>NC_086159.1:40758532-43258532 GCF_035149785.1 Candoia aspera | reverse complement strand
AATAACAAGGCAGCAGGAGAAGACGGCATCCCAGCTGAACTGTTCAAAATCTTGCAAGATGATGCTGTCAAGGTAATGCATGCTATATGCCAGCAAATTTGGAAAACACAAGAATGGCCATCAGATTGGAAAAAATCAACTTATATCCCCATACCAAAAAAGGGAAACACTAAAGAATGTTCAAACTATCGAACAGTGGCACTCATTTCACATGCCAGTAAGGTAATGCTCAAGATCCTGCAAGGTAGACTTCAGCAGTTCATGGAGCGAGAATTGCCAGATGTACAGGCTGGGTTTAGAAAAGGCAGAGGAACTAGAGACCAAATTGCCAATATCCGCTGGATAATGGAAAAAGCCAGGGAGTTTCAGAAAAACATCTATTTCTGTTTTATTGACTATTCTAAAGCCTTTGACTGTGTGGACCATAACAAATTGTGGCAAGTTCTTAGTGGTATGGGGATACCAAGTCATCTTGTATGCCTCCTGAAGAATCTGTATAACAACCAAGTAGCAACAGTAAGAACAGACCACGGAACAACGGACTGGTTTAAGATTGGGAAAGGAGTACGGCAGGGCTGTATACTCTCACCCTACCTATTCAACTTGTATGCAGAACACATCATGCGACAAGCTGGTCTTGAGGAATCCAAGGCTGGAGTTAAAATCTCTGGAAGAAACATTAACAATCTCAGATATGCAGATGATACCACTTTGATGGCTGAAAGTGAAGAGGAACTGAGGAGCCTTATGAGGAAGGTGCAAGAAGAAAGTGCAAAAGCTGGCTTGCAGCTAAACCTCAAAAAAACCAAGATTATGGCAACCAGCTTGATTGATAACTGGCAAATAGAGGGAGAAAATGTAGAAGCAGTGAAAGACTTTGTATTCCTAGGTGCAAAGATTACTGCAGATGCTGACTGCAGTCAGGAAATCAGAAGACGCTTAATCCTTGGGAGAAGAGCAATGACAAATCTCGATAAAATAGTTAAGAGCAGAGACATCACACTGACAACAAAGGCCCGCATAGTTAAAGCAATGGTGTTCCCTGTAGTAACATATGGCTGCGAGAGCTGGACCATAAGGAAGGCTGAGCGAAGGAAGATCGATGCTTTTGAACTGTGGTGTTGGAGGAAAATTCTGAAAGTGCCTTGGACTGCAAGAAGATCAAACCAGTCCATCCTCCAGGAAATAAAGCCAGACTGCTCACTTGAGGGAATGATATTAAAGGCAAAACTGAAATACTTTGGCCACATAATGAGAAGACAGGACACCCTGGAGAAGATGCTGATGCTAGGGAGAGTGGAAGGCAAAAGGAAGAGGGGCCGACCAAGGGCAAGATGGATGGATGATATTCTAGAGGTGACGGACTCGTCCCTGGGGGAGCTGGGAGTGTTGACGACCGACAGGAAGCTCTGGCGTGGGCTGGTCCATGAAGTCACGAAGAGTCGGAAGCGACTAAACGAATAAACAACAAAAAGTTATCTCCCTTTCAAAAGATTCTTGAATGCACTTGTGTTCTCATCCCTCTGTTTGCCCTTACAGTTCTAGAACAATTTATTATTTGTAAATAAGTGGTATAGCATGCACTATACCACCTGCCAGAAAGTGGGATACTATTAAAACTAGTTTTTATTTCTCGACTTGTTCGGAACTTTATTTTTATATGGCATTTAGCATTTGGAAATAGGTATAAGAACATGAATGGTGTGTTAACAACAAATGTTGCAGTATTGCTAAAGCTAGGCAGATATAGAGGCTTACAGAGATGGCCTTGAAGAAATGTGCAGCAATTGTTGGGAAAACTCAATCTTAGCCTGGTAAATAGGAAGACATGAGAAAGAAACTCAGGATTGCCCACCTTGGCTCACTTTGGTATAAGAGGGAGGTAAGGAGAACTGTTGTCAGGCTTTCAAGATTCTGTTATTGTAACCTATATCAATAAAGGAGAGTTCTAGTACTTCTTGTGGTGCCTGTTACCTGATTTGGTGTACCACAAAGGACTAACAGCAAGGCTGTGTATGTTCAAAATTTGCGACACTAGTAGGAATGTCATTAGCATATATCTGGAGTAGGCAATTTTTTAGAGATTCAATCATATTTAAGAGCATATGGTGGATGACTCACAAAATGGATGCCACAGCAGACTTGCCTACTTACAAACTGGCTGCCTTTAAGTGCCTGGTTATTCACAGTAAAGGCCCTTGTCTTTTATTTATTGAAAGTAACACTGGACTTCCATCTCAATGAATGATTTCTCTTTGCAGGGTCAAATACATTCCTGAAAATCAGTATGATGCTAGAAGTTGCTGCTGCTTTGCAGCATGCCAACTTCCTATTTTAGCTTTTTATTATAGATAGTCCTCAACTTACGAGGCAATTGGGACTGGAATTTCATACATACATACATACAACATCGCTAGAGCGATGTAGTCATAAAGCACAACTGCATTGCTTAGTGATGGCAATCCCTCCAGTCCCAGTTGCCGTCGTTAAACAAATCCCATGGTTGTTAGGCAAGGTAATTTCCTGCTGGCTTCCCATAAAGTAAGTGGGGAAGCTGGCAGGAAGTTGTAAGTCCCAGGCCAGCAGGTAGGTTAGTGGCTGCTGCCAGGTGGGGGAGGGTGTGAGGAGGTATGCGAGAGGCGTGGCATGGATTGGGGAGGGTGAGTGGGGGTGTGGCATGAGTTGGGAAGTGTGTGTGATGATGTACCAGAGGGGTGGCACAGGTCAGGTCAGGTGTTCTGTTCAGACTAAGAGGCGGCCAGACAGAATTACAAAAAGAATTCTTTATTTTCAACAACTATTTACATCAGAAGAAAGTCCTTAGTAGGTTAGGTAAAGTCCACCTAGGCAGTGAAAGGCAACAAGGTAAGTCTGCAGGGTTGAGGGCAGAACCAGTTCTTGTCAATACAGCAGGATGAGGCTCTGGAGTGGAGGCAAAAGTAAGTTTGGCAAAAGCAGCAAGGCTTGGAGCAGCTGGAGCAAAGAGACAAGGTTCAGAGCTAGAGGCAAGACTAGGCACAGCTGGAATGACAAGACAAGGCTCAAAACTGGAGGCGAGACTAGGCACGACTAGAGCTGCAGGACTCGGCTTGGAACTGGAGACAAGACTAGGCATGGCTGGAGCAACAAGACCAGACTCAGGACTGGAGGCAAGATGAGGTGCGGCTGGAATGACAAGACAAGGCTCAGATGTGGAGGCAAGACTCAGCACGACTTGATCACCAGGACTTGGCTCGGAACTGGAGGCAAGACTAGGAGCAGCTGGAGCAGCAAGATGCTTGGAGCTGGGAACAAGACTGGACTTGGATGGAGCGAAAAGATGCAGTGGGGACCTGGAGGCAGGGCTGGATCTGGCTAAGATGGCAAGACGAGGCTTGGAGCTGGGAGCAAGGCACAACTTGGCTGAATCAGGGAGTGAGGAAGGAGGATCCTCAGAGGCAGGATAAGCTGGCACTGATTCCGTATCGGCTACAGGTGAGGCTCTATTTCCTGGCAAGGACTCTTCTGCAAACGCCGGCAGCTCAGAGGATCGATTGTCTCCGGCAACTTGTTTTTTGCTCTGGTGCCTTTTTATCCCATCCTTTTCACACCATTTCTCCTCTGTAGCCAATTGGGCTGCCTTCTGCCTGGTGCGCTTCTCTCCTCTCCTCTCTCGAGCACTGATTGGAGGATTCCAACCTTCTTCCAGACTCTGCCCAATCAGCCTCTCCAAATCTTCCCGCTCTGCTGAGTCACTCCTGCTTTCTGTTTCCCCAAAACCTCCCCGATAAGTTTTGTTTTCCCCTCCTGACTCAGCATAGGTTTCGTTTTCTGAGTCTGATTCAGACTCAACCCTTACAGAGGGTGTGGTGTGGGTTGGGGAAGGTGTGTTGGGATGCACAAATAGCTGGTACAACATGAGCACAGATGGGCTGGGGGAGGGTAAGCGGGTGGGGGAGCCCCACCCCAGTGACTTGCAACCTTCCCTGGCTTCCCCATTGACTTTCTGGGAAGCCGGCAGGGAAGGTTGCAAATGGTGATTGCAGGGCACTACAACCGATCGTGAGTATGAACAAGTTGCCAAGCACCCAGATTGCAATCACGTGACTGTGGGGGTGCTGAGATGGCTGTAACTCTGAGGACCAGTTTTAACCATTCGTTCAGCACCATTGTAACTTTGAACAGTTGCTGAATGAATAGTCATAGGTTGAGGACTACCTGTAAAAGAAACTTAAAAAGTGAGGTGGCACAGATATCCTAGTAGGCACCAAGGAGATATCTTAAGGTACATTGCTTACAGATTCTATATTACCTACCCCTCATATAAATTAAAATAATAGTTAATTTTTCACTTTTGAACAAATATGTTTAAAATCTATTTGTGTATTAAGCATAAAGACTTCTTAGTCTTTGCAATGCATATGGTTTTGTTTACTTTTGTGTAATTGGTGCAAGAGACTTTTTTTGTCCTTAATAATCTGCTCACTGCAACTGGAGTTGTATGCTCTCTTTACAACACATCAATGATTAGCTGATCAGATAGGCATCTGCAACTAGCTACTGTAATACTAAACAATAAAATATGCATACCACAAGCTTTGCCCTTTTGTACTTACATCACAATGTACATGTAAGTATGTTAGGGGTAGGATTGTATTGAAACTCATGTTTTATCATTTTCCTCCCTTTGCCCACTCATGAGCACCCACGGCTGATTTTATACATGTGTGTGTGTATATACACACACACACACTCTTTCTCCTAGTGGAACTAATTATTCACCAGGGACTTGTGAAATTCTGTGCTAATGAAAGAAAACATAAAAAGGACAAAATGTCTGAATAATAAAAAGCTGCTGTAAGCAAATGTGAATGAGATTTTAAATGGGAACAAGCCCCTGGCTCCTGTGTACAACTGAACTAATGAGTGTTATAGACAGCTGGAAGCAATAATGTGCTAGGAAGTTAAGTGTCAAGCACTCAGAAAAAGCTTAAAATACTCAGGGATCCCAAATTACTGTTAAATCAAGATAGTGATAGTGCAAATGCTTAAGAGCTACAATATAGTAGCTATATTTCAGCTGAAAGGCTTGCATTCCGAAAGAAAGTCACATTAGCAAATTAACTATGTGTTGTAGGGAGGAACTGATGTAATAGTTCAGAAACAATAGTTACTGGAAAGCAAACTAGGTGTGAAAATCGTATGACAATCCAATATATGGCCTGTGCTAGATTCCCACACAGTGCGAAGTAGGGTAAATGTGTTTTATATATAAAAATGGGCAAAAGGATGCTATACTTTGCACCCTGAAAACAGTTGCAATTTTCCCTAGTTGAACAAATATTCTCCATCAAGAGAGAAGAAGTTATGTTTGGGGGCAAAAGATAGATGGGAAGTTCTGGCATCCTTTAAAGTTAATTCAATATAACTCATGAGATGGTGCCCCTGTCACTTCTTTCTTGTCCCTTTGCTCCTTTAACTATCTATCCTACTGCAAAGCAGCCGCATCTGACAGGAATGCAGTTAAGTCAGCAGTCTGGCTTCCCTATTAGCACTGACTGAACTAAATTCCAGATTGAATTCCAAGATAAGATACTTTCAGCAAGCACAATAATGTCACTATAACTAGTCTGCAGTTTTGACTCGTCAGATGAATATTTGTGAAAGCCAGCTGCCTACAACAGTACACTTAGAAATGTGTAATGTTGGCAACTTTAGCATCATATTATTATAAGAATTGCTTTCTCAATGCAAGAATCCAAATGTACCCATCAATGACAGCTGATTTGAGCTCTCAGCCTCGCCTATAGTCTCCAGCCCAGTCCAGTCGTGCTTCAAGCTCTCAGCCTTGTTTAGAGTTTCCAGTCCAGTCCATCCTTGCTTCCAGTTCCCAGCCTTGCTTAGATTATCCAGCCCAGTCTAGTTCAGCCTTCAGAGTCAAGCCTTGCCCAGTGGTTCCAGTTTGGTCTCGCCTAGCTTCCATGCGTCAGCCCAGTCCTGCCAGTGTGCCAGTTCCCAGGCTCTTGCCTTTAGTTCCTGCCTTGCCACGCACTCTAGCTTCATCAAGTCCTGCTGCCTTGCCTGTTTCTCCATTATTGCCTGAGTGGTCTTGATTAATCAGTCTTGCCTTATTCACCACAGGACTTTATTATTGTAAATAGTTACTTTTAATAAAAGTTTTAATAAAAGTTTGTTAAAGTAAACCTGCCTGCCATCTCATAGTCTGAACAGGACAGGATATATCCAAGGAACATTAACAAATGTTTAATAATTACTTAGAATATATCAAAAGCTCTTAGCATTCCTTTTGCTTTTTTTAAATATTGCTCTTGGAGTATATTTTAATAAGAAAAGGTTATTAAAGACATTTATGTGTGGAACAGCTGAAACTCTATGTATAAAATGCAACATCTTTTTACACCTTTATTTTGCAAGTTTATTCAAACTTCCACCTAAAATGATCTGTCCTGGATATTTTCAAAGAATAGTTGGAGGGACTGAATTTGCCATATATTAATTCAGAATATACTATTTAATATTCCATAATAAAAACCTCACTTTAAGATGACAGCATTAAGTTTATTTCAGTTTCACTTGTGCTTCAAAAAGTAGGCAAATCGGAGATAATCACACAACATAAGCTGTTAAGACTTGGTGAGCCTTGTTGCTATTATAGTTTAAGAAGTAATACTTCTCTAGTCTGCTTGCAGTGGTTATTTCTGGCAAAGCTTGGGTAGGAAGATGTGTACAGGCAGAAATTAAAGAGGGCAACTATCCCAGTTACTTCATAGAGATGTTCCTGGTGAAATAATTCTTAATACATGTGTGCACAGATGAGTTCACAGACATAGACCTTACCAGGAACAAATGAGTATTTCTCAGCAAATTGTCAAACATCTTCTTTCTTGTACTATGTCATGAAAATAATGCTTATAAACAATTTTATTCAAAACCTTTAGGGCCTGCTACTAACCTTGTCTAGGATTGGAAGCAAGCAGGATCAGGCCTAGTTAGTACTTGGATGAAAGACAACCAGAGAGAACCAGGACTGGAGGCTAGATTGAGAAGAAGGCTATGGCAAAGCACTTTGATAATGCTGCCAAAGAAACTGTATAGGTGTCCATAAAGTTGCGAAGATTCTTTTTATCTTTATTGCATGTTATCTAAGATGATTAAGAACTATGGGAGGATATCAAGTTTGTAAAAGCAGATTTAGGGACCTCTACTGTTTTACCTTGCTCTTGCTCTGCCAGGGTTAAGACATCATGGAATACAACAGGGGTATACTTGGATTTAGCTAAAGTTGGGGTATGAAGTGAAATATTTTAGAACAGGTTTTCATTTTCTTGGAGCAGAAGGTATGGGTCTGGGTTTATTCTGTTCTGATTGTCATTTTCCACAAAGCTCCTTTCCTAATCGATTTCTCTGGAGCTTCTGGAAAAATATTAAACCTCATTTTAGTCAGAGAGAGTTTTACCTGAATAAATCTCACTGAGAAAATTTTACCTGAATAAAACTCACTGAGAAAATTTTACCTGAATAAAACTCACAGAGAGAGTTTTACCTGAATAAAAATTATATCCATGGGAGCTTTCTAAATTCATTCAAGTAATACACATAGCTGGGATGAAATCCCTTCTGCCACATACATTCATACAGAATTTACGAATGGTTGAAAAGAAATATAACACAATACATGTAAGGTTCAGATGAAAAACTTCTGAAAATTATAATGCTGAGGGAGTTCAAGCTTGGCAGTAGAGCATTCTCCCCTCTCATCTCATTAAAGTAAACTGTGTTTATTTTATTATAGGACACATTTGCATTACTTTGCATTACTTGCATTATTGGCAGGAACAGTGTCTTGTGTGGTGAATTTTCATGAGATGTATATAAGCTTCAGTTTAAATAAAGTATCCATAGAAATAATACAATTCAGTATTAGGCCTGTAACACACCTTTACAGAAAGATTTAGCAGGTATAAGAAATGAAAAATCTTATAATAAGGTTGGGGATGGATATCCATTTGGAGGGTTGGACTATTTCCCTGACACTTTCCAGTGGTTGAGTGATGACACAGCCTCCCTAAAGTCCTCTTGCAGAGAGAAAACTATCTATCCATGAAGGTAGAAATTCAACCTGTTTCTCTGTTACATGTTGCTGTTTTCTCTATGCCTAGATAAATACATTTTCAATATCACTATATTGTGAAAGGTGAAAGGTCCCCTGTGCAAGCACCAAGTCATGTCTGACCCTTTGGGAGGATGCCGTTTTTGCCACGTTTTCTTAGCAGACTATAGTGGGGTGGTTTGCCATTGCCTTCCCCAGTTGTCTCTTCCCCAGCAAGCCGGGGGCTCATTTTACCAACCTCGGAAGGCTGGAGGGCTGAGCCGATCTGACCTGGCTACCCGACAATCCACTATATTAGTTTTGATTTATACAGTCAAATTTATACAAGGGAAAACATTCTCTGTAGCTTAGTAGGTGGTACTAGTAGAATATTTTAATTAACAAGAGGAATATTTATTTATGTATTTATTATATTTTTATCACCACCCATCTCCCCCACACGGGGGACCCTGGGCGGTTCACAATAACATGTTTAAAATTCAATAAAAACATAAATAATATTAATAATCAACTTGATGGCCTAGTTTCTACAACCATAGTTTTTTGAATTAACATATTTGGCTAGGTTTACTGCTAAACCTAAATCATGATTTCAAAAACCACAAAACTTGGCTTCACATAGCACCTAAAGTAAGACCTTTGTTTTCCTGCTAGTGGGAATATTATAGGGGAAAATTTTTGAGTTGCACATACACCAAACGGATTTGTTCCTACTAGTTTAACTGGCATTTGACTAACCCTAATTTATTCTTAATCAGATCATTAATGATCCCATTTATTAGTTAATGAGTTTAAAGGGGGAAAAGGAAGTGAAACGATTAGACCAAATTCAATTATTTCTGCATGAAAACCAGAATAATGGCATTTAAGGACTAAGCATGGTATGTAATGTATGGAATAGCTGGAAGAAATATATGCAATACATATTTGATTCTGAATTAAGAAAAGGGGAATTCAATAACACAAGATAAATCAAAAGATATATTAAGCACCCATAGACAATTTTTCCTTTTTAGTAATGTACACAGTTAAAATTAATGTACACATTTTAATAATTTCAAACCTCAGGAACAGTTGTTAGTATAGCAGAAATAAATTCTACCACATTAAACTTGCTCTGTGTGCTTTCTTTGTTCTTTCATCTGCTGTTGTTAATGCGATAATAATCTAGTCATTTTTTCATGAAAGAGAAACAGAAAATGAATTCAGGGATCCGAAGTATACTCCTAAATCTGCTATAGTCAAAGTATACTGTTGTTTCCCCTGTTTTGGATACTGTCAACACTAAATAATATTACTGGACATAAACACACTTGTCTGATTGTTGCTGATGCATTTAAATACAGTATTCATGATTGAAAGATGTGAAATATAGATTAGAGGTAAAATCTAGAGATGAACTGCCAACAATGTAATTTATGAACTCTTTAAAGTAAAGTTCATAAAAATGATTTCTTTTCCTAAAGGAGGACTGGCCAATTATTTTCAGAGTAGGAAAATATCATGATAGATGGTGGCTCAGGAGTACCACTGAATATTGAAATTTTCTCACAAGGCAAAACCTTTAAACTTGAATGATGGGAAAATTTATTTCCATTTGGATGTCCAATGCCTGCCTTCTATTTGTGGCATAGTGAAGCACATCTTTCACCAAATGGTATCCCCATATATAATGCTTCTTTTTCAGTAAACAGCATGGCCTTTGGTTGGGAGTTATGGGAACTGAAATCCAATACATCTGGTGGGCACAAAGTTTCTCATGACAAATTTATTCTGTAATTCTTTCCTACACTGCTACTGTAAGTGTCCCATCTTGCTGCTGATTTATACAGCTGTATTATTTTTAGACTTTAGATTGACTTCGTAATAGAGGAATACCATCTTTTTATGTTTAAAGCAATAGAAATAGGCCACTGTTTCTCAACTGTTTTAAACCATTATCTCTTTTGACAAAGATATCATTAAAATCTTATATACCCTTTAAATCTACATTCTTAATAATTTTACTGATGATTCAAAATGCAAGAAATAGCAAAACTAAAAACAAATCAAAGTAGTTTTGGAAAAATACTTATTTTAATTTTTAAATATCAAAGATAGATTATTTGCTTCAATTTCTACTAACATGAATTTGAAGCTGTTTGGTGGCCACAAGTTTTGGAATTATAGCAGTATAGAAGATAAATCACAATGTAGCTCACACTTATATCGAGCTCCTTGGCTTTTATAGAGAAGAGGGCAAAAAAGCAGCTTTGTAAAAATATTTTCATGAAAATGGGATAGTGACATGCAGAGCCTACTCATTTATTTTGGGATAAATGGAGACATATTTTAACCGCCAATCCTTCAAGAACCTTGTTATAAAGTATCTTTGGTCAATGAATCAAACTTAAAATCTAAAAAGCACTCTTGGAAATTGTTTGTCAAAGACTGTCAAAGGTTTTTCACAAGCTTCCAATGGGATTTTCAACCCTGATATGTAGGAAATGAATTACTTCAGCAGACAGACAAGATCACCCTTGATTTCTTTTTCCCTTGAGATCATTTTCAAGAACCTTGCCCTTGACAGGTTCATAATGTCAAGAAAATAAACACCATCTTGCTGTTTAGGTATACTGTAAATGCTTGTATTAGTGATAATGAACAGTAATGTTTGTTTGTGCCTTAAACTTTGAGGTACACTGGTTTTAAGAACTTAAAATATATTTGCCTGAAATACCAAGAACAACTAAAAGCTATTATTTTTGCAAGCTTCAGGAACTTTGAAAGGTTCGGTACTTTATCAAAAATACAATTTCTTCTTCTTTTAGCTCATAAGAGCATCTTAGCATATTTTCCCCGATAACCATCACATTTAATAGAAGAACTTTTATGATAGGCTCCCTAATATTAGCTGTACATTAAACTCAAGGTAAATAATTTGAAATTTATAATGTCATATTTTCACCCTGACAGCAAGGTTAAGGCCTTTCCATAGATTCCTGGGCAGTGTTTAAAGCTATAATTGGTTGTAAAGACAAAATCTTTGATGAGTGGGACTTTTTTGGAGGGTGGTTCTTTTCTGCAAAAATAGATAAGTGCTTGGTTATTGAATTCTTCCCAGCTTCTTTTTTTTAAAATCCTCAGCTAAATCATCTGTTTTACACTGGACTGTAGAATGAGACAATGGCATTTTCTGATTTTTTTTTTCAATCTTTTCTCCAAGCAAAATTTAGAATGCAAGGCTTCACAAAGATTTCTAGTGGTATGAAGTTTACTTCCTTTTTGTCATGAGTGCCGTTGAGCTAAAGTCATCAGCGCAATGGCACACATGACAATGACAAGGAAATAGGTGAAGGGGTACAAGTTAAGTAGCCATCAACCTACAACGACTAACGGCCAACAAACAATAGCCAAATGAATCACGGAGCCACCCAAACCATCAGCGGCAATACAACGGGGATCGCCCAGCTGAAAGCAATCAGCAGAAGAATGGAAACCTGATGATGGGCGATCCCGGAAACCCTCACCCACCGGCAGGGCAACGCATGGGACAAAGGGGGGTGACGTGACCGTGAGCGAGGGGGCGCTGACCGGCGCGGGGTATTTAAACCCCGCACCGGCGCGCTCCTGTCACTCTCAGCTTTTTTCTACCAACGCTGTACCTGACCTGCAATAAACCAGAGCCTGATTCGCAAACCAGTGTCTGAACGTTATTCAGAGATAGGCAGCGCATGACATAAAGCTGAGAGTCATAAACTCAGCCTCGCCGAGCCCCACCGGACGACAACGAGCCGCGGGAGGAGTAGACGGCGAGAAGACCAGCAAGATGAGGCCGGAACGGCGCGGGCAAGGAGGGCGAGCCGCGCGGCAAGAGACAGAGGAGGACCGACCAAGGCCAGAGGCACCGCGGACTCCCGGAGCCATGGACGCCCACCCCACCCGAACCGAGCCTCAGCTCCAACCCCAAGGGGAGATGGCGACGGAGGCAACCCGACCGCGGGAGGGAGCAGCACGACTTCCGAAACCAGCGGAGGACCCCGCGCCCCACATCGCACCCCAGCAACGGGCGTGGAGCGACAGCCCCACGGCGCTCAACACGGAGGAGGACGACGGAGACACCCATCAGACGGCGGAGGAAGCGGACCCGCGGCAGAGGGACGATGAACCCCGCCGGCAACCCACCCCCGAGGACGCGCCAACGGAACCGGCCCCAGCGGCGGCGCGGGCTGTGGACGAGGAGGCACGAGCTGAACTCGCGGCCATGCGGGCTCAGCTGACGGAACTCCGGACCATGCTCCAGGCGCTTATGCCCCCCGCGCCACCCAACGACGTCCCCGCACAAGCCCACACCCCGAGCGAAGCATCGAACCCACACGGGCCAGCGGAGGGCCAGCAGACGGCACAGGCGGCCGACACCACACCCCGAGAAGCGAGAGGCGGGGCCGCACAAAACGCCCGGGCCCCAAAGGACTTCCCCATCTTCTTCGATGGGACCCCCACAAAACTCTCGTTTTTTGTGACCAACGCTAGGGAGTTCATGGGGAGGCACGGACACTCCTATGACTCCGAGGCCGACAAGATCGCCGCCGTGGCGATCAAACTCCAAGACAGGGCGGCGGACTGGTACGTCCAACTGTACGAGTCCAGCTCCCCCGCCCTCGCCACCTTCCCTGCTTTCATCAAAGAGATGAAAAACTACTTCGAAGACCCCCTAGCCAAAGTACGGGCGAAAAGCGCACTCCAAAGACTTAAACAGGGCACCCGCACGGTCCCTGACTACGCCCTGGAGTTCAAAGCCCTCGCGGGGAAGGTCAGCGACTGGTCCGAGACCACCCTGCTGGAAATCTTCAAAAGGGGGCTCAACCGCGACGTTCTCCAATGGGCCCTCTACCGCGACGACCCAGAAACGTTACACGGGTGGATCCACCTCGCGGGGAAAGCCGAACACGCGCACCGCACCTTCCTCATGACAACCACGGAAGACACAAACGATGCCGGGAAAAAGGTACCCGCACCACACGGGGGGATGGCCGGCCCCATATACCCTAAAAAGAAGTTCAACCGGGAGCCCTGCGGGAGGTGTGGCAAATTAGGGCACAAGACGGCGGATTGCTTCGCCAACCGACCGCCGACCAGCGCGCCCAAGCCCACCCCGAAAATTAGCCCCAAACCACCCAACCCGGGGCCGCCGCCTCACCGCCGAATGACCGTGGCCACAGCGACACCGAAAGAGGGCTGGGACGCTTACTGGGGGGAAGAGGACAATACCGACCCCGACCAGCCGGCGGGAAATGCTCCCCGCTTGCCCTGAGACGCGTGGCGAGGCAGGCGGTGGGACAGCAACGCGGACCACCTCAACGGAACGACAAAAGCTCCGTAATATTGGCAGCAATTCAACTCTCTGCCGGCAACGGAGCCACCACGGCCGCGGCACTAGTGGACTCGGGGTGCTCAAAAAACCTCATCCACCCCGACCTAGTCGCCAAACTCGACCTCCGCTGCTTCCCCCTCCCCACGCCGCTGGCATTCCACCAGCTGGACGGCTCTACAGCGGGAGGGAAACCAGCCACGCTACAAACCGAGCCGGTCACCCTGCAAATGGGCACTCACACCGAGCGCACATCGTTCGTAGTCACGCACATCGGACGGCCCATTGCAGTCCTGGGGATGCCATGGCTCGCGAAAAACAACCCGCGGATCAACTGGGCGACCCGCACCTTCACATTCGGCGACGGCGAGTATCGAGCACCAGTACCAGCTGGCAAAAGCAACCCCACGGTAGGACGAGCGGAGGCGACCACACAAG
Organism: Candoia aspera; assembly: GCF_035149785.1. Classification (NCBI taxonomy): domain Eukaryota; kingdom Metazoa; phylum Chordata; class Lepidosauria; order Squamata; family Candoiidae; genus Candoia; species Candoia aspera. The sequence goes on along the minus strand of NC_086159.1, from coordinate 43,244,634 downwards.
ACAACGCCGCTACCACAGCAGACCTACCAGAACAATACGCCGACTTCTCCGAGGTCTTCGGAGAGGCAGAGGCGGACCAACTACCCCCCCACCGCAAGACGGATTGCCGGATCGACCTACTGCCCGACGTCCCCTTACCTCGACCAAAAATCTATTCGATGACCCCGAAGGAGATGGCAACCCTCCGGGAGTTCATCGATAAAAACCTAGACAGGGGATTCATAGAGCCAGCATGCTCACCGGTCGGAGCCCCCGTCTTATTCCGGGAGAAGAAAGACGGGACCCTACGGCTCTGCACCGACTACCGGGGCCTAAACGTGGCTTCCCTGTCCAACAAATACCCCTTACCCCTGGTGAAGGACATGCTCGCCCACCTGTCCACGGGCAAAGTCTTTTCCAAATTGGACCTTCGCGAGGCGTACTATCGCATCCGAATCAGGGAGGGGGACGAATGGAAGACGGCCTTTAACTGCCCCCTAGGCGCTTTCCAGTACAAGGTACTGCCCTTCGGACTCGCGGGGGCCCCTGGGGTGTTCATGCAGCTCATCAATGAGGTACTGCATGAACATCTGTTTAAAGGGGTCCTGGTCTACATCGACGACGTCCTTATTTACACAAAAACACACGAGGAACACGTAACCTTAGTCAGGCAAGTCCTCGACAAGCTCAGAAGGGCGCAGCTCTATGCGAAGCCTACAAAGTGCGAGTTTCACAAAGAGCGCCTAGACTATTTGGGGTATCGAATCTCCGGGGACGGCATCGAAATGGACCCCGCAAAAGTCGAAGCGGTGCTAAACTGGGAGCGGCCCCGCAACAGACGGCAACTACAGAGCTTCCTGGGATTCGCGAATTTCTACAGGTCATTCGCCTGGGGGTTCGCTGAGATAGCCCTCCCCTTAACGGACCTCCTCAAAACCAAAGGGGTGGGGGACACCCGACGCGCCAAGAACCCAGGCACAGTGCTGAATTGGACTCCCGCGTGCCAGACCGCATTCGACAAGCTGAAAGCGCTGTTCACTACGGAGCCAATCCTCGCGCACCCGGACCCAGAACGGCCGTTCGTGGTCCAAGCCGACGCCTCAGACTTCTCCCTGGGAGCCATCCTGCTACAGAAAGACTCCACGGGGCTCCTGAAACCATGCGCCTACCTGTCAAGGAAGTTCTCCGAGACAGAGAGGCGATGGCACGTCTGGGAGAAAGAAGCCTTCGCGGTGAAATCGGCACTAGAGACATGGCGACACCTACTCGAGGGAGCCACCCAACCATTCGAGGTCTGGACGGACCACCGGAACCTCGAGGCCCTACGAACGCCTAGACGCCTTAGCCCAAAACAGGTCCGATGGGCCCAATTCTTCAGCCGCTTTGATTTCCAGCTGAAGTTCATGCCGGGCAAGAAGAACTTCCTGGCCGACGCCCTCTCCCGACTGCCCCAAGACGAAGAGCCCGCCCCAGACACCATTGGGACGGTCCTATCCGCCTCGCAACTGGGGATGGCCGTGACCACCCGAAGCGGCGCACGGAGGCAGCTCGACGCTACGGCGCAGCCGACGGCGGGACAACCGGCGACGGAAAGAAGCCAACCGCAACTACCAGGGGGAATGCGCACGGACCTCACCGCCGCCCTCAAAACCGACCCCTGGTTCCTGGCGAACCCCGACAAGGTAACGATGGCGCAAGACCTGGCATGGGGGGAAGGCAGAATCTACGTCCCGGACTCGCAACGCCAGGCGATCTTGCATAGGTCACACGACGCCAAGCAAGCGGGACACTTTGGGTTCCTCAAGACCCTACACCTAACACGGCGCCAATTCTGGTGGCCCGCGCTCAGGCGAGACGTAAAAACCTACGTGGCGTCCTGCCCAACGTGCGCTAGGGCCAAACGGGCACCAGGCAAACCCGCGGGGCTATTGCAACAGGTGGTGGAACCCTCCCGCCCATGGGAGGAAATCTCTATGGATTTCATAGTGGACCTCCCACCCAGGCAGAAGAAAACGGCCATTTGGGTGGTGAAGGACTACTTCTCAAAGCAGGCCCACTTCATCCCCTGCACGTCGGTCCCATCCTCACAACAGCTAGCCAAACTCTTCCTCATCCACGTGTACAGGCTACACGGATGTCCCGCACGTGTGGTGACCGACAGGGGCACACAGTTCACCTCCAAATTCTGGCGGGCCTTCCTGAAGCTGACGGGGACCCAACAGGCCCTATCTACGGCTTGGCATCCTCAGACGGATGGAGCCACTGAGGTTCTTAATGCCACCTTAGAGCAATTTATACGATCATATACGAACTACCACCAAGACGACTGGGCTGAACTGCTCCCGTTCGCCGAAGTCGCATACAACAACGCCGTCCACACGAGCACGGGGAAAACTCCGTTCGAAGTAGTCTCGGGGCGCGACTTCGTCCCCATACCGGAGCTACCCCAACCCCCGGAACCCCAGGTGGACGCCAGCGACTGGGGACGGAAGATCGCGGAAGCATGGCCAGTAATCACGGCGGCGCTGAAGGAGGCACAGGCTGCTTACAAAGAGCAGGCCGACAAGCATCGGCGCCAACAACCGACGTTCCAGGCGGGGGATATGGCCTATCTATCCACCAAGTTCCTAAAGTCAACCCAACCCTCGAAAAAACTGGGGCCTAAGTACATCGGGCCGTTCCGAGTCACGCAAATAGTGAACCCGGTAGCAATACGCCTGGACCTGCCACACAACCTCCGGAGACTCCACCCGGTGTTCCACACCAGCCTCCTAAAACCGGCAACCACCTCCCGATGGCACCCAAGCACGCCACAGCCCGCACCGCTAATGATCGACGGGCAACACCACTTCGAGATACGGGACATCCTCGACTCCCGCAAGCAACGAGGAACTCTACACTATCTGGTCAGGTGGAAACACTTCCCCCACCCGGAATGGGTGGCGGCGCACAACGTTAACGCGCCTGACCTGACCAGAGCATTTCACCGGGCATACCCCGACAAACCGCAACCAAGGTCAGCAAAACCAAACCCCCCCCCGCAGGCCCCCCCCCCGCCTCCCGTGCCCCAAGGGAAAGGGCCCCCCCCAAGCCCGCGACTTGGGTGGACCTTCCCCCCCCCGGGACTCACTCCGCGGGGGAGTGGCAAGCAAGTCAACAGGGCAACCTGGGGGCAACGCCCAGGAGACACAACAAAGGCGACGCACTCTAAATAAGAAAAGAAGGGTCCTACCTGGAGCTGAGAAGCACCCGACCAGCCACGCCTCTCGCCTCGCCGAACTGAGCCAAACAAACAGGGTGTGGTTGGAGCATGCGCACGCCAGGTCAGAACCCGAGCATGCGCACCATGGACACACCCTGGGAAGGCACGTGGTAGAGGGAGGAGCAAAGGGAGGGGCGACAACTACTCCGGCGGGAACTTTGAAAAAAAAAAAAAAAAATGTGGCGTTTTGACAGCTCCACGGGGAAAACCCAGAAACCCGGGGGAGAACACTATTCGAAAAGGGGGCAGTATGTCATGAGTGCCGTTGAGCTAAAGTCATCAGCGCAATGGCACACATGACAATGACAAGGAAATAGGTGAAGGGGTACAAGTTAAGTAGCCATCAACCTACAACGACTAACGGCCAACAAACAATAGCCAAATGAATCACGGAGCCACCCAAACCATCAGCGGCAATACAACGGGGATCGCCCAGCTGAAAGCAATCAGCAGAAGAATGGAAACCTGATGATGGGCGATCCCGGAAACCCTCACCCACCGGCAGGGCAACGCATGGGACAAAGGGGGGTGACGTGACCGTGAGCGAGGGGGCGCTGACCGGCGCGGGGTATTTAAACCCCGCACCGGCGCGCTCCTGTCACTCTCAGCTTTTTTCTACCAACGCTGTACCTGACCTGCAATAAACCAGAGCCTGATTCGCAAACCAGTGTCTGAACGTTATTCAGAGATAGGCAGCGCATGACACTTTTACAGTTAGAAGAAATACTGTATATGAAGCTTTCAAGCATTTGTGGATTCTTTATGAAAAGTTCTATTCATGTGTATTTTTATAAGCTTCAGGTAAACATGCTTTGAAATTTTTAAAAAAGCCACATTTTTTTTATAACATTCTTGGTGTGATTTGGGCTGAAATGTCACGGTAATCCTAGCATATGAATATGAAGTCATTCTTCAATCTTTTTATATATACCCATACAATAAGAAATGCAATCCCATAAAGAATGAGTTATGATACTCATCAGTTTTCACATTTGGCTGCTATATTGAGGAATCTTGAAAAAAAAGCTAATAATAATCTGACATTTTGTACCTGCTACACTGTGTTTGCTATGTATTTTTGAACTATGATTATTCTGAAATTACACACACACACACACACACACACACACATGTAGATGCAGAAACTCCACCTTGTGATTCTTGAGAAGCCAGGAAAGATCCAGAAGCTGCTGGCAAGTTCTAGAGAGATAGACTGGACTAGGATTGGTTTCAGAGATTGAAGCAAACCTCCTGGAAGAAGAAAGAAATGAAGAACTCCTCCACCTAGTATGGAAGACCTCTCTTCTTTGTTGGCTGTGTTATTGTTGAACAAGTACATCCTTGTTCAAATAAACTCATGGCCAGATCAGCAGAACAAGTGGTATTTGCTTGTGACTGCCAATCAGAAACAACCAATGTTGTACAGTACATGATTGGAAGAAGTAGCTGCACTTCAGAATATTATTATTATTTATTTATTGTTGTTTATAACTAGATTCATAAGGCTGCCCAACTCAAGGTGACTGGGGGGGGGGGCTATAACAGCAACAAACAATACCCCCCCCCCCCAAACATTAAACCATATACAGTGTATGTTATGGTGACCAAACACCATAACAGAACAACCAAAAGGGGACTCCACTTCACTGGTTCCTAGTGCCTGAGGGAAAAGATTTTCTTTCTGTTTCTTGGAGATCTACAGACCACAAGATTTTCCTCAGTCCTGGCTATAGAGTTCTGTTTTTTTCCCATTCTGCTCCCCACTCCACAATTCCTTATTCCTTGAGTGGAATGGGAGGAATTATTTTTCAGACTGATGTGCTTTCTGGTGAACAGTCATGGATTAAGTGTTAAATGCTAATACACGGTATTTTGGGCTAGTGATATTTTCATATCCTTTTATATTAGGGAGTTCTGCATTGTTCCCCCAAATCTTTGGATGTGGCTTCCAGAGCCCCACAAAATTTTAATATGACAGATCATTGTGCCTAATCATGTTAACTATCAATTTTACTTTTAATGACTTTTAGCATAAATAAAATCCTAATTTTTCCTTCTCCCCGCTTTTATAAAATCTAGGTACTGCTCATTTCCATTGTGTCTTTGAAACCTGAGCCCACCTACTTTATACAATATGATTTTCCCTCCCATTATGCTACTTAAAGGCAGAATGGTACTTTCAGATGAAAAAAGACAGCATCCTGGACACATATCACTTTAGGGGTGGTCAATCTGTGCCCCTCAATCTGCCATCAAGTGCAGCCTGTTGGATTGCTGTAAATAATGGCAAGCCATCCTGCTGTAAAAACAGACCCTACTATCCAGTTGTGGTAAGTGTGCTATCCAATATTCTTCCTTTCTCTAGTTCTTGTGTACCCTGTTATTCCCATCTAGGTGGGATTTTAGCTTTAAAGACCATTTTATTTAAACATTTACTCTTTCTGTCATATGAGCAAAACAGTTACCAGATGGTTTACTGACCTACTACATGATAGCATGAAACACTATCTGAGCTGCAGCAAAGCCATTTGACAGTTGTTTCTAAGTCATATACTTCTACTAATTAGTAACTTCCCCATGGTGATTATAATATGAAAGAGATATTTATATTGTGGTTCAATCCAGCTACATTGTATTACATTATTTAATTTAAAAGTATTGGGTACCTTTACAAAGAGATTGTGTTCACTATTGTAATCTAAAAGAAAATATATATTGACATCCTGACATTCTATAATAGGTTTGGATCCAGACATACTGAATTTGATAGAACCATTTCATTATGCCTACAATTGTGTATTAACAATGTCAGAAATAATATAAACAATAATAGGTTGCAACTGCTGATTAAAAAAAAATGAAATGCATCATTACTAATAGAAGCACATTCTGCTCTTGACTGCTGCTTTCAAGAGGAGATTGATTTAGACACCATTTGTCAATACCACGAAGATATTTTTAAAATTAATCCTTTCCGTTATGTTGATCATACACACCAACAGACTAAATGGTGAACAGTGACAGGTGAAAGAAGCAAAAGAAAGGAAGATTTTTTAATAGCAATGCTATAGAAGCACATTGTGTGGTTATTTTTAGATGACCTGTGGCTAGACTCTTAGTTTATATCTAGCCAATAAAAATTCCCTTAAAACACATGAAGTAGTTCTCAGCTATCACCATTCAGTTGAACTGGCAGAATTTGTGGAAGCTGACTCCGCTGCTCCTTTCCTCCTCCTCCTCTTCCCCCTTCTCCTCTTCCTCCTCCTTCACCCAGCAATCTCCAAAGGTTTTCTCAAAACCCTTTTCTGAAATTGGGGAACTCTCCAGTATGGGATGGAGTCCCATTGCACATGGCTTGCCGTATCCAGTGCTGAATAACTCTCCAAGGTACAGTAGGTTATAGAGCACAGGAAGCTGCAAGATGGAGGTGGTGAAGCTTGATACATGTGGGGTTTTGCTTGTGTGTCTCTGGTTTCACCAGACTAAGTCTGCAGAATTAATTCAGTGTTACGCCAAATGAGGAATGCTACACATTTCATGTCATGTCATGACTCAAGAGATCATTTGTTTTATTACCTATAGAAGAACATTGTAACATGCATAACTTGAGAATGACAACTATGAAAGGAGATATCCATTTGCAGTACTATCAGTTTTATTTATTTTCAAATTTTGCCACCACCCATCTCCCCCCAAAAGAGGGACTCTGGGTGGTTTTATCTATCTTATGTCATCTTGGTTACTCTATTTAGCTATTCAGTGCTTTTTCAGCAGTAGTAGACTGATACAGACCAGGTTTTTTTGCAGTTGTGCAGAAGGGCATAACTAAATTAACAAAAGGAAAAACATACATTGTTTGTGTGGATTGGCCTACAGGAATATTCAGAATGGAGTCAATTCTATCTATGGTTAAAGATAAATTACATACTTGTTTTCTGTTCCTTGCATATAACTAACTTGAATCATCTGTTATAACAGATGGAATCTTCACTAGTTTGATTAATCATTTCTATAGTTTTGTACTTGTCCTAAAGTACATAAAACTTACATAGGTAATTTTTTAAATGGACAAATAATCTGCTAAAATATATTCTTAGGTTTCAAGGTGCTGCAAAAAGAAAAGAAACCAAATGAACAGGACTGGAATACGTATGAGGTTTTTCATCTTTTGACATCTCTAGCCAGTTGGCTTGGTCTCATACCTTTATAAGACATGGTACCAAATTAATAATTACTCCCCTGATTCACAAAACTTTAGTTGTTCAGTTTATCTGCAGATACTTTTTTTAGCACTTGAGACTCTGAAGCATATCCCTTGTGACATTCAAATCTCATATGTTATTGTTTCAGTTAATTTATGTCTATCTTTAATGACATCAAACTGGCAAGCTTCAAGCTTTCTTCTCTCCTTCCCTATTGTCATTTGCAGATTTCAGTTGGGTTTCTTTGGAAAATCTGGCTGCCTTTCACCCATTTTCAGGTTCATTATCAGTCATTAGTTATTCAACATCCCATGTTTTTGTGCAGTTTATTCAATTAGCCATTTTAAAAGAAAATTACCATAAAATTGTCTCTGTTACAAATCAATACCTAGCTTAGATTCATTGTTAATAATATTTATTAAATTTATCCACAAAAGTATAGGCAGTAATGTGTTGCTTTTGCTGCATAACACTAATATATCTACCTTTTTGAAAGCCATCAAAAGGTAACAACAAAGACAGCAGTTTATAGTATTTCTAATGTGGAGGGCTTTTTTTTTTTTTGCATTTACAAATTATGGTGAAATGCATCTTTCCCTACCCTAGGGAGAAAGCTAGGCTGACCTTTCTTAGCAGAGTTGCAAATTATAGGGAGGTGCTTTCTCATATTTTCTCTAGACATGCTTATGGTGATGGTGAGAATGAGGAGAGGGCCCTTTTTTTAAAAAAAAATCTTAAAGGGTAGATAGGCTGGCATGGGAGACTGTGATCTTTCAAATAGCCTAGTCACAAGTCATATGTGTTTTATTGTGGATATTCAGTGCTCCAAATTGATCCGGAAACAAACTTATAGCCAATTTGTTTAACAAGAGAATTATTCTACACATAATCACCTCATCAATAGTCTGGTTACAGAATTTTAGACCAAATGAATGCTTTCAGCATATACCAGCCCTGCTCACCTCAGGCTAGTAGTCTAAATGATATGTAACGATGGCATGGGTCACTGTCTCCAGATCTGACTTCTTCAGGGATGGGTCCCTTTGATATGAAAAGCTACTCCTGCCTATTGCCATTTTGATTCAAGAGTCTAATAAGAAGAATGCTCAAACTATGAAGCTCAGATTTTCAAAGAGAAGGTAATTCAGCATAAGATGAATTCCTGCTCTTTGTGTTGCCTTTTGACCAAGAATACATCTGACATGCCTGGATTATACTTCTATTTGTTTTTTCCTCATCTACTCGTTCCTTTTATTCTATAAAAAAAATAAAGCCAATTTTTCAGACACGTTAAAAGTTTACCTTTCCTGGTCTAAATGAAGGATGAAGTCATATTTTTTAATAAAAAAAAGTTATTTTATTTGGTACAGTTCTTTTGAATAATAAAAAATAGTTAATTAACTATTGTCATTGATATGGCAAATTAAAGATTTTCAGTATTCTTCTTTTGAATAAGATATAATTCTAAAAAGGTGGTATGGATGTGTTTGAATATGAAGAAGGCTATTTTCACTGGTTTCAGTGGCACAGCCAGTACACACCAGAAGAGGTATTTCAAGGGAAATGGAGTCTTTTAAAGAGGTTTATGAGGGAAGTTCATCACAAAGGTAATCTCAGTTGAAGATCTTTATGATCATCAGTTTGATATCTCTCCTCCCTCTCTCTCTCTCTCTGGGATAGAAAGTTTCCTTTCCACCTAAAAGGAAACCTAAAATTTTATAGTGAGATGGGTGGTATATAGATTTAATAATAATGAACAGATATATAAAAAGGTTTATTTGCTCAGCTACTACTGGCATTTAAAGGAAAAAAAAACCCACCATACAAATACTATATATTATATGAGTCCTGCAACAGCTAAATAAATCAAACAATAAATCAAAATAAATGAAACTAAATCAAACAATAAAAGCCAGATAAAAGGTTTATGAAAAGAAAATGATATTAGAAGATACATATTATGCAGACAAAATGATATCAAGAAGAGGTTTATTTAATGAAAAGAAAAGCATTTTCATACTAGCATTGCTGAGGAGGGCAAGCATGTGGTGAATTGAATGATTATATGGTCAAAAGGTTTGGATTGTATTCAGGAGTAGCAAATAGGGAATAGAGGTTAAAAGGATAAGTTCATGCATGACATTATAAGAATATGGTATTAGTGCAAAAAAGAAAAAAGAAAAAGCCAAGGCCACTTGGGCAAGGATTAAAACTGAGATGTACAGTAATAATTGAGGTTGAAGAAAATACAAAAAGGATTTTCAGTTGAAAAGAGATAAAATGTCTTTTTAGATGAAGCAATAGCAGGATTTAATAAAAGAAAGTGTATGCTATTTAATTTTTCTCATATAAGTCATGGAAATGTAATACAAATGAATAATTCCGTTTTGGTTTAAGGGTTCCACTCTCCTTATGGGCAATGTCTCAACATCTGTTCCAGAAGGACAGAGAAGGAAGTCATACTTGTGTTTATGAAATAGATTTGGAGTTACATGCACAATATTACATGTATTTTATCTGGAATAAAAATAATAAAATACTATTGGGTTGATCATCACACAAAACCTTTAAAGCCCTATGACCTTTAAAGCCCTACGTGGCATGGGGACAGGTTACCTGAGGGACTGTCTCATCCCCTTAACACTGACCCATCCCACCCGATCATGCAGAGGGGGCATGTTGCGAACCCCGCCGGTAAGGGAATTCCACCTGGCAGGGTCCAGGAGGTGGGCCTTTTCTGCAGTGGCACCCACCCTCTTGAACATTGTTCCCCTGGAGGTAGGGCAGGCCCCTTCACTCCCGGCCTTCCGGAATAACTTGAAAACCTGGTTCTGCTGCCTCACCTGGGGTGGGAGAGGCAACAATTCTTCTTGGAGGTGGCTAGCACTGTAAATCTCTCCCCAACAAATAAGATCTTTGCCCCTTGGATTTTGTATCTGTTTTATTCTTATTTGTTGGTTTATATATTGTAATTTATATTTTTATGGTTTTAATTTCTGATTTTATTGTAAACTGCCCAGAGTCCCCCTTTTTTGGGGGAGATGGGCGGTAATAGAAATTTGAAAAATAAATAAATAAACTGACAAACAAACAGAATTTGTTTGCATTGTATAAGTTTAGTGCTTCATGGTCTTGAATGAAAAGATAGCTGTGTATTTTGAGGAGAAAGTTATTTGAGACCAGAAAGCTTTATTTATTTTAGGGGCATTAAGTCTGACTTCCAGCAAAAATTCAAAAAAATTGCACCAGTAATTACTGCATTTATCTTAGCCATCCAGAAGCTTGTTTTAAGATACATGCTTTACTCCGATAACATTTTACTATTGAATTATTGCAAAAGTCCCTGTCAAAGATCATTCTGCAATTAAAATTCAACCTCTTTCAATACTTTGGGGCACTATATAAATAATCATGGAATCTCAAGGTTATAAACCTATCCCTGAATGCCCTGAGAAGAGGTAAGCCTTTGGTAAAGAAGGCATTTTCAGTTTCCCCAGGAAAGGTATATGTTTATTCCCATATAGTGCTCAGAGTTCCTTGGAGAAAAAGTGCAAAACAAATAATACATCAACAATATGACTTTTTTTTAATACAAATATTTATTTATTTATTTGGTATTTATTTATGGAGACCGCATTTACATGTGTTTATTTGAATGCTTTGTCCATAAACATGCACTGTTAAGAACAACACAATTTTATAATCCCCAGAGATTTTCATTTAATCAAAAGCTGACCTTTCATTATTTATTATCTGCTCTTCGTGTCATGGGAATGTAGGAGCTTTCTATGATTTAAATCTAAAAAGACTAAATTAATTTTGGTGCAATTCTGCTGGTGAGAATGGATAATATTTTTCTGGCCTGTTGAAGAGATGGAATATTTTTTGAATGAGGAAGTACTTGTGGCTACTGTATATAGGTGCTAGTTTTGCTGAAATGAAAGTGAGCTGCAGAGTTGAAAAACAAATCCAAAAACAGTAGTACATTAAAACAGGATTGAAATCAAATATTAATTCCAAAAAATACTGTGGTGGCACTTGTCAGTGACAAAAAAGAAGTGGAGGATTAATAAATTTTATTGCAACATGTAAAATAGATTAGATATGATACAGTACTGATCTAAAGAGATACAGAAAAACAGTTTCCTTTTAGCCTAAATAATCCTTTGTTGCAAGCATCACTTCCAATATGCACATTCTTGTATTCATATTATCATTTATTAATTATGAGAATATAATATTTTAAGGATAGGAATGTTTTAGTCATCTTGCACACAAATGCATGATCAATTAGTTCACATAAATGCCATAACTTAGATCAATATCCTTTTGCTGTAAAGGGCAAAAAAGAGGCAGTCATATATGTCCACGGGGTGGGGGGGGGGGGAGAGAATAAAACACATGTATGATGTCACCGTGCAAATGCCATCATTATGTACCTGCATGTAATGTGTTAGGAGACATCTAACATCTGTCATGTCTCAATATACCTTCTGTTCTTTACTATGCAAACAAATTACAAAACAGTCACAGTGAAGTAGTGGAAGTGGCATTTTAAATATGCAAATCTCATATGCAGCAGGTGTGCTACCTATCATCTATAAGGTTTACTTTTTTGTTGTTGTTGCTTAATACTTTTTTCCGGCTTTGCTCCACAAGATGATCAAAGTTAGTAGTAATGAGTGATCAATATCTCTAGCAACAGCACTAAAGAATAATCTTTTAAACATGGATTTTGGGTTCCTTGTGATTCTTAGCTCGAGTACCATTTTCATCTCCAGCAAATCAGACTGAAACATTGTTTAACCTTGCCAGAAAACTGTGATCTCAGAAATATATGAGCAACAACCTAGATAAAGCTGTTAGAGAGAACATAACAGGAAATCAAAGGACAATTTTCATGTAATGTTCTACATATAATGTAGAACATAGAGTCCAATGATGCTGGGTGCACTGCTTCTTTCTTTTGAAGTTCTCTATCAAAGGCATTGTTGTAATGGATACATGTGGGAAAGCAGTGCGCAAAAATCCTCCCTGGGCTACATATAGCATGGACAAATTTAGAAAATATTATCTATATCAGCGTTTCAGCTTTCTGAAATTGTGCTTGCACTAATTAACTGTAAGAAACTTAAGAAAACAAATGTATTTTACTTATTAAGACATTATAATACATATTTTTTTTGTTTGTTTCAGTAAACCAGGATGGGATATTTAGTTATTTCTGGTTATTATTTCTTCCTCAATATGCCTTGGTTAATTGCTTATGTTTATTTGATCTGCAAAGATCAACTGAAGCTATAATTTAAGTCTAAATAACTTCTCCTCCCACCTAATAAGTAACTTAGACCATCACACCCCCAGTGCAAAATCAGATTGATATAAGTAATAATGCAATAATATCTTGAACAATCAGTCATTATAATAAACATAGTAAATACAATGCAATAAATACAGTTGATTTCCCCAAAGTATCCTTTATATCTGTTACATTAAGAGAGGGGGGAACTCTTTGGGTTCCATTTCCCATTTTAATCTGTTGTTCTTCCTAACGAGCTCTAAAATTGAATGTGATCATATAAAGGTTTGTGCCAAATTTGGATCCTTCAGCCTTGAGCTCAGTGAGATTAAAGATAGGACCCCTAGTGGTAAAAGTCTCCTTATCCTCTTTGAGCAGCCTTTTCATACCTTCGTCATCTATTCATTCAACTGCATCCCTGGCTGATTTTCTATTTAAATATGTTTAAAGAAATTCTTATTGTTTCCTTATTGTTTTTTTCCAATAACTATTAACAACAATTCTCCTCTTCATTTTTCATTTCCTTATCATCTTGCACATTTGTTCTTTTTTGTTCACATAATTAGAGCAGATTTGGGCAGAAGGAAGATATTAACTTTCACTGTTTCATAGTCAATACCAGAGGGCCACGTTGATCTCTTAATGGACTTGGGTGAACTTTTCATATATAATGGGAAGCATTCCAGTTGAGCACAAATTGCCATGGAAATAGTTCTAGCATTTGGGTGCTCTCAAGCAGATGCTCAAATATTGAATCTCATGGGCTTGATAAACCAAATCTCTACTAGAGTCAGAAACCATGGGTGCTGTTAAGAGCCTCTCATGGCAGACCTGGTTGACAGCAAATAACCCAAAGGAACAACTCTCTCTGTTCTCAGATTAGATCAAAGCAACAACACAAGAAATCAGACAAATAAATAATTTTCAAACAAGAAGCAACATGTACTTTATTCAAACAGCTATAATCTCATTTTCTTTCTAATGCAATTTCGATGCAGAGGGAAAGAAGGAAAGAAGAATGCCTCTTTAGAGGGGGGCTCAATCTGTACCTGCAAAGTGTTTGACAGATGATCAATAGTCTTCTTATCACAATGTGAAACAACTCTCACAAGTACATTGCATTTTATCTGCGTCCTGTTGTTCCTTTTCCTGGATAAAGATCTAGCTGAAAAAAATGACAACATAATTTTTCTTTACTTTTTAATGTTTTACTTAAGAACAAAATGAATTATGGTTGTTGTGGACTGATGTACACTCTCATAACATTATAATAAAACTCTTCTTATAGAGGAATGAAGCTCTAATTAAGCCTTTGACAATTTAACAAGTGGGCCTTCATTCTATGTATGTGGAGAGTAAGGAAGATGACCTTGGCAGAGACAGGAAGGATCCATTACAAAAGCAACAAGGGGAAAATGTATCTTAAGTCCAAACCAAGCAGAAAGTACATGGAAGTGGCTGAGACAGAAACCAATTCACATAATTTAACAAGAGGAGGAGGCACAGCATTATCAGATTTGCAAGACTCTGTTTTTATAGCCACTCTCAATGAAAGTAGTCTCAGATTTCCTGTATGCTTAATTCCTGGTCTGGGCTACCTGGTAGGGCTAGCAGTGTAGTGTGAGAAAATGAAGTCACAAACAGAACCATGCATATATTGGCTTTCAACAAATTTCCATGGAGAAGTATTTTTCTGTGTAGGAATTTTATAATATGTTAAATGATCCCATATCTTAAACTAGAAAGGGAATTATTACATAATAATGTATTCATCTCTAACAGGGAATGAAATATATGCCTTCCCTCATCAAAGTAACTTTGAGAAAAACAACTCTTTCTTTAGGGTTGAATGCCAATTAGTTTTATAAGTGGTAGCTATGATTTTTGCCCCAAACTCTATTGCTTTCATGGTTGTTTTATCTTGTGTTTACCATACTGTTATTTATAGAATATTGGTTGTATTTTATAGTTGATTTCTATTTTTTTTTATCATATAAAATTGGCTACAGGAGTAGACAGGGAAATGCACAATATATAATTATGTCATAACTTGGGGTAAATTGAAAACATTATGGAGATAGATGGGTGAATTCACATTGCAGTATACTTGACAGCAGCTCATACTTGTGATGTGTTATTCTGCCCTTTGACCTCAAGCGAATGTTTCTATGTGAGTTCTATAGCAACTTTTGTCCACCTGTACCTTTCAGCATAATGTGCAGTGACAGTGTATACTTTAGTATGATAAGGTAAGTCCACGATTAGGGTAAGGACTCTGGATCAATAAAAATAATTTTTGATCAATAAAAAAATATATTATGTCAGTGTATGGAACAAGTAAAAGTGATAATTCAGCGAGACACTCTTATGCTTTTTAATTTTATACCAATTAAATGTGCTGAATTATGTCCCGATTTTGAGAACTACATGCTTTCAAATTTTCAGTAAACATTAACTGAGATTAGGAAATGCTGCTTCCCAAGGTTTCATTCCTTTGTTCAAAGCATCATTTTTAAGAAGCAGATTTTTGTATAAATGAGTCATGTGTTCCCTATATGGAAGATGGAGTAACGTAGCTATGGAAGCTGTCTTTGGTTCTCTAATGATGAAAAGATCAGCATCTCTATATGTCATAGTTTGGTAGATTGGTTTCTGTGAAACTATACACTCCACTGACATATTGTTCTTGATGGTAGTAACAAGATGAATGATTCTGTTTCACTGACATTTTATGAAATGTCTCTGTAAAGTAACATAAGCTAAATGTACTTCTATAAATAGAAATGCTCTGTCTAAAAAAGGCATGTGTTAAAGGTTTCCTTTTAGTGAGATACGTTTTTATATAAATAAGAGATCCATTTATTTGTAAAGCTAATAACATACCAAATATGAAATAAAACGTGCTTCAGTATTATTGATGAAATTTACTTTTAGAGATCATATTTTTCTGTCTTTTTCTTTTTTTCTTTTACTGTAATTTTCAGATAATTATAACCTGTTTCTGAGAGGGTGTTTTAATATGAATCACCATGAGCAAGAGGTTTGTTTTTATTGTATGCTTTCTTTGGTGCTTATGGCTTGTGACCTATAACTCACAAGATTTTGGATGTTTTAATTGGTCTATCTCTTAACTGAAAATAAAGTATGCCATATAATAATGTCAAAATATTACTAGTGAATACCTGGCTAATTATTTATTTGAATAATTAATTGATTTAGATCCTGCCTTTTTTTCCCCAGTAGATATAGCACTTCCTTATTCCATCTGAGCCCAGAACAACTCTGTGAGGAAGAATGACTGCCACAAAATCATTGTATGGCTAAACGTGGAGTTGCATCTGAGTCTCCCATGACAGTTGAAAGCCTTCACCGTATTATATACTGTTCCACTTTTGAGATTCTGCTTGTATGTTATTCAGTTTCCTTAATAAAAGGAGATTATAGAGTAATTTGCCTGGAGAGACACAGGATGTTCCATTAATTCTGCAGAAAATGCATTTCTTACCATTTGATCAGAGGCCTCGAGTGACTGATCTTGTCCCGCAAAGTGGTATCAGGTCCTCAAAGGAATATGGTAGAAACCAAACAAAGCAAACAGAAATGTTACAATTCGTATTAACTGTAAAAAGCAGGGGCCACTGATTAAATAGAGATACACAGAATGCCATTACACAATATGATGAATTAGTTTACATATATAATAACCCTGAAAATGCTGTAATCACAAACTGCTTTTTAAACTCTGCTGTCATTAAATTAACCAATGAACATAGGGAGTGACATAATCAAACAGAAATAAGTAATGTTATAACACATTTTAAAAATTTAGGAAAAGCATGTGGAGATTCTTTCTGGAACACTTTTCAACCCTTATGCCAATAGTAGCAATTGTATTTTCTTCAGCATAATGCAGTAATGTGTTATATCTATGTGATGGTTTGTGTTTCTGGTTTCCACTCATTTTCTCTTACATTTACTGGTAAGATGAATTCAAAATACATGTGCAAAGCCTGGACCACAAGATGAGCTTCTCCTTAAGAGGAGCTGTTTAGACAATTTTGCTCTATAATGCCTAGTTCTCTGCCAATTTTTCTAGTAGGTTATCTTAAATATGTGGATCTCTTCCTTTCAGGCAAATACAGTATTTGCATACCAAATAAGGGTGCCTAATGAATGTCATCCTTTGGGACACTGTGCTATCAAATGCATTAAGAAAAAAGTCACTGATTTACTGACCAATAGGCTAAGGCAGTTTGCACAGCAGGCAAATAGGGTTAGAATTAAAGAATTAACCTCTAATTCAACTCTTTGAATCAATACGAAAAATTAGTTGGACAGTTTTTCCAAATAAATAAAAACAAAATATTTAAGTTTGAGTTTTAATTCATAAGAACATATGCAGTGCCCTCCTGATCAGACCACCTAATCCAGCAGTCTGTTTGCAGAATGGCTAACCAACTGCACAAGAAAGCCCACTGGTCTCCCAGCAGATGGCTTTCAGAGCCAGTCACACTGCCAGCAAGGTTAACTTGGAGACCATACTGAACCTCAATTCCTGGCACACTTCTAATAAATAATTTTACATCTCATGAGTAACTAAAATAAACATAGCTGTCTCAGCTAAGGAATACTTTATTACCTACTCACTTTGACATCTTTAGAGATTTTTAAAATATTTGATAGACTGGTATGCAATTTTTAAAAACATTTGCTATTGGAAATGAGATTAAAATATATTTTACTGCTTTAATCAGTTATATTAATCAAGACAAGCAGGAATTGGCAATAATGGAACAGATATTCTTTCCAAAACATGGAGGAATAAACAAGTATGTTCACTTTCTCCTATTTTTTTTTTAATTTATTGCATTATTAGCACAGAATATTAGGGGAAATGAAATTATTCAAATTACTAATATGAAGACAATATTGTAATTAGATTGGTACACATTATCATCTCTGCTTGTAATGTTCAACTAGTTACTTATTTTGCCTGGAAGATTTTTAAGGAATTTGGAAAAAAAATCTACAGAGTTTTTAATAATTAGTGCTAGTGCAGCTATATTGTCCATTTCCCCCAAGAAATGTCAAATGATTCAACACCAGAATTTTATCCAAATCTAGATTTTCTATAGCAAAAAAAATGGGAAAATCTAAGAACACCTTTCATTGGATCAATAAATTAACAGTGGTTAAAAATTTGACCAGGAGAGTTCTGAACAATCTTTTAATTAAAAATAAACATTTTTATACAAATCAGCAAATGAATCTCAAATTCATATGTGTGTGTGTGTGTGTGTGTGTTATATTTAATATCCTGTAAAAGGTTGTATCCTTCATATTACAAATACAGTTCAAAACTGACAAATTATGCAGTTTTGTTTTGTGTTCCATAAGGGTTGTTTTTTGGGGGGGGGGCTTGTTTCCAATGTTTTGTTGATCACTGAATGTTTGAATAGAGTATTACTTTATTTGGTACAGTCTTTCCGAGGTACACACCTTCAGAATGTATGAATGTTTAATACTGTCTGTATGGGTTAATGATACTTTGCTGAAACAGAAACGTAGTTGTTCATGTGAACTAAGTTCCTTACATCCATGCACGTAAAGCAATCACTGCATGTGCCAGTAATGGTTTAATTTTCTGTTGCCAATCAAATATGCTTCCTCAAAACCCAGGACCCCCAAAGGTCAGATGGACTGGTGAAATCTTTTAGCATAATCCATGAAAAAAGCAACGCTAGAAGGAAAGCCAGGCCACGTATAATCCATGTGCATTACAGGTAGCTCGTATGTGCTTGATACCTTCCTTCCTTCCTTCCTTCCTTCCTTCCTTCCTTCCTGCCTGCCTGCCTGCCTGCCTGCCTGCCTGCCTGCCTGCCTTCCTTCCTTCCTTCCTTCCTTCCTGTTTCCTAACTGATTACTGTGAATGAATCTGTCACTATGGTGTTGCTTAAAATGATTCCATACCGAGGCTTCCAGAAAAGAATATTAATGTTCTTTAATGTCTGAAGTTTCCTGAATACAGAATTTACCTGTAAGAGTGGGTCCAGATATTATTGCTTGCCAGATGGTTTGTGAAACAGCAGATGGCAGTTTTGAGGATATAAATAAAGGAAGACAGACTGGTATCATTGGACTGAAGCATCTTGGGAAGAGGATACATGCTGCCTTTTTGGAGAGTTTGCCTCTACTTTTTCAGCCTCACATAGTTCATTACAACTAACGCTGTGAAATTATTTTGAATTCTGTGCAGAGATGCAAGTGGTTGAAATTTGCACTTTTAGTTCCATAACCTTGTTCTTTCCTCTATCGTTGTTGTTTCAGTTGTCCTAACCACAAAATGTTTCTAACTACTGCCTTTCAGTCTTTGTATTGTTGACAAACACAATCCAGGCACTCCTTCCCCATTTCTACCATACTGATAATAAATGAAGGTGACACATGTCACCATAATATCTGGAAGGCCTGTTCTCTCAGCTTTGATTCTTCATCTTGCAGAATGAGAGTTGGAGTTATGTATCAAAGAGGGCTTTTGCCTGAATTTTAAGACACTGGTTAAGTGCACTGTGTTTGCCTCTATCCATTCCGTTCAAGATCAGGGTGACCTTAAAATCATGTCTGAGAGAGAGAACTTAAGGACACATTGAAAAAGAAGATGTATATATGTGTACATAATTGGTGGGTGGGTGGAGGAACAATAGTTTCTCAGTTTTCTCTCTGAAATGTCAGTACCAAAATCTGCGGACTTTATTTATATGTATAATACTGCTACTTCAACAATTGTTGGGCCCTTATGCTTATTTCTATTTTAGCTCATGGATTTAAAAATATCTTATATTCTCTAATTTTAAATGTCTACTTTAGCTATGTGTGAAAAATCATTTGATGTCTGTTTCCTAAGCATATCTACAATAATGAGCTTCAGTAGGATAGAATGACAAATTAAATTTGTTCTTATGGTGTCCATAGGAAGCTAGGCAAATCAAAAGCAGTGAGAAATTGTTAGCTACAGTAGAACTAGAGTTATTAAATAAAGCTGCCCATTAGCTGTTAGTTGAGAGATATTCATAAACAAGTATCTGAGACTCTCCCTCTCTCTCCCTGTATGTGTATGGCAGGATTGGTAAGCACATCTTGTCTAAACCTACTACATCTGTACTATAAAAATCCAGATGACCAGTAGATGCAACAAAGAGATACAGAAAACCTCTTTGTTGTCTTCTAGTCCTTGTCCAGATTTTTGTAGCCATGATCTGGTAGGTATAACCTTGTCTGAATCTATTTATTCAGATATATTGAAGGATTTTAATACCCTTCTCTTCCAACCAATAATGGGCTAAACTGAAAGTTTGAGAAAAATTAAATTTTGTAGAGTTGGCTGTTTGTCTTTTTTATCACGTTTTAATGCTAAAACGATATCCAGCAATCAAAATCTCTTAATCCAAAATCTATTTTAGAAGAGAGAATTGGCACTTTGCATCTATTTGAATCTTATGTCTCAAGTATGGGAAATACATCTGTCAGAAATGGTTTTGCTATTTGCTGCCATCTAGTGGTTGTCCAGATATGCTAAACTTATACAGGTCACTTCTGACATGTTTTGCATGTTTGTGACACAAGTCTCAAACAGCTGTAAAGTGCCAATGGGGCTCCAAAATCTGCCTTATCTCTATATATTTCTGCTGCCATCGAGCGATCATCTGGATTTTTGCAATCCAGTTATGGAAATCCTAGGCAAATGAATGTGTGTTTTGAAATTATATGAATTACTGATTATTATGCCCTGTGAAGTATATTGAGTGTTGTTATGTTGATAAGATATATTGCTTTTAATTATTTCATTTTAGGGAAAATATACTAATGGCATTTATTAATTCTAACTGTTGTTAGAACAGTAAAAACAATCCCTATAAATATGGTTGGCAAGACATAACTGAATGCAATTCTGTCAGTTAATTGAGATGTAAAGCAATATAAAGCTACTGTAAATCAGGCAAAGGTTAATAATGAGGGAAATAAAAGTCTACCTGTCTTGAAAGATAAGTAAATCACATTAGGTAATGAGTTTAGTGGCAATAGAGAAAGGCCTGCTTGAGCTATATCTAAGTAAAAGGACTTGGATTAATGCAATCATTCTTCTTATCTTGCCTTCCCTGCTTTTTAAGATACATTAGTTTTCTGCTTTTTACATTGGACTTCTTTGTGCCAAACCTATTTTCTGTCAATTTGAGTGGGCAACTACAAGTCCCAGCATTCCTCAAAATTTATCATGTTGCCTAGGGCATCTAGTAAGATAAAATTTAAGGTGGACTGTACATGAAGTGATTATACTTGAAGATCTTTCTCAGCCAGTGAATTGCTGACCATCATATCTATGGTCTTTACAGAGTTACTTGTTTGGTCAGAGACTTGTGTCACTAGAAAGAAATGCAGGTTAACAGCCATTATTGCTCACTTTCTAAACCAAAAGATATATTCATTCATATATTCATAGCCATATACACCTTCCCAACTATAGCTGTTTCATAAGAATTAAGGTAGGAAATCCACCACTCATGGTATCTCATTTTATGTAATGTCTCCCAATCACATTTATAATTTCCATCAAGAGTCCTAGCTTGCTAATCTTCTTATAAATCTTGGTACTTTTCCATTTGAGAGCCATCACTTCATCTCGTTTTGAGAACTAGTTCATGTTTTGAAAACTGTCTCTTAGTTTGAGAACTGTGTTTTGTTGAGTTTGTTAAATCAAAGTATTTCAGAACAATTCTTTTTGGCCTGATCTTTGATGCATTTCCAATCATAACTCCACACAAATAAATATACATATGTCCATATATATATTTGGACTACTGCAATGTGCTCTACATGGGGCTGCCCTTGAAGAGCATTTGGAAGCTTCAGTTGGTACAGAAAGCAGCTGCCCAGGTTGTAAATAGTGTGGGTTACTCGGCACATGTAACACCACTGCTTCGGGAGCTGCATTGGTTGCCGGTGTGTTTCCAGGTGCAATTCCAGGTGCTGGTTGTCACCTTTAAAGCCTTCATGGCTTGGGGCCAGGTTACCATAGGGACCGTCTTTTCCCAGCTGTTTCTACCTGTCCAATCTGGTCTGGCATAATTTCTTTTGTGGCAACTCAGTTTCATTGTTTCAGTTCTATTCTTCAATCACTATAATTCCCATATTCATCTCTAATTCATTTCTAAAATGCTCCTCCTAGAATTCTTGCACTTGAGATTCATGCCAAATTATTTCATCCCTTTTATTTTTAATTCCACTCACTCTGCTAGAGGCTACTTATTAGCCCTCTTCACCCACAACTGAATCATATTTTTATATCCATTAAATTGCAAAACTTTGGTGGCACTCTGAAACGTAATTATTTTCTCTCTGTTCCAAGCAGCTTCCACATCTTCTATTAGTAGATTTATCTGTCTTCTAATGTGTTTTCATATACAATTTTCTTTTCCTGAAATCTTTCTTGTTGTTGTTGTTTATTCGTTTAGTCGCTTCCGACTCTTTGTGACTTCATGGACCAGCCCACAGCAGACTTCCTGTCAGTCGTCAACACTCCTAGCTCCCCCAGGGACGAGTCCGTCACCTCTAGAATATCATCCATCCATCTTGCCCTTGGTCGGCCCCTCTTCCTTTTGCCCTCCACTCTCCCTAGGATCAGCATCTTCTCCAGGGTGTCCTGTCTTCTCCTTATGTGGCCAAAGTATTTCAGTTTTGCCTTTAATATCATTCCCTCAAGTGAGCAGTCTGGCTTGATTTCCTGGAGGATGGACTGGTTTGATCTTCTTGCAGTCCAAGGCACTCTCAGAATTTTCCTCCAACACCACAGTTCCAAAGCATCTCTCTTCCTTCTCTCAGCCTTCCTTACAGTCCAGCTCTCGCAGCCATATGTTACTACGGGGAACACCATTGCTTTAACTATGTGGACCTTTGTTGTCAGTGTGATGTCTCTGCTCTTAACTATTTTACTGAGATTTGTCATTGCTCTTCTCCCAAGGATTAAGGGTCTTCTGATTTCCTGACTGCAGTCAGCATCTGCAGTAATCTTCGCACCTAGAAATACGAAGTCTGAAATCTTTCTACTTTCATTTATTTCTTTTACTTCTTTTGTGTCAGTACGCTGCATGTGCTTCCTATGTGATAACAGTATGTTGGCTTGCAACGGAGTGTCTAAAAATCTTAGCTTGCACAGAATGACATGAACATGCTTGGGGTAAAATGGGACTTTGGCTGCACTGGTGGCACACTGACCAAAAATGTGCCAAAAGCGACTAATATTGACATTACTTTTAGCAGTGAATACTGCATCTGGCATGGATACAATTAAGACCAATAACCTAACCTATACTTTTTCTACCTTACCAATACGCTTTATATGAACAAGTTAATTGATTACTAACTAATAATATAAAATTGTAAATGGTGTTAGAGCAGAAGATTTTCATCCAAGAAGTATATCTCTTGCAATTTAAGTTTAGATCACAGTCATTTTTTGTGGCTGTTTTAAAGAACGCTACTCCGTTTTAAATCTTACTATATGTTTTGTGCTTCAGACACAACCTAACTTGTGTATTAAATCTATAAGAAAATTGTGATGAATAACAGGAATAAAGCACTGTTATTGACTAGCTGTCTAGTATACACCATAGATATATTTTCTTTCTCTTTTGCTCAGTGACCAATAAATTGACTGATAGAAGAGGTAAAAGGAAGGGCATGCTTGTCTGGCAGCCTTTCCTAGATTGAAATAAAATGATAAAAGAGCTGGCCTGGCGTGGCATCTCAGTCTGTACAAGGAAGCTGCTATTAACTTAAAAATGAGGCAGAAAGAAGATACAGGGCATATTCATTAGACTTTTTGACAGGCTCAGAATCAGAATCCAAGACAATTTCAGCCAGGGATACATGTCTAATAATGTTTTCTGTGGAAATAACAAATTGTAGGATCAATGATAAGTGGCCCTTGAGACAATCAAGACAGCTTCCAGAGTATTTTTTTTGTATAGAATGAATGGTAATGGCCTTCTCCTTGAAAAATGGTACCACTCCAGTGTCCTTCCCAAAGATTTATGTCCTAAAAACAATGATAATGAAATGCCAGAGGTGAAATGCTGAATTCCTTTTATTCTGTAATTTTGTTTGGGAGTGAATGAAATATTGTATGGTTGTTTCTTGCTTAAATAGGATACTGGAATTGTAAGAAAATTTGCATTATTAAGAAAAAATGAAAGCTGTAATTTGGCTTGCTACATCTCAGTAATATTGCAGTAAAATCTGCACAATTCTAATCAGAAAGTATTGAATTTAAAAATAGCCCCAATTTGCTGCAAAGCAATGGTCCAAAGAAGAATGAATAATAATCATTTTTAAAACATATTTTGTTACTACTGCAAGAGACAGTGCCATATTTTGATAATATTATGCACTTAAAATGTATGAAAATAGCATTAAAGCTAAGTTTTTAAATTGAATTGTTTCTCATTATTATTCTATATAACTCAAATTGACATTTGACTAACCTAAACAAATCAGACTTCTAAAACATACCTGAGAATAATTTCCAGGTACTAGTTTTGTTAACTATTTTATTATTTCTATTAAATTATTGATTTAATTGAAACCGGTTGAAGCCCCCTTCTCGTTCTTTTCTTTGTTCCCATCTGGGTTTGTAATTTCTCCCATCTTTCTTTTTTGTTTTGTGTTGTTTCCTTGTTTTAAAGGTTTTTAACAATTTGTAAACCGCCCAGAGACAGTGAAGCCGGTGGCATAATAATAACTAATTTATTATGTTACAGTACTATGATAAAATTCAGCCTTTGTATATCTATTCTTCTATTTGTTATTACTTTGACTTGCAGGCAAATTAGCCATGATAGTGATCATCTCCTGATGAAGGCAGGTTGCTTTATTCTCCATCCAGTTGTCTCCCCTTCCCTGTACTTTTCTCTCAGTCAATTTCTGTCTGATAGCAGAATGCAGCAGATGATAAAAGCGGTCTGAAACTTACAGAGAGGCATGCTAACTTGTGAGGGAATACTTAATATACAATGCACTCCTTCTGCTCTAAATTTCACATTCTGTTGGCTTTAAATGTGACTGAGGCAGAACTAGATTTAAATAGTAAATACCTAGCCAGCCTTGTCTAATCTCAAAAAGGCAAGTGTGGCTGGATCAGGTTAATACCTGGATGGGAAATAATCTTTTTCTTAATTTTATGATAACTGCACTTACAAATAAGTCTTTTTCAAATTGATATATGATGATATATGATATGATATGATATAAAACTTGAACATGTAAGATATAATCAATTAATTGTAATTTATGTTTCTTTCTCAATAGGTTCAACAACAGGATGTAACTTTTAAAAATGGAATTTTGTACAGAAAGGAACAGATAGCAGTTGGAGTTAAAGGAGTGAATGTTTGCTTCCCTTTGGATGTATTTGCTTTTAAGAACGATATGTTGATTCAGAAGATCCAGAGAGAGAATTGTGAAATTTATTTCATCTACTCAGTCCGTGGATTTTTAAGTTACTTCTTCAAGGCAGCAAATTTCCACCAAGTTGTGTGATGGATATAGCAGTGTATTTCTGTGCCTGGAGATTTCACATTGTGGATTAGTCTGCTATCAATTCCATTTTGGGGACAGGATCAAATGTGATGGATTTACCTTCAGAAATGAGTAGGCATGGAAGAAATCCATTCAGTCACAAGCTAGAAGATCAGAAGAAGGTAAGGCTAGGGTTTGGGTTTTTTTTGTTCTATTTCAGTATGATTTTACAAAATTTATTATCATTTACAAAATATTCTGCAAGTATGCTATTATATACTGTACAATTCTTACTCCACAGGAGCTATTCTTTGTGCAGCTAATTTCTTTACTACGTGATGTGCTGACTTCCAAAGAATCTTGAAATTATTGAGCAAACATGATTCTCAAAGCATTCACTCCTCTGCCATTTCTGACTCTGTGCCAAGTATTTCTGTAATAATGACTATTATTAAATTTCAGTTGAGCTTGCTTGAATATTTGATAACTTTCTGGGAAAGTGAATGCTTCCCCGTGGCTTCTAAAACTGATTTATGAAAAGAACATCACCATGTATTAATTAGTATTATGTATGGAATGAACAAATATTGTTGAATATGCATGTTTTAGAAATTGTAATTTATTTGGAATGAATATTTTGAGCTATTTAATTCAACACAGATCCTTTTATTTTCCCTATGTGTGGCGCAAAGTGGTAGGTGGCAATATTACAACCGAAACTCTCCCCATGACCCAAGTTCGATCCCAGCGGAAGCTGGATTCTTGGGTAGCCGGCTGAGGTCGACTCAGCCTTCCATCCTTCCGAGGTCAGTAAAATGAGTACCCAGCTTGCTGGGGAAGGTGAAGACTGGGGAAGGCAATAGCAAACCACCCCGCTATAGTCTGGCAAGAAAAGGTCATGAAAGCGGCATCCCCCCAAAGGGTCAGACATGACTCGCTGCTTGCACAGGGGACCTTTCACCTTTCATGAATGCATAAGCTGAATAAGAAGGTATTTCTATTTCTTTTTAAGATTTCTTTTTTTTCCCTTCAAGTTCATTTCCCTGGATAGGTGGCTATTCCTATAGTTCTTCCTGCACCAAGAAATCTGAGGTCAGGTTCTAATTGGGACTGGTTGAAATGCATTTTCAACCATGTAAATTGAATGAATGAATGAATGAATGAATGAATGAATAAATTTTAAAAAATTCTTGATCAGATTTTATCAAGGTTCCTAGTGGCAAGGAAAGTTTATAAATGTACTCTGATACATTCAGATGGATGTATTTTTATAGAACTTAGCATTCAGTGAACATAAATCCAGAGATTTGTACATAAGAAAATATAAACATTACATTTACATCATCACACCTACTGTACTTTTAACTGTTACATGTTCAGAACTGAACATGCGCAGAAAGCTAGAATGTTCCCCAGAACATGGCTGCTTATTACTAGTGTTTGGGGTTGAAGGGCACTCAAATCACTTACATCCCATGGGGATCAATCTGTACTTAAACAGTCTAATTGTGAAATATGCAGGTTGATTATGGTTCCTTTTCAAATCCTGTCTATTACTGAATGGACCATACACAGGTTTTTAATTCTAAAAATATGGCAGAATCTTAATGGCAGAAATTGAATATAGGTCCTTCTGCAAGTAAAACATGTACTGTCCCTCTGAAATTAGACCAATAATAATTTCAGAATAATAAACATGTATGTATGTATGTATGTATGTATGTATGTATCTATCTATCTATCTATCTATCTATCTATCTATCTAATTTATCCCCGCCCATCTCCTCACGTCGGAGGCCTCTGGGCGGCTTACAACAAATGATTAAAACCATCAGAATAATAAAATACAATAAAAATACTATAAATAGAAATAAAAATAAAGAATTAAAATCCAAGTGATGAATTTCTATAAGCAGCAGTTGAACAGTTTCTTAAAGATTTTCCTAAATGATATAAAATATCAAAACTTCTGAGAAGTCTGTAGGTGACAGCATACTAAGAAAATGAGTTGTTTATTATATTTACTATTAAACAGGGACTATGGATTGTTCCTATCCTTTTCCCCCAACCTCATTGTTACACATTCCAGCAGGTGCATGAAAGGCTATTCAGAAAGACTGTTTTGTGAATTGTGATTGCTTTTCAATGTTTTTTTAAGTTTAGCTATAGTGTTTCAGTATTTTGTTGTTATTATTTTTATTGCCTTGCTTATGCTTCTAAGCATTAGCTTAGAAAATGTTTGAAGAAAATTATTGTTCTACTGCTGAAGTGCTGTTGATTAACCTCCTTTGTCTGTGTGTGTCTGTATGTGTGTATTCCTTCTTAAGTAAATATATCCAAATTCCTTGCTATGTGGATTTTATGGGTTTCAGTATCACTACGCAGTTTAAATCATCTGTTTTGAATTTCAGTTGATAAAACTGGAGTTATTTCTTCTATTGATAGTATATTATTGTTTTAAACATGCTGTGTGTTATGTGTGTGGGTTTTTCTCCAGTGATATTTATTTGATTTGCTAATATTGATTTGCTAATAATACAGTGTCCAATAGGGCTGTACAAAGTACTTGAAGAGACAATTTTCCACGTGCATCCCTGTGACAGAAACCCCTGCCTGGAAGCATGGATGGAGCTGCATCTGGCAGAAGGTAAAAGGCCTTCCCAGGTTATCTTTGAATCCATATGTACCCATAGACACTTTGCTTTGTGAAGACAACCTGGGAAAGCTTTTGAAGCAGTTGCCTTAAACTTCTAAGGAGGCAGTTGCCTTAGTGCTTCATGGATGGTCACTGTGCACAGCCCTTTGAAATGTTTTGCACAGCCTTAATATCTACTACTTTCTGCAACTTACGTTGTTTGAAACTAGCATAGGTTGTTAGGTGAGAGGAAAACATACTGATGTTTTCCTCTCACACAAATAATTATAGTTCTGCATGAATCCCCTACATATCTATTCTTGCTGAGACTGTTTCTCCCTTCCCTCTTCAGTTGTCTTAAAATGTAGATGGATATTTTGAGAATTGTATGGTATAAACCTCAACACATGAATTTGCGGTGAAAATTAAAATGTCTCTATATGGTACTGCAGGTGAAAATGTTCAGTTCTGTTTGAAGAACTGTATCCTTACACTTACATCTGAGAATTTCAGAAGAGAATATGCAATGATTCCTCCTTGATATCTTTGGAAAAGTACCTTTCCTATTTTATCAATGCACTATTACTGTATTAGAGCATTATTAGAAGTTATGTAGTACTCTGTCAAAAAAACTATTATCAGTTGGACAATAGACTTTTGTACAGGTGATGGGTGATAGTACATTTCATAACTTTACAGCCATCATGAATGGATGTGGTTGAATTCAGTTCCCAAGTTCCAGTATTATAGTGCCAAAGGAAGTTAGACTGGGGAAACCCATGGGTATTCTCTCTCTCTGTTTTTAATGCTGCTAGTAGTTGTTGGATAACATTAAAATGATCTTGTGGCAAATTCTTTTGACATTGTAATTGTTTTTCTATATTAATGAGCTGCATTTTCATGTTGAATTTTCATATTGAAGGAGGGTTTTTTTCTTGTAAAAATGTTTTTCTTTTTATGCAAGTCCTGGACATGACATTAAGAAGATCCTACAGATCACTTCAAACCCATTAAAGAAGTTCATATTTCAGACTTCAGAGAATATTGCATCCTGTGAACAGGGCACCAATCAGGAAAGCTTCTAGAGTTGGGGTTAGGAGAGTGCTACAGTCTCTGACAAGCTGAAGTAGGTGTCCAAACTAATTTAGCTAATACTTTAGCTGAGGTTCATGGATTTTCTCTAAGCCTGTCTGACTACTGGAAGGAAAACAGTATTTTTTTCCGTTCCCATTATGTCAACAAGAGAAGGCAACATTACAACTTTAAGACATTACAACTTTAGGGTGTTTTAGAAAAACACTGAAACATTTTTCTATTACATTTTTCATATCTCAGGAAATGTCTTCTCACTTGAGATGGTATATTGAACACAGTTTTGACAAACACCTAGTCCATTTCACCATGAAGCAGCATATGAATCAATGTTTTTATCATCAAGAAATTTGCCTCTCTCTCTCTTTCTCTCTCTCTTTGTGTGTGTATTTTTCCAGTAAGAACATAAATCAATTAAATTCTAAACAGGAATTTCACTTTTCCCATTGCATCTTTACTATCTTTGCTAAATACATATTTATGTTTCTTTGATATAACAACATTTGCTGTCTCAAGTAAATGAAATGCCAAAGCTGATTATAAAGCATGAGTGAAGTCTGGAGATATTTGAGTTTTTAAGGATGAAAATTCAGATTCCAACTGTGTATCAAATAATGGTGTTAATAGCTTCAGGGTTTTTTTTATAAACTGAGTCCCAGATCTATTTACAAACTTTAGGCTACTGCAATCAGAGTTGAAATTATATAAGACTGCATGCCTGAGTTTCTGTTGATGCTTATTCATTAGCAGCATTGATAATGATGTTCAATACAGTGGATAAAGTCCTATAGTTTTAAGTTACACATACCTCAATTATTCATTGTAATCTGCTCGTGTTCCTATTGTATGGTTAGCAAGTATATAGGTGTATTTAAGTAGCATGAGAACCTTGCTGAAACTGTTCATTGATACACATTTCCCAGATTGCTTTGCATCTTTAAAGGTCATGCTAATCTTGGATGTCCAAAGCATGACGAAGACTATTGCAGTTGTACTGTTGTCAAATACTGTACAGGATAATCCACAGAACACTCCAGTATGATGTGGCTTCCGACTTTTAACAGCAAGGATATACAAACATTTCCATAATCAATTTCTTACTCTATATCAAACCAAAGCATCACATTATTTCTATAAATCATTCCACTCTAACACATAATAAAAATTACTAAGTACACTTACTTCTTCCTCTTATATTGAAATAAAGAGAAAAAAAGTTCATATAAACCTCCTAAACATCTTTTTCCTCTCCAAAAGATAACACATAGTTAATTATTCCTTTCCTACCACTATTCTATACATTTGTCTACTATAATAAGAATCAAATTAGTTGTCTGCTATTATACTTAATAATACAACAATTTTAATAATCCTAAACTTAATAAACCCAAAAAACAAAGACAATTCAAAACAGAAAATCCAAATCTTTAAAAGCAAATAGCATCAATCAAATCCTTAAAGCAAACCAGATAAACATTCTTCAACCCACTTCAGAATAAACCAGAGCAGTTACATATCCCCACAAGGTGCACAGAGCTTTTCTCTTGAAAGAATCAAACAGCCCAACTGCCCCACTCACAGATTCCACATTCTTTTCATGGCATTCCACCAGAAGTCAATTTTACTTATGGCTTGCAGATCACTCTCTTCCTTAGATTTCTCCAACTCCACTATCCAATCTTCATCTAGCATCTCGATAAAAATCCCAATCTCATTCTTTAAAAAGACCTTTCTATCGCTCTTAAATTCCCCAATTTTATCCACCACATCCCCAACCTGATGGCACATTTTAGATGTCATATTTTCCACAATGTCCTGGATATCTTCCATAAAAGCTTGATAGAAGTCAGAGGAGATCTGTTTAAAATCTTGGTGGAAGTCAGAAAGAATCTGTTTGAAATCCTGGTGAAGATCAGAAAAAAATCTGTTTGAAATCCTCCATGTCTCATGCTGTAGATTATGGTGCCCCCTAGCAGCTTAACCAGTGAAAGTCGAAGATATGGAAGAGTTCCAGAGTGTGTTTACATAAAGTGAGAGTGAGATAGCAGAGTTATCAAGCGAAAGTGAAAACAGAAAGCTGAAAATTCAAATCAGCCAATTCAACATGTAGGAAAATGCTAATATCTTCGAATTTAATACAAAAATAATAACAGGAAGACAATTGTTTACTCTCAATTCTCCTTTATATTTGGAAGGAAAACAAAATCCAAAATTAAAAAAAAATTAATTTAATTTAAAAGTAATCCCAAAAATAATGTTAAGCACCAAGAGAACCAGCTTCTCCTCACTTTAGAAACCTCTCTTGGGTACATATACTTAAAAAAACAAACAAACAAACTGGTGATTTAGAAATGGGGTGGCTGGTCTTAGTGTCCCTTTATGGCTACAGCATGGCTTGGAAATTTGTTCTGTCCAGACTATGAGGCGGCCAGGCAGGATTATTACCAAAATAACTCTTTATTAAGACAACTATTTACAATGATAAGTCCATGTGATAAGTGAGATAAGACTGTTTCCGGTCAAGATTACCCAAGGAACAATGGAAGAACAGGCAAGGTTGCAGGATCACACTATGGCAGAACCGCAGGGCAGGATTCGCTGACTGGAGCTGTGGGATTGGATGATTCTAGGAAATGTGGCAAGACTGGAATTGAAGATGAGAGTCCACAATCTGGAACACCAACCAGACTGGGCTGGCATGTGGAGGCTAGACGAGACTGAACTGGACCAATGGACAAGGCTTCACTCTAGAGGCTAGGCTGGACTGGACTGGAGACTCAAGGCAAGGATGACAACTTGAGGCCAGAATTGTCTGGGGTTGAGGTTCTGAACAAGGTGGAGGACTAGAAGCAGGACTGGACTGGACTAGGAATTCTGGACTAGGTTGGGTGCTTGGAGCATGACCAGACTGGACTGGAGTTCCGGGACAAGGCTGGACGCTTAGCACACACCTAGACTGGACTGGAGATCGTGGACAAGACCAGAAACTTGGAGCATGATGAAACTGGACTGGAGATCCTGGACAAGGCTGGAAGCTTGGAGCATGATGAAACTGGACTGGAGATTCTGGACTAGGTTGAGAGCTAGAGACAAGGCTTGGAACACACTTGGAATGCACTGAATGGCAGCGGTGAGGTCTGGAACTGGATGTGAGGCTGAGATTGCAAGAATCGGCAGGAAGAAGATCCTGTATGGCAACTTGCGCAGTGAGCAGGTCTTTGATGCTAGGAAACACAGGCACTGATTCCTCTCCAGCTATAGATGAGGTTTCTGACACAGGTAGGGACACTTCTGCTGGGGCTGCGAGCTTTAAGGATCAGTTGTCTCCGGCAGCTTGCTCTTCACACGTCTGCCTTTTATGCTGATCCCTTGTGCACCTGTTACCCTCTGCAGCCAATTGGGCTGCCTTCTCCTTCGTGTGCTTTTCTGCATACCCTTCCTGTGTGCTGACTGGAGGATTCAAATCCTCCTCTGAAGACTGGCCAATCAGCGTCTATAACTTCTCCCAGGCTGCTGAGTCACTTCTGGGTTTTGCTTTCCTAGTTTCTGCCTGGTATGTTTCTGTTTCCCCTTCTGACTCAGAAAGAGTTTCATTTGCTGAGTCAGAAGCCAGCTGAAACCTCACAAAAGTGATGAAATCCCCGCCTTCCAGCTGGCTCTTACCAGTCAAATGCAAAATGCTGTTTGCGATCTTCTGCTGCAAGCAGCCATCTGGAGGACAGATGGGATGATTCCAGGTATTCTCCTTTATCTGGAGAATGTTTCTGGGCTTCAGGAAAACCTGCCTGAACCTGAAAAAAGTTACTGCATTGTCAGCTCCACCTGCTGAACCCGCAGGCACAGCCATGCAGTCTGCCATTCCCACCGGAAGCCCCCATAAATGTTCAAACAGTCCACAAGAATTTGGATGATCTGCAGACTTCTCAGAAACTTATCCAATGCCAAGCTGGTGGGCATAATTTTGTTTGTTTGTTGTTATTATTATTAATAATAATATTTATATTCAACTCTCTTAAATTACAAACATGTAAAACAAGAATATTTCTTACTATACAGCCCTTCTATGCAGCCCTTTATTCTGTGCCCATAACACTTGGGGTTTGCTCTGCCAACATTTTGCTTGCTTTCTGAGTTGAAAGGGGGAGTCTTCATTCAACTGATTGAATCCATGCTCAGCAAGAGCAGGACTCATGTGTGCTTTAAATCAGGAGAAAGGTGATGGTGTTCATCTTTCCAGACACATAGAAGAAAAGAACACAGAGTACTGAGAATGGGATTGATGTGAGAAGAAAGCTAAAATCCAGGAGTTCCCAGGGCAAAGATATTAGTTATATCAATAACCAACAACTGCTTCATTTTAAGGCCAATGAACCAGAGGGCAAAGAGTCCATTGAAATTTTGGAGACAGTAGCAGTGGATTTAAACTACCATAGACATTAAAGAAACTGCCTTCTTACACTGACATTTGACTCTGGAAAACCTTTTAATACTTTTTAAATATAATCTTTTAATACTTGCAAGGATTTTCTTCTGGATCTCAACAAATGCATAGATAAGTAAATAGAGTATAGACATTCTCTACTGTCAGCACCTGGTCATTCGAGCATTCACACAATCACAGTCAAGAGGCTGAGATTCCTTTGACTGTTTAATGAAGCGAAATAAACGGTACAAAAGTAAAGCTGCGAATGGAGAGTTCCTGCTCAAACCTAGATTTAAAACTACATTCCCTTAGTTTGTTCCCTTTCCCACGAAAGCATATCACCCCCCTTCCCATCCAGGTGGTGTTCCTGGTGTATCTCAACCCATTGTCCTTGATGTCTTCCATAGCCATAATAATCCACTTCACACTCCAACCACACACACCCTCCCATCTGGCGACACAGAGTCTACACCATTTACAAGGAAATGATGGCATATCCTCTGATAAGGGGTTCTGTGAATCCTTTGATAGGGGGGATCTATGTTCTATCAATGTATTGAAAAAACCCATCTATGAATGATGAATACCTTATTATTTTGTAATAAGAAGTAGTAAACAGGAATGGGAATGACTAGTTCATGAACTAGTTCATGAACATGCAACTATTTTTCAGAATAAGACTCAAACTAGAGCCTTCTTCAGATATTATAAAAAATGGAGCAGCCTTGGAAGCAGTTGGGCCCCACTGCTGAACATGTGATGACCCTCTCTCCCATCCATCTGTGTGTAAATGCATATCTCTGTAGAGAGGAAGACTCTGTAGGAACATCCTTCACTATTGAGTCTCACCCTGATGACGTTGTAGAGGGCTTTACAGACCTGGCATATCTGCCAGGCTTTGGGTGAGGGTGGGAGCCTCTTCATGGGTGTATGATATGTTGTTGTTGATGAGATTTGCAATCTTGTTTATTGCTATGTTCTCCAGTTGGATTGTATATTTGTTGTGTTCTTATGCTGTGAGGCATCCAGAGTTTATTGGAGTCAGGTGACATCCAAGTTCAATAAAATAAAAAAAAATCTTAAATTAAATATAATAAAGAATACAAATAATAAACATTGAAAACAAAGCTTATTACTTTTATACCAAACTATTCAATAAAAAGATCTATATATTTTAAAGAGCACTAAATAGTACAAGAAAAAAGCACTTAAAAATAAAAAATGTAATAATGATAATATAAAAAATAATAACAGATGGCAAACCCTAAAATAATACCATAATATTCTCTCTTTCTCTATAATAGCAAAAGTAATAATTATATCTATATTCATATTTATATTAAAATCTATTTATCTTCTATCTACCTACCTACCTATCTATTTTTGAACACAAATTAAAACTTGGCCATACAGCTTCATATGTGTGAATTGCCTTTCCATTGATAAATAGCCAATTTAAAGCCTGAGATTTGACAGAGTTTATTAAGTACATTTAGCAGTTAAGTTATCAGGCTAGAAACCAGGAGACCATGAGTTCTAGTCCCGCCTTAGGCACAAAGCCAGCTAGGTGACCTTGGGCCAATCACTTTCTCTCAGACCCAGGAAGAAGGCAATGACAAGCCACTTCCAAAAAACCTTGCCAAGAAAATTGCAGGGACTAGTCCAGGCAGTTGCCAGGAATCAACACTGACCTGAACTCACCAAAAAAAACAAAAAAACAAACAAAACAAAAACAAAAACAAAAACAAAGAAACCTACACATTTGCATAGTTCCAAGATTATTTAATCACTTTTTTTTTGCAACAATCTAAGCATGATAAATCTTAATAAATAGTTAAATTCTAAATATTGGAGATATAATTAAGCCACACATTAGCATATTTAAATCTTATTTGGTTCCCCATAGCAATAATTCCTTACCAAAAAGGAACTACCAATGGACAAAACCAAGGTATATGTACTAATATTCCTTTGAATGTATTACATCTCTGGCGTAAGAAGTACAATAACCAACCTGTTCTGAACATCTGTTGAGATGTATATGAGGCTGCCTGGGGAAAGATGATATATGCATGAGTGACAGAGAGAGGCAAACAGAAAGGCAAAGCTTCTTATGGGTGCTACAAAGATTCTTATTTGGGGTATTGTCTGAAGAAGAACCTATGACCCTGATGTTGGCAACTTTTTTGGAAGCCAGTATCATTCTACAAAGAATGTACAACTGTCTAAGTACAAAAATAATTATTGTAGTTTTATGGGACCAAGTAAAAGCTCTGAAGACCTCAAAATGGTGCAGATACATAATTTGCATCATTTGCATGATGCCCTTATGATGACTTGCCCCGTCCTTTTGAATGCCCATGTGTGAAACCATTGATCTTACGAGATTTTTTGTGATCTCACAAGTTCTAGTGACAGAATGCAAAAACTTTGTGAACTCTCATGTTAAATTTCATGAGAACCGTAGGAGAGCTTGACAATCTTGTGAGATTTGGGCCATTTAAAAATGTTTTAAAAATATGAATTTTAATTTAATTTGGAGGATTTGCTGATACTGTTTTTGAGGTGGTTCTTATTTTGCCAGTTCTTGGCATGTAGTTATGTATCCTTTTCCCCTCATATGTAATACAAGTGGAGGGATCTTACGCAGAATGCAGTGAATGAGGAGGGAGGCTTACTTGCTAACCCCCTAACACAAATTGGATCCTTCTCATGCAGCTAAAACAACTAGATTAACATAACCCCCATTTTACTTAAGCATTGTAGCCATATGGGAAACTCAGGGATTTGATCTGGGAAGGGCAGAGATAAGGCTCCATTCGTCCTGCTGTGTTTCAAAGGAAAACTAAGTAAGTAGCAGCATGCTTGAAATTAAGAGAACACCTAGTTTTGCCTTAACACTGCCATTTTCCAAATAGTTTTATAAGAACATAAAGGCTAATTAAAGTGACTCTTTTAAAATTACATAAGGGTTGCTAACCTCTTCCTTTTTTAAAAGAAGTACAGAATACTTTCTCTAATTTTAATTTTGGAAATGCATCCAGAGGAACACTTCAATGTTTTGGAATTATTATGCCGGCACAGGGAGCAATGGAAAGGGTACAATGATTTCTTTCATTTTTTAGGTAAGGATTAACTAATCCCCTCCTCCTGATGTTAAGGGAAGGCAGTTTGGAATCAAATGTATATATCGCTCAAGGTGAATTGTACATTAGTATTTTTCCATAATAACATAGGATGGTCATGGGAAAATGCCTGACTTTTCACCCACCTTTTCATATGGTCAGCTGAGCTTTCTATTTCATGTGTGCTGCGATCCAAGGCAAGGCCTGGGGTTGTGTTCAGTGGTAGCTTTGCAGTGGTGGATGCTTATCCAAGGCAGCCCCAAATCTTGCACCAACACTCTGTGCTTAATGTTACCTTCTGGACCATATCTTGTACAAATCCAGAAGATCCCTTGATTAATAAAAATTCTTGGAAAGGCACAGAGATCTTGTGAAGGGAAGGGAATCAAATATGGGACATCCAAACTTGTTCTTTCTGCTACAACAATGCTTCCACTGGATACAACTCCTGGCTTCTATATTGGATTCCATTTACATGCTGTCTTTCTCTCCAGCAAATAATGAAACACAGCTTTTGTGAACTCATGTGTTTCGTTGAATGATTGCAATGGAATATGGTGGGTGTACCTGAACGATATTAATGGAAAGCAGCGACTTTTGAGCTGGATTGCTAAAAGGGAGGGAGAAGCTTCATTTCCTTCTATCTAGTAACTTCTGCTTCAGATCAATCTTGTTATTAACAGCAGGGAAGCAGTGGTCTGTTTCCTGTCACCCAGCTAATCAGGCAAAGGGATGAAACAGGTGACACTCCCAAGGCTTTCTGGCAGGAGAAACAAACATTTGACAACTCAGTGCAGATTGTGGGCATGCATTTTACTGTGGCCTGTATTCTTTTTTTCTCCTTTTTTAATTTTTCAAGATATAATTAAAACATATAATGCAGAATAAATAAAACATATAATATAAGACCGATAGAATACAAGTCTAAAAAGAAACAAGAAAAACTAAAATGGTGCAGGAATAAACAGAAAAGCATATCAGACAAGTGGCCTCTGACCTTCTCCAGCACAGATATAAAAGTACAAAAATAAGAGACAGCCACACCTGAAATTCAGCATTTCCTTTTTTTCAAGACACTTGAGGGGGGTAGCAAGGTAACCATGGTATCCTTTTGGGGTGTCTCAGGGAGTTGGGGGTGGGCAGCGTGGTTATGCTCCGTTCACCTCCTTCCTCCAGGGCCAGTCCCAGTCGGTGGTGATAGGAGATGAGAGATCCGACCCTGACCCCTCTTGGTGGGGTGCCACAGGGTTCGGCTCTCTCTCCTCTCCTATTTAACATCTACATGAAGCCACTATCATCCGTCACCACAGGATGAGGTATCATCAATATGCTGATGATACTCAGTTATGCATCTCTATCCCAGGTGAGGTAAGTGATGCGGTGACTGCTCTTTCTCAGTGCCTGGGGGCTGTGGGGGTCTGGATGGGGAACAACAGGCTTCAGCTGAACCCTGGTAAGATGGAATGGCTGTGGGTTGATGGCTCCTCGGTATCTGGCAAGTTGTCATCTTTAGTTTTGGATGGGGTTGCACTGCCCCATTCAGAACCAGTGCGGAACCTGGGGTCCTCCTGGACTCACGACTCCTGCTCGGAGAGCAGTAGCAGTCATGGCCAGGAGGGCCTTTGTACAACTTTGTGTTGTGTGCTGGTTATGCCCTTTCCTGGATTGAGATGCCCTCCGAACAGTCATTCATGCCCTGGCCATATAGATTACTGCAATGTGCTCTACATGGGGCTACTCTTGAAGAGTATCCGGAAGCTTCAGCTGGTCCAGAATGTGGATGTGCAGGCAGTTATGGGTGCCCAAGATCAGCACAAGTGACACTGCTGCTGCGTGAACTGCACTGGGTGCCAGTTTGCTTCCAGGTCCAATGCAAGTTGTTGGTCATGACCCTTAAAGACCTATATGGCATGGGGCCAGGTTACCTGAGGGACTGTCTCATCCCCATAACATCAACCCATCCCACCCAGTCATGCAGAGAGGGCATGCTACGTACCCCGTCGGTGAGGGAATTTCACTTGGTGGGGTCCAGGAGGCGAGCCTGCTCTGCAGTGGCACCTACCCTTTGGAACATTCTGCCCTGGGAGGTGAGGCAGGCCCCTTCACTCCTGGCCTTCTGGAAGGATCTGAAGTCCTGGTTCTGCCACCTTGCCTGGGATGGGAAGGGCAATAGCTCTTCCTAAGGGTGGCTGGTGTCATAGAGGCCTCCCTACTGAATATCATCTTTGCCACTTGGATTTTATATTTATTTATTTTTATTATGTCAGTTGTTTGTCTTGTAATTTATATGTTGATGGTTTTAAATCGTTAATTTTATAGTAAACCGCCCAGAGTCCCCCAGTTATGAGGGAGATGGGTGGTGATAGAAATTTGAATAATAAATAAATAAATAAATAAACAAGTGCAAATGCTCTGAAAAGACACTGAGGATCTGCACCCATTTCAATCCGGGTTCAGAACAGGTTGAAGATAGAATCACCCTTGATCACCTTGAGCGATGATCTTTTTCAGAAGAGAAAGCTGAGGAGTCTTATACTCCCATTTCTCCTTAATCTTGGTGGCTTTTGATATTTTAGCCATGAGATGCTTTGGAACTGGCTCTGTGAGGTGGAATTAGAGGCATGGTGTTGCTGCGATTAGCCTCCTATGTGCAATGATCTTAGAGAAAGGAATTGCAGCATGTGATTCAGCTCCTTGGCAACTGTTTTGCTCCCAATGTCTATATAAAACTTCAGTGGAGTCATTAGGATATTTGATGAGACTGTTTTTATGCTGATCATTCATATCTCTTTTCTTTATTGTGTCTGAATCAGGTGTGACTTTGCATAACTAAGACTGGGACTTGGATGTAGTAGTAGGTGGGATTTGGGCAAATCAGCTGAGTCTGATTCTTTAACTCTTTAAGACTAACATTCGTGGGGTGGAGGAGGCATTATACCAAGGTCTGAGGGGTAGATAATTTATTGAATTGGATTGCATTTTTGCTGCAGAAATAGCTGAGACTGCTTGCAGGTTATTTTTTATCACTAGGCTTAAGGACAATGGGTACCTATCACCAACTTTGGCTGGTACAAACAATATGAGATTTGTTGGACAGAGATTTCTGCCAGAGCAATCCATATGTTGATAACCACAAAACTGGTTTTACTGCAATATACTTTATACAGCATGGTCCTTGAAAATGGTTCAGAAGCTGTGGCTAGTGCAGGAAGCAGTTGCTAGGTTTCTCCTTACTGTGCAGATACTGTGTCTCTGTTGAAAGCCCTGTATTGGCTGCCAATTAACTATTGTTGGTTTATAAGGCTCTAGCTATTTGGTTCCATTTTTTCTGAGAAACCTTTTTATTCCATAAGGACTTATGCAGTAAATGCAAAAGACAACTTAATTACTGGGAATTATATCTGTGTATGTTTTTATCTTGCAGGCCTCAATTACAGAGTCCTTCTATCAATAATTAGATGTATCTTTTTGTTTTGGGTATTCACCTGACTCTCTTGCTGTGTACTGCTGCTGATAATTGTTGCATGTACTTGTAGTAATTCATTGTATATGTTTCTAGTATATTATTATATTTTGACTACTTTTATTATAAATCATATTGAAAATGTAGTTTAAATTGAATTATATCCCCCTGGTTGGCTATAAAAAAGTTAAATATTTGAAACCAGTGTAAATTTACTTGGGCTCAACAGTCTACTTAGTATATTTACTAAGGGATTTGACTTATTTTTGATTAAATTCACTTGGTTCTGATTTCACATAAGTACATTTATTGCTGTTTTGTTCTGGCATACGTGTTGTGCTTGCGCTTAATAATGTCCAGTTACGCTTGATCCTTTTTCAGATAGGCCAGCTGAAGTTGCAGTTATATAAGCAAACCAAAGTGAATGAGAAGAAAAATCAAGGCTTTTCTTGTATAAAGAATATATGTAGAATTTGTTGTCATGGTTACAAATGCTTTATAATACTCTCCTTTTAAGGCTGTTACGTACATTAGGTATAATTCCCTCCACCCTTACTAAGTGTCTGGCTTTTTTCTCTGTAAAAAGAATATAAAGAATAGAGAAAATAAAGAAGAGGGGTATTAAAACATACAGAAAGAATTAAGAAATTCATTGTACATTCCTCAGGGCAGCATTATATGAAACTATGGGGAGGAATTTGAGGGAAGAAGACATGGGAAATTTATTTTGTTTCAAGCTCAGTAGCAAAGAGCTGCTGATTAGTTCTTCATGAAGAAGGTGGTTAATATTTCAGTGGCAAGCAAACAAACAATAAAAAACTGCTCTAGGCTATTCATTTTAAATGAGCTTTGAAGCTCAACAGTAGCAGCATAACACACCAAAGCTCAACAAATCCTCCCAACACAGTTCTAATAGTAGCATTTATATTTACAATTTAGAACTTAAGCAGCATTATTTTATTTATTTATTTTCTCTCCTGCCTCTTTTATTTTTATAAATAACTCAAGGCAGTGAACATACCAAATACTCTTTTCTCCTCCTATTTTCCCCACAACAACCCTGTGAGCTGAGTTGGGCTGAGAGAGAGTGACTGGCTCAAGGTTACCCAGCTGGCTTTCATGCTTAAGGCAGGACTAGAACTCTCAGTCTCCTGGTTTCTAGGCTGTTGCCTTAACCACTAGACCAAACTGACTAGCAACACTTTTGTGTGGAATACAGAAGTGCATATAGGCACAAGACAAAGATGCTAACATGGGAACCAGATCCTGCGACAAACCTAGATGTCTACTTTGACCTCACATTTATGCATAGAAGGTCTTAACAAAATCTTGAAAAAGTTGTGCCTGTATTAAAATTTGCTGGTCTGAATAGGTGCTTCTAGATTCATTCCGATTAATACATGGGGCTGCTTGTGAAGAATAATATTTGTTTATAAAGGCATGGCCAAATGATTAATTCTGGACATCTTGTCAGTACTACACAATCTGTGGTAACCCTCAGGGTGTTTTTTTTTTAATGTAAAATGGGTTATTTTGACCTTTAAACTGTGGCTGGTTAGAAGCCAGGGCAAATGCAGGACTCCCTTTTCCAGGCACACTGGTTTCAAAAGGTGGACATCTGTCTTCTTTGTGCTGACATCTAGATTAAGGAGCATCATCCCTAGTTACATATATCTTGTGGCTATCTTTTTGTGCAAGCTTTTATTGGCAGTTAACTTTGGATACTAACTGCTGTTTGGTCGGGAAGTAAGGTATTTTTAACTTTTGGGTTCCAACTATCTATTAGTTGAAACTATAACATAGCTGATGAAAGAATTCTTGCATTGATTCCAATAGGCAATGTTCCTGAAAGTATTTTCAGCCTCTTGACTAATAAACGTTGTTTGCAAGTATTGTGATTATAGGCCTGAGAAAGATTATAACAGTTTTAAAGTTATGAAGTAGTTTAAAAGAAACTCTTATTGATGTTATGCACTAAAGAATGATGTAGAGGATGCTTTAGGAATGGGATATAAGAAAGACTTGGCAAAAACCTATTATGGCTTAATATATTCCCCAAAGGTGCAATAAGCTTATAGAATTGGTAGGTACAACTAATTATGTAAAATATTTTTATTTTCCTTTAAGAGTAGTAGCTCTTTCAAAGCAGAAATATATTGCAGCCTTATCACTGGAAATGTTTCAATAAGAGGCCAAGAACTGTAATAGCAATACAAGGTTTATTGATTTATTTGAATATTTAAGGGGACTTGATAGTGGAGTTTATGCTACATATAAAGAATGGCAGGATTTAAAGGATTGTAAACTTGAACTGCCATCCTGAATATTTTAATCTGCCATCCAGAAGCTATAATTGGTTCAGAATGCAGTGGCACAGGCAGTTATGGGAGTATCTCAGTACGCCAGTGTAACACTGCTACTTTGTTAGTTGCACTGGCCTTCAGTAGGATTCTAGATGCAATTCATGGGTTGGGCTATTACCTATAAACCCTATGTGGCCCAGGATTTGGCTATTTGGGGACCAACTTTTGCCAATGGTATCTGCCCATCCAACATGCTCTTACAGAGTGGGCATGCTTTTGGTCCCTTCCTTGAAACAATGCCATCTGATGGGACCTAGGAGGTGTGCCTTTTCCATTGTGGGTCCTGTCGTCTGGAACAATCTCTCCCTGATGTACAGATGGCTCCAGAGCTGTTGGCCTTTAGAAAGGCACTAAAAACTTGGGTATTTCTTCAGGACTTAGGGTCATAGTGATTGGACTTCTTGCCTGGAGGAATGTAGTAAATGTGATTTCCTGACTGCTTATCAACAGTTGTTTACTGATTTTAACTGGAATTATTTATTTTGTTTTTGTATGTATTTTCTGGTATATGGTATGCCACCCAGTGTCACAGTGTTCAAGTTGGGCAGCTATATACATGTCATAAATAAATAGATAAATAAAAGTAATTTTGTGTTTTTCATCTCCATAGAATATATTTTTCAGGAGATACATACACATACACACAATTGCACACTGAAACATTTGGAAGCAATTTAGATATTCCTTTAGACATCAGAAAACTATCCATACCTATACTTGGGTGTGTGTGTGTATAAAAAAAGTTGTAAGTTTTCCTTTTCTCTAGTTTCTAAAATAACAGAAAACAATTTACTGGCATACTTCTATTTTTGTCTTCCCAAATATTTTGACTTTCCATTTCTGTAAAATGTTCCCTTAATAAAAATAGGTTAGTGTGCACAGCCAGGTTCTATGGGATGTAATACTTAAACCTTCTGAGTTAATGGACCAATGAATGGGCCAGCTATGTTATTTGATTATACTAATATATAATCAAAGCAGATAATACATGATAAAAATTTGTTTGCAAAATTAACATTAGATGATTGTGGTAGCAATGCTTACTTTGAGAACAATGTGTGCTATTCTTGTTCACTCTTAAATTTTTTTCTTCATTTCATAACCATATTTTTATGGTAAAAATTCAAGAGGGAATTTTGAAGATTAGAATGCTAATTACCATATTTACCTAGCAAGAAGATTACTCTGAATGTAAGGAGCAGCATCCAAATGACAAAAGAAGTGTCATGTTGCACCACAAGCTCTGCTCCTTCTGCACATATGTATGTTGTTGTTGTGTCACACTGCAGCTTTTGTCATTCTGACTCATCCTTGACCCGCCTCCCCCCAGATACCCCTGAATAAGAATTGTCCCTGCAGACAATTTCTTGCATAAGAGTAGAAAGAAAGAAAAAAAGGCATTGCCTCTTACTACATCCTCAGTGAATCTATGATCTTTTCATTTTAAAATTATTTTGCAGAAAGATCTAATTTTTCTCTCAAGTGAACACAGAATTTTACAATTTAGGAAAAAAATATTTCATCACTTCTAGACATGTTTTGAAGATAAACTTTAATCTGCAACTGTGTTAGAAACAGGTCTGAAAGAAACAGTTTGTATTAAGCAACTATATATTTTGCAGAATATTTTTAAAGCATTGCATTGACATCTCTTTTCTCATGTTACTAAAGAACTAAGTTATATAAAACTGTTAAGTCTGGCATTCAACATTATGTCCACATAGAGCAGAATTTTCTCATTCTATTTTATTCCCAGTGGGTGCAACAGAATCTTTGGGAGGGGAATATGACATCACAAAACCCAGATCCAACACGACTTACTACTTTGTGTTCAAATTAGCAGCCCCGTCCCCCGCCAGCCGTGTTGTAAAGAAAAACATGTATTATATTACTTACGTCATTTGTCAAGAGAGGCCTACCCATTTTATTTTATTCCTTGGAAATGCTCTGCAATCCTGATTTTAACCACTCTTTATTCTAAGTGTATCATTGGTTCATTGGGAAAATTACATTTTTCTCTATGTTGGGCTATTTCAGTAGTTCTGGAAACATGGGAACCTTTGCTTAGCAGCACAGTATTCTCAATTTTGGATTAAAATTGTGCTCTTACCATGGAAATGAGGGGCTCCACACCTTTCTCCCTCAGTGACAAAGTTATTAATCTTCACTACGGTAAGCACTTTTCAAACCTATGAGTTTTTTGAAGTTTGATGACATTCCCTCAGTCCTATCAATTATTTTGCCAACTATTTCTAACTATGTTCTTTCAGTATTTGCTCTGTAACTGTTAATATGCTTTAGCCAGAGGGACCAAGGCAACAAATTCTTCTGTCTTTTCTATAGGCAGTCTATAATTCCAGTGCTGTTTGACTTATTTGCATTTGGGCTGACCTTTCTTGTCCAC
The DNA here is from genome assembly GCF_035149785.1 of Candoia aspera. Taxonomy (NCBI): domain Eukaryota; kingdom Metazoa; phylum Chordata; class Lepidosauria; order Squamata; family Candoiidae; genus Candoia; species Candoia aspera. Next base: position 43,199,817 of record NC_086159.1, on the reverse strand, counting down.
CTTTTCAGCAATGGGTTGTTGAATTCTGAGCCATTATTCTCCTGATTCAGAGAAGCATATTGGGGGCATCTATTTAGTGTGTTGAGCTACTCCTGAAGAACAAGAAAGAAAAGAAAACAAATACTGGTCCTTTTAAATTCTGCCATGTGCCATTGCCATTGATTAAACAATTGAAGTTGTATGAAAGCTAACCTATATATGAAATATCTGAAATCAATCTTGGTCCTTTGTTGTATGTTAATGCTATTAATGGCCTTTGGAAATGTCATTTCATTAACAACATACATAATTACTGATGCTTTTAGAAACCCATCCACTAACATTTTTCTATGTTCAGTTCTATGTGCCCATGTTTCATTTCATTCAATTCATTTAGATTCATACAACTCTAATTTTGAATTGTCACATACAATTTGATTTATATATGACTCAATACCAGGGTAGAAGGTCAACATTTGTATTTATTATTTACTTCTTTGTTAGATTTATATATTTATTTATTAAATTTCTAGGCCTCCTCATTCCAGATGACTCTGGGTGGCTTCACTAAATTTTAAAACAGCAATAATTAACTGCATAAACACCCATAAAGCAGTGACTGCTAAGGGAACAAAACCTTCTCTCCATATCTTCAACAACTCATAGGGCCTGTCCATTTATCTCAACCCAAGGCCTGAGGGAACAGTCAAAGTTTTAAAATGTTTAAAAATGGGCAAGCTGGGAGCCATACAGATCTATGGGGAGATATTATTCCACAGGTCAGGTGCAGTGACCGAGAAGGCCCACTTCCTGGGTCCTATTAATGATAATGCTTAATTGTTGGGACCAGAATCAAACCAACCCTGTTGGAATGTACAGACAGTACAGGACATGGGCAGTCCTTCAGACAGTGATGCCTTATGCCATGTAATACTTTATAGGTTATACGTAGCACCTTAATTTGCAACCAGAACCCAACTGGTAGCCAGTGCAGCTCACAAAGCAGAGGTGTTACATGGGTATAGTGAGACTTGTCCATCACTGCTTGCGCTACCACATTCTGGACCAGCTATAGCTTCCGACTGGTCTTCATGGGCAGCCCCATGTCAGGTGCATTGCATCTTGAGCAGGAGCTGACAGTCCAGGAAGATCCCAGGTTGTGCACCAGTCCTGAGAGGGGCTGTGCCACCCTGTTCAGGGTAGCTTGTTGAGTGTCCAAAATGGACCTTCTCTCCTGCACAGAAATGTTGTTTGTTAATTTACAAGTGGGAGATTAAATGCTTTTTAGTATGCTATTTTCCTTTCTGGTTCAGAGTTGGTTATATTTTCATATGTAGACTCATAGGGACTAATGATACCCATACAGTCTTCTGCCAGTTGTTAAAAATCTTTCTGCATATGGAGAATTTTGGCCCCAAAATGATTTTTAAGCTTTTGTACTGATTTCTTCCTAATTGTTTTTACTGCAGGAAGATGTATATTTGATTTTATATCGTATTTACATATGTGACCATATCTGTATATTACACTGCTGATCTTATTGTCTTTGGGGGGATGTCTCAGAAATTTTTGGATTTTCTCCCTTGAAGGTCAGGAAAAAAAACCCTCCAATCTCAGAAGAACAGGGGAAAAAATTTTTTTATCTCTACCATCACATGTCCTATTTTGTACCAGCTATAGCTGTGAATCTCTCTGGAAATAGCTAGTCTGGAGCTGAAACAGTCAGAGAAAGAAAACACTGTCAGTTTCTGTAGCTGGGTTCCATCTGCATTCTTAGTTCACGTGAGAAGAGGCTGTCATACTAGTTTGAGACCAATTGTTCTAGAGTCACCCAGTGAAGACTCAAGATGCACTTGGAAAGGTTAGTGGTAAGCAACAATGATGGGGAACAGAAAATTTACGCTCTGCCAGGTGAGGCACTGTCAGCCATTTCAGGTAGACCAGATCTGAATGCCAAAGTCATGAACAGTAAAACTATTTTTTATAGGATTAGAACAACAGAATCTTGCAACTCTGAATGTAGCTTTCTCCTCCCTGCCTTTATTCTAAAAAGAATTAGGGAGGGTCCAGTCTGAGATACTTTCTCAAATTCCATTCCTGCTTTTGGCTGAGATTTATCTGGCCATTGTCTTGGCTGCGGCTCTTCCTCCTCTGCCTGAAGATTATCCTCATAGCTCATTATGTCACCTCCCCCATCAGCCTCAGTCCCCCCTCCCATATTCCCAGAGGAATCTGAGTCTGGGCCATGGGAATGAAGTGCAGCTCTGTCATACCTCTCTTCTGCTGGTAAGCCCCCAAGATCATATGAGAAGTCCTGAAATGCAGCTGTATCTGTAGAGGGGCCTCCCCCACTTCTTTCTTCCTGCAGTGTTGCCTCTTTGTCTTCTTGCCTCCCTGCCTCCAGTTCTGCATCCCTGATGTAGACAGAGCTGGGACATCTTCCCTTCCCCCTCCATGTGCCCTAGTTATCCCTGTAGCTCCCTCCAACCTGCAGAAGAAAGCCTCTTGCTCATTGTGGGTTGCCCCAGTCTCTTGCAATAGTGGTAGTTGTCTAGGGCGGGGTTTATCAGGATACCAATCATGAAACTGGTGCACCAACTGTGGAGCATGTCTGTTGCTGCCCCTCTTCGTCAAGGTTATTCTCACAGCCCTTTATAGGCACATCCTCTTAGAAGGTGCATAATTCATCAGCCAGGACAGTCTTGCCAGGTCTTAACCTGAGCTGTTCACTGCATCTCAACTCTTGAGCAGAGTTGCCTCTGCTCTCTAGGGCTGGGGTCAGGGGGTCAGGGGGAAGGAGTGTTGGTTCTACCATCTCATCTCCAGTTGTTTCTGCTTCTGGAGAAGAGTTCATCTTCAGCACTCTTTCTGACAGGCAACCTTGATTTCCCTGTCCCCCATGAATTCTGGTCTTGTAGAGGACCTAAGTTCTCTCCATCAGAGGATTCTTTGGAGGCAGCCCTGACATTACTAGCTTAGGATGCCTTTTCTTATCTTCAGGAATATTCTTGTACATAACACTTGTACAAGCTATATGACATTGGTTAACTTTCTGTAAAGTTACAGCAGAGCCAATCTGGTGTACTGGCTGGAAACTGGGAGACAGTGAGTTCTAATCCCACTTTAGGCATGAAGCCAGATGTTTGACTCTGGGCCAGTCACTCTCTCTCAGCCCTAGGAAGGAGGCAGTGGCAAACCACTTCTGAAAATCTTGCAAAGAAAACGGCAGGGACTATTCCAGGCAGTTACCAGGAGTCAATCTTGACTCAAAGACATCCTTTCCTGCAAAGTTACAATGATTTCTGAAATTGTTTTCATGTTATCTGATTGAGTGGTGCTACTTTCTGTTTTATTTGACTATTTTATGTTAACGTATGCTTGAATGATACCCTAAAATCTTTCATTATTTTAAATTTACCAAATATACATTTATCACTTTTTTTGAAGATAAAGCATTACATTTTCATTTTCTTCATTGATGAATCAGAGAAGACAAGCTAGCATTGCTAACCACCAGTGTGCTTCAGGATGAAGCCTTTTCTCAGTTTTAGATTTTCTTCCTTCTGAAGGCATCTAGATAGCGTATGAACTATTTACCAATTAATCCAACAAATGCAAAGATTAGTTACTCGTTTATCAGTTCTAATGAAGGAAATATACAGCACTTGAGATGCTATAGACATGACTTGAAGCCCCAGTTTGTTTTAATTAAAATTGTATTCTCATTTTGTTTGATTAACAATTTTGATAACTGCTTTATAGTTAATTAAATTCTCATATTTTTAGCATCTTCACATTTGATCTTACTCATCAGACAAGGTTGATATCAGCTTTGATTTTCTGTATCCGAAGAAATGAAAATTCATAAGAGAAAAGCTGCTTGCAACATGCAAGACCTTTTTGAACTATAAGTTTTAATTAACTGTGTTAGGTCCTGCTGAATTTTTATGTTCTTGCGTGAATTTCTTCGATTGTGTATAAGTTCATGGGTGGAGAATATAGATGTAAGATCCTATGTAAAAAGAACAGAAGAATAACTGTCCTTGACAATTGAGATATGAGATCCTCTTAGGGACATTTTTATAAACAGGATGCTTCTGTATTCCTAGCAAGCAAAATGAAATTGGTTAAAGACAGAAGATTGGATATTTCTCTGTCCATGCAATACTGGTGATATTGCACTGTCAACTTAATTGAAATTTTGGAAAGCTTGGTGGCAGGCTTCTAAAACAAGAATTCTATGCATTTAGTGTTGACTTTATTGGATTCATGCACTCGCCAATTAAAATATATTTAAAATGTATGTATTTTATTAAATATAATTAAAAGATATTTATAAATTAAGCCATTTTTCAAGTGAAATATCTTTATACTATTAAAACTCTCATGTCTATTTGTCTGCTTGTAACCTTCAATTGGGTGAAATGGTATATCATAGGGCAACAATTTTTGAAGCAAGGTACCTCAAATTGGTTAACTTAAAGAATGCATCCAAAATCCGGGACCCATTGCTCCTGTGGGATTGAAATTTGGCAAAGTCATGGCCACTTCAGCGCCACTGCACCTTCCAACTACACTTCCCAGAAACCTGTAGGTTGTGTGGTGCAAGGGAAGATAGGAGGGGCATATCCCCATCCTCTTTCCCACCTCCTGACCCCTGCACCCAATCGGTTGGTGGCAAGGCCTGATGGCTGAGCAGCGATTGGCTGTTTTGGAACTGAGGTGGAAATTTGAAATCTCTTAATGGCAGTGGGCAGTGAGGGAAGGAAGACGGAGCGACTCAGATGCCTGCTGGCAAGGTAGGGCTGGCTTGGGGGCACTGGTTGTCAACAGGTGAGCCCTCTTCCTCCCTGGATGGGGAGTTGGGTGCAGTTTTCCTCATAGCTTGTGGCTCCCTTTGTTTCCCATCTCCCCAGCAAAGTGGCAGTTCTGCAGGTCAGCTGAGGAACAGGAGGAGTAATTTCCAATGTTCCCTGCCAGCTTCCCACAAGCAAAGTCAATGGGGGAACCAGCAGGAAATCAGAAGTCACTCTCACTCCCACTGCTTTTTTGCTGGCCTGTGGTCATTCTGTTTCTCTGTTTCTCCTGTCTCCGGCAGGATGACCCAATGGGTCATCGGTTGTCTAATAATACGTTAATTTTAAAAGCAGAATAATTTGGCTGGGGGGCAGTTCAGTGTCTGTTACATGCTCTGCAACTCTGCTTTTGGACTATTACTCTGAGGCTTCTTTTTATATTACTATAAATAAAATGCCAACTTATATGTGTAACACAGGTAATTCCATAGGTTTACAGTGTTGATTTGCTTGAGTCAGACAGATTGTAGCATAAGGCATATGGTCACAAGCAAAAGGCAATCAGAATCCATGTGACTGTTCAGCATTCTCCAGCAGTTGCTTGGGATCTTTACAGTTCCCTGTCCTGAGCCTTCTCCACAAGTAACAGGATTCTGGGACATGGCATTTTAATGTGCTACGCAAAAAGTCAGATCACTCTGAAACAGGGTGGCAGGTTAAAATTGGCCCTTACAAGAGAAGAGTCACATGGCTGAGAAGCAATGCAAAATTTACTGTGGTGTTGATTTCTGCTGCTGCTTCCATTGGCTCAGTTCTGTTTTCCCAAACTTCTCTTTTAAAACTGGGTTTGTAAAGGAGCCAGGAAGCCCTTCTTAGAGAAGCTATTCCATAGCAGCAGCAGCACAATTGCTAAGATTTACAGGTAGTCTTTGCTTAATGACCATAATTGGGACTGGGATTTTGGTTGTTAAGTGAAACAGGCATTAAGCAAATCCAACCTGATTTTACGACCTTTTTTGCGGTGTTCATTAAGCGAATCACAAGGTTTACCATTGATTTTATTTGCCAGAACCAGCTAGGAAGGTTGAAAATGGCGATCACATAACCACAGGATGCTGTGATGGCCATAAATGTGAACTGGTCGCCAAGTGCCCAAATCATGATCATGTGACTGGGGGGGGCACTCAAGTGTGCTGCAATGGTTATAAGTGTGAGGACTGACCGCAAGTTGTTTTTTCAGCACTGTCATAAGTCTAAACCATCACTAAATGAATGGTCATTAAGCAAGAACTACCTACAGTATATTTTAGCCATAGAACTTCAGATGCTGGATAAAGTATTTAGCATACTTCTAGATCTTTGGGAATCTAGGGCTTCAAACATAAAAGTGGTAACTTGACCAAAGCATTATGCACCAGACAGGCATTACCAGGTTGAGAAAGTCCAGGCCACCTCTGAGGATCCACATACATATTATTGTTTGCTATCCCCTTACTTCCCTTCCTTTCCTGCTTGACAAATGATATTCAAGGATACAATATACTGATAGGGATACAGCAGATCAGACAACTTCTTGCCAAACCCATCTTTTTTCCAGAAAAGTAAGTAGTGGTGATGCATTAGCCAAAGCCGGTTCAGTACTTTTATACCGAAGAATATAACATTATGTTTGGGTGTTGAAAAGAGTGCCCCAAAGGTAAGAAACAATATACATATTAAAGGGAAATTGACTACCATTTCTAGTCTGTACATCTATACCTAGATTAATTGGCTAAAATTACTTTCTCTCATCTTTTTATTCTTTTGTATAAATAAATACCAATTATAAGTCTAATTATACCATTATGGGAAACAAAGCAGGAAGTAGTAGATTTATTATAACACACATTATCATCACTATTCTTTCTGATTTAAGAACTAAATACAGCACGAGAAAAAGCAAGTTTCATAAGAACATATAGAAAAATAGGAAATGCCACTATTATAATAAAGTAGTAATGATAACAATATAATAAATTATTTAAGCACTGGATTCCTATTGTGATTCCTTTACTTTTTTAACATAATAGTCTTAACTCTAATAACTAAAAGAACATGGAATGTTACAGAAATACAGTATGTAACCACATTGAAAATACACTTGCAATTTTTATGTTCTAGGTCTCCATCATCATGTCATATGGAATAGTATACTGTATATTAACTAAGGTGCCAAGACGATTAGAACAAGTCGGATCATTTCGGTTGGTATCTTTCTGTGGCTGTAAATGGTGGAAAGGTCTCATTTGCCTGTGAGCTCATCAACCTGCATCTTCTGCCAAAAGCTTTGTGGTGATAAGCCTTATTATATCTAATCTCTGGTGTCAGCTGTGATGTTGCTAGGCCTGTGCGAGTAATTTAATGAGACAAAGGCACCCGCATGTTAGAATGTTTGTGGTTTATTGAAATTCTGATGCTGAAATGTTTGATACAATGAACTGCTGATGAGGGAAAAATTGGGTACTGAAAGGTTTTCATCTGTACCACACAATATATAGATTGGCCTTCAAAATGTCTGTTTAGAAATGTGCAAGCCAAGCCAGAAGCTAAAATGATAACTCTATGATAGGTTTCTTGAATATTGCATTAGAAAGGTGGGCATGAACACATATTTGTTAGCTTTGGTTGTAGCTCCATAATCAAAAATATTAGCTGCCTGGGAAGAATGACTATTTGTTGCTTTGCTAATGTAACTCCATTAAATGAGAATGCTGAAATAAAGGCATAGCTGAGATGTGTCCAGACTACAGATATTACAACAGGGTATTCCTGTGCATAACAAAGCTACATATAACCATAATGTGAATTGTGAAAGCACAGTTATTGTGTTTTGTTCAAGCATTTTTTCCCCCTGGCTTCAGCTTTGCAAATCCAGTGATCTGTGTTCACAGCAGAAATGTCTGTTTTCCAGATTTAAACTGAAGTGGCTGCTCTACACATTAACTGTAGAAGCTTATGTGAATGGCTGCCCTGACTTCCTATTGACTGTGATATAGTAAACCACCCTTTTTGTTCCAACATTTTAGGAAAAATGATTGTATTGTTACAGTATTTGTTTCTCTTTTTCTCTAGACAGTAAGTAGTCAAGCAAACCTCTAAGTGGTGTTTCTCAGCCATATGAAGCACTGGAAGACTAGGACTTTCAATTAGCGATCATGTGTCTTATTGCTGTATTTGGGGTGTGTGTGTTAAGAATAGGGTTAAAGAAATTCAGATGATATCTCTGCGTGTTGTTAAGAGATTGAACTGCATGAAAAAAAAAGAATGAAATGAGAACTGTAGTAAGACAAGGCAAGTTGAAAAGGCTGAAGATCATCTGTAGATGAGGCAGAACATAATTTGTATTTATAAATACACAGTTCAACACTCTACATTAAAAAAAAATCTAGTCTATATGTATCAGAACTGCATTATGGGAATGAGAAGCAGCTGTAGATACTGTCTCATGTCTTACCCAAATTCATAATCTCTTGTGAGTATCTTTGGCACTGTATATAATTTTCTGTTAGGGTTGACAAATGTGTCAAGGCTAAACAGAATTGTAATCTCTAATCCCTTATGAAAGTGGCACTCACTGCTTGGTAAGATGGGGGAGGGGGCGTTGGAAACAATAGCAGGACATTTGTGAGAGCTGGCAATGAGTATTAGAATGTCTACTTTGATATGGAAAAAGTCTTGAGACAGAATTGTGAAACAACTGGATTTTCCCTAGGACAGAAACTACTCTCTGATATATATTTGCAAATAAAATAAAAACCAGTTCATATAGAATTAGAAAAAAAATGTAAACATATTGAGAAAGCATTTTACAGTAATTAGTATTATGGAAGTTAGAAATATCTGTTGGCAGATTGCTGGGAAAGCCTTTGGCCCAGGAAAGATCAGAAAAGTCACACACACCAGGCATTTCTATAAAAATAATTTATTTACAGAAAGCAAAATGAAAGCAAAACATATTTAAAAGTCTTGGGCTCTCAGTGAGAGCAGCTTGACTCTCTACATGTCTGCACAGAAGAGAAAAAGAAACTAAAACAAGTCCAGGCATTTTCCTCCCCCCCCCCCCAGGTGATGCAACCATTAACACGTGAAAAGGAGACAATTAAATTCAACCTCTTCACCCGGCCAAAATGATTAGTTACTATAGCAACCTTAATCTGCAGTAGGAAACATTAACAATATCTGCCAAAAATATTTTTTAAACATATATGATAAATTCATATAGAATTAGTTTAAAATGGGGGAAAATAGTATGGGGAGGTAATTATAATAAGGTGCAGGATAAAAAGATTATTATCCACACTAATTGGGTAAAAAAAGCAAGAATGAAATATGAATCACTAGACATTTTGATAAAAATATACTGAAGGGACAACATCATAAATGAACCAGATCCTTGCAGTGATAGAGAGTCAAACAGCTATTTTATATAAACTCAAGGGCATTGGGATAGGAAAAGCATCCTGGGACACCAGACCATCATGCTATATCACAGGAATGGGTAACTGTAGCCCTGAAGCCTCTTTTTGCCCTCCCTGAGCATGATGATTGTTAAAATTTGATGGTACAGTTTCCTGCCATATTGACACAAACTGGTCCTGTACTTCTTAAAATAAGCATAGCACAGCTACAAAAATAACCACCCAACAGAAAGAAAAAAACCCAAAAAGAACAGGAAATCCTGCCCCTCCCTAAATGAAAATCGTCCTTCTCACCTTCCATAATTTCTCCACTTACTGGGGCCTTCCCTTATTCAAATATTAAGTGCACCTTCCAGCCATTCAAAGATTGCCTGTCCTTGTTTTATCACAAAGTTCTGGATTTCAAATGCCCTGTCTTTGTGGCACTCTATTTCCTTTGTATTCAGGCTATCTATCTGGACTTTAATGAGCAGAAAAATTGGCTTGAAGTATTTGGAGGTAAAAGTCAACTTTTAGTAAGGATTAAGTGTAGTTAAAGGCTATGTATTTCTTTCTAATGAGTCTGTTTTTAAAACTAATGGCTTTAATGCAGATTGCTGTAGAAAGTAAATATTGTTTCCTGTCAGTTTATAAGCAACAAAGAAAGCACAGTAAAAGCTTCTCCTTGAGCAAATAAATGCCCATCTTTTCTCCTTAGAAAGGGATTGCCATCAATGATTTCTGTCCCAAAATAAGTGTTCAGATAATTAATTTTGTGACGGGGCTGTGGCTTTGATGGATTGCAGTTTTATTTTCCGATTTCTCCTCCTGTGGAGGGGAAATTCACCTGGGTGATTGAGTTAGGAAGAATTAAGAGTGTTTTATTAATGTGTGTGCGCGTGCACACACACACACACACTGTCTTAAACAAAAAGCTATGTTTTTAAATATAGAGGCTGTTAGTAGCATGATAGATTTCATGATGATGTTGCATATTTCATTATTTTTGCTCTTGGTGGAAGATGTGGAACAGCTTAAACTTTCCTTGCTTCAACCCTAGGAGCTGTAAGACACACAATTATACTATTATTATTATTATTTCAAATCAATCCTCTGCAGAATGAAGGTCCCTCTATTGAAGGTTATAGGCGCTGGTCCAGTGCAGTTATGGGTGTGAGTGACCAGTCCAACGTCACCCAGCCAGCTGTCATGGCCAAGGGAAGACTAGAACCTGGATCTAGTGTAGAAAGGGGCGTTCTAAACTTGCTTGATCCTGTTTATTTTATTATATGTTTAAAGAAATTAGCAAAAGCAATTTAGTATTAAAATATGGTTTAGTAATTAGAAGATTTGTTTTTAATACACTGATTAAAAATAATATTTTTCCAATATTTATATAGTATTTACATAGAAAAAAGATATTGGCCATAATTTTTGTCAGTGTTCACCTTCTGTAAGCACAAGCTACAAAATATGGCATCAAAGATATATATTAAAAAAAAATGCTCCTTCTTAATGCTCCTAAACTTGAGGACAGCTTAAAAAAAATTGTAAATCACAATATTTTATTCTGAAAGGAGAAGAGATGTACTATAAGCCTAAACGTTAAAAAAAAATGACTTGAAGAAAAATGCATGACCACACACTGTAGAATTTCCTCACATTTGATTGCACACCAATAAAACTTTGGGGAGAAAATACAGTCATCTAATTCAATGTTTAGGAAACTTTGTAAGTACTTTGTAAAAAAAATAATGGGAAATTTTGCTAAGAGCCTCTCATGCACACAAAAACCTATTCGTGTGTACGCACAAAATAGAGCATCGGGCCTCAGTAAATGGGATACAGCTACCTCTAACTGGAAAATGTCACAGCAGATGGCAGCACCTAACCGACGTTGGCTCATTTCAAATAAAGGAACTTCGTGGGCTGTAGCCTAGACTGGGGAATTTAAAAAAAATCTCAAGGGGGCAATGGAATCACTTCATACCACAAAAAAGTCATCTAGAGCTGAACTGGATTTGAAGGAATACTTGAAGGAATATCAAATTAAAAATAAACAGATCAGACATTCTCTCTTTCTCTCTCTCTCTTTCCTTCCCTCCTGCCTTCTCTTATAGAAAGGAAACAGCCTGGTTAATATTCCCGTTCTTCTATTACAAGGATAGCAAAGGAAAATTTGGGAAGTTAGTGACTGACCAATAAGACATGGAGGTGCTACTGAAATGGCTGGAAGTGAGCTCCTGTAGCTCAGAAGAAGGCACACATAAAAAAGTTGAGACAAGGGCAAATGGAATTTTTTGGAAAAGAAAAAGAAGATGAAACAGAGCATGAGAGGTTATTATTACCTGTGTAAGTTCACAAACTGGAGATGCCTGCATGAGATTTTGAGAAGCAGCTATGTCTTTGCTCACAGCTTTTAAAAAGGAGCAAAGTAAATAGGAGCCTGAAGTGGTTCATTACAAGAGGGAAGAGCTGTAACAGCACAGAGTACATGTAGCCTGGGAACTGAGGCAATAAAGTTCATTTGTGTGTCAACATGCACAGTTCTGGAGGAATAAAATGATATATTTCTCACATGAAAGTTCACATAGCTAGCATAGTGTGGTTTATATCGTGCTGATACTCTCATCCCAACAGGGGTGGCCATAGACAAGCTGCCAGTAACTAGTGCTCTCAGTGAACCATAGAGCTTTTCCCCCAAATGTATTTGTATCTGATGTTTTTTCCTCAAAATCTGGCACCTGACTTAACTTGGCACCACAGGCAATTGCATAGTTTGCCCATATGGATGGGCCACCCCTGTTTTAGCACAAGTAGTAATTGTTATTTAGTGTGCACATATAACTAAGTGCAGTACTGTGCTCCCAAATATCTCAGATAAAACTCATAGATTTTAACTGGAGAAGAATTATTGGGACTAGAAGCTCATAAATCTTATCTAGTCATATATGTTATGGTTCTAAAACTTTGTTCCCAACTCAACTTTATTACTTATTAAAGAAAATCCATGGGGATAGTACAATAAAACAACTATAATAGAGTGTGGAATGGCAATTTGTCAGTGGTCCTACCCTATTCTGATGTTGACTATGCATAGCTGCCTAAGATTTACTTTTAATAAATATAAGTAGAGATGAACAAAAGTGAATTTTCTTCCATAGTCAGATTACAAATAATTTTATACATACTATATAGTAATAGTTCTGTACCATCACACAGAAGTTCTGTATAGTTCCTGAAGCAAAATGTTGTGTGTGTGTGTGTGTGTGTGTGTGTGTGTGATAGAAGCTTGAGGAAGTCATGTAAACTGAATAGGGAAAAACAAAACAAAAGCCCATTCAATGTTTGAAGCCATATACAAACTCTTAATATGCCATTCTTCCAATGGCTCACTTGCCTTTCTCTTAAACACTTTCTGTTTTTGTGTGAAATTTAAGATTAATAGACTTTTATATTTAAAAATGGATTTCAGATTTGTTCCATAAATATTTTCCTTTTCTCCTTATATTAAGGAATAAAATTAGGGAATATCTGTCTCTGTATCCAGATCTGAATCCATCCATTCCACGGAACTTCAGTACTCCTAGAGGAAAAGAAAACTAGGGATGGAGTGGAATAGGAAATTGAAGATGGCCATTTGTTTTAGGAATGTTGGAAGCTCCCTGGCAAACTAACCTGCCAGCCTATCTACCCAGTTATGGGCACTTAGAATTGGGGGAAGGGCCCCTCTGCTTTTACTTTTCTCTTGGGAAAAGAACAATAGATAGTGTCTGTGTTTTTATATTAACCAACTGAACTTTTTATGTTTACGCCACATATAATCAGAAACATGTCAGACAGTTGGGTTCATGGGACTTACTCCAATAAACTGACATAGAACAGTAGTTTTAGACATCTATCTGTTACAGGCAGTCCTTGATTAATGACCACAATTGGGACCAGAATCTCGGCTGTTGAGCAAATTGGTTGTTAAGGGAGATGCCCACATGACTACTTCACTCAATGACTGCAATCCCAGCACTCCTGGTTGTCATCGTTAAGTGATATCCTGGGTCATTAAGCTGACAGAGTGAAAGAGCTGCCTGCCAAAGGATTTCAGCTCACCTCCATGCACAGAGGGGAAATCCTTGGTGGGGCTACCAGAATGAAGCAGAAATCTTCAGGATTTGAGCTTCATTCCTGTGGCTCCATGAAAGGTTTCCCCTCTCCTCTCCACACAGAGGCAAAATCCTTGGTGGGGCTCCAGGAACAAAGCAGAAATCTTCAAGATTTGAGCTCATTTCCTACAGCCCCATGAAGGGTTTCCTCTCCCCTCCGTCTGCTCCACTTGCAACCTTCTCTGCCAGCTTCCCCACTGACATTCTGGGGAAGCTGTCACAGAAGACTGCAAATGGTGATCACTGGTCGTTAAGTGAGGACAACCTGTATTATTAAACATGAATCCACAGGACAGGGAAAGATCATATTGCTGTCTTTTCTGCCCTCTACCCCAACCTTTAATCCCTTGAATTTGGATGCAAAACTAATATGGAGCCAATGCTCTATGCATGGATAAATACTAAAAATCTTAAATGAATCCTCCTTGATTAGGAAGCTGTTATAGCCAATTCTATTTAATGAACAGACTGAGCCACATATTATGAAATCAAGTTGATATTTTATGTTAAAATAAGAATAAATATGAAGTATATTAACTACCAAAACTTTGTTACTATTTAATTTCAATATATTATGTTTTTGTATCTTCCTAGTTCCTTTAATCTAAAGAAAGATCAAGAAATGCATTTTAAAAGGGTAATGTGATTATGCATTAAAAGTTTTACTCCTGTTTAAAATGGCATGGTAGTCATAGTTGTTCTGAAGAGGGTTTATTGATTCTTCAGTTGCTGTGTATTGTCACTTTAGGTCATATATGATCTATTACATTAATTGTCTATGTCCTGTGAAGAAATATATGCCTTTAATATTCTGGAGAACTATCCAGAAAGACAGTTACGATGATTCTTGGATTCTTTCTCAGTAGAGGAAATCACTGTATTTTGCGAGGAAAAATATTGGAAGTAAAGATTAATCAGGAACCCTGTTTGGAGGCAATTAACCATACATTATAAAAATATTACATGGATATATTTGTTTATACTGTATAAAAAATGCACAGCTAGAGAGGCAATAATTGGGGGGGGTTGTCTATACTATACATAGAGAATAAACTTACCATTTAGCTGCCAATAATGTTTTTAATATGGCTAATGAAGGAATAGATGCCATCATGTGCTCTTATACAATGGTGTGGACCCTGCCAATTAAAAAGAAAATGCCCAAACTTCTGTAAGTTAAATATCATGAGTTTCTGGTGATATCTGAAAGTCAGCAACATCATGCAAGACTTTAACTTTTAGATTGTTGTAATTTTAACTAATTGAATGGAAACCTGATATGCTACAATGCATTATCTTTTTATAGAAAAATACCTCTAGCTCTCTCATGGGTCCTATAATTCTCTTAGAAAACAAAAATGATGCAGCTCAGTTCCTTATTTGGAATTGTGCCTATCTACATGGGAAAAAGACAAAAGATAAACAGGTATAGTAGAAAGTATTCTGGACACTAAAAGTAGTGATGAGGAGCAACATCATTAATTTGAGTTTTGCTTCATGGTAATTTTATGACTTGCCATGCAAACGATGGTAGACATTTTGTGTATAGGCTAGTGTCCCTATGGCATCCTTAATGTCCCCAAATTATAGATAAATCTACAAGGGCAAAAAAGGACACCTCTATCAGATCTCATCAAACTTCTTTCTACAAATGAAGAATGGAAGTGCACAAGGGTATAATCTAGCCAGTTTGATCCAGTTCATGCTATCTGGTTGATTAAAAGTTACTTTAATAAAATTTAACAACCAGCGTGGAGGAACTGACTTGGGAAAGATTAGCCTATAGGCACATTGTCTCCAGGAAGAGAAAGCAACGATTCCAGTTCCCAATTCACTGCCATATCTTAGTGACAAATCAATGCTGACACTGGGAAAGAAACAATTAGAGAGTGGCTTCTGGCTCATTGTTTCTCTCCCAGAGAGAACCTCTGGCTGGCATGAACCTCTGGCTGGCATTGGAATGGGAACCAGAAGTGTAACGTTCCTATGGTCCATTGTCCTGTCTTTATGCTCGATGAAGCAAATGCATGCGGGAAGTGATTTTCTGTTTAGTTTCTTAGGCAGGCAGGTGGTCAAAATTGTTGGTACAACTATAGGGTAGGTAGAAAGGGTAGCTCAGGCCTGCAAGGCTCATTCAGAAAAGGAAAATCAGGATGGGAGTTCTGAATGCAAAACATCCAGTGCGGGGAGAATCTGGGCATCCTCTGCCCTTAAAAATGGAAGAACCCTGCAATCTTACTTTCTCTTCCTGGGAGCACAATCACATTGCACTTCATAGATTCCTTCTCTTGAGGAGACCTTCGTAGTATTGTCAAGCTCGCTGTAGGTAACAACAACAAATATATCCAAAAGAGGGCTACCCAGATTCTTCTTTCCCAGTGCCCTCATGTGTACCGCTGCTGAAGAGTTGTTCCCATGAGATCATTTACCTTAATATTTAAATAAAATATCAATATCAGTTTCAATATTATAATTATAATAATATAATAATATATTATAATAATATATTCATATTAATGATATAATATATATATAACAATTATATAATTATAATTATATACTATAATATTATATTATTGTTATATTATAATAATAATATTATATTATTATAATTATAATATAACCAGGAGTCTGAGCGTTCTAGCCCCGCCTTAGGCATGAAAACTGGCTGGGTGACCTTGGGCCAGTCACTCTCTGTCAGTCCAATTCATCTCACAGCACTGCTGTTGTGGGGAAAATAGGAGGAGGAAGGAGTATTAGGTGTGTTTGCCACCTTGAGTTATTTATAACAATAATAAAGGCAGGATAGAAAATAAATAAATAAATAAATAAATATCTAAACTCCTGCTTTCTGGAACAACTGATAAAAATGCTTCATCTTCTGCATGGCAGTTTTAAATATTTAAAGACTATTATTTTCTCTTAAACTTTTCTTCTGTAAGATATTTAATTGTTTCAACTGTTTCAGTTCCTTCTTCAGCACTCCTGGTCTTCTCTGGACCTTCTTTAGTGTGTCAATGTCTTTCTTAAAATGGCTCTAGATATGAATTAGTATTCTAGATGGAAGCAGAATAATACAGAAATTAACAATTAATTCCTGTGACCTGGTCAT
The DNA here is from genome assembly GCF_035149785.1 of Candoia aspera. Classification (NCBI taxonomy): domain Eukaryota; kingdom Metazoa; phylum Chordata; class Lepidosauria; order Squamata; family Candoiidae; genus Candoia; species Candoia aspera. Next base: position 43,183,334 of record NC_086159.1, on the reverse strand, counting down.
TATGTTTTTATTAATGTGACCCATGCTTGTTTTACTTCATAGTGGCCAAATCACATTACTGGTTCATATGCTGTTTCTGAAGAATGTGATGATAGAACTTTGGAGTGAATAAAATGAGAGTTGGATGCACTGTACTTTTGAAGCCTCCTGATATATAAAGCACATAGTAGAGCTGTGCAGCACTTCTGATATGATTCTGGAAAGATTCATATCAGAAGTGCATGTTTGGAGCATGTGAGGCAAACATAGCACCTATCCCCAACTTTTTACATCAGCTGTGCCTTTTCCTGGGATCATATGATTGTTCTCCACAGCAGCTGCATGATAGATGCTATGTTTCTGCCTAATGTGCTCTGAAGCACCATTTTGGGAGTAAATATGAAAATTGCACTGTCCTAACTGTACCAAAAGTATCCAGAAGAGGCCCATGCTAATGTATTCTTCTTAATGTATGCTATGTTAGAAAACTACATTTCTGACATTAAAATAAACCTTTCTGTAATACAGAAAGATGAAGCTCCAATATATGAATGCCCACCCCCACATCCTGTTGAATCTGTAAAAAGGGTCTCCTATGAAAGGTGTAAATTATTGCAGATACTTCATAAGAAGAGTCATGTATATCCAGACCAAAACCTGCCTAATACAGAACCCCATTTTGCATAAGTAGACATGAAGGTGGTAAAGCATCCTCCATTGTTGCTCCCAGCAGCAGTGAACTATTCAAGTCACTGAAATTCAAACTTGTAATTATATGAGATCCCCTGAATATGCAGATATCTTTTGTGTGCTGGAAACAGTGCCAGTGAGTTTGGCAGGATGATAAAGAGTTACTTCAGTTGAATTCTCATTATGATACTTACTTGAAAGGCAATTTTCCTTGACAGAGATCTTAATTACCAGGAGTTTCCTGAGCGGTTAGCTTGACTTTGGGTGAAAGTTCAAAGTGAGAAAGCTTTTGCCAGAGCCTGGTTAATTTTAGTCCTGGTTGGTTTGATCTTGAATATCTTACTGGTAACATTTGCTTTAATTTCTACTTTCTTCTCTTATGGTTTCTCTTTTTAATGGAAAAAGACCTCCAGCTGCACTGGTTTTCTCCATAGTTTTGTTCTATGTAAACATTTTTGTTTTTGGTCTGCACAACATAATGGCATCCCATAATTTATTCCTTTAGGATGAATGTCTTGATGAAAGAATATGTGGGTATGTATCAATCCTAATATTAGAAGAATGAAAAACAGAATCATGTCATAAAGCACAATTTACTCTTGTTTAAGGAACAGTGGGTGTAAAATCATCGTTTTAATGTCATGATGTCCTAAAGTTTTCCTGGATAAAATATTTTCAGTTGCAGTAATTTTTAAAATTACTTTTGTGTGTTGTTTTTTCTTAGACTTCACTGAACATGAGGAATAAAAAATTGCATCTATACTCATTTCTTTTCTTCTTCCTTTTAATTATATGAAATATCAGTTCTTTAAATATCCATAGTATGCTTTATTAAATACTAAACAAGAAAAAACAATAGATGGTTTATTGGTGGGGTTCCATAAATAAAATTAACTTCTAACTGTATTAGCTTTACATAATATTATTTTAAAGTGTTAAGATATTTTGCAGTGTTATCAAGCTCTAATTATAAAGTATTAGTTGATTATTAGGAAAGCAAAAGATTTATCCATACAGTTATGTTACCATGAAAAGAGCTCTGATCAATAAAGGTTTCAAGCTGGCTGGTAGTTCCAAAGGAAAATCTTTGGGATAAGATAGTTCTTAAGCCTTTCAAAAGCAATACAGGTAGTCCTTGTTTAGCAACCACAATTGGGACCAGCAACTCAGTCTTAGTGGTTGCTAAGTGAAACTGCGACTGTGCTTATGATCCTACTTCAGTTTTCCTTTGCTTTTCAGACCTGTGAAGGTTGTAAGTGCGAGTGAAAAAATTACTTTTTCATCACCATAGTAACTGTGAATGGTCACTAAATGAGACAGTTGCTAAACAAGGACTACCTGTAATGCCAATAGTTAAGATTAAAACAGTTCCTCCAATGTGTTATATTTTCCCAATTCTTTTATAAACTAAATACAGAAAAACAAAGAAAAAGAATAAACAACATTGTAAAAGAAGAAAATTAAAGAAAATTTTATAAAGGAACAAAAACATAAAATGCATATATTCACATACATACATACATACATACATACATACATAAAGTTATATAATAAACATTTCAATGAATTGAAGCCATAATTCATTACAACTATCCACAGCTAATCTATATTGATAAGTTATTGATTCATAAATTGCTGGCAACATCAATTCTACAGACCACTGTATAGTTGGAGAAACACATTTAGCTTTCTAATGCTAAACAAGTCTTTTAGCTGTAAGTAAAGTATAGAAAATCCACTTTCTTTGTCCAGATGTCAACTCCCATGAGTAGGAACAGAATTTTCATTTTGAGTAAATACGTTCAATATTACACTACATGAATATGCAGATTTAGTGCAGGATCATGTAGTGGGTATGTGGGGGTCCCTTTCCAAAAATCAAGAAAACACCTTTGGTATCATCATGTGTAGAATGGATTTCCTCCCTTCCAAAGTCATCTCCCTAGCTCCCTACAACACCATAGTATGAATGTGTACACTTCATTAATCTGGAGATAACTCTAGAATGTTATGGTTCCCTGCATACCATGACAAACCCTTTCAGATCGTGCCATTTGTAAATCTTCCAAACTGGAAGCAGACTGGTATGCTTATGTATTTATTTTATTTATTAGATTTTTCACAGTGCCCATCTCCCCCCACCCCAGGACATCATGTTCCAGATGTTTCAAGACTGGACCACTCCCAGAATATATCAAACTTTTTAAGAACATTTTCTTCTGGATACTACACTGTACCATGAATGGCAGGTTCAGAGGAGGTTTGGCACAGTCTGGACAGAAATGAAACATTACAGGGTTCTCCAGAACAATATGCTCCAAATCAACCAATGTTCCATAACCCTGTCACATAGCATTGGCAACAATTTTTGCATATTTCAGCATATAGCTGTTTTTGGCTTTGGTTCTCTATTATTATCCTTGAATTACTAATAAGCAAATTTAGGAAACTTTTGAGATTAGTAATTACAAAACTAGGCTGTGTTCTGTATTAGAGCTGGGGAGAAATAGTTGTGTTGAAAGCATTCTGTAGCCCGACTTCTTTGTGAATAATTTTGCACAAGGACATACAATTCAGTTCTCTAAAGAAAAAAAATTCTTCATAAATTGCTAGTTTAATGTCAGACTTATAAATGCTAATCAGTGATGGCTTGACACCAAAGTACTTACAGGACCATGTTCTCCGCATAGAAGCAGACTGCCCATCTTTCCTCAAGGTTAGGGTTACCAGATGTTCAGCAAAAGAAGGACATGTCCTCCTTTTGCCCTCATGTCTTCTGTCTGGCAAGCATAGCCTTAAAATCAGACATTGTCTGGCTTTTAGAGTGTCTTAGGTTTATTATTATTCTATTATTATTAATTTTAACTGTTTCCACAAGAGTAGTCATTCAAACTTTTGTGTATTGTGACCTTGTAAATTGTCAGCATCTTTCTCTCATCTGTCCATTGACAGACTCAACAGCCTAGATTTGAGGTATTTTATTTCCAGATTCCAGAAATTGGCTTCAATCCAGCCCCTTCAAATCTATGATCACTGTAGTCTGTAGATCACAAACTTGTCATCGAATTTTGAAAAGCACATTGTCATCAATTTATATTATCACTAGCATATGTTCTTCAAAAGATTTGTTGAAAATCAGTCTTTCTGATATTGGAAAAAGTAATTTCACATACATGTAGGCCAAAGTACATTTTTTGCAGTTTTTTGCTGTACTTTTTGTTGCAGATGCCATGAAATTTAAACAGTTAGTGTGTCCTCCTTTTACTCATTTGCCCTTCTTTCCAATTGTCCAGTTTTCTTTGTCTGTTTAGATATCTGGTAACCTTATTCAAGATACTTTAATGGTCACCAAGGTAGGCTAGAAGAAGGGGGCTGGGACTTGAAGGTAATGTTTTTTGGTTGCAGCCTCCATATTATGGAATAGGAACATCCTCTCTCTGAGTGCCCTCATTGTTGGCCCTCTGGAAATTATTAAAAATAGGGCTGTTCTGGAGGGCCTTTGGAGTGAAAGGTCATAATTGAGATTATTGTACTATGGTAGATTTCTGTTTTTATTGCTTTTTACTTGTACAACTGAGTAAACAAAAGCTTTGTTTTGTGAAAGAAAATAACAATAGGAACAAGATGGAAATTCCTATGATTGGTTCTGTATGTGAAAGGGAAAATGCCATTTGCTTAGAGTAGATTATATGTTCAATTATTTTATTCTTCTAAAGTGATAGGGCACATTGCTGTCGTCATAGCAACTGTTAGTCTGTTTTATTAGCTGCCTTATGTCAATTATGAATGCAAGTTTTGATGCATGAAAATAAAAACTGGAAACAGTATGACTTACCATCTAAAATATATTCAAATTATTTATTGATCAATTAAACCTTTATTTTAAAATATATAAAACTGTGAATTTTTTCATTAAAATGCTGTATGAATAGAATATGTGTATCTGTATTGATATTCTTATGGCCTAATGCTGTCAATAAGCCCTGCTTTGTTCAAGGGCTCCTTAGTGGCACAGAGCTAACTTTAGCAAATACACCCTGAAAGAAAACTTCCTTTCTGTCTGTGACCTTCATGTCATATTACATATTACAATTCCATGTTTTCTGTTAAGCTTTATTTGCTGAGACATCAGTTTGTACTTTGCATACATGATCTAGCCATTCCATCTCATACTGTTTCGTATATTAAATGGAGCCAGACTTGCTGATCTTGGCAAATCCTTCTCCTTATCATCTAATTAGGAGGTCCAAAGTGCAAATTCTCATCCTTATTTTTCTTTCCTTATTTTAAAACATTATATGAGGTAGCTTAATATTATGATTTAGTATGTCAACCTTGTGAAGGGAACATACAGAAGATTTAATATCAAATCATGCTCATTTAAAAATATATGAAGAATTAAGAATTTTTTTGTAGAGGACAAATATATACACAAAAAATCAATGTATGATAACAACAATTTATTTTGGTCATTTTCTGGCATAAAATTAAATCTTAAAAGAGAAAGATCGTGAAAGAGTTTACAGTCGTTCCACTGGAGACAATGTATGCCTGAAAATTGTGAAAATAATAACTACACATTTTTGAAAAGTGGAACAAAATTATAAAGTTAACTCTGTGCAAAATTATCAGTTTAATTAACATTTGTATTAAAATGATATCTATGTGGTATAATAAGAATATATTGCAATATTATATTCTGTGCTAATTTTTAAAAAAAATAAGAAGTAAGGTTTATTGATAAAAACTGTAGTGGTAAATAACTAAAGGTTAAGGACAACAGTACAGACATAAATTATGTGGGCTGATTAGTTCTGACCAGCTAATCAGATCAGTTGTCAATGAATTTTGAATGCTGCTGCATGAAACTTAGCAACATATTATGAGGTAATTATAGTCAAATAGCAACTCAGAGACATAAAATAGACCTCTGTGGCCAGGCAACCAAGTAAATAATGAAAAATAATTTCTATAAAATTAACAGTGTATTTATGGTTTATGGTTTGGTTCCAACTCATCTAGCATCAGAAAAGCAGAGTTATACTGAAAAAGGGAATCGTCCTGCATCCTCACCTAACACATCTATGGAGAAGGTAGTGCAGTGAGTGCCATGAAAGGCTGGCCTATAATTGGGAACTTCTGACTGTGGGAGATACATAGCAAGTCTTACTGCATAGCTTCAGCTATCAGCAATGGAAATATTTAGAACCCGGGATAAATCTGTTTGGTGCTCTGCATGTAGAATCTGCCAAGAAATATTCTGGCCTGCTTTTTACCCAGGGAGAATAGATGAGGGAAGGAGATCCTAATAATAGCATTACCTCTGGGGACTGCTTCCGTAAAGATCAATTTCCAACCTGTAGTGTTGGAGGAACTAGGCCCATTGAGAAGAGGATAATCATAGCCAGAAATTGAACATGGAGATCCATACTCTGGCTTCCACTTTTCTCAGACCTGCCTCTAAATGTAGATTGGATGTTTGAGGGTTGCAGTTACAGTATACAGTAGCCTCCTTCTGATTAAAAGAATCTGCATCCCTTTGAGTATTTCGGGCAACATAACCTTCCTATTACCAAAGGCATGAAAGCCATTGCCAAGAAACTTGCTCAATGGTCTACCCAGCTTTATCCCAGGAAGGTGTCTTAGGTCTCCTGGGGGAAAAAAAAAGTGACTTTAGGGCTTTAGTACTTCTATAAATAATCATCCTTTTTACAACCTCATTCAAAGCTCTCTCTCTCACACTCATTCCCACCCCCCCGTGCTCTTTCAAATCTTATAGGGATCCTAGGGAGAAATCATTGAATCATCTGCATGAAGATGAATAGAAATGAATTTCTATGCCATTTTAAGGAGATAAAACTCCAGATTGTTTAGAGAACCCACCAAATTATTTAATTAGAATTTAAACAAGAGCAGGATTATTTCACAGCTTTGTTTAAAGACCTTACGTGTTGATGCAACATGACATGTTAGTGCAACATGACCTTAGGGTTACATCTGGCTTTCAAGAGTTTTATTCATGGAGAATAAAAATAATAAATTATAGTCAGTGACCCGTCAAGAAGGCTTCCAATTTTTCGTACGGTGGAATCAAATGGAGACTTAAAATCTATGAAAGCTCTGTACAGGGATTCTATGGTTTCTCAGTTAGAGGCTGCAGTACTAGGCATTGATCAACAATAAATTGTTCTTCTTTAAAACTAGTTTGTTCTTCCATTAGGAGGTTTTCTTGTTCAAGCCAGTCCCTCAGATTTCTGGTGTAAAGTTTACTAATTGTGCTAAACAAACTGATCGAATTTAGAATTTTCAGAGTCATCCTACCTTTTTTAAAAAAATGGGAACAGTAGATGCTATCCCCAAGTTGCTAGGATTATGACCATGCTTCCAGGTCTTAACTGAGCAATCAATCCATGGTTTCTGCTGTCAGTGGCTGGGCGAGCAGGTTCTCTATATGATAATGAGAACATCTGTGGGTCCACTACACCATATCCATGAATTTCTCTGAAATGCCTATGGTAGTATATAATTTAACACTTTGAAATCATTTAGACAACTGCCCAACTCAGAGGAAGTGTAATCAATAATTCTATGCATTATTTATAGAATTAGAAATACCAAGCAATACCCTTTACATTGTTGTGTAAATTGATATGCCAAATTTATATAACAGAAAACTGTTTTTGAGATATGTCCTGATGATGTTCAGTTATGTCACATCCAAAACTGATTTATGACTGGCTATCATGAATAAAATCATCATTATATCTGTACTTTTTCCTCTGTACCTTCTTTGTGAGTTACCGTTTCTCACTCTGTATCCCCCAGCCATCTGAGTGTGTGTGTATTTGTGCAGCACTTCAGATTCAAGTGTATGGGACTACAAATATAGCACCTATTTACAAGTCTTTAAAGCAGCTTTATCTTTTCCTGTGATCATGCAGGTGCTGTAAAAAATTGCTCTCATGTGCTTCAAAGCATATTTTTGGAAGCAAATCCAAAGTGCTCTATGGCCCTAATATCCTCATATATTAGGAAAATATTCCATGCTTCTCATTAAATGAACTGTAGCCAACAAAAGATTATGCCTTAATAAATCCTTAAGGTGCCATAAAACTCTTGGTTATTATTTCTCTGTCTTATTTGAACGTACAGTAGGCCAGACAGGCTTTCTTCTTGAGACAGTAAATTCTTGCTGTCCAATCAGATGCCATGCTTTTTTCTTCCACAGAGGTATAAATTGTACTCTATTAGCTCATAATGAAATAATATAATTTTATTATTCAAGTAATTTAGAAAATTGCAGTTTCCACAGGGTAGCCCCACTAATCTGTTTCAACAACAGCATTAAGTCAGTGGTACTTTAAAGACTAATACATTGTTATGCATCTGATGGACTGTAGTCCACAAAACCTATGTCATAATAACACTGAAGTTGTTAAGATGCCACAAGACTCTATGATGTTTAGAATTACAGTGTTGAAAATTTGGAAAAGGTGACAGAACTATATCTGCCAATTAGCTGTGAAGCTGAATAGTAGTACAACATAGGTAAATTGTCACTATACCTATTGTTTATTTCATTGTTCTTTTCCAGTTAAATGATTCTGAAATACTGACATAAGCCTAATTTTCAGGTTCTTTTACTATATATTTGCCACTAGTTCTATGATACCTGAAGTACCTATTGAATTTGGGTATAGAGGAATTCCCATCATCTTTCCCCCATCCCACCACCCTACTTTCTAGCTTGGAGAGCCAAACCAATAAATCTCTTTTTCCAATTGTTGTATGTAAACTCCCCCATGAATCACATGGATCAACGGCATTATGGATACCCAACAGTGGTAGAGGAAGAGACAAACACAGAACAATTGAAGAGATGCTGATATCTGTATGGTGGAAAGTTTTGAACCATGAGACCAGGTAATAATTTCAGCTTATGTTCTTCCCTTACATTGCACAAGATACGTATCAGCCTTTTCTCTGGCATCAAATGCAGACATTCCTTCAGAAGTAGTATACCAAATTCAAATAGTATCTTATTGCTTCAGTTTTTAAAATTACAATTGAAATAGCCAAACACATGATGCATTACAAACCAATTCTGATACATTATAATATGATCAAATATGCGATATACAAAAAAAAAAGATGGTTTGGAATGTATTGCGGCGACCCATCATTAAGAAAAGTGAGTTGGCGGTCTCAGTCTCTGGAATGATGAGTTGTGTAATAATAGTCTTGGATGGCTCTCCTTGTGGTAGTGAAGGATATTGTCCAGTCATCCATGTGGAAGTACTAATCAGCATTCAGTCACTTGCTTTTATACTGGGAAACAGGGGTCCATTTTGTTCTTTGGCCCTGAAGTTTATTTAAACAATTACTGAATAAGAAAATATTTCCTTGTCCCTAAATTTAGAATGTGAAATCCTTCCAGTGAAATATAAAATCAGTTTATAATTAATATATGTTAGAATTTTATTCAGCTAATGTTTCTTATTTCTGCTTTCCATCTAAAATGGGGATTTTCTCTCTTTCCACTTCAATAAGAAATGTGTTGTGATAACTTTCTAATCAAATCATAGACAATGTAAAAACATGCATTATGTACAAGCTTCCTTAAAATTAATCTAAAGAGCAGTAGCTGTATACCAAGGGCCGCTGGGAAATGAAAATCTCTTTTACTTGCTGGCTCAGCAATACGGTATTTTATGATATCTTCAGATTGATACTGCTTGGATGAGAGTGGCCATATAAAATCCTGATGTTGCTAGAATATTTGTATTTTTTATTCTATTTTAAAACAATATTTGATAACATTCAATAAGAGCACAACTGTGCTATCCTGTTCTCAATCCATGAATCAATGAATTGAATGCCAAATATATGTTGCTTTTTTCCAGAGAGGGTGAAGTCTTTACCATTGTGGCAGAAATGATTAATTAAAAAATTAATTTCTTAATGCAGACCATCTTTTTTCTACCATTCTTTTTTCTACATGATAGCTTTAAAGTGGCTAAGAATGGAAACTTTGTTTTATATTCAAAATTTTAGTTTCTTGTTAGTTTTATGCAGTGATGATGAGAAATGTTTCTGATGAACAAGCTTTAAAATAAGACAGAGTTGTAAAGGGCCACCATGTTCTCCCATGGGACATTTACTCATCTATCCCTGACCTGTCTTAACATTCAGTTCACTGGGCACACTATGCTATATTGCCTTGGGTGAATGATTGAACTGTCTGTTGATATACTTAAGAAACATTCAAGTTATATTCTTTCATTACTCACAATAAAGAACAATAAAACCTAACTCTAACCCTGTATGCAGAAAGAGGATCTATACCAGGGGTGGATAATATTTATGGGTTGGGACTGCAATTCAGTTTCTTGATCTTGATCTTCTGCAGGGCCACATGAGTGATGTTGTGTCAGTGCTGGAGGGTTTGGGGCTAATATATTTTAACCTGTTTTGGAAGTATTTAAGGATAGCAATAGGAGTGGAAATCTTTGGGAAAGGATTCCCACTCTTAACCTGGGGGAGGAAAAGGTTATTGTGGTGGATTTCAGTAATGCTGTTGGTTCTCAGGAAGGAGGGAGCACATTCCAAGAAGGGAAAGAAGATAAGAGGAAACATAGTTGTGGGAAAACCAAGAGGTTCAGAATAGCCCTACCCTAGAGCTTTCCCGGGTTATTTCCCCTTAGGTTAGGTAGAGTTGCTTTAGTCTGGCAAGATTCTGTCTATTCAGTGTGAGCAAATAAAGAACTGAAGTCTGTCTGGATTGATTCTTTGTTGTTCTTGGGCTGGGCCTGACAGTTATTGAAATTTACTGGCAAAATCTCTCCCCCCATTATAAAAATATAATTCGGTTAAATTTTAAAAGCTTTTTTAATCCATTCAATCATGTCCAATTCTTGGAGACTGCCTGGACAAGTCCCTGCAGATTTCTTGGCAAGGTTTTTCAGAAGTGGTTTGCATTGCCTCCTTCCTAGGGCTGAGAGAAAGTGACAGGCCCGAAGTCACCCAGCTGGCTTTGTGCCTGAGGTGGGACTAGAACTCACAGTCTCCCAGCCTGATGCCTTAACACCAAATGGGCTCTCTTTAAAACATTACAGTTAACTTTTCTTAAAAGGCCTTGTTTATAATATAATATTAATTGATATTAAATATCAATTTCACTATATCTATAGTAGTTAGACTGTATATTGTATAAAACATGATATACTTTAAAAAAGAAGCCTAACCTATTATATTTATAAACCTAGAGATCCTAAAGATAATTTTGTTGAATTTAATAAGTTTTTACTCAACCTGATACATTAATTAAACTTAATTAGACAGATTGGTAACCCATCCAGTATTCCTTAAACTCTGAAGCCATTGATTGGGCAATACTGGAGAAATCTATTCCAAAGTTGTTACATATTGTCCAAATCTACGTTTTCTTTTTTTAAAAAATTCAGTAATAATAAATTGCCAGTTCAGTCTCAATGAAGACCTTCTTCAATTCCCTTGATGTCTCCAGGGTTTCAGAAGGTAAGGGGCTTTAAAGGTATCATTAAATAAATAAAATTAAATCAATTGTCAGTTTTCTGACTTAACCTTAGTGTGCCTCGATTAGCAGCTGAGAGTTCAGCAGTACACAGTTTTAAGTGATGTGATCATTATCAACTTTTAAAAACTCTAATACAATTTTTGACAATTTTAATGTAGATTCTACAAGTTTATTACTATAAAATTTGTCTATTTCTGGTTTTCAGTTATTAAGGAACCCAGTGGAGGCAAGGTTAACAACTACATTCCACCCACTCCCACCAAGGTGGTGGCAATGGTGATGGTGGAGGGCCAAACTTTGCCTGCTTTTCTTCCTAGCAGTTCTTGGAAAAATGTCAGCACAACTTGGTGCTACTTAGTAGCTGCAAAGAATGCATGTCAGTTTTCACTTCTATTCTTGGCAACTATTCTTTGCAGCTACTACTTTCTTTCTTGGGAGGACTCTGTATATTCAATGATATGGGAACAGGAAGAAAAAGAATTGTACATATCTGTAAATGTAATGATCTTCTGAGAATTTTGTAAGTATATAATACCACAAGAATTGATTAGTTGGAGGGGAAACATGCACAACAGTCTAAGGTTAGTGGTATGTATACAAAGCCTGATTCTCAATACATATTAAAGGAAACATGGTCAGGTTTAGATCCTTAGGGAAATCTACTGATAGGATAACACTGTTGGTTTTAGACTTAGCACTGGGAGTTTTCCACATGTACAACTGAGACATATACAGGTAGTACTTGACTTGCAACAACAATTGAAACCGGAATTCCTATCGCTAAGCAATGAGGTCATAAAGCAGGACCACATCACTTAGTGATGGCAATCTCTGCAGTCCTGGTTGCTGTTGCTAACTGAATCCCACAGTCGCTAGGCAAGGCAACTTCTGTCAGCTTCCCACAACCAAAGTCAATGGGGAAGCTAGCAGGAAGTTGCAAGTCCCAGGCTGGCAGGCAGGTAAATGGCTGCTGCTAGGTGGGGGAGGGAGTGAGGGAGTGTGTGGAGGTGTTGGGAGGGTGCATGGGGGTGCACAAGAGGACATCCCTTCATTCAGCACCATCATAACTTTGAATGGTCACTGAACAAATGATCATAAGCCAAAGATTACCTATTTAACAGTATTTGGAAGAATTACTTTTTCCATCATAAAAAGATACTCCTACAACATCCTATTTTCTCTCACAGGACTGGGAGTCTTCAGATTGCTAAGTAGAGCATCAGATGCTGAAATGATGGAAGTGTGAGTCATGATTCGCAAGATGTTATAATTTCAATTAAGTTTACCAGTGATCATGGTGACTCTTTGAGAAATCATGTATAAGTTGGTTATTAGTTTAGTCAGTAGGAAATGGATCTGTTGTTATAGGTAATAACACTGTGTAGTGATCTACACATTATAAGCATATTGTACTGAAGCTTAGTTGGAATGAATAAATACTAGCAGCATGTTCCTGGAAAGTGAAAGATAGTACTGTCTGTGTCAGGTCATAGCATACATAGAGATATAGCAATAAACATTAAAGGCCACATTTAAAAAAATGTTCTGATTGCCTTCCAGCTCTTCTGTCTGTAGAGCTACAGCCATTTCTAAAGGTAACACTGCCATCTTGGGTTTGAGAGTGTAAAAACTAGGTTAGGGTTCAAGACATTTTGTCTTAGTTGCTCTTTCAGTAAAACAATTAGATACTAAAAATATTTAAATAGCTCAGCACAATAATTCAGAAAAACTGTGGATAAAATGTATTTGTCTATTATCTTTGTTTCTGGGATTGTTCATTATGACCATCAATATCAGTTCTGCAATGGAAGCTTTATCTTTCAGTTTTAATTAATTAGACTTTTTAAGAAGTTGCTGATGAAAGGATCTGTTCCTCATTATGAAATGTTTGAAAAGTCTTTCTCTCTTGCTTGGATAAACTTTATCTCAGGTAGCCAGCTAATTTATACAATGTGAGACCTACTAAAAAAAATGGTTACAGTATTAGCACAATGTGTGAACCCAGCTACTATAGCTTATGAAGAGAATTCTGCTCCTTAGACATGAGAAAGATCTGCTGAAGGGGGAGGAGGATCCATAGATGGAACAATATATAATTTATCATTCCCTACTGTATTCTTCCGTTCTTACTCCTTCTTTGGTTGTAAAGATGTCACAAGTCATTCTTTCCAAGAAGCAGGCCATCCACCCTATTAGTCTTGCTCTGATAAATTCTTCAGAAGGATGCATTGTGAGGTGACCATAATGGCTGTTTGTGAAGATACTATCAATCCTTTCTGGACAGTTGTACACCTTAGGCACAATGAACTGCTCAATACGGGCAGTGGGTTAGGAGAACAAACAGTGGAGGCTTGAGTCTAGTTCGTTGGCCACTCAAAACTGTTGTGCTTAACAACATTGTGTCTAATACTAGAGTCAGCTCTGTTAGCCTGGATGACATACACTACCTCTTCACTCTACTGTTGTACAGCTGATTTTATTGTTTTTAATCATTATATATTTATCAGTATTGTTTTATTGAAATTGTTTTATTATGACATAATGAAAAGTCCATTATTTCTAGATTATTGCTGGCAGTTGAAAAGAGATGAATGTAATATTGCACCTCAGTTTCATTTTCATCATCTTTGGTGATTTGATTGGTTTGAAATGAATGCAGCTACAGTGAATGCCATCATGCATCCAAAATGTATGCTTTAATCGGCTCTATTATGTGCGCAATACAAGTTGCATAATGTTATAGCATCTTCCAAATCTCAAGTTTAAAAAATGCCACCAATCACACAATATGTCTAATATACTAACTAAAAGCTTTGAAGTCTTAGCATTTTCTTTGATGAAATGTATCTTAATTTTAAATGTGTTATTGTAATGCATGTATGGGTGGTCATTTGAGGGTAGTGGTCATTTGAGTGTAGTAAATCATTTCTATTTCTATAGTGTAGTTTCATGATAATTACTGTTAAAAAGATTTCAAAGAAATTGTATTAAATCTATTATGAATATTCTGCAGCATTCTGAAATAACATTCTAAGGTCTTGAAGTTTTTTTGTTGGCAAAAGCAAACCAAGGAAGGAAATGATATATCAGAACACAAAGACCTTGACCACATCAAGCTGTGATTCTACCTTTATATGAACCATTTTCTTTATATGCTATGTTTGGGAGCCTCTAACTATATGATGTAGATCCAATAAATATATAAAATAGGATCTCTCATCTAAAATGCCAGAGGAGTTATTTTTTATAACCACTAAAAGTACCCTTTAGATTTACAAGTTCAGCTAAGTGGAAGATATTTTTTCATGAGAAAAAACTGGGAGCTGGAAGCCAGACATGCAGATGTTTCTGTTCAATAATCCTTCACACATAGCTTATAGTCTGCCAGGATAAAGGATGGCAGTTTCATAGGAATGGCTCAGTGCTAGAGGTGTTGCCTGCAAATACAGGTGTTACAGAATTGATCTTTACGATGCACTTCCTGCCTATGTGGACCACATCACATAAATAACTTTCTGGGACTTATTTACAAGGCAATTAGGCATCAAGTCGTCCTTTATTTATACTTATGCCTACAGCAATAGTGTAAAATATTTCTTTCTGGAAATGGAATTTCTTAAAGTAAAAATGACTTAGCACATAGCCTCATGTAATCCTTGCTCTTTTGATATTTTACTGATATCATTGTATATCAGCATCCCGTAAAATGAAGTAAAACATTTATTATTTTCTAACACACCTGAACTACAGTAGCCCAAAGGGCCTTTGGTTAAATAGTTAAGTCCCACTAAAAACAGTAGACTAATTACCTCTGACAAATTTACACCCATTAATTTCAGTGAATTTAATATACTATATGCTGGCTTTTATCTGAATTTGGGCCAATATGTCATTTATAAGTTAGACATATTGGTTTACATTAATATACTGTTTTTTATAATGTAGATGAGTGTCATGACCCCATTGCAAGGCACAAAAGAGCCTCACAACGTGGATCATGATCATCAGGAAAGAGAGGAAGGATATAATCAAATCAATGCTCAACTAATCACCCAAGCACCCACACCCATGAACTGATCTACAGCTTAATAGAAGGGCATCACAAGGTAATTCAGATAAGCATCGATGACACAGGAGGATTCACGCCTTGTGCCCCGGAGGACGCATCTGCACCCACAGGACAAAGACGGCAGCCGGGAAAACGCCCAAACACCCATCAACATATAAATCTCCCATCCGGTCAGGGGAATGGGGATAATGGAGGGTGGAGGAGCACGGGGTCCGGCAAGAGGGTATAAACAGGACACCATGCCACCGCACCTCCATTCCCGTTTTTCTTTCTGTCAAGCACCATTCCAATAAACCGGAAATCCTTAATCCCTATTGAGTCCGTGTCTTATTCGGAGCGAGGCTGACCCTGACAATGAGGTCTCTGGAGTTGTAGCTCAGAAGAAAGTCTTTGCTCATCAGATATTCTTAGTTTCTTTTAAAGCTATACTTCCATTTTGTTGCATCTTCATCTTCCAATGAAGTTCGTGGAGGATTTTGAGCCATTTGCAGGATTCCAGTAGAGGTTAGAACACTTTGGGAAATGACTTACCATGACCAAGTGGCTGAGTATGTTCCCTTAAACTATTTTCTTCTTTAAATAAAAGCAAGCAATTTAATTCAGCTTCTGGCTGCTACTCTACTTCAGGATCCCGCTTTGAATAATGCTTTTATCTGGCAATCACCATAATCTCTGGGCCATTCTACAGGAAAAAAAAAATCCATCTTCCATCTATGGATGGAACTATCCTTCCTCCCTCCCTCCCTCCCTCAATTATAAGATTCTGGACAGCTTACAAAGATAAAAACAAGACAATGCAGCATTAAGCAAGAAACAAAATTTGACATGATCAAAAATTTGGCTAAAAAAAGTTTATGATAATGGCTCTGTTGAATGTTAATGGGGGGGAGAACCATCTTTTCATGGTGGGGGGGAGGGTAAGCTGTCCCATAAGGTTGGGGAAGCTACATAGAAGTAACGTTATTCAATTATGTCTTCTCTGTAGGCTTTCCATAGGCATCTAAGCCATGATTAAGGAATAAATTCCTTAAATGAGCATATTATCTGTCACACATATATGTACATATTATAATGCACATGTTGAGTACCTGACTTTCGTTTACCTGATTGTTTGTTTTGTAGCTTGATATTTGGACAGTACAGAACAGAATGGATTTACCATTTCTGCCTGTGGAGCTTTCAAACTGTCATGGAGCAGAGTGCGCAAAATAATTTTGAGATTACATTAGAAGTGACTTGACTAAATGACATGAGTTTTGATTTCGCAACCATGAATGTGATTTTCCCCCCCTTCATATTATTTCATTTATCACTTTGAAGTTGACACAAGTTTGATAGCCATCATTGTTATCTTACTGCATTTCTACATTTACAAGAAACCGATGCCAAGTCCTGCATGTGTATACAATGACACTTTCAAAATCCCATCAGTTGTTGTTACTCTACTATTTCATAAAAAAGTCAATGTATTAGTAGAAACGTATGTTTAATCTTCTATAATAAGTCTATTTGCAGATCCACATCTACTGGTGGGATCCTCTTGGGGAACTGCTGGTTGGTGGGCCCAACGTGGGGCTTTGGTCCAGGTGGCTGGAGGTGGTGGAAGACTGGGGAGTTTTATTTATTTAGCAAATTTATATAGCTACCCATCTCACAAAATGTGACTCTGGGCAGCATGCAAACATAATACCAATTAAATACAATACAACAATCTGAAAACACTCAAACATGAATGAAAATTTTAAAAAAAATATTAAAAAGTGTTGTTTTTTGCCACCAGAGGTGGTAAGAAAACCAAGTGGAGCCACAGCAGCAGCAAACATGCCATCTTCAGCAGGGGCCTTGAACCACTGTGTTGGAGGATTGCACCCTGGATGACTGAAGTCCCTCTTGGCTGGGCCTCCTGGCTTCTGAGTGACCATAAGTATATTGATGGGCAGAGAGAGAAAGATGACAGAAACTTGAGGGTGGGGCACTCTAAGTACATTAGTTTGGCAAGTACAATAGTGAATTTAACAGTTTGGAGTCAGATAACATCAATATGTACATCTTGACACTGGCTGATGAAGCAATACGGTCACCTTCTTGTTCCAGTACCTAAAGGCTGTTGGGGTCTGAATGGGGAGAAGCAGGCTCATGCTCAACCCTAGCAAGACCAAGTGGCTATGGGTGCTTGGTCCTCCCAGTTTGGGGGAGTTTCCACCTCTGGTCCTTAGTGAAGTTGCACCACCCTTCTCAGAAATCTTGCATACTCTGGTGTCTTCCTGAACCCTCAGTTCTTGCTTGATAAGCAGATGCAGCTGTGGCCAGACAGGTCTTTGCTCAGGTTTCACTTGTGTACCAATGTTATCCATCCTTAAAACAAAAGCCCTGCTCATAGTCACTCAGTGCTTTGGTGTAATGGTATGTGGAAATGACCTTGAGAGATAAGAGGAAGAGCCACAGACTAGGCAACAGATAAGAGGCAGCAGAAGCAATGGGGGCATGGCAAACATCTCTGAAGGGGCCCTCCCTAGTTTCTTGGAGTGTAAAGGTAAGGGGGGAGTGATGTACTTTCAGACTTGCAAGACTGATGTCAGCCTTACAAGGTAGTTCAGACAAGAAGCACACCCAGGAGTACTAGCTCTATCTTTATTATGTAAGGTCACATTAACAGAATCTTGCAAGTCTGAAAGTACATCTCTAGTTGATCTTATTTAGTTGATTGGACCCAAAGCATGCAAGTTGGAGAGAACTTAGACATCATGGGAGATAGGCAGTCCCTCTGTGGTTAGGCCCTATACCATGTAGGGCTCTATAGGTGACAACCAGCACTTTGAATTGCATCTGAAAGCCAACTTACAATCAGAGGACCTAGGAAGTGGGCCTTCTTTGTCACTGCACCTGCCCTTTGGAACAGCATCCTGCTGGAGATACATATTGCCCTCACCTTGCCCAATAGGTCTCTAAAAATCTGTTTTTCTCCTCCAGGCCTTGGGTTAGGATGTAATTGGGGGATGATATGAAAATATGTTATTCCCTCAGATGATTGCTGTGCTCTTACGTAATGTTGTTTGGTGTGTGTGTGTGTGTGTGTGTTTGTATGTGTGTACACATTTATTTGTTGTATTTTTAAACTTGTGAAACTGCCTGGCATTGTTTTGAGTCAGGTGGCCTAAACATTTGACAGATTATTAAATAAATGAATTAGATCAATTATCAGCTAGAGGAATTTTTTTTTTTTTTAGCTCTCACGTATTGTGAAAGATGAGACCCAGTTTGGTGTAATGGTTAAGGAATCAGGCTAGAGACCGGGAAACCATGAGTTCTAGTCCCACCTTAGCACAAAGCCAGTGGGGTGACCTTGGGCCAGTCACTCTCTCTCAGCCCTAGGAAGGAAGCAATGGCAAACCACCTCTGAAAAACCTTGCCAAGAAAACTGCAGGGACTTGTCCAGGCAGTCTCCAAGGATTGGACATGATTGAACATATAAAAAAAAAAAAATTGTGAACCCCTCTCCACTGATTCAGGGTGTACTGACTCTTTCATTAGATATGGCCAATATTCTCTGAGTCAGAATTCTTTCACTATTCAGAAAGGGCACTATATACGATAGAAGCATTTGTTATATATCAAAATTTAACATCTTTAAATGAATTAAGCTAGAGTTAGAGAGGCAGGAGCTACCAACTGTTGTTTTTAGTATTTAGAGTCCCCTGATGGGAGGAGATGGGCAGGGACAAATTAAATAAATAAATAAATAATAACTAAAATAAAATTTATAAGTTGATATTTTTATTTCACCCTTCAACAGTACAAAGAAAGAAATGGCTTTTAGAATTTCTTACATACAGTCATTGAAGAAAAGTATGATTCAGAAAGGAAAAGAAACAGGAAAAAAATAGAAAAAAGTGACCACAAATATTTGTTTTAAAATAAAATAGCAGTTCTTCAATTGTGATGAGCCAGATACAGTGCAGGGAGAGAAGTGGCTTGAAAGACCTGATCTTTCAGCAGGATAGATTGATTGGCCTTCTTTCAGTAGGATGGAGGGAATGTCCCTCATTCTTCTGCTACAGCTGCTACCAGATACATTGCTTCATTGTAGACAAAATATAAGTCATATACACCAAGAAAAGCTGCCTGGTAAGAACATAGGAATCAAGCTCTCTCTCTATATATATATCAGCCACAGAGTTTAAATTCTAGATCTTTTTCTTCCACCCTTTGAAGTCAACAAGCTGTTGATCATTCTTTTTCTTGCCTTGAAAGTCAGAGACATCTCTGTTTACCTAATAATTCTGTCTAGCCTGAGACTGATTGAATGATTGATTGATTGATTTAATGGATTTATAGGGCCACTAACTCAAACAATGTGACTCTGAGTGGCATACATCAAAAACAATAAATAAATAAACAAAACCCACACAACATTAAAAAAAAAGTAACCCAATGATAAAATATAAAATGACAACTGAACATGATAATTAAATAAAGGGGGATTCCACTCAACTGGACCCAAATGCCTGGGGAAAAGCCTTTTCTAAAGGCAAGCAGAACTGAGGCCTTTTGTATTTTGGGGGGGGGGGTAGCATTGCAGAAAAGAGGAAGACCTTCAATGCAATGGATTGATACAATTACTGCAACAATGGATGCAAACACTGGAACAGCCAGGCATATGGTGCAAGACCGAACAGCATTTCGTTCTGTTATACATAGGGTTGCCATGAGTCGTAAACGACTTGACGGCAACTAACAATGGGGTTGGGGTTAGGGAGCACAGGGGCAGCCAGTGAAGAGGCAACCTCAGTTCTTACATTATGCAGATTATTAGAATTTAGTTGAGTTCTTTGATTATTTTGGTAGAGTGATCAAAATAATAGTAAATTAAATTTGAATTTGTTGGCATAATGTTTTATGCTTCTTATATCTCTTTCTGTAAAAAAAAACCCCTTTATTCAGAGTTGTTGTTGATATCTGAGATTGCTTATAGTTCCACTGGGTGAAAATATAATAACAATAATAATAATAATGTAAATAATAAAAGATATATTCGCACACATGGTATGTACACCATAGTATAGTATAAACTGACACATACTGATTCCATTGTAGAAGGCCATCAGCATATGGCCTCTTGAAAAAGTAAAATCATTGTGTGCCTTGGATATTTTTTAAAATGTGGGATTTTTGTTTTCTATCCAGGGGAAAGCCATAGTCCTGTTGAATTATATGGCTTGGCAAACTTTTCCCTATAGTTTTGTCTCATGCAATTTCTGCCAGCTCCTACAGCAATGTGCTTATATTCCCCATGAATTTCCTGTGGGTTCCCCACTTTGAAAAGGAAAGAAGCAGGAAAGTCGTGCTCCATGAATGAGAACCACTCTCAGCTGGACGGTTAAGATATAAGCCTATACATTTTATATCACTAAGAGATACTATTTTGTCCAAATTCCATTACTTTTGCAGATTATATCAAAGGATTATGATATGAACATACATCTGCCTTATAAAAAACTGTTTTTTTAAAAAAAAAGACTTTCTCATGTGAACAAGCCTCATTAAGTCTTGAAAATGTACTGGTGTACCACATTTGAATTCAAATTCAGTTTTTATGGACCCACTCTTAAGATGTAGGTTTAGGACTTAGGTCTTAAGTGGTATGCTTCCCCCATAGAAACCATTACTGTGAGTCCCAAGGCTGTTATGTGAGAGCATCCTTAAATCAGACTCAAAACTGTACTAAATGCAATCAATTACCTTTTTTTGCTAGTATTCCAATAATTATCCTTTTTTCCTTATGGGAAACCCAAAACAAATATATTCAAGATTCAAATCTTTGTCTTAAAAAATAATTTAAAATGATTTCCCCACTTATACTGCTTTCCATCTGATAGAATTATTGCATGTGTGTGCACACTATGTCGGTGTATGTGGCAGTTTCCCAATCCCTAGCTAAACCTTAATTAAACTGTCTGATTTATGTCCCATCTGGACACATGTAGGTTAAAGCTGTAAAATGAAGGAAACAGCTGGAAGATATAGGGACATTATATGCATTCTATTCTGTGAGGAATTTCATCTATCATATAGTAACCCAGGTTCATGATTTTCATTTTATACAGTGTCCTTCAGTTTCCATATGCCTTAACTTGGCTATAGCTTTATGTTTATTAGCATAAAACACATCTGGAAATATTTTTATGTGTGATGCTAACCTTAAAAATGCATAATTTTAGTAACAGTATCCTAATTCATCATTTAATATTTTTGTAACTGTCTAGGAAAAAAAACCCCTTTCCTTAGTTTTCCCTTAGTTTATCTCTCAGGGACAAAAATTTATGTATAATTTCAATGCTTGCTACTACTTTAAGTATACTTAGTTACACAAATTCAAAATAGAAGATAAGATACAAAAGCAAGGTTTTCAAAAATCTATTTATATTTTACTGCTATTGCTTAAATATGTCCCACTTTTCTACCAAAATAAACTTAAAGTAGTTAATATGAAAACTAAATACAATAAATACCTTCAGTAAAGCAGTGGGCCCAGAATCAAAATCAGCAGTCAAATAACTCAAAGTGTTGTAGTTTAACTTCTGGAGCTATATAATCCCACAATCTGGCATCAAGACATGGTACCCAATAGTGTGCACTTGAAGGAGTCATTCTACCAGTTTTTAATGGCTGAAAGAAGTCATGTGGGAAAAGGCATTCATTTATTTTGATTCCATGTTCTAGGGATCACAGTCAGCTAATATAAGGAAAATGTTCTGTATTTTCTTCTCTTAATCACAAAGTAAGTTAATTATTTTTCTTTTGGCTTAAAATAAAATAAACAACTTTATTCTTGGTTCAAGATTATTTCACATTCAGATTAAGGTCTGTTTCATTTCCATACAACACTGATTTAAGTTTAGCAAGAAATAACTGTTAAAATTACATCTTTTGACTGATTGGATTTGGTTCATTTTCCTTCTTTTCAACTTTCCCTGGCCCCATCCTTAGTTCAATTTTCCTTTTTCAAAGAATGAGCTTCTCTCTTCTGCAGGAAGTTAAGCTTCAGTGATACTGAGTAATTACTTTTACAGCTCACATGCAGTTTGACTTTAAAATTTAATCTGTTCAAATCAGCTTGCATGACAAGTGGCTTGTGCTTAGCATGTTGCATGAATGATTCAGTAGATCATAATAGCTACCTTAATAATTTCTTATGAATGATTAAAAGCGATTGCATTACTAAATGCTAGTAGTCAATGGGTTTTTAAGAACCAGTATTCCATAGTAAAATTTGGCTAGATGGTCAGAGAAAAATTCATATTATCCATCCATCCCAGAGAGATGGAAGATCCTGTTACAGATTTACTAATTAGTCATACTGAAGCCAATTTAGTGGCCTGCTTGTTGTTGTTTATTCATTCAGTCGCTTTCAACTCTTCGTGACTTCATGGACCAGCCCACGCCAGAGCTTCCTGTCGGTCGTCAACACCCCCAGCTCCCCCAGGGACGAGTCCATCACCTCTAGAATATCATCCATCCACCTTGCCCTTGGTTGGCCCCTCTTCCTTTTGCCCTCCACTCTCCCTAGCATCAGCATCTTCTCCAGGGTGTCCTGACTTCTCATTATGTGGCCAAAGTATTTCAGTTTTGCCTTTAATATCATTCCCTCAAGTGAGCAGTCTGGCTTGATTTCCTGGAGGATGGACTGATTTGATCTTCTTGCAGTCCAAGGCACTCTCAGAATTCTCCTCCAACACCACAGTTCAAAAGCATCTCTCTTCCTTCTCTCAGCCTTCCTTATGGTCCAGCTCTCGCAGCCATATGTTACTACGGGGAACACCATTGCTTTAACTATGCGGACCTTTGTTGTCAGTGTGATGTCTCTGCTCTTAACTATTTTATCGAGATTGGTCATTGCTCTTCTCCCAAGGATTAAGCGTCTTCTGATTTCCTGACTGCAGTCAGCATCTGTAGTAATCTTCGCACCTAGAAATACAAAGTCTTTCACTGCTTCTACATTTTCTCCCTCTATTTGCCAGTTATCAATCAAGCTGGTTGCCATAATCTTGGTTTTTTTTTGAGGTTTAGCTGCAAGCCAGCTTTTGCACTTTCTTCTTTCACCTTCATCATAAGGCTCCTCAGTTCCTCTTCGCTTTCAGCCATCAAAGTGGTATCATCTGCATATCTGAGATTGTTAATGTTTCTTCCAGTGATTTTAACTCCAGCCTTGGATTCCTCAAGCCCAGTATGTCGCATGATGTGTTCTGCATACAAGTTGAATAGGTAGGATGAGAGTATACAGCCCTGCCGTACTCCTTTCCCAATCTTAAACCAGTCTGTTGTTCCGTGGTTGCTGCTTGGTCGTTATACAGATTCTTCAGGAGGCAGACAAGATGACTTGTTAATTTAGTGGCCTGCTAGACCCAGTAAAATGGAGCAGAGCTTATAATACAGCTGAGAAGCTAGCACAGAAAAATAATATTATCTTTAAAATAGCTTCAGTGAGCATGCCAGAGAAATACAGGTTATTGATCTTACACACTCAGCCCTCCCAAGCATAAAGAATCACATGCTTAGACAGATTAGGTTAAGATAAGTAAAAGAAGTTCTTACTGACTTTATTGTTGCTTCTGTTACATCCATCTTGGTGGAGAAGATGAAGTTCCTTTGTTCTTCTTTTCTTTCTAAATGCTTAGTTTTGCCCTAAACCCTCAGCCCTATTTTGCTGCCAAGGGCTGTGTGGAAGAAAGGGGCAGAATCCTTCATCAAGGCCCAAGCACATGGCCCTGATGAATGGAGAGCAGAGCAGCATGCTTTCTTCTCCCTGGGTGGAAGAAGGAGGGAGAGAAAAAGAGGAAGTGGGAATGGCAACAAACAGCTTTCTCAAAGTTGTATTGTGGGACAACTTAATTTACATGCTAATTCCCATGCTAATGAGGCATGCTGGATTTGCCAGGACTTCCAATACATACAACTCTCAATAAAGAATCAATGACCATGTAATGACCAAGGTGCTGTAACTTTCCATATACCATTGTTTCAGGAAAAATGAGAATTACTATTTGCACCATACTTTATATGCCTAAAATTGGTTCAGACTGGGTAAGTTCAGACCCTGTGAGTCTTCCTGATTCCTGACCACATGGCAAGTGTACCAGTAAGGATGGAAGGAGAGAATGGATGATTGAAGGCATAATCATTTAAAGATGAAAAAAGAATGAACTAATAAATATAAAAAAATACAAGTTTCTGTGTAACACAAATTAAGGAGCAAGGACCGTAAGTCCAAGTTCAGCATGAAAGGAGAAAGGGTAGATTTTATTTTCCTATTATGTGTATATAACATGGTCATTAATGGATAGTGATGTAATTATTCTTCTAAATATATATATATAATTCTTTTTGAACACTATGATTGAAAAAATATCTCCCAAAGCATGGAAACAATTTAGTTCAAAATTCATGTTATGCAATTGGAGTTCTTCTTTCAAAAATAAATACCAGGTTTTAGCTATTAAAATATGTTCTGACATTTTTCTCTTGTTATGTTTTCATTCCGCACATGCGTGGAATGTAACATGCAAACTACTTCACACTGAACAGGTAATGCACTTTACTTGTGGCACTGACGTCATATCATGACAATAATGCTGTTTTCAGATATAGCTAACGAAACCTCTACAGGCTATCCTCATCCTGAGAATGGAATACAATGCATTCATTGACTATGCTGAGATCTATCAACACGTAATTCCTGAAATGTTTGTGAGTTTTACTATTTAAGATTTTGATTTAATAAACTAGATAGTTGCTGAAAAATTAATCCTCCAGAAGTATCATGTTCTCATATTTGATTCTGAAGATGTCTTCAAGGAACAGTTCTAGCTATTTTTAAAAAATAGAAAATTAATTTCAAGGTATATTTTTAGTTTGCTTCCATATTTCACAGTAATTAGAGGCATGCTGTATTTCGTAGAAACCTTCTTTTAAATGTGACTAAGCCAAAATTTATGTACCATAGTATATATTTTTTCCCAGTTTAATCGTCTAGCAGAGCAATGCTGTAGATTTATATTCAGTTTTGTTCCTTTGTTAGGAGCATTCACTCTTTTATTTTGAATTAGCTGTACAGCTAGATATGGAAAAAAGAGAAACACAGAGCTAATTTATAAGAATTTTCATAACTCAGAATGATGCCCAATTCTATAGCCTCTTTCACTTGTACTCTCAGTTGTAGGGTTCCAGAATGTGCAAATTAGGAGGATTATTTCTTTTAACTGAATTCAGGTCAAAAGGGACTAAATAAGGACCAATAACCTTGAAGCTGAATTAGACAAACAGACTGGCCTTCTATACTGAGCAAGTTGTAGAGTTGGCTTACCTGCCTTACAAAATGGTGTGCATCCTGTGCTACACAGAACTGTGTACTCCCTGACGGAACATTTCACAACTTGCAGATGCTTTCAATCCATTGTTATCTCAAGAGGAACAGGCCTATAGGTTGTAAACTCTTTATCCACAATGTATGGCACGAATTCCTTGCAGAACACCTTTTACCATCTTTATGCTGGTCTTTGACCATAATAACGTTTTGATTGATTTCACCATCTTAGGCTAGAACCACAACCATGATTCTATTTGGGTAGAAGATATAGCCTGACCTTAGTGATCTATAGTTTACTAAACTTTAAATTAGACTATTATAATAGGCAATATATGGTACTGCTTTGGAAGACTGTATGTATGACAAAGCTTAGACTGTCTATCCCAGTATTGATAAGATATTGTCCATTAATCAGAGATATCTCCTTTCCAGATGAAGGTTCATCCAAGAGCAAATAGCAGCAGTTCTTCCAAAACCTAATCTGATCCTTTGGCAGCTTATTTGTGGAATGAAAGTGTATGATTAATACTTTATCTTTAAAAAGTATATTTTAAAATAGTCCCTTTGCAAAATTCAGCTTGTGAGTCAACGTCTCACCAAAATTATTTTTTGTAATCTTTTAATATTATTACAGTATCTACTGAAAGACCTGGGAGGGGTTTCTAGTATTTCTAGCTTATGTTTAAATATGGAAACCAAGATTAAGGTAGTACAGAACTGAATGATAAACACTCAGTCATGTTTAGTATACAGGATATGACTTCTTTCCAAAAAACTTGTGGGATTGAGTAATCTAGCCACACATGTAGGACATATGCCATTCCTTGAATCATCTGCAAAATAGATGCAGATGTTTATTCCATCCTTCATCAGTAGGGCGCCCTCCAGAATATTATGCTTCCAACTGCCAGAATTCCCAGCAAGGATGACCAGGGGACTAGCAGTTTTCTCCTTCAGAGGGTATTGACAGTACATTGACAACAAAGGTCTGCATAGTTAAAACAATGGTGTTCCCATAGTAACATATGGCTGTGAGAGCTGGACCATAAGGAAGGCTGAGCGAAGGAAGATAGATGCTTTGGAACTGTGGTGTTGGAGGAAAATTCTGAGAGTGCCTTGGACTGCAAGAAGATCAAACCAGTCCATACTAAAGGAAATAAAGCCAGACTGCTCACTTGAGGGAATGATATTAAAGGCAAAACTGAGGTACTCTGGCCACATAATGAGAAGACAGGACACCCTGGAGAAGATGCTGATGCTAGGGAAAGTGGAATGCAAAAGGAAGAGGGGCTGACCAAGGGCAAGATGGATGGATGATATCCTAAAGGTGATGGATGTCAACCTTGGGGGAGCTGGGGGTGGCGACGACCGACAGGAAGCTCTGGCATGGGCTGGTTCATGAAGTCATGAAGAGTTGGAAGCGACTGAATGAACAAACAACAACAAAGTGGTTTCATTCTTGTTGTATAATAAAGATTCCTTACTAATAATGCTATGTCATGTGCTTGGGAAGCTTCAGACAAGTTTGAGAGAGAGAGGGAGAGACGAAGCTTGATAGAAATGCTGGTTTACTCATTTTATGTGTTTTTGCAGATTTTTGCAGATTATATTGCCATTTTAGCTGTTGCTTTGTTAACATTTTGTGGAGGTGACTTTTGAGTAGATGGAAAGTCTACAGTTTTTTCTAAGCATTTTTCTGAGATCTCTGTTTTCTACTCAGTTTCCCTAGCTAATCCCATTTCACTGTTTTATTACAGTATATGCTGTATCTAAAAGCCAACTGTAAATATTAGAAACCTAATTTGTACTCCTGATCCCATGGTTTCAAAATGAGTGAATGATCTCAGAGCTCTATTTGTAATTTTTGTTTAACCTTTAAAACTGGGGGATTTGTGCATGAACCTATGAATTTGTTTTTAGAAGTGATTCTTGAAATTGAGCTTATTCTCAATCTTAAGGATGCATAGGATTTCATTTTCTTTTTAATGTTGAGAACATTAAATAAGTAGGAGCTTCCAGATGTATATTACAATCTACATGGAAACTGAAAATTCTGATTGGTAATCTTGTTTCTTTAGTAGCTTAATAAAGTGACAGAATAAAATAAGACTCAGTGAAACACTAAATTGTATAACTGAATAAAAATGTATGGAAGTAATACTCCATTTTAACTGAATAGAAACAGAAATGCATCACATACTTTTATCACTTCCAAGAAAATACTTGCAGATATGTTTTTTTTGAATAAATATTACTTGTAAACTTTAGACAGATATTGATTTTATTATAACTATTATAACTAACAATGCTTAGAAGTGCCAAACTGGGGAGCTGGATTTACTAATGATATTGTGTTTATTTCAGCAGAGTGCAGTGCTCTGATGGGTGTGACTGCATTGTGGGAAATTTAGAAAGTGGTGCTGGCAAATCCAGCTACCTGCTCTGGAACTTCTGTGTGCCATGGGCTTGGCGGGGGGGAAGATAGGTACAACCCTAATTGGCTATCAGTACAGTAGCCCTTTACTGATAATAATTCCCATGTGCTGGCAATGGATGGAGAGTTCTTATAATTATCCTATGTAATTTTAATGTGAATAAAACAACAGTTGCTTGAAGTAAGACATTTATATTTTATTGAAGTACTTCAAACCATCTCATAACATGTATTATTCAATTATTCTTTAAATTTTAGCTTCACATTTTATTTATTTATTCAATTTCTATAGCCGCCCATCTCAACAAGTGACTCTGGGCAGCTTACTACAATAAAAAAAACTATAAAACAATTAAACAATTACAATTAAAACAGTTACAGTACAAAATAAATATACATGGCTGCCAACTAAGCAATGTAAGATGATTAATATAGCCAAGAAATGGGACCATTACTGCACTCAGGGCCCCAGGCCCGGGCACATAACTAGGTCTTCACAGCCTTACAAAAGGCCAACAGGGTCGGGAATATCCTGATCTCTGAGGCGAGAATATTCCAGAGGGCAGGCACTACGGCTGAAAAGGCACGCTTTCTAGTACCCACCAACTGACATTCTTTGGCTGATGGGATCCGTAGCATGCCCAATCTACCAGATTGAATTGGATGGGTAGAAACAACTGGGAGAAGACGGTCCCTTAGGTAACCTGGTCCCAAGCCATGAAGGGCTTTAAAGGTGAGAACCAGCAACTTGAATTGCACCTGGAAGCACACCGGCAACCAATGCAGCTCCTGTAGCAGTGGTGTTGTGTGTGTCCAATATCCGACTCCACTTACTACTCATACAGATGCATTCTGCACCAGCTGAAGCTTCCGAATGCTCTCCAAGGGCAGCCCCATGTAGAGCGCATTGCAGTAATCCAGACAGGAGGACACAAGGGCATGAGTGACAGTGGGTAGTGCCTCCTGGTCGAGAAATGGGTGCAGCTGGCGCACAACCCAAACGTGTGCAAAGGCCCTCCTAGCCATGGCTGCCACCTGCTCTTCCAGCAGGAGCCATGAGTCTATGAGAATACCCAGATTGCGCACTGGGTCCGTCTGGGGCAGTGCAATCCCATCCAGGATCAATGATGGAAAAACCTTGTCACTGGAAGGCCCACAAACCCAAAGCCACTAAGTCTTGCTTCATAGCAGTTTATTCAATAAAGTGCAATAAAAACAAGTCTTTTTAAACAACAAAAAAACATTCTATCCATACTATCCTCAGATGTGACACCAATACTCTGTAATGAAGTCTTAGGAAAGTCATAGATATGTCACAAAGCATTATGATGGGAGGAGAGATGGATAAATTTCTGGTTCTGGATTTAACCTCCCTCCCTCCTTCCCTCCCTCCTTCCCTCACACACACACACACACACACTTTCTAGGTCCTGCATCAGATCTCAGGCCTTTCTCAGGGTCCATAGCAGGAAGGAAAGGGCAGGATACATATCATAAATTAAGAGTCTCTTAGGTAGGAAAACACTTTCTTTTTCCTGAAACATATTATGATGCATATACCTAATAAGCTATTCAGTCTTTTAAATTGCTGATCAATATTCTCCAGCTCTTCTCAAACAGATGTTAAATCTCAACTACTCTATAGTGTCATCAAAAGCTTCCCATTGAGTAGGCATTCTGTATCTCTAGTTAGCAGGTGCTTTTGCTGTAGTTTTATTTCTAGGTCGGGAGAGAATGTATAAATGAGCATCAGGCTGTACTTAAACATTTTGACAAGAATATTCACAGTTGTCAGTGAATTGATATTTGATACTTGATGCCTGAAGGACTATGACACATTATATATTAAAAATTTAATTCACTTTTGTTTCTAACATTTGGAATAAAGGAAATATCATTACACAGAATGCTGATTTGGTTATGCATGCACAGACACACACAGACACACACAGACACACACACACCACTCTAGGCTCCTTTAAGAGAAAGGCCAGTATAGAAATAAAATTTTAAAAAAGATAAAACCCACCATATAAATTCTAATGTTCTTCTGCTTTATAGCTAATGGATCATTCCTTTTTGTTACATTACCTGGAAACAATTTTATACTTTAGGATTAATTTTCCACCCAAATATTTTTCCAAGCTGAGCTTATTTTTTTTAAAACTTCCTTGGTTCTTTCCTTTTTTTTTAGGTTCACCAGTGAAATGCAGCATATTTATCACTATAATGAATGAGTAAAAGAACTCAATAATGAAAATAGCCTCAGTATAAACAAGCAACAAATTGGGGCTCAAGTTTAGAATTTCGCAGGTCTTGTATTTGCAAGTATTATCAGACAGTAATATAATCAAAATACCTGTTTAATACTCCATGACTCACTAGTACCTGTCAGTCAGTCATGCCATGAAAAGCATTGCAGTTATAGATTGAAGTACCTGTGTGATTGGGACAAATCTGGCTGCCAATTTACATCTCCCTATCAATATTTTTGAGGGGAGAGGTCTTCTCAAATAACCTAGTTATTGTTCCTTCACTAGGTTTTCCATGGTGCAAATCATCTACTACATTATTAATCTACCATGTCCCTAACAGAGGGCAATATGGATATTTAAAATGGTAAGCAGATAACTCTAAGACCCAACTGTTTTGCATGAGTTTCAAGGAGTATTTTAAGTAGGCCTGGCAGGTATCCAAAAAGCTGGTACTGCTACTACCATTCTATGAAATTGACATTATGATATGCCACCCATTCACCATATGACCCTGATCACATGAAAGCATTTTTGTGGGGACTCTTAGGTAGCCTGTCACTTGCTACCTAAGAGTTTTTGGTTAGATGTGGCTTAATAGGGAAGGGAGAGCCACTTTGGTGTAGTGGTTAAGGCACTGGGCTAGAAACCGGGGCACTGTGAGTTCTAGTCCTGCCTCAGTCATGAAAGTCAGCTGGGTGACTTTTGGCCAGTCACTTCCTCTGAGCCTTAGGAAGAAAGCAAAGGCAAACCACTTCCAAAATCCCTTGCCAAGAAAACTTCAGGGACTTGTCCAGGAGGTCTCCAAGAATCGGACACAAATTGGAATGGATTAAAAAAAAATAGGGAAGAAGATCTGTCAGAAGTTCTGGTAAGCATGTCTGGCTGTGATGATAGTGTTTGACTGTGGGACAGTCAAGTCTGATTGCTCTTTCATTTTCCCACAATTCCTTACTGCAAGTCATCATGAGAAACCAAAACGGTGATTAGATACTGCTCAGGGTGCTGAGGAGGAGAAGGAAAAGACAGTGTAACCATCAGTAGCAGATCTTAATTGTTATTTATGGATGTCAAGCGCTCTTAGTATCTATAATCAAAGGATGGTCCAAAAGAATATTAAGATTTATGTTAAACAATGACTGAGAAAGAATTCATGACTCTGTGAAAATATATTTTTAGCAGGCATCATTACTAGAAGTCTCTTTAACAAGTACAAAGTAGGAATTTACCTTATTGCCCCTACAGTAGCTTTGATCAGAAGCTATCAGCATATAGCTATCATAGATCAAAATAAATCATTTTTCACTGAATTATACTGTGGGAGGTGGGATGATGTTTCCAATTAGATGGTGGATGGGTATGTAACAAATATGTTGATTTTTGATACTGTTTCAAGCTGTCTTACAATATATTTGGAATAGGAATTGCTTAATTTAAATCAACCAAATAACAGCTTTAATTTGGAACAATATTTCAGACATTTCAGCAGATGAACCATGATTGGACACCTTTCATAGTTAGGTCCCCAAACTGCATGACAGATGAGGTAATCGGTAGCATTATTAGAAATGCAATTTTTAAAGAAAGGTTCTGAATTTAAATTTTACTGAACATGTGGACCTAATATTTTCCACCATAGGCATCTGAAGAACCCTATGAGTGCTTGTTGAATTTTCCTGTTCCATGACAATCTTGTCTATCTTTGAAATGTTGAGGGCACAACTGGATCAGATTGCCCCCAAGTTGTCTCTCTTCCTTTGCAGATCCTGGTATGATCATTGGCTCACTGAAGAATTGTGAGAGATGAAGCAAGTGACATGAGACCTAGAACAGCAATGAAGGAAAATGAAGAATGAATGTGACTAATTATAGTTACATATTGAGGTTGGGGGTATATAATAGCAATAGAAGTGGTGAAGTGTGCTTACTTTGAGGTGCTTATTGCATTTGTGCACTTCTAGATGACTTGTGTGATGTCTTGTGAATCATCTGGGATTCTTTTGAACTTGCAGAGATGTGGCTAGAGCTCTCTGTGGCATGAACTCTGCCACCTGAAGAATCCATTCCACACATGGTTTATTTGAGAGGCTGGGTGGGGTGTGTGGCTGGACTTGGGAAGTGGTTAATGCGTATTTTGAAGGAGAGATTTTGTCAACTATCTTGAAGGAGGCAGTAATGCTCCTTTTTGAATAGTCATCTCTTGATCCAGCCATTTTAGACAACTACTGACCAATCTTCAATATTCTGTATTTAGGAAAATCTTGGAGAAGGTGGTTGGCTTTAAGCTACAGAAAGTCCTAGAAGAAATGGATTTTCTGAACTCTTTTCAGTCAGGATTCAAGCTTGAGTATGGGGCAGAAGTGTCATTTGTCATTCTAGAGCCTTGGTCAGACCCTATTTGGAGTACAGAGTCCAGTTACAGGCACCCAAAAGGGCAATGGAGTGAGTTCAGAGGTACCAGGTTGGTAAAGGATATGGCAACCAAGTTCTTGCTAAAGGATCTGGCTAAGTTTAGTCTACAGAAAATATGACTAAGGGAGATATGATAGCAGTTTTGAATCATTTCAGGAACTATCATATAGAAGAGGGACTTATTCTCTGTTGCACCAGAGGGCAAGATCAGAGCCAATAGCTAAGCTATTAAAACTGCTAAGCTAGAGGAACTTCCTGACTATCAGTCAGTGGATATAGAGGAAATAGGAATGGCCTTGAAAGACATGAGGAAGAACCGCTACCAATTCGATGGTCAGATAACTGGGTCCTGAACCTGGGCCAAGAAAATAACTTGTGCAAATTTCTCAGACAAGCCCTTCCCTAGTTCACATGAACATAAAATGAGGCAGGGGGAAGCACATTCAGACTTGCAAGATTCGGTTACTATAGCTGTTACAATAAAAATAGATCTGACTTATATAGCATTGGTTTCTCAGTCTGGTCTACCTTGTTGGACTGACAGTAGAACAAGCTGCCAAATGTGGTAAGTTCTCCTTAGCTGGATATCTTTAAGCAGGGTCTGGCTTGTCATCTGTCAGTTATGCTGTAGTGGATCATATACTTGAATTGAGAACAGTTGGGAGTGTTGCTGCTGTACCAACCTCCCTGCTGTGTGGCCACCTCCCTGCCTGAGCTGCTTGAGGCCGTCTTGGGCCTGGCAGTGGAGTTCCCCAGGCTTATGGTTCTGGGGGACTTCAACCTGCCATCCCTGGGCGTGCCTCAGAGGCAGCTCAGGAGTTCATGGCTACCATGTCAGCCATGAGCCTGTCCCAGATAATTCAGGACCCGACTCGAGACAGTGGTCACACCCCAGACTTGGTTTTCTTGTCAGAGCAGTGGCAATGTGATCTGAGAGGAGAGATAGATCTGTCCCCATTGTCATGGTCTGACCATACCCTGGTGGCCCTGAGATTCTCTTATGCCATCCCCCTCCGCAGGGAGGTAGGACCCATTCAATTGGTCCGCCCCCGGTGACTGATGGACCCGGTACGGTTTCAGAGGGAGCTGGGGGTTATACCTGGTGATCTGCTGCACGGTCCAGCGGAGGCCCTAGCTGCAGCCTGGAATAGGGAGGCAGCTGGGGCCTTGGACAGGATTGTGCCTGTGCGACCTCTCTTGTCTCATCGAAGCTGGCACTCCCCGTGGTTTACGGAGGAGCTGAGGGCACTGAAGAGGGTTAAGAGACACCTAGAGCGCTGCTGGAGGAAGACAAAGACTGAATTCAACTGAACACAAGTAAAAGCCTCCATTAAGGCCTACCTTGTGGTGATAAAAGTGGCAAAACATCAATAGTTCTCCGCTCTTATTGTGTCTGCAGAATGCTGCCCAACGGCCCTGTTTAAGATCACTCGATCCCTTTTGGGGAAGGTGGGTTCAGCGACCCACCTACAGGGCCGTGCAGAGGAATTTGCTGAGCATCTGCAGGTCAAAATCGCTCGGATCCGCTCCAAGTTGGACTCCAGGCGTGAGGCGTGGTCTGGAGAGATACCAGGGGAATGGGCTTACCCAGGTATCTGGGAGCGGTTTGATCCTGTTGGACCTGAGGAAGTGGACAGGATCCTACAGACAGTAAATGCCACATGCCATCTAGATCCGTGTCCCTCCTGGCTAGTAAAAGCAGGTCAGGAGGTCACATGTGGTTGGGTCCATGCAATGGTTAATACATTCTTGGGAGAGGGGGTGTTTCCGGTGGCCTTTAAAGAGGCGCTGGTACACCCCCTCCTCAAGAAGCCATCGCTGGACCCTACTGTTCTGGACAATTTTCATCCAGTCTCCCACCTCCCCTTTCTGGGGAAGGTGGTTGAGAAAGTGGTGGCTTTGCAGCTCCGGAGGGTCCTGGAGGAAACGGATTATCTAGAACCCTTTCAGTCAGGTTTCAGTCCTGGTTATGGGATGGAAATGGCATTGGTCACACTTACGGATGATCTCTGGCGGGAGCTGGATGGAGACAGTGCATCCATCCTCGCTCTCCTTGATCTCTCAGCAGCTTTCGATACCATCGACCATGGTATCCTTTTGGGGCGGCTCAGGGAGTTGGGGGTGGGCGGTGTAGTCTTACGCTGGTTCACCTCCTTCCTCCAGGGCCGATCCCAGTCGGTGTTGATAGGAGAGGAGAGATCAGCCCTGCAGCCCCTTCTTTGTGGGGTGCCACAGGGATCAGTACTCTCCCCTCTCCTTTTTAACATCTACATGAAACCGCTGGGTGAGATCATCCATCACCATGGGATGAGGTATCATCAGTATGCTGATGATACTCAATTGTATATCTCCATCCTGGGTAAAGTAAGTGATGCCGTGACCACCCTTTCCGAGTGTCTGGGGGCTGTGGGGGCCTGGATGGGGAACAACAGGCTTCAACTGAACTCTGGTAAGACCGAGTGGCTGTGGGTTAATGGTTCTTCTGTATCTGGGACATTAACATCTCTGGTTCTGGGTGGGGTTGCACTGCCCCAGACAGACCCGGTGCGTGACTTGGGGGTCCTCCTGGACTCATGGTTCCTGCTCAAAGAGCAGGTGGCAGCTGTGGCCAGGAGAGCCTTTGTGCAGCTACGTGCTGTGCACCAGTTACACCCCTTCCTGGACCAGGAGGCCCTTCAAACAGTCACTCATGCCCTTGTTATCTCTCAGATAGACTATTGCAATGCACTCTACATGGGGCTACCCTTGAAAAGTATCCGGAAGCTTCAGCTGGTCCAGAATGCAAGCTGCGCAAGCTGTTTTTGGTGCCCCCAGAAGGGCACATGTAACACCACTGCTGCACAAGCTGCATTGGGTACCAGTTTGCTTCCAGGTCCAATTCAAGGTGTTGGTTATCAGCTTTAAAGCCCTACATGGCATGGGACCAGGTTACCTGAGGGACCGCCTCTTCCCCATTACATCAACCTGTCCCACCTGATCGTGCAGAGAGGGCATGCTTTGGACCCCATCTGTAAAAGAATTTCATCTGGCAGGGTCCAGGAAGCGGGCCTTCTCCGCAGTAGCTCCCGTCCTGTGGAACATGCTGCCCCTGGAGATGAGATGGCCCCATTGTTCCTGGCCTTTTGGCAGAGTCTGAAGACCTGGTTCTGCCACCTCACTTGGGGTGGAGAGGGGAATAGAGTTACATGGGGATGGTTGTTATAGACCACTCCTGTCCTAACAGTCAGAAATCACACTGAGATGAGGAGTAGGTCTGCAGTGTTTATTACTGCTACATAAAACAGAATCCTAACAAACTGAAGAAGCGTGGGAAAAACCCAGACAGATAAACCCCCAAAGTTAAGGCGGGTCTGATCTGTGTCTCTTTGAATGGCTGCTTAATTCCTCAGTACTATGCATGTGTTTTCCCCCCTGGATAGAGGCCCCTTCCAGCTCGCCATCAGTACTCA
Source organism: Candoia aspera (assembly GCF_035149785.1). Lineage (NCBI taxonomy): Eukaryota > Metazoa > Chordata > Lepidosauria > Squamata > Candoiidae > Candoia > Candoia aspera. The sequence goes on along the minus strand of NC_086159.1, from coordinate 43,147,131 downwards.
TGACAACTCCTCCCACACTTGGACTGTTTTAGATGTTTCATCGCTTGGATTTTTTATTCTTTATTTTTATTTCTATTTATAGTATTTTTATTGTATAGTATTTTATTTTTTGTATTATTCTGATGGTTTTAATCACTTGTTGTAAACCTCCCAGGGGCCTCCGACGGGAGGAGATGGGCGGGGATAAATTAGATAAATAAATAAAATAAATAAATAAATACTGAGCAGGAAGTTGAACTACATTAGCTCTATGGTACATTATAATTCTATGATTCTAAATAAAGCTGGACTGGGAATATCATCAAAGTGTTAATGTGGTTCTTTGAGGCTGTGAGGAAGTGGGTCAAAACAGGTTCAGCTTCAGCTTTAGTAAAAGATCGCAGAATCTGGCTTGACTCTGTTTTCATCTTTGACTCTGGACAGGATTGTACTCCTAAAAGATCAGGAGCACACCATGGTCAGGAGTCTTTGCCCACCTTTAGTTGGTGCATCATAGTGAGTCTTTGGGACCATGGGGTGACTTGTACTCTCATCACCTTGCCATTAGGTTATTGCAACATAGACTTCATGGAGCTGCTTTTGAAGATGATTTGAAAGCTACAACAGGACAGAATGTGGTAGCCCGTCTGCTAACTGGGTAAACAAATTTAGCGCAACAGCACCAATGGTAAAATTACTATGTTGTTTACTGGCTCACTTCAAAGTGTTGGTTATTACCTTTAAAAGCTCCCAGGTACTTACAGGAGCATCTTTCCTAGCAAAATTCAGTTCATCCTGTGCATCCCTTGAAGGAGAGCATGCTGAGGATTCCCATCCCTTGAGACATGAGAGGAATAGGACCCTGAAAGTGTCTCTTCTCAGTGCCTGCATCTGAAACCTCTTGCTTCTGGATATAAGGAATGCCTGTAAAGAAAGAGTGTAGGGCATTTGGATACCAACAGTAGAAGGGCTGCCATTAATTAGTTGTCTCTGGGGGAGAATTTATTGTATTTTATTTTTTCTATGTAGTATTCTTTGTATCTTAGGAAGTAGACAGTAAACTGCATTAATTAATTTATTTTTATAGGATCAAATGAGATTTGAATCACTTTTAGTCAGGACTTTGGCTTCTGCTGCTGAAAATATTTTCCTGGCAGAAAGGATGGAATTTTTTTCTGAATGGCAAGTGTTACACTGAAGAGAGATGGTCCGATCCTGATCACTGATTATTGTTTTGAGATTCATAAAGGCAAAGTCATTATGTATCTACACAGGTGGATTTAAAATACTTTCTCACATTTCCAGGGAAACATTTTTATAATTTTGGCTTGTGTGTGGCACATGCCATCTACTGGTGGTTTTCAGAGTTGTCCCTAGATAAAAATGTGTTTTTAAAAAGCTGAGCTAGTGGATTTGAGTGTCTCTTGATGCCACAAAGAAGGGAGACTAGAATAACAGTGGGACTGAATTTTTAAAGTGCAACATTTGAAACGTATCCTGATTGTTTTTATTATATTGGTTTTTCAATTATGGTTTCTTGCTGTAAGAAATGAGTATGCAATGTACTCATATAGGGAAACTTCATGAGTAACAAAGTGAAGAATCTAAACAGTGATATCTGAGCCTGTAAGAAACACATTTATTATCTAACTTTTTGGATAAGGTTAATATTATACAAACTTAGCAGTGGTTAGTGAGGGAAAAAGACTAGCAAATACAAGTCTGTTTCATATATGTAATTTAACATATCACTTTTCTATGATTATAGCAAGGGCTTTAAAACAGGTAATAAAATATGTTTTGTATGTTTCTGGACTTCATAGGTTCTTTATTATAAAACTCAATAAATTCCTCACTTTTAAACTAAATAAAACAAACTTAGGTATAGATCCAGGCTTCCCATGAAATCCGTTTATCAGCAGAATACCCACTTATTAACAGTGAGAAGCAGGATTTATTTCTGAAAGAAAGCAATATCCTCTGACACTTAGAATATTTTGTTAAATTAGATTTAAATTAACTTCTACCCAGTGTTTTGTTCCTAAACCAAACCTTAGTTTTAGATAATATAATTTACTTTTTGCTCTTCTAGGACATTATGGACAGTAAATAGGTCTGACCCTTAGTAATAAAGATTTTTAGGGAAAGGCTGTGAGTTTTATATTCCATGCTCTTCTCTTAACAGGATTAGAGGATTTAACATAATGTAATTGAAATATATGCAAATCCTAGAAAATCCTTTGGTACACAATGCAAAATCAGATTGGAATACTGTTGTGAGAGAATACAAAAAGCTGTGCATAGTATGTTACACATGCCGTAATATTGTGTTAGATCTTGATCTAATGTCCTAGTATCTCATGCTTATGAAGCCCCAGTGATATAACACTTGAATTTTAAACCAAAGAATTCTTTATAGTATTATTAGGTAGAAAAATTAACCCATCACACTAAATCATTTAGACCCGTGGTTAAATCCAACCTTTTTTTTTTTTTAAGTGTGGTTTCTGCCTATTTTTGAGTAACAAGAATCCATGTTTCCCATGTTTAATTTCCCTTTAATTATTATTTTGGAAAAACAGTTCTATATAATATATATTTTCTGAATTATTGTTTGATGTACCACTGTTTCAACAGCTGTTTGGTGCTATCTGTTTTACCTTTGTGAGAAAACTTTAGAAATAGCAACTGTTCCTTGTGCCTACCAAAATGTGGACAGCTGGAATTAAAGTTTTATTTTTATGGTTATAAACATGAGTGAGTTGAAAACAAACCCCACAGGAAACCAAATAAATAATATTTTGTATATTTAATCACTACTCACCACAGAAAACAATAACAGAAAAGGAACACAAATGCATGCTAGGAAAAATTAAGAATATCAGGATTATTATCTGTAGAATTAATATATCCTAAATCAGAGTTTTTCCCTGGGGAATTCTGGGAGTTAGTCCACACATCTTAAAGTTGCCAAGTGTGAAAAACACTGCCCTAAATGTTGATCAAGTAATGTCAGACACATGTTTTGCTTGCCAATTATGGACAAAATATAGCTTTCTACAGCCAAACACATTTCTCTACAAAGTAGTGGCCTTTAAGATTACAATCCTATAGTCATATATCAGTATGTAAACTCAGGTGAAATTATTGAGACCTATTTGTGAGCAGTTATGTGTAAACCAGCATTGTGATGCTTTTTACAGCCTGGTACTTTACATTTGAATGGCATTTCGTATAATCAGAGAGAATTTTGATTTTCAAGATCCTTTTCACTTTCTCTTTAAAATACTTAATTTTAAAAAATTAATGTAAACAGGTAATTAATTCTAACATTTTCCAGGAGATAGGACTGATTTAATCAACCTCTTCCTTGTGTACATATTTGAGTGAAACAAATCGTCTGATTCCATCTGTTAGACATAAAGGCTGTAAGAGAGCCATGACATTTCAAAAGGAAGCAACTGTCTTCTCTTGCCCAGAAATCTCTTAATAATGTGTCTGCCCAGAACTATTCTTACTGTTAAGGAGGCTCCATAAAGACGGGCAAGAAATACAATCTGTGCAGCCTAGACTGATGGGAACAAAGGAAAGATTGACAGTTAATTTATGGGCTAGATTTTGGGAATGAAGTTTGCTATATATGCACATTTACATGCACATATACACAACTTTTTAATGCCAGAAGTGTGTAAGTATAGGTTTTAATGAAACTATGTAACCTGAAGCAAAGACAGGTAGTTCTCGCTTAAGCACTGCCTTGTTTACCAACCGTTTGCAATTATGATGGTGCTGAAAAAGCAACTGTATGACTAGTCCTCACACTTGCGACCATTGCAGCATTCCCACAGTCATGTGCTTGACATTCGGGCATTTCATAGCTGGCATAGTCAATGGAGAAGCTGGCAGTAAGTCGCAAGTCACGGTCACGTAATGTCTCACCTAATGACCATGGTTTTAAGTGAAAGCACATAAAGGAAGAAATGTAATCATATGGCCACGTCCACCCTGTTGTAAACTCATATAGCAGCTTACCCCAACTTGATATTCTCCAAATATTTTCGTTTTTAAAAAAATCATGACTGCAGTTTCATGCCTGCAGATTATTATGAAATAATAATAATAATAATAATAATAATAATAATTAGTAGTAGTAGTAGTAGTAGTAGTAGTATAGTGTGCATTTAGTTTGAGGTTACCATGGTGTTTTTATATCATGAGAAATTTGGACAACTTGAGTATAATTATTACACAGATTTTTGAAAAGTTTCTTCTTCCTTAAAGGATGAAATACAATCTGTATTTTCATTTTCTCACCCATAGACTTTTAAAAATATATTGTTGCCCTGTTTTCCCCTGAGAGGAAGTATACCATCTCTACTGAATACCACTTCGCAGCCTTTTGGTTAAGATTAACTGTAGAATACCTGTAATATTATGAACCATGTTTATAAAGAGTACTTCCTGGCTAGGAGATAAGGTTGATAGTTTTGCAATATTCTCCATAGCGAATTATGATCAACACTGATAACTGTCCCATTTATCAGTAGTTGTTTTAGGATTATTTTCCACTATAGCATTTCCCTGTGGATCTGAGGAGTTTCAAATTAATTATTTGACTGATGTATAATGATTGCATCAGTTGAATGGTTTGAATTTAATTTCACTGAAGTGTAAACATGATGCCAAAGTAGTACCAGAGGACTATGGAAGGCAACAGTATCAGGTTTTAAAAAATAACAGTCCAAATGTATTTTGATTATAACTGTCCTTCAAGGAAATGCAGTTTTAAAAGACTGCAAAGCTGGAGATGCATGCAAAATGCAGAGTTTGATAGAAACCAATCCAGTGCAACACAATAATAGTGCAAATGAGTTTTGAACCAAGACTTCCAGTTGAACCATGTTTCAGTACTATGACAACATTTCTATGAGAACTGTTTTATTGGAGTTTGTAGTAAATCCGCATTTTTCCTGGTGCCCATATGTGTTTTGTGTATTTGATCATATTAATGAATGAAAAAAAAGTACAAATGTTAGATTGGTCTATTTGGTTAGTTTTTCCTAAGCTTGTATCCTCCACATATGCTGAAATTGCAACCTTTAGAATCCCAACCCAGCAAAATGTAATCATATGGCAACATTTGTTTGTAACTTTGGTGTGAGTGGAAATTTATTCATAGTAAAATACATTGCAAATGTGAATAGAATTCATACAACAGAGTTACACTGAAATTTAGTACCCACTTTCTTTAGAAGCAAGTATCCATGTTGGTATGCCCTGACATGCACTAATTCAAATGCTTAAATACTATGATTTCAAAACAACATAGGAACACAATTTTCACTTCTATCCACCCTATTACTGAATTAACCCATTAACACATAACTAATCAACTAGTTTTGGTTTGAACAAAAGACCTAATCAACCTTCCTAGACTGAATGAAGCCATGAGGTCTTACCTGTCCTAATTCAACGTAGCATGTGAACACAGATTATATAAGGTTTGCATATCAGTGGGGCTGAGAAGGGAACAAATGCTTTAAATAATGGAACAATGAAATTACACTAATAATACCACTTTCACATAAAACTAATTTTTAATAAACATGTGACTGATGAATGCTGAGCTTAATAGCAAATGTACTTTTTATATCTGACTTTTAATCTCTTATTATAGTAAGTTATTTCAATGCTTTTAGTTAACATTTAAATTAGATATAATCTTATCATGGGATCAACAGTTTTAAAAGTATCTTTTATTCCATGACATTGATTATTTTAAATTATCATCATGCTTGATTATTTGCTTAGAGTTTTAGGAACAGAACTGAAGCTATTACAAATTAAATCCTACATTGCCAGCAGACACATGGGCTTATCTTGTCCAAAAATACAAAATCTGTGACTCATTTTCTCTTTGCATTTCCACTCTAAAGAATGGGTGTCGGCTTCCTATGTAATTTTGATTTGTTTTTCCAGCAGTTTTGTTTGTCCATGCAGTTTTCTGCATGCCAAGTGTGGTCAATATTTGGTTTCCATAAAAGGTATGAGTTTGCTTTGAGGCTATCTTTTTTTCCCCTCTTGCCAAATCCACAACTGATGCACGATATAACTTTGGCTTTTGTTCTTAATTTAAACTTGGCAGAGTGCTTCCCTTTGGTGTAAAACATGAAACAGCCTGCTTATGACACTGAAGCTAAGCGGCAATTCCTCTGCTTGTGATGTATTGTGGTTTAAGTTTTATGGAAAGGACTTCTGTACTTTAGTCAGTTTCCAGAGTAGTGGTAAACTGTGTTTGGCTCTACCTGTTTCTCTCTGTGAAAATCCTTTGCTTCACAGACTAATGTGCAATGAATGGAGAAGGGTCTCTGTAGAGAGTCTTAGGGGACTGTTCTGCAGACCTTTTTAATGGTTTATTTTTGAGGCTAAAATTTCTCAAAATATATCTTTCTGATGACACTAAATCTTGGGCCAATACAGTCAGCCAATACAGAAGCAAAAATAACAAACCTTTTGAGAAAGAAAGAAAGAAAGAAAGAAAGAAAGAAAGAAAGAAAGAAAGAAAGAAAGAAAGAAAGAAAAAGAAAGAAAGAAAGAAAGAAAGAAAGAAAGAAAGAAAGAAAGAAAGTGCAAGTTTAAAACTGTACTTCTGTGAGTACTCGTGCCTGCCTCCATGAGAAAGAACGCTTTAAGGACCCATCCCATGATATGTGCTATTCTGTTTTGCCCAACCTCAGGCCTACAGAGGTTTTCATTCTCCCAATATTCTCATCATTTCTTTGTGGTATGCACAGCTACTCTTTTTCAGTGCAGATTTAGTTTCACATTATGCAGGTCATAAAATAAATGCAAACACAGAGCATGCAGTGGATAGACATAGAACATATGTCTTACAGATTATTTAAATGAATAAAATGTAAGTAAATCAAAATTAGCTGTCATTAGCATGATTATGGAAGCATTTTACAGCATGCAATCTAATACCAGTAGTGCAATAGCTCTGCCAGATACAGTTCTCATCTCTGATCTAAGGCAAATATTGCTGACTTGATTTATATTTCTTGATATTCAAAGGCCTATCATCTACTTGCTAATGAAGAGTCAATTTTGGGATGGACTGGCCAATTGTCTTGACCACACATCAGCTGATGTCTGTATTAGATACATGAATGTGGAATTTGAAAAATATATATGCATGATCTTCAGTTTCTTCCTGCCACAAAAATGCTGGACATCATGCAGTGCAACACCACCAAGTTTTCCTTCCAAAACAACAGTTATTATTAGATTAAATGTATAAGATTAAACTTCAACTACTGAATAGAGCATCATCATCTTCTTAATAGTCAAAGTATTAATATGGCAAATAATGATGCAACTTAATTTTTAATGAGTTTTTTCAATATGCTGTTTCTCTTAGTTAGATATTATGATTCTGTTTTTGAGATGTAGAATTCATAGAAAGATGCAGTTCTTCCCACAACTAACACATGCATTTCAGCGTGAAATGTTGTTGTACTAGAGGAATTTCCTGGATACTATCTATGACACTGTTACAGACATCACCATAGCCACAGTTTTATAACCCCTTTAGTATCTGTAACTTAAAACTACCACTGTATAATTGTACAGGAGTGTCCATAATATATCCTGAAGAGTCAGGTATGAGGGTATTAATAGCTAAATGTACTTTTGCTGAGCTGAATTGAGGGGAAAGAAAAATTTCATTTGATCAGATATGCAGAAGTTAACTGAACTGGCAGATGCCTTTTTTATTCCCATTACTGGGAAAACATAAATCAGCAAGCTAGTTCTGAGATCCAGAACAGGCTGGGTGGTACAGCAGTGGAGTTCATGAGGACCAGTGAGGCTATCTCCATTGTCCCCCAGCACCGTCTGCCAAAGATGATCTCTTCCTTTTGACTAATGTATTTATAGTACAATCATAAAATCATAGTGTTGGAAGGGTCCATTTAAACCACCAAGTCTAACCCCACTGCTCAATGCAGGAAGCTGTCTAGCTTCCATTTAAACACACCTGGTGAAGAGGCTCCCTCCACTTTTCTAGGTAATTGGCTCCCCTGTTGAATGGCTTTGACTGTCAGGAAAGGGTCCCCCCCCCATCCCACAAACATGGAACCATCATCTGCTTTTCTGCAACTTAAATCCATTGTTTCATTAAGGGGTTACCCAATAAAAATGAAATAAGATTAGTCTGGAAAGATTTCCTCCTGTTTGTTACCATACTGACTTCTGGTAATTACTTCTTTGTTTGCTTACAGATCGAACTCTGGGATAAGGGTCCATAGGTCTTGACCTTCTGTGTGTGACATCATTTCATTTATTTGAAAAGTGCTATCATATCTCCCTACAGTAGTTTTTCTCAAAGCTACTTTAATACGTTGTCATAGAACTTTTTTCCTAGTTCTTTAACCATTTTCTATCCCATTATTTGAATCTGTTCCAGTTTCTCTGAAACTTTCTTAAAGTGTGGTATCCAGAACTGAATATAGTTCTTGAAATGGGATCTGACCAATGCAGAATAAAGTAGAACAATTCCCTTGTTTTGCCTTTTTTGCAACCACATCTCACATTGCTGACACATACTGTTTTTAACAAATATCTAAGACTGTATTTACAGAAGTATCATTACCAAGCCAGGTATCATCTATCCTATATCTTTGTTTTTCATTTTTGTTTTCAAAGCAAAGAATTTTGCCCAACTTCTTTATGTGACTTTCGGCTCATTTCTCTAAACTATCAACATCATTTTGACTTTTTCTTTAGTTTATTTCTTTCCCGATGTTGTACAATGTGAACATTTGATAAGCATTCCCTCCATCTCTTATCCCATTAATTAACAAAAATGTTGAAAGTATGTCTCACCCCATTTGATACCTCTCTCCAGTCCAACAGATGTGGAACTGTTGATGCCTAACCCGAGAATCTGTTTTCTGAGGCACCCGTTTATCCACTTAATTACCAAACTATCCAGCTCATACTTAAGTAGGTTTCCAATCAACTACTCATGGGGTTCTTTGTCAAATGCTTTGTTGAAGTTGGGTATACTATGTCCACAAAAGCTTACCCAATAAAAACATGAAATAAGATTAGTCTGTAAAGATTTGGTCTTTATAAATCCATGCTGACTTCTGATAATTCGTGCATTGTTTGTTTACAGCTCAGACTGATCTGCTCTAGAATTCTCCCTCCTTTGCTACTAAGATCAAAGTGACTAGGCAGCTGTTACTACATCTTCCTTTCCCCTCTTTTTAAGAGAGGGATAATATGGTTCTCCTTTAGTCATCTGGCACTTTACCATTTATCCAGGATTCTTAAAGATACTCCATAAGGGTTCAGTCAGGCCATTAGCTGGTTCCGTCAGTACCATAGGAAACAATTAATCTCTCAGGTACACAAGAACTGTATCTTTCCCCCCCATTTTTCGTCTCTCATATAATTGCAGTAATAGCCTAAGTACATGTGAAACACCCTGAAAAATGTTACTAATCTTGATAAAACTTCCTTCTCTTGTTCCTCATGACCATGAATTTAGCTATATTACTGTTTATTTATTTTAAAAGTATACAACCTTTTAATTTTCAGCTTCTTTTTCTGACAGCACCCTTCCATGTCTAACCAAAACTAGTCTTTCCCTTATCTTAAATTCATCAGATTCCTTGTGTCTAGAACTTCCAAATGGATGTAATTCCCTACTTGGAGGAGATTTGGCTGCTATATCCAAAACTGAAGTTTCATTCTGTGAATGAAAAAGGGAGAAGCACTTGTATGAAAGAAACTTTTATTTTAGTGATCGTGTTTCCAAATCTTTCCAAACAGATTTTGAATTGCAATTTTAAAACTATTAACGTATTTCTATCATGTTCACATGAGAATGATCAATAAAGAGTTAATTTGGATAATGTTCAACTGTAAAAGCTATAATAGCTTTGGGCCATTCAATTTACAGTATATTAATCACTGAGCAAATGCTGAATGCTGCAGTTGATATCTGAGGGCATTATCAGAGGTCCTGTTCTAGCTGTCCCTGTCAAGTAAGTAGGGGAAGCTTGGATGATCCAACTATATTTTTAAGTTTTAACATTATTGAAAGCTCTACTTGGTGTACTGCAGATCAATATTATTGTGATGCCTGGGAAGGGAAAAAATTAAGAGTAATGGTTCACATCTGGGCTCAAAAGAGAGTCATACCAAAGAAAGCTCCAGAAGTTCTTTTCAGGTATGTGTGTGTGTATGTATGTGTGTGTATGTATGTGTATGTATGTATGTGTGTGTATGCATGTATATATATATATGTATGTATGTATGTATGTGTGTATATATATATATATATATATATATAATCCCTAATTGTCCATTCCAAATATATAATTCTTACTGCATCATTCTAGATGGTTATCTAATTTTTGTGTGTGTGAGAGATTTTATTTCCACATTTAAGTCATTTAAAAAAAATCACAATCAATAATTTTATTTATTTATTTAATTTTTATACCACCTTTATTATTTTTATAAATAACTCAAGGTGGCAAACATACCTAATACTCCTTTCTCCTCCTATTTTCTCCACAACAACAACCCTGTGCGGTGAGCTGGGCTGAGAGGGAGTGATTGGCCCAAGGTCACCCAGCCGGCTTTCATGCCTAAGGGGGTACTAGAACTCACAGTCTCTTGGTTTCTAGCCCTGTACCTTAACCACTAGACCAAAACATTACAATCAATAATTTTGCTTTTTGGGTAATATATAAATATTGTTAGTAAATATTATTGTCTCTTGTTATATATGATTATAACACATACCCAATGCAATTTCTACAGTGTATAATGTAATATAATCTACATATAATGTAATGAAGAGTGTTTAGTCTAAAATAAAATTAATGGATCCTTTTGCCAGTTTTTTTCCCGAAACTACTTTGTGACTTTTGCTCAACTGTTTATTCCATTTTTTCTTATCTTTTCTAGAATGGGGTTAACAATATTTACAGTATTTATCAAATTAAATAAAAAATATGAAGTATTTATGAATACTTGCTATGCTCTTTTTTTGTTTTATTGCGTCTTTATTGCTGAAAATGAAATATTTATTGGACATCTTAATGCAACAGCAAAATTATTGAAAGGCTTGTAGTATTGCTGTAGTTTTTTATTTATCTTTATTTATTTAAAAGCAAACATAAATCAAGATTCCAACAACAATTTTGTATATACTGGGGTAAACAGAAAAAAGAATTTGGCCTATTATGTTTTTCAAAAAGGATAACTCTTTCCTAAGTTGAATCAAAGATAACTTCTGGTATATCCCAACACATCCCATCTTTTATATGTTGTTCCATAAAAATTTTCCATAACTTTTCATACCAGAAACCTAATGATAGAGACTCTGAATTTTTCCAATATCCTGCTATAGCTAATCTTGCATCATGAATTGAAGTTACGTTTTTAGTTCTTCGAGTTTCTCACTAAGTAATGACAACAAGCATATCGTGGACTGTAACTAAATTTTCCGATATTTATGCAGTTAATCATTCTAATAACTTCTGTCCAGAACCTTTGTAAAACCTTACAGGACCACCATACATGCATATAGGTGCCTTTTGCTTCCACACTTACAACATTTATATGAACCTCTCCCAGTAATTTTAGCAACTTATATGGAGATATAATCACTTTTAAATAATTTTTCCCTGATCTTTGCTGATATAGATTGTAATGGTGTAACCATTGGGTAGCTACAAACCCATAGCCCATTGTGTGTCTGAGGTATTAATTGTTAAATCGGATTCCCTTGTTTCTTTGAGAGATGTTGATCCCAGTCCAACAACTTCTAACAGGATATTATACTGTATATTTTGAATCTTAGACCTTTAGAGGACTCTGAAGGTTCTAACAACAGGTTTTCAAAGGCAGTTAACAATTGCAGTGCTATCTTCTTACATATTCTATTTTTGACAAAAAGACTAATTTCAATAATTAGTAGCTAATTATGGTTCATACCTACCAATTTCTGCTTTAAAATACCTTCTGGAATTATTTATAAAATAAACCCTTAATCTAAACAGGTTTTGCTGTCTCCACACATTATTAGATAACCCTGCTAGGTTTTTTGGGAAAGAGCTATGACCCATAACTGGCATTAATGGGGAGGGGGATGGAACTTATTTTTTGCCTGGTATGCTTGAACACAGGATGGAGCTTCAATTACACGTATTTCTTATCTTGAAACAGAAAAAAGTCCTAGGGAAGTACCTTTAGCGGTTGCCTTGTACTATTCGTTTGGATTATTTTCAGTTTTAGATCTCAGGATGTGGACAGGATATGTGAAGATTTCAAGGATACCTTCTGCTTATTCAATCTTTGCCCCACCCACCCAGCTGATGTAATCCAGGTTGGGGCTGGCCCCATGATTAAGAGTGAGCAGTGCCGTTTTGAACATTAGCTGTGTTTCTGCCTGCTTAAAACATTTACTGAAAAAGCTTTCCTCCAGTGCAAAAGATTGTTGTTGTTCAGTCGTTAAGTCATGTCCGACTCTTCATGAACCCATGGACAATAGCATGCCAGGCCTTCCTGTCCTCCACTGTCTCCCGGAGTTTACTCCAATTCATGTTCATTGCATCAGTGATGCTATCTAACCATCTCATCCCCTGCTGCCCCTTTCTTCTTTGGCCTTCAGTCTTTCCTAGCATCAGGGTCTTTTCCAGTGAGTCCTCTCTTCGCATTAGGTGGCCAAAGTATTTGAGCTTCAGCTTCAGTATTGGTCCTTCCAATGAGCAGTCAGGGTTGATTTCCTGTAGGATTGACTGATTTGACCTCCTTGCAGTCCAAGGGACTCTTAAGATTCTTCTCCAGCACCACAGTTTGAAAGCATCAATTCTTTGGCACTCAGCCTTCCTTATGGTCCAACTCTCACAGCCGTACATTACTACTGGGAAAACCATAGCTTTGATTATATGGACCTTTGTCAGCAAGGTGATGTCTCTGCTTTTTAATATGCTGTCTAGGTTTGCCATAGCTTTCCTCCCAAGGAGCAAGTGTCTTTTAATTTCAAGGCTGCAGTCACTGTCTGCGGTGATCTTGGAGCCCAACAAAATAAAATCTGTCACTCCTTCCATTTCTTCCCCTTCTATTTGCCAGGAAGTGATGGGGCCAGATGCCATGATCTTAGTTTTTTTTAATGTTGAGTTTCAAGCCAGCCTTTGCACTTTCCTCTTTCACCCTCATCAAGAGGTTCTTTAGTTCCTCTTCACTTTCTGCCATTTCTCTTTTGCACTTTCTGTGCAAAAGATACTTGTAATCAAAAGCCAGTGCCAGTTATTCAATTCTTCAGTGAGGTAATTGTGATAATAGGGCTTCTGCATGCACTTAGATTAAACTGTTTATCTGGACCCATTTCAGTCAGGATTGAATCTGGGATATGTTACTGAGAATGGAATACGGTTAATCACTCATCACGTTGGTGGACGATCACTGTCAGAAACTAGATGCTAGTTCTCCTGTAGGATTTTTTGGGTCATCTGATGGACTAATATTCAGCATTCAGTCATTGACTTATGGGGTCCCACAGACTTTTTCTTGTTCTTTTTGCAGCTTAATAACTACGTAAAAGTGTTGGGGAAAATTATTTTGACTTTGGAGTTATTTGGACTTTTGGCATCATCATATGAGACCCAGCTCTGTGGCTCCCTACCATCCAACTCTATGAAGTAATCAGCACCCTTGAATACTGTCAAATTTCAGTAATAGGCTGTATGAAAGAGAAAGAGGAAGTTTTGTTGCTAAGGAAAAAAAAAGCTGGATTTGGGTGTTGAGGTGAAGTCTATTTTGTAAGAAGCTATAGTCCCCTGGAAGGAATAGATTCAGTTTGGGAGTATTTGCAGCTGTCAGTGAATTTGCAGATGAAGATTATGGTGAGGATTTATGACTTATGGCTGGTTGGATTTGGCAATGCCATCTTAGCTACTTTATACCGGGCTACCACAAAGTGACCAGAAATTGCAATTGATGCAAAATTCACCAGCCAAGTTGCTAATCGGTGCAAGGTATAGGGATCACACAATGATTATACTGAACGATCTGGACTGGCTGTCAGTTGTGGACAAAATTAAGGTGTTGGTATCTATATACTGCTAAAACTCTCATCGTGTTTATCTGTTTGTCTGTTTGCACCTTCAAGTTAGCCCAAGCAGTGTATTATACTGCAACAATTTTTGAATCAAGGCACTAAAATCCACTAACTTACAGAATGCATAAAAATATGGGACCCATTACTCCTGTGGAATTGAAATTTCCAAGATGTTCAGACCAGTTTTACTTGCAAAGCTGTGGCCATTGCAGCATCCCTGCAGTCACATGATCATATTTCTGGTGCTCCTTGCCAGCTTCCCACAAGCAAAATCAATGGGGACACTGGCAGGAAGTCATTCATGGTCCCACTGCTTTTTTGCCCACCTGTGGTCATTTTCTTTATCTGTTTAGGTAAGTAAATATTAACTTATTATTGAAGTTTGTTTGGTCAGCCTAAAATTTAATGTTCATTCTTGTCACATCAGACTGCACTACATTTCTTCAAAGGAAGACCTAACAGGTCACAGGGTTGTCTGGTTGATTCTTAAAGTTCTTGCTGGCTTATAGCCTGAAAGTCTGAGAGACTACCTATCCTCCTATGAATCTGACAATCAATTAGCTGAGCAGGAGAGGAACTTGGAAGATGCACTCACTGTTGGAAGCTCAACCATCTAAATGTAGGAGAGAATATTCTTCTGTATGGCTCCAAGGCTATAGTATGGTTTCCCCTGGATGGTGCATTTGGATTCCACTCTCCTAATATTTAGGAAAATAGCCAAAATGTTGGAGGGTAGAAGACACTGGATGTAGGGCTTCCATGAATTCCTTTATTTGCACCCTACTTTTGCTTTAGTTATGTTACAGGCAAACTGCCCTACAGGTTTAATGTTTTCTTTTATATCTGTTCAGGTAACATTTCCCTATAATGTTTGTTAGGTTGGAAAGCTACTCTAGAGTCATTAAAAAAATCTACAGCATTATTGAAGATGTGAAAATCTATAAATCCAAGGCTGTGCTTGACAGGTATTGGTAATGTTTTATCTTTGATTCTATAATTTCACTGCTATTCCAACCAGATATATTAAATCATAGGACTTTCACTACTGATAATAAAGGGAATAGAATAGGATTGGTTATGTGTCCAAGGAAGGAAATATCTATAGCAGCATTTATAGGCAATGAAAAATGAGTGAGAAATCTCATGAATTAATTCTTTCATAACTGCTATCAAAAGGAGTTAAGTGACAAAAATTTATAAGCTTATGTTTAAATACTTGCTTTTCACAATAGCTTTCTACAGTGAAGCTGCATGACTAAAAACATAGACGTTCTACTTCAGAAAATTTAATAACAACACTGTCTAATCTAGATCTTTAGTTCTTCCCATTTAAATTGTAAGTAAGTTCATTTTTTAAATATGTTGAAATTATAGCAGCACACAACATAAATATTCTTTAAACAGCAATATGGAGATTCTTTTTTCAAGGCATTGCTCTGTTTGCTGTGAATGAGATGTTAAATTATAATTTCATAATTTGTACAATTTATTTTATACAAACCTGCAATGTTTGGATGAAACATTAATGGTAACCAAGAAGAAACTTTTGACAAAGCAGAATTGCTACAAGGAATGGGAAAGCTGAGTCTTAGTAAAGGTTGGACACAGGCCTTCTAGTAGATTTATATTTTTCTAGGAAGTGTCCACCCAAAGAAATAGATATTAGGTTTTTATTTTAATTTATGGTTGTTTCTGACTACCATTATTATGAGCTTACCATTTGATGGATATACGTAATTTGAGAAGTTAGGTTAAAGTTAAATTCCCTGACTCAGTTCAAACAATCAGTAGCAAAGCATAGATTTTTACTGGGTTCTAGGATTATAGTTGATGAATAAAATGCTATTTTGTGGCATCCAGATTAAGCAGTATTAGATGATAGCAGTCATTCTTTGATCCTGTTCACTGACTATAGTGCTAGTCTTTTCTGCCAGCTGTTTCTGTTGGAAGTTCATTGTCTTCAGTTCGTGCCTAACAACCTTATCACAAATGTTTAGCTGAATTGGTATTTTACTGCTCCCAAGAAATGGGAGGGGGCATTCATGAATGGATTTTCTTCCTGAAAACTGTGCTTTCTTTTTTCAAAGACATATCAAATTTGAACTTTGAGAACAGCTGACCTCCTCTCCCCTTGTGCTGAAAAATCTTGGCTGGAGAGGATTTGGCATTATAGTGGAATCATAATGAACAATATATACTACTACAAAAAAAATAAAAAATAAAACATGCATCTGAAATATGAAATACCTTAATTGATCCTAAAGTTTCATGATACTTCCAAACATATGTAGATTTTTACAGGAATTTTAGAGATTACCTAAAGATAAGGCTTAGTCTTTTTGAATCAGTGTTTACTTACTATACTGCAAAACCTAGTTTTTTCTTTTCATGTGGAAGGTTGAACTCAGAGGTCAGATACCAATTAATGTAAACATTGGCATAGTAGTCATGGAATATGTATTTTTTTAAAAGCAGCAAAGATACTATACTCAGTTTATTAATATTCCTTCCAGATGTACTTAACAGTAGAAGTATATTGGATGGCTCCCAGATGTGTTAGGTGCATGGTTCATTATGGCAATTTCATGGAACATCCAAACATTCTTCTAATGCTTTTGTCATCAGCTCAAGTTTTATCTCCCTTTCATTAATTTTTTTCTTAAGAGGGATGATCTATGTAGACAGATAGAACAGAAGAAGTTGCTATTGTTGTTATGAAATGTACATCCTGCTATTCTCCTTACATAAGCACTCAAGATGGTTTGCAACAACTGAACAAAAATATGTTGTAAGGCCAATACAACTAAATTAAAAATTATAATAAAATCAATATTGTTAAAATCAATTAAAGATTTATGGTATATACAGTATAGTGCTCACGAAGCCCCCTTGCTTCACCACACCTGCCACTTTTTATCTTTATCTTTTATGTTTTATTGATTTTATTGTCTTGGTTTGATTGTTGTGAGCCACCCACAGTCATTGAGAATCAGGCAGCATACAAATTTAATAAATTATTATTATTATTATCACTATCATTTTTATTATTCCATATCTCTGTCTCTGTCTCTATCGTCATTCTCTTAAATATTGAGAGAGCAGGAGACAAACAACCTCTCCAAAAAGAGTGTTCTATAGATAGAGAACTAGGCTTCAACTTAATCCCTAAGCCCATTATTGCAATTTGGCAACGTTCAGTGGTACTGAAGGCTTCCATGGAGTTAGTAAACAGCAGGATTGCTGGATGTGACCAGCATACTGATGGCATCTCACTAAAGATCTGAACGAACTCTCCCAGTGATTTTATTGGGATGATGAAAACCAAACCAAATCAGAAGACTAGATTAGTGTCAAACTATAATTCCCTAGCACAACAATCCAGGCACTTCCCAATGGGAACAACTGCAGAGATTGCTCCCCCATGCCCAACCCTGCCAGGTTTGTGCAATTTCTGTTAAACACATATTGTCTCCTTTGCCTCCTCCATTCCTTCTGGGAACAAATTCTGACTATGCTTATTGGTGTTTTACACATCTGTGGCATTATTCTGAAATCCCAGGCTTTCAAAATACCAAAAACATTTTGAAACCTGTTCTGTACTTTATTTTGTGTGCTGAGAAAGGGAAACAAATGTATGAAGCAAGTTCAAACTCTACAGAAAATAATGCTAAATGATGGCTCTCCTGGGACAATTCCTTTACACATTAATCTGCCTTAGCTGACTTCATCAATTCTGTAAGTAAAGGACTCATTGCAAGTCACAGCTACCATTATTGTTAGAAAACACAGAAATAAAGGTATTATGATTTATTGATTGAAGGGCTACAAAACACAAGAATACTGGTACTAGGATGATTCAGCCAAAAAGTGTAGCAACTGTGGAGTAATTTATACTTTTGTAATTCCATGTATCAATGCTATAACCTGAAATAAACAGAAAATCAAAGGTACAATGTGAAAAAGGCTAATGCTTAGATATAGCCTGAGTTTCTATCTTGGAAAAGTTTTTTTTTTTTTTATTACCGTTTAATACCATTTTTTTCTGATTGTCTATCAGCTGCTGTCCTTTCCTAAGCTATAATTTAATTGTATTTTTTATTTATTTGGCTAATATGACACTCCAATCATTATTAACTCTGAACAGCTTAGAGATAATTAGATAGTAGTTATAGGATAAAAAATAAAATACAGCAATATAAATTACCCAAATAGCAGCAAAAAATTATAATACATAAAAATATTCACCCTCTAGAGGCTACAAGTGTGATTGAAAGCCCATTGAAACAACCAGATCTTACTTGCTTTCTGAAATATAAGAGTTGGGGCCCATATGAAATCTGTGTAGATTTTACTTCAGAGAAGTGGGACAGTGATAAATAAGACCCAACCCCAGGACCCTGCAGATGACATTTCCTAAAAGTCAGGACTTGGAGGTAGCCTACTTTTACAGATCTAAAAGGGGAGGCAAAGAATGGAGTGATTCACCATTCTCTGACTTCTTCCAGAAAAAATAAAGCAAAAACAAATAATATCATTTTGTTTGGAGTTTAAAAATTGATTGGAACTCATGACTGAATATGAATCAATATATGACATAGCTGCACCATAGGTTCCCAGAAGCCTAATAATGTATTTGCCTTGTGAATCTTACAAACAACATGATTATTAATGCATAAAAATCCTGAAAGTATCTTCAGAATTAGTTGTTTACATATGAGCCAGGCTGCCAGAAGCCTTCTGAAATGTAAACCTTATGGTTCCATGGTTTGAAGACATTTCAATGGGCTATGAATATGACAATGTCCCACGTTGCTTCCCTAGATGTCACTCTAGTTGTACTGTGTAGTATATAGCAGTATCAGGAGCCCTATCTCACTTTGGTAATTTTGCAAACCATAAACAATTTCCCATGAATTCCACTGAAGGGATGTAGCAAAAAAGGCTGCAGATTGTGATCACGTGACCGCAGGACGCTGCAACCAGTTGTAAATGCAAGCCAGTTGCCAAGTGCTCAAATTGCAATCACGTGACCACAGGGTGGTACAATGATCGTAAGTACGAGTACAGGTTGTAAGCGCTTTTTCCAAGGCTGTCATAACTTTGAACCATTGTTAAACGAACAATCGTAAGTCAAGGACTACCTGTATATTATTTTTCTTTTTTATTGTTTATATATATATTAAAATGTTTTTACTCATGAGCCACCCAGAATCATTGGGAGTTGGATGGCATACAAATGGAATGAATGAATGAATGAATGAATATTTTCACCTAAAGAAGAAAAATATCTTGGACTAATCTTGCCAGCATTGATGTCCATGGTTGGGGGTGGGGTGGGCAAATGACAAAATCTGTGATATCACAACACAAATTGTGTGCCTTGTGTATGTCCATGTGAATCATGAAGCAACTATCCATATGCAGAGCCGCATTGCAGTGTCATGATGCATGTTTCATTATTGTGGCTAGCTATGGACCTCTGTGCCTGTCATACACATTTAAGTCCCAATGAAATTCAAATGGAAAGTTAAGTATGATGTGCAGAGGGCTATTTAATTGGAATGGGAATATACGCAATTACTTTCTTTGGATCTTACTCATTAACTGCGTTGATGAGCAACAATTGATGTATGAAAGGGAATAAAGTTAAACTACAGGCTACTCCAAATTGCTTGAGCTTTTTGTGGCTTTATGGCTATCTATTTCCTTTTAGAGGTATCTCTATTTACTATACTAGAAAGTATTTCACCTTAATTTATTTGGGCAAAGAAGCCTCTCCATTTAAAGTTATAAACACATCAAAGTTATGTCTTTCTCATGGCAGAAGTGCTGGAAGGAAGATATGAAATTTACCCTTTTTTATTTTTTAAAATTTCAGGCTTCAATTGCTTTGAGAACAATTAAACCCTCATACTTTCTACTGGCTGCTAACGCTGAATGAATAAGACGAAAACAGAAAGAATGGAGGCCCTTATGTATCTTTTGTATTTTGGCAATTCTTGTCTATCACCAGGGTGAGTTTTTGAGATGAGGAAAGCCAAAACATTATCCAGACATTTTTTTCCTCATGTTGATCTGATTCTGGATCTGTTAAAAGTGAAACACCCAAACTCACTCCTGTCACAGTCCATGCCAAGAATTTTTTTGATCCTTATCATATCAACACTGAATCACATTTTTAAAGTACTATATGATAATTACTGTAAATCAGTATTAGCAGCTGCTCACATACATAATCCTTAAAGAAAACAAAAACAGTATATTTAATACGAAAATAAAAAGTCTGGGACAATGAAACAGTCAAGTGGTCTTAGTAGGGTAGTTGTGAATTTTATTAAAACATTGCCTTCATAGCAGCTGTCCAAATGTATCTAAGACATGATTAACACAAAGCCTTAATTCTATCTAGATTTAAAAATATATATTTTTTTAATCACATGCAACTTTTCCCAACACTGTTTTCAGTATGAATTCAGTAAAAGGGATGTTAGTCCATCAAGGCAGTGATATTACCTGAGGACCGTCTCACCCCCATTACATCGACCTGTCTCAACCGGTCAGGGAGAGAGGGCATGTTACCGACCCTGTCCACGAAAGACTGTCAGTTGGTGGGGTCCAGGAAGAGAGTGTCCTAACAGTCAGGAATCACGCTGAGACGAGGAATAGGTCTCTAGTGTTTATTACTGCTACATAAGACAGAAAATCCTAACAAAATGAAGAAGCGTGGGAAAAACCCAGACAGATAAACCCCAAAAGTTAAGGCGGGTCTGTTCTGTGTCTCTTTGAATGGCTGCTCAACTCCTCACTACTACGCATGCGTTTTCCCCCCTGGATAGAGGCCCCCTCCTGCTCACCATCAGTACTCATGACAGAGAGCCTTCTCTGCTGTGGCCCCCACCCTGTGGAATACATTTCCCTTAGAGGTGAGGCAAGCTCTCACTGCCCCGGCCTTCCGAAAGGGAGTGAAGACCTGGCTCTGCCATCTCACTTGGGGTGGGAGGGGGAGTAATCAATCGTGGGGGTGGTTAGTGCCTTGAAGAGGCCCCAGGGAATTATATGTATTTAAATTAAGATCTTTGGATTTGCTATCTTGGATTTTATATTTTATATTTATATTTTATGAAGAATTTTGTTTTCACCGTGTTTTAATCTGTAGTTATTTTAATTTTATTGTAAACTGCCCAGATTTGCTCTTAGTGAGATGGGCAGTGACGAAATATGAAAAATCAATCAATCAATCAATCAATCAATAAATCTTCAAGCTGTAGAGGTCAGCAAGAACATTCTTTTTTATTCTTAATAATATCAAATTAAGGAGAAATTTGGCTGAAAAACTAGCTTAAAACTGTTTAAGGGAGCACACATCAGATGCTCACATTGTCTTATCTATAACTGTATACTAGATAAATATTTTTGCAGCCCCAAAAGTTATGAAATAGCTGACTTATTTGCATGTAATTAATTGTCAGATGATTTAAGAAGGTACTTAACTGTTCTTGCCATTTATGAACTAGGTCAAGTTAATGCAAATTAAATGTTAACATTTCTATGCTGAAGCTATATTTTTTACCATTCCACATTGTGGGTTGGTTCTGGGATTTTTTGCTTATGAATCTGGGATTCCTTTGACAAATTTTGAAAGCACGCTGACAAATGGTTAGAAGTTAAAAAGAAATTAGTTTGGTTACAATTTTGTAAGAACTTAACAAGTTTGTGCTTCCTGAGCCAATACATCATAACTGGGCAATCTTTGTAGTGTTGTGGTCCTAAATTTCCTCCCTAACCAGCTGGAGGGCTATAGTTGACATTACTAGAAAGATAAGGAAGTCAAAAGAAGTGGGTTAATTTTGTGCATCCTTGATTATATTTAGGTAGGTTAAGGAAGGGAAAGACCAGTAGGCCACAAACATTACAGGTTAGGGTATCACAACCTTTTCCAGTGGCGTTTTACAAAGCAATAAATCTTCCCAAGTGCCTACTGAACAGCTGGCCCATGCTTCTAACTTCTTGGGAAAAAAATATCCCCAAGAAAACACCTGTTCTGCATTCTGTATGAACAGCAAGTCATACAAAATGTTAAATTCTTATTTTTTGTTATACATTCCATTATTATTTTTTTGTTACACATTTCCCTTTCACACATATCTTTTGAAATTGTATTAAAATCCACACATAAAAGTTACTTTCTCCCATATGATGGCATGCATATCAATTTTATATTCAAAACTGAATATAAAGGGATTTATATAGGACTATTTAATCTACCTTGATGTTGGTTCTTATGTTCCTCAGAAGCAATAACTGAGTTGCCAGATATTTTTATTGGCTTTTCACTTTAAATGCTATAAAAACATTCAAATATGAATCTATTGAAACCATATTAAAGTATAGACTGTGGAACAGCCTGATGAAGCTGCTATTTTCTGTTTTTATTTCTAAGAAGTAAGCCTGCCATATAGCATTTCAAATTTTTATTCAGAAGCATGAATTATGGGCTTCTAAATTCAAAGCATATTTCTTACTTCATAGAAAAACACCCTTTAGGTTTAAAGGCAAAAATCGGTGTTTCTCAGTATATCGGCAAAGTAAATCTTAGCTATTCCTTTTCCCTTGAAATTCCAGTGAAGGACAAGACTTAAAAGTTTATGGGCAGTATTGCAGCAGATGTTAGCTAATGTACCTGGGCCAATATCCCATAAGTAAAGAACAGTTTCTGACTCTCACTTATAAACAAGGAAAAATGCACTCTGTACCCATATCAAATCTCTACAGTCTTCACCTGAGTCTGGTAAACTATAACATTTGAGACAGAGCTAGTGTATGACACTATATGACCACCGTAATGATATTCTGTTATTATGGGATATGTGAAAGAACAATTTTTGCGGTGTATCTCAACATCCTAACACTATACAGTTTCCACATTTCTCCATCCAGAAGGTCAGCAACCAAAGGAAACCATGACCTCAGTTTTGTTGCAAGGGGTAATTGATTAATGCTGTTTTTCAGAAATGTAGGACACATTACTTTTCATGGTAAATTAGAAAATAGAAAGATCATGGTGTTACACAGAAAGATTAGAGAAGGGGGAGGTGGAGATTTATATACACTCTGAGGAAGCTTCAATCAGTTATTACAAATTGGCCAAGGATATTGGAACTGCATCCTCAGTACTGAGAAAGATAACTGTGTGATGGATGGCAGTTAACATGCGTGTCTCTTGAGGGAAAAGAATAAATCAAAGGGAGGAAATTAAAAATGATTATGATCAGTGAGCCAAGAAACTCTGTAAGGTCCATAGTCAACAAACTCCAGGGCAGACATAGGTTAAGTCAGTCTGCACTGTTTCTCAATAGCTCCTTTGCTGTACCACAGTAATAGAGTACTTGGGAACAAATGGCTAAACAAAGCAATGGATAGAAAAAACAGCATTTGGGCTGAGTTTACATTCTCATGTTACCTCTCTTAAATGGCTGAAAGCTTATTTCCTATGAAAGATGAATGTTCTGCTTTGAAAGTAATATCAAGGGGTTTTAAAAATCTCATCTGGACTATTTTGAATTTTGTCAAGTTAGAAGATTTTATACAGACAACATTTTAATAGTAATTGTACTGAAGGCAGCTGACCTTTATTATTGCAGCTTTATTTGAAGTCTTTGAAAAAAAAACAATTAAAAAAATAGATAACTATTTCAGATGTTTGGTATATTGGACATCTAGACAGATGTCCAGCCTTTGATTGTCCAGCTTGTTCTTTTAGATGAGGAAGGAGTATAGAATTGGTTTTGATTGGAAATGATACACAAGTCTACAAGTTAGATTTGAGCAATGTGGATTATTGAATTTAGTGACATAAGAAATAATTTTTAAAAATATTGCCTTTAGGAAAATTGGAATCGTATTTGTATTTAGATGTTGGAAATGTAAGTTAGTGGGTAAGGATCTTGGTCCACATGGACCTGGGATGAGCCAGGATAGTGCGTTACACATTTTAAAAAAAGGTGGAACTTCAGTTGCACTAATAAACCCACCATCTTGGCTTTTCTGATCACACCCTGCAGACATCCTTGTTTTGTGGATATGTTCTTTCCCACTCCCCTTTCAACCCCATTAGCTATGTTTTTTGCTAGTAGCTGTTCTATTCTTGGGCTGTCTGGAATGGTTTTAATTAGGTAATGACAGTGATGGTAGTCCAGTGCTGAAAGCTAGGGGGAAGATGAAAGTATGTCAACACACAATATCTGAAAAAAGTCCAGGCTAAAGCAACAGGTTAATGCTGAGCATTGTTCCAGCTTTTGCTAACAGGAAATGTATCAAAGAATGAACAAATATAATCATCCAGGCTGCACTGGATTCTGGGAATACCCTGCAAAATTTGATATGCAGCCTGGATGATTATACTGTATATACCCATCACCTTTCTGACCAATAGGGATTTTGAGAGTAGCTCACTGTGATAAGACATTTTTTTAAAAAAATGAACTGTTGTAATAAAACATAAAAACAAAGCAGTTAAAAGAAACTTAACATTTTTTAAAAAGAAAAAGCTGTTAAAACTCATCAGTAAAAGAAGTAGACTTACCCAGTTAGATCCATAGCCAAACCAGCTTACCTAAATAAATCATGCCAAAAGTTTGACTAAATAAAAAAAAGTTTAAGGCCTCCCTGACAGGTGAAAGTAATTAAGACCATCTGAAAATCCTGGAGAAGATAACAAATTCAGAAGAAAGTGGGATATGAGCCAACACTGCAAATGTGAATTTTTCAAAGACTCAGCATTATACAGTGAATATAAAGTAGATGAAAAAGACATACATGGATCGCAATGAAAATGCAAGCACATGCAGAACTTTCGTAGCCAAACAATGCTTCTTTAAGTTTGATCATTTTTAAGTCATAATAACTTTTGCATAACTAAATTCCTGACAAAAGTTCCCAAGTGACTGCTCTAAGTGACTGTTGCCTCATGGTCAACAAATGTAGTGGTCAGCAATTTTTTTAGGGGTGAACTCTGACATGCAACATCACATAATTGCTACAATACCTCCGCAGATTAAGAAAATTCCTGCAGTCCCATTAAACTCTTAAATATTGAAGTTTAACATCCTGACAGCTGAGAACGTATTATTATCCAAAATACCATGAGAATTTGGCATTCTCATGTGAAATTTCCTGAAAATTCATGTGAGAATGAATAATATTTGACGCTCCTGCAAGATGTTTATTTAATATTTGGAGTCCATGAACAATTGCTAGTAATACTTTGGATGCCTTGCCTTCCATGGGTGCTATGTTGCTAATTTCCCCCTTGGTAATATTTTGTAAATGCAACGGTTTGGTTGGTACAAAACAGAGGACACTGTGCATGAGAAGCTCAAGATATTTTGGTGAACAGCAAATGGTATCCCCATTTAGCCAAGTCAAGATGGTTGTAACAAAAGTGACCCAAGGCAGTTTGATACATGAAGAAGAAAATTCTCACAAAGATCTTTCCCTGTCCCTGGCAGTAAAAAAAGCAATAATGATAATGAAAATATTGAATCAGGATGACCTTATTACTTTGCCAAGCGGTAGGACCAGCCCTGTGTATTAAATGACCTTCCTTTGCAAACAAACATGTAAAGTAAAATACAATATTAAATATACACTTATGGGAGCACACATGTTGTATCCGTTAGTACCTCCTTAAATCAGACGTGTATTTTCATGAGATTCTACATCAGCAGCTGAGCAATCTTAGGAAAAGATGCGACTTCTTTCAGGAATAGCAGTCAAGCACACTGTGAGCTCCCTGAACTCTAAAAACCACCTTTTCCCCTTCTAATCCAGATTGTTGCCAACCCTGCTTATCATCAGGGTTCAAAATCCAGCTAGCAAGAGATGCTTTCAAAATTGTCATGGGCTGACACCTTTAAGTCTATGCTTTTAGTTAGTTTGTTTGTTTTTAAAGTTTACTTCTTTCCAGCAGCTTTACTGGGCAATATGAATTCAATGTTGAGTTTGTTTGTTTGTGTATATGTAGAGACACTCTAGCCTGCAGGTTGGAAATTGTAAGTGGACAAATTATAGCAGATACTAGGAAGATGGATGAAAGATCAAAAGGGCAGAAAAGTTATGTGGGCAAATGCTACTTCATATTTTTCAAAAGGCAAAGAGATAGAAATTGAAGGTCAGAATGTTACGTGGGAGGAATAATGGTTTTTGAAAGCATCATTATCATGCCTCAGAGGTTTACATTAAAATGAGAAACTCCTGAAAAGTTGTGACAAGTTTCAGAGTTTGCAAACCAGTTCTTTAAACCTTTGGAGATTGCTAGCTGCTCAGTCCATCTAAAATTTTTAAAAAGGACCAGTGGTTCAGAGAGAGGGTGAAATCTCCACTGCAACATTTTCCACTGAAAGCAGTGGAATTTAAAAGGACAAGACTTTTAAAACCTGGAAACATCTGGTCTATAACTTGTGGCTTCTTCTTGAGCAGCAGATGGAAGCCGTGGGAGCCTGGGGCTGGGGATTTTCTCAGCTTTAACTGGCATGTAATCTATCTATCTATCTATCTATCTATCTATCTATCTATCTATCTATCTATCTATCTATCTATCTATCTATCTATCTATCTAATTTGTCCCCGCCCATCTCCTCCCATCAGGGAACTCTGGGCGGTTTACAACGATTGGTTAAAAACCATAACCATAAATACAGAGAATAAAATACAGTAATAAATAATATAAATAGAGGTAAAAATAAAGAATCCAAATGGTGAAGAATCTAAAACAGTCCAAGTGTGGGAGGAGTGGTCTATAGCAACCATCCCCATGTAGATCTATTCCCCTCTCCACCCCAAGCGAGGCGGCAGAACCAGGTCTTCAGACTCTGCCAAAAGGCCAGGAGCGATGAGGCCAATCTCACCTCTGGGGGCAGCATGCTCCACAGGGTGGGAGCTACTATGGAGAAGGCATGCTTCCTGGACCCCGCCAGATGAAATTCTTTTACAGACGGGGTCCGCAGCATGCCCTCTCTGCACGATCGAGTGGGAAGGGTTGATGTAATGGGGAAGAGGCGGCCCCTCAGGTAACCTGGCCCCATGCCATGCAGCGCTTTAAAGGTAATAACCAACACCTTGAATTGGACCCGGAAGCAAACTGGTACCCAGTGCAGCTTGCGCAGCAGTGGTGTTACATGTGCCCTTCTGGGGGCACCAAAAGCAGCTTGCGCAGCTGCATTCTGGACCAGCTGGATCTTCCAGATACTTTTCAAGGGTAGCCCCATGTAAAGCAGGGAGGGGAGAGTACTGACCTCTGTGGCACCCCACAAAGAAGGGGCCGTGGGGCCGATCTCTTCTCCACGATCAACACCGACTGGGATTGGCCCTGGAGGAAGGAGGTGAACCAGTGTAAGACTACGCCACCCACCCCCAACTCCCTGAGCTGCCCCAAAAGTATACCATGGTCGATGGTATCGAAGGCTGCTGAGAGATCAAGGAGAGCGAGGATGGATGCACTGCCTCCATCCAGCTCCCGCCAGAGATCATCCATAAGTGCGACCAATGCCATTTCCATCCTGTAACCAGGACTGAAACCTGACTGAAAGGGGTCTAGATAATCTGTTTCCTCCAGGACCCTCTAGAGCTGCATAACCACCACTTTCTCAACCACCTTCCCCAAAAAGGGGAGGTGGGAATCTGGACGAAAATTGTCCAGAACAGTAGGGTCCAGCGATGGCTTCTTGAGAAGGGGGTGCACCAACGCCTCTTTAAAGGTCACCGTAAACACCCCAAGGATGTATTAACCATCGCATGGACCCAACCACATGTCACCTCCCGGGCTGCTTTTACTAGCCAGGAGGTACATGGGTCTAGATGGCATGTGGTGGCATTTACTGTCCATAGGATCCTGTCTACTTCCTCAGGTCCAAAAGGATCAAACTGCTCCCAGATAACTGGGTAAGCCCGTTCCCCTGGTATCTCTCCAGACCACGCCTCACACCTGGAGTCCAACTTGGAGCAGATCCGAGCGATTTTGTCCTGCAGATGCTCAGCAAATTCCTCTGTACAGCCCTGTAGGTGGGTCACTGAACCCACCTTCCCCAAAAGGGATCAAGTGATCTTAAACAGGGCCGTCGGGCGGCATTCTGCGGACACAATAAGAGCGCAGTATTGATGTTTTGCTGCTTTTATCACCACATGATAGGCCTTAATAGCGGCTCTTACCTGTGTTTGGTCGAATTCAGTCTTTGTCTTCTTCCAGCGGTGCTCTAGGCGTCTCTTAACCCTCTTCAGAACCCTCAAGTCCTCCGTAAACCACAGGGAGTGCTGGGTTTGATGGGACAAGAGAGGCCGCACAGGCACAATCCTGTCCAAGGCCCCGGCTGCCTCCCTATTCCAGGCTGCAGCTAGGGCCTCCGCTGGACTGTGCAGAAGATCACCGGCTATAAACCCCAGCTCCCTCTGAAACCCAACAGGTCCATCAGTCACCAGGGGCAGACCAATCGAATGTGTCCTACCTCCCTGCGGAGGGGGGTGGCATAATAGAATCTCAGGGCCACCAGGGTATGGTCTGACCATGACAAAGGGGACATCTGTAACTCTCCCCTCAGATCACATTGCCACTGCTCCGACAAGGAAACCAAGTCCAGGGTGAGGCCACTGTCTCAAGTCGGGTCCCAAATTATCTGGGACAGGCCCATGGCTGCCATGGTAGCCATGAATTCCCGAGTTGCCTCCGAGGCACGCCCCAGGGATGAGAGGTTGAAGTCCCCCAGAATCATAAGCCTGGGGAACTCCACCGCCAGCCCTGAGATGGCCTTGAGCAGCTCAGGCAGGGAGGTTGCCACGCAGCAGGGAGGTTGGTACAGCAGCAACACTCCCAACTGTTTTCAGGAACCCAATGTGAAGAACAGGGTCTCACACTCAGCCACTTGTGGAGCAGGGCCCCTGAAGGCCACAAGAGACTCTCAGATGACAACAGCTACCCCTCCTCCCTTGCCCTGGGATCTCGGCTGGTGCCATACCATAAACCCAGCTGGGCACATTTCTGAAAGGGGCACCCCCCCTTCAGGGCCCAGCCAGGTCTCAGTAACATATGCCAGGTCTGCCCCCTCCTCAGTGATCAAGTCACATAAGAGGGGGGGCTTGTTATTAACTGGCCTGGTATTAAAAAGCAGCAGCTGGAAACCAGGGCCCCCATGGATCTGCTGACCAGGGCCTGGGTCTGAGCACAGGGGGCTGGAACACGCCACCGGTAGCAAACACCGGGGGCATCTTCTCTGAAGATGGCCCGCCCTCCGGCTCCCGCCATAACATCCCCTACCTGTCACCACCTCAATAATGTGCCCCGCCCTACAGCCCCCAGTGACTCCTGATCCATTAGCCCCCACACCTGGACCTCAGGAGTCTCTGGCTCTAAGTAGGGCTCCCTACTTCCGTTCATACATCCTTACTTACAGTCAATCTCCCACAGGGTGATGGTAGGCCCTCCGGTGCACCAGCTTCCACTCTCGGTGCCGTCAGAGCCCAACCATCATTATATTATATGAATTATAACCATAATTATATGATATGAATTATAACCCTACCTGGACCAAGATACTTTGGGGACAGCAACCAAATCATGGACTATTGCAATGTGGGGCTGCCTTTGAGGAAGATTCCATAGCTGCAGTGGGACAGAATCCGGAGGCCATGCTGCTAGTAGGGGAAACCTGCTACTGCAGAATTACACCCATCTTGATGTTGCTGCACTGGTTACTGGTAGGCTTCTGAGCCCAATTTAAAGTCTGGTTATCAATTATAGAGCTCAATATGGTATAGTACTGGGATATATCAGGAACTGACTTGCCAAGTGTGATTATGCCATTTGATCCAAACATATATAGATCACCTACTAAATATCCCACCACCATGTGAAGGGGCTTTTTTGATAGTAGTCCAAATTTTTGGCACATGGTTCCCCCAGAGATATTCTCAGCACCTGCTGTTCTCTCATTCAAGAAGTCTCTGAAAACCATTTTGTTTAAATGGGCTTTTGCCCTGTAGAGTGATTGTGGGTGTTCACTGATATTATTATTGTTTTGCAATAATTTTTCATTTTGTTTGAGATATTCTCCTTTTTTGGTTTGGTCTGTATACACCAGATTCTTGTCCATTGTGCCTGTATACAAATGTTGTTAGTTAAATAAACAAATAACCCCTTTTTTTTAAAAAAAATGTTATTTTATTTTACTGTTCATTCAAAAGCTACTTCCAGATGCCACTTTCTGAAGAAGCAGACTGGAAGCAAGGAAGAAAGCGCTTTTGGGAAACAGATGATTCAGATTTATTACTGCTACTTTGGAAAGACTTCCCCAACATAGTTTACCACTGGAACCAGACTGGGATTATGACAAGTATGAGATTAAGCACTGTGCTAATATCAAAAAACAGAAACAAAACTCCCATTAGAAGTAGTTTCTTAAGTGTTATGTCAGCCTTTGACACTGATGATCCAACATTAATTTTGAAAACTAGGACACCAAAAAGAAAAGAGTATCACAAACTTGACTTCAGCAAAAAATAAATGTACGAACTCTAATTTTACAGTTTTGATGGATAAATTGCTAGCAGTGACATTGTAAACTTTAATAAGAGAAAACAGCATGCTGTTGAACATGGTGAAGATATCACCACTGGGATGTCAGTTTAGCTCACATATTTTATTACTATGATTTTTGTAACTGTGCTTTGTTAATTTAGCCAGTACTGGGTTTGCTGACCAGACTAAACCATGGTTACAAGCCATAATCTCTAACTTCACGATATGGCTTAGTGTGAATTTAACCACTGTCGTGACATGCATTATTCTTTCAATAGGGATAATGTATGTTTTAAATGTATCTAAACCAACATCCTTCCCCCTGAGATCTGGCAGGCCTCTGCCCCCTTAGCTTTCTGAAAAGCCTTGAAGACCTGGCTTTTCCCACAAGCACTGGGGTAGTATGTGGCTGGAACCCAGGAAAGTTGTTTGTAGATGTGAAGGGTATGTTGTTTTAGGGGGCACTGGGAATTTTTATGATGGTTTTTCTGTTTCTATTATTGTTTGTAAGCTTCTCAAGGTTATACTACATAAGATGAGCAGCTATATAAATCTTAATTATGAATAAAATAAAATAATTTGGTTCTACTTAATATTGTGCCAAGTGATTGTGACCAGTTAGTCTGGTTAGTATTGGGATACATATGAAATTGCCCTCTTAATATTGCAACCATCTTAATATCTAGGAATGTTGAATTTTTGGCATGGGAGAGCAAGATTTCCTTCATTAAAAATAAATAAAATCAAAATCTTCAAGGGCCATGTTGTTCATCCTCACTTGGGCTATTTGCCACTTAAGTACTGATTTCACCCATTGTTCTAAATCATGTTATTTTTATTGTGTTTTGACTTAGTGTGTTAAAAGGGTCAGTGAATAAACAATCATCAGTGCTAGGGTTAGGGTTAGGGTCAGTAAATAATAATTGGAACCCATAATTTGCAGCTGGTTTATTTATTATAACTGTTTCTTAGTATGAGATGTGAATGAGGACATTTGATTTGATTATTCTTTCCTGACTTACTACCTCTCTAAAAAGATATATGGAGAAGCAAAGTAAAATTTGCTAAAAGGATGGGGGGAACCCCCAAAACCTTGCAGTCATTCAACAATTATCTTACTAATGTGCAGCATTGACTCTAGCTTGTTGCAGGCTTATTCTTAATCATGGTTAAAGCAAACCCTGGCTTAACATATACAGTATGTCCTCAGTAAATTTGAACAATGGCTCATAAATAATGTACATCTAAGTGTAAAAGGCCCAAAATATTTTTCATACATTTAGATGCTGTGTCCCTGTACATCTATTTGTCTGTTGAACTAGACTTGCTTTGAAAGCATAGACAGTAGACCTAAAAAGATAGTTAATATTATTATTTATTTTCCAGTTTCCACTTTAAGGTTAGCCAGTATAAGAAATTGGTTTAGCATTCATTCAGTGCATGGCACACCTGTAAAATGATATCTCTGATCTGATTATTCAGCAACAGGACGGAATAAGCTAACATATGCAGTATCTAAAGTTTTCTTCCCCAGATGCTATTCACATCTCTCTCATTTATAAGGAGTAAAACATACAAGGTGAATTGCCAAGAAAACAGATGAATATTAAGCATACACATAGGAGCCAGACAGAGTAGTTCACAGGATGATTAAGCAGAAACAGTTATATTTCCTCAGCTTAGTTTCAGCTTCAAGAAAACTAAATGTGATTTAAAGTCAAATATTTTGACTAAATTTGCATGTGAGTTCCAGGACGAGGAGAGAAAACAATAACATGCTTGTTTGCTTTTTTAAAAATCATATTTATTAAAAGTTTCAGTAACTCACCCCTTTGGCTGATGATAACTTATTGTAAATAGAGATGGAGATTGCTTTTTAAAATGTTGCTGATATATGGGCAAGGCAAACAATGTTTATGGCTTGGCTGTATATTTCCTGACATAATTCAATACAGTGTTATTATCTTTAAGGTCCAGGATGCCCTAGCCTCTCTGAAAACACTTTCTCCTATTGGAATATTCCCATTTCGCTTTTTGATCCTTTGTGAATCTTAGCCTGCCAGAAATGGCCTGCAAAAGCCCAGATGACCTTTATATAGTAGCCAAAGAAAAAAGAAAAAAACCCACTCCCTCCACCACCCTGTCCCAAAACACAAATGCTCTGCTACCAACTAAATAGAAATCTGGATATTTATAGACTAGTTCTGATAGTTCTGATAAAACAGCTTTCCCTAGCTAGATGCCCTTTGTATGTGTTTACAAACTATAGTAGCCATATTCTCACAATATACCTTGCCAAAATTAAATACACCATATTACAACTTGTGTGAACCCAGGAACCATGCTGGGTAGAACTTGAGACTTGCAGTGTAATATTGTCTGCATCTAAAAAAAACATTAAATTGCTGTTATTTATCATTATTTTGATGTTGTCTGTACGTAATAAGGAACCGAAGTGGCTGTTTAGTGCAACTAGAGTTGGTGCTTCAAAGCAGGAATGTGAAAAGTAAGTTTCTTAGAAGTAAGAAACAAATTACTTGTGTAAGGTATTGTTGGAATGGCAAAATATTCACATATGAAAGTGGCTTCTGTGCCATTCCAATAATGTATGATTTTTCTCTTAAGAATTGATTCCAAAGTACTGTGGATAACCTTCTCTGCATTGGGATGAATATAAAGGTGAATATAGATGAAAATTCTAGAGAAAATATTTTGGTGCAAGCATGCTTACTGGTTATTGTCATCTATTTTTGTTATGTACATTGCCCAAATTTTATATCAATGGAACATCATAGTAAGCAAATTGTGGCATGTAGACCAAACTCCCTTATCACTTTTGAAGGTAAATGTTACATGTTTTGAAGCTACTGATTCGTACAAGAGAATAATAGCAAACAATTCATCTCCTTGGCATAGTCTGAGAGAGAAGAGTGCTGAAGGCACTTACGTTATTGTGAGAGCTACTGCCTAGTTCTACTCAACCATGCAGATAAATCAATAAAGTCATTATATTTGCTTAAGTAGACAATCACACAATTCAAACTGCAACTGTATGATTTTCCAGCTACCATTATTGCTGATGTTATTGTTGAGTCCTTCATGAATTTCAACAGCTAACATGAGATAAACTTAAAGGTGCCTACAGTAGTTGCTTGATTTAAAATAAATGAAAGAAAAATAATTACAGTCCAGTTATCTAAAGTGGTCGATTCTGACCACATCTAAAGAGATTGTCCTTAAATATAAAAAGTACAACTTGAGAACTTCATTGGTGCTATCATGCCATCATAATACATTTAAAATATTAAATATGAAGTGATGGTTGCAAGTTGTCAAATATGTTTGCAGCTGAGCCATTATTCACAGAATTTTTTTTCTAAGGGAAGGTTGAGATGTCATAGTGCTGCATTTGTGAGTCTCTTGTGTTTTAAACTCTTTTTTTTCTTATTAAGAAAATCTTATTTAAAAATCTGTTAAGGACAAAGTAGAACAGCTATATAACATTTTCTTGTTAGTTGCACTGTTGTTGATCTGGAACTACAGTTAATTTCTTATCTTTGGTAATCTCGCCACCAATTATTTCTGGTAAGGACTTTTGTTTTGTTTTGTTTTGTTTTTCACACTGTGCTGCTAGAATTGTAAGAATTGGAAAAACAATAAAGTTGTGGAATCTTTCACAGAACTGGAAGAAGGTTTTCATGACATAGGGCAGATTATTCTACCCCACTCTCATTAGTTCCCAGTTTTATTTCAGTTGTGGATGTGTACCTGTTAAATTGTATCATAGATTGTTGATTTAAATATATATGGCTGTGCTTTGTTTGCTGTGTTTATTTGTTTACTGAGTTGTTGGTTAAGTTATAAACTAATTCCATTGAATGGAATGTTACAATGACTATGTCCTAGTTTGTACTGTGCCTTAGTAAAGGGGCAAAAATCATCATCATCATGTTGCTGAAGAAAGCTAACTTGATTAGGTTTCCCAAATCAAGCATATTGTGTTTGAAATTTTGCCAGCCCTTCTTTAGTGCATTTATATATTACATTTCCTTCATTGTTCAACTATACAAGGACCAAGATCATCCCAGTATGATTAAAAGTAGAAGGAAATGCCATAGGACTTGTAGAACGATATACATGTAGTACTTGAATGATCACAGCTTTCCTACTACTCATTCCATTGTACTGTGCTAATATTATGGTCTGAAAATCAATGTTTTCGTAGTTTCAGGCTCTCATCTTCTACCAACTGATCTGAGAGTGATCCACATCATGATCAGTAAGTAAATAAACATATACAGGATTTAATTATATTTCTGTCAGAAAAAAGAACTTCTATAGTGCAGTTCCAATTTTTAATAAATCTTTTCTATGTGAGCATATGTTGATACCATGGCAATGGTATACATCAGGACCTGGGCAAGGTTTTACAGAAATTTCTAATTCCTGAGATTGTAAAAAGAAGCAAGTGCATTTACATTTAGATAACGCCTTACAGTCTCTATGATTGTGCATGCACAACGATTGTTTGTATATGGAAAAGAAAAGCTAAACTTTATTATTTGAACTAACATATATCTTCCCATCAAGATTCATTATTATATACTGTATTTCATATAGCTCAGTTCTTAACTCCAATAATCATACTTGTAAATCTCCAAGCTTCAAAGTAAGCTGAAATATTCTACATCTGTACTAACTATTAAATTCTCTCAAACTCTTTTTCTTTTTCAATAAGCTCAAATGATTCCCTTCACCTGTTGTTTTGGATGTAAGTTTGTATGATTTGTCTTGCAAACTTTCTGTGCTGGAATTTCCATTGACAGTTAGAATATCTGCTGGTGATAGCAAAGCTGATTGTCTTCAAAGTATGTAACTGCTGTTGCCAAAGTTGGCTAAGACTGCATTCATGACTGCAACAGATGTTTCTGTTTTTTGTTTTTTTTTAATATGAATGGGAACCTTATGGAGCAATTTTGTGAACTGTAGTCCAAAAACAAATGCTTGCATAGTTGTGTTCTGAACCTCTTAAACTAACCTGCAATAACAAAAATTGATCAGCATGGAATAACTTTTCTTGAAGAGAAAAATATCTTTCTAAAAGATGGATGTATTAGTTTTCTACCTACCAGCTTTTTGGATGATAGCCAGAAAACTTCTTTTCAGGCTCAGATCTTTTAAATTGGTAGATAGCTTTGGTGGATGGAAGTGGCTAGATGGCTTATAATTCATCAAATATTATTACTGATGAATTTCTGAAAAAAGATGGGTCCTTCAATATTAACCACTTCGTCAAATAAAACTTTTTCTGTGTGGTAAGATAGGGAGGCCACAAAAAGTCCCATATTCATGAGGTTTGCTGTCTTGCCAAGGAATTATTGAGATGTTAAACTCAGACTATGCAAATCATGTTGTGACTGTTTCATATACCTCTTAAAAGCATAATTTCACATTTCATAAAATTGGACATCATGATGCTTTTGTAATAAAAATGCTAGCAATTATGAAAATAAGAGGTATAAAAAACCTCAATCAATACTGAATGGGATACAAACACAAAGCAGCAATTTCCTAACTTCTATGATTAGTTACCATTTTCATCTGTTCTAGTTTGCATGGAGGTGAGGAAACTGTGAGATTTAATACAATGGTGAAACTGCATTAGGTAGGGTATCTAGATAATCTTAGTTCATAAATATATTGAGAATTTCCCAGTGACAAATTACTCTAAATGTAAATATGGCCAAGCAACTGACAGGAAAATTTTAAAGTGATTCATGGAAGATAGACCTGATATTTGAGTTTGGCACTTTATATTCAGAATGTTTATCTTTTGTACTGTTGCAGCTGCTACAGTTTTATTTGCATGCCTAACAATTGTGACGAGTCCTATCTTCTCTTTGGGTTGTTAAATCACCACAATCAAATCTTAAGACAACGTTTTTGTCCACAGCACACCTCAAATCAATATAATGGATGGACCCTAACGTTAATATTTAAAGGAGTGGATAATACACAATAAGGCTCAAGGGCAGTTCAGTATTCCCTTCAGAGACTCCAGTTCTCTGTCCACATGCAAGATATATTTGCTCTGAAAAAAATAAAAGAGTAATCAACCTCATGCATCTTGGACATTTTCAAAAGTAAATTAGATATATTTCTGTGAAAACTTCAGAAGATACAAAAGAGCATATTTGATAGAGATCAAAGGGAAAATATGAGACCATAGTTAGAAGCAAGGAAAGTGAGGCAATATGGAGAGAGGGATCAAAAAAAAAATGGGAAAGGCATTCTGAGAAATAAGTCCAGCCTGCTTCTCAGGAAGCATTTCAGTGTCCAGAAATACTTCTGGATAAAGTTCCAGAAATCTTATCAAACCTGACCAGCTAATCAAACACATAATATGACATCCCTTAGAAATAGTACTTTCCTTTTCTAGGCAAGTAGAAAATAAATTAACTAGTCGTTTCTATGAAGACCACTGTTTTTATTTAGATTGTCAGCTGTCTATATGGTTAAATTGATAAGTCAATGTTTTTATGGCATGTCTTTACTGTTGATGTGATTTCTATAATTTCCTGCAGGTTTTCAAGTTGTATGTTATTAATTCTTGGTGCCTATACTAGACTTCTAATGTCAAATGTTCATTTATCCCTAATTACTGGTCCTGTAACAAAACAAAATTATTTCTTTTGTTTGCACTGGGAAAGTTTACTTCATTCCCTCCTAAAAACAAATGACTTGATTTAAACATTTTAAATAAAGTCATGATGTGAATGATTGTGCAGTTCTATGTAATTTGAAACATACCACACAAATTAAAACAGGATTGAGAAAGAATTCCCAGAGTAGGAATATTACAACTGGGCAGTTTGTGTGCCTGGGTGTGGGGGGGAAGTACTGATTAAAGCCTGTTGGAAGTTTACTGACCCATGTAATATGATTTTGAGAGGATGCTTAACGTGTGGATTGATTTTTTTGATCCCCAGTTTTCTTAATTTCTGTTTCAAAGCTTTACTCAGTCTAAGTTGAAACTGCGCACGTTCAGCCTACTGCCTGCATTTTTATCATCTGCTTTTACTGATATATCCTGGCTGCTTTGTGCATGTCCATATTCTAAGCAACCAGATGGCTAGCCAAGCTCCTCATTCTCATTTTGTAGCTATTAGTTCTCAAAATGAGAGTCTGATTCAAGCTCAGCCTTTTGATGGATTCATTAAGGGGATTATAAAACAGTGTCCTGTTCTCAGACAGCTGTATGATAGCACGTTGAAGTGGCATTCATACCTGCAAAAGACAGTTATACGAACTGAGTTTTGGACCTAAGATCATGTTTCTCAAGTATGATCTAATTCCCAAGTCAAAGTAGCCCTAGTTCCCTATGCCCTGAAAACTGAGGCAGCGGAATAATGCTGTGGATAATATTCCACAACAGTTCATGGAAGAGCTGGGTTTTGAATCTAGGGTCAACATAGAGAATCATAGCATCATAGAGTTGGGTGGAGTCATTTAGGCTAAAGTAAAGAAAAAACATTTTTGCCTCTTCCTTTTGCTGAGACAGAATAGGCTCATTTTATTCCCATGGCCCACTTGTTTTATCAATGTATAGCAGACCTCTCTCTACCTACTTTTTCTATCTGCATTTAGAATGGTTACATGTAGTGTTACAGTTTATGTGCTAGTAATGGGATTACTAGCCTAGCCATTTTTGTAATTGATTATTTCTGTCTGTGTACATGAATTAAACCTTTGCCTTTTTGAACCTGAACAATTGTTTGATGGAATTATTCCTAAATTCTTGTGAATCTATATGGCTGTTTAATTTCATTATTCCTCATTTATAATTAGGAATTTGCTATTTTCCAAATTACTGAAATCCCCAAAGCATACAACTGCTATGTGCATACACTTCTGGAAAAGATCCCTAATGCTGACACTTGTCTGAGTTCACATATGTGTGAACAGAGAATATTTGGCAACATCAGGTCTTCTGAGACTTTGAGCTGAGATTTTCTTTAAGTCAGTCATATGGGTTGTCTTAATTGCTGTGCACTTGCATAATAATGTCACTACTAGAAGATACAACTTCACTTATACATGTGGATTTATATTTCTAGAATTCTTATGTTGCATTTGCTGCTACTGACATTGACATGTAGGGGATGTAGTATTGCTTGGTAATTTGTAAAACAGTATTATTGTTATTGTTGCTATTT
This sequence comes from Candoia aspera, assembly GCF_035149785.1. Classification (NCBI taxonomy): domain Eukaryota; kingdom Metazoa; phylum Chordata; class Lepidosauria; order Squamata; family Candoiidae; genus Candoia; species Candoia aspera. Next base: position 43,108,229 of record NC_086159.1, on the reverse strand, counting down.
GTAAATCTTTCTATTTCACATAAATATTTAATAATAATAAGCAATACCAAAATAAAACAAGTGAGGATTACAGTTGTAATAGTATTTATTAGTTTTGATCAAGGCATTCCTCCACATATTAAGTTCTAAATTATTATCATAATTTTCTCATTACTTCTTTATAAATTCCAGAATAAGTATGGTATTTTGAAATATAACTTGGACAAAATATAATGATGAAACATTCTTTCCCTTAGCTTTATATTTGAAAGGGTTTATAGTAACAGAGGTAGACACTATCAGTATTGGAATTCATTTTTCATTGCTAGACTGGGTATTTAATCTAATTTTATGGGAGAAACGAAGAATGAATATTATAGCTTATGGCTGTCACTAGTGAAAAATTGCTGTGAACAGGACTAACAGCTTCACTGCTATGATTATTTCCGGCTAAAAACACTTTTAACAGCTGTTTGCTTTGGCCACTGCACTGGCTTATTTTTTATTTTTCAAAAAAAAAAATGTTTTGTTTTTAGATGTGGGTTGGTCATTTTTGTAACCAGGAAGAGGTCTGCATTTCTAGGGCTGTAGATTCAGCAATGTTAGATAGTTGGAATCAGAGGATCCTTCTCTGTCTTTGTTTCTTGTTCTTTTGATTAATGTACAGCAATGTAATAGTGTAAGGAGATGAAACAGAAAATTTATGAGTTCTTTAATCCCAGACAGGCGGCTTTGCAGCAGTTACCTTCAAGGAAAGTTCACACCCCAGAGGAATTATTAGTCTTACAAAGCCATTGACTCAGTCAGTACTGTGTGCGCGGAAGAGCAAGAATTGAGACGAACAAAAAGATTTGCCTTTTTGGAGAAACCCTTACCTTGTTTTTAAATGTTTCAAAAGATGACTGCAACTTTTGCTTAAAGCATTTGTTCTGGAACACGTTGAAGCTAAACTCTACAAGACTGAGGTCAGAAGCAATTTTCTTCTTGGCAGAAAGCAGAGACGTTTATAAAAGTCATGCCTGTGCTTGGTGTTGCCTCAAAGCTCAGACAGGCACCGATAGGGTCAAAGCCTGTTCATACTGCCCATCCGATCCCAAATTTTGGCACAAGCGGGTCACAGCAGTATTTATCAAAATCTCTGGAGCTTTCTAGGGCAGAGAGTTCAATGATTTCTTGTCAGGTTACATTAGAGTCAACCTCTGATTTTGGAGAAGTAAAAGCACTTCCAGGAAAAAGCAAGGATACACAGGACAGCAAGGTTAGTTCTGAACTTTACCTGCAGAGTGGCCTGCAATATTTATCATATGTTGGGTTGGATATAAAATTGTGTGCAATAATGCAAACATTGGAATCATATGGAGGATAAAGGATCGTTTATTTGATGTACTGTTTTGCATCCCATGCAGAGATTCAGATAAGCAGAACTGTGAAATGACAGTGGTTAAGAAAACAGGAACAGTTGGCTGGTGTGTGTACTATATTTTAAGAAACAGGCTGTTCCCACGCTCACCGTGAATCCCAAAGGGAAGTGTTTCAAGACTCTTGATTATTTTGTTGTTGTTTCTGTTTCTGTCTTTTATATTCTATACTGCTAGTTGTTTTGCAGAATTTAAAAACTGGGAAAACTAGATAAATTCTGTAAGATATGTACTAGTGTGACATTGAACTACCTCTGATTCTGATAAGTTTGTGATATAAATGCAACAATTCTTGCTGGTATAATTTGGATAACTAAAATACTCTCAGTTTATTAATTAAGAATATTAGCTATTACTTTGGTCTTTTTATCTTGGAGTCATACAGTAGGTATCAGTGGAATTCTTTTAGGTCCTGCTATATGTTTTTAAGAATAATTTATTAAAATATTAAACAACTGTAAGGAAACCATTTTAAAGTACAGATTATAGACCGTTGGTTTTGCCAAGAAACCAAAACAATGAACCTGGATAATTGAGCAGAATAGGATTGAACATTTCTTTAAACATTTAGGAGTAGTTTTCCATGACAGGGGACCCTGGAAAGCCCATTATGAATATGTTAAACAAGTGGCTTTAAGGTCTGTACAGACTATCAAAAGTTTTTTCTTACTCAAAAGGAGGTGAACTGATACCTCCAGCATCAAAGCTTTCTGAAGCCAAAACACTAGCCCAAATATTTTATCCAGCTCAGGTTGGCCTATAGATGAAGAAAAGCAGCCTAGAGACAATACAAGCCAAGTTTTTAAGGTATGTATGTATGTATGTATGTATGTATGTATGTATGTGTTTTATATTTCGAATTTCATCATTGCCCATCTCACTCAAAGAGCGACTCTGGGCATTTTACAATAAAACTGGGATAAATAAAGATTAAAATACAATAAAAATATTCTTGGATAAAAATATAACTATATAAAATCCAAGATAGAGATGTCAAAAGTTTTTAATTTAAATTCATTTAATTCATGGGACCCTCTTCAGGCCACTAACCATCCCCAGGATTGATTTCCCCTCCTCATGCCTCAAGTGAGATGGCAGAGCCAGGACTTCACTCCCTTTCTGGAAGGCCAGGAGAGTGGGGGCCTGCCTCACCTCTGGGGGAATGTTCCATAGGGCGGAGGCCATGGCCTCTCTTTCTGGGCCCCACCAATTGACAGTCTTTCATGGACAGGGTCCATAACATACCCTCTCTCCCTGACCGGGTGGGACAGATCAATGTAATGGGGGTGAGACAGTCCTCAGCCATCCTGGAGCCATGTCATGTTGGGCTTTAAAGGTGATGACCAAAACCTTGAATTGGACCCAGAAGCAAACTGGCACCCAATGCAGCTCCCATAGCAAAGGTGTTACATGTGCCATCCTTGGGGCATCCAGGACTGCTCACGTGGCTGCATTCTGAACCAGCTGTAGCTTCTGAATACTCTTAAAGGTAGCCCCATGTAGAGTGCATTGCAGTAATCTATATGGGAGATGACTAGGGCATGAGTGACTGACTGGAGGGCTTCCTGATCCAGGAAGGGGTATAACTGGTGCACAACCCAAAGTTGAGCAAAGGCCCTCCTGGCACTACTGCCACCTGCTCTTTGAGCAGAAGTCGTGAATCCAGGAGGACCCCCAAATTCTGCACTGGGTCTGTCTGGGGCAGTGCAGCCCCATCCAGAACCAAGGATGGTAAATTCCCAGACACAGAGGAGCCCCCAACCCATAGCTACTCTGTCTTACCAGGGTTCAGCTGAAGCCTGTTGTTCCCTATCCAACCCCTACAGCCTCCAGTCACCAAGAGAGAGTAGTTACAGCATCACTTAAATCACCCAGGATGGAGACGTATAATTGTGTATCATCTGCATATTGATGATAACTCATTCCATGGCGATGGATAATCTCACCCAGTGGTTTCACGTAGATGATAAAAAGGAGTGGGGAGAGCACCGAACCCTGCAGTACACCACAAAAAATCTTTCTTGCTCCCTATCAACACCAATTGGGACCATCCCTGGAGGAAGGAGGTGAACCAGCCCAAAACTCTGCCACCCACTCCCAACTCCCTAAGCCGACCCAAAAGGATATCATGGTCAATGGTATCAAGAGCCACTGAGAGGTCAAGAAGAGCAAGGATGGATGCACTGCCCCATCCCGCTCCCACCAGAGATCATCCAAAAGTGCAACCAATGCTGTTTCTTTATTTGCCTCACCCTGGCACCCCCAACACAGTACTCAGGCTTGAGTCTGGGATGCAGAACACAGAAGTTGAACACAGGACAAGGAGACTGTCAGTGGCATACTGGTTAAAGATTAGATTTTCTTCCTACCAGTTTGCCACCATGAGTTTTAGCTGACAATTATCTCTCTGGACAAAAGTGGTAGAGCAGAAATTAAGAATATCTGGAGCATGTATAGATATCTTACTAACTTTGGACTTCAGGCTAAAAGTTGGTGTTCCAAAGGTTGGAAGACATCAAATATCAGTCTGAAGTCAGCTCACTCTCTCAGACCCCCAGAAGTATGCTAGACACAGGGTGCTAGGAACCAGCAAGATATTTGTACACTCTTAATTCCTCAAGCTTGAGTAAAGGATTTTTCAGGGCCAGGCACAACAGCCTAACATCCATGTTATTACTTGGCAGGTATGCCAGTATTCTCCTATCTCAGCATATTTGCCCTTGCAACTGGGGAAATTGAGACAATTCAACATGTTATTGTAACTTTTATGAGGATCTTTGAAAAGACATCATAGTCCCTCTTTTACTAAGTACACCTGGGAGAACAAATAATTTTTATATCTACTTTTTACTCTCAGACTCAGACATGAAACTACCTACACAGTAATCAATCTATGACTTAGTTTTTACATCTATACATGTGTTTCTGTAGTCCTTTGTTTATGTTTTCTGTATTCTGTCCTCTGGAAGAGAATACCCCCAAGATTTGCATTGTTCCTACCCCGACCTTGTTCAAACAGGTGCTTAAAACCTGGCTGTTCTCCAAGGTCTTGGGTCAGGTTAAGCAGTGGGTCTCTGTGGAAATGTGGTATGGGTGAGATGTTGCCTGATTTTTTTTTTTGGTCCTATTGTTGCTGTTTGTTTATTTTTAAAATTGTCACTATGGAGTCACGTGGCATTATAAATGTGAAAATATATTAGATCTATAACTTTCTGTGATGTTTTATGTTGTCTCTGTTTTCTCCTTCAGGCAGTCTTTGATAGACCCTAACTGCTGGCAATGAACAGACTTAGTTAGCTTCAGACTTGGCTGCCCTCCCAGCTGTGTAGTGTGGAAAAACTAAGATTCTTCCACCCTTTCTTCCATCTCCAGCCACCCTTGTCTTGAATGTCCTGGTCATTGGGGCTGATGTCAACTGTGGGGTGTGGCTAGGCCTCTAGTGCCCCTGCCTTAAGCATCCCCTGGTACCTTTGCATCTCCTACTTTGTGTTTGGGAAGGAACAGTTGCTATCATCCTTGGCTGATCACCATGGTGTTGTTGGTGTTACTGCTACTGGACCCTGCTGTTGCTCCACTTGCAATAAGTATAAGATATTCACGTATTGATTATGTATACTGTTCTCATTTATTTATTTATGTGGAAAACTTATGGCCACCCATCTTAAATACATAACTCTGTTTAATTAACAATCAGGTCACAAACACACACACAAAACCAATATGAAAAGAACTCCATAACCAAACAAGGTTAAAATAAGCCAATACGAAGAAAAAACAAGGCACTACATAACAAACTCACAAAACTGATTCATGGGTATTGGACTCCCCTAATATCCTGGCCCTAACACCTGGGAAAAAGCCAGGTCTCATAGGTCTTCTGGACCCTCCCAATCTGATTTCTTGTACTCAGTACCAGTTTAACTCTGAAGTGTGAATATACCCACAGAGTAAAATGGGTATTGTACTTCTTTTTTCTTTACCTTTGATTAAAAATGTATAACCACCTAAATTTTTTTGCATAGCATAGGGAGACAGCACCCTCAAACTGAACTTTACTGCTTACCAACTGTTATGACTAGTGGTCAGAGATGATGAGAATTGACTCCCAGCAGCATCTGGGAGACGTGCAAATTCCAGTCCTATCTTTCTATTCATGAATGTTAGCTTAGGAGAACTAAAATGATTATTTCTAAAATCGTAGCTTACTACTATGGATGCTTGAAACTTCTGCTGAATTACCTGCTAGTCATTTAGTAGCCATTTGATGCTGATCAAGTACAACCCCAACAACGATAAAGCATATACATGTTATTCCAACAAACAGCCAGTGCAGATTTCTAGTATGAATATTCTTTGGGTTAGAGTTAAAATGCCGCCACCCTCCAGGTTATTTATTTATTTAATTTATAGTCCACCGATCTCATAGACATGACTCTGGACAGCTATCCTAAGAAAATGTGGATTCTGGACTATTGCTAACCAGAGCTTTGTGTAGCTTCTTCTAAAATTCTTGGAATCAGCAAATGATTCAACACATGGCATTCTTAGCGCATGGTGCTATACCTTTAGGAATGTTTCCACATATACAGTTCAGATAAAAGATCTTGCATTCAAAATGTAATGAATACCTTGTCAGAATTTCCAAATGCGAGGAAAATCTGCTTGTGTTTGGGCAATTATTGAATGTAATTGGAAATGTGGGAACTCTCATTTTTTAGGGAAAATGATGACTCTATTTGTTAAAGATAATGGAAAATATGAATTAATCATCTGGTTTACATTTATGCTTGGCTGCTGCCTTCAAGTTCTACTTCAGCATTTTATATGAACTGGGAATGCAATTCTAGCACTTGCTATGCTTAATTTTTCCTGTCAGAAAGGTGTTATGATTGACATATGGGAAATTCACTTTACAATGTATCTATAATTTGAAATATTTTGAATTCCAAAACAAATTGGCATTTTCCACAGTCAATATTGCAGGCCATTATGCCATCCAGCTGTATCTTCTGTCACTTTGGTATACCATCCTCCTGATTGTTCAAGTTTTTTGGCTTCCAATTTTCTTTGTATTGCCAAGTTATGACTTAGAATACAGCTGCAGAAATCAATTCATAGCTCCCTAGATATTCCTTTTTGCTAGCTTAGATTTGCTGTACTTGGAATATTTTCAGGTTCCTAAACTATGGAGAAATCTCTCTCTCTCTCTCTCTCTCTCTCTCTCTCTCTCTCTCTCTTTCGTTCTTTCTTTTCTTCCACACTGCCTGTGTTGTCTCTGGATACATTGCCCTTAAAGGAGCAGCTTTGTGACTTAGGGGGTTTTGGACTTACTGCACCTGCTGGATCACCAGGTAAAGGGCATGGCCAGGAGTTCCTTTGCCCAGTTTTCACTGAAGCACCAGCTGCAGCCTACTTGGGAATAGGAGGACATGATTACAAGTGTCTCACACCATCATAACCCTTGATTAGATTACTGCAATGCAGTATACATGAGGTTGCATTTAAAGACCACCTGGAAGCTTCAGTTGGTACAAAATGCAGTGTCCTGGGTGATAGACAGTGGGTATATGTTACATCTATTTTGCAGGTCCTGCACTGGCTTCCTATTAGTTCAGGGTGCAATTGAAAGTGCTGGTTTTAAACTATAAAGCCCTTTATGTCTTGGTGTCAGGTTACCTGAGGGACCACATCTCTCCACTGGAGTTGGCCCAACCATTTTGATGTTGCTAGTTGTGCCCCATTCCTGGGAGGTTGTAGGGTGGGGACTCAGGATTGATGCCTTTCTATAATGAGGCTGACTTTCTGAGCTGGCCACTCCTTGGAGGCTTGATTAGCTGCAAAGTTATCCCCCTTCCAGAAACAGCTGAAAATGGAGCTTTTCTGGAGAGTGGTTGTTGATACCAAGTATTGTTTTGGGGTCTGTAGGTATTGTATTCTTAATTATTTTTATTATGTTGTTGTTCTTGTGTGTGAGCTATCAAGAATCTATTCATGACTGTGGTGGGATATAAATCTGATTAAGAAACAAATAATAAATAAATAATATGGAAAGTAAAACAGTATAAAAACTAAACTGCATAAACACGTGCATGGCTCTGCATGAAAATAAAAGTAAAAGTATAGCCTAGTATATATAATCACTTCAAATCAAAATCAAATTTCAAAATGCCATCAAGACATCTCAAAATGAATGGGAGAAAAATAATATCTTTGTTTGGGGCTGGAAAGACATTGTGGGCATCAGGCATGGCTCTCCAGACAGGGCGATCTGTCAAGGGTTCCACAATTGGAGAGGTTCTTTCCCCTGTAGTCACCTCCCCAGCTGAAGGAGGGGTCTCTGAAGATGATCAAAATGCTTAGACAGGCATCTATGGAAGGAGTCATTCTTTGATACTCAAGCCCCAGTTCCTTCAGGAATTTAAAGCTTAGTTTGAACTGGGCCAGAAGATAGCCAATGCAACTGATGAAGTACTAGCAACATGTATTTCATCCAGTCCCAGTTAGCAATTTTATTTGATGTTATAGTGTTGGGAAATTTTAATTTTCTAGAGGTCTGGTGGGAGATACTCTATACTGAGGAAGGTACTCCCAAGACATGCTGACAACTGTTTTCTTTAGAAGGTGATTAAGGCACAAATGGGTTCAGTGATATTTGACAACTCTAACCAGTAGTGAAGACATAGTAGACGAAGTGGGAACTTTGTAAGAAGCAGTGGTAGATAAGATTCTATGGGCAGAGCAACCTAATAGGAAAAGAAGCCAAAGATGGAAGGACTCCTTAAAATGAGATGTTAAAAGGACAATCACAGACAATTCCAGAAAAGAGAAAATTAGAAGCCAAAGTGGCTGCATGAAACACTAAAAATTTGAAAATAAAAAATGGATCTAAAAGTTGGAAAAAGGAATAGGTCACCAAAGACAAGTACAAATTTGGACAGAGAGCCCAAATTTGTTGAGCTGGTGTCAGAAACACTGAGATTGAAAAGCATGAAGGATAACAACTTGAAAGTAAGAGAAAGGATAAATATATTACCTGCTCATAAGAGTAATAGATAACAAAAATAAGATAGAACTACTCAACTCCTACTCTGGCTTAGTCTATTAGAAGAGGATATCTATCCCACAAGCAATTATAAAGAATTGGTTATCAAGGAGCAGGACTCCTACCTGAACTTCATAGATAAGGGAATACCTACTGACCTTGAATAGGAAACCAGAAGATACCTATTAACAGTGAACAGTATGGATATGTCAAAATCAATTACATTCTGATTAGTAAAGCAGTCACACTAGGACTGGATGGCATGTGTATTAACTAGATCCACAGCTCTCTTGAAAACCTTTTTCACAGAGTACTCATCAATGGTTCCTGATCAAACTGGAGAGGTATCAAGTGAGTTACCACAGAGTTTGATCATGGGGCTGTACTCTTCTATGTTTTCATAATGATATAGATGAAAAGGTGGGAATGCTTATCAAATGTGCAAAATAAAATTGGCTGTAATGGCTAATGCTCTAAAATTCAAGACCTTGAAAGAGAAGCATGTTGAAAAAATTAGGATGGAATTTAATAAATGCCAAGTTTTTCACTTAAGAAAAATAAATTAAAATCACAAATAAGAATAGGACATCTGGCTTGGTAACAGTACTTCTGCAAAGGTCTTCAAATTGCAGGTGATCACAAACTAAATGAGTCAGCAGTATGAAATGGCTGCTTAAAAACAATTGCAATTTTAGGTTCCTCAGAAGTCTAATTTTCAATCACAGTAATCAATATATTACACAGTACAGTATATTACACAGTAATCAATATATATTACATTATTATATAGTAATGTACAGTACATAGTATTTCAAGTAACGTGACTAGTTCTGAATGCCACTGTTTAAGAAAAGATCAGAGAAACTGGAAGAGGTGTAAAGAAGAGCAACAATATTGATTAGGGACTAAGAATTAAATCTTCCAAGAAGAAACAGAGAGAACTAACTGGACTAACTGGGTATATTAGCTGTGAGGCAAAAACAATTATCACCTGAGAGCGAAGGGCACAGACTAATACCTGGAAGGCAGGTTTAGTGTTAGGCTATTCCTCATGGCCATATTCATATGTATTCCTCTAGGCCTTGGGTATGCTGGCAAAAATTAGCCTGCCCTGATAGCTGATCCCTCTTCTGCTGCATTGGTGAGGATTATGTCTGGGGCTGTCTTTACAATTCTACTGTTGGACAATTTAAGGCCATGATTGGTAGATTTCCCTGGCTGCAATTTCCTTTTCATAAGCTTAACCTGTTGGTGGCAAAAGACAACCAATCTCTGTCCTTAATGTGTGGTGGAGCAAGCTTGGGTGACTATGATTGGATGCTCGCGGTACAGGCTTTAGTCCCTAGAAAGACAGAGCGGCTTTGGGTTTTTGGCCCCTCTGGATCTGGGATGGTGTCACTTTTGACTCTTGATGGAGTAGCACTCCCTGGACAGAGCTGGTGCATAATTTGGGGATCCTCCTGGACTTTCAGCTCCTGCTTAAGGAACAAGTGGCAGCTGTGGCTGGGGGGACTTTGCACAGATCCATCTCATATGTCAATTCTGCCTGTTTCTGGACCAGGAGGCCTTGCTCAAAGTCACTCATGGCTTGGTTACTTCCTAGTTGGATTACTGCAGTGCACTCTACATGGGGCTGCCCTTGGAAGACCTTCTGGAAATTATAAATGATCCAGAGTACAAAAGTTCATGTAGGCTCATGTGACCCTTTGTAGGCTGATATTATACCACTGCTGTGAGAGCTACAATACCTCTTTCTTTCCATATAATTCAAGGGCTGATTATCACATTTAAAGCCCTGCATGGCATGGGGCCAGGCTATTTGCAGGAGTGCTTCTCCCTGAGGGTACCTGCCTGTTCCACCAAGTCAGGTGGGGTGGGCATGCTCAGGTTCTTTCCCTTAAATGTTGTCATCTAGCAGGACCTAGGAAGTGTGCCTTCTCCGTAGTAGTTCCTGCCCTGTAGAGCATTCTCTCCACTGAGATCCAGCAGGCACCTACACATCTAGCCGTCTGGAAGGACTTAAAAAGCTGGCTCTTTCCCCAAGCAGTGGGATAGGGAAGGCTGGAACTGGGTGATTGTTGTTGGTTATCTATTGAAGTGCCAGGAACTGTTTTTTGGAAGTTGGTTTTTATTGTTTCTTATATTTTTTATTGTTGGTGCTATGAGCTACCCAGAGTTATAGTACATAAGAGGGGCTTCCATATAAGTTTCATTAATCAATCCATCTGAGTCTAGTCATTAATGGCTATCTGTTTTTTTGCGACTGCCTCAACTTGATGCTAATGTTTGGGTGATGGCAGCATTCCCTTGCTGGGATCTACTGCCAGTGTTCCTAATATGTGAATATCCTGAGTGCATTTTAAATTGCTTTGATACTTGCTTAGGATGTTAGCTTCCTTTCATGTTTTTATTGGAATGAGAAAGCCGCTGAAAGATTGCATAACATATTGAAATTCTCAGTCAAAGATTTCACATTGTTTAGTCTGGTAAGGGCAAGCAGTTATTCCCCTGATAAAAACATACATGTAGTGCCTCTTTGAGAAGCACTGTATAAAAGACTTAGTAGTCTTCTATACAGTATAGAAGACTTAGAAAATACTCAAGGCAAATCAAAAGGAACCTGATGTGAAATAGTTAAGGCAGGATCATATGGGCTGTGATTACAAAGGCTGAAAATTTGCCAGGAGAGAGGTGGGAGGGAGGGAGAAGGAGACCAACTGCATTATTAATTGCAATAACCCAGTGTATCTGCCTGAGATTGAATGAACGCTATACTATTATAATAATCCTTGTTTTGTATAGCTTCATGGTTTGGTTGATTTCAACATGTTTGGGTTGAGGCAGGGAAAATTTCTGTGTGTATGTGTGTGTGTTGTTTAATGTGTTTTTAATACTTTTTAATACTTTAATACTTAATACAGTTTTTCAATCCAAAGAACTCTCACAACAGCTTATAAATAACCAATGGAAGAAAAGTATGGAATGAAAATTGGTAAGACTCCACTTTGACTGGAGCTGATAGCAAAAATGTTTGTAGCTAAAGCTGCCAGATATGGTGAACTATGCTTTGTGAAGGAGCTGCACAGAAAAGTCTGACTGAGTTGGGTTGGAGATATTTGCCAGCTTATTCTAACAAAGTTATCCAGTTTCTCAAATCTGCTTGTGATTTTGAATATCCTTGCCTGCTGAAATTACTTCTTTTCGGAACATGGTGGCGCTATTTTAAATTTAAATATGAATAAAAGTTTATATATTTTGGAAAAGTGCATAGGAAAACATGAAAACTGTACACACAACACAAGTGTATACTAAAATCAATTCAGAGAAAAGCACACAAAATGCAGATTTGTGCAGGTGTCCTCATGTAACACCATTTGGAACTGTGAGAATACAGATTTCTAAGACTTATTTCTGAAATCTGTGGACAGTTTTAAGGTAAATTCAGTCTCCCTAGCTATCTTTAGACCCTGCTTTTCCATGTTTTTTGTCTGACTGAATAGCCTGTTTTCTCATTAGAAAAGTCTACTTTTCAACACTTCAAAATCATTGTTTCATTGAAAATATACAATTAATGCAGCTGCAGTTGATATGGAAAATGTGTTCAAGAGAAGGCAGAGGAGTCTCCTGAGCATTTTGTATCCTTCCCCCTCCAAATATTCTTCAGCCAAGCTTTATTCCATATTTGTAGCACCTGGCCAAGATCTTGATGATGCTGTGATGGGCTCCCAAGGACTTGGCAGCCCCTGCTTCCTGTTGTGTATCATGGTTTGATATATAGGACATCTGTAAAACCACCAAATCTTAGTAATCCGGATGGTCATGCATAAAAAACCCAACTTCCTAAGAGTGTGGTTGAATTCTTTCATCCAGCAATAAAGGTCTATATGCTTCATATGTAATTTAGGGTGAGTAAGGCATAAATCACCTTGTTGAACTTTTATTCAGTACTACTAACAACAGTGGGATTTCCTGGCAAAATATGCCAACGTCTAAGCAGAATGTTCTTCAAATACATGTCAATTTAAAAGAAATTCTAAATAGACTCTAGGGCCTGATATAGTTTATATATAGCAGCTGTTGCAAAGGGGTTAAAAAGGGGAAATGTGAACAAAGTACTACTTCGTTTCTGGAACTATGGATGTAATGTAAGTATGAACATGATGGGCTGCTGCACTGGACTTTCTGCTGCCAACAGTGATAGACAGTACTCTGTGCATGTGTTCAAACATGTATAAGATTGTTGATTGCTGAAGAGAAAATTGCTGCCAGCCAAAGCCAATTGTATTGATCTAGGTGGATCTTTTTCCTCAGTAGATAGGAAACAGCAGTTTAGTACAGGAAAAGATTAATGGGAGGTAAATTGGTTTAACTGATTAGCATGGTAGTTTAAAATTAATTGATCTCTATACTGCTGATTTATACAAACTCCTTCTATGACACAATTAGTCTATTGGATGTGGAATTTCATTTTGGTTATTTATTAGCAGTTGATAAAGTAGGTTCTCCCCCATAGGCCATAACCAGCTTTTGTGAAGAACAACAAAATGACCTGCAGGGACTCCCATATCCTCTGTCATGTTCGGAACAACAGAATAAACCCCAAAGAAGGATTTGCAATGAGTCTCATTAGTTAGCTTTATTATTAAGAATAAGAGGGGTTAATAGAATTTTGGAAATTGGGTAAGACAAAACTCAGCTAGCACTAGTTTACCAGCAACTTTATAAATGTGGGGTCTTTTTCTCCTGGAATGCAAGACCAGAGAGCTAACCTTTCTTTTTCCAGGTCAGACCCACCTTGAAATATTCATCTGCTCATCATTATTAATGTTTTGAGATACTCCTGTTTCTTTTCCAGCCCCAGAATCTCTCTTACACAGTCCTAAGGGTTCCATTTCCCAAGTCCCTGTCTTGGGATTTGCCTTCTTTAACCCATCTCTGTGTGTATGTGTGTGTCTGTGTGTTTTTTTTTCTTTCTCCTTTTGTCCTTATGAAGCAGCATCTCTAGGACATTTTTTTCTCTCTTACCTTTAACTTGTCTCAAAATAGTCTCTTGATTGCAATGGATAAAAAATGGAATAAATAAAATAGAATAGAATAAATACTCTTGTAAAGGGCTCCCTGGGTGTGGTGCAGAGCAAAGCAAGTACTTAGAACAAATATTTAGTGTCTTTTATTTGTAAAAAATAGCTCCAAAGAGAAAGCTGGAGGTGGAGGTGGACAGAACAGGATTTTTACTTAAAAAAAAAAAGTAATGAATTTTCAGGTTCTCTAAACTGTTGGATGCTAAGAGTCCAGCTCCATTGGCACCACAGGATATGTGCTTTTTCTTAAGACGGACCTGGATACTCAGGATAGCTTCAGACAGAAGCATTTTATGAGACCCCTGAGTATCCTCGTACCTGAGAATTATGTGGACTTGGCAGCCAGGCTTCACTCTCACCTGCCTTTTGTTTCTCTAGCACGCATATAAAGTTTTGCTAACAGGAAAAGGAAGCAGAGGAAGCATATCAAGAGTTGAGACAGTCTGCTTTCTTGCCTAAAGGCTCAGAAAGGGCTACAACACATCTGGGATCAACAAAGTTGTTTTTCAAAAATCCTCCTGAGAATAATATCTATTATCCAAAGCCAAAAGCAAGATGGCACACACAGAGTCAGCTTTAGAGATACTGGTTTTTCTAATTTGTTTTAGTAGCACCAAGCATTCCAGACTGAGGGGTACAGCTTGATCCTATGGTGGACCAATATTACAGCTAGAATTGCAAAGCTGGGTTTTCCAAAGGAGAAGCTCACAGAATGGCAGAATGTGGGCTGTTTGGTGAGCAGTCAACGGCTCCATTATTGCACCCTCTCTTCCTGCTAGTTACCCTGCTGCAGCAACTGTGGGGCCCTGGGCAAAAGGCCATGCCTCTTTTCTCATTCCTGAGCAGTTTGACTAAGCATGATTAAATCTTTCTGAAGTTAATACAAATTTAAATATTCTTACAGCTGATGTTGAAATTAAAAGTGGGTATATTTAACTAATTTTTGACTTGTGTCACAAAACAAATTCTGCTTGTCTGGATCTTTAAAATTGCTTCTAAGAAAGGCCTTATCTAAGGGCTTATGTGAACTGGCTCATTTCTCCATTGACAGAAGGAGCAGGCAGCAGTTTCTAGATGGCAGTAATGGACAAGTTTGTGTGTGTGTGTGTGTGTGTGTGGCTGTGTGTGCCTTTGAGTCACTGTTGACTCCTGGCAACTGCCTGGACAAATGCCCAGTTTTCTTGGCAAGTTTTCGGAAGTGCTTTGCCAGAGCTGTTGCTGACCTGTAAGGTGCCTTTGTGCAAAAAAGTTTTTTGCTGCCCCAGGCAAAAGAAGCAGATTTGGCACAGCACATATTTGTTAAGCTGAGCTTCATGGAACTGCAACAATATGTGCACTGGAAGATGTTAGCAGCACTGATAGTTTCAGACTGCACGATATATACGGTTTCTCTGAATTAATATACAGCACTTGTTTCTGAAGAAGTGAAATTCATGTGCATTTGGTGTTCAGAGTGGAGAATTGAATTTTAAAACTTCAATTTGGTACCCCCACCCATGTCATGGTGCCTTTGTACAGTGCATAACTTACATATCTGTTTGTGGTGGCCCTGGGGTTTGCCATTGCCTGCTTCCTAGGGCTGAGGAAGAGTGTCTGGCCTAAGGTTACCCAGATGGCTTTGTGCCTAAGGTGGGATTAGAACTCATAGCCTCTGGTTTCTTGCCTGGTGCCTTAACTACTACACCAAACGGGCTCTCTTAATCCCCCTCTCATCATCAAGGCAACCTATTTTTCTGCTGTTCTTCCAAAGGACCTTTTTCATGTTATCTCCCTTTGAATGCTCCTGTCTGTTTGGAATAGTAAATTTCAGTTTGGGGCAGGCTAAGCCCAGCTGCTCAATTTATACAGAGGGAGAAACCCAAGAAGGATCTGACCTCACAGACACAACAGTATGTATGTCCACAGGAAAAGACCAGCAATTGGAACAGAAAGGAAGGAAGGCATCTCATCAAAATTGTCCCATCAAGTAAAGTGATAGCCTGTGGTCCAGCTGAACGCCTTGCAAGCTGTTGCTACTCCTGTCCCGTGCTCATTCTGGCTCAAGCCAGCTTTTAAAAATAAAATGTAACACATGCACAGACTTTTAAAATGTACAGTATATCTACGGCATTAAAGATAGAAAGCTTTCACCTCAGCCCTCAAACAGCCCTAGATGTTTTGGGCTATTTCAAAGCTGAGGGTGACTGGAAAATCAGTGAAATGATGAAAGTGAGCTCTTAGGGTGGGGGAGTGGGGGGTGAGAAGCAGCAAATAGAAAATGAAGAAGCTTGGAAAGAAAAACAGTAACTAAAAAAAGAGAAAAAATATTACTGATTATACTATTGTAACAAAAAAGGGAGGTAGTAGATACTAGAGCTAATGCTAAGCGTTGGCTCCTCTGATAAATAGCCAACAAAATGCTGAGTTAAGGCTGCAGCAAATGACAGCACTTTGTCCAAGCAGGTAGGAGCGCTCGAGCTGACATACGGAAGAAAAAGCTCCTTTGGAAGTGGAGCACTGAATGCCCATGGAGGTTGCTTTCAGAGTGAGTGGAGGGCAACATCACCTGTTTTGGTCTTCCAGATACAGTTGCCAGCTGATTCTGACAGCTGGGAAAGAGATAACGTTTGCTTAAGGGTAGATATGCCTTAAGACAGAGTATTGTTCATTCTCTGCACGAGATGAACAAGCTGCCCCTTTTCTCTGTGTATATAAAATATATGACTACATTTTCTACTACATGAAATATTAGTTTGTAGAGGGAAATAATTCTGAGATTTTTTTTTCCTACCAAGAAAGGAAGTAGTTTGTCAAGAATTGTGTGGACTTGTTTTGTTATCATGTGGAGTTAAAAAAAGGAAACTCCACAAAACAGTAGCTGTTAGAACAATGAATATTTAGATTGGTTTTTTTTTTCCTTTCAGTTTTGTAAGCATATGTTTTTGTTACTGCAAACACTATATTACTGTGTTTTTTCTCAGCTACTGGGAATACTTAGTTTCCTGACCACAATATGATACAATGTACAGTTCTGTGACTGTTTCTGCAGTATATATTCTGATATGTTTATGAACATGTAGCAAATGAAGAGACAATATTGCATCTGACTATGTGAACATTTAGTTGAAATGCTGATCACTAAAGCAGTATTCTGTGTTGAAAATCTGAAATCTGTTTTTCAATTTCATTCACAGTGACTTGACTTGAACAAACATTAAGTCTTTTTATTTTCTTTTGCAGAATGTCAGGATTTATACTCCAATTTTTATGAAAGATTTTTAAATACCACTATTCTTTTTTCCTAGGAAACAATAGTTTTTAGAATTTTGAACTGCTTTATCTGTTTTTAATATGAAATATTTACTTGTCCCATCAATTCATTAAAGTGGAGTTAAGTTAGCCATTGAGCTAAAGATGGTACATAGTGGATAAAAACAAATAAAATAAAGTATCAATGAACAGGTTATTTTGGTTATTAATTTGAATAAAAGCTGAATCCTGAAAAATGAGGCCCCTGATTTAGGCTTAGATCACTGGTTAATAGAATCAATTGCAATTAGTCATGGCTAAATTCATCTGATTGTAGCAGCAAAATAGTAATGAGAAAAATAACATCCATGTATAATTTAAGTTTTCCAAATTGAACACAACTCCTAATGACTTCACGGACATGTTCATGTAATTTTATTGGCAACAAGGGAGAAGTGGTTTATCATTATCTTCTTCTCAGTCTTGCCAGAGCTGTATTATTTCCTGGAAGTCGCCCATTGAAGTTCTATGCAGGTCTTACCCAGTTTATTATCTGAGCTCAGAAAGGTCTGCCAGGAGATGCCCCCTGCTGAAACAAATAATCTAGTATCCTAAAAATATTCTTGGTCAGTCATCAAAAACTTTTAATGTGCTATCCTGAAGAAGACAGGTTGCATTACAGAGTACCACCACAGAGAAGCCCAAATTAGACGATTCTGAGATGACTTCTTTGTCTGTAAGAACAATTTTGGGATTGATGAAGAGTATGGCTGTGGTTGTATATCTTGCTTAGCTACAAACTAACCAATTACATTTTATTGTAATGTGTTGTACTAACCCAGGTTGTATTATCAGTTTATGTTTCACCATGTCATGCAAATGCAGAAAATTGGGTTATGCAAGCTGTCATTAATTATGGTTAAATATTTTGTTTCAATATAACCTGTATCTCTCTCCTATTCTCTGAGAAGCATCAACCAGGGATTAAAAACAGTGTGCATGCTTAGTTTCAGTTGTGACAGTTCTCTTTCTAAAGTAATTACCAATAAAGATTGGTAAGCTTTAATAACCATTTCTCCCCCCCCCAAAAAAAAAATAATCAGGAAAATTAATGTAGGTGACTCATGGCACAGGAATGAATGAATATAAATCATCCTTTGAGAGAGGCAACACTACTTCTTATATCCTTAGAGGTTCTTCACAACCATGATTACAAACTGCAAGGAAACATCTATGTATATGTAGCTGAACAAATTTCCTTTCAGGCTGTATCCTGCTATTTCTTGGAGACAGATTCCAATTGTCAGCCATCCTTCCAATTCTACCAATATCTATCATCTATCATCTATCAATCAATCTATTAAAAATATAAAAACTAATACAAACTAATACAAAGTAAGAAAGAAAAAAGAAAAAGAAATCAAAGAGAAAGCTAAAGGTGCAAGAAAGGGAAAAGAAAGAAAAATAGAAAAGAAAAAATTTCAAAGAAGTGGCTTCTGATCTTCTTTACAGCAGTTAATTATAAATTTACCTCTTTAGAGGTAAAGTTACAACATGTCTCTCTTCTTTCTGTACTCTTATCTTGTCTAATCATCAAAACCATAAATCATTTTTTCCTGTTTTATGCAAAAAGTCCATAAGGGGTTTCCAGTTAGCAATAAACATAAATGTTGTCTTTTCCCTAATCAAAGAAGTTCCACCATCTTCACCAACTATTCCTCCATTGTAGGTAGTGCTGAATCTTTCCATTTTTGTGCATACAATAAACTTGCTGCAGTTATAATGTACAAAAACAAAGTTCCATGATTTTTTTCTATCAGTCCCAAAAGAAAGACCTTTGGTTTAAATTGTATAATAATCTTTAAAATCTCTGAATCAGTGTATGTATTTGAATTCAAAATTTTCTAGCTTTTTTACACATCCACCAAGCATGATAAAATGACCCTTCTTGTTGTTCACATTACCAACAAGTATAAAGCACCTTCCTACATACTATACAGTTTCTCTGGTGACATATACCAACAGTACATCATTTTATAAAAATTCTCTTTAAGGTTATAACATAGTGTAAATTTTGATCCTTTCAACCACGTATTTTCCCATTGTTCCATCTGTATATTATAACCATTTTTTTTAGCTCACTTTATCATAGATTCTTCTACTTGTTCTTCTTCTGTTTCAAATTTCAATAGGAGTTTATACATCTTCGCAATTACATTTTCATCATTTATACATAATTCTGACAACACTGACAACAAAGGCCCGCATAGTTAAAGCAATGGTGTTCCCTGTAGTAACATATGGCTGCGAGAGCTGGACCATAAGGAAGGCTGAGCGAAGGAAGATCGATGCTTTTGAACTGTGGTGTTGGAGGAAAATTCTGAGAGTGCCTTGGACTGCAAGAAGATCAAACCAGTCCATCCTCCAGGAAATAAAGCCAGACTGCTCACTTGAGGGAATGATATTAAAGGCAAAACTGAAATACTTTGGCCACATAATGAGAAGACAGGACACCCTGGAGAAGATGCTGATGCTAGGGAGAGTGGAAGGCAAAAGGAAGAGGGGCCGACCAAGGGCAAGATGGATGGATGATATTCTAGAGGTGACGGACTTGTCCCTGGGGGAGCTGGGGGTGTTGACGACCGACAGGAAGCTCTGGCGTGGGCTGGTCCATGAAGTCACGAAGAGTCGGAAGCGACTAAACGAATAAACAACAAAATACATAATTCCATTTCAAACTCAGTATTACAATGTTCAAAACCATAAACTCTTTTGTCTATTTTAAATCTTTCTAATAACTGTAAATAAGAAAACCATTGGCAACTTTGTCCCTCTGCCATCAGTTCTTCTCTTGATTTTATTTTGTATTCTCCTGGACAAAATTCTAGCATCTCATGGTAAGTTAGCCATTTGTATTTGCCTATTATTTCTCATCTATAAAATATTTCTTGTGCTGAAAGCCACAAAGGTATTTCTGAGCACAAACTGGATTTGTATCTATTCCATATTGTCAATATGGCACATCTAACTGTTCCCTTTATCCATTTTAAACTTTCTTACATCCACTCCTTGTTAAGCTTTTTGCCAAAAAGTTTTTAAATCTTTAAAACACTTTTTTTCCTTTTTAGTCCAGAAAGAATGTTGACTCACCAAGTGGAATTCTCTTATCTTGCCACTCAGAAAATCTCTCTTTGGCTGTAAATTAACTGCATCTAAAAGTTTTTAAGAAAGTGAGGCTTGTGCGAACCTCATGTCCATATAGGCTGCATCACGGTTGTGATCTTGGTTGAAATCTTTCAACTCCCAGCTGCTCCACCCATGAGTCAACTGCAAAAACCTCAGTTCCTGCAATCTATTCATGAGGAGCAGGTGTTTGGTATGCAAGTGGGCAAACCCAGATCTCTTCGTTATCCAGAAAGTCAGCCCAGGCAGAATTCACCATCTGGCCACTGATCTCTGCTGCAATGCCCTCCCTGCTCCATCAGGGATGTCTAGTCCACCATGGAACCTCACCCAGAAGCCCCAGTAGTATCAATATCACTAGCTACAAAGACCAACCTATATCAGATGACATTGTGTATGTGTGTGTGTTTGTGTGTACCCATACACTGGCTGAGGACTATGGAAATGGAAGTTCAATCCGTCTGAGGAAGGACATTCTATATATCATTTATAAAAATAATCACAATAAATAATAATTAAAAATGGTGGTAGTGGAGAGAACATTATGCCTCTGCAGCAGGAAACAGCAAGCAAGACTCTTGGTTTTATTATAGCAACAACCGTTCTGAAGAAGTTTTCCTGATTGGCACTCAAAGCACATGCCACATTTAATTTCCTTAGAAGTATATATACATCCACTTAATAACATGCTATAAGACTCTGTCTCATATTTGTGTGCCCAGAGCCTTGATCCGGATTGTTTTTCTGGACCTTTGAGCCTTGGCCTGCCTTTTGACTATATTCTTTGTGTGCTCCTCTGGACTGAAGGTGTTTTTTAAATAACTGTTTTAGACCCTGGAACAGATTTAACTTCTCTTCCTGCTGCTCTGTTATATTTTGATCTTGGGTTGTTAAATACTGTTTCACTGGTCTCAGTGCGCTTAGATAGGAGAGGGATATTGGGATCCAGAGAGACATGCATACCCCTGCACCCTTATACGTTCAGGCTAGGACATTACATTTTGACTCAGATTTAAAACATGGCATTCAAACTGATTAGTGAAACACAAATATACATTTAAGCTTTAGCTGATTTAAATAGATTTTCTTTTATTACAGTCTTTTTCTCACCCTCAAGTTCAGCACAGGTTAACATATCATTAATTTGAGCTATTAATGTCATGGGGTCAAGTAATAAAAGAGCATTTCATGAGAGCATTATCCAGTTATTGTCAGCTGCACATCTTGCTTGTAAATGCAAGTTGACCTTGAAAAGAATTATTCCAGAAGACTTAGCTGTAACACACCCTGATGCTTGGAACTTGAGAACTCCTTGTTCCAACGATATCACCACTGCTTCACTGTGGTTTTACACCACTTGTGCAGGTTATTGCCAGAAACAGAGCCCCTGCTGTTGTTGCTTGGCTGTTTTTCCAAAGGAGCCATATTCCAAAGCATTTTTCACATTTGACCAGCCAAGTTCTAAAACCGAAGAGTTAGGTTATTTGAAGTTGAAATATTTATAAACTATTTGTGATATGTTTCTGAAGGCAAACCACAGTTTGAAGACCACCTCCTTTTTCATTTAGTATATGCATATTCATGTCCTGTGTCCAAAAAGTGCTTCTGTGCCAACTACAGAAATTGCTTACTTGGATAAATTGTAAGGCAATGAAAATGTGATTATAGCTGCTTTTGGTGCAAGTTTTAGATACTTTTCTACAAAGCAAGAGGAATAAATTAACACCATTTTATCCATTTTGTTTTCTCTGTGGGAGGACAGAAATGAGTTAGCCAATTTGTCTTTTGTGTTATTAAACAAGACAATAGAATAAAACCTGATATGAAAAGGTAAACTGTTATAAGACTGTAATGTTTTTTCACTGGTCTGGAAGGCTAAGAAAGAAGGGTAATCCATTAATCAGGGACAGAACATTAGGCCATCACTGTGGCCAAAGAGAGAAAGGAGCTGAAATCCAGGAAGGGATTTCTTAAGCCAGCTTCATTTCCAGCCACTGCATGCATGGGACTCCAGACAAAAAAGTCCTTAAGGTAAATGAATTTCTGTTTGGGTCTATGGAATATCAGCAGAGACTTTATGACCTGTGCCCATTTAAGGGGCACTTACGATAGCTCAGATTTCTCAGGCTTCATAGGCATTTTCTGGATGTATTTCAATGCATTTTACCTGCTTTCTTGCTTGCTAGCTAGTGAGAGTATTAACCTTTTCTTACTGTACATACCATAACTTTGATCCTGATCAGCTCATTGTGCATCTGTGTGTGGGCTGGGTGGGATAGATGCTGCCTTACTTGAATATTGTATGAGGAGGAGCACTGGCAAACTGCTGCTAGAAATCATTTGCTATGTCATCTTAAGCCCCACACGAAGAGCAAATAATAGTAATAACACAAAGCAGAACTATGTTAAAGTGTATTGTGCTCTTTGAAGGGTTTGTATCAGTTTAGAAACAGCTCTGGACCATTCTGATCTTACAACATTGGCTGTCTGGAGAACTAAGTTGATTAATTTCCATTCCTTTTTCAGTCCTGCAACTCTGCTGAGCTTGAGATAGCCCGATTTCCATTTGATGGGAACTCTTACATCAGCCATTCTCATTGTGTCATTGCTGTCTTTCCAAACCTGAGTTGTTTTGTTTGGCATTGATTAGAATGTAGACCCACTCTTTGCCATACCAGCTTCCACAGTAACATGCAACTATGGTTTTTGCTATTAACAAAAGTGCCTGGCTGTAATAATGTTGACATGCTATCATTTAATGTTTATGGCTTGCAAGAAGATTTCAAATGTGGTAGAGGGAGGGCATCTTTGTAGTCAGTGTCCCCTTCTAGCAACCGCTGTCTGCAAATGATGATACATGCACACAACGTAAGTTGAATTTTGTGTTTGTGTTTCTGAGCATTAGAAATTCATGCTCTTATGTGAAGAGGGAATTGTGGTGCTCAGGGTGCAGGACACTAATTGCATGAGAGCAATTTCTCTCTTCTCTTGGTCAGCTAATTGGCTTATGATGATATCTGCATGTTCTCAGCATTTCAAGATCTGCAAAAGTGATCCTAATGGCAGACCACTTTCAAACTGATTGATGAGAGATTGGGGAGCCAATGTGGTTTGGTGTCTTTCAGTAATTTTGGGCTGTGGTCCTGTACATATTACTTAGCCACAGTGGAGTTGGATAGCAATTTGGATGACTTGACAGTAATATTCAATCCATAAGAATTTTTCTGAAATTCCCTTCTCCTTTGAAAAATGTTTAAACAAACGTCTCTTTCATTAAGTTGAAACAGAACAAATACGAAAAAAAAAATATGCAGGAAAATTTATCTGCCCATTTTTAGTGCTTTAGAAACTTCAACTTAAGTTTTCTAACTGAGCATGTTCTGCCTGTAGAGTTAATGCACCCCAGCTGATTACTCCAATGACTCCAAATATTGATATATGTTTCCCATTGGACCTGCTGGACATCTGATTTTAGTGAGACTAAACAACAGTGCTTAGCTCAAGTCACGCAGAGTTTTATAGTATGGCCACATTCTTCAGTCAGATGTCCTTCATACAGTATGTGTTGGGATTACAAACATCAGAATTTCCTGGATAGTATGGCTATTATTATTATTATTTAAATTTATTGTGGCTGCCCACTCCAAAAGACTTTGGGTCTACAGAGAGCATTGGGTTGAAGAAGGCTGTCATATGCTAAAGAGACTGGAACATGTTCTTTTATTAGAGCTTATCTCACAAAGATAATTGATATGATCAAAATAAAGTGCTAATTCATTTCTCTCTTGTTTTAGATTTTTGGTTCACATGTTAACATGGCTGATTAACATATTTTCTACTAAAGTCGTTCTGGAGTACCATTTTTTAGATAAAACTTTGAAGTCAGTTTTAGTTGTTTCAAAAGACATGTACTTCAGATATATAGTAATGTATGGAAAAGGCAAAACTTGCCTTGCCTTCTGGTCCTACCCCTAATACTGCAGGCCCATTTACCATTTCCTTATATTTAGGTTTTTATTGCAATCGGTAGAAAACTATGTGTTGTGTATAAGATTTCACTGACATTGGGAATCCTGATGGTACCAAGTTGCATGTTTTGTGGTTATATAGACTCACCTTTCTTCCAGTATGACAGAAAAAAAGGTGTTAGTTCAGGGTAGCCCCAAAATAAGTGGGAGGTATGAAAATGAGAGCTTTACTGGCTAATCAAAAAAGTTGCTGATCCTCTAATAATTTGAAATAAAGCCCTCTTTCTGCCAGATCTGAAATATTTCTTCTTTAATTGCCAAATGTATAGACAGACCTGGTGATAGTTTTACTCCTTTCCTTTCCTTAGTGTTTGTGTGTGTGTATTTTAAATGGCTAAACATGGCTTTTTATAACTCAGAGGATTTTTCCAGATGTTTGTTGCTCAATTAAAAGAGAGGTACACCAATTCAAAAGTTTTTAAAAGTACAAAGACATGTCGATATCTTTCCTGTTAGGTAGAGCTTTGATTTCCATATAAGTACCCTATCACTCAGCAAGTACAAATTTTTCTATCTATTTATCTATCTATAGCTGCCCATCCTATATTAGGGACGCAGTGGTTCTGCGGGTTAAACCGCTGAGCTGCTGAGCTTGCCAGTCGGAAGGTCGGTGGTTCGAATCTGCATGACGGGGTGAGCTCCCGTTGCTAGTCCCAGCTCCTGCCAACCTAGCAGTTTGAAAACATGCAAATGTGAGTAGATTAATAGGTACCACTTTGGCAGGCAGGTAATGGTGTTCCGTTTTGTCATGCCGGCCACATGACCATGGAAGTGTCTACAGACAAACGCCGGCTCTTTGGCTTTGAAACGGAGATGAGCACCGCCCCCTAGAGTTGGACACGACTGGACTTAATGTCAAGGGAAACCTTTACCTTTACCTTTACCTACCATCCTATATTGAACTCAGGGTAGCTCCCAACCAACAATTAAAACAACATCTTAGTCTTCAAGTGTTGCCCACTTCCTCAAGAGCAACTGGCCTGAACTCCTCCCAGATAACAAGGCTCAGATGTGTCTCCATTACCTTCAAAGGACCGGCCCAATCAGAGTCCAACTCCAAATGAAGTCAAGCGACTTTATCTGACAGAGGTCAAAAATATTCCTCACAGTGACCCTGCAAGGGCTCCCCTAGCTCGTCCTTACCTGAGAGGGACCTGGTCACCTGAAACATAGCTACCGGTTGGCTACCTGCAGATGTAATGAAGGCAGAGAAATAATTATGCTTCGCCACCCTTATTGCCACAAGGTAGGTCCTAATATAGGCTCTTACTGTTCTTGATTCACCTCACTCTGTCTTCCTCCAGCAGTGCTCTAGGCTTCTCTTATGTCGCTTCATCTCTCTGAGCTGCTTGGTAAACCATGGCACTTTACAAGATCCATGGCACTCTACAAGAGTCCGCATAAGTGCATAAGTGCCTTTTGGTCCATGGCTCCTGTCACCTGCTCATTCCAAGCTGTGATGAGGGCCTCTGGTGAACCATGTACCAGAGTTTTGGAAAACCACCAAATTCCCTCTGAAACTTCACTGGGTCCTTCAAGTGCTTGGGGCAGGCCGATTGAATAGGCTCCACCTCTCTGCAGTGGGGGACAGCTGTGGAGAATTCTAGGGCCAAGAGAGAGTCCATGCCCAACCAGGTTTCAGTAATACAGGCCATGCGATTTTCTGAAAGAAGGCCACTCACTATATAAAATAAAAATCTTATGCCTTTTAAAAAAAAGAAAACCCAAGGAAAATGTTTAAATCCACGGATACTGTATAACAAAACATTTAGGCTAATCTTAGGAACCAGTAAGAATTCTACCCAGTCATTATGCTTGAAAAAATGTGCAGAAAAAGCAGGAAAGAGTGTATATATTAAGTGGGTGTGGTTAAAGGAAAATGCAAAATCCATGATACATTTTGCAAAAATGATTCAAGACAAGCTGGGATGAAGAGAAAAGCTGACACTTTCACTCGAAGTGTAGGCAGCAATCTACAAATGTCTTTAGTTCGAACATCTCAGATGAATTGGAGCATGCCTATATACAGTGCTGGCTGTTGTATCAGGTGTTTTGAAATTAAAGAATAGGTATGGAAGTGAACAAATGGAAGATGCAAACTAGCTTGCTAGACTGCAGTTCTTTGGGGAAAGTTTTTGGGTAATAGTAAGTAGAAGCGAATAACTTGACCATTGCCATATGTTGCATAAAAGGTAAAAACTCACTCTAATTGACCTCAACTCTTGGTGATTATATATCCATTGTAGTTGTTTTGGTAATAATATGGATGTGGTTTGTGACTGCTTTCTTTAGGAACTTTTTTCTTCTTTCCTGTCTAGAAATCCAAATACAGTAGCTTATGCAAACAGTATGTGAGACAGAGAAAACTCATGATCTGAATTATCATAATAATAATCATGTGGCTGACTGAATGTTATAATGCTACTAGTAAATGTCGTGCTATCTACTGAATTAAAAGAAAGTAGTAAAATATGATAGATCAAAAGAAGCTGTAGTATTGTATTTTCATCATGGTTTTGTTTTTTCAAGTACGGTTTTGCTATTTGCTGTTTTAGTTGTTTCAGGACTATGTTTTATTTATTTATTTATTTAACAAATATTATATAAAATGTGACTCTGGGTGGTGTACAATACATAAGAAACAATAAACAACATAAAGCACTAAGTAAAAACAGAAAAACAATAAAAATAATAAGACTCAAGATAGCAGGAGAGACAACCATCGTTTAACATCATATAATCATCTTGTGGGCTCACTGTAGGATCACCAAGGTTGATGGAAAAACCATGTCTTGAGGACTTTCCAGAAGGCAAGTAGGGATGGGACTGATCTCACCTCCAGGGGAATGATGTTCCATAGGGTGGGGGCCATGGCAGAAAAGGCCTAGGTCCCACCAGATGGAACTTCTTAATAGACATGACCTGCAGTATACTCCTCCTGCTTGACCTGATGGGGTGGGTAGATGTAACTGGGAAGAGGCAGTCCTTCAAATAACCTGGTCCTTTAAAGATCATAACCAGCACCTTGAATTGCACCCAGAAGCAAACTGCAGCTAGTGGAAAAGAGATGTACATGCACCATCTTAGGGCATACATAATTGTCCATCTAGCCACATTCTGCACCAGATACTCTTCAAGGGCAGCCCCATGTAGAGTGCATTACAGTAATCCATGCTAGAGGTGACCAGGGCATGAGTAACTGAGTTGAGCCTCCTGGTTCAGGAAAGGGTGCAACTGGTGCACAACACGAAGTTTTGCAAAGGCCCTCCTAGCCACAACTGCCACCTGCTCCTTGAGCAGGAGTTGTGAATCTAGAAGAACCCCCATATTGTGCATCAGGTCTGCTGGGGCAGTGCCACCCCATCCAGGGCCAAAGATTATAAAATCCCAGATCCAGAAGACCCAAAAACCCAGAGCCACTCAGTCTTGCCAGGGTTCAGCTGAAGCCTATTGTTCCCCATCTAGACCCCTACAGCCTCCAGGTACCAGGCCAGGATGTCAACAGCATCATTTAATTCATCCTGGAGATATATCACTGGGTATTATCAGCATACTAATGATACCTCACCCCATGGCAACAGATGATGTCACCTAACACCTTCATGTAGATGTTAAATAGGAGCAGAGAGAGTACTGGACCCTGCAGAATCCCACAAAGTAGGGGCCAAGGGCAGGGTCCCTCACTCCAAATCATGACTGGTACTGGCCATGCAGAAAGGAAGTGAACCAGCACAATCTGTGCCACCCACTCCCAACCTGCAGAGCTGATCCAGAAGGATACCATGGTTGATGGTATCGAAAGCCTCTGAGAAGTCAAGAAGAGCCAGGGCAGATGGACAACCCCTGTCCTGTTCCTGCCAGAGATGATCCAAAAGCGCAACCAATGTCATCTATATCTCATACCCAGCCCTGAAATCCAACTGAAAAGTGTCCAGATAATTTGCTTAATCCAGGGCCTGTTGAAGCTGCTGCACAACCACCTTCTCTACAGCCTTCCCCTCCAAAAAAGGAGATTAGACACTGGACAGAAATTGTCCAGCACAGTTGGATCCAGCAATGGCTTCTTGAAGAGGGGATGAGCCACAGACTCCTTAAGAAGTGTTGGAACAACTCCCTGTCTCAAGGAAGACTTCACCATTGCTAGGACACAGCAACACAACACCCTTCAGGCAGCCTTAACTAGCCAGGAGGAGCATGGATCTAAGAAGCAGGTAGCTAAGTTCACAGTCCCTAGAATCCTGTCCACTTCCTCAGGTCTAACAGGATCAAACTGTTCCCAGATAACAGGGCAAGCAGAGGGCCCTGGGTGCCTCTAAAGGTAAAGGTAAAGTTTCCCTTGATGTTAAGTCCAGTTGTGTCTGACTCTAGGGGGTGGTGCTCATCTCCGTTTCAAAGCCGAAGAGCCGGTGTTTGTCCGTGGACACTTCTGTGGTCATGTGGCCGGCATGACTAAATGGAACATCGTTACCTGCCTGCTGAAGTGGTACCTATTAATCTACTCACATTTGCATGTTTTCAAACTGCTAGGTTGGCAGGAGCTGGGACTAGCAACGGGAGCTCACCCCGTCACGTGGATTTGAACCGCCGACCTTCCGATTGGCAAGCTCAGCAGCTCAGCGGTTTAACATGCAGTGTGGACCTGTAATGTCAGAGTCCAGCTTAGAATGAATCCAAGCAATTTTGTCCATCAGATGCTCTGCAAATTCCTCTGCACAGCCTTGCAAGTAAACCCCTGAGTCCTCCTTTGCCAGGAGGGCTTGGGTTATCTTAAGGTTGCTAGGTGACTATCTGTAGACACAATAAGGGCAGAAAAGTACTGACACGTTGTTGCCCTTACTGCAACAAGGTAGGCCTTAATAGCAGCTCTCACCCACGTTCGGTTGAGTTTATCCCACGTCAACCACCAACAACACTCTAAGTGTCTCTTCTCTTGTTTCATCTTCCTAAGTTCCTCCATAAACTATGGAGAGTGATGGGATTCAAGTGAGGGGAATGGTTGCATGGGCGTGATCTGATCTAAAATCTCAGGCAGATCATCAGGAACAACCCCTAGCCTCCTCCGAAACCCATCCGGGTCCATTAATCTATTATTTAATTATCATTTTGCTATTTGCTGTTTTAGTTGTTTCAGTACTATATTTTATTTTTTGCACCATCTTGGGAACCAAAAGATGATACATATAAACGTATCTATAAATAAATGTATATAAATAACTAATAGTATAATTAGTAGAATGCTTCTAAGTGTTGTGACAATTATTTATTTATTTATTTATTTTATTTATCAAATTTGTCACCGCTCATCTCCTCCGACCAATATATTTTATCCTTGCAATGGGAAGGATAAATCCGTTAATATACCTTTTTAATGCCTTTTGTAAATGTAAAATGTGAACATTCATTTCTTATTATTGATTGCTCCATAATTACAGTGGACATTGGCAGGGCGGGGGGAATCATTCCTTGAAAACATAGTTAGGGTGCCTTGTTATCTATTCTTTCATTAGATTATCAGTTATATATTCCGTTTAGTTGATGCAGTTTTGTAGAAGATAGTTAATAATTTCTGTATTTTCATGGGATACTTGCTGAAGACTGATCTCATATGTCCTTCCCACATCTTAAAAGTAAAATTATTTTAAATGAAACAACAGCTGTTAGATCCATTTCTTAAGAGAGACCTGTTTTGCCCTCTCATTGGCAGTTCAAGGTGCTTGAGAGAGAAAGATAGGAAAGCAATGCGATCTGCGATTCCTTGAGAGAATATCAAATTCTTATAATTTTTTTGTTACATTCTGTTTTAAGAATATTAAGAATAGAATATTTTGTATTGTGAGAATAGTAGGGACTTGTGCATGAATGTGACTAGGTTTTTCCCGAAACATAACTGAAATAGTTGCTGCTTGGTTAGACAACTTCAACTTGGAATCTTCCATTAATGCAATACGCTGCTACTGGGGGAAAATGCTGGCACATGTGTTTGCTTTATTATATCCCTACCCTGGTTGACAATGTATATATAATTTAATCTGTTGTTTATGAAATTGTGGCACCTAACAAGCTTGAAACAAGGCTGTTTGAAGAACCATATTCTACAGTGAAAACTTTCCTGCCCTTTAAAATCAGTTATGTCCTTCCTTCTTATGTGCCATTGTGTTCAGCAGTGCAGTTTGTACAAACTCAGTTATGCTATCCCACTTAGGGAAGTCTTTGCCCTCAAATGAGAGCATCAGTATTTTGCAGGCAAAATCTCAATAAGCCCTTGGCTCTTTATTTTATTGATTGAGTTGGTTCTCCATAAGTATGTTTTCCAAAGCTTATAAAATATTTTTAAACATTTGTTAATATTTTATTTTATAATTTTAAATTAACTCATAAGATGTTTCGAGATACTATATATTAGAAGGGAACATGGAGTTTCTTATTTCTGTCAGCAGATCAGGTAGTTTAGAGAAATAACCATTCTGTAGCAGCACTAACAGTGAGTTCTAGAGTTGCCTTAATTATTTATTCTTGGTTAGGAAATATTTTAAGAATTTAGGAAGTTTCTGTTGAAAGTTGCCATCAGTTGCTGGATTAAAAGGGATATATATATATTTTTTAAGCTTCACTTTTGCCTTCAGATAAATGAAAACATTTTATTGGGCTTGAATTGTGTTTTAGTACATGCCTCTTAAACAATCTAGCCCAGTCTTCCTCAATCTGGCAGCCTTGAGATATGTGATTGCAAATTAGGGGACTTGTAGTCCAATACACCTGGAGTGGACCAAGTAGTAGGAGGCTGGCCTGATCTTTATAAACTAAGAGATCATTATGCAATATGCATGGAGCAATGAGATTACATCACAAAAGCTAAGGGGAAAGGATATGAAATTATTTTGTTACTTTTTGATGAGATTGTTCCATAATATCTCATATAATGTTCTTATGTTCATGAACCTGCAACAGATATTTTAGATTTTCAAATTTAGATCTTACTATAATTTTTCATAGCAAGGTTTATCACCATATTATAAAATTAGATACTTATTTCTGTTATTGTACTTAAATCTGATATGGTATATAGCTAGGCCTAAGTCATGCATCTGCTTTGTTCATTGACAAAAATGACACTGTTTTGAAATTTATCCTGTTGGGTATCATGTCATGATAGATATTGGTTTACAAGACTATTATCATTCTAGGTATCCTTTAGTATTTATGTTGACTGAATGCAAGACAGCATGCTTAAAGTATCCTTCCAAAAGACTCAAAGCAAAATACAGGAATTTTACACAATTGCTGCAAATTCCAAAGCCCATGGAAATAGATTTTCATAGATTGTAGTATGCTTGGCCACTCAAAATATTAAATGAAAATAAACAGTGGGACTCCATTAGTTTCCCTGAAAATGCTGTGGTTTCACTTCAGAAGACAAGCTTGAATCTGAATTTGGGGAAAACTGGTAATATCCGAGAGAATTATGTAAATTCTGGAATTATTGTTAAGATTCACAGTTCTGAAAAGGTATGAATAATAATGCATCTTTACCATTGGTATGTACATCTTTCTTTTGGTTTCTCTCATATACATACACATATACAGGGTGTACCAAATTAATGCCCCATAAGTTAATCAAAGTATGTTTTATTAATTGATTTTTTTTCAGAGAAAATGTTACAGTATTTAGGAATGTTCAAAGGCCATGTATCAAACAAGAAAGGAAGTTCTTGGAAGAAAATGGAAATCAATTTGAATGTATAATGTAATTTATATAATAAATTGTCTGTGAGGCCTGACTTTTGGTACACCTTGTATATATGTATGCAACTTCACTTAAATTAGTTAACAAGTGGAGAATACTTGGTATGTGTCATTTTGTCCTATACAGAGATGAACATACATTGGTAAAAAATGTGTAGTACATGCTTGTTTGCAGAAGGAAATTAATTATATGTCCTCATGATGTCAAATACCATGACTTAGGTACTTGGGTCAGATGTCAGAACTTAGGTACAGACGTTGCCTCATGACATCAGCATGCCTATAACATCCTTTTTACATAATATTGGTTTGCTGTGGATCCCCTGGTGTGGTAGATCAGGAAATAATTTGACAAAACCAATAAGATCTGACCTGTTCCTGTCCTAACAGCCAGGAAACACGCTGAGACAAGGAACTGGTCTTTAATATTTATTGCTAGTACTTAACAGGAATCCTAACAAACTGAAGAAGCGTGGGAAAACCCAGACATATAAACCCCAAAGGTTAAGGCGGTCCTGATCTGTGTCTCTTTGAATGGCTGACCAATTCCTCAGTGCTACGCATGTGCTTGACAGTCTGGATGGGAGCCCCCTGCTCGCCATCCTTACTCATGACAGTTCCCAAGTCTCTCTAACAATCTTTTCAATGGACTTACTGCCAAAAACAAATAGTGATATTTAAATAATAAAGAACTTAATTTCTCCCCCCTCCACCCCCGCCCCCAGCAGTCCCCTTGACACAATACATCTCAAGGGCAGACTAATATTTAAACAAACCATCCCTCCCTGTCTGTCCTAACAGCCAGGAACCATGCTGAGACAAGGAACTGGTCTCTAATGTTTTATTGCTTGTACATAACAAGAATCCTAACAAACTGAAGAAGTGTGGGAAAAACCCAGACATATAAACCCCAAAGGTTAAGGCGGTTCCGATCTGTGTCTCTTTGAATGGCTGCCCAATTCCTCAGTGCTATGCATGCGCTTAACAGTCTGGATGGGAGCCCCCTGCTCGCCATCCTTACTCATGACACTGTCCCTTTGCAAAATGACCTGAAGTCATATAAAGCAGTTGCCTCACTTTACTGTTGGGTTGGATTTCTTCTATCCATCTGATCCATCTCACCTCGCTCTTCCCTGTTGCCCTACTTCACTCTTACAAGCCTTGATCCTTCCCCAGTCAATTTACTGGGTGCTTCCCTCTTTGGTGAAGGTTGTTAACCTGCTTCTTGTCTGTCAGCCAAACACTGCCAGTGAGATTCCTCTGCATGCACAAGCTGTCCCTCCTCTCCATTGGCTGCAATAAGTGGAACCCTGGCTAGACAGAGTGCAACATGGAGAAAAGCTTCAGGGATCCTCCCTTTTCCTCTTGCTTCCTCATGATTAGTCATTAATTCTCTCTAATTTCAGAGAGAGAAAAGGCTACCCAACTGTGACTCTTATTTTCTGATCTGTTTAGGATGCTTGTCTTCTTAGACTAATCTTTCTTTTTCCTAGCTATGATACTAGACTAAACTTTTTCAGCTTTCCTTTCTCACCCGACTTTCTCTCTCTTGCACTGCTTCATAGCTCACTTTTCCATATTTCCTTATTCTTCTGAGTTCCCGAATTTCATTTATTCCTTTTATTCTTTGGGACAACCATTCCCTTACTGGCTCCAATCTGTCTAATCTTTTCATCTGCAGCAGCAGTCTATATCCTCTTAATCTCTATCCACTATTTGCTTTCTCTGTAGATTCCTATCCACTTCCCATTCTGATTTCTTAGCTACAAACCCAGTCCTTTTGCAACCAGGTAACTCTATTACTTCTTCTGGCATTTGCTACCAGTTGCCTCAAACTCTAATTCTTTTCAACTCTCAACTCTAATATAACCTACTAGACTGAAGTTGTATAACTCATTGAAGTAATACCATCAGGACTACAGTATATCATGGTTTTTTTTTTAATCCGTTCAATTGTGTCTGATTCTCAGAGACTGCCTAGACAGTTTTCTTGGCAAGGTTTTTTAGAAGTGGTTTGCCATTGCCTCCTCCAGAAAGTGACCAGCCCAAGGTCACCCAGCTGGCTTTGTGCCTAATGTGGGACTAGAACTCATGATCTCCTAGTTTCTTAGCCTGATACCTTAACCACTACACCAAACTGGCTCTCATATCATGGATGCATGGCTACTGATAGCTGAATTCACTGTCCATCCTAAACTGATAAAATAAACATCATCTGTGCTTCTGTGATAAAGATGGGTCCAAGAGCATCTTTACATCGTTCTTGATTAAGAGAGCACAAGTCCTTCCAGACCAGGCTGGGGAGATGAACCACTCAGGAACAGAAAATATTGTATCATATCTGAATAGAATTTCAGCTTATTTCATCTAGTCCTTGTCCATCTGAGGCACCAAATCAGGACATCCAGTGCTTCATTTGAATGAGATAGAAAAAGTATTATTGGTGAATTGATTGAAAACTTACTGCCAAGCTAAAGGTCGCTGAGTACTATATATGTAGTACAGAATGGAGAGAACTTCTGACAAACAAAGAGTGCTGTGTGACATATGCCTGTAATAGATATTCATCTATTTATGGTGTGACTATATCTATTTTCTTACCAGAACCAATTTGGCCCTTGTCACACCTGAGATCTGACTTGTAAAGTTATGAATTGGTCACTCACCACTTTAGAACACTTCATTCATGAAATAGTTTGAGCTTGAGAGTAACAAAACTTCTATACTGAATGTATGTTGATTTTGTTAAAAATAATGACATTCTGGAGTGCAGTGTAATGTATAAATGTATGCCTTTGCAGTGGCACACATCTGGGATGCTGCAAATGTCTTTTTTTTTTTTTTTTACTGTGCATGCATGTAAAGTAAGCTGAAGTGCTAATACAATCTTGTGCATATACAGGATTGCATAAATTTATAGAAGTGTAGCCTATCCATGAACGTATGCCACAGCAGTTCATAATTTTACATTGGTCTCTAATTTATATTATTATGGTATGTATTGAAAATATTTATATTTTTGCACATCATTACTAATTGCAGCTTTTAATTTTGATTGTAAAATTTCTCTTCCTTGAATATTCATGGGGAAAAGGCATACATGTGATACATGTGATATGCAGATTAGAAATCTCTTAACTACAGAAATAATGTTTTATGGAATTTAAGTGTGGATTTAATTAGATTTAGGATCACTTTAAAATAACCCAAAATTGAAACACTGAGGGTTTTTAATAATTTCACAAAGATTCTAATACTTCCTGGGAGATGAGTGAATGTTTCCACATGCTATTTATATGTTAATCTTGCAGAACAGAACTAATAATCTTATTCTGTTTTATTTTTGTCTTTTATAAACCTGTAATGTACTGCACAGCATACACAAAAATTGAAATGAGTGTTTTTATAATTAAACAAAGTTCCTAATGTAAAACATGCCTTGCAATTGGTTATGCTCTTTGCCACAGGCATCCATTTAAAATACACTGTTTGTGAATGAGAAGGGGGAGTTGTTTTATGTGTGCAACTGACATGAATAGTTCTGCTTCATTAGTTCAGTTGCTTAGAAGTCTTGTAATGTTGTAGTATCAGACCTCCCAAGTTAAGAAACAAAGCACCGTAAGCCATTCTGCATGCAATTACAAGCTGATTACACTATTCATATGGAAACTAACTGTTCACAATGTGATAGGGAGCCTATGCAAGCCACCAAATTACTCCACTCTGTATTGTCACATCAAGTAGCAAGAAGTCTTCAGTGCATCAGCCTGATCCTACTACAATTCACAGAATTCCCATTCAGTATGGCCGTTACCTCTACCTTCTGGCAATGCAGTTGTAGCACACGGGGAGGGCACCTAGCAGGGAAAGGCTACCCCAGGCTATACTTTGGCACTGTATGTAGAAATCATACACTTTTTTTTTTGTTATTGTAATTATTTCATCCTTTCTCAATTTGATGCAAGCAAATTACTAAACCTGGGACGCGGTGGCGCTGCGGGTTAAACCGCTGAGCTGTCGATCGGAAGGTCGGCGGTTCGAAACCGCGCGGCGGGGTGAGCTCCCGTTGCTCGTCCCAGCTCCTGCACACCAAGCAGTTCGAAAACATGCAAATGTGAGTAGATTAATTGGTACCGCTTCGGCGGGAAGGTAACGGTGTTCCGTGAGTCATGCTGGCCACATGACCCGGAAATGTCCTATGGACAACGCCGGCTCCAAGGCTTTGAAACGGAGATGAGCACCGCCCCCTAGAGTCGGACTCGACTGGACTTTACGTCAAGGGAAACCTTTACCTTTACCTAAATTACTAAACCTTCTTTGCAGAGCGCCCTCAAGCCATATTTTGCCACATTTAACAAAATACTGGTTAACTTCAAATCAGAAAAGCAGGTAAGGAATCCTTCGATGCAGACAGAGATGGGAATGTGCATATGTGAGTTAGTTGGCTGTTTTTTCACATACTGTAATTTAGCATTATATCTGAGCTATCTAATGGGCAAAATATTATTTTATTTATTTATTTATTTATTTTATATCCTGCCATTATTACGATATGAATATGAATGCAATTTTACTTGTGTGAAAAAAGAAAAGTGTTTATATTAGGAAAGATAGCTTATGTGAATATAGTTGCAAAGTTGCCAAATGATCTCTTCAAATGTCACTTAAATGTACAGTAGATAGATAGGTCACCTGTTTCCCAGAAGCTCTTAATTCATTGGATTTCCATTTTACTAGAATTCAGACTAAATTCACTGGATCTCCTGCAGCTTATTAATGTATCCAAACACTTGCCCAACCTGTATAGTGACTCCTCATTCAGATATTAGAAGAAAATAGTTCTATTTCTCATCATCACTCTGAATGACTATTTAAAGTTCTGTCTGGTTTAATTATGTTTTAAAGATAAAGACCTGTATATCTGCATCAACAATACCTGAATATCAAACTGAACAGGCATAATAATTGTCTGATGGAAACCTTATTCACTCTTGTATGCTGTATTATATTTCTGTTAAGAATCCTTTTTTTCCAGTAGAACAGCAACTTCCAGCAGAATGTCACTACTTGTAGAGCAGCATGGAAATGGCCTCGAAGAAGGTGTTCAACAGTCATTAGGTAAACACCAGCTTAGGCCTGAAAGGGAGGAGGGAGTGAAAAAGAAACTCAGGAGTGCCCTGCCTTGATTCTCTTGGTATAAGAGTTGGGAGAGAATATCTGTAAGACTTTCTAAATTCTGTTACTACACTTTGCAGGAATGAAGTAGAGTTATAGTAGTCTAGGGGTGGGAGGTGGGGCATTTCCTGTCCTAGCCTACTTCAAAAGACTGAGACCACTGCATACAACATATTATCCTTACATTTACATACATCTATGTAAATTTAGCAAATACGGTTTTATTACAAATCTATGACCTTTTCTGGCAGCTTCTTTTTTATGTGTGCTAGCACTCTTGAAAACAAGATGGTGGCCAGAGGACAGCTTTTACTTTTCTCAAGTTGAAACTAAAAAAGATACTGGTATCTCTGCCACTCTCTAATTAATAGACAGGATAAGAGAAATTTCTGGGGTAGTAGGGAGAATGTGTTTTCTTGTCCTCCTTCCCCACTCCATGCTTATCAGTCCACATGTCTTCAAGTTCCCAAGGCTGAGAAACCTTTTCTATGGTATAGACAGAATCAGCTTGTTTTCTTTTTTTAACCCACAGAAGAATTTGGCCAAGCCATAAAAGATTATGCTTACATACTACAGATGACTCACAATGTATCATAAAATCATAGAGCTGGAAGGAACCTTAGATATCCTCTAGTCCAATCCCCTACAGCATCTTTGACAGATGACCATCTAGATAATTTTGAAGACCTCCAGTACAGGAGAATGCATCATTTCATATGGCATCTGACAGTTATACAGTCTGCAAGTTCATTTTTAAAAAATGCAAATTCAGTAAAGCTTCAATATTATGTACACCCAAGTCAACAACCTTTGGATGCAATCAAACCAACCTGAATTCTGTTGTTCGGCAAATCAGACCAGACAACGTTCAAATATTTCACATAATATATGTAAATTTTAAGTAAACTGCATACCATTTTCATCAATATATGTGAATAATGTACAATTACATAAATGTTACGTACGTGACATAGATACTGTGGACATCTAGCTTTAACCGACACCGTTTCCCCAATTTGGCCTTTAAAAATGAGATTTTATTGTTCTTCTAATATATGATTCCTTTTTTTCCTCTGATAATAAGAATATATTCCAAAACAAAGTACTCTTTCTTGATTAAACTTTAAGAGAAGCACAGGTTTTTAGGTCCATCATAACTAGAGCTAAAGTCAACTCACTTAGTAGCTTGGTTTGATGACCGTAACTTAATTGCCTGTAGAATCTGGTGGTTCTTTGACCTCAGGATTGAATTCACAGTAAGCACAGGGGGCATTTCTTGTATATTTGTTTCTCTACAGCAAATGGAGTAAGTACCACAATTTCACTGTGGTATAACTTCTTTTAAAAACAAATTTACTAAGCAGTTGCTGAAGGCAAGAACAGACGTACTAAATTAAAAAAAAACATCTGTTTTATTTAAGAAGGCAGAGTAGTCTTCAGTAAGAATGGGCAACTTGCTTTTACTCTATGTGGGAACTATTTGGTAATTAAATACCCAACAGAGGGAAACTTGTGCACAGAAGTGTAGCATTGTGTGTGAGACATCACTTAAGAATATCTTGAGCCTGGACTTCTTTCCATGCAAAACTACAGAATAAAGGAAGAGACATACTGTAACGTGCTGAATTGCATTTTTTCATTCTGCAAAATGTAAAAGGAATGTAGTCAGAGACAAAACTGAATTCTAAACATTTCATCTGATGTATAAGATAGAAAATTGGAACTGCCTTTCTGCTCTTAAACACTAAAAATATGATTTTATTACTACTGCAATATAGTAGTATGTTAATCCCAAGACCAATTTTGTATATTAATGAGGAAAAAATTAGGAATGTTGTACATATTTAATGGCAAAGTTTTTATTTTTTTAGTTTGTTATCACCTCCTGGTGACTGGTGAAATTTCCATATTTACAGCAAGCCCTTTGTGAAGACATGAAGACCCCAAACTATGAACTATTCTTTACAGGTAATCCTTGCTTAATGATGGTAATTGGGACTGGCAACTCCATCACTAGGTGATATCAGTTACGGCAGTTCCAGTTGCCATCATTAGGCGAATTCTGTGTGGTCATTAGACATGATGTCACAGAACTGCCATTTGCAACCTCCTGCTGGCTTCCCCATTGATTTTGTTTGTCAGAAGCCAGCAGTGAAGATCACAAATGGCAATCACATGACCGTGGGATGCTGCTACCATCATAATTGCAAGCTGTTTGCTAAGTGCCCAAATCGCAATCGCATGACTGTGGGGATACTGCAACGACCGCAATTACAAAGACCAGCCATAAGTCTCCTTGTTCAGCACTGTTGTAACTTTGAATGGTCACTGAATGAGTGGTTTCTGAACAAGGATACCTGTACTTTTTTAGGCCTGACTGGATAGTATATATCTTTCTTGCAATTCAAAGTGGCCCTTGGTACTTTTCAGATATCCAGTATTACAGCTTCTAAAATCCCCAATTATATTGGCTGCCCTATTGGCTGTTGTTGTTGTCATTATTATTATTTTATTTTATTACAAAATCCCCCAAACAGTAAAAACTGTTCAAAACATAAAACAGCACAGATAGCGCTTACTAAAACAGCCATAACTATTTTGGCCTGGTTACTTGAAGACCGCCTGTCTCCCATAGTATCTGCCTGGTTGGTTCAGTCTGGTAGGGTTGGCATGCTCCGGGTTCAATCGATTAAATATTGTGATCTATTGGGACCCCAGAAGTGCACCTTCTCTATAGCAGCACCTGCCCTCTGAAATTAAATTTCTCACAATATTTGAATGGCCCCCACTCTGCTGGTATTTCAAAGGGCCCTGAAGACATGGCTCTTTGCCTAGGGGTTGATTGATGCCCCTTTTCTTCCTTGTCTTTGTTGCTATATAGGTTTGTTTTCTCTGCCATCTTTGTTCCTTTGTGTTGTTCCTTGTTTTAAAATGTTTTTAACAATTTGTAAACTGCCCAAAGATGCTGGGAATTGGGTGGCATAAAATTAATAAATAATAATAATAATAATAATAATAATAATAATAATAATAATAATAATAAATGTAACAGGAAATCATAACAGGGTCCCCACAAACACATAAACTCCTGGCCTAGGACCACAGCCACGTCTCAAGGGCTTTCTGGAACTGCAGGAGAGTGGGCGCTATCCATCTCTGTGGGAGATGCTGTTCCAGAGAGCAGGAACTGCAACAGCCTAGTAGTCCAAAAACATCTGAAGGATCACACTCCTGAGTCATCAATCCAAGATATACACACTCTTCTAACTCACTCCTACAGTATGTGCTGTCACCTTCACATTGACATCTGATGCCTATTCAGCTGGTGGACCAACACATTTCTCCAGTTTTTCCCCCGCTCTGAATTAATTTCAATATAGCATTCTAAGCTGAGTTTACATTTTCTTTTCTTTTATGCAAGAGAAACGCTGTGCAAGGAAGAACACTTTTTTTGCTCATTACTAAGTGCTTTCAGCCATTTCCCAGCAAATGACTGGCCTTGCTTTGTGTTGGAAATAGAAGTTGTCTTTCTTCCTTGATTGTTGTTGTTTTATTAGTCAATAGTGGTGGTAAATGTCAGATGAGCCACTTAAGTCTGTAGCTTCCCCACAGCTCATGTTCTGTAATTAAATATGACATTTGTAAGTAAGCCTTATTTGTGAATGATAATGTCCAGTAACATATGACATATTCAGCATTTGCCATTCACCTTCTTCTCATTTATCAAAATGAGTGTGGTTAAAAGTGTGGCTTATTCTAGATGCTTTGGTTAGTATTGCACTTTCTTCTAATGCAATTTAATGCTTATTGATTCCCCCCCCCACATGATTATTGTCCTAGTGTATATGGAACTGGCAGTAAATTTCTGTTTAATAACTTGCCTGAAGGACTTGGATATTGTAGCAGTAACACATTTGGAGCTACCAAATTTTGAAAGGCTGGCATAGCAGTTCATACATCCAATGTTAATTTGGAAGAAAATGAGATTAGAGTTGGTCCACTTGTGACTCAATCCACTGATCAGTGTGATTGCCAATGATACGATTGGTAGACTGGGACCTTAGTGTCTGATAAGATAGAATGCTGATTTGGGGAGGTATTATTTTTCTGTTTAGAATCAGTATCTGATTAAGATGTTTTAATAATAAACAATAAAAATAATGTCAATTTCTCCCCCTAATCACTTCAAATTTAGTAGGTATGATGAGAAAGTAAAGCCAACATCTTAAACAGTGATTTTTTTTTGTGGAGCTTTATTGCACATAAAAGCCTATCAACTTTGGGAAAGACAAAAATTCGTACAATTGAAGCCAGTCTATACAATCTCTTCAAAATGGTTGATTTTGGAGTTTATAAGAACCTTATTAGTCTATATGATACATTGCCAACAATAGATTTTTTTTTCCTTCTCTCAGTTTATTTAACAAATCAGAGACTGACTGCATAGTCATTGCTCTACAAAAAGAAACATCCATCTTCTACCACAATGATCCCAAGTGTAAAATGCCTATGCTGTATGTCAACTTGGAATGGGACTTTATCAGAAACTGCTTTGGTGATTGTTCCAGGGGAATGCTGGATCTTGACTAAAGCCAGTGTGTTTTATTTATTTTTTAAATGATGTTAATCAATGCATATGTCTGCTTAAGATCAGTTTGACAGCTAGTATTCCCTTTTTTTCAGTTTTATTCTTCTGACATGCAATATCACAATTAACAGTTGTGTGATGTGTCATTGCATGAAGAGTCATTATTTGTAGCCACACAGGGTTGGGAAGTCTCAGCTATCAGCCTCTTGCTTTTTCAGCTACAGATAATGATCTAGCTCCTTCTTGTGGTGCTTTGCTGGACCTGCAAAATAAAAAAAAGCCTTTCTAATGTGGTGAACAGAGTGCAAAGAAAATAATCCTTCTCCTTTCTGAATAACAGAATAAAGCACTTGTGATAACCAGTTTTCCCTAATTTTGTTGGATTACAATACCCAGGCACCACAATAGGCTGTGTATTATGAGAGTCATGGCTCAATTTATCTGGACATACCCCTACCCAAATGGGTAGGGCTGATCTTCATAATAGAGAACTCTGTTTTACAGAGCATATGATAGATGATAGATAGAGTAGGTAGATGATAGATATAGATGTAAGTTTTTTTGCTAGTAGAACTGTGACTAGAAATGCTGTCAGGGCAATCTTTATTTTAAAAAAATAAACACTAAATAAGTATAATGTGATTTTATGCTGTCCTTATTGCTTATTTTTGTGATAAACTTATAAAGAGACTGGCCACATGTAGAATGAGACAAGGGTATTGAAATCTGTGTAGAAGATGGAATTTTAGCAGTGTTTGTACACTATCTACAGTGGAGTTATAGCAGTTGGGAAGGC
Source organism: Candoia aspera (assembly GCF_035149785.1). NCBI lineage: Eukaryota > Metazoa > Chordata > Lepidosauria > Squamata > Candoiidae > Candoia > Candoia aspera. The sequence continues at coordinate 43,065,968 of NC_086159.1, read as the reverse complement.
CCTGGACATGATGCCCTTTCAGGGGCTGAGTTACGCTCCTGAAAACTTCACTGAATATTTTCTCAATATTTTCTTTTTCTTATTCCCCCAATTTGTACTTGCTCTTTCTCCACTCTCTTTCATCAATGCACATGTTCCCTCCCTCCCTCCTTTCCTCCTGCTTCAACAGGTAGAGGCATTAGCAGCCATACAAGTCTTCTGCTGATCCTTTTTTCTTTTAGCCAAAAAGTGTTAAAACGGATGGCCCTAGACTCACAGCCAGTAGTCCAACTCTTTCAGTACAATTGCTTATCTATTGTGCATACTAGTGTTTCCTAACTTTATTTTGAACCAAAAAAAAATAGGTAAGGAGGCAGCCACAGTGATGGCATACTTCCTGCTGTATGACCATTTCATTTGTATCCAATTTGAAGATAAAGCAATTTAATACAATTCTTTTTGTGTTGTATAGATATAAACATTGTATTTTTAATTCCCAAGATTGTTCATGAATGCTACATCAAAAATAGTCAATTAGTTTTCATTTCAATATCTTGTACTTAAACGGAATCACAACACATGCTATAGAATGAAAACCTTCAATTATAGAAGACATACTCCCTTATGAATTATGATATAGTTTGTTACAAAGATTCACAACTTATAACTAACACATTTTGTTTCCTCTTGCCTCTTCTTTTCACTTAATGCAGCAAGCCTACATCCCAAAGACCTTTTATGCTTCTCTTATGGATCAGTGACAAGTGACAGAGCCAAGACAATTCAACAGCTCCTATGCCTTGAAATTATTTTAAGCTGCCATAGATCTAGGATGCATTTGATCTTAAATAACTGACTTTAGCTCAAGAATGTTACATTTGTCTTTGCCAGCTGACTATATTATTTCATATAGTATGCATTCCAAACTATGCACATTTACTTCGACACAAACTTTCTGGTGGTATGCACAGGACTCTAGCTTTCATTTAATTAAAGGAAACATTTTGTTTGTTTGATTCCATGAAATATAGTTAAAGACATCTAGTTGGTGTTTGTTTGTTTGTTTGTTTGTGTTAGCAGGTTGCCTTTGGCCTAGGAGAGATCAGAAAAGTCATACACCAGGCATTTCTATAAAAATAATTTTATTTACAGAAAGCAAACATATTTAAAAGCTTCTGCATTCTTACAGGCTCTCAGTGAGAGCTGCTTAACTCTCTACATGCCTACACAGAAGGGAAACTGAAACTAAAACAAGTCCAGGCAAGTTCTTCCCCCCACCCCCATGCAACAATTAACAACTGAAAAGGGGACAATTAAATTCAACCTCTTCACCCGGCCAAAATGATTAGTTACCATAGTAACCTTAATCTGTAGTAGAAAACATATTAACAGTTTGTTTAATTTTTATCCTGCCTTTATTATTTATTTATTTATTATATTAATATGGGTATGAAATAAAAGACAAAAATTGTCCTTGGGTTACAAGCTTATTGGACCTTTCAGTGCATCACAAGCATCATAGGACAGTATATTTTCTCCCCACTGATATTAGGAATAGAACACCAACCCTATAGGGCAAATTCTCCACTCTACCTTCCTAATGTTATTTTCTGAAAATTCCAACTGCGTCCCCGTCCCCAAAAGGATGGTGCGGGAGCACTGAGGGAAGGCTGAAGAGTCTAGTGTTTTCTAAGCAGGTCCTAAAGCCTCCAAACCAGATAAGAGTTCTTTTCCTATCATTCTATATTTGCAGTTAGATAAACTTTTGCTGTTATTTCTATTCTCAAGTAATTGGAGGTTAGAAATCTTTGGGACTTACTGTAAAATCACTGTCTCTAATATCTATCAGTGTATCCTTCATAGCTCTTTATAGCACTGGAAGAAAGCTGCAAGTTGTTCCAGGAGTGAGGGCTAAGGAGCATGCCAAAATACATCCAAACAGTTTTTTTCCTCATGCCAGTCTTTCCAATCTAGTGGAGCCTAGAGGCCAGTGTTCTGGCTTTAACACACATTGAACTACATAAATCCATGATTTACAGTAAGTTTATTGATAACAGAACTTGAACATCAAAAATGAAACTGAAACGTCATCACACTAGATTGGAAGAGAATATGTGTACTTCCCAATGTAATTTGACAGAAAAGATGTTGAAAAAATGTTTATCTTATTTATATGGTATAAATGCAAGGGTCAGTTTTAATAAAAACCAACATTGGAAGTTATACTATCAGAGAATATTTAATATATTCTATTCAGCTATACTTATCAGATATATATGTAATACATTTAATATATTCAATTCAGCTATGCTTCTTGCAACAAAGTTGGAAGGATGAAAAGGTAGTGGTCAAACTAATGCATCTTTATCTTTTGCACTTTAAAGCTTATGCTAGGAAGAACAGTGTCTATACTCTTATGAATATGATTCTCAGAGATTGTAGAAAATGCAAAGCAGCAGGCAGCCACGGGGTGGTCATATTTGGCACTTATGTTGGTCAGCTCTCTCACTGGCTGCCAAAGGTAATTACTGGAAAGGGTTTTAAACCTTACTTGTTTGGGAAATGAACCACTTTCCTATATTCATGTAGATCTGGGAACTTATATTTGGCTGTACAAGGCTGGCTTGGTAGTATAACAGCCCAGTAAACTTGTTTGCTTAAGAAATGTTCTCTTACATTAGCCAAAGATATATATATTGTTTAAAAAACAACAACAACCCGAAAGTGTAGGATTTTTTTTCTTGTTTTTGCTGGAGTCTCAAGATAGAAGTCAGTATGGTTCAGTATAGTCTGGTGTGCAGTCTGTTGCATTGATAGCTTTGTTATTTATTTACTAATTTAATAATATTTTTGCTGTTGGAGCTTGAAACATTTTGAGCAATGATTAGTGAAGCAAGTTTTTTTAAACTATGAAAGGAGATTTAATTACATAAAATACTTAATAGGGATAAGCAAAACAGCACCTACATCCTACCAGGAGAAGAATCAAAAAGCATGTGCTCTGTGTTTGTGTGTCTGGGAAGTAAAGGCAGAACGAAGTGGTCTTAGATTACCAATTTCTTAAATGAAGAGCAGGCAAAGCAATAGACAAAGAGACCACAGAGTTAATCCTTAACCATATATACCCTACTGTCCCCATGTGGTCAGTACGTCATGGGACTTGATTAACTTTTATTATTACAAGAGGATATTACTGAAATGTTACCAGGAACTAAAGAGTTTGTTCTAGACCAATTTAACTTCTGAAACTCCTTTATCCACAGAATAAGATGCTAGTAAAGCATTTATGAGAAGTTTGTTTTTATCTCTAGCATTAAATAGAAAGAAAGCCATGAAAAAACAGAAGTCCATATTAGTAAATGCTTTGATGCAACCAGAATCAAGGCATAAGCTGAATCCAATTTCAGATTCAGAACACAAGATAAATGCAATATGAATCAGCTGGATCAGAGTGAACAAAACTTACAAGAAGCTGAGTTTTATTAGCAGAAATACTTTGAAAAAGCCAACAAATCATATAAATTGTCAGTTTGTCAATTATTACTTAACATTATGTAACAAACAGGAATATTATCTGGAAAAGATTGAATAATGAAACATTACTTACAAAATTTACAAATGAACCAAAATAAATTCTTCATCATCCTATAACACAGGCAATAAAGAACTCAAAATTGAACAAAACTCCTGGAATGTATGCATTTCTACAATATATTATAAGACTTCAAAAAATTCTGATCAGACCTTTAACTGAGGTGAGTGAGATTCAAGAACACAAAAAAATCCATCTTTTGGAAAGAATTGGAAAGAATTTTTATCTCTTTGATTTTTATTTTTACAGAAATAATACATCCTGATCAAACTGGATGTGTTCCAAAGATTTATATTATAAATAATATTAGACACACGTTGAATGTTATGGATAAGAACCTGCCCCCCCACGGGGCTATTATTTTTCTTGATACGGAAAAAGCTTTTGACAATCTGGAATGGACTTTTATAGCTGTGGTTTTGAAAAAAATGGGTTTCAGTCTAACATTTCTTATGTGGATATGGAGTATTTATAAGGAAGAAAAAGCCAAAATAATAGTAAATGGCTCTTTATCATAGCAAAGTACTATATTGAAAAGGATAATGTCAGAATCCACAATCAAAGAATTGGTAGATCGTTTGATCATGTTCTCTGCCAGTTTGAGCCAATGTATGTCAAGCACCAGAAGGGAGGGGGGAATCAAGGAGAGTGAGAAAGGACAGTGTTTGGTCTAATGATGGATCTCAAGGTTGTGTCAACTGGAAATGTTTGGAAGTAGAATGCCGAACTGCTGGGGCAAAGGGGAAGGAATGTGGAGAGTGATTCTGGCTTGCCTGTTTGCTTTTAATTAGGTAGTTTGAGCGGGAATCTTTAGTCATGGCTTTTTCCTTTACTCTGTACACATCTTCAATAATAAATCTGAATTCTGCATTTTCAATGGCTGCATGAGTCAGGTCATTATTGGGACAATTGTGTCAGATTCTTACAGATAAGACAAGGTTGTCCTCTGTCTCCTACTTTATTTTTGTTGGCAGTAGAACTATTAGCAAGCCAAACAGATCAAGAACATAAAATTTCAGAAATCAGATTAATGATGCAAGAACATAAACTGAAATTATTTGCTGACCACATTGTACTTAAAATTACACAACATAAAGGCTCTTTAATATCATTAATGGAACATATACAGCAATATGGTCTCAAGTCAGGCTATCATATTAATAAAGAAAAAACCCAAATGCTGATACAGAACTTAACAGAAGAAAAAAAGCAACATTTGCATCAAATAACAAGCTTCAGTACTACAGTAAAGAAAGTTAAATATCTAAGAATTTTCTTGACAAAAATAATAAGGACTTATTTAAAAAAAACAACTTTACCAAAACCAAAGAATACTAATACTACTTTTATTGGAAGGTTACAGTAACAGAATCTTTCCAATCTGAAAGCACTTCCCCGCTCCGCAGCCTTTACATTCCAGAGAACTAGGGAGGGTCAATTCTGAGATGCTTTCTCCACTCCCATTCCTGCTTTTGAATCAGATTTCTCTTCTTAGACCATTTGCTAGGCTGCAGCTCTTCCTCCTTTCTCTCAAGGTTATTCTTACAGTCCATTACAAGAACAGATCATGTTTTAGGTCATATTTATGCAGAACTATTGAAAATTCAAAAGAGTTCCCAAACTTTAAAGTACCACTGTATCTCCTTCATTATCTGTTAATTATTTGTAAGGGGCAGGATTTCCAGACAGCTTGCATAAATATCTTTGGGTTGATTCAAATAGAAGTAAACAATTAATAATGCAATAATGGGGAAAATATAGAAAAAGAACCAGCTTTTCTTCTTCTTCTTAACAAGCTGGCTTAATTATTGCATGTCTATTTCTATGGAGAAGAACATACTAAAAATGTTTTGTGGAAAAGCAGTACTTGGTTCAGCTTGTAAGACTTAATTATTGATAAGACAAAGATAAAATCTTTTGAGAATCATGTTTCACAGTGGTCTAGTAACCTAATTGCATTCAGTATGTTCAAATAAATAGTACAGCACAAAAATAATTGCAGAAACAAGGGGAAATATTGAGAGATTTAACAGAATTAAAAAAAAAAACTTATAATGTGTAACTGTTAACACTGTCCTGTTCAGACTAAGCACCAGACAGATTCTCAGAGAATATTCTTTATTAAATAACTATTTACAATAATTAAGTCCTTGATATGAGAGACTGGGTTGAGCAAGCCCAACTGGGCCAACTGGATCCAATTGGAACATGAAGGCTGGAGGCAACATTTCTCAAACTGGAACAGTACTGGAAGGACACTGACGGTGAATCTGACTCACTGGATCTGAGCTCAGGACTATGAACAACAGACAGGGATGAACTGAAGACTTGGATCAGGACTCGAACTCAGAGCAAGGTTAGACTCGGCTGGGGGTTCTAGACTCAGCTGGGTACTCTGAACTGAAGACTTGAAGACAAGGTTTGAAACTGGAGGAAGGCTGGACTCAGCTGGAAGCCCTGGACCTGACTGGATTCTCTGGACTGGGGACTTGGAGCAAGGCTTGGGACTTGGAACTAGGCTGGATTTGGCTGGAAACCCCAGACTAGGCTGGATTTCTGGGTTGAAGACTGGGAGCAAGGCTTGGAACTTGGAACTCAGCTGGGCTCGGCTGGAAGCCCTGAACTAAGCTGGCAACCAGATCCTGAACATGATAGGTGTGAAATTCCTGGACACAACGGAGCATATGAAGTGCAGGTGTGCAGGACTGAAGGCAAATGGTGGCACTAGAACATCAAGGCTTGCCCATGCTGCTGAGGAGATTGCAGAGTTTCATGGCTGGAAGCAAGGCAAAGGCTGCTGGACACAGCTGACGATGATTCCAGGTTGGCAGCAGATGCAGGATTCAATTCGTTTTCAGAGTGGAGCTCAAATGCTGGTTCCTCTTCGGCCACAGACACTGATGCTGGTAAGGACTCTTCTCCCGAAGCTGCAGGCTTAGAGGATCAGTTCTCTCCAGCAACTTGCTCTTTGCACAGCTGCCTTTTATCCTGATCTTTGGCGCGCTTGGAGTTTCCTGTAGCCAATCAGGCTGCCTTCTCCTTCACATGCTTTTCAGCCCGTCTCTGGCGTGTGCTGATTGGCATATTCAAATCCTCCGGATCTCGCCCAATCAGCATTGTGGATTCTTCCTGCTCTGCTGAGTCATGCTGGAGTTTTGTTTCTCTGATTTCAGCCCGGTAAGTTTCCAATTCCTCCTCTGACTCAGAACTAGTGTCATTTTCCAAGTCAGAGGCAAGCTTGGTTCTGACAACACTTGCATTTAATTTATGAACTGTTAGTGAAATTTGACTCAGAAACAGATCAAGGATTGCATGATTAAATTCTGCAGAATTTTAATACTATAATAAAGATGCAATCATGGGAATTTCAATGGAGGAAGAACATTAAATTTACTCTGAACATTCAGAGAAAATTGATATAAGATGTTTTATTGTTGGTACTCTAGTGCAGTCTTGATCTCTAAAACAAATAATTCATTTTCTTTTAGAGAAAACCTGTTAGAAGTACAATGAGCAAGTTGAATATTTTTTTCATATTTGGTGGCAATGTGGGGAAGCCAGTGGTATGGTGGTAATTGTTTTATATCCAGCTCCCTGAAAAATAAATAGATAAAAAAGTCCAATGCTGCCACTGCACCATGCCACCATGCCATACGGCTGATCAGTGCACCAGCAGTCCTAGGTCGACTCTGCTTTCAACCAGTCTGCAACATTCCAGAAAATTTAACGATCAGCCCTTGTGAGCTCCAGCACACCAATGGATGAAGCATAACAATTTTGGAAAACAATTTACATTAGTATTAAATTTTGAAAGTTGAATTCCCTCTGCAATTGGAGTTTTTTAAATTAAATTTTACTCAACCATGCAGTCCTTCAAAGTATATTGAACTAGTCTTAATCAAAATTATTAATAATAATAATTTTAAAAAGGTCACGTGGTATTGAAGAGACAGTGCAGTTGGTTTCATATCTCCAGCACTAGCCTGCCCCAATTTTGACAGACTCTGGACAGCAAACACAAAAATGCAAATGTAAAAATAAAAATAAATATAGTAGCTAAATATGGGTATAATACAACAGCTGGTACAATTAAGAAATTCCTATAATTGACAATGTGCCAAGGCATATTGGAATAGTGCAGATTTTTCTTCCCTGTGAAATGAAAGAGAGGTTGGGAGCTTGTATACCTCTAGAGCAGGGATCCCTATTTTTTTTGTCCTCACACCTCCCTTTAGTGTAATCTTAATGTTCACACCTCCCCTAAAAATCCAAACACCAAAATGAACAGAAATGAACAATAAAACAATTCAATGAAACTTTGGGAAAGGTGGATTTATTGGAACAATGTAACTAAAGGTCCTTCACACCTCCCCTGGACTCTGTCTGCACCTCCCTAAGGAAGGTATACCTCACAGTTTGGGAAACTCTGCTCTAGAGATTTCAGAGGCTGGGGGTTCCCACAGAGAAACCCAGTCCACACCTCTTAAGGGACAGAGATTCTCAACAGGTCTTCTCTAGATGCCCAGACCAGATGGGAAGATTTAGTCCTAGCAAGGTGCCTTGCTTTATGGTTGATCAAATATAGAACCTACAGATACGCAGTACAAGCAAAAGATCTAGGCAAATGCAAGAACTGAGTTTTGGGATGCAGATATTTCATTAGTGTATTCTCATGGGTCTTCCAAACCGGTGAAATCCTAATTCCAATTGCACTGTCAGGGTTGTGACGATGTTTACCACTTAGTGGAATGTTATCTATAAATGCTAGACTTTATAGCAGGGCTTTTCTTTTAAGTGAGAAAACAAAAAGATTTCACCAAGGTGGCTATCTCTGCCTTTCATGGAAATACTGTAATGTATGGTAAGTGAGAAGTGCCAGAGTTTATTCCTCTCTAGATGATATAACTTGGGCTGAATTGCAGGTGGAGTACTGGATTTCATAAGGCATGGTTTAGCAGTCTGGGAATAAGCTTCAGTTCTGAATAGTCACCCATCACAGCCTCACACTGTCCTTTACCTAAAATGTTGTTGACAGTGCAGAACTCCTGATTAGTTAACATTCTGCTTAGTTAACCATTATCAAATCAGAGTTTATAGTTTTGGACAAAGCACAACATTCTGATTAACAACAATATAAGATCTGATGAAGTTGTAGAAAACCTTCATAGAAATACCTTCTTGTAAGAGAAGGCATTCTTTTAACACATGCAATGTGCAGAATAATCAGATGGTTTCACAATAAGGTTGAGTGTGCAGCCTATACTCATGTTAACCTTTTGTGTAACATATTAAGAAGACTATATTAAAACCAGAAGTAGAATATGCTGCTGCCCCGGGATCCAGGCACTGGGCAAGGGTGCAGCCCTGGGTGCAGAGTGCTGTGCATGCAGAAAGCCCTCATCCTTCTACTTCCTCCAGTTCTGCTGCCACCCTGAACCTCCCGCACAGCCACCACCTTAACCCAGAGAGTTCCTGCTGCCACCTCTCCTGCCTCGCCAGCCCATCCCACTGCACTCTCCATGGTCTTCACGGTCTTCAGGCTATTGCTCCTTCACCCACACCACTGCCCTGCCTCCTCCACTGGCTCCATCCTGCTGCTCCTCCCTGGCCAGGCCCAGTGAGCTCCCTTCGGCAAATGAGGCTGTACTACCCTGCAGTGCTTGCTATGCTAGTCCTGGGTCTGCACCCTCACCCAACACTGTATCCCAGGTCAGCAGCAGCAGGAGGAAGAGCGGCAGTGGCAGCAGGGGGCAGCAGGGATGGGTGGCAGAGTGCAGGGTGGCCAAAAGGGCAGAGTTGGGGGGAAGATAGGTAGGTGGGGGGCGTTGAAGCAGAGGCAGTTCACACAGGGCAGGACAAATGTGAGGTCCTTGCCTAACAACCACATGGTCCTGGCCTAACGACTGCAACTGGGACTGCTGGAACTGCCGTTGCTAAGCAGCATGGTCACATGATGTTTGCTTAATGACCACTTTGCTTAGAGATGAAAATTCTGGTCCCAATTAGGGTCATAACTAAGGACTGTCTCAGAAAGAATTTATTGTGCAGATTAAGGAAAGTACACAAAAATCAGTAGAGATTTTTTTTTTCTTTTTAATTTAATTATAAGGAAGAGGTTCTCAAAAACTGCTATTTCTGGGGGTGGGGAGGGCATCTATCAGTATATAAATTAAATAATTACATGTGTTATATTTTCTCAAATCCTGTATTCTAGATTTATAGTGCAAAATTTATGTTTATATTTGGGTATCAAAGATAGTGTACTTTCCTTTGTTCTTCTACAATAGAATGACAAATAGTTGGAAAATTATAGAAGTATAGTATCTTGAGGAAATTACTTCTTTGCTCAGGTAGTCTTGTCTTATGTAGTACTTAACAATGCAAGCTCTACTTCTTGCATATTTGGGGACCACACAAATGCAGACCATACTCTTTTATGCTGTCATCTTACTGAGATTATTTTAATAGATAAATTTGGCCACAGACAATGTAAGCAATTTGTGGTCAAAGCTGTTGTTTAATGGAGAACATGCACCAGGAGAGAGAACTTTCTAAGGAAATGAGCAATGTGATAGTTGGTTACAGAGTTCAGTCAGTTAGAAACATTCACAAAGTCCAGCGATGACTCCCTTCTGACAGTTGGCAGTGACTAACACTCTGAATGTTTTTCTGTAGAGGTGACATTTCATGGAGTCTTTCTGTCTGTACCAAATCTTTAATAACAAAGAGTAATTGAAATGTGAATGAACAAATGAGCAAGGCATGATGTTTTGCCTCTCAGCTCTCCCTGATAAAGCAGAGTCTCACACAGCAATTGGCACTCTAACAAATTCATAATGGCTTTAATAAATGGTTGGTTTGCATCACTTTATCTGCAGCATCATTCCTGTCATTTGTATACTAGTTGTGGGAGTGAACAGTGAGTTTATTTATGTGTTGGCTTGCAAGGAATTTATTTCAAAATAGAATAGTAGAAGAGCTCACTGGAATATACAAAGCCATGTTCTCACTTTGCTTTGCCCTGTTATTTTCTACACTATGATTGGAATTTGAAATATAAAACTGTAACTTAAAAGCTTTAGGTAATTATCAGCTGTTGCTACTGATAGTTCTGTTTTAAAATAGAAGCCAGCAATGGAAGATATTTATTAAATAACTACCACATCTGGAATACAAATGACAGTGGCGATGGGAGTCAGCAGCGAAATATTTGAAGTATGTATAAGAGGCGTGGGCAACTTAATCAAGTACTTTTTTCAAAGTGCACAAGCTATTATAAGTATTTCGTATGAACAAGTTAGCAAAGCATAGAAAGAAGCAATGTACCTTTATAGACTTGAACACAGAGTTATATGTTAAATTATGGAAGTCACTGGGAATTCCAATGTTAAGCTTGAGTCAGATGACATAAGAAATGCAAGCCCATGCTTGATTCACTGTGAGGCAGAGATACCTTTACCCAAATCTAAGAAGAATCTGACTATAGCAAATCTTGAGAAATGCAGATGTTTGCAAGTTCATATCTAAAGCTGTATTGAGTAACTTAAGGGCTGGTCTCCTCATGAGTTACTTAGGGATAGAATCTTACAAAAATAAGTTTTATGTGTGAATTAGAGCATGGGTGGAATCTCAGGAGATCTGGATTCAGCAGCTCTCAGTTCTGAATAGTCAGTAATTGGGCTCCGCTAAGCCATGATTTGCTTGGGCTGTGACACAGTGACTGGCCCCAAATCACCCAGTGAGCTTCCATGGCTCAGGATGACAATGAAGCTGTGTCTCCATTCTCCCAGTGCAGCACCTTAACCACTACATCATCCTGGCTCTTAAGGTTTAGACAATTTCTTATTTAATTCAGGGCAAGCTTGAGACAGCTTGCTCCTCCCTGTTTTAATTCTTGTTGCTAAGGAAATAGGAAGTTAAATTCAAAGACATTGTCCAGTATTTTGTGCAAGGGGAAGTTTAAGAACTGTTATAAATATACATGTTGTGAGTATAGTGTGAAATCTTGAGCAAGCATTTGTAAGACAACACTATTGATGGTCTTTCTTTGACTTGTGTTCTTTAGTCCAGCTGAATATTTACTATATTTCACTTTATTTGAGACCTTGAGGCTGCAAGTAGTAAATAAAGCAGAAGCCTGTTTTCTGAAAGGGGTAGATAACTGTTAACCCTCTGTATGTGTTCATTTTGGCTCTGTATAACTTATATAGGACTAAGGTTTTAGGGAATGCAGTTCTTTATAAAAAAGTTTGCAAAATGGATATATAATTTTGCTGTTGCTGTTTTTTGTCCCTTTTCACTTGAACTGAATTCTAGACCATGAAAGCTTATACTATAATACTTTATTTTTTTTAACATGACCAAAACCTTGTGTTTTTCTTGAAACAGGAAGGCACATAACCACTCTCATAATTCTTATCTGACAGCAATGTTTCTTCTTTCTAAAAGTCACCTCTGGCTCACTTTATGTCCTTTCCAAACTGCCAGTGTGTTTCTCTTGTTCAAGCTGCCAATGTACTCATCTTTGCTCTGTCTATACAGCAGATTTCTATAATAGAAGCCATTGTTTCAACAGTGTGACTTCTTTGTGTGTGTAACTTTTACAGCTCTCTATAGACATTTCAGCACATTGAAATGTAAGGCAAATGACAAAGCAAATGAAACTGTCTTACTGGAACAAACAATTGTGTGACTTTTTTTCAGACACCCCGTACAAACATGCCTTGTATCTTTTTCAATTGCTTCAAAATAGGATATTTTAGAGATTTCCCTGTCAAACATACCTGCCACAATCGAAACATTCCCTTAGCATCCTATGGTAGTTAAGAGTGGCCAAAAAAAGCATTTAAATTAAAACATCCATGGTAAAACCTAAAATAAAACAATAAACCAAATCCTGACCTCAGTAATTCAAGATCATAAATCAGACAAACATAGGCATCCTATCATTTGCCCTAGACCCTATAGAATAACTTACTTTTCAAAAGTTTCCAGACAGCCAAAACTGTAAGGGCCAACTTGATTTTTCATGGGAGACCATTCCACAGCAGTGCCAATGAGCCTCTGTTCTACATCCTTTACACAAATGGGGGATCAAGTTTCTCAGTTTCAACAGAACACGCAAGCAAGATGTGCTGCTTGTACATGAAGACTGGAATGCCAAAGTTAGAAGGAAAATGTAGTATGGCCTAGGAAATAAAAATGAAGCAAGAAAATCACTGATTAATTTCTGCCAATACATTGATTTTTTTCATTGCTAACTTCTTTACAGTAACCAAAATGACATCTATATACAGTATATGGACATAACCAGATAGAGTACATGTAAATCAGATTGACTATACTACAAAGCCTGCCACAATCAAAACTTTTCTTAGTGGTATACTTCCAAATACAAGGAAATTGAAGAGTTCAGTTATAACAGCAAAGATGTGGCCAAGGGAACAGTGGAAGAGATTACAAACTGTTCATGTTCAAGTTTCAAATCAAGCTAAAGCAGAAGAAGAGAGCCATCCTTTTCCAAGATAATGATCTTGAGCATATACCCACCATTTTCAAAGATAATGTGAGGAATCACTTTGAAGTATAGAACCTAACTGAATGGGAACCAGAGAAACTATGAAATGGAATTAAAGAAGTTGTTAAAAATGAATGTGAAAAAAGAAAAGACTGTCAAAGATAAAAAAGCAGAAAAAAGCAAATGTCAGAACAAATGGTGGTAATTGCCAAGATGAGCAAAGACAAAAAAAAAAAACACCTCAGGAAGGAACTTTATAATGCATTTTGAAGAACTGCTAGAAAAAAACAAGAAGCAGTATTACAACATCTGTAAAGACACTGAAGATGAAAAACAGAAAAAACATATAAAGTCACTGAAAGATCTCTGAATTCAGAAAAGGGTCCCAACATTGATGTGGCATGCTAAAGGATGCCAGTGGCCATACAGTAACTCAATGGCCATATAGTAACTGATTCCAAGATTATCAAACAAAGATGGAAGGAGTAAATGGAAATTCTGTACTGTAGAGATGTCAGCATCCAAGATACCTTACAAGATATTCCCTATTTACCAGTGTCCTTGGTACCAGAAAATGAAGTTAGGTTGGTACTCCATACGTTACCAAGTCAGAAGGCTACAGCAATTGATAGAATATCTAGAGAAATATGGCAAGGAACAGAAGAAGAATCTGTAAAGATTCTAACCGAACTATCCCAGCAAATCTGGAGAATGACACAGTGGCCAAGAGATTGGAAGATGTCAATCTACGTTCCAATACCAAAGAAAGGAGACTTAACAGAATGTGCAAACTGTCATACAATATACTTAATTTCACATGCCAGCAAAATAATGTTTAGGATAATCCAATGCAGATTAGAGCACTACATGGAAAGAGAGATGCCAGATGTTCAAACTGACTTTAGAAAAAACTGTGGAACAAGAGACATTATTGCTGATGCATGCTTCATAAATGAGAAAGCCAAAGAATACAAAAAAGAAGGCAATATGTGCTTCAGTAATTATAGAAAGATCTTTAATCATGTTGACCATATCAATCTGTGGAAAATTCTTAGGGAAATGGTAATCCCAGAACATTTCATTGTTCTCATGCAAAACCTATAAATATAAAGAAAACAAACCTAATAACAGCAGGTAGAGCAACCAGCCTTAGAATTCACAATGAAAAAAATTGAAGTGGTGAATAACTTTTCCTTTTAGAATCAACTATCAACCAGCAGTCAAGAAACATGCCATGGACTAGCACTTGGTAGAGTAGAAATGAAAGTTTTAGAAAAGATATTCAGATCCCAGGATGTGTTTATACCTACAAAGATCAAAACTGTGCAGACAATGGTCTTACCTGTTATACTCTATGGAAGCAAAAGTTGGACTCTGTGGAAGCAGGATAGAAAGAATATTGATGCTTTTCAGTGTTGGTGTTGGAGAAGACTCTTGATAATAGCCAAGTAAATAATCAAATGGAGCATCAAACAAATCAACCCAGATGTACATATTATCATACTTTGGATACTTTGGAAGACCTAGCTCTCTTGAGAAGTATATAATGCTGGGAAAGGTGGGAGAAAAGACAAAAAGTGGACAACTAGCATCAAGGTACAGTAGTTGAGTGCACTGTTGGAAGATCTGAATGAACAGGTAGAAGACAGATCATCCTGGAGAAAATATATCTGTGTGATTGCTAAGTGTCAACACCGACTTGATGGAACATAATCAATATGTAATAGTATATCCCAAATAAATTATTTATTTTCCCACAGTGACAAATCAGATGCTTTACAGAAACCAATAGTTGGCTAGAAAGATAATAGAACCTTCCTGTACATATTCCTCAGGATCTGGTATTTAGAAGCAGATTGTAAGGGCTATTAGAATTAATACATGGCAATTATGCAAATTGACTTCTTTTCCATAAAAGAGCAAAGTCATCCAAGCTATTGGGAGGTTACATAAAAATGGCTGAGTTGTCTAAGCAGACAACACTGGGAAGTTTAATCAACTGCACTGGATTCCCACTCACAACACAGGCAGTTTTTTTAGTGTAAGTGTAATCATACATTTCTGAATGACTAGTTATATTGTTGGGATGGGGGAAATAGATAGAGTTTATTATAGTCACAGACGGGAGTTCAAAACAAAACACATTAAAAATAAAATAAGCATAAAAACACAAAACAGGACAAGAATGCTACACTTGGCAGTGGATTTATTGGTGGCCAAAGTGTTTAATTTTACAGGCAGTATAACAAACTTTGGCTATATTCAGGAAAATGAAATCATTCTGATCAGATAACAATAACTGTACCTCGAAAAGATAGGGATTTTCTGGGTATTTTACCCGCTAAGAAGTTATAAGGAGGATCCTAGATCTTTACGGAGGGTACAGTATAACAGGACATCAGCTATAGTTTCAATAGTCCTTTCTCCACAGGAACACAGTCTTAGCTCATTGGGAACTTTTTTATATCCAAAACTGCTGTGTGGAGAGTGTTGAAGCATTCTAAAGTTAATGTTCTTTGGAATTTGGAGGTGGTTACTGCATATGATCCAAAAATCTCGCTGGTTTGAAAAAAGAGGCTTGAATGCTCAGAAAAACCTTATTGTTGGGATTTGACTTTGACTTATAGCTTGAACATAATTTTATTTAAATAGGCAATTGTATATAGGCCTACAAAATGTATTTGTACATTTCTTACTGATACTGGATTTCATTTCAGCAGTCTCCACTAGTCTATAATCCATGAACTCAGAGAATGACAAGCCTTTCTAACTTTCTTGTCCAATCATTTTCAGTGATTGTAACGTGTGTGGGTACTGATGACTTTCTAGCTTATTTTGGGGGGAGGGGAGAAAGAAATTAATTTAAAGATTTTTCTCCTCTCCCAGGGCATCTCTCCAGGTTGCCTTACTGCTAAATTCTAGCTGGTGTAATCCCATTACAGTTGGCACCAATTTTAGTTAGCTTTTGGTGTCAGCAGAAGAATTGTTTGCCAAGACTTTTGGCTGAACTTACGCTGCTGTGTCATTGAGCATGTTTCTGTCTTTGTTGTCATGCTCCTACTTTATGGTTTTCATGTTTGTAATTTTATATAGCTTTAATTTTTAAAACGTTCGATTGATTTATTCGTTTTAATTTACTCCACTTTATTTCTGAGAAACAGTGAGCCAAAAAAAATGATAAAAAAAGGTCACTTATAGGTAGATAGCTTGCTTGTCTGCTTCCAGGAAGCAAAGGCAACTGCAGAGCCAAGATATGTGAGATACATCTTACAACTGTATGTACACTATGTATGTATAAAATGTTTCTTTTCCTACAAAATGGTGGTAGACTGTTTTCATGTGGTTCTTACAGAATCACACCCAAGAAGCAAAATGAAACAAGTAAAAACATCACATCCAGTGTTACTTTAGTAGCATAAATATCAACATGGCTTCCAGTGTAAGTCTTGGATCAGACTGAAAGTGATTTTTGACAAGAACTTTCTTGGCAGTCCTGAAGGGGCTTTTTTCATGATCACAATGATAGTGATGTTTCATTGTATAATAAAATGATTCATTCAAGGTTAAAATGCAGAAAATGGCACAGAGGTTGATTTAAAAAAAAAAAAACCTTTCAAGTTTTATTTTTTTGTTCTGACTCCTTAAATTGGAATGTGCTTTAGAGCTCTACTCACATGTAAGCCAACATAAGTCTTTATAAATTTTATTGTCTTTCTCTTCCTGTTTCCCCTTTCTCTACTCTGCAGATTTACACTGACTGGGCTAATCATTATCTAGCAAAATCTGGCCACAAGCGGTTGATCAAGGATTTGCAACAGGACATTGCAGATGGGGTTCTGCTAGCAGAAATCATCCAGATTATTGGTAAGTCCCATGCGTTTAGCTACAACGTGACAGCTGACTTCTGGGCTAGGATACAAAATACAAAAAAAACTAAAACAAAGTTAACTGTGAGATGAACATTAGATAGATAATTGTGATTCATTCTCTTTATTTCTCTGTCTATATTCATTTAAAGAAACTGAGACAAATGCTTCCTAATTTTTTAAAATTTCAGAAATTTTGAAAAGAGTTTGTCTGAATCTATTTGTATGTGGTTCATCCCCTTTATAGCCCAAGGACTGCATTTCACACACTTGGCAGACTAAAATGAATGCTTCATTAAGCCATATGTCTCCAATGTGTGCATTTTATTAACTGGAGTGGTTTATACTTTCTTAGATGCCTTGAAACTGTATCTTGATCCCACAAAAACAATTGTGGAAGATTTCATGTCAGCAGTCATTTGGCAGGGGCTGGAGAATTAGCAACAACGTTCTCTGCACTTCCCCTTTGCATGAGGGAAGGAACTGCTGCTAACAAGAAAGACTGTTATTGTACATTTCAGCTTGCTGAGAGCAAAGTTCAGTATGTGCAAAATATTTGTGTGCCTATTTGCTTTCTCTTTCCTTGTCTTGTTTCCTACTCGCAGACTTTTTTTTAAAAAAAACTTCACTGCTTTCTTTTAGCAAATGAAAAAGTTGAAGATATCAATGGTTGTCCTCGAAGCCAATCTCAAATGGTAAGAATGAATATATATGTTTTTGTATATATATATATATATTTGTATTATAGTATAGTGATACAGTATTGCATTTGCATTTCATTGGATGTCTACTAATGGGAGATAGAAATTGGTTCAGGGGATATCAAGGACTTAAGGAAGAAACACCTTTGGTGCTTGCAAATAGATTAATTATCAGTGCGCTCCTTTCCTAAACATCCATGTCCTTCAGATTTACACAGATAATTTCACTCCAGAGCTGCCTTTGAAACAGCAAATGGCAGAACCAATTTTAAGTGGAGTCTTTGTGTCTGGACTACTGGTTTGAAATATGGGGTTTGCCAACTTTTAATGAATATAAATAGTCTTTGCTTGTCCACAATATAGTCCAGTGAAATATCCTGACTGCAGCAGCATTTTTTGAATCACGTGCTATTCCTGCTGGAAGAAAATGAACCTAAAAGAATGCATTGAAAGACAGTTTATATTCCAAGGAAAATTAGTCTACCATCCAGAAATGAGATTTAATTTTTTGTAACATTTAAAAAATATTAACATGTCTGGCTATTTAGAAAATCCTTAGTGGAAATGATGCTTGGAGTTTTTCTCCTCTCAATTCCTTCAGCTAATATACTTTCTATTGTTTCTGTTGTTTATTTATTTATTTATATTTATTTATTAGATTTATATTACTGCCCCTCTCCCCCAATGGGGACTCTGTTTGTTTTTTTAGGCTTCTATTGATCAATTTTAATTGCTTAGGAGCATAGGGGTATTTCACATGTTAACCACTAATTGTTTAGGTGGTAACTCTGGCAGATATTTGAGAAAGTAGCCTGCTAACATTCATTCTGACACAGGGAACTGGAAATGCTAAAATTAACTCTTCGCTGCAGGTAAGTTGGTTGCTAAAGCAAACTCAGCAGTAGATATTATATTTTTTTAAAAAAAGAGATTATTAATTCAAGTAAATTTTGCAACCTTGCTTTTTCTATCTTATTCATTGTTTTCAAAGAAGCTTACAAAATAGGTTTTGCTCCTATAACACTGCATTACATGAGAGGTCAATAATACATTGCCAGTAGATGTCGTTAGCAGCCACTACCATTAATAAGCCAAATTAAAAATAAAAACAGCTGAATGTTGGCAAGACTGCATATCTCATGAGATGTTGGTCTTTTCACATAATAAGAATGAGAAATTTCAGAATACTTATATGTGATTGTGAGAGATTTTGGGTGGGAGGGGGAGGTAAAACTGCTGTAATCTCAGATATCATGAAATTTTGAGTCCCTGTCCCATTGCACAAGCTTTATGCAGTACTTCCTGGTATCTGGAGAAAATGCCAAACCCTTAAGTTTTTTAAAATGAAATATGATCCCTGCAAATAAACAGCCAGTTTTATGGAGTAGTTAAGGTGTGGGGACAAGATTAGGGAGACCCAGCTTCAAGTCACTGTTAGCTACAGAGGTTCACTGGCTGACTTTGGACAATTGGTCACTGTCAGCCCATGCTACTGTACAAGGCTGTTGTTGCTATGTATACCACCATGGACTCTTAGAAGAAAAGCAATATATATATATATATATATATATATATGGAATAAACAAATCTTAAATATGATAAGAGATTGTTGCTGATGAGGAAAAAGAGGATTTTTAAGTCTTCTGCTTCAAAAAGATCAATTTCTTCTCCACTGTGATCCTATTCCTTAAATTGTTTTTCTATAGATCTGGAGTACAATTACTAATGAGCTATGATGCTGCTGGATAACCTTGAATCAGTCAATATCCATTAGACCAACTTATCTCACAGAATTCTTGTGAGGATAAAATGGGGGCAACTCATTTCAAGTTCCTTGAATCAGAAGTTGGATATATTATGACATATATAAATAAAATATATATGAACATAATAAAATATGTAGATCATCATTCCCAATCTGGTGTTTTCCAGATGTGCTGGAAAAGACCGTCATATAGCTCCTAAATGCCTCAAAGTCAAAATAGATGAGTTAAATCATTCAGCAGTAAGAATATACATACATACAGGCATGCATACATACGTACATACATACATACATATATTTGTTAAATTCCCTGATTTAAAATACAAGGGAAGGAAATGATACTCCCTATTGGTCAAAAAGGTCACTGAGTATATTTTAGGAGGAATGAGTCCAGTCACACCATCACTGTGGGTCAAAATTCCAAGCCAGGAAATCCATATGCAACTGGAAAAAATGTTTTCTTAAGAGACTGACCTTGAAACAAGGAAAAGCAGTGAGACAAGTAAGAGATATCATCTCTTTGACTGAAAATGTTATTATTCTCATCACAAGCATTTTCTGATGTGAGAAAAAACTGCTTCAGACTAGCTGTTCTTGGAGATGAGAAATGGGAAAATTACTAAGGATTTTAACACTTGCTGTTGCATAGACATGTAGATTAATGAATATAATACTTTCAAATCATTGTATAAAGGGCAAATTGGAATATTGTGAAGTTGGAATTTCAGAAATCCAAAAGGTTAAAGGAAATATGTTTTCATAGTTTGGAAATTAGCTAAGAATAGGAAACATACAGTAGGAATAAATGAACAATTTTCAAATTAGAGAAATGTTTGAAGTCCATAAGGAAAACCATAATTGGACTGGTCTTTTAAAACTGTTAATAACACTATATGTAATTCAGGGTGAACAGAGAAATGTGCAAGTTTAATTATTATGCCAAACAATTTAAGATAGTAACATTTAAAAAAAGGAAGGGATTTCAAGGGAAGATTCCCAAAAGGATCTCTCCAAAGTAGATCAATGAACATCAACATTTTAAATGCAGCTGAGGAGAAGAAGAAGGAACTATTTGGAAAACTTTGAAGTCATGGCAGATAAGGAAAATTGCCCAGTTTCTAGTTGCTGTAAAATTCCATGTTTGGAAATATTGAAAGGGAACTAACAGTGAGGCAGCCAGCGTTATGATGTCTTAAGGTGAGACCACATTTGGAAATAATGTGTATAGTTTTAACCACCACACTATGCATTGCACCCCGCTCTACATATTGTAGAGCTGAAAATGTCCCCCCCGCCGACAATGAATACAATTTGGGTGATCCAGCAGCTTGCCTATTGGGAAAGACTATAGCATCTGTAACTTTTAACTTACAAAGTGGATAGGGGGATACATAACAGACAGCAGGAAAAGGAAGATACAGATTTTCCCCTCTCATAATGTTGCAGTTCTACTGTCTTCTACCAGCAATCATGGTGATTTTTTGCTACCTCCAGAATCACAGGTGGCATGTGTTGTATACCAGCTGCCAAGTGCATAAGAGAGATAATCTTTTTATCATGTTTACAAGCCTCCTGAATACATCTGGTTGAATATTGTGGGGTAGGGAATACTGGACTAGATAGATTGAAGAGTGTTAGTTGGCTACTCCAGCAGGGTTATTATGTTCCATGTTATTATGGAACCTATGACCTTCCAAACATTGTACAGCTACATTCCCAGCATCCTTCACTTTCTATTTTATGCTAGCTGAGACCCTAGAGCAGAAATAAGACTAGTTCTATAAACACTTTTCATAGCAAATTAGCTTTAGGTATATTTTTCACTTTTTGCATCTTTAGATGCTTTACAATAACCCCTTCCTTTCAATTCTCATATCTTTGTATACAAGAACAGGATGCTGAGTGGGAACTATGATACCAAAATGGTTTACGGTGAATAGGTATATTTATTGTTATTATTATTATTGGTTTAAAAAGTCAGCAATTAACATTTTTGGTGAAATATTTTCGAATCTGGAAATACTTAAAAATGTGATGTGGCCTTTATGCAGTGAGTCTGCTTCTTATTAATGGAATATTGTCAAGGTTAGTCATCCTTAGAACACTTTGTTTTCAAAAGGAAACATTTAGCTTCAGAAAAGCCACATCTTCAAAGTTCTGCAGATTAAAGGATGAAATGGCCAAATTTCAAGCTAACCTGATATTGATTATGCATTTCTGAAGAGTGTTAATTTTTGTTCAACAACAGAATTACCAAAACATACCATATATCCACACCCACACAGAGGTCTCTATACTAAAATGCCTCTTTGCTGATGAGAATGGTAAAGCCAACTAGTGCTATTTTTTAAACTGCATGCTTTAATCAAATTAATTAATGTGATCCTCTGAATGTCCAACCAAATTATAGATTAAATAATTCAAAAGTTAACATTTCTGAAACCTTATTAATTCAGTCCAAAACTGCTGCTTCCTCTTTAGCTTTTTGTAGGCCACAGTACCATCCATCATACAAAGCATTTTCAGATGAAGCCTCTTTGTCAGTCTTCTCCCATCTGGTGCCTTTTAGATTTGGTTGAACTGCAACTCCCTGTATACCCAGCCAGCAGTCTTGGTGTGGTAATACAAAGGCATCTGAATTTCACCACATTTCACCACAAGGCTACTCTTTCTATATACTGGATTGTTTTTTAAAATTCCCTTCTCACCCCTATGGGTGGTATGTGTCTTCCTCAACCTTGGGTCCTCTATCAGAGGCCTGGGAGTTTGTGGGTTCTGCGCAGTATCTTAACTGTTCCTAGAATTGCAGTCTTCTGGACAGAGAGCTCTGATGTTGCTCCTGGAATCTGTTGGAGCCACTCTCCCAGCTTAGGAGTCACAGCCCCAAGTGCTCCCACCACCACTGGGACCACTTTGGTCTTCACTTTCCACATCCTCTCTAGTTTCTCCTTCAGGCCCTGGCACTTCTCCAGCTTCTCATACTCCTTCTTCCTGATGTTGCTGTCACTTGGCACCACTACATCTATCACCACCACCATCTTCTGGTCCTTGTCTACTACCACAATATCTGGTTGATTGGCCAGTACCTGCCTTTCTGTCTGGATCTGGAAGTCCCACAGGATCTTAGCCCTGTCATTCTCCACAACCTTCTGTGGAATATCTCATCTGGACTTGGGAGGGTCTAGCCCATACACTGTGCAGATGTTCCTATACACAGTGCCAGCTACTTGGTTGTGCCATTCAGTGTATGCTGTTCCTGCCTGCATCCAACACCCTGCCACTATGTGTTGGACTGTCTCTGAGACCTCTCTGCACAGTTTGCACCTTGGGTCCTG
Organism: Candoia aspera; assembly: GCF_035149785.1. Classification (NCBI taxonomy): domain Eukaryota; kingdom Metazoa; phylum Chordata; class Lepidosauria; order Squamata; family Candoiidae; genus Candoia; species Candoia aspera. The sequence goes on along the minus strand of NC_086159.1, from coordinate 43,043,213 downwards.
TCTAGTGTGGTGGACCCCTGCTTCTATGGATTAGGTGCTTAGTGCCTGTTCTTGTGCTGCTATGATCAGTGCCTCAGTGTTGTCTTTTAGTCCAGCCCTTTCCAGCCACTGGTAGGATTTCCCAATGTCAGCCACCTCAGCTATCTGTTGATGGTACATCCCATGCAGGGTCTTGTTTTGCCATGGCACTTCCTCTGCTTGATCTTTCTTCCATGTCTGCTACTGCCTCAGGCATTCTCTCAACAGCTCATCTTTAGGTGTCATCTTACTGATGTCCTCCTGGATGCTCTGGGTCTCATCCAGGACAGTGGCTTGGACACTCACCAGACCCCGCCCTCCCTCTTCCACCTGGTGTACAGTCTTTGGGTGTTGGACTTGGAGTGGAAGCCTCCATACATTGTGAGGAGCTTCCAGGTCTTCACATCAGCAGCCTCCATGTCCTCCTTTGGCCAGCTCACTATACCAGCAGGGTATCTGATGATTGGCAGGACATACATGTTAATGGCATGGATCCTACCTTGTGTTAGCCAGTCTGGGTGGGAGCCTGCTGCTAGCAGCTGGTTCATCAGCTAGGCATTCATGCACTGCTGTTAGTTTCTTTAGCCAGTAGGTGTGGATCATGTCTGGGCCAGGTGCTGTCCAGCTCTTCATGTTCTTGACCCACTGTTGGATATCTGCTACTGTGATGGTGACTGGTTCCTGTTCTGGGAGATTGCTGTGATCTGCCCTCAGGTCCTGCAGCCACTTTGCACTGGTGTTATGTGTCTTCTCTTTCTCAGATATTCTTCCAGTACTGTTCCGTTTCTGCTGTTGGTGGCTCTGCTGTTACTGTGTTGTTGCACTGCAGCTGAGAGTACATATTTGAGGTAGGCAGGTGGTAGCATTAGGGGGTCTTTGCCCAAGGACCCCTACTGGTAAGGTAAGTACCAACTGGGATTTGAAACCCGGTCTCCCGCTCCAAAAGTGGCACTTAACTACTACACTATCCAGCCACTATCCAGTTTTATATACTGTATATAAAACCAAACAGTGTTATCTTTCCTTTTAGTTTTACTCCTGATCTCAACATACCCAACACAGGGTTTGGGTCATCTAGAAATCCCTATGTAGTACTCTGTGTCAGTTCTTGCCTCTTTCATCTTTCAGATGAAATTCTCAACACCATAAGCATGGCCAAAGAGTACACCTTCTTTAGAAACTTGGACTGACTTCTCTTTCCATCTGTTTACTGCATGTGTTTAGTCATCTGAAAGAGATTATAGTGCCTAGAGGTAATATTCAGATTCATTTCAGTACATAGGATTTGAATTAAAAATCTTTCCAGTCTGTATCACTTCTTCATATTTTCCCATTCAGTTCTGTTCTTTTTCTGCATTAAGCTATTACATCAACACACACATACATAACACAGAGACTACATTTTCCTAAAAATGTGTATAATAATGTATTTTCACTCACTTATTTAAAGTGCTAAGAATTGACACAACATCTGCAGAGGTTCAAGTTGTCATGGATGAGTAGATTCTTGAGTAGTATTTTTAGTAGAAAATTGGGATGGAAATCTAATAATTATATTTATTATAAATCCCTCAATTACAGGAGGCAGTGTTGGATGCAGGATGCATTAAACTGTTTGTCATTGCAGAATATGAGACTTATCGCAAATCTTAGTTGGTACTGGTAGTTAATTAAAAGGGTATCTAGTGTTGGAAAAATAGATAAATACAATTACATTTTTTGCTGCTGTTGTTACTACATTAAATAATATTCAAAGTTCATTGAGGTAGCAAATATAAAAAGATGTTGGAAATACTCTAGGAGCACCTGTTGCTGCAGGAATAAATACATTTTTGTCGAGATAACAGAAGGATTAGAAAAATATGTTTGCCTCGGTATGGTATATTTAGATTATCTTTTTAAGGGAAAAATGCTAGCATGCTACAGATAAAAGAATGCTGAGAATGCTTCCCACTATTCAAAATAGCATCAATAAAAGCATCATCTTCTTCACTGTGTATGACTAAAGGAACGATACAGAACCAAGTGGAAACTATAACTGGATGAAATTGTTAATAAATGAGATTCTGGTGAAGCAAACATTTAGCTGTTATATAAATGACAGGGCGGGAATATCATTTAGTACAGCCTTTCCGAACCTATGGTTCTCTAAACATGTTGAATCCCAGTCTCAAAGTTTTCAGCTGGTGCATTTGGTTTCTGTACTGGTTAGAAAATCCTAGCTTTTGTATTCCAATTCTTCTAAGGGAAGAGTGACCAATGCAGATTTGTTCCATTTGGAAAAAAATAAGGTTCTGGAAATTGGCAAGTGGCAGCAGTCTTAGCATATAGCATAAAAAATTCTGTTAATGTGGAAAACTGAGCATAGTTTCACCCACATATTGTGCACAAAATGTTACTTTTTTTGTTATGTATTCCATAGTATACTGCTTTATGCAGGGTCAAATCTGAGGTTATTGAATCTCTTAGCAAAATAACCTCTTCCTTTCATCAGCCTGGTCAGGTTTACTTGAAAGTAGTGGTGTAGCATCTCTCTGAGAACTGCCAACTAACTGGGACTAGTCACCATTTTAATTTCTGAATGCCAGGAAAAAGTTCTGTTGAAGACATTTGAGCCATGTCAACAGATGTAATGGTATGTGGGAATGACCTTGGGAGAAACGGCAAGGGAACAGTCAGATAAAAGGCAGCTGAGCCTGCAGCAGGAATGTGGACAGGGCAAGAAGCTCAGAAGGGACCCTCCTAATTTCTTGAGCTGTAAAGGGATGGGAGGAGAAATATACTTTCAGACTGGCAAGATTCTGTGAAGGTAATCTTACAATAAAGTAGAAATCGTTCATCTGGCTATGTGTCAGGGCCAGCCTCGTTCCGAATAAGACACGGACTCACTTAATAGGGATTAAGGATTTCCGGTTTATTGAAACGGTACTGACAGAGAGAAAAACGGGAATGGGGGTGCAGTGGTGAGGTGTCCTGTTTATACCCCTCTTGCGGGGTCCCATGCTTCCCCACCCTCCATTGTCCCCATTCCCCTTGATGGGTTTCTTGATGGCTGTGTGGGTGTTTTCCCGGTTGCTGTCCTTGTCTTCTTGGTTCAGGTGTGTCCTTCAGGGCACCAGGTGCAGGTTATCGCTGCTTATCTGAAATCCTTCTATTCATCTGCATATGAGTCCATGGGTGTGGGTGCTTTGGGTGCTTGGTTTAAGCGTTGATTTGATTATCTGCTTTTTCTCTTTCTTAATGATCATGATCCACGTTGTGAGACTCTTTGTGCCTTGCAACGGGGTCATGACATGCTGCCCCCTGAAGATGTCTTTAGGGTGCTGGTTTCCCTGGGTATGCCTCGTGGAAACGTCTAGTCAGTTGTTTTGCTAAGACGTGTTGTGCCTGGACCCACTCTGGGTGTGGGAAATGCTTCCATTTAACGAGGTATTGTAGAGTACCCCTTTGCCTTCTTGAGTCCAGTATCTCCTGTACCTCAAAATGCTGTTGTTTATCTATCATGATGGGTGGGGGCAGTGGGTCTTCCATGTGCCATTTGGATGGGCTTGTTGGTTTCAGCAAGGCACAGTGGAATACCGGATGGATCCGTCTTAGATTGTGTGGCAGTTACAGTTTGAATGTCACCGGATTGATTACTTCTGTGATTTTGAAGAGTCCGATGAATTTCGGTGCCAGTTTCTTTGAGGGTTGTGAGGTTTTTATGAACTTAGTGGAGAGGTAGACCCTATCTCCCACTTTGTAGTTCGGTGCCTCCACCCTGTGATTGTCCGCAAATTTCTTGTACGTGGTTTGTGCGTCTGCGAGGACTGTTTGGATGATTGGCCAGGTTGTCACCAGTTGTGCCGCCCAGTCGTCTGGTGAGCAGGGTGGGGCATCTGGTTGAGGTAGTTCTGGTATCAGTACAAAGTCCCTTCCGTAGACCACCTTAAATGGGGTGTGGCCCGTGCTCTGGTGTACTGCATTGTTATAGGCTACCTCTGCAAAAGGTAGTAGGTCCACCCAGTTGTCTTGTTGGTAATTTATGAATGCCCTCAGGAATTGTTCAAGGGTTGAGTTTAGGATCTCCGTAGATCTGTCTGTGTGTGGATGCCACGCCGTTGACAGTGCCTGTTTGGTGCCAATGAGTTTTAAAAATTCCCTCCAAAATTTTGACGTGAACTGTGTGCCCCTATCGGTCACCAAATGACAGGGGGCACCGTGGATCCTGTATATGTGTGTCAGGAACAGGCGTGCCAGCTGTTGCGCAGTGGGGATGGTTGCGCAAGGAATGAAGTGTGCCTGTTTTGAATAGTAGTCTTTTACCACCCAGGTGACTGTTTTCCTTTGGCTGGGTGGGAGGTCTACAATAAAATCCATGGAAATTTCTTCCCAGGGGTGAGAGGGGTTGGCTACGGGCTGCAGCAGCCCTTGTGGTTTCCCCCCCTTCCGTTTGGAGGTGGCACATGTGGGGCAGGTGGCTACGTAGTCTTTAATGTCTTTTCTCAGGGTTGGCCACCAAAATTGCCGTCTCGTTAGATGTAGGGTTTTTACGAATCCAAAATGCCCCACAGTCTTGTCATTGTGTGAGCAGTTTAAAACTCCCCCCCATAATGACTCTGGCACGTACAAGACTTTCTCTTTCCAGGCTAGGTTGTCCTTGATAGATACATGGTGTCAGTTGTTTTGCAACCATGTATCTGTTTGTAGTGCTTGTGCGAGTCTTTGTTGCCAGTTGGGTGAAATTGAATGGCGGCTCTGTTCGTTTTCTGGCATTTGTGTTGGCGTGCGTTGATTGCTTGTCTGGCTGCGCGTGACAGCTGGGCAGCCCAGTTGTTTGTTGGTCCATACCGTCCCCACAATGTCTGAGGCTTGCGTGTCATCCTGTGGCCGTCGGGAGAGGGCATCTGCCAGGAAGTTCTTCCTACCCGGTATAAATTTCAGCGTGAAATTGAACTGGCTGAAGAACTGTGCCCAGCGCACCTGCTTCGGGCTGAGGCGTTTAGGTGTGCTGAGAGCCTCCAGGTTCTTGGGGTCTGTCCAGACCTCAAAGGGGCAGGCTGCCCCTTCCAGCAGGTGCCTCCACGTTTCCAGAGCTGCTTTCACTGTGAACGCCTCCTTTTCCCATATGTGCCATCTCTGCTCCATTTCGGAGAATTTGCGGGAAAGGTAAGCGCAGGGTTTCAGCTGGTTGTCAGAGTCCCTTTGTAGCAGGAGAGCTCCGATGGAGAAGTTGGAGGCGTCTACCTGCACCACGAAAGGCTTGGTGGGGTCAGGATGTTGTAATACTGGCTCAGCTGTAAACAGGTTTTTTAGTCTCTCAAACGCCGTTTGACAGTCAGCTGTCCAGTTTAGCACCACCCCCGGGTTTCTCGATTTGCAAGTGTCCCCCAAACCCTTGGTCTTTAGGAGGTTGGTCAGGGGCAGTACAATCTCAGCCAGCCCCGGGATGAACCCCCGGTAAAAGTTTGTGAAACCGAGGAAACTTTGAAGTTGTCTCCTCGTGCGTGGGCGCTCCCACGCCAGTATTGCTTGGACCTTGCTCGGGTCCATTTCAATCCCTTTTCCCAAAATCCTGTACCCTAAATAGTCAATTTGTTGTTTGTGAAACTCGCACTTGGAGAGCTTGGCAAACAGCTCTGCCTTGCGAAGTTTCTTGAGCACTTCCCTTAACAACCGTTCGTGCTCACGCTCTGTTTCAGTGTATATTAGCACATCATCGAGGTAAACCAGCACCCCCTTAAAAAGGTGGTCACGCAGGACCTCGTTGATTAATTGCATAAATACACCCGGTGCCCCTGCCAGTCCAAAAGGTAGCACCTTGTATTGAAACGACCCCAATGGGCAGTTGAAGGCCATTTTCCACTCATCCCCCTCCCGTATCCTTATGCGGTAATAGGCTTCCCTTAGGTCTAGTTTAGAGAATACCTTGCCCTTTGCCAGGTGGGACAATATGTCCTTTATTAGGGGCAGTGGGCTTTTATTGGATACAGATGCTGCGTTCAGGCCCTGGTAATCTGTGCAGAGCCGCAGTGACCCATCCTTTTTTTCATGAAAGAGGACCGGCGCTCCTACGGGGGAGTTTGCAGGCTCGATAAAACCCCTCGCCAAGTTCTTATCTATAAAGTCCCTTAACGCTGCCAGCTCCCTCGGGGTCATGGCATATATTTTGGGTTTGGGTAGGGGCACCCCCGGGACCAGTTCGATGGAGCAGTCTGTTTTTCTGTGAGGGGGGAGTCTGTCCGCTTCCTTCTCGCAGAAGACGTCTGCAAAGTCCACGTAGTTTGGTGGCAGGCCGTCTGGCAACGCCGTCCCTCTGTGCTCCGAGGTAGTCGTTGCCCTTCCCATTGCTGCCCGGGGGACCCTGTCCCCTGTGGGTGCTTGGTAGCGCCCATCAGCAAACTTGATCTCTCTGGTTTTCCAGTTGATGACTGGGTTATGCTGCACGAGCCATGGGATCCCTAGTATTAGTAGGGGTTGCCCCACCGGTGCCACGATGAAAGCCAATTTTTCCTCGTGGCTGCCAAGCCGTAGCGCGGTTTCGCCGGTGTATTGGGTGCTGATCCATCAAGCTGAGTAAACACCAAATGGTGCTGAAGTGGATAGCAGCGGAGGTTCAGCGCGGCTACCAGGTCTGGGTGCATTAAGCTTTTTGAGCAGCCTGAATCAATCAGTGCCCAGACCTTTTCAGTCTTTTCCCCATGGGTGAGGGTGACACAGACATAGAGGGTGGGGCATTCTTCACTCACCCCTCTGTCGGTGCGCCTGTTGCTCTTTTCCACCTGTCCTTTGGCGCCCATTGGGCCAGGGAACTGTCTGGCTCGATACTCCCCCCTCGCTGCCGGTTGCTTTCTTGGCACTGGGGTTGGTGCGGTTGGTGCCCTCTGCGTGTTCTCTCTGGGTGTTTGTTTGGGGCAGGCTGCTGCCTTATGGTCGTCCTTGCTGCACATGAAGCACTGCCCCTTTGCAAATCGCCGGTCCCGTTCCTCTCTCCACGGTTGGGATCTTGCCTTTCCCGGCCTTGCAACTGTCCGTGAAGGTCTCGCCGCCTCCACCTGCTGTGCTTCACTCTTGGCTTGGAGGAAAGTGTCGTGGGCGTCCTCTGCTTCCCCCGCCAGCCGGATCCACTCGGTCAGGGAGTTGGGGTTGTTGCGACAGAGTGCCCACCTGAGCACGTTCAGGTTGAGTCCTTCTTTAAATTTCTCAATCAGGGTTGATTGAGACCAGACTTCTACTTTTCCGGCCAGGGCTTGGAACTCCATGGCATACTCTGCCATGGGGCGCTGTCCTTGCCGGAGTGTTTTCAAAGTCCGTTTTGCTCTTTCTTGCTCCAGGGGGTCCCTGAAGTGTAGTTCCATCGCCCGAAGGAACTCTGTGCTGTCCTGCAGCGCCCGGGCGCCTGATTGGCACAGTTGGACATACCAATCAGCGGCCCGTCCTTTTAGTTTTATGGCCAGGGCATTAACTTTGCCCCTTTCAGTCTGGAAGCAGGGGCCCCACTCTTCCAGGTAGTACCTAGCGTTCGTTAAGAAGAAGGAGAGTTTCGAGGGGTCCCCGTCGAACTTTATGCCAAAGTCCTTGGCTGCCATTCTGGTCTGGCTCCAGGTCACATCTGGGCCATGCAGGGTGCTCTGCGGGGGCTGGTGCGGGTCGATTCGTCTCCAGGCATCTAGCGGTGTTGGTGCCCTCTCTCGCCGGGTCTCCTCGTCTGCAGGTTGTCTCCTCGACAGGGTGGGAGGGTGGGATGTCGTCCATCTGGTGGGCTCCTGGAACCAGGCACCACCGTGGTCACCACCGCCTGCGGGGTCATCACTCCGTCTCTCGTCCGTGTGCACCTCCAGTCGTCGGGTGGGCTCCTGGAGCCGGGCCCCACCATGGTTGCCGCGGTCCGCTGGGCCGTTCCTCTGCCTGTCCGCCAGGTGCTCCTCCGGAGCTCCGGTGCCCTCCATGCTGTTGCCGCCGTGGGGTTTCTGCGCCGCTGTCAGCTGCTGGAGCAGTAGCTGTATCTCCTGCACCCCCTCCTCCAGTGCGTCTAGCCTTGCTGCCATCCGCAAACTCCCGCCGGTGCGCTCGGCTCTCCGCTTGCTCTCGCCTCCAGTCGTCGTGGATGACGGTCCATCCCTCGGTCCCTCCGGGGTCGTGGGCGAACCTAGAGAGGATCCCCCCATCTCGTCTGCGGTGGCCCGCGGGCCACGGGACGCCTGGGACCTCAGGCACATCCCACCCGAGGGGAGAGGGGCTTCGCCGCCGGGTGCCGAGTGGTTGCATTGCCGCGCTGCGTGGGTTTTCATGCCTAGCTGGGTCCCTCACAAGCTGGTTGGATGGGTGCTACGTAAAAATTTTTTGTCGATTCCCGTTTTTATGTCAGGGCCAGCCTCATTCCGAATAAGACACGGATTCACTTAATAGGGATTAAGGATTTCCGGTTTATTGAAACGGTACTGACAGAGAGAAAAACAGGAATGGGGGTGCGGTGGTGAGGTGTCCTGTTTATACCCCTCTTGCGGGGTCCCTGCTTCCCCACCCTCCATTGTCCCCATTCCCCTTGATGGGTTTCTTGATGGCTGTGTGGGTGTTTTCCCGGTTGCTGTCCTTGTCTTCTTGGTTCAGGTGTGTCCTTCAGGGCACCAGGTGCAGGTTATCGCTGCTTATCTGAAATCCTTCTATTCATCTGCATATGAGTCCATGGGTGTGGGTGCTTTGGGTGCTTGGTTTAAGCGTTGATTTGATTATCTGCTTCCTCTCTTTCTTAATGATCACGATCCACGTTGTGAGGCTCTTTGTGCCTTGCAACGGGGTCATGACACTATGTTTCCTGTCTGGTTTACCTTGCACAGCTGACATCAGGAGACTATCTGCAGTACTTATCTGTAATATTTGTGAAGGGACAGATTGGGCAAGTATCAATGATGGGTCTGGCAACTGTCCAAGGAGGCTGAGTGTTGAAGCCATTTGAAGACATGTTATCCCTACCCACTTTCTAGTGTGCAACAATCCAAAGATGTATGCTACATTTTTACATTTTTTACTCTTATTTATATTCATTTATTAAAACAATTTTATATTTGTATATTCTATTTTTATTGTATGGTTGTTGTTTTAATCAATTATTGTAAACTGCCCAGAGTCCCCCGATGGGAGGAGATGGACAGGGACAAATTAATTACATACATACATACATACATACAAATTCTTCAGAAAGAATGTTTATATAATATAATTTAAAATATTTATCTCTCTCCTAGACTTCAGAAGGAGGCAAACAATCAAAGTACTTAATGTTTTCTTCTTCCCCCTGCCTCCCTTCTTTATATGCTAGGACTTTGAACAGGAAAAATAAGAACTTGTCTGAAACTGATGAGGTTCTGCCATTCATTATAGATGGTACTTAGCTTGATGCAGCAACAGTATGACTCATTGTGAAGTAGCTTCTTATATTCAGTGGAATAGCCAAGCCATCTCTTAACCTCAGAGAGCTATAAAAGCTCTCTGAAATGAAAGCCAGCATATCTGTAGCCACAGCTATGTCAAAAGCTCAAAAGGGAACTCGCTACTTGAGGATTGCATTCACTGTTTTATATAGTTGGTTTAAAATATTAGTCAGAATTAAAGTTGGATGATGCTGTTGTAATTCTGCAAACACTTCCTGAAGAAGGAAACTGCAGTCAATGGGTCTTCCACTGTTGTAAAGATGTTAAAGAATACTATGTAGAATTAATCAAATCCATATGTCTGCCTTTCCTAACAAGCTGGGAGAAAAAAGAACTTTTTTTTTTGACAGCAGTATGGAAGATTGGGTACAGTAACATAAATTCAAGTGGTTTACAACTGCCACAAGTTTTATTGGTTACACTCATCAAGCTTTAGTTTGGCTTAGATCTAAACAGCCCATTCATTCGACAGTTTGAATGCAGGCAGCAATGTCTCAGGCCACTGAGGAAAGCAGAAAGAAATCTATGCCTAGAATGGCAGGCTCAACTATTGTGATCCCATCATTCCATCATCCCAACATTTCCCCTGTGTGACAGGCTGCTAAGCTGGGCTCTTTAAGCCATATCCCATATCCCCAAATTATCCTATTCAAGAGCCTCCATTGTAAAATATGGCAGAAATATTGCATCATGCAGTAAAATGAAATAAATAATTATAAAACAACATTGGGGAAAGTTCTTCCCTTTGGTCCTGCTCCCAGACCTGGCTCCCAGGAACCAATAGATTTCCACAGTGAGAGCTCCAAACCACATAACAGCCAAGATTGTTTTGGTACTTTTCATCCTCCTCTAAAAACAGCTACAAACTGATTCTTCCCACCACCACCATGGTGAGGAGTCAGTGCTTCATATCTGGTAAAGCAGATATGAAGTTCAAAGAAAGCAATCTCTCTCAGTAGAAAAATGAAGCATATTTTAACTATAAGCCTAATTACAAATTAAATCCAAATGAATGTAACAAGGATTGTCATTCTCCCTTCTTTAGCTGGCTGAATCTTGGCAAAAGCTGTTCAAGATACTTGACACAGCACAGCTAGACAAGAGTTGTTGCTGCATGGTAGAATGGAACCACAAAAAACAGTTGATTCTCATCTGTAAACCTGAAAGTAAAGTCCTTTCTTCTATCCACAGAAGCTTATATCCAGTGGCACTGCCTCCTGCCTTTTCCATGAATTAACAGACACCTTTCTTCATATTTCTCATCCTTGGAGTCAGATGGCAGTTGACTATGGAAACAATCAGTATCCCTGCACTGGGAAAGGCTGACAGTTACAGGACTGATACTTTGGAAGGTGGGGTTTAGCAGCAACCATAATATAAAATTATCATTATCTCCATAATATAAACATAGTATGAACATAGTTCATATAGTATAAACAAATAAATACAGTATAAACATAGTATAAACATAACATGGGTGACATCTGCTCTAGCATTACGGTCCCTTTTTTATTTATGTATTTATGTATTTATTTATTTATTTATTGTATTTTTATACCACCCATCTCCCCCACGCGGGGGACCCTGGGCAGTTCACAATAAAACAATTTAAAATTCAATAAAATCATAAATAATATCAATAGTCGATAAATATAAATATAAAATATAATGAATTCCAAATAATGGCAGATTCTAAGTCCATCCAAAGGAAACCCTGCCTTAGACTGAGACTCACTTCATGGTACTATGGAGATCACTGGGTGCCAAACAAAAAAGATAGCTTCAATTCAAGCTAAACAGTTACATTTTTTAGGATAAACTAATATCAACCTGCGCTCCATTTTTCCTTTGTTATATTGTTCTTTGATGTTTTTAATGTTTTACACTGTTGGACAACAACACAGTACACAGGTTTTCAGGAGTCAGGTAGCCTTATCAATTTGACAAACAAACAAATAAATGGCAACACTTCATTTTCATTTGTTGCTCCTGTCAGATAAATACCTTGCTGAAAATGCCTAGCTAAATTTTTGTTAAGAAAAGGTTTGGCGATTGTCATTCTAGGGGGGTTATTTTTGGTCCATACATATTAGATGCTTGAGTGTGGTGTGACATGTGAATTTTGCCTCTAATGCATATGCACAGAAGTGCATATGCATCAATATACTGTAAATATGCAATCCAATGGACTAGAGTCCCTCAGTTTTTTGGTTTCTAGTTGTCTTGAACTATAACTCCATTCCCAGCCAGAAAGAAGATGACATATTTGCTGGGGAAGATGGGAGTTACAGTGCACTGTTTCTGAAAGGTGAAAAGTTGGGGAAGGTTATAGTACATGCCTTAAATGGAGCTTCCTTTTGAGTAGCTCTGCAGAGCATTGCAGAAAGGTTCTCATTTTGCACTTGGATGTTGCTGTATTGATGCTATATTATTTGCAGGACAATTATGTTTTACTTTTTCCTACTTGGATTTTAGATCAACAATATACATAAGTCAGTGAAGTAGTCCATTGTATGGAACCAAGAGGATTACAATCACAGCCTTTTAAGATCCCTGTAAGAGGCTCACCAAATTGATAACTCATCTTGAGATACACACTCTTGCTTTAATAATTTCAATTTGCAATTTGCAAGATTAAAAATAACTTCTGTCTTGATCACATGTTAGTTATTTCTTTGATCTGCTTTCCTATAGGAGAATATCTTCTGTTGGAAGAAGCTGCTCATTTTGACTCTTGAAGCAGGAAAAGCAAAATAGATATCAGCAATGATGGAAGTCTTATAATCATCCTCTCTTCTTTTGTTCATTGTTAAAAAGTTAAGCTACAATACTGAAAAGGGCTTTACACTTTATCTTTTGGAATCCAGGCTGGCCTGGATTGGCTACACTAATTTTTAGAATCACATGAGTTCCTTGATTCTAGTATCCTTAGTGACTTTTGGCATCATCAGAATCAATTATGCAGTTAGTTTTACTCATGAACTTTTTACAAGCTCCTTTTTAAAAGGCCAAGCATAACATCACTAATATTTCTCTTTCTTCTCCCCTCACCCACCAATTTGTGCTTTGCAATTGAACTCCTACATTATAATGGAGGGTGGTGCCTCCTGACATCCAAAATTCCAAAAAGTAATTTCAAAATGATTGATTTCACTCTCACAAATAATTGCAAAAGTGATTTATAGTTCATTATAAAGAGTCCCGTTTGTGGGGAGATGGGCGGTGACAGAAATTTGAAATAAATAAATAGATAAATTTATAGTTCATTATGAATTATGTTCAGTGTACCTGCATTAGTTGGTCTGTTAGCAATTATGGAATCCCTAACCATTAGAAGAATAATTTCATATTTAGTTTATACTAACAAATCAAGCAAAAACATAAGCATAGTAATGCAAACAAAAGGAGAAGAAGAAAGACAAAGAAATGCTGTCAGGCAATGATGGTTTTATTACTCAATATTAATTATCATATGTGCATTCTATAATTAATTATGTTTGAAAGAAGGAAAAGTGATGTCTGCCAAAGAATGGGAATCAAAGCTACTTTTAGTAATACCAAGATCAAAGATAACAGACATTTTTAAGACAAGCCAGTAGAATTTCTATTCACAAGTGAATTATTCATGTAAATTGGCTAGCTGAAAATCATACAGCATTAATTTCCATCCCCTCATTTCATTTAATGGTTTCCTTTTGTAAAATATTCAGGCAATGAATTTATTCACCACCTTGAATATGGTTCAAGCATATACACATGGAAAAACCAAGGAAAGGCTTTGTCTATATTTTTCTGATGCCTATTACTAAGATTTATATTGCTGGAATAGAATGATCACTACTTAGAATGGGCTATAGGTAAAGGTAAAGGTTTCCCTTGACGTAAAGTCCAGTCGAGTCCGACTCTAGGGGGCGGTGCTCATCTCCGTTTCAAAGCCTTGGAGCCGGCGTTGTCCATAGGACACTTCCGGGTCATGTGGCCAGCATGACTCACGGAACGCCGTTACCTTCCCGCCGAAGCGGTACCAATTAATCTACTCACATTTGCATGTTTTCGAACTGCTTGGTGTGCAGGAGCTGGGATTAACAACGGGAGCTCACCCCGCCGCGCGGTTTCGAACCGCCGACCTTCCGATCGACAGCTCAGCGGTTTAACCCGCAGCGCCACCGCGTCCCTTAGAATGGGCTATATCTGACCAAAATATGCTAATACATTTATTAGTTTTATTCTGGCTTTTTTCTATCATATACTCATGGTTGCATATGCAGAATTTATCAGTGAGTTCCCATGATTGCCATTCAGGTTACCTTCAAAAAGATTGCTGTGCCACCTTTCTTCAGACTATATATTTGGTCTTTTAAATATACAACTTTTACATGCAACTGTTTAAATACACAACACTTTCATTCAAAAGCTGGAGGCATCCTGAACTCTCGACCAATGCTAATGCATAAAATCAACAGTAAACTTATCAGAATTTGTATTTATGAATGCATATATGTCTCTGTATGTTTGTGTGTATCAGCATAGCAATAGATCAAGTATACAGACTATTGATATTGTTTCTCTTAATACTATTAGGCTCTCATAACAACAATGTACTTTTTATGATTTTTTTATTTGCATGGAAACAACTATTGTTTTCAATTTTAGCAGCAAATATTGATATTTTATATAGTTTCAGATACTCACTTTAGATAGAGCTGCTGTAGATATTTTCATATATAGATACAGTTATAATGAATTGTTGATGCTTTTTGTAGTTTAAGCTTGCAGGTGAAGCCCCTTGAATTTGGGCTTGTTTCTGAGTAGATGCCCAACTTCTAATGTTGCATGAGCTATAGGATTTGCAGTACTATAATAGCAAAGTAAGTATTTCTTGCAATATTTATTTTGCTGACACTTGCATTATGGGTTTTATAGGTTTAAACTAACTAAAGAAGTTCAAGCTTAACTTTAGCTTGCTTGTGGTAAAGAGAATGTAGATTTTAATATTTAAAGTCCAAAAAGACAAACCTACTTTCAACTTACAATATTTTCTCACATATACATTCCTAATTTCTGAATTTAGTGAGTTGTACTTGTTGTCTTTGATTTAGCAATATAATTTGAAAAAAATGAAATAGAAATACATCAAATTATTACTGGATTCACCAAGATTTCAGAGAATGGTTTTGTTATTCTGCTTATCCTAATTCCTAATATGAAAGGCAATGTTGCTAAGCAGCATTGTAAGAAGTCAAACTGTATCCCATACTACATTAACCCTGTAATTTGCTAAATAAACTTTGATTTCAGAGAGGTATTCCAATTCTGACTGAAACAGTATTGAGGGCTTGGAAGCTGGCTAAAATATAATGGAACTTATGCAACTGCAAATTTTAAATTATTGTCATGTGTTTAAGTTTGAATAAAAAGTTTTTGGGGCTGTTGAGGTTTGAGTTCAAAGAATAGTTGTGGTTTGCCAAAGCAAGAAGAAAGTAATTAAAACAATGTTTATGTATACATTGCAAGTTTTGCAAATGGTAGATTTGAAAGTTAAAAAAAAAACTGAATAGGGATGAAAGTGAAAAATGACAAGTAGAATGTATTGCCCAGTGATTTACTGAATCTTCTAATGGCATTTCCAATGAATATTTCATGTGTTCAAATGATTTATATACATTATTTCAGTGGTGTTTCTTAGAACAAGCTGGTACAATACAGTGTTATTGGAAATGAGGGTGGAAGCTGAAGCAATTATGATTTGCTTCAGATCAAAGAAGTTCATGTTGAAGTAAGATTTAAATTGAGAATTATATTTCTTGTTGCCAAGCTACACCATTTCTCAGCTTTGGTTTATTCAGCAAAAATGGGTAGAATTGCAGTCAACACGTGTGAGGACTTGTAAGCCAAGTTCTTGTAATTTTACTATTATGTGTTGCTACTCACAACACATTTTAAATATAGTTCATTAGCATATAGGTCAACGTTATGAAAGATCTTTCACTTGGTATAGTTTTCTTTTTCATATCCTTAATGCTTGATGCCCTCCATCTTCTCCAAGGTAATGGAAGATGGGAATGGTCAAGAGGATGAGTGAGTGGTCAGTGACGTGTCAGTCAGTTCCGTTCATCTCAGAGAGGAGGTAGCACAAACTGAAACTGGAGTTGATTTTTTAAAATATGACTGAGGGCTTGTATTTCTCAGCTGCCTGAACTGAAAGTGATTATTTTCCAAGCCAAATTTCTGCATATTCTTTTCAACAAGTTTTATTGAGATGAAAAGGATAGGGGTAAAAGAATTTCAACAAGTCTATTCAGATTATAACCAAATTATCTCCATGTCTGTTAAGGTTAAGACATCAGGCCAGAAACCAAGAGACTGTGAGTCCTGCCTTAGGCACAAAGCCAGCTGGGTGACCTTGGGCCAGTCACTTTCTGCCAGTCCTAGGAAGAAGGCAATGGCAAACCACTTCTGAAAAACATTGCCAAGAAAACTGCAGGGACTATTCCAGGCATTGCCAGGAGTCAGAAACTGATTTCAAGACACAATAAAAATGCATTAAGGTGGAGACTTTCTAATTCTCTTCTTCATAGTCTGTCTATGGTGAAGGGACAGGTTTACAGTAATGAGGAAGTGTAATAGTTTCTGTTTAAAAATCAATCTCTTGACTCCTATAGTATTTTAGGCTACACTCCAGTCTGACAACTCATCTCTTGGAGAAATTTTCTTTTGATATTTGACTGATGTGTCAAAGAAATATTCAGCTTGAAAATCCTTGTTTCCTTTCCATTCAGTTGTTCAAACAGCAAGGATGCCCTTAACTACACTGAGAATTTTTAAAAAGTTTTTCTTCAGGTAAATAAAAAATATGCACTTCACATTCATGGCATTACAGTTTTTAACATACTGTAAAATACTATGTTTGTTCTTAATTACTTCAAGTAAATACCATTTAACATGAAAATGACATCCTTTGATCTTTCAGGCAGTAGAACTATTTTGAATTCAGTCTTTATAGCTCAGGAAAACTAGTCTAGTTTTTTTTAAAAATAAAAGCAGCATTAAAATATAGACCAATGTGTTTATTTTAAAGTGTTAGCTATCATATTATTTACATTTTGTAGGTCTTAAAAAAATAAACTTTGGAGAGGTGTTTTACCCCCTAACTGATAGATGATAGTAGTCCTTTAGACACTGTGTTGATACTGTATGAAGAACTACTTTGATAAATGTTTGTTTTTTACTACATTAACTGAGTGTGCTTCTTTTCTGCATAAATATAGCTGTCTAGACTCTTGGCACATTCCCTTAGTTCTTAAAGAAAGAGCCCATATATTAAAACTTGATTTTGGTACAGATTTGGAAATATTTCTTTTATATGCTCTATTTGGGAAAATGTTTCTCGGCTTTCATTTTACAAAGTTAGTTTTCAGTAGCACCAAAAAGGCATTCTCAAATATCTTTCCCCTCTTTGATTTCAGCTTCTATAGTCAGTTTTCCTAGAAGATCCAGTTGTAGATCCATGTATAAATTAGGTTGTGCTTTCAGTTCATTTTTATTGTTTTAATTTCCAGCTAATAGTAATCATAATCACAATTAAAGATGTACCAACATAAACAGTAAGGTAATAGGATATATGAAATAAATCAGTTTACCCTTTTGAACTTCTAATATCCTGGTACAACAAAAGGTTGAGCTGCCAGTTATATATAGAAGAGGAGGAAAAAAGGGAGAAATAAAGTTAAATTAGGTATTACTTGCTGGCAAATTCTGCATACTGTAGTGGAAAGTTTGTCTGCAGTGAATATACAAGATTTTGGCTGGACCAAAGATGGTGTTCATAAATTTTTCAAACCATCCAGAAAAATGTAATAAAATCATTATTAGGCTATTGTGCAAGTCTCTATAGAAAATACAGTGGTAAAATGTCAGGCAATGATTCAATTATTCCATTACCACAAAGTATAATGTTTTGGCATAGGGAATCTTAAATCTGCCCTCAATCAGGGTAAAATATTAAAGCATAGGAGTATAAAAGCTCTGTGATACTTAGTTACAGCAATTTCATTAAAAAATTCATTTTCCATTTATGGGTTTTGCCAGTGCATTGGCCTCAAATGATGCAGAAATTAAATAGTTTAAGGCCAAGAATGCACTCTTGCTTTGCACTTTTCATACTGCTTCCAAGAAGTGTCCTGCTCTCATCTACTCTCAAACTAGTATTGTTCAATTTATATATGAGGTTATGAGTGTAAGCAGACCATTGAAGAGGCCTTCAATTTGTACCAGAGGTTCTTCCTGAAAATAGAATCAAAGACTTGTCTGAAATTACAAATACTGCAACAGGGGCTGATGGATGTTTTTGGATATAGCTCTTTCCTATATCACATAACACCTTTATGTAGAATGTTCAGCTTTAAAACCAGCACAATAGAAAATTGAATAAAGTGTTCAGTTTTTCAGCTAGGGAGAAATTGCTTTCCACAACCACCTTATGCAAGAGATTCTGATTTTTGCATCTAAATTGACTGAAATAAAACCTTCAGAAATGGGCCCTGGAAATTGGTTTTGGACTCATGATCAGTCATTGGTGGTCACTATCTGGACAACTCTCAGTTGTGAAATTCACAAATTAGTTTAATAGACTAAAAGATATTTTAGTGTATCAGGTAATACATATAGGAACATAGTGTCTCGTATGCCCTTTCCGTAGGCAAAATGCCAGATCTGTCCATAGACAGAATGCCAGATTCTATCCTAATCTACCAAGATGCTTCTTGTTCATATAAATAAACTTACAATCTTCTGTTGGGGAGCAAACTTCATTTGTGGACTTAACTACTGAATAGATACGTAGAATATTGCACTGAGCCCCTGACTGCTCTTTTACAGGGCTGTGACTCAGCCATGATTCACTTTAAAGATTCAAAGAGGGCATGATTTGATTTTAGGTTCACTTTGAAATTTAAAGGCAAAGCCAGTTCAATTTGATCTGTTCTGACATTTTTTTTAAAAAAAGCTATACTTCAGAATCATCCAAACACCTTCATTTTTTGGCAGAATGTGAAAAATACTACAGGGATGATTGACTTCCCAGAAGACAGTAATGCTTCATGTTTCTGCTGGACATCTTTTACTGCAATAAACACTTAAAATATTTCTCATGCATGTCTTTTAAGGCACCAAGAGCAGGGATAGGATATAGAAGTCCATGTGTGGGGAGGCAAGGGAAGCGAGTGATGAAATGTTCATTATGACATTGCAAACTGTTCCCCTTATGTATTTGTGGATGTCACAGCACACACTTAATCCTTTTGATATCACAGTGGCTAGCTCCGAATGCCTGTGGATGAGGAAAAAATAGCAGGAAAGCCACCAATTTTTCCAGCAAGATTACAGTGACCTAATATATCAAGTATTTTTCCATACCTTAAAAAGAACACTTTGTAGAAACAGCTCTTACTTTTCCACTTGCTTTTCTTAGATGTCAGTCAGTAAAGAAGGATCACTAACTCACCCTTGTGGTGGTTATAATTTGGGGCATCTTTAGTGGAGGGCCAGGAGACCTGGCATAGGTGACTGGCAGTTTTGACCCTTCTTGGGATCCCACAATACTCACTGTGGAGATGTACAAGGCTGAGCACAGCACATTGTCAAAGCTTATCCTCTTCTGGGCAGGGCTTAGAAGAATGACCATTGATTTGCTCTTAAGTTGAGGTGTAGTTTTTCTATTTATCTGCTTCTCTTTTTTCTTTTGTTTTATTTGCTGGCTGAAAGCTGCAATAAAGTAACATAGAACTGAATTAAATCAGATTGCTGCCTCTGATCACTGAGTGTTGGGGCATGACAGGATAATTGGCAAGGTAGTTGGTGTCATATTCACTGTTTCAATGTAGTTCATACATCGTAATGTTTCACATGCCATGGAGCTGACATGTGTTTCTGTTTGGGAGGGAGCTGCTGTGAAACCTTGTACCAAGCTCTGTATGTGAAATCAGGACAATGGAATGTGTTTGGGTTATGTTCTCTGTTCAAGGACTTTTCCCACAGACCATCAGAAACCATTAGGAGCACCTGGGATTGTGGACTTGAGAAGATTCTAAGGGGGGAGGGATTTCGTTTGCACCAAGGGTTTTTAGTTTGAATTTGCCATGCTTTCATCGTTCTCAGCTTTCTTTGTGATCCTGCATACTATTCTTCAATAAATCAGATATCTTTGAAACCCTGCTTATGAGTCTGATGTACATTAGAATAGGCAATCATTACAGTTGGTCAGCTTGGTCCCTCTTAGGAAGAATCCTTTAATCAGTAGTAGAACTAAGTTGCATCAAGTTTGTGGCCTGCTAGAAAAACCTTTTTGGTTAGTTTGAAGCAAAAGCTGACAAGAACTATGAGATACAATACCACAGAGATGGGCAGGCCATGGCGAAAGGGACTGGCTTAGGCAAATGCCATTTGGTGCCTTGCCACATCCTATTATTAAACATAAAGGTATGTGATAGCCTGGCATCTCATTGTTGGAAGACTTAAAAGGAAGTTTTGATCCAAGAGTGTATATGGGACTGACCCTTGAGACCATATTCAGAGGGCTGATTGTTGAGGTTTTCCTACTAACAGATTAAGACTGCTATATGTGCCTAATCATTTTGGCCAGGTGAAGGGATTGTATTAGATTGTCTCCTCTCACGTGCTTCATGCAAATAGCCTGGGGGGAGGGGAGGAGCTGCCCGGACTTGTCTTCTCACTTCCTTTTTTTTCTCACTGCCGATATGTAGCGAGTAAGGCTTGCTCCAAAGGGGGCTAAGTCCTTTAAATGTTTTGCTTTTGTTTTTGCTTTCTGTAAATAAATTATTTTTATAGAAATGCTTGGTGTGTGACTTTTTTGACCTCTCCTGGGCTAAAGGCTTTCCCAGCATCTGCCAACAGGTTATGTGCCCAGTAAAACCCAGAGAGAAAAGAGAGATCAACTCCACACCTCATGCACAATTTAAAGGCAGGTAGCAAAGACCTGTGAAGATTTTCTTTGGAGCCACCTGGAGATTTTCCAGCAACTGCCGGTCTGCAGGACTTAGAAGCTAGCTGAGGTGACTTGCAAAAGAAGGAAGAAGCCATGGCTGCCTCCCAGCCCTCAGCGATGCCTCTGGAGCGCCTATCAGAGACCAACTATTTGAATTGGGCCCTGAAGATGGAAATGTATCTTCGCAGAGAGGATCTTTGGCTGCAAATTGGTGAGCAAACCCCCCAAAATCCCAGTGCTGAATGGCTGAGACAGGATGAGCGGGCTAGAGCCACCATTATCTTGGGAGTTGAGGACAATCAGCTAGTCCACGTGCGAGGCATGCAGTCTGCAAAGCAACTTTGGGACGCTTTGAGAGACTTATATGTAAAGGCAACAGCAGGGAGTAAAGTTACTCTGACGAAAAAGCTGTACAGAGCCTACCTTGCAGAAGGAGATAGCCTTCCTGAGCACCTGCATTTTATTCAGCAGCTGTTTGTTGAGTTGCAGGAGAGAGGAATGGAATTTACACCTCTCACAAAATCCTATATCCTCCTGTCCTCACTGAATGAAACGTGGGACACGCTGATTTGTACCCTGGAGGCTATGCCTGAAGCAGACCTCACCCCATCGTATGTTACACAGCGCTTACTCGCTGAATGGGAGAAGAGAGAGGAAAGATCCCCCCCCATCTCTTCTGGAAAGCTGCAATACCAGAAAATGAGGGAAAAGAAGGGAAAGGAACCTGAGGCCACAGCGCTAGCCAGCCAGCGATGCTTCACTTGTGGTTCAGCTGGACATTTGCAAAGAGACTGTGCCATGAGACCCAAGAGTAGAAAGACAGAGCAGAAGAACACAAGGGCAACACAGAAGAAGGCTCTTCAGACAACCCAGATTGCACAGGTTGCTGAGAAGGGTAATTCTGATGTATGGGTGTTAGATTCTGGGGCCAGTTGTCATTTATGTAATTGTAAAAGCTCTTTTGTGTCACTGTCTAAAACTGAAAGACAAAGTGTATCTTTGGCTGATGGGTCTGTCACCAAAATTATGGGACAAGGTGACTTGTATTTATCCTGCTTAGGAGAAACTGTAAACGGTGTGTTGTATGTGCCAAATTTACAATCAAACCTTTTATCTGTGGCACAATTGGCTGCAACAGGGTATATCATAACATTTAAGAAAAATGGTTGTGAGATACGTAAAAATGGGAAATTGTGTGCTACTGGTATGTTAAAAGACTCCTTGTACATTGTGCAAAATGCAAGGAAGCCAAGCTGCAAGGCTACAGTTGGCAACACACCATATCATGACCAATGTGTACACCTGATGCACAGGAGATTTGGTCATGCTAATTTCAAGTATATAGCACAAATGCCACAGCTGTGTGCTGACCTAAAGATAAAACCCTGTGATAAATACTTAGACTGTGTAGTTTGCAAAGAATGCAAAACACTAAAAGCTCCTGTGAGTAAGCACAGTGACAGAGTTACAACTAGACCTTTGGAAATTGTACACTCTGACATTATTGGTCCTTTTGCTCCAAGTCTTGGACAAGCAAGGTATGCAATGACCATCATTGATGATTTCTCAAGATACACATTTATCTACATCTTAAAACATAAAGATGAGGCATTTGAGAAATTTAAAAGTTTTGTGACATGGGCAAATGGAAAATTCCCTAGGCCTGTATCTGCACTCCAATGTGATAGAGGAGGAGAATACCTTTCTCACAAATTCAGAAGGTTCCTAGTGGAAAAAGGGATAGAACAAATTCTTTCTAACCCGTACACCCCTTAGCAAAATGGTGTTGCTGAAAGAAAGGGCAGAACCTTGCAAAATGCGATGGAATGCATGTTAAAAGATTCACGATTATGTTTTAAGTACTGGGGAGAAGCTTTATCGACTGCCACTTATGTTCAGAACAGGTTGTATAACTCTATGATTCAGGACACTCCATTCCATTTGTTTTATGGTGTGAAACCAAAGGTAAGCCATCTTAGAGTGTTTGGTAGTACTGCATGGGTTCACATTCCAAAACAGCAGAGAAGGAAAGGAGGCCCCACAACAAAGAAAGCCATCTTTGTTGGCTATGAACAAAGCCAGAGGAGCTACAGGTTCATAATGGGAGAGAAATTAATAATTAGCAAAAGCGCTTCTTTTGCTGAACAAAACTGGGGGAGATTAAATTCTAGCTCTCCAGTTGAACTGACCACCACAAGAGAACAGCAAGGACTTGCTGATGGTGATCTTTTGCCTGATGGGGACATTAAACCAGAAAAGCAAACTGAAGATCTGTCTGATGAGATAGATGCTTCTCAGGAAAGTGATAGGAGTCAAAATTTAAGCCCTGTATTACCTCGCAGATCTCAGAGGAGTAATAAAGGCGTTCCTCCATCACGTTTTCAGGCTGAAACAGTAAAGGCTTTTCACATATTCACAGAACCTGAGTCTTTAGAACAAGTGAATGCTTTACCACCTGAGATTGCACAAAATTGGCATTCTGCCATGCAACAGGAATTAGCATCCTTGAAAGAAAATAAAACATGGAAACTGGTAAATCTACCTCCCAATGAACGCTGTCTGGGTTGTAGGTGGGTTTTCAAACTGAAAAGGGATGCTGATGGCAAAATCCAAAAATATAAAGCAAGGTTGGTTGAAAAAGGGTTCACTCAAAGGAAAGATTTAGATTTTGACAAGACTTTTGCACCAGTTACTAAAGGTGAATCAATTAGATTACTGTTAAAAGTTGCTGCACTCAAGGGAATGTCAGTTAACCACTATAACATTCAAACTGCATTTCTCTATGGTGATTTAGACCACAGATTATACATGCAGCAACCCCCTGGCTATGAAAAAGGGGAGAATCTAGTCTGTGAACTGCAGAAGTCAATCTATGGGTTAAAACAAGCTGCTAAATCCTGGAACCAAAAAGTAGATGAAAAACTGCAGAATTTTGGTTTTGAAAAAGGAAAAGCAGATCCCTGTGTATATATGAAGAAGGACAAACAAGGCTGTATGTATCTGTGCATTTATGTTGATGATTTGCTGCTGTTCTCATCAACAGAAAAACAAAGGCTTGATTTTGAAGCCTGCATGAAAAGCCATTTCACATTAAGAAGCCTTGGAATTATAATAACCTAGGTTTGGAAAAACACAGGAAGAAGAATGGTAGCTTTCTGTTAAACCAAAGGGGAGATAATGGTAATGTGAATGGAAAGACATATAAAGTCAGAGAAGATTGGTTATGCAACTTAATCTATAGTGTAAAAAGGGGAGTGTTGAGGTTTTCCTACTAACAGATTAAGACTGCTATATGTGCCTAATCATTTTGGCCAGGTGAAGGGGTTGTATTAGATTGTCTCCTCTCACGTGCTTCATGCAAATAGCCTGGGGGGAGGGGAGGAGCTGCCCGGACTTGTCTTCTCACTTCCTTTTTTTTCTCACTGCCGATATGTAGCGAGTAAGGCTTGCTCCAAAGGGGGCTAAGTCCTTTAAATGTTTTGCTTTTGTTTTTGCTTTCTGTAAATAAATTATTTTTATAGAAATGCTTGGTGTGTGACTTTTTTGACCTCTCCTGGGCTAAAGGCTTTCCCAGCATCTGCCAACACTGATTTCTGAGCTGAATTTTCAGCTGTTCTTCCATCAATACAAGAAAAAGTAGAGATATTCTGACCACATTAAAAAATGTGATAATGGAGACACTCAATGAAGCACAAGCAAAGTCCGGCCACCCAAAATATCTCTAACAGATACAGTATTTAATTAGGTATTAAACACATTGGATAGCTGCTCAACCTCATTAGCATTCTCCATATGTGTGAAGTCGCAACATTCTGTTTTGTCTATACAAATCTCAGAAGTATCAGAAGAGCCATCAAATCTGCAAAATATTTGAAATATTGTTAAATACTTCAGTTTTTACAGCCCAGATCTGATAAGCTCTAAAGCTTGTCTAATTCAGTATGGCATTTAAGAATAAACTGAGTTTCAAAGCAGTTTAGACTATTGATCTAAAACATATTTATTTTACATCATTAGAACCTTCAGGCATAAAGCAGAATTAAAAACTCCCCAAATTATCAAGCTAATAAATCAACAAATCAAATAATCAATTGTAGCAGGTCATGAATCCAAAATAGCTCTTCTGCATTTGTGGGTGGGGGGTGGGGGGGTGGGGGGTGGGAATTTGATTCACTGAGAATTTATTTTTATACTTCAGCAGTTTTTCCATATGCCTCATCTCTCTGGTTCTATCTTAAATTCAGATTACCTGTCATTCTTCTTTTAGAGACCTTATAAGACATGCAAACCATTTCCTCACTAGTGATTTGTAGTGTGTTATAATATGACTCAGCTATCCTTGTTCTGAGATAACAGTAATGAGGACAGATGTTTATATCACTGCACCAATGTCTAATTGACACTAGGAAGTACTCCAAATCACTAGTGGAGAAATAGCCCTAGTTTCTTTCATGAGCATGACTGGTTCTGAAGTACTGGAAGTCTACTAGACTTCTTAAAATTCTTTCTTTTATGAAATGGATAACCATATCCACTGAATGATATTATCTTTTAATATATTTTAAAGTAGTATAGAAAAATGATTTTCCATTCCTCTTTTCAAAGAATACTATTTAATGGTTTAATACAGTGCTCTACAAATATCCAAAGGAGAATGTAGTCTATAACGTTAGAAAGATGTCTGGGACAGACCAGCTGAATGGGTCCTACGTTCCTGTACTGGGAAATGAGTTCAGACAACTCTAGAGCAATCAAAGAGTGATCATCCATGACAGGTTAAAAACAGAGATATTCCCTAACTTCAGATCATGTCACCACTTGTCATGTTCACTGTTTCAATGTGCACTGTATATCGTAATGTTCCACATGCCATGGCGCTGACGTGCGTTTCTGTTTGGGAGGGAGCTGCTGTGAAACCTTGTACCAAGCTCTATATCTATGTTCATTTCAATGGAATGTGTTTGGGTTATGTGCTCTGTTCAAGGACTTTTCCCGCAGACCATCAGAAGCCGTTAGGAGCACCTGGGATTGTGAGCTTGGGAAGATTCTACGGGGGGAGGGATCTCATTTGTACTGAGGGTTTTTAGTTTGAATTTGCCGCGCTTTCATCATTCTCAGCTTTCTTTGTGATCCTGCATACTATTCTTCAATAAATCAGATATCTTTGCATTCCTGCTCATGAGTCTGAGAGTGTTTTAGAATAGGCATTCATTACATAAAGCTGAGAATCACCAAAGTTGTACCGTTAGCTCCTACCAAGATCAGTTTCTTGTGAGGGAAAATAGTTAATGATGGCCGAGTCCAAGCTCACGACTGGGGGACTTGAGGAGCCGGCTAGCTTGATGCCCAAGTTGACGGTCAAGAGCGGAGAACTGAGCCTCACCCCAGAACCTTCAGATTTCCAGCAGGATTCGAGTTCCAGCCCTGAGGTGGAGGAATCTAATGATGGGGGAGAACCAGAGCAACTGGCACCCAGTGAATTGCCCGCAGAGTTGATCACCTGAGATGCAAAGGGAGAACCCCAGCCAGGGACATCCCAGGCACCCTGGAAGCATCGGTTCCCACTGACCCCAGATGTAGAATCTACCACGGTGTCAATGGAAAGACAGCCTAACATGCGAGGGAGGGAGGAATCTCAAACCCCTGAAAGGCTAAGAGTGGTGGAGGCCAAAATAGAAGCGATGGAATACATGTTAAGAAACCTTACTCTATCATTGGGGGGGGGGGCAGGGGAGGCATGACGGAGGTCCCAGCTTCACGCAACCATCCCCCATCCTCCCACCCAGACCGCAGGCGGAGCGGGGCCGGAGACAGCTCTGGGATGAATCTCCACCCTGCAGAGTGACAACTACCGTAACCTGGGGCCCAAACACTCAAGCAGCCGCCGGTTCTGCTCCAGCAGGAGTGGGGGTGAAAGACTTTTCTGTCAAGTTTGATGGGGATCCAACCAAGTTATCTTTCTTTCTAACTAATGCTAAAAGTTACATGAGGCAGTTTGGAGCATACTTCCCTTCCGAAGAGGCTAAGATAACTGCCATTGCCACCAAGTTGAAGGGTTGAGCGGCTGACTGGTATGTTCAATTAAGTGAGGCTGACTCCCCTGAACTTGAGTATTTCGAGGACTTCATGGGGGCGTTAAAGCTGCATTTTGAGGATCCTCTGGCCAAGGCAAGAGCTAAGAAGGCGCTGAAGGATCTTACCCAGGGCCAGCTGTCTGTAGCTGACTACGCCCTGGAGTTTAAGGCTCTAGCTGGGAAAATCCACAACTGGTCTCAGTCAACCTTAATAGAATGTTTTAAAGAGGGACTCAACCGGGACGTCCTACGATGGGCGTTGTGTAGAGATGACCCAGAGTCATTGTATGAATGGATCTGTCTGGCCAGCAAGGCTGAGCACGCCCAGCATACCTTCATGCAAACCAGACAACCTGAAAAACCACCAGCCGAAGTGCCGCAACTGCTGCCCGGCCAGGCTATAGAGCCTGGGAAGAGGAAAGAGATTGGCGCTATGTGAGGGGTCAGTGTCTCCGATGAGGAAAGGAAGGGCATCAAGCAGCTGATTGCCCAAAAGCCAAGGCTGGAGATTGAGCGGGCAAGCTGCCGGCCAAATCGCCACCCCTCGCGGCGGATGACAGCAGCCAAGGGGGCAGCCGACACTGAGGAAGTAGCCTACTTCTTGGGAGAGGCTGAAGATGACTCTAAGGAGCCAGCAGGAAACGCCAGCCACCTGCCATGAAGAGTGCCTGCGGGCAGGTGGAGGAGGATGGGCGCAAGGATGCTATGGTGAGTGCTGACTGTCCCACCCAGTAAGAGTGAAATTGGGCTCCCACACAAAGACTACAGAGGTCTGGGCTTTAGTTGACTCTGGGTGTTCCAGGTGTCTAATTGACCCTGATCTGGTTGCTGCTTTGGAGCTGCCTAGCTTCCCCCTCCAGCAGCCTTTGATCTTTACACAGTTGGATGGTTCAACCGCGGGGGGGGGGGGCAGCAACCCATTTCACTGGAACTGTCACAATGCAAATGGGCAGCCACTGTGAGATTTTAAAATTTGTAGTAGCACCTGTTGGCAATCCCTTGGTAATTCTGGGGATCCCCTGGTTGACCTATCGAAGCCCATATATAAACTGGGAACACAGAACTCTTTTAAGAATGGGTTTTACCAAGCTCCTACAGCAGAGAGAGCTTCACGTGCGGGGGTTGGAAGGGCTGCAATTGCCATGCCACACCCTAGTTTGGCACATTTAGAAGGCTTGCCCGATCGATACCAAGACTTTGCAGATGTATTTGGGGAAATGGAAGCAGATCAGCTACCCCCCCCCCCATCGGAAAACTGACTGTGCAATAGAGTTGGTTCGCAATGCTCAATTGCCCAAGCCAAAAATTTATCCAATGACTCAGAAGGAGCTTGAGGCATTACGGGACTTTATTGACAAAAATCTGTCGAGGGGGTTTATTGAACCTGCAAATTCCCCAGTTGGGGCCCCTGTGCTATTCCGGGAAAAGAAAGATGGCATGCTTCAACTCTGTACGGACTATCAGGGGTTAAACTCTGTTTCAATTTGCAACAAGTATCCTCTTCCGCTCATGAAGGACATGTTAGCTCACTTGTCTAAGGGCAAGATTTTCTCTGAGCTCGATCTTCATGAAGCCTATTTCTGCATCCGTATATGGGCTGGAGATGAGTGGAAAACTGTTTTTAATTGTCCACTGGGTTCATTTCAGTACAAAGTCCTCCCTTTTGGGTTGGCAGGGGTGCCAAGAGTCTTCATGCAATTGATTAATGAAGTATTACATGATCATTTGTTTAAAGGGGTCCTGGTTTATTTAGACAATGTTCTCATTTACACTGAAACCGAGGAGGAACATGAATGCCTTCTCAAACAGGTGTTATGTAAGCTTAGAGATGCCAAACTTTATGCCAAGCTTTCCAAACATGAGTTTCACAAGACCCAACTTGACTATCTGGGCTATAGGGTGTCTGACAAGGGCATTGAAATGGACCTCGCAAAAATTCAGGTGATTTTAAGTTGGGAACGTCGCCACACCCAGAGGCAATTGCAAAGTTTCCTCGGGTTCAGTAATTACTATTGCCAATTTATCCAGGGGTTTGCTGAGATTGCTTTGCCCCTCACTGATTTACTCCGTACCAAGGGCTTGGGGGAGACACGCAAAGTAAAAAACCCTGGGGCAGTGCTGAATTGGATGCCTCAATGCCAGGCAGCATTTGAGAAGTTAAAAACCCTCTTCACTGCTAAGCCTATTCTACAGCACCCCGATCCTGAATGCCCCTTTGTGGTCCAAGTTGATGCTTCTGACTCCTCAGTTGGGGCTATATTGTTACAGAGAGATTCTGAAAATCACTTAAAACCCTGCGCTTATTTGTCCAGAAAATTTTCTGAAACCGAATGCCGGTGGCATGTTTGGGAAAAGGAGGCTTTTGCTTTAAAAGCCGCTTTGGAAGCCTGGCCTCACCTCCTGGAAGGCACTAAATGCCCTTCCGAAGTTTGGACCGATCACAGGAATTTGGAAGCCCTCCGTACCCCCCAGTGTCTCAGTCCTAAACAAATTCACTGGGCTCAATTTTTCAGTCGTTTTAACTTTCAGTTAAAATTTATTCCAGGAAAGAAAAACTTTCTGGCCGATGCTTTGTCACGTTTACCTCAGGACCTTGACCATGTGGCAGATGTGGTTGGGACTGTTCTCACTGAACCACAACTGGGCTTAGTTGCTGTCACCCAGAGCCAGACCCGGGCGCAGGCATCCCCACCCCCAGCCCAGTCTGGGAAGCGGAAAGTACAAGTTCCTTGCCAATTACAGAAAGACTTTCTCCAGGAGCTGAAATCTGACACTTGGTTGCTAGCTAATGAAGACACTGTTTCTTTTGAAAACAGTCTGGCATGGGTGGAACACCACCTTTATGTACCCGAAACTTTACGACCTGACATTTTACAGCATTCCCATGATGATAAACTTGCTGGGCATTTTGGTTTTGTTAAAACATTGCATTTGGTTCGTCGTCAATTCTGGTGGCCCACCTTGAGATGCGATGTAAAAGACTATGTGGCTTCCTGTCCTGTTTGTGCAATGTCAAAGCGAAAAGGGGGGAAACCACAGGGGATTCTGCAGCCTGTGGCCAGCCCGTCCCATCCCTGGGATGAGATTTCTATGGATTTTATTGTGGATCTTCCTCCCAGTCAGAAGAAAACTGTCATTTGGGTTGTAAAAGATTTTTTTTCCAAACAAGCCCATTTCATTCCATGTGCGTCCATCCCATCGGCCCCGCAATTGGCGTGCCTATTTCTCATCCACATCTACCATCTCCACGGTAGCCCCTCCCATTTGGTCAGCGACCGTGGGACACAGTTTACTTCCCAGTTTTGGAAATCATTTAAAAAATTGATTGGCACCAAACAGGCACTGTCCACCTTGTCCCATCCTGAGACTGACGGATCTACTGAGTTTTTGAACTCTGCCCTTGAGCAATTTCTTAGAGCATACATTAACTACCATCAGGACAATTGGGTGGACTTGCTGCCTTTTGCTGAAGTGGCTTACAACAATGCTGTCCATCAGAGTACTGGGCAAACCCCTTTTCGTGTGGTTTCTGGTCATGACTTTGTTCCCATCCCTGAACTGCCACAACCCCCTCCCCAAACATGTTCTGCCTCTGACTGGGCTGTTAAGCTTGCTGATTCCTGGCCGGTGATTCAACAGGCTTTGGCTGATGCCCAGGCTGCTTAGAAGTTTCAAGCCGATAAGCATCGTTCTTTGCAACACGATTTCAAGATTGGGGATCAAGTGTATCTATCTACCAAATTAATCAAGTCCACACAACCCTCTAAAAAACTTGCTCCCAAGTTCATTGGTCCTTTCCCTATTGTTGGTCTTATCAATCCAGTTACTGTTAACTGTTTAACAGTACAGATACTGTTTGGATCTGCCTCACAATTTGAAACACTTGCACCCTGTTTTCCATTGCAGCTTGCTCAAGCCTGTCCACCACTCTTCCCGCTGGCACCCCCAACCTCCTCCTCCTGCTCTGATCATGATTGATGGCCAACAGCACTTTGAGGTCAAGGAGGTTGTTGATTCTTGAAAGCTTCGCGGCACCCTCCAGTATCTGGTCCGATGGAAACACTTTCCTCATCCTAAATGGGTGTCTGCTCGCCATGTTAATGCCCCTGATTTAATTCGCCGTTTCCACTTGGCGTACCCTTTAAAGCCTGTTTTCTTTCTTTTGGGGGGGCAGTATGTCATGTTCACTGTTTCAATGTGCACTGTACATCATAACGTTTCACATGCCATGGCGCTGACGCACGTTTCTGTTTGGGAGGGAGCTGCTGTGAAACCTTGTACCAAGCTCTGTATCTATGTTCATTTCAATGGAATGTGTTTGGGTTATGTGCTCTGTTCAAGGACTTTTCCTGCAGACCATCAGAAGCCGTTAAGAGCACCTGGGATTGTGAGCTTGGGAAGATTCTATGGGGGGAGGGATCTCATTTGTACCGAGGGTTTTTAGTTTGCATTTGGCATGCTTTTATCATTCTCAGCTTTCTCTGTGATCCTGCATACTATTCTTTAATAAATCAGATATCTTTGCATTCCTGCTCATGAGTCTGAGAGTGTTTTAGAATAGGCATTCATTACACCACTGCCCTGAGACAAAACACATATCCAAATGTTACCTCCATTGTGTGTTGGGCCTCAGTGACTTGGGTCAGGCACATAGTTGTCACAATGACCATGAGCTCCTGAGCTACTTCAGATTCTGAACCCATGGAATGAAGGTAGATTGAAATATCTTGAACTATAAATCTCAGAAAATCTACTGTCAACCCAGCTGCAGCATAGAACAAGTCAGACAGGGAAGCTACTATGCTAATAGAAGAGAATATATGTAGCTCAGGGTTGAACTGTTGGATTCTTGATGCTCTCTGAGCTTGGTTGCTTTCTTGCAGATGTTTCAGTATCAAGTGTCATGATCCAGGCTCAGGACTCAGACTCAGATTCAGAATCTGAACAAGCTGCTTCAGCTAAACCTGTGGAATGTCAGCCTCAGGACACACTAAGAAAATATCCTTTTGCCTGCCCAGAAAAGTTTGAGGGGATGCTGTCTCAATTTCCTGCCTTCTGGGCACAGTGCAATCTGTATATCAGCTTGCAAGGGGAAGATTTTCCAACAGAAAACATTGAGTTGGTTTTGAAATCAGCCTTTTATCTGGAAATGCTGCTAGGTGGGCCACACCACTGTTACACAACACAGCCCCCCTGCTGAATGACTTCATTGAATTTAGTCAACAGATCCAAGCCATGTGTTCTGACCCTGTGAAATATCAGTTTGCATATCGCCAAATCAACTCTCAACTTCATCACTGAATTACCTCTGTTGAAAAAAAGCACTACCATATTGGTGTTGGTGAACACTCCTACAAAATGGCTCATTTTATTCCCTGTGCAAGGTTACCCACAGCAAAGGAAAGGTCTCTTCTTAGATAACAGTTTTCCATCTACATGGATTAACTGAGAACCTGATTCCAGATCAGGGTCCAAAGTTCACTCCATGATTTTGGCGGGCACTCTTTGATGGGTTGGGGGTGCAAATCCATCTTTCCTCAACCCATCATCCCCAGTCAGACAGGGAAACTGAAGGTGTGAATGCCATCCTTGAACAATACCTCCAGTGTTATGTCAACTGTCACCAAGATAACTGGGTCGAGCCTTTTGGCTTCAGCAGAGTTTGCGCAACATACCTCTATGAAGATGTCTCCATTTATGGCTAATTATGGTTTCCACCCTTGGTTCTTTCCTTTGGATTCCCCTAATTCATCTATCCCAGATGCATATTCATTCTTACAGAAGTTGAAGGCAATTTCCCAAGTTCTTCAAGACCAGATACAGAAGGTGAAGGTGAACACTTCACCAATCAACATCGTTGACCTGGGCCACCTTATCAGTTGGAGACTTGGTGTAGATTTCCACCCGGTATCTGGCTACCCAGCACCCATCTAAAACCTAGACCACTGGTTCCTTGGTCTTTTTCCCATTGAAGCAGTGATTAAACCATGGTTTATCACATCAAGCTAACTGCATGCATCAAAGTACACCCAGTCTTCCATAGATTGTTTTTGGTTCTTAATGCTCCAGCCATTGTTCCAATGTCCTGCCCCCCCCCCCCATGTCATGTTAGACAGTGAGCCTGAGTATGAGGTGGCACCTATTTTGGACTTTCAAGGCCATGCACCATGTCTGGTACATTGATTTCATCAATAATACACCCAAAAGCCTAAACTTCCAATGGTGGGTGGAGGGGGCTCTAGGGAGGGGGATCGTGTCATGACCCAGGCTCAGGATTCAGATTCAGAATTGAAGAAACTGTTCCAGCTGAACCTGTGGAATGTTAGCCAAGAATCACATGAGGCTGATCAAACACAGGCACTACCTGGACACCTGCAGGAGTCAGATGATGTTGATGATGTCAGGCCACCTAGCCCTACTCCCAGCAAGTAGAGTGAAGAGAAGAGCAATGTAGGTCTATGAGGCTTCTTGCTAAGCAAGGGAGTAAATATCTTAATTAGTGATTGCTGGCTGCAGCCTGATTTAAGTGGCAGCTCTGACCCATGCTCCCTTTGCTGGAAACAACATCTGATCTCTGGCTCTTGCGTGACACTCATGTGTGGATTCTACTTGTGAACCTCTGACTTCTGGACTCACTGACAACCCTGACCTGGCTCTTGGAACCCTAGATTGGATTAGGACAATTCTTCTGCATGCTCCTATTAAAAACAAACTCTTCAGGCAAGCTCCTGTTTTGTTTACATTCTTTGTTCACTGCTTATCTCTTCAGCCTTGAAGTAAAGTCCTAATCTCCATAGCAATCATGTTTGAGTGTGTGTGATTGAAACCTGAAGCAGGACACCAGCTAGGTAATATCATTATCAGATAATACCAAATTCAGAGAGCACCAAGAACTCAAGTTATTTTCCTCAGGGAGGTTGATACAGTAGCAGCAATCCCATTTTTCCCTATTTAATAAATAGGATCTCATGTCCAGTTATCTGCAGACATTGCTTCTGAAAGTTGCAAGAGTCTCTCTGATGTGAATAGCCACTCCCCCACTTATATCCTGGGGTCATCACTGATGTCATACTGAAAATGCAGGTAGGTACATTTCCAAGAGGAGTATTGGCCCCTCTGTGCCCATTTAGGTCTCAGTTATATATGTCATGATAAGATCATGGATGAAGGGCAACTTACTACAGGCCAACTTGGCATTAAGCAGCAAAAGCCTGAGCTCAGGGTCACTGAGGATCTGATGACCAGGCATTGGGGTTGAGGCCAGGGGGCTAGAGAGCACAATCAGTACACGGCACTCTGTTCATGGAAGCATCTCCGTCCTGTTTTCTACCATACTATATCTCCCTATGCCCATTGCTACCAAGATGTTACTGCCTGTCCCATCCCCTGACCAGATTAATCCTGCCCTGAAATCTTCCATCTCTCTCCTAGCTAGCACAGCATAGCCCTTAACTCACTTTTGCTCAGTCATTCAATGATGCTTCAGATCCAGGGCAGCTTTTCCTCCTACCATACATGCCAGACTACTCACATCATACACAGTTCTGACTCTGCTCTCAGTGGGACTAAACTAGATATGAAAACCTCGCTCTCAGCTCCAGCTACAGACTGGAAGGATATGAGAGATTACTTCTACCCTCCCTCCTTTTCACATCCAGGTGAAGGAAAATATCCTTTAACTCAGTTGAATCGATTCTGTAAGAAAAAGCATCCTCTGTCCTTTAAATCAAACTTCAGATCAAAAACCCAACTGTCCTAATCTCCAGTTTGTCAACTCCTATACACAGTTGAAACAGGCAGCCAATAATCAACTTCTTTGTGGTCCTGATGACCCCACATGAGTTAGACAAGATGGCTGCTGCCCTGAGTGTAAACTCTGCAGAGGGTACTTGGGGAAGTTCCTGAGGATCTGGTTCAACTGAGGCCTCAGTCACCTCTTGGAATGATCACTGTGTGGTCTCTCTCTCACATGTTTCCCAGAGGGTCCCTTGGTTTTCAGAGAAACCATCCATCCTGACCCTCCTTGATCTTAGTGGTCTTCAATACACCTTTGTCACATTTCATCTGGATTACTACAACACAGTTTATATAAAGCTGCCCCTGAAGACTACTTGCAAGCTACAGCTGGTCCAAACTGCAGCAACACAAATAATTATGAGAATGCTTCAGTATGCTTATATAACACCTTTATTTTGTGAGCCGTACTGGTTACCAGCATGCTTCTAGGTCAACTGAAGGTGATTTATAATGCCCTTCATGCCAGGGACAGGCAATTTGTAGGACTGCCTGTCCACTCCAATAAGACTGGACAAAGTGAGCATGGCCTGGGTCCCAACACTTAAGCAGTGGGTCCCAGGACACACACTTTCTCTGTTGCTCTATGGAACAGCATTTCCTCTGAGATTTGGATGGTCCTGACCCTTTGTGCCTATGGAAGACTCTAAAGATGTGGCTTCCTTCCCAGATAATGGGTTAGAAGATTTTGTGACTGTCTGTCTTGATGGTTCCTCATGGATTGTTTTTGGCTGGATAAAATTGCCTCAAAAGTGATATGCTTTATTATTTGTAATGGTTGTGATTGTTGTTATATGTTGTTTTTAGTTGTGTATACTACTCTGATTTGCATGTGAATTGGCTGGCTTTATAAATTGATCTAAATAAATAAATAAATAAATAAATAAATAAATAAATACATGACATTAGTAATTTAAAACAAAAAATCTCAAATTTTACCATAGTAGTTAATTAAACTTGCTTACAGATTCTGACTCTAAGGTGAATTTGAAAAGACCTCTTTCATGCAAAGTTTAAAAAATGAGTTTATTTACAAAATCACACCTCATTCCAGGCACACACATGTGCGTGCACACACACACACATAATTATTTGCTCTGTTTATGTGTTTTCATTGAAGCAGTCAGTCCCCCACAATTTAGGACATACCACAGTATTCAAGTTTGTATGGAAACTTTCATTGTTGTTTATCTGAGTGTTCAAAATCCAGTTTTCTGGTATGTAGGTGGCTTGGTGATTTGTTAGCATGCCATTCTGGATCAACCCTTTATGAATTGTTTTTAGGCACCAAAACAGACAATGAAAGCTTTTATAGCAGCTGCCTAATTAGCAGTAATCATTCTTGTTAACTTTGCTAAAGAACTGGAGTATGTGATGAATGTAAACTATTCATTTTGGGTTTTTTCCCCCATGCCTATTTGCTGCAAGCAAGTTCATCTTGTAAAATCGCCTTTAACTGCTTTGCTATTTCATGTTCATTTTGCAGATTGAGAATGTTGATGTCTGCCTCAGCTTTCTGGCAGCCAGAGGAGTGAACGTCCAAGGTCTTTCTGCTGAAGGTAAGAGAACCACACTACCAACAGAGAAAATAAAATATCTGTCTGAAAAGTTCATGAACCCTGTTTTCAACATGTCATCTTGAGAAAGATATTTATTATGAATTACCTACTTTATTTTCTTGGAATCAGTTGTATCTATATAAGAAAATGAACGTTTCATTTGGAAGCCAAGTCCAAATTAAATTATTGATTTATCCTTGGGTATATTTTGTCCATTTAATCCCTTACCTATATTTCAAAAGAGATATATGGCTTACTTTCCAAGTACATCACTGAACATAGCATGAGTATGATACAGTATCACATTGTGCAAATCACTGATATTTAGCACAGTCAATAAGCCTATAAATTCAACAGCAACTCCCATTTTAAAGTCACTCATCTAATAACTGTATGGCATTCATGGATTATGTTAACAATGATATGCGTTAATGTTATACATGTAATGTTAATCACATGCTTTAGAACTTTTGACAGTTTAAGTTTGTTATTTTTTGTATCACATATTATTTGAAGTCACAGGGCAAATTAGAATTACAAAAAAATTAAGCAATACGTTTGTGTGGAAGAATTGCCCGCTATTTGTAAATATTTATTACATTATCCTGTGTATTTTCAAATAATTAAATTAACATAGTGTTCAAGGTTTCTTATTACTGTTAAGTGGTAACTACTATATGTTGGATTTAACAGTTCCTGGTATTTTAGCTTCAGGGTTAATATCTGACTGATCTGATGTCAGAAATTATTTCATTAGAATACTCAATGACCATTTTTGAATTATAGTTTCTGTTTTACATGACTTTGTCACAGATTTCAGGCTCATTCAAATGCTACTGTCCATTTCTTGAGAAACCTGAAATAAATCAATTCTTGATTTAAAAAAAAGAAGTATCATAACATAGTATAATTTGTGTTTTTTAAAAAAGATACAGTGTCAATTTTTTATTTCCTTGCAGAATATTGATAGTAGTTCTATTCGGAACACTCAGTTTAGCCTTCTTTGTGATTCTGAAAGGTGATGCTTTACCTATTCTTCTTAAAAACAGTTCTTAAGATATTCTCACAGTTATTTTTAGTCTTATAATATAGATAAGTTTCAATTATATCAAGTCCATTGATCAGGGCACCCTGGATTGCAATAACAGGCCAGTAAGAAATCAGGTGGAAGTATTTTGATGTATTACTCAAATATTTTATAAAACTTGAAAGTTGTTGATCATGTATTTCTCTGTTTCAGATGCACAATATCAATATACATTTCCTTTTAAACCTGTTATCAAGAAAATAGTAATATATTTGTATATATTTTAATGATTTTAAATTTCAGTTAAATATGCATACACCTGCATATTTACATGTATCATAAGACTTTTTATCAGAGAAGTAAAAAAACAAATTACAGTTCATATTCAGGAAATGGGGAAAAATGCCTTACAGATTTTTATTCTCTCTTCTTTTATTTAATAGCAAGGAAGGTGTGATTAAGCATAAGAAGCATTTTAATTTAATTTAATTTTCTTCTGAAAAGCTAGGATGGAATTCTCACATGTATCAACTGAGATAATTTCAGGTGAATCAACAACATTTTCTGGATAGAAAAGCCAGAGCTGAGTGTGCATATTTATGACAGAGAATCAATGATTTAATTAAATCTAGGTCTTGTTCAATTTGACATTTATTTATTATGCTTTTCTATAAAACTGTCAGTCTGATTAAGAACTCTGGCAGGATGAGAGCAAGTAACATTACTAAATAAACATAAGGAAAAACAATTATTATACCAATATAATAATGAATAAGAATATAGGGAGTTCTGGTCCTATCATTAGACATGGTGAGGCAGTTGGCTCCAATGGTAAACCCTAGAGAGCAGGAATTAACAGTGGGATATTGAAAATCATAGTTAGTTAATGATTTCAAAACTAGTAACTGAGATAAACATCAGCCACAATTTAGCTACTACTCCCGTGAGCTTCTGTATGTATAATTGTGTATGTACTAAGTATGAGATTGGATTCTTACTGGTTCCAACATGAAAATTTTTCTCTGTTGTATAGTTAAATCTCTCTCTCTTGCAATTCTTAAATTATGGGGAGATTGGTTCAGATGAAGGCAATTCTTAACTTAGTCTCCAATAACTTCAAAAGTTATAAGCAGCACTTGGATTTGGGCTTGGAAGCACACATTTAACCAGCATGATACAATGCCTGAATGGACTGGGGATACTTCTGGATGCTTCTGGATTGTCTACAGCAACAGCCCAGTATAGAGATATGGTCCAACAGAATTTACTATTGCATGAATGAGGCAAGGCACAATACCAGTTTAATATCAAGATAATGAAATGATCAGCCAATGTCAACAAATGTAAATAATCATCACACTGAAAATATACAAAATTTGTTTCATTTTGAATAATGATTATGTGCTATTTATGAAATGTTTTTGAATAGAGTTATGGTAGATAAATTTTGAGCTATTACACAGTAAGAACTTTACAAAAGTTAAATGTATGATCATTATGAAATCCTGTATCTAATATCCAATATGAAACATAGGATTCCATCATACACTGGCTAAAAATCTCAAGTCACATTAAATCCAAATATAAGACAGTTTGTAGAACTGAAAAGATGGCTAAAGTTCATTAGGCACATCTGTGAAGGAAAGCTAATTTTGATATTTTCATTTCCTTCTTTTTGTTTGTGCAGAAATAAGAAATGGAAATTTGAAAGCCATTTTAGGACTGTTTTTCAGTTTGTCTCGTTATAAACAGCAGCAGCACCAACAACAGCAGTACTATCAGTCCTTGGTGGAGCTACAGCAACACATCTCACATTCTCCATCTCCTCCTGAGATTGGCCAGTCCAAAACACAGCAAGATATGCAGTCCAGGTAGGTCAGATTATTTCCTTAGTAAAACTGTAACTGGAATTGCTTTCTTTATGCAACAAATATTTTCAAAATCTGCAAAATAAAAAATGAACTGTGAGTCCAAGGGAATCTTACGTGGAAGTAAGCCTTACTTTAATGGGATGTATTCTTTTATAAAGGTTCAAAGAGTTTTAGTTGCTTAAAACAGTTCATATAAAATATTCAGTTATTTTCAGGCATTTAACTTCTTGGTTTTTTCCCTTGTTGGCAATGACATGAAACTGGGTGTGGGAGACTCACTGCTCACAGTGAAGCCCGATAACCCTTCATCTTAGGAAGGTCATTTTAGGGAAATCAATCTGAGAAATTAGTAAAGAAGAGAAGATAATCTTGTTTTTTTCATGAAAGAGAGTAAATTCATAACTTTATCATAATGTCTGTTTTGTGAACATAACAGAAAAAGATCTTGTTCCTCTATTTTAAAATTGCTTTTGTTTTCAACATAAAATAAAGTGGTCCTGCTGTAGAAAGTGAACCAATGCAAACTTAGGGATGTCACTACAGTCCTGGAGGAGACTGCTTTTTCTCCAGATAGTTTTATCATCAAAGGGGTTTGGGTGCCCCCCCTGAAGATTTTTGGTAGATGTTGTATGAGAGGTGGGTTACAAAGCAAAATGTATTTTTTAAAACCACCAGGCTTCCCACAGTAAATGCAAACCAGCTATTGCTTATCTAAATACATCAATCAGATGGCATGGATGGAGCTATTATTAAGTATCCTAGCACTTAGTGCATCAGATTTTTATAAAGACAAAGGATGAACTTTATAAAATAGATTGCTTTAGCATAGGGCACTGGCATAACAAAACAGTGTTTCCTCACACACACACTAATATCTTGTTTTGTGTAATTACATATTTAGTGTTGAATAAAGGTTTACTGACTAATTTCTTTTTCTGTTAAGCAATAACACAATCTACAATGGATTTTATTTTATTTTATTTTATTTGTTATGGACAGTTGTGAAGGTCAAAATCTTAATATTGATAGTGAATGTTTTGTTCACATTGAAATCACTCAGATGGGGGCATGGATTAGAAATAAACGCATACATTTTCTGATAGTTTTACTTATAATTATATATGTGAAAGATTGTGATGTGATTTGAATAGTAATGGTGGCAAGCTTGCTGGACTGTGGTGTGGATAAGAGTTTTAGGAACTTTTAATTCATGGTTCAATGAAGAAAAGAGTGTTATAAAACTCTTGGACACACCTCTTGCTGGTTTTGAATTCTTAGTTTATCCATCCCCCTTTGAAATGTGTGGAGCCACATCATACATGTTAGAATGATTTTATGAGTAGGAGTTTCTTTGCTTTTTAAAACTAGATGAAGTATTTTTTCTATTTAACATACTATTTTCATGTATTTTCCCACCTGGAAATGATGGGAAATGCACCATTTCTTCAGTATTCTTTTAAACAAAAGCCTTTTGAATTAATTGATTCATGCTAAAAGGACTTTTACATATCATCCCTGGCTTACCTGACATTTTCTTGTAAAGTTCCAGTCAGATAAATGGGGAGAGAAATGAAGAGCAGGAATATTTGGAGAGATCAAAAGGACACTTGAGTGATGCAAGAAAAAAAGGGGGGAGGGGTTAGTACCTTTAAGTACATTCACTATATGTTTAAAATGATTGGTGTGCCAAATTAAATTGTTTCCTCATTACCATACAATTTTTGATATCCACTTGCAATCTATTTCCCATATTAGTTTATGCCAGTGTTTCTCACCCTTAGCAACTTTAAGCTGTATAGACATGCCGGCTGGAGAATTCTGGAAGCTGAAATCCACACAGCTTAAAGTTGCCAAGGTTGAAAAACACTACTTTATGTGAGTACTTTGGTTGTATATCCAAGCATTTATACTGAAGTATATACTATTGGAAATAGGTTATCTTCGAATTAAATGAAATGTAGCAGCAAACACTACATTGCACTTTTTTCCCTAAAGGTCAAATGATCAATAAAGATGCTTTATGTGGCTTTAATTATATTTCTAAATCAGGTAGAGTAATTTAATTCAATAAACACAACTAAAAGGTCAGAAAATATTGTTCACATTCATTCTGACTTATTGGGAAGTGAGGAAGAATTATTGAGTACAACCTTGCATTGTGGTTATGCTTTTGCATGAGGGATTGTAAATGGTTACTTTTAGTAATTGCTTCTAGCTGGGCTCTTGGTAAGCGTAGTTTTTTGTAGAAGCTGACATGCCTAATCAAGCTTTTAGATGAAACAGCCTATGCTTTTCAAAGGACTACATCTGAGATAAGTGGAGAAATAACTTCTTTGATGCACTATCAGCTTGGATGTTAAAAGAGAAAATGTTTGATTCGTTATTTCTGTAAGGTTAAGATCAGGAAATTATTTTTGCCCCAGTATATACTTTACTGATATCTGTGATGAAGTTAATGTTTTTTCATTGTATTGAGAAAGCACAAGAATAATCAAAAGTCTGTGTTCTTAAAATGACAAACGAAGCATTCAATTCAGACTTGATCACTTAGCACAAGAATCCCCCAGATGTGCCCATGCTGACCAAAGTATCTTGAGAATATAATTCAGAAAAATATGTACAACTAAAGGCTTCCCACCCTGGAATTTGGATTTTGTTAGCTGAATGCTTTAAATGACAATTGTCTTCACCGTATTCTTGAAATACATTAAACTGTCAAACAGTAGTTTTAAAAATATAGATTGAAACCCTCTTTACTCATGACATGTCCAGCTGTCCATCTCATGACCAGAAAATGTTGTATAAAATTAAAATACACCACAATACCAAGCCTATTTGTTATTGTATTTCTTGACAGCTCCACTTTCTGTCTTATTTGGAGACTTTTTGGACTATGGCTCTAAACTGCGATCATTCCTCATGTGTGTTTCGTCTCCCATGGACACTGTTTCTTCACAGCTAAACAACTGTGAAGCTACTGTATATAATTGTTATATCTATATAACAAAGGATAAATATACTAGAACACTTACATATTAAATAAAATGCTTTCATTTAAACAGCTTTATACCTTAATTGCAGAAGCTTCATAAAGTAAGACCTCCCACAAATGATTGTTTATCCAAAAAAATGTAAAATACAAATTTGACCATAGAAGTTTCATATTTGAAACTGGAAACCACAGTGGAGACTTCAAAGAAACTGGGGTATGGAAAAATCTTACCTAGATGATAAGATCCAGCTGATCTGTCAGCAGGATCAATAATATTTAATCTATGCAACAGAGATAAAAACAGAGATAAGTATATAGAGATTGATATACAATAAAAGTTAGCTTCATATGTGATGACTTCTCAGCTACCCACATACTAAAATAAAAACACATTTGTGGCTTAGACAGTAACTGATTAGGGAGCTGTCAGCAAAATCCTAAAATATAGATAAACTGACATTATGACATGCAGAGATAGTGGTAACAGCTTGAGATTCATATGGATTTGATTAATTCATTAGTTTACTATGCATTAGTTTAAATATGCATTTTGTTCAATGAAATTAGAAGTCACTTTTTCAGTATAGTTGATATTGAAAGCAGCTACATGAATGCTGAAATTCACTGGATCAGCAGTTTTGTGAGGTTTGTCAGATTAACAGTTGGCAAATTTAATCAGTGAAATAGTCATGAAATAGATGGAAAGAACCTTGAAAATACTTTATATGTATTATGCTTTGAGCATATAACATCATCTGATCAGCTATACTAGTAGGGCCAAAATAATGTCACAAACTAAGTCTACCATTTCATTAAACTGCGTGTATGTGTGAGCAACACTGGTGGTGGTGGTGGTGGTTTTTTATATAATTCTTGTTGCCAAAGCAAGCAATTTTCTTTTACTCTCCCTCCATCCCTGGTTTTAAAATATGATGGTTGACTGAAAAGTAATGCCTCCAATGTATAAGTTGCCAACAGATGGCAGTACCAATGTGCTAGAAGCTCTGTCATGATTTTTTTAAAATTGTTTTTTCACTTCAGTTGGCAAGGAGGCCGCTGTGAGAAAAGGTTGTGTTGTTACTGTTCATGAAATGGAAGCCTACAGTGAGCACTTGCCAGTGAACTTTAAGAAACATACTGTGATTGAATTTTTAGCTGCTGAAACAGACCTTCCAATTGAAATTCAATACTGTATGCAGGCTGTTTATGGCAATGACTGTGTTGACATGAGTACTGTGTGATACTAGGTCAAAAAAATGTAAAGCTGATGACTTGGGAAGAGCTGATTTTGTGATCAAGAATAAAGTGGATGACCTGTGACCTCAATCTTTCACATGAGGAAAGATTGATGAACTGATTAAGGACAATTGGTGGGTCACTCAAAAGGAAATTGCTGTCAGACTTGGCATTTCACTGGAACATGTGGATCATATTATTGATGTTTTTTTCAATATTGGAAGGTTTGTACAAGATGGGTTTCTCTCATAATAGCCACAGAGTTGAAAGCTTCAAGAGTTGAAATTTGTTAATAACTGTTGTCATGCTACAATGATGAAGGTGAGAAATTTCTTCACAGCATGGTAACTTCTGTATAACATGGATTCATCATTATGACCCAGAGTGTCAGTCCATGGAATGTCATTATAAAGCATCACCCGGGGGCGGGGGGATCAAAAGCCAGATCTTGGTAGGAAAGTACATGGTTACAGTTTTTTGGGATGCAGATGGTGTCATTCACATGGATTTCCTTGAATCTGGCATCAACTCAACGTGCTACATTGCAATGCTCAAAACTTTAAACAACAATTAAGCAGTGCTTAAAAGCACATGAAAGACATTTTGCTGCAACATGACGTTCTGTCTCAGGTAAAGCATGCACACATATACACAGAGGCATAGTGGGTAAATGGGTTTTACTTGGGAGAGGCAAACACAAGTAGTGGCAGGCAAAGCACAGAAGCATGCACACATGCTCCTCCCAAATAGTCCTTAAGGGCTTGCCATGGTGACTTTGCCAGTAGCCAGAATCCAGAGGAAAAAACAGCATGCAAACTGAATCATAGTCCAAGGTGCAGGGCATCATTGCAAGGTCATCAGGCAGTTCAGGCTACAAAGGAACAGAATTTCCACAAGCAAGGTTTTCAGGAAGCAAACAGAATGTTGGGTAAATGGAGCAGTTGCTTCCAATGAAATGTTGCTGGCAGGTGATGGTTCTTAAATAGAGCCTTGCTGCTGGCACAGGCAATTAATGAATGACTTTGATATGCAACAAGCTATGCAGAATGCCTTTGCGCTGCTTGGTCCTCTGCGCAATGTGATCTTGGCCTGGGGGGAGATCCTAGATCTGATCAGGTAGATCAGCTGCCCTACCTGGTCCCTGGCTCTGTCAGCCTCAGGTCCCTGCTTATTTGGCTCTCCCGGATTTGGCATTTGTCCATGACATCAGAAACAGCATCTTCTAATTCAGATTCTTGCAAATCAGAGCTGGCCATGACAAATGACAACGCTATGCTTCACAACTCACAAGCCATCCAAAATGCAATCGTGAAGTTGGATCTCACTGTCTTACTACATTTGCCAGAGATGGTGCCATGTGACTTCCTCCTTTTCCAAAATTGAAGGAATACTTTCGTAGGCAGTTGTTTAACTCAGATGAAGAACTGGAAAGCACTGTCAGGACCTGACTGAAGAGGCAAAGAGTTCTTCTGTGATGAGCTTTTCCACTGTTGGTAGAAGTGTATATA
This sequence comes from Candoia aspera, assembly GCF_035149785.1. NCBI lineage: Eukaryota > Metazoa > Chordata > Lepidosauria > Squamata > Candoiidae > Candoia > Candoia aspera. The sequence goes on along the minus strand of NC_086159.1, from coordinate 42,998,722 downwards.
GCAAATGTTGGTGATCATGTGGAAAAGTAAATGCAAATAACAGATGAGCTTGTATCAGGTATTATTCTCCTATTTAATTTAGTAATATATCCCTATATACTACTAAAACTCTCATGTCTGTAATCTTCAATTAGGTGAAATGGTGCTTCATAGGGCAACAGTTCTGAACCAAGGTACCTCAAATATAATTTACAGAATGCATCCAAAATCTGGGACTCATTACTTCAGTGGGATTGAAATTTGGCAAAGCTGTGGCCACTTCAGAGCCACCATGCCTTTTGATTACACTTTCCAGAAACCCATAGGGTGCAAGAGAAGATGGGAGGGGCATATCCCTGCCCTCTTTCCCACCTCCCTCTGGCCCCTGAGCCCAATTGACTGACGGCCAGGCTTGACAGGTGAGTGGCGATTGGCTGCTTTGGAACCGAGGCTGAAATTTGCAATCTCTTAATGGCGGTGGTTGGCGAGGGAAGGATGAGAGGGCAACTCGGATGCCTGCTGGTAAGGTAGTGCTGACTGGGGGTGGGAGGGGCTGGTGGTCGACAAGTGAGCCCTCTTCCTCCCTGGAGGGAGGGGGCCCTTGGGGACACATCAGGAGCGGGGCGGCAGTTTCCTCACCGCCTGTGGCTCCCTTTGTTTCCCTTTCCCCCAGCAAAGTGGCAGGCAGTTCCATGGGTCAGCTGAGGAGGAGGAGGAGGAGGAATAATTTCCAATGCTCCCTGCCAGCTTCCCACAAGCAAAGTCAATGGGAAACCTGGTGGGAAGTTGGAAGTCACTCCCTCTTCCACTGCTTTTTTGCCCACCTGTGGTCATTCTGTATTTCTGTTTCGGTAAGGAAATATCTCTGCAAGGATGATACAGCAGGTCATGGGTTGTCTTGTCTTTAAACTAGAGTTATGAAGATGAGCATATTACTTTTCATTCAACCCTCATATATTATCTTTAGTTTTCAAAACAAGTTTTAGGCATTTTTCTCACCTATGTATGAATTCTGGACTATAATAAGTACTATTTATACAGTGTGTTTAAAAAATTACCTCTTCTACAATTATTTCCATACCTGATATTGTTCTTTCCATATTCCATTTTGCTAACATGAAAATATTGAACTTTAAACTCAGTGCCTATAGCCACAATCCGAAGAATCATGGCAGAAATCCAAATACAGAGTGAGTTTTTTTCCTTATAAAGTTAAAAGTGTGTGTGCACTTGTACACGTGTATATATGCATACACATGCATACATGCACACACACAGATATACATTATGTATATGTGTATATGTGTGTGTGTGTGTGTGTGTGCAGATAGGTAGCTGTATAACAGCATGACTGTGTATGCATGTTCCCTTTAGTTTGAGGGTTAACATTTAGTGTGAAAAGTTTCTAGGCTCCTTGCTGCCCTTTACTTTCTCTCCTATATCTTTTTTACATTATCATCTGGCATAGTTTAACTGAATTATATCCAACACTGGTCATGTTTGTGATACAAAATCTCTAGTGCTAATTTAATTGTTTCATTAACTTATAACAATAACATGAGTTCAAAAGTGTTTTGTTTTGATTTGATGTAATGTGACTGATATTGCATTCCTAAACCTTTGAACTAGCTGTAAAGGTAATTCCTGCCTACAGTGAATATTGTGACTATCATTTTTAGACTCTCAACAGCTTGTAAAATGTCTCTCTTGGGAGGGGAGGGTGATTTTAAATCCTCCCTGCCAGACCCATCTTCCAAGGATAAAAGGTATGGATGCTAACTTGCTAGCAGAACAATCAAGTTGAACCTCCTGACCTGATCTTTCCAGCTGAAGAAAGTTTATCCCTTCCACCAAGAGCCTGCAATGTACTCCTTTTAAGATAACCTAAGATCGTTGACGACACTGGTCTATCCTGGGAAATGAAATAAGACCCATCTTTTAGCTGGCTATACTTCTGCGTAGGGAAGGAAGGCTGTTTTAGCCTTTGGCAGCAGAATGTGTTGGTTCAGTTTACACGGGAAAGAAAAAAACGGCCTGAGACCAAATGAAACTATCCTTCCCTGTCACTCCTCAGAAAGTGTGTCTCTGATGACCCCTTAAGTTATAGGATGGGTTGAGGTCTGAAAACAGGTGAGGCTTTCTACCATACCTGATAATGAGGCCCTATGGATATAGAGCAACTCAGATTGTTAAGAAAATTAATACTGTTTGAGAGAAAACAGAACTTCATATTTCTTTTCAGTCAGGTTTGAATATTCTTCGATTGAGCCTAAACTTATAGTCTAGAGCTAAAGTTAAAATATTATTTATCATGTCATAACCATAGCTTAGCTCTCTCTGTTTCTCTCTCACTGTGTCTAACTTTATTACCTATGAAGCTATAAATATGTGATTTCATTAAACATTTGGAAATTAAAGGAAAGGATTACCTTTCAGTATATGGATTTTCTGGAATTTCTCCAGTTGTTATTGCTAGATCGATCGATCGATAAATAAATAAATATTACAAATTATAAAGTAAAATCCTTGTTTTTACATTTAGGAAGCTACCTACCTTGTAAGGTTATTATATGTGCTAACTGCTTGTTGTTTTTAATCCAATTAAGCAATTTATCATTTAGTGCATTAATCCAGACTAAAAGAATAAATTAAAGTGTTTGCAATCAGCTTTAGCATTCACCACCAGCCAATATTTTTATTGTAAACCACCCAGAGTCCCCCATTGGGGGAGATGGGCAGTAATATAAATTTAATAAATAAATAAAATAAATATTCTTCCCTTATGGCTTTTATGGCCTGAGCTTTATCATTATTAGGTCGAAAGTAGATTATTTTATTGTGAACTAGGCTATATCTCTACTACCCTCAGCACAATTATTTTAGTCCCTTTTCCCCAATACATAGCAATCTCATTACTGCTTAACTTTAATTTCACATGGAAGCATTTTCTGTTCCAAGAAGAATATAGAAAACCATGCCTTACCTCTTACAAGGAAACTAAATGTCAGCTTTTGCTGATGTGAACTATGATCACACGAAAGTGACTGATTTATACCAAATTGTTTATACAGGGTTTTTATTGTTTCTCTCATTTTTGATTGATGTGACTGACAAGTAGATAAGCAAATTAATGCTGATTCAAGCTCTCTGTCTTGCCACTCCTTTCCCGCATCCTGTATTCCTCACTGTTGTTTCCTAGTGCTGCACTGATATCTTGGAAAAAATTCCAAAGCTTAAATAGTCCTTCAGCCAAGTCCCATGAGTTCTTCTTTGACACTTTCCAAGCCTTCAGCTATTTGCTTAATTCCAAATACCTAGACTACAGAACTGCTTTGTTTGCTATTTCTAATAGAAACAGGGTTTGCCAACCCTAGGCATTAAGTCAAAGCTATCTGGATAAAGTTCAGCTCTGTACATTTTTCCTGTTTTCCACTTCTTTGGTCTGTGCCTGCCTGCATCTCCCCTGCCCCCCCGCACATCATAGCCAAATTTCAATGAGCTCTCTAGTTTGCTTGTTTTTTTAACTTTTTAGAAGGGTGATATTTTCAGCATTCTGACTTGGTGCAGTTCAGAAACAAGTTGACCAAAGAATAATTTGTCTAGTCATATCACATCCTTTGTTAATAAATCAAATAAAGTCATTTCACTTGTCACTGTCATCACTTTAGAATTAGCTTTATTACTTTCTTGTCAGTGCTAGTCCAGCACCTGTCTTCACCTTTAACTTTCTACTTCACAATTTTCCATGTTGCTAGCATGAGATGTGCTTAGGACAAATAGTTATCTGCTCTATGACTAAGGATATTTCCACAGCAATAAGAGCTGATAAGAGTTGGATGATTGATTTACTGTTAGCTTTAGTTGGATAATTGGTTTACTTCATAACAGTATAATCACTTTGGCAGTGGAACCAATTGCCTAGAAAGGTGGTAGATATGCTCAAAGTGATTTTGCTCAATGTGCTCTAGTGGAGCTTGTATAGCTTTCTGTTGCGGGTGATTTAAGTTGGATTCCTAGACTGAGCAGAGGGTGGATTTGATAGTCTAAATAGCTCCTTCCAACTCTATGAATGTATTAAATAGATGGGCAAATGAGTTACAGAATGTGATAATGAAGATTCATAGTTATCTGCTACTGTGCAAAGTCATACTGATCCTTTGTCATTTCCAAAAAAGCCCAGTATATAGCCATAAAATGCTAGATAACATTCTCAACATTCTGAAAGAGTAATGGCCCATTAGTGATCTTGAATGGGTATCCTTTTATATATTTTTTAATCACATGCATTATCTTCAATTCATATTCACAGTGGAGCTCTGCACTGAAAGCTCCTTTGACAATAAAACCTAGAGCAGGTAGTGAATTCTGCAGTGATTTCAGAAGTGTTTTAAAGTGATAACATCTGAGAGTGTTTTTCTATGAGCTAAAGTAGTACAAAGTGTAGTGCATTACAACATAAGTTGTATTTTGGAAACTCTCAGTGTGTTAACATTACATCTAACTCTTTCTTTAATTAATTTGCTTTCTATTCATGTTCTATCCATGTCCTGCATTAACTCATCAGTTGGTGGTAAGTCTGTGCTTTTTATGCATATTCAACAACAATCTTTAATTCAATTTCTCTGTTTCTTCTCATGCAGTCTGACAGCCAGATATACAACTCAGTCTAATCACAGTGGAATTGCAACCAGTCAAAAAAAGCCTTCTAGGTCAGTTAACATCTCTAATTTATTGCTTGCTAGTGATGCTTAATAGAATCACTGCCCACTGGCATTTTTTATTCTCTGAGGCTCAATAGACATTAAGGTCTTTCATTATTATATTTCAGATGTAGGGTTTAGAGGATGTTCTGTTGGCTAGTGGAAAACTGGCCATGACTACAGAAAAGAATATGCATTAGGTTAGTAGTAGGGATATCCTTATGCTGCAACTCAGCAAAGTAATATAACTATTTCAAAGGAGCTGTTCAGCTTCTATTGGCAATTGATACTCAAAAGCTCTGACTTAGATTTAAATTTAAGAAATTCATTTAGCTCAGACACATTGGTCTTCCCTAACCATATGCTCTTCAGAAGTGTTTAATCACTACAGTATGAACATTAGCTGGGAATAATAGAAATTTAAAATAGAACCAATTTTCCAGATAGAGAATTGGCTACTGAACATTCGTTGAAGGTGTTCAAGTGAAGGCTACATAGCTATGTGTCTGGGATGCTTTAATTCGATTTCATATACCAAACAGGCTTTGGATTTTGTGTCCTAATTGGCTTCTTCCAAGTCTAGGATTATTATTTTAAGTTGTACTCTAACACCTCTGGAGGGCAACTTGTTGGGAAAGACTGAATTACAGACATAATTCAGAAAAGGCTTGAAACATTTAGCTGTGCTGCAGAATCTAGTTTGCAACTGATGGTTGCTTGCTAATCTCATTTCCAGTCTTGTCTATCTTTGCGGGGTTTCACATTGCACTAATTCAGATAATTATTTTTCTTTTATCTTGGTTTGTTGAACAAACCATATATGCCCAGTTTTGTGCCTATTACCAAGCCACAATGATAAGCTCATACAGTACACTGAGTAAAAATAAATTTGGTTAATTGAGTGGTAGAGTTTTCATCCAACTCAACAAAATCATCATCTTCTTCATTTATTGTCCTAGCTTGAAAGAGGATAAATTGAATTGTGTATTAATGCTTATTCTGGAACAGCACAGTTGTATATTTTAAACAGAAAAGAAGAAACAGGCCCTATGAATAATAGAGTAGCTTAATTGTGGGCTTGGGTATGGAAATGCACAACTGTCTCATAATTTGTTTTCCATTATCATTTTTCACATAAGGGAAGATCTGTTAGAAAAGATTGTAGCTTTGCAGTAAAGCACACATTTTACAACTAAAAGTAGATTGAGGTCCTGAAGTGTCTAAGCTGGGATAGGAAATACATACAAAGATTCTGAAACAAATCACTGTCAATCTGTGTAGATAAGCTACATATGTTGTATATTAAAACTGTACTGGAATAGAATCATTTGTGCTTTTCCAGTATATATAACACATACTTAATAAAGGTTTTTATGAAATGAAGTATTTGGGGGCAAGTATAATTTCTGTGAAACTGGCTAGACACAGAACATACTTTGAGTGCAAATATTACGACTCTAAGCAGCCTGGATGTTGATGGATAATCCTGTCTCTGTGCCATGGTGTGTGGCTTTCTCACTTTGAATTACTACCTCCAATGCATTTATTTCCTAAAGGAAGACACCTGGTTCCTCCTTTTGTGTTCCGTCTATTATGTGTATCCCTTTAAAAACAGTTCATTACTGACAATGAGCTATCTGTTGAGTAATCCAGTGATTAAATCATTCTATCTGAGTCATTCTATCTGGGATAACTTGAAATGAGCTATACCAGAGGGCAGTTGTTGTGCACCTGTGGTCATAGGTTTTCAGTCTCATTTCTTATGGATTCTCTTGTCTCATTCACAATTTGTTCTGTCTGGAAGTTAACAGTTGTTTGTCCCACAGTATAAATTTATAGGAGTGTTTGTAAAATTTTAATCAAAAGTATGTTCCTTGTAAATTATTGTTACTTTAAACTTTGCATTTCCTTTGTTGCTTAAAATGATTCTATGGTGGAATATCTGCAAGTGGAATAAATATATATTGTGAAAAATGCCCTTGTATTTTATACTTCGCTTACTAGACATTTGCATGTATTATATATTTGTTGTAAGTGCTTTAAAATCTATTTTCAAGTATTCAAAAGGCCTTTTATTTTTCTTAGGATTAGGGTTATTAATACAAACAATGGATTTTAACATAATTTTAATATAGTCAAAATATAATTGAATTAGTATTTAGAGATTAAACAACCTGCTTTGCTTGTTGCATAGGCAAAGAAGAACAGACTGATCATCAGAACATACCGCCCCCCCAAAGCTGCACACTTAGACACCTAATATTGCAGTTTATCAGCAATCTATATCACAGTACTCAGAGCTGAAATGGAAGTATTAGATAAGCAGTTGCAATTCAAGACTGATTTTGTTTTGTAATACATAAAGTCTGTGTAGAGAAATGGAACTGATTTCAGGGTTTTCTGGGAGGGGATATAGCTACAGTTTGTTAAAAGGAAGGCACTGTGATATATTAAAATATGCTCTGTTTTCTATTTAAGCTATGTTATCTTTCAGTTATTGCTAATGGTGATAGGGGTTTTGTGTTGGAATTTGACTGATAGATATTTAGGTCAGATCAGTTTTGCTAAAAAACCCAATCTGACCTAAATATCAGTCAAATTCCATCAATGATGCAAAGTCTCTAGGTACAAGTCGATGGACATAATTTGAGGTTGCCTAAAATTGTTTTATCACTAAACTAGGCTATGAAATATACATCGTATAATGTGAATTTGTAGACAGTGGCATTTTTATTAATTTTAACTTTACTAACCAGGAAGTTTCATATGGTGGCAGCAAACACCAACAAGTGGAATATGTAACTGGAACTGTGGTCTTTTAGAATGGATGGATCATTTTAATGCAAGGATTTTTATGATTTTTATTGAGACAAAGGCTTCTCAACCACATCAATCACTAGTATCATCATCAAATACCTACCTATAAACAGGATAAATAACAGAGAGTATTATGGTTCCTTAAAAGCTTACATATTTATTATTTATCAATGCCACAAGTATCTTTGTTGTTTTTGTTATGACAGCTACCCTGCTGTCAAACATATATTAATTTAAGAAATTGTGTACACAGTGTATTTCTCAAATAAATGCTGCACTGAGTTTCATTATATTTTTAAAAATTGGGAAAGAAAAAGTAGAATTGTATATGAAGCATACAGGGGAATCATTTGTGCACTGTAAATGGAAAATGCAAAGGATACTTATACGTTTGTTTGTGATCCTATATAAAATCTATTTTCCATTTGTGCTTTTTAATTGATAACTCACTGGCAGTGTCTAACTAACCATGGAGCACATGAATGTTTGTTGTTGTTGTTATTCAGGTCTGTGGATTTATTTAAGTTATCTTACACATGTTTACAAATGCAATGCATTTATTTCTGACTATACCATTCTAGGCTTCCTGGGCCCTCAAGGGTGCCAGCTGCAGGCAGCAGTACCAAAGTCCAGGGAGCTTCAAATTTAAATCGAAGAAGTCAGAGCTTTAATAGCATTGACAAAAACAAACCTCCACATTATGCAAATGGAAATGAAAAAGGTGAGTGCTTCATAGATGTTGTCTTACTGAACCCAGAAGCCTAAAGAGGTTCCTCCACTATTCCTGACATTGCCCTGGTCTTGAGCTTTGTGGAACTTTAAAGTAGCAGTTGCATCCAGCCACCTTGGGCTGTTTCAAATATGGTGGCTAGAAAGTTCATTTTTGCAAATGGGGCCCAGAGTAACCATCAGGTGTTCAAGTAATGTCTCAATTCTGCCTGAAGAAAACTGCACCATGTGGGCACACAATTTTTCTTCTGGTTGTACTCATGCCACCAGTACTGTATATGTGAAAATATTCTTCAGAATCAGAACATCAAAACTAGATACAATCACAAGTCTTTTAAAATTAGATGTTATTTTTATTCACATATTTGCTTACTATATATTCACATATTCAAAGTGAGATATTTAGTAAAGACTTACATTCTTCAAAAAGGTGTGTGTAACATTACATTAAAAATGCTGTTCTTGATCTTAACCAAAAGTCAAAAAGTCATACATTCAAGAAAATAAAGTGACATCAACAGTTTTCAAAGTCAGCTTCATGATTTTTGCTTTCAAGAAGCAACCTTATCTGAATAAATATAACATGCCTTCTGTTTATGGCTACATTAGAAATTGGAAAAACAGATTCAGATCTTGGTTTGGCTATGAGCTAAGTGATTCTTGGCAAGTCAATCAAGCAGCCTTTTTTTGGTGAAATAATATCCTATTTAAAAATGAGAATTGATATTATAGTAAATATATACAGTATGTACAATTACAAGCAGTGAACAAGGGCAAAACATTAGCTGATGTGCAAATACTGACATCTATCCCCATCTTGTGGTAAATTCTATATCTTTCATTTTCAAACACAGCTGATAGAATTACATTAATAAAAGTATGTTAATTAATAATGTTCTTAAATATCAAGGTAAAGGAACATAAAATTATAAGCATACAATATTTTTAAAACAACACATACCACACTTACCACAAGGTGGGAGTAGATGTCTTTGAATAACAACAGAATTATCTATGATAGCTCTTCTTTGGTTAGAAAAATAACATTATTAACATTTCAAAATTTCATTTACTTGGGAGGTATGCATTTATGCACCAAGTGATTTTTAGCTTATGATATTGTTCCCTTGGGATCTTTCTTTATGTATAGTAAAGTCCTTTCCTTTCCTTTCCTTTCCTTTCCTTTCCTTTCCTTTCCTTTCCTTTCCTTTCCTTTCCTTTCCTTTCCTTTCCTTTCCTTTCCTTTCCTTTCCTTTCCTGAAAGTTGGCTTAAATTTATCATTTGCACCATATACTCTTCTTTTCTTTTTCTTTTGGTAGGATAAATACTACAGAGTTTATGATTTGGGTCATAATACTGGATCATAGAACAACTGATAATCAATTGAAATTATCTTGATAGGGCTTTCATTATTATTCTCAGTGATTTATTGAGATTAGTTTTCTATAATGTACCATAGATATTTTGGATGTTGTCTATATCTTGTGTACCACTGAGAGTCTTGGTGGATTTCAGCAAGATATAAATGAAATGAATGAATGGGTAAATACATAAATAAACAAATAAGCAATAAAAATCTATTGACTATAGAATGTATTATTTATACGATCACAGTTGTGATAACTTATTTAAAAATCTATGTACCTGTTACTAATAAGGAATCTTATTAATACTTCAAAGAAAATATATTTGGATTTTAATTGCCAGATTAATCCAGGGATTTTAAAAATAATTCAAAGTATCAATCAGTTCATAATTTAAAATAAATCAGAACAACCAAAGGCTCAGAAGAAAATTAATTTACATGATTGTGCATAATTTATTCTGTTTTTTGCTCTTTAAGAAAATCTTTAAAATAATCATATTATCAGAATACTTTATGAGTGTTATTGTTTTTAATGTACATCATCCGTGCTGAGTACAACTTAATCTTATAGCAACAGTTTCTTTTAAAATGAGTATTAGTTTTTTCAAAAATCAGTCTCATATTAGCAAGTCCATCCTATATTGCAGAGATAGATTTGCAGTAGTTTGCTACTGATCTTTGCATGAGGGAAAGGCTAGAAAGAAAATTCTTTTTTTTTTTTTACTGTGAAATTCAATTATAGCAAGAAATCAGAGGAATCTTTTAAAATTTAAAATTATATTGATGTAATAATCTACTTTCACCTAAGGGCAAAAATGCACATTGTATTAAATGTGCATATTGGCCTGCCATCCTAATTCTTCTACTTTGAAGAAAAAAATCAGAACTGTGGTAGCATGGTAGTGTTTAAGTTTTCTTTTTTCTTTTTTAGATTTTTTTATCCCATCTTTATTATTTTTATAAATAATTCAAGGCAGGGAACATACCTAATACTCCTTTCTCCTCCTATTTTCCCCACAACAATAACCTTGTAAGGTGAGTTGGGCTGAGAGAGAGTGACTGGCTCAAAGTCACCCAGCCTTTACAACCAGATGTAGGTAGCCTTTGACAGTTGAGCCTCCTTTTATGCTGTCTCTTCTCTGTTGCTGAAAATCAGTAGCATAGCTTACCCTCATTTTCACTCAGGAAATGCACAAGAACTCTAATATAAACTTACAGTGGTTTAAAAAAGAAGCTTGCCCCCTCTCCTTGCCCACATATGCACATATGACATGGTACATTCACTTTGCATCTCAAAATGTCAGAAATGGGCTTTGAAGATATAAATATGTATTTATAAACATTTATAAAAAAACATTTATATCTGTAGAATATTTATTTTAAAAGTTCCTTCTTTCTGAGGGTATTACTTGCTTGGGAAAAGAAACTACCATTGGTACTGATCATAGCCTTTTTCAATGCTGTGAATCAAAAACATGCTTTAGAGGTGATGTTGTTGTTGTTTATTCGTTTAGTCGCTTCCGACTCTTCGTGACTTCATGGACCAGCCCACGCCAGAGCTTCCTGTCGGTCGTCAACACCCCCAGCTCCCCAGGGATGAGTCCGTCACCTCTAGAATATCATCCATCCATCTTGCCCTTTTGCCCCTCTTCCTTTTGCCTTCCACTCTCCCTAGCATCAGCCTCTTCTCCAGGGTGTCCTGTCTTCTCATTATGTGGCCAAAGTATTTCAGTTTTGCCTTTAATATCGTTCCCTCAAGTGAGCAGTCTGGCTTAATTTCCTGGAGTATGGACTGGTTTGATCTTCTTGTAGTCCAAGGCACTCTCAGAATTTTCCTCCAACATTAGAGGTGATGAGGATAGGTAAATGTTGGAAAAAAAGTTTAACTACTGGTGCTATTTAAAAGTAATAAAGTAATATACAGGCAGTCCTCATTTAGTGACCACAATTGGGACCAGCAACTCAGTTGTTAAGCAAGGCAGTCACTAAGTGGAACTGTGACTGTGCTCACACTCTTACTTCAGCTTTCCTTTGCTTTACAGGCCTGTGAAGGTCATAAATGTGAGGACTTCACAAAGTTACTTTTTCATCACTATTGTAAACTGCAAATGGCCGTTGTATGAGGCAGTCACTACCTGTAGAAGCCCAAACAATGTATTTAGTATAATGTGTAGCCCGGTCTTCAATTAGGTGACTAACTCATTACATTTGATTTGGTATGGTATATACTAGTCTTCTTGACTTAGGCACATAGCTCTTGGACAGTCATTTGCCATCGTGGTTGGAAATTGCAATAACTGAAATCCCACCTATCTGGCAAGTGTCAGATTGGAAAAGTCTGCTTGATAGAGCTTTCCAAGATCTCAGCTTCTGGTTCAGATGGTGTGAATTGAAATTAAAACTTTCTGAATATAATCATGTGCTTTTCTATTTTGATCTAAGTCACTGGCACAAACCCTTGCACTGCATACTTGTAACACTTTCCTTGAAAATGATGACCATGGGCCACCAAAACTGAGCGTGTGGAGATGTAGGACAAATAAGATTACATGTCAGACCATAACTTCCATCACTCCTTATTCCAAACAAATGTTAACTTCCCTTTTGATTTTACATGTCAAATGTACATGTTATACATTAATGAGCATTATGTTTCCACTACTAAGGAAGGAATTGGGTCAGCAAAGGACAACAGAAGTGTTCTCCTAAGGGAGCAAAAGCATGGGTACTGAGGTACCATACACTAGTCAGCTTATTTGTTACCACTGGAGTCTCTGAATCCACATGTAGCTGTTTTCTACCATATCAGTTCATATTTCTGATCAACCTTACTGCTTTGCATCATTTCAAGGTGTAAGAGGTGATGGAGTCCTGGAATCAGAAGACTAAGAGTTTAATTATGTAATCTAGCTCAGTATGTTTTAGTGTGCTTCAGTGGCCAGCAAGCAACACCAAGGTGACTTGGATAATCAGGAAGGAAGAAATCGATAAATTATAAATACATGAACTTGGTCTTCTGATTTTGCTCAACAGAGAAAACTTTCTAAGCTGCAGTTTCCTAGGTTCCCAGCTCCTGCCTTCAAATTCTTGTTTCTCTTCAACATTAGTCTGGGTAACAATAACATCACAGCTGGTTTTCCCCTCCCTTACTTTATTTTGCGGTAGATCTCTTTCTGGGCAAGACCACAAATGACATGCATATTTCCCTCTAATGTTAAATACTTTCACCTTCAAATTTACTGTAAACATTAGCAGTAAAAAGAAATATGTGAGTGAAGTTATATGGATCTATGCTTTTTGTAGCTTGGAATCTATGAAAATTCTTTTTTCCCCTCAGTTTAATTTCTGCCTTTCTTATTAGTATAGTTTGCCAATTTGAAAATCTTTTCTGAGGTTCCGTCCTCTCTAATACATCTGCAGAGCAAGCAATTGTTTTTATTGTTTATTTATTACTATAAATATACATAGGAAAAATGGGAAAAATACAAAACAGAGAATATATATTAAAAATACCAAAATGCATGAAAACTGTAAAATAAACACACACCACACCCCTCAAATTACACATTTTATGTTGACTATATAATGACTTGGTTTTGAAGCAACAAATTAAACCATGGTCATACAGAATCATATTGATCAATCTTTACATTTCATTGATAAAGATAAAATTCAAAGTCTGAAACTGAGCACATTGTTTTGAAAAAGCCTTTCTTGTGGAAATTGTTTTTGCTGTTAGTTCTGGCCATCTCTCACTGTCACCTTGCTTTAGTCATCTTTATTTTAAACTATTTCTGGCTTTGGATGCTTATGCAGTTTTATGGAAGATTACTACCATAGACCTTTCCAATATTTTCTCATGTTTGGCAACTGATTATTCATTAACAGTATTATAGCAACATTGAAAGATATTGGTATTCTTAATCTTACACAACAAGGCCATTCAAAGAGTCTGGCAACTTTACTTATTCAGACTGATATTTCTGATCTGATAACTGTGAAAGTGCAGGTAGATATGGTTGGCATCAGCAGAAGATGCCTTGCTCCTCACATCCTGAATGAGAGGGCAGCTTACAATATCAAATATATAGATTTGTATGGATTTGTCACTAACTATTATGATATTACAGTTACCAAAAAGGCCTCTGGAATACAACAGTATGGATATTGTTTCAGTTTTTCTACAAGTGTATCACAACTCTTATTTGCTTGCATGGACTGGTTGTATTAGAAGAGCAGTTAATGGCACAACTGAGTATGCTTGTTTAATCCAAAACAATTTTGCATTTCTAGTGTTTCACAAGCATGTGAATCATAGAACAAGTGGTGTAATTGCATACATTTATTTTTAAAATAAATAATTGCAACTTTACTATCTATTTGTATTAGAAGTCATTGGAAAACTCTGAAATTGTACTTTCTCTCTCTTTCCAACTAGAATCTCCCAAAGGTCCTCACCCATCTGCAGGTATGAATGGAAATGTACAGCATCCCACCACCACTGGGCAGCAGCCGGTCTCTGCCATCCCCTCTCCCAGTGCCAGCAAGCCTTGGCGCAGCAAATCAATGAATGTCAAACACAGTGCCACCTCTACCATGCTGTCTGTGAAGCAGCAGAGCCCTGCAACCTCACCTACACCACTTGCAGACAGGCTTAAACCACCTCTTTCTGAAGGTCCCAAAACACCTTCATCTGGGCAGAAATCCATGTTAGAGAAATTCAAACTGGTTAATGCTCGGACTGTTTTACGGCCTCCTCTGTCATCATCAAATTCAGGTCCCACTGAGAGCGAAAGAGAAGATGAAGCTTTTTTAGAGTGTGGTGAAATGGATGGCTTCAGTGGTGGGCTCAGTAGTGCTGGATCTACCACAAACAGCCCCAAAATATCACCTAAATTAGCTCCTCCAAAAGCTGGAAGCAAAAATATCAGCAATAAAAAGTCTTTGCTACAGCCAAAGGATAAAGAAGAAAAGAGCAAAGACAAAAGTAAAGTTTGCACTGAAAAGGTGGTAAAAGATGAAAAGGAACAGATTCCTGAGACACCTGCAAAAAAGACCTCAAAAATTGCAAGCTTGATCCCCAAGGGGAGCAAAGCAACATCAGCCAAGAAGGAAAGTTTAATTCCTTCATCTACTGGGATACCAAAACCTGGTTCAAAAGTACCTACATCGAAGCAGAATAGTTCACTGGTATGTTCAGGAAGTAAAGAGACAGAAAAACTGAGGAATGCAAAAGGAAACCAGCCCCCATCTACAGCAAAATCCCAAGGGAATGAGAAAACGTATGTTCCTTCTAGTCTCCCAGCTTCTGAAGGAAAGGAATCTGGTGCTGGTCTTAATAGTACACCATTTGCTTCTCCTTTAATGGCTGCAGCCAGTGGGCAAGTCCCAGGAAGTGGCGTTGTCCAACTTCCTCAGCAGCAGCAATACAGCCATCCAAATACAGCCACTGTTGCACCATTTATTTATAGGTAAGTTGGGTTTACTTACATTTTATTCTTTTTACATTCTTTCACTATTTTTTTAAATTTGAAATAATGGCAAAATGTAAAATGGATCACCTGGAGACATCATCCTAAGGAAATTAGAGAAGGATGAGGCAATTAATTAGCACAATGGGATTGGAAGGTTGTGTTGCTGGATTTGTTTTTCCTGCTGGTATATTTCTCAAAAGGCTGTCACTGTGTGTGTGCGCGTGTGTGTGCCATGTCAACAGAAATCTGTACAATGTCAAGAACCGTAACATTGTATTACTTCCACTATCAGATATATAGACTTGTATTGATTTCACAGTAACCAAATTTTACTACTAACTAAACTATTTTTGCATTTTGCCTCCATGTGAAACTCTGTGCAGCCAGTTAGCCTCACTCTGTAGCATCACTAGTGTAGGTTAAAAATGAGATACTTGTATACAGTTAATATTTTTCAGCTCATTAGCTGTTTCTGAATAAACTTGGAGAGGGTCTCTTTTAGAGGAAACCTTCTGTATTATTGAAGGCCAGTGTTTCCTTGATTTAATGTGAATACTTTTTCACGGTTAGGGACTTCCATCAATTCTGCACCAGTGGTTCAATAATTGACATTTTTCCCCCTAAGATTTCTTTTTGCTGTCATGAGAGGAGGTAATAATAAAGCTACTTCTATAACAAAAATATTATGGTCATTTCACAGAATGAGCAGCACATTCGATTTTTTGAAATCTCATATTTATGTGTTTAAGTTTCACATGCTTTCTGTCTAAAATTGTATATTGTGAAACTCCATTTTAATTGACAATTTGCCTGTTAATGTCAAATATCCATTAAATAGGAAAATACATCACTGCAGCAATTTACGTCTTTTAATGTAATGGTATTAATTATGTCATTTGCATAATGATGTCATTATGCTCTTGCTGCAAATTGGTACAAATATCAATCACCCATAAGGGTATGAAATTATGGATAGCTCCACAATGAATACAAACAAAGGTGTCTGTGAGGAGAAACAAGGGGAGCAAATGACAAAGCAGTGTCATGCTATCCCAATGATAGTTCTGCCCCTTTTGTACACGCATTATTATCTTGCATGCATGTTCAAAAGGTGGACATTGCTTTATAAAGCTGTGCTACTGCTTTTGTCGTTTTGATGAAAGCTTTCAATCCCATGAACGCCTCTGCATACAAAAATCCTTTCCTTTTTTACTATAGCATTTCCAATAGGCTTAATCTCCTGATAAATTAACCTTGAATACATTTATTAATAATCATCTTAAAACATTTTCCTTAAGAATAATGCCCCTTGAACATGAAATTAAGTATCTTCAGTCCCTAGAGAAAAAAAATAGAAAACATAGTCTATATCTTTTTTCTGACTAGGTATTCATTCAAAAGGTAAGATATTAAAAATGAAACAATCCATACAGGACAGCTTTAGTTTAGCAGTTTATATGAATCCAACCATTGTAAAGTATGGTTTCTGGCATAATATGATGTGTCATATTCATGAATTATTAAAAGAATGTTCAGATATACATTATATATAAAATATAATAATCTTGCATGCATGTTCAAATGCATTTTAAATACACATTTTTATATCATGGTTCGTACTAGGATCAACTGAAGAAATAGCTTAGAATAAAAGCCTGACACATTTCCAGGATCTTGAGCAATTAAAGAAAGGTAACTTTTTATCTTAGGGTCTACAATAACATGGTCACTCAGAGCCATTAAGACAATGCATTTTACTTGTCTACAGGAATGTTGAATGCCTTGTGCATTCCAAGTGGCTGCTCTCTGCCTTACACGGCAAGCAGATTTAAACTCCAAAGGGAGGTAATCAGATGTCTACTGTATAACCTATAGAAATAAAATTCAGTAGGCACTTTAAGTATCAGTAATCCTTTGTTCTGTGGGAATTATGAACCTGGATAATAGGGTGATAATGCACTTATTATAGATATTCCAACATCTTCCAGAAGAGAAGAGGAAAAGGCTTTATATAGCTAAATTCTATTTAGACCCCTGTTCTGTTCTTGTAGTGCCCAATTAGATGACCATAGGAAATCCATCAGTGGGGTTTCAGTGTATTAATACCCTCTGAGTCATGTTCCCCAGCAAGTCAAAGACATACTGTCTTATATGAGTTTTAATGTATAATTTTCATGACCAGTAGCCATTCAGCCTTAAGGAAACAAACCTTAATAAAGACCTTGGTATTTTCTATTGTCATTTATATATCATTAAAGTTGTATCTAAAGTATTGCATTTGGATTTATGTGTCCAATGTAAATGTGGAGGAGAAAGTCCTATTTCAGGCTTTTTCTAATTATCTCAGAATTTAAATAAAATACATATTTGTTACCAAGAAATAAAATCATAGGTTCCCCCCCCCCCAAATTAAAGTTGAGTCGCAGGTTTTGAAATAATTAGCAATAGTTTCATTAACATGAAAAACAGCAATGAAGACTATACATGTTATGATACATAACACAGACTCATGGTTCCTCTTAGGCTATATAAAAAGATGGGCACTTGCATTCTGCTGTCATTTTTCCCTCCATAGATTTTTTTGCCAAGAAAATGTTTTAGTATGGGGCTCTATTTTTTAATTAGAAGAAACTTATGAGGTAGATTACTTGGGAAACAATTTGCCTATAACTTTCCAGTAAGTTTATTGCTAATGCAGGATTTTAATTTGAGATTTCCACAGCTTACTGCCATTGAAGTTACTTCATCATACCAGTTTTATGTCCTATAACTCAATTTTTCCATTCTGTGTTAAAATAACATTATGCTATTATAGGTGTTCAGGCTGTGAAAATACTATTCTGGACCCCAGGACATTCTTGTAAGGTGTTTCTAGGTTCTAACGCCATTTTCACATATAAGGCTGAAAATTACCTTTCAGCTTCTAAACCGTTAATTTATGAGAATGAGTGATCATTGCTAATTCATGTATTTGTACTTCAAATAAGCCACCTGACTGATGTAGATTTTCTGACTGAAGCAAAATTGTATGAAAATTCATTTAAGAAGCCATCCTTACTCCAAGCGTAAACTGGTTGCCTATGGCAAATAATGGACTAGAGAGACCATTTATAGTAACTAGAATTCTCAGTGTAAGTTGCTATTGACTGTACTACTTGGGAATGCTACAAGTTATTTCACCAGCAGGAGGAAGGCCCATAGGTCTCTCACCTTGATTTGCAGCTTTTTTTGGCCTTGAGATTCTCTTATGCTGCCCCCAGTGCAGGGGTGCAGGACCCATTTGAATGGTCCACTCCAGTGACTGATGGACCCGATGGGGTTGCAAAGGGAGCTAGGAGCTATACCTGAGGTTCTGCTGCATGGTCCAGCAGAGGACCTGGCTGCCACCTGGAATAGGGAGGTGGCCGGGGCCTTGGACAAGATCACGCTTATGCAACCTCTCATCCCATTGAACCTGACACTCACCATGGTTTACGGAGGAGTTGAGGGTTTGAAGAGGATTAAGAGATGTCTAGCACACCGCTGGAGGAAGACAAGGACTGAACCCAACCAAACACAAGCTAGAGCTGCTGTTAAGGCCTACCTTGTGGTGGTAAGAGTGGCAAAAGATCAGTATTTCTCCACTCTTATTGCGTATGCAGAATGCTACCCAGCGGCCCTGTTCAAGATCACCCGATCCCTTCTGGGGAAGGTGGGCCCACTGACCCACCTGCAGGGCCAAGCAGAGGAATTTTCTGGGCATCTGGAGGATAAAATCGCTTGGATCTATTCCAAGTTGGATGCCAAGCATGTGGCATGGCCTGTGGAGATGCCTGGGGAATGCACTTACCCAGTTATCTGGGAACAGTTTGATCCTGTTGGGCCTAAGGAAGTGGCAGGGTCCTCTGGACTATAAATGTCACCACTTGCCAACTAGATCCATGCCCCTCCTGGCTGGTGAAGGCAGCTTGGGAAGTGACGTGTAGGTGGGTCCAGGCAATGGTGAATTCATCCTTGAGGGACAGAATGTTTGTGGCTGTCTTTAAAGAACGGACCCCACTGTGCTGGACAATTTTTGTCCAGTCTCCCACCTCCCTTTTTTAGAGAAGGTGGTTAAGAAAGTGATGGTGTTATAGTTCCAGAGAATACTGGATGAAATGGATTATCTGGACTGTTTTCAGTCAGGTGTCAGGCCCAGATATGGGATGGAAACAGCATTGGTCATACTTTTGGATGATCTCTGGTGAGATCAGAATGGGAGCAGTGTATCCAACCTTGCTCTTGTTGACTTCTCAGCAGCTTTCCATACCATTGACCATGGTATATGTGTAAGTTGCTATTGACTATACTACCTGGGAATGCTACAAGTCATTTCATCAGCAGGAGGAAGGCCCATAGGTCTCTCACCTTGATACGCAGCTTCTTCCAGTAAATTGGAACAAAAGTTGGATTTTTCTTCTTTGGATTTTTCATGTGTTCCAGATTGAATTTGAAATGGGAAGAAAATGCATGTTCATAGACTTACAGGGCACAGTCTGATTTTATAGATATTGATGTGTCCAGATTTATACTCATGGATCAGATTGGTACAGCCAATCACCCTGACAGAATCATACTTGTTGATGCCTTCCAAGTCTTGCTAGCATAAATAACTGTCAGAATCGTGATAGAAGTGAACAGATGGAGCTTAATCTTCAGAGATATGGATGGTGAGGACCAGAACTTATTCATCCTCCAAAAAATGGCTATTGCCTTCCCAATGTGGCACTTAACATCCACCTCTGCATCTCCGTTCTGGGTGATCACACTACCCAGATAGTTGAACCTCTCCGCTTTCTCTAACTGCTGCAGTCCGAGTACGGTTCCCCATACTGGGGCCATGGACCCCACATGTGTGATCTTTGATTTCTCGGTGCTTATCCTGAGGCCAACTTTATTTGCTTCATCATCCAAGACAGTTGTGGCATGTTGTAGTTTCAGCTTGTCTTCCTCAAGCAAGGCGATATCGTCAGCGAAATCCAAGTCGCCTGTCCTGACTCCCAGGAAACACTCTGAGACAGGGAACTGTTCTCTAATGTTTATTTGCTAATACATAACAGTTATCCTAACAAACTGAACAAGCGTGGGAAAAACCCAGCCATATAAACCCCGCAGGTTAAGGCGGTCCCAATCTGTGCCTCTTGGAATGGCTCACCAATTCCTCAGTGCTACGCATGCGCTTAACAGTCTGGAAGGGAGCCCCCTGCTCGCCATCCTTACTCATGACATCACCAAGGTAACTTCGGTCAGTCCAATGGATGCCTGTCCCAGTGTGTACTTCAGCTCACTGCATGACATAATCGAGGCCCACAAGGAAGAGGAGTGGGGACAAGATACAACCTTGTCTGATCCCGGTGGTAATCTTGAAAAAGTCTGTATGGCCATTCTCAGTCTTAACACAGCAGCTTGATCGCTGGTACAAGTTCTTAATGATGGCAATGAAGATTGCTGGCATGCCATATAAATGCAGGATCTGCCAAAGGGACTCTCGATTAGGAGGCTAGAAGGAAGGAAAAAAACACTTTTGAATAAATTGTGCCCAAATTCAACATACTGTGATTTAGCCTGATTGCTAAAGTTAATAAGGCATAATCTGACCTTGTGAGTTTTTTATTTTAAATCACTGGTTTCCAGATTCAGACTTACCAGAAAATGACATTTATTCATTTATAACTAACAGCAAATGGGAAGGATGGAGGGGAAAACAAATAGTTTGAGCCTGTTATCCAAGCTCATGCTCAGAGCATGACGCCAATTTTAGTGTTACATCTGAACCAGACTTTTGCTTCAGATACTGTCTGAATGAATACTAGCAGATGCCAAAACTAAACATAAGAGAATATGTCTGCCTGCATATTTTCTTGTGGACTTAAAGAATAACAAGCACATTATATTCTACAAGCTTCTGTTTATGATGCCATTTCATTTTTTAAAAACTATTATCAGGATCATGTATACTTCTGACAACTGTGCTTTGCCATCCTTTGCAGCATGCTTTTGGGGAAAAAAAAATTAGATAAGCAACTTGGAAGTCATAAACAGAAGAACTGACAGGTTGTTATTTTGCAAAAGACATAGTTTTTTTCAAAAGTTTTTGCAAAAGACGTAGTTTTTAGCAAAGCATCCCAAGGTGTTCTCTGCTTGGTTGGCTGTTTTTTTTTTTTTTTTAATTGCAGACTGAAAATACTCAAATTTCTGTTTTGAAAATAAACTGATCTTATCTGAACAGAGGTTAGATTTGTTCTGTGAATAAATTTATTAGGAAAGGTAAATTCAAATTATTTGGAATTAATATTATAAGTAACACCCAAGGGGAATGGAGAAAGAAACCAACCTTTTTTCTTGTAACTCCACTTTTGTCTTTCTTTGCTGTACCAACCTGGTATATTAATTGGTAAACTGTGTTTTTTTGTAATTTTTAAATGGTCAATTGCAGTTGTGTTAAAATTCAGGAAGTGGCAGCATTTCTAGCTTTATCAAGTGATGCTAGCTGTACTTTCACGACTCAGAGGACTGAACCATCCATTGCCTGATCAACAAAGCTATCTTTGGATGCTACAAAGGAAGCTATGAAGTCAGCATTTCCTTAAAAAAATTTTTTTTTCCATGGGGGTAGAAATACACCCTAGCATGATTAGTCTTATCTGCTCCCATTCTTTTTTAACCCTTTCTCATCTCCCTATGTTACATTGAAAGGATGACAATGACCAAAGAGACCAAAAAGGGATTCCATTGTCTTAGGATTGGGAGTCAACCAACTCCCCAGTAAATAGTTGCCATTGACTAGAGGGAGCTAGTTTAGCCTCAAAGAACAGTGGGTCTGTTTGGGACTAAATCTACCTATTCTGAGTTAGTTAATTGGGTTATTGGATAGAGACTTCATAGGCACAGTTGATACAGTTTAGCATTGTCTTGAGTCTAGGACCACAATTTATTATTATTATTATTATTTTTATTATTATTATTATTATTATTATTTATACATTTTATTTATATATTCAAATTTTCACAGGAAATCTATTGGTTATAGTTAGCTGTCTAATAACAGTGATTTTCTGTGATTTTCCAGGATTTTGTTAAGAGATAAATTTGCATAATATTATCTAAAGGCAATGTTACAAGTTAGTACAATCCTATATAATAATTGCAATGAAAATGTGTTCAGTGGTAGCAAGCTTCAAGTAAACCTTTCACAAGATGATGTTCTTTAGACATGTTAGATTAGACTTCCCATCTACTGCAACTCTTGAGCTGATTTTTTTCAACCATTTCTTCTTAGTTCCTACTTGCTATGAAGGTCTCATTTCAGTGTTAGCCTTAACTAGTAACATACTGCTGTTCTCTTGTTTGATATTATTGCTAGCAATAGAATTCCTGGAATGGATCATTCTGAGCACATACATGCAGATTGGTGGCTTAAGCAGTGGGTTGATTTACCTCTTTTCTTCTGTCTCGTTTCCTATCTTGAAATGAAAGTTGTTAGAAACATTTTGTCTTTGACACCTTGCCTGAGTATATATAATCAAAGACATCTTAGTGGTACATTTTCTTTCTTTACACCATATGAATATAATATTCTATCTCATGATTAAGAGTTTAGCACTTTATGCTGTACCAAGAAGTGCTAATGATATTTCTATTTTTGATTAGATATACTGAATTATAAGTTACCATTGCTATGGTTTTATAGATGTTACCTTCCATCTCTCTGATTAATTCCAGAGCTCATTCAGAAAATGATAATCCCTCTATCCCACCTTCTGACTCTTGTATCAGTCCTACAAAAATGGATTTGGCATATAGTAAAACGGCCAAGCAGTGTCTAGAGGAAATATCTGGTGAGTAGCATGTAATTCTTGCTTTATATTAAGATATTTTTGAATTATTATGGGTACACTTGAATAGAAAAACTAGATGCAAATCAATAACATGTAAAATAAATAAAATGTAAACTGCCTCCCCCCCCCCCCACAATTTTGGCTTCAACTGCATGCCTTAAAAACTTAGTCTAAAATTATTGTAACACTCATGACTTTTTTTATTATATTGTTGGTTTTCACATTTTTTAAAAAGGTAAGTAATTGATTCTCATACAGTTAATTGGATTATGATTAAAATCAAGGGCAGGGACAAAGACCAATTTAAAGCTAAATTTAAGTTTCCTTCCATCTAACTGCTTAGATGTTGCACAGTTATATAGAGGGGAGATTAGATGAATGACAATGTAAACAACAGCTAATTGTTAATTTGGAATTGACCAATAAAAAATCCAGGTTGTAATTCATGTATTTCCTGAAAAAGAGTTCTTCAGTTAGCTGTCTGAAACAAATTAATACAATTATCTCCCACCTTTATAGAAACGTGTGGTAGTAGGATTAATAATTCTGATCATTTCCCAAACTGTTGGTTTTTTCCATCTTACAAATTATCTCCACTTCCTGGGACATTCATGTGAAAATAAGGTATGTGGAGCTTGGTTGTTTGCTTGACCAACTAGGTAACATCACCAGTTTGTCCATACTACTATATGGACGAAGTCTGAATTATTTTTGGTTTTTAGTATTAAAAAATCACTACACATTGGCATAGTAGATTTTTAATAATTTGTAGTGTGACAACATTGGATGTTTCTTCCTCTTTCATTGCACTAGAATTTAGGGAAACTAAACAGTAGACGTCAAGACAGAAATTAACCAGAGATGCTGTTACTTTCAAGCTGCGTTTGTGAGTTTCCATGGAGATCTGTTTGGCATTGTGTGAAACAGCTTGCTAGGCCTTTTTGTATGGGTTTAATTTAATTTTTTTTTCAATTAAAACATATTGATTTGTGTCTTTAAGTAGGTGGTTTCATTTAACATACAGTATATTAATATGTCTGCTGATACTAGTATGCTAATAAATTAGGATTTCAAGCTAATGTTATTTCTAGTGGCATGTAAAATATAAGAATGAAATTTGGCAAAAAAAGAGAGAAGAATTTGGTATGTTTAGCATAATTAGATTTAGGTCAACCAAAAGCAGTGATTCCTAATGCTGAAATCTGAAGTTCTATCAAACAAAAACATTTTTGCCTTATGTATGTATGTGTGTATGTATTCTATCTATCATATACATTGTATCCACATACATACAAACATATACAGTATATGAAAAAAAGAATATGTAATACGCATATAAATGTGTAATAAACTTAAAGTTGACACACAAACTTTTTATTTCATGAGGCAATTTTTCATTATATATTCTTTGTATACAATAAGCTTAAGTCTGCAAATTTACCTGGAGGAGGCATTTCTGAACAGAATGAGATTTATGTACAAATACCCAGCATAGATTTGCCACATAAAAGTAGACTTGGAAATGGTTTGCAATCACTTCCTTTCCACCACTAGTGGATATATGTATATTGTTATTCTACTCCAAGCTCTGTTATCACTGAATTTGTGGTGAGTTGAACTCAGGAGCAACTGGATTTTCCTCTAAAGATTGCTCTCTCCATTTGTAATACAAGGGTGGTCTAAGCTAATATAGTCTGACAAATGTATATCAGTAAGGTCTGATTCTGTAACTCACCTGATTTTTTTCAATTATTTATTTAAAATTGCTGATAACAACATTAAAAATTGAATGTTCTAATTGGCCAGAATTTGAGTACTTTTTATCCTATACATCTAATGTCATTTTTAGTCTGAACAAATAGTCCTCAACCCAGCATCTGACTTTCCAAATATGCCATCTGTTCTTAGCAATTTGCATGGGGAGGTTTGTACTCTTGTCACTCAAAATTTCCAGGTACAAAAAATGCTTACAAAGCTCTATTGTCACACTGAAAGGTACAGAAGTCATCAGGCCATTAGACTGATGAAAGAGACACATAAGTCTTCTTCCGGTAATGGGTTTTCCATTTTTGCTCCAGTCTATCACAGAAAGTGTAAACAAGAATAAAGGTCTTTATAGAAAGCTTATTACTTTAGTGACAGTTAGATGCTTGTGGTAAGTAGAAATTGCTGGAGGTGGGAAACAGATGTCTGAGTCAAAAGAGACTAGAATGTGACGTTTTGCTGAACAGGTTGATCTTTGCTTGAACAGCAGGTTGCAAGTGTCCACATGCGGGATCTGCTGAGCATTGTTATTTGAATGGTTCAATATGGAGTAGGTATTTTTTATGTATCTTAATATTTCATCATCAGGGAGTATCTGTTACGGTTTCCTGTTTGTATGCATGTTGTTGTGCTGACTTTGATGTTATCTGCAGGTTTTTTTGTTCCTTGAATAAGTTGATGTGCAAAAGCAACAACAAAGAAAATCTTTGGCCATTTGGCATCTTACCATAGATGATAATGGAATTTCTCATGAGATGTCATTGCTTCCTGAGGACAGTCACAGTGGACTTAATCATTACTGCTTTCTTAAGGAGATGCTAAAAAGCACATGCCATGTGGTGGATGGAATATTTTAAGCATTCTTATTTCATTCAATTTTATTCATGACAATGGATGCTGTGTGTATAATCCAGCATGAAGGGTAAGAGACTTTTGCATGGTGTCCTGCCCTCTTATTCTTGAACAGTGAAATCTTAATTTAACAAATCATTTGGGGGAACAGGGTATCTGTTACTCCTATCCATTAAATCCAAAAGTAGAACATTTGCAGTGATTTAAATCATTTGGTAATTATATCATCTTGCAAATGAAGTACATTGCATCATTTGCATAATTGGATCATTATGCAAATAGCATAAATGACGTAAATAAAATGTAATTTATTTAGTATGCATAAATTATCTGGACTACTTCATATGTAACAAACGTGTCCATAATTTGAGGGCAGGAGGGGAGATAATGATTTTGACTCTTGTATGCAAAGTCTATTAAATCAGTAGTCTCTGGGTGGGAGCTATGACATTTACACTGTCTGTTAGTAGCCTATGATATTGGACTGATGTCATACTCTGTGTTTTTACTTTATTATTACCCAGTTTCACTGTTATTCTATCAGTATGATACATGGCTTAAAATTAAAATGTAAGGAAAAGAATTGGCTGATTTGCCTGCTGGCTTACACAAAACCTACCCTGGTTAATTGTCCCTGACTTTCTCATGAGCCTGTTCTGTGTGTCTGTGTGCGTGTGTGTGTGAGACAGTAGGGAATAGAAAGTATATTTCTGTGGATGGATGTTTGTAACCCCAGGCCAAAAGATTGCCCATTGCCTTATATCCAAGCTCTGCCATATCTTTGGAAGATGAGCCTTTCTTGTTAAAAAAGCATTGCATTTGTATTCAATATTGCTTCAGTTCTTTAATTTACTACTGTGCCAACACCATAGCTCAACTCCTAACTACCCTAAATGAATGTCTATTTAGATATTACATTATGCAGTGCGTTTTCTCTTGTTTGAGGAAATATACTACAAATTTTTGGTATACTTTGCTATTATGTTAGGTTAAAGGCAATATCCTAGTGAAATATAAGTAAAGTCCTGAATTATACTTGCACTTTTTTTTAGACATTTACTGGTCTTAATTCAGGTCATGTCTTTTCTTCAAAAAAAGGTATATTTTGTGTTATACATTACACCAAAAAGAACATTGTTTGGATAATTTCACATTCCTATCCTTTATACTTGCCAGATGGATCCTTTATACTACAAGATTGATCCTTTATGCTACAGACGGATAGAATACATCATGAGGAACTATAAAATTAATTAAACTATTTGCAATAGCTCATATATATTGGCATAAGCAACATGGTATATTTAGTCATATATTTTATTTAAGGCATTATGTGGGTAACAAAACGGAAGTTACAGTACATCCTAAACAAGATATGATTACTTCTTTGAGCATTCTGTCAGAGTGGCCTGCTTCAAATGTTCTAAAATTCTCTACATGGACAAATCCAAAAAATGCTGCCATTTTGGAATGTATATTGCACTTTGTGAATTATGATTGAATGCAATCTATTAGCAGTAGTATTAATTATTTCATCTAAAGTACAGAAAGGGCCAGGACATACTGTGCATATGAAAACTGTCCAAGGATTATATGTTGAGTTTGTGTATTATTGAGAATTAATATAGGCATGTTCCTTCTCCCATCATCTCAACTGGAGTATTCTAAGATCACACAAACATTGTTTCTTGATATCTCTGAATCAGGAAATTAATTATTAGAATCAGAATTGATCAATCAAAGATTGTGCAAAAATCTATTGTCTTCAAAAGGCAGGAGAAAAGACTTTAGATTTAAAGAGAGGGAGAGAGATGATTTCCATGTTCTGCAGCTGGCAGATCTCTCTGTCCACCTCCCCCCCGCCCCATTGTCTGCAATAAAGTTACTTGTCTAACAGTAGTTTTGAGTCCTTGAAGTTTCTGCTGTTGTCTAATTCATGAATGCAAGATAGAATATCTGATAGAATAGAGATTTATACTTGTACCTGGTCTGAAGTCTGGCAGAAAATTTGTACATACTTCATATAATATGCTATGTATATGCTAGCATGTATATGCTAGTATACATGCACATTAGGATAAAATGCCAATATTTCTTGTTGAAATTACATAATTACATAAATACTAATATTTGCATCTTTCAAAAAGTTAATGAAAATGTATTGCCTATCACTTTTCTTCATTTGCAGGAATGCTATTATTGTTATTGTTATGGAAGTCTTCTATATCTATAGGTGTGGCTGTGTTGCAAATGTATTTGTGTTTGTTAGATAAGCTTTGTTTACATTTCAATTTGTGCTGAGAGATTAATCAAAAGTCATCTTAAATCACATATTCATTCTTTCAAATCCCATATATTTTTGTACAGTTTTTAGCTGCAAGATTTTATTTTGGGGATAATTTGATTCTCTATTCTTATGGTACTTTTATGTATATATCATTTATGCACATTTATATACTTTTTCCCTACCTGAGTAAGATTCTACTTTGGAACTTGGTAGTCAATTCCACTTAACACTAATTTTTGCAGCAGATTCCAAAAGCTTAATTTTTCTTAACATTTCTAATTATTTCATAATAATCTATAGATGGTAAGCATTCCATTATTCTGAATCATAAATTAAATGCTTTACTATATAAAAGGAACAAAGCCTATTTCTCTTCCTAGAATTGTAATAAAAAGGGATATTGCTTCTCCTAGAATTCTCTATTACACTATAAGAAGAGACTTGTTCTCTTCTTATAGTGTAATATTGCATATTGCAAGATTCAAGAGCCACTCTCAGGTTTAGCCATGAGAAGAAACAAAAAGAGTTTTAGGAGGGAGGGAGGGAGGGAGGAGGGGCATTCCAGGGAGTGTTAAACTAATGCTGGCTCATCCCATTTAGCTTATGCTGTATCCTTAAACTCTGAATTTGCAGAATTGGGCAGAGGCTTAGGTCTTTCTGTTTTAATTTTTGCCAGGCTCTTTGCTGCCATGGCAGCCAGCAGCATTCACTGCAGTAGCAGAGAACAGTCATAGATCTGGGAATGCAGGCTGAATACTAAAATGCAAGGAAGCTTTTACAGAGCTTTGCTTCCTTGGTTAATTTTGGCTCTAATTGAGCTCTGACATGCTTGACTGCACTTGCGTTTCTAGCAGCCATCCAAAGTAAAGAGCTGCACGCAGGAATCAGTCATGATCTAGTGAGGGAGCCTGGGAGAAGGCAGTCCTCAGCACAGTTTACTTTTGGATTTCAGAATACAGCAGCCATAGGGAGGGATGCAGTCCCATCAGTCTGAATGAGACTGATGATTGGATGATAAGAGGGAAATATCACTGGATTTTGTAATTACTTCTGTACTGGAATAGAGTGTTTCAGCAACTCTCTTCTGCTTGAAAGAAATTCCTGTAGAATTATTATAAATATTGCAGATAAACAGGACTGGAAAGGATGAGCTTAGCATCAAAAGAACCAGAAACACTGTGCCTGTCTAGTCCTTAGTAGGCTGCATTCTGGAATGCTTGTGCTGTGCTTTTCTGACATCGGAGAAATGAGGAGCTACAGGGCACGTAAATTGGGTGCTGGTGCTGCTGAAAGGTTAGCGTCAAATGCTGGAAGGTCTTGCCTTCTCTGCAGCTAGAAAATGTGAAACCTGATTTGTGTTGAGCCTTTAGATAAAACTATGCAACGATCTGCTGAACTTTCAGTGTTCAGAGGCAAAGGTGCAAGAAACAGAGGTGCTCGTCTCCAGAAACAGAAATCTCTGACTAATCTTGCTGTCCTCAATGAAGGAGAAAAGAGGAGATTTTCATGCAGAGAAAACTGGTTTGGCAGTGCCTCCAAGTCTAGCCAGGTTCTTCATCAGACAGAGCTTGTGAGTAGAGGCTCACTTTCCAAAGCACTGTCAAAATCAGCACACTCCCTTTACCACGCAAGCAACAAGTCACCATGGGAATTGGAAGAACTATCACCTGTTGGATCCAGAGCATCATGTAAAAGGCTCACAGGCTACCTGGTTGATGAATCTGTTCAAGAAGAGACAAGCAAGTTGGGTGAAGAAGATGTGCTCTTTAAGTCCAAATTTGCTAGCCAAAACTGGGTGGTGGAAGACAAAGGTTGTTTACGTGAGGGGACTGCACAGCTTGATGAGGATGTTATAATAACAATGCTTGGAGACTTAGAACAAGTGCTTTACAGTGATTATTTGGGTAAGTTAACTTCTGTTTGACATGAGAAAATAGTTACTAAGCATTAGTGTGTCTGCATGGAAGAGACTTTGTTAATAATCTTACAATTTTTTTACAATACTGTTGCAGTACAATTCTGTCTATACAGTATTATGAGGGAGAGTGTATTACATTCTTTTTTCTTTTAGATTTACAGACTGCATAAATTAAAACCTCTTGGCTTTTTGAAGGCATGAAAGTGATAACACATGATTTTCTTCTTAAAATATAACTATACTAAAATTAATCTTGAAGCAACAAAATAGGGAAATTTTAGCAATTTGGTTTGAGCTTGATCTCATGGGAGTATTTTACAGTCATGCTAGCTTTCTGTCTCCTCTTACCCCAGTTTGGGAAGGATGGTGTGAAGATGCCTTCTTGTTTTTTGCTTTAGATAGATAGATGTGAATACTATCATGGCAGAATCACTGTATGTTGTGCCAATTTATTCACTATTTTTATTCTGTGTTAATAACTTTCCATTTCATTAATATAAAAATTTAACCAGCAAACTTAATAAGGCTTTGTTTATTTAGACAATATCATGAGTTACTTTCTATTCTACCTTCAAAATATTCAATGCAAAAATCTCATCCTTTTTTTTTTTAATCGGTTCAGCCATGTCTGATTTTCAGAGACTGCCTGAAGTCCCTGACAAGTCCCTGCAATTTTCTTGGTAAGATTTTTCAGAAGTGGCTTGCCTTTGCCTCCTTCCTAGGGCTAAGAGAAAGTGACTGGCCCAAGGTCATGTATACATTATATCAGTGCAAGCAAGTTGACATGACTTATCCACAAGTATAGGTGTTGTAAAGCATTTGTTTGCAAGCCAGTTGTACTTCTGATCTCCATTCAGACATATGCCTTTTCAAAATGTTGGATTCAAGGACTTTATCTAAGTACATTTTTGGAAGTCTTTGTTCCATTGCTAAGGCTTTTTCTTGCAAGTTTCCTAGTGTTATATAATGCTCAGATTAAAACTTAAACTGCCTGAAAAGTGTGGACAGAGAAATATGTCTTTGATTTTGCTCCTGATATGTTGCATGATTCAGGAAAAAAAAAAAAAGTCTTGTTTCTGACTTTGACTTTTGCCATACAGCATATTTCTCTAATACTGATGCATTTGGATATTTTTTCTATGTGTGGGTATAAACTCATACATATATGTGCATGTCTTGGTTATATTTTTACAGACAAATATCTCTGTTGTAATTCAAATATATATTTAGGTAAATGCAACTGATGCTGACTGTGCCTAAGAAGGAAATGTTTTATGTCACACCTATTTAATAGGGGACAGTGTGCAATCTAATATTAATATGATGTAATACAGAACAATGATTGCATTTTTTAAATGAGAGAATGTTGGAACAAAATATGGTAAATATGGCTGATATAGCTGCATATGCCTCAATTTATCCATCTGAAATTAAGAAATGACATTTCATTTTACTTATATTGTAACAGTCACCAATATAACATAGAAAAAAAATGTAACCCTATGTCTCTAAGCTGTCTGGACAGGAAAAAAGTCCTTCATGAGTGTTGTTCATTATTCCTAACTCAAATCTGTATATGATATTGCACATTACATTTTCAATTAACTTAGGATGTATATATGCAAACTATATGGTTCAGGTTTGGGGCTAAATACAAAAATAAAAAATAACTAGATTTCTGTTATGTTCATGTAAAGTTGAGGTCATCCACAGATTCATGTGATACGGCGGTGTCATTTTATTAAATATTTGATTAATGATGGGTTCATTGCTCTCTAAAAAGGATTTTAGAAGCTTACAAAAAATGTGCCAGAAAAACCAAAGTCTGGATTTGTTTACTGCTAATATGTAGGATAAGGGAAACAAATGCCTGGAAGGCAGAAGTGTTTCCAAGATCAAGTATCCTTACAATCTTTGCTTTGGAGGATTGATTATCAGAGGTGCTATTTGTGCAGGAAGAAGACTCCAACTAAGAAAACAGCAGCAAAGGAGATAAATTCCAGGATACAGAGATGCAAGTTAAAGGCATATGAAATGCATAATCACTCCTCAGTTTAGATAGAGTGCAAGCATGTGAACACTTACTGTCAATGACTGCTTTTGTACAGTAATCATTTATGCAGACATATTTTTATTTCCAGAGTGGTAAAGAAAAAGTCTTCTTTCTGACCTGTTCCCATTTTCAGAGTTCTTTCAAATAAATACTTAACTGTATCGATAGCAGGTTTTAGTATGAGAAATATAATTTTATTCTCAAAAACAGTCCAGATTATGATAAACAGTTAAAGATTAACTATGTAAAAGCTACTTAATCCCTCACACATAGAATTCTGTAGAAATTAGAAACTCTATTTAATCATTTCTCCTTTGTATCCTTTTAGCTAGAAGAATAGCCTATTCAGGCTTAGAGAATGAATTGCCAGCCATAAAGACAATTTTTCGAGTTACTGAAATTCAGGCAAACACTCTGTAAGAAATATAGAGCACCCTGCAGTTTCAGTTCAATTCATTAGAAGTATTGTGTGTGTTAGCTGATGAAGGTACCCAATGACATGCTGATTAGCAAGTTAGTTAAGTGTGGGCTGGATGGAAAGACAATTATGTGGATACATAGCTGGCTCAAAATTTGTTCTCAAAGAACTGCCATCAATTATTCTTCATCGAATTGGAGAGAGGATTCAAGTCCATAATTATCAGTCCTTGGTTCCCAAGTCTTCAATAATGTCATTAATGATTGGTTAAAAAGGTAGAGGGAATGCTTATCAATTTTTCAGATGTTACAAATTGAATAGAATAGCTTATACTGTAGAATAAAAAAGAAAATTCAAAACAATCTTGATAGGTTGGAGAAATGGACTAAAAGTAACAGAATGAAATTTTAATAGAGGTAAATGAAATATTTTCACTTTGGACACAATCAAATGCACAGATAGAGGACAGAGGCTATCAGGCTTGATAATAGTACTTGTAACTGAGATATTTGGAAACTGGAGTCAGCATTTTCCAAATCATAGGAAATAATTGCTCTATTCTATTCTGATTTGCCTATATCCACCTTGAATATTGGGTCCGCTTCTGGACACTAAGAAGTGTCTAAGAAGTCTAAGAAGATTCAGTGAAATTACAACAGATTTGGAAAAGGACAATGAAGATGATTAGGGCTTTAAAAACTATGCCCCAAGTGAGTTTGAAGCAGCTAGATATGTTGAGCCTTGAGCTAAAATGACTAAAGGTGGCTATAATAGCCATCTTCAGATAACTCAGAGAAGGTCACATAGAAGACTATCAAGGCTTCTCTCTCACTCCGGAGCACAGGACATGGAATAATAGATTTAAGTTACTGGAAGACAGATTCCAATGAGGAAAAAAATCCTAAAAGTAAGAGCAATTTGACAGTGGAATCAGAAGGCAGTTGAGCTTTCTTTCATTGGCTGTGTTCAGGTGGATGCTAGACAACCATAATCTGGATTATCGCACAGAGCAGAGGATTGCACTCAATGTCCCAACTGGTTCTTTCCAAATCTGGGATTCTAAAATAGAAGAAATCAACCCAATCAGACTTTATGAGAACTCTCCATGGTGCTGATTCTGTGGCCTCAACTTTCAGATTATGTGATTATCCAGGACATCACTTTACTGACTGTTACCACATCTTGTTCAACTATGTTCTGCAAATAACCTTCATGTTAAATTGATGGAAAATCATCCCCTTTGGAATTCTGGGCTCTTGTGAAATAGAATATTATGATGATTTAGTACAATGTTTGTTTCCATAGCACTGATGTATAGGTTATTTAACCAGGCCTTATTTATATAGTACACAATAAATGTTTCAGGAAATATATTTTGTCTTTTGCATGTATCTAGCACATGGGTCTTCTGAAATCTGCCAGATCACAATATGCAGACTGTGTCTTTGATTCTGACTTCTGGTGACTACAGAGACACATCCCTGCAGTATTTTTTGGTAATGTTTTTGGAAGAGATTTGCTATTCTCTTCTTTCAAGGCTGAGAGAGAGTGAATGGCCCAAAGTAACTCAGTGGCCTAAGCAAGACTAGAACTCACATTTCCCTGGCTTCTAATGCAACACCTTAGGTAAAGGTAAAGGTTTCCCTTGACATTAAGTCCAGTTGTGTCTGACTCTAAGGGGCGGTGCTCATCTCCATTTCAAAGCTGAAGAGCCGGCATTTGTCCGTAGATACTTCCGTGGTCATGTGGCCAGCATGACTAAACGGAACACCGTTACCTGCCCGCTGAAGCGGTACCTATTAATCTACTCACATTTGCATGTTTTCGAACTGCTAGGTTGGCAGGAGAATGCAACACCTTAACCCCTACTAAACTGGCTCTCAAGTACATTATGTATTCATACTAATACTGGGAAAAAATCCTAGTGTTGTATATAACTATTACAATCTGCTAGTTTATTAATATATGTTTTAATTACAGTAAAGCCTACTGTTTAATAGACATTTCATGCCAATTCTGTTCTGGAATTTTGCTAATGTGAAATTACAGTTGATTCTCCATTGCATAACCAGATATAAGTTGGATTCTTTTGGCAAGTCTCTATAACCAATTATCACTACACTGAGAAACAGCAATA
Organism: Candoia aspera; assembly: GCF_035149785.1. NCBI lineage: Eukaryota > Metazoa > Chordata > Lepidosauria > Squamata > Candoiidae > Candoia > Candoia aspera. The sequence continues at coordinate 42,964,371 of NC_086159.1, read as the reverse complement.
ACATTCCATAATGTATACACTTCTGTACCCTACACCTCTACATATGCTTAAATGATATACTACCTTTTCCTCTGGCTTTTTTTAATTGAACTAAATCTAGTTGGCATAAAAATGCAAAATAATTTTTCATGCATAAAGCTTGGCTTTTAAATAGGTTAATAATATTTAGGAATATTCCATTACTTCAGCAATAATGAGTAAAAGCGTAGAAAAGGATAAATAGCAGAAGAAGTAAGTGAAGATACATTCAAGGCCATGGCCCTACCTGCAACCCAGTGAGGTCACTGGGTGCCCTTTTTATTTACAGCAGTGCATTGCAAACATAAGGTCTTTTGGGAAGTTCAGTTTTCTACTCAGCCAGCAGTAGAGATTCATGTTTATTTGACTCCAGCAAAAAATAAGATATAAAGCATGTAATAAAGAAATACGTTATTGTAATTTGGAACAACACATATTGTGCTATAGATGATTGTGGTGGTGGTGGTGGTGGTGATGATGATGATGATGATGATGATACATTTGAAGCATCCACTGTTTGTAAAATAATAATTATTCTGGAAAATTTAATGAAAACAAAAATCAAAATGAAACCATAAAGCATAGGCATAGCTATAATAAGAGTTTATTGTGATTTTCTGATAGGAAGGAACAAAAGAAATGAGGAAGAAGACTAGAAGCAGCACCCAAGAAGGAAAGCCCTCCTCTCCTTTATTTCTTCCCTGTCTTCATAAGCTATTAGTTGCAATTGTATATCCGAACTTGTTTATGGATGGGATCTTAATTTGAGTTATGTGGTTATTCAGACTCAAGATTACTCTCATTTTTATTTATCTTGAACATAGTTTTGACTATAGTATTGGAATGTTCTAGTTCAGATTGTCTTATACATATATTATATGGCTTGCTTTATCTATTTGCACTGCTCATATTGATAGATCGGTTGATTGATTGCAGGAGAAGATCCTGAAGCAAGAAGAATGAGAACTGTAAAGAATATAGCTGATCTAAGACAGAACTTGGAAGAAACTATGTCCAGTCTTAGAGGAACTCAAATAAGCCACAGGTATTGATTACTGCTGTAATTGGATACATGAAACAATAAAGCAATAACAGTGAGAATTTGCAGAGAACATCTTCTAAGCAGAATCTTCAGAGTTTTGAAGTCTGGTTAGTTAATGTTCTTAACTTTTCAATAGCAGACCAAAAATGCTTTGTTTCTTCTTTTCATCTTCCTTCATTCTGAGAGTCTGGTAACACAAATTTCAGAAAATATTGGATAATAGTACATCAAGCCTCAAGAAGTGAATTTAGATAGTTGCTCTTTAAGCAGTTTAAAGGTTTTATTTAAAAAGCATCATATGGCTAAGAAGTAAATGCCTATCAAAAAGTAAAAGTTAATAATTCTACAAATGTGTAGTATTCTAGAAAAGAAATTATAAATAATCTTTAATATCTCAACAAAATCAACTTGTTAGATCAATTTAAACATGCCAATCCATAATGTGTGTGCTATGTGGATGGGGCCATTATGATTGGTAAACCATTGTGTGTGATTTGTAATGTGAATCCAGTCACCTGAGGTAAAACAGATTTAACCCAATATATGAAACCAAATTCAGATTAATTATATTTAGTCCTTAAAATATTAACTAAAATAATATATATAGTCATTATTTTGGCACTGCTTGAAAGTTAGACTCTGTGATAAGTTACCCTTACTTCCCCAAAACCTATAACATCAACCCATCATAGGACATGTGGTATATCCCATGACCACATCCATGGTATATCTGGCATATCTGCAGGAAAGAACATAAAGGAAAAAAGAGGAGGGTATGTAAGATAAGGATCTCCCTTGCAGTAAGTGGGGTTTCAGAGTGGCTGTGTGTGAGACAATGTCTCTTGCAAAGTCAACAGGCCCCAGGTGATATGAAGAAGCAGATAGGCAGATGATGTTACAAGGAAGAATAAAATTTAATCTGAGACTTTTTGGGGATGGAGGAAGCAGATCAGTCAAAGGAATGTTATTTGTTGATGGTAATGACACAACAGAGGTGACACTGCAATTGCCAAATTCTGCTAAGAATGTGCTTATTTTTATGTAGAATGTATTCACTGAAACAAATGGGAAATGTGTCTAATTTAAGGTCATTTTCATATTGCTATGAAAATGTAACTGACATTAATTCTAGCTATGTACGAGTCATTCACTACATTTTACAATATAAGCAAGGAAGAACCTGGTTTTGAAAAACTCCATTTTATTTTACAGTACTTTGTATCTCTACCAGCATCATGTTAAGTGCTACTCTAGTTACATTTAACAGGTTTCATTTTCCATTAAAGAGGTTCCTTTTATTTTATTTAAATCTTACATATTAACATGGCATTATCTCAAAGCCCACCATGACTAAAAATATGGAAAATCTGAGAAAGAAAATTGGCTTATTGCAGAAAAATGTCTGCCTTAGAGTGATGTCTTTAAAAACAGATGCTGTTATTTCGAAGTAGAACTTTACTGTGTCTACCCTCCATCCCGTATCCTCAGAAATATGGAAAGCACGGTTCATCATTTTTTGTTTTGCTTGACAGCACACTGGAGACAACGTTTGACAGTACTGTGACAACTGAAGTGAATGGACGAAGCATTCCCGGCTTGACAAGCCGATCTTCTCCAGTGACCTGGAGGCTTGGACAAGCTAGTCCTCGACTCCAGGCAGGTGATGCTCCTTCCCTGGGTGGAGGGTACCCTCGCAGTGGTGCTAGTCGCTTCATCCATACTGACCCTTCTCGATTCATGTACACCACACCTCTTCGTCGTGCAGCCATCTCGCGTCTTGGGAACATCCCCCAAATTGACATGGGTGAAAAAGGAAATAGTGACCTGGACATTTCCTCTGATGTTGATGTTGGAGGGTACATGAGTGATGGGGACATTCTTGGGAAGAGCCTCCGAGCTGATGACATCAACAGTGGGTAAGTTTTTCTTTTTTAAGTAAGTCACGAATCTATTCATAAACATAAAGTAATGAGGAAAACATCTGAAAAAATATGGTGAACTTGTTGCTGGCTGGAAATTAGAAATATAATAATTTACAGTGAAAGTTATTAGAGAAAGTGAAGTGACAGATCAACTAATCATGCATTGTACTGTTTAAAGTCTCATTTTAATTCCTTACAGAATTAAGTTAATTAATTAATTAAATGAAAGTTATCTCCTGTCCCTTTTTTTCCTGTTAGACTCTTCAGTTCAGGCAAACATGCAACCTGATTCTCTGCGGTTGTACATGTTTAAGTTTTCTCGTGCAGTTAAATATACATGGTTGGCCCTTTGTTAGCTTTTAGAAAGGCCTTATCTTTTTAATTTGAGTTTACTTTTTGACTGCTTTTATTGCACTGTGAATTTATAATCTTAATTGATATGGCTTGAAGTTTTATAGCTCATCATCTTCTAAAATTGCTTATCATTTGGATTTTACATAAAATTGGAATGATGAATATCCTAAAAGGCAGAATAGAAATTGTTGTTGTTTATTCGTTTAGTCGCTTCCGACTCTTCGTGACTTCATGGACCAGCCCACGCCAGAGCTTCCTGTCGGTCGTCAACATCCCCAGCTCCCCCAGGGACGAGTCCGTCACCTCTAGAATATCATCCATCCATCTTGCCCTTGGTCGGCCCCTCTTCCTTTTGCCTTCCACTCTCCATAGCATCAGCATCTTCTCCAGGGTGTCCTGTCTTCTCATTATGTGGCCAAAGTATTTCAGTTTTGCCTTTAATATCATTCCCTCAAGTGAGCAGTCTGGCTTTATTTCCTGGAGGATGGACTGGTTTGATCTTCTTGCAGTCCAAGGCACTCTCAGAATTTTCCTCCAACACCACAGTTCAAAAGCATCGATCTTCCTTCGCTCAGCCTTCCTTATGGTCCAGCTCTCGCAGCCATATGTTACTACAGGGAACACCATTGCTTTAACTATGCGGGCCTTTGTTGTCAGTGTGATGTCTCTGCTCTTAACTATTTTATCGAGATTTGTCATTGCTCTTCTCCCAAGGATTAAGCGTCTTCTGATTTCCTGACTGCAGTCAGCATCTGCAGTAATCTTTGCACCTAGGAATACAAAGTCTTTCACTGCTTCTACATTTTCTCCCTCTATTTGCCAGTTATCAATCAAGCTGGTTGCCATAATCTTGGTTTTTTTGAGGTTTAGCTGCAAGCCAGCTTTTGCACTTTCTTCTTTCACCTTCATCATAAGGCTCCTCAGTTCCTCTTCACTTTCAGCCATCAAAGTGGTATCATCTGCATATCTGAGATTGTTAATGTTTCTTCCAGAGATTTTAACTCCAGCCTTGGATTCCTCAAGACCAGCTTGTCGCATGATGTGTTCTGCATACAAGTTGAATAGGTAGGGTGAGAGTATACAGCCCTGCCGTACTCCTTTCCCAATCTTAAACCAGTCCGTTGTTCCGTGGTCTGTTCTTACTGTTGCTACTTGGTCGTTATACAGATTCTTCAGGAGGCAGACAAGATGACTTGGTATCCCCATACCACTAAGAACTTGCCACAATTTGTTATGGTCCACACAGTCAAAGGCTTTAGAATAGTCAATAAAACAGAAATAGATGTTTTTCTGAAACTCCCTGGCTTTTTCCATTATCCAGCGGATATTGGCAATTTGGTCTCTAGTTCCTCTGCCTTTTCTAAACCCAGCCTGTACATCTGGCAATTCTCGCTCCATGAACTGCTGAAGTCTACCTTGCAGGATCTTGAGCATTACCTTACTGGCATGTGAAATGAGTGCCACTGTTCGATAGTTTGAACATTCTTTAGTGTTTCCCTTTTTTGGTATGGGGATATAAGTTGATTTTTTCCAATCTGATGGCCATTCTTGTGTTTTCCAAATTTGCTGGCATATAGCATGCATTACCTTGACAGCATCATCTTGCAAGATTTTGAACAGTTCAGCTGGGATGCCGTCGTCTCCTGCTGCCTTGTTATTAGCAATGCTTCTTAAGGCCCACTCAACCTCACTCTTCAGGATGTCTGGCTCTAGCTCACTGACCACACCGTCAAAGCTATCCCCGATATTGTTATCCTTCCTATACAGGTCTTCTGTATATTCTTGCCACCTTTTCTTGATCTCTTCTTCTTCTGTTAGGTCCTTGCCATCTTTGTTTTTTATCATACCCATTTTTGCCTGGAATTTACCTCCAATGTTTCTAATTTTCTGGAAGAGGTCTCTTGTCCTTCCTATTCTATTCTCTTCTTCCACTTCCGCGCATTGCTTGTTTAAAAATAATTCCTTATCTCTTCTGGCTAACCTCTGGAATTTTGCATTTAATTGGGCATATCTCCCCCTATCGCTGTTGCCTTTTGCTTTCCTTCTTTCTTGGGCTACTTCTAGTGTCTCAGCAGACAGCCATTTTGCCTTCTTGGTTTTCTCTTTCTTTGGGATGTATTTTGTTGCCGCCTCCTGAACAATGCTGCCAACTTCTGTCCAGAGTTCTTCCGGGACCCTATCTACTAAGTCCAGTCCCTTAAATCTATTCTTCACCTCCACTGCATATTCCTGAGGAATATTCGTGAGCTCATATCTAGCTGATCTGTGGGTCTTCCCTAATCTCTTTAGTCTGATCCTAAATTGTGCAAGAAGAATTCATGGTCTGAACTACAGTCAGCTCCAGGCCTAGTTTTTACCGACTGTACAGATGTCCGCCACCTTTGGCTGCAAAGGATGTAATCAATCTGATTTCGGTGTTGTCCATCTGGTGAAGTCCATGTGTAAAGCCGTCTCTTAGGTTGTTGGAAGAGAGTGTTTGTTATGCAGAGTGAATTGTCTTGGCAAAATTCTATCAGCCTATGTCCTGCTTCGTTTTGTTCTCCCAGGCCATACTTACCTGTAATTCGAGGTGTCATTTGACTGCCCACCTTAGCATTCCAGTCTCCTGTGATGAAAATAACATCTCTTTTAGGCATGTTGTCCAGTAGGTGCTGCAGATCCTCATAGAACTGCTCTACTTCAGCTTCTTCAGCATTTGTGGTTGGGGCGTATATTTGGATCACTGTGATGTTAGATGGCTTGCCCTGAATTCGAATTGAGATCATTCTGTCGTTTTTGGGGTTGTATCCAAGCACTGCTTTAGCCACTTTACTATTAATTATGAAGGCTACTCCATTTCTTCTGTGGTCCTCTTGTCCACAGTAGTAGATCTGGTGGTCATTTGATGTGAAGTGGCCCATTCCAGTCCATTTCAGTTCACTGACGCCCAGAATGTCTATCTTTAATCTTGACATCTCACCAATAACTACATCCAATTTGCCCTGGCTCATAGATCTTACATTCCAGGTTCCAATGGTGTGTTGATCCTTAGAACATCGGATTCGCCGTTCACCACCAGCACCGTCGGCCGCTAACCGTCCTTTCGGCTTTGAGCTAGCTGCGTCATCACGACTGGGGCTAGTTGAGCTCATCCTCTGTTCCCCCCCAGTAGCATTTTGACCATCTTCCGACCTGGGGGTCTCATCTTCCGATGGTATACCGACATATCTCTGGTTGTACTGATCCATTTAGTTTTCACGGCAAGAATACTGGGGTGGGTTGCCATTACCTTCCCCAGGGATCGCATTTAGTCTGACCTCTCTGTCATGACCTTCCCGTCTTGGGTGGCCCTTCACGGTTTAGCTCATGGCATCATTGAGGTGCTCAAGCTCCAGCACCACGACAAGGTAACGATCCTTTGCGGAGGAATAGAAATTAGTCTGATAAATAGTATAATATACACCTTATAAAAAGGAGTCCATTGCCTCTGAGAAATAAGCCTCAGTGTTAAATTGCTGTTACCCTTAGGAAATTTTTCCTAATATTCATCCAGAATCTGCCTCCTGTTTTTGAAATCCATTATTCCATGTCTGGCCTTTTGGAATGATACAGAATTCTTGTTCACTTTCTTCACAGCCTTTCAGACACTTGAAGATTCTGCCATATTTCCCCTTGTGACTTATTATTTTCAAAGCTAAATGTGTATAGTACCTTCAATCTATCATCATAGGATTTAGTTACTAGTTCCCCAATATTTCTATATTTGTTTTCTCTCAACCCTTTCCAGTTTCTCTGATCCTACTGGGCACAATACTCAGGGTGGAGTCTGTGTGATGTCATCTTATTTGCTTATTAACCAGTAAATGTATAAGGAATGCTTATGATGAGGGACGCGGTGGCACTGCGGGTTAAACCACTGAGCTGTCGATCGGAAGGTCGGCAGTTCGAAACCGCGTGGCGGAGTGAGCTCCCGTTGCTCGTCCCAGCTCCTGCTCACCTAGTAGTTCGAAAACATGCAAATGTGAGTAGATCAATAGGTACCGCTTCGGCAGGAAGGTAACGGCGTTCCGAGTCGTCATGCTGGCCACATGACCCGGAAGTGTCTATGACAATGCCGGCTCCAAGGCTTAGAAACGGAGATGAGCACCGCCCCCTAGAGTCAGATTTGACTGGACTTTACATCAAGGGAAACCTTTACCTTTACCTATGATGATGTTAGAGGTGTGCTGTTTGGGTAGATGAATGTGCAAATACTTTTATATACAGACAATGCTGTGTTGTTGTCTGAAAACTCAAATGATTTGCAGTGAATGCTAGTTTGATATAATGATGTATTTGAATCTGAAAATTAAGATAGAAAAAATCAGGATAGCTATTTTGACAGGGAAATTGGAGTGAATCACTGCAAGCTAAAATTAGAGCAAGGAGATGAATTTGTGATCTTTAGTAAATTGGTCACAAAATATGAGAAAAAGATTCTAACAGGTGTAAATGCTTGTAGAAAATTGGTAATATGTGCTGTATTAAGAGGAACAAATGTTGAAAGAAGTGAAAATGGCTATGCATAAGAACATACTTCTACTTTTTATGTGGAAGTGAGAGTTGGGTATGACAGGAGAAACATGAAAGTAAATTGAATTCAGTGAGAATGGCCTAATTAGTGTGTGTGATAAAACAAGAGATAAATTCAAGAATGAAAAGTTACTGAATGAATGTGGACTGAATGTAAAAGTGAGTGATGAATTCAAAACACATACACTGAGGTGGTTTAGTCACACAGAGAGAATGAAGATTGAATCACAAAGCCAATTTATGATGAAAGGAGGAATCAGTTGAGAACAAGGAGAAGATGGAGCAAATTCTCAGAAATGAGAAGGTTAGAAGATTGAAGAACAAAAGGAATTGAATTGTATGAATTGGTATACTGATGTGGTGGAAGCTAGAGTGGTTTGGAAGGATATAGAGGTATGGACGAGTAGGATTATCAATGATGGGGATCTAAATTAGATCTAGCAGCAAAACAGACTGTTTTTCAACCCCACTGCAAATAATTGTTTATGCCTGATTGGCAGTGTTTTGCTTTTTGGAATCAACTTGTACTAAAATGATTCAAATCTTTTTTTTTTTTTACAATAATGGTAAAAGTCATGAAATAATAGAACAGAAGTATGATGGTATTTACACAAGGGATGGCTGAGAATGAAGTCTTTATTTTTTTAAGTAACACTAATGTTTAACATTTAAAGTTTCCCCCAGTTGTTGTTTCAATGTGCAGATGGCACATAAAGCTAATTCAATCCCAAAGTGAATGTGATTCCCTCCTATATGTTTAATTTTGTCCCTTCTTTCAAATTAAAGGTTCATCTGCAGCTTTCAGAGGAATCTGTGGGCTATGGGGAGTAAAGCTTTGGGGCTCTACCTTATACACCCTTGCTTATATGTAAGCAGTTCACAAATAGAGTGTATTGCATTTTCATATATATCAAAATAATGACAAAGTCAGGACAAAACACAGTATAAGCAAATAATTAATGATTAGCAATATTCTCAGTTAGGGTTGGGTACGAATCTCTTTGCCTTCCTCCACTTTAACTGTTTTAAAGCTCTCTAATCCAAACTGGTTACTTGTAAAAAAGAGTAGGGAAAAAGTAATTCTATCTCTACCTGTCTGCCTTTCCTGCAGAGCTACCCATAGCTTTACTGGGGCAGTGGGGGTGGGGGTGGGGGAGGGCAGTTTACACCAGGGCAAAGTAAAAGAAAAACAGATTAAAAATAATAGTTGCTAGTACAGTGTGATTTTTCATGATCACTACGGTACGATGGCTCAAATATTTCTAGGAATCAGGTGAGAGAAGGCAAAATGGATATGGCAGAAGAGATCAGTGAGCCTTTAATTTCCATGTGACAACCATAATAAAATAAATTAGACTGGTCATGGACTAAACAGCAACATTTACAATTATTTATAACATTTCAGTGGTGAGATTGCAGAAAGTTAATAATTTCTTTTTGGAATATAAATTTGCCAGTTCATACTGCTGTAATGTTCTTCATCTGGGAATATAAAATAAGATTCTGAACATGTATAGAGTATACTTTTTTGATTTGTTTGACCATGTCACAATTCAGATAGGTGACATCTGCTTCCAAAGAATAGTTTAAGTCTTCAGAAATCTTTGAACAAGACTAGGAATCTCCAGAGTTTAGAGAGAATGGGCAATCTCAAGAATGTCACATAAAAAAAATGCCTATGCATCTGTATAAAATGATCTTTCAGTATTAATAAATTCTCTGTCCACCACCACCACCCTTTCCATCCCTCTCTCCCTGTCCATCTACCATTCAAAATCTGTGATGCTGAAAAGAGATAAAGAATGTTAGACTCTCTGTTGATTCAAAGCTGAAATCTAAACATTCTAAACCATATTTATGTCCAATTGAATGAAGTAAAAATTATTTCCAAGAAGACCAGCCAAGAACTGAGTTGTATCTGTACTTTTTTACTGATTCAAGCTCTGTTTTGGCATTTATTATGTCTTTGTAAGAGTTAAAAGGCTGGTGGGGACAAGTATGTATAGGGAAGCTGCACCTCCATATCTCTGGCATCAAGTTAATATAGCTCCTGAAGCAGCCATACCTTGTTTTCAGAATCCTGTGAAAGCTTGAGGAATGAGAGGCTGTTTTAATGAATAGCAGAGGAATGCTGTGTTTTTCCTTGTGTATAACTCAAAGCAATTGGTTTGAGTGAGATGGGCGGTGACGAAATTCAAAATATAAATAAATAAATAAGTTTTCAGGCATGCAAAGCCCTATTTACTTTCTTCTTAGGCTTTGCAGATTATTTTGATTAATGGAATTCTTTGTAAATTGAGATGTAAAAGCATGTTATCTTCTTCTATATTTGTTTTTACTTTTCCATAAGACTGGTTTGTTCAAATCTGGGCAAGTATTTAATTATAGATTTATATTCAGCCATTTGTCAGGACATGTATCATAAAGTGGAATAGTAGATACTATCCGGTGCTATCCCTGTATTCCTAGGGCTCAGGTTAAATATGGAAAAAAATAACAGATTTCACTAGTATGAAGTCTGTGCACTCTTGACATTAAAATCAAAACAAGATTGAAAATGTAAAAAAAAAAAAAAGGTGAAAGTTTGAATAAGAATGCTACTGCTGATTTTTGTTGACTATTTTGCTGTTAGTAATCCTTGACTAAAAATGTACAAAAGTATTAATTGGTTTATCAAAAGAGTGAATAAATTAAGTTGTCCTTTTTTGATATCAGGAATGAAAAAGATAGCAAATGGCAGTGCTCTTAGCCAGAACATTTTAAAGTACTGTTTCCATTTTATATTAAATAAGGGGGGAAAAAAAGGCTAATAAGCACTAAAAATACATGCTTCATCCAGGCATGTCAAACCTTATCTATTTCATTCCCACTTTAATTACTTTAAACCTTGAGAACAATCATCCAGGAATAATTAGGGATTAATATGCCAGAGTACTCCATTTCATATGTGTAGCTACTCAACTAAAAGTTTTATATACCTGAGACTACAGCATAGTACTTTGAACTCTTGAAAAGAGTCCCCCATTGGTGGTAATATAAACCTAATACATAAATAAAAATAAATAAATGCATATTTTTTCACCTTCCTTTTCTTAATTGTTAATTCTACTAAAACAGAAATAAGTGTAAGTATCATTGATATTTTTGTTGCTTGCAGTTTATGCTGTACAGCATAATACAAGTGGCCACAGATGGTAGACTTTTCTACTGATTCATTTTATATATGTACATGTATTATTTTTAGTTACATGACGGATGGAGGGCTCAATCTATATACGAGAAGCCTGAATCGAATTCCTGACATAGCTGCCTCTCGAGATGTCATTCAAAGAGGAATTCATGATGTGACAGTGGATGCAGACAGGTAAAGCCTCTTTTTTTCTATATAAAAATCAAGAGTGTCAAATTACTACAGAAGTTTGGGAAATCATTCAGGGCAATTAATTTTCACATGAATTGGAAATATTTGGATCAGTAGCTGTAGCTTAGGTAACATTAAAAAATAATGGCAAAAAACTAAGCTACGGCTAGAGATTTGAATGAAGAGAATTGTGTATTTTTGAAAGACAGCGCCCCCCCCCCCCCCAATCTCTTGTATCAACCTCCACCAGACAACCAAAATGACCGGTAACGTTTTGATTTATCAAGTGCTGCAAATAAATTGGCCTATAGAATACAAAGGCAGGGCAGCTGTCTAGCAATAATGCCAGCACTTAAGAATTTGTCCCTGTATATCAGATGGTGATTAGAAATAACAAATTTCAGCATAACAGAATTTACAATAACCTTTGTTTGTGTTGTAGTTTTTACTTTGTATTTTATATTATTTTCTGCGGTGTATGTAGATTATGATGTACTTGTGCTTGTGGAATGCAGCCCACTCGCTACTTGAACTGTAGCCTTCAAATTTCAAATGGGTTTCCACTCCCTGACCAAGTTCCTGTGCCATCTGTTACTGCAGAGAGAATTTGACAGTACTGCCAACTTCAACTCAGGCTAATCCAAAGATCTTTTTCATCCAAGTCACGATCAAAAGAATACTTTGTCTAAAATATGAAGTGGATTCTGAGTCTGTGAATAACTTGTTAAGTAGCTTCTAAACTCCATCAAACCCCAGTTAGTATGTATTTTAGCAGATAGATGGATCTACCTTAGCTACCTAGAGTAGAACAAAAATGGGTGGAAGGTTTACAGAGGGTGATCCAAACTTAAAATAAGAAGGAATTTCCTGACCATAAGAGTGATTAAGCAGTGTAACAGCCTGCCTCAAGGAGCTGTGGGTGCTCCATCACTGGAGGTTTTTCAGGAAAAGTTGAACAGCCATTTGTCTGAGATGATATGAGGATTCCTGCCCTCCAAGATTCCTTCCAACCCTGTGATTCTGTTTTTGCCATGCACATTTTCTGTTATTTCTTTAAAAAAGAATCACCGAAATGACTGAGACTTTCTTAATTTAGTCTTAAATTTCCATTTAATAAATGCTATTTCCCTCTGCCTTGTCAGTGTTGAATGTCTGGATCTCATCCTTCCCCATTTCCATTAGATTTTGATATACTTTAGTTGCTGTGCTGTTCTGTGTTTGGACAAGACTAGCAATTTTCTGTGACTTTTTCAACAATGATTGTCACAGTACATATCCAGCAGATGCATGTTACTAAAACTAGGACAAAATGAAAAGGTAAATTCATACATTTGTCAATTAATAATTTAATACAAAATACTGCAAAGATTTTTTTTTAACCCTTAGCCTTTATCACATATAATTATTTATATATTTATTTTATTAAATTTAGGCACTGCCTGACTCCAAAATGACTCTGGATGACTCACAATATCAAACAAATAACAAAATAAAAATGCAATACAATATAAATGAACAAGACAGTGTTCAACCAATGAATACATAACATGTACAAAAACTTATCCAATAAAGGGGCCCCATCTATCCTATAACAAGGCCTGGAAGCTAGGTCTTCAAGATTGTCTGGAACATCATCAGTGTGGAAACCACATGGATCTCAGGAAGGATCATAAATGTGATTAATGCCACTGATTATGTTGTGCCAGGGTAATGAGCCAGACTGGAAAAAGCAAGTTAACTTTGATCAAGTTAACAGAATGTATAGAGAACAGTTTGGCCTTAGTATAATATTTTAAAGATCAAAATCCTGTTCATCTGTTTTTTTAAAAAAAAACTAAGATCCACCAAAAGAAAGACAGCATGAAGAAATTAAATACAGACCACATTTCCATTTCAAATAGCTGATAACCAGGATTGTCAATTTTTAAAGGGCTTCACCCAAAGATTTTCACATCCCAATTGCCCATGGTTGAAGCAGTGTATCTGTAACTTAAATTTGGAATTATTTATCATGTCATTAAACCTGCTTTACACAACCATATATGAACAGTTAAATAGTTCAGAATTTTAATCATATAACACAAAAGCATTTAGAAAAACATAGTTAAAGATTTTGCTTTATTAAAACAAACTAGCTATACTATTCTCTTTTGTTATTGCTTTCTTTATCAATTTTGAAGCTCTTACATGTTTTCCTAACACCTGGTGGTTTAAATTTCTCCTAACAATTGTTTGATTTGTTTGCAAGTTACAGTATATTGCACTTTGTGTAAAGGATAATTTTGTGTCTGCTTTTTATGTGGTGTTAAAAAACCACCAGACATGTTCAATATTTCATATTTTAGGTATATTTTGCAGCCAAATATCTGCATAATGGCATTGCTTTAAAATATGCTATGTCTGTACTTATAATTTGGACATTCATTATGCAAAATTGTACCTCAGGGTGGTTTGAGATTAGAGAAAAAAAATGAGAGAAAGAGACTAAAACGCCTTTGGAGCAGAGCCTAGTGGGAATAGTTTTGGGACATTGGAAAAGGAAGGCTCAGGCATATCATATACAAGAAAAGAACCATTGTGCTTTAACAGTCAACTAAACAGGCACTAAAATCATAGGATTTTAATTTGTTATAGCTATAGTCTCCTTTGTATTGAGACTGTCGCTTTTCTGGACCAGTCCATGCAGTTGCTTAAATGTATTTGTAATGAAAGGATATTGCACAGGGGGTGAGCAAATACTCACAGAGTAACAGAATTAATATAAGCAAAGCTACCTTATCCAAGAAAACATATCATGCAACTGCTTTATTGTGTAAATTTCAAAGAAACTGGATCCTTCATATTTCTACTTTCTATCTCCTTGTATCAATTGGACAGACTATCATTTTGAGGGTTTTCTGGTACATATATTTAATTTATAGCCATTATAAAGAAGATTATTTTCTTTTCTCAAATCTAAAATATTGTATTTAGTTTTGGGTCCATATTTTAGGAAGCAACTGAGAAATTGAAACATGTCCAGAGAATAGCAAATAAGACAGTAAGGAACCTGGAAGGAAAAACATGAATAACAGTTGGAGGTACTAGGTATGTTTAGTCTGGAGAAGAGAAGACTGCAGGAATATATTATAGTTGTTTTTCTTCAATTATTTGAAGAGTTTTGTTTAATTAAACTCTCTGTGTGTATACATTAACAGAAAAAGAATTATTATGATAAATTATGAAAGTAGAGATGCTTATCTCTTTGCATCTGGTGCTCTTTCTATCCCTTATATTTCTAATTTAGAAGATACTGAAATTCTTAATAATATAGGTATCCCGTTCGTTGCCTTGGTTTTTGCTGCATTCCCAGGTTCTGCCTTTAAATACCTCAAGAATACTTGCGTGGGAACTAGATTTTATTTTTTCTTAACATTGATTATAGTTGGGAGAAGGTATAAAAGAGTGAGATTAATTTGTACCTCATTATTGCAGGAGAAAATTTCAGTATGTGCAGTATAGCAGGCTGTTTTAAATAGGCACAGTGCTTTAAATACCCCCGCAAAGCATGCATTTTCTCTGATTTCACTGCAGCTAATTCTGGGAAAAAAACAGATCTATATATAGACTGCTTTTAATTATACTTGTAATTTTGTAGAAAAATTCTGACCATTTGCTATGTTAATTTTCATTTCACTTTGTATAAAGATTTTATGCAGCTCTACTATCTGTGAAGGTACTTTTATTTTATTTATTTTAATCTATGGCCATAGTCAGTTCTTGAGCTCTTAACTGTCTCAGCGCTGTGCAACACGAAATGTTATTATAAACATAAATGATACTTTGATTGGCCCAGAAGTAGCAATATATTTTTAATTTATTTTTATTTAATTTACACTTCCATTTTTCTACCCTGGTGAGTACTAAAGATATCTAACAACATTTTTTTAAAAAGAATATAATTTAAAACACTGTTTAAAATGAACAATAACATAGTTCCTAAAACAGTTTAACAATTTAAAATATGACAAGAGTTTACAGGTTTTCTAAACATTGAAACATTAGGGGCCAGATACAACTTTTTTTTTTACAGAAAATTAACTTCTAAAGGACCTTTCCTGCAGATTTTAATACCCACTCAGTTAAGTAACAAAGAAGCAATTTCTTTGATAGTCCCTAAACCATTTAGGATTTTAAAGTGAATTACAAACACCTTAAATTTTGCCTCAATGGCAAGTGGCAAACATGGTAGATTTTTCAGAATCATATTATTGTGGTAGCTTGCATAGGTTAACTTCCTTGCTGCTTCCTTGTTTTTCACTTCTGCTGTTTTTCACTTCTGCTGTTTTTGACTTCTGTACAACTGAAACTTCTAAATGCTTTTCAAGGATAGTCCATGTGTAACATGCAGTAATCTAGAAAGCATGTAGATAAGCATACAAAATCTGACTATTTCAAGAAGGGGTGCAAGTTGCACATGAGAGGTAATTATGCAAGTCACTGTTCATTATAGTCACCACCAGTGACAGCTGAGGAACTAGGAACACTCCCAGACTGTGAAGCTGCTGTTTCATGGAAGATACAACCCCATCCAAAATAGACTGAATTTCAATCACCAGAACCCTATTTCTTAATTACCACAATACCTCTGTTTCTATGAATTTAATTTCAGTGGGTTTCCCCACAGCTAGTTCAGTATCAAACTTAGGCAACATTCAGTGGTATTGATTGTGTCCTTGGAACTGGATGGTGAGGATTAATAACAAACTCCAAAATTCCATGTGATCTCCCTTAGTGATTTCATGTAGAGTCAATATTGAATGGAATGAGGGACATGATGGAACCCTTTGTCAAATAATTGTTGCCCAGCACCAGCATAGAAGACATTGGTTACATAGAATGATTTGAAGATAAATTATAATTATTTATACCATTTATGTCTAATAAGTAGTTTAGGAAGTAGGGGCACAAGGAAAAAAATGATGAACCATATTTAATGGCCCAGGAAACCTTTGGTGAAGTTCATGGAATGCCAGGGACAGATAGACTATTTTCCTCTTCTTAAGGGTTAATGAGAAGTGATGGGATGACAATTACTGCGAGCCCTGGAGGATACAGATATCTGGACCTGTGGCAGCCTGGCTTTGATTCTGGATGTAGATTCAGAACTGAATTGGTAACTTTTGTGGATCACTTCTGGCAGGACTTGGAAGGCAATATTATAGCTTTTCCTGTCCTGCTAGATCTCTCAGCACCTTTGGTATTATTGACCACAGTGTCCTTCTGGACCACCTGCAAGGGCTGGGAATTGGAACTACCATAATTATGATACTAAAGCCTAAGAAGCCATATCAGAATACAAAACATGACAATCATAAAAAACATACATAACTAACAAATATAGGGGCTAGACGAATCCTGTCAACCAATTGCACTTAGGAATCAAGATAAAAATATTTTTACAGCTCATCTGACCAAAAAACGAAGTATTTTATTGTTAAGTAGATTAATACAAATGAAGTTGGATTCATTAGAGGTAGAAAAGTAACAGTTCCTATCAGAATAATTTTAATTTGTATTTTTAAGGGAAGTGTTGAAAACCCTATTGATTGTTTTAAATTTGGGTAATTTTAAAGCTTCTGACCAAATCTAACGGGCTTACATACTTAAACTAGCAGAAAAGTATCAAATGGGAGAAAAGACATTAATAAATCTATAATGTTTGAATCTTTCTATAATGCTTTGGAACTATTTCCAACTATTGGTATTTTGGTTTTAATTAATTAAAAGAACTAATATTAATAGCTTTCTTTAACTGAAACTTTTTGCAGAAGATCCAGTATGAGTCATCTAAAGCTGCTGATTCTTAAGATTAAAAAAAACAAAACCCTGCTCTGAAGGTCTACAAAGTCTGTTTTGGGGAGTTGATCATATCCATGGGAGCATCAGTGATTAACTGCAAAGGCCAAATTTTCATTGTGTTTAATGTCACACAGTTTTACTGTTGTGCCCCTAGGTAGTTCTGATATTGCTTTGTTTTCTTTTGTTTTAGTGAGTTTGAAATAATTATACTTTGGAAAATGTTTCAGGTTGAAACTAGAATATGAAATGGTTGACTAAGCTATATAGCGCTGACTGCTGATTGCTTTATTGGATTTTGAAGAAATGTGTAGCTTTGAAAATAACTGCCCTGCCTTGGGATGAATTGTAATTGATAGAACTGGTATTTGCAACTCTTCATGGTATTTTATCTAGAGATATGTTTTAACAAATGAATATAGTTTTGTGAAATAATAGTTTTGTGATTTTAAAGAAGCCATACATTACTGATACACATAAAATAAACCAATAGGGATATTAATGAAGAAAAAGATCAACAATCAAAAGAGTAGAATATTTCATGACTTGGAGACAGAGACATCACAGGAAACCCTTGATAGGAATTGACAAAAGCAGGGTGTGATGCAAGCACCACTCCTTTGTAAGTGCATCATATCAGTGCATACATGTATGAAAGAAGTGGAGTTTGCACTGGTACTTTTATAATTTTAATTGAACCATCAGATTATGTAGATTCCTCTGCTTGGAATATTTTAAATATGTTTTTAAAATTGTCTTTATACATGAGCATTTATTTATCATACTGTTCATTGACAGGTGAAATGGTCATATGTTGGCTATTAGAGAATAGTTTACTGTCTTGCTTCACATAACTGCTAAATACTGTCAAGAGCAGTGAAATTAAAAAGCAGGAGCAAGGAAATCCATGAGACAAATTGTCTCAGATGAATTTATATGAACCAAAGTTCTCAGCAGTAAGCAAGCTTTAAGGGGCAAATAAGAGCACCAGCCAGTTTTCAAGGATGCTTTGACAGTCCAAGACAAAACACAGAGCATTCAAGACTGGGCTGCCATGAGAGTTGTACCAGCAGCTGTACTGCATTTAGATAGGTTTCCTTAAATACTAGAATTTCCCAATCTCAGCCTGAGCACAGTTATCACTCATCAGCCATATTTCCTAAACTCTGGTTGGTGATACTATGTGTATGTAAATGAGCAATCTCCATTTTTCTGCCTGATGGCTTTCTGAATGGAAACAGTAGCATTTCTATATGCTGGGTGGTTGTATCTCTGGTTCCGGGTTGGTATCTGATTTCTTCTCTATACCAGTGCTTGGCCTGATCTTTTCATATCTGTACTACAGTACCAAGTGCTAATCAGCCTTGCCTTTATCCTCTTGTGAGGATGTCCTAGAGTAGAGGCATGACACCCAGTGGTCTAGAGTACCCATAAGACTAAGCCATAATGGATAGGTTTGAATCTTACACTAAGCCAAATGCAAACAAGCCATATTAATACTATGTGAGAAACAGTCCAATGTCTCCATTATAGCTCAATTAACATCTTTAGAACTTATGAATTAACAAGTCTTGATGGATGATTAAACCAGTATTGTCCAAAAAGAGTTGGACTACAGCTCCTATAATCTTTAATTAGCAGACACATTGATGAACGGATGGTAGAGACAAGGGTAAAGAGAACAACCATTGCTTACTGGGAAAGACAGAACTATTTTCAAACTCTGTGCTGAAGGGGTTTTAGGAGGGATACTTACCTTTTATTGCATGGTAATAAAAGCGTGTTCATCATCTACCATGTGACAGCAAGGTGTTGTTGGGTTGGTGGCAATATGTAGAATATTTACTGGAGGACTGGAAATGGACAAGAAAGAAATCTGTGCTGAATGAAACCTCCTAAGTCTTAAGAGGAAACAATTTAAGCTGATTTTTCCTTTTTCTTTTTGATGGGTTTACTGTTAGAGATCTAAACAAAAGAGATGTAATCTAATTTTCCTTTGGTGCAATTCCTATATACATAATCCCATAAGATATTACTGAAACTGGTTTTCTTGTACAGAAACCAGATCATTCTACATGCTGGGCTATTTTTAAAGAATGGGAAGCAAGTCCCAAACCAAAATGACAGTCTGCATGTTAGCAATGAGATTTCAATACCTAAATATATTTGCAGGACAAAATATGCCCAAGTAAATGCTATGAAATATTATCAAGCATATGTCTACATAACAATTGACTATATAAATTAACAGCAATTCTATTTTTGATAAGAATGTAATGGAAGCAAAATGTCCACTGCTATGGATAAGCAAGTTATAAAATTAACATAAAAACATTGTTTTAAGTATAACATTTTAAAAGGCATTGAATGGAAATGAATCGATTGATTTCTATTGCTTTTCAAAGCAGTCCACTTTTCATCTACTATTTATTTGTAGTTAAAGCCATCACAATATTAAACAATGTTTTGCTATTAAGCATGACATCTTGGAGCAATGAATAGCTGTCAGCAAAATTTTGAAAAGCAGTTCTTGTAAGGCAATTACATGCTGTAGAGAAAAGCACTTAAAGGGAGCTAAGGATTCTTAATGGTTGAGAACAATTCTTTGTTCTTTTTATGATATGGTTCCTGAATTGCTTGGGAAAAAAAATCCTGGGTTTTATATGTATTACATATAAAATGTACATATTAAAATGTAATACATTTTATATGTATTACACATGACTGGAATCTTTTGATAGGATGAGAATCTTTGAACTGATGATAGATTCTAAGTGGCTTTCTAAGTGAAAGCAGCTATTTCCTTTTCTATATTGAACAAAAGGAGGATGTCTTTGCTGCTTCACTCTGAATGGGGGTTTCAATCAAAATTCTGATGAAATAAAGAACCTGTTGAAAGATTTGCATAGGTCCACAAATCAATCAGTCAAAGGTTGCTGGAATAATAACCCAAAAGGAAGGAAACTGGCCAACTGTAGCTGGCTTCAACATTTCATATTATCTGGAGTATGTTCCTGGTAAATGCCTTAGGCATGGTAAGAGTTCATCCATGTATTATATATTGTATGAACATGCTCAATATAGCCAGTATCATTCAACTAGGGAAAGCTAAGATGCAAATTGAGAGTAGTCATACCATGCCTGATCCTAGACTGCTTGGAAGGCAAATTCCAGTATGAAGCAATACTACAAAAGGTAACATCAGTGGAACTGCATAAATATTTGAATTAGACAAAGTGATTGACTTGTAGTTCTATAACACTAATTTAAGCAAGACTGCTCACAAAGAGTTTCTCATCACTCTAACAAGATGAAGCAAATGTCTCCATGGGAATCTTTATACACACTGATACCCTAACATCAAAGTTCCCATGAAGCAAGAAGAGTTCCTCACAGTAATTACATCCCAATTCAAAGATTTTGCTACATCCATAATGTATTGAAACCAGAATAAAAATATTATGGAATGTTTTAGATATCAGCCCCAAAGTAACATGCTGAGTTTTGCTTTGAGAACCACAGTGATTACATTTGTTCACATCTTTACTACAAACATTGACTATAACCACTGTCTTATTCCAAATGCTATCTACCAGCCGTTTTATATGAGGCATGACATCGACTAAGTTTGTACTACTATGAGATAGGAGGAGGGAGAATGCTCTTCTCTGTATTTTTCCCTTCTCTGCTGTGATGTTATAAATTCACAGCCTTTGTGCCCAGCCAATGAGTATTTCTGAGAACAGTTAATAGAACAGTATAATGAGCAATGTCTGATTTGGGGCATAGGTCCATATAGTCATAATACTAACTTTTTTCCCTTCATTTCAATTGTGTTATTTAAATAATCCATTTTAGAAATTTTTGAGCAGCTTGGGCTAATTGATTTTCATAGAAGTTGTGATGAAGATTGGGAAATAAAATCTATGACTAGGAATCTTTCACAGCATTTATGAGCCACCAATATAATAAAGTAAAGTTGGTAAGGTGCAAGAAATGGCATTGTAGTACATTTTCCCTCAGAATTTAGATTAGTTGATATTTAGATTTCAGAATACTCAGAATGACATGAAAGAGTTTATATTCCCACTAATTTTAGGTTACTTTCAGCAGTTATCAAGCTTGCAAATATACTGCCTCCTTCATATTGGAAAAGTGTAGTTCCTTAAACCCTGACTCAGTCAACCTTAGGAACTATAGTTCAGTTTCATCCATTATATTAGAGCAGAGTTTCTCAACCGTGGCCACTTTAAGATGTGTGGACTTCAACCCCAGAATTTCCCAGCCAGCCATCTTAAAGTGTCTAAGGTTTAGAAATACTGTCTTAGAGTATCACATCCTATCTAAAGGAGCCATCAAGCCATCAAGGAGCCCTGCAGGTGTCCCCCAGGCAATGGTGACATCACCAGCAAATCCTTTAAATACAGAAGTGCCTTGGTAGGTGCTTCTAGCACGAAAAAAAAATCAAGCTTACATAAATCAGGGGACTGAGATATGATGGAAAAATAGACCATATGTCCATGAAAACTTTAAGTGAAGTATGCTTCCTCATCCATTGTCCTTGCCCTCTGATTAGAGTTAGTTAGCAAATGGGGTTGTGCAGGGCATCAAAATAGAAAGGAAAGAAGCAATGAATTTGATTTAAAATTCTCAAATTCTTTTCAGTCCATTAAAACTGTTTCATTCTTTGTAAAATCCATGAACCAGCTTCATTCATGCACCTGTCTATGCTTGTGTGGAACTACCAGTGAAGCAAAGTGGTTGTGCCTCACATGCATTGGACACAGCAGGGAAAGAGAGCATTTAAAGCAGTTAAATGAGCCTTGTCACATATGCAGCTGATGCTTCAAAGAGAAGTGCCCAATTCACACTAAGACACTTTGCAAAGTACCTATTTTGAATATTTGGCACAGCTCTATTAGTAAGCAGTTCAGGACATAAATCCATCAGATGTGATTGAGAGAAAATGTAGTCCAAATTCAAAAGAATTTAGAATTTTCACCAGAAGCCAAGTTCCAAGTGGCAAACAGAGTCATCTGCCTCAGGGAATGGTCAAGGTTTCTGACCTTGCCTAACATGATTCGAAGTAAATTACAAAAACATACAACATTAGGCTGTGAAATAATTATTCCAACACCATACTCCAAATATGGGAAGCTCCCAGGCTTCACTTGAGCACAGTTGTTACTGAATATCCCTGATTTTTAGTGATAGGTTACATCCAAGTAAACCTGCATAAGCCTGGTGCTCCTCTGCTTTTTGTTCTCTAGCTCACCACATGGAGGTAGTCTCAGTTTCAGTGCAAGGCACTGTAATGCATCTATATGCCTTATGGATCATTCTGACTTTATAATACCAACTATTTAATTCAAAATAAAAGTCTAAGCATTGTAATAGTTTATTATTTTAAACATTTTGCCTTTGAAACATTTTAATTTAATATATTTCTAAAAAAAATAAAATGTAAGTTATTTTAGAAGATTCAGAAGTAGGTTTTTGTAAACTATATTGCCTCAGTAAATAAATAGCACAGTCCTATGCTAGCAAGAGTAAACAGTGCTCAACATGTATTGGATTATTTGGGCATGTACACATCAGCAGGCTGGTATGGCATGGGGAGGGAATGTAAGTGTGAAAGCATATGGAATATTTTAAAAAATGAAAGCAATGGTATTGTGAATCAGAAAGTAATTTGTCTGAGGCTTATTTAATGGCTTAAACACACAAATGGATTCAACAGCTAGAAACGAAAGCTATTCTAGTCTAGCTTTTTCGGACAAAGCAGTATCAAGCAATATCTTTCATACAACAATTGTCACCACGCTGTAATCAGAAATTAAGGATAGACTGTGTGTGCGTGTGTGTCTACTATGTGTGTGTGTGTATGTGTGAAATATCCTTTATTTCAGAATGGAATAAAAAATCAACTAGGAAATGTGGACATTTTATTTAATTTTAATGGAAATGGATTCAGGACAAAAAGGTAATTAGTTAATTATAATTAAGGAAAGTTTTAGTTTTGGTCTTGCATTCTGAATGTTATTAATAATTTCATACCTTAATGAAAAAATACAATAAAATTTTGAAACAAAAAAAAAATAAAGCTTTTGCAATATGTATCAGCTACTGTTCAAGACTGATCATTGTCATGATAACTTACTGATAAATGCACTTTATTTTAAATCAATTATAGTACCAAATACTTTTTCACATGCAGGAATTATTGCTTTACTTTTTTTAAAAAAAGCAAAAAAGGTTTGTTTAAAGCTGATATTTGTAATATTGAGCTATACAATACTCCAAGCATGGATGAAAATAAATAGGATTTGAAAAAAAATAGCTGTATTATCTAATATAAGACTTTAATAAGACTTTATTAGGCAATATTGAACATTACAAGGGTGTAGCCAGATATTATTCAATTATTTTGCTCCATCTCGATGGGGTAGTTAGATTTTTCTTACTCTCAATGTTACATTACGCTGGATGTAATATTTCTTTAATAAAGCTTAATAAATAATGATGGATGCTTCTCACCCTATTGTTCCATTTCACATGTTTAGTATCCAGTCCCTCATTTTACCTTTTCCCTATCAAACAATAGCTGTGTGTACATGTAACACTAATTTCTCAAGATGATATTCTATTCATTTGACAAAGCTAATGTAATAATACATCTGTTAGTCTTTAAAATGCCAAAAGATTTTTTATTGTCTTATCATTGCAGCTTTTTCCATGCATGAAGACCCATTGGAAAAGTAGCACCTGGATTTTCCAAGTTTAATTTTTAGACAAAATAATGACTAATTCCAGTATGTGAAATGAGTAATGAATTTCATATCTTGCATCCTTGCCTGACAATGAAAATATGGATGGGCAATGAAAAGATATATTAACTAACCTAGAGTCAGTAACAGAATGCCAGATGCCATTTCAAGATACAGCCATTACCTCTGACACTCTCTAATGGATTTTATAGCAAATAGGTGTCTTTTGACAGCATTTTTAAAAACCGTATTGCACAACTAATTTGATGAATCAAAGAAGGCTTTTAACTCATTTACACAAAATCCTTTAAATAAACAAGCTAAAAGTCTGCTGTAAAGTTAGATAAATCAGAAAGAAACCCTGGAAAGAAGATGTCAATAAGAGGAAGGGAAAAACAAGAGAACAATGACAAAATGTTACGTTCATCCTCTCTTTCAGCCTTACAATTTCTACTTAGGTACCAGATAGCAGAGTTTCAGAATACCCTGGACTCCTGTTGATTTTGGTAAATGCCAGATATGCCTATAATAAGGCTTTCTTCATTCATGATTTGATCTTTGATGAGAAGGCAGATCTGGTGTGTACTGCTGAGACCTGGGTGAGTGAAGGAGAGGGTAACCCTTGTGGAGATGTATTGGTAGGAAGAAGACCTTGATGGAGAAGTGCAGGAACTGTTGCCTAGGAAAAAGAGGAAGCAGCATTTTTAAAGTCCACAATGAGATAATATTCAGAAGTGGCTTAGGCACACACTTCCATGATTCACTGTGGTATAAGAAGCAGATGAGGTATAGTGCAATCAAACTTGCAGGATTCTACTATTATAGCCACTATTAATAAAAGTAGTTTTAGCCTTCCTGTGGAGTTGGTTTTCTGATCTGGTCTATCTTGTAGGATTGACATTAATCTTGTAAGTCTGACTGGGATCCCATTCAGGAGCTGTCTTAGTAGTTGCAAGGATCCCATTGTCAAGCTATCTTAGTAGTGTCTTCCCCTTTCTGTGGAACAACTTGCCCTTACACAATCCAGACTACCACCTCCCTGCTGATACAGGGAGGGCTGTTAAAACATAGCTCTTTGAGAGACAGTATTTTGGGAATGTAAAGAACTGGGTTGCACCTGTGTACGGTTACTGTTTCAGTTGTTTCTAATTCTTTCTTGATTATTGTATGCCATTCCAAGCCAGGAAGAATTGAATGGCATATAAAATCTAGTAAATAAGAATAAATATAAATTAAAACAATTTTAAATGCATGTACTTTTTCCAATCAAATAGATTTCTTAAAATTGCAAATAATAACATCAACCATGGAAGATAAGCCTTTCATTCAGTTGTTTTTCTGTCTATCACAAATGTTGCACTGCCAAATATGTTATTCTGTTTTAAATGACATGAAGTGGCTCTTTCCCCATTTATGAAAAGATAGGGCTACCAAATCTGGACTGCAGAAATCAGGATGATTCTAGATGGAAGCTAACTTCTTGCTGCAATCTAATGGTCATACAGATTTTTGCAGCCTGGAATTGGTAAAAGACCTTTGGGTCTCACGTATTTTGGGTTTTTAGTTTATCAACTTTTTATATTTTATACCTTCTGCATCTTGTATACAGATTTAGTTTTAGTATAAAGCATATGTCCCTCATATATATATTTAGTTTTTTATTTTATGTTTTTACATTTTACGATTTATCTTTTAATGTTTTTAATTATGGTACCCCACCTTATTATGCTGGTTGATGACTATAATAGTTTCAGCATGTGATTTGGTAGGAGGAGGATTATGGCTACCTTTAGACATTCCACCATACCCCTGATGCTGCAGAGAATGATAGTATATCTGTGTAGATTTCAGAGGACCCCATCTCATTTCTTCAGTATTATCATCTTACCCCACACTTTTGCTTAAAAGTAAGCCTTCAAGCCAACTGTACAAGTGTAGCAAGCATAAAATATAATAAACATAACTGGGCTCAGAGGCCTGAGAAGGTAAAGCGAAATAGACAATCATCAGCTTTGTCAAAAAAATAACAGACAAACATCTCCTACAAGGGAAGAAAATACACAGAAGAAGAAAGCTTTATTAACTCTTTCAAGACTTTCTCAAAGAATGAAAAAAAGAATATATATAATTTGAAGACGGTAACAAATGATGTTGCAATCTGCTCTCCAACCAAATTTATCTCAGTGTTAATAATTATGGATAGCAGATCAGGAAACATCTAACTGGACATTCTACTCTCAGTTGTATTAGAAGCCAATTGGGTGAGGCTTCTTTGACTTAGAGTGATCTGGAAGCTGTTCACAACTGACACATTTGTTAAAGGACTTAACAACACAAGAACGAGTAACATTCAAGAAAGAAGATCTTGATCAATGCCACAGAATATAAAGCAAAGACCTACTGTACATACTTGACCCTCTGACAACCCAATCAGTTGGAAATTAATTTGGGTGAAAACATAAATGAGCTTAGAGTCACACAGAGTGAGTCCCCTTTCAACATTAATTCTGATCCTGTCTGAACTGTAAATAAAATTGAAGACCTACTGGGAAAGATCCACAACTTGGTCTGCCCAACACCAAGAGCTTCTAATAAAGCTTCTTCCTAGGAGAAGAAAGCAGTACAAGAACCCCTAACAGAATAAAGAGATTTAACTTCTAGAAACTTGAAAATAAAGTTTTTGATTTATTGAAGCACAGGCAAGAGCAATCTCTTTTCCAGCAGTAGGTCAGATTAGACACACTACAGCTGATCCCATTAATGAAGCATTTACAATCAATTACGTCAGCAACTTCTCTTTCTGCCCCTGAACATGTGAATATCTTTGAAGAAGAAGCAGAGAAGATAGCAAAAAGCATTGAGGAGGAGGGGTTGAATGATCCATAGAACTCTGGGATTGAAGAAGACTTGAGCACACTTCATCCAAGTCTGACTAATATTCAATTTCAGTCCAAGACGTTTCCCTGGTCCCCTGGAACATTGCTAGTTGGAAAGCCAAATGCAGTGACCCAAATTTTAGAAAGTTCTTAGCCAAATTTGAGCATTTTCTTCTCTAGGAGACCTGGAAGCAAAATATAGATTAGATGGATATTCTCTAATTGCCGTAGGTATGATTGAAATCTCCAGGATAGGCAGTCCAAGAGAGGGATTAAAAACTATTACCTGTTATAGTTTATTTCCAGGAAACCTGATGTGACATAGAAATCTAAACTGGCCCTATACAAATGACATGCAGTAGCAGAACTAGCTGAATTTAGATTATACTGTTTTTGCTGTTTAGTATTCCTCTCATTTGCACATGCTTACTCTGAAAAGATATATGACATGGATTCATAAATTATGTAATAAACCTTAGAGCCAACTTTACATAAGTGCTTGTGATAGTAGGAGGTGAACCTTAATATATGACCCTTTACCTTTAATTCTAGCCTTAACTCCTTGACAAAAGAAAGGTACCCTCATGTAACACAACACTGTAAAATATGTGCAGTTAATTTTACAGGGTATTATTTGGCTCTGTCTTTCACTAATTTAGATCTAAGTATTTTAAATGGAGCATATTCTGTGGGGTCAGTAACTTCTCCTGGAGAATGTATACACTTGTCAAAATTACTATGAGTATCAACAACTATATGGCAATCTCTTATAGCTTGCAACAATTCTTAGACAGCTTCAAGATTGTTTGTTGCTTTGATAGTTTCAAATCTTTACCATTTGATTCAGGAGTTATTTGTGGAGAATCTGTTGCAGCCATATTTAAATGCAGATATTATACCCTTTCATATAAGGTGGTCAGGAAAAAACAATTATTCTCACAGACTTCGAACTCTGATCACTTTTTTGCAGATTAGAGCATCCATAACAGCAAACCAGTCAGGCAAGGATTCTTTGATTGCTTATAAGGAACTCTTGGGGAAAAAGAGAGAGAGAGATACCATGAGCAACTGCCTACCACTTCCATAATTCAAAACTCTGTAACATTGCCAACTTTTATTCTTATAAGGTGAACTCATGCATGCCCCTATCTGAGGATCATTCAAAGTGAAAAGCCTTATGAACAACTTACGTCAAGAAAAAAGAGGTACATGAACAGAGGAATGACAAAGATGATTAATTCTGCCTTATTCTAGATGTTGGTTTTGGGTTGTCTCATCAAAGTTAGGGTGGCAGATCCTGGGCAGCATTGGAGGAGTGCATTTCCATAAATACACAACAGAAAAATCCCCCTCTCAATAGAGGAGACAGAGACCCACTGTGCTCGCCAATTACACAAGATACCTAAACTGATCAATCAGATGAAACATGGTTTATTCCATCCCTCCTGAGTTGATAAAAAGCAGTTTTCAGTGGTGGGCCCCAATTCTGACCTCACTTTTTACACACATTAACAGATTTTTTTTTCTAAATTATTGAGACCTGTCAGGAATTATTCCAGTTTTTAAGAAGGGCAATGGAAACCTCCTTGTGAGGTATTTATCCAGTTAGTCTATCAAGCACAGTCTATGCCAGACATCTGTACTGGAATTGATACTATATGAATTGATACATTCTGCCAAGAAATGCCAAGAAAAAGTAAGCAAGCAAGAGCCAACATTTCATCTTCCGCTACCAAACTTACAACAAAAGAAAAAGAAAAGCTTCAGCATTTCATGGTAGTCCAGCAGGCTATTACAAAGTGAGCAGTGAAAATGGAGACCAGATCAGGAGGGGTGCCCAGAGAGCACACACCAGCCAACTGGTATTTGTGCAGGACTGAAGCACATTACATGTATGAGACTGCCCACCTTGTAACAGCTGAGAGCAGAAAAACACTACTTCAGACATGGAGCTAGAAAGTTCAGGTGGAGTTGCCTTCCTAGTGGTCTAGGGACAGGCATAGGAAGACATCATCTTCTCTTGCCTTCCTGTAATGGTGAGTGACCCATCCTCATGGTGAGGCAAGCAGGAAGTATGGATCACTCCTTACTCCCATTTATGTACCTTGTGATAGTAGAGAACTGAGAGTAATGTATAACTCAGCAAAATATTTGTTAGGAGTCATGGCCACTAGGAAAGAGGTTAAACAAGGATGTATCCTTATCTGCTTTTATTTAATGTGATGCTTGGTGTTTAACTAAATTAACTATAAAGAAATTTCAAGTGCCAAAATTGTGCTTAGCACATGCTGTTACCCTTAGACATTAATGAAATATTCATTCTTTCTCAATCATTGATGGAGCTAAGCAGGGCACTGAAGATTCTAATTCTTCCTCATAGGGAACACAGTTGCAAATAAATTTCAAAAAAACAGGATTATTGTTTTTCCCCAAAAGACTGAACAAGCTTGCCTAGATTGTTAATAAACATCATATAGAATAGGTGACAAGCTTATCTGGAGGTAATTTTTCAGGCCCATTTTGCTTATGTTACTCAGAAAAAATCTTGCTTGGTATTCAAATTTTATATTGAATACTAGGCAAGATTTTTTTTACAAAAAGTCCATTGAGGGTTACCAGAGATAAGAACATATCTATTTTAAACTTGATTAGATAAACCAACTTTATATTCCTTCCTTTTACTTCTAACAATTGTAAACTTTAGTCCATTCAAATAATGTCATAGAAGTTGATTTCTTTTCATTTTTTCTTTGTCCCCTCTCACAAGATTCTTCAAAACATTAGCAAGCCTTTTGTAAATCCAATATAGGAAAATTATCCAGGCCACTCTCTTGGTTTGTTGTTTGTATATCCATTTTAATTATTAAGACATCAGTCAATTTCTTTTGTATGTCCAGTGTAACATCTTTTTCCATGTCATTCTTGTAGCCTATCATGTGTAAATCCACTTTCCACTAAGTCTCAACCTTGTCAGGTACAACTTGTTCTTCTTCTATAACATCTTTTAGAAACAGTCTCTTCATAGAGACAGATGTCACTGTTGACACTATTAAAATTAACTTCTGAGTCCATTGTTCAAAAATATCCTTCAGTATGTCCAATGTTAGAATATTTTACTTCATTCTGTAATTGTACAGTAAGTCAAGTTTATGTATTCCCTTTTAATTGTAATCTTTAGTTCTCTCTAGTGCCCAAATTTTAACATCTTACCTTATTATGTTTTTTTTAATTAAAAAAAAAGCATTTTCCCATGGGAAGGATTCTTTATAATTAATTGCAAAATCTTATTTCAAATTTATCTGGGCCCTTAGTCCGTTTGTAACTTTCTAAAATAAAAGTTTTAATAACCCTTTTGCTGTTTATTCCAAAAAAAATCTTTTTAAAAAACTTGTAGTTAAAATTTTCTTTTGCTATGGATTGAAGGAAACTCACCTGGTGCTGTCAAACTCATCAATCTAAAGGTTTTCAATAACTGAAAAGCATTTAACAAGCAATTTCCAAAAGTGATTAAAAAAGAAAGTGTGCGAACTTAGTTTCCTTTCAAAGTTTCTGACTGCAGTTAAGCAAGATAGCTCACCTCTCAGAGCTCTAAACCTTGTGGTCTCCTTGTAAGGAGCAGCTTTCTGGAGCACTTGTAGGTGATCTCAAGTCCTCTCCTTGTCTGGAAAGGAATTATCCAATAATTTTATTGAAGATTATATTATACCAATAAAACTTAAATAACGACATTGTACAGAGATACATTAAAAAAAATTAAAAAGTGCAGAAGAAGAAAAAAGAAAAAAGGGAAAGAAAAAGATAAAAAAAGAAACCTCCCCCTTCATCCCCAGCAAATATAATCAACACTAACAACTTATTGATTTTAATTTTTAATTTATTTTTTCTATCCTGCCTTTATTACTTTTATAAATAACTCAAGGTGGTGAACATACCTAATACTCTTTCCTCCTTTGATTTTTCCCACAACAACAACCATGTGAGGTGAGTTGGGCTGAGAGAGAGGGACTAGCCCAAAGTCACCCAGCCGGCTTTCATGCCTAGACAGGACTAGAACTCACAGACTCCTGGTTTGCTTATGTCTTAATATACAACAAAAGAGTTCTTCATTCCATAACTCACCCAATTCTCTAGAAGCCCATCTCTAAACCCTCATCTCTCCATATTAATTAGCAAAAGTCCAGTAAGGGTTATCAGAAATAACAACGCAAGTATTACAAACTATATCTATTACACCCAATTTGATTCCTTCCTTTTATATTTATATCTCCATTTCTATTTAAAAAGATCCCCCTTATTTCCTCTCTTCAAATAGTCAAAGTCGAATCCCAATCAAAAAACCATTAAACATCACCAGAAATAGCAGCCATTATTTTAACCTTTATCAAATAAACCGATTTTGTATTCTTTCTTCTTTCTCCCAACAATCTTTAAATTTCTCAAAAAAAGTTCTAACATCTGCTTTTTCATACTCCCTTTGTCTCTTCTCTGAAAGTTCTTGTCATCTTTGTCAGGCCCCTCTTATAATTCCAGTGTGGCAGCTCCAGCAAATCCCTTATGTGAATCCATCATAAGCAAATAATCCACATCACTCTTCTGATTTATTATTTGTATATCTTTTTTTTAGTTTTTAAATCATCATCCAATTTCATTTGTTAATCCATTATTTTCATCTCTTTCTTGTATGCTATAATTTTTAAATCCACCTGTAGGCTATAATTTTTAAACCCACCTGTCAATTTCAGTTTTATTCAATGGGGCTTGTTCCTCTTCAAGAACACTTTCTGATTCTACTATAAAGTTAAATAGCTTGAAGCCTGCACCCATTCATCAAACGTTTCTTTTAAGGTAGCCATCTGGCGCCCTCTAATGTCCAACCTTCAAAGTTGTCTTATCAGTTTCAAAATATGACCAAGGAGATTTTCCCACAAGAAAGGATCCTTTCAATTAGCTTCAAAGTTTTAAATCAAGTCCATATGACCCCTTAATCTGTTTAAAACTTTCTAAAGCTAACAATAATCATCCTTTTGGTGTATATTCCCCCCCAAAAAATGTTACAAATCTTTAAACTTGTTGTTTAAAACTTTTTAAAGGATTGGAGACTCACCCAGTGATTTCAATAAAAGTTGCCAGTCTGAAGGTTTTTGATCTTTTTTAAAAAAAACACCAAAGAAGAAAAGTAAATCTAAAGTGATTAAGAGATGAGCCTCAGTCGAACTTAAACTTCGTGTAGGCAACATTAGCAATCCTGTGACTCCCAACCAATCACAAGCTGACTGCAAAAAATGCAGTTCTTGCCATCTGCTCATCAAAACAACAACAACAACAACAGCAGCTGTATCTTGCGATCTCTCCTTGCTCGGGATATATTTCAGCAGCCTGAATCCCACATCTGAGTGCCGTTTTCAGCCACAATGTGTTCCTTTATTCTAGAGGATGGTCTGATCGTCATGGTGGCTCACAAGAAATCTGTCAGAACATGAATTATTGAAGAGCCAGTCTACTCACCAGCTCTTCATTCTGCCGTGGTTGCAGAGCTGTCTTCAGTCCACCATTTCTTCCTCCAGAACCTCAAGTCCCATCAGATTAGTGTTTTTCAACACTAATCTCTGGCACAATTCTGTCTATAAGATGAGAGCAATAAAGAGCTAGAGTTGGAATACTGGCTAAGAGCAGTTCTTGGCCTTGTTTTCCTGACATCAGTCTTGCCAGACTAAGGCTAATCACTAACCTAAGGGAAAATAACCCAGAAGGGCTCTAGGGCGGAGTACCTTGAACCTCTTAACCTTCCCATCAACAGAGTCCGGGCTGAGAAGTCTCTTATAAGTCTGGAATGTGTTCTCTCCTTGGGAACCAGTGGCAGTGCTGGAATCCACCACAGTCAGAGGAGAGAGATCAATGGGTGAAAGAGAACCACCAGACATTCTAGAGCAGCAGGGGAAAACTATTGTTTTAGTACTACTACCTATCCAACAAATGCTTTTCTTAGTCCAGCAAGATTTGGATTTAAAAAGCAAGAACTGTGAAGCTAAAAATGTTTCGAAATATTGTATCTGTATTTCTACAGGGAGGAGAATTTTAAGCCAAATATTTTTGTTCTAAGAATTAAAATAAGATATTCTTTTACTGATATAAGAAAAATGGCTTATTTGTTTCATTTATATATTAAAAGTTATTTCCATTTTTATTAAACTTTTTGACAAAGCTATCCTAAGAAGTAAAAAAAATCCCTATCCCTTTTATATGTTGTTTATATTCTTAGTAGAAAATATTTTGGCTATGAAAGTGCTGATTAAATCTATTGTGTGACCCACAAGTAATACAGAATTTCTGCTACAGTGGTTGTCATGCTTGAAAATGACAGGTAATGCATTATACTTGGGGTAGAAGGAAAATAAAGTATGAGTCTAGTGGCCTTTGTAGCATTTCCCTATGGAGACAGAATATATATGGAAAATTAATGGCTCTAGTGGAGTTCCGGAAGATTCATTGTCTGGTCTGACTTGCACTATCCATGGCTTCATTTTTATGTTGTCTGTGCCATCTTGAATGTGGCTAAACAGGCTTAGTGCTGTTGTTTCATGATTTATTAGCAGACATGCCAAGGACAGTCTGCTATAAAACAAGTGATGGATTGATTTTTGTGCAATGGGAGCTGGACCGGTTTTGTCGTTTGTCTGTTACAGTACTTTGCACATTTTTAAAAACAAGAATGCCATTTTTTTTAAAAAAAAACTCTCCCTTAACGAAATCCAATTCAAAAGGAAGTGAATAAAGTCTACAGTCTTTTTGTACTCCAATTTGCCTTAAAAGCCCCATTTAGTTTGCTGTTTGATGAAGAAAGCTGCCAGAAAGGAAAGGCTAAGAGTCCTAATGATCTGTAAAATGGCACATTCACCTCTGTCATTGTGCATCACACCACACTAAATGGGAAAACCCTCCAGCATATTCTATTAAAAAAATGAATATGTCTCAGTGAATTTGTCACTTACAGCTGTTAACTCAGGATGGAAAAAAATAATAAAATTCATATCAAATGTACCTTCTATTTAGAAGGTCAGTATTAAAATATATAATGGAATAAAAGGAATCAACATACAATTGAAACTGTCATGTATAAATAGAATATGTTAGTCCACTTTTGCAATAATTTCTCAATATAGCTAGTATGATATCTTAATAAAACAAATATTCAGTAATATTTAAGGCACTGTAAATATAAAATATAGGTAAGTGGTATTAGTTTACATAGCAAGTAAAATTAGGATATCAATTACTATCCTTTGTACTATATTAGAAAATATGGTGGAGTAGATTGTATTTCATTTTGTTTCATTTTGGGTCTACCTTGACGATGAGAAGGTTTGCTTATGAAGTTATTCTGTGGTTTATCTCTACAGTGATGAAGTCTGACAAGGAACAAGACATTTTATCATTAAAAATATGGGGAAAAAGTCCTTAATGACAGAAGAACAGTCTGTTTATATCTAAAGACATACTTATTAGTTCAAATAAGTTAAAAACATATCCTGGTAAGGTAAAGATAGAAGTAAAGTCTACTGTCCTGGTGACTGCATGGATGCATCCCAGGTATTTTCTTTCAAACAAAAGGGAATGTGCTTTGCCATTGTCTTCTTCCAAAATGTTATTTCAACTTTATTTCTAGTCTATAGCTCTGGGAGCTCTTAGTAGTCTTACATCCAAGTGCAAACCAGTTCTGACCCAGCTTAGTATTTTTAGAACAGCCATCATTAGATGTACTAACACAGCCTGGTATAAGATGGCTTAAAAGGAACATCTTCCAATTCTGTGATGGGAGTCACTGTTTGCTGCTGGTAAACCTGACATCTGTTATTTATTCTGCTCAAGAGCTGTAAAAAGCAATAGCATATGCAACCATTAGGATCAGCAATTATCTTCCATTCAGCGATGGGCAAGCCTTAAGGACTTTTGATGGTGGCAGTAAATGCCGCTCTGTCAATCTTATATAAAATAGGCTGGGGTAATGTAAAGTGTAACTGCACAAGGACACCACAGCTGCTGCTTTCTTCCTGAAAGTAGGAAAGGTTGGTTTCATCTTTCCAGGGTCTCATCTGCTGAGAGAAAAGCATCTGCAGGAATGTTGGGCTACACAGGAAAAAATGGCAAACAAAATCAACAATCTCTGTCTATACTCCTCTTGAATGCCCCTGTTTAAAATAAGTATAGGCAGACACACAGTTACAATCATTGACAGGACTTTTAATTCCATTATGCTGTATTATGTTCTTCTGATCTGCCATGACCTCTTTTTAAATATGAATTGTTTTTCTTTTATCTGTAAACTGCCCAGAGTCATCAAGGTGTTAGAGGGCCTTAAAATTGGATTAAAGATATATATATATATATATATATATATATATATATATATAGAGAGAGAGAGAGAGAGAGAGAAGTCAAGATGGTGGCTATATCTGTAGAATTGAAGTTCTGCCCCCTTTTCACATGCATTGCAATGCAGCTAACTACTGTATGCTCAGGAATTTTGGGGGGGGGGTGGTGGTAGTATGAATGCCAATTTCAGTGCCATAAAGGATGCTAAACTCATTCATTCATTTTCAGGAAAGCTGAAGAATGGCTTTTAAGTTTGGAAACCAAATTAATTACACTCTCTTATTTCAGGCAATTATTTTACCTCACAGCAAGGCTTTAGGGAACTTTTCATAATGATGCTTGTAATATGACATATGGATTATCAGGTGCAAAGTACTAGAAATAAATGAGATTCTAAATATGGAAGTTTAAAAAATCATGAAGTTGTATTGATTTCCTTAAAACAGCAGCTGTTTAACATTCCTAAAATAATTGTGTTTTGCTCTGTTTGAGTATTTCTAATGGATATCTTTTAGTGGCATGCCATGTTTTTTTAATAGAGTATAGAGAGCTTACTGTTCATTCAACAGATGGGTGGAAGAGCAGCAGCTGCTTTTTCTTATACATCAAGATAGACAGACAGACAGACGGAGGATGGGATGGGATGGGATGGGATGGATATTTTATTACAGTTATAGACCAGCTCAGAAAGAAAAGAAAACAAGGCGTGTGACTGCAAGTAAAAACCACAGTAAAACCCAATAATAATAAAACTGTGTGATCAACGTTTGACATTTTTTACAAATAGTAAAAGAAAACTTAGCCATGTTGAGAAAAGATGGTTCACAGTAAAAACTTATACTGTACAAGCAAGTGAAAGACACCCTTGCATAATATAGCATTTGTTGAGGTGTTCATTGTGACTATGCAAATCACCTGAAAAGATCACCAGTTCAATTCCATTTATCAACACAGAGCTTATTTTAACGATCTTCCCTCATTTAGATTCACTAAAACCTGGGTACCATCCAGAAGCATATCTGATCTGCGCTATTAAAAAAAAAAAAAGTTTTTAAAAGCCCCCAACTTATACTAAGTCTGAATTGTCTAGTTGCAAATACTATTTCCTCTCAAAACCATATAACAGACAATTAACTGTTCTAATCAATTGTCTGGAACCTGGTGCAGATGGTTTGTAATGAAGGTAGAGGGAACAGCTTCAAGCCAATATCCAAAACACTGTTGCTATTTAATTGTAGGACAACTAACAATAATTAGGAAGCTAATACAGTTCAGTAAAAGTAGACATAAATAAGAGTTACAAATCCATGAGAGCACCAGGCAGTATTTTTCATATGTAGGTCACATGCAGGCCAGACTACTGTGGTCTTAACTCACCAAATCTAAGTAAGGTTCCCCAAAAGATGAAAGATGAACAGGAGAGAAGAATGATGTAGGGAGCAATAGTTTATTAACAATGGTTCTCAATTGTTTAGGGCAGGGTTGGAGAAGAAGGCTGCCTTCCTTGATTCAGATCAGATATGAGTTACTGAAAACTATTCCTAGCAGTTTTATTTAAATATCAAAAGACCATAGATGCAAGATGGAACATGGGCTTAAAACCCACATGGCAAGGTGTTGAATAGCACTATCTTAATTCATATCATGAAAAAATGCCTGGAATATAAATGGGAAAATTATGATGGAATGAAAATGATATGTTACTATTGGCATTATTATTTTTACTTATAGTATTTATATTCTGTTCTTCCAGGGAAGGCTCAAAGTAGTACACTTTTATATGCTTTGAATCTTGTTTTGATTTATTCTTATTTCTTTGAAGAATATTCAACCTAACCTTAACACACACTCACACCCTCTTCTGGGAAAGCAATTGAAATAATCCAAGCTAATACTGTAATAAAGTTTAATCAAGAATCTAAGGTTGATTTAATGCAATTCTCTTGATATCATAGAGAATGAGTCCAACAAATTATGAATCAACCTGCTGTGGACATTTATACCAGCTCTTGCTAAAGATAGAAATTGCATCTTTCAGTAAATTATTTACAATCAAAGCATTTTAGCAATACATGGATTGCTGAAGTTCATATTTAGCAGTTTTGTTTAATAAGTAAACAACCCATGAAATCAACTGACATCCAGCAAATTTCTCTTCCTGGGGAGAATAGATGAGATATTCATTTCTCTTTTTCTATATTGTTTTTATCTCCAACAGCTGGGATGACAGCAGTTCAGTTAGCAGTGGCCTCAGTGATACTTTGGATAACATCAGCACAGACGACCTCAATACTACATCATCGGTCAGCTCTTATTCTAATATTACTGCTTCTTCAAGAAATAATGCACATACCCATTTTTCATTTTCTGGCTTGGATAGGATGTTGAATCCAGATGGCCACTTGGATGCTTCATCACTTTTTCTTAAGACACTTGTTAAACACATAATTTCTTCACTAGCTTATATATATATATATATATATATATATATATATATATATATATATATTTGTTTGGTTTTATTTGTTTTTCATTTATTGGAACTATAATAGTCCTAAGTCTCTTCTGACATGTTATAGTTATAATTAGGCAAATCTTCTGACTTAGCAATGTCATAAAACCATAATGAAACAATTAATTGAATCAAAGCAACAAAGGGCCACCTTCTGTGCATGTATATTCTTATGCAAAAAAAGGATAACCTATTTCCTGATCAAGGGCCTGCAGAGAGTCATAAACACTGCTGGAGTTTAATGACATGATTACATTTTCTATTGATCACAGCACGGTGTTTCCAACAACCCAAGGCAAAGTTCTGTGCTGCATATGGAGGCAAGATTCAGGGTTAAAGGTATAGCAGAGTCCTTTCTGAGCATATCACACTCTTGCTTATAAAGAGAGTGTGTGAAATAACAAGTAATCTCTGAGTAAACACATTTAGCCCCAACCACATGGCCTGTCAGTTAAGAATCATATTCCTCTCAAGCCACTTACTGCAGTTCTGACAGTTTGGTAGGCAAATTGAAGATCTTTCACAATTTGAATCTGTAACTTGCCTGCTAATTAAATATATGATTCCCATATTCTTAGATGTAATGAAAAAAAAACAATGTCAAGAATCACCATTAATTTTTGTTGCACATTATTAGCTGCTCTGGATGCTAAGTTAATGTACTTAGCACCAGTAATACAATATCATTTTCATAAAAACTCTGCAAGTAGACTGATCAGCATTTTGTGGGAAAGACATTAAGTAAACAATAATGTGCACTCTCATACTGCACTGGTTGAAATAAAAAATTCTTCCTCAGTTAATTCATTTCATAATATTGATTTTGGTAGCTGAAGACAGATTCTGAAAAACGTTCAGTAACTGATGGAGAACCTTGGGGAAGCAGTGAAGAACTGAAGAAGCCGGAGGAAGATCTTGAGAGCAATGTTGACAGCAGCAGCAAGTGGAGGAGCCATCCTCCTGGATTGCTGGAGGATGCTGAGAAGGGAGGGCAAAAAGCCTCTCTCCCCATCTCTCAGACAGGCTCTTGGAGAAGAGGCATGACTGTACAAGTGGGAGCAACATCATCCAGGCACAAAGCAGGAGGAAGTACTATCAAGACACCTGGTAGGAAAGGCATTCAGAGTTTTTCATGTAAGACCAGTGGTTCTCTAAGTTGCTTCAGTTGACCGCAATAGCTGGGGAAAAAAATCCATGTCAATATTTAGTTCCTGGGTATAGAAAACCAGCAATACTGTAGTGTTAGATTTATTACACAGATAATAAGTGATAATTCTCAAGTATATCACTTGGACAGTATTTCGAAAGCATTTGGGGGGAATAATGATAAAGTATAATATTGTCATGTTCCCTTTGCAGTTGTGGGATCAGTAGGTCTGTTTTCCATGGGTCTTCCTCTCCATTCAGGCTGCTATTGTGCCTGGTTGCTATTTCCCCATAAGTGTCTTCCAACAGAAATACTTTGTTCTGCCCTCAGCTGTTCCCCCTGGCATGTTGTTCACTGCCCAATTATAGGCTTCAGCTTGAGAAAGGTGGCATACTTGTGCTGTGCAAATCCTTCAAAAGAGGAGTTTTGCAGCATTTGAGAGGGCATATGGAGCCCCACTCTTTATATAAAGTATTACTGAAAATCTAAAATTTACTAGACATGGATTTCTGCAGCAGTTGTGCTCTTCTTTAGGAAAAACAGATGACGCCAAAGCTCCTGAAAAAGTAAAAACTCCACTGAAAGGAGCTTCCATCCAGCGTTCCCCTTCAGATGCAGGAAAAAGCAGTGGAGATGAAGGGAAAAAACCTCCTTCTGGCATTGGCCGATCAACAGCAACAGGTTCCTTTGGTTTCAAGAAAGCTGGAGTCAGCTCTTCAACAATAATCACTGCAAGTGGAGCAACCATAACAAGTGGCTCTGCAACTTTGGGGAAGATGCCCAAGTCTGCAGCCATTGGTGGAAAGTCAAATGCAGGGAGAAAGACCAGCTTAGATGGTTCTCAGAATCAAGAAGATGGTGTGTTACATATGAGTTCAAAGACCACTTTGCAGTATCGAAGTTTGCCACGTCCTTCAAAATCAAGCACAAGTGGGATTCCTGGCCGAGGTGGACACAGGTCCAGCACCAGCAGCATTGACTCTAATGTCAGCAGCAAGTCTGCAGGTGCTGCTGCCACCAACAAATTGAGGGAACCTACAAAGATTGGCTCAGGACGATCTAGTCCTGTAACTATAAACCAGACAGACAAAGAAAAGGAGAAAGTGGCAGTATCCGATTCTGAGAGTGTATCCTTGTCTGGTTCTCCCAAATCAAGTCCAACTTCAGCCAGTGCCTGTGGAACACCAAGTCTCAGACAGCCAGGTTCAAAATACCCAGATATTGCCTCACCCACATTTAGAAGGTAAAGTGTTTTATGTGAAAATTATTGTGATGCTTTCCCCCTCTCCCCCCTCCTAGAACACAGTGATATTCCAGAGGCACGTTATGGAGTTGGTTTCCTTTGAAATGGGATCCTTGGAGGAATATGGTATTTCATAATATCTGAGTTGATTTCTAGATGTGTGGGCTGAACATGAATGAAGGCAAATAGTGTGAATTCTCCAACAGCAAAATAGATTTTCACACATCACATTTCCAGGGAAAGACAGAAGATCTCCAAATGACTTCCACAGTGTACACTGCTACAAATCTCTCTCTCTCTTTTTCTCCTTGTGTTTTTCTCTTCTCTTACAATAAGCCATTTCATCTAATATTCAACACCCATATGCAAAAGTGCTATAATCTCCAGGGAAAATTGGACAGAGCAGACATTTAGCTTACATTTATTATTCTGAAATATTTCAAAGCCATTCAGAGAGCAATCACTGGTCACTTAACCAACAACAGTCCTAACAAAAGCTGTACTTAGCAACTTTACTACTAATTATACCCTGAGCATGCTATGTTTAGCAGTTGCCTTTGCATTTTCCCAGCTGTTTGATAGCAAATTCCCTGCTTTTAGAGTTCACCAAAGCCTTTTCATTGTCTACAAACACATCTTACACACTTTGACCTAAGGTTCAGAAACATTTGGGCTTCCAGCATGGCCAGTAGTCAGGGTTGATAGGAATAGTAATCCAATATCATATGGAGATTTTAAAGGCTTCACTGAGCTTTAATAATATTTCCTAGTTTTTTCCCCAAATGTTAGAATTCAGGATTCTTCATTGGAGGTAGATACAGGGCAGATAAAAGTTAATGATTCCTCATGCATAGTCAAATTTTGGAATTTCTACAAGAGGGTATAGCAGTGACTATGAACCTGAGTGGTCCAAAAAGGAATAAGGCAATTAATGGAGGACATAGCTGTCAATAGCTATTAGTCAGTATACCTATATGTTTCCTCAAATTCTGTTTATAAGATTTCCAAGGAATTTGGTTGACTCTTCTTATGTTTTTAAGGCCTGTCAAAAAGCAGATAGAAGGAAAGGCGAACACTTCTTGACACACTGAGTTTTTAGTTACAGCTGTTCATTGTATTTCTTTCATAGTGCTGAAAGAGTTCAGAAATTAACACTGTGTGCATGAGTGTATGTGTGTCTTAAGGAGAGGACATTTTAAGAAGGACTTAGTATATAATAGTACATTCAAATATAGAATTTTATTAGATTATACATATTATATTGTGTGAAATATTGCTATATTTCTGTATGCAGTGCTCATGAGAAATTCCTGGAGAGTAGCTACACATGTTTCTGGCTGTTATTACTTTGCTGTGAAATATGGTGAAAACTTGGACTGTCTCCCAACTTATTACAACTCTGCAACATTTAAAATGAAATGTTGACTAACAAATTTGGATCTCCCAATGATGTTGAAAGTTGATCTGACACCTACAGATAGTTGCAATCAGTCTTCTCTTTTTGGAAGCAATGAAATGCTCATCAGCTGTTCAGTGAGCAGAAAGAAACAAGCCAGGATCTAAATCCAATTATAAACAGCTGAAACTATTCAGGCTGCCTAACGGGACAGGGGAAGGCCTGTACCCACAAAGTTTAATTTGTGAAGTCTACTGTAGAATACTTATCTACATAAATGCTTCCCTCATCTAGTCAAGAAAATGTAAGTGGAAGCCTGCTTCTACTTGCCTCTGGATGGCTGATAACTGACTAGAAACATCACAGTATCAGGAATCCCATATATGGAAGACTTTTTACTGGATGCCAATGTCCAAGATACTCTCTATACTTGAACTTTCTTTTCCTGTTCTTTCTTTTTTTATGGGAAGATGTGGCAACTTCCCAAGACAGGGCTGAACTGCCTTAATCCACAATTTTTATTTTCTGAGAATGCCTATGGGTCTACAGTATATGGGGCACAGAGAGAAAGAAACTGGAAGCTAGTATGCTGCTTTCATCCTATGAACATTTATTTTAAAAAGAAAAAAAACTACTGGGTTTTTTAAAAAAGCATATATTAGTAAGGTAGGGAGGGAGTTTTGTAGACACTAGGAGAGATGCCTAAGATGACCAACTATGATGTTCCTTATCTTTGGTCATTCCATGAAGCTGCAAATTATGCAAAAACATGAAGCCTATCTTTGTTTTGGAGATTTTGAAAGGCAGCAGTGTTTTCATCAGAAATGTTCTCCAAATAAAAATAAAATCATTTTTAAACCATACTGGCAATCTTTGGATATTAAAGGCTGACTCATATATCAAGAAAATGGTTCTAGCAAAAACACAAGCATGTTGAAAGAAAGCCAGGACTACCCTCTTGTGGCCAGTCACCAATACAACATTTTACTTAGGAACTGTTTATCACTGTGGCTTTTTTTATAAATAAACGTTATGTTGATTGCTTTCCATTGCCATTCAATAAACTGTAAATTTAGAAAACCCTTCCTGCAAAATTTAAAGCAGTGTAGAGTATTTCAGATCTTTCAGAAATGGAATTTTCTGCAGCTTTACAAAAGAAATCTATTTTCAAAAGATCTTTTCTTCTGCTGGAGACTGCTGGAATGGGAATCTATAATAAAGTTAATGAAATAAATTAATTATAAGTAACTTTTCATGTATATACTATACATAGACACATATGGAAAGAAACTAAAATGAGCATTTTCCACCTAATTTGAGATTTGAGCAAAATATTGATTTAGTGGCTGTCTGTAATCATGACATAATACTTTAATAATTAAAATATCTTCTGGTTAAGGTTTTGAAATAATTGTTAGACTTTGGTGAAAGTTTAATCTTTTTAGGCATCCACATAACAGTGGGATTTTTGAGTTTGTAATCTCTGTGGGAAGGTCCGTATTTCTTTAAAAGCAAAGCTTGAATGAGTGCTCTTGAAATTGTAAAAAAATGCACATCTAAATAATGCATGGTCAAAATGGATTTCCTTGTGACAATCAATTAAGTAAAAGTAACTTATGCTAGCTGTTTCAGCAATGTGGGTATACTGTTATTCTGGATATTATGATGTAAAGCTTTGGTTTCTAACATTTAGGTTGTTGGTTTGCTTCTAGGTTGTTTGGTGCTAAAGCCAGCGGCAAAGCTGCCACTGCACCAAATACAGAAGGCGTGAAATCTACATCTGCCATGCCCAGCCCTAGCACCACATTAGCTCGGCAAGGCAGTCTGGAATCTCCATCTTCAGGTACAGGTAGCATGGGCAGTGCAGGTGGGCAGAGTGGAAGCAGTAGCCCCCTCTTCAATAAGCCCTCGGACTTAAATACAGATGTTGTAGGCTTAAGTCACTCCTTGGCTTCAAGTCCAGCCTCAGCCCATTCTTTCACATCAGGTGGTCTTGTGTGGGCTGCAAACCTGAGTAGTTCTTCTGCTGGTAGTAAGGATACACCAAGTTACCAGTCAATGACTAGCCTCCACACCAGCTCTGAATCTATTGATCTCCCTCTTAGTCATCATGGCTCCCTCTCTGGATTGACCACAAGCACTCAAGAAGTCCAGAGCCTACTCATGAGGACTGGAAGTGTCAGATCTACCCTTTCAGAAAGGTGAGTTAATGATAGAGTGTGATACAGTCATACCCAAGGCTGGGGGGAATGGGGACACTTTGAAAAATTAAAGTTTGAAGAAAGCCTAAGAAAGCTTAATACCAGTGGGAATTTATATCTCATAAAACTGTCTTGAAACTCAAACTATTTTTTAAAACGTAATAGTGGTGCACTTTCTTGAGAACCTATTAAATTATGGTTGTTTGAAATTAAGATACTTGTGAAACATTTAGAAAATAGTGATGACATAAAAAAAAAATAGTTACCATGGCTTCGAAACAGTGATTCTTAAGTGTTCCTTCATTTGCTTAGATCATTCTCCAAATTGTAAAAAGAACATAAATAGTGTAACCCAGCCATTGTAGCTAGGCCTGGAATATATATTATATGAAACAGTACAATTGTACTTAACAATAAGTTGAGTTTATATTGAGTTTACTTTATATTGGTGCCTGGGACTTGGGCGGAGACTGCATAAATGGCTGTCTTCTGACTGTGGGGTAGCATGATGTAAGTTATCCCTTCCCTCTCCTCTGGAGATTTCTCCAGAAAGTCTCTCTTTAAGATAACTGCACATTGCCCAAGCTCTAAATGGTTTATTTTTAACTACTGTATGAATAGTGTTATTGTTGTATGTGAAACTTTAACAAAGTTTTAATGAAAAGAAATATATAATAAATCGGTATGGAGAAATCAATAAAAAACAGCCTTCCCTCACTTATGACATTTAGAAGCGTTGAATTGCAAACCTCTGTCGGTCCTAACAAGCAGAGTGATTAAGTCTTTTGTGTATAGTTGATGGAAGAAGACCAGCTTGGGAAAGACTGAATGTAGTGTTTAAAATGGTTTGTTTGAAAGTAAACATAGTTAAGAATAGGTGTATTAAAAACAGAAGGATAACTTTTAGGCATCTCCTTGTGGTTGTGCAAAGAAGTGAAAAATGTGTGTAAAGTCTTCGTTAACCCAAAACTAGCTGATGTGTTCATGGCAAATACGTGATTCACACTACAGTCATCATGACACTATGTACTGTATATTTATTCAGTGCTTCACTTAAAAGTTTTTCTATGTATTATATTGTGTGTGTGTGTACATGCACACACTCATGCTTTGTTTCTTCTTGGAATATCTCTGAATAATATTTTCAGACAATTGATTATGTTTGTAGATTTATGCTATATTTGTCTTCACAAATGTCAAAGAACAATGAATCAGGCAGTATAAAGTAACATAG
Source organism: Candoia aspera (assembly GCF_035149785.1). NCBI lineage: Eukaryota > Metazoa > Chordata > Lepidosauria > Squamata > Candoiidae > Candoia > Candoia aspera. The sequence goes on along the minus strand of NC_086159.1, from coordinate 42,919,539 downwards.
ATCCACAGCAACAGCTGCCTAAGCTGTCCAGACACAGAAGATTTCTCATAGGCACCTCTGAAGACATACTAGGCAAATAAGCCACTTCATTCCTCTGCTCCAGGCTGGGGTACTTCTGCATTCAGCAAATGATTGACAGTTATACTGGACTGAATGGGTCCTTCTCATAGAAAACTATTGTTTAATTGTGCAGGTTTTTTTCCTGACCAGATATGGCAGGAATGTGACTAAATATTTGAATATTTACCACAGTATAATATTAATCATTTAATATGGTATAATCATTTATCATTTATTGAGTCTGTTCTGTTTACTATTTACTATGAAAGTATGTCACCCAGAGTTTTGTGAGAGGGGAGGCGATATAAATTTGCTAAATAAATAAACTAAGAAAGATGCTGTAGTATATATTTTAAATATTCAGTCATATTCCTACCTTATCCAATCAGTGGGGAATAAAAGCCTTATCCTTTTTTTAGTGTATTCACCCCCATTTCATGTCCATTTCAGGGTCATGTACCTAAGATGCACCTTCAAAACTTGCTGGGCACAACTAACTGTTTTTGGGCTAGCACCCATCCCTGTGAATTTGTGAGAGATATTCCCAATATAGCAGTAATTTTCTTTCAATGAGCCTGGTTTGATGGTGGCGTGCTGTGATTTACCTCTTTCAGATCTTAAATAGTTTCTCTCTTGAAGTCCTTGGTATTGCTACTGAGGACTGCCCCTGGCATCACTGTAGGTTCTCCTCCTTCAACAGGGTCAGGTTTTATGCCATCTAAATGCTATAGGGATTTAGATGGGTGATTTCATGTACTGTTTCCTGAGGTACCTGCCCTTCCACCTTGCTGATTAATTGGAGCCCTGAGCATGGTATGTTCTTAATTTCCAAGATGGTCTCTGGGTAATGCCTGCAGCCAAGATTAGAAGGTGTATCTTTCCTGACTTTTGATCCTTCTCTTCTGTGTGAAGATCTGCTATTTGTGTTATACTACATCTTCTCTGAATAAGTATGGCATAGGTGCAATCCTCCATTACCACAAACTTCTATTTGTGTTATACTACATCTTCTCTGAATAAGTATGGCATAGGTGCAATCCTCCATTACCACAAACTTCCACTCCCATTCCAGCCTTCCTGCTGAAAAGGTAGGACATTTAGTTAATTTAAGTAGGTTTAACTAGGACATTTGCATTCATACCTAGGCCAAGTGTTGGTCACTGATAAGCCAGGTGCATGGTGGAGACTGTGGCTTCTATATCCATCCAGGCCACTACTGGATATTCACTTTTATTATATTCATTCACTATAAGGTTGGAATAGTATTTACACTGAATTTAGATAAGTCTGTATTGGGGAATTTCTCTGACCCAAGACTTTTAGATTCAACTTAAAGCATTTGGAAGCTGGTTTGTCAGAAAGCTTGAGTGATGTTTGACAAGGTATAGCTGGTGCCTAATGTTGTACAGCTGGCATTAGACGTGATATGTCTAATGCCAGCTGTACAACATTAGGCACCAGCTATACCTAACATAACTGGTTAGGTTTCCTCCCACATCAAGAATCCCTTGGGATAGTCATAATGGTATATTTCTACTGCTTCCTGATGTCTGGAATCTGCCACCTTTTGGCTATCTCTCCTGCTTTCTTTGTAGACTATGTACTGCATAGATACAATTATGGGCAGTTGTGCTAGGAATTGTTCAAGCTGCATCAGCTGAATGACTTCTTTGCCTGTATTAGTTCCAGAACATGGAGCTATATAGAGTCTGTTTCTTGATCTGACCTACCTTGTAGGGTTGACAAAGGTACAGCTCCTCTTCAGAAGCTGTCTGTATATTCACTCCCTGTTCCTGCCTCTTGCTTTGGCATAGTAGCTTGGTATTTACCATTGCTACCACCTGTCTAAACCACCTGGCAACTATCCCTTAACCCCAGTGTATGAGAAACATGGCTTTCACAACCTGTACTGCCATTCTAATAATTAAAAGATGAAAATGGAAAAGTTGAAATCATTTCTGGCTGGGTAGCACAGAGCACAGCAGCTATAGGATTTAGCCATTCCTTTCCTGCTTGGGAGATAAACCAATCTCACAAGAGATAAACAAAAGCCAACTGTTTTTTAAAAAACCTAAATGTTAAAAAAAAACCCTGTTTTTAATATTTAGTATTAAAATACAGACAGTGTCATGTGATAATTACACAGCTGTCCAGTTCATAGTAATACACCTGTTTGAACATTAAGTAAGACTTTTTTTTTAAAAAAAGATACAGTTTTCTATATAGATCACAAAGTGGCAATGGTTGGCTACAAATAAACTTGAATGGAAAGATAAAGGAAATAATATTTTGTACAGTAAAGAAAACTTAAATTAAAGGGATGGCAAAAATTCCTGGCTATATTTGTTGCCTATTTTTACAGTAATAACATATTCTGCTAAGCACATTGGACAGTTTTATAGCCATAGAGTGGAGTCGCCCTTTTATGCAGTCCTCAAATCATTTCTGGGTTCTGGCCATGTTTGTTGAAAAGGGACAACACATTTCATTCTGATTTTTGAGGTTGGGAACAGATAAAAACTATAACATAAGCCCTTAAATAGGTATATGCCAGTTAAAAAAAAAAGGGTGGGGAGGAATCCTGTGCAAATCTTCCAAACTCATTTTCACATTTTTATATGGTCCCACCCCTTTTTGGAGGGCCACCTTCCAAATGTTAGGTGCAATCTTTGGTTTCTTATTCTTGCTGTCAAGAAGAAGGTATAGGATTAGGCCACATGTGATGCAATTTGAGGGCAAACTTGGAGAACAGAGGGAATTTATGCTGCCTAGGGAATGATCAGATAAAATGAAAGGGAGTCTGAGAGAGGGTAACAGTCTAAAGAAGAAGCTTAGGAATGACCCGCCCTTACCACTCAAATGATAAATAGGGAGGGTGGGAGATTGTACTTTTAGACTTGCAAGCTTCTGTTAATGTAGCATTGCACTAAAGTAGAATTAGTTCATCTAGTCGAGTTTCCTGTCTGGTTTACCTGGAAGGGCTGACACCACCGTTTCTCTCTTGACAGACAGCTCCTCTGACCTAGTGGTCATTTGCTCATTGCTGTTCAAGTAAAACACAAATATGATCTATTTATTTATTGCATCATCGTGAAGTGCTTCACAGCTCAAGATATAGACCAGTACTTTTCTATTTCATTTGTCTTTGCATTGTCAAACCAAAGCTGGCACTAGGGATAGCACAGTAAGCCAACAGATTCGTTTTCTGACATGGAGACAAACAATTTACTTTCAGTATAAAAAAAGGCTCTTCTGGTGGAAGGAAAGCTTTACTTGTGTTTACGTGATGACAGACAGTTTTTTTTAGCAATAAAGAGGCAGGCTTTGCATTTCTTTATACCAGAATATCCAAGAAAGCAGATACCATAGGATTAAAACTCATAATTTACCTACCACATTATATACTTCTAGGAGTGAACTTTTACATTATTGTATGTTTTGAAAAAAATACACTGGCATGACCCTTTCAACTGTTTTTGTAAACTACAACTCTAAGCTGTTAGAAACAATGTAATGTTAAAACATAAGAAAAATCTATGGCAATTTTTACAATACAGATCTAGATTATTGTTTTCAATTGATATTTCTGTCTATTTTCTATAGGAGGTTTAGCTTTGTCAAATAATTCTTTGTTTATTGATTTGTTCATTAGGCAGAAAATTCATCACAGCAGAAAATTATGATCTGTCCATATGACTAGTATTCACCTTTCAATCTAATTGTTAGTGTTATCTATGCATCCTGGTTTTTCAGTGTTGGCATTATGTGCTTCATAACTATTCTATCAGAAGCAAGCAAAATATATTGATATATGGGACAATGCATGAATCTAGTTTAAGCATGAAAACCTGAAAGAAGATAAAACTTGCAAATGATCAGGTGCTAAAAACAGATTGTCCTTTTTTAACTAATGGTCAAGACAGAAAGTCTTGGGCAGATCTATTGATATAAGAGAAAATTAATCTAGACTCAGAGTTAGCCATCTTGAGCTTATATTAAAATCATATCTGAGCCCAGTTCATTTGTTTAGGCTCTCCAGTCAACATAGCTACATTTGCAGAGAGTGACGTGCTAAACTTTCACCATTTTCTGTCTTCACTTTTCATGAGAATTGCGGATAGCAAGACGTGTTCAGAGTATTCTGCAATCTGTTCTTGTGAATGAACTTGCCTTTTGAAAAGAAAATGTCCTGACTTAGATATTAGAGTAATTTTATTATTTTCATTTATTTATTATTCAAATTAAATTACCACCCATCTCCCCCCAGTTCTGTCTCTGGCAATGAGAAGAATGCTTATGAAACCATATTAGCACAATAAACTGAAATCTGACAATTATTCCAGCCTTTTTGTCCACATGACCTTCCCAAAGAATCTGAATTCCATAATAACTAAGGCTAGATATAGCAATATGAGTTCAGCCTTCTTGTAAAAATATAAGAGTACACCCATCACTACTGAAAAGGAAGGACAATCTTTGTGCAGTACTGTACTGCTGACTTACAGATTTGACATTTTCCATTAAAAATAGTTTTTCAAAAGTAAAATAAAGTATCTGCAATTAAAACCTTTTTATAATTTATAATTTTGAAGTATTTTGTTTACTGTATGTCTTTAGGGCTTTTCTTTGTTTTAACAGCATGCAGCTTGACAGAAATACACTGCCCAAAAAGGGATTAAGGTATATGATATTTTATTCAGCATGACTGCTGTTTCTCTGTTGTTCTGTAACTTCTTTCTATAATATATCATCTGTTTCTTGTTACTGTGTAAGCTGTATTGAACAACTAATAATACTTCCATTTATATTAAGAAATCAAATTTTTAAAAAGTTAATGTATTTTCTGTTTCTGGCAATGAGAAGAATAAGAATAATTTATAGGCTGCATCCTCAGCAATTGTAATAAACTGTATATTTACCTTGAAGATTTACATAGCTGAAAATGTCATTCCACCCCCACCCCCCCACCCCGGAATTGCTAAACTGTTTCACTGGAACTTCCAGATAAGTTTCAGATTTTGCTTTGGGTAGTCTCCTCTGACAATCTAAGTCAGCGACTCTCACAGTATAGTCCACTGACCTCCAGTGGTTTGCAGAAGTCCAGCAAGTGGTCTTCCATGCTTCATACATTCACTGGGCAGAGCCTGTTTGTGGTCTAGAGTCCACCTTCCTAATGTGCAGAAACACACTAAGAAATTCAGTTTGTCTGATCAAAACAATTTCAATAATCCCTCAAATTCATCAAGTATTTCACATGAAACAAGAACCCATTTGATTCAAATGTCATTTTAAAAACACTTCTCACTGCTCATAGTTTTCTGTTATTTACAGATTGGTTCCTTAAAAATTGCAAAGACATTATATCTTCCTTGTTCTTGGCTATCAGTCAACTGAAATCTGATTCTAAGTCCAACATTAGCAGTGTACTGTCAAGTAACTGAAATATTAAATTGCAATACTTTTTTTTCTTGCAATGCATATTACTAAGCAATAATCAATTGAGCTTAGTGGGACTTCTCAAGTAGATGTGTGAGAAGAAAAATATTATCAATCCTGATACCTATTTGGTTATCCAAATATACCCACCTCAACATGGATCAAGTGTTACCAAAGTCTTGCAGCCCAGCAGTCTTTTTCCATATATATGCAGAAATGGGTCTTTGATTAAGTTTTTTGGGGAGGGAAAGGGCAGCAGATACAAAGTCTAGTTTTAAAATATGCTTTAGAAAAATCACAGCACCATTTTTTTTTTAAAAAAATGTTTTTTTTAAAGTTTGCAAAATATTTGGGTGTACGTAGAAATGTAAGCACGGCATTGCAATCTGAACTGCCTGAAATGACTTCAGTGCTTATTTGCCATCGTAAGCCACTGAAGACTTTGTCATCAAATGTGGCTAGTGGGCTGTATTATACTGCTGCAGGTACATTTTTGTCCTTGGCAGCAATCCCCAAAAGTCTATGGGAACTTAAGTTTCCCAAGTCTTGGTTTTGGCAAACACACTTCTTCACAAGTGAGTATTTCTTCTGCACCTCTTATATCTATCCAATTAGTGGTAGAGAGGTACCCCAGGACCATTCTGAGGACAAATAATGTTTTGTCCCATCAGATGCACCATCAGGTGTCACTAACAAACCAAAATCATTTATTTTTATAGTGTTGATCTGTTCCCATTGTTTTCAAGTTTATCTGTGCATTTTGCTCCTCTAGCAAGTATATTACAAGAACTGATCACTGTCCTCTTTTCGCTACCAATTATTTTTTGAATGTGTCATTATGCTTGAATTCAGCTTCTGTTTTTGGTATACTAGAGTTTTAACATGTCTTCTGAACAAATTCCTCTGCATGTTTCTGCATTACACACTGGTTGTCTCTGTTAATGATTTGTCTGTCTTTTTCTTGGGTGATATTTATCCCAAATACCCTATTAAAAATCAACTGAACTGAAGGTGATCCTTGATACCAGTCTCTAGTCTTCGGATAAGTGTTGCACTTTTGTTGCATACGGCATAGGAATGTATTAAATTTGGCTGCGGTCATCTGTTTCAGGTATACGCCATCTTCTCGGCAGGCTGGTCAAGAAGAAGGGAAAGAGTGGCTGCGTTCCCATTCTACTGGAGGGCTACAAGACACTGGAAATCAGTCTCCCCTGGTATCTCCTACAGCTATGTCTTCCTCTGCAACTGGGAAATATTTCTCTAATTTAGGTAAGAAGGAAAAAATTGTGGTGTTACTTTATTCATTTTACTGCAGAATTATATCCTTCATTCATCTGGCAAAAGTAATCCCTATATATTTCCAGATTATGTTTTCTCATGTCAGTTACCAGTACTGCTGATTTTTGCAAAATTTCTTTTTCACCTTTCTGTGTGTCATTTTCTCATGAGGTTAAGGGCCTTTCAGAAATGTTTTCGCTATTTATTTCAAAGCAAGCACTGCTGAAAGTGGCTTGGTTTAACATCTGCTCAAATATTTGACATTGTGTGAAAAAAAGTGATAAATTTGTTTTCTCTAAAGGAACATTAATTAGAAGGATCAAAAATCTTCCCTGTAAGATCCTTAGAAACCAACTTTCCAAATGATAATTCCCACTTACTGTGTGTGAGGGAGAGAGGAAAAGAAAGACATATATATTTGAAATATTAGCTAAAAATATCTCTACCATGGAATTATCAAGTGCCATATATTTAGGATCATACTGTAAATATGTTTGGTATATTAGATAATCTGTTATAACTAAGAAAAAATTGTCAGAGGTATACAACTTTGCCTAGGCCAAGACCTTTACTTGGAGAGGGGTCATGGAAAAATTAAATTGTATTTTATTTTCCTTTACATTTAATTAAAATTACATATAGCTAGTACAATTCCTTATTTAATTGTTTACCCATTCAATCATGAAAAAAATACACTTTGTTAAATACTTCTGGAGGACTCTGGGGGCCACATCTAAAACTTTTGGAGCCACATGTCCCTAAGGTCACATTGTATACTAGGGAGTACCATGAGGTTAAATTCATCCTAGAAGGGGTTTCAGTTGTTTATAAAACATAACCAATATGTCACTTCATTCAGTGGATTTTCCTTAGAATGTACAGTACTATTTCATCCAAACTTATTAAAACTTTTGTTTGATATTGCAGTAAGTCCAACAAATTTATCTCAGTTCAAACTTCCTGGACCTAGTATGATGCGGTCAAACAGCATCCCTGCTCAAGATTCCTCTTTTGATCTATATGATGATTCTCAGCTGTGTGGTAGTGCCACATCCTTAGAGGACAGACCACGTGCCATTAGTCATTCTGGTTCATTCAGAGATAGCATGGAAGAAGGTAAGGAGGTGTGAAGCAGTATAGCATGTACAATGGTTGTGTTACTCATAGTTAAACCTATAGCCTAATTTAAGTTTATAGATATATTACAAGCAAATCATGGATTTGAACTAATTCTTGGTTTTGGTTTTGCTACCTATCATTTGTTCTTATTTCCACAGTTCAGTAGCCTTTGGAAGCAGAACAATACTGTTAAGTATGGTTTGTCAATAGCTAAAATAAAATCAATACAATGTTCTTAAATATAATAGGCCTATTCGTCCTTCATGAATATTTTAATCACTTCCCTTTGTTAAGTTGCAACAAATATACATATGCATTGCCTTTTGTGATTCTTCCTGGGACAGTTATTCACAGCCATGCCAGTTACTAAAGTTGCTGAAGATTTTTAATCAAATCAAAATAATATAAAATGAAATCAATCTTTATTATGATCATTAACCCGATTTTCATCAACCTGATTTTCTCATCATGAGTGCTGATTCCTTACGCACACATTACATGATTATACAAAAACATTGTTTTCATTTACACCAAGGTGTTCCTTCTGTTTTTTTGTGCATATCTGGCAGCATCCCAGATTTAATAAGCACTTGACTCTGGCACCTGCAGCAATCCCAGTTCATTTTGTTCTTCTGTGTTTTCAACAACCTGAGTTGGCTAGCCATCCATAGCTAGAGATAACAAAAATCAAAAATCACATCACTTCAATGGCCCAAGTGCTTTTGCTTCATAGAGGCTTAGTAGTGTGCAAAAAATTAGCAATATTCTAGATCAGTCTGGGTTAAAAGAGCAGGGCAAGTTTAACCCTATGCTTCTATTATAGTCCCACTATATATCAGGGGCCTCAATACCTTCCATTTGGATTGCAAAACAAACTACCATTCAGACCAATGGATGTTTTTTTCTCTGAAGCAAATAGCAGGCTGGAGTTCAGCATAAATCAAGATTCAATGAAGTGCAAAGGTCCTCCCTGTTCTGCCATATAATAATCCCAACCTGGACCAAATTTTTAAACCAACAAGTTCTCATCTGGATCAGGAAATCTGTGTTTGATATTTATTTTTTTTAAATGCTAACTGCTAAGTGTGGTTGCTATGTCTAGTTTTACCCTCAGCTACATATGCAAATTAAAATTGGTTTCCAAGTGATCAAATACTTTTAAAACAGAATCATCTCACTTACAGTGGAAGTGTCCACCTAGGAATAACAACTTTTATCTTCCATGAAATATGGAGTCCATACTGCAATTTACACCTTCTGTGTTTGCTTTGCCAAACATTGCTTTGCCAAATGGTGACATTCAGATGCTGTTTTGCTATCAGAGCAGAATAAATGATGTTGCTTACTGGAGTAACTGCAATACATTACTAAAATCTCCGTGTATGAGTGTTTTTAGCATAGAAAAATCATTGTGTAAGTGTGTGGAATGAAAGTGTACTTCTAAATAGGTAGTCTCTGTAATAGCTTTCTTTTTGGAGACAATTGCTTGAATTTAACAGAGATGTTCTGTTACTGAATTTGACAGGGAATCACTCCTGTTGCCTTATCAATATTTTTCTAATACCACCCTTGGTGTTTCTCTGTTTCAGTACATGGGTCCTCATTATCACTGGTTTCCAGCACTTCTTCTCTTTACTCCACAGTAAGTCTTGACCATATATTAAAGATCTTGGATGTTGAAGATCCCATGCATGTTTTTTAAATTGCCTTGAAAACACATTAACCTCTGGTATGATAACTGCTGCAAGATTATTATATGCACAAAAATGGAAAAACTTTGAAATACCCACGATGGAGGAATGGCAGGTGAAGATGACAGAATTAGCATAGATGGCAAAATTGACTTATTTGATTATAGAAAGGACAATAACTACATTTATTAGTGACTGGAGACCCCTTATGGACTTGTTGCTGAAAAAAGAAAAAAAATGGACTTGTGATTTATGGGTTTGATGATTAGAAAGGGTAGACTATGGAAAGGAGATTATTTTGTAACTTTAGAGAATCTAAGAGAGATCTCTTAGAGAGAGAGGGTAAAACACAAATGTACTTGTAACTGCTGTTAAGACCAGAAGCTATTTCGTTTCGTTTGGTTTCTTTTTTTTTTCATTCATCCATCCATCATCTATTGTATCATCTGTCATCTGTCATCTATCATCTATCACACACATTAACATCTGGCAACTCAGAAACAATTAAAACTTCTTACTGCTGTTTAAATGTAACACCTTCCTTGTGGTTTCAGAAATAGTATACCGCTACCTCCTTGAGCCTTTTTGGAATCTTTTGTTGTTTTCCTTCCTTCCCTTGAGAGTAAATTGTACAAAATTGTTTGCTGCTCATAGTTGATGTGCTGTACCTTACTGGCTTGTTTTTGTGCACTTTAAAGAGCAAGCAGCACAGTAATTGGCCACTCAGTGGATTGCTTTTCTTGAACTGAAAGAGGTTTGCCGATGTAGGAAATTACAGAGTGGCTATGACAGCACAATTTTGGAACCTGGTAATAAAATGATTTATTACCAGGCTATAGGTGTTTTTAATTATTAGTAATATTTCGTTTTTCCTTATGGAGGAAGTTTGTTTTGAGATTGTATGTATCAAGCAGTATGAAGTTATGACAGCTCATCACTAAAAATGTCATTACACACTTCATTCTTAAAAACCTGAATACTTCAAGTTTGAGAGTCTACTAGCCTCCCTGTAAATTAGTTGCTTGGTTACACATAGTATAAGTACCCCGTATGAATGTACATTTTTATCATAAGCTGGGATCCATTTACTAGAGAAAGGTTACTGGTGTTCATCACAGTCTTCCTTGAAATCTGAAATCACTTGTGTGGTGCTTTGGATGCCCAGTTTTTGAAAAGTATGGTTACTGACCCCTTGAGGTTACAGACTTGTTAGAAGGCCAATTGTCCATGAATTTCAAGATCACTACATGGATTAAATTGCTTCCTCTAAATGCAAATTCTACTTTTATTGTCTCTTCCCCACATATTCAGGCCATCAAACAATTTCTTCTAGAAGTTTATCATGTAATACTAATTTTATAATAAAGCCTGCAGGGTAAGGATATTTAATGTACTTTAAGAATGACATTTCTAAAAGTTGAATATCACAGTATTTACATAGTAGTTAACATATTTTCACTGTAGTTTTAAAAAGGGTCCTAGGCTTGGTTCAAAACATAATAAGCTGGAAATTTAAAGTTATTTATTTATTTATTTGTAAAATGTAATATTTAGCACAATACTTCATTATATATCTGACAATTGGTGGTTTTAAGTGCATACTGGACTTAAAATCTCATCTAGATATTAATAGGGTTTAATATCAAAAACTAATTCTTATAAACTAGAAAAATATGCATTTCTAGAGTCAGTTTCTAAAATGTTACTGCACCAATGTTAACTCCTGGCACCCATATAGATAGATTTTCTCCATGACAATCTTTCTCTAATCTGGCCTTTCAGGCCTTCCAATAATGCACCCATTGCCACTGTAACTGATCCCATCCACCTTGCTGCTGGTCATCCTCTTCTTCTCTTTTCTTCCACCTTTCCCAGCATTACAGCCTTCCCTAGAGAGCTAGTGTCATGTTCACTGTTCCAATGTTACCGCTGCATCGTAACATTTCGCATGTCATTTGGCTGATGAGTGTTTCGTCGGGGAGGGGAGGAGGATTCCATCTCGTGGGATTGTTATATGTTGGCAGCTGGATTGGAATGTGTTTGGGTTATCTCGTGTGTTCAAGGTTCCTTTCCCAGGACATCAGCAGAAATGGTTATCAGCACCTGGGGGGGGGGGGGAGTTTGCATCGGCAGGGCGAGGGGAGGGATTACATTTGAGCTGAGGGTTTTTAGTTTGTATTTGGCGCGCTTTTGCTCATTCTCAGCTTTCTCTGTATTTGCATACTATTCTTTAATAAATCGGATATCATTAAGTTCCTGCTTGTGAGTCTATTAGGGTAGGCAATCCTTACATAAAGCTGAGAATGTCAAAAAATTTACAGTTAGCCCCTTTCCAGATTTATTTTGTGAGGGAGAAGTGCTAGCGATGAGCAAACCAAATCCCCAAACTGCGGAAAGCGAGGAATCGAGTGAGGGGGAACCCGACTCCACGGTGATAAGAACAGAGAGGGTCCCTGCTCAGGAGCTCTCGGAAATTCGGGAGATGTCGAGCTCCAGCCTGGAAGAAGAGGAGGTTGGAGGTAAAAGAGCCCCTGAACCGACCGGCGAGTCGCCAGGCGAGATGATCACCTGGGATGAAACACAGGAACCCCTACCAGGGACGTCCAAAACATCTTGGAAACAATGGTACCCGATGTCCCCAACCGTGGTGAGGCAGGAGGGAAAGGAGGATTCCCAAACCCCTGACCGTATAAGACTGGTGGAGGCCAAATTGGAGTCAATAGAATTTATGCTTCAAAAAATATCAATGGACTGGGGCCCTCGGGAGAGGAGGAGAGGGGAGTCTAGTAATAGGCATTCGTCCCCTTCTTCGCCCCCCCCTTCTTCGGAAGAAAGGAGTAGGACCCGGCACAGAGAGGAAGAAAGGGCACCAAGGGTGTGAATTTCAGAGTCCCCTCCTCGAGAGCGGAGATCCCTGGGAGCTAAAAGAAAGTCCGACCGCCCAGCTGTGGTGAAGGGACCGCCCGGAGTGGGGGTTAAGGACTTTACAGTTAAATTTGACAGAGATCCAACTAAGTTATCATTCTTCCTTACCAATGCAAGGAGTTATATGGATGAATGGGTACCATATTTTCGTTCAGAAAGAGCCAAGATTAATGCCATTGCCACTAAGCTGAAGGGGCGGGCTGCCGATTGGTATGTGCAGTTATGTCAATCGGATGCTCCTGAGCTGGAGGAGTTCGAAGAATTCCTGTGGGCATTGAAGCTACACTTTGAAGACCCATTAGCTGCATCGTAACGTTTCACATGTCATTTGGCTGATGCGTGTTTCGTCAGGGAGGGGAGGAGGATTCCATCTTGTGGGATTGTTATATGTTGGCAGCTGGATTGGAATGTGTTTGGGTTATCTCGTGTGTTCAAGGTTTCTTTCCCAGGACATCAGCAGAAACAGTTACCAGCACCTGGGGCGGGGGGAGTTTGCATCAGCAGGGCGAGGGGAGGGATTACGTTTGTGCCGAGGGTTTTTAGTTTGTATTTGGCACACTTCTGCTCATTCTCAGCTTTCTCTGTATTTGCATACTATTCTTTAATAAATCAGATATCATTAAGTTCCTGCTTGTGAGTCTGAGTCTGTTAGGGTAGGCAATCCTTACAGCTAGATCTTCACATAATGAGTCTGAAGTAGGATAATTTGAGCCTGGTCATTTGTGCCTTGAGTGAAAACTCTAAATTGATTTGTTCAAGGATCCATTTGTTTGTTTTCCTGGCTGTCCCCAGTATTCTCAGCAGTCTTCTCCAACACCAAACTTCAAAAGAATCAATACACTTCTTATCCTGCTTCTTCAAACTTTCACTTCTATAGAGTGTTACAGGGAATACCATGACTTGCACTATTCTGATCTTTGTAGGTATAGACACATCACACCATTTGAATATCTTTTCCAAGGCTTTCATAGCTACTCTACCAAGTGCTAGTGAGCAGCATATTTCTTGACTGTTTCTTCTTTTATTATTGGTGGTTGATCCTAAAAGACAGAAGCTATCTACAATTTTGATATCTTCATTATCAATTCTAAGGCTGGTTGTTGTATTTTCATTAGTTTGAAATTCTCTATATTTAATTCTAGTCCCATTTTTTCACTGTGTTCCTTGACTTTTATTATGAGAGCTTGCAGATCCTCTGCGCTTTCAGCTATCAGAGTAGTGTCATCAGCATAGTACATGATATATAATTTTATTTTTATATATTTATTGTTTTAGTGAGTATTTTGTTGTAAACTGCCCAGAGTCCCTCCGGTGGGAGGAGATGGGTGGTGACAAATTTGATAAATAAAATAAAATAAAATAAAAAGTACAGTTATTGATGTTTCTTCCTCCAGTTTTAAAACTCATCTTCTTCCAACCCAGTTTCCCTCAATATATAGTCAGCATATAGGTTGAATAAGTAAGGGGAGAGTATTCAGCCTTGTCTCACTCCTTTGCCAACCTGGAGCCAATCTGTTTCACCATGTTCTGTCCATACTGTGGCTTCCCGACCTTTATGTAAGTTTCTCATGAGGACAGTGAGATGTTTTGGGATTCTCATTTATCTAAGCACATTCTATAACTGACACAATCAAATGGCTTTCTATAATTAATGAAGCCCATATTGATTTATTTTTAGTATTCTTCCACTTCTCATTTATCCAGTGTGCACCAGGATGTATATGACCCATTTTGGGACTCCTGGGTTGTGCTGATAAAATTTGGCATCAAATTCCTGAATTTCAGCAGTGCAATTTTTTTCACATTTTGGGGACAGACAAATTAGAACTTTGCATGCCTTAATACAACTATTCTGGACAGAAAAAAACAAACAAACATCTAAAATCTTGTAAATGGTTTGAAATCACCAAACCAGTTGTCATTGACCCTGTGCCTTCATAGACCCTAAAAATAAACAAAAGAAAAAATACAAATATGAAGGAAAAAAATTCCCCAACTGTAATTTATATTGATATTATTATCAGGCTTTTCCTCAGTGGGCTGAGTTGAAATTAATGAAGCAAGCCCACAAAAATTCAAGAACTTCAGATAAGTAATTTACTGTAGAAAATCCAAGAAGCCATTACAAAAAATATTCTAGCAAAGTCCGAGCTTTATTTAGAATAATTGGTGGGTAGTTTTTGTTTTTTATGGTTTGTTTTGAATTTTTTTTCTTGCCCCTTTTTCATAGAGAGCTAGAAGCAATTATCTTTTGGATGGGAATACAATTGTCATCTGTTCTTTGGTTTGGTAACAGTCTGATGTAGTACCAGGCTGATTGCCTTTGAAAGTGTGAGAAGTGGTTTCACAAAAGCTTGGATAATTTGAAAAATTCAGAAGCTCACAATCTACATTTACATCATACAGTTAATAATAACATTAACTGACACCATTAAGAAAGCTGACAATATACAACCACCCTAATCAAATAACAAATAAATAAATGTATTAATGGAATTATATATCAGCACATCAAAAAAAATCAGTCAAGAATAGCCTTTTCAAGATTTCAATAACTTAACCCTCTCCTATGTCACTTTTCAACTACTTGACAATACTTTTTCATCATCATTTGAGGATCTAACTGTGATAATGGAAGTTGAAGTACTTTTTATTACATGGGCATGGTATTCTCTTGGATTTGAAATCTACAGCATGATTTGTTCTTTAAGGACATAATCATTTATTAGCAATACCCCTGCTGATCTTCATAGACAACTGGGGTAAAACTCATTCAGTTCAAATACGTTTCAAGGTACATACTATCAGGATAAGAGGTACAGGACGATTTTTGCTTTTGCTTCAATAGTACATCAGAGAATCAGTCACCCTCCTTTATTCATTATATCTGTATCTTTTGAGCAATATAAACTTTGGTAAAACCTGTTTTCATTTTTTTCTTTTATTCTTCCTTCTGCTTTTATTCATTTACTTTAAATATTATATTTCAAAGTTCATAAAATATCCTTGAGTCTTTCAACAGCACCATAACTTAAACAGCATGCACAAAGCAGTCCTGTCTGGTCATGTATTTTTTTTTTTCAGAATTAACTGATCCGGTCTAAACTGAGAGCAGCAAGGACATGAGTGCCCTGGGCTAGAAAGGATATGAAAAAAAAACAGCCCAGTTACAAGCCATAAAACATTGGCCTGATTGCAATACTCAGAACAGCTGGAACACTCAACCTGGCAGCTCTTGAAACTGCACAATTTTATTTCACGCTTCACACTGTTTTGTTTTATACTTGGGATAAAATTCTCAGATTTAAGTGTTTTGTTTTGTAGAAGAATACTCAAAATGGCTTTTTGTTTTAAGATAGGCATGTTCTGAGGGTCAGTGGTTTTGCATATCTCTCCTGTTCATGATTCTGTGTTAATATTCAGTAAAGGAGGAGACACAACTTCAATTGCTTTAACTATAGCTTTAAGAATAATAGTCTTTGTTATGGAAATTTCTATAGAGCTCTTCACTAGGCATTATTTGAGCAGCCTTTCTAAAAGGAAGCTGTCCAAAATAATATTAAAACATCTGGGTTTATGGTAGTGTTAGTAAGCTTTAGAAGTATTTTATTCTGATATCCTTTGAATCTCTATTTAGATTAAGTATATCAAATTCATTTGGACTTGCTTCCAGGTGACCGTTTATAGAATTGCAGCCAGTAACCCCAAACTCTGATAATATTCCAAGTTATTAAAAGACTCAAAAGTATTTACAATTTATATTCTCAATCTAATTCTTATCTACAGTTATACCTGGGAATTAATTTTTAGTTAAGCCCTTTGTTTTGATATTTTTCTTTTCTTTTTTTGATAATCATGTAGATTCCAGGCATGTGTGTGTGTTTCTTTTAAAGATACTTGAAGAGTGAAAACAAAAAAGAGAATGTGGGAAAAAATAAACCATACAGTATTTGGTACATAAAGAATTTACAAAATATTAAAAAGTTTTTTATAAATAACTACTTTATCTTCCCTCTAGGCTGAAGAAAAGGCACATTCAGAGGTAAATATAAATATACTTACTATATAATATTCAGTAAATTAAAATAGTTGTGGCTGTGTGGCATTTTTCTTATATTTAACAATCCAACTTTGAAGATGTTCTTCCAAGACCCTGTTTCAAGTGCTCCAGCACCTGAGGCAGGTGACTCTAGACAAGGCCCTTTTAATAGTGGGTAGTCTTCTCTATGATATGTCGTTGTTATCGTTTCATAAAAATCTCAATATTTACTACAGCTTTTTCTTGGGTGTCTTAACCTAAGCACCTCAGTTTCAAATACATACCGGTTTCAGTTTGAATAGTGCTTACAACTTTGTACTATATTTTGATGCTGCATTTATTTGTGTGCTATTTCCTGGATATGTACAGTAACAAATATGTTGCTGCATACGGGTATGATTATCAGTAAGGCTAGAGATCAGGAGGCTGTGACTTCTAGTCCTGCCTTAGGCCTGAAAGCCGGCTGGGTGACTCTGGGCCAGTCACTCCCTCTCAGCCCAACTCACCTCACAGGGTTGCTGTTGTGGCAGGAGGAGGAAGGAGTAATAGGTATGTTCCCTGCCTTGAGTTATTTATAAAAAATAATAAAGGTGGGATAGGAAATAAATAGATAGATAGATAGATAGATAGATAGATAGATAGATAGATAGATAGATAGATAGATAAATTTATCCTGTCATCTGCCCAGACCAACCACCACTGTATTGAAACTATTTTAAAACGATCAACTACATTTTTACAGTAATATTTTTATAATCGAATATTGTAGGCTTGCTGAAGAGTAACTGCAGTCTTTGAGGGAATTATTTTGGGGCATTTCACCAGGTATATAAATGGTTAAACCCTTTCTTCACAAGTTTAATACTAACATTTTGTATCAGAGCGTAATTCAGCATTCACTGACTCCAAAAAAGATATTTCTGAGCCCTTAAATGTATGTTTATGTACAGTATTTGTGTGTTAAGCAGTGAACTGCATATTGTTCATTAATAGAATGTCAAAACAGTGGGATTTATTTGCACAAAATGTGGGATGGGCAGCAGCTTAGATAGCTTTAAAGGAGGCTAAACAGTTGTGTGACTGATAAGTTGTCACAAGCTACACTTTGGTCATGATAGCTGTGTTTTTTCCAGCATAATATCCAACATGCCTATGGATATCAATTGTTGGCGAAGAGTGGGAAAATGTTATTGCTCACATATTTCCAAGGTGGGATGAAGATGGCTCTTTATTCTAGGAAGCATTTGATAATCATACACATATGCAGCAATATATTTATTACTGTACCTATCCAGTAAATAGCACACAAATAAACGCAGCATCAAATTATAGTACAAAGTTGTAAGCACTATGAAGGGCAGGATACCGGATTAAAGAAGTCTTTGATTTGATCCAACGGGGCTCATGTATTCTTTAACAAAGTATTTAATATACCAATCAAACACACAACTGGGAACAAAAGACACCAGCTATGTTTTGTGCTCTAAATTAGATTATTAAAGCAAGTGAATAAAATGTCATATTTTAGAACACTTTGTGTTTGCTCTCATATCCAGCAAATTCATAAATTACGGCGGGAACTGGTTGCATCTCAGGAAAAGGTGGCGACCCTAACATCGCAATTGTCAGCAAATGTAAGTTATTTATTATCATAATTAATAATTTCTATATAGTTTTGTTCTGCATATATAGCCACAGTAAATCTGGGAAAGATCACTTTCACCGCCACTTAGGGGAATGAAGTATTAGAGATGATATCCAGGATTTTACATGAGCTGTGTGTTACATCACAAACAAATGTCGAGAGAATTCTTCCAACATGAGTGTACTAATAAATTCTGCTAATAAATCGTGAAAGTGTATTTAAGTACCAGCTGCACAAAAGCAGCAGCAACATCAACAAAACAAAACAAAAAAGGAAGGGGGCATTAAAAGACAAATGTCTGAGAATGCATTAAAAATATGTTAAAACCTTTCTACTGTTCTTCTAATAAGCAGAACTCCATACAAATAAATTATTATTATAGTTCCTGGATCAATGAGAATCTCCAGAGGCACAATGATTACTGGCTGCTTTTGTCTGAAATATTTTATAATATTTGAGTTTATGAGCAAATATAATGATTAAGCATACAGTAGGAAGTGGTGAAAAGGCCTAAACACTGAAAATTGATTATGTGCCATCAAGTTGGTGTAGACCCTTAGCAACCACATAGATTTTATCCATGTTGTTTTCTTGGTAAAAATACAGAAGTGGTTTACCACTGCCTTCTCCTGTGCAGTATGAATTGATGCCTTTGCCATTGTCACTAAAGTGATCATCTGCCTCCTGCATCTTCCTATATCACTGATGCCCAATATAGGTGCCTGCTTACTTTAGCTGGGCAGCTGGGATGACCTTCACGCCTTGGGTGACCCTCCTGGGGATATATACTCTTGACATACACTCTGAACGTTCTTCATTCATCCCTCCCAGGAAACCATAGCACCACACTGAGACAGCACAGAAGGGCTTGCAGGAGGAGTTGGGGGGATGAAAGAGCTCCAATATGGTGTTAATTTATAGAGATGGAAAACTATATGTAGGCTAGGTATAATCAAATATGAGGATTAAAGTAAGGAAATCCCTCTCCCTACATTATCCATGCAGGAGACAATATTGGTAATAACTCCTTATTTATTTAATAAGGTTGCCCAACTCAAACAGTATGACTCAGGGCAGCAGACAAGAAAAAACACAACAAATTCAATATGAAAAACAACAATGCATAAAAACCAACTAAGCAATAAAATGGTGATCAGATTAAACTATACTGTACTGCAACTCATCCAAACTGGGAATCTGCTCAACCTGACTTTAAGGCCTGGGGAAAGAGATTGGACTTGACTGCAGGGTTGGGTCCAATTGTAGATCATTGCAAAAAGGTATTTTTATATGGAAAAATGTTTTGTGTGGGGATCTATCATCCTTCACTTTGCTAAATCTCTGGCTTATGCTTAATCCAATGGAGAAAGAGTGAAGTCTTATCGCAAGCATAGTAGAGAAGGCATGCAACAGATAAACTGGCAAGACACTCTCCTTGCCTTCTGCAGTGGGGAAAAATGTGGAGTAGTTTGTCTGACTCGTCACTCACTGGTTGTGGAATGAATGTGCCAGAGAAACAGATTTGAAGGCTGGTAGTGGTAGAAATCAAGAAGGAGAAGTGCTTTGAAGAAGGTACTCATCCAGTAAGATAGGATAGGGTCAAGGGTAAGCCTACATGTCAGAATTCCTCATCCTTATCATACATTCTCTTCTAGACGTAAACTACTGTCATACACTTAGTCATCCTCTTTTATGGGAACTGTTTTTTATTTTTTTCATTTGAATTATATTTAAAACTGCCTTTTTAATGATTTTCTACTTCTAGTAAAAAGTCACCATTACTCAATCAGTATTCACACAAAACCCAGTGAAATCAGCAAGGCTTACACAAATATGCATGGCTACAGTTAAAGCATTTTCTCATCAGCAAGAGAGTGATAAACATATCTTTTCTATTGTCTATCTAGTCCATAAAGTAGTATAAAAGACAAAAGAAAGTAATTAAATTTTATTTAAAAATAGAAGAGATAATTGAAATTTTGAATTTCTATGGAATGAGTTTATATTTCAAAGTACAGTAATTATCACTGTCAGAAAATAAACATTAGCTTTAGAAGGTCCTGGAGGAAACATTATTTAGACCCTTTTGAGTCAAATATCAGACCGGGCGTAATACTGAGACAGTATTGATCATGATTGTCAATGACCTCTGGTAAAACCAGAATAGGGATGAGGCAACCATCCTTGCTCTCCTTGATCTTTCATCAGCATTTAATACCATTGATCATGCTTTCCTTCTAGACTCCCTATGAGGAATAGGAGGGGGGGGGCAGTGTTGAAGTGGTTTTCCTCTTTTCTCTTGCACTAGTTGCACTCATTCAGATATTCAGTCATGCCTTAGTCCCCTCACATGGACTGTGTCAATGTGCTCAGTATGGGATTTCCATTGAAGACCACTTGGAAGTTGCAGCTGCTCCAGAATGCCGGGCATAGGCAGTTATGCACATGCCACAACATATTTATATAATACTTCTGCTTCATAGTTGCCATTTACTTAATGGGTGAAATTCAAGGTGCTGGTTATCCCTTATAAAGCTCTTCATGGCATAAGGCCTGGCTATCTAAGTGACCATATGCCTCCATTAGTTGCTTCCCAGGCTGTAAAATCAGATAGAAGTGGCATGCTTCGGGTCCCATTGATTAAACAGTGTCATATGATGGGACCCAGACACTGGGCCTTCTCTGTTGCAGCACCTGCCCCCTGGAATAGCATCCCCATGAGATTTGTACATTCCCCACTCTGATTTCATTTATACAGCCCCTAAAAATCTAGCTTTTCCTCCAGGCCTTGAACTAGGGTGTGTGATGGGACGATTATGGTAATACTTTGTGTTCAGGTCCTGTATTTTATTGTTATTTCAGTATGTTTATTGTTCTTTTTAATTGTATATTATTTTGAATCTATTTATAACATTATGCACTGCCCAGTGGAGTATATATATCATGGAGTCAGGCAGCCTTATAAATTGGATGGACAGATGGACAGACAGATAGACAGACAGACACATGGATAGGAGAGGAGAAACATTACCCAAAACAATGTTTGGCTAGCCTTTATCCTTCCTTGGGAAAAAGGGAATCCCCAGTAAGGGTTTTTGGAAGCTGCACTTAATTTCTGAAATTTATGAGGTGATGAAACCCCCTTCTTCACTGTTCTCTGTGATTTAAAAGCTCAACACTCTTACAAAACTAGTGGGCTTGCTGAAGAGCTTCTTCCTCAGTACTTCCTGGAATGGCTATATGATGATGCAACATTGTTGTTTTTAATGTTAATAATGGTGAAAGAGACCTCTCAAGCACCTTTTATATATTAGAAAGTAA
Organism: Candoia aspera; assembly: GCF_035149785.1. Classification (NCBI taxonomy): domain Eukaryota; kingdom Metazoa; phylum Chordata; class Lepidosauria; order Squamata; family Candoiidae; genus Candoia; species Candoia aspera. The sequence continues at coordinate 42,898,025 of NC_086159.1, read as the reverse complement.
ATCATGTTCATTCCTAGGTTTAAACTGGTTTTTTTCCTTCTATGAATTATCCCCACTCTTGAGCACCTTCTATGAAATCCAGTTCTTGTGATAGTTTTAGTCATTTTGAACTTAGACCAAACACTCCAATGACGAGAGAGAAGAGAGAATTCCTGAGAAACAAAACTTCAGGCTTCTTCATAACTTTAGTCGTTAGGAAAGAGGCAGCTGGGTGAGAAACATTTGCACTTCTCAAACACCAGTCTTCGTTCTTGTGCCCTGCTAGAGAAATGGAAAGACTTAATATCTTACAGATCCTAAATATTTCCAGATCTGCCCCCAGCACATCCCAGATGCCCTGTTTCTGCTGTTATGGCTGCCAGAGTATTAAGCATTCAGCTATAGGGACAGTGGATATTTCACCATCTTTCCAATATGTATTTTCATAGACCATTTTTATATCACTGCTGTTTTTGTTTTATTGACATTACCCAAGGACACCTGCTGGGGTGGGGAGTTGATCCTGATTGAAACTGCTCTGTATTAATACAGGAGGGGCCAATAGCTTGTTTTAAATTCACATATAAGGAAGATATTTATTTATTTAACAGATCTATAAGACTCATACATGGTGACCCCAGGCAGCTTTTGGAATTAAAAACCATAAACATTCTCCAAACAAATGGGGAATATTTAAGACTTTTGCTCCACTCACTGTGATTTCAGTCAGTATTTTCCTCCTGTGTTTATATTAGCCTAAAGACAACATAGAAATGCAGCTGTATGCAACTTGTTTAGCAAACCATATAATGTAGTCCTTATCCTCTTTTACTATAGAATCTCTTGTTTAAAACTTTCATTGAAAATGCAAGTGTTTGACAAAGATTTCTAGTATTGTTAATACAAACAAAAATGGTAAAGAAGACCAGCAATATAGTATGGAAATATTTCCACACATTTGAAGAACAAATGTAAAATTAAAATTGGAATACATACTGTACATTTGAGCAGGTAAGGGTATGGTTGAAGAAATTACTCTAAGTAGAAGCAGATTTGTGTTGGAAATAATGATATGGCAAAAATACAATCAAGCTTATTTTCCAGATTTTACTGAATGCTTTTAAATCCTGGTTGCATATGAATGCTTCCCCTTTGTCACAGGCCCATCTTGTAGCTGCATTTGAAAAGAGCTTAGGGAATATGACAGGCCGGTTGCAAAGCCTAACAATGACAGCTGAACAAAAGGTATGTTTGAACCAGCAGATGCTTTAATGGGGAAAATCTAATTTAATCTAAAGGGACTGACTTATATTAGAGTTTGTAGTGAAGGAGGAGTATAAGAAAAACAAACTGGTGCATCTTTCTTTCATGACGCATGCTATCCAAAGCTTCACAAAGGCTCTGTAAGAATCACACTACTCATCATTAGAGTTAGCAAGCTATATCAGAAAGAAGAGTGAAGATAAAATCTTTCATTTTCAGGTTTTAATTAAAACATTTGTGACTCTGGATTTAATCTGTATTGAAAGATTTAGCAACAAAAGCTGGGTATAAACTGACAGGGGTAGTTGTTCCAGTCTGAGAGCATTATCAGAATACTAAATATTAGACAAAATGTTTCAAGGAGAGAAAAATAACCCTGTTTTTTAGCCTTTCTGTCAGTGTTGTCTTGAAGGGAAAGGGCAGACAGATTTAGCTTGACTTCACTGTTAAGAATATTTGATATAATACCTGACATGTAAATTTAGGATATAATTTTGGTTTAATGTTACATTGTGTGACTAGGTGTTGCTTTGTTTATGAATCACCTTGGCATTACAATATACGATTTTCCAAAGAACTCCTGAAAGAGTTTGTCTTATTTCCAAGAAGTATTTATAGGAATGCAAATTTGTTCTAAAAATGAATGAAAAAATTAGGTAAATCAAACATTTCCCTTTACATTAATTTGTAGATTGTGTGTATGTGTGTCTCTCTGTGTATGTTATTTAGAATGCTACATAAAATTACAAAAGATTCACAGTGTGAGAAAAAGGGAGAGCAGTGAAGCTGGCAAGAAAAACGTTATAGCTGTTAGGCTGTTATCTGTGCACTTTTTAAAATTGCCTTTAAATGACAGGTGGTTTGGTGCTAAAGAATCTCATGTAATAGAACCAAACCAGAGCAGTTCCCACTAGAAAAAGTATAGCTGAGTCTCCCACCAAAAGTGATAGCAACTTTATAGGAATGTGTAGGTAAAGGTAAAGGTTTCCCTTGACGTTAAGTCCAGTCGTGTCCGACTCTAGGGGGCGGTGCTCATCTCCATTTCTAAGCCTTAGAGCCGGCGTTGTCATAGACACTTCCGGGTCATGTGGCCAGCATGACGACACGGAACGCCGTTACCTTCCCGCCGAAGCGGTACCTATTGATCTACTCACATTTGCATGTTTTCGAACTGCTAGGTGAGCAGGAGCTGGGACTATTAACGGGAGCTCACCCCGCCGCGTGGTTTCGAACCACCGACCTTCCGATCGGCAACTCAGCGGTTTAACCCGCAGCGCCACCGCATCCCTAGGAATGTGTACTTTATCAAAAAGAAAAACTATAAAACAGAAAAAAAAAAAACCATTGTTTTTCTATTTTTTGTGTTTTATAACTATTTACTTGGTGGATCTTCCATTCAGAGTCCTGGAAAAAAAATTAATGGATTCAGTTTGGATGCATGGAAAATGAATTATTTGAAACTTAAAAGTAAAAATAAATGGGAAAAATGAGGGATAGGGAAATTCTGGGAGTTGAAGTCCATGTATCTTAAAATTGCTGAGGTTGAGAAATACTGATATAAATGACAAATGATTCAATTACAGAATGACACAAGTGATGTAAATTTAAACAAATGTCATAATTTAGATTTAATTTAATGGAGCTAGCAGACTCTTCCCCCCACCCCCCATGGTGTGTTAAATCAAGGTTTTACTGTACTGACATTGACCTTGATAAGGTTTTCTAAATATCTGAGTACGTACTTTAAAAAAAAAATCTTTCTTGGTTTGACTAGCAATAAAGATTTTAAAGGACTTTAATCTTCATTATATAAAATGAGAGCTGCAAACATCAACATTAGAAACATTTAATTTCAAATGTGCATTACACTTACTAAATAATTTCATACCACATTTTTTCCCTGCATTACATGTGAAATACAATGCATGTCTTCATAAATGTTTATACTTTCCCCTCTAAAACTGTTGCTGTGCAGCAGGTTGTAGAGATGAATAACTTAAATAACCTAAAGACTTTGACACTTTATTAGCGAGATGGGAAGCATACATGAAACCTAATTTTCTCCTTAGTTTCACCTCCATTTTCCACCTCCATCTTCCTTTCACTCCATTATGTGTGTTTTTACCCCAGAGGATAAAACATGATTACTTTGTCACATTTTGAGCCTTTCCCTCCTGTTCCCAAAGGAATCAGAACTCATAGAACTACGGGAAACCATTGAAATGCTGAAAGCTCAGAACTCGGCCGCACAGGCTGCTATTCAAGGAGCTCTGAATGGCCCTGACCACACTCCAAGAGGTAGGGGATTCTGCGTCATTTTTTTGTGGTTGTAAAGGGAGCTCATTTCCTCTCTGGAGAACTAATTACCACCTTTCTGTTTTTTCAAAGGATGGTATTTGAGCCAAGTTTGCAGATACTTCCATATGAAAAATTATTTATATTTGCAGTGTGTCCGTTTCTAAAAAAAAGTGCAACTCCATTCATTTCCAAAGATTTTGACTTCTTTTGAGGAATTACTAAGCAATCCTGAGTGGAGGAATAGCATGACATAACTATTTTGGTATCAAAATCCTTCATAGCTCAAGGCAACTGTGTGGAAGACATGTGGAAGACATGGAAAGGAATGCTGAATTTTTTAGTTTTCTATCCACTTACATTAAATGAGAATGGGAGATGGAATAAACTATGCCAACATTGGCATAGACAGGATCATGCTGCCTTTAAGGGGCAACCAAATCACTTTGGACCCATCAGATCTCTAGGACTACATTTCCTTTTGTTCCATTTCTAGACCTCTCTGGGTCCAATGAGGCCTCTGTAAAATCCCTCTCCACCTTATTTTAATCACTTCTAGCAGGTAATGCAAGGGTTTTAGGATGATTCTCTTAGTTATCAGATACATCTTTTGGCTTCCTTTAGCATGTCATCTCTTCAAGCACTTTCAAATCATGTTTATCCCAGTAAGAATGTGAAGTATATGGCTGCTTTAGTTTAAAACTTTGGCTGAATTATGCACATTGACTTGGATCCTTAGTTTTTCTTTGCACAAGAACAATTGTTATTAAGTATCTTCTCTAAACTGTGAGCCATCCAGAAGCCATTCCACATGATGTTCCAACAGATATGAGCAGGAGGGGAAAAGGAAGCTTCAGAGGAGGACAGAACATAAGCAAGCATAGTTCCATGAATTTAAACTCTGTTCCTCTGTTCTGGTTTTAGAAAAAAACAATCAAGAATAATCAGGAGATGCGTTAGTTGTTTTATATCCTTCCTTAAATAGTCACAATTATAGACTGAATTAAGGCTATAGGAAAGTTTAAGATACCACTTGAAAGACTAGAAAAGAGTTACATGGGGAAAGAGGATATGTCCACACTGTTCCCTTCCTCTTTATATTACAGATTTGCGAATAAGACGACAACATTCCTCTGAAAGTGTTTCCAGCATCAATAGTGGTACAAGCCATTCAAGCATGGGTAGTGGTAATGATGCTGACTCTAAGAAAAAGAAAAAGAAAAATTGGGTAAGTACTCTATAAAGTTAAATTGACTGCCTGTCCTTTTGTATAAGTCTTTGGTTCATAAATAACATAATGATCCATGTAAATCACTGTTTTAATGTCCTCCTTAAATATAGCTGTTGATGCTGATATAGTAGATAGTTACATATTTTTTGCACCTTGATCTATTACTGTTGATGTACCAAGTAAATTCAGATCACTACGTAGTAGCAGACTTCACAAGTCCCCATATTTCAGTTCACTATATAAAATATATTAATTGTCCAGAGTACTTTATAGGAGTGTCCATGGAGTATGGTTAAAAAAGTCAAGATGGCAGCCACAAAGGTGCAATCAAAGCTTGGACTGGTTTTTTTTCCCCAATGTTTGTCGCACATAAAAAACAGGCAGAACTGATTGCATTGTTGCAGTTGCTATCTCTTTTGACCACACTCTGTAGACACCATTGATAGTTTATTGTACCATGAAGGAAATGTAGTAAATATCTTGAAAATGTAAAGAAAGATAAAGGACTGGAATTGAGAAAGGTGCTACAAGAACTCGAATTTTACTGAAATAAGAATAGGAAAATACTTTTATTGTTTAAAATATGTTTATTACACAGGTAATATTTTAAAAAAAATACTGATTCCAACGTCATTCCCTTGATTTGTAATTGCACACTCTTTCATGTTTCTGCAAGGTGAACTCTAGAGGAAGTGAGGTGAATATAAAACCCTGGAAAATTTGGCATGCATCTCAAAGAACTCTTTCTTGGCATGATTGCTATTCATTTTGGCAGTAGGCTTTTGTACCCTTCTGAAATATTATTCTTTATGTCTCCTTAGTTTTTCTCTATTCATTTGACCTCCAACTTTGAAATCTAGAAAGGGGAAGTGTCGCCAAAATCCATTTCTTTCTTATTAGAAAACATAAACAGGGGAAAGAAACGCTGGATAATGGTTAATCAGTTCTTAACCTCCCAGTTCTTGAATAGGGATGGAAGAGAAAGTTGGTTCACATTCATAAAAACCAACCTGATTTGTGCTTTCCAAAGTAATATGCCAACTGGAATGCAATTTTTCCTCTATTTTGGCCCTTTTCCAAATAGTGCAATGCAGTTCTCCAAACAAAATGTCTGCCAAAATACACACATTAGAGAAAACTGCATATGAAAAGGTGGATATTAGCAGATATTATTATAAAAATGCAGATACTAGTGAAAACTGCATATGAAAAGGTGGATATTAGCAGATATTATTATAAAAATGCAGATACTAGTGAAAACTGCATATAAAAATCTGTATCTTAAGAGAAAAACATACAAAATGAGCTGATATTTTTATCAACAAAAGTCAAAAATTGATCTGATGAACAGGGAAATAAATATATACTTCAAATAAATTGAAGTTCCAGCAAACAAAATACATATATAAATATGCACGTCAATTCTTTTTATGAAAGAAAATATTCCAAAGTTTAGCTGAAGAATCATTCAGATAGTAAAACAACTATTGGGGAACCATATTTTTTTTCCTTTGTTTGAGTAACTTGTTTGTTCATAGGAAGCTTTTGACAGCTCAAACATAATAGTTTGGTGCTTATTACAAACCTAGCTTTTGCCATCTCAACTACTGAAATAAATGGCTGTTTGGCTATTCTGAACCTTTCAATAACGGATAAGAGCTTCTTGACAATAAAGGCCATGCTTGCGTACATGAACTTGCTTCTTTAAAAGAACTGCAGCAAATGCCTTCTCTTTCCCAACCCTTTCAGCTTCTTGTCCGCAGAAAAGCAAACATATTGCAGCTTCAATATGCTTATTTCTGATCAGTGCTACTGTAGAAGTAGTAGGGTCTAATATTTCTGAGAAAAAGTCTCCTCCCTAAAATAATGCACAATATCATGTTGATTGGAACTCAATGTATTTTATACACCAATTATTTATTTTTTTTAAAAAAACAATGCACTTATTTAAGACTGATCATCTTAAAGTGAATGCCAGAGAGATGGTGATTTCACTGGAGATGTGGGGTTTTAAATGAGTATCTGTTTATCGATACAGTTCGATTGTGCAGATTTCCCCATAACACAGTGCTCAGTTAATTTTAAAAAGCACCCTGTCATGTTCCTGAAGATACTGTTGCACATGTTAATATTCTGCTTTGTCTATATACTTACTTTAGGTAGTAGCTAGATTGGCCTCTGCAAACTAACTTCTCATATGAAAAGAAATATTTGAGCTCTCTCAAATATGAAGAGAGCTAAATCATCAAAGATAATTCTCATCCATTGACATTCCTTTCTTTTCTTCTAGCTAAGGAGTTCATTCAAACAAGCTTTTGGGAAGAAGAAGTCTGCAAAACCTCCTTCCTCCCATTCTGACATAGAAGAAGTCACAGATTCATCTCTTCCATCCTCACCTAAATTACCTCACAGCTCCGGAGATTGTGGATCTACTTCAATCAGGCCATCCCAATCAACTTCTCTGTATGTTTACACTTTTTGGAAAAGTTTATCTTCAAAAGTGTTAATTTTTATGAGTAATATTTTTGGAAAATATACCACTATTATTTCTGAAATGTGATCATGTGCTTCCAAGAGGTATTGCCTCTGTCTTTAAATTCAAGCCATCTTAATTCTGTACAGGTAGTCCTTGCTTAACAACCACAATTGGGATCAGCAACTCTGTCACTAAGCGATGTGGTCATTAAGCAAAATGTGACTGCGCCTGACTTATGATGTCACTTCCACTGCAGTTGTTAAGTGAATCACCAGTGGTCATTAAATGAGATATCAAGTGACTCTGACTTGCAGTTTTACTGCTGGCTTCTCCATTGACTCTGTCAGAAGCCAGCTGTGAAGCATGTAAATGGCAATCATTTGACTGCAATGTTGTAAATGCCTGCTGATTGCGAAGTGCCCAAATGTCAATCATGTGACTTCAGGAACACTGTGACAGTCGTAAGTGCAAGGACCAGCCATAAAGTTACTTTTTCAATGCCATCATAGCTTTGAATGGTCACTAAACAGGGCAATCATGTATTTATCTCATGCAAGGCCTACCTGTATTTATCTCATAGAAACATTGTCCTTTTCCCCATCATTGTTCTTATATTTCATATTAAGTCTTTTAACTCTTGCTTCCACTTTGCTATGCTTTTTTTTTTAAAAAAATAGTCATTTCGTATCCATATGTTCAGCACATTGTTCCTTGCTATTTTTCTTTTCTGCCTTAAGGCATTCCTGACACTTAATTACTCACATGGGTAAATGTGTGAAGCTAAAAATCTATAGGAAGAACAGCCTGCATGTATTAGCTCTCCCCTCTGCATTTCTTATGATGCCACTTCCCAATAGTAAGCAAAAATCTCTAAACAATAATTCTACTTGGTTTTGCTCAAACACAAGCAAAGTAAACTAAAAAAAACACATACTCAAGTATGCACATGCGTGCAAATGAAATTGTTAATAGGAGAAAGGAGGAGCCACTCCTGATATAAAATTAATTGCCAACTTAAAATGAATTGTGTCAAAAATATGTATTTCTCACAATACCCTGCCAACTTCTTGAATCACATTTCTTTCTTATCAGAATGCACATGTTCCCTTTTGTTCAATACCTGAAACTCTTTTGACCATGAATACAACAACTTTGATGCCTGCTGGTAGGAATGAAGCTGGTGTAGCATGGTCCAGCAGTTCCCAGGCTAGTAAGGACCATTATGACAACATATCCCAGCTGCCTTCTGTAAACCAAGAAGAAAATGGCCAAATATCCATTAACTTAGAAAGTAAGAGGAAGCAGCCCAGAATGTAAACCCTGGAGCACTGGCATTTACATAGGCTCTGACTGCTGAATACTGAGGTAGGCAGATCTGTTGTAACACACTTCATTCCTGATTGCAATAAAATACACACGTACTAGCTGAATCACATTTCAGAATCTGCTGCCCAATAGATCAATTCCAGGATAGATGGAAGAGAGTTGAGAGTCTGTAGAGTTAAATTTACAATCATGCTGGCATGAAACATGAGACTTGCCACTTTGCAGAATGTTCTGCTGCTGGTGGATCAAGAAATGATACTCATTTCAAACCATATATTAAACTGCAATGATGTGTTAAAAGGGATTTTCTATCTTTCTTTCTAGTTCACAGTTATGCACTATAATATTGCAGTCATGATTCCTCATGTGATATAGCTGTTGCTGAGATGCATCACTTCAAATTACAAATTGGGCAGAGGCAGATATCAAATATCTGAATGTTCTGACATGCTGAAATAATCTTTTGCACATTCATAACTAGCCTGTCATGGGAGATATCCTGTCCAAGCAGCTTCTCTTAAAATGGTAGCTTAAACGTGCCTTAAATTTAGGACATAAAATAGCAATCTTGTATGTAACAACTGCATCCCAATGCATGCTGATATAAATCCCACTGAACACAGTTAAACCTTAAAATTGCACATCAAGTCTTTTACCTGAAGATTTGGTTTCATAAATAAACATTGTAATTTATTTTGTTTGCACATTCAACATGATAATGACTGGCATAAACAAGAGTTGTTTAAACTGTGGCATGATCTCCATACTTAGTTATCATTCCCTCTTAAAGCTTTTGCTTTTCATTCTACTGCATTTTTTAAGTCTGTTTCTTTCTTGGTTTCTCATTTTCTAAACAATTTCCTTTACTTTCTTTCACTTGCATCTGTCTGTCTAATGCGTGTATATGCAGGTCATCTCTAATCTGGGCTCCAAAGAAAAGGCAAAATGGTCCCGTGATCTACAAGCATAGATCCCGGTAAATTGGCACAAGGAGCTTGGAGTTATTTATCCAAGAACTAGAAGGATGTTCTCTATTTTCTCCCCAAACATGTTTGCAGGCATGCTTTGAAAATACAGTATATCAATTATATGTTGTAGAATAAACTGATAGGTGTAGAGTATGGTTGCTATTCTACATCAGTTTAATAATGAGCACAAAGGACATGTTTTTATGCTCCAAAAGAAGGAATTAAAATTTGAATATTCAGTTTTAATTCAATATTAAAACTGAATTTCTTGGTTTCATCTTACATGGTTTCAGAAACAGAAGCATAATTTCATGTGTATACACTTTCTGCTATCTGTTATGCCATGCACAAATGTTTCCTGTTTTACATGTGGAATACACTCTGTGCAACTTAAGGAAAATGTTCAATATTAGTATTTTTGAAATAGTTGCAGATTAAATGTTGCAATCATAGCATAGACAGTTTGAACACCATAAAAAATCGAGACAGTTCACACATACTGATATTAAACGCAAGTGTTTTGCAACCTCATCATACATGTGTTGGACTGAAAGATAAATCACCTGATAAACCATATCAACAGATTAAAAGCAATAGTTTAAAATCAGCAATGAACTTTTAATTTGTACTATTTTGGAAACTGTTTACTTTTAATGAAAGCAGCGTTACTGTTTAATATAGGAATGATTTGCAAAATACAGTGATGCTGCATTTAGAGTTTAAAAAATCACTGTTCTTCTTATAAAAGGAACTAAATAGGAAATCTGTAAAAGCAACCTTTTAATTTTATCTAGATATTGTTTCCCCTTTTCATGTTTTTAAACTGAATTAACTAATGTTGCTTTGATGAAATTCTCCCTCCTGCTCCTAGGAATCAGCAGCAGAAATCCTCTCTGATTCTTTGATATACTCTAATAATATACTGCCTTGAGAAGAGAACGTTCCTTTAATCTTCTGCTCTTTATTTTCCCCTCTTTTTTAGGATCTGTGAATGCACAGAAGCAGAGGCAGAAATAATTCTGCAGCTGAAAAATGAGCTCAGGGAGAAAGAGCTCAAGCTAACAGATATTCGTCTTGAGGCCCTCAGCTCTGCCCATCACCTTGACCAAATTCGAGAAGCCATGAACCGGATGCAGGTAAGCTCTCTAGGATAACTGATTAGGGCATTATTCAAAAAAAGCCATTTCTTTAAAGCCCTCCTGTAACCACCCTGAACTGAACAGAGCCATGAAATGGGATCAGAGGCAAACATACAGCTGAGTTTCTATTGGGATTGAAAAATAATTAGATGAAATAACAGAATTAGATTGAACAGTCTGTTTCTAAAAAATATTATCTTGCATAGCATCCCTGTGTCGATTATTGGCAGAAATTCTCTATAATTGTCAGTTCTTTTGCAAAATGTTGCTAGGAGATAACTTACTCAAAAAGCAGAGTGACTTCTGGGGATTTAGAAGCATGCAGTCAGAACTACATCAATTTTTTAGAAGAGATAAAGTTCTGCTTAATTCTATGGCTCCAACTCCAACCATTCAGTGTTGCCTTTTTGTTCTATGACTTTCTTGTTCATCAGGTAAGGATGATGAACAAGAAAGATGTATGCTTTACATTTACTATGCAGTACTTCACCTACTATTTTAGAGCATTTAATGTGATTGCAATGCTATGTTCAGAGTGCAAGATTGAAGGAGAGAACACAACAATTCAGACCAACTCGAAATCAAGTTCCAAGAATTCGATAAAATGTTTCTCTTACCTGTGGAGCTATGAGCCCTTTTGTACTGAAAAGCTGAGTAGACGTGATTGTCACAGAACTCTGCTAAAGAAAGAGAACAAAACAATTCTGGAAGGAGAAAAGGACAGAATATAGTATATTGTTTATCATTTGCTTAATTTGTGAAATGCTAGAATAAAAATGAAAATTCAAAACCAGAATTTAAAACAATATACTGTAGATACCAGTTAATATCTATAGTACATAGTATGTAGTATATAGTATATAGTACATAGTATATAGAGGGCACGTTGTGGACCCTGTCCCCGAGAGAGAGGCAATTGGCAGGGTCCAGGAGGAGGGCCTTCTCTGCCATAGTTCCCACCCTTTGGAATAAGCTACCCCCAGAGATAAGGCAAGGCCCTACCCTCCCGGCCTTCCAGAAGGGGCTTAAGACATGGCTGTGCCACCTCACTTGGGGAGGGAGAGGGGATAGTTCATCATGGGGGTGGCTGGCGCCATAATACAGCCCTGGGAAATGTTAACATCTTACCATCTTGGGTTTTAGCTTTTTAGTTATCTATTTTATAATATTTATATATTTTTAGAGTTTTGTTATATTGTATATTTATATTTTATAATATTTTAATTGATATGAATTGTTGTTTTAATGTATTGTAAGCTGCCCAGAGTCATGCTTGAGATGGGCGGTGGAAAAATGTGCTAAATAAAATAAAATAAATACCTAGTGAAAGAGATATAATAATAATAATTAATAATAATAATAATAATAATAATAATAATAATAATAATAATAATAATATATTAAATTTCTATGCCACCTGACTCTCAGCAACTCTGGCCTTCACAATCCCCATACATGGATATTACTGAAAATCTGTGGGGAGATTTTCAATGTATTATAAATACATTGTATTTAAAATACAGTGCAAGCAAGAAAAACTCAGGATATTTCTGAACTATAAGAGTTCAACCACAGGAGACATTTGGAAGTTCTTATTCCAGCCAAAGGAGGAATTACATAATATTACCGATAGGGTAATTTATCCAAATTTCTGCACTTTCCATGTTTACTATTTTCTTATTCTGAAATTGTAAACAACTGCACATAAAATAGTAAATATGCAGAAAGATGTACAGATTTTGTCACTTACAGACTCACATACACATACAATTTAATAAAACTTTTGTGTGCAACTGTAATTATATTAGGTTAGGTCTTCTGTCTTCTATGTCCTGTATTCTGTGATTACTTAAGGAGTGGGTAAATTTTCCTTCTGCTTTCACTTACAACATTTGTTTAGTTAAATAATAGTTGTAATTGTCAAAATAACTGAACAGCTGCTGTCCAAATTAGAATCTTTGTATTTAATGTAGTGGTTGTTGTTTTTTTTAGTGCGCCAACATTAGTTTAATGGATTGATAACTTCTGTGACTGCAGCAGACCTAAAGGAAGAACTGAACCCTTTCTTCCCTTATGTAGAAGGGGAAGAAAGAGAAATTATATTTCTCTAATAATATAAATATCTTTCCTCTGAAATTGGTGTTTTCAATGGAAGGATATAGATCCTTAGTTTGATTTGGTTTAGTTGTTTAAGGCTATTTTTAATTCCATGAAGTCTCCCATTAAAATTATTACTTGGATGCATCTTAATAATGCAAGTAAACTGAGGCTAATTGTCATGGAATTAGATAGGCATTATTTTAAACCATAGTTACAGCTGTATGATGCATTTCAAAAATATGATATCCCCAAAGTTCCAGCTGCTGTACCAATGAAAATTCTCTCTCTATTTTTCCACCTGCATTAACTGTTTGACTTTAATGGTTAAATTATGATTATCGATAATACACTAGAGAGATTAAAAAATTTTTTAAATGAATCTTTGCTTCATTTCTTTAATTGTTGCTTACTTGTATTTTAAATGCTAGAATGAAATTGAGATTTTGAAAGCTGAGAATGATCGTTTGAAGGCTGAGACTGGAAACACTGGGAAACCAGTCAGGCCATGTTCAGAGTCCTCAAGCAGCACATCTTCTTCCTCTTCGCGACAGTCTTTAGGTCTTTCTCTGAATAACTTAAACATCACAGATTCAGTTACATCTGGTAAGTAAAAGTTATATTCGCTTAACAAATATTTTTGCATCAGGTACTACTCCTCTTTCTCTCCCCAGACACATTCACCCACACTTACATACTTCTTGCCAAATACAATTTTAGTGTCATAGTATAGAGAAATTTAATTAAAATTGGAAAGCTGTTCATTATATAAGTGACGTCTGAAAGAATTCATTATCATATAAAGGAAAATTGAAATATCATGCTACCTTTTGGTTGTTTCTTTCTATTGTATTGTACGTAGTAGGAGCAGCAGTAGCATTGGCTGGGCATTTTCTGCCTTCACCTGAGGAAATTTTCTGATCGAAGAAGCTTCTTCCATCAGCAGAATAGAACTCAGTATACAACCTATGTGTATACAATACATATGCAGCAAAATATATTGATATGGAATCATTAAATATGCATTTTTTCTTCCATGTGTCTGTATGTGTATATATTCTCTAATATTTTCCATGTTGTTCTGCTTTTTCATTATTAACATATACTAATACCAAGAACCTACCAGCATTTTACTTATTATTTGTGGCTACGTTTCTTCTTTTTTTTGGGGGGGGGGGTCACATTTTGAATGAGGTAACAGGTGGATGGGGCCTAAGGCTCCAGAAGTCTATAAGAGTAAATTTGGATTCAAGTCCCAAAGCAATCAAAAACATTACATCTGAAACTACAATAATACACTGAAGCCCTCATACACCAAACCCAAACCTTTAAATAGGCATGTACTATTTTGTTTTTGTAAAATGATCGATGTTCCAAAAATTACAAATGTTAAGGTTCCTCATATTTGATATCAAGCAGAATAGGCAACCAAAGATAAGGAAATTTGGCCAAACTTATTTTTGCCCTAAAACAAACATAACCCTTTTAGCTGATTCAAAGTCTTAATTTTCATGCACAAAAACCATAACCCTTCTTTCAGACTTGAAAAATGAACATGTTTTACTGATGCTGTTTACCAAACTGAAACTGTATATGAGCAATAATTTTCAGCTGAGTCATCCTTGCTTAATACTTGAAGATCGTTGGTGAATTTTTCTTCTAATTATTCATTTCATCTTGCATGTGATTTACCTCAGTCACATAACAGTAACATCTATTTAGAATTCTTTGTCTTTCCTTTTTGTCCATCTCCTACTGTCAACCACATGAGAGTACTATTGAAATGTTGATTATTTTTGTTGTGGCACCCAGCTGAACTCCTCTGCAAATGGTTGGTTGCATTGGATGCAATATGCTGATTAATCTCTTAATACCATAACCATCTTAAATATTCAGTAACACAGGGAGGTGGCTTTCAATCTATTTATGCATCCTCAATAATTAGATAAGTACTCGCATACAATTTGGAAATATTTCCCTGCATATATTACATTCTGACATCCTAAGTTGGAATCTGACTCCAAATGACAGAATCTGTGTATTCAAATTATACTGATTTACCGATTCAACCCATATTGCTTTTGCCAGCAGACCAAATGACAATATCATAGGCCATTATAATCATAGCCTTTTACAGAATATAGTCACACAAATTTAAGTTTATTTTTAAAGAGCACTTATATTTATTGCTTGCTTGCTTAGATATTTTACTGGAAGATGTTGCAGATGGAACTCTCCATAAAGAAGGCCAGAACGTTAAGATTATTGTCACAATAAACAAAGGTTACGGTCGATCGCAGGTATTCTGACTTCCAACTTTTATTGCCATATCATTATCTTAATTATCTTTCTCTAGCTGCTGCTATTGCTCTAAACACAGTTCTGTTCTAATCAGCAGTATATTCAGTGTAGAGCACAACAGATAATATTGAATGAATCCATTTTATTTTTCTCATCCTGTAGTTACATTGGTATCATTGAGATATATTGGCATTTTAGTATAATTATGCTGTGATTTACAGAAATATGTGCATTCATAATTATATCAAGAAATGTTTTAATATAAAATCTGCATCATATTTGTTACAATATCTATCGCATAGCTGAAAAAAAATAATCTTTTGAGAAAAATACTCAGATAAGCTTGACAAAATAATAGTTTGGCAGCGTTGAAGTGATCTCGTTCTTCTTTTATTTATCTCCTTTCTTTGTAGGATCAAAGAATACAGGCATATTTGATAGGTTCCATCAGGGTCAGTGGTAAAACAAAATGGGATGTATTAGATGGTGTAATTAGACGACTTTTTAAGGTAAGATTTTGCAAGTTTGGGAGAATAAGCATCAAGCAGATGTTGTGATAGATTTAGGGCTACCACATCTCAGCTGCAAAAATCCAAATGATTACTAGATGTCAGCAAAGAGACCCAGGAAATTCTGTTGGTGGGCCAGGTTTTTACAGCCCACATATGTTAGCCCTATGTTTGCAACCAGTTAACAGGATAGTTTCCTATGATCTGTTTGCCTAAACAAATAGATATGGGTAAATAAAAGGAAAACTTACATAAGGAGCCAGGACATTCCCTTCAATCAGTTCAATAAATGGAGCTTTGTAATCTCACAATTTAGGCCGATTAGGGTCAGTGCAATGAGTCTTTGTTTGGGAAAGTTTTGCTTTTCCAGAGTACCTTGCTCCAGTACCCTCAAGGATTAGTGTGTGATCATTCACCTTTTTAAAAAATCTATTTATTTTTAGGTAAGATCAAAATTGAGAACTATGGGAGACAGGTGGTACCTCAAGTAACCAGGCCCTAAGCCATGTAGGGCTTTATAGGTAATGACTAGGACCTTGAATCACACCCAGAAGGAAACTGGCAACAGATTTTCTGTTGTTTAGTGGTGCTTCCATGAGCAGTATGAAATAAAAAGCCAAGGGACAGAACTACTGAGTTCATGATGATGACATTCTCATTCTACATGATGCAAAGCCTTGCTAAAAAATTAATTTTAAGCACAACTGGAAGGTTGTCTAACTGAAAATAATTGTCCTGTTATGTGGCCTGAAGGTGACTTTTGAAGGTGACTTTTAAGGTAGTCTGTTACAAATAATAGTCCTCAAACATTTTGTTAATTAAAAATATGTGTTTGAGGGGACAGAGGACACCAAAGAAACTGCTACGCTTCTTCACATTATTTTCCCTGGAACTTCTAATGTTTTTTTGCCATTTTTAATTAAAATAAAGTTTTAATTTTCTTCACTGCATTATCTCAACCAATCAGAGACCATGTAATTATATCTGTGAGCCTAGTAAATCCCCTTCACACAAAGGAACAGCTTATAAAAAATTAGATTTGGAGCCATAAATCTATTTTGGAGGTATATGCATCTGTTGAGTTTGGTCTTCATGTCTACATTTTAAACATGGATGTCTGCTAAGTAAATCTAAATGCATTTATATTTCTATATATTATAAAATTCCAGAAGTATAAAATTCTAAAGTATTTGGAAAGGTTTTCATTTTCAGACCCAGAATGTGTGGAGTTTGGATGTGGAACTTGGAATGCAGTCTTGGAAAAGGATCTGAGATGTGCTTCTATAGTTCTGATCTGCATGTGCCCATTTAGGAAAAACATATGTTGAGAAATCTATAGGTAATTAAAACTGGTAATCTTATACATCAGGACAAAGACAACTGTATTGTCCTCGCTCAAAAGTGCTAAACCATCTCAAGTTATTAAAAACATGCATTGGTATGGACAGCACCGTCACCATTAGAATGTGTATTTAAACATACATCTGTGGAGTCCTTGGTGCTCTCTGAGCCTTGTTATTTTCTTGCAGACTTTTCATTGCCAGACTAGGCAACATCTTCAGTGCCCGAAGATGGCACTGAAGATATTGCCTAGTCTGGCAATGAAAAGTCTGCAAGAAAACAACAAGGCTCAGAGAGCACCAAGGACTCCACAGTTCAACCCTGAGCTACAAATATTCGCTTTGATTGGTAAAACATACATCCAAATAAAAGCAATATATGTGAGATGGACAACACATGCATTCAGATGCTCAGTGTGTATCCAAATACCCTAGTTCAACCTTTGACTAGTTTAATCTATTTTATTCATGCTAAATTGCATATATTTTATATTATAGTAAATGTCAAAGCATGTCTACATGAAACCACAAAGAGAGGTCAGCCACTGGTCCGTCAATATGTGGATGATACTCTCTTGTACATCTCTATCCTGGGCCATGCTAGAAATGTCCTCATTTGGTTTACTATAACATGCTGTACTTGGGCTGCCTTTGAAGATGATTTGGAAACTTCAGCTAGTGTAAACTATAGCAGCATGACTGTGATGAGTGAGAGCCTTTTTAGCAGGATTTCACTGATACTGCTGGTGCTGCATTGGCTACCTCTTGTTTCCCATTCAAGGTGCTGTTTATTACATATAAAACCATATATGGTTTGGTTCCAGATTACCTTTGGAACAGTCTGCTCCACATGAAATGTTTCCATCCTGTGTGGTCCAATCAGGAGCAGTTGCTTCACATTCCCACCTTCCAAAAGTTAGAGAGAGAGGAGTGAGAAAGCAAGCCTTTTCCACTGCTATGCAGTTCTCTGGAAAAATCTGCCACTTGAGGTTCAGAGGGCCCTACATTCCTAGCTTTTAAAAGGCTGATTTGCAAGGTAGCCTCCAGATTAGAAATCTTAGCTTACTTAGAATTGCATAAATACACTTGAGTAAATTGAGCTTCATTTGCAGATGTGATAAACTGGCCAAAATGCCCAGAAGTATTTTTTTTCCCCCCATAAGGGTTAAGGGATTGAAATTTCTGGCTTTCTCTAGTTTTTAGTTTTTATTGTGATTATGGTTTTTAAGTATCGCTGTGTTTTATTATTATAAGCTGCCCACAATCTAGGTAGCTGACAAGATAGAAATCAAGGTAATAATAATTATGTCATATAAAATCCACCAAGAAATACTAGAAATTTTTGAGTTATTGATTTGTTCTTTGACATTTCCATCTACAACTTAATGCATATTCTTTATCTGAAATTGTGGTTGTGAGAGTGACATACGAATCAGTAGGTTAATTATTCATTCATGCTATTGCAAACTATGAATACGTTTGCTTTTTTATTATTACATTACATTCGCTTTTTTATTATTATTATTTTAGGAATATGTTTTCCGAGTAGATCCATCTACTAGTCTCGGTTTGAGCTCAGATTGTATAGCTAATTATTGCGTAGGTGATATAATTAGAGCCCATAACCAAGAAGTGCCTGAATTGCTACCTTGTGGATATCTGGTTGGAGATAATAACATAATCACAGTGAATCTTAAAGGTAACACACACCTTTAATTTGTTGCCTTCTTCTTCTGCATACTCTGTAGTGTTGTTTTCCTAAAATACTGTGCAGCATAGTATAAAAACTTAGTCTTACAATTACTTGCTTAAGTGTTCTTTTAAGTAGCATAAACATTCAGCTAAGGATACAAGTAATGATACAACATAAATTAATAAAATGGTTAGATACCAATTTGAAGTGGAACATTTTTATGAATAACAGACTACAAATATTAAACAGCCTGCACTAAGCCATCTGCCCTCTTAGAGTTAATCTATAAACAAGGTAAATAAATGTTGAAGAATGAGGGGTTAGGATTCTGAATCATATATTTCAACCATATAGGCATTGCGGCTTTCCAGTGTGAGGGGCCTTCAAATGAACTTTCTGATAGGGTGATAGGGCGATGTTTCCCACCTGCTAACCCATGCTGTAATCAGTTTGACCTTTTTGTATTTAAGTGTCTCAGACATTTCAGATATGCCTTGCTGCCTCACCTAGTTTTCACTTCACATTTGCTTTGATTGCAAATGCTTATCTAATCATGTTGCTAAGACATGATTGTAATTAAAATTGTAATCGTACATTAAAATTCAATGAACTGATTTTTTTTAAAAAACAGTATAAAAAGTTATTTCTCTAAATGATTCCATACTTTGCCAAAAACAACATAATGTTTTTTTTTTCCTTTTTACCCTTCTTGGTTTTGGTTTTTGTTGTCAGGAGTAGAAGAAAATAGTTTGGACAGCTTTGTGTTTGATACATTAATTCCTAAACCAATTAGTCAGCGGTACTTTAATTTACTGATGGAACATCACAGAATTATCCTATCGGGACCTAGTGGCACTGGAAAGACCTATTTAGCCCACAAGCTTGCTGAATATCTGATAACTAAGTCTGGCAGGAAAAAAATGGAAGATGCCATTGTTACTTTTACTGTTGATCACAAATCAAGCAAGGTAAGACCTCAGAAAAAGAGCCGTAAATATTATGAATGTTAAGGAACAGCATGTTTCATTCTTAGAGCTATGTAATAACTGAATTTTCAATATTTTTACTGAGCAATATCTGACAATTGTTTGCCTGTTACTTTCCTATACTGGTATTACTTACATCTTCAATGATTTGCCACAGCATATTCTTACTCATTTTGCCATTTTTGTGCTATTTTTCTCCTTCTTACTTAACATGTAACCAACTGTTTGGTTTGAGACAGGTAGGTTTACCCCTTTATACAAAATAGGAATATGATACATCTTTGCTGCTGCAGCTTTTTCGAATATCCACACTTACGTTTCACCGTCAGTAATGTGTGGTCCAGTTGGCTTATGCCTGGCTTTTTATACAGTTAGCCATAGTACTATCTGGATCACCTAAGGAATGCACTGACCTTGTAGTCTTTATATCTCACAAGTAATCTTGGAAAATGATGTTTGGGGCTTATAATCAACTGTTTAACAGATATATATGGAGTTTTACAAGATTCTATTTTCTCTTCCATACTAAAACTATTGAAACTACTGAGATAAATTGTACAGGGATTTGGAGTAAGGTATTGGAGTCAGTTTTATATCTTTTTCACATTAGATTCAGATGTAGCAGTTAGCTCCATGAGAGACTGTTTGGAGACTGCAGTGGACTGGATGAGGGTGAATAAACTAAACTCCATCTATATAAGGGAGAATTACTTATGGTGAGTGGATGAAGAACTCAGGAAGTTGAGGATTTACTTTAAAAAGAGTCACACTTTCCTAAAAGTTAATTTCCCTCACTTGGAATTTTAGAAATCAATTGTAATCTCAGATTTTCAGGTATAATAGTTGCCTTGATTTAGATTAAAATCATGTAGGGGACTAAAAAAATTAAATAACAAAGGGCTACACTTCTTCCTTATGTTATGTAATGTCTATATAACATGGTATTGTTAATTGGATATTCAGAATCCTAAGTCAAATAGATTTAGCAAGTAATCCACACCTCTATTTGGTGCTGCCCTTGAAAAGTGTCCAGAAATCGCAGTTGTTGAAAAAGGCAGCAGCTAGGTTGCTAATTATTGCAAGTACAGGGACCATATTATGCTTCTACTGAACTCCTTTCCAATTGCCTACAGGTGCTGGTTGACCTTTAAAAACTTAAATGGATTAGGTACTGGTTATTTGAGAAGCTCCCTTCCCCTCATAGGATCCTGCCTGATTATAGAAATCAGCAGAGTGAGCCTTTTGAAGATCTCTCATTCCCAGAAGCTCACCTACCTAGTATTCAGGGAAGGCCTTTTTCCTGTGTTTTCCCAAAGCTAGAGAATGGTCTTTCCAAAAAGGTGATTCCCTGGTTTACAGGTATTTAGCAAAATGATAAAAACCCATCTTGTCACAGAGCTCTCAATTCTTAGTTGAATTTTTATTTTAATGATTCTGATTTTAATTTTGATTTTGAATTATAATGGTTTTCAATTTTGTATATTTAATTGCTTTTACTATTCTATAAACAAAAAAGTGGAAAAAGAGAAGGAGAAGGAGAAAAAAGAAAAGATTATGCTTATTAGAAGTCCTGAAAGAATGCTATAAACATTCAGCTTAGGTATATAGGTTCTTCCATCCACTCAAGAGAACTTCATGATCAGGATTCCTGGTCACATGAAATAGCTTTCATGCATTTGAATATACTCAAATTAAAAACTCCTTTTACATATTTTGCTACATTTGTGGAAGTGGGGGAAACAGATTAGTACAATTCAATTGTACATATTCAACAATATACCATAAATATAAGCTTTGGATAAGATGCTTAGGCAAAACCTCTTTGCTTGAGACTGCAAAAATCATTTTATGAACTTAGCTTTAACAAAAGATTCATAAATGTGAAGTTGGCAATAGAAAATACTTCTGTCTTATTACATTATCCTCCTTTTCTTCAAGGATGTTCAACAATATCTTCTTAATTTGGCTGAACAGTGCAGTGCTGATAATAGTAGTGCTGACCTTCCTGTGGTAATAATTCTTGACAACCTGCATCATGTTGGTTCTTTGAGTGACATCTTCAATGGTTTCCTTAACTGTAAATATAACAAATGGTAGGTTGATTCTTTAGTCATTAGTGCTGTGCAGCCTCCCCCAACCTGGCAATCTTCAAATGTGTTGTATTGAAGCTCCCAGAATTCCATGCTCTTATGACCTGGCTATAAGTGCAGAGAGTTGTAATTCAATACATATACAGGAGGCTAGTATAAGGAATGGCAGAATATGATATGAAATTGTGAATACATTCAGTGAAGTTTAAGAAATGTTTTAATCTCATATTTTAATTAAGAAGAGTGGCCTATTATTATACATTCAATGCATTTCATTTGAAGTCCCCCTCCTCTTCCTCCTCCTCCTCCTTGTTCATCATCATTATCAAAACTGGGGGTGTTACAGAATTGATTTAAACCCAAAACATAAAGCAGAAATGAATATTTTATCATATCACTTTCAAACTGAGATTTATTTTTTTTTAATTTATTTATCAAATTTATCACTGCCCATCTCCCCCCCAGGGAGGGACTCTATAGTCTACAGCTGGTCCAAATCAGTTTTGCATGTTTTTAATCATAAGTGTAGTCTAATAGACATATCACTTTGTGATTTTAAAAAAAGGAAAAATGCATAAATGCGTGCATTGAGTTTGATAAACAGGTTCCTATGAACAGATACAAAGTATGCAACTTTCCTTACTCTACATGTTACTGTATGCAATTGTATAGCCAAGAATTGCACGGCAAATGTTATAAAAATGTTATATGACATATTGTATTAGTTTGGAAAGTGAAAAGTTCATTAAAATGTGGACTCAATAAAATTCTACTTATTTATACTTTACAGTTTTTGACATATGGCCTCATGTTTAAATAAGAATATTTTAATAGAGATGGCTAAATTGCTTTGAGTAAACATTTCACCTTTTTCGATAAAGTAATTGTTGCATATCATACCTACAGAATCACTGAAATAAATTTTAAAAAATCATTTGGACCAAGATGTTATAGAAGGCTATGCTAATCTGGAAAGTAATGAAAATTAGTAAGTGTCAAAGTTCAAATGAGAGCCAGTCTGATCTAGTGGTTAAGGCATCAGGCTAGAAACCGGGAGACCGTGAGTTCTAGTCCCACCTCAGGCACAAAGCCAGCTGGATAACCTTGCGCCAGTCATTCTCTCTCAGCCCTGGGAAGGAGGCAATGGCAAACCACTTCTGAAAAACCTTGCCAAGAAAACTGCAGGGACTAGTCCAGGCAGTCACCAGGACTCAAAAATCTGACTTGAAGTAACACACATGCACTCACACGCAAGCACACGGACACATGAAGTTGAAGTAGCAGTTCTATATTATCAGTTTAATAGCTGATACATCCTTTACTGGTGTCTGTAGCATAGCTCAAGAATATATTTAAGCAAACTTTTGAACCCTAGCATAAGTGTGTCCAAAGGGACTTTTCTGAAATATAAATATACATATTTCGTATTAAAATGTTAAAATGAGTTTACTTTGGCATTGTGACTACTTCATAGGCTCTCCCTTTTCAATATTCAGAGATTAAGCGAGTAAGGATTTTTCTGTGGACACCCTTGCTAATTTTAGTGCTGTTTTTATTTTATTTTGTTAATATTCTGCACTTACTCAATTTTGCTGGATGTTTTGTTTTGTTTTTTAAGTCCCTATATTATTGGAACGATGAACCAGGGAGTTTCATCATCACCTAACCTAGAATTGCATCAAAACTTCAGGTAAAGATTCTTTCTGTTTAATATCCATCATATGACTCAGGTTCAGAACTTTAAGGCTATTTTTTAAAAATTTTAATAAGATCATGATTGTTGCACATATGGTTATATAAAACAAGAAAGCATATAAAGTCTTTGATTTTTTTTTTTTTTTTGAAAAGTCAGATGGAATGAAGATATACTACCACCATATTTAGGGTTTTTTCTGTCACCATTGCAAAAGTGATGTGCTATTTGACTTGTCACAAGATAGCAGAAAGTACAAAAAACTAAATATATTAAGATCTAATAGCATTTTTCTTCATCATTGACCTCAAGACCTAGAATTGAAAAAACTATGCATTATTAGCTAAGACATAAGTGTTATCCTCCTGTGATAGAACAATAATCTAGCTCAAAATCTATTTACTGACAGAAGCTAACCAAATGCCAAAGGCAAGTTCACAAACAGGATGTATAGTCATTATCCATCTTCAGTGATTAATTGCTAACTTCAGGCACTGAGAGAGATGTGAACACAGAAGATGCTATTTGGTTTTATAAGAAACTACAAGCTATATCTTAAATGCAGTGATCAAAACTTTTATTTTCAGCAATTTATTCTGGTGGCTATCACATCAGCTCATGGAAACAGTTGCTGTAGGTTAATAATAGGGTAAAAAAAGTACATTTTTGTTTGTTTTGGGTCTACTGTAAGACTTTTCTGGGTGGCCTCAAGCTTTGCATTTGGATTCCATTATTTTATTGATCTGTTGTTTTGTGTGTAGATGGGTGCTGTGTGCTAATCACACAGAGCCTGTTAAAGGACTGTTATCCAGATATTTGAGAAGGAAACTGATTGAAACAGAGCTAGAGAGGAATGTCCGCAATAATGATCTCATCAAAATTATTGACTGGATTCCCAAGACATGGCACCATCTCAACAGCTTCTTAGAAACACACAGTTCTTCTGATATAACCATTGGTAAGACTTTTACACTTAAGAATGTAAATTAAGAGTTAAAACTGAACTTTGAAGCTTATTTTACCTTATAAGCTCACTATGAATGTGTTGGGCTAATGGCAAAATAACCAATAGACTATCTTTTATGTCCAAAGAAAATATCTGAGGGTCAGATGAACAGAAAGTTGTGTTTGCAAAATTGATATTGTTGTTACATTTCTGGATGTGTTAAAGAATAACACAAAGCCATTTATTCTCATTAGACTTAGTGTACAATCCCCCTTAATTTATACTGTCTTGGGCTTCCTTGTCCCATTCTGCTGTCAAAACAGTTAGTCCTGACTAATATAAAGATATAATTCAAAACAAAACAAAACAAAAATATTTTAAAATAAACAAAAATAAAATGTATGTTCTTGGAGAACATATTTCATCACAATTTTTGTTTTTCAAAATTCTGGCTTTTCACATTTCTTCATGCCATTAATAATGTACATTCTAATGTGGCATCAGAATGGATCAGCAAGCAGCAATGGGAAGCAGGGTAGACAGAGAAGTCTAAAACTCTTTCAGAACTCTTGAGAAATACAAGAACAGGTATCACTGCTTCAAAAGCCCTCTTCAGTCACTATAAATCTGTGTTAAATAATCATGTGAGAAATGGTGCCCCAAGACTGGTGGACACTCCATCTGCATGTTTTGCAAAAATTTCTTCCCTGAAGAAGAGATCAAAGAAAGTTTCAGATAATGGTATGCTTCAAAAAGAGAGATTTCTTTTAATTGAACTTTTTCTATAAACATCCCTAAGTGGCACAACTTGTTTTGGCAGTTGGCACATAACAGCTGGAAGTTGCTACAATGTTGATAAGCAATGCAGAGAGCTGATGGTTAGTGTACTTAAGAAACAGTCACCTTGTTTTCAGATGAAATGTCTTCAGTTCTATTTCTGCCATTTAAACAAAGGCCTACTGGAACCAGTGAAGGAATTGGTCTTTAAAAGTACATTACCCATATTTCTGTTCACAAAATGCCAGATGTTATAAATATTTTTTTCTAAATCATATGTCTAAAAAGGCTAATGCAGAAAAATGTAGTTGTGCTTCATGAAAATGCCGACACTAAAATGCAATGTATATCATATGGACAGTGTATCAGTTGTGTCTATCTGACAATAGAACAGCTTCAATTAGATTTTCCCTTCCCTTGTATGACACCCAAATTCCCTTTATAAGAAGGGAACATAATGTACAGAGAAAAAGACAACATGAGCAACCATGCTGTATGAACAAAAGTCCACGTATGATACTGAATGTAATCTCATATTTTTAATAAATATTTTCTTATTTTAGGTCCTCGCCTTTTTCTCCCCTGTCCTATTGATGTTGATGGCTCTAGAGTGTGGTTTACTGATCTCTGGAATTATTCCTTGGTGCCATATATAATGGAAGCTGTGAGAGAAGGACTTCAGGTAGGTCTCTAACCAAACAGCAATCTGAGTCCTTGGGACCGTGAATTTCATTATTATTTCCAAGGGTTGATTTACAGAAACAACCCAAAATTTGTCAGGAGTGGGAAGCATAGTCTAATTTTTAGACCTTCATAAAATTTGTGTCCCTATCATCACAACCATTGACAGTGCCTGGAGATAATTTCTTCAGATCAGAAAAGTGCCCAAAGGAGTGGAAACTTACTCTGGCTACATGACTATTTAATATTCAGTGGGATTCTTACAGATTTCTTGTAGTGTTTTGCTATTTGTTAATAGAAATGCCCCATTTAAATACTGGTAATCAGTGAGATAGTGATCCCCCCACCAAAATTTTAGTATAATCTTGTAGAAGTGGAATATATATGGGTGGTGGTAAACAAGTTTGGTGGTAAACAAGTTACAATGGCTAAGAGTCTGGAAAGCAGACCCCACAAACATATGAGTCATATCCATTTCTTGGTGTCACAGAAACTTAAATAAATCCAATAATGTTTGATCAGACATTGTTCTTGTAAATTAAACAGATTCTTCATTAATCAGAACTTATGTTGTAGCATTGTGAGGCATTCAGGGTGAATACTTGCTAATAACTTGGTTCATCACTTCCATTCCAAAATGTATTTTAAGAAAATGAAATGAGACATTTTTACTTTTCTTTTGGGATATATATTTAGATGTATGGTAAACGTGCACCTTGGGAAGACCCCTCAAAGTGGATAGCAGAAACTTGTCCGTGGAGTTCACTGCAGCATGATTGGTCATCATTACTTCAGTTAAGACCTGAAGATGTTGGTTATGAAGCTTATGCATCTGCCAAAGAAGGAACCACTTCAAAGCACATTCCACAGATGGAATCGGAAGGAGACCCTTTGGTAAAATCCTTATTGTTTTTTCATATGCTTTATTCAGTGGAGCTTTTCATTCTAATTGCTTATTATATGCAACAGATGAACACTTGGTTGGCTAAATTTATTCTACTTGCTGCTTTGGCTGCTCAGATAAATTGGTACTAGTTTGCATGTCTCCTTATATTGCCATGAAGAAAACCCTTAATGTATAACCCCCATTATATTAAATTTAAGACCCTTCTTAGCTTTGCATTAATTCACTGAATATGTACAATAAATCAAAGTATGAATCAGACTAGGGAGTTACCATTTCAGAATATATGGGTATTTATATGCCAGTCCTAAATTTTGACCCACTCTCTTAACGTTCCATCACACTTCATACTGAGCAAGAAAGAGAACATTCTGTTGGGGTCATAAATGTCTGGGCACTCATTTATCTTAATGGTATCTCTGAATACATTTTATTGCTTTCTTTGACAAAGGTGAATAGCTGTGAATGAGAGAGAGGGCACACACATTAGGAGTGTTAGGAGACAGAAGCAAAAAGCAGAGGAATATTAGAGATATGTATATGTGAAAAAGAGGATTTCTCTAGGAAAATATTCAGAAGCTGTAAAAGAAAACCTGCAGAGTAAAGAGATAGGTTTACAGATTGGAGCCCTTCCTCCATCAGAATGTAAGAAGGTCCATTGAAGCACTGAACATGTTGCCTAGTCTGGCAATGAAATGTCTGCAAGAAAACAACAAAGGTCAGAGAGCACCAAGGACTCCACAAGAAGGTCCATGCTAGATCAAGCCCTAAGACCATTATGTGGCCAAATGGATATATTTGGGATGCCCAGATATCTGGATTGGAGGATGATAGCACCTCTCCATGGTCAGTCACAGACCAGTATATAAGTCAGCCTATGATTCAACAGCTTGTAGACAGCTACCTAGCATGTATAGCAACTAATAGTTTGACCTTTCATAAACCTCACCAGTCTCCTTTTAAAACTATCCAAATTGCCTCCCTTGCTATTGCTAACATCACATTGCACAATCTCCCTGCATTTACTTTCAGTGGATAAACTGAAGTTCTAACACTGTTAGGGAGACATAGAAAATCTTTCATCATGTTATCTATGCCATTCATAATCTAATATCCCTCTGCCATGTCTCCCCATATCCCCCCCTTCACTCCAAGCTACAGAGTTCCAATTGCTTTAGTCTTTCCTCAGAGGAGACCTGCTTCATTTTGATTGTCCTTCCCCCCCCCCTCTATAGTATCCTTCCTAAGATGCAGTGACCAGAACTGTACACAAGCTTCCACTCTTCTCCATAAATTTTTGCTGGTATCGTAAATAAGGGCTAGCAAACTTCTTCAACTTAAGGCAACGAGGCTAAATGCCTATATGACAGCAGTAAAGCCACCTTGATCTTATGAGGCTTAGAGAAATCTGAGAAGGTGTAATAACATGTTTTAGTCTGGTTTTCTATTTTTTTACATATTTTTGCTCAGAGAAGCTATAGACCTGCATTGTAATAATATGCTATTTTAAAATGCTGCCAACATAGCCTTTTCCCTGAACACTGTAAGAGGAAAGATTTATAAATGTCACCTCTAATTATGATAATTTTAAGCTCTAAATGTCTTAGAAATCTCCAGTGCTCTTGATGTTAAGTAAAATGTGCTTAGGGCTCTTCTGGAATCCAAAAGTAATACAGCATTGTTTTGTCGAGGTCAGCTCCTGGACAGCAGATGGTGCTCTTGTATTCAGCCGTTGACTTTCACCCATTCCGCTTCAATATGTATGCAAAACAGATCTGCTTCTTTTTCTCCTACCACCATGCAAAAAAAGTGTTCTTTTTTGTTTGTCTGTTTGCTTGTTTGTTTCCTTATCCTTGACAAGGACTAGAAAAATGAATCCAGGCCTGGTTTAAATAATCCATCCTCCCTTCTACTTTGAATGCCGTACCTGTTGCTTTTCCCCTTTAATTGTTTCTATGCTTTTTAAGACTTAAACTTAATTCAGCAGATACTTTGGAAAACCCTTTTGGTCAGCTATGTTTTGTCAAAGCCCTGTTCCATTCTGAAGAACTGCTGCACAATCACGTCTGCCTTTGACAATTATATGACATAAAACAATGGCATTATGGCTGCTCATGCCTATCATGTGAAAATAATAAGTTTCTAAACACACACACACACAAACACACAAAGGCTATCATAGCATGAAAGACAACACTGGATGGAACCTAGTAGCATCTATTTGCCTCCATGCAAAATAGCACAGAAACATGTGTGAAACATGTGTCCAAAAATGTGTATAATGGGCTTTAAAAGGCTTAAGGCAGGAATTTCTCATAACAATGAATAGTCATATAGTTACACAAACAAGCAGGGTTGGGAGAACTTATATCTAAAGCTACATAAGTCAAAAGAACTTTCTTTGAAAAGGAAAACTTTTTTTTCAGCAAATGTTTCCTAAAATGGCTGTAAACAAAGGACTTGTAAACATAAATGGTTGAACATTTTTGTTAAATTAAAAAAACAACAACAGGTGGAATGCATTACAGTATTGCTCTGCAACCATGATCAGTAAAATAGACCTGATTATTGTTAATCTGAGTTAACCTAACTCTTACATCAATAACACACCATACTGTATTTCTTTCTCAGATGAACATGCTACTGAGGCTCAAAGAAGCTGCCACTTTCTCAAGTGCCCAGAGCTGTGACAGTGATACTGCCAGCCACCATGATGATATTCTGGACCCTTCACTTGAATCAACTCTCTAAAGGGGGCATGACTTTGGTTAGAGGATGCTGATAAACCTATACGTGCGTTAAGGGCTGCCAGTAGCATCATGATGGGTGGGGTGGGTGCTGAAAGAGCATGGGTGTGCTGTGTCGTATGGAGGCAGCTGATTTAAGCAGTAAAGCAAATCAGATGTGAAAGCTTGGATTTGTTCAGTTTCAAGGGAAAATAGCCTTTAACAAGGGGGGTATGAAACAGATGGCACACATACTAGCCAAACTGGAATCTTTTTGAGTCTTTTATTTTCTATTCCTGTCTTGAAAGTTTACAGTGGAAGCATTTTATGTGACACTTCAAAATACCTGGAGGTGCTGAATTCACAGTTCTTGTGCTCCTCCTCCTCTTCTCCTCCTCTAACCTCTTTGCTGCCTCACAGCACATATTCCAGATTGCAGTGATGTTCAAATTATATTCTGCTGTCCTTTCCAAAACGAGGTGGACATGAAATAAAATTAAAAGGATGAGAGGGCATCTAAACTCAATAAGCACAAAACAGTATTGTGCAATTACCTGACAAACAATACTGTGATATGCTGGATAAGTGCCAATTTGATACTAAACTGCCATATTTGCAGTGATGTGGTTCACCAACTTTTCTGTTTGTGTGTGCGTGTGTGTGCGTGTATGTGTGTGTGTATTGAAAAAAAGTCACCCATTTTTATATCCAAATTGTTTTTAGCCACAGTGGTATTTTTTAAACACCCGCCCACCTGTTAACAAGGTTGCTGCTGCTGCTGTTAGGCAATTCTGATGCTGACTAAAGGTTGGCTTGGGGCTTTGTTCTTAGTATTTCGGGTGGGGGAAAAGAGATCATTTCCTATGGTGCTGTCTCACTGCCTTAAAACCGATTTCTAGACAATGTTACAGTTGGTTTAATTTGTTTAAACCATTGATTATTTACACTGTTTCCTTTCTTCATTTTACTAATGAGAGAGCATCAGTGAACACAGTAGCCTTGTGTTTATATATCAAGATTTTTTTTAATTAGGTGGCTAGAAGGATGAATTATTAATATAGATATAGATATATTATTTTTATCTTCTGTGAATCAATGACCTACCATCTAAACTATTCAAGTGACCCAGAAGCCACTTCTAATTAAATATGACTGAAAACAAAGCAAAGAAAGTCCAACATAGTTGGCCATATCCCATTTAGAAAAGAACTTATTTTAGACAGAAACAGAGATCTGTTACATTTTACACAGCAGAGCTGGGTTCACTTGATTTAGCATGAGCACAAATTGTTCTTGATTTTCCTCCCTCCTCTTCCCCCCCGCCTCATTTGAAGCATGCTATTTTAATTGCAGTTGTTGTACATGAAGAAATTCAGCATTACAAAAACACTGACACAGTGCTATTCACTGTGCAAGACAGAAATGTTTTTACTGTAAGAGGGAAAAGGTGGGGGTGATTTTGCACAGTTTACTGGGAGGGTATTGTAAATACTGAAAATAAAAAGTGTTGCACAAATGAAAGCAAACAAAACAGTGACAGCAACAAAAATACAAAACTATACTTTATTCTATTGATGTTAAGAAATGTTTCATTTACTGAGAATACCTATACGTTGTAAACAAATCAAGAGTGCAATCTGTACTATCTGCTTAAAAAAGGAAAGACAGATAAACCTGGTACGTTCAGCCTGTATTTAGAATTGTCATCACAAGGCCAGAGCTATCCTTGCTAGAATGAATATTTGCACTCTTTAAACCAATCTATCTTTAAAGAAACAATAGAGGCTATCTGTCCTGGCAGGATACACCAGACTGAAGGAAGACCCAATCAGAGTAATTGGATATGCTGGTTAAAATTAATATAAATAATCTAAGGGCTATAGTATTCAACAGACATGTACTTTAACCCCCAATCTTGAAAGGACCCACATGGAGCATGTCCACTTACAACAATAGGACATGTGCCGATGAAATACTTTCAGGATACACATAGCCAATGGATAACTTCAGGACATGTAACTGGTGCTACTAACTCCTGCAACAATATATTTTGCAAAACAAATATCAAAGAAATCAATGCAATTTTCTTTGTTGCATCAGCTGTGGGTCTCCTGCATGGTGCTATTGCCCTAATAATAAAATCTGCTTTTATGCATATAAAATGTACTAAGATTGATTTTTAGCAGCAAATATTAGCTGGCTGTCTCATACTGTTAAGCAGCATGCCACTCTCTGGAAAATGACTAAAACAAAAGCTGCTCCTTATGATTGATGTAGTCTAAAACAACGTATAAGCCCAGGAACTCCTGCCATTTTCAATACACATACACATATCCTGTATGTATATACTACATAATACCATTTTCCCTGCAATACATTTCAGTGAATCCACTTAGTTTACAACTTTAAAAATTTGTTTGTGAAGCATTTGTCTGTATACATTTTATATTTTGTACATTTTTAATGTAACATATTGTGTAAATAGACAGAAACAGTGAGATAAATCATCTGAAAAGTTTTGTAGTCTTTGTAAAGCCCTAATAATAAGTATTTGGTGTCATCAGACTTAACTGGATGATGTATTTTATATTGATTTATTGTTCTTCTAGCTTGTAAACCAGCTTGCATATATTTTTTGCAGGTGTGCACACTGTATCTGTCTAAATTATTACTTTGCCATTAAAGTGGAATTATTTATTGACAACTGAGTCTGCTATTTTTAAACTCCAGAGTTTCAGCCTTTGATTCCATTGTTTGGTGCAGACTATGGAAAAACTTTAAAGAACCATTATAAATATTAGACATCTCGGATTATTGATTGAATTGCTTTCTAACCTTACTACAAGGATATGAGTTCGTCAACAACGGGTCCTTATCTAACCCTATTTTAATAAATGGAGCAGTCAAACAGATCTATTTATTTGCTCCTGTCCCATTTAATTTGCATATCAATTATAGTGTTTCAGCCATAGAATGAGAATCATTTTCTCCCCTTTGCTTAATAGCTGCAGAGTACTCAATTTGATATAGGCTGATGATATGGCACTTATATCATGATCCATGTTGAGATTAGGCTTAGAAAGTTGTTGGCTAGACTGGCTGATTACTGTGATAGGAAAAAAACCGAGGATTAGCTATTATAAAGCCACAGTAGTGGTCTTTGGTCACAGCAGAACCAAACATACACTGTCAATTAATGTCCAGCTTTGCCCGTTCCTTAAATATTTGGATGTCCCTTTCCAGAAGTCATTAGCCTGGAAGGTAAACCTTAATTCAGATTTAACTCACTGGGTATATTCTAAAGTGTTTCTACTCCAGTGGAGATCAGTCACACACTTCCCTGCACTCAAAATATTCCAGGGAAAAATAGTTCCACAGGTTCTGTATGGGAAGGTGATTTTGGAATGGAATGAGAATGTAGTTGTGCAACTGGAAATAGTCTAGAATATGTTAAAGAAAATCCTGGGTCTTCCATAGGGCACTCTTGCCACAAATTTTAAATAGGATTACCCTCAGTCTCTATTAGAGTTCAGTTTATAATGCAAATTCTTTTAAGAAACTCCCAGGTTCCCAGATGATTGTTTTGTCAAATGTTGCTACTGGCATTACTAAATGAAGGGTAAATATATTATATTGTGAAATTATACTCCTTTCCATCAACAGGAATTTAAATACTGGGGTAAAAGATTTCTCAATGATTTCTGGAGTGGAATGCTAGCAAAGATGCAGCCTTGGTGCAATGCTCAAGATCTTATCTTTAGTATCCTCAGTTTAAGCAAATTTTTTTGCAGCACTTAGTTTCACCAGCAGACCAATATATTTCCAAACTATGTCCTTTAAGGTAAATTCCACAAAAGTGTGGGAAAGGCAGCCAGCACAATATTTTAAGGAAAATAGAACATGGACTATCTCTGTGATTGAGTTGGGAAAGAGATCACTACAAGTAACCTGCCAATGTTTTGCACAATGCAACATTTTAACAGCACTTTAAGAAAAGGTGGTTTTAGGCAAGGGACATTGTTCTGTCTGGTGCCTGCAGCAGCCCAGATAAAAGAGACATTCTTATCTCTTTCTTTTCTCTGACTTTGCTAAATGAAAATAATTGTACAATAAGGAAGGGGGGTTAACAACTAAATCAATTTAGATTTCCCATCCTATTCAAACTGGAATCAGTCATTGTATGTATCTGTCTTTTCTTTCAAAATTAAACTACCACCAATATATAAATGGTTGAAAATATTTAAAATTTCAAATGTATATCTAGTTTTTTTAATTTATATTTATTAAAAGTTTTTCAAAAGTAAAAATCAAATCAAAAGAAAAAAGGAAAGAAGAAAAAAAGAAAAAAAACCTTAAAGTTAAGAAATACAATGACTTCTGACCTTCTTTTCAACAAATAATTACAATTTTATATTCCCTTCTCCTGCTTAGATATAAGTTCCTTCAGCCCCTCATTTAATCTACATCTTTCTTAAAATTCAAACCCATAAATCATCATGTCATTTTTTCTTTTTTCAGCAAAAAGTCCATATCAGGTTTCCAGTCTTTCAGAAAAGTTTTTGTTCTTTTTTCCCTGACCCGACAGTTTAGTTTTGCCATTTCTGTGAATTATATCCACAGTTTTTTACAATTTGTTTTGTCTTCTGGTACTCAAATTTTCCACTAGTGTCAGAGTACAGCATTTCAGTTCTGTTGTATTTTGTTTGGGGCTAATTTTATTCTGTTTTGAGCTTATTATATTTCTGCTCTCAATCATACAACGTTGTTCCTTAGGTATCCAGTTTTGGGGTCTGCAAAGGTTCTACACTTCAAAAACATCACAAGACCTGTATTGCTGTCTAAAATGGACATATTTCTGACAGGTGTCAAGAAAAACTGAGGATGCCACTGTTACTAGTTGAGATACAAGTCAAAGTACATACAAGACAAGAATGGATGAAAACAGTTCCTTATCTCTTGGCTTCAAAGTGTTCTTGTAAGCTGTGAGGAATTATTTCAATGTGTAATGTGTCACTATTTTTCCTGCAGAATAGATAAACCTTAACAAATTAAAATACTACTTAGAAACAATTCATACTGTAATTGTTAGGCAAAGTGTATGTCTAGTGCAGCGTGCTTACAAGCTAGCTGAATTCAGAGATGTTTCAAAGTTAAAGGAAAATACTTGGTTCAGCTTTGTTTCAAAAGTTACACAGAAATAGCTTGTTAAAACTTACATCCATGATGGAGCAGGATAATAGAGAGATGTTTGTGACAGCTGAAGAAATTTCCTATTACAGTACAAGACACATGTCTAAAAGGAGAAGCAGAGTGACCCTTCCTTTTCCTCCATTCCCATGAATATACATGGACTAGAATTAACCTAAGTCCCAGATCAATCCTTGATCTGACTGTTGTCACAACTATAAGGAGAAGCTATTTAACAACCCTTTAAACTTTTTTCCTCTTAAAAAGCCACAAAGCAAGGCTAGTTAAACACAGAAGGCTATATATGGGTCTAGTCAAAAGCTATTTCACCTCTTATTAAGTTGTATACATAATCACACAATGCCAAAACTCCTACATGCTTTCCTACACTCCTTTCTTCAAGCAGCTATTAACAGGGTAATTATTATGCTTGGATGGTCTAGTAGTCAATCAGTTCTAAATGTCCCATTATCTAACCTTATTGTGTCATGTCAAATTGCAGATATAGCAGAAAATCACAATCAGTGGTTATTTGAAAATAGAAAAGCACTGGTGTCCCCTGCAGTTGGGGGGTTAATAAATTCAAATAAATGAATAAATAAAATAAAAACCAAACAATCTGCAGTCCAAATGGATAAGATGTCAGTGCTAAGGATGCTCATTGTTCTGTAAAGAAATTGTAGAAAGAAGTAAATCTGAGATTTTCAGTGCTATTGACAATATATGAATGCAAATTTGCTGAAGTGATCAAACTGTGTGGAAGTATGTACTGATGGAGCACTGATGGGGCATGTTCTATGCCAGGCCAGCATGGAAGGCTTCGAGCTTTAATTCAAAACATGGCTCCAGGTGCTTTATGGACACCCTGCATGATTCAGACAAGCTCTTACTTCTGTATTGGACAGAGTTCTAAAAAGAGGTACCATCTTTGTCAACTTCATCAAAACAAAATATTTAATGATGTTTACTACATTCTCTGAAAAACTGGAATCAGAATAGGTCTCTTTTTATATGTCTATTGTGTCTACTGTGTTCAGTCTTTGGAAAATATTTTAACACATACATTTGAACTGAGAAATAAACTTTACAAGTAGTTAGCTTTTGGAAATATGGCAATGTTTATCAACAGTGATTTCATCATGAAGTTGTCATACTAAAGTTATAAACCTGAGAAGCTGAACACTCTTAAAATCTCAGTGCAAGATGATGACAATAGTATTTTTCAGCTCAGTGGCAAACTGAACCACCAACACAGAGATTTGAGAATTTCCCACTTTTTATTAGTGTTAGTGAAATGCTAGTTTCTTCTGAAATTCCTTGTAAATTTTGCCTCCATAAGAATGTGCAAAACCTCTTGAAACTAAATATGAGGTAAATATTTTGAGGTAAACTACAGCTATACAATTTAAAGGGAAAGTTAAGGATGGTCCTCAAGTGAACTGTATGAAGAATTTCAAACCATACATTTTTATTTTTCCCACTACTTATTCTATTCTTTGCATTTCATCCAAGCTGCAAATGTACATAGAAGCTCATGCTTCTCAAAAGTAACAGAGAACATGTAGATTGGTCCAGTATCATAAGCCAACCACCAGTCATGGTGGCTTTTTTTCTACTCAATCCCAAAACTGCTGTGGTAGAATTAGGAAAAGGGTTCCTGTCGTCTTAGGAATTTTTATTGTGTTGCTATCTGCTATCTGTATTTCCTTGTTTAGCTACATGCCTCCACCATCCCATTAGCTGGAAAGATGGAATATAACTCAGATAAATATTGGGAAGCAGCTATAATTCCCAAAAGAGAAGTTGGCAAATGGTCTGGGAATACTTTTCCAA
The DNA here is from genome assembly GCF_035149785.1 of Candoia aspera. Lineage (NCBI taxonomy): Eukaryota > Metazoa > Chordata > Lepidosauria > Squamata > Candoiidae > Candoia > Candoia aspera. The sequence goes on along the minus strand of NC_086159.1, from coordinate 42,861,585 downwards.
ATCTGGATAACTATTTCATTTTAGCTCAATTTAAGGATCAAAATTATTTTAGACTGCTTCTATGTGAGCAATACCACACACAGTCCTTTGATGTCAACAGTTCATACCTGAAAGCAGATCACAGGCAATTTATATTATCTTTCGAATAAATGAGTTATGGCAAACTTATAAAACTAAATGCCCTCAGTTATTATACACTTCAGCTTCCAAAATTGCCAGCCAATTTATGAGAGGTAAAGTTTTGTCATTTGCTAGCAACCCCACATACAAATCTTATCAAACATCTATACCAGCAAACTTTAAATTGGGACTTCTACACTCATACAATTTAAATACTCTATGAAATGTATTAACTAGAAATCAGGAGAGAAAGATGGAAAGTTATTGGTTTATTGTTTGAAACAACAAAAACATTTTATACCTGGAATTCAGGCCAATGAAAGTTACTTACCAATCGAAGCAAATATTTGTAGCTCAGGGATGAACTGTGGAGTCCTTGGTGTTCTCTGAGCCTTGTTGTTTTCTTGCATTTCTTGGCATTTCATTGCCAAACTAGCCAGCATCTTCAGTGCAAAGAGGGAGTGGGCCTTGCTCTCAGTTTATATACTGTGGCTTGCCCTGCTTGTGTTGGTAGGGGTGTTGTTCTCTCTTTGGGAGTTCTTTGATTGGGCTGTTGTTTGCTGCTTGGTTGATTGCCTGAGTTAATAGTTCCTTGATTAGGGTGTATTGTGCTGTTTGATGGTTCATCTGGTGTTAATCCTAGTGTTGATTTTTGCATATCTGGGTGTTGATTGCTGGCAAGGGAGTGTACTGGTCTTTTGGCTTTTCTATTGCCTCTTTTGAATGGTATGTAAATGCTGTTTACCTCTATGTGTCTGTTGATGGCTGCTTTGTCTGAGTGTCAGGCTTCCAGGAATTCTCTGGCGTTTTGGATTTGGCTTGGTTTAGGATGTTCACTGTTTCCCAGTTAAAGCTATGGTTGAGTCTGTCCATGTATTGTGAGATTAAGGAGTTCTCATCTTGTCTTCTGACTGCTAGTTGGTGTTCATGGATGTGCTCTGCTAGTCTTCTGCCTGTCTATAATCAATCATTTCATCTTTCTCTAGTTATTGTTATATGAGGCTGATATTGCAGTGATATTAAAGCCTAAAAAAGCACCCACAAGATGTACAAGTCATAGATCAATATATTTGCTTAACATGGAGGCTACAGTATGAAATGTAATAAATGCTCAATCTCTTCTGAGTCAGGTAGATCTAGGGACCCACTTACAGGGCCATTCGGGAGAGTTTTCACAGCATCTGCAGGATAAAATTGCTCAGATCCATTCTAAGTTGGACTCTAAGTGTGAAGCGGAGTCTGGGGAGATGCCAGGGGAATGTACTTACCCTGTTATCTGGGAATGGTTTGATCCTGTTGGGCCTGAGGAAGTGGACAGGATCCTCCAGACTGTGAACGCAACCACATGTCAGCTTGACCCATGCCCTTCCTGGCTGATAAAATCAGCCTGGGAAGTGACTTGTGGTTGGTCCAGGCAATGGTTAATGCATCTCTGAGGGAGTGGGTATTTCCAGCTGCCTTTAAGGAGGCCCTGCTATACTCCCTCCTTAAGAAGCCATCCCTGGACCCTACTATACTGGGCAATTTTGAAGAAATTGAAGACCTGGTTCTGCTGCCTTGCTTGGGAGGGGGAGAGCGATAGCTCCACCTGGGAATGGCTGGTGCCATAGCACCTCTTAGTGATTGTGTTCCATCTCCACTTGGATTTTTCATTCATTTTATTATATCTTAATGGTAATTTAGATGGCTATGTTTTTAGTGTTATTTTATTGTAAACCGCCCAGAGTCGCCTATTGGGGGAGATGGGCAGACAAATTTAAAACATACATACATACATACTAGGCAGGAGGCTACAGAAAGTAATGTCATCTATCATTCAACTCATCTCAATCTCAATTTATAAAAAAAAATAGACAAGCGTCTGACAGTATCCATGCAATGATAAATTGGAATCAGCTTTTCTAATTTTATTGGATCCTGAAAAGGCTCTTGATATGGTCCAGATTTAATTTATGAAGTTCATTCTAAGAAGATATGGCTTTCCACAATCTTTTGTTCATTGCATTACAATCACATATAAGCAGTGAACATGGATTTGTCTCTCAACCTATCAAGTTATATCATGACATCAATAAGGATACCCTTTGTGTCTTTTAATCTTAAATTTAGTTATTCAATTTAGGCTTCTTCTATTAGACAGTGGCACTTGACAATTCATACCAACATTGGGAATAAATTGTTCTTATATGCTAATATTATGGCAATCCTAGATAATTAACAAGCAACAACAACCACAAAAAAAAAAAAAATACAGAAACAAGGAACAACACTATGAAATTTGACAAAATTTGAAAATCTTATAATTTATAATACTGAACATTTGTTAGGCACAATTTATAATCTACTAGTGAAATACGACTTAGAGGCTGAACAAGTAAAATATTGTATGATTAAATAGATGAATATAGTTATAAAGATGGAACAGTAGGAATTCCAGTGGAAAATGTGATTTTGAATTGTTATGTGATTTTATATGGTTTTATATTTTTAATTGCTGTATTGCTTTGCTGTTTTTATTTTTTAATTGTGAGCCACCCAGAGTCTTGTATTGAGATGGGCAGCTGTATAAATTGGATTAATAAATAAATAATATCATATTAACTTTAAATATTATACTTAGAAATAATTGGTCTAAGATGTTTTACTGTTGGTACATTACTCCAGTTACAATTTCCAAAATGAGCATCTCTTTCCCTGAAATGCTGAAAATACAGTGAATATATGGGAACATTCTTCCATATGTGATGGCAATTTTGCAAAGCCCAACAATATTGGAAAATAATTCATTATAGAATGTAACACATTTTGAAAGTCACAATTCCATGCCATCCTCAGATAGTTTAACTAAATTTTACTAAACTATGTATTCCCTCAAAATATACTGAACTTGTATTGCACATGTTAAAAGCTGTGAGTGTATGTTTTCTTTTGGAAAAGATCTTTGTTCCCCTCTGTAGAAGAATGGTTAATTAGCATGGGAATGTGCTTCATATCTAGGATAATTGCATATTTTTTTTAAAAAAATAAATTTGATGTATAATTCAAACTTATTTGAAAGCCATTTAGACTACAATTCTATACAATTGTTCCACATCAAAGATTTAAGATTTAGAGTATATATTTAAATTTGACATATAAATTATACATTATCTATAATATATTATCTATAATATTCTATATTAAATGAGACAAGGGATCAGCACTTTAAATAAACTGATTTCCAATGGTTGTTTAAAGATTCTGCAAGATTGTGAATTGGGTATGATCTACCTACAATATTCACTGGGAATAACATTCAAAATATGTATTAATTAAACAGCATGGCCCAAGTGCTCTAACAATACCTCTGATGTACCTGCAATTTTTAGGAGATGCAGTGCTTGAACAGAAACCAAGTAATTAAAAATAAAAAAGAAAGTTAGTGTTATATACTGTATCTGAATGGTGAAGAATTGAAAAATACAGTTTGGAGAATCAAGGGTCCAGGTTTAAGAAATATAAAAATATATTTCTTTTGATTTAAAAATGAAATTAATTCATTAAAAGTACTATGTTATGTTTATTTTAAAAATAATGGACATTATATATTTTTACTGCTAGTGTTGTAAAAATTGTGAAGTTTTTTTTTAACCCATATGATCTGGTGTTGACAAGCTTGGTTGGTTTCAAATTACTTCAGTATACCATTACAATTTGGGTAAGAAATATTACAGTTAAGAATTTTAATGTGATGTTGAATATATTCCCAAAACTTGAAATCGGTCATCTCATGAACGGTTTTGTGAGCCTGTGGCATGGCAAAGAGGATAATTTTATTTAATTGGAAAGAAACTTATCCTCCTGATTTTGAGGAATAGTTCCAGGATATGAGTCTATTATCTATTTTTGAAAAGTCTATGTGTTTTGAAAATGAAATGATAATGCAGTATGTTGCTATATAGTCTAGACTGAATCATACACTTAAGGATTGAATAGGCTTTGTATTGTGATTTATTTATTTTATTTTATTTTATATATCAAATTTGTCACCACTCATCTCCTTCCACTGGAGGCGCTCTGGGCGGTTTACAACAAAATCCTCAATAAATATATAAAATACATTATAAAATTACATATTATTAATCATATAGATAAAAATAAAGTCCAGATGGCTATATCTCATTCAAACTTCTCATGGAAGGGGTACTTCAAGCACTAGCCAACCCTAGGCATGACTCCTCTCCTCCCCGCCCCAGGCCAGCTGGCAGAGCCAGGTCTTCAAGTTTCTCCAAAAGGCCAGGAGCGATGGGGCTAGCCTCACCTCCGGGGGCAAGATGTTCCAAAGGGCAGGCGCTACTGCAGAGAAGGCTCGCCTCCTGGACCCCGCCAGATGGAATTCTCTTACCGACGGGGTCCTCAGCATGCCCTCTCTGCAAGATCAGGTGGGGCAGGTAGATGTAACGGGGAAGAGGCGGTCCCTCAGGTAACCTGGCCCCATGCCATGTAGGGCTTTAAAGGTGATAACCAACACCTTGAATTGGACCCAGAAGCAAACTGGTACCCAGTGCAGCTCGTGTAGCAAAGGTGTTATATGTGCCCTTCTAGGCACATATAAATGCCCGCGTGGCTGCATTTTGGACCAGCTGAAGCTTCCAGATACTCTTCACAGGTAGCCCCATCTAGAGCACATTGCAGTAGTCAATATGGGAGATAACAAGGGCATGAGTGACCGTTCGAAGGGCCTCCCAATCCAGGAAGGGTGTAACTGGCGCACAACACAAAGCTGCGCAAAGGTCCTCCTGGCCACGGCTGCCACCTGCTCTTTGAGCAGGAGCCGTGAGCCCAAGAGGACCCCCAAGTTACGCACCAGGTCTGTCTGGGGCAGTGCAACCCCATCTAGAACCAAAGATGACAAAGTCCCGGATACGGAAGAGCCCTTAACCCACAGCCACTCCGTCTTACCAGGGTTCAGCTGAAGCCTGTTGTTCCCCATCCAGGCCCCTACAGCCTCCAGTCACCTGGAGAGGGCAGTCACAGCATCACTTACTTCACCTGGGATGGACATATACAGTTGAGTATCATCAGCATACTGATGATACCTCATCCCATGGTGATGGATGATCTCACCCAGTGGTTTCATGTAGATGTTGAATAGGAGAGTAGAGACAACCAAACCCTGCGGCTCTAAATATTTATATTCTTATTTATAGATACTATTTGGATAATTTGGATAATTTTTCTATTAATTTTCTTCTGCAACATTTAATTATATATATACATACATACATACATACAACAGTATGTATGTGTGTATGTGTATGTGTGTATATGTGTGTGTGTGTATACACACACACACATATGCCCTTGTCCTGGATGAAACCCAGATGTAGTGGTGCCAAGTGACAGTAACATCAGGAAGGAGTATGAGACACTTTAGAAGTACCTGGACCTGAAGGAGGAACTAGAGAGGATGTGGAAAGTGAAGGCCAAAGTAGTCCCAGTGGTGGTAGGAACACTTGGGGTTGTGACTCCTAAGCTGGGAGAATGGCTCCAACAGATCCCAAGAACAACATCAGAGCTCTCTGTCCAGAAGAGTGCAGTGCTAGGAACAGCCAAGTTACTTCACAGAACCCTCAAACTTCCAGGCCTCTGGTAGAGGAACCGAGCTTGAGGAAGACATATATCCTTCACTGTATGATGTCTATGTCTTCTGTTGGTGGTTTTTAAAAAATGTCATATAAATAAGGAAATAAATGTGAAATCCAATACATCTTAAAGAAATCACACTGGGGAGAGCTGAACTATGTTTATTAGCATAAAGGAAGCTATGTGTTGCTAATGACTCTTTACACCTTCTCTGAAGTGTTACAGTCCAATAGCTAATTGTCCAATTACATATGTATAACTATATGTGCACCTGGTTACTTATTTTCCTGCCTCTGGATATGTGACTGATACTACATGTACTACAAATTCATGTATAGTTTGGATTCTGGACAACAAAATATTTTTCCATAAAATAGATACAACATTTTTTGTGGGGTTTCAAACTTTCATATTCTGCCATAATTAAGCATAGTTCCTTAGATGATGGGATATTCTTCTTGGTAATTGAATATTTTCCATGTTAAATATTGTTACAACATAGTTCGTGCTGTAGCTAATGAATATATTCTCCTCATGTAAATGTATTTCTGCAAAAAAAAATTGGCATCAGAAAATGGAATCTGTCACAGAAAAAAAATTAAGTGAGGAGTAGGCCATGCAACCTATTTGTTACTTTGAATTGCTTTTTGTGTATACCTCATTTAACTACATTCTTAAACACTGATAAATAGGACTGAGTAAACACATTGCTACCAAGGATAGGCATACCATATCTGGCCTGTAACAAGACATCCACAAGATGGCAGCAAAAATATTAAAGAAACTAACTTTCTCTTCTATCTACTGGTCATCCATATTTTTGCAGCCTAGATAATGACAGCCCTAATCAAGGGCATCTTTCTACCAGTTTCCTGATTGTTCATGTAGTGTAACAATCAGATATGGTATGCAATGCATTATGGAAGTGTTCTCACTTTTATGATTTAGTCAATTAGTTCTCATTTATCAATGATACTAGCATGATTCAGTGAAAGGGGAATAAGATATAAAAGACATAAACAGATCAATGCAGGTACCTTTCCAGACTATAGAATAAACCTGGCTGCTCAACCTTTGATAAATCATTATCCTACATTACTTGGCAGAAAAATAACCTAACTTTCAATAATTTTTATATTGATTCCAGGTACTCTCAAAATCCAAGTTCTACCCTCTGATCTTAGACAATAAACTATTGTCTGTAAACTATTCTACTTTAGGCTGCTAATACCATCATTTCTATGAGTCACATCAGCAGCTCCAAATTCTCCATATTGCCAGGACAAAATATTAGAAATTAATTATTTGAAAAGTAAAATTATTATATTTACTAAGTGACATGCCAGTTGCCACCACAATTGGAATATTAACAGCATTCAAATTGAAGAGATTAAGGATTTTTTTTTAATATTCAGGAATCTACTAATGCTTGGAAGTAACAAACTTGAGAAATCATAACCTGTGCCCATAAAGTTTCCAGTGCTATAATTAGTTTTGCTACTTGTAATGGTAACAGCTTTGTTCCTGAAGTTTTCAGATTATTTTGAGCTAAGGTGCCAAAATAAGTCTCTTGCATAACTCTACATCACACACATAAAAACCCATAGAAGCAAACCAATCAAAATGTATAAGAACTATGTTTTGTTTTTGCAAATCCATGCTAAATGCACTTTGTTTGAGACTGGGCTGCATTGCTGTGGAAGCCTACATGAGAATTTATCACTTGAAATAGGGCCTAAAGCTACATTTTTGGGGTGGGTTTTTGGTTTCATCAATCCTTTCCTATAAGTGTACTTCCTCCTGGGAAGAAAAGTATAGCCTCAAAATGATCTCACAACAGGCTCTTAGCACAATCCTTTCTAATGTCTGGACCAAAGAAAGTCATAGTAGAGGTCAAACAGTGAATCCTTGAGTTGGATATGCAGAACAATAGAGACAAAGTTTGGGTCAACTTTGTACATAGGGGCCAATGTAGGAGAGGTTTTGCTATACCTAATTATCTTTGCACCATTCTTTCTGTTCCACATAGAAGGGAATTTTCATTGGTAAAGCTTCATGGTTTATTTTCAAGCATATAAGAAGGAAAGTTGGATACATTTCTATGTTCAAATGAGACCATTGAGACAGTTCTGCATGTCTTATTGTCCTGCCCTTCATACCATACTTGGCACTCTGGATTAAACCATCTCTTCCTTACAAAATGCATGTGTTGGTCTGAAATTGAGTTTGTGTGCTTTTCACTAGCAGATTGATCTAGTGAGATTTCTACAAAAATGGCCCAGTTCTGAAGTCTACCATTAAAGCTTATTAATAGCAAAAGAAAAAGAGCCATTACAACAGCAACTACAGGAAATCTTCCCTATTCCTTCACTCTTTTTGTCATCAAAAGAGCTTTGAAAACTGATTTTTTTTTCCTTCCAGGATCTACACTTTGAAACATAACTTTTAAAGGAGGGAGATCAGTAGATGTGACTCTTTCATGATTGAGAAACCTTGGTTAAGATATGAAGGATAACATATGACAATGTTGTTAATAAGTTTTCTGGACCTTAGAACTGCATAATATCCAGCCAAAAGTTCTAAACAACTCATATTTGTTTAATTCTTCTTTTAATACAATGTGTGAATGTGTTGTCCCATATCACTGATTTAGAGGCTTGGAAGCTGACTTTCAATTTTGTAAAACATTTGTGCTAAGAATATGACTGCTAAGTCACAAGAAACATCAGGCATGATTAATCCCTTCTAATTTCCCTTTCAGTTTGAGACTATAAAACTGAAATGCCTATTTGGTAAAGCTGGGAATCTTGGAATGTAAATATCTGTAAAGGTTTGATATAATATATGTTGATATTCTCATTCTAGAGAATTTACATGCTGTTTTAGTGTCTGTTATAACTATGTTTGAAATTGCATAACAATTTGCCTGGTCATAAGTAAAAGGGTTATGATATAGGAGGAGAACTATGTTAGGTTATAGTAGCAAACCATCAGAAGGAGTCTGGTTACATCTTTTCTGCTAATTTTAATAAAAAGCATAAGTTTTCATGAGCTGCAGTTGATTTCATCAGACACTTACAGTGACTAGACTGATGTAGCATTGTAACTGCAGAGGTAGAAAAAAATGTAATGACAACTTGCAGACCTTGACCATATGATACATTCTGCATTGTTCTGCACATGCTGATCAAAGATGAGTCAGGTTACAGCAAGGGAACTATTCTAGGTGTTTGTTCTAAGTATAACTGATGAGGGCATCTTGTTGAACCATCTGAATACAGAACAATTAGAGCGAGTGAGCAGTTACTTATGCTTTGTATGATAAACATACTTTTTGTTCTCAGTTAGTGATTAGCATTTTATATATGTTTAAACAATGCTTAAACAATGAAACAATGCTTTTTTCCCCATTTTTTCCATTTTATCATTTCTGAAAAGAAGAACCTCCATGAATATTTATCACCAGTGCATAGCACTAGAAATGCAGAGGCACATGCTGATATTGCAACCTCCAATTTCTAAATTTTTCACTCTTTTAAAAGTCCATTAGCTGTTTGTGAAGGAGAAGATTAGTACAGAAGTAGAGCTTAGAAATTAAAAATTAATTGTGTACTTGTGCACCCACTGACACTTTTGTCTGCTTTGGAGAAGAGAACAGCAATTGGCTTTCCATAGCAGTATTTTTAGCATTTAACCCTTTGCTGGCATTGATAAGTGCTGAATGAAGAGATTTCTTTGCTTCTCTATTTTCTTCCCCACTCAGCAGCATTCATATTCTCCAAAACATTGAAATGCGTTGTTGTCACCATAGTCACTTATACAGTAAAGGGACCTCCTGTCCCACTACTGAACCAGGAGGAAAAGACTGCAGGGAGAAAAGACCATCTAGACCAGCATTCCTTGGCAACTTTAAGATGGGTGGACTTCAACTCCCAGAATCCCCCCAGCCAGCTGAACTGGACAGTCAAATGGGCCATGCTTCATGTGTATCATGACTCAACCCCTAAACATAGCACAGGAGTAAAGCACTTGTATAGATCTACTCTTGCTTTTCCTTATAATGATTAAATAGACTAAACAGCAAACTGCAACTACTGACAGTGAAAACTGTTGTGCAGAAAACAAATGGTGAAGCCCTGCATGACATCCTATCCATAATGTGATAATCCAGTCTAAGTTATGATGTCATTGTGGAGCATTGCCTTCTATTTCCATATCACAGAGAAAGAGGTCAATAGTCAATAAACTATCCTCTGCAGCTCTCCTCAATTCTCTGCCACCCTCCCAAACCTGATGAATTGAGGACAGCTGATTTGAAACTGGTTTCGTTCTGTTTCAATAATAATTTGAACAGTAATTTGGTTTTACTGGACTGGCTGGAAATAATATGCAACCATTTTAAGTTAACCATTTTTTAGAAATTGGTAATACTAATATTTAAAATGAAAATCTGTGTATTTGTTTCCATGCACACTCATGCCCCTGTCTATTTCTGTGTTTATAATATCAAAGCAAAGTCTTCAAATCTAGAGACTTCAGATGATTTCATGGATATGGACATGGCATTTGCAGTATTTGCAAGGCAACAATACAGAATTGATTTGCCATTGTCTTCTTCCAAAGTGTTTTTTAAACTTCTCAGCCCTGGGAATGGCTGGATATATCCCACCCAAATATTAACAAGGTCCAAGCCTGATTAGAAGAGCATAATTTCTCATATCTTAAACTATTATGGCCTTTTAAATATGGAGTATTATTAAAACTATAGCTACTGAAACAGGTGCCATACATGCAAATAAGCTATCCCTATATCAAATATATCATGGTATCTCCCCTGCCAGGTAAGTTTATATCTCCCAATGCCTCACAAGACCCATTGATTTTGTATACAAATTTAATACAAAAATTACAAACAATATTAACTTGTGTTACTAACCCTGACATCAAATGGGTTGTGACTTCCTCTAAGACATGGTTTGACAAATAATGTGTTGAAGCTAAGAAAGCCCTTACTGCAGCTTATCACTTATATAAATCCGAGACAGAGTCTAATAACAGTGCAAATACAAAGTCTCTTGAACACCTTCTTGCCGTCAAAAAACAGTATAAGAGACTGGTGGCTGATAAGAAGAAGCAGGACATGAAAACCATGTGGAAACATCTTACTGAAGCTGCCAAACTGAAGAACACCTCCCTTTTTTGGCAACTATTATCCAACCAGACAGCTAGATCATCTACTATTCTAGACTCTCATATTTCACCAGAGGTGCGGGAATATCATTTCCAGAAAATGTATGAGGATCCTAATAATGAGATGTTGACACAAATGAACGAAGGTCTAACTGAGTGGCCTCCAGTCTCAGTGGTTGAAATCAAATTTCTTATTAGACAACTTAGAAAAGGGAAGGCTCCGGGAATGGATTTTATTTCAGCGGAAGTATTAAAGAATAATGTTGAATGGTGGTCCCCAATTTTAGCATCACTTTTTACTTATATTGATGATTTGGGGAGAATCCCAGAGGATTGGGGCCTGGCTATTATAGTCCCGGTTTTTAAAAAAGGGAAGACAAATGATCCTGCCAATTACCGGCCTATTAGTCTACTGAATATAATTAGCAAGCTTTATGCTAGACATTTGAAAGAAAAACTCAGACTGGCTGGGGCAGAGAAGTCTTATAGAGGACAAGCAGGCTGGCTTTAGAGAGGGCAGAGGAACTATTGAACAATGCCTAGGCGGAAAGATATAGATTATATGCAAATGTAACTTATAGATGAACATCCAACTGTCATGGAGCAAGTAGCCAGATTCTGTGCAGCTGCTATGAAGATACGTCAGATTATGATTGGAAAAATGTAGTAATGTACCCCTTGCAATAACTTTGTGGTCTATATATATCACATTTCATATATGATATTTTACTCTTTTTATTACTCTTTTTAATATTTTACATATCATATTTTATAGACACTTATATTTGATAGAATATTAGTCATGATAATGCAAATTAATAAGATTATTTTTAAATTTGATGAAGGGGCTCATTTACATTGTGATCTAAATGTATTTTAACATTTAATTGGAACTTGTAAATTCAAATTTAAAATTCTTTTAAATCAGATGGCTCATATTTTAAGGCTAAGGCTAATTTGTATATGTTTATAGAATTGTATCTTGTACTGGTTAGTGACTGTAATAAAATTGAACTGAACTATCAAATATATAGCTCTTTCAACTAAATCTTGTTTCCTTAAAGTGGCTCCTGAGGCACTGCACCATTTGTGCTGGGTGGATGGGAGATACGTTGTTGAAGCAAGAAGGTGTTAGGTAGATAAGAAGTGGGTAAGGAAGGAAGTGTATGTATGTGATTGTACACAGAAACAATAAGGTGGTTGGGAAGGTCAGGCAATGCAAAGTGAGCACTGAAAGACAAAGTAGAGAACAGCAGGAAAGAATGAGGAGACAGAAGATGGAAAAAGATGGGATAATTGGAAAAGGTGACTCGGTGACAAAGAGCAATGGCCAGGAGCCAGCAAGTGAGAATTGGTCTGAAGAGGGAGAATCCAGTGGAGGGCAGTCTCTGGTGTGCTGATTTCTATCAAGAGCTATTTGGAGGATGATTGGCAGCAAAAGAACCCCCTTGGCAGAGTTGCAAGTTGTTGAGGGCCTGGATGGCCACTGCACTAATCTAACCAAATTGGTGAGCCAGCTGGTTTGCCAGTTGTTTAATTATTTATTGGATTTGGAGGCTGCCCAACTCCAAAATGTCTCAGCAGCCTCCAAATCCAATTAAATGAATAAATAAATAAATTTCAAAGCAGAAAAACAATACACATTAGAAGAAAGAGATGACTTGAAGCTGAAGATGGGAAGAGCATCAAGAAGTCTATTGGATGGCTCTTGTAGCCTGGGATGCTACTACAATCCTTGTTCACTCTGTGGAATGGGAGAGCTGTTTAAATGCTTCATGCCTCAAAGACAGGTTGTGTGTGTGTGAGCCATGGGGTAGGGAAGCTGGGAGCCCCAGAGAGAAAGTGCATGCAGGTATCCAATTCTATTACCCTAGATAGAATTTAATCTATTACCAATAGATTTTAACAGCTCTGTTTTAGCTACGTAAGCATTTTACATTCACTCTTTCAGTCATTCACACGATACACACCAAAAGACCTTTCTTGTCATTGGCTAGAAATCACTGTCTCATGTTAACCTTGATGAAGTGGTAGATGAGACTTTAAACTTCTCTCTAATTTTCTTTTATAAGCAATACTAGATCCCCTCAGCATCACTGATCATGTCATCGAGCTCTGTGGACATCCATCTGATCAAAATGTTCCTTTCCATGACCATAACATGATCATAGGGATTACAAGTACCTTATCAGAAAAATATTTCCAAAAATTATTTATCCCTTCATATCTTGCATTGGTACATCTAGTATCCTGAGAGAACTTTACACGTGCATCCCTTTCAGGTTCCATCTTCAGCACAACCATTAATCCTTTGTTGTTTTGTCTAGCCATTAACTCATTCTAAAACAAGGGGGAGCTGTAGGTTGTTGTAAGAGCAGTATGGGTTGCCAGATTGCTGTTCCACAGATATGTAGGTAAAAAGTATTCCTGAGATCACTCCAAGAACAGTAACAGGGAGAGGCATGGAAGCCTTGGAAGGCTGAGTCCCTCTAAGCCATCATTCTATGCATTTAAAGCTTAATTCAAAAACATTTTGGTTGTATATATTGAAAGCTATGGCCTAATAATGAAAGAAAGGTAGGGATTCAGCTAATTGTTGAAAACAAGGTGCTCAAATTGCAATATTGATTCCTATGGCATAGTGGGTCTCTTTTGACCAGAAATTATCCAGTATTTGTTTTGGAAATTTCTATTTTTCATAGGTGCTCATATTCTTTTGAATTTCATGCCAATAGTATGAAAACCAACAAGAGGACAAAGAAAGTAGGTGTTGTGTGCTCTCGTGATTGCAAAATAGGCGGAAGGATATCTATTCTCCATCCCTTATACAACAGTCTGAAGAAATTGCTGCTTTTTTATTATTTGAATAAGCAAGTATCCTGTGTCAACTGCCTACATTGTATTTTTTTTATTTTTTACCTTTCCTCTTTTCCCCTTCACAGAATTTCCCCCCTTGCAGAGGGCAGAGATTGCCTAAACAAGCTATCTCTTCCTGAACTGCTTTTCTTTACAGCGCAGCACTTCCCTAAAAGGTGCTAGCCACAGGTTCATTAGCACCCTTGGCCAGCTTGCGCTACTATCTGAAATTGACAAAGACTTGCTTACTTTCTTGTAATCTCTTCCTCTTCAATGAATGGAAATACAAACATAATATCCCCTCGATACTCATCCCAGAGCTGAATCCAAAGGGTGGGGAAGTGGGGCAAAGGGCTATACGATTCACCCCTTTTTCCCAGCTTCCTTGTGAGTCAATTTCCAGAACATGAACCTTCCCCACTATTTGGGCTCCCCCAGCATTTTGGGGTCCTAAATATTTGGGTGCATCTTTTAATAAACCTTTTTTGAAGATTTACCACCAACCTAGCATCTCCTTTGGTGTTCTCTTTCTTTGGTATCCGGACATCAAATTCTAAATTAAGTGTCAACATGCAGATGAACAGATACAGCAAGTTATTACTGAAAGTCTTGACTGGAGGACTATTTAGAATTTGGATCCTTTATGACAATTTATATGTTTAATCTTCCATTTTTTTCTCTCTCTCCATTAGGTGTACATAAATGTATGTATGTGTGTACATGTGTGTGTGTGTGTGTGTGTGTGTGTACTGTATGTTTTGTGTGGCTGTGGAAAACATGAACACATATGTAAGATGAACTGGATAATGTATGATTAATGAATATTTATATTAATAAATACATAAATACAGTTTTGGATATATGGGGAAGCTCTAATGAGAACTAAAGTTGAATTCCTATATCCAATATATGTTTAAGTTTGCAAAAGACTTCTGCAACCTACGCATATATAGAGCCATGGGACAGTGTCTCTATACCTGGAAGTTTAGTCATTACAAATGCTCTTTTTGTGATAAGTTTTAAATGGAAAGGGCAAAATAGTTTGATTATATAGGCATAAGAATGTGGTTGAAAATACTAGAAATCTGGCATGGCACTTGAACTTCTAGGTACAGAGTTCCTATCACATATTGCAAAAGTAAGTATTAGCAATGACTTTTTCCCCTAAAATGGAAGAAATTACCTATTAAAATGATAATTCAACTTTACTCATGAGGAACAAATGTCTTCAATTCAAGCTACTGTGATGATTTCTTAGCATAAATATTTCTTGATCCATTTGATTTATACAAATCTTCTTCATGATACACCCGTAGTAAGTATGTTTGTAATGCTAAAATTGACCTTCAACGTGCTCATTTTAATTGCTTTTCTTGATGAGTCAAGGCCAACAACTGAATTAATCCATATTTTAATTCCTTACTCTTACTGTTTCATATCATCAGCTTGCTAGACACACATGGCACTAATACTGCAATTTAAAACCTTAGTTTAATATTTGGGGCTACATCAGTTAAATGGTTAAGAAACAAAAAGTGATAAAAGGTTAGAAAAACATAAATGGCAGAAAAATAAATGGCAGAAACAATTTTAGGCTGCATCAAAGTATAATTTCCAAATGATAGAAAGTGTTCTGTCCACTTTTTTCTGCTTTGGTCAGATCCCACCCCAAGAACTATACCTAATTCCTGATCACTATACCTTAAGAAGGGTTTAGAGGAATTGGACCAGTTTCAAAGAAAGGCAACAAGAATAATCAAGGACTAGTCTATGAAGAGAGATTGGATGGGTATAGGAATGTGGTTAGCCTTGAGAAAAAGATGACTGGGAGTATATGATAACACTCTTCCACTACCTGAAAGGATGTCACACGGAAGACATTTGAGATCTGTTCTTTGTCAATCCAGAGTAAAGAATATACACACAGTGAATTTCCATTATATGAAGGCATGATATGGTTAATGATAATAATACCAAATAGTACTATACTAACACTTCAACCTAATAGTACTAAGAACACTTCAACAGTGGAAGGAATTACCCAGAGACATGGCAGTTTCTCCAGTCGCCCCTGTCTGGGATGCTCCAATTTGGATTCCTATACTGAGGCCTGAAAGATTTCAATTCAAACGAAGAAGCTCCATTCTTAGATCAGCTTCAGTTTTCTGTGCAGGCTTGGCTAGTTGCCAGAATGTAAATTAGGTGATGAATATGCCACAGCCAGAGATAAGTAGGCTCAGGCAGTTTCACAGTGAGTAGAGAATAAGCAGCCTTTGAAAAAAAGAAGTACCTTGGTGCTGGTGGTCAAACAGGTCAAGCACTGAGCAAGATCAGCAAACAACAAATCCAGAGAGGCAAGAGACAAGGTGAGGCAAATTCAGGTCCAAGACATGGCAAACTAACATTCATGCAGGTCAGAGCTGAGTTTTGAAAAGTTATTCTCACTGCGTGTGTATTCTTTACTCTGGAATGACAAAGAACAGATCTTAACTGTCGTCTGTGTGACATCTTTTCAGGTAGTGAAAGAGTGTTATCATTTATTTATTTATGAATAAAAGAATGGAGAAGAGATGGAGAGAAATACCTTGAGCACTTCTGCCATGGCAAAAAGATAGCCCAATAATCCCAGATGCTTTCAGCTCAAACTCTAGTAACTAAAACAGGGCAATACTTAGGGAAAGAGTGCCATAAAGTGGCCACACTGAACCTGCACCCAGTGCCCAAATGAAACACATCACATGGGAATTGCAGAGTCTGCTCTTCTGTTAGCATTCCTATTCTTTCTAGCTAGCCTCTCAGATCTATGAAGTTCTGCTAGTGAATCTTCACTAGCTGCCTCTGCCTAGGACTAAGGAACTGAACCTCTGAAAATATCAGTGGGTGTGCAGTCCTGGGAACCTGCTGGTCCTGTGAAAGTCAAAGTGGAGTGACTGGTTTAAGCACTGCTGATTCTCCAGCAACAGGTCTGCTGCTACCAAATGCCTCTGGCTACACTCTTTCCCCATCCTCCTCATCCACAGGCATGTCCTCCAGCAGGGTCATAACATTAAGAAGCAATTATCTGGAGATTTGTTATCATCATTCTTCTATACAAAGGAAAGGTAGCAAAAGCAAATGCAAAAACTACAAGGGGATTAGTTTGTTAAGGATGCCCAGAAAAATATTCTTGCATGCCTAGAAAAATATCCACAATTTTTATGGAAAGAGTTCAAGATGAAACAATGAACAAAATTTGGGACGTGTGGCTTTATGCCAGTCAGAGAGTGTGCAGACCAGATTTTTGTTCTTCAGTGGATCACTGAGTTGCATGAATGTGACAAAAATGTTGATTGACTTAGAGAAAATGTATGATAAAGCAAATAGGCTTTAATTATGCAATGCATTATAAGAACATTGGTTGCTATATATGAGAAGAATGGTAAGAAGTACACTGAGGTCATATAAACAGAATGAATGAAGATTAGTGAAAAGCAAATATAAAAATGAAGATTGGATGGGTTGAGAGGAAGAAGACAAAAAATTCTTGGTAGAGTGGAATTAATGATATCTTCACAAATAACAGTTTAGTGTGGAAGTCAATAGCATGAATATACATACATACATACATACATACATACATACATGATTTATTTCTAAATAAAAGAATGGAGATGTAGTCAAATACCTTGAGCGCTTCTGCCAAGGCAAAAAGATACCCCAATAATCCCAGATGCTCTCAGCTCAAACTCTAGTAACTAAAACAGGGCAATACTTCAGATTTTATTGGAAAGAGGTACTTTGGACCACCCTGTTTCTTCAAGAAACAAAATAAAATCCCATTACTACAAGAAGACTAATGGGAGGAAGGGAGCACTGAAATAAATTGGTATTCACATAGTTGCTCTATGGCCATCTTCCTCAAGTAAGATCAGAAATGTCTGATAAATTGAATAATGCCACTCACCTGAAGCAGATCTGACAGAGAACAGCTTCATTTGCCTGGTCATATGAATTTTTTTTTACTGCTATTTAGTATAAGCATTTGATCATTATATGAATCTCTATTCTTTTTAAAAAAAAAAAAAGTAGTTCAGAAGTCTCATCTCTGCAAAAGGAATTTTATCTATACAGCTCCAGAGCACCCTACTGGGCCATTTCAATAAATCTAAATTGACAGCTGCAAGAAATGCTGTTGTGAATTATATCTTGGTTATAAACTTAGGTTATAAACTTAATCCAAAGATGCTTCCAAAGTTATGATAAGATCTGTGGTTCACTATATCTAGGGAGTGCACCTTACAGAAGGCTATCATAGGTAGTTTCAAAGAGGTACAAGAGATTAAACAGACCCCTAAGTACTCATAAGACTGTTCAAATGAAGGCTAGACAGCCATCTATTTGAAATGCTTTAATTTTTATTCCATCAGTGAACAAGGATTGGAAACAATGATCTAAATGGCCCTTTCCACTCTATGATTCCATGGTTTATGATTTAAAATTGGAACCACTTGTAGCAGTGGTTCTTCTTTGTTGATTTATTTGTTATAGAAATGCTTGCCAGAACAGAAGAGTGAAATATGATTTATTAAATATTCTCTCCCTTTTTCTCTAGGCATTCAAGGCAGGATACAAAACATTCCCTCATCCCATTTTATACTCACAATAATAGGTCACATGGGTGAGATTGACAGCCACTAGCCCCAGATGATGAAGAAAGCTTGCATGCCTAAAAATGACCTGAGTCTGGATCTCCTAACAAAATGCACACTTGGAAACAGATGTAACTTTATGCATGAGGTCTAATACTGCTGAAATAATCCTGATAAATGTTTTCCTCAATTTTTCCTTCTTGCCTTCTGTAGAACTGGGGCACAACAAGGACAAAGAGGAATCAAAACAGATTTCAAATTCTGATTTCATTCAGACAATAAAAAAACAAAATCTTTATACACGAGATAACATGTGCATATTTTGTTGATATAGCAAACTGTTTAGACAAAGATAGAACCTCAACATTTATCTGTAATTCCATACAAGGAATTAATTCCACACAAGGAATAACCATGTTTTTCTCTCCTTTTTCTCCAGGAGAAGTATAACTAACAGGATAGATGGGCCTAAGTGTGTGTCTTTCTGTTTGCAAAATGTAGTTTGCTCTGGAGGCAAACTGCCTTGAAATAAACAGATATGACATATTCTCCTTGCCGTGAGGGGCTATGGAAGATCAGTCATGCATATATGCTACTGTTAAGAAAGATGGGAGCAAATGTTTACAGGGAGGGCATTCCCAGACTATTTTGGGTAACAACAGCTAGCTTTCAGAAACAGTTGTGGAAGCCAACTGCAGAAACAGAAAGCTGTCTATTAATCCAGTTGCTACAGCAATTCTCTGGAATGAAACATCTTTCTTCCAGTGTACTTCTGCAGGAGGCAGGAAGAACATATATAGACAGAGGTTCTGGCGACTTTTCAGCTATAATTCAGGTACATACATATCGTTAAGAATATGAGCAAATACAGGTGAATATCTGCATTTCTCACGACTCTTCTCAACACTTCTGTCATTTCTTTTTCTTTCAGAAAGAATAAAAATTGTTAAGGAGTAAAAGAACAACAACAAAGAGCTAGATTATGTCTGCTCGCCAAAGCATCCCTGCAAGCAGACAAACTGGACAGAGAACTTAGTAAATATGTACAGGATTGCACTCTGCGGTCCCAAATGAACAAAACAGAATTTTCTTCTGAGTGAATATGGTTAAGATTGCACTACTGGGAAGGGTGGTTAAAGTTGTAATTTTTCTCATCTGGAATACAGTTTCTTCAATTCGATTTCTCCAAGATAGCATGGACAAAAGTTCTCCAGTGTCAATCCTTCTAAGTGGTTGCTATGAAATTACATGTTAAAGCCAGTCTTTGGCCTGATATTTTCTCTATATGGTTGAGTTGAGCTTCAGTAAGAACTGTTTCTGATGTCTTCTCTGAACTCTTATTGCATAACTTGGAATTACATGATTCTGTGATTTCAGTATGCTAGAAATTCTTAATTCTTCCTAACTGTGCATGTAATTTTTGAAGATTTCAGTCACTTTTGATTTTAGGGCTCCACAAAATCTATGCACCTTTAGAAACCATTGAAATGCAATGGTAATATCACACTTAGAAAACATTTAAAAACAATATTAATAGTGTATATTCTTTTTTTGCAGAGATTCAGCAATGTTTCTAGAATTAATCAGCAGCTCTGCTTACAACTGGTTTACATTGCTGAAGCATGAACAAGCAGGTAATTAAAAGCCTCCAGTGGCATCTGTCCTTAACTACTCAAGTCAAGAACTAATATATATTATATTTGAGAGAAAGTAAAATTTAAAAAAAAGTTTTATAGTTGAGCCTGTTACCCAGAGCAAAAATCTATATTAGAAAAAGCTGCTTACAAAGCTGCTTATTTTAGGGAAAGTTATGTCTGATGATACTCACGCACACAAAATCCTGCCCTGACTAAATGGATTAATACTGAATGTCTACTAATGCTGGTACAGTTAAATAATTTTAGGCCTTGGTTTAAATCCTTTTTCAAGGATTGGGGGAGCAAGTTTCAGAGGCCACATGTATTATTTCATTGGTAAAGCACACAACTTAAAAGTTCTACTTTTATCCCTACTGCAATTTCAGGCTTCCTAATTATTTCCTCTACTGTAATTCAGACTTCATAACTACATATTAGGGGAAAAAATAATTGCCAATCCTGATTTTTAAAAAAGGCAATACTCTCAGCATGTGCATTTGCATTTTTAGGATTTATATAAATCATAGCACCGTCCTGACTAGGGAAATAAAATGGAGCTTATTTCTGCAGAACATTAATTATTATTATTATTATTATTATTATTATTATTATTATTTAAATGTATATGCTGCTCAACTATTTTGAAGCAGAGCTTTTCATTAGATATTTTAAAGCAAAAATAATAATATGAACATGTATGTGGCCACATATAACATGGGCTTCTCATCCTACCAATCACCTGTCTTTGGGGTCAGCTAAATAGTGTTTAAGTAGGGCATCAGTTAGGCATACTCTAGATAGAAGAGTTATAGTATAATACAGTACGTTATGGAAAATGCAAATGTAAGTTCAAGACAGTTAGGGAGAGTCTTGACATCGAAAGGTCAATAGTGAAAACTGTTATTTCTTGTGATAGCCTGATTTCACCATGGAAACCATGACCCAATTGAATTTGCATATTTATATCTGCAAATTATTATTTCTGTGACAATAGCACTCCTACAAACTGACTTGGTCTCACTTTAGATGGAGCCACATTCCTGTGCTAGATGATCATTCTGACAATATACAAGCTGTCCTGCTTTTTTTTTTTAACAGTTTACACCCCTTTTCCTTCTGTCATATTAAAGAGTATGCCACATAGTGTATGATCACACACACACACCCTAATGCAGTGGGAATTTTTTCAGGATATGCCCCCACAAAAATGTTTGGATACTGTTTTTGAATGAGGTCTATTCAAGTGGGAAAAAATGCTCAATGTTCATGGTTTCGTATGATTGTAATTAGTCCCTGCTAGAAAAGGTGATTCAAACATCTGGAGTGGGATAATCAGTTTATTCATATAGGGTCACTAAGCATCCCTAATTCCTTAATGATATTCAGTTACCAGGATTTCGGTAACCTAATTAAACAGAACAGACAGGAGATGATGATAAACATATTTT
This sequence comes from Candoia aspera, assembly GCF_035149785.1. Taxonomy (NCBI): domain Eukaryota; kingdom Metazoa; phylum Chordata; class Lepidosauria; order Squamata; family Candoiidae; genus Candoia; species Candoia aspera. Next base: position 42,840,081 of record NC_086159.1, on the reverse strand, counting down.
AGAAAAAAAAAGGATATCTCAACTGGGGCATAAAATATTTCAAATACACTATTTGCCACAAAACAGAGCAGGTGTTATGATTCAATATTCAAATTCATTATCATAAAAGCTGAAAGAGTTTTCTAATAGAAGAAAAGTGTAATGATAAAGGAGGCAGCCTTCAATTCCTGCTGTTTTTTTCTTCCTTTCATTTTCCTTGATGTAAACAGAATACTTAAGAAAACTTTGCTTAGTCATTTAGCTATGTGGCTTAGAAATAATAAAGTTAGGTTACAGTATTTTAACATCTAAAAGTAGAACCTTTAACCTTGCAATACTAGTGATTGCATCAAAATGGCATTATTCTAGTCACTTATGTTTGACCATGATTAAAAATGTATCTGTCCATAAAAGCCAGCCTTGAACTCAGGAGCCAGAGCAGAGTCTTTAATTTCCTGAGCCATTCAAATTCAATCCTGTGCAGAGTTATCCGGAAAAATGCCACTGAACTCAATCTGGCTGTTCAATCTGAGCAGAAATGTATAGACTTGCACCCACAGAAGCAAAAGCTTAGATTGAAGGAAAGAGTATTACAGACTTTTAGACCTGGAACGGATATTAAGTTCCTCCTTTGCTAAGGCAGATAATATACTGCTTCATTATCCTTGAAAAGTGACCATGCAACGTCTACTTCAAATTGTCTAAATAATATGGTTCCTAGTCAATCAGCTTATCTATCAAGCAATTCATACAGTATGTATTTTCCCTTAATGTTTAATCAGAACCATCTTTCTTGTAAAAAGAATATATTATTCAAACCCTATCTTCCTTAAAAATAGAGAACACAGATTTTTCTAGTATTTATTTTCTTGGGTCTATAATGAGTTATTTCCAAGGTTAGATCCTTAGCTGGATGACTCCCATTTTACATAAAAATTCTGAAGTTGTTTGTTTGGTGCTGTTGAGGATGTTTGACTTGTAAGACTGATGGATGTTCTCACTGATGATGCTTTTCTGGAATTACCACCACAGAAGGAAAGAGATCACGAAAAAGAAAAAATGCACCAAGGGTGTAATGAATTATGCAATTATATCTGGAATTTCATTCTTCTGCAGCCTTAAAAGTACACATCAGAGCATTAAAAGCAAAATCTGGAAACAGAGGCCCCTTGGCCCAAATTTTCCAGCTTTCAAAGTTTGCTCGGGGTGGAGCAACATTCCAACTGGCACAATCTACTACAGACCATTGTTTGGTGCTTCAACACCTGGCGGACAAATATACTAACCACTCTGATCTGAATCTGTATGCAGCCTTTATTGATTTCAAGGCAACTTTTGATAACATCTCAAGGGTCAGACTCTGGGACATTCTGAGCAGATCCTCTATAGACAAAGACTCTTGCTCCTAATTCATAAGCTATATGATAAAACCGGCCTTAGAGTAAGATGTAACCAGGGAGGGGATATTTCTGATTTTATACAGACTGCTAATGGGGTGAAACAAGGGTGCAATTCTGATTTTATACAGACTTTAAGGGGGTGAAACAAAACTGCAATCAGAGCGTTTATATAAATTTAAAAAATTATATAAACTCTCTGATTAGAACTCTTCAGAGAGTTGATACCCATGCACCTAAGTTGGACGATAAACATCTCCCAATTCTCCTCTATTCAGATGATGCAGTTCTTCTCTCCTTGTCTTCCAAGGCATGAAGCGGGCACTAAGAACCCTGGCATCCTACTGTAATGAGGAGCAATTAATAATTAATTATGACAAATCTAAAGTCCTAGTTTTCTCTAATAAAAGACAAAAGCAAAAGTGGACAGTTGACTCCCATGAACTAGAACAAGTTACATGTTTTAAATACCTGGGCATAGTATTTCAGGCTTCTAGGAAATCCCCAGCCCAGGTAAACTATGCCACTTCTACTGCCCAGAAGAGCTCACAAGCAATAATAATTTTTTACAGGCAACAGGGGGCAAATTATATCCCAGCAGCAATTAAACTGTTTATGACCAAAACAGTTGCCCAACTACAATATGGGATGCAACTTGGCCCATAAATAAACCTAAGGGCTTATGAAACCATTCAATCAAATGTCCTTAGGTCTGTTTGGTACCCCACAATGCACACCCAGAGCAGTTTTGAGGCTTGAAGCTAATGTGCCAAGTATTAAGGCTCAGGCCTGGACCAGGATTTTAACGTTAGGACTCAAAATCATGTTCGATCCTACAGGCCTGATGCCTTTGCTGCTGTCAGACAGCTACCAATCTCATTGGCGCCGTACTTGTACAAAAGAGCTTTGCAGTCTTGGCCTCCCTCCTGAATATTTAGGCCAGCTAACTCTGGAGAAGGCCAAATCTATAGTAAAAGAAAGAATTAGGGATATTGATCACCAAAATGATATTACCAGTGCTCCCGAATTCTATTGCCAAATTCTAGATAGCCACAAACCTTTTACTGCAGGGTATCTATACAATCTTTCCTTAAGCAAATATAGATGGGACTTTTCCAGAGCTTGCTTTGATGCCCTCCCTTTAGCACTGCTGGCAGGAAGATTTCATGGGACTCCTTATTCACAGAGACTTTGCCCCTGTGGGTCCAGGGAGGTAGAAACTCTTGCTCTTTTCCTCATACAGTGTCCTTTTTATGATGCCCCAGGACGGGCTCTGTCTCCCCAATTATTTCTAAATTTGTGGGTCACACTGACAGATTTTATATTTATTTCTTTTTAAGGGATGATGATTCTACACTGACACACCAGGTAGCCAAATATTTTTATCAAGCTATACAATTATGCAAAACTTTTAATCAGATATATTGTTTTACTGTTTTATTGTTTCCCTTTTGCCTGACAATGAATTGTTGAATTAAACTATTTTCCTTTATTGTAAAGGCTGGTCAAAGACTGTAATAAGGATATTCAGATATTCAAAATTTGTTCGGCCATTCATTCCCTTTCTTGCCAAATGCTCAGAACACTTTCTTTCCTTAGCAATACAATAGATTTTTTTCCCAAGTTTCATTTTCTTACTTGCCCCATCTTCTCATACATGAATTATCTCACTGTTCCTAATGTCCTGCTTTTCAATACTATGCTGCACCAGTCTGACTCTTAGAAAACATTTTAGCCTCTTTATCATCTTTATCTACATCATCCTTTTCTTTATTTAGGCATGATATATTCTAAAGACTCATAGTACCTAAAGGAGAAAAGACCAATAGTCCAATCTATTAAGACTGTGCGGCCCCTTTGTTTGGAATTGTTTCTGCTCCTTCCAAAGTCTGGTGAACCACAACTGAATTCACTGACAGAAACTTGGTGTTCAGACTACTTCATCTAGGTCCATATCACTTTTTAAACATCCCCCCCCCATTTTTTTCCCCTTGTCTACAAGCGGTGATGCATTCAAACAAGCTGCTTCTTTTGGTCTCCTTTGCTACATAATTCTGTACACCGTCTGTCTGACCATCTGCTCAAGCTACATTAGCAAATCTGAGATCATCTTTGCTTTTTAACTGATCTGTACATTTCAAAAAGTCCACAAAAAGGTCAATATCTTAGTCAAGTAGTTGCCATGCAATTTCAAATAATGGAATAAAACATTTCAGAAAGCAGCTAACATCATTCTATTCTTAATATTTGGGGGAAATTGGATTGTCAATAAGCTATTTCCAAGGACATTTTTATTATGCCTATAAGAGAAACATAATCATTTATTTCATAGGTGGACTCACAAACTTCCTATATAGGATCTATTTTTTAATTTCTATGACACTTATCCCTTTAGCTTTTTTTTTTAAAATGAGTGTCAGTGTGGTGTAATGATAAACATTTTGGATTGAAATTGGGGAGACGCATGTTCAAATTCCACTCAGTTATGGCACTAATACAGTTGCTGATACACCATTAGGGAGGATATTCTGATTTAAGCTCCTAGATCAGGGGTGAACAAGCCTTGATCTTCCAGAGATTCCAGAACTTCAGCTCAATTTTAGTTTTAACTTTGTTCCTTCAGTAGACTCTGATCACTCCTTTACAAGGTAGCCATCTTATAAAATCCAAGTTAGTTATTATATCTATTATCCACGGTTTCTTAAAGAATTAGAAAAAAGTAAGGCCATTGCAAGGGTATGAAGCATTTATTACCCCAAGATCCACAAAACTTCAAGAAATGTAAAACTTCAATGATGTTTTATGCTAAAGGAAAGAATACTACAGATCGGTGGAAATGTCAATGATATTTTTAATGAATCCAGAGTTGTTGGTTTTTTTAGTCAATACTAGAGTTTTCTTTCTACTGGTCTTAGATCACCATATTTTCCAAACAGATAATACTAAATGTCATGTCTAGACACAGTGAGCTGTTTTGTTTCTGCAAATCAATAGGAAACATTGTTCTGCTAAGTGTGATAGATATGAGAGATACAAATATCCCTTTCCTGGAAATCTCTCTGAGAAATCAGAGCCAAAAGGAAAGGCTGATTATTGCTGCCAGTAGTCCAAGTCATGGCCATAAAATTTACCATAATAACAGATTGCCAGAGTCCTCCCCCAACACACATACTTCAAAGCATAAATACACATTTTGCCAAGAATTAAACCATGTAGGGATAATCTTGCTGAAACAAATGATGCCAAAAAACTCAAAATCTATTTGTTTTGAAAACTTCAAAACTCAAAGAGCAGGAATTATAAGCTGAAATGCAAATATGTTTTAAAGGTGAATAATCTATTCTTTCATATAGCTCATGTAAAGACTAATTATAAACATAATTTAAGAAACAGCCTTATCTGAGTTATTTTAAGGAATTATCTAATAGAGCTTGTTCTTTGAAGATGCTAAAACTGGGTATAATTTACTAGTCCAGCTAACTATTTACAATATTACAGCTGAGATAAATGAACTGCAGCACTGGCCAGATTTAAAGTTATGAATCTCTAATATTAAAACTCTGTATGATGCTATATAATCATGGTTGATGGGCTTTTTTACAGATTGCATGTTAGACATGTTCACTACTTAATACTATTAAAAGGGGGATTAGAAAATGTTTTTTATTCAGATCCCAGACTTCTCAATATGCAAGAATTAACATCTGTAGTGGGTGAGCAATTTTTTTCTCTATACCCCTACAATTCTTTTATTAAAATTGTAAGAACCATGAGAAAAGATGTTAGGGCATTTTAAAACTGCTCTAATGATTAAATTCTCGTCTTCAGGAATCCTGTTCCCTACATTCTGCAATTTTTACCATTTAGTTGTAAAATGTTAACCTTTCCCACCTTGCACTTATTTCCCTGCAACCATTGGGTTATTTGTATTACAGATTGTACAATGTCTCAACTGATACTATTTCTACATTATTAAAGATGTATATCTGTTGTATATTTCCTCAAGCAATCTGGTGTTTGTATACTTTGGTTTAGATTCTTGCCTATTAAATGGCCTGCCTCAGTGGTATCTATATTGCAAAATTATGGATGTTATGAAGACAATTCTGGCAGCACTGGAAATTATCTCCTTCTTTGTAAATACAGAACCAGCCCAGTTGTTTTTTGTTCAACTTTCTATAACCATGGACTCTTATCTCACATAGGATGGAAACAAGTAGATTTTGGCTGCTGAAAATTGTATTTACAAAAAAGCATAGGCCTTACTGTATCAAACCTTCATACATTTGCTCCCAGCATTTTCCCAGGAAGTCCTTGCTGCAATTTAATACCTCTGTGTACCTGACTGTGTTCTTATAAGCTTCCTTTAATTCTGCTTCAAAATGCAACTAGTATGTCAATGAAATTCAGTATCAGCCATCCATTTCAGTTAATCCTAACCTCTTTTTTATGATTGTTGAAAAACTACCTCACTGGATAAAAAGGCTGAATAAATTCAAAAGCTTGCAACTATTAAAAATAACCATTGATACCCTACTAAAGTATTCCCTCTGTTAATTTTTAAGTTTGAATTTCTACCTGTCATATTTTCCATTTGTAGCTAATACCTTAACAATTCTAAAGGCTCTTTGCCCTTGGCACTATGTTTTGCTTTGTTTTGTTTTTGCCATAGCAGCTGGACTAATTTTCCTGAATCTTCTCAATATTTTTTTTTCTTTGCTGAACCATTCCAGCTATAATTTGCTCACTCACTGATCTCCATTGTGGGAAGAAGAATGGAATCCATATATTAGAGCAGTCAAACTGATATATGTTGCTTCAGCGAAGAAAGTCAGTGATTGTTGGCCAAGTGTTGCATGTACACCTTTTATCCCATTAAGGGGATGGGAAGGGAAGGGAAGGGAAGAATGTTGAAAACAACGGAGCAATTTGATTCTTAGGTACCCTGTTGATATCAAACTGATGCTATATTCTGAACAAGATTGTGATATCTTCTCAAACAACCTTCTCCAACCTGGTGTCTTCCAGTTGGCTGGGAACTTTGGAATTTTTAATGCCAATAAATCCAGTGGACACCAGGTTGAAGGAAATTAGTCTACAAATTTGGGAAGATTTTGTAAACATTGTTTTTCATTTCTACCTTCTTAAGAGTCTTTCACTAAAAAAATTTTTTTAAAGGAAAACAATGTGTACTGTTAATGGTGACCAAATGTGCCATTCCAAAAGTTTCCCAAACCTTTCCTTTTGAGAGAAAGAAGAGCCATGAAAAAAAAATGGCAATAGTTACAGTCAAAACAATAATAATCACATCCAATTCTATCCCAAGCTGTATCGATCTAATCCAATTTCTAGTTTCAATAATGGCCAAAAAGATAAACCCACAAGTAGTCGATGTTTTTTTCTGGTGCTTGGATTATACATTAGATAGTAAATTTAAATTTGATTTAAAAAGGGAAATTTATTGGATATAGATAAAACCTTGAGTTGAATGCAAACAACTAATATTATGGAATGAAGGGCTACTAGAACTGTATTACAAAAATACAGATGTCATCTAGATTTTTTAAAGCCCAGATCTGTTAATGCTTTAGCATTCCTTTCCTTTGTCCCACCTCCAAAAAAAAAAAAAAATCATGTGAGGTAGTACGCTGACAGTCTGTATAGCCCAAGGTCATCAAGTGACATTCCATGGATATTCAAGTTGAATACTTCAACTTCTAGATCACACTGTCAATCAAAGTATCATTACACATTATATAAGACACCATCTGCAACCTGGTTAAAATGGTCATTGAAATCGGACTTGGCTCTTACATTAGAAATAGTTCTTTCAACTTATAAATAGGAGAGAATATATACACATATAGTGGGCCAAGTCTTTTTTTTTAAAGAAATTTGGTCTCCATCTATCTTCTGAAATTGTATATTTAATACTAAAAGAAACTACATCTAATATCATGTACGTTGATTGTCACTCAAGTATTGGGCTTGATTTGAAAAAAAAAATAACTCTAAAGTAATTGGTAGAAGAAAAGTTAATGTACAACAGACTTTTGAGCAATATGGTCAATTATTTTGGCTGTTTTGTTTATAAGATAATTTTCCAGGCCTCTAATTTTCATTTTCCCCACTTTTATTATTGTCATCATTAATTTTAAAGTGATTTTGTTAATACCATTGCATACTCTTTTCTTCCGTTCTTGCCCACTCCCTACAGCCCTCTCAATCTGTTTTTTGGGGAAAAAAAACAGATTGCAATGGGAATCTTTTCTCCCAGCTTCTTTGATTCAGCTGGTTAGATACTAGTGGTTTCCATACAGTACCCATGTACATTTTCACATTTTGGGACTTGGAATTGGTTTGTATAGCCAGGCTACATTTAGAATGCATATGCTGTAAATATATGGGGAAAATGACTCTTTAGTATGCATGTTTGTCTTATTTTTCTGCATATGATTAATATGATTTTTTGGGAGAACAACAACAAACAACACTGCCTACTTCAGAAAGTATAATCTGTTTCTGATTCTTTTTAGGCCAATCAATTTAGCTGCCCATTAACAAAGATCCAGTACTACAGATTTTGCTATATTCTCCTTTGAAGATAGCTCCTATTTCTTTGCAGGTCAAAAATAACAGGGACTCTAGGCAACACAGATTTAACTGACCTATTTCTCAAAGCTCAGAACTAGCAGCATTACTATTACTGAGATTTAAAAAAAAAACTTTAATTTTTCTTTTTCCTAAATGATGGATTGCATCAAATAACAGTAGTCCTAATGTTTGATATTTGTGCATGTATGTATGAGCACACTATAATTTTCATCAGCCTTGACTTTATGCTTCCAGAATTGGAAGACTCTGATTCAAAATAGCAAAAAGCTTACTTAGCTTAGCATGTAGCTGTTATTATTTTTCCTTCTTGCAGTGAAAATTGTCATGGAATATATAACAGCTAGCACAGTGACTAGGTGACTGCTTGTCAATCAGATAAACCCTGCTAGCATTTCTTTCTGCAGGGAATAAGTAGGAATAGCTATGCAGAAAGTATACTAAAACAGATGTCACAAGCATCCAGGTCTGAATTCTTTTATTAGGACAAAATAGGGTTCACAATGTATTCATAGTAAGCCAAAAGTGATGTTTAGATAATTGTCGAAGGTTGACATTTGAAAACATACTTCCCAAAATAAATGGATGTACAGTATGCTATATCAATCTTGCAACAAATATATGAAGATGCCTATTTGAAATTCTGGAAAAAGGGACTGAATATTAAAACAAGAATGGAGTGTATTTGGTGAGTGGTTCACCTATCTATCCAAAACTTGTTCTGGATGAGATTTCACTTCCTTTATAGTGGAGATATGTAGTCACAGGCATCCATAGGGGAGACAAAGGGGCAAATGAAGACACAGGGCCAATGTGACTTACATAGTTTCATCAGACATTGTGACACAGATAGATATTTGTATATGTATGATCATGACTTGTTACAGACATTCTATGGCACATGCCTCTTTTGAAAACATTCGTGCAACTCCAAAGGCCATTCAAAATTGCCACCGAATTACAATCTTTAATGTTGACAGAAGATTAAAAAAAATATCAAATACAAGGTAAATCATCTTGTTCAGTTTAATTCTCACGTGAATACTTTGAGTGTATAAATAGTAAACTTTTCAGTTGGATGATATTCTGAGGAGTTAAGAATCTATGCTTTGTACATTGATCTAAGTCAGGAGTGCACAGTCTGAAGCCACAAGCTTGCATGTGGTCCCACGGAGCCTTGGATGTAGTTCTCTGAGCCCTACAGAAATTGCTATTAAAAACATGGATAATAATCCTATTAAGTGACATCAATTTAAACTAAATTAAATTTTTTGATCCAGGTTGCACCTAGATGAAATTAATACTGCAACCAGTCCACTGGATATAAATCCATTGGAATTCAGGAAGGCTTTTTTTTTTAAGGAAATATGCTCACAGCAAGGCTGCATGCTACAATGGCTTGCTGAAGGCAACTTGATGAAGCACAGCAGATTAACCAGCCATGTATTAACAGAGTACAAGTTTATAAAATTTAACACTCTAAGAGAAAGAGTACAAATAAAAGGAATATGTGATCATTGCAGACTGGAACTGGGAGAGTTATCTTGGAAGCTACAGTTTCCAGGGCAGTAAAGCTAAATTTGTAAATTTACTAAATTTGTAAGTTTGCATATTTAAATCACATTAATTTAAATATGAGAAATGAAAAGCAAGATGTTCATTAAACTACAGAAAAGGCAGGATAAAGAAGTCCTGGATTGAAATTGGTGGTGGTGGGAATAAGCTGGCATTGTACCCTCTTGACTGAATTGTAGTAAGTGGCACTGAATTGTAGTAAGTAGCCTCAGTCCTGTGTGTGATAAAGATTGTTAACTACCCATGCCACGTTGTGTGTCTGGGTCAGTTTTACCAATTACGAGCCAGTCAAAAGAGGGAATCAGATAGAGAATAGATGAGAGTGAATAATCCATTTTAAAATGGAGTGTGTCTAACCTAGTAAACTATGGTTTTCTTCTGAAACTTGTGCTTGTGTCACATGGAGGTCTGATTACATAGCAGTAACAGTATTTAGTGGGTTACTGGTCTGGCTTTTGGGGTAGAAGGCTACTGCTTTCATGTGACATTGATTCCATAGTTGTAGCAATGCTCAGATTTTCAAAATGTTTTCTCACTTGGGTCCATTTTCAGCACTTACTATCATGTGACTTGTTTCTAACCCAACATACAGTATATAAGGGTTTACAAAACAAATATCCTACATAATCAGTTTTATATAGAATACTCTATTCTGTCCATTATATTCTGGAAGGATCTATTGAATGAATAAATCAGTAGTCTGCCTTTAGTTTCATTATTCCTGTCCCCAAGTAGTAATGAGTGCAAGTGGATATTGTTTTTGAAATGATCTCAGTGAAGGAAAATACAATCTCCCAATATTCTGCCATCTGATTGCCAGATATTTCTCTACAATGGCCATTAGACTTTTAAAGAAGTTTCTATTTTGCTAATAATTATTTTTGAAAGTCCAATTGCCACATCTAGCAAGCTGTGGTGGAAGCAGGACAGAAGCTATAGTGTATTATCCCCTTGTCAACATGAGCATTAGAAAAACAACTAACTAGAATATGATTCATCTATCATCATCAGAAAAAGCAGAATCTCTTTTTGATTTTCTCTTGTCTGAACTATGGATTAGCATGGCAGGGGATAAAGGTAAGCATAAACCAACACATGCATTGTGATGTCATCATGCAAATGGACTTCCGGGGAAGAACTGGCAAACTGAAAATGGCTCTGGAAAGCAGAGCCGAAGACCGCAGCAGAATGAAGAGCCAGTGACTAGGCTGGCTCTTCAATGGTTTCTCTCCGGACAAGGAGAGGACTTGAGATTGTCCACAAGTGCTCCAGACAGCTGCTTCTTGTGAGGAGACTGCAAGATAGTGGTCTCCAGTGGGTTTAGAGCTCTTGGAGATGAGGGAATAGCAATCTTGCTCAAACTGCAATTGGCACCTTTGAAAGGACACTAACTTCACATACTTTTCTAATCCCTTTCAGAAATTATTAAATGCTTTTCAGCCATTAGGAACCTTTGGATCAACAAGTTTTACAGCACCAGGTGTGTTTCCTTCAATCCTTAGCAAAAGAAGTGTTAACTATAAGTTTAAGGACTTAATTTTTTTTTTAATAAACAGCAAAAGGGTGATTAAAACTTTGATTTTAGAAAGTTACAAATGGACTAAGAGTCCAGATAAATTTGAAACAAGATCTTGGAATTAATTCTCAAGAATGCTTCCCATGGGAAGATGCAATTGTTTCGATTTTTTTTTTTTAATAGTAACATAAGATTTTAAAAATTGGACAGTAGAGAAAACTAGGGGGAACTAAAAGTTACAATTAAAGGAGAAGAACACATAAACTTGACTTACAATTAGAGAATGAAGCAAAATATTTTAACATTGGACATATTGAAGGATATTTTTGAACAATGTGTCCTGTCTCAGGCCAGGCATACACAAATACACAAGAGGTAGTTGCAGACTTTTACTTATAGCAAGCAGCAGTGAAAAGTTATGTGCAAAGAACAAGCACGTAAAAGCAATCAAGTTCTCACAAGTGCAGCTACTTGCCTAAATAAAGAGTTCAAAGTCCAGAGAGCAGGCACAAGGATGGTCACATAGTCCAGGAGTCCAAAGTGTTGGGGACATTGTCAGCTGGTCCAGATTCAGAGTCAAAAGGCAAGGCACAGAGTCAGAATTAACAAACAGTTTTTCCAACAGCAGTCTTGGGGTCACAGCTCTTCCTAAATAAGAGCAGCCCTGGTGGGGCTCATTTAGGAGGGCAAGGCTGCTTCCTTGTGAGTAACCTTGCTGACTTTCTTTGTTTTGCTCTCTGTGCTCTTGCATTGGGAGGGGGTGGCAATTCTGAGTCCTCACCTTCTCTGAGCAGCAGTAGCTGTCCCTTCTGATTGCTGGCCGGCCCCACCTCCTCTGCCTGCTCAGGTGGCTGTTGGTCCGGTGACCCCAGAGCCAACTGCTCATCCTCCAAGGCCACTTCAGGACCTGGCTGCCCTTCTTCATCTTCTGACTCTGAATCTGAATCCAAGTCCCCCCATGTCACAATGGACCCAAAAGTTAATTTTAAAAGTGTCTGCCTCTATAGATAAGACTGTGTCTAAAAGATGTTATGGAAGAGGAACAAGTTCTACCTAACAAGATCAAGACTGAGTTGAAAGTGGATTTGCAAATGACAGGCTACAAGAATGACATGGAAAAAGATGTTATACTGGACATACAAAAGAAACTGGCTGATGTCTTGATAATTAAAGGAGATATACAAACAACAAACCAGGATAGTGACCTGGATAATTTTCCTATACTGGATTTGCAAAAGAGGCTTGTTAAAGTTTGAAGAATCTTGTGACAAGGGACAAAGAAAAAATGAAAAGAAATCAAGTTCTATGACATTATTTGAAAGCATTAAAGATTAAGATTGTTAGAAGTAAAAGGAATATAAAGTTGATTTATTTGATCAAGGTTAAAATAGATATGTTGTTGTTTCTGGTAACCCTTAATGGACTGTTGCTGACATCAGAACTGAAATGATGAGGCTTTATGGATTTGTTTATAGATAAGAGATGGGATATGGGAAGAAGAGATCATTCATTGTATTTTAAGAGAAGGTGATAAATTACTAAAATTGTTTATACTTGTTTTGATGAAGATGGGAAGTCACTTCTTTATATATAGTATTTGTTTTCTTTTTCTTTACTATATTCTTATTTTTTTCTTTTCCATTTCTCTATTTTTTCCTTTTTCTTTCTTTTCTGCACCTTCTACTTTCTTTTTATTCTTCTATTTTTTTGTATTAGTTTTTACTGTTGTAATATAATCTTTAATAAAATAACTATAAAAATGATATTATCATGCAAATCAGAGAAAGGCCATCTATTTACTAGCCTTTACTAGCCATCTTATGATCACTTAGCTGCTGATGTAGTCCTTACAAGGCCTTTATAATTAAAATGCAGTAACATATCACATGCTAGGTCCAAGGGCTCTTACTCTGGAATAAATTCCATTGGTTTACAGACCCAATCTATAATCATATACAAGATTCTTAAGCATTCTAATGAACAATACTGCTTATAAAGTTAATTATTTGTGTAAAGCTACAAAGGACAAATATTCAACTTGTCTCTTAAAACATAAATTTCTGCACCTTCTACTTTCTTTTTATTCTTCTATTTTTTTTAGTTTCTATTAGTTTTTACTGTTGTAATTATAATCTTTAATAAAATAACTATAAAAATGATATTATCATGCAAATCAGAGAAAGGCCGTCTATTTACTAGCCCTTACTAGCCATCTTATGATCACTTAGCTGCTGATGTAGTCCTTACAAGTCCTTACAAGGCCTTGTCTCTTGTATAAAAAGTATGTATTTGGATTTTATTGAAAATTGTGAAGAATTTGCAATTTTGCTGTCTATCATGTGGCTGGATTACTACTGTGCCACTGTTTGTCTTCCATGTAAATGAGCAATAAATTTATTCCTGTGGGAGATATTAAAACTGTATTCTCAAAATGAATACAGCAACAAATGTAACAAGATTTTAAAGTTGATGATTGAGTTTAGGGGAATACACTTGCTGATTAAACCTAATCTTACGTTGCCAGGTTTTTCTTCTCCTTGGGACCAGATTCTAGTTCATCTCATGAAAAATTTAGCATCCCTTCTTGTTTGCATATTATTCTGAGTTCCTCTTAAGCTGCCACTTTCTGCCAGTAAGCCTTCACAATTTTTTTTTAAAAAACAGGGTACATTCTTCCATGATTATTTTAAGAACAACCTGGGAAATGCCACTTTTGTTCCAAGTTTGAATACACAAATCTCTCCAGAATTAAAGAGCATAGAGATGTATTTTTCTGAATTTGCAACACTTATTGCATTTCAGAGGTATACTGTGTTGCACAGAAGAGAGAATTTAAAACTGGACTGAAGATAATAAAAAATCTCTCTCCTTAGTACTCTTATTCAACATGAATGGAATTTCCATTTTGAGTGGAAGACCTCCATTTTCCAGTTTAATCCTCAATCTCAAAAATACTTTCAAGTTTTTAGAGGAAGTATGGTTTTCTCCACTGGGATCTTTTTCAGAAAAATGTGTTTTCCATTTCTGGAGGCACACATCATGCAAGCATCTCACATAATTATCTATTGGAACAAAATTTCAATTTATGTATATAAAATAGCACAATCCTATGCATATCTACTCAGAGGAAGGCTCCATTGGGCTCCTTACTCTTTATTCCTAGGGAAATGCATATCATTTTGTAGCCTGATTTACAACTATTTTGCCTTTCCAGGAACTCCTGTAAAGAGAGGAGTTTGAAATTATCTTCAACCTTTATAAGCACTGAGAAGCAAAACAAGATGGGCAAAACAAATCACTTATTATTGGATAGATAATCTCATCTATCTGCGTATTTGAAATCCTAAATGTGCTGGAGACATTTTCATGCAAGTGGTTCCTGTGAGTTATACAGTTGCAAAGTGAAATGATTAAAGTAAAATGTTCACAATTTCTTTTCAGATTCCACTTTAAAACAGTATCTAAAGGCAGATTTCATGGTTTCAATGACATGTTCTCTTGATCCCCATCTACCTTCTCCATATTGTCCCAGTCAATTTGCCCAACAAGGAGTACTAAAGAACTGAAAAATGTGTATACTATTTTGTAGCTTTTTCTTTTCCTGGTAACTATTTTCCCCTGAATACACACTATTTTTCCCCTCTTGTGACCAACATGGTTACCTTCACTTTCTTTGCTCCTGTATCAGATAGTGTATGCTGACTTACAATTCCCAATAACTCCTAATGTTCTCCTAAAAGCCAAGGGCTCCATGGATATTAATTCCTTAGTCCTGGATTCTTGCCTGGCTATTCTTAATATAGTGAAGAGAGATGTATCTTATTGATGGATATTTATTTACTTACTTACTTATTATTCACATTTCTATCACTGCCCATCTCCCCCTAAAAGGGGGACTCTGGGGGGTTTACAATAAAATTCACCTTAAAACCTAACATCATAAAATCACCAATATTAAAATAATAAAATATAAATATAAAATCCAAGTGGGAGATTTCCATTCCGTCGGGAGAACTCTACATCACCAGCCACCTGCAGGGAGAGCTGTTGCGCTTCCCATCCCAGGTGAGGCAGCAAAACCAGGTCTTCAAGCCCCTCTGGAAAGTCTGGAGCGAAGGGGCCTGCCTCACCTTGGGGGGTAGAATGTTCCACAGGGCGGGAGCCATTGCAGAGAAGGCCCGCCTCCTGGACCCCGCCAGATGAAATTCTCTTATAGACGGGGTCCGCAACATGCCCCCTCTGCATGATCGGGTGGGATGGGTTGATGTTATAGGGATGAGACGGTCCCTCAGGTAGCCTGGCCCCATGCCATGTACAGCTTTAAAGGTGATAACCAACACCTTGAATTGGACCCGGAAGCAAACTGGAACCCAATGTAGCTCACACAGTAGAGGTGTTACATGTGCTGATCTTGGAGCACTCATCACTGTTCGTGCAGTGGCATTTTGGACCAACTGAAGCTTCCGGATACTCTTCAAGGATAGCCCCATGTAGAGTGCATTGCAGTAGTCTGTATGGGAGATGACCAGGGCATGAGTGACTGTCCAGAGGGCATCTCGATCCAGGAAAGGGCATAACTGGTGCACAACCTGAAGTTGTGCAAAGGCCCTCCTAGCCACGACTGCCACCTGCTCTTCGAGCAGGAGTTGTGAGTCCAGGAGGACCCCCAAGTTACGCACAGGTTCTGAATGGGGCAGTGCAACCCCATCCAGAACTAAAGATGACAACTTTCCGGATACCGAGGAGCCATCAGTCCACAGCCACTCCGTCTTACCAGGGTTCAGCTGAAGCCTGTTTCTCCCCATCCAGGCCCCCACAGCCCCCAGGCACTGAGAAAGGGCATTGACCGCATCACTTACTTCACCCGGGATGGAGATATATATCTGAGTATCATCAGCATATTGATGGTACCTCATCCCGTGGTGACGGATGACCTCACCCAGCGGTTTCATGTAGATGTTAAATAGGAGAGGGGAGAGAACCGAACCCTGCGGCACCCTGTAAAGCAGGGGTCGAGGGTCAGATCTCTCATCTCCTATCACCACTGACTGGGACCAGTCCTGGAGGAAGGAGGTGAACCAGCGCAGAACCATGCCGCCCACCCCCAACTCCCTGAGTCGTCCCAGAAGAATACCATGGTCAATGGTATCGAAAGCCGCTGAGAGATCAAGGAGAGCGAGGATGGATGCACTGCCTTCATTCCGCTCCCGCCAGAGATCATCCATAAGTGCGACCAATGCAGTCTCTGTCCCATATCCCGGCCTGAAACCTGACTGAAAGAGGTCTAGATAATCCGTTTCATCCAGAATCCTCTGAAGTTGTAACACCACCACTTTCTCAACCACCTTCCCCAAAAAGGGGAGGTGGGAGACTGGACGAAAGTTGTCCAGGACAGTAGGGTCCAGCGATGGCTTTTTGAGGAGGGGGTGTACCAGTGCCTCTTTAAAGGCAATCGGAACCACTCCCTCCCTCAAAGATGCATTAACCATTGCCTGGACCCAAACACATGTCACCTCCCAGGCTGCTTTCACAAGCCAGGAAGGGCATGGGTCTAGATGACACATGGTGGCGTTTACAATCCAGAGGATCCTGTCCACTTCCTCAGGCCCAACAGGATCAAACTGTTCCCAGATAACCGGGTAAGTACGTTCCCTCAGCATCTGCGCAGACTCTGCCCCACGCTTGAGTCCAACTTGGACCAAATCTGAGCAATTTTACCCTGCAGATGCTCAGCAAATTCCTCTGCATGGCCCTGTAGGTGGGAGACAGAGCCCCCCTACCTAATAATGATCACATAATTTTAAACAGGGCCATTGGGCAGCATTCTGCCAATGCAATAAGAGTGGAGAAATATTGATGTTTTGCCACTCTTACTGCCACAAGGTAGGCCTTAATAGAAGCTCTAGCTTGTGTCCGGTCAGATTCAGTCTTTGTCTTCCTCCAGCGGCGCTCTAGGCATCTCTTCACCCTCTTCAAAACCTGCAGTCCCTCCGTAAACCACGGGGAGTGCCGGGTTTGAGTGGGCAAGAGAGGCCACACAGGCGTGATCCTGTCCAAGGCCCCGGCTGCTTCTCTATTCCAGGTTGCGGCCAGGACCTACACTGGACCATGCAGTAGATCCCCGGGTATAACCCCCAGCTCCTTCTGAAACCTCACTGGGTCCATCAGTCACCGGGGGCAGACCAATTGATTGGGTCCTGCCTCCCTGCGGAGGGAGGCAACACAAGAGAATCTCAGGGCCACCAGGGTGTGGTCTGACCATGACACTGGGGACAGATCTACCTCTCCCCTCAGATCACATTGCCACTGCTCTGACAAGAAAACCAAGTCCAGAGTGAGGCCACTGTCTTGAGTTGGGTCCCGAATTATCTGGGACAGGCCCATGGCTGCCATGGTAGCCATGAACTCCTGAGCTGCCTCCGAGGAATGCCCCAGGGTTGGCAGGTTGAAGTCCCCCAGAACCATAAGCCTGGGGAACTCCACCACCAACCCTGAGACAGCCTCAAGCAGCTCAGGCAGGGAAGTTGCCACACAGCAGGGAGGCTGGTACAGCAGCAACACTCCCAACTGTTCTCGGGTGCCCAACTTGAGAAACAGGGTCTCACAACTGGCTACCTGTGGAGCAGTGCCCCTGAAGTCTACTAGAAATTCTCGGATGACAACTGCCACCCCACCTCCCCTGCCCCGGTGTCGCAGCTGGTACCACACCTGAAACCCGGCCAGGCACATTTCTGAAAGGGCTACCCCCCTTTCCTGACCCAGCCAGGTCTTGGTGATACACACCAGGTCTGCCCCCTCCTCTGTGATCAAGTCACTTATAAGGGGGGCTTTGCTGTTGACTGACCTGGCGTTCAGAAGCAGTAGCTGGAGACCAGGGCCCTCAGGGATGTGCTGATCAGGACCTGGGTATGAACCTGGAGGGCCGGAAAACACTACCAGTAACAGACACCAGGAGCTTCTTCCCCAGAAATGGCCTGCCCTCCAGTTCCCGTCGTAACTTCCCCGGCCTGTCACCACCTCAAAAGTGAAACCCACCCTACAACCCCCCAGAGTTGCCAGGCCCAGTTGCCTCCACTCCCAAACCACCGGCCACCCTGGTATAACGCAAGGGTCCCCCCCCCCATGCACACATCCTCCCACCCTCAGTCAACCTCAGGTGGAGGCAGGCCCTCCAGCGCACCTGTCATGAGTACTGATGGCGAGCTGGAAGGGGCCTCTATCCAGGGGGGAAAATGCATGCGTACTACTGAGGAATGAAGCAGCCATTCAAAGAGATACAGATCAGACCCGCCTTAGCTTTTGGGGTTTATCTGTCTGGGTTTTTCCCACACTTCTTCAGTTTGTTAGGATCTGTTTTATTTAGCAGTAATAAACACTAGAGACCTACTCCTCATCTCAGCGTGATTTCTGACTGTTAGGACATCAATCCTAACAAACTCCTACTCCCATCGAAAGAGGGAGGAAGAAAGAAAAATAAAGGAGATAAATTTGGAAAATGTCTTCGGAAAACCAGGAAATTCGGCAAGCCATCCAACAATTGGCAGCAGCCCTGCAACAACACCAACAACAAGTAGATCTCCAGATCAACACATTACAAGCAGCCATGCTACAGCAGTTAGAACAACCAGCTCTGATTAACCCGCAACTGGTGCCAGCAGCAGCAGCTCCGCCAGTAGTCTTGAGATCCCAGGGCAGTCTACCAGAGAAGTTTGGAGGAGAAGCAGGACAGTTGAGAACCTTCCTCACACAGTGCACAATGTTTTTTGACAGCAGAACAGCAGAGTTTCCCACAGACAGAACCAGAGTCACCTTCATTCTAAGTCTGCTAAAGGGACCAGCAGCCAAATGGGCTATTCCCATGGTGGAGAACAACAACCCAATTCTCAATGACTACCAGAATTTTCTGGCAGGGTTCTGAGTACACTTTGACGACCCAATCAGAGAGGTCACTGCCAGCCGGGAAATTCAGAAGCTCAAGCAAGGCAACAAGAGAGTGGGAATCTACATTGCTGATTTCAAGCTGTTAGCAGGAGATCTGGACTGGAATGAGAGTGCCTTGAAAGACCAATTCAAACAGGGGCTGGATGAAGAAATTAAGAATGAATTAGTGTGCCAGGGAACACCAGCTACCCTAGAAGCCTTATAGCGGTTGTCTGTGGTCATAGATGCCAGGATAGAAGAGCTCAGACAGATGCAGCCGGGGAGAGGCAGCGGTCTCAGGATGCTTCCAGGATTTCCAGCTCTCTCCACAGCATCTCCTTACTCAGGACCAGAGGAGCCAAGGCAGATTGGGGCAAGCAGGAGGCTTACTTCCGAGGCTGAGAGACAGAGAAGGAGAGAGAGAGCCCTCTGTTTCTACTGCAGAGTCCAGGGGCACATGGTGAGAGCTTGCCCAGCGAGAAGCCAAACAATTTCCATAAGAGCCCCAGGGCAAGCAGCTGAAACAAGAGCCACGTCCACCTCTACTTCCAACCAGGGAAACTCCATTGGTCTCCCTCCACAGAGCTCAGCAGGGAGACCATCAATCAATTAAGAAAGGCTCATTCTGAGGATTCCAGGCAATCCTTTTACTACTTACCAGTAATAATGCATGTAAACCCAGAGCACCAGGTCAAGCTAGAGGCCCTCGTGGATTCTGGAGCTTCCATCAATTTTATTGATGTACAGACTGTACAAGACTTCAACATCCCAACCATAGAATTGCCACGTCCCATAGAAGTGGAGACTATTGATGGCCAGCCCCTCAAGGCAGGGCCGATTAGAAGGTCCACAGAACCCTTGCAACTAACAACGGGAGACCACACTGAGTGGATCCAACTTTATGTTACAGCATCACTTAATGTGCCTATAGTCCTGGGCACACCTTGGCTGAAGATCCACAACCCATTGTTGAACTGGACTACGGGAGCAATCTCCTTCCCAGCTAAGGAATGCCAGCACCACAAGATTCAAGCTGCTCTCCTCTCTCCAGCAACCAACGAAGCCATGGAAGCAGGGGGGGTCCAGTTGCCAGCCAAGTATGCAGATTTCGCAGATGTTTTCAGCGAACAAGAGGCCACAGCACTACCCCCCCATAGGGACTGTGATTGCACCATTGAGTTGATACCAGGAGCCAAGATTCCAGCAAGGAAACAATATCCCATGTCCCCCAAGGAACTAGCCACCTTAAAGGATTACTTGGATTCTAATCTCCAAAAGGGTTTCATCCGACCATCTACTTCCCCAGCGTCTGCTCCTACCTTCTTCGTACCAAAGAAGCCTGACCCGTTGGCATCGGAAAATCAGGAGGCACCCATGAGAGTGGTACACGATTTCAGTTCCCTCAATAAACTCATGATAAAAGAAAATTATCCCCTCCCGCTAATATCTGATCTGCTGGATCGCTTACAGAAAGCATGCATTTTTACTAGGTTGGACCTCAGGAATGCGTACAATCTGATCTGGATGAAAGGGGGGCATGAATATCTGACTGCCTTCGATACCAGGTTTGGTAAATTTGAGTGCCTTGTTTTGCCCTTTGGCTTCTCTAATGCAGGAGCCATATTTTCCCGATTTATGAATCAAATTTTCTCTGATTTACTAGATAAGTATCTGGTCATTTATCTAGATGACATATTAATTTTCTCTGAGGATGCTACAACTCATGTAACCCATGTATGTAATGTCTTACAAAGACTGAGGGAGAACAAGCTGTTCGCCAAGCTAGAGAAATGTGCCTTTGATTTAACTGAATTACATTTCCTGGGCTATAAAGTATCAACAGAAGGCATATCCATGGATCCTTCTAAGGTCCAGGCAATTCTCTCTTGGCAACCCCCCTGAAATGTGAAAGATGTACAAAGGTTCCTAGGGTTCTGCAATTTTTACAGGCAGTTCATAAAAAACTTTAGTGACAAGGCTAGACCCCTCACACAGCTTTTGAAGAAAGGATCAAAATTCATTTGGGGGGAGAGGGAGCAAGCAGCATTCCGAGAATTCAAGCAACTCTTTGCATCCCAGCCGCTGTTAAAACACCCTGATTCCATGAAGCAATTCATAATGCATTCAGATGCTTCCAATATTGCCATTGGGGCGGTGTTATTGCAATATACAAACAAAACTGAGAATACATTACTTCCTTGTGCCTTTTTTTCACTCATGCTCTCACCAGCAGAGAGAAACTATGATATTTTTAACAAGGAGTTACTAGCAATTAAAGCAGCACTCCAAGAGTGGAGGCACTGGCTAGAAGGTGCAGACTTTCCTGTGAAAGTTTGCACCAATCACAAGAATTTACAGCTTCTACAAAACACCAGATCCTTCACCCCACGCCAAATCAGATGGAGCCAGTTTTTCTCCTGTTTCAATTTTGTTATTTCTTATGTTCCCGGGGTGCAAAACTGCTTGGCAGACGCCCTGTCTCAATCCATTCAGGCACCCCCGCCACTCACCAGGAGGTATAGGCTACTATATTACAACCTCACAACTTTGATCAGTCTATGAGGGGGAACCAACAGAGATTTTAGCAGCAGGCAGACAAGCACAGGACCTATTTACAAGAGTCAGAGCTCAGCAGCAACAAGACCCGTATGCCAGGGCCAGGATGGATGACCTCCAGAGGGACCTGCAAGACACTGCCTCACCATTCAATGTGGAGGCAGGAATCCTCTGGCATAGCGGGCGATTATACATTCCCCCCTCATCAAGGGAAGAAGTACTGAGACTTTGCCATGACCACCAAACGGCAGGCCACGGAGGTGTTTTCAAAACTCTCCGTAGAGCTCTGAGAGACTACTGGTGGCCCAAGATGACTGCAGACATAAAGGGCTATGTGGCTTCTTGTCATACCTGTAGATGAGCCAAGCCTCTCCCAGGAAAGCCCACAGGACTCTTGCAACCCCTACCCACCCCCAGTCAGCCTTGGGATACAATCTCCATGGATTTCATCACTGATTTACCCCCGGTCCAGGGGCTGACTTCCATACTAGTGGTGGTGGACCTTTTCACAAAAATGGTGCATTTTATTCCGTGCAAGGGCCTCCCATCTGCGCAAGCCACAGCGCAGTTGTTCATGGACCATGTTTTTAGGTATAGAGGCATGGTAAATCACTTGGTGAGTGACAGAGGCCCTCAGTTCACTTCCAGGTTCTGGAGGGCACTTTTCCAGTCATTAGGGGTCCAGATCCACCTATCATCAGCGCATCATCCTGCCAGTAATGGGCAAGCTGAGAAAATTAACCAATGGTTACAGCAGTATCTCAGGTGTTACACCACTTATCAGCAAGAATTTACATATAATAATTCTGTGCAATTCTCTACCAATGTCTCCTTTCCAGGCACTCTACGGGGTTAACCCTCGGGTGTTGCCCACCTCTTCCCAGCAGGGAGCTGTTCCAGCTGCGGCTGATTTTCTTAAAGAGCAACCAGCCACACAGGAGTTGTTAAAGGAGCAGCTGAACAGGGCAAAGAGTGCTTACAAGAGAGCTGCAGATGCTCACAGACAAGAGGAGCCAGCGATTGCAGTAGGAGACAAAGTGTGGCTCTCTACCAAGTTTTTGACCTCTACCAGACCCTCCAGGAAGTTGGACTCTAAGTTTGTGGGCCCTTTCACTGTGGTACAGCAGATAAATCCAGTGGCTTATTGCCTAAAGCTACGAGCATCCATGAAAATCCATCCAGTCTTTCACAGAGCCTTGCTAGCCAAAGACCCTCCCCCAAGGACCTTGCAATCGCAAATACCCCCCCCTCCAGTATTTGTGGAGGGGGAGGAAAAATACGAAGTCGAGGAAATTCTGGACTCTAGGAGGAGGGGAAGGGGCATCCAATATTTCATACACTGGAAAGGGTACCCTGAGGAAGAGCGCACGTGGGAGAATGCCAGAGATGTACATGCACCAACACTGGTTCATTGATTCTATCAGCTTTTCCCTCACAAACCCAAGCCTCGCACTCTACCAGAGATTCCTCACTTGGCTGGGCAAGCAGAGGAATCCCAAGCAGAGGAGTTCGTAAGTTTGCAGTTTCCACCCCCGCCTGAAGCCTTGACACCAGTAACAGAGGAGGGGGCGGGAACTGCAGCCCTCCACCTCGGGCTTGCATTTCCCAGGGGGGAGGGGGATGACTCTTCTAATTATCTAGCTATTTTCCAGCAGCAGCCACCTGGGCCAGAACAGTTATCAGACCTGGAGAGCAGCACTGATTCGTCCTTGGAGGAGTTTTCCTTTGAAGACTTTCCATCATTACCCAGTTCCCATGGGAGCTTAGAAGGAGACATACTCTTATCAAACCTCTGGAAGGGAGGGGGCTGAAATGGAATGTGAATCTGGAGGGGAGGGTGATGTCATGAGTACTGATGGTGAGCAGGAGGGGGGCCCTATCCAGGGGGGAAAACTCATGTGTAGTACTGAGGAATTAAGCAGCCATTCAAAGAGACACAGATCAGACCCACCTTAGCTTTTGGGGTTTATCTGTCTGGGTTTTTCCCACACTTCTTCAGTTTGTTAGGATCTGCTTTATGTAGCAGTAATAAACACTAGAGACCTACTCCTTGTCTCAGCATGGTTCCTGGCTGTTAGGACAGGTCCCCTCCCCAATGCACACATCCTCCCACCCTCAGTCAACCCCAGGTGGAGGCAGGCCCTCCAGTGCACCAGCTCCTGCTCTCGGTGCTGTTGGAGCCTGCCCCCCATCCACTCACTCACTGTGTCCACCCCGCCACCACTCTCACTGGTCACAGGGGGGCACCCTACCCATTCCTACCCACCTCCTGTCTCTCAGGGGTGGGTACTCTTACACACCCCATCCAATTTTGGGCTCCCTCTGTGTACTCTCACCCCCGGAGGTAAGCCCACGCTCACTCTGAGGGGCCCACCAAACTACTCTGCTGCTTCTAACACACGGGCATTCCCCAGACCCCCAGACACAGAGCCCGAGAACCCCGACAATCCCCAGTCCACCGATGTCTATGAGTGTTCCACCAGAGTCCTGCCAGAGATCACAAGGTCCACCCAGGGGCCTGTGGTCCACTGGTCCACACCATGGGACTCCACCTCCAAGGCCTCCAGTCTTCTGCCACCTTGTGGAGGCTGTCCAGATCTGCCAGGGTCTCTCAGGTCTGGCAGGGTCCAGCCAGGCCCACCGAAGATCTCCTGCAGTCAACCTGGGTCCACCGCTGTCCCAAGGAAGCTGTGTCCACCGTTTCCCACGAAGGGAAACTGCCCCAGGGCCTGCCGCGTTCTCTCTAGAACCTTGCACACACTGCCGCGTTCTCTCAGGCCTCCGCCAGGGCCTCTGAGTCCAACCAGGCATCCAGGGTCCACCCGGGTCTGCAGAGGTCTCCCTGAATCCATGGGAGGCTCCCTCATCCATGGAGGATCCACAGAGTCAGCGGCCGCCCCAAAGGACCCCCACGTTCCTCCACTCCGCTGTGCTCTGCTGCTCCACCAGGGGGGGCTCCTGATGCCTCCAATGCCAGCTGCAGGCATCAAGGCCAGAGAACAGCCGCTCCAAGGGTCCACTGCATTCTACAGCCACCCCAAAGGTCCGACGCGTTCCTCTGCTCCGCCGCGCTCTGCTGCTCCACCTGGGGGGGGGGGGCACTGCCTCCAATGCTGACTGCAGGCGTCAAGGCCAGAGAACCCAAAATTTCAACAGGGTCTGTCCTCCCCAAGCCCCCCACGAGGGAAGGGGCTGGTAACAAGGCCCGCAGGGCTCTCATTGACCCGAATCCTCCCCCTGCCAGGAGCTGCGATCAGCGTCCGCTCCCAGTTGCCATCTTGGACCATATCCATATTCCAGCTGCCCCAAAGGTCCGCCTCATTCCTCCACTCCACTCTAATCCTCCAGCCAGGGGGGGGGCTCCCGCTGCCTCCAATGCCGGCTTGGACCATCTTGGGCCATATCCATACCATTATATATTGCTGTATAATGTTTAAAAACAAGAAAATCCTTTACGTCTTGCTTTGGCTTTTCTTTTCTTTTTAGATAAACGAACAAGAGCCTAAAGGGATTTCATGTCATACAATTATTTGGAGACAGTACACTATGTTCCCTGCTGTTTGTGTAATTGGTGGCTTAACTTTTGAATAAATATGGTCCAAAAGAGACACACATTGTACATGGTTTTGAAAAGTCAACTGCCATAAAATGAAGTGTATGGACCTTTTTGAAAGTAGTCCCTAGTAAAATTATCTTCTAATTGAATGGTAAATTGCATGGTTTCAGGAATTTTGGGGATCATAATGGAGACTTTTGATGGCAGCTATTTCTCTAGCTTGAGTTGTCCTATATTACATCTGCCTACTTTTCTTGTTGGGAAGATAATTACCTAATGCACTGTGGGACATACGCTTGGACCTGCCCCATCAGAATACAGAGGTCTTGTTCTCTTTCCATTCTGAGGTGCAAGATGCTCCACTACCCAGTCCTAAGCAGCACAAGCTTCAGTGGATTGCCAGGCAAAGACATATCCTTTCAAGTGGCAAAACCAGCACTCTTTGGGAATAAAAGAATACTGATGAGTAAGGACTTCCTTGCAAGAATGGACTTTCCAATACCTTGAAGAATATCTGAGGCAACCATTTCTGCAACAAATGATTTCGAAATGATAACATATGATTAGTTTAGTTGATTAAAATATACTATCATCGACCAAACGTAGCACATGCATGATGTCATGCAAATGCTGCAATTATGTACTTGCATAATGATATTTGATCCAGATATGTGAGTTATAGTATCTGCATGATGATGTCATCACACATACACAAAAAGAAATCCCAGCCATGTGCTCAAGTCTAATATAGCCCCACTGTTTATATATTCCCATGTCCTGAACACTTTTCTGTTGCAGAATGCTGGGAAAGCCTTTAGCCCAGGAGAGATCAGAAAAGTCACACACCAGGCATTTCTATAAAAATAATTTATTTACAAAAAGCAAAACAAAAGCAAAACATATTTAAAGGACTTAGCTCTCATTCAGAGCTACCTAGCTTGGCTACATATCAGCAGAGAGAAAAAAAAAGAGGAAGTGAGAAACAAGTCTGGGCAGGTTCCTCCCCCCAGGCGATTTGCATCAAGCATGTGAAAGGAGACAATCAAATACAACCTCTTCACCCGGCCAAAATGATTAGGTACAATAGCAGTCTTAATCGTTAGTAGGAAAACCTCAACACTCCCCTTTTTACACTATAGATTAAGATGCAACCCAATCTTCTCTGACAACTTTTGTGTCTTGGTACAGGAAGAGGTTTGGTTAAAATATCAGCAATCATGTCTTTTGATTCACAATATTTTAACATTATTTCTCCTTTGCTTATCTTTGATATATTGATATCTAATATCGATATGTTTTGTTCTATTTCTGCAGGCTTCAGATTTTGCCATAGCAATGCAAGTTTGATTATCCTCATAAACAGTTATAGACTGGTTCACTTCCATGCCTATGTCTTTTAACAAATGTTTAAACCATGTAACCTCATTACAGGTTTGTGTTAGAGAATAAAACTCTGCTTCTGCAGTGGAAAGAGCAACAAGTGTTTGTTTTCTAGAATGCCAGCCTAAGCTAGATCCAGCAAATTGAATTAAAATCCCAGAAGTGGATTTTCTGTCACTGACATCTGCTCCCCAGTCAGAATCGGCAAAAGCCTGCAATTTCTCAGTTCCAGAGGCATTTAGCTTCAGGCAATAATTCTTTGTTCCTTGCAAATACCTCATTAACCTCTTCAATGCTGCTTTTCCAGTAGATGTAGGCTTCTCTACCTGTCTACTTAAAATGGCCACAGAATTTGAGATATCTGGGCGAGAATGATTTGCAATGTACAGTAAACTTCCAATTGCAGATCTATAGTTCTCTGCCTCAGTTAATTGAGTTTCTCCTATATCTTTCTGAAAATCTATTATCGGAGTAGAGACTGGTTTACAGTCTTGCATATTAAAATCCTCTAGGAGCATTTGAATTTTACTACGTTGGTTTAACAGAAAGCTACCATCCTTGTTTCTGTGTACTTCCAAACCTAGGTAATTGGTCACAACTCCAAGGCTTTTTAATATGAAATGGCTTTTCATGCAGGCTTCAAAATCAAGCCTTTGTTTTTCTGTTGATGTGAACAGCAGCAAATCATCAACATAAATGCACAGATACATACAGCCTTGTTTGTCCTTCTTCATATATACACAGGGATCTGCTTTTCCTTTTTCAAAACCAAAATTCTGCAGTTTTTCATCTACTTTTTGGTTCCAGGATCTAGCAGCTTGTTTTAACCCATAGATTGACTTCTGCAGTTCACAGACTAGATTCTCCCCTTTTTCATAGCCAGGGGGTTGCTGCATGTATAATTTGTGATCTAAATCTCCATAGAGAAATGCAGTTTGAATGTCATAGTGGTTAACTGACATTCCTTTTAGTGCAGCAACTTTTAACAGTAATCTAATTGATTCACCTTTAGTAACTGGTGCAAAAGTCTTGTCAAAGTCTAAATCTTTCCTTTGAGTGATCCCTTTTGCAACCAACCTTGCTTTATATTTTTGGATTTTGCCATCAGCATCCCTTTTCAGTTTGAAAACCCACCTACAACCCAGACAGCGTTCATTGGGAGGTAGATTTACCAGTTTCCATGTTTTATTTTCTTTCAAGGGTGCTAATTCCTGTTGCATGGCAGAATGCCAATTTTGTGCAATCTCAGGTGGTAAAGCATTCACTTGTTCTAAAGACTCAGGTTCTGTGAATATGTGAAAAGCCTTTACTGTTTCAGCCTGAAAACGTGATGGAGGAACGCCTTTATTACTCCTCTGAGATCTGCGAGGTAATACAGGGCTTAAATTTCGACTCCTATCATTTTCCTGAGAAGCATCTATCTCATCAGACAGATCTTCAGTTTGCTTTTCTGGTTTAAATGTCCTCATCAGGCAAAAGATCACCATCAGCAAGTCCTTGCTGTTCTCTTGTGGTGGTCAGTTCAACTGGAGAGCTAGAATTTAATCTCCCCCAGTTTTGTTCAGCAAAAGAAGCGCTTTTGCTAATTATTAATTTCTCTCCCATTATGAACCTGTAGCTCCTTTGGCTTTGTTCATAGCCAACAGAGATGGCTTTCTTTGTTGTGGGGCCTCCTTTCCTTCTCTGCTGTTTTGGAATGTGAACCCATGCAGTGCTACCAAACAGTCTAAGATGGCTTACCTTTGGTTTCACACCATAAAACAAATGGAATGGAGTGTCCTGAATCACAGAGTTATACAATCTGTTTTGTACATAAGTGGCAGTAGATATTGCCTCTCCCCAATACTTAAAAGATGTGAATCTTTAAGCATGCATTCCATCGCATTTTGCAAGGTTCTGCCCTTTCTTTCAGCAACACCATTTTGCTGAGGGGTGTAAGGGTTAGAAAGAATTTGTTCTATCCCCTTTTCCACTAGGAACCTTCTGAATTTGTGAGAAAGATATTCTCTTCCTCTATCACATTGGAGTGCAGATACAGGCCTAGGGAATTTTCCATTTGCCCATGTCACAAAACTTTTAAATTTCTCAAATGCCTCATCTTTATGTTTTAAGATGTAGATAAATGTGTATCTTGAGAAATCATCAATGATGGTCATTGCATACCTTGCTTGTCCAAGACTTGGAGCAAAAGGACCAATAATGTCAGAGTGTACAATTTCCAAAGGTCTAGTTGTAACTCTGTCACTGTGCTTACTCACAGGAGCTTTTAGTGTTTTGCATTCTTTGCAAACTACACAGTCTAAGTATTTATCACAGGGTTTTATCTTTAAGTCAGCACACAGCTGTGGCATTTGTACTATATACTTGAAATTAGCATGACCAAATCTCCTGTGTATCAGGTGTACACATTGGTCATGATATGGAGTGTTGCCAACTGCAGCCTTGCAGCTTGGCTTCCTTGCATTTTGCACAATGTACAAGGAGTCTTTTAACATACCAGTAGCACACAATTTCCCATTTTTTCGTATCTCACAACCATTTTTCTTAAATGTTATGATATACCCTGTTGCAGCCAATTGTGCCACAGATAAAAGGTTTGATTGTAAATTTGGCACATACAACACACCGTTTACAGTTTCTCCCAAGCAGGATAAATACAAGTCACCTTGTCCCATAATTTTGGTCACAGACCCATCAGCCAAAGATACACTTTGTCTTTCAGTTTTAGACAGTGACACAAAAGAGCTTTTACAATTACATAAATGACAACTGGCCCCAGAATCTAACACCCATACATCAGAATTACCCTTCTCAGCAACCTGTGCAATTTGGGTTGTCTGAAGAGCCTTCTTCTGTGTTGCCCTTGTGTTCTTCTTCTCTGTCTTTCTACTCTTGGGTCTCATGGCACAGTCTTTCTGCAAATGTGCAGCTGAACCACAAGTGAAGCATCGCTGGCTGGCTAGCGCTGTGGCCTCAGGTTCCTTTCCCTTCTTTTCCCTCATTTTCTGGTATTGCAGCTTTCCAGAAGAGATGGGGGGGAATCTTTCCTCTCTCTTCTCCCATTCAGCGAGTAAGCGCTGTGTAACATACAATGGGGTGAGGTCTTCTTCAGGCATAGCCTCCAGGGTACAAATCAGCGTGTCCCACGTTGCATTTAGTGAGTACAGGAGGATATAGGATTTTGTGAGAGGTGTAAATTCCATTCCTCTCTCCTGCAACTCAACAAACAGCTGCTGAATATAATGCAGGTGCTCAGGAAGGCTATCTCCTTCTGCAAGGTAGGCTCTGTACAGCTTTTTCGTCAGAGTAACTTTACTCCCTGCTGTTGCCTTTACATATAAGTCTCTCAAAGCGTCCCAAAGTTGCTTTGCAGACTGCATGCCTCGCACATGGACTAGCTGATTGTCCTCAGCTCCCAGGATAATGGTGGCTCTAGCCCGCTCATCCTGTCTCAGCCATTCAGCACTGGGATTTTGGGGGCTTTGCTCACCAATTGGCAGCCAAAGATTCTCTCTGCGAAGATACATCTCCATCTTCAGGGCCCAATTCAAATAGTTGGTCTCTGATAGGCGCTCCAGAGGCATTGCTGAGGGCTGGGAGGTAGCCATGGCTTCTTCCTTCTTTTGCAAGTCACCTCAGCTGGCTTCTTTGTCCTGTAGACCGGCAGTTGCTGGAAAATCTCCAGGTGGCTCCAAAGAAAATCTTCACAGGTCTTTGCTACCTGCCTTTAAATTGTGCATGAGGTGTGGAACTGATCTCTCTTTTCTCTCTGGGTTTTACTGGGCTGCTCACTGGGCACATAACCTGTTGCAGAATGCTGGGAAAGCCTTTAGCCCAGAAGAGATCAGAAAAGTCACACACCAGGCATTTCTATAAAAATAATTTATTTACAAAAAGCAAAACATATTTAAAGGACTTAGCTCTCATTCAGAGCTACCTAGCTTGGCTACATATTGGCAGAGAGAAAAAAAAGAGGAAATGAGAAACAAGTCCGGGCAGGTTCCTCCCCCCAGGCGATTTGTATCAAGCACGTGAAAGGAGACAATCAAATACAACCTCTTCACCCAGCCAAAATGATTAGGTACAATAGCAGTCTTAATCGTTAGTAGGAAAACCTCGACATTTTCCTCCTGAATTAAAACCCTAGTGCAGCTCCAAGTTCTTAAGTCCAAACAGTCTGTGTGTGCGCGCACACACACATACACACCTTAAATCCAGTCTTTGTCACAGCTGTATTCTAACTGGTCTTTTTTTGTTTCCTAAATTAAAACTAAATACTTACAATAGCCTGGATCCAACTCCTTGCCTCAGCTATTCCCCCATTCTGCCTTTTTGCTTTATCACCATTCTCTCCTTTTGTATACTGGAAAAGCAAATTCTAACATTCTCATACATTATATCTGACACCTGAGGTTGTTGCCAAGTTGCAACACAAAGCCTTCACATTGTAGTACTCACCTATCCCACTAGAATGCTTGTTTTATGGCTCAGGGATCCATCTTGTTGCTGTAGGCATGTAAAAATGGATGAAATGAGCTGTGTTCAAAGTAATCAAATGTATAGAAGATCAATTTTCTCTGAGTGGTTCAGCAGCTTTCTCTTTAGCAAAAAATTCCCTTGTAAACAACAGGAGAAATGCAACTCAATCATCATGGCTGCTTTTCCATTAGTGAAATATCTCTGGCAGCTAGAATAGTAAAGTGTTGCCCTGTCAGATGTACTTCGCTTTAATCAACTGGAAGAGCTGAGAAGAAATAGAAGAATACAAAATGTCTATGTTTCTATTATAGAATTGTTCTGAAGCTTGTACAGCTGAAGACCTTATTCTTTCAGTAGGATAACTAGAAGGGAAACCTCCTGTACAACTTGGGGGACTCTACTGAACTAATCTCATTGATTGATTAATTGATTGATGGGCTTCTTGTGTGGCAGTGATTCAGTAATATCTCTAGATATCTCTAGAAGATGTGAAGTGAAAAATATTAGTCCTTTAAGGAGAGTGTCAAGGCTATTAGAGGCTTAAAATATTTATTTGGAGGGGCACAAAATTTCATTTTTAACAATTACACAATTGTTAAAAACAATTTGTTTTAATTTCATTTTTAACAATTACACAAAAGGAAGGGCACAAAAATAGGAGTGGGCCACATTTGATTTGATTTATTAGATTTATCATAGCCATTCCACTCCAAAAGACTCAGATACAGTTCATGAGCCATGGATTGCTCTCATCTGAACTATGTGATTAGTCAATATTTTTTTAAAAAAATGTCATATTAATGCACTTAAAAAATCCTTCTTATATTATTTCCTAGAAATTCCACAAACCTTAATCTAGTAGACTGAGTAGAAATTAACTTGGTTAATTTGGCTTACATTCTAAACCCATCTTAGTTTTATAAATACTTAAAAAGATCCAATACATTTCAATTTGATTATATAATTTAATATTAATTATTATATAATTTTA
This sequence comes from Candoia aspera, assembly GCF_035149785.1. Lineage (NCBI taxonomy): Eukaryota > Metazoa > Chordata > Lepidosauria > Squamata > Candoiidae > Candoia > Candoia aspera. The sequence goes on along the minus strand of NC_086159.1, from coordinate 42,808,120 downwards.
ATAGCCTAAAAGTTTTCCATATCTTTTTCTTTTTTGCCAACATGGAAATTTTGATATTTCTCATTATATGAAATATGGGTGCTATTTTTTTTTTCCTGTTCAGATTTTGTAAATGTTCATAGCCAGTTTAACAGAATTCTTGTTCTCCTGGTAATTTCCCCTCAGTTCTGTCCTGACTCCCAGGAAAAACTCTGAGACAGGGAACTGTTCTCTAATGTTTTATTGCTAATACATAACAGTAATCCTAACAAACTGAACAAGCGTGGGAAAAACCCAGCCATATAAACCCGCAGGTTAAGGCGGTCCCAATCTGTGCCTCTTGGAATGGCTCACCAATTCCTCAGTGCTACGCATGCGCTTAACAGTCTGGAAGGGAGCCCCCTGCTCGCCATCCTTACTCATGACAGTTCTTCTTTTTATGTTGCCCTGTTCTATTCTGTTTTGACATGAATAAGATATTTGCACAGTTTAACTGATCAATATTAAAAGAAAATGATGGGTAATTTATCTTTTTAAAATGCCATCCTGATACATACAGCTCCCTAGGAATTTTTAGTCTTGCTAAGAGTTTCCCACTTGTCTTATTTACAACATTCAATCTCAAAAGAGCAATTGCCGACAACCACTTTTATACAGCCTGTCAACCTGTAAATTTTCCATGTTTCATCAATTGGTTTTAGGAAGAAATTAAATTGATATTCCAGCAACAGATTAGAAGTAGGCAAAATGTAACCAATTGTGATTTTTTAAAATTTATTTTTTTTCTTTAGTTATCATTTCCTTCCAAAACAGACAATGGATCATTTATTTATTTATTTATTTTTCAAATTTCTATCACTGCCCATCTCTCCCGAAAAGGGGACTCTGGGCGGTTCAATCATTCTCAAGTGTCTTATTCTTACCTGCTCCCATCTCATACCTTCATATTCGTATGTGTGTATAATACAGACTACGCTTCCTTTTAAAAAAAAAATTATCCCGCCTTTATGGTTTTTATAAATAACTCTTTCCTTCTCCTATCTTCCCCACAGCAACCACCCTGTGAGGTGAGTTGGGTTGAGAGTGACTGGCCCAAGGTCACCCGGCCGTATTTCTTCTTGCCTTCCTGTTTGCCATCAAGTAGCTGGTAGGCCATAAAGCATGAGTGGTGGGCTGGTTCCAAAGTACCTAATCCAAACCTAATCCAAAGCATTTATCATATAATGAGTTAATTGTAATGAAAGGAGTCATTGATACTTTTAATTCAAGATAGTTAAATCCAGTATTTAGTGAAACTAATCTGAAGAGCTATTTCAATATTTTGGGGTTCCCTGAAGACATTCCCATTTTGGACTGCAGTGCCAAAAATTAAAAAACAAAAACAAAAAACTGAAGTAGGACCCAACTGGAAGAAAGGTGGCTTAAATGAATATTGTATCTCCAAGCCATTCCAGGACTTTAAAAGCCCTTAAACATAGCATTTATTGGTTATTTAGATCTTTATTATCCCTCCTTGCAATTAAAGAGAAAGATACCACTACTTTAAGAGCTGCATTAACTTTAACAAATGGATTCCTTAAAGCAGCAGCATATCCTTTTTCAGGCTCATACCAAATCCTGAAAAAGCCTACTTTAATAAGTAGCAAAAGAGTACTTAAGCCCAAAGCATTTATCTTGAATCAGTTTTGAAGGTTGCCTGACACAAGAAAGAAACAAAGCTAGCCAATTTTCAGGTTTCAGATGCCACTGGGCTTCTCGGCCTTTTGGCTAATATCAAGTGTAGGAATATGCCATGGATATATCAGAACAACTTTCATTCAATTATCTCAGTCTTCAAAGGCATTATTTTAATATGGCCAGGGCCTGAATCTCAAGGCAGGTAAAGATGGATCACCATACTCAGTAAAGAGTTTTTATGCCTACTCTTTCCAGAGACTGTCAACTATATCCTTGCAGACACTGATTACTAAGGCACTTTGGAAATAAAACACTAGTAGGTTGCCAAAGGATGATAATTTCAGGTAAACATTTTGGTAAGAAAAGAATGTTTTTGTTAAATGTTTATGATCTCCGATACTGAGTTGTCTATGTGAATTATGTAATTAATATAATTCAGCCAGCAAGAATGTGTCTCACAGTGAAAGCAAGATTTACTTTCTGCCTTGATCTTGGTAAAATACATCATTCTTGAAGTGATGGAAAAAAGAAAGCATAAACACTGAGATCATAAAACATGCCTTACAAAGGAAGAGGTAAAATGAGTGTTATCCCTACACTGGGTCCTTCCCAGGATAAGCAATGCAGGACACCTCACATTCCATGCAGTTAGTAGTCCAGAGTGTTAGGTTAAGGTAAAGCTAAAGTAAAATATTTTTAATAGAAGGCTTAATTACTGAAAAATGTTGTGGTTTGTTTTATGAAAACAAAGCAGATTTAATCTAAGGATGCAGCACTACCCAGTTTTGCGACAGTGTAGGGTTATAGCAATTATTTGAAAACCTGGTTCTGCTGCCTTGCTTGGGATGGGAAGGGCAACAGCTCTTCCTGGGGGTGGTTGGCTCCGTAGTGCCCTCCCCATTGAATGAGAGCTTTTCACCACAATGGGTCTTATATCTATCTATTTATAATGATAGTTTGCATTGTAAATTAGGTTTTATGGTTTTAACTTGTTTATTTTGTTGTAAACCGCCCAGAGTCCCCCTTTGGGGGGAGATGGGCAGTGACATAAATTTGAAATATAAATAAATAAATTGTAAATATATATCCCATTGCATCTGACATGCCAAAATAAAGGGGTGAACACTTATCAAACTGCAGCTTTTGGTACCATTTTTATTTTTATTTTTTTACAAATACATTGGGTTTAATCATCTGGAAGGACAAACATGATGATGATGTTGATCAAGATGATTTATTTATTTATTTATTATATTTCTTTACCACCCATCTTGTGTTGCAATGACTCTGGGTGGTTTACAAGTAAATAAAAGAATAAAAGATTCATTATAAAATATAAATATACATAAATATAAGGATATAGAATACAAAATATAAAATAGTCTTAGTAAAATTTTCTGGGGCCACATCAAGGTACCAACCACCCCCATGATTGACTATCCCCACCCTCACCCCAAGCAAGTTGGCATACCAAGTCTTAACTCCCTTTCGGAAGGCCAGGAGAGTGGTGGCCTGCCTCGCTTCTGGGGGTAAATTATTCCAAAGGGTGGGGGCTGCAGCAGAGAAGGCCCTCTTCCTGGACCCTCTCAATCGACTATCTCTCATGGACAGGGTCCATAACATGCCCTCTCTGCCAGACTGAGTGGGACGGGTCGATGTAATCGGGGTAAGGCCATCACTCAGGTAACCTGGCCCCATGCCATGTAGGGCTTTAAAGGTGATAACCAACACCTTGAATTGGACCTGGAAAGCAGACTGGCACCCAATGCAACTTGGGCAGTAAAGGTATTATATGTGCCCTCTTTGGGGCTCCTAAAACTGCTCGTGTGGCTGCATTCTGAACCAGCTGTAGCTTCCAGATACTCTTCAAGGGTAACCCCATGTAGAGCACATTGCAGTAGTCTACACAGGAGATGACTACATGTGTGAGTGTTCAGAGGGCCTCCTGATCCAGGAAGGGGCATAGCTGGCACACAACACAAAGTTGTACAAAGGCTCCCCTGGCCTTAGACTGCCACCTATTCTTTGAGCAGGATCTGTCTGGGGCAATGCAACCCCATCCAGAACCGAAGATGGTAAATTCCTGGATTCCAAGGAGCCCCCAACCCGCAGCCACTCTGTCCTACCAGGGTTCAGCTGAAGCCTGTTGCCTGTTGTTCCCCATTCAACTTAACTATAACTTTGAAAGTTTGGCCTTCTTCCTACGATGCATTATGGTGCCCTTATTATAAGATTATCAGTGCAATTAATATTCATGGTCTACTAAATGACATTACTGACCTGATGGAAGAAGTATTTTTCCAAGCAACCTGCAAGCATGTTAATGATGTCATTTAAAATAAATGTAATTAACATTTTATTTGTAAAATAAATCAAACCACTGAGGTGTTTCATGTTGCTTAGAATAATCATGATTTAATTCACTGAAGAGAGGAAAGCCACCCATATCTGCCAATGCATTTGCCAAGAGGGCTGAATGCAGGAGGTAACATCTCTTTCCAGTCATGGATATACATTCCTGCTCTACAATATGGCCATACCACATGCCATCTGGGAAGCAACCACAGCAATATCTTCCCAGAATTATGAGCTTCCAGTCATTACAGGAAAAAATTTGAAAGTTTGGCCTTCTTCCTACAACACATTTAACTGGTCAATCATGGGGTTGATTTGTTCTGCAAATAATAATTCATCCAGCCAGGTATCTCTCAAAGGATTACAATTAATTCAAAATAGACACAGTTGCACACAGGTTTAAACTAACTAGAGCCAAATGGTCATATCATGGCAATATCTGAACCAGTCAATCCATTTTGCTTATCTAATCCTCCAAGAAAAGTTGCTGGAGGAAAAGGTCATCTGCGAAAACAAACACAGTCCTAGCAGCAGAGAACACATTTCTGAAAAGCTGGTTGATCACAGCAGCCAAGCTACACATATTCCCCACAATGGTCTAGTTATAGTGATGTGTTGCCGGAACTATCGGTAAGGAGATTTTATTTGGTTAGAGGTTGATTAAGTTAAATTTGGAAACAGGATCATTGTCTGTTGAGACAGTGTATTTTCCAGCCTCAAGAGAGTTGTGAGACAATTACCATATATCTCATTCCAAATGGCTTGGGTGTCTGGCTGGGGAGGCAATGGTGATACTTCATATTTGGAGGACAGAATGAAGAATGCTGAAGTGATGTCCTTTCCTTTGGGACTGTAGCCTATTCAGATTCTCTCAGGGCCAAAATGGATATTAGGCAGTGTTGGGGAACCTGGTGTGCCTGTCTGAGGCTTAGCTAGTAGGTGGGCTCATTGTACTAGGCATTTCTTTGGATAAAGACATAATGGTTAATTGCAGGGGAATAATGGTTAAATGTGCTCTGTAAAACAAACACATTAAAATAAGGGCATCATAAAACTTGAGTATATTACTTCAGATACACATTCAATTCAACATTTGTGCCAGATGACACAACCACTGTCTTCCTGTAGCATTTAAAACAAACCAGCAAAACTAGCAGGATGGGAAATATTAACTTCATGTGTTGGGCTAATTCTTCAAGTTACCAGTTTTTGGAAACTGGCCTCTTTTGACAATGATGACTCTACTTTTTCTAATGCAGACTTTGGACAAAGTATTCTTCAAATCCTGAGAGTGCGATGCCTGACTGTGATAGGCTTGCAGTAAAGCTGCAGAACAGTTGGAATGTACTGATACACTTGACTCTTTTAAATGGGAATTTCTTCCAAGATAGGCTTTGGTTGCCTCGGAGGATGAACTGCATTGTCAGTGTCATTGAGTGTCATGTTCTTTTAGTCTTAGCAAACCATTTCTGTCAGACAAAGCACACAATGGAGTACTGAGGAACTTCAGTTCAGAATCATGAATTCTGGCCTATGGAAGTCCTTCTTATTAAAAAACATATATCTACATAAAGATATATGTGGATATATTTACATAAAGCAATGCTGAGGGTCTGGAGCTCTGGAATGAACTGCTTCCCATTGGCTGATCACAGCCAGCTTTGTTGTTCTTTGTTCCTGCCCTTGAACATTGTGCGAATCTGGTAATGATTGGGGTGAAAATGGACAAACTGAACTTAATCCAGACAAGGTAGAAATGCTGTTGGTTAGTAGACTGTCCTGTGATTTGGATGGTACCTGCTCTGGAATGCAGTATTATATTTTGAATGCTGCCAATGATTATTTTGGGGTAGTTTGGAAATGAAATTAAACACACCGGTCCTCAGTTTTCCATTAGCAGTTAAATCAAGGAGTGTTTTTTAGTGTTTAGCACATCAGCCAAAACCTTTCTAGAACTAGTCTGATTTGAAAAAAAGTTTTCTATATCCTAGTTTGTTTGTTTTTTAATGTATTTATTTCATGGCATTTCTAGGCTCAGTGCTGTTGCTGCACTGAAAAAGTGTCTAAAAGTTTTTACCAACTAGCATCCGGCTGCTAGACTACAAATCAGTAACTAATGAGATTATAATACAGCATTATGAAAATTACTGCCTGACTGGTCAATTGTTTCCTAGCTTCAGTTCAGTGCTTTTAACAGTCCAAAACAGGATGAGACTGTGACAACAGGCTCCCCACAATGTCATGTCCAAATTCTGGCAGAATCTTCCATCTTTTTTCCCCACAAACCATATTAGCAAACATACAAATGTCAAAACACAATGACATAGTACAGCAAACCCGTATCAGATGTCCCCTCCAACATTTTACATTTCCACTGAGATCCAACCCTTTTAATTTTTTTTTTCTCAAGTGTCCAATACGTATTAAAAAAAATACTGAATCAATCTCAAGTCATAAGGAATGTGCATAATATCATCTAAGATCCTTAGCCATTAGTTTGCTGGTTGGGATTTTTCAACTCTATTCCAAAGTTCTTACAAATAAATAAAGTTCTTTATTCTTTAATTGCCTATAAGCAAATTGTAGGTTAGGATAATTCAAAACTCATTTCAGTATTAATAAATCAGACAGTTTAATTGTGTGTGTTGCATGCTGAAGTAGTTTCTTTTTCTTTTTCTTGTATGTTATATCAATGACAAGGGACGCGGTGGCGCTGCGGGTCAAATCGCTGAGCTGCTGAGCTTGCCAATCGGAAGGTTGGTGGTTCGAATCCTTGTGACGGGGTGAGCTCCCATTGCTAGTCCCAGCTCCTGCCAACCTAGCAGTTCGAAAACATGCAAATGTGAGTAGATTAATAGGTACCGCTTTGGCGGGCAGGTAACGGCGTTCCATGTGGTCATGCCAGCCACATGACCACGGAACTGTCTATGGACAAACGCTGGCTCTTCGGCTTTGAAACGGAGATGAGCACCGCCCCCTAGAGTTGGACATGACTGGACTTAATGTCAAGGGAAACCTTTACCTACCTTATATCAATGAAAAAAGTGCTGATGCTTCTAATTTTACTTTGTTTATATAGATTTAAGAACACCCACCTCCCAACAACTCTGGGTGCTTTGCATTATAAAAAAACTAGAACAATAAAATAATGGATGCTAGTTAAGGCACCTGAACCAAATTGTGAAATTAAAAGGAATAAAAGAATTGTCTACACTGCTATCTGTGTTTTTAAATAATCCAAATTCCCTCTGTGGTAACTCAAGTGGTTTAAAAAATTATTACCAGTTAACTGATACATCCAAATTTGCCCATGAAAAGGGAAAGAAAATTCCTGTGAGGTTTAAAATGGGATTATTCCAGTGTATAAACTTAGGATGTGATTAACAGCGAACATTATGTATATGCCCCATCATTTTCCATCTGCAATCATTATTTCTGCAATAAATAATAGAATTTATTTTATAAGATTTTATTCTTTAAGAGGAACTATAGAATTTAACAGAGGAACCAAGTCCCTACCATGTTGCTGGTGTGGTTTTAAAAAAAATGTTCTAATTGTTCCTACAGCATTTTTTAAGATTGATCATCTGAATACCATAGAGAAGTTTAAGTTAAAATAAATGCCTAAGGATCAAGTTAAAAATCAGAAAAGTTAAAACTGCCATCCTCATATGATATCCATAAAAGCTTCTCAGAATTATCCTTATAGATTTTTTTTCTTAATAAATTATTACTTTGCTTAAAACACTTTAAAGGTATTAACATAGGAATCCCTCTAAGTACACAAAGCAACATCCGAATAATATTAATTTTTATGTCTTTTATTTCTCCCTATTTAACCATCAGTATATATCAATATTAACCTTATATACCATCAGTATATACCAATATTAAGCCTAACTCCAAAAAACATGTAGTAACTGTGTTTAGTCATTTTTATGTCCATAATGCCCTTCAATTGTCTGATAAGAGAGGGCATTTTTTGCAATATTAAAATATAAAGATTAAGAACATCCTTAATGAATTGCACAAAATAAAACATCTCAATAGATGAAGAAATTATTCCATTTATAGAAATCTTGTAGAAAGAATTAGAAAACCACATTTTAATTTCATTCTTATTAATTTATTAGTCTACATAGTGATCTATTTGGCCAGTTTTTGCTCTACCAAGGCTCTACCATCAGCCAATGTTCAGGTTTCTTTTCTTGTAATTAAAAAAAAAATTAAGATGCATTTTTAAATGGCTTCCCCATTGGTTGTTTAAATAATTTGAGAATATTTTTATGGTTGGCTTTTATATATGATGTTTATTTTATCATTCAACCATTCTTGTAGCTGCTCAGAAAGAAAAAAAACACAAGCATTCAAGAACCAAGCCATAGATCTAGTGCACCCACATCTTCATTGTAAACTCTAAGAGGCATCCATTTGCACAATTGCAAATTCCTAGATAAAACATTCGTGTATTATGGATGAGAAACATATAAAGGAAAATTTAGTTAATATCCCTGGAATGTATGCTAACACAAGAGATAAGAGCACATCTTTTAGAATCTCTGTGCTTCAGCTGTGGACAAGTTTAAAGAACCAGAGAAGAACAATTTTGAAAAATGTGCTCTTTATCTTATCTTTTCAAAGGATTATCTCAGCCCAGCTCTAGTTGGCCCAGCTCAGCCAGTTTCTTTTCAGCATTCCCTGGATGAAATTCCACAGAAGGCTCCAACTGATGAGTGAGAAGAAAGGTTATCAATTTCCCCACTCTCTACTGCCCCAATATTTTTTCCCACTGTTCTGAAAGGTTCTACAATCCCTAGAGAGATTGGAAAGTGGGAATCAGCAAAGATCACTTGCTTTTCTTCTGTCTTCCCACAGAAGGAACTCTTCTACTTGTGGGAAGCCAGTTCTAGGCCCATCCATATTACTGACCAAAAGGCCAAGATAATTTTCACTGAGAACAAGTCCCTTGTTGTTTCCGCACAAGAAGGACGGTGTGTTCTTAAGAAAATTCTTTTCTTTCCTTCCTTTTCTACTGACTTTTAATAGGAATTACTGGCCTGTCTCCACTATATTCACTGTGGATTTTCTGATACAGAAAAAAAAAAAAAAGTGAGGTCACCTCTTGTCAGTGTGAAGTGACAGGAGCAGTGTACTGGAACAATGAACAACAAGTTACAGAACTCCAAGGGAACTAGCAGAAATCTGTTCAGCTTCCACCACTGGTAAGAGGTTCAGGGTAAAAAAATCAATTTACCCCACACAACTGGCATTGCTGGACTTTTATATTTTTCCTTCAAGTATTCATCTGCTTGTAGTGGATGGGAGAAATGAAGTGTCACTAATCTTATTACTACTTTAAGGGGGTGGGGGGTAAAACCCCTAGATGGAATTGCTACTACTACTCCTGTTGGAGTTCCTAAAAGAAGAACAGTTTTATATCCATCCTGAAATAATGACTGTATATCAAGTTCAGCCATCCTTTTTCCTCCTTTGGAGAGAGAGAGAGAGAAAAAAAAAGGATTACAGGGTGGTGGTAAAAGAAAATGTCCTCTTGCGACGGTAACAGAGATGTCTTCCTGACTGTGTACAAGAAGTGTACAAGGAAGAGGAAAAGCAGAATTATGACTGCAATATTTCACAGAGTTATTTCCTGCACTGACAGCAACAGATGATGCCATGGATGGCATCCAGATTTTTCTAGGGGCGTTAGTTTTGGGATTTTAAAAATATCGCAATCCTATTCTCATATCATACACTAGGCTTTTTCATCTAAACTTGTCAGGAAACTATGCCACTGATTTCCATCTGGAAATATGAACTTTACATAGTGGACTCCCAGACTCACAAACAGGTGGATTCCATGGAATGCAGAATGCCTGACAGTAATTAGTCTGGAAATAAATCCAGCAGAATTTACACATTCATATTTTTATTGTTCATTTTATAATGCTAATTCACACAAATGAAGCCTTTAGAAACTTCACAGAGTGAGGATCAATGTCCAGCCTGTGATTTATAGCTTATTTATATGTATATGATTTATAAATATAATTTATATTCCTTATATAAGAAATATAAATTTATATTTATTTATATATTAAGAAATATACATACAATTATATAAGATTTATATTTCTATATTTTTAATATTTTTAATAGGAAAAAAAATCTATGATATTTTAAAATTTATCTCAGGCAACATAAGGCAGGATGGCTTTATGTATTGTTAAGTGGAGCTTAGGGCATCTTTAGCCTTTCTTCTGTTCAAAATTGACCTGACTGTGGACCTGTTGAAAGATGCTCCCCTGCTCTGAGCAACTGTCTTTCACCTTTCCTAACCTTTAAAGAAAGGAACAAGAAAGGCTTCCAGCGTTTTAGATTTACTTCATGAGGATCAGATTATATTTTAATGTGATCACTACAAGAGAAAAAAATGGTGGTGGTGGGAGCAGTATAACCAAAGAATCTACAGAAAATTCTTCCTGTTCCCAGTAAAAGCCATCTTTAAAAGCCTGAATTATTCTTACTTGTGGGCACTCATGATAACCAAGTTCATAACCCTTGGAGGATATTTTTCCCCCCACTCTGATATATTTTTCTCAATTAAAGCTACTTATTTTACAATAACTATAATAACAAGAATGATGCCTGGTTTTAGAAGGCTGCCTGATGTATGATCACCTTTTAAAAATCCTTCTTCACAGTCACTTAGCTAGACTTTTAGAACTGGCCTTTGCGTACTCTGAGAATGACTAAGCCTGTTTTCAAAGAGATGCAGCAGCAAAGCTCTTCTCCCAGTCCCAAAACTTCTCTTCCCAATAGTCTGTCACTCAAAAAAAGTCTCTCTTACAAAAGGACAGAACAGCTTTTCTATCTATTAACCACACAGTGGCCAGACAAATGCCTGTGGAAAGCCCTCCAACAGGACTCAGGCAATAGAAAGGTCTACTTATGCAACATAACCTCCGGCATTTAAAAGCATTACATTCTAATATTGGGATAATATATAGCTATCGCGTTTAGAAGCCACAGATTATTTATTCATCCAACTGCCTTTTAAGGTCTTCCAAGTTAGCCATTCCATGGTTTAACTCTGCTCTGTGAGGGAAAGCAGTTCTGAATGGAATCTTCTGCCATTCAGCTTCATTAGATGATCTGAAGTTTTATGGAAAAACAAACAAACTAACTTCCTATCCATATTTCATTATTATAAAATCATTGAATACACTTTCTATTTTCTCAAGGTTAAACCAAATATTATAACCTTTTATCAAAAAAGCATCTTGATTGCCATTTTCTGCACCATTTTCAGCTCTTCATTGTCATTTTTGGAATTGAATTGAACATTAAAAGTCTGGTTCTATCATAGGTTTATAAGAATTATGGCAATGGGAAATTTTATTTACAGTTTTCCCCCTGATCCAGAACGTAGAATTTGCCTTTTTCATAACAGTTGCATTGTGGATTGCTATGACAATTTGTTTGGGTGGATTTTTAGCTATTGCACTGCTCACTCTGACAAAAGATGAATAAGGTTAAAAGATAGGTAAGAGACTCCTGCTATTTAAATCCTTCCATTCTGAGATGTAGTCATTCCTACTCTCTGCTTCTTATATCTAACCAATTATTGACCTCTAAGAGTACATCCCATGATACCAATATTTTCTTATGAGACTTTTCAAAGTCCCGCTAAGTCAAAGTGAACAGTTTGCTTCATATGCTTCTAAGGAAGTTAACCATGAGTCACTTTAGCTGGATGAAATGAAAAAAAGTGCCTGTTCCAGCACAACAAGGCTTTTTTACTTCATTTTATCTTGATCTTCAAAGGCACTAGCATTTCAACTTAATGCAGCCTGAGATTCCTCTGTTTGTTATCATCTAGGATGGAAGTGAAAGCAATACTGTTTATAGGCTTATGGATAATAATTTGTTGTGGGGGGGGATTATTGAAGGGTTGTGAATGTACTTCTTCTCTTGGTTCCCTCTTATTGGCAGCAGGGAATTTGGCTGTTCAGCTTCATATGCCATGATGATATTTATTTTATTTATTACTTATATTTAACCACCACCCATCTCCCCCGGAAGAGGGACTCTGGGCGGTTTACAATAAAATCCCACATAAAACATAAACATTAAAATCACATAAAACAATTATAATAAAACACAATAAATAAATAAAATCCAAGAGAAATGTAAAATCCAGGCTGGTGGGAGGGACTCTAGGGTGCATCAGGGGATATCCTTCACCCCCTGATGTAGTGCTGGAAGCAGCTTCCAAGGTGGTCATTTTACATGCAATTACTACTTTTCTGGCTAACTTGCTTTATATATAAAAAGGACCTCTATAAAAACAGGGCAGAGGGAGGGAAACCTACTACAATATTCATATCTATTTTTAAAATAATATTTCTGTGTTGATCCAGTCATAAGTCTCTGGGCAGCTTACAAAGATAAAACAATAAAATCATAATACAATCTACATAATAATAAAATCCATAAAATAACAAAATAGTCCATAAGATAATACAGCAATAATCCCCCCAACAAATTATTATCCATAAGCCTATAAACAGTATTGCTTTCACTTCCATCCTAGATAATAACAAACAGAGGAATTTCAGGCTGCATTAACTCTCCCTGGAACAACTATGTCTCAACACTTACCTGCTCAACAGCAGTCATAAAAAGGCTTTCTCAGTTCTTCCTTTGGGACTGCTGGATCTGGATGTAAATCTGACCCTTTCCAAAGCCTGAGTCCTGAATGGCTGGGAAACTAAATGAAATGATAGAAGAGATCATGGGAAAGCTGCATCTTCAAGCTTTATGCCTGAAAAGAATGGCAGCACTAAGGACTTCTTCTGAACTGGGATAACCTGGGGTTTACCAGACTCTGAGTTATTGTCAGAGTCCTGTTAGGCTCATGACAATACGCACATGAGAGCAACTGATGTAGAACACAGTAGTCAAGATGATGAATGGAATGCATAGATATGCATATGTTATATCAATGTTGTTACAGGAACTTCACTGGCTACTTATTAGTTACTAAGTAACTTTATGGTCCATTCCAACTCTATGATTTCTTTAACATTACATCATCCTTTTTATATAACATTGCAAACCAATACGAACTGATGATAAAAAATACATAATAACGTAATGTTAACAGATTATTGCATTTTTTCATATGATCCTAATCTTTTATAACCACAATAAGTTTGGAATCATTTAAAAACGGTAAAATATAAACAGCAAAATCTTAGCTTCCCTTTTATTAATGGAATTGATTTAGGCAACAAAATGTTAGCTTTATGAAAAGAAATACAGGGGTACTCTTTGGACAACCAGAACAAAGCATGGGAGAAGTTTCTTTTACACATACAGTAAATGCTGTTTAGACACTATAGCTCATTTTTCAAATACTTACAGCAAGGGCAGGTGAATTTAGCACTCTTATTATTATTCTTTATGGGGGAGCAGCATAGGCCATTTCTTGCCATCCACCCCCTGAGGTAAGAGAGGAATTATTAGCTCTTATTTACAGAGCTAAGGCTGTGAAAGAAATGCAGTACGTAAAGATTCAGAGACTGTGTTAGAGAGTGTCAAGAGAGAAGGGTATGGTAATTTCTGTATTATTATTTGTTATGAGTTTCAAAAGACTGCAGGCTGGGGACAGAGCTATTTTTAGCTAGAATCAGCAAACCACCTTTGCCCTTGTTTACTGCTGTAATTGTGGGAAGGGGGGGAAGATGCCAAAAACATGAAAAAGGCATTGCTGCTTTATGCCTTTAGAAGCACAGGTCTGGAGGAACTCTTCCTGTATCGAAGTGGAATACAATATTGCCCTTCTAAAGAAGTAATACTCCAAGGGGATAGTGTTGTTTCATGTGCAGTTTAGGACAAGCATATCATCAGCCTGTGTGAGCATGTCTGCATGAGAAAGAGAATCTTTGCTTGTTAGCCTGGAGTTTAGCTGTTGGCTTTCTAATCCATCCCCCAGATGGCAGTGCTGCATTCCAAGATCATCATCCTCTGCAGGTCTCAAAATGAATGCCTGATAGCTTCTGGCAGGCATATATGCTGTGTTTCTTCATTTCAGAGAAAATATGGAACAATTCTCATGTAACAAGCCTTGTGTAATCAGGAACAAGGAGCTCATACCAAGGCAGCATGGCAGTTACCTCTCTTTGTGAGCATGTACAGGATCACATTAATCAATAATAAACTAGATGCTTTGTTTTTACTGCGAAGTTTTATTTTGCTTAGAATACCCACATTTCCTATTTGTAAAAAGCCAATTTATCCTACTCCACTGATCTCTGTCCAGGTCTGTGGAAAGAGGTATGGAGCTATTTTGCAGTCTGCTGGCAAGCCTGTAATTGAAGGCATGATTTCAATTCAGTCCTGAGTAAAGTTTCTATTACTCTTGCATATAATCTATAGAATGCCTGTGGTTGACAATGTTCATGGGAAATCACTTTGTCTTATATCCCAAATTTGAGATGATCTGGATTAACAAAGAAAACTCCTATAGATACGGGAAGGTAGCAGTCCCCACCCTCAAAATCTCCTGAGAAACTGATGTCTCCCCAGCAAGATCAGATACTTCCTGCATTTTTCAACAGCTGCAGTTCTAATGCAGCTTTTCCAGTCTGCTGCCCTTCAGATGCATGGCACTATAGTTCCCACAACTTTTATTCTTGCTAGGAATTATGGAAGATGTCTTGGCAGCTTTTAACATATGGCAGTAATGAAATCTATTGAATAAAGAACTATGTAAATAATATCTGTAACATGCCAAGTGATCCCCAGTCACATGGGAATGCAAGAAGTAAACCAGCAGTCATGGATTCAACCAACATAATCATGACAACTTTAAAAAGTCCCAGTATAAGCATTGCTGCCAGTACTGAATCTCATTGTATTTCCCCACATGATCTATTCAATTACTGAAGGTCAGAGTTACTTGCATTTGGTTCTAGCAGCAATGAAGAGCTCATGGACCAGCTGTTAAAACAAATCATAATCTAATTTTGTTTAGATCTCTCATTTTAAGATTATAGATTATATGCAAATTCACTTTTGTTTCTCCCCTTTCCCAGGAGAGAAAAGCACCCAGCAGACTTGGGCTGCTTTTGAAGAAGCTGAGAAGGATTAGATCTGGTTAGTACTTGAATGGGAGGTCACTGGGAAGTTTAAAAAGAAATCTTGAAAGAAGTTAATGGCAAACAGAAAACCACTTCTATGCTGTTAGGAATAAAACACCCCATGGATTATCATATCCATGTGATCACCAGGAATTGAGCTTAACCTGAGGGATTCCACCTGCAATTCTGTGGTTTAAAATATATATTTATTACAGCCATTTCTGGCTACCTATTCACTGGATTCTAAGTGTCTTGCCATCTTCAATATATGACATATGACAAAATAACATAGAAAACATGATCACATCTTCTTCAGCTTCTGTAAACTACAGAGGACCCTTCATTCCAAACGCCCTGTAGGGGGAAAAAAAAGACTGTGGCAAAAGGGTGGGAGGGGCATAGCCTGACTCAATGAGGAGGCTACTGCCAGTTAGACCAGACCTACAGTCAGCTTCCAGCATTTTCTCCTATTTGTATTTTCCTTCCTAAGCCTATCTCTATGAAAGCTCCTCAAGCCTGGGAGAGATCTTTTTAATTCTTTCTTTAAATTATATCCAATACCACAGTTAATTCCAAAAGGCTGGGAATCCATAAGCTTCAGGATAGTTTTCCCATGTAATATTATGTAACAAGCATTACGATGGGCATTTCTATAGTAAATAGCAATCCATAAACTAAGTACACAGTTTTAGATAAAACAACACCATGCAATTCCTATTCTTTCCTAGTTATGGAATAAGCATGGAAATTACAACAGCCAGTGATTTCTCTCCTCCCCTCACTTACACTTTGCAACTTTCTTGATAAAAATTCAGCCCTCTGGCTAACTTACAAATCCATGACCTACTCATCTCTCCAGTTCTGAAATATGAAGAATAAGCATATATCTGTTAATATAAAAGCAAAATAGGAATTGAATTTCACAATATGGACAGGGAGGGAAGGGAGAATGGTACCTGGGTATAATTAATTGTCTTCTTAGCCAAATACATTATCATTCCTCAAGGCATATTAATAAAGACAAAGAAAAAAAATATTGAGTGTGAATAATATTCAAGAGAAGCACTTAATTGAATCTTTGAATTGCCTTCTCTTCTTCTTCTTTTAAGAATTTTACCTGTAATGATAAAGAAAAAGGAGGAAGAACTCAGCCATCTACAAGACACAGCTGGTCCCTCTTGGTATCTGATTCCCAGCTGTCAGCAGCTTACTTGAAATTATTATATAGGAAGCCAAGCTTATCAACTCCAGCTTCCTATTTCTGGCAATTATAGCAACATAGATGTCTAATCTTCTCTGTCTACAGAATACAGCAGGAAGAAAAAAAACACCACCTGTGGTATTTAATGCTACCCACTCTATTCTATAGTATATAAAAAGGACAAAGGAATATTATTTTCATGGATTCTTCAGTGTTTTTGATGTTAAATGTAGCACATTGCTGCAAACAGGATAAAATGAATTTAAATATTATCTAAAATAATACCAAAACTAAATATAAATTGCTTTTTCCATTGGAAATTATGGCTGTGTCCCACTGAGTTGAGAACAGCCTAATAACCATATATTTCAACCTGCTTGTCGTCCCTGTTAGCTAGTAAACCCAATGTCTCATGCCTGGCTATGTTCAGTTTGAATTATATACATTGTACATATCTTCTCTTTTGCATATTTTGTATAGCTGTTTACTGCAGACAGAATGTGGGGACTTCTGGGTGTCAGATATACAGCAGTCAGACTTCTACAGGATCTCTAGGAATCCTTTTTAGGAAAAGGTCACTGGTTAATTTCAATTTTGTTTTGTTCACTGAATGTGATGATATCCTAGATTCATAAAATGTACAGTATGAGTTGGAAGAAACCTTACTGGTCATCCAGCTGAACCCTCTGTTTGATACATGAATCCACAAGATCATTTCAGAAATGTGGCCATCCAGCCTTTGTTTGAAAATCTCCAGTGAAGGGCAGTCCAGCACTATTCTAAGCAGATACTGTCTTCTAGACAGATATAGAAGACCATCAGGGCAGGTGAACTGACCTTGATAGAAAGGAAGAAGAGGCCAGTTTGATGAGACCAATGGCCTATATATTTCACAGTCCTGTTCATATAGTGATCAACCAGCTGTCTATGGGAAGCCCACAAACAGCATGCAACTGTCAAAACAACATGCAACATAACTGTCACTTTAACTTATGTACATGTTGAAAGTAACTGTCATTGGATACAGGGCCCAGTCAGATTATTTTAGGAAAGAAAATGCTATTTAAAACTATCTAAAGAGTGCTTTACTAAGAAATGGCTTTTCTATTTTGTTATAAAGATAGAGAAAACAGTACAAAACACACAGTCCTATGGAACAGCTTTCCCCAAAAGTTCAGGATAGTTCCTTCTCTCCAGTCATTTAAGAAATACTATCTCCTTCCCCAGGACTTTTGGAATGTTGATTGTTAGATATGATGGCTGCTGCGTATTTATCCAGTTGCCATGATTTAAGTCTGATGGTTTTCTTCTAGAATGCTACATTTTTGTGAAGTGTTTGTGTAAGTGTGTGTGTGTGGGAAACTGTATGTATGTACAAAGACATACATGCATACACAAAGCTTATAAATTTTGCAAAATAAATAAGGACAACTTATATGGATCAGATGGACAGGGTTTCCAGTTCCAAAAGTATTACAGGATCCCGCAAGATTCTTCTATGAGATAATATATAATTTCAGTATTTAGAAAAGTATTGAATATGCTTTTTACATGATTCTACATTCATTCATTTCATTTAAATTAAGAATACCCTCCCCATAGGTTTATACTTGCTATATGATTCACTGAGCTTGTCAGGATCTGATCATTCGAGCATTCACACAATCACAGTCAGGAGGCTGGGATTCCTTTAACTGTTTTAATGAAGCGTCATAAACGGTACAGAAGGCAAGCTGCGAATAAAGATTTCCCACTCATACCTAACTTAAAAACTACATTCCCTTAGTTAGTCCCCTTTCCCATGAAACCATGTCACCCCCCCTCCCATCCAGATGGTATTCCTGGCATATCTCAACCCCGTGTCCTTGATGTCCTCCATAGCCATAATAAACCACTTCACAACTTCACACCCCCTCCCATCTGGCAACACGGATTCCATTCCTTGGAGAAGGAAATGATGGTAGATGCTCCAATAAGGGTTTTTGCAAAACCTTTGATGGGTGGGATCTGACAGCTATAATTAGTTATTGCTAGGTGGTTGGGCTACAAATGCTTCCGTATCAATCCAAATGCCATGGAATTTAAAAAAAAAATCCATCCACTGTTTTACAGTATAGTTGTAGTGACAGATATGTTTAAAATAGAAGTCTTTACCTGTACCTAAGACTGCTATTTATTTATTTAGGTTAAATTTATAAAGCCACCCAACTTATGATGACTCTGGGCAGCTTACAAGTTAAAAACATGAGCTAAAACTATGAAACAGATAAAAGAAGATAATAGCCAGAAAAACTATTATACCTTAATAGTATGGCACAATCACACTCAGGGGACATAATACATGACCTAACCCAGGTCTCTGGAAGAAAAGGAACATCTCCTGGGTCCTATACAGTAACACTACTTTATGAGACATGGACCATGCCCATTCTGTCTGATCTAATTGGTCATTTAGATAACCAGGGCTTATGCCTTGAAAGACTTTATAGTAACAATCTGCACCTTGAATTGCATCTGGAAGCTTACTGTTAACCAGTGCAGCTTGTGCAGCAGAGGTGTTACATGCATTTACTGAGCCACACCCATAATTGCTTCCACTACCACATTCTGAACCAGGTGCAGCTTCTTAATGGTCTTCAAGGGCAACCTCACTGACAGTAGAGCACATTGCAGTAGCCCTTGTGAGAAGGAACTCCTGGTCTAAAAAGGCACAATTATTGGCCTTTGTGGCCAAAGCTGCTCTTTGAGCAGGAGCTTTAAGTCCAAGAGAACCCCCAAATTATGTTTCAATACTGCCTAGGAAAGTGCAACCCCATTCTGAACTAAAGTTAGAAAATCCATCATACCAGAAGAACCAGGAACACACAGCCACTTGGTCTTGTTGTGGAGTCTTTCCATCCCATCCAGACCCCAACAGCTTCCAGGCACTGGGACAAGACCTCAACAGCATCACTAGGTTGAGATTTACAACTGGGCATCATAAACACACCTGATCCATATTTGTCATAAGCATACCTGACCCTGAATTGATGGAGGACCTCACTAAGTGTCTTCATTTAGATGTTAAAGGAAGGGACAAGTGGATTCAACCCTGGGTCATCCCACAAGTCAGTAAAAGACTCAGGCTCAGTCTGTCTCCCCTTCCCTGCCAACATCAACTAGAACTGACTATGAGGAAATGAGGCAAAACACCACCACAGCATGCCACTCCTAATCTTCCACAGTCAGTATAGAAGAATGATTGATGGTACTGAAGGCCATTGAGAGATCAAGAAGAGCCAGGAATTTGCAACACATCCATCCTGTCTCTACCAAAAGTCACCAGCTGTGATCAATGCAATCTCCATACTATGTCTTTCTTCAGTGCCATTTCTTCCTCTATGAACAATTAAAAGTGTACCTTTCATCATAGCTCTAAATAGAGATTTCCCTTTGAAGACTTTTCTTGTTGTATCATTTACAAGTGAATTGGCCAAAGGAGTCTCAATCTAACTTTTGCTAATTAAACATAGCCTTCATCAATTGTGCTGAAAAGGTACAAGTATTCTATGAATTCCATTATCTAGAAGTCATGGATTTTCAGGTACGTAATCCAACTGAGTTATTGCCCTGAGTATTTTATAGCCAGAAACAAGGAGCTAAAACTGAAATTAATGAATATTGGTTTGTTTTATGGGCATTAAGAATAAATATACAGGGAAGTAAGCTGCTAAAAGGAAAAATGACTTGAGCTGTACAAATAATGTAAAATTTTACAGAGAAGCTTAAAGCAAATTATTTTCTTTTTATTCATAATCTAGGAATGCCTGCTGTGTCATGAAATTCTGTGGCCATAACTTATATGCAGGATACTTCTTTTACATTCATGAAATTCTATATACTTTTCTTGAGGCCTAAGCAATGGAATGACATTTTCTCTTGCAGGTATAGGCTCATACAGTACATGTTTATGCTCTATATTTTCCCTCATTCCTTGATTTTTATGTTGTTGTTGTTGTTCTGTTGTTGTTGTTGTTAAAATATTAAAAATCCTGTCTTTAGAAAATAAAGGGCAACACTGAGCAAAATTGAAGATCTAGATGAACAGCTTATTTCCCTTTTGTTCCAAATATGTGGAGTCCAAAGGTACATGGGCAGAGAGGAGGAGCATTTCCTTTCTTTTCCCAGTCCAGGAAATCCTTTCCCTGCACAATATTTTCTATTAATTTACTCTATTTTAAAACATACAAGCAAGGCTATTCAATTATCTTCACTGTGTTTGGTCCTCAGAATGTATTTGTTTTACATATAACTGAGTGAATACTCATCTTCTTGAATATGCAAATACTCAAGGCATACTTACAGTGACTGGTGCTATCTGATATAGCAAAGGAAAACCTTTGAAAGATTGACACTTGCCTCTAAAAAAAAGTGGAAATTGTCACTCTCTTTCTCTTACTGCTTTGCATTCTATTGTAATAATCTATTCATGAAAAACTTCACATCTTGCTGTGCATTAACTCTGCCAAAACAGAACAATCAGCAAGAATTCCATCATTTTTCAACAATTTAACAATGTCATCTACTTAGGAGAAAATTATCAGAATTCTGATAAGCTGTAGCATTGCTTCTTTTAATCAAGTAATTGATTAATGTTCTGAACAAATTATTTTTAGAAGCCTTTTATTATTGGTGATTCATATGTACAAGGCATATCCTATTTTCAATGCTTTTAATATCCCCACTAATAATGTAGCAGCTTCTTGATAAAAGACCTACAAAATACATTGAGCCTCCCCTAATTAATATGGGCATCTATCTTAAATAAAAATTAATAAGCATCCTTTTACCATCCATGATACTATTGTTAATCCTATACTTGAATAAAAAGACATTTTGTGTTCAAATTAGTGTTATATATGTGGAAATATATTTCATGTCTATCAAAAATTGCATATGCATATCTAGTTAGGTTATGTAGTGATCAGGATTGGAAGGGAAAAGGTGATTCAGAGTATGTATAGGTGTCCATGTCACCTTGAAAAAAAGAAAGGTTTGCATTACATGCCACAGAATCCCAAGAAAAGACATTTTGATTTACAGAGGTGTTGACAAATGTGACATGAGCTCCTATACAAACTCTAAATCATCTTTTCCCTTTCAAATCCAGATCACTGCAGAGCCATAATGTATAGATATATGGAATTCCTGAGACTGCTGTAGAATGAAATTCAGGACAACCTAACAATTACCCACTGGATTTTCTGCCCATATGTTTTGTTTTGTTTTTTGACAAAAATGGGGATTATAAACTTGGACTACAATTGTGTTCTGATGTTAATATAAGAAAAGATATGCCCCTTTCCTCAACATTAATTAGTCTCATTAATTCATTACCCAAGAAACCTTTTAGTTTCACAAGCCAAAGGCAAGACTGCAACATATTAGGCCATATTTATTCAGAAGCAAAGGCAAAATAAGCATTGAATGTTACTGAGGTTTATCATTCTGAGTCAATAATATGCAGCAGAGAATATTCCTATTAGAAGATATTGACAAGTTGGTCAGTGATGCTCATTGGCTACATATAGCTATTCCCAGATAGAAAGAATAATTTTCTTTGCATGAAGCTCACACATCCAAAACCTGGACATTTTTCTTTGTAATTATCAAAAGCAATGAGGCAGGCTGTGGAACAACTCAAACCGTGCACTAGGAGGAAAAAAGAATCCTAGAATCATAAAAATTCAGAAGCATAGAATTGGAAGGAGCCATTTAGGTCATCAAGTCCAACCCCACACTCAGTGCAGGAATACAAATTAAACCATTCCAAACATAGCTGTCTAGCCTCCACTTTGGACATATTCAGTCAAGGAAGCCCACCATGTTTCTGGGTAATTAGTTTATTTCAAGGCCTCCTCTGTTGTAATGAGAGACGACAATTCTGAGAGTTGAAGTCTACACAGCTTGAAGTTGCCAAGATTGAGAAACACTGATATAGAGGATAAACAATAATGAGACAAGTATGCATTCTTGCTTGACCCCTTTATAGTGTTTTCTCTTCAGATTGTATAAATCTTTTCCCTTTGACTAAATATTTTTGTAGAAAGGAACATTTATGAGTTTTCAGGGTTTTTTTTACCATGTTTAAAAAGGGTTGTCTGTCAGCTTTACCATTGTGGAAGTGCAAAATATGGACACTTACTTGTAAGATATGGGCTTGTCCCAGTAACACCTCATTTTAATTTAATGTCCATCAGTCTGTTAATCTGGTTTTGGGCAGAGTAATTAAAGATAATGATGTGAAAAACTATGGATTTACTGAATATGAGGCATGGGTAAAAATATTTTATGATGGAAATGCTACCTTAAATATACAGTGTGTATTGATTAGAATTTTCTTGCTCTCTGCTTACAAACCACTTTTTTATTGATGAACTGAAAAGACTTACTATTCAGAGTAGTCAGGGTTTAATGATGTGTTTAACAACTAACAATTTGTTTCCCTCCTTATTTAAAATATGGACAACATTTGCTCTCCTTTAGTCATCTGCTATTTCACCAGTTTTCCTAGATTTCTCAAAGATACAGTATTAGGGTTTCGCCAATCCACCTGTTATTTCCTTCAGTACCCTAGGATGCAATTTGTTTTATTTATTTATTTTAAATATAGTTAGTATCCTTCTCTAACAGCAGCTGATTCTGAGCTTTTGCTTTCCTGACCCCACCTCCATGGTTCTGGACTACCTGTCTGTAACACTTATTTTGTTACCTGGACCTCTTTTTATTTCCTATATGTTTATATACAGGGTGTACCAAAATTCAGGCCCCATAGACAAAGTCAGGCCTCATAAACAATTCAAACTGATTGTCATTTTCTTCTAAACATTTCCTTACTTGTTTGACTGATAGCCTCTGAACATTCCTAAGAACAGTAACAATTTGTCCAAAAAATATTAATAAAACATTGCGATTGGCATAAAAGGCTTGACTTTTTGTACACCCTGTAGAGGGAGGGAGGGAGGGAGAAGAAAGGAACTTACCTTTTGATCATCCATCTATTTTTGATGCTGCAAGATAAATATATCAATTGAAATAATATGGTATCCTTCTGGACTAGTTTCAGGAGTTGGGAGTGGGCATCACAGTGTTGTGCTGGTTCTTTCCTTCCACTGGGGTTGGTTCCAGCTGGTGTTGATAGGACAGGAGCAGTCCAGCCCACAGCCACTGCTTTGTGGGGTGCCACAGGGCTCAGTTCTCTCTCCCCTCTTATTTAGCATCTACTTGAGGCCACTGGGTAAGGTAATCTGGCCGTTTGGGGTGAGGTATCATCAGCATGTTGATGATACCCACCTTTATATTGTATCTCCACCCCGGGCTGCTTGAGTAATGCCATGGAAGTCCTGTCTTAGTGCCTGGACACTGTAGGAGCCTGGATTGGGTGCAATGGGATTCAGCTCAACCCAAGCAAGACTGAGTGGCTTTGGATGCTTGGGCCTTCCAGTACCAAGGTTTTTCCACCTCTGGTCCTGCGTGGGGTGGCTCTGCCTTAGGCAGACCTGGTGCACAATCTGGGGTCCTCTTGGTTTCACAGCTCCTGCTGGAAGAGCAGGTGGTAGCAGTAGCTAAGAGGGCCTTCACACTCCTTCGAGTTGTGCGCCAGTTGAACCCATTCCTGGACTGGGAGACATGCTCACTGTCACTCATGCCTTTGTGACCTCCTGTTTGGACTACTGCAATGTGCTATACATACTCTTGAAGAGAATTTGGAAGCTTCAACTGGAACAGAATGCAGCTGCATGAGTTGTAAATGGTGTTGGCTATTCGGCTCATGTAACACTACTGCTTGAGGGGCTGCATTGGTTGCCAGTGTGTTTCTAGGGGCAATTCAAGGTGCTGGTTGTCACCTTTAAAGCCCTTCATGGCATTGAACTGGGTTACCTGAGGGACCAGCTTCTTCCAGTTGTTTCTTCCCATCCAACCCAGTCCGGCAGAATGGGCATGCTCCAGGTCCTGTCAGCCAAGGAATGTTGGCTCGTGGGGACCAGGAGACATGCCTTTTCTGCCATAGTGCCTGCCCTCTGGAGATTAGGATGGCCCCAACCCTCTTGGCCTTTCGGAAGGCCTTGAAGACCTGGCTATGTGCCCAGACCTGGAGTCCAAAGTATGTGAAGGGTCCCGTTCTGAGGTTTCTATTCAATTGTTGCACAAAATAATAATGAAGTGTTGATTTCCTAATTTTCTGACATACTTATTCTTTTTGACTTATTTTTTTGCTTCTTCTTCTTGCCCTCTCACTATATCTTATGAATCCCTCCCTCCCTCCCTCCCTCCCTCTCTCTCTTGATGTCAAGTTTTCTGACACATTGTTTTCTCTAAATTTAATCAGAACCAGATAAAAGCATATGAGGGGCCCTCTATTTTTGCAAAATCTTCCTTCATTAGCAAAGTAACTAGAGAAAGCCATTTAGAAGAACTGCTATAGTCAGCTCAACATAACTAGGTTCTGAAAATTCAGAGACATTCTAAATTCTGAAATTATACAATAGAGTGGTCTTGGATTATTGCATGGATGCTGGAAGCTGCATGAACTTGATGAACTGAGTACAACATTAATTTCTGTCTATACATGATCTATGATAGCTATGAGGCTTCACACTCAGGCTAGATTGTAAATCACTGAGATCTTCTGTCCCAGGCTCCACATGCATGAGAAGAAATGCAAATGGTGAAGGGTTGTCAGATATTATAGAATCATTGATGAGCAATGATTTCCCTTGATTTCAGTGTTTCTGAGGCTTGCTAAAGTGGACTCAAGAGCGTCTGTGTGTGTGTTTGTGTGTGTGTGTGTGAAGTCAGTTTTTGACTCCTGGTGGCTGCCCGGACAAGTTCCTGCAGTTTTCTAGGCAACCTCTCAGAAGTGGTTTGCCATTGCCTCTTTCCTAGGGCTGAGAGAAGTGACTGGCCCAAGGTCATCCAGCTGGCTTCATGCCTAAGGCAGGACTAGAGCTCACAGTCTCCCAGTTTCTATCTGGTGCCTTAATCACTACACCAAACTGTCTCCTTATGGTCTAAGAGACCATCAAACCTATTTTATCCAGAATTTCAGTAACATCTTCACCCTCATCTCAGATCTCTCATATTACAATGTTTAGAGCAGCTTTGCCATTCCCACTGACCCAAGTGGTTTCTTTGAAGTAATTGGAAGTATCAGGGTAGAATGAAAAGCTACCAAATCCCATGATCTGAATCATCAAGAGGCTAGATAGCTGGCTGAGACTGCAATGCAAAGTAGGTGACTCCAAATAAGTTACATGGCACCATGGCCATGATTTGCCTCTCACTTGCAGAGCGGAACATTTCTCTTAATTATTAGTCATGTCTGTGGGTCATGTTTCTGTCATGCTGAGCACTCTCAGAGTCTTTCAGTATAGCCAGTTCCCTTTATAGATACCCCAATCAAAGACTGCAGTCTGAATAAAATGTACCCACTTTTCCAGAATAGGGATTATTTTCTAACTTTATAATTTGACTTATCTGAATGCAATTCTTTTCTTTAAAAACAATTATCCTGTGCACGGCACTCTAAGGCTAGGCTGGATTTGAGGCGTATTTTTTGCTTTCTTCCTATATGAGAGGAATCATGTAAGGAGTTCCAGCAAAAAAAATATGCTGTTACAGATGATAATGGCTGGACTCAACTGGAAAAATAGATATGAGAAAGCTTGATAAAAGTATTGATGGATCCCATGCTGAGAGTTTATCAAAACAATGAAACGTGTATTGGGACATTATGATATTAGCACCATCTTGTACAGAAAAGGGTTAGCGTTTTGTGTGTTGTTGTAACATGTTTCATCAGTTGGCCTCCATGCCCCTCCATGGGATCCAAGGGATTCCACCACCATAAATATTTTTTACCTATGAACTGAAATAAATATTTTTGTCTTTGGTTCACCTAGTTAACCATATCCCCACAATTCTAATTCTTATCATTAATAGCTATTAATTGTTGATTGAAAGACTATATATATATAACATATAATATAATATAAATTATGAAAGGGCATCCCAGCAAGGTGGAAAAGTACACAGGCATAAAAGGACATAATGCTCTCAGTCTGCTAACATGTTGTTGTTGTTGTTGTTGTTGTTATTATTATTATTCCATTCAATTGTTCCCGATTCTTGGACACTGCCTGGACATGTCCCTGAAGTTTTCTTGGCAAGGTTTTTCAGAAGTGGTTTGCCATTGCCTCCTTCCTAGGGCTGGGAGAAAGTGACTGCTCCAAGGTCACCCAGCTGGCTTTGTGCCTAAGGCAGGACTAGAACTCTCGGCCTCCCTGTTTCTAGAGTGATGCCTTAACCACGACACCAAACTGGCTCTGGCTAACACATTATAAGACAGTTTATTTCATCTGGCAAATGGATTCTATTGTTTTTTTTAAATTCATTCTATATTCTTTTACTAACATTACGGATAGGGCTTCAGTTTTGTTCTTTGCAGCCAACCTACCTGAGAAAAACACAAATAAACCTAGGGGTGTTTTTTAATCAGAACATACTTTTGAAGCTATCTAGAAGAGTGAGAGACTACAAATAGTAAGCAAATAATGGTATGAATCATATTTTTTTGTTTGTAAATAGGCTTACATAATTTATCTCATCCTCATGTTTACCATGTTTTGCTAACGGGGAAGTGGAACCAAAATGTAAAGCTGCATTGGCATATCACACTAAGCCACACTGTGGTTTAATGTAGTTATATATTGGGTTGTATGATCCCAGCCAAATGACTGAGCAAACCATGACTTACTATAATATATGAACTCTTCCAATGTCCTGTGCTAATGCTATGTAGAATTGAAAAGATCACCAAGAAAATTTCAAATGCTTTTTGTTCTACCAGCCAGATTAGTATGTGATTCTTGATTACCAAATATTCTATGCTCAAACTTAATTCAGAATAGGACTTGTAGCTGGGAACTCAGCTATGATTCCTGGAAATAATTTTAAATTAAAATGAATTAATGTAACATATTTTTAAACATATATCTTTAGCAGAAAATGACTAAGATTTGCTTTATACTTGTAGACTGATCAGTATTCCAGAACTACTCTTTGCAAGGTATTCTTTCAGCCTGAACATAGGGCTGAAAATTATTCTTGTCAGATACCATTAAAAGCAACTAGCTATATTGCCAGGGTGACTGCCCATCAACATATAGGGCCAGATTTTAGAAAGCCCTGGAAAAGAAGCTCTCTTTATGGATATGTTCAGGTTTCCCAGATCCACATGCAGGGATGGAGAATCTATGCCCCTCCAGGTATAACTAGACTATAATTCCCAGCACTCCCAGATAGCAACATCAATTTTAAGGGATACTGGGAATTGCAGTTTAGCAACCCTAAGACAGCAATGCTGGTGATAAAGAAAGAAGATTGCTATCTGTGTTAGTATTCAGGACCCTATCACACATTTAATTATTTTTCTTTTTCCCATGGTACCTTTCCTTTCCTTTCCTTTCCTTTCCTTTCCCCCTTCTCTTTTGGAACAAGATGGTCCAGAATAGTGTAGGCAGGGAGGGTTTTTTTCTTGTTCTCCTGCTTACCTGCTCTTCTTTCTAGTTTTATTCACAAATATTGCTGGTATTGGTTCCTCCAACCTGCCACTTACAATATTCTAAGTGAGGGTAGGTAGTGTGAAATTCACTGATAAGTCCTATAGCTCCTGTTTTAACTGAGAAACTGTTCTCCAGTCAAGGGACCAACTTCCTCAGAGATCTCCCAAGCAGGATACCTCCAGATCCTATACAATCTACTTTTAAAAAGTCCACTTCCATGCCTCCAACAAGCAGTGGAGCGGGACAGGGTCTAAGGGTGACACTCCTGAAACATCCAATTAAACAACCCTTTTAGGTAGGAACAGATGAGAACAACTTTACTACTTGCATTAGAAAAGCAACAATCAGAAAGATATACAGACAGTGTCACACAGGTTCAAGAATAATCTTTAAACAACATTATGTTATTGAATTCAGTGGGATTAATCTCCTTGTGTCCTGCAGAGATCAGAGAGGCTTCCTCAGAGCTGGCAGTTTGTACCCAACAGACTGAGCATGATCCTTAAAGGTGCAGTACATTTTAAAAGTCAGCCAATATTTATACCAATGAACTCTTTGTACTTCCTTGTAAAATGCCCACAGGAGCAGCTATCACTGCAGAAGTTTCATTTAGCAGTTTTTCTCACTCCCTACTTCACTCTTGATCTGTCCTCCTGGGTTGGATCTGTGTCATCTGGTCCTACCTGCTTAGCCTCTTCAAGCCTTCCCTAGCCAGTTTACCTGGCAGTTGCCTCAGTGGTGAGACTGCCAGCCTCTCTCTCCAATGGCTGAGCTGCTGATCAGTACTCCTGAGTCTTGTGCATCCCACAAGCAGCCTCTCCCTTTATTAGCTGCAGAAAGGGGCATCCCAGTTGGACAAAGTGCTGCAGTGAGAAAAGCCTCACTCTGCCTCCATTTTAGTCTTGTTTACTCATGGGTAGGTTTTTCCTCTCCCTGACCTGAAAGCTTTGCCTCTTGTTTCTTTGTCTTCTGAGGCTGCCCCTTTCTAAGAATACCTTTCCTCTTCCCTTTTCCTTCTCCTAACCATGACAAGAGACAAAATTTCCTACAGACCTCTCCTTTCTCCTCGTGTGCATGCGTCTACTCAACCACATATTTTTATATATTTACAGCTTGGTTTCATTTCTGCTTCCATACCCGCTCACTTGCCAGAAGTTTCCAAACTTTGATTTCCTTATTTCCTAGCTGTCTACCAGTAGCTGTCTACCTGTACCCACTTTATCACTTTCCTTAATCTTTATTTCTTTTTATTTTAGCATCTCTGAGGATCCCATTTCCTCTGTTTCTGACTTCTTCCAGTTAAGACCTACGCAAACAGATTCTAGCAGCCAATGTCCTTATTTTTCCTGGCAGCCTTTACTAACTTGCACCAAACTTTGCAATAACTTTATTTCTCAACTCTATTGTAACTTCTGGGTTTCAGTAGGAATTTGCACTGACACAGAGAAGCTAATGTTCTGCATTCTCCAATATCTAAGATGATGCTACTATGAGGGGTGTTTATATATGACAGAAAGAGAAATAGGGAAAGCAGTACATCTTCCATATGCTGTCTCTTCAGTAATTGCTGGGGGCTTCCTTAAATCATGTAACTGCAAGCAGGCAGGCAGTTGCAGCCAGAGATACCACAACAAAGAAGAAATTGGGTTTTGTCCACACCTTGTATTGGTTAATGTTTGTCCAATTTAAATAAAGTTAGTTTAAAATAGTACAGTTGGGATCAACATTTGAGTCCTCTGGAGGCTATAGGCTTTACATTTGTCTGACTGCCATGTGATGTATGACTAGTTACGGCTGGTTGTGTGTGTCATACAGCCAATAGAGTTTGGACTCCACCTGCTACTACAACGTGGTTCCTTACATGTATGTTATGTGTCAGGTTAACCCTTGGACTGAGAAGGGTTCCTTTTCCACTTCTGTCTGATAGTCTCCTCAAATCTTTGGGGCCAAATTTCAGAATTTTCAGTACCTATGCTAAAATGACATCCAGGACATTCACTTGATAAACCCTTCATTCTCAATATCTTATTTCTCTGTGTCCCTCTACCTCCACAACCATACCATCCATGCTGATGCTAGTGCAAGTGAGACAAGAGCTTCTTCCTGTCAATAGCAGTCCCAAATGTGAATAGGAAAAATGCAATGGGTGGGATGCTATTGCATCATGGATTAAAAATTCATCATGGATTAAAAATTCAAGAAAAAACACTGACATTCTGGTGCTACCTAAACTTGCAAAGGGATTGTAGATGTTGCACCTTTTATATGAACAAAACTATACATGTTTCCTGTATTTTCCATCTTCAGAATAATAAATTATCACAATATTATAGAACAGAAGACCATGGCATTTAAATCTTTTTCAAAATGTACGAGAGATGCCTGTGGAAAGGGGACTGAATGATGTGGTTCACAAAGACAAGAATGTGTTCCAAGGAAGGGTTTTTAGTTCCAAAGACTGCTGATTGCTTATTAGATTGCATCTTTGTTGATCAAACTTTATGATTTTGAGAGAAACATTTTGAAAAATATTACTAAGGCATCCCACTAGCACCACTCTGTCCATCTGACAAAATTAAAATCCTTTCAGCAAATTAAACATGTACCCCCGACAAAGAACAGTTTTACCAAATATAATGTGTAATTATAGATGACTCATTCCTTTTCTAAAAGACCCATTTCCTTTAAATATCCTGGCAGACCTTTTTAAAATATAGCTGCTTCATTTTCAGAAAGCTATGTATAGTTATTGTTTATAGAACTAAAATATATCCATTTGTATTTAATATTATGTTATAACTGTCAAATTATTATGAATTTGCATAACTAATTCATAATAATGAAGACTATTTTTCATTGTCTTTGGGAAAACACAATTTTTAACCTAATTCTTAACAGGATTTTAGAATTATACAATTCCTGGTATTGCCATTTTGACTCCAAGGAGAATTATATATTGTGACCTGAAGGTGACAGCTCATTAACTTTATATAGTAGAACAACATAGTGAGCATGTTTCTGTTGCTTGTGAAGGTCATTGCCAAAGAGGGTGGCTGGATTGCTGGATAGGTAGAATCCAAGAGATCAATTTGAAAGAAAAAAAAAAAAAAACTTCTCACTCTGTAGCTAAACACAATTACCAGCTTTAACAGCATCTCAGTAATGTTTGATTCCAAGTACCATACAGACCTCGCTATCCTAGAATTCGTAGAAGAAGTAGACCCATCATATAATACTATTACTGTACAAAACATCCTCACTGAAATGAAAATGTGGAATACTAATTACTTTATAAATAAATAGCCTCTTACTTGAAATCAAGACACAGGCTTTTACCAGCTCATCTAATACCAAAAGGACCAAGGACCACAATAAGAACAAAAGGAACTGCACTATGTCTAAGCTGCATTTTGACTAGGAGCACATCAAACCCAGGGTTACATTAACTGAAGTCTATAAAGCATATAGAGATAAGAACTGACTTTATTTGGGGGTTCCTTATGTGAATTAGAAAAAAAGAATCTACAAGGATTAATAATATGTAGGGAAACGTGCAGAAGCGTAATCAGCAATGTTTAATTCAGCTCACTAGTACTAAAAATGCTGCTATCTTTTGGTGCATAATAGCTGTATTAACACTTACTAGCTGTAATGGAATAGGATTTGTAAATGTATGGAAAGAATTTTACCAAACCTGTTTGATTTCATTGATTTTATGCCTCAATTAGAAAAGGCTAGGATCTTGTTTCTGACTAGTGTCCTATCTCTTGCTCCGAAGTTGTTAAATTATTCTTTCAGTTAAAAAATGAGAAATATAGAATTGTGGATCATATAATGTTGACCTTTTTTACTCATAAAAATTATATCCTACAGATTCAGATATTAGGGGCAATCCATCATTACAGCAATCTCTAAGAAAGGGAAGAGAACTTCTTCAGCCAATTTTCATTGTATTGATTTGACTACTGGGGTTAGTATAAACTATAAGCACGACTTTATTACTGGAACCTGTTAAAGTGGCTACAGCAGGAGCAATCTAGGTTAAAGGAAGGGAAGTCCATATTAGATCAATATCTTATGGTGGAGAAATATATCTGTACTCAGAGCATTTGATTTAATCTCTAGAGATAGACTGATGAAGTTTGCAACATTTTTCTATTTGTGGATGGTTGTTGCTCTTAATTAAGGTGCTACATGATAACATCTAAATAGAGGTTAGATGTGGCAAGTAAGGTAGTTTGTGAGCTCATATCCCTACCCCCCCCCCAAAAAAAAGCATTAAACAAGGATATATATTGCCTCCCCTTCCCTATAATATCTATAATAACTTAATGGTGTCAGCACTCACCAAAATAAAGTTTCATCTTCCAAAACTAGCTGGAAGATAAATATGAACGATTTGAGACCTTCAGGTTCTCAAAACGTTCATATTTATCTTCCAGCTAGTTTTGGGATGGATGGTAAGCTGGGAACTTACCATCTTTGGTGCTGGAGGAGGTTGTACTGCCCCAAACAGACCTGCTGCACAATCTGGGTTCCTTCTGGACTCACGACTTCTGGTCAATGAGTGGGTGGCAGTCACGGCTAGGAGGGCCTTTGCGCAACCTCAAGTGGTGTGCCAGTTGTGCCCATTCCTGAGTCAGGAGGCTGTACTCTCAGAACTAATATTGCTTAACATTGTGCATATATTTGTAATAAACAAAGTAAACTGCAGATTGAATTAGTGTGTTCCTTAAGAGGTTTTCCAAACACCTCTTGGGTCCTCAGTGATTTTTCTGCCATGCATTTTTTCTCTGTGTGTATTACTTTCATGTGGAATAATTTAGTTACAAAGTATCTATTAAGTGCTTTCACTTGGAAAAGTCTTTTAAGTCAACATTTTCAAACCTGTTTGTCTCTAGGCCTCTATCATTTACTGTTTTCCCTAACTTCTTAAGACTTCAATCAGACACTGAACTTACCTTGGGGAAAGGGTCTTGAACACACTAGGATTCTGAATAGAAATAGGTAGGATTGACTGGAAGTGTCCAGAGGCAGAGAGAGCCCCACAAGTATTATTGCAATATCCAACCAATGTAGACCATAAATAGAAAACCTGAACCTCTTAGCCCACTTTAAAACACTTTTGGCAATAATTTTTTTAACTCTAGTAAGAGATACTTGCTCCTCCAAACAGAAAGAGAGTATCCCCATCCCCTTTTAGCTTCAGCTTCAGCCATTGTATGGTCTGCAACAGCTTACCCTAGAGGGAATACTTCTTATTATAACACTTGGAAACAGGATCACCAGGGGCAAGTATGTGAATATGTGTAGATCCAGTGGCAATCTAGCACAAGGGAAGCCCAACTCACCAGTGCAATGAATAACTAACTTGATGATATCTGTCTGTAAAGCTCATTCAAAATATACATTATCTCCCAAAACATTGTATAGGCTTGCATTTACCCACATCAAACACAATGTTCAGGGGAGAAACCAAATATGGCATGTCAGCTTATCAGGTTCAGAGCCAACTACCTTTCCACAAGCAGGGTCCACTACATGTTGGTATCTTGCCACTGCACTATTGAAGCTATTTCTGATCTGATTGAATCATGGGATATCCAGAAACTGGCATGGACACCCTTACCCTTACCCTTGATAACGCCCTAATGATATTGTCATAGGGCAGAGTTTCTCAACCTTGGCAACTTTAAGATGTGTGGACTTCAACTCCCAGAATTCCCTAGCCAGCATGGCTGGCTGGGAAATCCTGGGAGTTGAACTCTATGCATCTTAAAGTTGCCAAGGTTGAGAAACACTGTCACAGGGTTTTCATACATGGAAGGCAACAGCAAATAGAACTTTGCATGGAATAAGCAATTTGAATCACAGTAGCAGTTTGCTGGCAGCAGAGAGAGATGGACCAAAACAGGTATACAGTAAGAAGGCATAGCAAAGCCCAAAACAAGAGCAAAGACCAGTTCAATATTAGAAGTAACATTCTAATAGTATGTAGTAGAACCACAGAGGAAAATGGTGGTTCTACTACTGGACGGCATCCCTTTTCCTATGTGCATGTTGTTTCCTTTTTAGGTGATACATAAATAGGACATAACCAGTAGTTGAAAGATGAATCTTATCTTACTTATTATGCCTTTCTATTTTTGGACATGATATCAGCATAACATGATGTAAGAGTTTATCTCAGAACCATAATCAATGGTATTGTCATGTTCACTGATTCAATGTAGTTTATACATCATAATGTTTCACATGCCATGGCACTGACACGCATTTCTGTATGGGAGGGAGCTGCTGTGAGACCTTGTACCAAGCTCTGTATGTGAAATCAGTACAATGGAATGTGTTTGGGTTATTTTCTCTGCTCAAGGACTTTTCCTGCAGACCATCAGAAACCGTTAGGGGCACCTGGGATTATGGACTTGAGAAGATTCTACGAGGAGAGGGATTTCATTTGCACCGAGGGTTTTTAGTTTGAATTTGGCATGCTTTCATCATTCTCAGCTTTCTCTGTGATCCTGCATGCTGTTCTTTAATAAATCAGATATCTTTGAATTCCTACTTATGAGTCTGATGGTGTTTTAGAATAGGCAATCATTACATAAAGCTGAGAAAATGGAAATGGACCCTGCAAAAATTCAGGCGATTCTGAGTTGGGAACATCCCCACACCTGGAGGCAATTACAAAGTTTTCTAGGTTTCAGTAATGTCTATTGGCAATTTATTCAGGGGTTTGCTGAGATTGCTCTGCCCCTTACTGATTTACTCTGTACCAAGGGCTTGGGGAGACACGCAAAGTAAAAAACCCTGGGGCAGTGCTAATTGGACGCCTGAATGCCAGGCAGCATTTGAGAAGTTGAAAACTCTTTTCACTGCTGAGCCTATTCTACAGCACCCTGATCCTGAATGCCCCTTTGTGGTCCAAGTTGATGCTTCTGACTCCTCGATTGGGGCTATTTTGTTACAAAGGGATTCAGAAAATCGGCTAAAACCCTGCGCTTATCCATCCAGGAAATTTTCTGAAACAGAATGCTGCTGGCATGTTTGGGAAAAGGAGGCGTTTGCTGTAAAGGCAGCTTTAGAAACTTGGCACCATCTCCTTGAAAGCGCTAAATGCCCTTTCGAGGTTTGGACTGATCACAGGAATTTGGAAGCCCTCTGAACCCCATGATGTCTCAGCCCTAAACAGATTTGCTGGGCTCAGTTTTTCAGTTTTAACTTCCAGTTAAAATTCATTCCAGGAAAGAAAAACTTTCTGGCCGATGCTTTGTCACATTTACCTCAGGACCTTGACAGATGTGGTTGGAACTGTTCTCACTGAACCACAACTGGGCTTGGTTGCTGTCACTCAGAGCCAGACCCATGCTCAGGCACCCCCGCCCCCAGCACAGTCTGGGAAGCGGAAAGTGCAAGTTCCTTGTCAGTTACAGAAGGACTTTCTCCAGGAACTGAAATCTGATACTTGGTTGCTAGCTAATAGAGACAATGTTTCTTTTGAAAATGGTCTTGCTTGGGTGGAACACCGCCTTTATGTGCCTGAAACTTAAGGAGCTGATATTTTGCAGCGTTCCCATGATGATAAACTTGCTGGACACTTTGGTTTTGTTAAAACCTTACATTTGGTTTGTCGTCAATTTTGGTGGCCAACCTTAAGACGTGATGTAAAAGACTATGTTGCTTCCTGTCCTGTTGGTGCCATGTCCAAATGAAAAGGGGGGAAACCACAGGGGCTTCTACAGCCAGTGGCCAACCCATCCCGCCCCTGGGACGAGATTTCTATGGATTTCATTGTGGACCTACCTCCCAGTCAGAAGAAAACTGTCATTTGGGTTGTAAAAGATTTTTTTCCCAAACAAGCACATTTCATTTCATGTGCATCCATCCTGTCAGCCCCACAATTGGCACACCTATTTCTCATCCACATCTACCGCCTCCACGGTAGCCCCTCCCATTTGGTCAGTGACCACGGGACACAGTTTACTTCCCAAGTTTGGAAATCATTTTTAAAATTGATTGGCACTAAACAGGCACTGTCCACATCATCCCATCCACAGACTGATGGTTCTACTGAAATTTTAAATGCCACTCTTGAACAGTTCTGTAGAGCATACATTAACTACCATCAGGACGATTGGGTGGAGTTGTTACCTTTTGCTGAAATTGCTTACAACAATGCTGTGCATCAAAGTACCGGACAAACCCCTTTTTGCGTGGTTTCTGGTCATGACTTTGTTCCCATCCCTGAACTTCCACAGCCCCCTTCCCAAACATGTTCTGCATCTGACTGGGCTGTTAAACTGTCTGATTCCTGGCCAGTAATTCAACAAGCTTTGGCTGATGCCCAGGCTGCTTACAAGTCTCAAGCTGATAAGCATCATTCTTTACAACACGACTTCAGAGTCGGGGATCAGGTGTGTCTGTCTACTAAATTTATTAAATCACCTCAACCCTCTAAAAAACTTGCTCCCAAATTCATTGGTCCTTTTCCTGTTGTTCATATTGTCAATCCAGTTACTGTTAAATTGGAACTGCCTCACAATTTGAAGCGCTTGCACCCTGTTTTCCATTGCAGCTTGCTGAAGCCTGTGCACCACTCGCTGCATTGGCACCCTCAACCTCCTCCTCCTGCTCCAGTTATGATTGATGGCCAACAACACTTTGAAGTCAAGGACATCGTTGATTCTCACAAGCTTCGGGACACCCTGCAGTATCTGGTCTGATGGAAACACTTTCCTCATCCTGAATGGGTGTCTGCCCACTATGTTAATGCTCCTGGTTTAGTTAACCATTTCCACCTTGCTTATCCTTTGAAACCTGCTGCTTAATGTATTCTTCATTTGGGGGGGGGCAGTAAGTCATGTTCACTGATTCAATGTAGTTTATACATCGTAACATTTCACATGTCATGGCGCTGACACACGTTTCTCTTTGGGAGGGAGCTGCTGTGAGACCTTGTACCAAGCTCTGTATGTGAAATCAATACAATGGAATGTGTTTGGGTTATTTTCTCTGCTCAAGGACTTTTCCTGCAGACCATCAGAAACCATTAGGAGCACCTGGGATTGTGGACTTGAGAAGATTCTACAGGGGGGAGGGATTTCATTTGTACCGAGAGTCATGTTCACTGTTTCAATGTGCACTGTACATCGTAACGTTTCGCATGCCATGGCACTGACACGCGTTTCTGTTTGGGAGGGAGCTGCTGTGAAACCTTGTTCCAAGCTCTGTATCTATGTTCATTTCAATGGAATGTGTTTGGGTTATGTGGTCTG
Source organism: Candoia aspera (assembly GCF_035149785.1). Taxonomy (NCBI): domain Eukaryota; kingdom Metazoa; phylum Chordata; class Lepidosauria; order Squamata; family Candoiidae; genus Candoia; species Candoia aspera. The sequence goes on along the minus strand of NC_086159.1, from coordinate 42,770,883 downwards.
CTCAAGGTCTTTTTCCACGGACCATCAGAAGCCGTTAGGAGCACCTGGGATTGTGAGCTTGGGAAGATTCTACGGGGGGAGGGATCTCATTTGTATCGAGGGTTTTTAGTTTGCATTTGGCACACTTTTTTCATTCTCAGCTTTCTTTGTGATCCTGCATACTATTCTTTAATAAATCAGATATCTTTGTGATCCTGCTTATGAGTCTGATGGTGTTTTAGAATAGGCAATCCTTACACCGAGGGTTTTTAGTTTGAATTTGTACATTCTCTAAATCACCCCTAGGAGACAAGCCTTGGTATAGATCTACTCAAGAAAGGTGTTATCCGCTAGCCTGAATAAACTAGGTAAAATCCAGAACTGCCTTCAGTGAATGGCTTCTGCCTACTGAAGGGATGTAAGATTCTGTGCTGTATTTACACTCCTGCACTGAATGTGCTATGTCTTGTTTTATTGCCTTGCCTGTGGATTTTCTTGTCTATGATTTGCAGTTAAAATTATTTGTTTGCTATGCTTTGTTTAATAAACCCTTTCAGCTTTTATCTCATTCTTGTGCTTATTGCTCTGGAATCCATGAACCTCCTGCCCACATTTTGGTGTGGTAAAACTAATACTGACAGTTCAAAAGTGGAAGCCAATTACCCAGAGAGGTTGTGAGCTCCACTTCTGGCTTTATGCATTAATTCCTGAACTGAACAGGGGATTCAACTTAGAGATATCAATGGCCCTTCCAACTCTTTGTTTCTATTATTCTATGATCCAGGTCATGATAATATCTTTTTGGTATGGAACATGTACCTCTTCATGGGTGAAAACTTTGACAAGATAGGCAGCCCTCGCACTGTTCCTTGTTTCCCTTGATTCTTTCTGCTATAGAAGGGAGTCCTGCATAGATGTGGATTGCATTGAACAGGCATTGTAATACTATATGGTGTTCTGGGAGCGTTGGGGCTGGGTGGGGTGCAGTTATGTTGGCTGCTGCCTACTCTGACATGGCTGGACAAATGAAGTGGGAGTATTTTATGGAATCCAAAATATCCTTAGCACTTTGGCAGAGGATGGTTACCTGGGAATGTGTTCTACCACAATGACTTCCATTCTGATTGGCTGGGATCAGTATAAGCCTCTTCTGTGTGCTTGCTTGGTGGGGGTGGAAAAGTTTTCCCTGGAAAGATGCTTCATCTCATGTCAGCCACAGCTACCAATTTCTCTCTCTATATAGATTATCTGGCTTATTTGGTGCCCAGGGAGGGTGGTAACTATGGCTGACATAAGATAAACTAATTTTTCCAGGCCAACCTGTCAGGCATGGTATAATTTCTGGAGGTAAGCTTAGCAATATTCTGGTACTAGGGAGACAGCACACACAGACACAGACACACACACACACACACACTTTCTCTCTCTCTCTCTTTCTTGCTCTCTCTCTCTCTCTCTCTCTCTCTCTCTCGGTGGTTTTGCTTAGATTTGGGAGTATGTGGGATGATGAAGACATTGATTCTGTCACCTAAACATGAGAGGTTCTCCATTTGATTTCATTATTTAGTTTAGCTTCCCTAGGCTCATGGAAGGCCACATGGGAAAGAGATCGGTGATTATGATCTTTGTTCAACCCCATCTCAACACTTAGAAGGAATCTGACACTGTAAGCCGGATTCCACTGGGTGTGTATTAAAAGGCTACCTCAACCATGTTTCAGTGTAGTCTAAACAGAATATTCCTCCCAAAAGAACATTTCATCTATTCAGCAACACTACCACATTGTAGAAACAAAGTGAATATTTGAATTAGAGCAATTACAAGGGCAGTTAATCTTGATTCTGGGTAAAGCACTGAATTAGAAGATCATAGAACAGCTCAGTAAAATCCAAGCATTAATACCTGTCAAATTTCTGAAATTTTCTCTCTTATAGAACTACCATCTTCATATGACATGTTAGAACCTTTTGGCTATTATTCTATTCATTTATGCATCTTAAGCTATAAATATAGCAGCATCTTTTAAGAGAAAGAGACAGACAAAATCTCTTAATATGGAAGCTTTATTGAATATACAAATGTATAGAATAAGACTTGTGTATCACTATAAAAGTTGAACTATAAAGATTGGTAGTATTTTTGCAGTATTTTTTTTTCCAGAGAGAGGTAAAGGAAGTATTTCCCAAGCATGTTAACTGGTTTCGATGTATGAAAATTTAAGAAAAGATAAAAAGAAAGAGAACTTCCAGGGGAGGCATGGTGAACTGAAGATGGCTCTGTGAAAGTGGAGCCAACGACCACGGCAAAGACCAAGGAACTTGTGAGTCGGTCAGTTCCCTGGAACCTCTCCGGATAAGGAGAGGATGGGAAATCATCCACATGTGCTTCAGACAGCTGCTTCTCTTGAGGAGATCACACGATGGGATCAGCCATCTTGCTCGCCACCACAGTGGACACTATTAAAGGACACTAAGTTTGCAAACCTCACTTTTTAAACACTTTTGGAAATTGCCTATTAACTATTCTAAAGCTATTAGATAATGACAGGTTTTAAAAGTCTTCATCTGGTAAGTTTATCTTCAATTCTGAACCAAAGAAAAATTAATTACAAGCTTAGGAACTTAAATAATTTGAAATAAACAGCAAAAAGCTAAATAAGATTTTGATCTAAGTAATTTATAAGGATTAAGGATTTATCTGGATTAAGGGTCCTGATAAATTTGGAATATTGACTTTTACTATAAGATTTTGGAATTAACTATAAAAAATGAACAATTTCTCATGGAAAAGAGACTTATTTTGGTTAGCCTGCCAATTGCAAGTCATAGCAAAAGATAAGTGATGATTTTAGAAACTGGACACTAGAGGGGACTAAATATTTTAAGCAAAAGAAAAAAAAAATACAAAGCCTGATGTCAGTTAATACTGGGACTTACAGAATGATACAAAATGTTATAACATCAGAAATATTAAAGGAGATTTTTGAAGAAGGGAGCCAGAAGTTAGTAACTACAACATCAACATTATCAGTAATCATGTCTGCTTCTATGTATGGACTATGTCTAAAAGATGTTAATGAAGGATGACAGATGTGGAAGAAATTTTATCTGATTAGATCGAGAAAGTATAGAATGTGGAACTACAAATGACAGGCCAAGAGAATGATTTGGAAAAGGATGCTTTATTGGATATACAAAATAAACTGGCTAAAGTTTTAAGAATTAAAAGGGAAATACAAATGATAAATCAAGAGAATGACCTGGAAAATGTTTTCTTATGGATTTACAAAAGAGGCTTGTTAAAGCATTGAAGAAATCTGTGGGATGGGATAAAGAATTGAAGAGAAATCAAATCCTATGATAATATTTGACTGAATTAAATATTAAGACTGTTAGAAGTAAAAGGAAGGAATATAAAGTTGTTTATTTGATCAAGGTTAAAATAAGACATTTTGTTGCAATGTTCTGGCCATCCTTTATAGACTTTTTGCTGACACCAGGATTGAAAATTTGATGTTTTATTCATTTTCTTATAGATAAGGAATGGGATATGGGATGAAGAGATATCTGTTTAACCTTTTACAGGGTGAAGAGTTATTAAATTTGTTTATACTTGTTGTGATCAAGATTGGAAGTCACTGCTTTATATATATTTTCTTTTTCTCTTTTCTTACACTTTTTATTCTTTCTTCTTTTTCTATAAGTTTAGTTTGCATTAGTTTTTACTACTGTAATTAAAATTCTTAATAAAATATATATTTGAGACAAACATTTAAGGTGTTAATCACATAATACTGAAAAAAGGCAAAAAAAAAAAAAAACCCCACACCAGTTATAAATACCTCTTACCCAGAATTATAGGAATCATAGTAGGGGCATGAAATGACTGGTACCCAGTGTTTCACCCCAAAGTAATACCTGCATTGGAGAGAGAAGAACCACCAGTTTTTATTTATTTTATTTATTTTTATAAACATTATATCCTGCCTTTCTAATGCATACAGATCATTCAGAGCAGCTTAGAGTCAATCCAAAAATGTTTAATAAAATTATAAAGGAAGCAAAAATGGTGAATAGCATCTTCAACAATTTACTTTGACCATGGAGAGAATGTCTTCCTAAAAAAGAAAGTCTTTAACCATTGGTGAAATACCAGTGGAGATGATGTCAAGCTAATTTCCCAAGGCAGGAACAGTTGGATAAAGAGCCTGTCCTGATCTTATAGAGCAGGAAGTCCAGATATGCAACAGCTGGTCTCTGAGGTATGCTGGGTTTAAGCCATTTCAAGATCATTGCCAATATTTTGGACTATGCCCAAACAAAATGAAAACAATTATGGTAAGAAGATTTATCCCAAATTTAATTTGATGCCTCATATCTCTCCTCAGTTACTTGTTTGGATGCAGTCAGTATTTTAGAATCCTGTAGATGCTTTGACTGCTTTCTTTGGGGTATTTACATATGTTTATGTATATTTTCTCAGAATTATCTGTATGGCCTGTGTCATCACTTACTGATGGAATGAAAGCTTTGACTTTGGGAGTGTCTGCAGCATCATGATGCCACAACAAGTTCCACCTCTTAACATACTTGCGTATGATATTGCAATGTGTGTACAAGAGAGGCAGACATTGTGATATGTGTTTCCACCATTTTTGCTGCTCCCCCGCCCCCACCCCACCCCCACCCCCACCAAAACTCATGTTTTACTGTCTTCCCTGTAATATGTAACAAGTTACTTTACTTGGAATTAAATGAACATAAGAAATTCCTTGCTTTATCAGGCCAAGGACATAGCATTCTGTGTTAGAGACAGGCTAACTAGACATATCTGGGAAGTTCACAGGCATGTGGGTAATATATTTCTTTCACTGTTACTCTATAGCATGTAAGGTGCAGTGCTTATATACTTACCTCAAAAACTTGATTTCAATATTTGTGGATATACTTTTTGTGGATACAAAAAATATGAAGAAATAGCCTAAATATGTTCACATGATAACTACCTGATTGGATATGGACTTCTTCCCTGGCTTGTAGGCCCCAGCCTTATCTCTCAGAATCACTTATAATTATTACGCATAAAAAAACAGCAAAAGATGAGCCAAAGGTGGTTTAATAAAGATTCTGTCTTGCTTCTCTCCCACAGAATCTTAGAAATGAGATCCACAGTATAGCGCAGTATAGCACTGCAGAAATTTTTCAGACTACCTGAGATCTAATATAACACATAATTTCTTTTCCTTAACCCTTTGGCTTTGTGACAATATGTGAAAATTTTGCAGACCACCTAATGATCAACATGATGGGCAAATTGAAGAGAAAGAACTAAGAACTTGTTAATCACCACAAGGCACTTTTGCAATTATATTGGCCAAACTGATGTCTGACAGAAATGTAAAAAAATTAACAGTATTTTCCTCTTTCTTCTTTATATTGTTGTCTGTTATCTTGGATGATAAGTTACCTAGATGATAATAATTTCAGACAATGCCACCAAAAAGCCAATGAATTTAGTCATGGAAGGATGACTGACACTACCCTGCTTTATTCTTGCATTATGACTATCCAAGGCACAAAAGAATCTCCTTTACAATAAAGATACTGCTAGGAAGATGTTAATTGGGGGCACCTTTATTATTAAAAAATAGTAATAATAAATTGCTGACTGTGTCACCTGTTAGCAGTTGTTGGTTCACTTGCTAAGTGAGAATGGAAAGGTGTGCTTTATGGATAACTATTCACAGTTCTCTCTCTATTGCTTGAGGGCTGTGAATGGATGTGAAGAAGACAGGCTATGGGAAGAATGCAGAATATGCCAGCACATCCAGTGGGTACCATCTTGTATAATAAGTGACATTTCCTTTCTGTGTAATACATGCTGTGTCCCTGCTAACATATATTATCAGCTAAATTAAACTGCAACTTACAGCCTCAACTATATTAGTGAATCTGGGGAATAAATAAGTTTCATTGTTTGTTTTTTAAGATAAGGGAAGAAATTGACTTTATTTCTAGATTAATATTCTTCTGAAATAATGCATGCTGCCTAAATTGTATATTAGGTGCTCTATCACATGGTTTCTCAATACTCAATACAGCTTCTTAAAAGCCAAGACAAATTAGCTGAATAATTTAAAACGTCCCCATTTTTAAAAGCTTGTCAATTTAATTCTTTTTGTAACAGCCCTTTAAATAAGATAAAATGACTGAAGCAGAATGAATAGTGTCTGTCTTTGACCTTTCTTGTGCTCCAGATATTAGGCTTGCAATTGACTTCAAAGCTTATTGTGATTTTAAGAGAAGTCTTTTTACAGGAAAAGCAAGCTTTCCCTCATCTTTAGCTTCTTGGTCTTGTCTATCTCAGATAGACATTATAAGAATTCCTTTCATTCTGAAAGGAAAACATTGGTTCAATTGTTAATTCAGGATGTGATAAATACTGACTAAGCTAGCAGAGGTCTATTGAAAAGCTGTAAGAAAAAGAAAAACATAGAATTTTAAGAAATCAGTTTTAAGTGGACTTTTGAGTATTTGAATCTCCAAGTCAATGTACTAGTGTCTGAAAAATCTGTTATTTAATATGGCAGTTCCCTGAAATTGGAATGTCATTGTTTTGCTATAGACTTCCAATTTCTCCATACTTATTTGTGACCAATGGTCTTCCTTCCCACCTTCCTTCCCTGCATATTTCCTTAGTTGTGGATTTGAATTGAATTATGGCTTTCTTAATTGTGGTTTGTTGAATAAGCTATAGTGTCTGGATTCACACATTGTGCTAAGTCATATATGCATCCAGTGGCTAACTTTACAAGACACACTAAGTTAAAACCATCAAATAATATTACATCTTAATGTGAAGCATGAATCAATCCAGCAGCTATTTGCTTGAACTGATGCCTACACATCTTCTATTCAATGCAGAAGCTGCTTCCCTTTGAATTGGAAACTGAATCACAACATGCGCAAATGTACCTTAGCTACAAGATTTCATTTCAGCTTCCAATCAATTTCAAACATTATAGTGACTGGCACTAAGAAAAATTGACTACTTAGGCATGTGTATATCACCTGAGATCTGCCTATTTCATTAAATATGTAGTCTTGTTAGAAGTCATGAGCTGTTTTGCTTTCCCTTGAAAGATGAAGATGGGGGTCAATCTGTCTCAAGAAGGCCATTGGACATCAAGTTCTGTACACATGCATAAATCTGTGCAATTAAGTGAAAAGCAGGGAGCTGTGTCACTGTGTGGCATTGCTTTGAAGCCTACTTTGCCTGCCATCAATAAGGGAAGTTGTCCTTTGAAGAAGAGACCTCTTAAGACCCTTGTATTTGTGTGTGTGTGTGTGTGTTTGTGTGTGTGTGTGTGTAGGGGGGCAGGAAAGCTTCCACTCAGCTTTGTCTGATGTAGAAATTGTGACTGTTTCTGGAGCACAGGGCACTGGTAACAGTAAGTCATGCCCTTATTACCTCTAGATAAGATTACCACCACACTCTGCATTAAGTGGAGCTTCCTTTGAAGATGACTAGCACTGTGCACCATTCAGCAGCTCAGCTCAGTTTCTGAGAGGTGATGGCCATTTTAGCTGAATGACACCAGTGCTATAGGTGCTGCATTGGCTGCCTATTTGTTCCTGGGTCCAATTCAAAATATATGCAATTACCTACAAAGTCCTACAAGGTTTGGACCCAAGTGACCTTTGGGACTGTCTGGTCTTATTTGAATCTCTCTCTCCCACCCCAAGGGGTTCATATTCCTGCTCCCCAGGAAATCAGGGGAGAAGGACTGGAGAAGCAGGCTTATGGGTGAGGTTCTATGGTGGACTAGATGTCTCCAGAGTAGCAGAGACAGTACTGTGATAGTGAATGGAGTGGTGATTTCTGGCCAGCGAAAGTCTGTCTGCATGTTGTGATTCAGTTTCCAATTCAAAGGGAAGACAGCCCAAGTAGCCTTCAAAGAGATTGCCCACTTGTGCTCCAGATAGCTGCTGCTTGTAAGGAGATTGTGGGATGGACGTCTTACTGTCTTCTTGTGAGTAGAGCAGCTGGGGGATGAGGGAGAAAATGCTTGCTGGCACAGGCAAGTGCAGCCTTTTAAAGGGTGCTAAGTTCAACCAAACCCTCACTTTCTTAATCAATCAATTGTACAATCAATTTACAGTTCAAAAGAGATCTTTGAAAATAGAGGGACAAAGAAAACAACTCTTGGTGAGTCAGCCTTCCTTCTGAATTACAGAAACTAGAATGAGGAAAATGATACTTTTAAAAGACTTTAAAATAATAGCAAAGAGTTTAGCAAGATTTTGACTAAGAAAGTAACAAACGGATAGAGGGAACTGTATGAATTTGAAAGATTAATATTTTGGCGAAAGTGCTTTTGGTGCTATTTGGAATTAATTAAATAAATAGACCAGACCTTTGTGGGAATGTTTATTGTCTGACATCAAAGGGAAAAAGCAATTGGTAGAATTTACAAAACAAGGAGTTAAGCATAACATGAGATCAACAGTGTCATTAAAACTATGGAAAGACAGATTGGACTAAAGCCTTAAGGGAATAGAAAAAGCAAAAGAGAAAAAAATGGAGAAGCCTGCCTTTTACTTTCATCTTCATAATTGATTTATTTCTGTATTATAAATAAAACAATGGTGACCACCAGGAAAGCTGCAAGGCTTGGTGAGAGAAGGAAATGTTCATTGGAGCAACTGACAGAAAAGGGGATAACTCCAGAAATATTACAAAAAACGTTTGAAGAGATGGGAAAGCTGGTATCTGAATCTGTCAAATCTATTAAAAGTAAGCTGGTTACTTTTGAAGTGAGAATGGAAGAAAGGCTTGTAAAGATGAAAGAAGTTACAAAAAAAACTGAAGAATCTATAGGACAAATTTATTTATTTATTTATTTTATTTATCCAATTTGTCCCCGCCCATCTCCTCCCACTGGGGGACTCTGGGCAGTTTATAGGAGAAGTTAAACAAATTAATGACAAAGTGAAAATTTTAGAAAGTAAAACAGAAGTAACAGATAGATCGATCAGGCATTACTGGAATTGAGAGAAAAAGAATTTTACTTGAGACTTAGAGCAGTTCCAGATGATCCTGTAGAAGACATTAGAGAAAAGGTTGTTCAATCTTTAACATTTTTTTTTAAAATGGGATTAACTTGATATGGAGGAAGAAGTTGACAAAGTATATAGAACTAATATGCAATTTGCAAAATTATGAAATGAAACTGGGGATATTCTTGTGCACTTTGTCAAGAAAAAGACTAGACATCAAGTTTTGCAGCGGCATTTTACTACCAGACTGAAGATTAATAATGCAGATGTGATAGTACTTAAAGAAATCCTGATCAGAATACTGCACAAACAAAAAGAGTGGGTTTTTTTTTTTACTGGCAAGCTCAAACAGAAAAAGAATCCATTTTGATGCGATAAATTGGAAGGAGTGATCTTCACTTTTAAATAACAGAGGTATAGGCTGAATTCAGTCCCAAAAACAAGAGAATTCCTAGAAAAATTTAAAGGGAAATTGGAAGAAATGCAAATGGAACAGCCACAACAAGAAATTAAGGAGAAGACTACCATGTTAGGCACTACAGATAATGACTTTTCTATGTTTTTGGCATAAATATGGATTTTAAATGCCTAACATGGAATATAAATTGAGCAAATGCTCCTCAAAAAAGAAAATTATTTCACAACTTTAAAAAATTGAAACAAGATGTAGTTTGTTTACAAGAAATGCATATTAGAAAAAAGGAATAAAATATTTGATTTGCAAAAATTTGGGTGAAGAATTTATTTCAGTGGGAGCCAAAAAAGAGAAATGGAATTGTTTTGTATATAAACCCCCAATTACATCCAGAACTAATACTGACTGATGATTATGGTAGATATGTGGGGTCAAGCTACTTTGCATGGGACCAGGACTCTGATAATGGGAATTTATGTTCCAAATGAGGATAAAGTAACATTTTACAGAGGACTTATGGATAAATCAATGGACTTACTATATGAAAATTAGTGTTTAATAGGAGACTGGAATGGAGTAATTTGTCTACAAAAAGATAGAACTTCTGAGAAAGATATAAAAAAGACATACAGTAAATTGCCAAAAGTTTTTTAATATATATGATGGACAATTTAGAGCTTGTAGATGCATGGAGATACAAAAGTGGTGATGCAAAAGAATACACTTATTTTTCTGAAAGACATAGATAATTTTCAAGAATTGATATGTTTTGGATATCTAAGAATTTGGTTACTAGTGTTCACAAAATAGAGTTACTGCCAAAGACATTTTCAGGCGACAACTCAGTGACTTTAGCATTTAAAAGGAAAATCAGTTCCTTCAAATGGAGGTTAAACAAAACATTGTTGCAGAAAGAAACAGTAATGAAAGATTGGAAAAAGAAATTGAAATAATTTTTACAATATTCTTAATGAAGGTAAAGAAATTACAGCCTCAACTATATTAATGAATCTACTACATAATAGCAGGCTCAAAAAAAAAGAAAGACAAGAGAAAGTACAAGCAATTTTAGACAAGATAAAAATGAAAGAAGAATTAAAGAAATCTCTGGGGGCAGGGGGGACTATTTCACAACTAATTAAATTCTTACAATGGCAATTGTCCATGTTAACAGTAAGAGAAATGGAAGTAAAAATGAACTAAGCAAAACAAAAGGATTTTGAATTTGCAAATAAGCCAGAGAAATGGTTGGCATAGAAATTGAGGAAAGAAAAAGAGAAAAAAAAAATCACATTAAAATTACAAGATGGAAACACCATAATAACAGATAGTTCAAAGATGCAAAACATATTTCATCAATATTATTCTAAATTATGTAAAGTAGAAAAAGTTTCCCTGGCAAGGGTTGATGAATACTTAAAGAAACAAAACTTACTGAAAATTACAGAAAAGCATAAACAATTAATGAATGGACCTATAACAATAAGGAAAGTTTGTAAAGTCATAAAAAAGGCAAAAATCATAATAGCACATGGACTAGATGGTTTACCAGCCTCTTATTACAAGTATTTTGAAGATGAGTTATTACAACTGTTACAAACATGGTGAATTCTATTTTACAGACTGGAAAGATACCAGACATACCCTAATACCAGATATACCCTAATCAAGGCACTTCCAAGGAGAAAACCACAGCCCCACTAACACCGGCAGGGCAAGCTACTGTATATAAACCAGGAGCAATCCCCACATTCACTAGCACTGATAATGTTACCTAGTCAGGTAACAAAACATCTGCAAACAAACAACAAAGCTCAGAGAGCACCAAGGAATCCACAGTTCAACCCTGAACTATAGATATTCTCTACTATTAGATACCAGACAGTTGGATAGAAGCTAATATAGCATTAATACCTAAGAAAGGTCAAAATTTGACTTTACCAAAAAATTACCACCCAATATCATTACTGAATAATGATTATAAGTTATTTATGATGACTTTAGCCAAGAGGATAAAAATGGTTTTACAGGACATTATTCATGAAGACTTTTTTCAGTATGGATTTTTACCCAAAAGGCAGTTGAGAGATAATACTAGAAATGTATTGGATATTTTGGAATACTTAGAGCAACATAATGAAAAACAAGCTGCATTGATCTTTCTGGATGCAGAAAAGGCCTTTGACAATTTGAACCGGGCTTTCTTGTTTAAAATTTTGGACAATATGGACTTTGGTGAGAATTTTATTAAATGGGTAAAACTGATTTATACCTCACAAAAGGCATAGCTAATTGTAAATGGAGAATTAAGAAAACATTGTGAGATACAGAAAGGGGCAAGACAAGGATATCCCCTGTCATCATTGTTATTCATATTAGCTTTGAAAGTATTGAACAGAGACATAAAACAAGATGAGAGAATTGCTGGAGTGAGGATTAAAAGGGAAATATATAAATTACGGGCATTTGCTGATGATTTGGTGATAATTTTGGCAGATCCTTTGGAAGGAACAGAAATATTAACAGAAAAACTAAAGGATTTTGGTGCATTAGCTGGTTTTAAAATTAACAACCAAAAGATGAAGATGTTAACAAAAAATATGAAAATGTAAACCAAATTAAACTGTTGGAAAAAAATTGGTTTTAATATTGAGTAAAAAAGTAGAATACTTGGGTATTACTATGACTAAAATGAATTGTATATTACTTCAGAATAATTATGTTAAGACATGGAATGAAATTAAGAAGTCATGTTAAGATGGGGAAAACTACAATTGTCATTGTAGTTTTTGGGATTGCCTTAATACTGTATTTTGCACCCAGCTGTTTGGTTTGGATGAAAGAGTGGGTGCTCCTGAGAAATAAAAGAATTTTAGAATTAGAAGACATGATCTGAGGAATGGTTTTCTATGGTACGATAAACTTAAGGTTAATGTAGATCTTAAAAATCACTACATCAGAAGAGTCATATTGGGAATATGGAATAGATATAAACATAGACTGTGTCCAAAAACACCTTTATGGGTCTCAGCACAAGAAGCATTTTATAAGAAAGAAACAGCAGGTAATGAGAAATGGTTAACCTGTCAATAGTTGTTAGAACAAGAACATGGAGAATGTAAGATGAAATCAAGAAAACAATTTGTTGCAGAGGGATGTAGTTTCCGATGGTTTTTGTATGCATAGCAAAGAGAAAGATTCAAGGTAGATAACAGGACATTTGGAATTGATCAATGAAAGACCAAATCTGAAGTTGAAATGTGTACAAATGATGAACATGTAATTGCCAAAATGTATAAACTTGCTGAAATTTGAAATGGAGGACAAACAAGTGAAACAGTGTATGATAAAATGGGCTAAGAATTTTGGACATAATATATTGTTGGAACAGTGGGAAAACATGTGGTTGAAAGGAATGAAATTCATATTACATGTAGTCCTCAACTTACAATGGCAATTGGGATCGGAATTTCCATCACTACATGATGTGATTGTAAAGCATGACCACATTGCTTAGCAATGGCAATCCCTGCAGTCCCAGTTGCCATCATTAACTGAATCCCATGGTCGTTAGGCAAAGCAACTACCTGATGGCTTCTCACAATCAAAGTCAGTGGGGAAGCCACCAGGAAGTTCCAAGTCCCAGGCCCACAGGCAGGTAAGTGGCTGCTACAGGGTGGGGGAGGGAGTGACAGGGTTCACAGGGAATTGGGGATGGCACAGGGAGGGTGCATGAGGGTGTGAGGGGTTATGCAAGAGGCACCATGTGGGTCAGGGAGGGTTGGGGAGGGTTGGGGAAGGCACATGGGGGTGCACATGAGGCACAGTGAGGGTTGGAGAAGGTGTGCGAGGGTGCACAAGAGGTGTGGGTCAGGGAGGGTTAGGGAGGTTCCATGAAGGTGCAAGGCAGTGCGCAAAAGGCACCATGCAGGTCGAGGAGGGTGCATAGAGTCTAGCGCGGGTCAGGGAGGGTATGCGGAGGTGCACAAGTGGCTGGTTTCGCCTGAGTGCAGAGGGGCTCGGAAAGGGTGTGCGGATGGGGGAGACTTTCCCCAGTGACTTGTGACCTTCCCTGCAGGCTTCTCCACTGACTTTCTGGGGAAGCCAGCAGGGAAGGTCGCACATGGCGATCACGTGATTGCAGTGCACTTCGCAACCAGTTGTAAGTGCGACCAGGTTGCCAAGCATCCAGATTGCAATCATGTGATTGTGGGGCTGCTGGAATGGCCAGAACTCTGAGGAATGGTTGTAACCACCATACATTCAGCACTGTCGTAACTTGGACAGTTGCTGACTGAATGGTCGTAGGTTGAGGCCTACGTGTATGTTATAACTTAAAAGAGAATTTCTATAAAATGATGTTAGTATATGACTCCAGAAAAATTAGCCAGAATATAAAAGAGTACTTCAAATTTATGTTGGAAATGTGGGCAACATGAAGGGTCATTTTATCATGCCTGTAGGACTTGTAAAAAAGCAAGAAAATTTTGGGTTCAAATATATACACTGATACAAAGAATTTTAAAGACTAAGATTCAGCTGAAACCAGAACTTTTCTTGTTAGGATTAATGGACAGACAAGTAGAAAAGAGCCACAGAAGACTATTTTTATATATGATCACTGCTGTGAGACTACTATATGCACAAAAAGGGAAAGATTCTGATATACCCACGAGGGAGGAACAGTCAGTGAAGATGATGGCACTAGCAGAGATGGGAAAATTGACTTGTTTGCTTAAAGAAAGATCAACTATTACATTTGTTAGTGACTGGAAACCCCTTATGGACTTTTTGCTGAAAAAAGAAAATAAATGAACTTGTGATTTATGGGTTTGATGATTAGAAAGGATAGTTTATGGATGAAGGAGATTATGATGTAACCTTAGAAAGAGAGGGTAAAATATAAATGCATTTATAACCACTGTCAAAAAGATTGGAAGCCTCTTCTTTATAATCTCCTCTCCTCTCTTTTTTTTCTTCTCTGTTCTGTTTCCATTTCCATTTTCTTTCTTGCTTTCTTACTTATTCAGTATTCTTCCTTTTTTTTCTTTGTTTCTTTTCTGATATTTGTATTGCTTTTATCTTGTAAATTTATTCAACAAAAATTATATTAAAAAAGAAGAGAGAGCAGCAGGCTTTTGCTGTGGCTGCCCTAGTCTTATGAAACAGCACCCCTGAAAACTTGGATGCCTTCCTCCCTCCTGGGTTTCTAGAAAACAATCCTTGAGCCTCTCACTGGCCTTTTCTAGTTTGAATGTTTTTAACTAGTAATATTGCTGCTGCTTTCTTTTTTTTCACTTTAATTTTATCGTTGTACTTTGTTTTATTGGATTTTTTAAATTGTTGCTCATTAATGTAATCTCCCTAGTGTCTTTTGCTTTGACAAGTTAGAAATGAAATAAATAATTATTTTGTCTGTATGTGTGTGTGTTGCCCCTCTGATACGTAATTGTTAAGTAAGTGTGGAATTAGGATATCATCAGGGTAGGTAAATTCTAAATTTCTTAGAACTCTATATTAGTAGAAGATGCACCAAAAGAAAGTTCAAAGAGTCATTTAAATGGAATAAGAAAAACCTATTTTCAATGTACAGGATTGTATATTTCCCTACGGATGTAAGATTACAGCTGAGGAACATTAGGCTGGATGTTTCTACTATGGCATTAATTTATTATTTCAGCTGATATGTCAGAGCTGTGAAGAAGTCAGAAATAAACAGGGGTTATCACTACCCAATCCTCAAGAATCCCCCACATTCATATTTTCACTGGGAATAACTACATCAGTCTATTGTAGCAGCAACAACATACCTTATATAATAGCACATTTTATGACTGCAGAAATTTTTATGAGCTGTGATGTATTGGATACGTATGGAGAAGAGGACAGTAATCCATGAGCATTTATGCCATTATACATGCTTTTATTTTTCTGTGACACAGGCATTTTTACTACAGTATTTTTATTATGCACACTTTTTTTTCTAAGCTCTCAGCAGCTTCCTTAAACTCTGTGGCATATTTTCTTATTGTAATTGTATTGATTCTCTGGTTCATTTCCCTTTTTCCCTTGGAATATAATGAACTTCAGCTAAATTTACACAGGTTCTTTGATGGCTGTATTATCAGTGGTTCTTCAGCAACAGCATTTCAATGCATTTTTCATTAACTGAGATGCCTAGGTAATAATCCTGAAACGTATTAGCTTGTTTGGTTGATGTGGCACACATCCATTTTTTCCACTGCCAATGAGGTGTTCATTCTTTTTTCACACAAATGAAATGTCAAGTTGCTTTGATTAAGAGATGCAACATACATAGAATATTGCAGTTTGATTCAGGCATTAACTTCAAATGCATTTTCTTTGGAAATATTATTAGGAAGATACCAGTATGGTTGTTAAGTTTTGCTTCAGCCACATAAAGTTCACGAAAGGACAGCACTGTCCCAGTTTGGTCTAGTGGTTAAGTCAATGGGCTAGCAACCAGGAGACTGTGAGGTCTAGTCCCACCTTAGGCATGAAAGCCAGCTGGGAGACCTTGGGCCAGTCACTCTCTCTCAGCCCAACCTCACAGGGTTGCTGTTGTGGGGAAAATAGGAGGAGGAAGGAGTATTTGTTATGTTCCCCATCTGAGTTATTTATAAAAGTTATAAAAGTTGGGATAGAAAATAAATAAATAAATGTCAAGTATCACTTCTCCAATGGAAATGGTGGGTTATTACAAATGGCTTGCTACTGCCATTCCTGATGTCTTCATGAGCATGTTCTTTATCTGATCAACACTTCTGTTCTATACAGAAGGGAGCAAAGGTGGGAAGCCTGATACCCTCTTGATACTTCTGACCTCTCCTCCAGCAGCTAGCATGCCCAGTGATTTGTGATGATTGTAATCCTACCCCCAGAATAAAGAGATATTAGCAATCTGATTCATAACCCCATTAAACAAACAAATGTACTGATAGGTTAACTGGAACATTATTATATTTTACCAGGATCATAACATATATGCTATACTAAGCAATGCAAATAACTAGGACCTAAACTAATGTATTGCTAATCTGCTTTGTATAACAGACATAACATCAGCAAATTATTCCATTTGTGAGGAAGAAGCCTTTGCTACAATTGTCTAAGACTGATATACAGATCAGAGTAGCACAGCCTTGATGAAGTATTTCGCCTTGCAGAGGCATACTGTTCTACCTGAAGAAACCAGAGTGCTTCACCAAAGTGAGATCTGCCTTGCTCTGCCAAAGCAGCATTGGTGTATGTAGTATGCATGTGCCAAAGCCACTTTGGGCCACCAGTTAGTAGTTTGGCACTGTGGAGCTTCCTGCTGGTGCTTTAAATAAGTACCTTGCACAATCCCTCACTGAAATAAAGATCTTTGCACAATCCCTCACTTGTAAAGATCTGCTCAACCTTAATATAGATAACATCATGAAATACAATTTACCTTTTGCCTGTATTAGGTCTGTCTGTCTGCATTTAAATCTTCTTACAGGCCACTTTAATCACTAGGTGGCTTACAGGTGGCTTATCAGTGGGGTGGTATAACACTTTCATGCATGGTATAAATTAGCGGTTCACCTGTATAATTCTATGACTAAGGAGAAAGAAGACCAATGAGAAAACTGATTCAGTAGGGGTTATTAAAAATATGGATAATCATGCACAATTATGGAAGGAGCAAGAAATGTTGCACTGAAAAGGATAGGAAAGTGCTGTATTAACAAGGCAAATAATGCAGAAGACGGAAAAAATAAAGTGGTGTGAAACCTTATTTATACTGCTAGTGGGTAACCTAGACCATTTTTATCAACACTGCTATTTTCTTGCATTATATCAGGAATAGGCAGTATTATTAGCCAACCCCATCTGGCGTTATTTTAAGTATTTTATTTTAAAAAATAGGGAAGTTAACATGCTGCAAAGAGTTGGCCACTAACATCCTCTTTACTTACAAGGGTGCCTCTGTGGCCATAGAGGACCCATTCTTAGAAAATAATGTTTATGTGGAACTTTGCACAACTGCTAGAAAAGGCTAAGGTGGTAGAGCAAATCCTGAAGACTTGAGTTGTGGTCACCAGTATACCTTCTGGTTAATAGAGTTTTGTAGCTAGTCATGTCCATCATGGTGATCATTTTATGAATAAGCAAGCCTCATGACAGCTATTTTTTGACAGCTGCCAGGATATATTCTCAAAATTCCAAAGATGAACACCAACCCAAAGAAATGCCTTCACTTTTCTTCAAAACAGTTATACATTTTTCAAATAGCCAAACTTTCTATTTTTGAACTATGTTTTATTATTACAAATTGTTTAAGATAATATTTGAGATACTTTTAGATACATGTTTCCAATACTATGACTTTAGACACTTTATATCTTCAACACTGACTTAATTCTACATCCTCCTCCTATATTTTTAAAAAATCAATCTCTAGCTTTTTAAAGAAAATTTGTATGGTTGGTGAATCCAAACTATTGTTGATTTGCTAATAGTTGTTCTATTATCTAAATATATTGCTATTTTAGAACAAATCTGATGACATACTGATGGATCTTTCTCAATCATGGAAAATGAGAGCTTTAATAAGAGTTCACAAAAGTCTTTACCTGCACAGTATTGAATTTGTGCCTAAGTAGACAAAGTTAATAGGTATGTGTACTCATCTGAGATAAAGCATGCTGGAAAGATTGAGACATTGTTACGCCTACATCTCTGAAAATAAAACCTAGTGTGTCAGTACTTGATGGATTAAAAGGATTTCTAAAAAAGTAGCTATTTTCTCTATTAAGCATGAAGCAGAAGGCGCATAAGAGCTTCGTGCCACCCTTTTCTTCAAGTAACTGTGTAAACAATAACCTTTGAATTTGTCGACTAAGCTCCAAAAATGTTTCTGCACTTCCAAAATGAAGGATCTTCTCTACAGTTTAGCAGGATAATATCCTAAAAAGTTGCTTTCATAGGGGTGAGTGGATCTGCATACATACATCCATGTCAATGCCATATCCACTAAGATGTACAGATTTAGGAATCCTGCTTCATACTATTCTGTATGAAATGTATATATTTTTTCAGCCTTAAGTAGCTGCAGTGGAAGGTAATTCTACCTGTCTTTACTTGTTATAGATGTGCAGCCTTTTCACTTCACTGGGGGCAAAAGAAGTAGCAATATGGCTGTGTATGGAAACAAATATGGAATCAGCCAGAAGTCGCTTTTAGAAAATATGTGTCTGCTTTATGATTTGAAAAGAGATACTTCATATGTATTCCCATGCATTCTGAAGCACCTCTTTCAAAGTATTTGCATAGCCCTAATAACTATTCATAATTAGTGCTTTTTGCATGCAACTAACACTAATGTACATTTACATATTTCTATGAAATATTTCCAGATACATTCTAATTGTGTATATAACTTTTATATATACTCTTTATTGTATGTAGTTTCCAGATAATTTTCCAAAAGTCCTTTCAAACTTTTCCAGCAAAGGACAACAGTAGACTCAACTCTATTAGTTGCTACCATGCTAAGACCATGCTAAGTTTCTTTTACCATCTCTATTTTTGTATTACCTATACACTCCTTTCCTTTTGTACATGTATTGTGACACCTATATTTATATACGGTAGATGAGGTGTGGAATTTGTGCCATGAAGTCATAATGCATATTTTTGTCATTTTGATGATATCTTCAGATTGAGTAGTTACCTTCGTGCTAGAGAACTGTCTCAGTTTACAATTTACAATTTGAGAAGTCCAAATGATGGATGCTTCATTCTAACGATGTCAAATAATCATTCACATTCTTAAGGTCAAATGCTCTGCATAGTAACACAGAGTTGTGTAACATTGAGGAACTTTTTTACCAGTATTGTTGATCAATTAAAATGATATAAAAATGTTCTGCCCAAAAGACTACATTCTTGACTTACATGCCAATACCACATCCTTCTTGCCATTCAATAGCCCCATTGAAAGGTATGGGGAGGTAGGGAAAGGAATGGAAGAGAGAAGAGGATGGGAATTCAAGGTAGCACTAAAGATACCTTCCTGAAATTTGTGTGGTTTTTGCTTTATTGACCTTGCAGAGCTGCAGGAGCTTGACCTCAATTTGGGAACTGTAAGAGAAATTTCCACTCTCATTTATTGTGTGTTAACTAAGGTGGAGTCTCTCTGAATGATTTGAAATGCTTCTTTCCTGGTTTCTTGCTACCTGGGCTAAGTTGCCAACTATAATAAGCTGCCAACTGGCCTACCTTCTATCTCTTGACAGTTTATGTCTACTCCCCTTTCTATTTGTTTCCCAGCTTCCCTAAAATCTCTCACAACCACTCTCAGAGTGAAGCTGTCCCCCCACCATAATTCATGATAGACCTTCTCCTACCTGTTGGATGGATACATTTTTTTTAAAAAAAGATCACTTTGAACAGCCAAATGATCAAGTTCCACTGATTCAGGAATGCTTCCATCATCCACCATAAGGCTTTTAATCAATGCACCAGCATCAATAAAATGCAAAGTGAAAACGGTTTAACATACCAGATAATAATGGATATAATTTAGAAAGCAAGTTAACTTTTTAAAATTCACTGGAAAAGAGATGATATGTCCATTACTGAATAGTGACATCCACCTGATTGTGTGTTAGTAATCTGTCTTTCCCCCTTGATAAATTTAACGAATAGTTTATGAAATAATGTTGCTATATTCTTTGGGTTATAAATAGGAATTTATAATGGAAAAGCTGTCACAACCTGAAATATAGCTGTCTCCAACACTTGGCCCTAATCAACAATGTATTAATTAGCGGTATAGAGACAAAACAGCTCAGGGAGACAAATCATTCCTATTGTCCCTTCCCCCACTAGATTCATCCCTTCAAGTTTTTCAGGGTGAATTCTGAGTTGTTTCCCTATAAAGCAAATATTCGCCAGGATACCAATGGCATATGATCTCTGAAATGCATTCCAATAATGGGGTGTTTGAGATACTGCAGAAAATGATGCACTCTAGGAGGAGTTAATTGCTCAAAAAACCAGCTGGTCACAGAGCAAAAAAATCATCTTGCTATAACAGCTTTTCTATATTTTTGCTTTTCATTTCAGTTTTTAATTGAGCCTTGATTTTTATTCGGTTTAGATCTTTTAGGACACTCGAGCCTGTTGGCTTTTCTGTAACTCTGAACAGGCCTTTGAAACCTGGTAACATAGAGATCTTTTGTTTCCATCTAAACATAAACACGCTGTTTTCAGTTTTTAAAAACATTCATTTTATGACAAATGAATGTTGTTTCTGAGCTCACTGTAATCTGCAGTAAATTGGATTCTATAACCTAAAAGGGTGAGGGAGTGTTTTAGAGCTGTGCATCTTGACAAATCTAAGTTGGAACTCAAGATTTGTTTGCTGTGGCCAACTACAGCTAATTAAGCCTAAACAAACTAGAGTTCCTGGTTTTGATGTCAAGCAGTGCAGGAAAGCAAGTTCTGTTTATTTAGTCACTCTTCTGTCAAGATGCACAAAGGAACAATGATCAGAGTGCTGCAGAAACACACTGCTTGTTCATGTTCATTTCAAATGCAGCCATTGCCTTTAAAAATGATGAAAAGAAGAATGTTCTATGATCCTTTGGTATCAGGCTACATCCCAAGTAACACAGCAATTCCTATTGTAATAGTCTCACAAAGCAAGATAGCCCAAATTCTCATTTTCACTGGGCACCCTTGGGCAGTATCTAACCTACTTCACAAACTGCTTGGGTTATTTTTTTTGAACTACTACTACTACCACCACTACTATTTTGCTATTTCACCATAAAAGGAGATAACCTATTATTGCAGTAAACAATTGACAGTGAATAGTCAGTGATACCTTTCTTTTACTGGCTGAGATACAATGAATTCATGAGTAGGCTGACCTTTCTATGAGGATTCCTAGGAAAGGCTTCTTCAAAAGATAAAAATATTGTGCTCTTCTGCTTAACTGAATGGTAACTTGTTTATGGGCTAACTATTCTAATACTTAAACTTACTTATCTATATTTAAGGTAAAATCACATAACAATGAGACCCTGGGTACGTAATAACCACATACATTCTATTTGAAGTGTTTGGATTATCTGCTATTCTTCATGAAGAGCTGTCTATATGGCACCACTCTGGATTGTGGCTGGTGCTAGTAGCACCATCCAGAATGTTCATATATTGTTGACTCTTGACAGTAACACTTGAACAGTTTAAGTGGGAGCAGAATCTAGGGGAAAAAAATAGAAATTAACTGGAGCTGACTATGAAAATGCAGAGAAAAAAATGTTCAGTTATTGCATGGAAATGATATCCATTCCTTGAAAAGAATAAGATGTATCAACAAGAGAATTTGTATTACTCTCTTCTCACCTTTTTTTTCTTAATTTATATTTGTTAGTTCCTTCAGCATGGGGTAATTTCCTGCAGCATCTCCTGAAAATAGGGAGATATGGTCAAAATAGTTGTGCTAAACTCCAGCTTCTTCACTGGCAAACAGAAAATCAGAACTGATGTAATTTTACAGTGTTGCTTTTTTCTTGTCTTTTCTTTCTCATAAGAAACTGTCACTAAATTATAGGCTTCCTCCAGCAGCTGTTTTGCCTTTTATAAAACTGCAAAGATGGAAATAAAGCTTTCAAACTGAGTGGCATTGCAGCTGGAGCGAGAACAAAGGACTACAGATCTCATAAATGGGTGACTTCCCTAAAACTGATTGAAGAGAGAGAGGGATCACAAGGACATAAATGCAAAGCAAATGGAATAGCTTCTGACTCATATTTTGATCCATCAAACACTCAGATAAATTGTTCTGAAAGGAGAAAATCAGAAATTCCTCATTGGGGGAGGGGGGGATGAGGAATTCCTTGCTTTTGAAATATGTAATGTATCCTCGCCACATTGCTTCAGCTGAATGAATCAAGGTTGTTCCAGTCTTGAGTAGGTTAAAATCTTAGTAGCTGTATTCATTACATAAAATAAGAGAGACAAAACAAATAATGCAATGATCACAGGCTACATAGGAACATAAGACATTCCTTTGTCAAGATTATGTGTCCACTAAACCCAGTATGGTTACAGTTATTATAGTTTCTAGTATTCCCAGTAAGTATAGCCAAGTATAGACGAACACCAGAAGAACATCAGGTTGGGAGGGGAATCTCTCTACTCTGACTGTCCAGGCAGATGTATTGCATATCACCTGCAGCAGCCTTGTTGTTTGTTGTTGTTGTTGTTGTTTCACTTTCATGCTAAGATTGATCTGTAGGGTCTTCTCCATGCAAAATGTACTTCAGGTTCCCTCTAAATATTGCAGTTTCCAATTGGTTAGAATAAGTGAACACAAGTGGAAATATCTTCAGAACTCTGCTGATCTACTTGGCAAGGTCTGAAATTGAAGAAACACAGGTTGCAGATGTAGGTTCTAAGAAACAGGGCAAGTGAAGACAATCGTTTTGTCCTTACACATGAAACCTCGTGAGGTTACAGAAAAATAGCTTCTATTATTAAAAGTATTGGATACAAACAATGAAATTTTGCACAAAAATGCTCATCAAGCAAGATATTCATGAAAAACAAATGAAAGAAAGAGGAAAAAAGGGTAAATGAGATATATTTATTTATGGATATACTGTATATTCCACTGTTTCCATGAAAGTTTTCCTTTTCCAACATAAAAAGGAAATGTATTCACAGAATATTTCTAAATAATACTGGAATTACTAGCCACCAAGAGTCGTTGAGAGTCGGGTAGCATACCAGTTTCATAAATTATTAATTAATTAATTGCTTGGCCTTCAGTCTGGTCCAGCAGTGTGTAATGGGCTGTCAGAGTATCCTTGAGGAACAGGAAGAAGGGAAGTGGGAGGCATATTCAGCCCTTCGAGGTAGACAAGACTAGCAAACCAAAGTTATGAATGCTAATACTACTTTTATTATAAGGTAACAGTACCAAAATCTTGCAAGTCTGAATGTACTTATTTATCTATACGAGAACCAGGGAGGGTCAAGCCTGAGACACTTTCTCAAATTACATTTCGGCCTCGGAGTCAAATTTCTTTTGTCTGACCATTATCTTAGTTGAGGCTCTTCCTCCTGTTCCCTAAGGTTACTCTTATGGCCCATTATATCAGGCTTGTATAACTTTTTTTCTGTTTTTGGCCTTGTGATCTCTAATTGGCCATTAGTGAAATTTTCCAGAATCACTGTTACATCTATAATTGAACCATCTTGCAAAATATCTCAAAAACATGTCATATTGCTTTTTGAGTCAAAACTTATCAAAAGCATATTTACAGATTTCAGATTGTCCAGGAATTACTAGAAGAAGGTCATGCCACTGAATCAGTATCATAATACTTCATTCTAATACCATCCAACTGTTCCATTGGACACTATTCATGATTTGGTCTGTTTTTAAAGCCAAAAGACTTGTGTGCCAATTCTTAAATGCTTGCATTCTTTCAGTGCCCTTGGCCAAGTATGTAAGACTTCTTCTTCCACAATGAGCCCGTTTAGATGAATTTGAAAAATGATCTGTCAATAGCACGAGCAGGAAGGATTTGAAAAAAGCATTATCTTGGTAGGCAGCATAAAGATTAATGGTAGGTTCAACCTGAGTCAGTCAGTGTCAGAACTAGCCAAAGCAATTGATTAAATAGAAATACTTAAGAGAGTCTGTATTAATAAATAAGGATGAATATTGATGCTGAACTGTAAGTTTTGGTGGTAAAAGGCTAGCTAAGTCAATGATTTATTTCTGACATATTATGAAAGCAAAAATCCTGTAATTTTTTCCAACATCCAATATTCAGAGGTATATTGCTTCTAAACACAGAGCTTCTGCTTAGCTAATGTAATTAATAACTTTTGATAAAGGTATCTTTTGGAAAATTGTGCGGTCTAATCCAAAACGTGAAGTACACTTTTATCTGTTGCAACAGTCCCAATACACTTGCTACCTGCTGTCAAGTGGGAACTTCTTAAAGGTCATGGATTGCTAGCAAGACTTTCTCCTTTTTTTAACATATAAAATTATAGAGAGATAATATTGATTTATTATTATAATACTTATATTATATTATATTATATTATATTATATTATATTATACTATACTATACTATACTATACTATACTATATAGTAATACAGTATTATTATATATCCAAATGTGATGCCTTTATTTGAATGCTTGCTGTGATGAACTGTGATGAAAATATAGGCAAATAATTTAGGATATTTGGTTCACCCCCCCCCCCATTATGTTAGTATTTGTTTTAGATTTAATAATCAGATACCTAAATCTGTAAGGGAGAGAAGCTAGACATTCGTAATACTGGAGGCCAAGGCAAATATTAATTATGCTGAATGACATTTCCCCCCCGCCCCATCACTCATTCCATTCCGTTTATAATAAAATATCCATGTACTTTTGCCTTATAACTAGAAGAACTGGAAAATTGGCTTTCAGAATGAATACATTTAATATCTCCCCATTTTGTAGAGGTGAAAGGATTCCATATTATTGCTCTACAGGTTGATTACAACCATTCAGAGTTTTAGAGTTTCTTTCTAGATTGGCATTATAATTATTATTATTTATTAAATGTGTTACATTTTGTACATATGCAATAGAGACTTTTTTTCTTCTCAAGGGAAACACCAAGAAACTAAAAAGAAGAACAATATCTGTAATATGCTAAAGCAGAATAACATAACAAAAATAACAGAGCTAAAGTGATATCCAGAGAATACCAATTATAGAATAAATCCATCAAATTTATTTTAAGAAATAAATCAGCTATTTTGAACAAAAATGGCATTAATTTCAATAATCTAAAAATATCAAAACTATCTCCAAAACAGATAATATCAATATTGGAAAGCTACTAAAATTCAGTTATACATACATACATACATACATACAGTATATACTGTAACAACATTTAAGAAATACTGTATAATATCTATATTTGAAAAACATAAATGTATAATCAGACTTCCTGTCGGTCGTCAACACCCCCAGCTTCCTCAGGGACGGGTCCGTCACCTCTAGAATATCATCCATCCACCTTGCCCTTGGTCGGCCCCTCTTCCTTTTGCCTTCCACTCTCCCTAGCATCAGCATCTTCTCCAGGGTGCCCTGTCTTCTCATTATGTGGCCAAAGTATTTCAGTTTGGCCTTTAATATCATTCCCTCAAGTGAGCAGTCTGGCTTTATTTCCTGGAGGATGGACTGGTTTGATCTTCTTGCAGTCCAAGGCACTCTCAGGATTTTCCTCCAACACCACAGTTCAAAAGCATCGATCTTCCTTCGCTCAGCCTTCCTTATGGTCCAGCTCTCGCAGCCATATGTTACTACGGGGAACACCATTGCTTTAACTATGCGGACCTTTGTTGTCAGTGTGAGGTCTCTGCTCTTAACTATTTATCGAGATTTGTCATTGCTCTTCTTCCAAGGATTAAGCGTCTTCTGATTTCCTGACTGCAGTCAGCATCTGCAGTAATCTTCGCACCTAGGAATACAAAGTCTTTCACTGCTTCTACATTTTCTCCCTCTATTTGCCAGTTATCAATCAAGCTGGTTGCCATAATCTTGGTTTTTTTGAGGTTTAGCTGCAAACCAGCTTTTGCACTTTCTTCTTTCACCTTCATCATAAGGCTCCTCAGTTCCTCTTCGCTTTCAGCCATCAAAGTGGTATCATCTGCATATCTGAGATTGTTAATGTTTCTTCCAGAGATTTTAACTCCAGCCTTGGATTCCTCAAGGCCAGCTTGTCGCATGATGTGTTCTGCATACAAGTTGAATAGGTAGGGTGAGAGGATACAGCCCTGCCGTACTCCTTTCCCAATCTTAAACCAGTCTGTTGTTCCGTGGTCTGTTCTTACTGTTGCTACTTGGTCGTTATACAGATTCTTCAGGAGGCATACAAGATGACTTGGTATCCCCATACCACTAAGAACTTGCCACAATTTGTTATGGTCCACACAGTCAAAGGCTTTAGAATAGTCAATAAAACAGAAATAGATGTTTTTCTGAAACTCCCTGGCTTTTTCCATTATCCAGCGGATATTGGCAATTTGGTCTCTAGTTCCTCTGCCTTTTCTAAACCCAGCTTGTACATCTGGCAATTCTCGCTCCATGAACTGCTGAAGTCTACCTTGCAGGATCTTGAGCATTACCTTACTGGCATGTGAAATGAGTGCCACTGTTCGATAGTTTGAACATTCTTTAGTGTTTCCCTTTTTTGGTATGGGGATATAAGTTGATTTTTTCCAATCTGATGGCCATTCTTGTGTTTTCCAAATTTGCTGGCATATAGCATGCATTACCTTGACAGCATCATCTTGCAAGATTTTGAACAGTTCAGCTGGGATGCCGTCGTCTCCTGTTGCCTTGTTATTAGCAATGCTTCTTAAGGCCCATTCAACCTCACTCTTCAGGATGTCTGGCTCTAGCTCACTGACCACACCATCAAAGTTATCCCCGATATTGTTATCCTTCCTATACAGGTCTTCTGTATATTCTTGCCACCTTTTCTTGATCTCTTCTTCTTCTGTTAGGTCCTTGCCATCTTTGTTTTTGATCATACCCATTTTTGCCTGGAATTTACCTCCAATGTTTCTAATTTTCTGGAAGAGGTCTCTTGTCCTTCCTATTCTATTGTCTTCTTCCACTTCCGCACATTGCTTGTTTAAAAATAATTCCTTATCTCTTCTGGCTAACCTCTGGAATTTTGCATTTAATTGGGCATATCTCCCCCTATCACTGTTGCCTTTTGCTTTCCTTCTTTCTTGGGCTACTTCTAGTGTCTCAGCAGACAGCCATTTTGCCTTCTTGGTTTTCTCTTTCTTTGGGATGTATTTTGTCGCCGCCTCCTGAACAATGCTGCCAACTTCTGTCCAGAGTTCTTCCGGGACCCTATCTACTAAGTCCAGTCCCTTAAATCTATTCTTCACCTCCACTGCATATTCCTTAGGAATATTAGTGAGCTCATATCTAGCTGATCTGTGGGTCTTCCCTAATCTCTTTAGTCTGATCCTAAATTGTGCAAGAAGAAGTTCGTGATCTGAACTACAGTCAGCTCCAGGCCTTGTTTTTACCGACTGTACAGATGTCCGCCACCTTTGGCTGCAAAGGATGTAATCAATCTGATTTCGGTGTTGTCCATCTGGTGAAGTCCATGTATAAAGCCGTCTCTTAGGTTGTTGGAAGAGAGTGTTTGTTATGCAGAGTGAGTTGTCTTGGCAAAATTCTATCAGCCTATGTCCTGCTTCATTTTGTTCTCCCAGGCCATACTTACCTGTAATTCGAGGTGTCATTTGACTGCCCACCTTAGCATTCCAGTCTCCTGTGATGAAAATAACATCTCTTTTAGGCGTGTTGTCCAGTAGGTGCTGCAGATCCTCATAGAACTGCTCTACTTCAGCTTCTTCAGCATTTGTGGTTGGGGCGTATATTTGGATCACTGTGATGTTAGATGGCTTGCCCTGAATTCGAATTGAGATCATTCTGTCGTTTTTTGGGTTGTATCCAAGCACTGCTTTAGCTACTTTACTATTAATTATGAAGGCTACTCCATTTCGTCTGTGGTCCTCTTGTCCACAGTAGTAGATCTGGTGGTCATTTGATGTGAAGTGGCCCATTCCAGTCCATTTCAGTTCACTGACGCCCAGAATGTCTATCTTTAATCTTGACATCTCACCAATAACCACATCCAATTTGCCCTGGCTCATAGATCTTACATTCCAGGTTCCAATGGTGTGTTGATCCTTAGAACATCGGATTCGCCGTTCACCACCAGCACCGTCGGCCGCTAGCTGTCCTTTCGGCTTTGAGCTAGCTGCGTCATCACGTCTGGGGCTAGTTGAGCTCATCCTCTGTTCCTCCCCAGTAGCATTTTGACCATCTTCCGACCTGGGGGTCTCACCTTCCGATGGTATACCGACATATCTCTGGTTGTACCGATCCATTTAGTTTTCACGGCAAGAATACTGGGGTGGGTTGCCATTACCTTCCCCAGGGATCGCATTTAGTCTGACCTCTCTGTCATGACCTTCCCGTCTTGGGTGGCCCTTCACGGTTTAGCTCGTGGCATCATTGAGGTGCTCAAGCTCCAGCACCACGGCAAGGTAACGATCCTTTGCTGAAGACAGTAACCTTAGATAACCAATATTCACCATGCATCCCAGGTAGAGTCATCTATTCAACTCGTCAGTACCCCTCAACTCCCCACAAAATCCAGGTCTTAACTAGCCTCCTTCATAGCAAAAGTGAGGGCATATATCTTATTTATGGGAGTAAGTGAAATCATCCAGCACCATCAGCCTCCATGCATCAACTACCAACCTCAAGGGAGGGATGCAGTCTGTAACTGGGAGAATAGGACAACAGAAGCATTGCTGGCTTGTCCCTTTACTCCACCTGCAGTAATTCATGAACACAATGAATCAGTTACACAAGTAAACAGAACCTTCCCTTCTTTCTAAAACAGGTTAAACTAGGTTAGTGGTCAGCCTTGCCTACCTGACTCTCATTAACACAAAATCAGGAATTTTTAATCAAGGTTTGCAGAATAAGCCAATGCGACAGATTCACATAATGCATGGACTGTGCCATACTACTTGGATTCACAATTAATGCCAAATCAAAAACAACAAACCAGAATAGGCTTGGTGTAATTTATGATCCAGCCTACAGTCTATCCATTATCTCTATCCTTTCCCATTGTCCAAAGAGTTTTCATTTAGTATTGCTTAATCCTATCCATTCATGCAGTTGCCTTCTTTTTAATCTATATGTAGTTTCTCCAAAGCATTCATTAGTAGCATAATCCAATGCATTTTTTCGAAATTATCTCAATATGTATGTTTACTTAGTAAAAATGCATGGAGTAGCTGAATAAGTGGCAGAGACTTCAGGCGATGATTTCTGACAGTCATTACGGTGTTATACTTTTCTATGGAGCAACTTCCCGCATGTAATATGAGTCATCAGGTATTGCATGTGCATGTATGAATCAGCCCTTTATTTGTAGGATCAATACAGCTGCAGCTACATTATAGCAGAAACGAGAAAGCAAGATACCTGGAAGGAAGGCTGAGACATGGAACAGTGAAATGTCTGAGTGGATCAAGGCTTACTATTTTTAATCAGATTGAGCAGAGTGGCTCACACAAGAGAAGCTGTCGTGATAAGGAAGACATTTGAGGGGTGAACAGTGAGTAAGGTGTTCATGTGCCGTACTCCAGCAGTGGTGCCACTTGGAGATCATTTAGGAGACAGTACATAAAATAAAATTGGCTTGCCATATACTAAATAATGCCAAAAATGTAGGAAGTCAATGAAATGACATTTAAAATAAAACATGCATACAGAAGAGGCAGGCGAAAGAGGCATAATAGTAGAAAGAATGAATCTGAGACACTCTGAAATTTTTTACCTCCTGTTTCAGGAACCAAAGTCTCTGATTGAAAGTCTGCTCATTCAAGCCCCTAGAAAAAGTTTTTAAAAGGAGGTAAACTCTTTTAAGTTGGTAAATGCTGCAGAGATGAATGTATCATGAATGCACGGCTTTAGAAATGGCTTAAAAGAGAATATTTAGAAGCCTCATCACATAGGATCAAGACTGTGCTAGACTCTGCCACTAATGATAGAAGGTATATGGATATATGTGAGTGGGACTGAAGAGAGCAGCACCAGACAGCTTAAATTCATCATTCCATATCTCAGTTTCCAGAAGTTAAGAGACAGCATGATCTCTGTGAAGTGTGATCATGCCCCAAAGCACCTGATACAAGCTTGAAAATAAGTAAGAGAAAGAACAGCATGGATTGGGAGAATTTGGCACTTATTCTGCTGTAATGTTTGCTAACTTTAATGCATTGCAAAGCTCAATTCATTTGCATCTTCTGTTTCCAGAAGAACATTTCTGTTGCTGATCTTTTCTTCCCTGTGAAGACTGGACACCATTAACATCCATAAACATCCTATTTTAAAAATCTCACTGCTGAGCCAAAGGGATATTTTGGGAGGGGGGTTGTGCTAGGAAGGAAGGGCTAATTCTCCTCTCTCTATCCTCATAACATCCCCTGGAAAAAAATCCCCTTCTTGCTGGCAGAGGATGCATAGTGTATATGCTGTGTCCTACCTGCCAGTACTGGTATACTACCTCCAGTATACTTGTGCTAATTCCTTTTCTGACAGCTACTTTGGCAAAATTATTCAAAGCCCAATTTGCAGAAGCTTCTATAATGTCAGGCACTTTCAGTTAAATCTGGGATTGGCATTTTTTTTTTCCCAAATCCAGAACATAGTTTCACAGCAGTTCCTTCAGTCCCTCCCTCTGTCCATGCCCTGAATCTTGTGAAATTGCTAAATCTCATGATTTGGTGGGGGGCAATTACAAACTCGGATAAAAATGAAAAATACCCAAAGCTTTTGGGTCTTCTATGGAAAGACCCAGTATAATTAAATCTATACATTACATTAGAAAGATAGAAAATCACTGCAACCTGACCAGATTATAAAACCAGATTATAAAAGTTTGTGCACCGGCAAAATAGATGCATTCAATTGGAAGATGGCTATCTCTGGTTTAAAATTACTATTTTGGTGACTTGTACTTGAAATCAGCACCTGCCTACTCTCCCTGCCTACCCTCAATCACTCTATAGATATTAACTTCTAATAATGCCCACATTTAATATGGGTGTCTGCAAATAGAAAGTTTTTGTACATAAAACTGTATGCACGCAAACCTTCTCTTTACAGGGGTGCAAAACGTAATCCAAGCAGTTACAGAAACTTACACTCCAGTTTCTGTAATGACTGAATGGGCCTTATGACTGGCACTGAGTGCCAGATTCCAGAGCATGCATAACAAAGTAGGAAATACAACTCTTGCTCTTTTCTTTTTCCCACCCCTTCCAATTTCTAGCACTCATAAAAGAAAACGTATTTATACATTTCTTCTAATAACCAAATGATGCTGTGAAAAATAATAACATCTTTGTTCCAACACCTGTTCTTTAACAACAGCTAAAAC
Organism: Candoia aspera; assembly: GCF_035149785.1. NCBI lineage: Eukaryota > Metazoa > Chordata > Lepidosauria > Squamata > Candoiidae > Candoia > Candoia aspera. The sequence continues at coordinate 42,739,351 of NC_086159.1, read as the reverse complement.
CGTGCAGCTCTCTGCCATTATAACTAGAATTATGGGAAGCTTTAAAGAGGGTAGAAAATTGAGGTTGAAGGGTTTTTATTTCATTTTTTAAAAATAAAACATAAACAAAAGCTACAATGGCTCTTCAGTTATCATGTTTTAGATTCTGGAATAAACTTGTAAGATTTTTTTTTCTTTATTCAGCAAGAAATATTTACCTTTTTAATAAAACCTGGGGAATAAAAGATGTTTTGATTGTAAGAACTTGGTATTTTTCCCTTTATACTGCATTCTTCAGCTATAAGCCTAGAAGCTTGCTACTTGCAGTATTTAGTCTTTGCGTTTTTATTACTTGAGAGATTAATCCTTAGAAGATAACTATATAAACTCTATAAATCCACCTGGACAAGCTAGTAACAAATATTTGATAGGAAAAGAACTCATAAACATGCTCCAAAACTCATTTGACATGAGCTTTTAATTTAGGGAACAAAGAATGATAATCAAGAAGTGAACAAACTCTTTTTTTTTATCATTTGAGATGGTTATTGCTTTGTTAAAAAGTAATATAAAATGTAGTAAGGATTTATATTTTATTCTGATTTACGCCTTGGTGAAATACTAATACCATTGGCATACTGTTTTATAACAGCAAAGAACCAGGAACATTTTCCTGAGCAGCAAGACCCCTTGCTTTAGGTCAGCAAAATATATACACTGTATAACTGTCCCAGAGACCACTGACCTTAGCAACTTTAATGTCCACCATAGTTCATGTCCTGTTATGTTGCATTTTTATAAGGATGCGAAAGTCTGCCTTATCACGCCTTATTTATCAGAATACCCAGGCAATTCTGATTTACTCTATGTACAGCTGTTATTTTCAGACCAATATGATTCATTTTCTATGAACATGGCCAAATTTTGCTATGCTGTTTCTAAAACCAGACACACGTTGATTGCATGGATGATCTAGCCATAAATTATACTGTCTTATTCTGTTTCATTTGCAGTTGACTTGTTGAATTCTAGTCAGTGACCATAATAAAACACTGAAATGACCATGTAGCTCTAGCATATACAGTACAATAAGAGGCTACATGTTTGTGAGACCAGAACTGTTATACATTAAAATTAGAATGAGCAGAATGGTTGAAGGTCTGTTGTCTGGTTCAGGTTGCCCAGCAAGAGTGGTTGTTTGCTTTGGACAACTCCAGGGGCCACAGTGTTATGAGCCAGGTTAGGAGACAGCTGCTCTGGCTCAGGCCATACAGTAAAATTGGCAATGAAGAGGTGGAAGAAGAGGGAGAGAGGCTGGTGAAATCATAGAAGGTCTCAACTTCAATAGCTGAGTTGATAGCAGCAACAGCAATAGTTGGATGCAAAGTGAAAGGTGAAGATTGAGTTGGATATTGATGACAGTTCAAAGTAAATTGGAAGGAGCCAAATAGTGAGCAAAAGTAAAACTGAAATATGACCTGTATAGTGAAGAAGTATGGAAGAATATAACCCAAGAAAACTCTCGGAACAATACAGTAGCATGGGATTTCAGCAAGCATTCCCAAGGGCAAAGTACCCAGAAAAGACAAGGGCAGGCTTTGGTAATCCTCCAACTGCTTTGAAAGCCAGCTGAGATGGTGCTGCCATTATTGTGGCTGTGAAGGATGTGGGGTTAGCAATATTGATGTCTAGCCAGGTATCCTATAATTGAAAATAGCAAGGATGGTTGCTCAAGAGGACAGATTGCTGGCTTCTACAGGTGCTATGGGGGAAGACTGGGTGATATAAGTGACTCCAACTAGCTGTAGAAAAACAAATTGCTACAAGAACCATGGGCTCAACAGGAGATGGTTTAGGAAGAGTTATGCAAGTGGCTTTGATTTATTAAAAGTAATGTTTCCTTGAGTGAGAAGTGGAAAGCATTAGGAAGTGGGTAAGAGTTTACTTGCAAACAGTGTAGGCTAGGATTTCAGACAACTTTGTTGAGGGGGAAGCCTAGTGGGATGAGGAAGGTGATGTGTCCCTTTCACAGATCTGCTCATCTGGCTTTCAGGTTCCTCATCAATCCTGCCTCCAAGAACATCAAGTGTGGTAGCAACGGTTTTAGGAGAAACATTGCCTATGGCTAGGATCTCCACTCCAGAATTAAATGCCTGTATATTTAGTTGGGCAATAGGGACAAGTTCCTGGGAAGGAGGAAGGAAGGAAGGAAAGCAGAAATACTGTTTGTACAGAAGAGAACTCTAACTACTCCAGAGATAATTCTAGATGTCGTACCCTACCTGAAAAGCAGGTCTGTGACTCAGATGTCATCCTAGACTCACAGCTTCTGCTAAATAGGCAGATGTAGGCCTGTTGTAGGAATGGGCTTTGTCTAGCTGAGGTAGCTGTACCAGTTGTGGCCCTACGTGGAGCAGAAAGCCCTGGCAGGGGTGACTCACACAGTTATCATCAGCTCAGTTACTGAAATGTACTCTACATGGGGCTGTCATTGAAGAATACTTGGAAATTGCCATTGGTCAAAAACACAGTGGGTTCTATATTGGCAAACCAGAGTTGCTGTAGTCATATAACACTTACGCTATAGCTGATAACAAAAGGTTTCTGGTGCAGGCCAGGTGCTAGACTTAACTTTTAAGGCTCCACACGGCTTGGCATTAGGTACTTACAGGTTTGCCTCTTCCATGTGGAAACAATGTACCTGAACCTTCTAGTGCTTAAACCCCACCAAAACCTGTTGTTAATTCTCCCAGGTTTATAAGATAAAGAGCAAGACCCACACAAGCAATCATTCTTAGTTGCATCTCCAACACCGTGCAACGGCCTTCCTCATGAAGTTCAGATGGCAGCCTCATTGGCAACTTCTGAAAGCTGTTGAAGACTGATTTGTTCCAGAGTGCATTTGAATAGTGAGACGGTCACTATTCTGCTTAGCTGTTCATTTGCTTATTTGCATTAACTGCATCTTCCTTTATTATTTTATCTTGATGTTATATTGTCTTTGAGTATTGTTTTATGGGTTGTATATTGTATATCACCAAGGAAGTCATTTGAGGTCTCATAGTATAAAAATACAATATAATAATATATCCATTTTAAAAAATGCATGCAAACTTATGAACTTAAACTTGATAAGCAAGACAGTTTTCCCTTCCCATCAACAACTCAGTTTTTGTTTTGTTGCAAAACAGTAAATGCACACAGCACATATTGAAAACACAGGGTGGAAGCAATCTACCTTTTGTATCCAATTTTTGCAGCCTTCCACTGGTCAACTGAAGGGAGTACTGATTGGTCATGGTGTTTGGTGATTGGTCTTTGCCTGTCCACAGTGTTCTAATTTTGGTAGGAGTTAAGAAGATTTCATAGCCAACTTCATAATGCTTTGGATGGATTGGAGAATGGAAACAAGGGTACATGGATTGTCCTTGGACCTCATACTGAATAATCTTTTCAGAAGCTCCCTTTGGGTGGTCATATACTGTATATTACTTGGGAATAATTACCTTTTTATTGTAGAAAAGAACGTATCTAAAAAGGAAAGCAAATAAAATGGATATCTGTTACTGTAAAATATTTCCAAAAATACTAAAAAATAAGCAGCAAGGTCCAGATCTACCTACATCACTGATTCTAGGACTTTGAGAGGACAATACAGGAAGCCCAGGATATGTTGGGTGTTTGTCTGAAATGGTGGAAGGAAAAAGATCTTGCCTCATCTGGCTTAGAATAATTACTTCAAATTGATTTCAATGGGATGTGATTCATTAAAAAGAAAGAAGATTAGGGAGATTTTTTTTAAAAAATCACATGCTGTCTCTCCTCTCTTTAGATTTCCCACAGACTCCAACACTCTGTCCTTGCAGATATGATTGTACATTAATTTCACATCTAACATGCCCTAAAAAGCAGGAACATATTCTCATTAGCTACACTGCTTATTTAGCTCTCTTTCATACAGTATCACTTCACACATACGTAACAGGTTTCTTTGATGGTCCCCACCAGATAAAAAAAAATCATAAGCATTCAGAATAATTGTTCAGCAAAGTAGCTGCTACATGATTATTAAGAGATAAAATACCCTTTTTAAAAAAAGAAAGATCAATTTTCTAAGCCTTAAGTGAGCAATTGCTCAAGGATCATCTGGTTCAAATCCTGTCCTCTGGAAATAAACTGCATATCCCAAATCTTCCAGGGAATAAGTGTTTTTCAGGCCATTTAAATGTGTGCATGTCTCAAAGAATTAACATTCAGCCCAGTAATTTGCTGCTCACTTGCAGTGAATAGCAATTTCCCCAGGAAAGCCAAATGTCAGACTGCATCGACACCCACATACAGCATTCTCTCACTCCTACTTTTTCCCTGAAATAGGAGAAGAGGAAGAAAGAAAGAAAACAGGGCTATGATTATTATCGCGGTGTGAGTGGTAGGGATGAGAAATGAGCACGCACTAGGTGCTTAGCCTCTAAAAACCTGTTTTCAAAGAAGGATTAAGCAGCAGTTCATAATTTGTATGATACTTGGTTGGGATATTTGTGTTACAGTATATGCTCAGTTCAAAAAAGACTCTGTCAAATATACTAGAAAAGCACCGATTTAGGCTTTTAGGTTAACTGAAATTAGTTAAAAGTTTGTTTTGTCCTGACAAGGACTGCAGAAAAATGCTTATCTGGGTGTTTTGGAGAAGCTTGAAACTGTTTTGTTTTTAATTGTGTCTGTTCTGCAGAACAGAAAAAACCCTCAAAATTTCCATAATGAACTGAGGTAATTAAACTGATCAACAGTGTTTAGAGCCTCAATGAAATATTTAAATTCTTCCTGGTTAATCATTAGGTACTAATGCACTCAAAAAGGTACAATGAATTATGCTTATTTGTAATGTAAGAGCTGCAGAAGGTTCCAAACCACTATATCTCCATGGATTAGGAAAGAAAATTCCTGCAGAGAAATCAAAGCTTTCTGAAATGCTGTATATAAAAGAGTAACAACTTTGAAAATACATTTAGTAGGAAGAAAAACTCTCTTAAGTATTCTGCTTGATTTGGATAGCACCTTGACAATAAACAGCAAGTAATCAGAGTTGTGCACTAATTGGCTACAAATTTTAATTTCAGTATGCCGCCATCTTTACCAGCATCTGGATTTTTAAAAATTCTGATTATTACTGTGATTCCATCTCTTTCATTTTTGTACATGCATTAGACTTTAAATGAAATACCCAAGGGACAAAAGCAACAATTGTCCTGCAGAGGCAGCATTTAGAAGCCATGTTGGCTCTGATGTAATCAACTAGCCATAGACAATAAACCTCTTATTTTCTTCTGCTCTTCTGTAATAGTGAAAAAAATGGATGTTTCCTAACATTTTTAAATAATCCCATCATCACATTCTAACATTAAATATTGTTCACTTTCAACCATGATTTTTTAGAACAGGGCAGGTTCCTAACCCAAAAGGATTTGGAGATGGTTTGTTTATCCTAGTAAAATTTAACCTTGGTTTGTTTGGTTCAGAAACAATAACAAACTGCAGTTAATAATACTTTTTTTTAAAAAGGCAGGGGAAGATTCTAGTTTCTTCTGTGCAAAAGATTAAGAGGGAACTTCTTCCTGATGAAGTTGCATGGTTTTGAACAAACAGAAATTTCCTGGTACTATTGCCTGACCCATGTAGGAACATGGGGAAGAGGGGCACCTCAGTCTATTGTTGCATCTAGATGCCAGTTTTCCCACCCCACCCCACCCCACCCAGAAGTGGCCTCAATGTCCTAGGTTTCAACAGGATTTCCTACACATTTGTTGAAGCATCCTGGTAGATTTTTAAGAGTGATGAGTGAATGTCCCAGTACTCAGCCAACCACTGGATTTGTCTTTCCCTAAAAAGTTGGAAAATTACTTTGGGGCCTCATTGTGAGTCAAAATGAATTCTAACACATCCAGTTATCCTAGCAGTAGTACAAGAGGTCTGATCCTTTCCTCAGTCCCCTTCCCTTCTCAGCCCTCTTCTCATGGTTCTCTTTACATAGCAATGGCTGCTATATTTCCAATGACAAAATGGAGATTCCCTTTACTTTTCTCCACTTGCCATATTGTGCTTATACTTTCAAGGACAGCTGGTACTTGAACTGCTGCCATAATAGCATTTTAGGCCCCAAGATGGGAGAGAAAGAGAAAGACATCTCATTTATTGTCATAACGACAGAAGTCACCACTACAGCAACAGCAACAGATTGGATATAAACTCTGCAGGTTTCATAAGGAATGACCAGGTTTTGTATTCCTAATATATTTGTTTGAGTTGTGATAGATTGGGAGAAATCACAAGATAAAATATACCTTAGGATTCTTTCAGGCAGTATCTCTGTTTTTAAGATATCAAGTATCCTAAGATAATACCATGTAGTCTTGCAAGATGTCATGAGTACTGATGGCAAGCAGGAGGGGGCCTCTATCCAGGAGGGAAAATGCATGAATAGTACTGAGGAATTAAGCAGCCATTCAAAGAGAGACAGATCAGACCCGCCTTAACTTTCAGGGTTTATCTGTCTGGGTTTTTCCCACGCTTCTTCAGTTTGTTAGGATTCCGTTTAATGTGGCAGTAATAAACACTAGAGACCTACTCCTCGTCTCAGCGTGATCTCTGACTGTTAGGACACAAGAAATTGGAATTGATGGACTGATCTGAAATTTGCTACCCTAACAACTGGCAGACTTAGCTGGAAGTTTCACTACAGATTCAAACTATAGTTTATATCTATATATCAATCTATATATAGGCACTATAAATTCTTTTTCATGGGAAAAAGGGCCCCAGTCTAGCTTCAATTTTAAAGGTGCAGACTCTTGTCTGTCCATGGGTATCTATAGGAGGGGCAAGTGTTATCATATGTATCATGATATCATTGCACAAATGACATGAATGATGCATTATACATCATTCAAGTTATAATGCAATGGATACAAATTACATAGGTGTCATTTGTATGTGGGTGTATGACATGCATGATATCATGACTTTTACCAGAAGCCTCTCTGCTCTTTACTGTTCAAGCATGGAATGCTATCTATCTCTCTGCTCGTGCTTCTGATTGGTGCATCAGTAAGGTTGCTTCTTTTACAAAGTATTTTTTTAAAGTTTTCAGTAGCTGAACCTTATGTTTTCCTCTACAAATATAACATGCTGCATTTTAATTATCACAGAACTCTCTGTCAGTGATAAATACCCTCAAGCCTGCTTTTGGTATTTAAAGAGATAAAGAACAAGGGTGCTTCCTCTCTGGCCAGAACAGAGAGTGGTGATAATAGTGATAGCAAAAACCACAGAGTGGATCTTGGATTTAATGGATGGTTTATTAAAACTGGGAGCTTCCTAACAGACAAGGAGGTAGAACGCATCACAACAAGCAAGCCTAATAGAATTATTACAAGGATATCACAGGCGTCTATATAAATGTTGAAGAAATAAAGAGTGTTATAGAAGCTGAACAGTGCTCTTACATTTCTGATGAAATGGGGTGGTGATTAGCTAGCAATTTGATAGCTTGATAATAACTTTAGGGTTGTATCCCCTTTTTCATGGCAAATTGCAACATCATAATTTATGAAGGCCAATCTCAATAGCTGGCTCTAATAGAAACACTGCTAATGCTGCTTTTATTGCACTAGGGTAAATTCATGGTTTAATTTAAGCAGAGTACAATCTTGGGTTTCCAGTGAAAAATTCAGAAATCCTTTCTGCATAAATGACTCATCCTGTAAACATAATCTTTACTGATTGTGCTTAGCATCTGAGGAGTCCCTGCCTACCCAGGCATCAACCATAGACAGCAATTGAGGAAATTGATAAAGGAATAAAAATGGCTAAACTGCAGGGTGTTGCATGAAGGAAGCATTGAAGCAGTGACACCTCTCCTCAGGCAGGGCTGCGTTCTTTTGCTGCCTGCCCACTGCCTGCACACAGCTGCAAGCTAAAAATGCACAAGCACCCAAGCTGAAACTGACATTTCCCTGTGTTGTTGCAGAGGGTGAGGTTATCAACACTGAAATATAATACATTCACTACCTTTGCTCACAAATTTATTGGTTAAAAATCATAGAGGAAGCAGGAAGAATTCATGATCTGATTTCATAGTGAGCTTCAGCTGAAAAGACAGGATTTCTCCTTTCTGACCTATTTTAGAGCTTAGATTCCAGAATGAGATTTTGCTAATCAATAAAACATTTTAATAAATAAAACATTACATATAATCTACTAATTTTCTGACTTAAATGGGAATGATTGAAATTATTTGATGTTTTAACAAAAACATGATATGCCGTTGTTGGAGATGATTCAATAAAATGTTTCTACATGAAGATAACCATCCTGTATAGGGAGGAAGGGAGGGAAGGAAAGAGAACCAAGTTCACTGATACAACTGTGCTATGGTTAAAAAAAAATGAAGTACCCTTAACAGCTGGTGTCATAGAAGAATCCTTGAGAACTGCAACAACATTTCTCCTTGGGGCAGGATTTATCTCAATGAATGCTAATTTGCAGTGCAGTGAAATTTCTTGCATAGTCCAAAGGTCATTTGAGGCTCTCGCCTTATAAGGAAAGGTTGGAGTACCAATATTTTTCATATAGAAAGAAGAAAGAAAAGTGAGCTAGGCAACAGGAGCAGAGATCTTCATTGTGTGGGGAAGCAATACACTGCAAACAAGGATGAGTAAAAAGAGTAAGTGCTTGCTCTGGATGCTGCTGATTGTGGAGTGGAATAAATGTAGCCAGCAGTGTGAATGTAAACAACAGAGGTTGTTGCGAGCAGTGCTGCAGGATCAGAATAAGCCTGCCAAGTCTCAAATTAAAATTGTGGCAGCTGATGTGAATGCAGGATTCTAGAGATTTCATTAGAGGGGTGTGCAAATCAGCCCTGGTCCAATTTGAATTGCTGATTCAGTCTAGGATACCAATTAGGGCTATTCTGACCAATTGAATCTGGAAAAAGAATCTACCCATTTCAGATGATCTGATAAAACTGGCTTGATTAAATTTGGAGGTTTTTAATCTGTTTCAATGTATGCCCAGAAGTAACTAAATTGTTCAAATCAATCTAAAGATGGCCTATATGATTCAGTAAATCAAACCAACTTTGATTCAACTGACTTGATTTTGAATCACCAACTGAAGCTTCATAGAGTCCACTTCACAGACCACTTTGCAAATGCTTCAACTTGTCATGTTCCCCGTTTCAATGTGCATTGTACATCATAACGTTTCGCATGTCAACTTGCTGATGCGTGTTTCGGTTGGGAGGGGAGGAGGATTCTTCTCCTGGGTTTGTTATCTGTATTCAGCTGGATGGAATGTGTTTGGGTTATTTTGTGTGTTCAAGGTTTTCTTCCCAGGACATCAGCAGAAATTGTTACCAGCACCTGCGGTGGGGAATTTGAAATGGCTGGGCGAGGGGAGGGATTACGTTTGCACCGAGGGTTTTTAGTTTGTATTTGGCGCGCTTTTGCTCATTCTCAGCTTTCTCTGTATTTGTATACTATTCTTTAATAAATCAGATATCATTAAGTTCCTGCTTGTGAGTCTGAGTCTATTACAGTAGGCAATCATTACATAAAGCTTAGAATCTCAAAGTTTTACCGTTAGCCCCTTCCCAGATTTATCTTGTGAGGGAGTAGAGCTAGTGATGACTGAACCTACAGCGCAGACCGGTGGAAGCGAGGACACGAGCGATGAGGAACCTGATTCTACAGTTAGGAGAATAGAGAGGGACCCCACTCGAGAAATATCAGAGGTGCAGGAGATTTCGAGTTCCAGCCTGGAGAAAGAGGAGGTTGGAGAAAGAAGAGCACCTGAGCCCACCGGAGAGTCGCCAGGCGAGCTGATCACCTGGGATGAAGCACAGGGACCCCTACCAGGGGCGTTCAAGATGTCCTGGAAGCAGTGGTACCTGCTGTCCCCAATCATGGTGAGGAGGGACGAGAGAGGGAAAGAGGACTCCCAAACCCCTGAAAGGATAAGACAATTGGAGGCAAAATTTGAGTCGATGGAATATATGCTAAAGAAACTGTCAATGGACTGGGGGCCCTGGGGAAGGAGTAGAGGGGAATCAAGCACCAGGTATTCATCCCCTTCTTCCCCCCTCCCCCCTCGGCGGCACCACAGCTGGAAAGGGGCAGGAGACGGCACAGGGCTGAGCCAAAATCTCACAGAGTGAGAATCTCGAGGTCCCCTCCTAGAGAGCGGAGATCCCCAGTAACCAAGAGAAAGACCGACCGCCCAAATGTTGCAAGGGGGCCGCCTGGGGCGGGAGTGAAAGACTTTGTTGTCAAATTTGACGGGGATCCAACTAAGTTGTCATTCTTCCTTACAAATGCAAGGAATTATATGGATGAATTCGGCCCGTATTTCCATTCCGAAAGGGCCAAGATAAATGCCATTGCCAACAAGTTAAAGGGGGGGCTGCTGACTGGTATGTCCAGTTAAACGAGGTGGATGCTCCGGAGCTTGATGACTTTGAAGAATTCCTGTGGGCGTTGAAGTTACACTTTGTAGACCCATTAGCCAGAGAAAGAGCGAAGAGGGCTATGAAAGAACTCAGCCAGGGGCCACGGTCTGTAGCAGACTATGCCCTGGAATTTAAGGCTTTGGCTGGGAAGGTTGATGACTGGTCCCAGTCTACTTTAATAGAGCAATTTAAAGAGGGTCTGAATATGGAGCTCCTGAGGTGGTCGTTGGGCAGGGATGTCCCAGATACCTTGTATGAATGGATACAGTTGGCAGGGAAGGCTGAACTTGCACATGAGACCTTCACACAGAGCAAGAAGGCGTGAAGACACGCGGTGATTAGCAAGGGATCCCGACCTGCTGCCACGACTGGAAAACCCGGGCACCGTGCCTGGGAGGAGGAGAGGGAGTGGCGTTATGCCAAAGGCCAGTGCCTCCGGTGTGGGAAGGAGGGCCACAGGGTGGCTGCTTGCCCAAAAGCCAAGGTAGATGATAGGTCTGGAAGAGTGGCGGGCAAATCGCCCTCACTGCCCCGGAGAATGAAGGCAGCCAAGGTGGAAACTGAAGTTGAGGAGGTACCTTACTTCAGGGGAGAGGAGGAAAGCGATCTCAAAGAGCTGGCAGGAAACGCCAGCCACCTGCTCTGAAAAGCGCCTGTGGGCAGGTGGTGGAAGACGGGCGCGAAGATGTTTTGGTGAGTGCCAATTGTCCCACGCTGAATGTGAAGGTAAAGTTAGGCTCCTGCACAAAGACTGTTGAGGTTTGGGTGTTAATAGACTCAGGGTGTTCATGATGCTTAATGCACCCTGACGTGGTGGCTGCTTTGGATCTACACAGCTTTCCCCTGCAGCAGCCCATGGTTTTCACCCAGTTGGATGGTTCAACTGTGGGGGGGTGGGGTCCAGTGACTCATTTCACAGGAACGGTGGCATTGCAATTGGGCAGCCACCGTGAGGGGTTACAGTTTGTGGTAGCACCTGTGGGTCATCCCCTAGTCATCTTAGGGATTCCCTGGCTGGTCCAACAAAACCCCTATATAAACTGGGAACACAGGACTCTGACTTTTTCAGATGGCTTTTACCAAGCCCCTGCAGCGGACCAAATTCCTATTGCTGGAGTGGGGAGGGCTGCGGCGGCAACCCCCCGGGTCAGCATACCACCACTGGAGGGCTTACCAGATAAATACCAGGAGTTTGCTGATGTGTTTGGGGAGATGGAAGCGGACCAACTTCCTCCTCATTGAAAAACTGACTGTGCGATAGAATTGGTCCCCAACTCTCAACTGCCCAAGCCGAAGATTTATGCAATGACTCAAAAAGAGCTTGAGGCGCTGCGGGATTTTGTTGATAAAACTTGGCCAGGGGATTTATCGAGCCAGTGAACTCTCCAGTCAGAACCCCCGTACTGTTCCGTGACAAGAAGGATGGCACATTAAGACTTTGCACAGACTACAGGGGGTTAAATGCAGTCTCGATATCAAACAAATATCCTTTGCCAATAATAAAAGACATGTTAGCACATCCGTCAAAGGGGAAAATCTTCTCAAAGCTGGATTTGCGGGAAGCCTATTTCCGCATCCGCATCCGTGCGGGGGATGAATGGAAGATCGCTTTTAATTGTCCGTTGGGTTCTTTCCAGTATAAGGTCTTACTTTTGGGTTGGTGGGAGCACCCGGGGTGTTTATGCAACTGATAAATGAAGTCTTACATGACCATTTGTTCAAAGGTGTACTGGTGTATCTGGATGATGTTTTAATTTACACAGAGACTGAGGAGGAGCACGAACGCCTAATTAGGCAGGTGCTTTACAAGCTTAGGAGTGCCAAACTGTATGCCAAACTGTCAAAATGTGAGTTTCACAAAACTAGACTTGACTATCTGGGGTATAGGATATCTGACCAGGGTATTGAGATGGACCCTGAAAAAATTCAAGCAATATCAGGGTGGGAACGCCCATGTACCAGGAGGCAACTCCAAAGTTTCCTCGGATTTAGCAACTATTATCGCCAATTTATCCAGGGGTTCGCTGAAATTGCCTTCCCCCTTACTGATTTACTACGTACCAAGGGGTTGGGAGACACACGAAAGTTAAAGAACCCGGGGGCGATACTCAATTGGACTCCTGAATGCCAGGCAGCTTTCGAAAAACTTAAAAGCCTTTTCACTGCTGAACCCATTTTACAGCACCCCGATCCCACGCGACCTTTTGTGGTTCAAGTGGATGCTTCTGATTTTTCAATTGGGGTGCTCTTACTGCAAAAAGTTTCTGACAATCATTTGAAGCCTTGTACTTATCTCTCAAGGAAGTTTTCTGAAGCTGAATGAAGGTGGCATGTTTGGGAAAAGGAGGCTTTTGCAGTCAAGGCAGCTTTAGAAGCATGGTGCCACCTCTTAGAGGGGGCTAAATGCCCTTTTGAAGTGTGGACTGACCATAAGAATTTAGAAGCACTCCACACACCCCGAAAACTCAGTCCTAAACAGATTCACTGGGCTCAATTTTTTAGTCGTTTTGATTTTCAGCTGAAGTTTATTCCAGGCAAGAAAAACTTCCTGGCTGATGCTCTTTCTCACTTACCCCAAGATTCAGTCCAAGCGACTGAGATAGTGGGTACTGTGTGGACGGAGCCCCAGCTGGGTCTCCAAGCTGTCACTCACAGCCAAACCCATGCACAGCCGCCTCCAGCCTTGCTCTCGCCGGCTGGGAGGAGAGCACCGATTCCCTCTCAATTGCAACAACAATTTCTCCAGGAACTGAAATCCGATACTTGGTTGCAGGCAAATAGAGACAATGAAACTTTTGATAGTGACAGTGGATTAGCTTGGAAGCAAAACCGCCTCTATGTGCCTGAGCAGTTGTGAGGGGAAATTTTAAACCGTTCTCACGATGATAAAGTGGCTGGGTATTTTGGGTTTGTCAAGACGTTGCACTTGGTGTGGCGGCAGTTTTGGTGGCCCACTCTAAGGCATGATGTAAAAGAATATGTTGCTTCCTGTCCTGTTTGTGCAATGTCAAAACAAAAAAGGGGTAAGCCGCAAGGGCTCTTGCAGCCAGTTGTGAGCCCATCCCGCCCTTGGGAGGAGATTTCCATGGATTTCATTGTGGACCTTCCTCCTAGTCAGAAGAAGACTGTGATTTGGGTAGTCAAGGATTATTTTTCCAAGCAAGACCATTTCATTCCATGTGCTTCTATTCCATCTGCCACACAACTGGCCCGCCTTTTTCTAATCCACATCTACCGGATCCACGGTAGCCTCTCCCATTTGGTCACAGACCGCTGGACACAGTTCACTTCCCAATTTTGGAAATCATTTTTGAAATTGATTGGCACCAAGCAGGCATTGTCCACTGCTTCGCATCCTGAGACTGATGGATCTACGGAGGTTTTAAATTCGACCCTTGAACAATTTTTGAGGGCATTTATAAACTACCAGCAGGACAATTGGGTTGATTTGCTCCCTTTTGCTGAGGTGGCTTACAATAATGCTGTCCATCAGAGCACAGGGCACACCCCTTTTCGTATTGTTTCTGGGAGGGATTTTGTGCCCATTCCTGAGCTGCCACAACCTCCCACCCAACCTTGTTCTCCTTCTGATTGGGCTGCTCAACTGGCTGATTCCTGGCCAGTGATTCAGCAAGCCTTGGCTGATGCCCAGTCTGCTTACAAATTGCACGCAGACAAACGGAGAGCCCTTCAACCTGATTTTAAAGTGGGAGATCAGGTGTATCTATCCACCAAGTTTATAAAGTCACCACAGCCATCCCGAAAGTTGGCCCCAAAGTTTGTGGGTCCTTTCCCCATTGTTAGGGTTGTAAATCCTGTCACTTTTAAATTGAATTTACCTCACAATCTGAAACGTTTGCATCCTGTTTTTCATTGCAGCCTGCTCAAGCCTGTCAGCCATTCTTTGCACTGGCATCCACAGCCTCCCCCGCCTGCTCCGATCATGATTGATGGACAGCAACATTTTTAAGTGAAGGAGGTCCTTGATTCTCGTAGGCTTCGTGGCACCCTTCAGTACCTGTTTCTGTTAGTCTTGTGAGGTAGTCCAGAGAAGAAGCACAACCAGGAGTACTAGCTCTATCTTGATTATAAGATTATAAGATTAACAGAATCTTGCAAGTCTCAAAGTACCCCTCCCATCCCTTACTTTTACTCTCCTGAAAACTAGGGAGGGTCCCTTCTGAGACACTTTCACCAACCCTCCTCTTTGGACTCAAATTTTATCAGTTTGTTGTCTAGGCTGCTGCTTTTCCTCCTGTCTCCCAAGGTCATTCCCACATACCATTACATTTCATTGAAACAAGGTTGTCCTAAGACATTTTGCTCTTACCCACTTTCCATATATGTTTACATCTATAGAAGCTGATGGCACTTGCACTTGACATAGAGTTTCAACACCGGCAATGGACAATATCCTTACCCTCAAAATCCATGACTCTGGACAAGAACAACAAAATCTCACATGATTTCAGGCAAGAGAACCAAAATCTTATGAGTTTTTAGGATGACAATTTTGAAATCTCACCATTTTTGGCAATCTTGCATGATTGTGGCTATATTTTAAAATTATTTATTTTACATCTGTAGAAATAGAATGAGAACCAGTTTGACGTACTAGTTAAAAGCATCAGGCTAGAAACTGGGAGACCGTGTTCTAGTTTTGCCTTGGGCATGAAGCCCTTTGGGCCAGTAAATTTCTCTTGGCCCTAGGAAGCAGGCAATGGCAAACCACTTCTGAAAATGTTGCCAAGAAAACTGCAGGGACTTGTCCAGGCAGTCACCAGGAATGAAGACTGACTTGGAGGAGGAGGAAGAGGAAACAAAGAAAAGAAAATGGTGTATGAAAGAGTGTGTACCTTTGCATACAAATCTACAGTACATCAAGAACTGAGCATACAGTGCCTAAACCCAGGCAGTACACTACATTAATAAGCCTTAGACAGGATCAAAGCTGTTGGTGAGCATCTGAAAATAGCTTCTGTCACAATTCTAAACAGAGGGCAATCCATTTAGTATTCAAGGATCAGATATATCCTTGCCACTAAAGATCCCAGAGAAAGAGGATGCTTGTTATGTACCTCAGTCCCAGTTTCTAGACCATAGTGCCTAAACATTCTGGGAATTGCCATCCTGGGACAACTGTATGGTGCCAGGTTGATTTAAGCTGTATGGTTGATTGCTCCATTGCATTAAAAAATCACAGGGTGAGGTAGAATTGGTTTTCACAAGTGCTTGCTTCAATTAAAATAGATATAGGAAAGAAATTTGCTACCTGCAAAGCATTTTGCAATCTTCTGCCATTCAGTAGCCTTTCCTGCTGTGTTGTGTTAGAATTTCAATGCATGTGTTTTCTTTCCTTTTGTTGAAAATATTGTACTTTTTGTTTTTAACTTGAGGGCCAAATTCATTCTTCAGGCCACCCATCAGTAACCTACACAGCATAACACACCACAGCATATGAAATGTTTCTTCCAGAACCAGAAATATTAATAACTATGACATTTTGTTATCATGGATGGACCATTCAGTATATATTATTTTGTGAAGAGAATTTATCTGTAGCGCTTCTGCCAAGGTAAAGCCCCTAAGCATCAGCTTGTAATTAAAAATCAGAGTATGGATATGGTTTTTTAATCCTGATTAGAAGATGCTTTAAATAATTACAAAAGTAATTCAGCCAATTTTAATCATTCACACATTGCTAGGGAGCAGCTAATCCTGATTTGCAATGTCGCATATCCACACACATACACACACATATTATCCCTGCTAATGAAAAGTTTGGAAAGTTTGCAGTTCAAGTAAAAGCAGAAAATACCTCCCAATATAGATGTATTATATATTATTTTGTGCCACAAAGTTTGGGGGAAAATAATATCCTTAAAACACCACAGATTTGCATTAGCATATATTAAATGAATAATATATATATGCTAATGCAAATATGTGGTGTTTTAAGGATATTAATCAGTGTCCATCAGAGTCTTTTAGACTGGACAGTTTATAAACATTGTTAAATTAATAACCAGTTTCTTTCCAAATAAAACTACTTTGTTAATGTGCCTGTCTTAAAGCTTTTACTAGAAGCTATACTCAGAATTTGTTTATATGGTAGAGTACAAGATTATTTTCCCCAAAACTTTGTGGCACAAGATCTTTTATTAGTGTTTGGAAATGGAAAACAATCATGGTCACAATGATGGGTGATCTTTCCTAGGAATTAGATTAAAGGAGTCTTCACAGTTGGTTTTGCTGGACCTCACATTGGCTTTTAATATCATCAAACATTATCTTGCTGGAGCACCTGATAGATATGACACTGCAGACACAATATGGAAAACAAATTAAATTTAACCCTTTTAACTGGCTCCCTGGAATGGTTTATCTAGGAATAAAACCATTATTCCTGTCTCAATTTCAAGCAGTATTTAAATGTTCAAAAATGTTTGGTGATCCCAATTTATCAGCTGGATTGTAGTTGTTATCCTATGAAATCATTGCATTCCTTTCTTGCTGAGAATTCTTTTAAAATTTTATTTTCTACCCTGCCTTTATTATGTTTTTAAATAGCTCAAGGCTGCAAACATACCTAATCTTCTTCCTCCTATTTTTCCCACAACAGCAACCTTTGAGGTGAGTTGGGCTGAGAGAGAGTGACTGGCCCAATTTTATGCTCAGAATACTACCTTGGTAAAGATAGTGGTGCAAAGATAAATAATAAAAATGTATCTGTGACAGTGATATAAAGATAGCTTTTGCAAAGGTTAGAAACCTAATTATTAAAATGTACATGTCAGTTAGAGCCAGTTTGGTGTAGTAGTTAAGGCACCAGGCTAGAAACCAGGAGACAGTGAGTTCTAGTCACACCTTGGGCACAAAGCCAGCTGGGTGACCTTGGGCCAGTCACTTTCTCTCATTCCTAGGAAAGAGGCAATGGGAAACCGCTTCTGAAAAACCTTGCCAAGAAATCTGCAGAGACTTGTCCAGGCAGTCTCCAAGAATCAGACACAATTGAATGGATAAAAAAAAACATATCAACTAGGACATAAAAGCCATATTGTCACACAAGTATTTATAACTGGAAGTCAATTTCCTTAAGAGATATAAAGTATAGAAAGTTATAGTATAAAGTATGTAAAATACAGAACTTTATAGTATAAAGTACATCTGGCATTAGCATTTCTTAGCAAAATGAGAAACCTCTTTCCTTAGAAAATTTCATCAGTTGTGATGTTGTTTTGAGGTGACCCATTCTGAAAGTTCTGGGAAATCTCCAGCTGTCCCATGATTTTGTTTGCTCTTTCTTAGGAGTCTTCAGGTATATACACAGGCTCCATTTTCTTCTTTCAGCAAATCTTAAATTACTAAGTAAATGGATTTCTTATCCAATATGCAATTAGCTGTCTTCCATTTGTGATTTGCTGCAGAAATGAGCTTTGAACCAGTAAGCCAAAAAAAGATAAACATAGAACTCATTCATCTACTGTTGGGTAGGATATGTCTTTTTAATGGCTTTGAAATTTCTGTGTCAAAACACTTTTTTTTTAGTACTTAACAATGAAATTTTTAAACATTCAGGGTACAGATGAAGGCTATTCTATGGAATATGAAAGACTGGAATTATTCTGTGCAGGATTTCCTTACCTGTGGGCATCTAAATTGTTGTAAGTTTTATTCTTCATGGAGGTGTTTGCCTATCAAATTCTCTGTGAGTTTTTTTTTTTTAAATACTGATTATATGAATATTGTTAAATAGTTCAAGCTTATAACTTTTGTTTCATGAAAGATATTATTTTTGCCCTGAAATGTACAAATGATAACAATATGTCAATTTAAAAGGCTATTTTTAATATTGCATTCCTAACAAATGCAGTTCTAATAGATAAAGAAACAAATAAACAAAACCTAGTCTATTTTTTTAAACTTTATCCCTCATCTCCCCCTTTTTTGTAATATCTGGGGTAATGACTAGTTCTGGAGAACTTGAAAGCTTTCACATTCCTTTGCACCACTTCATTTGATCCTAATGAAGTTATTGCCAACTGAAATAATATGTTGTTACTAACTGAAATATGAGGGATATATACCTGATACAGCAATTGAATTAAAAACAATACATAAAATTGTGATCCAAAATACCTCAGGCAGCGTTAACAATTATGAATATTCATTTTCTATGTGTGATGACAACTGCAACACTATATATATAAAGTTTTTCTAGATTTGTCATTGACTTTCTCCTAAATAGCAGATATTTCTTTATTTCTTGGCTACAGTCATGATCGCTGTCTATTTTTGAGCCTAGGAAGAAACAGCTGGTTATTACATGAATTTCTTCTGCACCTATTTCTATTGAGTTGCCACTGAACTCTCTTTTTTCCACATTTAACAAGATATTCATTAAGTTTTCCTGTCAACCATCAAACCAGCATACCTAAGGCTGTTGATGTTTCTTCCAGAAATATGAATCTCAGTTTCTCTTCTAGACTAGCAGTATTCATGTATATTCAGAATATAGGTGAAATAAATAAGATGACAATGCATATTCTTGGTGCACTCCTTTGCCAATTCTGAACTATTTATTTGTTCCATATCTGTTGGAATGTTTTGCTTCTTAGTCATCATGCAAATTCTTCCACAAGCATATGTTGTGGTCTGATACATCCATGTTATTAAAGCTATCCACAAGCAATTATGGCCTACACAGTCAAAAGCCTTTATATAAGCAGTAAAGCAAAAAAAAATATATAGTACTTTTTTCCAGAATTTGCTTGCTTTTTCTATTTATCAATCAGATGTTAACAATGTGATCTGTTGGTAGTTTGAGCATTCTTTAGCACTGTCCTTTTTTGGTACTGGAATATAAATTTATCTTTTCCAATCTCTTTGCGATTGCTGTGTTTTCCCCACCTGATTAGAAACCACATGTAACACTTTACCTGTACCACCTTGTAAGATTTTAAGTAGTTAATTTGTTATTTCATGAACTCCTGCAGCTTTGAAATATCTTAGAAGTATTTTCTTTGGCCCATTTAACTTTACTTTCTAGAATGATTGGTTCTAGCTCTGTCAAACCTTCATAGGTATCACTGACTCAGACTTTTTGTACAATTCTGCCATATATTTGTGCTGTATCTTCTTTCTTCAGTAGAACTTTGCCTTCTTGCTTTTAGTTTGACCATCACTGCATAAAAACTTCCCTCCATTTCTGTAATTTTCTTGTCCTTTTCATTTGATTGTTATCCTCAACCTCTTTGCATGGCTTATATAACATCTTGTCTCTTCTGCTCTTTTCAGGAATTCTGTATTTAGCTGGGGAATTTCTCTGTTGTCTTTTGCTTTCTACTTTTTTTTCCAGTTATTTTCAACATATCAGCAGATATCCCTTTTGCCTTCTTTTGCTTTGTGCATTTCAGAATATTTTTGTTTGTTTCATCTTTAATGATGTCACAGATTTCAGTCCAGAGTTCTTCAGGCACTCTATTTATCAAATCTTATCCATTTAAGTATTATTTACCTTCACTACACAGTCACATGAAACATTGCTAGGGCTGCATCTCATTGGCCTGATTATTTAATTTGTTTGTTATAGCTTACATTGTAATTTTGCAAGACGACTGAATAGAGTTCTCCATCTTTGCTTTCATAGTAAATGGTCAGTTTGATTTCACTGTTGTCCACCTGTTGAAACAATGTTTAGACTGCTGGAAGAAGGTATTGGCTACAAACATTTATTTTTCTTGATAGAACTCTATTAGTCTGTCACCTGCTTTGCTTTATTCATATTATCACAGATACTATTTTACTTCCAACTTTATTATTCCAGTCTCCCATAATTAATATGTCTATTATTTTCTTTCTTTCTTTCTCTCTCTCTCTCTCTCTCTTTCAAAAGGTATTGCAAGTTGCCATAGGATTGTTCAAATTCCGCTTACTTGGCATCCATAGTTGGAGCATAGACTTGGATCATCATAATATTGCTTGCTTGCCTCTGTTTCAAATTGAGATCATTCTATTATTTGGGGGTAGTTTTATCTGAACACTGATTTTAATACCCCTGTGTTAATAATCATGGCTACTTCAAATTTTTTGTCCAAAGTAGGCAATATGTCGCTCTTCTGATGTGAAGTGACCCATTCCATCCATTTCAATTTTCTGATTTCCAGGATGTCAGTATTCAGTCTTGACATTTCTTCTTTAACAATATGAGGCTTGCCTCAGTTCATGGTTCAGAGATTCCACATACCAGTGGGATAATATCTTTGCAGCATCTAACTTTCATTTTACCTCTGGGCAGATCAGTTGCTGGACATCCTTTCAGCTTTAACTCAGCCACATCATAAGTGCCATGACTATTCATACTTGTCCTCTGCTCTTCCCCAGTAGCTTGTTGGGTACCTTCTGACTTGTGAGGTGGGAAGTGCAGCTCGTCTTTTAGTTTCTTGTTGACATTTTCCAGGTTGAGTATAAAAAGCAGAGAGTTAAAAAGCAGATAGTAGAGAGACAATTGTCCTGTGCCAGCAATTGCAAGTAGAGGAGGTAAGATTTAGATCAAAGTTCTTATAGCAACTATACTGTAAATCTCACCACAGTGCAGGAATATGACAGATCAGGAAAAACAAACAAGATTGTTTCAGAAGTGGAGGTTCATAGTTCCATGCAGGCAAATCCAGGAATTTTAGCTGATTATAGCCTTGCCTCAGACCAAAGGTCAGCCAAGGAATCAGAGGCAACCCCTGTTAAGGAAGTCAGGTCTAAAGTTGGAAAGTTTGCCAACAGAATTTTAATTCTCAAGCCCATCTTCTTTAGCAATGATTCAGATATACCTCTGGAGAGATCCCCCCCCCCTTTTTTTTTGAGGAGCTTCATTGAACATCTCTTATTCATCTTTCTGCGTGTGTGATGGCTAAGGATCTTTTCCTAGTCAGGCTGTGGGTCAGATGACCCAGCCTGCTGCTGTCCTGCAACAGGCAGCTGATTACCTAACTGCTCAGGACTAGCAGGACCCTCATTCAACAAATCCTATGCTTTATGTGCTTCATTTGCAGATCATTTGAGATCCTTCTGGCTCCTGAACTGCAGGAACAGAACCTGTCAAACTGTGGTCATCCACTTCAAAGTCGCGCTCATCAGATACATAGAAACAGCATATCACAGCAATCAATGAGTGCCCCATACTATCAATATAGTTCTTCTATTTTTAACCAAGCACATCCCCTTATATTATCCGTTATCTTCCAGATGTGTTGAGAGAGCAATTCCTAGAGTATTGGCTGGAAGTTCTGGGAGTTGTAGTCCAAACACATCTGAAGTTGGGAAAGGCGGATCACCTTCAATTCACCAAAATACCTCTTTAGTGGTATTTCCTTTGACATTTTTACATACTGTATGAATTGCCATTTCTATGAACATTGGACTTAAAGCCTCAACTATGTTGTTTTTGATAAGTAATTCAATATCCCTGGCCCATGCAAGCATCTTCTAAGCATCTATTCTATCACTTTGTTTCCAAAAGCTTTTCATGGGTGCAACTATACATTGAAAGAGATACTTGCATTACGAGCATATATCCCAAATCTATCTATTTAAAGTCATATCCCAAATCTATCTATTTAAAGTCATATCCCAAATCTATCTATTTAAAGTCATATCCCAAATCTATCTATTTAAAGTCATATCCCAAATCTATCTATTTAAAGTCATATCCCAAATCTATCTATTTAAAGTCATATCTTTTTTTTTTAAGATTGCTTTACACTTTAGGGCCAGATATAAGATGATCATGTGATATGAATAGGAACATAATGCTTCATAATTAAAAATGTTTTAGTGCTGCAGTCTCTTGTGAAATTATATGCTCTATTAGAGCAAAAAAACATGTCTTTAATAGCAGCATTAAAGTATAAAGTTACACTCATCTGTCTCTGAAAATTAATGAAATGTTAATTTTATAGCTTAGAGGGGGGGACCACATTGTTGAGTTGTTTTACCTCAGCAGGACTCATATGCTCATTTTGCAAAATAAACATAGAAACAAATGGCATTTGTTTGTCTACTGGATACCAATTCAAAGTGTACCTGAAATGTAGGCTTTACACAAAATAGGGAGCAGGAATAAATATTCCTGTCTATGAAACAGGGGCAGTTGTGGTAGCTGCAATAGTTACTATGAGGAAGAATCAAAACAAATGTGTGCCAACAAGACTCCACCTTGTGAAAATTGTTGTCTGTCAAAAGCAAAAATCAGGAACGTGCACTGACAATTACACTTCCTATGGCTACAGATGATAGATACTGCAAACAACAGCCATAGCCAAATAAACCATGGACTTCTAAAATCTAGGAAGAACTCACAATCCTGATGTCTCAGTATTCTTCTCAGCATTTTTCCTGTCTGTGGAAAGGCATTGGACAGGAGAAGAATTCCACAAGTGAGTAATTGGCTATAGTAATAATATCAACAGGAGATATTGGGTTTCTGGGACCCTTTTTCTGAATTATTTGCTGCCATGAGATGGGTGAAACTTACAAGGAATTGTAAAGTATGCTTCATGAATGACAAAAATGTGCTCAGGGGGCTTTAAATGGATTCCTGTAGGAGGTTGCAAATAAAAATTGTAACTCTAAGATTGTCTCTTCTAAATTGGGTTGCATTCCCTCAGAAAGAGAAGTACATAGTTTGGCTGTGTTATGTAGTCATCCTTGTCATTAGAGGTCCAAGCAATCTTTATGGTTGAGAGTGCCTATTACAAGCATCAGGTGGTCCCAGAGCAGTATTGTTTTCCATGAACATGAACATGAATACAATAGGGACAGCTTTTCAAGCAACTGCACCAAGCCTTCTGGACAACACAAGTGCCTTAAACTTCAAGAAAGAATGCTTATGCTAATATATATGGCAAACTACCCTTTCAAATGCTTTGCACAGTCCTAATTATTAGTAATAAACTGCCATCTACATACCTATCTATTTACTGACATATATTCTTTTCTTTTTTCCATATTTGAACCAGACAGATATTTCATTAACATTATATAACCTAACAGCTATTTGTTGTATAAGGCTCTAAATATGCAATGGAAATTTCATATTTTAATACCTAAGTGGACATCATGTACTTTGGCATTGGCATCTTAAAATAAAACTTGTACTTGCATTGTAAATTATAATTGGGGAGGAAGGTTGAGCATTATTTTTTAAAAATTCTCTTACATTATATCAGAGTCTTAACAACTACCACATACTTAATGCCTAAAAAGCTTATTTCCTCATCCTTTTTGCCCAAGAAAATACTTTTTTTAAGCAGCAAATCATCTCTATATCTGGATTTATGGTAGCAGAAACCTGGCAAATTTAGTATCAATTCAACATTCGGAAAATGCAGGTGCAAGCCTTCCACCATTCATCAAGTACAAATACTAACATATAAATATATATTCACACAATTTCTCACAACACAGAGGTGCTTTGCTGGCATGGGTGATTCAATCTGGAAGCACAGAGCAAACTGTGTGAAGGGAGGTCAATCTGTCTTGTTTACTATAAGTCTGATCAGTGTTTCTCAACCTTGGCAATATTAAGGTGTCTGAACTTCAACTCCCAGAATTCCCTAGCCAGCACTTTGATGAATCAAAAACCAATCAAGAGGATTTCCAAGAAGAGTCTTTTTCTTGTAAGAGCCCAGCTCCAAAATCATTGTCTGAGAAGAAAGAAAATAAGCACCGACATGAGGAAGAGAGCTCAGGACCTCTGCTTATTCAGTACTGATTGTACATACTACCTGAAAGAATAGTGCAAGGAACAATAGCATTTCAGGAAATAGAAAATGGTGGCTAAAATCACAATAGAAAAACTTCCTTCAATTTTTTTGTATGTTTTTTTAGCATGCTTGATGAAAATTATGGCTCCTTCTTTTCAGGATATTACAATAATGTGGATGCATTTTTTTCTTCAGGACATTACAATAATCTTGCCTCCTTCCTGAGGCTTCCATTTTCATTGCCGTGTAAAGATATTGCCAATATTTCAGAAATGATTTTGGCTTCCTGTTTTGACTTACCACTGAGCTGCCTTCATGACAGATGGTGTTCAGTTATGCAGAAGACACAGGAGAAAGTAATTGAAGGCATGTGATTCCATTGTCTGCAATGTTGCAGGCCAAGCATTAATGCTTATGCTTCCATTAAATGGTCTGTGCCTCAACATCAACTTAGATATCGAACAGAGTGTGACATCCAAAAGCATAAATTAGTGTAAACCATATACGTGGATGGATCTAAGGTTGCTGCGTTCAGAATCATTATAAGCTCAGTATATACAACACCAGAAAGTCTTATACAGCAAATAGAATATAATATCACAAATGACATTGTGTTAACAACTGTTGGTCATAGGTTTATAGGTTGTAAACAACAGTATTCATAACAAATGAAAGCCATAAGGAAGTCTAAGAGAACAAAGAAATATTAAGTATACAATTTAATCCAACAACATATGTTAAGGAAGATGGATATATTGCTATGCAATATTTAATGGGCTTTTCCTAAAGTCAGACAGAGCTTTACCGAAAGTACATAAATTAAATTGTAATCCTTTGCTTCCTGACCTTATGACAATGCCATATACAATATATAGCCAGTAATGATAGACCTCATACAAAATGTACTAGAATGAGTTAATGCTAAAAGTCACAGTTTTCATAACCCCATAATGACACGTGCTTGTTGAAACTAGAAAATCCCATTGTAATACAAATACACCAACTTCAATCACCTAACCAGTTTGCAATAAATATTTAAAGACTTCACTAAAGTGCTGACACTACAGAGAATTGGTGGCTGCTCTCAATCTGGCTGTGCTTTGATGGCAATGTTAGTTCTATTTCCATCACTTTTGAATTTTTTTTAGTTCTGTTTCCATCACTTTTGAAAATCACTTTTGAAAACTTCCCTGAAAAGGGGAAGTGTATGCATTTCACAAGGACTTTTATTCCCTTAAATTGCATCCAATTGTGTTACTTTTTTTTTAGTTTTTTGCAATTTAGTTCAAAAATCTCCATAAGCAAAGAAAATCTTAAGAAATAACACAACTGTTTCCAAGTGTTGAAAAACTGAGCAGAAGGGAGTATACAAAGTAGCTGCAACCATTCTGGAGTCATGTGGTGATTTTGGCAACCTCCCAATTATGCTTTGATATATTTGCATTTTAGATCTCCTATGGCCTTGGATGTTGTTCTCTAAAAGCAGTCTGATATTTAATGCTGCAGTGATGAAGTACTTTATGAGAAACCCTGCTACACTGCCTCTGAAAAATTACAAAAGGTAATTCAATAGATATGGTACAAAATCTGCTTTCATAATAGCAGGTTCCTGCAATGCCAGTGAAGGACAAAAGGGAGTAAGATGTCATATAAAGGGGAAATTCTATAAAACGAAAATGTATGAACCATGGTTTCTGTCAGAACAGCCTGTTAATATAAAAATGCTTGGGGGCTTGCACACAGGCAGTGGTTAAGATTAAAAAGAATTTATGTGTGCACAACAATTTCTGAGAAACAGGTGTTCGTAGTCCCCTGGGGCATATCAAAAGAGTTGTGTGGCCAATGATATTTTCTCTCACTTTTCCTCACAGCAGACAGAGATGGGACTGGATATACATCCCAATCCCCTTCCTAGAGTGCCATCACTTTTACTGTGCACAAGGTATAAGAGGCAGTAAGACAAAATTTGTGGTGTGGGTATTCTGCCTCTTCTACATTAAGAGAGCCCACTGGATCAGACATCATCCTCTTAAAACATAATTGTGTTTTCAGCTCAGGCTTTTTCCAAAGTACTTAAATCTATTAAATGTGCACAGCTCTGAATCTGGGCCTGCCTTCTCTGTTTATGATATTTGAAAATAATTATATTGGTAGAAATGTAGTCACCAACCTCCTTACGGGGTTGATAACTCTATTTAATGTGCTCAGAAGATGCTGCTCAGCATATTTTCCTGTTTTTATCACTTGCTTTGAAATTAAAACATTTTCCAGTGAAACACAAGAGGAAGAAAAATGCTAACTTCTTGTTAGATTTGTTTTTAACTTCTAAATATACTCAGTTTTTGAGCATACAGCTGTCTCCTGCAGCTTTAGAAAACTTGCTATTGTAAATAAAAACTGTGCCAATCCTCCTAGCTTTTACGGGGGAAAAGTATGATCCATTTTTGATCTCTGCAAAACAAAACCAAGTATACACTTCTGGACTCAACTGGTCTTGTTCTCTTCTATTTTCTGTTGAGCACAATTGAATATTAGCTCACCTGGCTTTAAGAGCAACTACATATTTGCATCAACAGGACCGTCTGTCATCTGTCATATTCTGTCATAATGAAAACAGAATAGCAGAGTCTGTTTAGCTGCACCCTCAAAGCTAGAGCTTCCTTAGATATACTGCCACCAGCAAAACAACCCACTGATCTATGTCTTTTCCAGGTCTTTTTTTCTTTCTTTCTTGTTGCCTTTCCTCATATGAGAATACTAGGGGCTCTTCCAGTTAAAGTAGCCACAGTCTTTGAGCCCGGCATAAATTGTGCTGCCCCCATTACAAATTCTTATTCTCACACAGTAATGGCAATTGGTACAGTCCTTGCTTATTTATGGAGGGATAAGTTGAGGAAATGAATCGGTGCATTTCCCTGGCTTTGATTCCCTCCCACAAAGTGTTACCCACCCACAACCATAAATCACTCTCTTTAACATGGGGTGGAGTGAGTTAAGGTGACTTTAGATTGGTACCCTGTTAAGTTGCCTAAATAGCAGGTGGCAGGCACTAGGAGGAGGGGAGGTATAGTGTGAAGTAGGAAAGATGTCTCCCAGCACTCCTGCTTGGCATAGTCCCTCCTTTGCATCTGTAACCTATCAGACTATTTCTGAACATGGGTCTCTGTGCTTTTCTGAAAGAGTGCTAAACTCATATTCAAAGAGTGCTCAGCTGACAGGTGAGGCACAAAGGGCACAAGGTGAAGTGGGAGGGAGCAACTGATCACAGGTGAGCTCCTTTGGAAGGCAGCCTTGGCAACAATCGACCAAGGAGTCCACTTCAGACATCATAGTCACCACTATCCAGAAACAGCTGGTGAAAACCACAAACAGCACATAGTTCTGATTGGACCCATGCATAATAGCAAGAATCATCACTGCAGCAGCTAGTGCTGCCACAGCCATAATGAGTAAAATGCTGAAATAAGTAACTGTAACATATTGCATGAAATCCTATGGGAACTGCATCCTCATGATACTGATTCTGGGAGTTTTTCATAGTAAGGACAATACTTAGCATGCACTAAAAATTATTATTATTGTTATTAGTGCACTGGCTTTCTCTCTGGATGGCTCACAACAATCAGAGAAAATACAATAAAATCAATAAAAGATCAAGATAAAAGATGCCAAGTGCGATGAAGCGAGGGGTCTTACTCTCTCGCCAAAAGCCCAGGTGAAGAGCCAGGTCTTTGCAGTTCTTCTGAACAACAGCAGAGTGGAGGCCATTTGGATCTTGGGGGAAACCTCATCCAGAGGGTAGGCACTGCTACAGAGAAGATGCGCTCTCAGGGTCCTGATAGATGACATTATTTAATTGAAGGAATCCAGAGTGCACCAACCCTGCAGGATTGAATTGGCCAGGCAGATGTTGTGGGAGACAAGCAATCCCTCAAGTACCCAGTAAGTAAAGGTAAAGGTTTCCCTTGATATGAAGTCAAGTCGTGTCTGACTCTAGGGGGCGGTGTTTCAAAGCCAAAGAGCTGGAGTTTGTCCGTAGACACTTCCGTGGTCATGTGGCCAGCATGACTAAATGGAACACCGTTACCTGCCCACTGAAGCGATACCTATTAATCTATTCACATTTGCATGTTTTCGAACTGCTAGGTTGGCAGGAACTGGGACTAACAACGGGAGCTCATCCCGTCATGCAGATTCAAACCGCTGACCTTCCAATTGGCAAGCTCAGCAGCTCAGGGGTTTAACCTGCAGCACCACTGCGTCCCATAGTCAAATACCCAGGCCCTGTGCTATATAGGGCTTTATAGATAATAACCAGCACCTTGAATCGCACCTGGAAGCAAATTGGCAACCAGTGCAGCTCATGAAAAAGAGGTGTTTCATGGGCATACCAAAGCACACCCATTACTGCTTGCGCCATTGAAAATAGTAAAACTTATGACCACACAGTCAAAAGTGGCTGCATCTGCCCTGTGGAACAGCATCCCCCCAGAGACCTGGATGGTCCCAACACTTTTAGCCATTTGCAAGGCATTGAAGACCTGGCTGTTCCCCCAGGCACTGGGGTCAGGGTAGAGATGAGCTGCTGGAGTGCTCCAGAAATGCTGCTGCAGTAGACAGGTACCTGGTCTCTCCTGCAGCTTATAAGGGTTGAAGCTCATGAGGTGGGAAGCTGTGATGAAAAGTATGTTGGCATAAATTGCCATTACTCCTCAGAAATAAGATTATATCCAGCCCTCCATTAACTATCTAGAAGTAAAGACTTAGTTGCTGCAAAGCTTGGTTAGCTGGGTCCAGATGATGGTAAATACATCCTTGGGAGAGGGGATGTTCTTGGCAGCCTTTAAGGAAGGACTGGTGTGCCCCCTCCTCAAGAAACCATTGCTGGACCCTACTGTACTGGACAATTTTCGTCCAGTCTCCCACCTCCCCTTTTTGGGGAAGGTGGTTGAGAAAGTGGTGGCATTGCAGTTCCAGAGGATTCTGGATGAAACAGATTGTCCAGACCCCTTTTGAGTCAGGTTTCAGGCCCAGATATGGGAGAGAAACGGCATTGGTTGTGCTTATGGATGACCTTTGGCAGGAGCGGGATGGTGGCAGTGCATCTATCCTTGCTCTTCTTGACCTCTCAGCGACTTTCGATACCATCAACCATGGTATCCTTTTGGGGCGACTCAGGGAGTTGGGGGTGGGCAGAGTAGTTCTGCACTGGTTCACCTCCTTCCTCCAGGGCCAGTCCCAACTGGTGGTGATAGGGAGCAAGAGATCCAATCCTCAGCCCCTTCTTTGCGGGCTGCTGCTGGATTGGATCTCTCGCTCCCTATCGATACTTTCTCTGCTCCTTTTTAACATCTACATGAAACTGCTGGGTGAGATCATCTGTCACCACTGGGTGAGGTATCATCAGTATGCTGATGATACCCAATTATACATTTCTATCCCCGGTGAGGTAAGTGATGCCGTGACTACCCTCTCCAAGGGGCCTGGACGGGGAACAACAGGCTTCAGCAGAACCCTGGTAAAATGGAGTGGCTGTAGATTAATGCTCCTTGGTATCTGGGAAATTGTCATCTTTGGTTCTGGATGGGGTTGTACTGCCCCAGACAGACCCAGTGTGTAATTTGGGGGTCCTCCTGGACTCATGACTCCTGCTCAAAGAGCAGGTGGCAGTCGTGGCCAGGAGGGCCTTTGCTCATCTTCATGTTGTATACCAGTTACACCCTTTCCTGGACCAAGAGACCCTTTGAACAGTCACTCGTGCCCTGATCATCTCCCATATAGACTACTGTAATGTGCTCTACATGGGGCTACCCTTGAAGAATATCCATAAGCTACAACTGGTCCAGAATGCAGCTGCGCAGGCAATTCTAGGTGCCCCAAGGTCGGCGCATGTAACACCTTTGCTACGTGAGCTGCACTGGGTTCCAGTTTGTTTCCAGGTCCAATTTAAGGTGTTGGTTATTACCTTTAAAGCCCTAGATGGCATGGGGCCAGGTTACCTGAGGGTCAGTCTCATCCCCATCACATCGACCCATCCCACCCGGTCATGCAGAGAGGGCATGTTACGAACCCCATTTGTAAAAGAATTCCATCTGGTGGGGTCCAGGAAATGGGCCTTCTCTGCAGTAGCCCCCACCCTCTGGAACATCCTTCCCCCAGGAGTGAGACAAGCCCCCTCACTCCTGGACTTTCGAAAAAAATTAAAAACCTGGTTTTGCCAGCATGCCTGGAGCAGGAAGGGGAATAGCCATTCCTGTCTATGGCTAGCCCCCTAGAATGGCCCTTTATACTCACAGATTGATACAGAATTTGTAGCCGTCTGGATTTTATCACATTTTAGATTTTTATTGTCTATTTATATTTATGTTATTTATAATTGTATTGAATTTTATACTTCGTTTTTATTCTGAGCCACCCATAGTCCCTCCTTTCAGGGGGAGATGGATGATGATAGAATTTGATAAATAAATAAATAAAGCTGGTTTGTATCTTGTGTTGTGTGAATTCAGGCCATGTGGTTACTTTGTATTTTAATGTATTGTGTAAATCCAGAAAATAGTTCCAAAGCTAATCTCCTTACTTTTGACCTGCCGAGTTGGTTTTGGAATCTGTGGTTTGGGATCAGATTAAAAGGAAAACCAGCTAAGTATAATTATAAGAAATTCTAGGTCCACTTCTGAAACCAAACTCATAGGCTGAGGCAAGGAGTATCAAGTAATTAGTGAGGCAACTGATACCTGTCACAATGGACAACAGTTGCCAGGATACAAGGATAGTTACGCATTTCCAAAGAAAGATTTCAAATGGTTTTACTCTGCTCAGGTTGGCACAGGATAAATAAAAAGCTTTTAGTTTACTCAGACTAGCAAATAGAAATTTGGAGTAATGTCTGCAGAACATTAAGGCACAACTTTGTTTATCTTATCTACCTCCCAAATAGGGCAGAATGGTCAGTTTTGTACTGCAGGATCACTAGGAATATTGAACAACACAAGCAAAATGGCAAATTCTAAATTTAATACTATTCACTTCTATTAAAAAGATAAGTAATTTTGATCAATTACAGATCTCTGGTCTTTCATACACCGAGACTTCCTGTTAAAGTATGGTGGATTTCTTCAGAGGCCTAGGCTTTGGAAGTGCATACACGACCTCAAGAGTCTCTTTGGGGTTTGTCCATCTGTTACTTACATCCTAGAGTTTTTGTAGTTTTCAGCAAATTCTTTACAACTTACAGACAACAAGACATTTCCTTAAAGATCTCTGTATTCCTGTTATCTCTTTCCTGGCTGCCTAGAGCCATTCTTTGCTAACATCTCCGATTTTCAGCTCTTCAGCTGACCTCATTTTTGCAGTTCCTTTCTTTAAAATATTATGACTTCTCAGTCCTAAAAATGTTACCACTCATACTCCATTCAGTCTAAATGCTTACAATGCTTGCGGTGATTTAATGAATTTTACAGGAGGTATTAGGAAAAATCAATGCATGTATAATGAATGACTATACAGAGTATGGTAATAATGATCAGTGAATAATGGTGTTCACAGGAATGTATGTAAATCTCAAGGGTATAACTTTTGGTACAATGAGGCCACACTAGGCTTTGTGCAGCATATCAAGGGCTGCGTTCCTGAAGCAGGCAACGGCAGAATTCAGTCTGGATGTGTCTTAACCTATTTTGCCATTTAACTCCATAAATTCCAGAAACTATTACAAAGGGCTGACAATTGGGGGGCACACACTCAATATGGGGGCAACTGGGGCATCTGTGTTGGGGGAGGGAAGACCATAACAAAAAGGGCATCACACTATTTTGATGCAAAGTTTACTCCTTAGGTAATTGTATATGAAGTCACAATACAAGTATGAAAGAGAGGAGCATCCAGTGTGATGTCACAAGACACATTACATCATTTTGGTCTCACTGAAATTAAGAACAGAAGCCTATAGCTAACAGGTTATATAATCCCATATAATCTACACTCACATTACAATAATTTGATTTCTTGCATGTTTCTTAAAAAATAACAAAATAGTAAAGAATACACCATGTGTTTAACAACACTGTGATGCTTCATGACTGTTTTATTTTATCTCTGGGCTTTAATGACATGCTGGGAGCCTTATATAGCACTATAGCACATTTGGGTACTGTAACCAAATGAAGTCAACTGAGCCCCAAGCATTGAGACTTATATTGCTTTACAAAGCTACATTTTTTACCTTTAATAATGTCTGAAGAATGAGCATTAGATTGTCTGGAAAAATGTTTAAAATATGGAAGAAAAGGGATATTTAATATTATCTTCATTTCCTTAATAAACCAGTTGAAATATGGAATTTGATGTGGACTTTTTTTTTGGGGGGGGGAAGTGGTGGTGTGATTATAGCTGTTCTTTGCAGTATTCCCAAGTGGATCAGCAGGAAAGAAAGTAGAAAACTTGAAAAGTCTTGGAACTTGTTCTGACTCTTCCATGATCCTTGCTTCTGTAGTTCACAACTTGATGTGCCTTGTTGTCATGCATTTTTCCCCCAGTGCCTCACAGAAATGAATGACCAACTAGCATGACTCTTTATCTTCTTACAGGGCACAGTTGCATCCCCTTTGTCTTTTATGGATATTCTATGTCCTATGCTGCTGTGTCTCTTTTTCTTCTGAGTTCCAATGGAAAAGAATATTTTCTGTATCTCTTCCTTCTGGTTATCTCATCCACCGTGTTTTTTCTTCTGGTTGTCTGTCTGTCTGTCTTTATTTTATTTTATTTATTTTATTTATTTTTGGAGAGTCACTACCTCTGTCCATTTCTATTGTAATGCTTCTTTTCAGAATTGATAGATCCTTGTCTTTTCTCAGCAACTGAAGTTTGGCCACTTGCTACTCCAGGTTTTTGTTTTACTTTTTCTTCATAGAAGACTGCTATAGGCTTGCATTTTCTTCACATATAGCCCAGGTTGTTTTCAGGCAGAAAGACCAACACGCCACAAGCATTGGTCATAATTGCAGACTCCTGTCCATCTTCATATATGCTTCTTAGAGTGCCAGAAGTAGAAAGGCTTTTATTTCTTATTATTATTCTTTGGGCAGGTCCCCACATTTGCCAAGTATAAACTCTTGATTGACATGAAAAGTGTTATGTTCTTCCCTTAAAATTCCCTGCTGAATTTCCCAGATAAATCCCTGTTAGCTTCTCCCAGTTCATTTCTTGAATCCTGTATTATGAAGTGTAACAGATTTTGATCCTTCTTCATGTGACATCCTTACAGGTACTTTAAAAAATGCTGTCCTATTCCCACTCACTCTTCTTTTCTCCAGTCTAAATATACTCCATTCCCTAATAAGACTTGGTTTATCCTTTCCTGATCATTTTTGTTGCCCTTCTCCATTCCAGTTTTTTTTCTGAACTCTTATCAAAGAATTGACCAAATCTGGATACAGAAATCAAAGTGGGTGTCAGGCTCACTGACCAATGCAGAAAATAGTGGAACTATACTTGCCCATAATTTGGAAATTGTGCTTCTGTGGATGCTATCTAAAATTATATTTGCCTTTTTAGCAGCCATGCCACTCTGCAGACTTAAGTTAGCTTGTAATTGCCTTCAAATCCAAGCTCCCTTATAATATATACTATCATTAAGCTATTGTTTGTTTGTTTTTTTACTTGTACCATGTACAAGTTCCTTTTTACTTATTCTATTACAAATTGGGGAAAATGACTAAAGTGTGTAAATAATGCATAGACAGAGAGAACTTTTTTCCTCAGTATTGTAGCCAGGAGTCATCCAGTGACACAGATTGGAAGGAGATTTAAAACAGGCAGAACATCTTCTCACAGCTCATAATTAATTTGTGGAATTCTTCACCACAAAACATGGTGATGACTGCTAAGTTGAACAGTTTTAAAAGGGAGCTGAATAAATTCATGGAAAACAGACCTAACAAAAGCTATTGGTCCTGAAGTTTCAGTGTTACCTCTACACTGAAGTAGCATGTCTCCAAATATTGAGAGAATAAGACTCCATCTCTTGCTTATGAGGCATCTGGCTGGCCACGGTGAAAAACAAAATGCTTGAATAAGAAGGGCCTTGGCCTGATCCAATAGGACTGTGTTTATACTCTTAAGATAGACATTGCCTAGATTGCCTAGATAGATGTTACCACTGAAGAATTTTGTATTCAGTCTCCCTTAAATCAAGAGCACCAGCATTATATTATTTTTGTCCCACTAATTCTCACTATTTTCACTTTGTCTATTAAATGTTCCCTGTTCCTTACAATCGAGTCAAGTATAGCTGATCCTCTTGTGCCTTTTACCACCATTTGAAGGGTACAATTTTCAGACAAATCAGTAATTTCCTGGAAGTTCCATGCTTCACAGAGTTTGTCTCCTAACAGATGTCAGGAAAGTCTAAGTTCCAATCACTATTACTTATACCACTTTGAAAGATATGCAGTTTATGTTTGGAAAACATAATCCATTTATTCTCCTTGGCTGTAGCTGGTAGCGGATAATAACAATGATACTGTTTTTATTCCTTCTTCCACTTGTTCGAATCCAAATGTTCTTAACAATAGTACCAAGATCACTCTCTTCAAATTTTTGGCAGATGTAGATATTTTAAACATATAATGCAAATTTTCTTTCTAATGCTTCTGTTCCTTTTGAACAAGTTGTGTCCTTCGGTTTCTATATTCCAGTTCTGCAACTCATCCCACCTTTCTGTTAAACCATCCCACTTTTCTTCTATTAAATCCTTTTTGCCTTCCTAAAATAAGAGTTCAAGCTCATATTTTGAGCATTAACATGGATGCCATGATCTTTATGAATCATCATTCCTCCTGAATTTTATTGAGTGTTTTAATAGTATAGTTGGCCTCCCATTCCTGCAGTGTATTAGGACTCACCTGTCTTCACCCATTAAATTTTTCTTTCCTGTACAAAAGAAGCATAAGAGAGGAGAGTGCATCATAATTATACTCATGATAAAATTGCTTTATAAAGGTCTTCAAATGTTCCTGTATAAAAATAATTAATCATGCCACCAAATAACTATTATTTAATGACTGGGATTAAGCAGAATATTGACATATGTACTAATATGCCACTTAAAGGATGTTAGCATGAAATAATGAAATGCTTAGGGAAGTTTTGCTTTTAAATTACTTCTTCATAGGCTTCAGTCACTCCCTTGGAAACTATTGTGTGAAACATATTAATTTAGCAAGATACAGAATCCCATTAAGACATACACAAGCATATATACAACATAATTCATGTGCAGTTTTTGTTCATCGCTAAAAATAGGCTTTATAAAGATTCACAGTTGGAATGTATTTAATGTGTGTTGTTATGATTACTACAAACTAGGGATATATTCAAGACTTCAGTTATGAGCCAAGATTTAATAACTGAAGCAGTCTGTAACATACTTGAAATATATAAAGGACAAATGTAACTTTTTTGTGGAATTTCCCCATATCAGGGATAGCTACTGTACCTCCAGAAAGATACAGCATTAAGTTGTGAGATTTGTTCTCTTTGCCTTTCCCGCCCTGGAAGGGATCAGATGTAGGCATAGTTGGACTGTAACAATTCTGGCAATTTAAATATGAAAGATTTGCCTCATAACGTCAGGCTACTATGATTCACTGTTTATAACATGTGATGATAATCCAGTGAGGCTTTGCACTGTGAAATGGTCTCCTTAGAGTGGTGTCTCACTGCAGAATTTTGGTGCCAGGATTTTTATCAGCCAAATAACTGATTGTTATTTCAACTACTGTTTTAATACAGAGAGATGTACACAGTGCTTGCTGTTTATCCTACTTAGTGGCTACTTATATCTATTTCTTATTTGGGAGCTAGGATTCTAAGGTACCACTGCCATTCCTAAGCTTTTCTTCATTGACAAGAAAAGAAGAGGAGTAGTGAAGTCTCTACTTGTTTGCAATATATATGGCAGCAAAACACAATTCAACACAACACCATGAAGGAAGAGAAGGATCATTAAAAAAAACAGGATTTCAGGGGAAATCTATCCCAGGCAAGGTATATTTTCTTATTCATAGTGGGCAAAGATACATAGTACAAGAAATTAGTACCTGGGAGTCATCCAATCAAACTGAAAACTTTGAGTTGTTGACTCGAATAGTTCCACTTAAAGCAAAATACAGGCTGTCACAAATCCAACTAATGGTTACCATGGTAAATCAAAGTACATAGTGCAATGTAGTCTGGCAATTGTTATATAAAATACAGTCATATAATCAATCTTCCTCAATTATTGTTTCAAATATTTCCATTGCAAATTAAGGTACATAGAACAATAAGATACGTCGAACAAATGCATCACTCAGCAACAGACAATGCTACACTGTATCACTACTGTAGCAAGTGATATTATTGATATTATGAATTGCATAAAACCAACACTTTTTTATCTACATTCAAATCTATTATTTCTCCCAGTCTTTAAATGCAATGGTCCAGAAGCATATTATGAAGTTTAAGGACATTTACATTACAGGTCTTACATTTCTTATCCATGCAACCACCTGCTTCATAATATTTTTATCAGGACCAGCCACACTGTTAGATAATGACAGGTGTTATGAAGGGTAGCACATAGCATGTCGTTAGTTATTTCATGTAATGTTGTATTTTTTACCACCAGAGAGAGGTACTTGTAGATTTTCAGTCTTAAGAATCAAAATAACTTAGTCATGGTTATTATGTATAATGACACTGGGAAGACAGAGGCTATTTTCTCTTCCACTTCAGACAGCAGCATATCTTTGACTGCCCTAATCTCTGCCTTGTGCCCTGAACTGTTAATTACTGGCAATTGAATACAAAATAATTCCCCATAGGTAATGTCCTGCATGCTTCTCATGGATCCATGTTATTTATCTATATTAATCTAATTTTCTTTCCAAAAATCTCAGGGTGGGATCTTCAGGATTATTTTCCAGCTGGTATTTGCATAGCAAGACTCTTGACAGTGTGGAAGAAAAATTGGAGCCACATTTAAAAGATAGCTTGGTCTGGAAATATATTGCCACAAGATTCGATGCATAAAATGATTTCACTGATTACTAACTAGTAAGATAGACTACTGAGTTAAATTACAGTTAAATGATAGGTGAGAATGCCCAGTGGCTTTTCCATTAAGCCCTCTTAATATTGTAGAATTACTGAATCTGGGCTTCAAAATCCTGATGGCCACTATATGGTAGAGAAGAGTTCAACTTTTCTGTATCTCTTTGCTTCTTTCTCATGGTTGTTTGAATTTTTACAACTCAAATTTGGTAGCTTTAATATTATAAGTGATTCATAGATTGGGTTTTATCAAAACTGAAGTGATAAAATGGGAATCACTGGTTAAACAGGATTGTGGCAAATATACTCCAAGGTCTGTGCCTAACCTTGTGTATAGTAAGTTACTGAAATGTTAAGTGTAGAAGCTAAATGGGCCCCCTTGGAATGTTTCCTTCTTACTGTGGTGCTATGAAGATGTCTATTTTGCATGGCATTGCACTCATGTCATTCTCAAAAACAAAGCTATCAATGCATGATGCAATGAAGGATGTTGTTTTCAGCCAGCTTGTTGTGGAGCCTGACTTTATTTAGTGCTGAGAAACAGTGACTGACCAAAGTTGGCTGCCATACCTAAGGAGAACTAGAACATGGGTTTTCCTACCTCTTCTCTCTATATGAAGCTATAAAATAAACTACAATCGAAGCTATAAATTTGTATCTAGGCTACAGCCCTGAATGCTTACCTGTCTTCAACAGAATAAATACTCTACCAGATATAAAATTAGCAAGTTAAGAAGAAGCAGTGATAGAACCTTTTCTCTTTGACAGCATGCTGGCTGGGGAATTCTGGGAACTGAAGTCCACACATCGTAAAGTTGCTGAGGTTGAGAAACACTGGTCTAAAGTATTCTAAACAGTGCTGCTGGCTACTATTCTGCAGTTGCAATAAGGGCAGAGAAGTAGTTCTGTTTTACAGCCCTTACTGCCATAGTGCATTTCACCTTGTATCCATGTCTTTTCATTATTTTTTTCCTATCTTCTGCTGGAATCACTTTAGGCCTTTCTTCACTCACTTCGTTTCTGAAGCCTCTTAGTATACGAAGTACCCTTTGGGGTTGAAGAGTAATGCACAACTGTGGTTACAGGTATAATTTATCTTACAGTAAAAAAGGAGGAAAACAAAGCTTCTTTAATAAGGATTTTGCTAAAATACAACATAGGCTGTTGTTCATAGCAAGTTTGTAGTAATAGATGAATGACAGAAGTAGTACAGAGTAACTTATATGGCTAACCATCTTCATGCTATGGACATACTCTGAGACAAGATTGGTTGAATACAGAATTATTTCCTTATCCCTTGGGTGGGCCCATGAATGCTCTGATTCATTGTCAAAGCAGTAAGATGAAGTCATTTAAAATGCAGCTGCTCTTAATGTCTGTGACAGATGGATATAAACAGAAAACTACGGATACTATCCACTGTCATTTCAGAGCTTTTATATGTATCAATATACAAAAACTGAAAGATAAATGATGAGACAAGTCCCTTGTCTATGTAAAGTTCAGCCAAGTACATTGTGGAGACCTTTTCTTAGCTTCTGAACATGATCACAAGGGGTCATCTTTCAGCATAGACAAAGACAGATTTTATATTCATTGCCACATTTGTACCTCTCTATAGGAAACTACAGGGCTGTCTAGAATAAGAAATGCAGTACTACTAAATGTTTCAACTGAATCTGACATCTTTTATGGTTTTTACTATGGATTTGTTCCAGTGATCAAGTCAGTTTACCCATACAGCCAGAATTATTCCAGATTATACTAAGGTAGCAGATTAGAAAAAGTTCTGGATTCACTTCACACGTACTATTTTCAAATGGATATACTTATTCATGTGGAAATGACCAAGGATAAAATAACTATTCTTAAAAATATAGTGCTGTTCTTCATGAAAAGAATCTGAAAGTTTATGCTGAAGTAATCTGACGAAAGAATTTTATTGTCATGGTATTTTGAAAAGATGTATTCTATTGTTGACATACATAAAGGCCTAATCTGCAATGGTAGGACCTTGCATCAGTCTTCTGTGACATTGTAAAACTTTCATCAAAGTCATTAGTGTCTCCCACAAGAGTGCATGCACTGGAACAAGCAGAGAAGCACCTTTATGGAATGGAGAGGTAAAGGTGAAAAATATTAAATAGGGATCCTTAAGAACTATCAGGGGATTAGATAGCAGGGGATGAGAGCTGTTGGCTAGAGAAGGCTCTGATGCTTATGAAGGCAACAAAGTGGTGAGTTGGAGATGTGGAAATAAAAAAGAAAATAAAAAGAAGAAAAACAGAAAAAAATACTAGAAGTCACAGAAAGTAAGCATTTCAAGGCTCAGAAGACATTTCTATGAAAAGAAGATGAAGCTGTTACTTGAGGGAGAGAGAGTGCCATAGATGGGATGGGTGTAGGTAGGTGATGGATACAGAGAAGCTGTAATCAGCAATCCAGACTAAATTTCTGAGAAGTTCAAGGCAAAGGTGATCGGGAAAAGAATAAGATTTCAAGGGATAGTAGTCTTGTTTTCCTTAATACTTTGTTATGCAGAGTCCATTAAAAGTGGTGACAACTGCAAAGACCAGAGAAGGAGGAGCTTGAAAGCAGCTGTGAGGAATGTATGGAGGGGCCAGGATGAGAAAAAGTATGTCAATAGAGAGATCCTCGCCTTCACCCAAGACAATTCCCACAGAGTTATGCATTCTCCTCAAGGGGTCATCTCTGGACCTTACCCTGTTGGAGAATTATTAGCCAGTTTCCAGTTTTCCCTTTCTGAGGAAGATTGTGAGAAAGGTGGTTGGATGACAGCTACCAAGGATCTTGAAGGAAACAGGTTATATGGAACCATTTCAGTCTTGCTTCAATGTCAGGCCCAGCCCAAGAACAACAGCAAGTCAGTGCATTCAAACTCCAGTTCTCTATTGCTCTCACCTTATAGACAGAATCTTGCCAGACTAAAGCTACCCTAACTAACCTAAGGGGAAATAACCAGGGAGACTCTAGACCGGGGCCACCCTGAACTTCTTCACTTTCCCACCAACACTGTCTGGACTGTGAGTCCTCTTATCTCCTTGGAATGCACTCCCTCCTTCCTGAGAAACTGCGACAGCACTAAAATCCACCACATTCAGGCCAGGATACAGTACAGAGACAGCTTTGGTCACACTTGCTGATGACCTTTAGTGGAGCCAGGATGGGGTTGGTGCATCCATCCTAGTGCTCCTTGATCTCTCTGTGGCTTTCAATACTATCAACCACAGTATCCTTCTGGACTGGTTGCAGAGGTTAGGAGTGGGAGGCACTGTACTTCAGTAATTCACCTCATTCCTCAGTGGTTGGTTCCAGTCAGTGTTGAGGGAGGGGAGATTGCATCTGCAGCCCCTCATGTATAGGGGTGCCTCAGGGCTTGATGCTGTCCCCTCTCCTGTTCAACATCTACATAAAACCACTGGGTGAGGTCATCGGCCAATTCAGTGTGCGGTGTCATCAGTATGCTGATGATACCCAGCTCTATATCTCAAGTGGCACAGGTGAAACTGTCAATGTTGACCCAGTGTCTGGAGGCTGTTGGGGTCTGGATGGGGTTGAGCAGATTTTGGCTCAATCCTAACAAGATTGAGTGGCTATGGTTGTTTGGACCCCTAGGTCAGGCATGTCACCATCTTTGATCTTGGGTGGGGCTGCACTTCCCCAGTAAAGACTGGTGCACAATGTGGGGGTTCTTCTGGACTCACAGCTACTGCTAGAAGAGCAGGTGGCAGCTGCGGCCAGGAGAGCCTTTGCACAGGTACATCTTATGCGCCCTTTCCCTGATTGGGAGGCCCTTCAGAGAGTCACTCATGCCTTGGTGATAGTGGATTATTGCAATGTGTCCTACAGGGGTTGCCCTTGAAGATCACCTGGAAGCTGCAGCTGGTTCAAAATGCAGCTGTGTGAGATATAACGGGTGCCTCTCCATGTGCCCATGTGTCACCATTGCTATGCAAGCTGCATTGGCTGCCATTTGACTTCCAAGTACAATTCAAGATGCTGGTTATTATTTATAAAACCCTGTGTGGCATAGGGCCTGGATAATTGAGACACTGCTTGTCTCCAATCATTTCTGCCCACCTAGTGCATTCCAGCAGAGTGGGTATGCTCCAAGTCCCCTCCATTAAATATTGCCATCTTGTGGGACCTAGGAAGTATGTCTTCTCTGTTGAGGTCCCCACCCAGTAGAACAGCATCCCTCCAGAGCTGACACTTTCTCTCCCCCAGGGTTGCAGAAAGCCTTGAAAACATGGGTTTGGTTCCAGCCCTGAGGTTGATGTTTGTCATTGTTTAATGGCCCCTTTTCTGTTTTGTGGGTTTTGTTAGAGGATTATTTTAGTCTGGGCTGCCTGTTGACTCAATGTTTCTTGCTGTTTTTATGTTTTTTAGTTTTGTATGCCACCCAGAGTCCACTGGAGTTGGGTGGCCAATAAATTTAAATAAATAAATAAGGGGAAGAGTGAAGGCTGAGAGACAGTAATGGCATAACAGCAAAAGGAGATGGACAACTGC
The DNA here is from genome assembly GCF_035149785.1 of Candoia aspera. Taxonomy (NCBI): domain Eukaryota; kingdom Metazoa; phylum Chordata; class Lepidosauria; order Squamata; family Candoiidae; genus Candoia; species Candoia aspera. The sequence continues at coordinate 42,697,480 of NC_086159.1, read as the reverse complement.
TGCATGCATTGCAAGAAACCAAGCTCAGACATAGATACTTGAAGGAAGAAGCTGGAAGAAGCAAAACAAGTCTGAGGAAAGAAGGGGGAGGGAAGAGAAAGTGGGAGGACATATAGTAACAGCAATAAAAGCTAAGGCTAAGTTGTAAAACAATAAAAGGTGAAAGGAAGTGTTAATGGAAATAAATAATTAGGGAGGAGTAAGAAGAAGAAGGTGAAGTGAAGAACTTGATGGAGAAAGCTGTTGCTGAGTACAGAGAAGGTTTCAAGGTTAAATCCTGAAATCTAACTAAAAGGAACTAAGTTAAAATAAGGTAGAAAAATAACAAAGCTTTAGAAATATATAGGAATTACGTTTAAAAAGGACACAGATAGGAAATCACAGTCTTTAGCAAGGGAACATCCAGATATTTTGTATAGATTTCTATAATAAAGCACTTTTTGTAAAACAAAGGCTGTTATCTGTTTGATTTGGGTTCTTTGTTATCCTCCATTTCTGCCCATACCTTCTCTATCACGATAATTTATGAAATCCTTGATATTATGCATGAAGTGCTTTCCCTGCTCATAAGTTCATAATTTAAAAAATCATGTGAGACAAAAAATTAAAAAGAATGTTGGATACAGGGAGGAGAAAATAATTTTGCTCAAGCTTAGATAGTGAAAGTAGGAAAAAGGAACTTGAACTCTCTCTGTCCTTTTTGTTTTAAGTATGCGTGTGACTATCTGCCTCTGTGTGCATTTCATCCTTCCCCTCTGGGCACTTCCAGATGGTCAGCCTTTCCCTCACTCAACATTTCTTGCCCATAATTAAAACACAGTTGGGATTCCCTTGGCTGCTTTGGCCATTTCAACATCTATTAGCATATTCATATCTGTGGGAATGTGTTTGTGTTTCTATAGAGCTCATAGAAAACGAACAGATTTGTTCTTCCAGACCAACAATTTAGCATGGAGAACTATTAGACAATCGGTGCTTGGATGCTAGCTAGTAACAAATGCCTCCTCCCACCTACTCAATTTTGTACCAAAACAAATATCCTTTCACTTTCATTTTAAACAGTAGATGATATTTAAACTGCTGGTGTTTATGTGGTTGCCATGGTGGCATGCTTGCTCTTTATGCTTGCACAAGAGTAATTCTATCTTTGTGACTCTTTTCTAGCCATGCCTTTGCCCCACTACAGCTGGGTGAGAGGTGGTCTGCCACAGAATGTCATAAAGTAGCAAAATAACTCTGCTTCTGCAAATTCACTGCAATGAAATGGTATTTCCTTATTTAATAGAAAGTCAAGAATGCAACAGGGAAATACTGGAATGGTAAGCACCAGGTCATGGTATCATCAGATCAGGGAAGAATCTCCTTTGAATAAATATTGGAATTGCAAACTTGTTTAGAAGAGCTCTTTACCTCATTCTCTATGCTGGTCCTTACCTTTTCTATATTTCTCTATTCTTGCATTACTATTACTGACTTTTGGTTTTAAAATTTTCAGCTTTTGGCAAAGATTTTGATCTAAAAAGTAGGCTTTTTTTTAAGACAGTGGACAATAGATTTTAGAAAGAGACCACAGAGGGAGCAGAGGATTAAAACTCCTTCACATCATAGCATTAAGATATCTTGGGGGAATTTGTGTGTGTATTAGTAATTTGTTTAAGAAAAATCTGATATGAAATGGTCTACCTAGGTTAGTCCTAACCCTCAAATAAAACAATGAACATAAAGAACACAAACAGAATTGACCAGATCAAAATATACTATGCTTACAGAGTAGCCTTTAGTTTCATTTTATTTTTACTATTTACAGCAGTCAAAAAATACACCATAGACTGATAAAGTAGACATGAAGGCCTTGGAAAAGATATTCTGATGCTATGATGTGTCTATACCTGCATAAACCAGAATAATGCAGGCGATAGTATTCCCTGTGACACCCTATGGCAGTGAAAATTGGACTTTGCAGAAACAGGATAGAAAAAATATTGATGCTTTTGAACTTGGGCATTAGAGAAGATGCCTGCAAATATCCTGGATAATCAAGAAAGCAAACAAATGGATCATCAAAGAAGTCAACCCAGAGTTCTCACTTGAGGAATGAATGACCAGGCTCAAATTATCATACTTTGGACACATTAAACAAAAACCTAGCTGTCTGGAGGAGGCTCTAATGCTGGGAAAGAGAAGAACAGGATAACCAGCAGCAAATTGGATGGACTCGGTTGCAATGGCGATGGGTGACTGAAAGGCCTGAAGGACCAGGTTAGGGACATATTGTTATGGAGAAAATCTATCCATGTGGTTGTCAAAATTTGATACCAACTTGATGGCACATAATCAATCAATCAATCAATCAATCAATCAAATTAGTCCATTGTGTGAATAAAATTTTCTCAGGGTGCAGCTGAAAAAATACGGTTAGCAGTCAGAGTTTTGAAACCACAGTGCGTGGGATGGAATAAAGATAGCCAAAATTATACAGTTGGGTTCTTAAGAAAGAAAGGGACATTATTATTCAGACCTTTAATCCATCTCCTTTACTGCTAGAGCTACCAGGTCTGAACTGCAGAAATCCAGATAACCAGTAAATAGCAACAACAAATTATTATATCTTTGCCACTCTTTAATGATAGTCTAGATTTTTGCAGACCATAATCTTATTTACTGCTTCTTTTGTCAGTCTAGTGTCTCTCAGGTATGTTTGGATTTCAATCCCATGCTTGGTTAGGAATTATACAGACTGAAGTCTAACACATTGAAGTCACCCTTTGGAGGCAGGCTGGTCTCTCGTCTGGCAGGAATCTTTCCTATCTGAAACAAAGATTTTTGTTTCAGAGCATCTTTGTGAGCTTTTTTTTTTTTTTAATTGGAGGCATTAGGAACATAAACTGGAATTTCCTTCCTGCAAAACATGCTGTATATCCTTCAGTTATACTGCTTCATAATGTAAAAGAGGGATGAAAAGGGGGAGCTAGAAAAGAAAACTTGTATAGATAAGAAAGGGTGATATGGCTGAAAAGAGCATAATGAGGTACCAGATTGTCCTTGTCAGATTTAATTTGTCATAATTCCTTTGGGAATACATGATTATATCTTTTATTCTAAAATGCTAACAACTATGAAGGAACTTCATAATAAACCAAAGATACAAGATGAAAAAAATAAATTCTTAGAAGGTTTGGTGTTTTCTAAAAATAAGAGTCTACTCATCATAAAAAATGGAGCTCACAGGCTTAGAGTCATCATTCTTTTCTAGGAAGACTAGATCTGAAATCTGGCATGTGCAACTATCTCCTGTGTATCAGAAGGGTCTCAAATTTCATCTCATCCAGTTATATTACTGTCAATGTACTTTTAATTATGATTTCATCAGAATCAATTAACAAGATTTGGGATCATATGAGGCATATATTTGATACGCAAAGCAAAATAATCTGCACAACTGATGTTTCCTTGCAGCTGATTCTTTGTGTGTTGATAGTCAGGGGTATAGCTAGTTTATATTAAGCTACACCAGCTGTATCTTGCTAGCTTAATGGCTTCCTGCTATTTGATAACTATGAGGTGACTCCAGTTATTGACAGCACTGGCTCTCATAGCTCTTCTTACTGGAAAACCAGCAGACAAATAAACATCCTAAATTGGCAGTTTGTTGGTTTAGTAAACTATGAAGTATTAACTGGGTGATACAATGAAGATATAAAGAATCAAATATCTAATAGGATTAAATTTTTATTTCCTCCAAGGTATTGTATTTCTTTAAATAAAATTAATAAGTTGTCCAGAAGTTTTATTTCCCAGGACTATTTCACACACTTATAGAAGGCATGAATGCTGCAAGCACATTAATTATACAGTTAGCCATGGTTATTTGCAACTCATTGTGCAGGCAAAGCTAGGATTGTTTCCATTTAAGCTTGATTAAAATATAATGGTCATTTCATTTTCATTTTATTATGGTTACAAGATCAGCATTAAATATAATGGTCTTGGTCTGTTGAGCTATGGCTTATCAGACCAACTGTTTCACCTCCTCATGCCTTCTTTCTTTCCTCCCTGCTTTCTGTTATACATTTGGATGAGCTATTCCAAGGATTTAATAAAACTAGTTTTTATTTACAATATATATGAACTGGAACATTTACAACTGCAGACTAAGAATAATTATATTTTCCTTCACTCTTAAAGGCCAGAACTGGAGTTAATCTAGAAAAGCCTTTCTCAACTAGAGTTTCATGAGAGGTTGCTTGGGATTCCGCGAGAGATTGTGGGAAAAAAATTCTTTAATTTTTCATTGTGCAATGCTAGCTGTAAATATAATAATTTTTATGGAGGGATTCTGAGACTTGAAAATTATTTCAAGGATTCCTACATGATAAAAAGGTTGAGAAAGGCTGAGCTGATCTAGCATCTATATGTGGCTTAAGAAGCCAAAGCTTAAAGAACTCCAGAAGTGTTTTAAGGAAGGCCCACAAGAGAATGGAGGAGGGAAGATATAGGCATACTTTACTTAGTCTGGGAAACCATAATCATTCCAAGATCATTACTTTTTAACCAAGTCATTATGTCTGAAATGTCCTTATATGAAATCATGTTGATTTTCCAAAACATTTTGCAAAAATTTAGGCTAGAAATAATTGTATAATTTTCTATTTATTTATGTTTATATTATAAAATATAATATAAATATTTTATATTATATTTAATACATTTGACAAGCCAAAAGGTAAGCTTTTATTTTTTAAAAGGTATTTTGTTTTAATCAAGAATTTTAATCCGGACATCAGTAATGCATATGCATATAGTTATTGATGGACTTTTTACAGTATGTGTTAACACAACTGATTTGTTTCTAAGATCAAGGCATGGGAGAATTCTATTTTATTTAGCTATAGTGACACTCTGAGATTTGATAAAAATATCAAAGATATTTAGCCATAGAGAAATGATTATGTTCTTAATAGATATATTTACTTTACTTGGAATGTGGAAATTATATTACACACACCAAAACAGGCACATAATCTAAGAAACATCTGTTAGATTGTAACAGCTTTGATTTAAATTGGAATTCCTACATTTGAAATTCTATTACGCCAACCTATTTCCCCACATGCAGCTGATACCAAAACTATGATGTTGGAAGAGCTTCAAATATGTTTATGGTGGAAGATAAAATGAGAGCTGCTAAGAATCTGAATAACCCTCAATGCACCAAATATATCAGCTACTTCAAGAGCTAATCTGGATACATTTCTTCCTATTGTGAACACATGGGTTAAAAAAGGGATGAACAGCAAATACTGCTTTTTCCTGGGTCTGACCTGACATTTGCTGCCAGAAGTACATTTGGAGATGTTCCATTTTTTCATTGTCTAAAATACTCCAACCAGCAGATCTGACCACTCTGTAAAACACACATTTCAGGCAGTAAGAGAATAACTGAGAGAGCCAATTTGGTCTAGTGGTTAAGGTGCTGGGCTAGAAACCAGGAGTCTGTGAGTTCTAGTCCCACCTTAGGCATGAAAGCCGGTTGGGTGACCTTGGGCCAGTCCCTCTCTCTCAGCCCAACTCACCTCACAGGGTAGCTGTTGTGGGGAAAATAGGAGGAGGAAAGAGTAATAGGTATATTCACCATCTTGAGTTATTTATAAAAATAATAAAGGTGGGATAAAAATCAAATAAACTATATATTTAATTCTCCTATCGATTTTAAAAGTGTTTTAACTTCAGAGATTTTTGTCCTTAGTATTTTGAACATATTCCAGAAAATGATTAAATGGAAGACAAAGAAGAACACTTCTACATGAAAACATAAAAGCCTGTAGATTTAAATTTGATTCATATTGAGTAGCTAAAGGTATTGGCTCAGAATACAACTGTAATGCATTTGTATCTCTCTTTTCCACAGTTATCTAAATACTGTCAGGTTTTAAAACAGGCTACATTAACTCTGCATTTGTGCTGGGCATTCGGAATGGAGCTGAAGCTTGCTCAGCTATGTCATTTTTTTATGGGTTTGGCAGCTGGAAAGGATTTAGTTGCTGATATGTCTGCTTTTTTTCTATTGCAGCTTTCTCAGATGGATATAATACAAGGCAAAAGACGACTGACTCAAACGTAGTAAAGGCATTAAGAGGCAGGGACAGAATTCAAATAATGAGACAAAAAGGAAAATGGAAGGATTCAAAAGATAAACAACTTGTTTTGCATCAAAGCAATTAGATCTGACAATTTAGAATTCATTGGCATTACACTGAAATTATTCCATTTTGTTTTTAGAATATTTTAAAAAAGGAAGTGGGTGATTTTTAAATGTTAAAATAGAAGATAATTTCGAGATTAGGACACTTTAAAATTGGTACAGCAATAGTAGCAATACAATCATGATCTGGTTAATGGTCTAGCAAAAAGCAAACTCATGTTTTTATATGCTAGGAAATTCAAACTGGGGAGCTCCTATTATCAAAAAATCCTTGGTGTTCCTCAGCTTCATGTTTTGTGTTTTATATTGATTAAATGCTTATCATTACTAGGTCATCTAGCACTTTTATTGAACTGATCATGTTGTAATTTCATTATATAATTTATGTGTTTGACTTTTAGATATTCTAGGACACCAAAGGTCTGTGAACCAGTAAACTTTGTTGAATATAGTGCACACTATTTTTCAGTATGATTTCATTTTTAGACTTTACTAATAAAAAGTCTCAATGTATTAGTAAAGGCTACGGAAATATCTTTCATAAACTGCTGTGTTGTCATTATATTTCCACCATAATGCTTCATTTGGCTTCAATAGGATCCCTGTGATGATCATCATGGATCATTTCTAGATCTTTTCATCATCCTGCTAATAACATTGTTAACTTTTTATCTCAAAAATTAATTTCTCATAAACATTGATTAACACACTGAAGAACCAATGTGGAATCAAAAAAGAGAGTATTTGACAGGTAGGAAAAATTGTTATTTTTCTTTAGGTCTGCAGGCCGCAACAACTTAACTTTACATAATGTTTTCACTTAGTTTTTATACCAGTTATCATAATATAATTTTATCATGACCTGCATTTTTAAACTACACATTTCTTCTGAGCTATATTTATCCATGGATTTTTATATCTGGTTGTACATTAAAAATAATCCATATCTAATAATAAATTATTGAATACTCACTAATGAAAAATATACTATACAGACAATATTTGCCATATAAAATTTATATTCAATGTATTGCAATGATTTGCATTTATAGTTTATTCCATTTGAATACCTGATTCATCACATGGATTTCTTGTTCAGATGTTTGGCTCTCCTTATGTGGTCAGTGTTCCAGCAGGAAAATGAGAAGAGGGGACTTAAATCTCATACATCACTACAAACAAACAAACAGATAAACAAAAACATTTTAAGCATGATCAAACATTGCTAAGTGTATTCCATTTCTGAACCCTTCCATTTTTGTCTAAATACACACCAGTAAAAGCTTTATTTTTCAAGAATACATTATGATAATGCTAAAGAGAAAGGTTTCCCCTACAAATATTTCTGGAGCTTCAGCTATTTTCTTGTTATCAGTTATAAAATCATATAATTTTATTAATAGCTTGACCATCAATGGTATATTTATAGCTTTATAATCAGTATTTCATTTCTTCAAAAGTTTTTAAATAAAGGAAAGGAGAAAAGTAAGAGTACAAAGTATTCTTATTACTAGTGCTGCTGCAGTTACTATTGTCAGTATTACAGTAATGTTTAAGGAATATTAGTAAAAACAAAGTATAAGGTTTTTTGACTACACAGGATAACCTTTCATTGTACAGATAAGAAGGCTGGACAATTCTCACCAGCTATAAATTGTCAAGTTCTTCATAAAGATTTTTAAGATCTGTTCTTGTAATGGGAACAAGGAATGAATTGTTCGCAGCATGAGAAAACCAAGGTTATTTTTCATCAATTCCTCTCCTTCCATAGTGGATCTGAACTGATCTAACATTATTGATCTGATCTAGTAATCTGTTTTATACTTGGCACCATGTAAAAATTCAAGAGAACAGTCCCTGCTCCAGAAAGGGAGGAAGGAAGGAAGGAAGGAAGGAAGGAAGGAAGGAAGGAAGGAAGGAAGGAAGGAAGGAAGGAAGGAGAAAGTGGACTCATACTGAAATAATCAGCCTGTTTAGGTTAAGGCTTAGCTGTACTGAAGAATGGGAAGAAATGAATTTAGTTCGTACTTCAATACAAACTTATCTAATCTCCCTTTTTTTAACCAAATCACATGCCAAAATTTGGTTGGATAATGATGGTAATGGGATGATGATCTGGCTGTTATTGCTACTGTTATTATTATTATTATTCCCATCTCTATGCCCATAGGCATTCATGACAGCTACTAGGGAATAGTCTGTACAAAATGGCATATATTCATAAAAGTCATATACAAAAATATTATATTAGAGAAAATTATTTGCAAGATCTGGAGAAGGCAGATTATAAACAAAAATGCATGAATGTGGATCAATGTGCAATAATAATATATACTATTTTAGAACAAACTTTAAAAAAAATCTTAAGATCAATGACTCAGAGTTGACAAATTCATTAAAATGAGAAACTGAGAAAAAACTAAGTTGGCAGATACACGAATAAGAAACTAAAACTGACACATTCATCCATCCTAACTGCACTGCTTCGTGGTATAACAAAATGATCTGACAGGTTTGAGAGCTGAGTTTGAACTGCTAAGAAGGAAGTCACCCTTTCCTGATAAAGCCAGGAATGAGCCTCTCTAAGGACTGGTAAAAGACACATTGCCTGACAGAGAGAAAGTGGTGGATTAACCTAACCTTATTCTACACTTATGTAGCCTTTGACTGATCAAAGTTAAGTTAGTGTAGCAAGGTTGTTTCTTTTGTGCATAGGAATGTGTACTTTAAATAAAGACTCGTTTTCCATCTCTAAATCCTTATCTTCTGCCTGCTAATAACCTCAGTTTTGCATTTTATAGAGCTGTGCAAAGCATTCAAAGGATCGCTTTGGGAAGTGCATTGGCATGAGAGAAGCAATCCTTCCCAAAGTGCTGCTACTTGGCATGGCTGTTGCTTCTAGGAGTTTCTAGGGTTGTCTGCATATATGTGTGCATGCATAGGCGGTACTTCTACTGGGACTGCCTGCAAACCAGTGATGCATGCATTTACAAACAAGGGAAATCCCTCAAAGCAGCCATGTCAAGTCATTTGGAGGAGGCTTCTGGTGTGAGTCATGGCTGACTAAAGACCTCTCTGTGAACGAGCAGACATGATGACCTCTGTGAAGAACAAAAGACCAGCAAGTAGACTGGTCCTTTGAATCTCTCTGGAGAAGGAGATATAGGGAGATCACCTACAAGTGCTCTGAATGGCAGCTCCTTGCAAGGAGACCATAAAGCAGCAGTCTCCCATGGATTTGAGCACCAGGAGCTGAAGGAGATGACATCTTTGCTCTCAGCAGTGGCAGAGCCTAATAAAGGCACTAAGCCAGCTGAACTGGCAAAAAGAAAAAAAAAAAGGATTTTGATTTAAGAAAGTTTTAAATGGATTGGGAGACCAGAGAGATTTGAATATTGGTTATTTTTGCTATATGATCTGAAAAGTATATAATTACATAATATACTCATGGAAAATGACTGAAATGGAACTAAATCCATATTAGGAATTGAGGCTTGATGAAGGTTGCAAATGGATGCTAGACGGAACTAAAGGACCAGGCAGAAAAGAGTTAAAATGGCTAAGCTGGCTATTACTTTTTCTTATCTTAAATAGTTTTTTGAAACATGGACTGAGATATTAACTAATATCTCATAAAGGATACAGATTTCAATGGATACACTTTTAGAAGATGATGAGAAAAACTTTTACATGACAGACTTTATAGAATTTGAAGGCATGGAAGACAACAAAATCTAGACTACCAAAATGGAAATAGAAAAGACAAATCAAGAAAAGTATCTGGACATGGAACAGCTGCACCAAGAAATCCTGGATGATACCTCTTTATGGGACTTACAAAGTAGACTGGTGAAAGCTTTGAAGGTGCCTTTTAAATGCCAAAGAATGTAGAAAGATCAAATCCTCCGATGGCATAGGAATCATTTAAAGGTCAAGATTGTGCAGAGCAAAAATAAGGAATATAAATTTGGACTATTTGACCAGGGATAAACTATTTGTCTGATATTTCTGTTAACCTAATTTACTTTTTTCCTAAATTAGACTGGAAAGATGATGATTTCTGGATTGTGTATAGATAAAAATAAGGATATGGGAAGAAGAGTTATTTATTTGTAACTTTTAAAAAGGGTGAAAAATTACTATATTAGCTTATGCTCAGTGTGATGAAGGGTGGAAGCCATTTCTTTATTATTGTATTTGTTGTCTTTTTCTTTTCTTTTCTTTTCTCTTCTATTTTTTCTCTTTCTTTTCTTTTTCTTTTTTCTTCTAGTTTAGTTTGTATTCTAATAAAAAAATATTGCAATTTTTACTACATTTATTAAAAATCGCAATAAAATTATTGCTTCAAAGTGTTGAGGATGCTATGCATAGCCTTAATATTTAGTAAATCCAATGGCATGGATTTAGAGGTTTCTTCTTGTAGATCATCACCATCTTCTTGTAGGCATCCCACCACTATAATGCCTTTCCCTCCTTACTATGTCCAGACTTTAAAAGATCGATGTGGCTTCCAGCACTCATGCTAAATGAAGTGGGAACAGAGAATTAATCTTAGCTCTTGAGTACAATTAATTACCAATTCATATGGAGATGTTAATCATCATTCATGATAAGGTTGAACAAAAGTCTTCAGAGAAAATACAGATTTTGATCAGAAATTTTAAAGGAAGTGAAAAAGAGTTGCCCTAGTGAAGAAATAAGCATTATGTATAAGCATGTGAGAAATAAGCATTACAGACAAGGATATATCAGTATACAAAGGTGTAGATATGGAAGGATATTGAGAGTTTTAAAAGCATTTGGGCTATTCATTAGAGTAGACAGGAAGCTGGGACAGAGATTTAATTAGGGTATCATATGATCAGAGTGACAAAAGAGGTGAATTATTTTGGCAGCAGAATGCTGAACCAAAGTAATCATATTAGTGAGCTTAGCAACATGAGACAACAGAACAGATAAAAATCACTCAGATGTGAGGGATCTAAAAAAATGATATAGCCAATAGAAAATAAAAATAATTCAGCAGAGATATGACAAAACACAAGTGTACACGGTTGTGCATATCCCAGGGAAAACTATTAAAGGTGAAATTTAGGGGATACAATTCTTTTTTAATCATAATTCTATAGACCACTTTTTCTCTACAAAGCTCAAGGCAGCAAACATAGGATTACCCTTCATTTTGTATTCATAACAATAGCCATGTGAGTAAGAATAAGATAAAAGAAAGTAGCAACCCCAAAGTCACTCCTTGAATTCTGCAATCAAATAGGGATTTTTACCTGGGTCTGTCTAGTCCCAAGTCTAACAGTTCTATGAACTTTAATGTATTTTAGGAACAGCAGACATAAGTACATAAAAGAGCACAAAGTGATGGAGAAAGTTAAGAGACATAAAAATGTTTTACATTCTATATGATCAGAGTTTTAAATAATAAAGAACACTATAACCACATTCAGCATTTCTCTTCAAACTTTCAACATCAGTTTAGGGAGATTGCATGGAGAAGGAGAGGACAGGGATGAAGCATGGATCTGTATTTCTTGCTCCTTAGAATTTTATAACTCTTAAATAGGGCAAGAGTGAAGACCTGATGTACACATTTCATTTCCTGTTAATTTGTTTTTATCAAACTGAGCATGAGGAGTTGAATATCTAAGTCTGATGAACTCAGCTAAATCTGATTTTTCAAGGTTCTTCACAGTCATGGACATTCCAAGCAACAGCATAAATGTATAAAAAGACAATCAAGAAAAAAATAGAAAAATCAGGAAATGATATTAAATTATAATTAAAAATGCTCCTGAAACTTGTACTGTAAAAGTCTTAGTACCACCATCCACCAGACATTTAAAATAGTTTAATCCCATTCATGAGAATTAATGTCTGGATTCATAGATTGCGAAGGGGCTGAAGACCATTTATGCTAACCCTTTATCATAGCACCAGGGCATATACCTGTCTTTTCCTGAAAAAAAACAGGGAAAACATATATTTGTCTGCTACTTTATGATCTGAGAAAACAGAAGAGGCAGAGTTTTGCCACAAGATGGTGGTGGTAGTGATAATGATGATAATTGGCACTCCACTTAGAAAAATCTCTATCTTTGAATAGGAAGATGCTATTAAATGAAAGATTTATTCTACTATTATCATTCTATTATTCTATTTGATCATGAATAAGAGGGCAGACCTCAGGTGTATCACCAAGATCTGGATGGGTGCCACCATGACAACCATGGATTTGTCCCAGGTGATCACAAGCCAGAATCAGGTTAGATTTGTTTTTTTGTTTTTTTTAATCCCAGAGTGAGGCATGATCTGAGGTAGGCAGCAGTTCTATCAGTCCCTTGTTGTGGTTATGCACTGATGTCCAGCCATGAAATACCACTGTTATGGGAGCTGCACTGGCTGACAGTTAGCTACTAGGTACAGTTCAAGCCAGTTACTGTCACTTTTAAAACCTTGCATAGCTCAGAACCTGGTTATCACCATTACCAGATTCTTTAATTTGAATTTTATGTCCAGTAAGATCTGTTTTTTGAAATTGGCACCAATGAAAGAATGCCAACATAAGGGACTCAGGTTCAAGTAATGCTCTCCCTCCTTTGGAAAAGTTAACCCCTGGATATTTGTTCTACCCCTTTCTTACTACATTTCCAAGAGCCACTAAAAACACAACTTTTCAAAAAGGCCTTTAAGGAGAGGTACACCTGAAGAGTGGCACATTGTATTCATTGATCATAACAATATTAATGGATTACTGTTTTTAAATTTTCTTATAACAATATTGTAAGCTGTTCGGAGTCTCTAAAAATGAAGTGGCATAAAAGTTGTAGAAGTAACTAATAAGATTTATTTATTTATTTATTTATTTTTAAAATTTTGACACCACCCATCTCACACGAAGTGACTCTGGGCGGTTTACAATAAAGCTAAAAATAAATACAAATTAAAATATACATCAGTATGTTTACTGATGACAAAACCCAATGCTAGATATTTAGAAAATTTTAGCAAGTGCATTTTCTCAGCATAGAAAAGGACAGCCTCCTACTATTTCCTCTTAACAAAACCTGTTGAAAGTAAACATATCCAGTCCAGAAGTGGGGTGGGCATAAGCATATCTTTATTTACATTGTAACTTCCTGAAAAGAAGACCCAGAGAAAACTAACAGCCATACTCTAAGTAGTGGAACTTTGCTAGCTGAGTGAACATTAGCAGCTAAGCCAACAGTATAATCATTTAACCATACAACTTCAGGAAGACCTATTGACACACATTATGAAAGAATTACATTCTCCCTTTATACTACAACATCCTGATGTCATTTTCCTCTGCCTACCCACCTCCCACAACTACAGTTAGTAATGAATAAGCAAATATGCAACATTCAGACACTTTTTCTACATATTATCCATTTTGGCCTTAAAGAAAGGTCTTAAATAAAAATGATCATTAAACAAGATCTCTGGGTGCTTTAATAAGACTGCTAGAATTCTCTCTGATGCCCCCTCTCTGATCTGTCAAAGACAGATCCAGTGATTAATTAATTTCTGATGAATAAATTACATTATTTATTTGGTACAGTTGAGATACAAGATTTTTCTTCTTTATCAAATGATTAAACTATTACATGATCATTCTCATGCAGAATTTATTCTTATATTCAGTACAAGCAAAGCTTAGGAAAGAAAAATTGGCATTACAAATCACAGAAGGAATTACTTTCTCTTTTGAGCCATTACTGATGCATATCTCTTTATACAGCTGATATTTAAATATAAGATATTTTCTCCATTCCTGTTTGTTTATTTATTTTGCCTGGAAAGTGTTGCAAGTTTTCATAAACTTATGCAAATATTATTAGCTAAGACAGAGGAGTCTTTGTAGTGTGCACAAATCAGAATCTATAGAGTCAAAGGCTTGCAAGGACATGATATTGTATGAAATCAAATCTTTATTACAGTCATAGACCAGCATACATAATATTGTATAAAGTCAGAAAAGCCTCAGATACTATTTCTTTCAGACTTTCACAGTTCTTAGATATTGAGTTCTATTCTGTTCCAGAAACCTTTTCCCCCAATACATATATCATCATCAACCACCTTTCAAACTAACTTTGACTTTGGATTTTTTTACCTGAAGATACAGTTGTGGCTTTACTTATTTAAGATACTTTCAGTAGAAAGTTCTGAAGAAATGGCTATCTCTCATCATTTGGAATCTACATGAAGGTTTAGGACATAGCAAATGATACCGTTACCATGGTAACTATCTATCACCCTGACATTCTATCTCAAGATTTGAAATATGTTTAAATGGACCCCCCACAACCCTCCTTGCAGAATCCACCCAAGCAATCCATAACATTCGTTGTGTGTTGATTTGTGACTTATGGCCTGATTCAACAAATTCAATTTTGACATTTTTTACTGAGTAGGCTGGAGTAACTGACAACTATCCACAAGCTAACCATATTGACAGACATAAAGATAATTTTATAACTGGCAAACTGTCTGCCAGGGGAGTTTGCTAAATTGCCAGATGTCAGTCAGAATATTTGTGCTGCTGCTTTGCTTTTGAGTCCTTTAATTGTCGTTTTAGAACAGAAGGCATGACAACACACTTCACTTCAGTTGCTAGCTATGGTGTTCTGTGCCCTACAAACATCACAAGAGGACCTTATCTACCTGGCATCCATCACAATCAAAGTAACATTTTTAGTCAATAACTGTGTTCTTGTGATATCTGCCAGTCTCCTATATTCTTTTGGAGCATCCCAAGGTAGTGGCTCATGGCTGATGCATGTTTATAATTTGGGACAGACACAACTATGATGATCTGAAATTTTTAGAATAGCCATGACAAATCACATAATCCAGAAATTACTATCTTATTTTATTGCAAAGAAGGGTATGTTACTTTCAGGATCACTTACTATTTGGGGGGAAAATGCTGAAGGAAATAGTCTTCACTGAGAATATACTGTACTTCCAAATAAGCATGCATAGAAGAGAGCTGCACTACTGTTTTCCTGCAAAAATGGTAAGTCCTATAGATTTCTTAGGAAAATGGGATTCCCAAAATTTGTCCTCATGGGAAACCTATACCGAGGATAGGAAGCCACAGTCAGAATGGGACATGATGAAACAGACTGGCTTCAGGTTGGCAAAGGAGCGAGACAAGACTGTATACTCTCTTATTTATTCAACCTACATGCTGAATATATATTGAGGGAAGCTGGACTGGAAGGAGATGAGCATGGTTTTAAAACTGGAGGAAGAAACATCAATAGCCTATGCTATGCTGAAGACACTACTTTGATAGCTGAAAATGCAGATGATCTACAAACTCTACGAATGAAAGTCAAGAAGCACAGAGAAAAAAAATGGGACTAAGATTAAGTATAAAGAAGACTGGTGTATCTGTATGGTCACTAAGAGTCAGTATTGATTTGAGAGCAAATAATCAGTCAATCAAAGCCTATAGGTGACAACTAAATTGAAGTGAAGGGAGCTTACTTGCATTATTTTTACATATGTATACATTATGCTATTCCCTTTAAGGTTAAGCAATGTTCTGCAAAGCTCAGAAAAAGAGTAAGAAGTAAGAAGCAAAAGAGATTAGGAACAGGAAATAAGAGAAATGGAAAAGAAATATAACTAAATTAATTTACATCAACACTAATCACTATCCATATTTTTCTATTCTTGCTGATTCGTACACTGTCTTTTGTTCTTTAAAGTTATTAGCTATTTCTTTTTGAGGATCTCATCAATTCTTTGAAATGTGATACTTTTAGTTACCCTTCCTCTCAAACTATCCATTCTTCCTTCATATATTTGTTTTGCTGTTCAGTCCTTATTCATTATCTCTTTATGCCCAACTCCCCCCATCCAACTCCTTAATTTGCTTTCCTTATTCTGGTATCTCACTTTTCTGTTTCTATTGTTATCATGTTCCTCCATTCTCTGTTGTTAACAACATTTAATAACTTGTCTGCTATTCATTAAAGCATACCATAGTTTTGGGGGGCTTCCAAAGGGATGTGGCATTCTAAGAGTTTCATTAATTTTAATGAGTCAGCTTCTTCTAAAAGTAGTGGCATTGTTTCACAGGTTCATACTGGAGAGTAAGTTGTACAATCAAATCCAAATAGTTGATTTTATCTAAATCATTTTAGATCTATTATTTTTTTCTGTTTGACCAAACTGGAAATAGTTTTTGCTGTTGCTAACAGTCTTAGTGAAAGTAATACTATACAGTGTATATCAGTAAGTTTTGGTTCTGTGCCTCACATATCTCATATTTTCAAGCTTTAAGCATAGTTCCAGTGCTTTATCTTGTAAAGAAATTATTTTCTCAATAGTAGTCCTAAAATTACTAAGTGATGCCTTATTTATGGTAAAAACTATTTATCTTGTTAAAGTTGCCTTGTGGATTTGGCTGATGGCAAGCAAGCAACACGCCCCATCTAAAAGATATGGATATTGAAATATTGAACATGGTGGGCATGAAAATTGTATGGTACTTTCACAGCATGTATAATTTTGGAAGACCCAACATTCCAAATCTTCCAACTCAATGTTTGTACATGGGACAGCTGCTAATGATGCAATGTAAGTTGTAATATAGAGTGTGATGTTTGTTAGAATACTGTTAAGTTAGAGGGTTACTTTTGTAATATTTCTGATAAAAGAGGATAAATTGGCAGATCCTTTGCAGTTGGAACTGACAGGCTTTAGATTAAGTGGTCTTGGTATGCAACAAATTGTTAAAGGACAAGAAGCTGCTTATAGTTGCCGAACTGGCTTCTATTAGGTTCATTACAGCATCTGTGGCCATCAGGGGTTGAAGCAACCCATGTGTGATTCTCTTTATTGCTCTACTGCTTTTTAAATTGTGGGAAATATCTTTTCAGGATTGCTTTGCTACCTCTTTTCTTTGGAAACATTTCTATTCTTTATACAGTAGCTACCTTTTCCATAATAAAATGCTCCCAGCCAAGACCATTTCTGAATCCAGTTCAGAACAGTTCTACCTTACAAGATTTTTTAAAAATGCTTCTCTTTCTCTCAGCATTTCTGTAAACAATCCACTGGAATTGCTTTTCTGTGGGATGCACAATCGTTGTTGAGATAAATGATTTAATTACTATGTATTATCGTCATTCAAGGTCAGGGTGATAATGTCACGCAAGAGAAAAATTATGCAAATAGTATTCATTTTAGTGTAAAATGCCGTTGAATTGCATTTTTGCTGGCATATCTTGCTAGAGACTGACAATCTACCATTCTTTGGCAGAACCCTGATAGTTATTGAGAAGCTCAACCATAATGGCTTGCATGTGCATAGAATTTTATTTTTATTTTTTTTAGTTTCATTCTAACACCTTGCCTAATATATCTAATATGTTATTGTCTTCTAAGAAAGAAGCATGGTAGTCTGGAAGGAAAAAAAAACCCAGAATGGTAGCTATCCCTACTTATTACCATTGAGGTACATGATCTGGCTGACAATTTCTTTCATAGACTATGAACTAATTTATTTTATTAATAAAAATGTACACTTTCCTATAAGGAATCACCATTTCACCTCCTAACAATTCAGAATATTCCATCTGGTTTTATATGAATGAAAATAAATAGTACATTGCAGATGATTAAATATATTCAATGTCCTCATATTCCTTATAATTATACTGTATGATATGGATAGGTAAAGGTAAAGGTTTCCCTTGACATTAAGTCCAGTCGTGTCCAACTCTAGGGGGCGGTGCTCATCTCCGTTTTAAAGCCGAAGAGCCGGCGTTTGTCCGCAGACACTTCCGTGGTCATGTGGCCGGCATGACTGAACGGAACGCCGTTACCTGCCCGCCGAAGCGGTACCTATTAATCTACTCACATTTGCATGTTTTCGAACTGCTAGGTTGGCAGGAGATGATATGGATAGTTGCACTGAAAAGCAAGTTAATAATAATTCAATATTAGAGTTCAAAGCATTGCTATAAAAATATCAAATAAGCTATTATTATTGGAGAAAGGTTTTCACCTATTCCCAAAATGGTGAAACAGTCACAGTGAGGCATCAGTTGATCTAGGGAGAAGCTTGGGATACAGTCAAGACATGTGCAAGTGGTATTCCACACAAGAGATATTTCATAGTTAGTTTTCTGTCAATCAGTGAGGTTCAGCTTCTGATGACTACATAGACAAATGCTTGCTATACTGACCTACCTTTAGTAATAACTTGTAATGCTTCTAAGGACTTCTAGTAATTTCATTGATGTTGCCTTTATATCTTATATTTTGTCTTCCTCTTCTTTCTCTTCCACTCTCCTGAACTATGCAGACTATAATTTCTTCCACTCCATTCTCTGCTCACATATCATATATATCCAGAGACCTGCTTGCTGAACGTCAGTTCAAGGAAACATCCAGTCTTTGTTTAGTTTGTTTTTCCATCCCATGGCATTTTTAATAACTCTCTCCAAATAGAACATGTCTGTCTTCTTTATCACACACATTCTTGGTACCAACTTTCATAGCGATATATTGCCACTGACAAGACCATTGTTTTAACTAATGGTCTTTGTGGTTATAGAAATATCATTTTATTTCATGGTTTTATCTAACTTTGTTTTTGCCTTCAGCCCTAGATTAAACTAATCTTTACTTTTCTAGTTAACTGTCCATATTTATTTATTCCTGACCCCATATAACAAGCTATATTGTGCCTTCACTTCATCATCATTTATGTTGACACTAGCTTTGTCTTCTTAATGCTTAACATTAATTCAGATTTTTTTTCTTTCCATATTTATTTTTGTAAAGAAATTTATTTTAGAAGATTCTAAATCTTACTTTTCGCTAACAAAATGGCATTTTCTGTATAGGTCAAACTTACTTGTAGTTTAAAACAATAGTGAGAAATCTGTGGCCCAAGTCCATGTACGGCCCCACAAAACTCCTTTCATGGCCCTGTAGCAAAGTTTAGTAACATAATTGCCCAAAACCAGTGACACAATTTTCTACCATTTTGAGATAGAAGCACATCAAAATTGTGATATATTCTGTAAAGTAGAATTAACATGGTGTTTAAAATATTGTTTAGAAGTCAATTCCTGAAACCCTCCTGAAAAGAGAAAATTACAGCAGCCTGCATGCACAAGCCTCCAACCTTACCATGATAAAATCCTGTCCATTGTTGAATTGTTCTATTCCCCCCCCCCAAAAAAAATTAAGAAGCAAATGTTTGTTCAACCACACTTTCCAAAAAAAAATATTGACTATGTAATGTATATCAACTAACATTTTGTGTAAGAAAATAATAATTTGGATCTCTATTTTAAATGTTCCAAAAGTACAATGTTCCAAAAGTTAAATCTAATATGTATTTATTCTCTTTTGAGAAAGGAAATACCAAGAGAACTTGGAAATTTCCTCTTGAGAAGTGTTTTGGTTTTTTCTTCCTCTTCTCTTCCTCCCCTCCCCTTCTTTTTCTTCCTTGTAACTCAGCTTTCCTGTACAGAAAATAAGGTAGTTTTGTTGTTCAAGTTGCTACCCTTGGCAAAGTTAGCATCATGCTATCCATAGCAAGTGCTTTGAGCAGAGAAACCAAGCTCAGTCAGGAAACCAACAGCAAGAAAGGATTCAATCATCTTGGTGGTGCTGCCTAATCAAGTGTTAATGTAGCACCAATAAAATATATTTATGTCAAAATAAAATTGTCCTGAAAACTAGGAGGCATGATTAAAAGCAATTATTCCAATGAGCATGTACTCTTTATGGATCATTAAAAGGCCATTCATTTTCATACTATAGTAAGCAAGAGCTCTCAAATGCCAGATATAATCTCAAATGCCAGATTGATCGTATCATGATCAATATAGAATTGAATATCACTGTTGAGTCATTTCCATGCTTCCATTGGCTGGAAGAATTAAGTGTAGTCTTACTGGAAAGTTGTGTGCTTTAAGTCCATCACATACATGCATTTTGTAATCTGGTATCTAGTTAGAAAATGATTGCCCTGTGAGTGAATAATTCTACGTCCCTGATTTGTGTAAGGGACCCTCCTGAGCAGATATTTCCTCTGGCTATTTTTGGTTTTTTGAAGGGACAGTTCTGAAAAAAAATCCACATAACCCCTACATGGTAGCAAAATGATACTAAGAATTCAAATTCTTTGCTGCTATTTAGTGGTTGCCTGGACTTCTGCAGTAACTGGTTATATGTAGAAACTGAGAAGAACAGTACAGGGTCCAGATAGACAGTGAGAGCAGGGGAAACTGTGTTGTGTCATCTGGCAGCCTTATGGTCTGCTTGCCTGCTTGTTACCTGAGGAAAATAGCTTCAGTGCAGAATCTGTCTTTGCCTCTGTCCTTCCAAAAGAAGCCATCTACTTAGGATTTCATCAATACTGTGGCCCTGGGCTTTAAAAAGAACACCATCCTCAAGGCTTGTCACCACCACCACCCTCATCCTCCTGCCCCAGCAAGATTGAGAAGGAGAGAAGCACTTGGCTGAGGAATATCATGAAAGAGAAGGAAAAGGTGCTGTACCATCTGGCTGCCTGGCTGTCTGTCTATTTTCTTGCCCTCAGTGGAAAATACCTCTCCCACAGGAAACAACTTTGTAAGTGACTTCCAAAAGAGCTGTTCCATGGGCCTGAGCTTGCCTCACTTTTATTTTTACATGTTTATACAGACACCAGGAAGTAAAAGTCAATGTCTTGATTGATCTGTTGAATATGAGTACAGCTGAGGCAGTGTTCATTATTGTTCCTAAGCATCCGCTTCTCTCTTGCAGAATCATATTAGTCCCTTTGCTTAAAAAGATGAGTGATAAACTTGACAACCTGTGACCCATTGGGTCATCATTTCAGAGGTATTTCCTTATTAAAAAGGGAAACAGAATGACCACAGGAGAGCAAAAAAGCAGTGTGAGTGGGAGCAGCTTCCAACTTCCTGCAGCTTCCCCACTGAATTTCCTTGTGGGACGCTGGCAGGGAGCATTGGAAATCATTTTTTCCTCTCTCCTTTCCTTCCTTCCTTCCTTCCTTCCTTCCTTCCTTCCTTCCTTCCTTCCTTCCTTCCTTCCTTCCTTCCTTCCTGTTATGAAACTATCCAGCTTTTGATCTACAAGACAGGTGCTTTTGAAGATATTTCAGCTATGAGAGCCTTGCCTTTCTGTCATATTGGAGTTTTTTTATCATGTAGTTTCCTGGCTATGGAATGCACTTCTTTGGGAGCTATGTGTGGCCTCCACTCTATCAGATTTTATAAAATATGTAAAAAGTTTTAACAGACTTTTAATTATTAAATTATTCTAATATCTATTTTAGTATAAATGTAATTTAGATTTTTAACTTTTTATATTCTGTTTTTTGTTTTTTTCAATTTGTGAGCCTTCTTGAATTGAAAGGCATAGTATTAAACAAATAAATAAGCCATGATTCTAATGGCATGGCACATACAGTATGTGTCTGATATAGATATGTATTGGATACAGATATGAACAAAGTGGGATCATGTCTACTAAAAGGAAACCATTAAATAAAAAGAACTGTTATGGTACAATTGGTTTTTATATTATGGTCACAACTCCGTGGAATTAAATAATTCAATTCAATTTGTTACATTATAGAATTTTCTCTTGCCCCTTTTGAGATACTGATTCCCTACAGTTTCTCTTACTATAGATTTTCAATACCCTCGGAATATATGATGTTCTGTGTCCTTCTACAACATCTAATCAAATAGATTTTCTAGCTTTTGAGATTCTTCAAGAGGGACCCTAGGAAAACCAAAATCCTTTATCATATTTGTATTCTCCCTGCTGTGATTGTAGTATTTTGAAACAGTCCCAATGTGATAAAGCAATGGTCATATGTCTAGCAACTGTATACAATCTCAACTGGTTTGCAAGCTTACTGGTGGCATTATATACTCTGGAAAACCAGTCTGGCCTTGTAAGTCACTCATTTGATTTATTGGAATAATTCCTTACACAAGTCCATACCTGAAATAAGAAGATACATACTTGTTTCTTTTTCCTGCACTCCTTTCCTACAGAATGGTAGAGTAATCTGGATTTAAGCAGAAAGACATAATCATGATAGACTGGCTTCATGCATCTTATTATTGATGAACAATGAGTTCCTGCTTTAATTAAATAAGATCAGTTGAAGCAGAAAAATAAAATTAAATTGCAATTTCTTTTTGAGTTCACATTTCAGCATTAATACCTGGGTCTACAATGGACCTTCAGCAAAGGGTCGTTACGTCAGGGTGCTGGAGCTTGAGCACCTCAATGATGCCATGAGCTAAACCGTGAAGGGCCACCCAAGATGGGAAGGTCATGACAGAGAGGTCAGATTACGATCCCTGGGGAAGGTAATGGCAACCCACCCAGTATTCTTGCCGTGAAAACTAAATGGATCAGTACAACCAGAGATATGATGGTATACCATTGGAAGATGAGACCCCCAGGTCGGAAGATGGTCAAAATGCTACTGGGGAGGAACAGAGGATGAGTTCAACTAGCCCCAGACGTGATGATGCAGCTAGCTCAAAGCCGAAAGGAAGGCTAGCGGCCGACGGTGCTGGTGGTGCACGGCGAATCTGATGTTCTAAGGATCAGCACACCATTGGAACCTGGAATGTAAGATCGATGAGCCAGGGCAAATTGGATGTGGTTATTGGTGAGATGTCAACATTAAAGATCGACATTTTGGCCGTCAGTGAACTGAAATGGACTGGAATGGGCCACTTCACATCAAATGACCACCAGATCTACTACTGTGGACAAGAAGACCACAGAAGAAATGGAGTAACCTTCATAATTAATAGTCAAGTGGCTAAAGCAGTGCTTGGATACAATCCAAAAAACGATAGAATGATCTCAATTCGAATTCAGGGCAAGCCATCTAGCATCACAGTGATCCAAATATACACCCCAAACACACATGCTGAAGAAGCTGAAGTAGAGCAGTTCTATGAGGATCTGCAACACCTACTGGACAACATGCCTAAAAGAGATGTTATTTTCATCACAGGAGACTGGAATGCTAAGGTGGACAGTCAAATGACACCTGGAATTACAGGTAAGCATGGCCTGGGAGAACAAAACAAAGCAGGACACAGGCTGATAGAATTTTGCCAAGACAACTCACTCTGCATAACAAACACTCTCTTCCCACAACCTAAGAGACGGCTTTATACATGGACTTCACCAGATGGACAACACCAAAATCAGATTGACTACATCCTTTGCAGCCAAAGGTGGCGGACATCTATACAATCGGTAAAAAAAAAGACCTGGAGCTGACTGTAGTTCAGATCACGAACGTCTTCTTGCACAATTTAGGATCAGTCTAAAGAGATTAGGGAAGATCCACAGATCAGCTAGATATGAGCTCACTAATATTCCTAAGGAATATGCAGTGGAGGTGAAGAATCGATTTAAGGGACTGGACTTAGTAGAAAGGGTCCTGGAAGAACTATGGACAGAAGTCCACAACATTGTTCAGGAGGCAGCAACAAAATACATCCCAAAGAAAGAGGAAAACCAAGAAGGCAAAATGGCTGTCTGCTGAGACACTAGAAGTAGCCCAAGAAAGAAGGAAAGCAAAAGGCAACAGTGATAGGGGGAGATATGCCCAGTTAAATGCAAAATTCCAGAGGTTAGCCAGAAGAGATAAGGGATTATTTTTAAACAAGCAATGCGCAGAAGTGGAAGAAGACAATAGAATAGGAAGGACAAGAGACCTCTTCCAGAAAATTAGAAACATCGGGGGCATAAATTCCAGGCCAAAATGGGTATGATCAAAAACAAAGATGGCAAGGACCTAACAGAAGAAGAGATCAAGAAAAGGTGGCAAGAATATACGGAAAACCTGTATAGGAAGGATAACAATATCGGGGATAGCTTTGACGGTGTGGTCAATGAGCTAGAGCCAGACATCCTGAAGAGTGAGGTTGAATGGGCCTTGAGAAGCATTGCTAATAACAAGGCAGCAGGAGACGATGGCATCCCAGCTGAACCGTTCAAAATCTTGCAAGATGATGCTGTCAAGGTAATGCATGCTATATGCCAGCAAATTTGGAAAACACAAGAATGGCCATCAGACTGGAAAAAATCAGCTTATATTCCCTTACCAAAAAAGGGAAACACTAAAGAATGTTCAAACTATCGAACAGTGGCACTCATTTCACATGCCAGTAAGGTAATGCTCAAGATCCTGAAAGGTAGACTTCAGCAATTCATGGAGCAAGAATTGCCAGATGTACAAGCTGGGTTTAGAAAAGGCAGAGGAACTAGGGACCAAATTGCCAATATCCGATGGATAATGGAAAAGGCCAGGGAGTTTCAGAAAAACATCTATTTCTGTTTTATTGACTATTCTAAAGCCTTTGACTGTGTGGACCATAACAAATTGTGGCATGTTCTTAGTGGTATGGGGATACCAAGTCATCCTGTATGCCCCCTGAAGAATCTGTTTAACGACCAAGTAGCAACAGTAAGAACAGACCATGGAAAAACAGACTGGTTTAAGATTGGGAAAGGAGTATGGCAGGGCTATATACTCTCACCCTACCTATTCAACTTGTATGCAGAACACATCATGTGACAAGCTGGGCTTGAGGAATCCAAGGCTGGAGTTAAAATAGCTGGAAGAAACATTAACAATCTCAGATATGCAGATGATACCACTTTGCTGGCTGGAAGAGAAGAGGAACTGAGGAGCCTTATGATGAAGGTGAAAGAAGAAAGTGCAAAAGCTGGCTTGCAGCTAAACCTAAAAAAACCAAGATTATGGCAACCAGCTAGATTGATAACAGGCAAATAGAGGGAGAAAATGTAGAAGCAGTGAAAGACTTTGTATTTCTAGGTGCGAAGATTACTGCAGATGCTGACTGCAGTGAGGAAATCAGAAGACGCTTAATTCTTGGGAGAAGAGCAATGACAAATCTCGATAAATAGTTAAGAGCAGAGACCTCACACTGACAACAAAGGTCTGCATAGTTAAAGCAATGGTGTTCCCCGTAGTAACATATGGCTGCGAGAGCTGGATCTTAAGGAAGACTGAGAGAAGGAAGGAAGAGAGATGCTTTTGAACTGTGGTGTTGGAGGAAAATTCTGAGAGTACCTTGGACTGCAAGAAGATCAAACCAGTCCATCCTCCAGGAAATAAAGCCAGACTGCTCACTTGAGGGAATGATATTAAAGGCAAAACTGAAATACTTTGGCCACATAATGAGAAGACACGACATCCTGGAGAAGATGCTGATGCTAGGGAGAGTGGAAGGCAAAAGGAAGAGGGGCCGACCAAGGGCAATATGGATGGATGATATTCTAGAGGTGACGGACTCACCCCTGGGGGAGCTGGGGGTGTTGACAACCGACAGGAAGCTCTGGCGTGGGCTGGTCCATGAAGTCACGAAGAGTTGGAAGTGACTAAACAAATAAACAACTACAACGGACATTACTGTGGCTAGAAAAGCTTGCTGCAGTCAATGGCTATTTCTTTATTCTTTTTTTCTTCTTTTAATGTAATGGTTAACTGAAGATAGATACAGTTATGACTTCCATCTCCATACCTACAAGCTAACATTTATAACTTCCAAAGAAGTTTTTAATTTAGCACAAGCTCTAAAGACGGACATGCAGATTGTGACCTGCCAAGCTGAACATAGCCCACCAGCTCCTTAAATTGTTGTTATTTGGTATTTCTTTACATTTAAATCTGTGAGCATTATTTGTTTATTGTAGTATTTATGTACAACCAATCTACAAAACTGGTTACCATATCTTCATATAAAAATAATAAAATCAGCCATATTAAACAAATTGAAAATTACCAGTTACCCTTCCCCCTAATATCCTTCATCCCACAACATCCCTACAAATTGAAGTTTTAACCACCTTCTTGAACACCATCACAGGGGGTGCAATCCAGACTGCTAGAGGTAGGCAGAGGGATAGATTTTACAGTTGCTTTTGTCGTTTATTCGTTCAGTCGCTTCCGACTCTTCGTGACTTCATGGACCAGCCCACGCCAGAGCTTCCTGTCGGTCGTCAACACCCCCAGGTCCCCCAGGGATTAGTCCATCACCTCTAGAATATCATCCATCCACCATGCCCTTGGTCAGCCCCTCTTCCTTTTGCCCTCCACTCTCCCTAGCATCAGCATCTTCTCCAGGGTGTCCTGTCTTCTCATTATGTGGCCAAAGTATTTCAGTTTGGCCTTTAATATCATTCCCTCAAGTGAGCAGTCTGGCTTTATTTCCTGGAGGATGGACTGGTTTGATCTTCTTGCAGTCCAAGGCACTCTCAGAATTTTCCTCCAACACCACATTTCAAAAGCATCTCTCTTCCTTCCTTCTCTCAGCCTTCCTTATGGTCCAGCTCTCACAGCCATATGTCACTATGGGGAATACCATTGCTTTAACTATGCAGACCTTTGTTGTCAGTGTGAGGTCTCTGCTCTTAACTATTTATCGACATTTGTCATTGCTCTTCTCCCAAGGATTAAGCGTCTTCTGATTTCCTGACTGCAGTCAGCATCTGCAGTAATCTTCGCACCTAGAAATACAAAGTCTTTCACTGCTTCTACATTTTCTCCCTCTATTTGCCAGTTATCAATCAAGCTGGTTGCCATAATCTTGGTTTTTTTGAGGTTTAGCTGCAAGCCAGCTTTTGCACTTTCTTCTTTCACCTTCATCATAAGGCTCCTCAGTTCCTCTTCGCTTTCAGCCAACAAAGTGGTATCATCTGCATATCTGAGATTGTTAATGTTTCTTCCAGTGATTTTAACTCCAGCCTTAGATTCCTCAAGCCCAGCATGTCGCATGATGTGTTCTGCATACAAGTTGAATAGGTAGGGTTAGAGTATACAGCCCTGCTGTACTCCTTTCCCAATCTTAAACCAGTCCGTTGTTCCGTGGTCTGTTCTTACTGTTGCTGCTTGGTCGTTATACAGATTCTTCAGGAGGCAGACAAGATGACTTGGTATCCCCATATCACTAAGAACTTGCCACAATTTGTTATGGTCCACACCGTCAAGGGCTTTAGAATAGTCAATAAAACAGAAATAGATGTTTTTCTGAAACTCCCTGGCCTTTTCCATTATCCATCGGATATTGGCAATTTGGTCCCTAGTTCCTCTGCCTTTTCTAAACCCAGCTTGTACATCTGGCAATTCTCGCTCCATGAATTGCTGAAGTCTACCTTGCAGGATCTTGAGCATTACCTTACTGGCATGTGAAATGAGTGCCACTGTTCGATAGTTTGAACATTCTTTAGTGTTTCTCTTTTTTGGTATGGAGATATAAGTTGATTTTTTCCAATCTGATGGCCATTCTTGTGTTTTCCAAATTTGCTGGCATATAGCATGCATTACCTTGACAGCAACATCTTGCAAGATTTTGAACGGTTCAGCTGGGATGCCATTGTCTCCTGCTGCCTTGTTATTAGAAATGCTTCTTAAGGCCCATTCAACCTCACTCTTCAGGATGTCTGGCTCTAGCTCACTCACCACACCATCAAAGCTATCCCCAATATTGTTATCCTTCCTATACAGGTCTTCCATATATTCTTGCCACCTTTTCTTGATCTCTTCTTCTTCTGTTAGGTCTTTGCCATCTTTGTTTTTGATCATACCCATTTTGGCCTGGAATTTACCTCCGATGTTTCTAATTTTCTGGAAGAGGTCTCTTGTCCTTCCTATTCTATTGTCTTCTTCCACTTCCACGCATTGTTTGTTTAAAAATAATCCCTTATCTCTTCTGGCTAACCTCTGGAACTTTGCATTAAATTGGGCATATCTCCCCCTATCACTGTTGCCTTTTGCTTTCCTTCTTTCTTGAGATATTTCTAGTGTCTCAGCAGACAGCCATTTTGCCTTCTTCGTTTTCTCTTTCTTTGGGATGTATTTTGTTGCCACCTCCTGAACAATTTTGCGGACTTCTGTCCATAGTTCTTCCGGGACCCTATCTACTAAGTCCAATCCCTTAAATCTATTCTTCACCTCCACTGCATATTCCTTAGGAATATTAGTGAGCTCATATCTAGCTGATCTGTGGGTCTTCCCTAATCTCTTTAGTCTGATCCTAAATTGTGCAATAAGAAGATCGTGATCGGAACTACAGTCAGCTCCAGGTCTTGTTTTTACTGACTGTATAGATGTCCGCCACCTTTGGCTGCAAAGGATGTAGTCAATCTGATTTCGGTGTTGTCCATCTGGGGAAGTCCATGTATAAAGCCGTCTCTTAGGTTGCTGGAAGAGGGTGTTTGTTATGCAGAGTGAGTTGTCTTGGCAAAATTCTATCAGCCTGTGTCCTGCTTCGTTTTTTTCCCCCAGGCCATGCTTACCTGTAATTCCAGGTGTCATTTGAATGCCCACCTTAGCATTCCAGTCTCCTGTGATGAAAATAACATCTCTTTTAGGCATGTTGTCCAGTAGGTGCTGCAGATCCTCATAGAACTGCTCTACTTCAGCTTCTTCAGCATCTGTGGTTGGGGTGTATAATTGGATCACTGTGATGTTAGATGGCTTGCCCTGAATTCGAATTGAGATCATTCTATCATTTTTTGGATTGTATCCAAGCACTGCTTTAGCCACTTGACTATTAATTATGAAGGCTACTCCATTTCTTCTGTGGTCCTCTTGTCCACAGTAGTAGATCTGGTGGTCATTTGATGTGAAGTGGCCCATTCCAGTCCATTTCAGTTCACTGATGCCCAAAATGTCGATCTTTAATGTTGACATCTCACCAATAACCACATCCAATTTGCCCTGGCTCATAGATTTTACATTCCAGTTTCCAATGGTGTGTTGATCCTTAGAACATCGGATTCGCCGTTCACCACCAGCACCGTCGGCCGCTAGCCGTCCTTTCGGCTTTGAGCTAGCTGCGTCATCACATCTGGGGCTAGTTGAACTCATCCTCTGTTCCTCCCCAGTAGTATTTTGACCATCTTCCGACCTGGGGGTCTCATCTTCCGATGGTATACCGACATATCTCTGGTTGTACTGATCCATTTAGTTTTCATGGCAAGAATACTGGGGTGGGTTGCCATTACCTTCCCCAGGGAATGTGTTTAGTCTGACCTCTCTGTCATGACCTTCCCATCTTGGGTGTCCCTTCACGGTTTACCTCATGGCATCATTGAGGTGCTCAAGCTCCAGCACCACGACAAGGTAACGATCCTTTGCTGAAGAGATTTTACAGTACCAGACCAATAAAACACAAATACAAAATTTGAAATACAGAAACCCCAATAAAACACAAATGTAAAATTTAAAGTATGGGGTTAAAGGGTTTGGTTATTCTAAATCAATGGCATAAACACTGAAAAAATGTTGTTTGTTTCTGTAGTTTCTTTTTAAACATTTGTTTTGTTTTTGTATGGCTTTCTTCCTTTTTTAGAAATATGTATGTGTATGTATTTGTGTGTATATCTATATCTCTACATAGATATATCTTGATATTTTTGTGGGTTTTTAGTCTTTAAAAATTATCTCAACCAACATTATTGAAGGATCCATTTTTTATTAAGAAGATGCAACAAAGAATTTGAAGGATTTCTTCCTTTTACAAATAGACATTCTGCAAATATATTAGTATGAACACTCTTAAGGCATAAGTGTATGGCCATATTATTGCTTATGTTTCATAGTTGGAGAAAAATAAAAAAGTTTAACATAAAAATGGGGGGGGGGAGTTAAGGAATTTTGCAACAAATATTGAAGATGTACAAAATTGTACAATTTTATGAAGTTTTTATGATCAATTAATAGCCCCTAGGTTTAGACAATTGGAACAATATTTATCTCTACAATTAGGGACATTCAGGGTAAAATATAGAATGAATCTAACTCTAATCACTTTAAAAAACCTGCTGTCCATTATGTTATTAAATGTAACCAAGGTTATATATAATTATAACTATATAATTTGTGTATATATGTGTGTGTGTGAATAAATTATATGGAGAGCCTAGTGTGGTGCAGAGTGGCAGGTAGCAGTATTGCAACTGAAAACTCTCCCCACGACCCAAGTTCAATCCCAGCGGAAGGTGAATTCTCAGGCAGCTGGCTCAGGTCAATTCAGCCTTCCATCCTTCTGAGGTTGGTAAAATGAGCACCTGGCTTGCTGGGGAAGGTGATGACTGAGGAAAGGCAATGGCAAACCACCCTGCTATAGTCTGCCAAGAAAAGGTCGCAAAAGTGGCATCCCCACAAAGGGTCAGATGTGACTCGGTGCTTGCACAGGGGACCTTTCACCTTTTACATAAATTATATAATAAAATTGTCTATTTAGTTGCACCTTTGTTTGTAATAATAGATACCATTAAATAATAGTATTTAATAGATTTAACACAGATTTAATGTAATCAATAATAACAGGTACCATTAAATCTACAAAAACAAAAAATAATGTTCTGGTCACATGGTTATCCCACTGAGTGGTATATGCATTTATTGAGTTTGTCCCAGTACTATTTGTGGTTTTTCTTGCATCCTTCAGTGTGGCTTAGATAACTGTGAGCTTGATAAAGATTCTGTTGTGTTGTGTAATCAGACCTTTGATTACAGTCTGATTTTATAAAATGTCATCAAACATCTGATAACATTAGAATATTAATGGACATTCTGGATATACATTTGTAAAAACTAAAATCCACCTGTGATGGTTTTGTTGGATATAAATGAGGCCTTTGATATGGTGCCTTTGACATCTATATTTATGTTAAATATGGATTTCTTTTTCTTTTATTAATTGGAACAATATTTATTTCTTTATTTATCAAATTTTTATCACCGCCCATCTCCCCCAGATGTGTGCTAATCTCGGAGCACTCATCACTGTTCACGTGGCCACATTTTGAACCAACTGCAGCTTCTGGATAGTCTTCAAGGGTAGCCCCATGTAGAGCGCATTGCAGTAGTCTATCTGGGAGATGACCAGGGCATGAGTGACCATTCGAAGGGCCTCTCGCTCCAGGACGGGGCATAACTGGCGCACAACACAAAGTTGAGCAAAGGCCCTTCTGGCCATGACTGCCACCTGCTCTTCGAGCAGGAGTTGTGAGTCCAAGAGGACCCCCAAGTTGTGCACCGAATCTGAATGGGGCAGTGAAACCCCATCCAGAACTAAAGATGGCAAGTTCCTAGGAGCTGAGGGGCCATTAACCCATAGCCACTCCATCTTACTAGGGTTCAGCTGAAGCCTGTTGTTCCCCATCCAGACCCCAACAGCCCCCAGGCACCTGGAAAGGTCAGCCACAGCATCATTTACTTCCCCCGGGATGGAGATGTATAGTTGAGTATCATCAGCATACTGATGATACCTCACCCCATGGGGATGGATTATTTCACCCAGCGGTTTCATGTAGATGTTAAATAGGAGAGGAGAGAGTACTGAATCCTACAGCACCCCACAGAGGAGGGGCCAAGGGCCCGACCTCTCCTCCCCTACTAACACCAACTGAGATCAGCCCTGGAGGAAGGAGGTGAACCAGCGTAAGACTATGCCACCCACCCCCAACTCCCTGAGCCTCTCCAAAAGGATACCATGGTCGATAGTATCGAAAGCCGCTGAAAGATCAAGGAGAGCTAGGATGGATGCACTGCCTCCATCCCGCTCCCACCAGAGATCATCCATAAGTGCGACCAATGCCGTTTCCATTCCATATCCGGGCTTGAATCCTGACTGAAAGGGGTCCAGATAATCTGTTTCCTCCAAGATCTTCTGGAGCTGCAATGCCACCACCTTCTCAACCACCTTCCCCATAAAGGGGAGGTGGGACACTGGATGAAAATTATCCAGTATAGTAGGGTCCAGTGATGGCTTCTTGAGGATGGGGTGCACCAGCGCCTCCTTAAAGGCCACCAGGAACACCCACTCTCTCAAGGATGTATTTACCATCGACTGGACCCAACCACACGTCACCTCCCAAGCTGCCTTCACCAGCCAGGAGGGACATGGATCTAATTCAGAGGTGGTGGCATTTACAGTCTGGAGGATCTTGTCCACTTCCTCAGGTCCAACAGGATCAAACTGTTCCCGGATAACTGAGTAAGTATGTTCCCCAGGCATCTCCACAGACTCTGTCTCATGCTTGGAGTCCAACTTAGAGCAAATCCGAGCAATTTTATCCTGCAGATGCTCTGAGAATTCCTCCGCACGGCCCTGTAGGTGATTTTCCAGACCCCCTTTCCCCAACAAGGATCAGGTGATCCTAAACAGGGCCGCTGGGCAGCATTCTGCAGATGCAATAAGAGCGGAGAAATATTGACATTTTGCCACTCTTACTGCCACAAGGTAGGCCTTAATAGCAGCTCTAGCTTGTGTTCATTGTCTGGGTTTGGTCTTCATCTTCCTCCAGTGGCACTCCAGGCATCTCTTAATCCTCTTCAGAACCTTCAGCTCCTCCATGAACCACAGGGAGTGTCTGGTTCAGTGGGATAAGAGAGGCTGCACAGGTGCAATCCTGTCCAAGGCCCCGACCACCTCCCTATTCCAGGCGGCAGCCAGGATCTCCACTGGACTGTGTAGCAAGTCCTAAGGTATAACCCCCAGCTCCCTCTGAAACCGCACTGGGTCCATTAGTCTCTGGGGTCAGGCTGATCAAATAGGCCCTGCCTCCCTGTGGAGGGAGGTGGCATAAGAGAATCTCAGGGCCACCAGGGCGTGGTCTGACCATGACAAAGGGGAAAGATGTAACTCTCCCCTCAGATCACATTGCCACTGCTCTGACAAGAAAACTAAGTCTGGTGTGAGGCCACTGCTTCGAGTTGGGTCCAAATAATCTGAGTCAGGCCCATGGCCGCCATGGTGACCAAGAACTCCCGGGCTGCCTCCGAGACCCACCCCAGGGACAGCTGGTTGAAGTCCCCCAGAACCATAAGTCTGGGGAACTCCACTGCCAACCCTGAGACAGTCTCCAGCAGCTCAGGCAGGGATGTTGCCATGCAGCAGGGACACTGGTACAGCAGCAACACTTCCGACTGCTCTCGGGCACCCAACTTGAAGAACAGGGTCTCACAACCAGTTACTTGTGGAGCAGGGCCTCTGAAGGCCACCAGGTACCCTATTCCATTTGGTAAATTATTATAAATGGATTTATCTTTTATTCTACCAAGATATCTTATGGAGCTCATCCAGGATGTCTTGTATGTTATTTGTAATTTAATATTGGAATCTTTCCCCAACTTTATTAGTCTAACAGATGACATTTTAAGTATACAATAACAGTGACTGGAGTTTAACACAAACTGTTATATGCTAATGACAATTATGTATTTTCTATACCAAAAAGTATTAATATTCTGCAACAATATGGTAATTCATCATACTATTCAGTTAATTGTACTAAACATCTAGATAACCCCAGTTGGAAAACTGCAGGTAAATCTCTCTTTTTTTGGAAGTTGTGGGCAAATAAGGGTATGAATACTTTAAATCAGCTTATTGCCAATCAAATTTTAAATTAATTGAGTTATTGCAAGGGGAATTTGTATTGTCTAAAATAGTGAAATGTGTCTTGATTTTAAAAGTTGGTCTAGATGCATTAGCTACACTTAAAACTCCCAAATTACTATCAGTATTGGAATGTGTTTGGGATTATTATAATTCTACAGTATTTTTTCTTAAAAAATAACTTTGCCAAAAGGGACTTAAGTTATTTTTTAAACTTTGGAAAAGAGTTGGAATATCCCATATTACTAGTTCAATGACAAAAGACCTCAAAGAATATTAAGTATGTTGCTTGTCAACCTTATTGTTAGAAATGTAAGAGAACACTACTCACATGATAGCTTATGTCACTATTTCCCCATTTGTTTACTATCTATAAGTTGGTTAATATGGTGTTACAAAGATCAATATGGTCTAAAGATGTACTGTACATATACTTCTGAACAATGTACTGTACCCAAACCATGGAATTTATAATTCTATAAAGAATAATAGATCTATTGAGTGTAGAGGCAAGAACAACAACAAAGATTATTCTTCAGTCTTGAATTGCCAACATGTGTTTACTTTCCAGACCAATAAAACACAAATACAAATAGAGAATTGCTCCTCTACTGATGTAACGGAAAGACGGAGTAGTATTATTCCATGTGGTCAAGATTTCATAGTTTGCCTAAAGATAGTCATATGACTGGATGATTTTAATTTCTAACATAGTATTTTTTTTAACAAGTCCTGTTTCTGTTTGTCTTCGTTTTTTTTTCTCTTTGTTTTTTTGTTCCTTTCCTTCCTTTTTTTCTTTTTGTTTTTCTTTGTATATTAAAACTATATGGGGGTGGGCAAAGATATACGGTAAAAAGGATGACTGAGAGATGCAGACCTGGAACTGGAAAATAAACTAGGTCGGAAGAAAGTTGTCTTCCACCAACTGCCCCAAACAATTTTCACTCTTTCTAGAGTAACAATAATTTATTAAAGTTGCATGCCACCCAACTTCCAACAACTCTGGATGGCTCACAACAGTTAAATAAAGAAATTAGAATAAAACCAATAAAAGACAAAAGATGGCAAGTGTGACGTACTGGATGGAATAAAGCAAGCAGTCTCAATCTTCCTCACCAAAGGCCTGGGTAAAGAGCCCGGCCTTCATGGCATTCCTAAATAACAGCAGAGAAGGGGCCATCTGAATATAAGTTGGGGGGGGGCTCATTCCAGAGGGCAGGTGCTGCTTCAGAGCAGGTGTGCTTCTGGGATCCCAACAGATGACATTGTTTAATCAAAGGAACCGAGAGCACACCAACCCTGCAAGATCAAAGTGGCCAGGCAGATACTACGGGAGACAGGCAGTCCTTCAAGTAAACAAAGCCTATGCTGTGTAGGGCTTTACAGGTAATGACCATCACCTTGAATCACACCCAGAAGCAAACTGGTAACTAGTGAAGCTTGCAAAGCAGAGGTTTTACATAGACATACCATGGCAAGCTTCCAGGTGGTCTTCAAAGGCAGCCCCATGTGGAGCAGATTGCAATAGTCAAGCTGCAAGGTGACTAAGGCATGGGTGACTGTCTGAAGGGCCCCCTAATCTAGGAAAGGATGCAACTGGTGCATCTGATGAAGTTGTGCAAAGGCTTTTCTGGCCACAACTGCCATCTGCTCTTCAAGCAGGAGCTACAACCCAAGAAGACTCCCAGATTGTGCACCAGTCTTGAAAGGGGAAGTGCTACCTCTTCCTCAGTCAAAGATGGAATGTCCCCAGATCTGGGGGGCCTAAACACCCGCAGTCACTTGGCTTTGGTAGGATAGAGTCAAAGATGGTTCTTCCCCATCCAAACCCACACGGCCTCCAGGCACTGCAGTAGAATCTTGACAGCCTTACTTGGCTGGCCTGGGGTTGAAAAATATAATTGAGTATTATCGTCTTACTGACAATACAGAATCCCAAACCAGCAGATGACCTCACCCAGTGGTTTCAGGTAGATGTTGAAAAGGAGAGGACAGAGAGTAGGACCCTGCAGCACCCTACACAGGAGGGCCTAGGGAGCGATCTCTCCCACCAACCAACTGACTGCTACTGAGAATCATCATAAAACAGTGCCCCCGATCCCCATCCCACGAAGCCAGCTCCAAATAGGGTGATACATTATTTCTGTACACAATGATTACTTTTTAGCCATATTTCTTGTGTGGATATTTCATCATCCATTCCTTCCTTCACAAATTGTAGACCATTTACCTCAGTAATTGTTCCATTTACTTCAGTAGGCTCCTTTAAACTCTGTTGTAATAGTAAGTCAAAATAAGAAATCTCCCTAACCCTTTAAATATTTTTTGGAGGGGGGGAGGGTTGGCTCCTTTGAGTCAGTGTTGACTCCTGGCAACTGCCTGGACAAGTCCCTGCAGTTTTCTTGGCAGGTTTTTCAGAAGTGGTTTGCCATTGCCTCCTTCCTAGGGCTGAGAGAGAGGGATTGGCCCAAGGTCACCCAGAAGGCTTTGTGCCTGAGGCAGGACCAGAACTCATAGTGTCCTGATTTCTAGCCTGGTGCCTTAACCACCACTACACCAAACTGGGCTTGCAACTCTTCAGTATACATGGATAATATTTATGTGCAAAGAATTTTCAAAAATTATAGAAATAAATGAGAGAATGAACATAAAATATATGAACATTTCTAAACTTCTAAAACAAGGACTTTTATCTTGCTTCTGTCTCACTTGTTTCTAAAAAAAATACATGCACTTTGCAGCTGACTAGATGAAACAAAATGAGAATAGAAATACATAAGCAAATAAATAATTACAATATTGTTCATTGGAGATGATTCATGTACCCTTTTACTTTGGTAGAAATATCATGACTGCTTCCAGTATAGGAACTTTACTGCTATGAAAGACTAATGTTCTCCTGATATATTCAGAATGAGTAAATAATTAAATGTTATTACAACAAGGAATATACAGCTTTTTGAATTATTGTTATCAGGAGGCACTTTGAATGAAACCTTGTTTCTGTAATGGATTTTCTTTAAAACTATTTTTCTTAGCTTTTACTATTTGCTTAACTATGTATAAAAATGCATAATTTTAAAAATATTTTAAAGACATTTCATCAGCCGACTGCATTTTTAAGTGCTGTGAAAAATGAGTGTCTCCATCTGAATGCACCACCGCACACCCTACGCTAAAAGAAAGTTTTATCACTTTTCTCCATGATGATGCAACAGCTACTGTACATCTTAGAATCATCTGCTATTGATAAATACAGAAAATGTCAAAAACCTATTTTAGCTTGTTAGAGAGAAACAAGGAGGTTTAAGGGGTAAGAGAATGCAATGGCAGATATGACTCACATAATAAACCAATTTGTGATTATAAAAATCTATACTTTTGAAGCTTGGACAGAACTTACAATTTTTCATCAAACAATTTGAACTTCTGTTGAAAAAAAATCTTCCTTACATCTTATGAAATATTTTCTCATTAATTTGCATTGTTTTCAAATTCAATTATTTTTACTTCTCTTACTCGTACAGCAATAGGATCATTACATTGTTTCATGATCTTATCCATTATGATTATTCAGATAATAAGAAAGAAGGTAAACCACTGGAAATTATTGCCCCAAAGTAGAAATAACCAAGAGAATCAACAGATGTGAGTAGTACCAGGAAAATGGGAATATGCACATACTGTAATGGCTAGATCTGTTCACTGTGTATGTCATAATGTAATTTTCTTCGTTTTGATTTGGTGTGATGTATAAACCAAGCTAACGTTATCTGCAAATCATAGTTTATGCCTTTATGTTATCTGGCAAGTGGGCTTCTATGATTTTTCCAACAGATTGTGGTTAAAACAAGCACAGCATAACATATTAACAGGTCTAGCCAATGGAAATATTTGAGAAGGAAAATTCTATTCTACTGAAATAAAAAATTGGAATAGCAAGTGTACATGGAATTTATTGTAAATCACCCAGAGTTGCTCATTGAGTGAGATGGGTGGTGACTAAATTTGAAATATACATAAATAAATAAACAAACAAATAATATCACAGTATCTGTGTTTATAGAGTTCGTCTATTCAGTCATCTGTTCAAAAATGCACCTTTTCTTAATTTCATCTTTATGCTGAAAAAAGTTGTACTTCTGCCTCACACCAAGAAACCTCTGTCTATCATACAGTAGTTAAAGACAAACCACCATTCCTAAATCAGACATGTAGGATCCCTGGTCTGTACATCATTTAGTACATTGCTGGTGTCAGCTAAATGTTTAATAGAAGTGGAAGGAAAGACCCAGATGGCCTGGATAATAAGAATTTGAAAACGTGGGCTCTGTAGTGTTTTTTTAAAAAATTAAATAAAAATCACATTATGTTCTCTCTTGTGATTGTGTTGAAAATACCTACCCTGCTTTTAAATGTCATCCATATTTATCAGACTGCATGGTTCTTGACATTTAGGAATATTTTTCTCAAACTGTAACTGAAGCTTTGACAAAGGGAGCTAATTATCAAGGGAGTGGATTTAAAAAGAGAGAGAGAAAGAAGCAGCAGGCTATGGCGATATGTGAATTATCAATCACTTCAAATGCTCTCACAACAAAGGGCCGATTGGTCTATATGTAGAATTTAGTTCCGTTAATCGATCAAAACTCTCACTGAAGCTGTACAGCGGAAAAACAAAGGTATAGTCACAGAAGATGCTTGCTAGCCCAGAAATAATTGTTCTTTGTCACATAATCCTATGTATACATGCTCAGAAATAAAATTATAAAAGGGACCAGTAGTAGACCTCCTGCTATGTTCCAGATACTGCTGGTTCACATTACTCAAAGCACAAGATATATGTGGTTGATTGCAATCCAGACTTTTTTTTTAATGCCTTCGAGCATTAGATGTTTACTGCTGGCAACTGCCTGGACAAGTCCCTAAAATTTTCTTGGCAAGATTTCAGAAGTGGTTTGCCATTGCCTTCTTCTTAGGGCTGAGAAGTGACTTGCTCAAGGTCACCCAGATGGTTTTGTACCTAAGGCAGGATTAGGTCTCCTGGTTTCTAGCCTGGTGCCTTAATCATTACTCCAGATTGACTCTCAGTCTTGACCTACATGGGATTTATTTATTTATTTATTTATACACATACACACACACACCACCTATATCTTCATTCCAAGTATACAAGCTGGCTAAAAAAAACTAGCATATAAAAGAAAAAGTGAAAAACATAAAGTTGATTTTAAAATTAAAAAAAGTTATAGGCCTACTGAAAGAAAACGTAGTCTCCCTCTTTCCTTCTTTCTTCTTCTCTTTCTCTCACATACAAACCATTCCCCTGATTTTTCCTGTTCGGTGGTCCTATCAGATTCCTGAACAGATCCATGCCTTCCTTAGTTCTTCCAAGGAAATCATCCCCACTTCCTCATATTTCACTGGTTCAGTTCCAGGGTTTCCCAGTGACGTTGCTGACATGCCTACATCTTTCTCTTTTCCAGAAAGTTGCAGAGGAACTCTGAGGGTTAGACCTGGCAAAGTCAGAACAAATACCCTGAGAACAGACTGGTCCATTACAGTAGAGGTGCTATCTGATCTCCAGCCCAAAACAGCAGGATCTCAGTCTTACACACATGTATGGGAGAACGAGGCACAGATTTTTTTAACCTTCTTCCTACTATAAATATAGCTTGCATTTTATACTTGAAGTTTACCTTACTGGCATGTGAAATGAGTGCCACTGTTCGATAGTTTGAACATTCTTTAGTGTTTCCCTTTTTTGGTATGGGGATATAAGTTGATTTTTTCCAATCTGATGGCCATTCTTGTGTTTTCCAAATTTTCTGGCATATAGCATGCATTACCTTGACAGCATCATCTTGCAAGATTTTGAACGGTTCAGCTGGGATGCCATCATCTCCTGCTGCCTTGTTATTAGAAATGTTTCTTAAGGCCCATTCAACCTCACTCTTCAGGATGTCTGGCTCTAGCTCACTGACCACACCATCAAAGCTATCCCCGATATTGTTATCCTTCCTATACTGGTCTTCTGTATATTCTTGCCACCTTTTCTTGATCTCTTCTTCTTCTGTTAGGTCTTTGCCATCTTTGTTTTTGATCATACCCATTTTTGCCTGGAATTTGCCTCCGATGTTTCTAATTTTCTGGAAGAGGTCTCTTGTCCTTCCTATTCTATTGTCTTCTTCCACTTCTGCGCATTGCTTGTTTAAAAATAATTCCTTATCTCTTCTGGCTAACCTCTGGAATTTTGCATTTAATTGGGGATATCTCCCCCTATCACTGTTGCCTTTTGCTTTCCTTCTTTCTTGGGCTACTTCTAGTGTCTCAGCAGACAGCCATTTTGCCTTCTTGGTTTCCTCTTTCTTTGGGATGTATTTTGTTGCCGCCTCCTGAACAATGTTGCGGACTTCTGTCCATAGTTCTTCCGGGACCCTTTCTACTAAGTCCAGCCCCTTAAATCTATTCTTCACCTCCACTGCATATTCCTTAGGAATATTAGTGAGCTCATATCTAGCTGATCTGTGGGTCTTCCCTAATCTCTTTAGTCTGATTCTAAATTGTGCAATAAGAAGTTCGTGATCGGAACTACAGTCAGCTCCAGGTCTTGTTTTTACTGACTGTATAGATGTCTGCCACCTTTGGCTGCAAAGGATGTAGTCAATCTGATTTCGGTGTTGTCCATCTGGTGAAGTCCATGTATAAAGCCGTCTCTTAGGTTGTGGGAAGAGAGTATTTGTTATGCAGAGTGAGTTGTCTTGGCAAAATTCTATCAGCCTGTGTCCTGCTTCGTTTTGTTCTCCCAGGCCATGCTTACCTGTAATTCCAGGTGTCATTTGAATGCCCACCTTAGCATTCCAGTCTCCTGTGATGAAAATAACATCTCTTTTAGGCATGTTGTCCAGTAGGTGTTGCAGATCCTCATAGAACTGCTCCACTTCAGCTTCTTCAGCATCTGTGGTTGGGGCGTATAATTGGATCACTGTGATGCTAGATGGCTTGCCCTGAATTCAAATTGAGATCATTCTATCGTTTTTTGGATTGTATCCAAGCACTGCTTTAGCCACTTGACTATTAATTATGAAGGCTACTCCATTTCTTCTGTGGTCCTCTTGTCCACAGTAGTAGATCTGGTGGTCATTTGATGTGAAGTGGCCCATTCCAGTCCATTTCAGTTCACTGATGCCCAAAATGTCTATCTTTAATCTTGACATCTCACCAATAACCACATCCAATTTGCCCTGGCTCATAGATCTTACATTCCAGTTTCCAATGGTGTGTTGATCCTTAGAACATCGGATTCGCCATTCACCACCAGCATCGTCGGCCGCTAGCTATCCTTTCGGCTTGGAGCTAGCTGCGTCATCATGTCTGGGGCTAGTTGAACTCATCCTCTGTTCCTCCCCAGTAGCATTTTGACCATCTTCTGTCCTGGGGGTCTCATCGTCCGATGGTATACCGACATATCTCTGGTTGTACTGATCCATTTAGTTTTCACGGCAAGAATACTGGGGTGGGTTGCCATTACCTTCCCCAGGGATCACATTTAGTCTGACCTCTCTGTCATGTCCTTCCCGTCTTGGATGGCCCTTCACGGTTTAGCTCATGGCATCATTGAGGTGCTCAAGCTCCAGCACCACAACAAGGTAATGATCCTTTGCTGAAGATAACCACCTACTATTTTTTATTTATTAAAAATAACTTTGGGTCCATGAAGCATTCTAACAATAAAGAGATCAAGCAGCTAGAGTCCAGCAGTGAAGCACTTCTGGTTATTCTGAGACTCAAATCTGAGAGTTCAGTAGAGCGCCTTACA
This sequence comes from Candoia aspera, assembly GCF_035149785.1. NCBI lineage: Eukaryota > Metazoa > Chordata > Lepidosauria > Squamata > Candoiidae > Candoia > Candoia aspera. Next base: position 42,655,962 of record NC_086159.1, on the reverse strand, counting down.
GAAAAAATGGAGGTATCTGTAGAGACCATGTTGCCTATGCCCATTCTAGAACACATTTACAGTTTGTGACATTGCACAGTATCATTACTGGCTATGGGGCATGTTTGTTAAACTTTGATTTCCAACATATGATAACCTTATCTATACTCCTTAGTTAGCAGTACTTTAAAAAAACAAACACCAAATATCAGTTCCAGAGTGATGTGGGGGGGTGTAATTGTTGTCTGTACACTTGAACAGAAGGATCAGTTCTTCCTGGGTATAGCAGTCCCACTTGTATTCGAATGCAATGCTTGAAAGTAAAAAACAGACACATAGAGCAATCTGTGCCATTAACTTAACAGGGGATGTAGCTCTTAGACACCTGGCCTATACAAATCCAGCTAATATTAAACACGGTTAAATGTCTGATTTGTTAGGCTTTAAAAAAAAACTTTCCAGTTGAAACAATGGGACAAAACAGCTTAACACTGCTGCACTGTGCTTTCCAATCTCAAAATAGAACATCCATTATGTCCAGACTAGATTCCAAATTCTGATTACTTGACAAAGATTAGTCCTGTGCCTAAGGAATGCACAGTTGGGCTATACTATTATATAAGCTATAACAAAATTCAAGCTTAAATGGCCAAATTATTCAGTAGCTTGAACAGAAGATCCAGAAGGAACGCCTTTGTATTTGTATATTCATGATCCAATAAGGTGTTTGTCATTTCAATTGTAAATTATAGGGACAACTGAATAAATTCCTCTTGCTTCATTCTTAAGATGAATAGAATGCTGATCAGTAAATACCATGGATATTTCCATGTTCTTCCAAAGAAAATGCTAAAACAACAGCCTGGCTATACATTTAGATTCCATGATTAATCGACTTTCTGTTGCCTAGCAATAGCTCAGCTGCATTAACAAGAATTACATGTCCTGATATGCAATACTTTATTGATAACTAGATTTCCGTATTACACACACCCCTGCACATTCAAATTGACACACACTGAGATTCTTTTTTTTTTCTTCCAGGAAACAGCCAGGTCAAAATGTTTAACCAAGTCATAGAGAATGAACCGTATCTGGAAATAAATTATAATTTAGTTTCTATCACAAAGGTTGAAAGAATTCCTTTTAAGTATGTTCTCCTTGGTTTAATCTGGGTTATTCAATTGACATGTTATAAATAAAAATACTTTTCTGTGTGTGTCTGTGTGTATTCTTAAAAACATGTGTACTCTAAATTTTATTATCTATAAATAGATGAGAAAAATGAAAGTTTTCCTAACCATATTACTTTTATCTTTTTGTTTAGCAAAATACACGATGGTTGGTGCTGTACATTTCTATGTCTGTATTAATCCTACTAGTTTTAAAGTTATTGCTGCATGTAATTTGGTTATCTGTGTTTTTATTGCTCTGTGTCAAGTTCATGATTCTATAAAATTGTAAATATTTATAACACTGGAGACTTATTCAGACTTCCTTAAAATGAGACCCACTAAATGTGCTATTGTTAAATTATCATGGATAGGCTCATGTTATTTTTCATGAGAACTTTTTCACGTTATTAGTTCATAACGATATTCCTAAATAAGAAGAAGGGCACGACCTGAGGTTTGGATGGTAAGGCTTTCTATGGTACAATAAAGTTCAGGTTAATGTAGCTTTTAAAAATCACTATATTAGAAGAGCCATATTCTAAAAATTCCTTTATGGGTATCAACACAAGAAGCATTGTATATGTATTTGTATATCTATATGTACATGTATATATATATATATACAGCAGCAGGCAAAAAGAGATGGTTAACTTATTGAATGTTGTTACAATGAAAGCCTTCAGCAAAGGATCGTTACCTTGTCGTGGTGCTGGGGATTGAGCACCTCAATGATGCCATGAGCTAAACAGTGAAGGGCCACCCAAGACAGGAAGGTCATGACAGAGAGGTCAGACTAAATGTGATCCCTGGGGAAGGTCATGGCAACCCACCCCAGTATTCTTGCCATGAAAACTAAATGGATCAGTACAACCAGAGATATGTCGGTATACCATCGGAAGATGAGACCCCCAGGTCGGAAGATGGTCAAAATGCTACTGGGGAGGAACAGAGGATGAGTTCAACTAGCCCCAGACGTGATGATGCAGCTAGCTCAAAGCCGAAGGGATGGCTAGCAGCCAACGGTGCTGGTGGTAAACAGCAAATCTGATGTTCTAAGGATCAGCACACCATTGGAAACTGGAATGTAAGATCTATGGGCCAGGACAAATTCGATGTGGTTATTGGTGAGATGTCAAGATTGAAGATAGACATTTTGGGCGTCAGTGAACTGAAATGGACTGGAATGGGCCACTTCACATCAAATGACCACCAGATCTACTACTGTGGACAAGAAGACCACAGAAGAAATAGAGTAGCCTTCATAATTAATAGTCAAGTGGCTAAAGCAGTGCTTGGATACAATCCAAAAAATGATAAAATGATCTCAATTCGAATTCAGGGCAAGCCATCTAACATCACAGTGATCCAATTATACACCCCAACCACACATGCAGAAGAAGCTGAAGTAGAGCAGTTCTATGAGGATCTGCAACACCTACTGGACAACAGGCCTAAAAGAGATGTTATTTTCATCACAGGAGACTGGAATGCTAAGGTGGACAGTCAAATGACACCTGGAATTACAGGTAAACATGGCTTGGGAGAACCAACTGAAGCAGGACATAGGCTGATAGAATTTTGCCAAGACAATTCACTCTGCATAACAAACACTCTCTTCCAACAACCTAAGAGATGGCTTTATACATGGACTTCCCCAGATGGACAACACCGAAATCAAATTGACTACATCCTTTGTAGCCAAAGGTGGCAGACATCTATACAGTTGGTAAAAACAAGACCTGGAGCTGACTCTAGTTCCAATCACGATCTTCTTATTGCACAATTTAGGATCAGACTAAAGAGATTAGGGAAGACCCACAGATCAGCTAGATATGAGCTCACTAATATTCCTAAGGAATATGCAGTGGAGGTGAAGAATAGATTTAAGGGACTGGACTTAGTAGAAAGGGTCCCGGAAGAACTATGGACAGAAGTCCGCAACATTGTTCAGGAGGCAGCAACAAAACGCATCCCAAACAAAGAGAAAACCAAGAAGGCAAAATGGCTGTCTGCTGAGACATTAGAAGTAGCCCAAGAAAGAAGGAAAGCAAAAGGCAACAGTGATAGGGGGAGATATGCCCAATTAAATGCAAAACACCAGAGGTTAGCCAGAAGAGACAAGGAATTATTTTTAAACAAGCAATGCGCAGAAGTGGAAGAAGACAATAGAATAGGAAGGACAAGAGACCTCTTCCAGATAATTAGAAACATCGGAGGCAAATTCCAGGCAAAAATGGGTATGATCAAAAACAAAGATGGCAAAGACCTAACAGAAGAAGAAGAGATCAAGAAAAGATGGCAAGAATATACGGAAGACCGGTATAGGAAGGATAACAATATCGGGGATAGCTTTGACGGTGTGGTTAGTGAGCTAGAGCCAGACATCCTGAAGAGTGAGGTTGAATGGGCCTTGAGAAACATTTCTAATAACAAGGCAGCAGGAGACGATGGCATCCCAGCTGAACTGTTGCAAGATGATGCTGTCAAGGTAACGCATGCTATATGCCAGAAAATTTGGAAAACACAAGAATGGCCATCAGATTGGAAAAAATCAACTTATATCCCCATACCAAAAAAGGGAAACACTAAAGAATGTTCAAACTATCGAACAGTGGCACTCATTTCACATGCCAGTAAAGTAATGCTCAAGATCCTGCAAGGTAGACTTCAGCAATTCATGGAGCGAGAATTGCCAGATGTACAAGCTGGGTTTAGAAAAGGCAGAGGAACTAGGGACCAAATTGCCAATATCCGATGGATAATAAAAAAAGCCAGGGAGTTTCAGAAAAACATCTATTTCTGTTTTATTGACTATTCTAAAGCCTTTGACTGTGTGGACCATAACAAATTGTGGCAAGTTCTTAGTGGTATGGGGATACCAAGTCATCCTGTATGCCTCCTGAAGAATCTGTTTAATGACCAAATAGCAACAGTAAGAACAGACCATGGAAAAATGGACTGGTTTAAAATTGGGAAAGGAGTATGGCAGGGCTGTATACTCTCACCCTACCTATTCAACTTGTACGCAGAACACATCATGCGACAAGCCGGGCTTGAGAAATCCAAGGCTGTAGTTAAAATCGCTGGAAGAAACATTAACAATCTCAGATATGCAGATGATACCACTTTGATGGCTGAAAGTGAAGAGGAACTGAGGAGCCTTATGATGAAGGTGAAAGAAGAAAGTGCAAAAGCTGCCTTGCAGCTAAACCTAAAAAAAACAAAGCTTATGGCAACCAGCCTAATTGATAACTGGCAAATAGAGGGAGAAAATGTAGAAGCAGTGAAAGACTTTGTATTTCTAGGTGCAAAGATTACTGCAGATGCTGACTGCCGTCAGGAAATCAGAAGACACTTAATCCTTGGGAGAAGAGCAATGACAAATCTCGATAAAATAGTTAAGAGCAGAGACCTCACACTGACAACAAAGGTCCGCATAGTTAAACCAATGGTGTTCCCTGTAGTAACATATGGCTGCGAGAGCTGGACCATAAGGAAGGCTGAGAGAAGGAAGATCGATGCTTTTGAACTGTGGTGTTGGAGGAAAATTCTGAGAGTGCCTTGGACTGCAAGAAGTTCAAACCAGTCCATCCTCCAGGAAATAAAGCCAGACTGCTCACTTGAGGGAATGATATTAAAGGCAAAACTGACATACTTTGGCCACATAATGAGAAGACAGGACACGCTGGATAAGATGCTGATGCTAGGGAGAGTGGAAGGCAAAAGGAAGAGGGGCTGACCAAGGGCAAGATGGATGGATGATATCCTAGAGGTGATGGATTCATCCCTGGGGGAGCTGGGGGTGTTGATGACCGACAGGAAGCTCTGGAGTGGGCTGGTCCATGAAGTCACGAAGAGTTGGAAGTGACTAAACGAATAAACAACAACAAAAGTACAAAGTATTTTAAGATTAAATTGCCTTATATTCTGTTTCTCTCTCCAAGCAATTTAACTGATATATTAGACAACAATAATTCAGGATGTGTTCCACATCTGAAAGTCTTCTGGCTGATTGGCTTGTATTTCTCATTCTTCTGTTTCCTATTACGTAGCCTGTTTGATTCCAGTGCTATCCATCTATTCGTCTGTATTTATGTTATATTTGCTTGAAGCAGGTGCTGGCAATAAAATAAAGAAATCTCTTCACAAAACTCTATTACTGTGTTTAATCAAATCCACATCTTCTGTGATTCTAGGTTCTTCCATGTTTTCATCTTCTGCATTCAAATCACCCAATATTATTTAGTTAGTTAAATGCTATTTTTTTTGTTTTGGGGAAATTCCTGCCAAGTTACAGCCAAATCTGCCAACACATTATTTTAAGATTTGGACTGCTAGCTGTGTTCTTGTTTCTGTACAGACTGTAAATTTTAATGTAGTTATCTCCACATATTTTCAGATAAGTAGATATAAATTAGAACAACTTTTGTTCTTTTTGTGAAAGTTCTTCTGTGTTAGCAGCAATAAGATGCTAACTTCAAGAACAGAATATAGTTGTATTTTGTTTGTGTGAAGGGAAGTCATACACTGAACGGTGCTTTCTGCATCTGATAACTTCATGGGCCTATTTTAAATGCTTTACACACTAGAGGCTGTATCTGTATAAAGTGGTAATTCAAAGTGTACATAGAAAATGTAATTAGAATTAATCTGGCTATTTCTGTGAGCCCTCAGTGTTAATCACAAAAAGAGGGGTTTTTTTTAGCAAAAATGTAAATTGCATTATCTAGGCAGGGTGTTCAGGAAATTCAGATTTAACTGAAGGTATAAATAAAGTTTTGTTTGTATTTTTTAATTCTTCATGTTCACAGTTTTATTTCAGATATATATATATATATATACACACACACACTGTGTGTGTGTGTGTGTGTAGAGAGAGAGAGAGATGTACTGTTGACAGAGAAAACATCAACACCTCAGTCTACATGTGAGTCAGATATGGCTGAATCTGAATGTTATCTTCCTTTCTTCTTTCCTTCTTCTCCTATATCTCAATATCCCATATCTCCTGGAAGCTCACAAGTTATTGTTACTGTATTTCAGTTTCATTTTCAATCTCATTTTCTTCTAATTCACAAGTTACCTAGAGAGTCTCTTAAACATGCAGACACTTAGATCTTCCAGACAAATGATTTACAGCATCAGCCAGCCATCACCATGGTAATATATCACAAATCCAAACAGGCTTTATATCGCTACAGCAATGACTGGATGACACAATAAATTGTTAGTCTGGAAGACCTCACTGCCATTGATTTTGATAGCCCTGATTTGCTTCCAAACATATAGCTACTCAGCCACTTGAGTCCATTTTTGGAGACAACAATTCTATCTCACAGCAATAATGTTGTGTCAGAACTGAAATCTTATGTGATATATTGGTGAGGAGAGAAAATAATATTAGTGAAGAAAGAATGGAATAGGCATTGATACCAGGAGGAGGGTGAAATGTAGAACTGGATACATTTTATGAAACATTCTGATCAAAACTATGTGAAAGCCCTTACGTTGTGACATATTGTTACCAGTGTTAATGATGTAGTTATATGCAGGCTGTACCAAAATTCAGATCCCATAGACAAAATCAGGCCCCATAGACAATTTATTCTATAAATTACATTAAATGTTCAAATTGGTTGCCATTTTCTTCTAACACTTCCTTAATCATTTGACATATTACCTTTGAACATTACTAAGTACAGTAATATCTTCTTTGAAAAAAAGGTAGTAAAACAGATTGTGATTGCTCTATGGGGCCTGACTTTTGGCATACCCTATATATTGATTTGAAGGGGTTCGGTTCTTTGTGTGTGTGCATGCATGCATGTGTGTGTTTATCTAATTTCTAACAAGTATTTGTGTAAAACTGAATGAACTATGAATGAATTTACATGGCACCTACTTATGTTAGGGCACAGTGGCATAACATTCAACTAGGGATGATTCTCAAAACATGAAGTAGTTCTCAAAACAAGGAATAGTTCCCATGCAAATTAGATGAGGAGATGGCCATCAAGTATAAAAGTCCAGAGTATATGAGAAGAATACCAAGCAGGAATAGGCCAAGTCTTATCCAAAGTTATCAAAATGTATAGGGTCTATAGTTCTTTAGAACCATCACATAGAATAAATATGGAGCTATACCACTTCAAGTCTTCTGGAATTCAAACTCAACCTAGCCAACTAGACTTTGAATTGGATAAAGGGAGAGTGGGTAGGTGAACAAGTGAAGCTTTAGCTCAGAAATGTATAAATATGCATTTCTTTCTATGTATCATGAGTGTCTAGATAAATAAAAAAAACAGTACTAAATATATTATAAAAACACCTTTTATAAAAATGTATGCTGAGTTGTTTGATACACTAGTGTGTTTTAAAAAAGAAGTAATAAAAATAAAACAAAAAGTATACCGCATATGTATTACTGCATTGCTGTGACTTGCAAACCATCCAATTTCTCAACAGATCTCAGTGTTTCATTTTTATCTTCATTCCTTAATTTTCCAAAAGAATATGACACACTGTTACAGTTTCTTTAGAAACTGCTTCTGAAGTATACATCCCTTCTTTTCCAATAAATATTTCTCGTATGGTGGCTTGACCAGTTTATATATGTAAGTTTTAAAAGATCTGATTCCACACATTTCTATGTAAAATATTCATGCATTAACACTGGTTATTGACAGTCTAGTTCAACTTTAGTCATATCTTCATTGATCTTCATTGTAACCATTGAAAATACTAATTTTATAGGAAATTGGCATATTTGTATTTTGAGGAAATGAAGTATCTAAAGAAATTAAATCTAGTTTTGGAAGTAGTATTAGAATCTCAACTGCACATCCTGTAATTATCTTACATTCTGTACACTTATTAATGGTAAGTACTTGCAGTCATATTAAATTCATTAATCAATTGCTTGAGATCAAACTTAACAGTGCACACCTCTTAAAATAGAAATGACATAGAAATAGTCTACTGGTTTCTAATGTACTGAGGAATTGGGATATTTCATTTGCTCACCAGCTGAAAAAGAACATTGAGCTATATAGTACAGAAATCAGAAGTACATAAATGGGGCTTTAATTATATTAATTTTATAAGTGAGGTAGAGGTAGAGGTGGAAAGAAGGGAGGGCAGGAGGGAGAGATGCAAGTTATCAGCAGACATTTGACATCTTTCCATTTAAATCAACATGTATCTGAAATAATCACTTTTTTTCAAGGAATTTTCCTTATAATTAGAGTGTGATGTAATTCTGTTTTGATGAAATTTCCCCCCTACTCCACCCCATACTGTGTTAGGGCATCCTTTTTTTCAGTTGTATCTATGTTTATTCCACTGTGAACACTGATATCTATTTAGATAATTATCACTATAGAGAAAGGCTATGCACCCTATTTGTTTACTTATTATGCATACAGAATGCCCCAGTTCAAATCTAGCTGTAAAAGGTTTAGCTAGATTTATGTAGACTGTCCTGACATAAATGAATCCATGATCTGAAAGGGCAATTTCTAATATTTCTTATATAAGTTACCATGCTACTATTAATGCATGTAATAAGATTGACTTATTAGCCTTTAATTGAGAAGTAAACATGGTGAAATCTGGAGTGAGGATGGGGGGAAACATTGCAGTTGAGACATCACAATCAAAGCCCCACCCCTTTGCCACTATTCAAGGCATGGCTTGCATAATAATGCCAGGACTGCCATCTTGCCAGATCTGACACCTGTGCAGACCCCCCTGCTGCTATGACATCCATTAATTGGCAAGTGATAATGTCCTTGTTCCATAAACTTCTTTCTACTTAAGAAAAAAATGATGTAACATTCTGCTCCTTTTTAATTTCTGAACCTCAAATAATACTCTGTGAAAAATGGACTAAACAACATAGTTACACCTATAGTAACAAAGATTACTAAACTGTTAAATGCTTCAGAACCAAGTCTCACATAGGTATCAGCACTGTAATAGTACAAATAATGTCTCTATTCATTCACATGAAACATTCAGTGTTTCATTGGAACTTCTTGTGGGAGGACAATGTGGCAACGATCTGGACATTTGAAAAAAATCTTTTGAAACATTCCATAAGCCACTATTCCACTTACAAGCTCATTCTTCTCCTATTGTCAGTTGATCTAAAATCATCTGTTCAATTATGTAGTTCTAAGATACTCCTTTTTAGTAAATGCAATTTTCCCTTTAGTTGAGTATTTTACAAAACTATTAATTTTGGGGAGCTGACATGAAAGAAAACAATTTTTATAATTTGGTAAGCACATATTGTGACTTGTTACTCTTTTTTTTAAAAAAAATGACAGCAATAGAAATTTGTATTCTCCAAACATTTGCTGTACAGTATATCTCTTCTCCTCTGTCAACAGTTTTGGCTTCTAAATCATATTGTAAATCAGTTTAAGAATTCTAATCTCATTGTTCTTTCAAGATTTCTTAAACATCAGTGACACACTTCATACATTTCAAGAATCCTCATTAGTTTATTTTAGTAGCACCTTGGCATAAGTACAGAATGGTTTTTAAGATGCACAAGTAATTTGTTTAGATTAGACTAACAACAGCTAAGGTAGGTATGGATAAAAAATTATAAATCCTTCACAACAAGTTTTAAACAGGATAGCTATCAAAATGTCTTTAGCAGTAGATTCCTGGCATTAGCGGGGGGTTAAATGGTCTTTGAGTTCCATACTAACATTCTGTGAGAATGCTGTTTATAATGTGTTTATAATGAAAAATATCTCAGGCAGCCTCCAGTGAAGAGTTGTCACCAAAAAGGAAACAAGTATGTTAACATAAAAAGCTCCTTGAAGAACTGAGATGTACCAAGAGAAGATTTTGACTGGATTTTTTTCTGAAAGCAAAAGGCTTATAACTACTTCCTTTGAGCTGATATTGATAGCCATATTAATTTAAGAAAGCTGTGATCACTTTAAATCTAGTTACTGATGGGGTTTTTTTCCTGCAACATTTTAAATTTTCTTGGAAAAAAAATTAATAATTCCAAAAGAGAGAATCCTTTTCCTAAGCCACCTTCCAGTTTTAAGAAGTTATCAGTTTCATGCAGTTCTATCTCACTTCAGAGTGCATCTAAATAGAAGAAGAAAAAACCAATTGTGAAAGCAAATCACTTAAAACAGTGACTCAAATTCAAATCCAGTGAAAGCAGAGGATGAAACTACCCTATGACATTAAACTGAATTACTTCTTCAAACTGGTTATTGAAATCAGTGTTGGAATTGATATTTAGGAAGAGGTTACTTTTTAATCAGTGTTTTTAAATATATATATATATATATATATATATATATATATATATATATATATATATATATATATTAACTGGAGTATGACATGTGCTGCATTAGTTCAACACAACGATTGATGTTCTTTGCTGGACAAAATATTTCAAAAAATGTATTGCAGTGAAAACGCTGAAGTTATCTGGGTGAAATATTCCAGGGTTAATGATTTCTAAAGGGTCTATCATTCTTGCTATTTAATACCATTCAGACAAAAAAGGAAATGGCCATAGGTAAATTGATTCCCTCTTATGAATCTTTTATTGAATAGAACTCAAATTACAAATAATTTCAAATTAAATCATATCTCAGATTTAAAAAGATCTTACCACCTTCAGATTTCAAATCTGAACTAGAACAGCTAATACTGATAAAGAAATATCCATAAAATGTTCACTATCTTATATGTTTTTCACTGTTGATACTTACTCTAGGCTTTAGAATGATTCAAGCTAAATACATAAACTAAATATTTTAATAACTAGAGCTAACGTCATGATGTCATATATCTTTTGTGAAGCTTACACAATATTCAGTCTGGCGTGGTGATTATTTTATAATATTACAAAGGAACATACTTCCTCACTATGAGGATGTTGTTTTGTGAGTCAAGTTTTGGAAAAGACGTTAGATAAATATATAAAGGTGTTTTCTTTAGTTTGGATAACTGTACAGTTTTGCTTAGTAAGTCTTAAGAAATATCCATATGGAAGCTTAATCATTTAGGCTTTATTTGCTGTTGATGTTTAATACCTGGCAAACAGACTGTTCCTTTAAACCAGCTGCCAAGAACATGGAGAAAAAAACCCTGTTTGTTTCTTTTGTGCATCATTACTAAGATAAATTATACAAAGATGGAAAGTATATGTTGTCATCAATTTAGATGCTGGACAATTGATCTTAATAAACTTGATTAATTCTATTGTCACTTATTCATTACTATTTAGTGACATAGTATTATACTAATACTTATGATAAAGCATATATGATTAAAAGTCTTCGTATTTCCTAGATTTTTGAACACTACTAATTTTATGGTAGGCTTCTATTGACTGAGCTGCTTATGCATTTGCCATAGTAAAATCCAACCCAATATCAAACTGTCAACAATTATTGCACTGAATTGCCCCTGTAAAGTTTACCTTCTGGCTGGCTGGAAACTATGGATATATAGTCCATGCAATGTGCTTCTAGCCTTTGGGTATGGGGACACTGGTTTATCTGAAGCAAAGACTGTTACCTAGAGAAGCTGAAAGAACCCAACTGGTACATAGACAAGAATCTGGCAGACATGATAGTAGTATCTCACTTCCAGAGTGGCCACTTCCATGGAGAATGACAGTCTTGACTTTCTTTATTCAAAGAAGAAAGAAGTTATCCTTTAGGAATAGCCCATTCCATGAAGATAAACAAAAGGTTTCACACAATGGATCTACCTTTATGGACCAGGGAAGGCTTATGGTTGAATGATGAGGATATTAAAGAGAAAAATAAAATTTTTCAGACAAGCAAAATTAATTATGATACATTCAGATATCTTTGCTGAAACTGACATCTTGAAAAATTGAGACCAATCACTGAAACATAAGATCTACTGTATATTTTTCTGAGAATTGACAAATTAATCCCTGGGTCTAGGGAGTTTTCAAAAGGTTTAATGTGATACCTATACCTATATCATCTATCATCTATCAATCATCTGTCTTTGAAACATGTATTGAAAGACAAGAAGAATGCATTTATGAACAACAAAATCCTGCCCCAAAGATACTTCTGCATATTTTAGAATGACTGGATCAAAACTGGTTGAAGAAAAGAAAAAGGAATTAAGGGACAGATAATACAATGGAGAGATGCAAACAAGGATTTGTTCTGACACAGATTTTTTTTTAATGTGATCACTTCCTATACATTTTAAACTTGTTCTAGAGTTAAGGATGAACACTGAAATTGCCAAGTTTGGTGACACCAAATCATTAGGTGAGGGGAGGAGAAGAATTCCATATATATCTAAAATGGGAGAACCAGCTGCATTGAAATATATACATATATACATCAACAACATTGATGTATAGGGCAGATAACTAGGTGCCAAGCCATATAGTAATGAAATAATAAATGCAATGAATTTATTACAAACACATGTAATGTGTGGGAGCATCCTTATACTCCTGAACTTTGGGAGGGAGGGTGTCTTCCCAATCTGTTTATCACTTTATCATTGTGGATATACAGTGTTGGATTGGATAGGCCTTTGGTATAAGGCAGCAGATTTCTTTCTCTGTCCTTCCACTACAGGTTACCATTTGCTAAAAAAGTTCTTGTGTATACTCATCAACTGGAATTATTTCCATCTAACTTTTCTGAGTATTTATTTAACTGCCTTAATTCATTAAATCAAGGATGCTTACACAAGGATAAATTCATGTAATTTATTTAATGCTAAAACATTTTATTATACCAGTTGCTTTAAGCAGGTATTGTTGTTTGCTAGGCACTGTCATGTAACAGCTAATGGCTGACCATTAGAAGTCTGAATTAAAGATATTGGATGTCGTCTAGCACAGCAAATGTGAACTAGGAACAATGCCAACATAAGTCTTAATTTACTTATGGAAGAAGTTTTTAAAAAAGAAAATAGATTATAGGATTTGAGCATTTTGGAACATATTTTAATAAATTCATATAGTTATTTTTTATATTAATACTAAAGCTTTTCATTGGTGTCATTTGATTCTCAATATACTTTGAGTATTTTATTGCTTCACAGATTATGAGTTCTCTTCTGCTCAGTATCTGCCTCTAAAAAACTTCTGAGTGGCAACAATAACATCCTTTTCCCAATCCACCAATCCAACCATGCAATAACTTCTGCATGAGAATTAACTCTATGTAAAAGTCAGAAAGTTAAAAGAGAAGAAATGTTCTGCATTGATAGACCAAAGCATTTAGAACTGCTTCTGAGCAAGGTTTCCTGAGTAAGAGGCAATAGCTTTGTGCAGTGGCACCATCATAGCCAATGAGGTTATGTTTAATTGTAAACCGCCCAGACTCCCTTTTGGGAGATGGGCGGTGATAAATTTGATTAATTAATAAATAGTAAAACCATGGGTAGTTTCACAAAAATGGAATTAAAACCTCTAAAAAATTTACATGGAAGACATTCCAGAAGATTTACTAAGTATTAATTTGTAGTTGCTCTATGCATATTACAATACATGGTAAAATATAAATCCTAACTCCCTGACTCATCAAACTCAAACTTTGGAAAAAGGATGCTGTTTTGTTCCAAATACAGTGAGGAGACACTGTTTTGCCACTGGAAAGCCTTTAAAGCTTGAATCTTTTCAACAAATCTTAATTATTTGTAATCTAATCAGCACAGTGTCTGCTCTGATCTCCTTTTATTTTATCCTAAAAAAGCAATTGATTGAGCTTAGTAAACAACATCAGCTTGGCCAAGCAACATCAATTTTTATTTTGGTTCTAAACTTGAAGGCTATAGGACCAAGATGAACAAGGAATGCATGTTTCATGAACATTTCTAGCCCTAAAAATTACACTTCATACACACCTGTCTAAGGAAGCAAAAGTTCATTCAGAAACTGCATTAAGGTTGGTAGTATTCCCTTGTACTATTTTGCCAGTAGCAACAACAATCCAATCTTTTTAGGTGGCAGTGCTCTCAGAATAGTTAATTTACCATCCCAAAGGAATATAAGCCTCATGGTTTATCGGTCTATCCTTCCTAATAACCATGAAGAGGTGGTATATTCAGTAATATTTTAGCATGTAATAACATCACTAAAGAATTAAGCTAATTTAGAAAGAAGAAAATTCTAAATTTCTTTTCAGGCATGTCTGTACACAGCCAAATCTCAAAAAGAAAATATTGATTTGGAAACAAAATTGGCACAAAGGCAGCTGTCAACTGGGTCCATAAAAGTCAATAAATAGATATCAGAGAGTGATAAGGTTTTAGGGAGTTTCAAAGGACAGTTATACCTACTTTGAACATGTTCATAACAACACATTGTTTGGCTTTAATTATGAGTACATAAAAACTATCTTTAAATATTGCTGAGAGAGACTACTTAGTGCAACAAAATATATCCTCTCACTTGACCTCTGATTCATGTTTCATGGGACCCAAATAAGCCTCTATTATATCTAATTAACCAAAACCTGACCAAGAAGAAACATTGTTGGAGAAAGATATTAATTCACAAGAATCTTGAAGCTTGGTTTGGATCAGCTTTGAAGGAGGTTATAGATGTATAGAACCTGTAGGGGCCATAAAGTTGACAAGCTGGTAAACAGCTCAGAATATGAACTGGAATATTTTAGAACTAAAGTGCCTGCCTTGTCATAAAATTAAGTTGTGCACTGAACTCAAGTCAAAGATTGAATTTCAAGGCAGATTGCAGTAAATTGAGATAAGTACCAGAAAGCAGAGAGGACAATTCTTTCTTGGCTCCTTTTGATTCAAAACCTTCTGTGAAGCTACAAAAGGGTGCACCTGCTATACCAGGAAGGAAACAGCTTCAGTTGCTTTTGTAAAATCACTTAATAGGAAGAAAGATTAGATTAGTTATAGATCTAGCCTGAATTCAGTGATCTCAGAGTGACCCTTATAATTCATAATTTGCATTTCAATGGATTTGAACGACACACACAAACACACACACACACACACACAGAGAGAGGTGCAGTTTGACTGAGATCACAGCTTCAAATCCTCTACAGTTGTACGTGAATCTAGGTACAGACACAACAATGGATTCAAACTAAATCTCAGACCATATGAACACTTGGCAATATGAGGCCTACTTTCTTTCAATTGCATAAATTAAGAGGAATCACAGACAAAAATATCTCCTCAATTCCCATTATACATTCCAAAATGGGCAGGGGCAGCAAAAGCATCTATTAATTATTACATCTACTTATATGGTGCAAGATCTCTTCAGACCAGTTCTTTGACTTTAGGCTTCTTACTGTAGCTAATCACCCAAAGCTTCCTTGACTTGTTTATAAATGGAGAGTCTAATCCTTGCAACTTATTCTAACCGAAGTTATTTTCAGTGGAATGGTAATAATAATTAATAGTCCTGTACCAAGAATGAATTCTACGCATAGATGTTCCATATGAAAGTTCATTAGCCAGTCTGAGCCACTGGTAATTCTCTTGTCCCTGATTTGCCACTGGTTTTTGTTTAGGTTGGAACTTTTCAACAATTGTAGATCTGGTTCAGTTGTGTGCCCTTGGCTTGGTCTCACAGCTTGCCCTTTGACACAAATCCTACTTATTGATTGCCAATTTTTCCTAAAGTTTAATATTATGGTAAAATATTTTAGTATTAATTATTATAGTGCTATAAATAGTGTTGATTACATCCTCCTATATGAGAGTAGAAAAAATACACCCTTCTGTATCATATACTTACTACTCAATATGATACAGGAGAACATTGATAACTTTCATTCCTGAAATTAGCATAACATATTTGAATTCTTTTATTTGCTTGTTTATGCCATGGATAGTTAAAGTTTATAGCATGAGTTTTGGCTTGGTCATTATATCATTGTCAGCCAGCGTAATACATAAATTTTATTCTGAAAATTAACACTTTCAGAAAGTACCAGATTATATTTTATTGGCGTTTTAGAGGTTTTATAGGCA
This sequence comes from Candoia aspera, assembly GCF_035149785.1. Taxonomy (NCBI): domain Eukaryota; kingdom Metazoa; phylum Chordata; class Lepidosauria; order Squamata; family Candoiidae; genus Candoia; species Candoia aspera. The sequence continues at coordinate 42,639,799 of NC_086159.1, read as the reverse complement.
TACTCCCAAAAGGATTAAAAACATCTTACATATTCTTAATTATACTATGTTGATACAAATGTTTAAATGTACGTATTTCAAAAATTATCTTTTTGTATATCAGCAACATTCTCAGGCATGTTTTAAACAATGAAACACAAGGGTTTATAAATGCCAGAGTTTCCACAATATTATTTATTTTAAATTGGAAAGACTGAAGAATAGCTCTATGGAAAATATACAGTAATTTGAATGAGGATACTAAAAAGAAAATAGGAAAATTGTTTTCCTTTTTTCCCCAGTTTTATTAAACAATTACTTGATGCTGGTTCATTTTAATTTTTCTGTAATTTATGATACAGACTATTAAATATTTAAAAAATAATAGCAAAGAAATATAATACCAGTTAGATAATAATATTTTTATCATGAAATTATAAACATTTTGGTTTGGAAATATAGGGATGAACATATTACAGAATTAGTAAACACGGATTAACTTGAGACAAATGTGAAACATCTTAAAATTGGGTTCAAAAAACATGGCAGTAAACCATCCTTGTGTACAATATTAAACCTTTCTAGGTATATTTGTCTGTCTCCTGGTTTCGGCTGCATATTATTATTATTATTATTATTATTCTCAGTTGTCGTAGTAGTAGTATTTAAATGTGATCATGTAAATGGAGTGACCTGTTGAAATTATTTTAACAACAACTGACTGATGAATCATACGTGAAGAAATTTAATTTTGTTATATTATAGCATAAACACATATTTATGTCATGTACAATGATGCTCCCTTTCAATACAACACAGAACTTCAGAAACCACCTGCCCAACATTGCAGGCATATGGAAAGCCTCAAATGCACACCCATGTTGAACATACAGATGCATAATTAAAGCTGTTTTCACCTAACATATACAACTAATATGTTAAGGACAACAGAAATGTATTTTCAGTACACACTTCACAGCCATGCCACTACACACTGCCAAGTACTGTCCCCTGTATGCTATTTGACATGTTAAGATAATATCTATCTTCCTTTGCAAATGCATGGGTTGGCTAAAAGTGTAGGTTGTCTGTGTTTTTCTTAGCAAATCAGTATACAAACATTTTTAGGAAAGTTGCTAAATTTTGTTCAATTTGTCAGTTTTCACTCCTGATAGTAATCTCTTTTTCCTTTCACTATTTTCAGTTTTTGGACTATATATTACCTAACTGTACTGAGCTTGATTATTCCTTTGATTTCTGATCATAACATATTACTAATTATAATAATATTGATAACTGGTGTCACACTACTGTGTGTGTGTGTCACCAAACAAATGTTTTCATCCAGACTCATCAGCTCATGAAGTATGTTATATGCCAAGACCACAGTTCAGGGATCTGCCAGAACAAACATCGAACATATATTATATCCAGTGAAAATGATCTCTACCAGCTGATGCGTGTGTGGACAAATGATACTGCAAATAACAGCTGCAAATGTATAAATGAAAGATCAAGGAAGAAAGCTTAAGATCTCCGGAATCCATGAAAGATGTCTGGAAAGAGAAAGAATATTGCAAAAGAATAATTAACTATGCAAATAGCTGATAAGAAAGATTTGATAAGAAACATTTGGTTTCTGAGATAATGGATGAAGGACTGTTGTCATGGGGTTTGTTGCAACTTACAAGGATTGGTAAAAATGTGTTAGCCTGACGCATGGAGAATTTGATGCAGAGAGCATCGAACTAACCCTATGGGGCCTGGAGGTGAAAATCCTGAAATAAGCACTTCAGAGAAAATGTGAGTGTTGCTCTAATGGGGGCTATTATACTACCCACTGAAAAATTAGAAAGAACATTGGGTCATAAAATTGTCTATACACAGATTCAGGGTACAAAAAATAAACATTCCATGACTAGTATATAACAATTGAAGGAGACAGTTCAAAAGGAACGAAAGCAATAGAATGGATGAAGAATTGCATTGCATGTTAAAAGTATCCACACTTGCTCAGAAATTCAGATGAATGTATATCTGGGTTAAAATGGGTGGATAAATAAATAAAAGATAATGCTTTCCAAAAATAAATTACAGATCTTTCAAAAGAAAAAAGAAAAAAAAAAGTAGCAGTGATGAGGACTTTAATTAGCCAACATCAGTTGGTAGACAACCGCCAAGATGATATTACCAGGAAAGGTATGATATCACTGACAGCTTATTTCTTTCATAAGATGAATGAAGATACAAGAGGATCAGCTATCAGCTATCTTTGACTTGATACAAACTCATAATTAAGACTTAGTAAAGGAAGTGGACAACCTTTGGGAAGAAGGAGCAGTGTATTGTCATCATTATGAATGTAAAAGACTACTAAAGCTGAGTTTAATTGAAGGCATATCCTGGACTTCACCAAAAAAAAAAAAAAAAGAAGTAAGTTTTTCATAAACTTGGGGCAATATAAGAAGAATTCCATGGCAGGAGAATTCAGAGGGAAATCAATATAAGGCTTGGAGGAGTTCTTAAAGGAGATAGAAAATGTACATTGCAAATAATTTCAGAGGAGAATAAAAAATGGAGGACAGCAGAAAAATGCCAATGTGCTGCACAAAAACTATAGAGAAAATATGTAAAGAAAAAGAAAAAGACACAAATATGAGGTGGAAAAGCAGGTGGGGGTCATCATGGAAGAATGCAGACAGATAGGCGTGAAATATAGAGATGGTGTCAGGGCACCTAAAACTCAGAAGGAGCTGAGATTGGTGAAGAATGATAAGGCAAAAAAGGCTTCTTTACATATGATCAAATTAAAAGAAGGAAAAGTAATCAATATTGCACCTGCTCAAAGAAGATGGCAAGATGCAAATAGATAACAGAGAAAACGTAGATCTTCTCCAATTTTGATTTAATCTTCCTCAACAAAAGGGTACATATTCCTTCAGGCAATTGGGCAGATCAAAATAAAGGGGTAGTTTGAAATTTGAGGCTGATAGAAACATGATTAAAAACTAATTTACTTCCAAAGTGTTAGGTGCCAGATCAATTGTATCTTGGAATACTGAAGGAATTTGCTAATCATCTGGGTGAACCTTTATTATTATCTTTGAAAAATCTTGGAGAAGCAACAGTGGACCAGATGACTGGATTAGATCATGCCTCAATCTTCAGAAAGAAGAGGGAAGAAGGATGTAGGGAACCACAGATCAGTCAGTGTATGACATGAATGCCTGAGAAAATTCTAGAGTAAATTGATGAAGTAATTACTCTTTTCACTTTCTGCTAATACTGTTTAATACCCCACTTCCCTAGACAAAGTCCCTAGCTGGACTTTGGCATTTAGTTACCTGCCAAAAAAACCTTTAGGTGTGTTATGTTTTTCTACAAATTTCCATTCATTTTTCTAGTACATAAAAGATAACCAAGTTAGAGAAGATGTCCAGTCTTATTGTGGACAATGGTGCTGAAAATAACATGAAGTTGACAAGCATTAAATAAATGTTTTAAAATATTTTTCCTTTCATAAATATCTGGAAAGTTACTTTGTGATAAATTTGTCTCCCAATAAAAGTGGTTTCCTTCCCCTCCACAGACAGAACTGTCACTTGAAAGCATAATAATGAGCCAATTTCTATGGAAATAGTCTTGTTATTATTTAATCAGTCCTGTACCTAAGTGATTCATGAACTTCTTGTTGAAATTCAATATCCAGTTCATGAATTTCTGAGGAAGTCTGAAGGACAAAAAGAAAACCACCAAGTCACCAAGTTCTAGTAAATTATTTTGTCTCAGTTATTAATGCTAGACCAGTGTTTCTCAGCCTTGGCAACTTTAAGATGTGTGGACTTCAACCCCCAGAATTCCCCAGCCTTCAGTTCTGGGAGTTGAAGTCCACCTGTCTTAAAGTTGCCAAGGTTGAGAAACACCATGCTAGACAATTTATTTCAAGGAAGTAGAAACTTTTATGTAAGGTCACAATATCACACCACTTACTTATCAGTGCTGGTATCATCTCCAGCAGACCTGCCCCCAGATATTATATCAAGTTGTAGACTTTGCACAGTGCATTGTGAGACCACATTTGGTTGTGTTGGAAAGAACAAGACATCAAAACAGATTTAAATACATTTCAGTTCTACTGAGGAATCTAAGCATATTCTTAAACTGGACTAGACTGTACCGATTGTGTATAAAACTCTGTATAAGCTAATAAATCAGTTTTGCCAAGAAAGCATTGGATGTTAAAAAGGGCAATGCTAAGTGGGATTTTAGAATAAACTTATAAATGGCCTCGGGACAGATTTATTAGTTGTGAAATGGGAGGCACTGGAGTAACTAGGTGTCTGTCTTCTGGTCAAGTAAGCAAAGTAGAAAACATAAATAATGAGATTTCAAGGCAATTTGCCCCAAAGGCTTCCCCCCCCCCCTCTATTTTCCATGTGCTGGGATTTCTATGGATAAAAAAACACTATAATTAATATACATCTGAGATCCAGAATATATGTTATTGTTTTTAAAGGATGTTGCAAATGCACAACTCTAATTCTTGTTAGCATTGTATTAAACATTTGTAATTATTTTCCAAAACACATTTGTTCATTTGTTTGTTTTTAAGAGCAGGAAGAGCACACTATATATTAAAGCGAAGCTATTTATAGAAACTGAAGAGAGTTCTCTGAAAACAGGCTTCCTTCATTGCCTGTGCTACAGAGAAGCCTCTCTGTAAAATGAAATTACCTGCCTGTCTTGCAATACTTTAGCTAAGCACTTAACTGCTAAGTCCTAGGCTGATTGATGTTGCCCATCCAAGGACCAGCATCCTAAACTCCCCACTCACCCCTGCCTGAAATGCCAAAGAAAGAAAAGAAGGATTGTGCAAATATGAAGAAATCATTTCTCCACTGCAACAGGAGATGGGTGGTGAAGAAATATGATAAATAAATAAATGAATAAATAAATCTTTTGTTGCAATTTCCTTCTGTATTATTTCACTAAAATGCCTCAGTGCATTACACTGGCGGAGAGGGGTAATAAAGTCAGTGACAGCTACAACTGTTTTGGTTGGCAGTTCTAAGAGCACATAAAGTATGATTAAAATTGTTTAACTATTGTTTTTTTTTAAAGGGTGATCATCATCTTACAGGTTGCCATTTGCCAGATCAGGACTTGCACTGTCTGCCAGTCCTGGAATGCGCTAGACCAGTGTTTTACAAACTTGGCAACTGTGCGGACTTCAGCTCCCAGAATTCCCCAGTCAGCATGGGAATTCTGGGAACTGAAGTCCACACATCTTAAGTGCCAAGTTTGAAAAAAATCTGTGCTAGAAAGTCCTTATATGTTGATTTCCACCAGAGAATAATGCTGGATCTCCATCCATTTTTGTCCTTTGCTCCTAAGCCATCACTTCTTCAGTCAAAGGAAAAAGGAAAACAATAAAAATAAACTGATTTTTAACTAACAGAACAATAAAAACATTTTTTTATACATTGAAACCTTCTGTGTTTTAGCTTCTCATTTTTCTTTTCCTTCAATTCGTTATTTTAATTCTAAAACAGAACACAAGTAATTACTCCAATAGGCCTAAATTCCTTTAGGGAATCTTACTGTTGTTATACTATGACAAATATATTTTTAAAAGCAACCAGTTTTGTATTGCTTTTCCAGGAGAAATCTTACAAGTGCTTACAAGGTTTGACTTATATCAAGTTATTATAACAATATGCACATAGATTGTTGCTTTTCCATAAATCTCCCCATAGCATTTAGCTGATCCCTGAGTATTGTATTGTTTTGCTAATATTTATTTATAGCTTACTCAAGGTGCTTCCTCTCTCACAGTATATATACTATAAGCCCCACACCAACACAACTATACCTCTCTCTGTGTATATTAGCATTTTTATTGCTCATTATGTAGATATTAGTGAATTACCTATAGTAAGGCCTGAGAGAAACTTAGTTATTTGTTCCCTTTTGTAAGAAGTCCATAAATATTACATGAATTGCATGATGGTGAGAATCTCTTCAGTTTGTAATATCCAGAGGTACCTATCATCTGCATTATCTGAAAAAGTGAATTTAAGAGCTGTGTATTTGGGAATCATTAGCATTTTTTCATACTCTACATATTTGGGCTGCTAAGCACTGATAATTTACCTGATAGTTGAGATTTAATAGAATAGATCTAAGACTATTTACCTTGTTTCTCATACTAAGGTGGTATGAGCTATAGTTAAGGCTTGAACATTTGGTGCAAACTGGAGGTTTCCCCAAACCAAGCAATATACTACTATACAGTAGATGTGTCCTCATTTTTTTCCTCTTCTAGAGGACATCTGGCATCCCAACTCTAAGAGAAGGAGAATAATAAAAGTGTCATGGCTGCTCCCTGGTGAGAAGGTAGGGATCATAAAGAACAGAGGAAGAAAGTAAGAGTGATGAGAAAGGGACTAAATGATGGAGGAAGAGAAATGGTGAAGTGATGACCCAGATGTGGATGTGGGATCCAGACAGAATCTTGCCTAGAATATTTTCAATACTGTCAGGCAATACCACTGGGGATAAAGCAGGTAAAATTGTCTTTTTGACTTTGATAGGTCCTTTACTTTCCTTAATATACAGCAGTGAAACAAGGATAAAGTAAGTAAGTGTCTAGATTATCCATGTGGATCTTATGGAAGAATATGGCAACCAATTCTCTTACACTGATTAGTATCATGAGTCCTAAGTATTTGGCAGCTTGTACTATCAATCAAACAAACAATCAATCAAATCTTTATTACAGTCATAGACCAGTACAAATAAGACAATAAGAACAATAAGAGTGATGAATCCCATTTGCCCTCCAGGTCGTAGTTAAAATGTATTAAAAATATCAGGCCTGTATATCCAACTGTAGGGAATAAAAAAAAAAAAAAAACATCCAGAACTCAGTGGGCTCTATCAAAGTTAAAAGACAATGAGGCTAAAATTGATAAAAAAAGAAGCAAATGCAAAATCAGTGTATTTAACTGGTGCTACCTGTCATGTTTACAAGCAACTGCACAAAATCTTGCAACGTTAGCTGTAATGCAGAGACTATCATCCTCTAACAGGAATTGGACATAGGCTGAGTCTGGTCTATGAGATTACCCACCAATCAGGGGAAAAATAAGCCCAGCCCTTATATCTGTATAGAATGGACAATGGAGCATCAGTCTTCTTGAGTTTCTACCTCTCCCATGATACAGGGACAAAGCCTTTCAACCATTGGATGCTTTTTATTCTTGCCCTGCTGGGCAGCATAGAGTAACATGCAACACCTTGTTTTCTGTGGCTTGGTGTTTCCAGTTGAGGGACGTACCCTGCAGGAGCCACTAAATATTTGAGCTGCTGCAAGACCAAAAAAATCTAGTACTGTCCTAATGTGTTTCTGATGTTCTACATCAAGGATTCTTTGTTGAATGGCTAGCTTAGCCTTTTCACAGCCCATCACTAGTTCCAGAGGGGAAAAGCCCAGAAGGCTTAATTATAGTTTAACTGCTTTAACCCAGGAAGATTGGGAGGTCTCCTGGAAGACCGGGGGGGACCAATCCTCTAGGGTATTTACTAATTTTAGCCACAGATACAGGCAGGTGAGATATTCTCTGGCCTCCACTTCAATTATGCCCATCTCCAGCCAAAGGGTGGCATTTGGGGCACACCAAGGGAGTCATAAAGCTGCTCTAAGAAACCTGGACTGCACTTGTTCTAGAGGACAAAATCTAGAAGGACTTGAAAATGGGTTTGTACTATGTATACAGGTAGTCCTCGACTTACTACTTATGGCCATTCATTTAGCAACTGTTTGAAGTTACGGCAGCACTGGAAAAAGTGACTTGCGACTAGTCCTCACACTTACGACCATCGCAGCATCCCCACAGTCACATGATCAAAATTCAGGCACTTGGCAACTGGCATGTGTTTACAATGGTTGCAGCACCCTGGGGTCATGCAATCACCATTTGCAACCTTCTCAGCCGGCTTCCAACAAGCAAAAACAATGGAGAAATTCATGATTCACTTAATGACTGCTGCAAAAAATGTTGTGAAATTGGGTGAGGTCATGTGATGCCTCACTTGATGACTGCACCACTTAACAATGAATTTTCTGGTCCCTATTGTGGTCATAAGTTGAGGACTACCTATATGTATTATATGGAAGATGGGAGAATATATGCCCATTTTGCAATCAAATACACAAGACTTTCTGGCCTGCTTTAATGGTTCACCTATGTTAAACTGTACGACTTTTGTTCAGATCTGTATATCTATGCTCAAATGATATGTATTTATACTTCACTTAGCAAGGCATAACATGGTGCAGGGTACATTTCCCAGTGAAAGTGCCATCTTTTTATAGACATCCATTCCACCTGCAGACAATTTAGACTCTTTCAAAAATCACAAAAAGCAGAAGACATATTTTTCAGGGAGCAAAAGATTACAAAATATTGTATGCTTCTCTTCATTTCCATTTTGGGTGCAATAGCAATGTTATTGTTAAAAAGAACAAAACAATACAAAACCTCACAATGACTTGGAGAAAGCGTATTCAGTTCATGAAGTACATATTTGTGTATGGTCTGTAGTCCTAACTATTTCAGATACAGCTGCATATTGGCATGTTCTCAGCCTCAGTTGCAGGGTTGGTTCCATTTCAAATGTTTAAAATTTAATATACTCAAATAAATATCCAATTTTCTGATGCAGAGTCCATCGGGAGGTCTGCATAAATTCAGAATGTTAAAGTTTATAGACTCTTACCATTATTACAAAATTCCAATAACACTACAATTTTCCTTTGGATGCCATAGCAAGGGATTGAGAAGATAGAAATCTTAGCTCTGCCCCTTCAGTAGATACCTCAGTTAGCCTAAACATTATTCACATCAAGTTTAAATGGGAAACTATCACATCTCAGGATATTATATTTGCCCATTTAGTCCCATTTTCTCTACTTGCCAGTATCTAGTCAGAAACATTGATCTGAAAATTATAGATGCTGAACTTTGGACTTTCTTCATGGCCTCCTATGGAGCTCAAACCGACCTGGATTAATAAATTCACAGTATTTTGTGCTGTAGCCCTCAATCAATTCACCCAAGTGACAGCTTTATGATGTTTTATAATGAATAACAGGCCCTTCTCCCTTAAACCCATATACTAAGTGGCAGCCTTTAAATAACCAAAAAAGGCTACATTTCTGAGCAGTAGTTGAGTGAGTCAAGTAGAATGAGGTGGAAGCTGCTTTAAATCCTTCTGGCTCAGCTGACAATAGTTCCTCAGTCATATACTCCTATGGTGAATATCCAAATCAATTCTGTACAGATGTTGACTGAGAAATGACTGAAAGAGCCTCGTTGTTGCAAGGGAGTTGTTTCATCTTGACTGCTCTTATGGGTGACACTACCTTTTGAATGCCAGGAACAGGGTTATAGAATGCTGGGACTACAGTCTAAATTGGTTGATTTACAGCCTGAAGATAAGTCTGGATTATAGGTTCTAGTCCTACATCAAATTAGAACCAGAATAAATGCTTTGTCTCTTGTGGGAAAAACCTTCAGACTTCTGGCACAAGAATGATTTCTTATCTTTTAACTGATAGCTGCAACTAAAAGCAGAAAACAATTTGTATAAAATGATCCTTGTGGTGGAGATGGGGTTCTTTGGTGTCCTAAAAATGTTGATGGAAAGGGAGATGACTACTGGCTTTTCCACCATCTGGTTGACATTCCGAAGCTTATTAATGCAGCAGATTTGTACTTCTAGCCATCTGTTACCCCTACGCCGATTTCTACTTCTCAAGTAACATCAGAACTTCAAGAGGGAGTCTTGTCCTCATCCATCCACCTTCACTCCAGTGTTTTGTTATGAGATAAAGGTGAATTGAAGGACACTCTTTTCCTTCATACATAAATATATTGTCAATATACAGTATATTTCATAACAATAAGTAGGCTTGCAAAAGTATTATGGAAAGTCACTGGTTAAATATTTTAAGGAAAAATACTTTGATAAATATTTTAAAAGTTCTTCCCCACTTTTTAAAGTCCAATTTTTCTAAAGGTATAACATTTTAGTTCTTCAAGTTTTTTTCCTGTGTTAACAAAAGCAGTAGATGCTCCATTTTATAATAGACAGCTAGATGCTGATTTACTTTAAAAACATCCTAAGATGTTTACTGGTAAATCAAGATAAAAACTCCAGCAATTTAAATGGTCCATACATAACATAAATCACATTGCATTAAATTATAGGTCTATTTTTCACAATCCTTTTCACTGTGTGATTGCATTTGCTTATTATTTCCATAGTGTACAATGTTCACTAATAATACTGTTGAACTTTCAGAATTCATTTCTTAATATGGTTTGCTCTGTCTTTATTTTGTAAAATTATTTTAAACTGATAGCTTTTCTAAGTAGTTTCAAATAAGCATTAATAGATGGTTTTAGTTTTTAAAAATTATGTGTTAGATATAGACCTCAATTTTCCTTCAGGATTGGGGAAGTTGGACATATTATGACCATCTCAAAATCATCCATGGTACTTCAATTCTGATGGTGGACTTGACTCTCAGTATCCCCAGTCATAGTCCAATACCTGACTATACTCATTCTCTATGTTTCTTGAAATATGCAACTACTAATTTACATGTGCTACGTAATTCATAACTGCACATCACAAATTACTATTATGGATACATAGTGACTAAAATGCACATACTGTATACAGTCAGCTACAAGAACCAGGAACAATATCAAGGCATGCCACCTGAGACTAGTTGAAACACTGTGCATCACCAAGCAATTGTCTCCTAATAGTTTCTGCCCCATTAATATCTCATTAAAGATCCACTACTTAGTTGATTTACTTCTTCCTCAATACTTTAATCTTACATGGATCTTATGGTTCACTGCTTATTAGATGCTGTCAATAATGGCTCCTTTTACTGAGTAATTGCTACGAGTCAGTTGATCTCAGTGCTGTGGTCTCTGCTTCTGATCTTGCTGTTGTCTTAAGCATTTTGTGGAGGTCCCATTTGATCCTTATTCTGTGAATATTCTACAGTACTAGCTACTACAAATCTGTTCCTGCCTTGGGAATGCTAGCTCACATTGCTGGCTGGAATTACATTTGCAGAAACCTTTACATCTGATGAGAATTGCACAGAATGTCAGACCAGCCATCAGTAATATATATAGAAAGATAGGAAAGAAATATCAGATTGATGTGACTGGCATATTGAAAGGGACAACACACTTTTCATCTGTTTTCCAGTTTGTGATGAGATGATATATAGACAGACAGACAGACAGAGACATAGAGATGATATAGATTTAGACATATAGATAGATATGGAATTATCTACTAATACATACATATACATGCTTATCATGTAATTCCTGTTGGGGGTAGGCAACATTATACATTACACAAAAAATAATTAAGAAAAGGTAAGCCAAAGAAATTCAAAGCATGGGATAAGAGAAAATAAAGCACAGCTAAATCTTCATATTGACAGTATTCACTATACTTCTGCATAACTTTTTATCCTTGAAAACTGTCCTTATTTTCACCATGACCATATACTGATTCATACATTACCTATTACACTAAAGCATAATGCTGGGGAAAAAAAATTTAGGGAGCTAGGCAAAAGGAGCATGAAAGAACTCGACATCTTGTACAACAGCAATCCAAACCCTCACGAAGCAGAATCTTTTTTTGTGGGAGATGAGAGATACAGGATTTCAAGAGGTGGGAAGATTTGGCTGAACATTATGCACTATGAGGAAGTGTAAGGAAGGCAAAATATAAGCTGGGGCTGTAGTGTTTAGAGCTCAGGAACAGAAAAGAAAGCTTTGCCAGAAATAGATAATAATAATTCTTTCTCTCTAATTCCGTCTATCCATCCATCTATCCATCCAAATTATAATTTGAAGAGATCATCTATCTTCTAGAAAGACTGTCTTGCGGAATGAATAATACGCATTGCTTTAAAAAAAATCTAGACTGTTACCTGATTAAAAGCAACCACCCCAAGCTTTGGTTTACTATGAGCATAAACAGGACATCAAATTAAGTTTTCTTATTTGGTGTTACATATGCACACATAATCCAGAATGAATGATTGAGTATGTGCACACACGCATGCGCGCACACACGCACACACACGAAATGTAAAAAAGTAATACTTTCTCCATCACTTTTAGGAAAACTATATGGGCTCATGTTTTTTTTTTAATCAGTCATGTACTGCAGGTGTTAAAAATATATTATCCCTGTTCAAAAATAGTTGGCAACCCTAGTACCATCACTTTGCATTATCACATTAATGAAAGCAGTACGAACTTTGAAGGACGCTAGTTTCATACTTCATTAAACTGGCTTGATACGTGGGGGGATAATCTTACAAAGAGTTATTAAGAAACGGTGTTTAAGCTGGTCTTCTGTATACATCTCAGCAGTACAGAACTCAGCACAACTGGATATTCTGTACTGTGGCAGCTTCATATTTTTGCATTTACACTAATACCTTGATGAAATCCACTCTAATCTTCAAGTCACACAGTTTTCTTCCTATACTTACCTATGCTGCTAATAGTGGTAGTGGTTGTTATTGTTTTCATTTTACTGTTTTTCCTGGTTGCATTGCAGGGATGTCCACAGAAGTTCTGAACTTGATTTATTTTGCTATTCCACAACCCACAGGATCTGGACTGCGTAATGTTCTTAATATACCTGCATAGTATTGGCTTCAACAAAAGAAACACTGCATTTCAGTTCTGGATAGTGTTCCTATATTTCTCAGATTTTATTTTAATACATTTATCAGAAATCTGCAATTTCATTTGCATTAAGGTTTCTTTGCTAAGACATCATGAATTTCATTTTCAAATCAGCCAGCTTCTTCTTTTTGGTGCATGGATTAGGACTGGTAACATCAAGTTAGATTATGTAGTACCTACATAAGAATACATCATTGGAATGTATGCTACTTGTTAATATCTGTAGTGTGACCTTCAGGCCTGTAAGTGAAATTATTTCTTCCCAAATCCAAGGGATAAAAGCAGGATTTATTGCCAATGTACAGGGGAATGAAGTTATGAAGAAAGTTGCAAAAGCTAGTCAGTCTGTTATATTCTGACTATTCCTTTCAGATCCACCAGCAAGCTGTAACAGTCTCTCTTACTTTCTAAAAAAGATTCCACCCTGAAGAGTATCACTGGGGGATTCCCACAGCGTTACTTGTGGTGTTGCATTTTCCACGTTCCATTAACAATCCAGCATGTTCAAAGAGTTACATTTTATATCACTGTTTGGTGCATGTGTCAGTGAGACTTCTCTTGCTTGCCAGATTGTGAGAAAATGGCCGGCTAGTTTTAGAATATGTGTCACATGTGGGCATTGCTAGTTGAGCAGTTGATTCCTTTTCAGAGTTTGCTGCTGCAGACATTGTTGTGCATTGACTGGAACATACCACAAGCTCCAGGGGATTGCCAGATGAGAACCTGTTATATTTAGAAATACGCAACCTCCAAACCAGGATGCATAATGGAAGCTGTCTCTCTTGGGGGACGTTTACATAATCATCAAGCTCAAATCTTCCTGTACTACTTTCACAAACACTATTGCAGCCCTTTGATCATAACACAAGAGGACAAATATAAGGAAACGTGATCTTATAAATCAATATAAGTCTTGTTTCTAGTAAAGGATCAACAGTGAACATTAATTTCTTTCCTACATTTCCTCTGCAATTTATTCTGGCTCTAAAATGACAGTGAGTGGCAATTCTTAAATTAAGAGTGAGGTTCTTGCCTATGCAGCAAGACAATTCTGCCTTACAATTATTTCAGAAGAAAACATTTTAATAAACCACTGAAACTGGTTCACATCTTTTATTAATTTTGAACTGGTGGGGATGGGGAAAACCAGCAATGGCAGGAGAGGAAGAAGAAGGAGGGAATTGAAAAAATGATTGGGGAGCACCCTCAGCATACATGTATTTGTCTTTGGTGAGAGAAAGGGGTGTGTGATTTGTAGATGCTTTTCTATTTGGGGGAAATAAGTTTGGTAAAATAAATGCTATATTAATTTTAAAATGATTTGTATAAATGTAGATAGATCACTACATACAGGCAGCCTGAACATTTTAAAATATGACATGATATGATTTATGTTTTCTAACAAAAAGAATTTTTCAGAAGATACTAAGATTACTGCAGACAATGGAAATACTCTGATATTGGCTGTCACTGAATAGTTCTGTGGTTTACATAATTGTATCTCTGCTCATCAATGAAATCTTGTTCTTCTTAAATTAAAAATGCATTACTCTTCTTAATAACAACATCTATTTAAGAGATCAGTTAGATGTCACCTAACATTAATTTAATGGAAGCATTCCATTGGCATTCTACTACGTTTTCCTGTTGAAGTAGCACAATTGACTTTTAATGGACATTTTAATGGACGTTATTAACTAGAATATTGTAAAATTAAAATCTGACTCAATGAGTTGTCTTAATTGGCAGTTGTTATATGAAGCCATTGATCCTAAACCTCCAAGGAATAACTAAATGCACAGAGTTCAATTATCCCAACCAAAGGGAAGAAATGTTTAAATAGCAGTATCTTCCAAGGAAAAAAAAAATCACAAGTGATATATTTAAACTGTTGGTAGTTTAAAAAAAAATCTAATACTGCAGTTCTGGCATCATTAAGATAACAGTGATAATAGTTGTTTATGTTGTTATTTTCCAGGCCTTCAGATTTCTGCCGACTCTGGCTGACACAAAGATTTTGTGCAGCTGATGTGTTTGATAACTTATATTACTTGCTGAAGTCAGTCTTAAAGGAATTTATTTTAATAGAAATACTGGCGTTCCTCTGGGAGAGGAGCTCTCTGACTCTGCATGTTGCTTAAACTGCAAAAAATAAATACAGTTTTTGATACCAGGCATTGACAGTATTTTATAAAATGTAGGGCTATGAGATCTGGCTACAAAAATCTAAAAATCACAGAAAATTGTGGTTCTTTGCTGCTATCTAGTGGACATCTGGGCTTTTGCAACCTAGATTTGGTAGCCTTAACAGAACTTCAAAACTGGAGCAAATAAGAATGGTTGTCCAGGCTTTTCTTGAAAATGGGAATCTGCACTAAATTTAAGTTAACAGGATCCTACTTCTGAATATATAACTAGTTTCCTTACTTTTGGAACATGAACATCCTAGAACATTTCACTAGTTTCCCAAGTTAAATAAAAAAAGAGTGTCCCTCAGTTTGAGCTTGACTCCTGATGACTATGCAGATGCATAGGTGCCCACAGTGAGAACAAGTGACAAAGATTTGTTATGATGAAAAGTCTTCCCGTTATATATTGGTGTGCAATATTATAACGCAAGTGCAAAAGGGCAAAACTTGCATTGTAATATCCCATGTCTCATCTTCTTGGTGTCATTGTGGATATTTATTTGTTTATTCATTCATTCATTCAAATTTGGTATAGCTGCCCAACTCCAGTAGATTCTGGGAGGCCCACAAAACCAAAGCAAAACAAAAAACAAAACAAACAAACAAACAAACAAAAAACAATCCATTAAAAAAAGATAAAACATAAAATTGCACAGACAGCCTGGACTAAAGTGATCTCAAAACCAACACAAATTTTAAAAAAACAAGCAATATATGCCTATGCGTGAACATACCATATACTTTTCTTAGCAACAGTATCAAAGTGATTTGACATTGCCTTCTGATATATTTTTGGGGGGGGGGGGCATTATTTCCAAGCCTGGAATATCCTAATGGTTTCCCCTTCATATACTATCCACATTCAATCTCCTTTAGTTTTTTCAACTTTATGTCTTGTTGTATCACTGAACATCCAGGCATTCACATCCTCCCCACAAGATTATCCATATTCATATGCAAATCCTCATGAACTAACACTGGAATAAAGCTGGCATGAATTTTCTTTCATTCATTTTCACAAGACCTATTGCCAGATCTAAAATACAAAAAAAAACACCATTATGGTAGCAAAGAATTAACATTTTTTAAAATCTATCTCTATATTTTTGGAGCCCAAATCTAATAGACCTACTATTTGTCTTTTGAAAAAGTAAATGTTAAGATTTTTTTTTTTAAAAAAAGGCTCTTACACAAATTAAAATATGTGTTTGCATGTTTACAAAAAAGCCCTCAACTGTTGTTGTCAATTCATACAGGTGACATTATAAAGCAGCAGCATCCAGAGACACCACAGTGGATTGAAGTAGTACAAGATACAGCATAGGTTATATATTGTCCTGTGTTGTCCATATTGATGCATAACTCTGCCAGATTTTAACTCTTCTGTGGTATATTATTATTGATATACTTTGATATACTTCATTGATATTGATTATTTTTCAAGTATATTCTAGATATGTTCAGCTGGTATAATGGATATGTCAATTGCATACCTAATGTTCCAGTTACATTGACCACCAGGAGCCACTGCATAACCAATTTTGTCTTTTATTGGCATTCTTCAGACATGAGTAGCCAGATGTTATTCTATGGGATTAAAACCCTCTACCAGGAATTGAACTCACAGACCTTTGCACTTTAGATAACTATATACAGTGCATTAGTCCGCAGAGCTATCCATGTCCTCTATCTCAGTGGTTGCAAGAAAGGATATCTAGAAGCTCTCAGAATGGTATATACACTCCACCTACCCTTAAGTCAGAGCAGAGAGATGCTAATGTAATATTATGTCATTACCACATGTACAGGGTTTTATATGATTTCTACTCCCTAGGATGTCTTGACTTATAGGTCTTCAGTGTAGGACTGTGCTGTAAATGGATAATTTTTAAAAATATATATATAACTATCTGAACGCTCAAAGGCAT
Source organism: Candoia aspera (assembly GCF_035149785.1). Taxonomy (NCBI): domain Eukaryota; kingdom Metazoa; phylum Chordata; class Lepidosauria; order Squamata; family Candoiidae; genus Candoia; species Candoia aspera. The sequence goes on along the minus strand of NC_086159.1, from coordinate 42,622,894 downwards.
GAGTGATCACCTATCTGTAATCACCAGCACTTGTATACAGCTAAAAGGAGGGAGGTATGTATGTATGTATGTGTACACACACACACACACTTGTTGAACATCCACAAAATTAATCTGGAGTTGGAGGCTTTTAGTGGCATTCCCATGTCAATAATACATTTTTAGCGTGCGGCGGGGTGAGCTCCCGTTGTTAATCCCAGCTCCTGCTCACCTAGCAGTTCGAAAACATGCAAATGTGAGTAGATCAATAAGTACTGCTTCGGCGGGAAGGTAACAGCGTTCCGTGTCGTCATGCTGGCCACATGACCCGGAAGTGTCCTATGGACAACACCGGCTCTAAGGCTTAGAAACGGAGATGAGCACCGCCCCCTAGAGTCGGACATGATTGGACTTTACGTCAAGGGAAACCTTTACCTTTACCTTTCTATATCTAATAGAAAATATTCCAAATTTGCAGAAGGGTTGAATTAACCTGTAAGTATTGAGAATCTTAGATTAAGTTTATGAAGGTTCAAAACCTAGAAGACATAATTGTATCTTGTTAACTCAAATCAAATTCTTTATTATGGTCACTGACCAACATAAGGGGATGGAGTGTAGTCATTTAAAAAAAGCATAAAAATCAAGAGTGAGAATGAAAATCTAAAAATGATTGTAAAAGCTAGAAGATATAGAAATCTAAAAATTAAAAACTAAAAGTATATGTAAAAAATTAGAATCTAAAAAAAGTGGTAGGAATATTAAGTGGGTATAGGGGAAGAAAAAAATAGTATATGGAAGATTATATCTATCAAATTACAAGCATCTAATATGGCAAACTAGGTGCTCATTAGATCTAGTTTATAAACCTGAGCCCCAAGCACAAGTCATGATCCACTGCACAGAACCTGGCAACACTGTATGTTGTAGCATGGTTGTTATCTGAAAGCAATAGAGTGGTGTAAAATTGTCCTTTGAGCCTTGGGTATTTATGTAATAATGGTAAGATGTAAAGGCCCTTCTGTAACTAATACTTTGAGTTTAATTAGGTACACCATGGGTGAGGCAGAATATCTGTTGGATTCACTGGCAGTAAAGTTTGGGTCCTGGCTAGATATGACTGATGCTCTCTGTCTGTTATGTGCTGTTTAATAAATGCTTTGGCCTGATCATGCCCCATGCTGAATGGAAGACCTGGAGAGAAGACCAAGGATGAGATTATAATTTCAATTGCCTATTTCCATGAGGATTGAAAATCATTGCTCATAGTTAATGGGACAAAGCCAAGGGGAGAAAAGTTGAATATGGCCACCCACACTCTAGCCTCTTTTCATAAAGGTGCAAGATGCCATAGAGACACAATTAGGGACTTGAAGGGATGTTCTTTACAATTTGGATTTACAAGCAGTAGTGGTGCAAAATTGGAGAAGGGGCTCAGCTGGGCACCATCGAGAAATTGAATTAATGGCTTGGCTTCAGATACTTTGAGAACTGCAGGTATATAATGGACACCTCTTGTCTTAAGATATTTCAGGATAACAGATGAACTCTGTGCATTTTCATCAACATAGTCCCATGGGCTTTCCTCCTCCAGAAGAATGAGGGACTACCTCCAGGTATTTGGAACAGGGGGCCTGCTCAATCATGTGACTATCTACACTCCAAGAATGGCTCTTGGACCTTTTGGAAAATGTCATCACTTTAATTTTCTGATAATTGAGTTCAAGCTGCAGTGCTGTCCTAATGATCTCAGTACTCTTTTAAGGCCAATGGGCATTACTGAAAGTATTGCTGCATTGTCTGCAGAAAGTAGAATAGAAATGCATTTTCCAGCAGGTTTTGGAGTGTGAAAGTCCATGTTGTGGAGATGGCCCGCCATGGAGTTGATATAGAAATTGAATAAGAGTAAGGATTGTATGTTGTCACTCACACATGATGGTTAGCCTTAATGGCATGCAACTTATAGATGACAATCAATGCTGACTTTCAACAAAAATTAGCACCATAGTCTTGCCAGCTCCACTCCTACTGCCAGCTCCACCTACCATCCAAGCCCCTTCCACATGTTCATTGACAATGTGTGAAGAAGCCGAATGTTGGTGATTGCACCATCTCGTTGCCTCTATCAGCTGTTTTGACCATTAGAACAAATGGCAAAAAATAGAAAAGGGACAGGCTCTTCATATGCTGTCCCTATGTCTGTTTCTCACCTGCCCTATTGTTGGTTACATGAGTTTAAGAGACAAAAAGTGACTTCTGTCCCCACCCTTTCTCCCCCTCTGTTTCCCTCTCTTCTAGAAATAGCTTAGGTAGAAGTGAGGCATTTCTATCTTTATATATTTCTTAATACATCTTCTGCTTCTTTTGCTTCACATAAAATGAATGTCTCTTAACATTCATTGATAGCTGGGTTAGTTAATATTCTGCATCCAAGACAACTATATTATCAGGATTTTACTTTTAAATGAGATATTCTGCTACTATATTACTTAGTATTCTTTCAGCACTCGGCTTATGTTTATGCTTACTGTTGGAGCACATTCTCTAACATCAGCTACTGCTGAATTCAAATTACACATGCTGAGTGAATGCATAGGGCTAGGCCCATTCCCTTGATATGGTAACTCTCCTGAGCACAAACAAGGTTGGCTAAGTCTGAAAACATCTATTTTTCTCACTAAGAAGTCAATGCCTAGAGATGACTTTTCCTTCACACACAAAATCCTACAGCAGAAAGCTATAATCCAAATGGTGTGCTGAAAAATTATGTTGCTGGATATGCAATTTCTTTTTGCCATTTCACTTCTTTCAGTAGCCAATGGTGATTAATCCCAATGGGGAATGTTCATAATAAAATAGTTACAGAATTATAAAACTGGCAAAATCATATTGGATTATAAACTTTAGTGACTGCAGTCATGCCATGGAAAAATAAGCAGCAGGTACACTCATATAGCATGTAACTAGGTCATTTATCTAGAATATCAGTATGCATCCTCCTAGCCTATCAGTACTGGAATACAAGAGAGACAGTTCCAATCCAAAAATGTACCAGGGTAATTTTGAATCTAAGGACCCTCATGTTGTGAACACCCAAAAACCCAGTCATATGACAAAATCAGACAGACGTCTAGAGAAGCTGAAAATGTAAGGGATTCCACTTGTATTTTCCAAAATGGTGATTCTTGACCAGGTTAATATGCTTGTGTGCTAACAGAATTATCACTGGATTAGTAGCTGGCTATGTTAGCATATAGTAAGAACTTAAGTGACATATATTAAAGAATGAATGCCCTTTGGCTTATTGTTAAGGATGAGTAGGCCAATTACCATCTTGAAGTGCTTGTACTGGTTATTTTTAAATTCAGATATGAAAAGTAGATCATTTCTTTTTTAAGCAATGAGTCATTTTGGGCAAGAAGATATAACATCAGATTTGATACATTTTCCTTATCTCTCTTGTGAGACTCAGTTGCTTTAAGTTTTGATACTGTAATAACTCCAGACTCTTTTATACAACTCGGACATATTATATTTTATTCCCAAATATGAAAAATGTAACTGAAGGATATGATATTTATTCACTTGCCTATGAGTGGCTTTGAATAAAGGGCAAGCAAATACATGTATACCATGCACACAGATTTAAAATCTGACATTTTGTAAGCCACCCAGAGTCTTTTTGGAGTTGGGAGGCCTTAGCAAATAAAATAAATAGAGCAAGTAAGTAAGTAAGTTTGAAAAAGGTGGTCTTTTTGCAAATGCATGTATTTATCAGAATGGTATCAAACCAATTTCATGCAGAGTTCTTAGAACTTGGAAGTCAGTATCAACATTTTTCCAGGTCTGTTTTTATCTTAATCTAAACTTTGAATTATTTTTTTATTCTCTAGTAATTTATAGCTTTGGCTGCTTGCAAATAGTTTCTTACTCAGTTCTCTGCATCTTCCTGAATCACACTTGTTCTCTGATGGGTGTGGAAGTTAACGGCAAAACATTATCTGGCAATTCTGGGTTCAGTGTCTGGAGTTCAAAATCTACAAGAATAATAATACATGATGTACATGGATGCATTAAACTGTAATCTTGAATTCCAAAACCAAATTGATCCATGATAACTGAACTGATCCATGTTATATTCTCATACTTACAAGGCCTACAGGTCCTCATGGTAGTTAATATAGTAAGAGATAGTAAGCCTGATCTAGGCTGTAACTCATAGTGTAGTCGCACTGAAGTCAATTAGAACTGGTTTTGGTGGTATCCACTTAACTGATCCAGTAAATATAATACGGTATTATCATATCAGAGAGCCAATCTGGTGTAGCTGTTAAAGGCACAAGTCTAGAAACTGAGAGACTGTGAGCTCTAGTTCTGCCTTAGCACAAAGCTAACTGGGTGGCTTTGGGCCATTCACTCTTTCTCAGGTCAAGAAAGGAGGCAGTGGCAAACCACTTAGAAAAATCTTGCCATGAAGATTACAGAAACTTGTGCAGACAGTCACCAGGAGTCAAGCCTGGCTTGAAAATACCACCACCAACAAAATCATCTCAGTGCTGAACGTGAATAGATGAATGTAAATAATTCAGACATGAATGTATATCATGTAGGGAGCAGGCATATGCACAGGGTTAGCCTCTCTGTATGGAGAGTAACAAGAGCATTGAAAGGGCTAGCTACTGTGTGCTGCCCACTTTTCCTTCTGGAATGTATCATTTCTATTCTTTGGAAATATATGAAGCGGGGTCACTATTTGGAATGCTCTCTGCCCTGCATTTTAATTGCTGTGGAATGCTCTCTTCACAATATGTTTTCAGTTCATATTTAAAAATCCATGAATGTTATATTTTAAATGTTTTAATTTTGCAAATATGTGCTTTATATTTTAATTATTCAATCCTTTAAAAAAAAAATACCAACATGTGCACTGCTTTGAGATGTTTTGGATGCAGTAATTGAGTTAAATAAATTACACTTACTAGTATTATTTATTTGTATGCTCCCAAGAATATATTTTACAGGCTCTCTTTTAAATGTAAAGCATATTTGATCCTCTTTTCAGAAAGGTTCATTCTGGAATACTGTGTAGAAAGGTTTTTGCAAAGGGAAGTTTATTTCAATAATAGAAAATGCTTTCAAAGTCTGAGGAGGACCCAGAGTGTAAGAGACATGAAAGCAACTTTAAATTGCATCATAAAATGAAAAAGTGAATGCCTCTTATTTGATAACAAATATGTTTTGCATTAGGAAAAGAATAAAATGTATTTTTGGAGCAGATCTGAATTTATCGACCAACTGAGTGCACTTCAAAAAGATACATTTGATAGACCAGAAGTAAAGAGAGGGCCATATTCATGCCCACTCATGAAGCTCACATAATAGTTCTGAAAAACTGTTATTTCTCAAGTTCATTTGAAATGCATTCACACATAATGCTCATGTGCAGGTTTTTAAGATATGTTGAACAAATCTGTATCAGTTCTTTTGTATTTTATCTCCTCTTCTACTGGTACCCTAATGGTGTCCCAAGTATGCTAGCAACAATAAAAGTCTGTTCTGCAGTGGTAGCCAACATGCATAGGTTAGGGTCAGCATGTTGCAGGGCTGGAGTTGTCCTAGTTTGGTTTTGGGCTTGCTAAATAAATTGCTTGCCAACAAAAAGGCATCAATAACTTGCAAAACAAAATCTGACCACAGGAACATCCCACCCAAACACATGCCAAGTAGGCAAGAAATAAGGATGCCCACCAACCAACCTTACTTCTCCAAAATGCCTCCACTGATATTGCCTAGTAGAGTAATGATATATCTGCAATCTAAAAAACAAAGTGCAACAAAGACAGTTTTGTCCATGTGACTGATGCTTGTGAGGAATAGTATAGGCTTTTGGCTTCTTGTTTTATTTTTGCTGGCGGGTATGTAGGAGGGAGTATTTCTGGAAAAAAAATTTTAAATATTGTCTGTTTGTTCATTGACTCTATTTTTAATGAGTCACATTTCATGGTAGATTTTCTTTTTAATATATCTATGTACTTTTTTGGTGAGTTGTACTTTTTTTCCCATGTATTTGTATTTCTAGTTGGTTTGTTATGTGTGTTTGTGTTGGGATTAGATTTTATGTGCTGTGTGTATGTCTGTTTAATGTGTGTTTGGGTGGAGGATGTATGGGATTTTGCTCAGGATGTATGAATTTAAATTTTGCTTTTTTTAATATCATCATTTGCTTTGTATGGACAAGTATACAGTTTGGCATTTGGAGGTCAAATTCTCATCTCTCCCTGTATGCAGAGAGGAGTTGAATACAGAGGAAAATGAAAAGAGATTAAGAGGCTGGAGATAAAAGCAAGAGAATCTGATTTAGCACGTGAAACACTTCCTTTTATAATTTCGCTTTCCTTCATCTGTTTGACTGGTGAAAGACTTGAATGAAACACATAAAAAAGTTAGATATGAACCAGAATTGCAGATTTAAATAATGATGAGCCAGCCACAATTTTTAAAAAGTTAATATATTTAAATCAACTTTAAGCTGTGGCTTCAAACCAGGTTTCACTGCAGAATAGAAATCAAGGTTCATTGCCTGAAGTTGGTTCCAGTGGTCAAACAAAACACAGTCAGGCTAAATAAATCTTTGATTACTGTTATGCATGAATCAGATCACAGTATGCTTCCCTACAGTTCAAAGATTCCTGTGAAAATTACCATACAAAAAATGCTTCCAGATCTTTTTGAAGTAAGGGGCAGAAGTAAAATTAAGGAGTGCTAAATTGCCATTCCTTAAAAAAAATATGTTAGCTATCAAAGAAATGGATATGTCACCTACACAATAAAACTTTTAAATGATCCCTTGAACTGTGACCAATGCTTATATGAAGTGGTTCATTTTCAAGGTTATAAAGGATAGCACAATTATATTCATCTCAGCTAAGGAATTATTAGTATCAAGTTTACTCATTTTTATTAGCAAGATTTCTAGGTAATGGTTAAAGTGGAATGCAACATAAATGTATAGCAACTGCATAACTGGAGGTAGGTTAAGCATTGTAGAAAACGTAAGTATATCATCATGGTTACTTACTTAATTCAAAGCTTGAACAAAAGCCATGTATGCCTTTTTACTTCTAAAGGGTAGTTAACTACCTACAAATGTACTTTTTCAGCTTTTGAAGATTAAAAACAACTAAATATTCCAGACTTCTATTCTCAACCTTGTTACCTGTCACAATTGTTCTGTCATATCTTCAGACTCAATCATATTGGGCTACCTAAACTGAGAATAAAATATTGATAATATATTTTGGAAGATTGACTGACAGAGTAATAGCTTATAACATTAAAATGCAGTGGGTTTTTTGCTATTTTTCCTGCAGTTTTATTGTATGTATATTTGGCAAAATATATCTTTGGAGATAGTCTTAAGGAAAACAAAATGGCTTTACATTTTCATTAATGGAATGGGAAGGAGGAGGGGGAGAAGAGATGCTGCATTTTAATTCTATGAGTAAATATCAATTTGTCTAAACTCCAGAAAGAAAAGAGCACTATCTCTACTGCAATTTTTCTTCTTCAGCTGAAAGCTCATCACACTGCTGTTATGTGATAAGCAAGCATCTCAGCTCTCAAGCACTCAAGCTGTGAAATAAAACTAAATACAAGCATCAGAAGGCCTAAGAATTGGGTACAAAACAAAGCATTAGAATTTGTTCACCTTGGGGCAAGCAGCAGCTTTGGAGCAGAGTCAGATTATTTTTACTGAGATGGCCACACTGAGGAAAAGAATTATATCTTTCCCCACACAATGTTCCAAGCCTATTCAATCTTATCCCATTCCATTTAGATGGTTACTTTGGGCAACAAATAGTTGTGTGTGTATGTGTGTGTGTGTTTGAGATAATTAATGCATTTCTGTAGGTTGCTCTGAGAATCCTATTTAGATTGAAAACTGGGGTACAGAATATTCAACTCAATTAAAAAGCATAATTTAATGATAGATATTTCGATGTCTCAGAGGTATGTCCCCAGTGTATCTTAAGAAATGCTTTGGAACCCCGCCCACTAACTAATGTATTCCAATCCCAATCTATCCAGGGTTTTAAAGATTAAAATAACCATTCTGAAAACAAGTTAGCAATCACTGTAGCTCTTTATTTATACAGGCAATATATGACTCTTATTGGTTAAGCTAATTACTAAACTAATATTTTGCACCTGTTGTTATTTCTGCATAGTCTTCAAAGATAGCCCTGCATAGAACATTTTGCATTAATCATGTCATGGCCATATTTTTCCAGGCATAAAAATCAGTGGAAGCCTGATTTTTTTTAATCTGCTTGTTTATCTGCAGGCAGATTAAAAGAAAAGTTAGGACTCAAGAATTCCAGTGTATGGAAGACTCTTAACCCCAAAGCTAAGCAATTTCTGAGAATTTGTGCTGAGGGACCTTAGATTATTGAGATTCTTATTGTTAAGTCTCAGGGTTGATTTGCAGGATCAGGCTGCTGCACTGCAAATATGGGCCATTAACTGTTTCTCAGGGGCAGGAATGTACAACATCACCCTGTACTCATCTCCAGCTCATAAGGAAGACAACTTTTGCCTACCTTTTCTTGCTATGCTTCAAACATTGTGTTTTACGACTTCTGTTGGCTCAGTTAGTGCTATACAGTTTGTTCTTCATTTCATTGCAGGCAAGCTTCTCTACTTCAATTTGCTATTTTTCACAGTAACAGGAACATTCCCAGGCTGCTGGACCAGTGAAATCCTGGAACATTCACCAGTGGGTTGGTAAAAAGCTGGACATTTTTTTTAAAAAAACAAGTCACTTAAGAAACCAAAAGTATGGACCTTTTAATTTTTCTTTTAACCCAGGTGAAATTGAGAAGACATCCTTCAGTTTCCCCTTACAGCCTACGGAATGGTAAAACTATATTCCTCTCTCCCTTCCTTCTACAAGTTCACTAATAGACATGGAAATAATACACTTTTCTTTTACCAGGTGAAATTTACAACAGTTCTGCCAGCTTCTCCTTCTAGTCCAAGTGACAGGAATAATGCAAAACTATGCTGTGTTCTTCTTTTTCTTTTTAATGATCCTTCATACTGACGATATTAGTATGAGAGGGAATCAACAGAGCAGGCTCATATAAAAGTTGGTAGTCCTTGGGGTTTGAAGAAGACACACTGTTGTACAATTCATCTATGGACACAGAGGTGGCTCTACAGCCCCAGTCTGGAAGTGCAGAGTCTAGCACAATGGAGGTACTGGAAGTCCATTGTTGTAGTAACTGTGGGTGTTATTTTGTGATGCCACTCATGGTATTCTATCAGTTTTTGGTGGCAGTTGTCTTCAAAGCTGGTGGAGGCTTCATAGCACATGGTTCGCCAGCAGGTTCTGTCAGAAGCCACAGCTTCTAGTTCCCTTGGCTGGATGTCACAGTGGCATAGGGTTTCTTTCACAGCATCTTTCCTCAGGAGTCTTTTCCCAGAGTCCAGTATAGGGCAACTGGCAAAGCATACGGTGATCATCCATTCTGATGACATGTCCCACCTACTGCATCTGGGCTCTGATAATCAGGGACTCAATGCTGGTGGACTTTGCATGATCCAAGACCTCTGGGTTGGAGACACAGTCTTGCCAATGAATGCCAAGGATGGAGCAAAGAGTGTGCATGTAAATTTTTTCCAGTTGTTTGATGTGCCTTCAATACAGAATCCAGGACTCACATCCATATAGGAGAGAAGGGATAACCACAGCTCTATAGACTTTCAGCTTTGTGGAGATATGGATGTTGTGTTGATTGAGCACTCTAGTATGCAGCTGCCCCAGTGCTTGGCTGGCCTTGCTGATCCTGGAGTCAATTTCTTTGTCCAAAGACCCATCTCTTGAGATGATGCTTCCCAAGTATTTGAAGCTGTTTACATTTGTCAGCTGGGTGTCAACAACAGTGATTTTTTATTCTACAGGATTAGTATTTGGCACAGACTGGTAAAGTACTTCAGTCTTGTTCATCCTGTAGTCAGGCCAAAGAGCACAGCGGCAACTGAGAATTCATTCAACATCAATTATAGATCACTGTCTTTGTGCGCCAGGAGCATACAGTCATCAGCAAAGAGGGTTTCTTGAATGACCACATGGAAGTACTTCGTCCATGCTTTCAAGTGGCGAAGGTCAAAGAGAGAGTTGTTCAATGGGTACCTGATGTACACTCCCTCCTGCAGACCCTGGACAGCACATGACAACATGCAAGTGAAGAACAGATTGAACAGGACTGGGGCTAGCACACAACCCTGTTTTACCCCATTGGAAGTGGCAAATGCTATAAAAGGATACAAAATTAGACAATAAAATGATATAAATGATATAAAAGTATATCAATGGAAAATACATATCCTGAAAGACTCATCCATGAAAAATAAAGCAATTTGGAGATAGCTTTCCCAGCATGTGTTGGAGATGAAAAAAGAAGTAGGGGAATCCCTCAGAGCATCATCATGGACAAAGCAGAAGAAGGAGGTGAAATCTGGAAAGGGATTCAATTTCTTAGGTTGGCTTCATTTCCAGAAGGTTTAGGCATCAGAATCTAGCACTGTCATGCAGAAAAATCTATAGTGTAAGGGCTTGATTCACTGCCATCAATCTGCATAACTACCCCATCATTCTCTATCTCAATCAGAAATTGTTACTTTATCTTGCAACAGGAAAAAAGCATACTGATTAAATAAATCACTTAAAAGAGAACAGTGCTATCTCCCATAATCTACCATACAGGAGAGTAATATTCACTTATAGGAAATACCTGTTTGTCATGGAATCCATGCATTTTAATGTACCCATGCATTGGTGAAATGCACTTACTATACATAAACTTAGATTTCAGCTGGCAACACAGCTACTTAGGTATTTTACATATCCTTTTATCCTTACAAGTCTGGGCAGGAAACATATTGTACAATAAATGAAGATAGAGGTGCAGACAACACAATTCATAGGCTGAATGCATAGAATGTTCTAAATACATCTTACAAAGAGGTAAACTTTCTGCTTTGAACTTCAGGGGAAATTGTCAATTTGAGAGAAATACAAAGCATATGCACTAGGAAGGCATTTAAGTGGTGGCACTTTCTTTTATTCCTAGCACATCACTGCTGTATACTGTTACAGGCCTGTCCATTCTGCTTCAGAGGAGTTCTGTGTCCCTCAGTTCAGGAGGTAAAAAGGTTAGAAGTCCCCAAACAGTGCTTCTGTATTGCTTTGACAGTTTTGGAATATGCTCCCCTCTAAGATGTGGCCAGTCTTGACTTCAGTCACCTTTCAAACAACAGTGAAAACACAGCTTTTCCAACAAGTCTTTAGAGACTAACATCTATGCTATAAGAGACTGTAGGGAGGCTGGGAAAGGAATGGGGGGCAGGGCTGGGAAAGAGAGTAGATAGAAACAAGACAGTGGATGACTCAGTTCACAGCTTATCACATAAATGGAATATTAACCCAGTGGAAAGAAACATTGGAAGAAGCATTTCAAATCACCCAAATTATCCACCTTAATTAACTCACTTATAAATGAAAATGAGACATTTCTCTTATAGTGTCCAAGATTTTGTATTTACCCCAAACTAGCTTTACAGATGACTTACTTGCTTTCTTGATCTTACCCAGCTGAATAGGGCATGAGATATGCTTTGCTTCCTAGCCCATAGTCAGAGGGCTACTGATTTTTTCATCACTATTATTAAGTTTATGGTTGTTATTCCTTTTATAATTTGATTTATAAATTACCTAGAGATGTATAATCGTGAAATGTAGACATACTGAGATAAAAAAATAAACATGTTTATCTGTAGAGAAGGCAAGAGTTTGCAGTTTTGGATGCCTGTGGCTCTCAAACTTTCCAATACATCAAACTGCAATGTTTGTTCCTATAGGATTTTGTATACATATAAATACATGTGTAAGTATTTGTGTAGAATCAGGTACTCTGTTATTTATTTTCATTGACTAATACCTTCTATGAATATATTTTGTCATGGTGTCATCCTTGACTGAATTTGGTCTGTGGAAACGATGTTAAGGAAATGCTGTTGATTTGGTACAGGTATTCATGTCTTAATACTGATATTTTCCTCACTCCTTGATATAAGGTATGCACAACTAATTCATTATATCAATGTCACATTGGTATTAGGAACTGCCAATTTATGATACTTCTCCGAAAAATAGATTATAAGGGACATATTAGATGTGTAAAGGGAAAAAAAAATCCCAGAGTCATCTTGGAGTTGGGCAGCCTCCAAATCTAAATCAATCAATCAATAAAATCAAACCAGCATAAAAGGGTTTATCCCAGATACAACAGTTAGAAACTATTGGAAAGAGGTTCAGAGAAATCAGTGTAGCAGCACTTCAAACCTTTCTAATCATCAAGAGGTATCCACTATAGATTCATGCTGAATGTTTTTTTCCTAAGAAATTAGACTAATCTATTCTCTACTTTTGAAACTAGGTTGAAATATTGAATACCTGAAACATCCACCCACTGATTTTGACATGTGTGAAATAAACACTTCTGGAAACTAGGCCATAGGGCTGGTTTTCTCTGTGGCACAGCAGAGATTCTATATTTATAATGCTTGTTAGGAAGCACAGCAAGATGTTTGTGTGTCATACTATTACTACTGCTATCAAACAGGATACAAATACATTAGAAAGCATCATTAGGTTAACAAACACTATGTTTTTGCTTATATCTATAATTCTCCACAATTATGTACATTTATAATTAATTTATAATGTTCTATGTTAGTGATATTAGATGCTTTATTCTGTGGTTTGTCACTTAGCACTGCAGTTCCAATCAAAAAATATGAGTGTGTGATGAAAAAAGTGACAGTAATGTTTCCTGTAAAAAATTAGAACATCTGGTAACATAGTGACCTATGATCTTTCATTTTGTGACATAAGGCATAAGACATTTTGCAGTAGTTTGCCTTATTTTCACTGGAAACATCATCTTGCAAATGTTTAAATGTAATGACTATGCTACAGTATATATAACAAGATAGGAAACTTTTTGTTAAAAGTTATGTCCTCAGTTCCTTGAATTACCAATCAACATAACAATAGAGAAAATCAAAACTCCTGGAGGACACTATGTTGGCACAGTTGCCACTAATTTTGAAAATATATTCTGCCTTTAGTTGCAGTGTTAGGCAACCTTCCCAATATGGTGTCCTCTAGCTGTTTGGGTTCTTCTGTAGTCATGTTGACTGGGAATTTGGGGAACTGAACATATAACAACTGGAGGATGTAAATAGATTGCTTTACACATCCTACGGCAACCCCAGATAATGATGTGCAGACTGCTTCATGCCTTTGCTTATTTGCTTCTAGTACAATTTATAAAGCAGGGATTTGTGTATTTCTGTTGATAGAATGTAATTCATATTCACAAAGCACTGCTTTACATAATATGTTCAAGGGTTAACTCATGCATCCTGTATTTACATCTTATACTTGCAAAGTTACCTAGAAATACATTCAAACATCTAGTATCACAGATGGATTCTTTCCCATTATGCTTTATTGCATCATTATAGCATCACATTTTCCTACAGGGACCAACTTATCCTGTATTTATCTGCCTATCTGATCTAGTCAAATAGGATCAAATCCCCCAGGGTCCCATCTATGTGAGAATAGTTTCAGGACCTCAGAAGTGGACATTTTCAATTTCTATTCCTGTATTTTGGAATTTTCTCCCTACAGAGATCCAATCCACTTCTTCCCTTCTGGATTTCAGGAGAACAGTTAAAACTTGGCTATTCCATCAAGCACAGGAAGAGGGCGTGCTGTGACTGAAGTCTTGAATCTGGTGGATACATATTTTTGTGTCTTTTCTGTTTTTCTTTAGGGTTGATATTATATTTGGTTTATTTTATGGGTGGCTCTTTTTTAGGTTGTTGAAGGGTCTCCTCCTCCTTCCTGTTAGCTACCCACAGTTTTTATGAATGGGTACAACATAAAACATACAAATAAAGTAAGTAAATAAATAAATATGGGAAGTGTTATTGTAATTGTGCAAGAACAATGCAAATCTACCTTCGTGCAAATGGATCTCTGTGAAACTGCTTCCAGTTATTGTATGGGTTGCATGTAGATTGTACTGCAACATACAGTACACAACAGCCACTTAGGTTTGGTGCTATTGATGTCAAATTTGTTTTAGTTATTCTGCTAATGCTAGACATTTATGTATGTGATGAAAGGTGTTTGAAAACTCTTTTCTATATGGAAACAAGCTATGACCACAAACATATGGTCTCCCATTATGTACAAACAGATCCTTTTGACAAAACTGGAAAGAGAAAGATCCAATTTTTTTTTCAGTCTTAAGCTGGTAACTGTAAAACCTTTATCATGTTCAGTGATTATGTTTGAACACAATTTCATGACAGAAGTTACATAGCTTGAGAAAAAGATGCTTAAAAGTTTCCAAGCAGATTGCACAGAATAAAGAGAGAGTTAACAGACTGAAAGAGTAAAAATACTAGAACACAGGAGAAGATCCAAGATACTTAAAAGTGCTAAGCTTACAAAATTCTTTAACCTTTAAATAAACACTGACATATTAAAATGCTGATCTAATAACTGATACAATGTTATAACAGTTGAAGAGTAATCATGGATATATATGATAAAAATAAGGTTATACATAAAAGTGGCTAAGATTCTGACATAGGGTGTCAAGTATGGGAGCTGTGCTATACAATGATTATACAATCCTTTGAGCTAACTGCAATAGCAATTGCCCAAAAATTTGTGACACTTCTAGATGTTCTCATTAACTTGTCAGCTAAAGTGGAGAACAAGGTTAATCTGAACTATGCTCCTTCCATGGCACCTTCTCTTGGTCTTCTAGCTAAAATCAAAGTGTAGCATCTATTTTTACCATTTATAATATCAGTACAGTTCTCTGGGTGATGCAACTGACACTGGCATGTACCATATATCTTGCTTATGTACTCTGGGATTCTTAAAAAAATTGTGCTACTTCATGATTTAAGCAAATAAATGTTTCTTCTTGCAAAAACTACTGTTTCAGGAAATTGCCCCTCAAAGTATTCAGTAGTAATCTTTTTAAGGGGTTTTGTGTTACTTCTTTAGATGTTTCTGCGTGATGCAATTCAGCTACACTACACAATGTAATGAGAAATTCTGCAGTCCCAAGCCTCAAGATTTTTGTTTTTGTTTTAAAGGAATCATAAATGGATTAGCCTTATGGTTTCATCACAACAGTTGGAACTAACAATGGCCGTACTAAAAGAATAGCATTGCTTCTAAGTTTTAAGCTCAATATTTGCAACAAAACCTAGGGAAAATACCTATGGAAAGACTCTGGAGGATCACAGATTAGAGAATTGGCTGGTTAGTCAATTACTGTGAGTCTTAGGACAGCTCCTTATCCAGTCTTATAGAAGGAAGGCTTTGCAGAACTGTTATCAAACAGCTCAGATTTTTACTTAGCTGCACTCCTCAAGCCACACGGTGCCATTTGTCTCAGAGCTGTGTCTTAAACTGAACAGTGGGTACTAAAGGGCTGTGGGATATATTCTTGATTGTGGAATTCAACATTTGATTAAGTGTGAGTTTTAGAAACAGAATACTAGTCATTCTTTATTTTAAAAAAACTCTGGGACCGAACAGACAAAACCCAGGTCCAAGTTGTCTTTGGAGGTTGACAGAGAAGAGAATCTGTACAGGAAAGAACTATGCAGAGAAGGAAATGAGACTACAACTTGAGTCCAGGTCTTTAAGATGCCACGTGGATGTTGTGTAGCATAACACAACCTTTCTCACATGCTTAATTCTTTTCTGAAATAGTGATTTTGCTTTTAGGTATCTTGGAGCTTTTGATAACCCCAGTTTAATTGGATATTTGTAACCAAAAACTGAAGAAATGTGCTTAACTGAGTATGCTGTGAATTGCCTTTTACAGAGCAACTACAAGATCACTTCATAATGAACCGAAGCTATAAAGGACCTCTGCAAATTGATGTTTCTGTTTTGCTTAAACAGTGAATACCGTATAGTCCATAAAATTCATATTGAGATTAATTTCGCTTGCAGCTGCAGACAGCATATAAGAGCCGGATTTAAAAGCCCACGTCCGGCCCGGGAGGGAGTAGCTCATTGTGTGAAGGGAAGTGAGACTTCTCTCCTCTTTACCTGCCATATTCTACGCATACACACACAAACACCCACCGAGGCTCGAGAAAGGTTATCAGACTCAGTGCACTTGAAAAGATGAGGCAGGTTTTGTTTTCCTTTTTATTCTTAGTCGCTTTAATCGCTCGCGCCGGCCATAGACACATACACCGCCCAACTAGCTGCTGATTCCCTCTTTCTGTTCTTCTTTTGTTGCTTTGAAAATGCCATACTGTAAATTGCCTGAGATTTCGGCGAGGGAAAAGGAGAGGGAGAAGGGGAGAGGGAGGGGGCGTGGAGAGAATCAGGTCACCCGGGCGATTGGCTTTGCATTGCAGAGCTTCGGGTGGAGAAAGGGAGGGGGCGGGAACACGGCCAGTTTGTCAGTTGCAAAGACTGATTTGATGTCCTTGATTGTCATTCGAGGGAACTCCCTTTCCAGCCGCCTCTCCCCCGTAACAGTCCGGAGTGGCAGAGAAGGGCTGGCTGGGTGGGTAGGTGGGCGGCTGAGTGAAGAGAGACTACGGAAGCCAACGCCGCCGTGAGCTCGGCGATGGTACCTCAGTAACGCCCACCTGTGATTCCAGGCGGCTGATTGGCTGCTGGAGACACCGACCCCGCCTGCCAGCCAATCGGACTGTCAGGGAAAGGCGAGGATGGTCTGCCTCTCCGTGGAGGGATTCCTGGAGAAGCTGCAGAGCGGTGATGCTCTGACTCCACTCTGCCCCCCCCCACCCGGTGGCTCTCCCCCCCTCCTCTCAGCCAACCAGCCAGCAGCGGCTGAAACTTCACCCCCAACGTACAAAGCCAGCTCGCAAAGAGCAGGGGAGGGAGGGGGGTCCACAGACTTTTCGGGGCGCAGAAAAGAGCTCACTCGCACCCCTACACTTTTCGTGTCTTTCCCCCCCCGCCCCCCACCCGCTCTTTTCGGAGGAGATTGTGGTTATCCCTGAAGTCCCTCATCCCGGGAGAGCCGCGCCGAACAAGACAAATTGTACTCGTCGCCGAGTCGGGAACGCTGAAGGACAGGCGCCTCCGGCACCGGGTTGCCAGGTAAGGAAGCGCGAGGATGCGCTCGGTTGCAATTTCTTCGCCTTGTGGCGGGGCTTTGGATCCTGTGTGTGTGTGTGAGAGAGAGAGCGGGGGGGGAGAGAGAGAGCAAGCGAGCGCAGTGTGTGTGTGTGTGTGCGCGCGCGTGCATACAAACACACGCACCCACATAAATAATAGGTAGCGAATTTGCGAAATGTACTGAGAAAACCAGGGAAGACGACCCAAGTAGCCTCCCGAAAGGGCAGTGAAGGGAGCACATGTGTCTTCCTCAAATACTGGAAAAGCAGTTTCTCCGCTGCCTGCTGACTTGAAATCGCTGGGCTGGGTTGATATCTGACAATCTCCACCCACCCTCCTCCGGCAAGCCCTCCACCCACCCAGGTTTTCTTTTCTGGAGGAGAAGTCAGCTGGTGGGTGTCATGGGGTGAAATGGAAAAGGGGGGGCAGAAAAGGGGGCGCCGGGGAGAGGGAGGAGGAATCCTGAGTGCTATTCCGTGGCAGGGGCCAAAACAGAGTCCGAAACAAGGAAACTACCAATAAAGCTGTAGGCAAATTCTTAGCTTCAGCTGAGAGATAGAATTAGCTCCCGAAAGAATCGGCTTCAGATTTGTTTTTGTTCTTTTCTCCAGAGAGCCACAAAGGGGAGAGGGGTGGAAATAGGGCGGGCGCAATAAAGAAGTTAATTGCAATTCGTTTTCAAGCATCAGTCGTCTGACTTTACTTTTTCTCCTGCAAATGATTATTCGGCTAAGAAAGAGTTGCACATTCAACAATTTCAAAAATCAGGTATTCCCTCCCTCCCCGAATGGCTTGTAGCTCTGAATTCATCTGCATCTTTCTGGATTCCTAGCGTTGTTGGTTAGATGCAGATATAGATGTTATTCTTCAGCAGTATTCCCAGGGGTGTGCAAGGCTTTTGTTGCAGTGGTGATGGTACACGACTGAAGTGGCGGTTTTGAGATTTAAAAAAATGCTTGGTATGGATCTTCCATTAAATATTTGGAACGTTTAGCTTCATAAAAACCTTTTTTTTTTCCTTCAGAGTTCCCCCTGCACTTCTCCATCAGGGTGATTTATGATATGCTGACGTTATATACTCACCATATATGTCACTGTGGTGTGGTTTGAAATGAAATGTACATACTTAGGTTTATCCACCTTGTTAGAAAAAAAAAGTTGAAGCAAACAAGTCAAAACTTTTGAGAGTAGGATTTCTTTTTTCCTGGAGAATATCATGCCTCTTCTTTTATTTAAAAGGTATCAAATAATATATGGGAATATGATACATATGTTAAAGACACATAAAGAGTGAATCTTTCAACAATCTTTAGTCTATCGCCTTTTATATAAACTCCTACTGCTATTTATTAAACCTAGCTGAGTGATTTGTATCAGATGGGAAGTGGTAGAAAGAAGTCCCTTGTATAAATTTAGGTGAAAAGCTTTCCAATGGAGCAGAAAAAAATATCTGACCACAAACTATAGACCAATATTAGCCTCCAAAGAAACCTGCTTAGCATGGGGAATCTTAGTTTTTCTTCCCTTAATCCTTACTTAGATCTGGATCACTGGTATATTTTAGCAGCAGTTCCCCTATTTTTTTTTTTTAACATACTCTATGTTCTGTTCAAAGGCCAGTCAGTGCAGTCATTTTAGATACTTGGGTGCTGTAACCGATAACTTACTTGTATTTGTGCACTGTGTTTTGAAACTAAGAGCAATCATTCTGATTTTGTTACTTTGTCTTCTTGAGTATTTTTAATTAAAATAGCTATTTTAAAGTCTAAACTGAGTATTATTACCAAATTATATTGATAGGAATTTGGTTGAACCAACAGAAACATTCATAGAGTTAGGCAATATGTAGAGTCATATTACCAATATAAATATCTAAAACATTCATTAATGTAGCATTTTCCCCATATGTATGTATGCTTTATATGCATTCCTAATGTTGTCATCCATGTAGAAAATAAAACCTTTAGGAATTATGAAATGGCTGAAAAATACTTTGTCTCTTATAAATAAGTAAACCCGATCTGTTCCAGAGGGATAGATGTGCTAATCTGTTGCATGAAAAACAATAAAGAGTTTTGCACGGCATATTTATTTTAAGTCTTTAAGTTTCTAATAAGTCTTTATTATTTAAACCTTACCTAGTTTTATGTTTAGGAGTTTATACTTGCTCAGTTATTTTTTTTTCTCTTTTAGTTGTAGGTAACAATCCTGAGACTTATAAACCAGTTTAATAAATATTACTGAATTCTGCTATGTTGGAATATTTGAAATGCATGTGACTTGAAAATAAGACAAGTCCTTTCAATCAGTTACCATATACAATCCATTGGTGCATTTCCTCTGTAGTCAGAGTCTGTGCTGGTGTAAATTGTTTGAGAATCTATTTGTGCATAGAAAAGCAAATACAGAAAATGTTGAGAAAAAGGAGTCATAGGGCATAGGATAATGGCATTCTGTTGGAAATTGTCCCCGTATCGCACTTGCAAAAACAATGAAATGCTTTACTGATATTTTAAAGCAAACCAATATAATATTACTGTACCTGTAAAAAAAAAGGTTTAAATGTACTTTTTTAATAATTGAAGCTAACATGTTTTAAGGGCTTTTATTCTGAAACTGGAAATTTTATGTCACATATCAAAACCTGGTCCCCCCCCCCATTAAACAAATAAAAATATGCCATTTAAAACATCTGGCAGTGGCTATATGGAACACAGGAATTAAAAGTAGATGAAGAATCATTGGGATGGAGGAATTTCTGACACTGTCATAACTATTGTAAATACAGATATCAGAATCTTGTAGAGTTGGAGATTGGTTGGGTGATAAAAAGTAGAAAGGGTTGCTTTGCTAGAGTTCTGATAGAAGAATATCCATATATGTCTAGTTATCATAGCAAGACTGTACATATAACATGGATATGAAGGTAGTAATTTGATTATATAATTACAAAATAAGGATTTGAAGAAATCTTTTAAATGCTCTTTATTTATGTTATTTGGGTTGTGCTATGTTTATAGCTTGAAAAATGAGGTTCAAACACAAACTCAGTTACATTTAATGTTTTGAAAACAATGTATTAAAAAGAGTTGGTAATCAGATGAAAACATTCAAAATATTATCTCTACCTTTTGCTATAAAAGTTGCTTTTAATGTATTTCTTATTTTTGATATAATGGAAGAATTTTTCAGAAATCATTGCACTAGCTCAAATATTCTAATTAAATGATATATTTCTCAGATATATTATATAAACACACTATTTTCATAGATCTATGTATTCATTTATCTTAATACATAATTATACATGAAACAAAAGGATCTTGTTGGTGCTCCAAGCAATTTGTTTGGTTTACGTATTAGTCTGTATCAAGAAGAGCATAATTAGAAATGCACACACAGAAAGCTTTTCGAATAATGTTTGGACTTGTATGTACTTGTGGCATTTACAAAGACTACTTCACCTTAAACAAGCTTAAGTGAATAAATATAGTATTACCTAAACAAATATTTGGGGTTTTTCTATGTATAAGTAATCTGCATAGCTGTAGATGTGGGATATTTTTATGCTATGCGCTAGTCAACTGGAGAAGATTTTAATAGCTTCAAGAAATTTTTCTCTTGTACAAAAAACCCAACATGCAAAGAACTAGGGCATTTACCCAAATATTAAAAAGAGTAGCTTTGATAATACTTTGGCTGCAATGCGAATAGAGATGTTCCTATTACTATATTTGCTATCTTGATGTTTCATTCATCTAATATTTAGCTGAAAATGAATAAAGATCATTTTTACTTTAAGTAAGCAATATGCAAAAAAGGTTGCATATGTAAAGAAGTTGCAATTTCTTATGGAGTTATTAAGAAAAATGGAATGTTTTACATGCAAGTTGTTCTGAGTATTAAATTGCCTATGATATAACGATCCTTTTGATGCTTGGTTTTCATAATTTGAAATGGTTAGATTTGTACTTGGCTGTTCCTTAATTCTGCAGTTCTAAAGATTGTTGGTTTATTTAGAACTAGTGGTTTACTTCAGTAGTAATTCCAATGATCTTATGATTGCTGGAAGATGTAGTTTGAGGTGGAGGGAAGGCAATATGGTTTTATGTTTCTTTGGGATGCCAGGACTTTCTTGACTATAATTTTTTTATCTTACCAGTTCTTTAAGTTATATCCTCTGGGAATATCTTCATTTATCTTCTAGAGGGAGCTTACTGCTGTCTTCTTGAATTTATAAATACTACAGAGTCTCATTCCTGGAGAAAAGTCTATTTGTGTGGTCCTTAGGAATCAACACTGATCTGATGGCAATAATCAATCATAGTTTTGTTTTATAGACACAGTTACTAGTGACTGAAGAACAAGAAAGAGAAACTAAAAAAAGAATATTCAGTGTGATTTACCTGCTGAATAATCAATTATTTATTATATTTATTTATTTATCAAATTT
The DNA here is from genome assembly GCF_035149785.1 of Candoia aspera. Taxonomy (NCBI): domain Eukaryota; kingdom Metazoa; phylum Chordata; class Lepidosauria; order Squamata; family Candoiidae; genus Candoia; species Candoia aspera. Next base: position 42,601,190 of record NC_086159.1, on the reverse strand, counting down.
CTTTGTTGCCCAATTCGTATACAACGACTCTTTATGGTACTTTGAATATGATTAAGCTAAGCAAATGTAACATGCAATGTTAACTTGGGAAAAAGTGAGATATTAGATTACTTACAGAGTTATGACCCTATAACAAAGCAATTACTACATAGAACATTACAATATTTATGGTTCAGTTAATAGGCTTTGCATATCTTTAGTATAAAATGAAGATATATACATTTTCAAGATTTTATGTTGTACTTTATTTGTTTTGCTTAATCTACCATTAGTGGTGACCAAATAAACAGACATCAAGGAACAATTGAATTCAGTCAAATTGATAGAAACAATAACTAAACAATTCTAAAATTCAGTAGAATTGATAGAAACATAATCAAGGACCAATTGAATTCAATAGAATTGAAAGAAAACATAACCAACTCAATTCAATAGAATTGAAGGAAACATAAAATGATAGAAAAAATATTATTATGCTGGTTGGAACAACCAAATAAATTAAAAGAATTTTACAGAATTTGCAACACTATACTTTTGTCTAATGGTCAATAGATCAAAGGGTAGCACCATTAATACTTATTTGTATGTTTCAAATTTAAGTTGGCTTATATGTAGGTGGATTTGCATAACATGTCAGACCAGGCTAAAATGGGTTGGGTAATCTGTGGTTAGGTATAAGAACCTAACCTCTGTTTTAGTATTGTGTATCAACAAGGTATTAGACTTCAAGCCATAGACGTTATTGCTATGTGTGATAGTATCCTCTACATAAAAATGTCAGGTCATCAAACCATATTTCTTGGTGATTGAAATTTGGCCAGTGAAATTTGGCTTCAGGATTTCTAAAGACCATAAAAAAGGAAGGGTGTTCAAGAACTACATGTCATCCATAGACTTAGTCCAGTATCTGAAGACTACATTCTCTGAAAGTGATGTGGAAACAAAAAATCCTCATTATAATTGTCTTGCATTGATAAGAATGAAAGCCAGAGGAGTGAGAAAAACAGAATAAAATGTATGTTTGGGGTGAAAATGTATGTTTTGGGGTCAGAAAGACAGAATAAAATGTATGTTTGGAGTCAGATTAAAGGGTTTGTAGTTGAATTGATACTAGGGGGGCAGAACCCTATGAACCTTATTATCCTACCCTGAAAGTTAACCCTGATATCCTGGGCAGCACAACTCTAAGCATATTTATTTGGAAATAAGTTCCACTGAGTAAGTATAGGGGTGGTAATTCGTGATAAGACATTTTCCAAAGTGTAGATTTGTTTTAAGGGCTTAGGACTTAGGTGAAATAGATCATTCCTAAACTTTGCTTTACCAGGGTAGTGTATTTGTCCATTAACAACAGTGCTAAATTGAAAATACCAGGAACACAGTTGAACTTTAAAAATATCTAATGGAAGAGCAGAGGCACAAGGATGAAAATGTTCAAAGACCTCAGTCGAGGTCAAATAACTATTTCTGGTAATCTGTAAATTGCTTTAGACTTTCAACAATTGTATGCTGTATCTTGATTCATTTTTATAAAGGGTTATAAAATGGAATGTTGTTTTCTTTATTAAAATGTGTTAAAAAGTCTCTTCTATAATAATTTCCCCAATTAAGTGCTAAAATAAAAGTGCTCTGGGAAAATCACTTAGACAAGAATAAAAGCTTCAAGGTATCTATATGTCTGGCTTGATCACTACTTTCCAGACTTCTGCCTTTTTTAAAACTAAATGGAAAAGTACTGACTTTGTCACTTATTTAAGCTAGCAAAGAGAAAAACTGTGAACTGTTAAAATTGGCATGTTTACATATATTTAATATTGCTTATAAATATTGACATATTCTTGGAACTCAATATTTCATTCTTGATGACGTATATAAAAAGTACTAGCAGAATAATAGGTAGTAGAGGTGCACATAGTCCTTCTCAAAACACACATAATTTCCAATTCTGTCCCACAGTAGTGTCCAATGAAATAATGCCACTATTAAAAGAGGAAGGGATCTTAACTCATTGGTGGATTATAGGTTTTATAGACAGCCCCAGTTTTAATCCTTCTAATCTTCTGTTGAATGGAATATCTAACTAACTAGGGGGAAAAAAAAACAATTCTCTGCTGGATAGACTAGTTGTTATTTCGAAGGACAAACGGTTTGACCTACTAAAATTTTTGTACGTCACTTGTATCCCTCACCCAGAGCGCTGTTAATGTCTCTCACAATTCTAGTTACTATGTTTTTAAATAAATTGACATAAGCAACTGATACATATTTTCTCACATTTATTCATGGAACTCATGAAAGTACATACATCAAGTTACACCAGCTCCTTCTTTATGATAATTTACTTGTTTCCATTGTACCTAGTTATGCAAGCAATATATTTGATCTTCTGTAGATCTTTCCCTCATGTTGTTGTCTTGCAGGATTAGACACCACATATTGAATAAATATTTGCACTTATCTACCATATTTAATAAGGGGATGGGACACTTTTTGTGTAAGTATTGCCACAGCAGCATGTTATGTGTGGTCATCCTTCTCCAGACCAGTGTTCTTAACATGAGTTGGAATTTGTCTTACTGGCTTGAAATTCTGGAATGCATAGGCTCATGAAACCGGTGGGCTCCTGGCTAGGAAAATGCTCTCAGTGTGTTACTCCTAATGTCTATTGTTTTAAAGAAGAAAAACAAAGCTCTGAAAGTGAGTTCTTACAGTGATTGCATTTAGATATATCTAATCTGTAAAAAAAAAAAAATTAGATTCTAGAACAAATTGAACTGTTTTGAGTAATGCAGAAAACCGCACAAATCATGTTCATGTTGTCAGTCATTCCGACAGTACAGACTTTCTTTTTTATTTTAAAAATTCTGTTATGATTGAGCAGGTTAATTGGACAATTTATTTAAAAATGCCTGATATATGTGATAATTGTAAATGTGCATTTCAAGTGTATTTCACATCTACTCTTAAATACACAAAAATTCTTTATTTATACACACTAGCCTGGTAAAGCAAAGTTCAGGAGTTATCCATTCAGCTATTCCACCTAAGTCCTGAAGTTATTTTAATCCTAGTTTAAATCTTCAATCATTTACTTTCTTGAAAGCATATAAACATACTATTAACAGAAGCTTTGAGGATATATTTTGTCCAGATTTTGTATCTGGAAACTCACACAAGAGATATTTAGAGCACCAGTTGCTGTTGTAATATTAATGGATGGAAGATGGATTTTGTTAGTTAAGAATAAGGTACATTATTCAGACCTGTCAGTTTGTTTGCTGATTTGCCTTAATATAAGAAAATGAAAGGTCTCTTCAAAACTCCCAGCAGTCCTGTCAGAATTAAGCAAACTAAATCTTTGAATTGGATTTTAAGTGATAATTAAAACTTGTACTGTCAGCTCATTAGAATTTGGAAAGTTGGAGTCCATCCAATTTAAAATGAGCATGTATGTTCTCACACTGACACACGTGGAACACATACGCATAATATAGTCCTAAAAATGTTTATGGGAATGTTTATTTTTTTAAAAACATTTGAGAGCATATTATAAGAACTTCCTAAGCAACTTTTTAAACAGTTTCCCACTAGCAAGTTAGAGAATTAGATAGCTTTAAGCATAGAATTAACATTGAACATCTATCCTCAGAATATTTGCTTAATCCTAAACATGTAAATCCCTGTGAGTTCAGTGGGTCTTGCTTGCAAATTTTAGAGGATATGCAACTGCAACCTTAATAAGGTAGCCCCTATCTCTGGTAGTAACATACTCCATAGACTGAGCATGTTCTTTCTTTCTTATGCTGCCAACTCCAGAGGTCAAGTATCATTTATCTCCTCTATATGCTTTCAGGAATACTGGCTTGAGAAGGGAACTGCAGGCAATTCAAATTAGGATAAAGGCCACAGCAAAGAGCAACAAGAGCCAAAGCAGTCATGATTTTGTTAGCATATGACCCTATTGTACTCTTGGCACCTTTGTTCTTTAAATGCAACTGGCTGTGATTCTAAAGCCAGAGGGTCTGAAAAGTACATTTAAATGTACCTGGGGGGGGCATGGAGGGATGCAAGAAACTGACTAGAAGTATAATGAAAGAAAGCTAGTTACACAGAGAAGATACATAGGTCTGTGCAGATTATGGCCAATTCATTTTGGCGACTTGACAAAGTACATTGCTCTGCTTCAATATGGCAAACTGCCTTGTAAAGGTGAGAAACTCTGCCTGGGTGAAATATCCAGGTGATTCTGATTTGATTCAGTCAATCTTCTCCTCTAACATTCCTTTCCACTCTAAGACTGAGCATCAGGGTATTTCACAGAGATAACTTTGAAGAATTCCTTACTTAGGCTTTTGTTGAATCAAAGCACTCCTTCGAAAAGTTCATAGTCCTAATGCAAAGTATAGTTTACCTCTTTAATCTTATCAATACTTAATAATAATAGTAGTAATAACAATAATAGTAATCCCAGGTCCTTGGGAAGCACTCAATAGGTGGACAAAAATGCCAAATCCACTCTAAACATCTGGCTGACTGTGTGACCAGCCATAATAGTTATTTTATAGGATTGTATATTTTACTTCCCACCTAAAACAAAGTGTATGTCCCAATTTTTTACACAATTTTATGTAGGCAGAAAGCAAAATATATTATCTTAGGAAAACCCATGTGGCAAAATGGTTGTCCTTGTTAACAGACTCCATTTTTTAAATTTCTCATTAGTTTCCACCCTCTTTCAAATTAAGGTGATGTCTTGACATTAAATGAGTTGTTTTGAAACCAAAAAATATATAGAAGTAAAAAAAAACCCTAAAATCTGTCAGGGTGTCATAACTATTTCCATTATTTCACCTTTTCTCATTGTCCCACTCCTTCATCCTTGGCCTGTATTTCCAGTAATGAACATTTGAGAGAAACTTGTTGAATGTGAATTATAGTGCATATAGAAGATGCTTTTACAAATATGTGTCAAATAGAAGAACCCTGCAAATAGAAGCACATTCAGACATTCTGTATTAATCAGACATCAAAGAGCTATCAAGAAGGCTTAGGCTATCTCCCAAATGTCTGTGTGTGAACCAGTGATGCTTGCTAATAATCTATGATTGGGGTGAGCCTGAAGGAGTTTTGCATAAATCCTTTTCTGAATAGGCCTAGAAACTTGGCTGACTAATTCATATTTGTGATTTTATAAAGTTGATTCCTTATCTTAAAAGACCTTTTGAATTCAGATGATGAATAAGTATGCTATCTTGGAATGCTATTTTCAGAGAAAAAAAGGCTGTTGAGATTATTCTAGGTGGAGTTTGGAGTTATTGCATTTAAGAGCTATGAGAAATACTTATGGAGCTTGTTCAGGATACATGGAGAGCCAGGAAGGCTGCAGCATGATGGAAAGAAATATAACAGTAACAGAACCCTCCACTTTCTTGCAACACTAAACCATCAAGAAAGACATTTCAACATAATGTGAAAATAAAGCAGATGCCTCTTTCGTGATAACAGGAAGCTTTTGTGAATTTGGAAGATAAATTGTGGCACTAGATTAGTTCATGTCACTGTACAGTTTCTTTCTTTGGTCTTCTATCTAAAGTTGAAGTAAACCGGCCTCCAGCTCCTGAAGTTCATAGATATCACAAATTCTATTTTTCACAATGACAGATACAGTTCTTCCTTATTAAGCATTTGTAATTTTTCTGGTCTTTCCTTTCTTTAACATTACTTAAGCCAAGATGACTACCTCTTCCATTTTACTACTGATGTATTCTCCAAATTGATGTATTTAAAAATTGGTTTGTTGGAGATTTATCTTTGGGAAGCAAATTTTCTTTGTTTAAGAGCACATTTTTAATCAGGCTTAGTGTGGATTTCCAAAATCAAATTTCAGATTTTTAAAAGAGGCATGTTGTAGTATTAATGGGGTGTTTTAATTACTCTGACATCCGTTGGAAGACAAACTCTGCCAAGCATGATCCTTCTGGGAAATTCATGACTTGTGTGCTGACAACTTTCTCACTTCAGAATGTAGAGGAAGGCACAAGAGGATTAGCTATCACTGACTTGATCCTAAAATTAGGGAAGACTTAAGAGACAAAGTGGAAATAGAGAGAACTTTGGAAGATAGTGGCCATGTAATTCTGGAATTATTTTTCTTATGTTTATATCTGCAAAATGAAAAACAAACAGAAAATACAAAACTGAAAAGAATAATAAACCAATGATGAAAACAAAAACAATGTTAAGTAACCAATGATGCTGGAAATGTATTAAATTAAAGCTGGATATGGACAAGTATACAAATTGGACTTCACGAAAGTCTTTTAGTAAACTTAGTGCAAAGTTAAATGCGACTCTGTTGCAGGAGAGGTAAATGGGGAAGCACTTCATGGGTGAGGTAATTCCTAAGAAAAGGAGATAAAACAGTTGTGAGTAATTCAAAAGAGGAAAAAAAAAATAAAAGACAGGAAAAGCAGCCAATTTGCACAAAAAGCTTGGTTAAATTTTAAAAAAAAGGATGTATATAGAAAGTGGGAAGAGGCACATACACTGACAAAGAATACACTGGTACTTGGATTTGTAAGTATGTGGTGGAATACTGACAGATTCTTAGTGGCATGAAAACTGAAGTTTGGTGGCAGAAGCATTGAAGCAAAGGAAGACCTTTGCACACATTCAACTTGTGTGTCAGTTGTGCCCATTCCTGGCCCTTTGGACAGTTGCTCATGCACAATACTTCATGACTGGACTATTGCAATGCACTTGATATGGGGCTGTCCTTGAAAACTACCTGGAAGCTACAGCTGGTTCAAAATGTAGCAGTGTGAACAGGAATGGGTGTACCTTAATATGCCCATGTGTCATCACTGCTCCACCAGCAGCATTGGTTGTTAGTTTACTTTATTTATTTATTTATCAAATTTGTCACTGCCCATCTCCTCTGGGCTGTGTACAACAAGATAATCAATAAAACAAAATATACAATAAAATTACAATATACAAAAGTGCACCATATAAAAACAATTACAAATAACAGATAAATATAGATAAAGTCCAGATGGCTGTGATCTAATTCGGTCCTTGCATGGGAGGGGCACTTTAGGCCACTAGCCAACCCCAGGCATAACTATTCCCCTCCCTGCCCCAGGCCAGGTGACAGAGCCAGGTCTTCAAGTTTCTCCAAAAGGCCAGGAGCAACGGAGCTAGCCTCACCTCCGGGGGCAAGATGTTCCAAAGGGCAGGCGCTACTGCAGAGAAGGCCCGCCTTCTGGACCCCACCAGATGGAATTATCTTACTGATGGGGTCCACAGCATGCCCTCTCTGTATGATCGGGTGGGACGGGTTAATGTTACAGGGAAGAGGTGGTCCCTCAGGTAGCCTGGCCCCATGCCATGTAGGGCTTTAAAGGTGATAACCAATGCCTTGAATTGGACCCAGAAGCAAACTGGTACCCAATGCAGCTTGCGCAGTAAAGGTATTATATGCAAACTTCTAGGGGCACCAAAAATAGACCACGCACCTGCATTCCAGACCAGCTGTAGCTTCCGGATACTCTTCAAGGGTAGCCCCATGTAGAGCGTGTTGCAATAGTCAATATGGGAGATAACAAGGGCATGAGTGGTATCCTTTTGGGGTGGCTCAGGGAGTTGGGGGTGTGCGGCGTGGTTTTGTGCTGGTTCACCTCCTTCCTCCAGCGCCAGTCCCAATCGGTGGTGATAGGGAGTGAGAGATCCGACCTTCAGCCCCTTCTTTGTGGGGTGCTGCAGGGCTCAGTTTTCTCTTCTCTCCTATTCAACATCTACATGAAACTGCTGGCTGAGATCATCTGTCACCATGGGATGAGGTTTCATCAATATGCTAATGATACTCAGATATACATCTCCATACCGGGTGAGGTAAGTGATGCTGTGACCATCCTCTCTCAGCGCCTGGGGGCTGTGGGGGTCTGGATGGGGAACACCCCTGGTCCTCTCAACTAAGCACTGTCATCTAGTGGGACCCTAGAGGTACAAACAGCATCCCCACAGACATTCACATGGCTTGAACCCTGCAAAGGTTCCACAAGTTTTAAAAAATGTGACTTGCTCCCAGGCCTGGGGTTAGGCTGTTAGTTGAATCCCTGTTGTTTTTCTGAAAGGCATTGTGTGATTTTATCTAGGCACAGATTTTATCTGTGTTCTTCTCTCTTTTCTTCTCTTCCAGGAATTCCACAGTGTTTTTTGGATTTAGCTCGGTCTAGAAAGTTCAGTTTCCCAGTTGAAACTATGGTTGAGTCTGTCCATGTGTCGTGAGATTAAGGAGTTTTCTCTTCTATTGGAAACACAGATGTATTGACAATGAAAGAGCAGAGAAATCACATTTGAGTCACTCCAAAGAGAATGTGTACCTGATAGGGACAGCCAAACTTTTTGCCAGAGTACAGTAAAATAAATAATGCCAGTGGTTTCAGGTGGCACATTTCTGGACTTATTTTTCCTTTATGTTTCTTTTTAATCATGCCTTAACTATACCAGAGGCTTAGCATACCAATGTTTACTTAACTTCCCACCAAAAATGGCCTGCAGGTTACTGTTTGTCCATGTCTGAATTACAGTATGATCCACTAAATCTTTTGCACTGCATTGGTAATGATGCTGTAGAATAAAAAGCTTTTATTCATTCCTATAGACAGGCAAAAAGATCTTCCTCCAGAAAGGATCTTCTCACCTTGGTGGCCATAAGTTTCTTTCTGAAGATATCTAATCAGTGAGAAGGCATAATGCTCTTTTGAATGGTATATACAGGTTTTGATCGTTCATATCCCCCAATCCTGTCATGCACTCCAGTTCCCTGGAGTAATCCTTGGAATAATTATAGTGATGTTCACATTGGGTAAAGTTTGTTCAGATTAGGAAGTGAGGCTGAAATGTACAAGAGAAATAGGAAGAAGCAAGGGAAAGGGTGAAAGCAGGGAGAATATGGAGGAATGAGAGATCATATGAAATGAAATCTCATTCAGTTTAGTTGTTACATTTGAATAAAGACCATTCTTTAGTGGGAAATGGCTGATACATTTCAGTGCCTTTGTCAGTTGCATTCATGAGCAATAGCTTTCAAGGTCAAGGTTAATTAAGTCTCAACTTAAAGAACATCTTTAGAAAACTAGTAAATATTTTTACTTTGAGTTGACGTACTTGAAATTGGAAATATTGGAGTCTTTTTTAATTGCTTACATTCTTTATAATCTATTTTGTTGAAATTTCACTGTAGAATTCATTTTTGTATATAATTAAGTATGTAGTATCCTTGACATATCATGGGACTAATAAAAATAAGAGCAACAAATAACAGTGAATCAGATAATTATCACATCTGATAACTACAGCAGAAGCAACAGATGTTGTGTGGAAAATATGGATGTTACTCTTGTAATCTTGGCACAGCAAAATGAATAAGACTCGTCATTTTCTAGCGTTTGGTATTACAGGACTAGAGAAATCAAGTTTCCTGTTTTCTTTATGTGGTATATTTATGAAAAAGGATTAAAACTGAAATAGAAAGGACAATAAGCAAACATACAAATTAGCTGCTGGATTCAACTTGAGCGAAATTAATGCTTTGTTTGTGTTGGGGGGAGGGTTGTGTATACTTTGTATTATATCATTGCACAGGCAACTCCACTCAGTTAACATAGTATTGGGCAGTCATCTTTTTTTCCTAGCTTTGACTAAGTGCCATCAAATCATTGTCTTGATGTGACCACCTAGACTTTTTCTGAAATGACCTGTCCTCAACCATTTTTTTAGGTCTCTCAGTTGGGCATTCATTGCTGTAGTAATTGACTCTATCTGCTTTGCTGCTGGTTGTCCTTTTCTTCTCTTTCCTTCCACTTTTCCTAGCATTATAGACTTCTCATGAGAGCTGGGTCTGTGCATAAAGTATCCAAAACATGATAATTTGAGCCCAGTAATTTGTGCTTCAAGTGAAAACACTGGGTTGATTTGTTTTACAATCTGTTTGTTTGTTTGTTGTTTATTTTCCTGGTTATCCATGGTATTCTGAACAGTTTTCTCCAATTCCCACATTCAAAAGTGTCAGTACTGTTTTTATATTGCTTTTTCAGAGTCTAGCTTTCACATTGATGAGTGTCACAGGGAAACCTATAGCCTTTCTATAGTCAATTAAGCATAATGACTTTCTGGTATTCTTTGGCTTTCTCAATTACCCAGCTTGAACATCTGGCATTTCCCTTTCCATGTAGGGCTCTAGTCTGCATTGGATGATCCTGAAGATTATTAGCTAGCACCTTATAATCAATGTTCCCTATAGTTTCTGAACTGTGTGCAGAAGAAAAATGGTTTTGTGCAGCTTTTCCCAAACTAAGTACAAATTTGTGTGCCACAATATGACTATACGAGTAAATTGCAAATACATGTAATAGCAACGTATAAATTAGCAGCAGCAAGGTGGTAATTCAGAAACTTTAAAAAATAGGAATTAAAATAAATTAGGTAAAGGTAAAGGTTTCCCTTGACACTAAGTCCAGTCGTGTCCGACTGTAGGGGGTGGTGCTCATCTCCGTTTCAAAGCCGAAGAGCCGGCGTTTGTCCATAGACACTTCCGTGGTCATGTGGCCGGCATGACGTCACGGAACGCTGTTACCTGCCTGCCAAAGCGGTACCTATTAATCTACTCACATTTGCATGTTTTCGAAAATAAATTAGAAGTCAATTAAAAAGCCTGGGAAAATAGAAAGGTCTTCACCTGGTGTTGAAATTAATTCCATAAATGAGGTGCCATCATGGAAAAAGGTCTTCCTCTTGTTGATGAGCATAAAGGTATGCATAAAGTTTGCTTTTTGCTGCCTTCCTCTGAGCTAGAATATTTTTGTGGAAGATATTAAGTATAAATAGCTTTATAATAAACATTTGAGAAGTGTTGTGCAGCCACTGGTAAAAGTGGTTAATCAGTACTTAGATTATTGGGGGCAGAGCCTTCTCTGGTGACTTTTTATTTTGGCGATAGCTTTATCAGGCTGAGCTTCATTGGTCCCTCTAGTGAAAAATCCCTAAAACTTTTCCTTCTCTAGGTTTAATCAGAACATAATTATCTGGGTGGTGATTCATATGTAATCAATACACACTTGATATACACTTGCATGTATTTAAAGACAATGTATTTTAGAGGCAATTGTCTAAAATGCATATGTATTAAAACTTCCACCAAGAACATATGTGTACCAGTTATAATCAGATTAAGAAATGAATTTAGCAAATCTGAAAAAAATAGGATTCTATTTATTTAGCAACCAAACTAGACTTGTTTTATCAGGCATTTGTAAACCTGAAAATCATATTGCTATGAAGAAGTTGATGATTCTGGGTAGAAAACATATTTTATCCTCCTAATTGGCAGAAGCAAATTGAAGGGCACTTTCTTAACTAGTTCTTCAGTGCCTATAGTTATGGTGCTGTGGACCTATTAGATGAAGTCCCTTACTCAGTGGGACTTGCTTCTGAGTAAGTATGCGTGCAATTACATTGTAAATGCTACGTCTTAGAACACTATGTATTGATTGCAGAGTAATTTGCTGGCAAATATCCTGTCTTGCTCAGGAAGCTCTGCTGTGAAAAGAACAGCTTGACAACTAGGAAAGTGACGAACCTTGTTTCTTATACACAAGAAAACAGGTCCTTGATTGTCACAGATCAACAGTCACAGTGATGGTACAATTGTTGTACAGTGAAAGGAGTAGAAGATCTCACAGCACACATTTGCATTGCATTTATTTATGCTAACTAAACAGCTGTTGCCTCTAGTTATGTTGACCTACCTGAAATGCTGACAGCAAGCTCTGCTTTATGCACTATTTAATAGGTAGATTACTAATATTAATCATAAAGAAATGCTCAGGAATTGCTTCTGAATAGATGACATTTGGTGCTTTGCCTACAAGTCTTATTAATGCTTACTTTTTAACCTCACAGTATAACTCATAGGCATATGTGAAAGAAAATGTTCCATTCTGGAGTTTTTCCCACCCATATCTTCAGTTTTGCCATATATTCTGTCTGAGAGTAAAAATAATACAAACCATAGAATCCATTTTAAAAGAAAGTGAAATGAATATTTAAAAACTAATGAAAACTTATAAATATTACTGAAATAAAAATTAAATCACTATTATTGAGCATAATCCAGAGCTAATTATATATTTAAAAGGTATTGCTGCTACTTAATTTGCAGTGTGTTTAAGGACTAGATTGCCATTTACAATTAGCAGCAAAGGAAAGGATGGCCTGTGTATTCTTTGTAAAGTAATGTATTATTTTCTACTTAAAATATATATTTACCTACTGTATGTACAGTGACATCCTGAATTAGTGCACAAGGTTTTGGATTTAGAATTGATTTTTGTATTTGGATTGTGTCAGGCTCTGCCTGCTACTCAGTAAAAACACAGACGCTAGTATAGGCTTAGGTTCTGGTTTTATTTGAGTAACAGTATGCGTGACCTTTAAGAAAAGCTGAGAGTGAGTTGAGTGCACCGGAACGGGATTTAAATAGCCCGCGCCGGTCAGCGCTCCACCCCTTCTTACTTCGGGTGTGCCCCGAGCCCTGTCGGTTTCGTTGCTGGTAGGTGAGGGGTCGTGGAGCCCCTCCTGTGCTCTGGGCATTTCCTTAATTGCTTCCCTGGCCGGTGATGGTTCATTGACCGGGCGATCAGGTTCGTAATCTCTTTGACAGCTCAGGCATGCCTCGTGGTCTGGTGTTGTCAATTACCTTCTTTGCAACATTGTATCTTTCTCTTTCGCGCCTCCGGCTAGAGTTGATACTTTGTTGCCAGCACCTGTTGCTCTCTTTTGTTAGCTAGTTGCCTCTTCCCTTAATCCGCCCGGTACCCATTTCCCTGCATTGTCATGCGAGCCGTTGCGATGTCACAAGCATTGCAAGGGTGATCATGACATACTGCCCCCCTTTGAGAAGGTTAGGCCGTGGGTTTGGAGGGGTAGGCGGTATGGAAGGTGCGGATCAGGTCAGGGGCCTGGACGTCACGGGCAGCGACCCACTCAGGGTGTGGAAAGTGTTTCCACTTTACGAGGTATTGGAGGGAGCCCCGCCGCTTGCGGGAGTCAAGTACCTCCTTCACTTCGAAGTGTTGCTGCCCGTCTATCATCACTGGTGGAGGGGGCGTGTGTGGGTGCCACCGGGAGGGATCACTTGCTGTCTTGAGTAAGCTGCAGTGAAATACCGGGTGCAGTCTCTTTAAATTATGGGGCAGGTCCAAGTGCACCGTGACTGGATTCACGATTTGTGTCACCTGGAATGGTCCAATAAACTTGGGGGCCAGCTTCTTTGACAGTTGCGGCGATTTTATGAATCTGGTGGATAGATAGACCATGTCCCTCACCTGAAATGTTGGTTGCTGGCACCGGTGTTTGTCCGCTTGTAATTTGTACGCCGTTTGTGCCTCTTTAAGTGCGTCCTTGATGACCGGCCAGGAATCTGCGAGTTTCTACCCCAATCACAGGCGGCCACTGTTGGGGACGGAGGCTGAGGTAGTTCAGGGATGGGGACGAACTCCCGACCCGACACTACCCCAAAGGGGTTTTTTCCCATGCTTTGGTGTATCACATTGTTGTATGCGACCTCTGCAAACGGGAGGAGGTCCACCCAGTTGTCTTGGTGATAGTTTATGTAGGAGCGGAGGAATTGCTCCAGTGTGGCATTAAGGATCTCTGTGGATCCGTCCGTCTGGGAATGCCAGGAGGTTGACAGGGCTTGCTGGGTACCTATCAATTTCAAAAAAGCCCGCCAAAACCTCGAGGTAAATTGTGTGCCCCTATTGGTCATCAAGCGGGAGAAGCAGCCGTGTAGGCGGTACATGTGGACTAGGAACAGTTTTGCCAGCTGTTGGCTGGCCAGCTGTTGTTCACCAGCTGTTGTTCGCCAGCCCTTTGACAGGTGTGCTAGCATGTCCTTTACATGGTATTTGTTGGATAGGGAAGCGGAATTTAATCTGCGGTAATCGGTGCATAGTCTCAGGGTGCCATCCTTCTTTTCCTGAAATAGGATGGGTGCTCCAACCAGCGAATTCGCTGGTTCTATGAAGCCCCTGGAGAGGTTTTTGTCCAAGAATTCCCGCAGCGCCGCTAATTCTCTCTGGGTCATGGGGTAGATCATGGGCTTGGGTAATGGGATGTCTGGGAGCAGTTCAATTGTGGAGTCCGTCTTGCAGTGGGGGGGGGGGTAATTGGTCCGCCTCCTCTTCTCTGAAGACATCTGCAAAGTCTGCATATTGCTCCGGCAGTCCTTCTGGGTGGGGGGGGGGGGTCCGTGGGTATGGTCAACGACTTCTGCCCTCCCCACCGTCGGAGCAGATGGTTTGTCCGGTGTCGGTGCCTGGTAGACCCCGTCTTTGAATTTGATGGAGCGTGTCCTCCAGTCTATGTGTGGGTTGTGGCGTGCTAGCCAGGGGATTCCCAGCACTATCCTGAGTTTCCCTATCTGGATTTCCACAAAGTTTATGGATTCCTTGTGGGTGCCCATTGTCAGGGTGACCATTCCGGTCCTCTGGGTGGCCGGTTCCCCCCCCCCCGCTGTAGAGCCGTCTAGTTGTTGGAACACCAGCGGTTTAGGGAGGGGGGAACAGGGCAGTTTTAGTGCAGCGACAATGTCCGGGTGGATCAGATTTCTGGAGCACCCAGAATCCACCAGAGGTTCGACCGTAATGGCTCTAGGGCCATAAGAGAGTTTAATTGTCCCTGCCAGGATGGAGCAATCGTCACTCACCCTGGGGTTGTTGCACTCCTTCTTCACCACCTGCCCAGCGGCACTGCTTAGAGCAGGTGGGGAACGTTTTCTGCTGGCTGTTCTTGGGCGTCAATCGCATCCCCTGCGAGGTAGGCGTCCGCGTCCTCGTCCGGGGTTGCTAACGCTCCTGTCAGGCATCTGGGGGGGTTGGATGGCTTGTGCGGCATCTTCGGTGTGGGTCTGGGTGGGCGATCCATTGTCCTGTTTTTGTAACAGTCCGCCGCTCGGTGGCCCGTCTTCCCACACCTGGTACACTGCCCGCAGGCAAGCCTCCGTTGTTGGTCCGCGTGCCAGGTTGTGTCCAACTGTGGGACTGGTCCTCTGGTGCTGGGAGGGATTTTGTCCTCTGCGGTTGCGAGCAGGAACGTGCGCTGAGCGTGCTCCACTTTTCCGGCTAGGCAAATCCACCCGTGAAGGGAGGCTGGGTCGTCCCGGTAGAGTGCCCATTGTAGCACCTCCCGGTTGAGGCCATGCTTGAACATGTCAATCAGGGTGGCCTCAGACCATTCTGTGATTTTGCCTGCGAGGACCTTGAACTCAAGGGCGTAGTCAGCCACCGTTTTTCTTCCCTGGTGTAGTGCTTGAAGTGTGCACTTGGCCCTTTCCTTCGCCAGGGGGTCCTCAAAGTAATGCTTCAGCTCGGCTAGGAAGTTGTGGAAATTGGCCAAGGCTGGGGCTCTGGACTCGGACATCTGTACATACCAGTCCGCGGCCCTATCTTGGAGCTTGGTGGCCACTGCCGAGATTTTTGCAGCTTCTGTGCTGAAGCAATGGCCGTATTGGGCCATGTAGTCCCTCGTATTTGTTAGAAAGAAGGACAGTTTCGTAGGGTTCCCATCAAATTGTACAGGGAAGTCTTTGGTGAACCTCCCAATTTGCGGGACCCCTACCTATGGGTGGTGAGGGATGGCTCCCACTGGCCTGGGGCCACGAAGCCCTGCGACAGAGTCTCGTGCTTGGCCCCTTCTGCTCGGGGTTGTTGGCAGGGTGGGCATGGTGCCTCGATCCCCTCTTGCCCCCTGTGCTGCCTCAGTCTTGGAGCGCTCGCCTACGATCGTTGCCAGGGACTGGAGCATATGTTCCAGGTCTCGTACCTTGGCTTCCAGGGCCGTGTCCTTGTCTGGCGTGCTCTGGTCTGCCGATGTCGGGGACAGGAGCAGGTGTTCAAGGTATCGTACCCTGGCTTCCAGGGCCGTGACCCTGTCTGGCGTGCCCTGGTCGTCCGACGTCGGTGCTGCCAGATGCTGTCTGGTCTGTAGTCTTGCGCCTTCCTGCTCGGGCGTTTGGGGGTAGCAGAGCCTTCAGGTGGAGTAGGGTGTTCCTGTCCAGGGTCCTGCTCCACCGGCCCATGTGAGGAGTTGCTGGTCCCCGATTTCGTCTTCCGTCGAGGCTCTCCCGTCTGGGTTGGAGCTCCAGGTCTGGAACTGGGGTGCGGTGTGGGCAGGGAGGGTGTCTGTGTCCCATTCCGGGTGCGCCACCTCCAGCAGCTGTCGGGTCGCCTCTGCCTCTTGCGGGCCGTCCTTCACGCCTCTGGTGCGAAGTGCTGGCTCCATTGCTGTCCCCGGTTCCGTTTTCGCCAGTTGATCTCTCCCGTGGAAAATTTTCACCCGGTGGAGCTTGGCGACTTTGGTTTGGTGACTCTCAGCTTTATGTCAGGCTCTGCCTGCTACCCAGTAAAAACACAGACGCTAGTGTAGGCTTAGGTTCTGGTTTTATTTGAGTAACAGTATGCGTGCCCTTTAAGAAAAGCTGAGAGTGAGTGGAGCACGCCGGAACGGGATTTAAATAGCCCGCGCCGATCAGCACTCGACCCCTTCTTATTTCGGGCGTGCCCCGAGCCCCGTCGGTTTCGTTGCCGGTAGGTGAGGGGTCGTGGAGCACCTCCTGTGCTCTGGGCGTTTCCTTAATTGCTTCCCTGGCCGGTGATGGTTCATTGCCGGGCAATCAGGTTCGTAATCTCTTTGACAGCTCAGGCGCGCCTCGTGGTCTGGTCTTGTCAATTACCTTCCTTGCAACATTGTATCTCTCTCTTACGCGCCTCCGGCTGGAGTTGATACTTTGTTGCCAGCACCTGTTGCTCTCTTTTGTTAGCTAGTTGCCTTTTCCCTTAATCTGCCAGGGACCCATTTCCCTGCATTGTCATGCGAGCCGTTGCAATGTCACAAGCATCGCAACGGTGATCATGACAGATTGATCGTTTGCAGTTTTAAAGCCATGTAAAACCTGCTAAGTGAAATAGATCCACTACCTGTCCAGTAGTCAAATAGCTTGTTATTTTGTTTCTTGTGTGCACATTAGTTAGCACAGTAGTATCTACTCCTGAAAGTAAGGCTTGATCCTGAATGGAAAGGCTTCTACTATTTCATTTTATGGAGACTCCATAAAGTAGAAAAGGGAAGTGTTCGTTCCCAACCCTGTGATCATTTATTTCAGAGATCCCACAGTCCTACTGTGAAGAGGAAGAGAAGAGGATAGAATGGGGAGGGAGAATTTGCAAAAGTTGAAGCTCATTCTGGCAGCAGGAATATCTTCTCAGGGAATGTCAGCACCATAGATGCTGTCAGATAGGTGTCAATGGAATGAAAAGATACTGCTTTGCAAAATTGAAAATTTTCTCGGGATTTAAAACAAAATTCAAGATCTTACTTTATTTCTTTATTCTTGAGGAGAAATTAGCTTAAAAATAGAAATAAATCAATTAAAATAAACCGATGACTTTAAGGTTGGACTTGGTGGAATAAACAACTGATCTTTCAACATTGTAAGGTTAGTTGGAATGGCTTCCAAATTCTGCTTTATCTTTGCCAAGCTAAATGAAAACACACAATTACAGTTTGTTGGGTTAACATTTTCATCAAGGAAAATTCCCCAAAAGAGAAGCAAAGGACAAAGTAGAGAAATTAATTCTGAAAGCCAATTTTGCAAAATTAGCTCAAATATAGAACCCAGCTATAAATATGAACCATGGTCTATATTGTCTCAGGATGCAAGAAATAGTACTTTTACAAAAACTAGTGCTGCTTTCAGGCTCTAAATTTCATTTGCAATCATTACTTCATGGACAGAACACAATTTTCCTTCTTTCTTCAAGAGAATTACTCTCGAATTGTGTATCCAGATCGTTAGTTGTTCTACAAGCAAGATGTTACCATTAGTCTGTCACAACTGGAATTATTTAAGTTTTATTTTGCGGGCAAATTTATGAATACTTCACAGTGGGTAAAACAAAACTACAACATTACCTTTTTCTTTGGGAACTTTGGTTGTCCATTAGTGTTGATGTGTCATTGTGTTACATGTATTTAGCTAGGTAGCATGTCCCTGCCTTCTCTCTCTTTCTAAGAATAAGTAGCTTTCAGTGTATACTTCAGCTGCAAATAGGCAATGGCATAAATATAGTGGCCCCATTAGGAACTATGGCAGAAGAGTGGTGTGCAGGGTAGTGAGTGAGGCAAGAGCTGCCTTTGTAGCTCTAACCACCATCTCCTTCTCTGCTGTTCCTCCTGACTCAGACTGTACTGGAGGTCAAGCCCTGATCACTACTGGAGAGATTGCAGCTGGATGATGGCTTTTTTGATCAGTCTCCTCCTCCTTGAAAGTAAAGGACTAAGGGGAGAGACAATACACACATCATTTCGGGGCTGTAAAACCTGGACAACAATAGATAGTTCTTTGCTGCTGTCTGGAAGCCATTCAGACTTTTACAGCCTAAAGAGAGAAGGACTTTCAGATGTTCCAGTGGGCTTTCTTTTGAGGGAAAGGGATGTGATTGCTGAGCACATATGCAGCTTTATTCTGACTGGCAAGGGAAAAATAGGTCCTTCTGAGCTGTAATAGTCAAGTAGGAGAGGGAAACAGCTACTTTAGATCACCAAGATGAAGTAGACCCTCACAGTGCAGTCCATATAAAGCTGCCTAACTGTTCAAGATGGAATATCCTTTTTAAATCTACCTACCTACCTACCTACCTACCTACCTACCTACCTACCTATCTACCCATCCATCCATCCATCCATCCATCCATCCATCCATCCATCCATCCATCGCAGTTCTATAATAGTTGTGTAAGAATAAATGCTATTTAACATGATGACCTTTCTTCTGAGTGTGTGTGTGTGTGTGTATGTATGTACACCCATACATACACACATACACATACACACACAGAGTACAATGCATTGGGGATAATTTAACAAGCATGTATATAGAGGGGAAAATATCACATTATCTATTGGCTAGTTTGAAAATGGACTTTTAAATATTATCCAGTCATATAGAAAAAATTGTGTATGGGTAACTCACACTTTATCTCACAGGGAGAGTGTTATCTTCATTAAAATAGGTTTCCTCACTTCCTAAACTAATTCTTTTCTTCAGCAAGTGTTGAACTATATCAGAAATAGAATACTATCTTAACACTCAGAAAGAAGTCTCAGGAGGTGCTGCTTTAGATAAGCATATACACAACTGCACTCAAGAGCCTGTATTTCCATATAAACTCACAGAAATATAACTTTTATCATGGTGTAAATGATTTTTGGAATTAAATTTGTGAACTAGAATATGAAATTCAGCCACGTTGAATGGTGCCACTTTAAATAATGGCAGTCTGTATCAATTGGTCGATCCCCTTCCTTATAAAACATTTATCTAATTTGAGTTATTGAAATTACGGCCATTATAATTCCTGCTCTGAACAGATACAGATTCTTCAGTAACTTATCTACCTTAAAGACAAAAAAAACTCATATGGAAGTTGGCTCTAATGCTTTTGAAGAATTTGAAACAATTGAGCCATAATAAGGTTAAGCACTTGAAAAGGATATATTGGGGTGTGTTTGTGTGTGTGTGTGTCTATAAACATCCACATCCCCTATATGGGCAATACATTCTAGAGAGGTGGTAGGGTGGTGGGAGACCCCTGCTGTGTTTTCATGATGATTAAAATACTGCAACGTGTTCTCTATGGGAAAGACAGAATCTGAAAGTCTTCAGAAATGTATATTGTTGCAAAATGAGGCAGCTAGGGTACTAATCAGTACATTGTACTATAATAGTTATTTCTATGTTGAAAGAACATAGTTCTTTCATAGTTCTGCACTGGTTGCTAATTGTTTTCCAAACACAATTTAAGTTATTGGATATAACTTGTGAAGTCTAAGAATTGTCAGCTACACCAGGTAGACCAGACTGGGAACCAACTCCACAGGAAGTCTAAAACTACTTTTATCAAGAGTGGCTATAATAATCAAATCTTGCAAGTCTGATTGTGCACTACCTCCTTCCCTTCTTATACTCATGTGAATTAGGGAGGTGTCTCTGTGCCTCTTTTTAATTTTTTTTCTGCTCGTTGTGGACTTAAGATATGTTTTTCTCCTCATTGCTTTGTTAATGGATCTTGCCTTTCTTTATCAAGGCCATTTTCCTTTTTTGCTACTGGAATTTTTCCTCCCATCTCTGTGGTTAGAAGACCAGTGGGGTTAACTGCATATACAGCATATACAATGAGGAAGGGCCAGTTTGGGCAGCCTGTGTCAGGTGCTTGATGGATCCAGAGAGTTTCCTGATGACATTTGGGCATTTTCCCACCAACCTGTAGACAGTAAAGAAGACAACCTCGATGGAGATACACAAGCTCCATTGCCAAGACAAGAAGGGGTAAATTAAGTCCGTGACATCCAGATAACAATTGGAAGTGCTCAGATACTTCCCTAATTCACTGAAGTAGGAGGAAGAAGTACAAAATAATCAGACTTGTAAGATGAGCAGCAGCATCTGCACCTGCTGATGATGGATATCTCCTTAGTTCTCTGAGGAGCTCCAAGAGATAAAGCAGTTGAAGAGACAGACTATGAGAAGCAAGTAAGACCTCAAATCTGACCCTGTTCTGTAATGATAAGGCAGCAAAGCAAATCTACTTGACCCATGTGGTATCTGCAGAATGTCAGGTAGCTACACTGTTCAAGGTGACATATTCCCCTTTTGGAATACTGATGTCCTAATCAGACTTAGAGGCGGCCAGGCAGATTAAATATAAAAAAATATTATTTATTAAATAACTATTTACAATAAATAAGTCCTTAGAATCAAAAAAGAACTGGTTTCAGTCAAGACCAACTGGGCAGCAACAAGGAAACCAGCAAGATTGCAGGAGGAAACAGTGGCAGAGCAGGATTCTCTAATGGAGGCTGGGAGGCTGAGAGAAGCTGGAACATGAGACGCTACTAGAACTAAAGTTATATGACCTTGAACTAGAACACCACTTGAACTAGGCTGCACTGGAACGCTGGGTGAGGCTGGGTAGAATTCCCTGGATATGCCTGGCTTCTAGTGACTGGACTGGACTGGACTGGACTGAATGACTTGGGTGGGACTGGATACTCAGAACTGGAGACTTGGAACACGGCTGAGAACTCGAAGCAAGGCTAGACTCGGCTGGAGGCACTAGACTAGGCTGAATACTCTGGACTAGAAACTCGGAGCAAGGCTGAGAAGTTGGAGCAAGGCTGAACTTGGCTGGAGGCTCTGGACCAGGCTGAAGGCTTGGGACAAGACAAGACTGGAAGTTCTGGACTAGGCAATAAACTCAAGGCACAGCAGGACTGGACTACAGATTCTAGACAAGATTGCAAAACTGGTTCACAACAAGACAGGTGTGAAACTTCTGAACAATGTTGAGCACCTGAAGCATGGCTAAACTGAACTGGAGATCCACAGTAAGACTGGAGGTCAAGGGCACCCTGAATTCATACTGGAGACCTGGAACTAAGCTGTGAGCTAGAAATGTTGCAAGGCTGCACCGAAGGCTCAGGGCGAGGCTGCAGACATGAGGCATGATGAGACTGGACTGGAGACTCTGGACACAGCTGGAACCTTGAAATGGGACAGGAAGTGCACCTGGAACATGCACAAGGCGACCGTGGAGGTCTGAGGCTGGATGCGAGACTGGGATTGCTGGGCTCGGCAAGGAGAAGATCCTTGGTAGCAGCAGATGCAGGATTCAAGTCCTCTTAGATGGAGAACGCTGGCGCTGACCGTCTTCGGTAACAGACGCTGTCTCCGACGCTGGTAAGGACTCTTCTGCGGAAGCTGCAGTCTTGTAGGATCGGTTGTCTCCAGCAGCTTGCTCCTTGCGCATCTGCCTTTTATGCTGATCCTTCGCGTGCCTGGACCCTTCTGCAGCCAATCGGACTGCCTTCTCCTTCGCATGCTTTTCTGCCCGTTGTTGGCATGCCCTGACTGGAGGATTCAAATCTTCCTCCAAATATTGGCCAATCAGCACCTGTGACTCTTCCCATGCTGCTGACTCATCTCTGGGTTTCACTTTCCCAGTTTCAGCCCAGTAGGTTTCTATTTCCTCCTCTGACTCAGAAAGAGTTTCATTTTCTGAGTCAGAGGCTGGCTGGATTCTCACAACTGACTGGAAAACTCAATCCATGCAAGTTGTGATTTTCTGGTTGATCATTTCTTAAATAAAACACTTGTGTCTACTCTGACTTGTAAATCTGGTGGACAGAATCCATTAAGATGAAGGAGGTAGCTTCTTATGATATTACATGGGAAGTTTTTTTAGCCTTTGGAACCTCAGGAAGTAGACAGCTTTCTCTATAATCTTTTACTCTGCTGCTTGAGTACTTGCCCTCTATACTTCCTGGTTATTCAAAATGTCTAGGACAGGGAGGAGGGTCCAGGCAATAGTCAATACACTCCAGTGGGAGGGGAAACTACCAGCTACCTTGAAAGAGGTCTGATTTGTCTCCTATGTTTATTCTCTTCCCAAGCTCACTTTGTATTCTTCCAGCGATTTCTAAATACTTCAACCATGGTAAACTCCAGTCCTCACTGGATAGTTCTTACTGTGTCTTTAATCTGTTTCTTGAATCTGAATATATAATTATTTATTTATTTATTTATTTATTTTTATTTATTTATTTATCAAACTTCTTCACTGCTCATCTCCCCCACACGGGGAGACTCTGGGTGGTTTATAATAAAACAGAATTAAAATTCAGAATGATTACAAATACAATAATACAATAAAAATAGAAACATAATAGAATCTAAATGGCTAAGAGATTTTAATCAGTCCGTGAGTGTAATAGGTCCAACAAAAATTACTTTAGGGCGCTAGCCATCCCCAGGTATGACTGTTTCCCCTCCCATTCCAAACCTGCTTGAAAAATTATACTTTTCTTGTTGTAATTATCCCTGAAATAGAACACAGGGTGTGAGGGTAAGGTTTGAGGGTGAGGTAGTGGTAAAATTGCTGGACCTCTTATTGCTGGACCTCTTATTAATTTTAAATTGTTCCATGTTTTTATCAAACTTTGTCTTATAATATGTCCTTTCAGACTTTTCCTTCCTTATACCATAAATACCTGTCAAGTCCATTAGCTAGACCAGCTCCTTCTCATATTGCTATTCTACCATTTGGGAATTTTATCCATTCTGTTATCTGATGAACAACTTGCACAGCAATCTAATCTAAAATTTGGAAAAGCAAAACCACCTGTGTCTTTTGAGTCTTGTAAGATTTTAAATTTTACTATAGGCTTTCCCCACTCCATATAAATCTGTTGACTATATTCTTCCAATCTTGCAGTCTTTTATCTGGAACTGAAATTGGTACCATTTGATATAAAATGTTTATCTAAGTGGTATATTCATTTTAATGATTGCTATTAATCCTAACCAGGACAGTTTTAAATTTCCACCTTTCAAATTAGTTTGAATTTATCTCCATAATTGTTTTGGAATTTAGTTTCATTACTACCTATCAGATATAGTCCCAAATATTTCACTGAATCTTTTGTTATCTGGCAGCCAGACTCTTTCTGCACAAAGTCTTCTTCTTGAGTTAAGTGTTTTGTTATTATCTTTGTGTTTTTTGCATTGATTTTGTATCCAGAAATTCACCAAAACTTTAATTGTTTTTGTTAAGTCAGCCTTCTTTTTCAATTGCCTTTGATTTTTCCAATCATCAGGGTCACTTCCAATGACTTTTGTATTATGTGTTCAACTTTAGCTTTATTATTAGTATTTCCAGTGACTTGCCTGGTTTTACATTATCTAATATTGAATTATTTGTTCTTCTGGTCCAAGATACACCCAAGAATTTTCTTCAGCATCACAGCTCAAAGGTGTAACTTTTTCTTTGTCTGGCCTTTCTGATGGTCTAGTTTTTATAACTATATTTTATAACTGGGTAAACCATAACCATGACAATACATACCATTTTTGTCACTGTGATTTAATATTTTGTCTAGATCTGTCATAGTTTTTTTCCCAAGTGGCAGATGTCTGTTTATTTCATGGCTATAGTCGTCATCTCTGTGAATTTTTGAAGCTACAAAAAATGTATTTCTACTTCTCTGCCTTCCATTGGGGTGGCATTGTCAGTTGACATAATCTTGGGATTTTTTAATAGTGAGCAGCTGACCATTTTTTTCCACTCTTTATTTTCACCTTTAACAAATGTTTCCTTAAGTCTTGCTTGCTTCCAGCAATTGAAGTGGTAGCATCAGCGTACCTATCACTGTGGATGTTTCTTGAAGCAATTTTAACTCCAATTTCTATTTTTTTTTCTAGTCCAACATTTCTCATGATGTATTTAGTAAATCAGTTAAATAAGTAGGGACATATATAATTTGTCAGCACACTCCTTTCCCAGTCTTGAACCATTTAGTAGTTCCATATTCCATTCTAACATTTTTTTCCTGGTCATCATACAGATTCTTCAATAGACAGATGGAGTGGTTCAGTATACCTAAGTTTCTAAGAGTTATCCACAAGTTGTTGTGGTATGTACAGTTAAAAGCCTTTGTATGATCAGTAAAGCAAAAATAGACATATTCTGGGAATTCCCTTCTTCCATTATCCATTAGATGCTGGCAATGTTATCTTGAATGTTCCTGCTTCTTCTGAATGCAACTTGTGCATCTTGCAGTTCTTGTTCCATGTATTGTTGAACTCTGAATTGGAAAATCTTGAGTATTATCTTACTAGCATATGAGATAAGTGCTATTGTACAGTATTTTGAGAACTCCTTATGACTGCCCTTTTTGATACTGGAATATGAATTGATATTTTTACTCCCTTGGCCATTGCTATATTTTCCCTGCCTATCTATAAATTACATGGAACCCTTTAAATGCATTATCTTGTAAGGTTTTAAATTGTTTGGCTGATACGAAATAAACTCCTGAAACTTTGTAGTCAGCAATATTTTCTAGGACCCATTTAACTTCACTTTCTAGAAAGTATGGCTATGGTAATTAGTTTGTACAAGGGAAATCTGAAATCTGAATGATAGCTTCATAGAGCTGGAAGGGGCCATTCAAGTTATAATATTCCAGATAGATGGCTTTGTTAGCTGTCACTGAATACACCTATGAAGGGGAGCCCACAACATCTCTGAGTAATTAGTCCCACTGTTGAACTGCTGCTACTGTTAGAAAGATGTGTTTTTTCTCCTAGCATCCAGTAGCAATCTGCCTCCCTATTATTTAGATCTATTGTTCCAGAGAACAGATCTTGATCTCTTTCTATATGACATCCTTTCATCAATTTCAAGAACGCTATCATATTCCCATCAATCATTTTTCCCTCAACACTAAACATACCTAATTCCCCTAATATTTCTCACTGTCCTTCTCTGAACCTATTCCATTTTCTCTGAATTCTTCTTCAAGTATGGTACCTAGAACTTCAGATAGTACTCAAGGTGGAAACTGATCAAAGCAGAATAAAATGGATATATACAAAAACTGCATTTAACATTTTTGTAGACACAACTCAGAGCTGACTCATATTCAGTTTGCAATCCATTACTATTTCAAGTTCTTCACAAGTACCATTATCAAACCAAGTATCCCCTATCTCTTGCATTTGATTTTTGTTTCATAAATGAAGAACAATTGTCACTGTTGAGTTTTATTTTGACTTTCAGCACATTTTTTTAACTTATCACAATCATTTTTAATTTTATTTCTGTATTCCAGGGTTTGGCTCTTCTACTAATTTTGTGTCCTATGAACATTTGATAAGTATCCCTTCCACTTCTTCATTCAAGTCATTAATAAAAATGCTGAAGAACAGAACACCCAGAACTGACCTTTATGATATAGCACTTGATACATCTTTCCAATTTTTTGAAGAACTATTGTTAAGCACACTTTTAATACATATTTTTTTGAGCCACCAGCCATCAGCTCAGCTGCTATATTGCCTAGTCCAAATTTAACTAGCTTGCTGATTAGCATGTTAAGGGATACTTTGTCAAATGCTTTGCTGAAGTCAAAATGTTATGTTTATGCACTTCCAAGACGTATTAAGGAAGTTGCCCAATAAAAAATGAGATAAGATTAGTTTATAAGTTGTTTACAGGTTTATATTGACTTATTGATTAAGCATACAGTAGTTTGTGGATGAGTACTCTATAACAATTCAATGAAAAAAGAACAATTTAATAATAATAATTTCATTAAACTTGTATGCTGCCCGACTCTCAACACGAGCAGTCTTAGGAGCCCCTAGAAGGGCTCATATAAAACTTTGCTGCGCGAGCTGCATTGGCTGCCAGTTTGCTTCTGGGTCCAATTCAAGGTATTGGTCATTATCTTTAAAGCCCTGCATAGCATGGGTCCAGGTTACCTGAGGGACTGCCTCACCCCTGCTACATTGACCTGTCCCACCTGGTCTGGCAAAGAGGGCATGTTGTGGACCCTGTCCATGAAGGATTGCTGATTGGCAGGGTCCAGGAGGAGGGCCTCCTCTGCTGTAGCACCCACCCTCTGGAACAAGCTACCCCCTGAGGTAAGACAGGCCCCTACTCTCCCGGCCTTTCAAAAGGAAGTAAAAACATGGTTATGCCACCTGGTCTGGGATGGGAGGGACAAAAGCTCTTCATGGGGATGGTTGGCCCTGTGAAGGTGCCAGGATAAGATCTTATTTCCCATTTTGAATTTTATATTTTATATTTATATTTTTATATGCTTTTATATTTATTTTTATTCTTTGTAAGCCTCCCAGAGTCATTGTGTATGAGACGGGTGGCAGAGAAATTTAATTAATTAATTAATAAATAAGTAAATATTCCCATCATTTCTTTCTTTCTTCATTCATTCGAATTGTGACATTCAAAATGTCTAGAAAGTGCTTGTAAGGTTTTTATTTTATATAAAGATGGTACTCTTTATATAAAATAAGTATAAGAAGTCTTAACATTTGTCAGGACAAAGCAGCTGCCTCAGATAATTTGGCTGTCATGAAGAAGCAGCAGGTTGTTATTTTACTTACTTATACTGCTGTATGGACAGATCCTTTTGAAACAGAACATCTTAATAGCTAACATAAGTTGGCTAGACTTGCATACCATGTATCTGGAAATTGGGAAGGGAATAGCATTTACCATTCTGTGATAGTAATTGTAACAACCTAGCTCGGAGTGGTAGTTTAATGAAGGCTCACTCTATTGTGATAGGGTTTTTGTTGCTCTTGGATTGTTTTGTTTTGTTTTGTTTTTTGGAAGTTTGGATAATATGAAGAATTGTCACAGAAACCCAAATTAAAAAAAGAAAGAAAGAGAAAGAGAAAAAATTAAATCACTACAATGATTAATACAGAGAATTCTTGCTGCAAATATTTAACTTTTAAAAAAGATTGCTTCAGCATGACTTTCCCTCTTATACTCCTCTTAATCTAAAGTGACCTAATTATTTCATATCTCATGTTTACTAGCTATTATGAGCAAATGAGATAACATATTTTATCTGCAATTTCCAAGGCTTTTCTGTATTTAATTTTATTTTTCTGCAAAATCATAAAATATTCATCTTACATCTTTATGTATGTATTCCAAAGATGATTTATATAAGTAAAATGATGTCTATAACATCTGGAATATCTATGCTGTCTTCAACAACTTTTCTGTCATTTTCCAGTGGATGATTTATTTAATTAAATCAATTAAGAAACTTACATGACTTTAACTCACCTATTTTATGGCCCTTCCTGGCTCTGATTTAGACCAAGATAGAAAGTTGTTTATTTGACTTCAGCCCCCAGTCATCTCTACATGAGTTAAAATCAGTAATTTGTAGTAAGGCATCCACAGATTGCTCAAAGTAAATGGTAAAAAAAAATCCAGCAACACCAAAAATATGAGCTCTAGGAAGAACAAATCCAAATAAAAATAACTAGATGATAATATTTACATGTCAAAAGCCATCTTAAACAATTCTGCTTTTAATAATTTCTTGGGGAGCAGTGTTCCAAAGTATCAG
The DNA here is from genome assembly GCF_035149785.1 of Candoia aspera. NCBI lineage: Eukaryota > Metazoa > Chordata > Lepidosauria > Squamata > Candoiidae > Candoia > Candoia aspera. Next base: position 42,573,116 of record NC_086159.1, on the reverse strand, counting down.
TGCTGTGATAGGAAAATACCTGTGGCCTTCCATTCTCCTTACCTCATGAAAGTGGGGAATGACTAACCGGTTCTCCCATGTACTTTGCAAAAGGCAGCTGCTACATTCAATGAAATGCAAAGAAAGATAAAATGCAGAATGCTTTGTATGCAATTTGCTTGTCAGCCTTTTTGAGGCTTTTCTGTATTTGATTGTTCTGCTTGATCAAATCCCTTTTCTTAAAATATTTTATGTATTTAAATCATTCATATTATTTTCCAAATCACAATGAACATGTGGTTGTACTTTATATTTTCCCACTGTTGGTGGCATGTTGGCTTTGTAGGCATAGTTTCAGAAGCAATATTCATCTTAATATCAGTTGTTAGAAACATAAATGGAATAATTATATTAAGTTCATATTATTCCTGTGGGCTTGTCCTAGACATCCATTTGGCCAATACAGGTAGAAGATCCTGGACTGGTCTTTGGTGTAATCCACTGTGTTTTCTTAATGAGTACAGACTGCCTCCTCTGACATTTTAATGGGTTTGAACTTCTAAAGGCCTATTACACCATTAGCATAACTTGGCAGTTTCTTTCCTAGTTAAAAGTATTGTCCTTTACACTCTGATCTTCCATGCCTGAGTATCTGAATGAATACTGTATAAGTAAGGCACAAGTTGGAAATGGTTGATCTTTGAAAATGGCCTTCAGCATCATCTTTCAGTTCTTTTCTGTTAAAACTAAAATATGAACTTTTAACTGAAATCTGTTTACTCTCTGCATTTACCATGTGTTTTAGGGGAAAAGTGTAAGTTTTCACAATCACATTAATAAAAAAAAAGTTGGGTGCAAAATTACAGCTTTAATTTAGTAATGCAGCTTCAATTATATTTTTCTGCATGCATTTTCAAGTTGTATGTGCATTTTGATTCTTTTGAATTTGAACAATCAATTTTACATTAAAAATAAATGTTGCAAAAATAAAATAAAATCAGGCAAATTCAGAATAACTTAATTTCTTAAAAAGGTAATTCAGTTCTGGAAAGTTGCTTAGCAATAGGAGGTACAAATTGTGAGATAAATAATGTGAAATTTCAGATTTACAAATACCAGTATGACATTAATACTTTTGGATACTTAGCTATTAGCTTGGAGCTTTAATGAAGCTAATTCAGTAGAAATAACACTTTTGACACATACTTCCCACTGTGAAACACCAACATGTATTATGAGATACGAGCATCTTTTCTAATCTCCCTGCTAATGACTGATTTTCTCTTTGAAAGCATACTAAAATACCAGAATAATTAAAATCTAGAGTACAAAAGATTAAGCAACACAGGATTTTAGATTAATTCTACGTGTTCCAGTTTCAGTATCAAATAATGCATGTCCCCAAATAATACATGTTATAAAGATATTGACTTTATTTATTTTTTTAATTTTATTTTTTTAATCAAATTTATATAGCTGTCCATCTCATCAAAAGTGACTTTGGGCGGCATACAACAATCAATAAAATCATTACAGAATTATCCAAAGAAAATTTAAAACTGGATAATTCCAGTTGCAATTTTGGTTTTTTGGTTCAGAATGCTAATATAGGTTTATAATAGGTTAAATGATATGAAGACATGTGTGATACAACTAATGGTTATGAAAACATGTAATGCTAACCCCCCTTTTTGTAGCCTTTACGCATCATGGTCTCCCATCAACTTGATAGGAACACATGCAAAATGTTGCTTAGGCTTTAAGATGAAGTTAATATTACCTTTTTACCAGCATCAAACAGTTCCCTAAAATTTTCCCCAAGTGAGTCTTAGATGAACCATGGAGAGATTTTGGAACCATGTGCAGAATGATCACTGGTCGATTGCAAGTTAGGATCCAAAAGCAGAATGTCTTTAATGGTGTGAATACTACTTTTTTCTCAACCCGGAGAAGGTACAGGATCCTCTCTTCAACTTCCTAGCTTCTTGACTGAATTGAGACTTTCTGACTGAGATCACAAAGGCTATGCTTCAGAGTAATAATTTTGTAGATTTATGTAAAATAAATGGAATAAGTAAGATAATTAGTGATTCTTTAGGCAGCAAATCTAGTTTGATTTAAGGATGTTTCAGGAATGTTTAATGGTTTCTGATAGGCAAATTTAATGGTGCACTTATGATTGACCACAAAAATAACATGGTGGTCAAAAAAGCATGCAAATGTATCTGGCGTTCCCAAGTTTACAGAAAAGCAACAGTTTGTGGACTAATCTTTATAACAAACATTAACAAGTAGCCTATCATATTAATATGTAATATTTTCTACTTTAAGTTACTTCCAGGTTGATTCCTCTGCTTTTAACAGAGCTTTGTAGACTTAAAGAACAATCAAATATATTAGACAAACTGATTTGAATAAAATACATATGTACCAATTAGATGTTGCTAAGCTTCTCAGTAGCTCTTTTCATATGTGTAAATGCTCCTGAATTGCAATCCATCTCTCTCTGTAATGTTCGTCTATTCATAAATGTGTCTATATGTGTACAGTAAATTATGTTGATTCCTGTGTCAGTTAAGGCACAAAGCATATTTGATATATACTCTGAATATTAGAGCGATACTTTATAGATTACGTAATGTCTGATCATTGTGGGAAGCTATTTGTCAGAACACTGCAATTGAAGAGTTAGTTAAAATCATTTTGAACTGTTTAGCTAACATAATACTTTGTCTATTTGTGACTGCAAAGATCTGATCCTAGGAACTGGTACTTTCTGTGAAGTTCTGATTCTGTAAGCTGGCAATAATATGGGATAGTTACACTAGCAACATGGTCACCAAAATTTTGCCTGCTATTGAGTTCTATTATTTCCTACATGAACATCCTTCATCTAATAAAAAAAGAACAATAGCTTTTATATGAAGGCAAGTGGATGCTACTCCTTCTTATGTAATATGAGCTGATTCTGCTCCACTTGCTATAAATTGTTACTTGGTAAATTGCCAAAAGCAACAGCAGAAATTGCTCTCTGAAACAGGAAAATAACAGAATTTATACAATGGAATAAATTACTTACTGATGATTGATAAAAAGAACAAGCCAGAAAATGGGAGAAGTTCCTTTATCCATCTCCTTAATTATTTTTTTTCTTCGCTACTCTCCCCTTATGCTATTCTCATTAAGTATCATTTATATTCATCCAATGATAAAGCTATTAAAGACTTGGAACTTTTCTAAGTTTGCTACTTCTGGAGTATAGCTTATCTAGTTCTTTCCATAAGCTCATAGAACAAGTAGCTCAGTGATAATTGCAATATTGTATTTAATCGCTCACTGGCTGAGCTGGAGGGAAGCCTGTGAAAACCCATCATCATCATCACCATCACCATCACCATCACCATCACCATCACCATCATCATCATCATCATCATCATCATCATCATCATCATCATCTTATCAGCCTTCAGGAAACTTTGGAACAGAAATAATTGAAAATATTTGCTGATAGAACACAGGTTCTCCTTACCTCTTGTATAGACATCCCATAGATGCACTCTCATAACTTGCATTTATAGGGACATGTAGCAGTTTTCAATATATGTGTAAGTAAGAAAGAGATAAAGAGGCTTGTTTCATACAAAGAGACCTTTTAAACAAAAGTGTTTAAATAAAAACATCTTGATACACATATTTTAATATAAAACATTTATTATTATTTTGGGATCTTAGTACTACTCTGAAAATGTCTACCATTCTAGAAAAACTGTATAATCTCAAAATCCCATTAAAAACAACTCCATGGTAAGTTTATAAACTTGTAAATCAATAAGATATTAACTCACTATTTTCTGAGACCAGTAAGTATAACGGTTGGAATAACTCCCACTTGTGAAAGACATGTGATTCATGACTTTCCTTCTTCTATTTGTTCCCTCTCCTGAAGCCAACTGGCCCTCCTGTTAACTTCTGCAAGTGCCTAGAAAATAAAGATAGAATGACAAATCAGATTCCCACTGGTGAAAATGTGACATTAATTCTTTGCTCTTCTTGTGATTGTATAAAACATGGTAGAAACTAATATGTGGCATCATTGCATGCTAGTATCTTTCACAGTCAACCAGCACTTAATAGAATAGGGCTAACCATATAAAAGTTGGCTATCTTACACCATTCTAATGGCAACATATTGGTCTGACATCCTAATTCACATTATCAGGTATAGTATAGCATGATAATCCTACCAGGTTTTTTTTCCCCATTCACTCAGTTTATGTGGCTATTACAAGATAAATATCTTGTAGTGGCTCACATATTGTCCTAGTACTACTACTTTCCAAGTCTACTTAAGATAAAATCTTTATATAATGAAAATAGAGTTAAATGGAGAAGCAAGATATTTTCTTTTTTCTTTTTGGCTGTAATTGAGGACAGAATACATACATATAAAGAACTGTTCTTGCTAAGTATCAAGTTCTTCAAATGTGAAGCATTTGAAAATTGAGCATGTTGTTATTTATCAAGCAGTACGAAGTGTGTAGGAGTACTGAAGCTTTATAACTAATAGAATAATATATTAAAATATGCTGGAAGAAGTTGAAGAACAGAAGTTAGATTTCTTTACCTGCAGAATAATGTGAAAGCAAAAACTGGATTGAAAATAGGAAGAGTAAGAGAATGGGTTTCAGAGCAAGGAAAGAAAAAAAAATATTACATTTAAGGCTAGTAAGTGCTTGCTTAATAGTATCCATATTGCAAACATCCATATATTATATAACTATATGATTTGCCTATAGGATGGAAGATGCATATACTGTGCCAAGCAGTTTGGGGGCAGAGACAGTGCTTCAGACACTAATTCCCTTCTCCCAATAATGTATAAGGATATCCAGAGCCTGCTATTGTATTTACCTTATCTGCACTACGATGTCCATTGTTTTTCTATAGGTGTTCCTTCCAAATAAGGCAAGGCAGATAGCAGCAGGAGAAAAGAGCTTTCAGTAGCTGATGCCTCACTTCTCTTCCCAGAATGTCTCATTTGGCTCCATTGGTACTCCCAGGCATTTAAAAACCATTTTAGTGTTTAGAACTGCACTTTTCTTTTACTATTGTGATTGTCAAGTATCTATATTATTATGGCGTTTTTTGTATCAGTGTGCTTAAGTTTATCGGTCATGTGTTCTTGGACCTCCCAGATAACATGGAAGCACAATAGATAAAAATCATATGCAGTTTGGAGTAATTCCTTTTGAATTCAGTGAACCTTCCTTATGAGAAAGCATAGGAATAAATTGTAAGGTTATATTTAAGTAGATTTTGATAAAGGAGCAAGGTCTATTGAATATTTTGCAAGTAATTCCAAGTACACATGCATAAGAGTTTATTATAGAATATATGTATACAAAATATCATTTCTAAACTTTCTGAATCCTGTTTTCTTTCCTAGACTCCAGTGCAGGCTAGAATCAGTTCACAGTGGGAAGAGGTCCTCTTTTTAAGAATATCTGTTTAAAAACCATAAGAATGCAAAATACTTTTGAAATAAAACAGAGAGCAACAGGCAAGGAAAAGAAACCTTAGCGATTAAGATAATAAAATTGAACATAGCTTTGAATTAACTGACTGCAGAAATATTGAGGTGCCTGTAGATTTCAAATGCAAATGGATAGATATATACGTGTATATAGCTACTTTTGTTAGGTTTCCCTTTATGAGTAAAAAGCTGGGAAGTGGGAAATCTTGAATAAAACAAGAAATGAGTAATACAAAATACTGCTTTTCCTCTGGTTGTGCCTCTTTTTCAGGCAAAATTTGCAGAATAATTAGTGTAGGAATAATAATTCAAGGTAGCATTTTTGTGCTTTTACCATGTTAAGGATGGAAAGCAAAAGGAAGAGGGGCCGACCAAGGGCAAGGTGGATGGATGATATTCTAGAGGTGATGGCCTCGTCCCTGGGGGAGCTGGGGGTGTTGATGACCGACAGGAAACTCCGGCGTGGGCTGGTCCATGAAATCACGAAGAGTCGAAGTGACTAAATGAATAAACAACAACAACCATGTTATGGTCTAGTTTGGCTCTGAAATACACACACACACAATCAAACATACATACATACACACACACACACACGTGTGTGTGTGTGTTGATGTATGTATTTGCATCATGAGCTCTCACCAAATTTCCATTCCAACAACAGTTTCTTCAGAGTTATATAAATGTTTGATAGCCATGAAAACAACAGACAAAAGCAGCAAAAGAAATAGCTAACTGTTCTGTGTTGAAAAATGTGCTGATGCCCACCAACTAGATCCATTCTTTAAGTCTGAGGCATTTAATATTATTTATTTTATTCTTTTGCTATTGAATTTTCAGATGAAGGCTTAACATACCTGATTCATACTGTTTTCTAAACAGCTGGTGTGGGAGAGATTTTTCCTCAGCCTTAGTTTTGGAAAGATAAGAAAGAGAATTGCATCCTTTAGGGTCTAGCTAGCAGCTTGTGATCACTACCAAGCAGCTTTCTTTTGGTCATTAAGGTATCTTCATCTAACTAAATGAATCTGTTTCATACATGCAGAACAATTCCTTGAATTATGTGATGTATATAACATGCTTAGTAAGTTTGTCTTGCTTCTTGACACATTCCAAACCTTTGGGTAAAGTTAGTTTATCTAGTATTGCTGTTTTCATGGAGTCAGATGAAGAAGTCCAGATTACCTTTATAAAAGGAAGGAGAAAAGGCTTTGTTACTTGTCTCATTTAAAGAGGTGGGGGGCAGAATATAGCTGTGATTAATTTAATAGCACTAAATTGTCCTTTTTCCTATTCCATCAATTGCCATAGAAACAAAGTAATATATAAAACCTACAGTTGCATAAATGATTTCTCTTTGTGTATTTCTTTCCTCTGTTCAGAACTGCAGATTCAGAATAGGACAGATCACAAGGTACAGGTAATATCTAGTTTACTATGGTTTTGTAGGCTATTATTCATAGTCTAATTAGAGGAAAACTGTCCCTTATAACATTTGGATTGAAGACTAATTTTATGTGCAATGTACCCCATTTACATCCAGTGACAGTACAACCCTATACATATCTACTCAGAATAAAATCTCTGAGTTAAATAGGTAAGAATGGATAAGAAAATGGGTACATAAACTAAAAGTAAGTACTGTACAATCAGCATTAAAATACTTTCATGGAGTATAAAAAAATGTAACTAATTTAATAGAAGGAAGTATTTCCATCTCTTCTACCTGTATCTCTCAACATATGTCTGGAAGGTTGGAACCTCTCTTGAACAACTGATGGGAACTGAGAAGCTTTTGGGAGGGAATTGTAGTAGAATTGTACATTGTAGAGAATAAATCAGTGATCAAACATGGTTAGCTAAATTCCCAAGTCTAAATCCTCAGCCTGCTCTGCAAAGAAACAGCCCTACTTAATCGTAACCAGCTGCAGACAATATGGTGAAAGTGGAACATCAAGCACGGAAAAATAAATTGGTAACTCAGATACCAATGCAATTCTAATAAGCTATCTCTCTCAAAAAGACTTTAACCCCAGCACTTCAGTCATTACAAATCACAGATATTTCTACATGCAAAAAAAGCTGTTAAACAGGTCAAACTAACAAAAATAAATCATTTACTCCTAATGGGCACTCTAGTTGAAGACCAGTAGGATGAAAGAAGCCACCATGCATGATTCATGTCCAAGAATCAAAAGTTTAAATTAATGGTATTCTGAGATTCTCCCACAGAATAACATTGCAGAATATACTGAAAAAGCAAGCCAAATAAACCGCTACCACCTATAGATAACAGGTTTTTCAAATGCTTTTATGATTTCAGGCTAAAGAAACTCATTTTACAAAGTCATATTTAAGGTTAAAAAAACCTAAATCTTTAAAGATTTAACTGCAGAACTCTAACAAAAGGAAACATCTTTGACCAACCATGAACATCCTGAGGAATACTGTGACTGTTTATAAAAATTAAGAATGTGGTAGCTTGAATATATGTATTGAAAAAATATTTAATCATAAGAAAATATTGACCCACACATTTTGTTCTACTGGATATAGCGTTTTTTTTAAAAAAATTAAGATTATAGGCTACATATTCTTTTTTAAAAAATAATAATTTTATTAAAGATTTACAACAATTAAAAATTAATACAAACTAAAAAAAAAGAAAAAATAGAAGGTGCAGAAAAGAACAAAGTTCAAAAATTCAAAAAGAAAAATAGAACAGAAAGAAAAAGAAAATAAATATATAAAGAAGTGACTTCCCTCTTCATCACAACAGGTATAAACAATTTTAGTAACTTATCACATCCTCTTAAAATACAAGAAATGATCTCTTCTTCCCATATCCCATCTCTTATCTATAAACAAATTCATAAAGCCTCGTTATTTCAGTCCTGATGTCAGAAAACATACATTAAGGGTTACCAGAGATAACAATTTTTGACCTTGATCAGATAAACCAACTTTATATTCCTTCCTCTTACTTCTAACAATCTTGATCTTTAGTCCCTTCAAATAATGTCCTAGAACTTGATTTCTTTTCATTTCTTCTTTGTCCCCTCTCATAAGATTTTTCAAAACTTTAACAAGCCTCTTTTGTAAATCCAATATAGGAAAATAATCCAGATCATACTCCTAGTTTGTTATTTGTATATTCTTTTAATTATTAAGTCATCAGCCAGTTTCTTTTGTATGTCCAATGTAACATCTTTTTCCATGTCATTCTTATAGCCTGCCATTTTTAAGCCACTTTCAAATCCGTTTTAATCATGTCAGGTAATACTTGTTCCTCTTCCATAACATCTTGTAAACACAGTCTATCTATAGAGGCAGATACTCTTAAAAATAACTTCTCAGTCAATTGTTCAAAAATATCCTTCAATATGTCCAATATTAAAATATTTTGTTTCATTCTGTATTAGTAAGTTGAGTTTGAGTGTTATTTCCCTTTAATTGTAATCTTTAGTTCCTTTGAGTTCCCTCTAGTGTCCAATTTTTAAAGTCTTATTTTTTTAAAGTAATTCAGAACAAAAGCATTTCCCCATGGGAAGGATTCTTTATAATTAATTCCAAATATTATTATTTCAAATTTATCTGGACCCTTAGTCTGTTTGTAACTTTCTAAAATCAAAGTTTTAATTATAGGCTATATAATCTTAAATGTAAACTAGAATACTTCAGACCAAATTAATATTTTTTTAAAAAAAATATTGTTTTAATTGTACTTTTATTGTAAGGAGCTTCTATATTTTTAAAATAGCAGTGTATAAAATATTTTAAATTAAATAAATAACTGTATATGGTAGTTGAAACAGGGCATAATATTGAAATAAATCCAGATATAATCGACAGTATAGCATTCTCAGGGTCTAAACTTCTCTCAAGAAAATTTTTAAAATAAAATTCAGATATCATGTGATACTCTAAATATTCAGTCAAACGTTATTATGGATCACAGAGCCAGACTTTTTAAAATAAAATATTGTAACACCAAGCAGTTCGAAAACATGCAAATGTGAGTAGATTAATTGGTACTGCTTCGGCGGGAAGGTAACGGCGTTCCGTGAGTCATGCTGGCCACATGACCCGGAAGTGTCCTATGGACAACGCCGGCTCCAAGGCTTTGAAACGGAGATGAGCACCGCCCCCTAGAGTCGGACACGACTGGACTTTACGTCAAGGGAAACCTTTACCTTTACCTTTACCTTATCGGACACGACTGGACTTTACGTCAAGGGAAACCTTTACCTTTACCTTTACCTTACACAATTTCAACAACAAACATCACTACATTAGCTGCCTTTAGGAGGGTTTTATTGAAAGCATCATTAGTTATAGGCAAGGAATTGGTGTTCTAAATATCTTGGATTCAAAACATTTAAAGAATGAGAATTGTTTTATTTTACTTTATGAGATTGAAACAATATGAACAAGGTATTTAGGTAGCTCTAAGAACAGTAGCAAAGCTTGCCTAACACATGATTTGCTAAGGATGAAGTAGTAGCTATAAGCCTCAGCATTAATAGTTTGATTGAATAAGATTCCATAACTTTGTGAGCTATAGCTGAAAATTAATATATGGTATTTTATGTACATGTTTGTCCTCTGATATACTGTATATTTAATCAGTGCAACATTTTGACTAAAGTTGCCAAAATGCATGCCACAGCCTGTTTCTCTCAGTTCAGCATTTTATGTTTACATGATGACAAGCCATTGCTGTATTCTAGAAAAGATATATCACCGTAGTTGTAATTGTAATCTTTAATTCTAGCAATTGTAAGAAGCCTAAAGAAAATAATCCATTTGAGTACAGAGCAGGGTCATTGGTAGAACTGTAATATTGTTCTTTTTTAGCAGCATATAAATATACAGAATTTGGACTTCCAGATTATGTCTTGAAAAGATGACACAGAATGTGTGTAATATGGGTGATAACAGTGAAAGATCATTCTAAATTATTTCTTTCTTTCATTTGATGGGGGAGAGAACAGTAGATAAATGTATGAGTGTATATTGTACTGCTTGCTTCTGCAAACTGCTTCTGAAATGATAACATATTCATAATCTCTCAAAGGACATCTGGTAGTAAGGCTCTTTAATTCTAGTGGGAAGGCAGTCTGACATTATTATTCAAATGTGTATATAGGTATTAGCAACCAAAGTCAGTACTAGCACAGCACCATGCTTATACAGTACTTAATGTAGTTTTGTTTTCTGACTACAGTTTCTTGTGCTGCACTGGTGACTGCATCAGGTAACCAGGATTGTGTTGATTTGACACAACATACCAAGCCCTTCTGTGGCCCTTCTGTTTCATTTCATATATAAAAATCACTGCAACTTTTAGGAATCCATTTTGCATAACCAGCTTTCTAGATGGATATGATATCTATTCCATTCTGTTTTCAAAAAAATATCTGCCACATTTCTGTTAAGAAAACCAACAAAGAAGTAGCTATGTAATACTGAAACATTCTTACTAGTTTTGTGCTATTAATAAAGTGTGGCATTTCAAAATATCTACTTCAAAAGTTAAAGACTAAATCAAGAGACAAAATGTTGGACAACTCTACTGGGAGTGGCTAATTCTTTCAGAGTCTGTATTCATCTGTAAACTATGTGGTAAAAGATTCCATCTGTATTCACACAGATACAGATATTAGAACCTATATATTTTATCTCTGTGTCATTGCCTTTCCTGGATAGTTTTTAGGTGATAAAATCTGAAAAAGCCATCAAGGAGACCATTTATTAAGCTGCTGCTTAATTTTTCATAATAAAACCACCATGAACACTGCATATTTCAGCATGTGCTATTGCCAGTTCCTCTGTATTGTGTTTTTCTTTTACTTTTCCCCAGGGAATACTCCTCTATGGAACAATCTTCTCTCTTCTTTAGAAGCCAAATGCTTGCTAGTAAACACTGTTATCCTCAATATCATAGATAGAAACAACAGTAGCCACACAAAAGCCCTGCAGTTTGCTCTATGGCAAAAGCCTAAGACATTAGTTACCTTAGGAACCATACAAACTAATCCCATCAGGATCCACAAAATAGAGACTAATTCCTATGGTTCTCTCCACATTTGATTAAAAAAAAGAGACTTATAACAACAGCAAAGCAAATGTTTATCTGAATCCTACTGTCTCTCTATAAGGGCACAACTTATGCCTTCCATTTGTGTTGGATATCAAGTTTCAGAATTCCTGGGCAGCACAGCCAGTTTTTGTGACTGTGATTTCAGCACATCCAGATAGTATCAGGTTGAGAAGGCTTCTTTGAGACTGGTATGGAAATTTGGTATCATTAAATTAGGTTCATATATTCTACTAAAACATGCTTTGCTGAATAAATTGGCTGGTTCACACAACAAACTTCTATAACAGTAACGAAATTAGTGTTTGCAAATTCCAAAGGCTGAATTCACCCAATGCACTAAATCAAAACCCAACAAACCACTTTAATGCTCAGTAGCACACTATGTGAATTGAGCCAGTGGATTAACAAATATCACTCCATAGGCTTAATGAAGAACTTAGATCTTGGATTCCTACACTTCTAAATCTTCATGCAGACATTCTACAGTTGCTAATCAACGAAGACTGTTATTTCTTTCATGAAGGTACTGCAAAAAGGTATTTAATTTTTCTTGCCAAAACTGAATCTTTTCAAAGAAAACTAGACAGGGAAGGACTAAAATATTTGAGAATTCAGTTCTCAAGATATAGAACAGATGTTCTATATAAATACATCCCAGGTACATTAAGTGGTTTGTAGTTGTTGCTAGAGTGAATGGAGAAACACTGTTCTTATCCATTTAACAGGTCTACAGAACAAAAGCAGTTTGCTTCAGAGCATGAAGTGGTGATGATGAGGGATTTTAATTATCCCAACATCTGTTGGGATATAAACTCTGCCAAGCATGGTCCTTTCATGAAATTCATGACTTGTCTTGCTGTCCACTTTCTCCTTGGTGGATGATACAAAAGGATCAGTTATTTTAGGCTTTATTTGAGTCAATAGGGAAGACTCGATTGGGGAAGTGGAAGTAGCAGGAACATTGGGAACAAAGATTGTGTAATGAAGTGGCAAACATGGCCTTAAGCCGTTGGTTTATATTTTCCTGTTGTATTATTTATTTATTATAAACACTTTTATGGCACTTCAGTAGCTAAATTCTAAGTGACTGTGCCTGTATAAGAGAAATGCCAGAAATCAGTAACATTAGTGGCATTTGACCATTTCATATTAATACTTACAATTATGCTATTCCACCAAAGTAATGACACTATAAATACTTAACCATAAGCTAGTTATATGCATCCAATCACACAGGATACTACCATTTTTCATAATTGGTCAACATGTGTAAGGTAAGTTATATTCCAAGAGCAGTTATACAGTGTGCCTACTAAATAATTTTTCTTAAAGGTGTATTTTGAATATAGCACAGGGTTTTAAACAGTGAGAAAATAAATATGCATGGCTTTACATCCTATAATGGGATTTTACTAATTAAATACTAATTCATGGTTCTGTTCTTTAGAGATGCAATTTTTCTGTTTCTAAAGTTTTTTTTTAAATATATATTGATATAAGAAATTAAAAAGTATAAAGTATACTGAAAAGTTATGTATTTTAATAATTTAAGTTTAAAAGTAATACATAGCTAATCCAACTGTTTAATATTAGCAACCAAAATATTGCTTGTTGTTTTTAAAGCAATCATGAATTCTGTTTCAACTCTTAATTGGTATAATACTGACCACTAGGCATAATTTAACTTTCTTCTTGTTTAGCATTTTAATTTATTGGGAGACATTGCATTATTTTTTAAACAAAGCATCAGTATTATCTCAATATAATTGAGATTTCTTTGAAAGTTAGTATGAAACAGTTGAATAAAAAGAATATATATTTATGACTTACAGATGGAGAAAGGGTAAACAACATAGTTAATTCCAGTTCTGTCAACAGTTTTGCCTGAATGAAATTAGAGAGCACCACAGGATGGTGATTCTGTTCTTTGAAGTATATCTTAATATGATATATCTGTATTTTATGATTCTTGGTTTAAATATATAAAAAGAATCCTGTGGGATCAAACCAAAGAAATGAAAAACTTAAGAGGAATAGTTAGAGATGTTGGGTGTATTTATATGGAAGAACAGAAGACTTTGAAGAGGCTTAATAGTTGTCCTAAACAGCTGAAGGGCTGATTGTCATGTCGAATATGGAGCAGAATTGTTTATGATGGTTTCAGAATACAAGACAAGAAACAATGGGTTAATTTTTTAAAAAACTAGATTTTGATTTGAGATCAGGAAAAAATTACTGTCCCTTGTGTTCATATCTGTTCCTGGAAGCAGTAGAATTTACCTCTTAAGTAGAATAAATTTGGTGCCTATGTTGTACATTTTTAGGGCAACTTTGAAAGCAGTTTCATTTCAGTGGGCATTTTATATATAGCTTTGGGCCCCTTAACATTTCTACTTTTAGTAAAGGTAAAGGTTTCCCTTGACGTAAAGTCCAGTCGTGTCCGACTCTAGGGGGCGGTGCTCATCTCCGTTTCAAAGCCTTGGAGCCGGCGTTGTCATAGACACTTCTGGGTCATGTGGCCAGTATGACTCACGGAACGCCGTTACCTTCCCGCCGAAGCGGTACCAATTAATCTACTCACATTTGCATGTTTTCGAACTGCTTGGTGTGCAGAAGCTGGGACGAGCAACGGGAGCTCACCCCGCCGCGCGGTTTCGAACCGCCGACCTTCCGATCGACAGCTCAGCGGTTTAACCCGCAGCGCCACCGCGTCCCGCTTTTCTACTTTTAAGTCACTTCAATTTACCAAAGTGTTATTTTTTTAATTATGTTATTATTTTGTAACTTCAAGCCTTGTAAGACAGTTTATACTCTATGAAAGGGAGGATTTATATTATATAAAAATACATTTAAGAGTTCTTTATAAAAAGCCACATTTTAATTTGTCTTTTCCTAATATAATAGCACCATATTTAAATAGAGTGTTCTAGTAAAAATATAACAATTGCTGCTCTATTAATCAGTTTTACTGGATTGGGGATAAACCTTTTGTCATAATTCCCTTCTCTCCTCATTTGCCCAGCTTCTTAGTTTCTAAAATCAAAATTTCCAATGTTACTCAGACTGTGAAAATAGTTTAGGGGCTTTCCCAGAGATTGCAGACAGTATTAGATCAAATAGGCCAATATTTGTTACTGCATATGCCCACAATGGCATTTAAAGAGTTAAATAAGATTGGGTTTTAATAAATAAGCTTGGATTTTAGATATTTAAATAACAATTTAATACAATAAATGTGGAGATATATGTAATAGGATATTTTAAAAAAAGCATGCCATAGAATGCTTTGGATACTGACCTTATAGATTGTCTATTTTATTAACAGATTATATGCAGTATGTTATAAACTTGCAGCAATTTTAACTTTAACTTCTTGTAGAAGTATGTTATATTTTCAGACTGAAGTGATTACTGAATCATTACTTTCAGAAAAACTAGATTAACATTTGAGGTCAATCTTGATTCACTTTTTCATGCAATATTATTGATGCATTTTCCAAATCTTTTTCCCACTGCTGTAGTCAGTATTTTCCTGTACTACATTGAAACCTGTCATGCTCTAATTCAAAGACACATAATTTCCCCATTCAAAAACAAAACAAAACAATCTATATAATAATAAGGCGCATGGAACAGTGTCTACTTAATCTCTCAGTTCTTTAAAAATACACCTTGATTTTAAGAGAATGGAAAACATGTCAAAATTCTTATCCCTAGCAAGACAGATTAAGATGATCAGAAGTAAATAATGTATGATACTGAATGTAGAATTTATTAGGAAAATTGGCTCAGCATTCATTCACTAGGCACCCTTAGTTAATTCTTGGAACTGAATCTGCAAAATTATACTTTACATATTTCTGGAGCATCAAGAAAACAGCTGTTATCTTTGCCTTCAAAACAGGCTTTAACAACTGATAGATTAGGAACTCAGGCAAAATTATTGATAAATAGAAAGGTGGTACCATTATTTATGAAGACAGAATATATTTAGGCATTGAACCCTAAACAACTACCCTTATTTTCAACTCAGTGTTATTTTATCATAGTTATTTTTTGGACTGAGATTTCAGAATTGCTGATTTGGCAGGAAGACATAGATATGATATGAGATTGGGGAAAGAAGCTTTTTATGTTGTATCTTCTTTGTCCTAGACATTCCTTTAAGCATTTATGTAAGTAAAATCTTCAAACATAAAACAATTACAATGTAAAATTTAAAAATAAAAATTTCACTTGAGCTTGAGCTTGATGCCTGATGGGTCTATGAACACGTCCATGTTATTTCGGGAACAGTTACAGGCATGGTTGGTTATTGCCTTCCTACAGGACTTTTTTGTTTTAATTTCCAAGTCTAGCATATAGCCTTAGTAGGCTACCATTCAAATATTGACCAAGCCTGACCCTGTTTAGTTTCAGATTTTAGACAAGGTTGGCCATGTACAAAGTTCTTCAGTTGTACTTAACATCAAATCAATTCATAACTGTCTGTAAAGCTTTCATATTTTTAAATACGACATGATTTTATCATGCATAAAATAATTCCCCAATTCCCATGTGCAGTTGTAATAGTTTTGTTATTTTATTTTTTTATAGCAATACTTCTGAGTGCGTACATCTCAGTTCAGCTTTTAATTCTTCTTCCCTGAGCCACTTGTCATTGTTACTTTTTGCTTTTAAAAGTCTTATTTGTATACATTGAAATCTGACAATGTTTGGCAACTATACAACATTTTCCAACTTTATGTAGTTTTAAGATAAGTATTTTCAAGTTAAGAAAATAGAAAAAACATATTAAGGAAATGTGTCTGGTTATCAGATAGATATAATCTAAATTCTGGTCAGGTTAAAAATGTGGACAAGATGATTTAGAGGAGAATTTGATGTTTTCATATGATATGACAGGACCAGAACAAAACACAATGTGTCATTTAAAATCCTATAATTAGACAGTCCACAATGTAAATCCAGAATTTAGAATGTAAAAATAACAGAGACAATTTCATGGCAAACATGTAGAATTAGGGATCTTTTAGATGCCAGGCACTCGTTCTTCCACTATGATATACTGTTCTTTCTCTCCCTCATTCTGTCTCTTAATCTCTCTCTCTTTATCTTAGCATCTTCTACGTGAGCTACTAGCTTTCTGTACAACTGTTCTATGCTGATTGAGCAATTCACTTCACATGAACATCCAGGACTAAGTACTAATCATGCCAGTGTTCAGTAAACCATATCTAAAAGAGTGCTTGTTCCTCTGGGCTTAATATGGATCAAATGTTGAAAAGAGAAATTGGGAAATGAGGCTTTTCTGATAAGAAAACCAAGCATGAAGTATGAATGTATGAGATTTATTTTCCTGAATACCTGATTATATTATTGAGATTGTCATGGTTTAACTTTCTGTGGAATATTCTTCTGTTCGAATGGTGAGGGAAGGGAATGAGCAACTTCCCCTTTTTCCATTAAGCCTTTGTTGCTTAAATTAAAGGAACCAAACTGTTGGATGCAGTGAGTTTGTGGAGAATTTGTAACATTATTCTTTTGTTCACAAGAGTATTCCATTTCGATGAGATGTACACATTTCCTGAGCAAACAAATCTTCAGACCAAGAGGACAGAATGCTTTATAGGCATAGATCTTTTCTCTCCAGGAAGTGTAGCCATGTACAATCACATTAGTGAAACAGCTGCTCTTTGTGTGGCTCATCCGATGGGCTGTTGCTGAAGTTCCTAATGAGAGTAAAACCAATTAGCTGATTAGAAATAAGAAACAATGCATGAGAAGCACACACATACAGGGTCTCTTGCTGCAGCAGAGGTGCAAAAGAAATGGTGAGGCAAAGATTTCAGTACACTATTGGGAAGATTTCCATTGTCCAACAGCAAATGCCATGAAATAGCTCATTTTTTTTCTGTTGGAACACAACTTTAAAGACCGAAAAGCAGAACATTGATCAAGCCTAATATTTTAATGGTTAACAAAGCATGTGAAACTCAAATCTGAATATTTTCAGTTTTAGAATAGGATGGGATGTTATTTTTCAAAAAAGACCTCATCTAAATGTAAATTTGTTGGTTTATCAAAGCAAATTTATTAAAAAGTAATTCAGTATTTTCCAGGATCAAAGGCACATATAATACTTGTAAAGCAAATGTTCAAAGTGATTAGTGATCTGAATCACACAAGAATTTTCCTTTCAAATTACTGTCATTCAAAATTTAATACAAAATAAACTTCCTGGACAGCATTTTAAGCCCTGTTTGTCCAACATGCTTAGCAGAATTGGGTAGGAATACTGTGTTATGCAAATGCAAAACTAAGTCAGTTAACCACTAGGGATCAGTTTTAGCCTCGAGTTTCTCTGGAACTAAAACCATTCCCTCTGGATCAGCTGTTTTCTGAATGGCTGACCAGTGTATTTAGAGAGTCCTCTGCCTTCTGTAACAAATGGAATGTCCTAGAGAGACCCTTCAAAAATAACACTTTCTCTGTTCTGGTATTTACCCTCATGGCCACGTTAAATGATGAAGGAGAAGGAGTAGCACAGATTCCATATACTGTATATTACCATTTGTTTTATGCCAGAGGAGGAGGAGGAGGACAGGACAGGACAGGACAGGACAACCTGTGATTTGTCTTTATGGAGATTGGGGAGATTAAATAATGGTCAGTAGAAGAGACACCCTGGCTCATACACTGCTCAAGGTCAATTGTTCTGCAGTAGGAGATGATTCATTCAACCAAGTTATACAAAGTGGTGTCCTAGGTAAAGACATTCAAAGAACTGAGTATCAACTGCTCTATGGTCAATTTTTCTGGTGAATAAAGAACAAATGGAAAATCCACATTATCTCATGTGAAATTGGCACATTGACTAAATCCTGGCATATTTTGTCATTTTTCTGAAGAATATAACAACTAAAATCCTGCACATGATATAATCATCAGTATATATCATAATACTTAACATTTCATGTAATGTTTCAAACATTGACATGTATTACTTCCTTAACAATCTCCACAACAAACCTTTAATGTTAGGTTATGTTCTGGTTAGACTCAGACAACCAGTAGAATTCAATTAGAAATCTTTATTTACAAGCAAAACTATTTACAGTAGCAATGTCCTTTATTAAATATTAGTTCAAACTCAAGCGGGCAATGGTGGAGCACTGGGCAAAACGATGTTGCTAGGATCACCTGAGAACTGTGGCAAGATGACTAGATAAGGCTTGGCAACAGCTGAAGACAAGGCAACTGGAATGGTTACACTTGGAGTTCGTGGACAAGCAGTGGCACAGGACTTGGCTGACAAAGGCAGCAAGGCTACTGGATAGGACTTGACTGGAGATGGCGGCAAGATGGCAAGGCAAAACTCAGCTAAGGATTGTGAGGTGGCAAGGCTCAGCTCAACTGGACTCTGTGGCTGCATGGCAAGAGTCGACTCAGCTGGGCTTCTGGGGAATGCAGCAAGACTTGACTCGGCTGGGCTTCTGGGGAAGGCGGCAAGACTTGACTCGGCTGGGCTTCTGGGGAAGGCGGCAAGACTTGACTCGGCTGGGCTTCTGGGGAAGGCGGCAAGACTTGGCGGCAAGACTTGACTCGGCTGGGCTTCTGGGGAAGGCGGCAAGACTTGACTCGGCTGGGCTTTTGGGGAAGGCGGCAAGACTTGACTCGGCTGGGCTTCTGGGGAAGGCGGCAAGTCTTGACTCGGCTGGGCTTCTGGGGAAGGTGGCAAGACTTGACTCGGCTGGGCTTCTGGG
This sequence comes from Candoia aspera, assembly GCF_035149785.1. Taxonomy (NCBI): domain Eukaryota; kingdom Metazoa; phylum Chordata; class Lepidosauria; order Squamata; family Candoiidae; genus Candoia; species Candoia aspera. The sequence goes on along the minus strand of NC_086159.1, from coordinate 42,553,735 downwards.
GAAAGTGGCAAGACTCAACTCGGCTGAGCTTCTGGGCAAGGCGGCAAGACTTGGCTGGGCTTCTGGGCAAGCAGCAAGACTCGACTCGGCTGGGCTTCTGGGGAAGGTGGCAAGACTCAACTCGGCTGAGCTTCTGGGCAAGGCGGCAAGACTTGGCTGGGCTTCTGGGGAAGGCGGCAAGACTTGACTCAGCTGGGCTTCTGGGCAAGGTGGCAAGACTTGACTCGGCTGGGCTTCTGGGGAAGGTGGCAAGACTTGGCTGGGCTTCTGGGGAAGGCGGCAAGACTTGACTCGGCTGGGCTTCTGGGCAAGGCAGCAAGACTTGACTTGGCTGGGCTTCTGGGTAAGGCGGCAAGACTTGACTCGGCTGGGCTTCTGGGGAAGGTGGCAAGACTCAACTCGGCTGAGCTTCTGGGCAAGGCGGCAAGACTTGGCTGGGCTTCTGGGGAAGGCGGCAAGACTTGACTCGGCTGGGCTTCTGGGGAAGGTGGCAAGACTCAACTCGGCTGAGCTTCTGGGCAAGGCGGCAAGACTTGGCTGGGCTTCTGGGCAAGGCGGCAAGACTTGACTCGGCTGGGCTTCTGGGCAAGGTGGCAAGACTTGACTCGGCTGGGCTTCTGGGGAAGGTGGCAAGACTTGACTTGGCAGGACTTCTGGGTAAGTCAGCAAGACATGACTTGGCTGGACTTCCGGGCAAGGTGGCAAGACAGGACATGACGGGGCTTCGATGTGAGGCAGCAAGGCAGAATTCGGAAGGCTGGGAAGGCTCTGGTTCCATAGCGGCTACAGGGCAAGGCTCTGATGACGATTCCGGCTTGTCTCCGAAAGAACCTATTAGCTCAGTGGAATGTTTGTCTCCGGCGATCTGATCCACGCACTGGCTCCTTTTTATCTGGTTCTTTTCGCGCCATTCCCCTTCTGGAACCAATCGGGCTGTCATCAGCCAAGTGCAATGTCAGTTAACTATAGATGGATCATAGAATTGGTTCTTCTTTGATGTGTCACATGATTGGTTTTTTCAATATTTATACTGTATATATTTAAAACTCTATTCTTTTATTCCTCAGGATGCTTCCATTATTATAACAGTTTCTTCCAGTGTTAACACTTTTTTTTTTCTACCATTTCTACCATTTACAGCTGGAGTTTTGTATCCCAGAACTGATTCCCTAATTTTGGTCATGTACAACCATTAGCAGTTGTTTTTTTAATATAATATACAAATTTATTACTTTTGAAACAATAAATACTATAAAAATTACATTATTCTATTGTTATTTTGATCATTTAATTTGGTGTCATGAGGAGAACTGTAAACAAAGGTATATTTTATTTAAATGTATTCCGTCAAGACCTTGAAAATGGATTAACCTTGCATTGCTTTAACTTTTAATTTTCCACTTTGTGCTGTTTTTTGCCTGTAATCATTAGCCAGTCTTCTTCAAATTAACAGCCATTTTCTAAAACGAATAGTCATTTTCAATTTTTATTAATGGCAAAATGCCATTATTTTGTTTTAATGTTAACTTGTCACTGTCAGAGAATGCTTATTGCAGTTTCAAATCATATCTGTGTAATGAGATGATGTATATATTATGAATGGGCATGTTTGGAAAATGGTATGAAATTAGTGCTTTGGACCTACCTTGTCCAAGCACAACATCACTCTACCATTCATTAAAGTAGTCCCCTTTTTTAGCTATATCATACCTGGCTTCACAAGCCAGACTGTCAGTTGATAGTGCCAAAGATATACAGAAAACTCTAATTCTTTTATGTGATAACTCTGTGAGTCCAACATTGTTGTGCGGCTGCTTTAAGGAGTCAATTCATTAAAGTTAATGAAACTCTTAAAGCAGTGTATCTTGTATGGTAAGCTTGAATGAACAGCAGAGAGGTGTTCCAGGGAATTGTTCTTAAGGTATGCACAGCCCTCCTACACATATACTAGCAGTTCTTCTGGTATCTCTGCATTGTTCTTGTTGTAAAGGAGAATGGGAGCTATTTAGGAGGAACTCTAGTTTCATTTAATTGTGGATTTTCATTCTGAATGTAGGCACTTGTTTAACTGAAGTCTATAATTATGAACTACAGTGCTGGTTTATTAATGCTCCTTGTTCAGTGTGTCAGCCCTATTATTTGCTACTTTTATGCTGGTTTACATACAGAGAAATATAACCCCACCCCCACCCCCAGCACTCTTTGTTCATCCAGTCTGGATCAGTTAGACTACTTTTCCTTTCTTGTGTCCTTTTCTCATTTAGAGTGTGGAAAGTTTATACAGAATCATGCTATTACGCTTGTTGGTATTCTCATAATGAATAAAGAACTTATGATCTTATTGGGCTGCAGCTTTCATCATTCCTGATTATTAGCCATGGTGCCTGAGGCTATTGGGAATTAAGCCCAATAATATTAGGACTGCCATTGATTCCCCGTTCCTGATCTACTTTGGCTCATTCTGGCTTTAAGGTTCATATGCAGCCTTTGCTAGCGATACCTGGTAATGCCAGAGGCTTGGTATGGGACTATTTGCATGCAAACCATCTTCATCATTAAGCTTCATCTCTTCCTCATTTGAACGTTTAATGCTGAAACCATCTAGTACCTGAAGATGAGATTTCCAAGACTTTTTTAGTGCTTACCTGTTGATTAGATGAAATATACAATTACAGAAACAGATCGCTGTTTTATCTGATTCTCACCCGTATCAAGACATTAAATGCTGAAGTCCCTTTGCTTAGTAAAATGTGGATATCTTCCACAGTATCTTAGAACTAGATCAGAGATCACTGCATTATATAGGAGAGTTGGGCATCTCTACTTAATCTACAGTAGGTTTTCTCTAATGCATCAGCCACGTTTTTCCTCCTAAACTATTGAATCTATAAATCAGTGGGGCATTTCTTTAGAGTGCCCCTATTCATATAACACATCTGGAAAGAACAATTTCTTTAGCCAAAATTCAACAGTGGGCAACCACCATCAGACAGCAAACATTGTATCCAAACCTGCCAGGACCACTGCCCAGTATTAGCATATATTGTTCTCATCAATTTAATCTGATTTGAACATTGTTCATAGGGCTGCTTCATAGGATACATTTTTCCCCAAGAGGCAATTCTTGCATATGGGAAAATGCATCTATGCTGTATTGTTACTTTGCTTTAAGTACATAATAGGATACCACATAGGTCCAGGAAGCTTGATCTCTCCTTTTTCATGGTCTCTGTGTGCTCTTTAACTAAATTGTTGCAATTCCATAAAACTGTTCTACACCTATTCTCCTTCAAATTGATGGAAAATAACTTATTTAAGAGATGTTTGCAAGCAAAAAGGAGGTTCACTGTTATTTAAATGTTGGCCAAGGAATGACTTTGATTTTCAGTCTTTCACTGCACAAATAATATGTCCAATAATCTGACTTTCCACACTTCAATTAAATCCAAAGAACATAAAAAAACCCCATGCCCCCATGATTTCCCCCCACCCTTCAGATCAGGAAACATGGGGAGCCAGGTAGATCATAGAGTAAGAGGATGCATAACAGAAAGTAATAGTGCCATCCTGTTTCACCTCACAAATATATACACAGAAAAGATTATTGGTAGGACAGTAAGAACATGGTATCAGCAATTCAGGGATCCCTAGTATTTATGGAAGCACAAAAAATATTACAGGGGCAATTGTCAGTACTAGAATAGCTCATACAGAGAAACTATGATGTGTTGAATATCAGCTATGTAGGAGAACAAAAATTTGATTTGAATAGAGACACAATTATCTGTTTAAGCTTCTTATAGTCTATATTGTCCTGGGGAATGCTTTGTCTGCCTGGACATCTCTTATGGCATGGGGTACATTGCAAGACTTTCTTAAATCATATTTTTTCAAAATTTTAAATAATAATTTTTGGAACTGGGCATAGAATGTAAGTCAGCTTATAGGTCATTTTGGCAAGTGAATGATATTGACCTAGGAAGTCAAGGCTTTCTTTCAAATAGTGCTTTCAGATGCATTAGAAGACTGGAGACAGTGGGTACAGTTAATTTTGCTTAGATATATCCTTGCCCTGTAGTCTGATCTAAAGTCCCAAAATGAATAAAATAGATAGAAAGATACAAGGTTAAGACTTTTAAAAGTTTATAAGCATTGCACTGTGAGCTGTTGGAATCCAGTGAAGATAAAAGAAAAAAAGAAGGCTAAGAAAAGCTCTCACCATCACAGCAAGGATGAACTAGAGGCTATAGCAAAATGATACTTGTCATTTGAGAGTAGTGCAACAGCACCATTACAAATACAGTGCATGTCCAGAATGAGATCTAGCAAGTCTGCTTGCTAAACACTATAGAAGAAATGTAGCAATTCTTATGGGTAGATGAATTTTGAGATCTTGTTCTGAAAAATAGCAAGGGTGCTTGCTTCATCACCAAACAGCTACTGTGGTGAGTGTGGAGACTTACAAAACACACTTTCAGTACAAGGCTTGTCCTGATACTTTCTAAAGTCTTCCTGGATGCTTTGAATTGTCCAAGTCAGTTTTTCTCAACCTTGTCAGCTTGAAGAGGTATGGACTTCAACTCCCAGAATTCCCTGGGGCAGTTTTGTTGGCTTGGGAATTCTTGGAGTTGAAGTCCTTACCTCTTCAAGTTGACAAGGTTGGGAAACACTGGTCCAAGTTTTCCTTTGCCTGTTTTGAAGGGCAGGTTGCTACAGCCATCTGCCATTTTATTTTAAAAGAATAACTATGGAATCTATCTGGAGACCAGAAGCACTGCTGAATTAAAACTTATGCTGGAGGCTGATGCTAGGCTTTGCAGCATGCTAGTTTCTCATTTTCTTATTTTTAAAGACTAAAGTGATGCAAAACTCCAAATCAGGGGAGGCAATGAGCTTGGGATGCACCAAGAAAGGTGCCCACAGACATATTGCTGCCCCTAGGTGCCATCTGCTTGCTGTTAGTAGAGAGAAAAGGAAAAGTGCTCTCCTGAGACAGGATCACAAAGATAACATTGCACATGTGAGACATGAAACCATTTTAGAAGCTTGATGAATTTGAATTGGATGCATCTTTATCAGTAACTGGGATTAAAGCTTCAGCAATAACATAGGGAAGATAATTAGAATTGTGTATCTGCAGCACTTTAGTTTTGCATCAATCTGATAATAAAACTTATTTTGGAGGAATGTCTGGTTTTTAAAAAGACTCTGAACAATTTCTCAGTAAACCTGAGCAAACCAGAATTCTTCCAAATTTAGAACACCTTTTTCAAAATATAGGAAAATAAAGGAATAAGACACTGAATATCTAGTGTGCCAGATTAAATTATATCGCTAAATTATGAATCTTACATGAAATTACCTGAGCCCTAATACATATTTATAGAAAGATAACTTCAAAGAAACATGCCATCAGTCTTTTGTCAAAAATATATGTAAAACATTGTTGTTGTTGTTTATTCGTTTAGTCGCTTCCGACTCTTCGTGACTTCATGGACCAGCCCACGCCAGAGCTTCCTGTCGGTCGTCAACACCCCCAGCTCCCCCAGGGACGAGTCCGTCACCTCTAGAATATCATCCATCCATCTTGCCCTTGGTCGGCCCCTCTTCCTTTTGCCTTCCACTCTCCCTAGCATCAGCATCTTCTCCAGGGTGTCCTGTCTTCTCATTATGTGGCCAAAGTATTTCAGTTTTGCCTTTAATATCATTCCCTCCAGTGAGCAGTCTGGCTTTATTTCCTGGAGGATGGACTGGTTGGATCTTCTTGCAGTCCAAGGCACTCTCAGAATTTTCCTCCAACACCACAGTTCAAAAGCATCGATCTTCCTTCGCTCAGCCTTCCTTATGGTCCAGCTCTCGCAGCCATATGTTACTACAGGGAACACCATTGCTTTAACTATGCGGGCCTTTGTTGTCAGTGTGATGTCTCTGCTCTTAACTATTTTATCGAGATTTGTCATTGCTCTTCTTCCAAGGATTAAGCGTCTTCTGATTTCCTGACTGCAGTCAGCATCTGCAGTAATCTTTGCACCTAGGAATACAAAGTCTTTCACTGCTTCTACATTTTCTCCCTCTATTTGCCAGTTATCAATCAAGCTGGTTGCCATAATCTTGGTTTTTTTGAGGTTTAGCTGCAAACCAGCTTTTGCACTTTCTTCTTTCACCTTCATCATAAGGCTCCTCAGTTCCTCTTCGCTTTCAGCCATCAAAGTGGTATCATCTGCATATCTGAGATTGTTAATGTTTCTTCCAGAGATTTTAACTCCAGCCTTGGATTCCTCAAGGCCAGCTTGTCGCATGATGTGTTCTGCATACAAGTTGAATAGGTAGGGTGAGAGTATACAGCCCTGCCGTACTCCTTTCCCAATCTTAAACCAGTCTGTTGTTCCGTGGTCTGTTCTTACTGTTGCTACTTGGTCGTTATACAGATTCTTCAGGAGGCATACAAGATGACTTGGTATCCCCATACCACTAAGAACGTGCCACAATTTGTTATGGTCCACACAGTCAAAGGCTTTAGAATAGTCAATAAAACAGAAATAGATGTTTTTCTGAAACTCCCTGGCTTTTTCCATTATCCAGCGGATATTGGCAATTTGGTCTCTAGTTCCTCTGCCTTTTCTAAACCCAGCTTGTACATCTGGCAATTCTCGCTCCATGAACTGCTGAAGTCTACCTTGCAGGATCTTGAGCATTATCTTACTGGCATGTGAAATGAGTGCCACTGTTCGATAGTTTGAACATTCTTTAGTGTTTCCCTTTTTTGGTATGGGGATATAAGTTGATTTTTTCCAGTCTGATGGCCATTCTTGTGTTTTCCAAATTTGCTGGCATATAGCATGCATTACCTTGACAGCATCATCTTGCAAGATTTTGAACAGTTCAGCTGGGATGCCGTCGTCTCCTGTTGCCTTGTTATTAGCAATGCTTCTTAAGGCCCACTCAACCTCACTCTTCAGGATGTCTGGCTCTAGCTCACCGACCACACTGTCAAAGCTATCCCCGATATTGTTATCCTTCCTATACAGGTCTTCTGTATATTCTTGCCACCTTTTCTTGATCTCTTCTTCTTCTGTTAGGTCCTTGCCATCTTTGTTTTTGATCATACCCATTTTGGCCTGGAATTTACCTCCAATGTTTCTAATTTTCTGGAAGAGGTCTCTTGTCCTTCCTATTCTATTGTCTTCTTCCACTTCCACGCATTGCTTGTTTAAAAATAATTCCTTATCTCTTCTGGCTAACCTCTGGAATTTTGCATTTAATTGGGCATATCTCCCCCTATCACTGTTGCCTTTTGCTTTCCTTCTTTCTTGGGCTACTTCTAGTGTCTCAGCAGACAGCCATTTTGCCTTCTTGGTTTTCTCTTTCTTTGGGATGTATTTTGTTGCCGCCTCCTGAACAATGCTGCCAACTTCTGTCCAGAGTTCTTCCGGGACCCTATCTACTAAGTCCAGTCCCTTAAATCTATTCTTCACCTCCACTGCATATTCCTTAGGAATATTAGTGAGCTCATATCTACCTGATCTGTGGGTCTTCCCTAATCTCTTTAGTCTGATCCTAAATTGTGCAAGAAGAAGTTCGTGATCTGAACTACAGTGAGCTCCAGGCCTTGTTTTTACCGACTGTACAGATGTCCGCCACCTTTGGCTGCAAAGGATGTAATCAATCTGATTTCGGTGTTGTCCATCTGGTGAAGTCCATGTATAAAGCCGTCTCTTAGGTTGTTGGAAGAGAGTGTTTGTTATGCAGAGTGAATTGTCTTGGCAAAATTCTATCAGCCTGTGTCCTGCTTCGTTTTGTTCTCCCAGGCCATACTTACCTGTAATTCGAGGTGTCATTTGACTGCCCACCTTAGCATTCCAGTCTCCTGTGATGAAAATAACATCTCTTTTAGGCGTGTTGTCCAGTAGGTGCTGCAGATCCTCATAGAACTGCTCTACTTCAGCTTCTTCAGCATTTGTGGTTGGGGCGTATATTTGGATCACGGTGATGTTAGATGGCTTGCCCTGAATTCGAATTGAGATCATTCTGTCGTTTTTGGGGTTGTATCCAAGCACTGCTTTAGCCACTTTACTATTAATTATGAAGGCTACTCCATTTCTTCTGTGGTCCTCTTGTCCACAGTAGTAGATCTGGTGGTCATTTGATGTGAAGTGGCCCATTCCAGTCCATTTCAGTTCACTGATGCCCAGAATGTCTATCTTTAATCTTGACATCTCACCAATAACCACATCCAATTTGCCCTGGCTCATAGATCTTACATTCCAGGTTCCAATGGTGTGTTGATCCTTAGAACATCGGATTCGCCGTTCACCACCAGCACCGTCGGCCGCTAGCCGTCCTTTCAGCTTTGAGCTAGCTGCGTCATCACGTCTGGGGCTAGTTGAGCTCATCCTCTGTTCCTCCCCAGTAGCATTTTGACCATCTTCCGACCTGGGGGTCTCATCTTCCGATGGTATACCGACATATCTCTGGTTGTACTGATCCATTTAGTTTTCACAGCAAGAATACTGAGGTGGGTTGCCATTACCTTCCCCAGGGATCGCATTTAGTCTGACCTCTCTGTCATGACCTTCCCGTCTTGGGTGGCCCTTCACGGTTTAGCTCATGGCATCATTGAGGTGCTCAAGCTCCAGCACCACGACAAGGTAACGATCCTTTGCTGAAGATGTAAAACATTAAGTGTGGGAAAAGGGTAAAAAAACTTGAGATCAGGCCAATGACCTAATTCATCCAGCATCCTATTTGTCTCAGCAAGCAACTTCATACTTCTGCACTGGCCTAAAGGAGAACAGAAAGGGTGTTGCTTTTCCCATCATCATTGACTGCTAATGACTTTCCAAAAGGCTGTATCCAAATTGTGTCCTGTGATTGCAACTTCCATGGACAGCCCCAGGTAGCTCCAGGCTGCCGGTTTCCAGATTTGTAACAAGCAGAAGTATAATTTGAACTGATAGAGTGACCATCACTGTGGACATACAGTGGAAGATGTTAGAGATCAGAGAGGAAAATGGACAGAAATGAAGAGCTCAATGAAAGGCCACAGGTAGCAGAGGAAAGCTTTTTACATGAAGAAGCAACCAGTAACTTTGCAGGCAATTTTCACTGTGTATGTATGAAAGTGAAATACATACATACACACATTCTTCCTTTTCTTGTTGTAGATACAGATTCTAGATTTGCTTTTCATGTGAGCATAAGGACTTATCTTTGCTGCCCACAAAAGACTGCTGGGACTGTTCCTACTTATTTCCTAAACTTTCCATGTAGAGGCCTTGACAGTATAAAAATACTGATCTGCAATTAGACTGTGTCATTTTTCAAAGTGTCTAGTTAAGGTGAAATGTATAATTAGAAATGTGCAAGTGCATCTCACCTCCACCCACACTGCAATGGCATTTGTAAGAGAGAATGGGAAATTTCCAAAGAACTTTGGCAAATGGGATTTTGCAGCAAAAATAAAGCTGTTATATATGATCTCTGTAAGACTTTTAAATATGCAAAGTGCTCTGGAATCCTTCATATTCTTATTTCAATTACATCACAAGGGTCCATTTGAGATTTATTTATTCATTCTCCCTACAAGTTAGTCCAGTTGTTTATGGCAGGTGGAACCCTGCTCCTCCAGCTCTGTCTCTAAAACAGTTTCTGTTTATGGAAATTGCAACTGGCACACCCATGGTAATGCAGGCTTCCAGACACTAACCCCTGTTAGTCAGACCTAGCAAAAAAGCCAGCACACAACACCAGGGGCTTTTAAAGTTTTACAGCATAAGTCTGTAAGGCATGCATTTCTTAAAAGGAAGTCCCATTTGAGTTTATTGAAACTTCTCCCAGGTAAGTGCATAGGCATCCACAGCTGGTCATGATGATACCAAAATGATTAAATGTATTGTGACATTGTGATGCAAGCTCTGTCTTTTGTACTTGTGTCATGATGTCACATGCAAGTATGGAAAGGGCAGGGTTTGCAATACAATTTACTTTTTGTTACTTGCTTCCCCCATGGGTAAGCATGCATTGGAATTTAGCCATACATGTGTAAGCTTGTATGACTTGAAGTTTGGTTTATCACATGTCATCATTCTCCCACACAGATTTTATTATCATTAATGTGTGCTTTATAGACAACATAATCTATTCATTTCCAATATTTATTGACTTATCTAGAAACCATCCTCGTAGTAAGAGCAAGAATTATTCTGGAATGGTACCATCTAAAATCAACAATCAAGGAAGTTCAACATTAAGAGAAAGTTTTTTTTTTTTAATCACATCTTTGTTTCTGTTTCTCCTAACCTGGATGTGGATTCTTTGAAATGTTAGAACTAAGCTATGTAACGATTTAGAAATCAAGTGAAAAGCCCAACTATTTATTTGACTCTTAGATGCAACATACCATGTAAGCTGTAATGGCTGTTGAGGGACTTGGAGGATGCTGAGATTGTTGAGTTGGGTATGAACAACTGTGTGCACATTTCAGCTTGCAGAAATCGGCTTTCCTATTCCTGCCCTGTGGCTACTGGGAATTGCTGCAGAAGGTTTGGTGAGGCTGGGATGCAATTTGTAGTAGAATGCAGCTGGAGGGAGCAGTTGACTGCCATCCTTTCATTGGCAGAAAAAGCTTTTAAATTTAAGCCAATTTTCTGATACAATCTAACTTAGGAAAAACAATTCCCCCAAAGAAACTGGTAATCTTTATTGGAAGCAACACATGTGCAACCGAATTAAATTATTATAATAAATGAGAAAAGTCCATTAACACATGTGTGTGTGGATATAACATTCACTTAGTTTCCTAATATGCTATAAACATGGTAGCATGAGTTTCTTTCCCAGCCTCTTCGTTAGTGTGAATAATTTCCAGAGGAATTAATTACATACTTTATTTGATCTTGAGCAGTGAGATTTGCCTTGGGTAAGTATTGCAAGTTCATTGACTGCATGATTTACTCGATAGTGTGATTTCAAGTTTTCCATTATTGTAGGATTTTAAAACCTGCTTAAATACTTGTCAGAAATATCAGCCTCTTGAAATGGAGACTGACAAAAGACACTTTTAGAAAACATAGAATTTGTATATATGTATATATATATTAGAGGAAAAAAAATCTTTATTTCAATACAGGTCTAGCTGATGGTTGGCAGAAATGTTTCCTGTATCTTATAGCTAATTAGCTGTTGATTTAAAACACTTTCTGGCATAGAGCACAGTGTTTTGTTCAGTGTAGTATTTCAGTAACTAGCAAGATCAATAAAAAAAGGGAAAAACCTATTTTATCTGCTGAAAAAGATACATTATTCTGGTATTCTAGTTTGTCAGCTGGGCATATCTGTGGATTTTTATATTTTTTAACTGAGTTTCACTACCAGTGGGAAAGCATGAAGTATCAAAACATGCCCTTTAAAATTGCAGCTTGCTTATCTTTACTTTACTTTAATAAGAGTGCAAGGTTTTGTTTTTAACAAAGTCTGGAGCTTACACTAGCAGATTTTTCTGGTTTTCCTTCTCTTTTAGATATTTCTCAGAAGATGAAAATTACAGATGCAGTTTAAGCATGACATTTATGATTTAGGAGACAATAAATGAGAGTTGATTTGGACTGAAATTTTTGCTAAGAAAAGGCAGAATGCGTGCTTATCAATGATTGGTTTTTCTAGGTTATCAGAAACAGCCTGAAATCGTTTATGCCTAACATATATTGATTGAGCCTACCAAATCTGTGCTTCAGAACTCCAGATAACCACTAGCAAAGCAAACTAGGTAACAGAGAAGGCTTAGCATTCTTTGCTGCCATTTAACAGTCATCCAGATTTTTTCAGTCCAGATCAACTTGCCTTCAAATTGACCTGTGAAATTTATTTTATTTTATTTGTGTACTCCAGGATTTGCAGATTGCAATAAGCTCTCTGGAAGACCTAAACAAAATGTCTGTTGTATTCCAGTCTGGCAAGATAAATTTATAATAAGAGTTTGTAGATATGTATTATTCTATTTTGAACAAAATCTGGATTGTAACATTTTGGGAATACTAAAGAAGATATACAGATATTTTTTTAAAAACTTGGTAAAGTGATGAACATGTATGACAATTTTAAAAACTTGGTAAAATGATGAACATCTATGATAATTTTAAATGGTACAGAATGTGGGCAGAATGAGTCTGAAAAATGGTATTTAAAAGATGAATATGAGATTTGCAAAGGAAATCTCTTTTAGTAAGGATGAAGGTCCAAAGAAATAAGATCCCATCTCTATAACACTGCTGTAGGAAATTGTTTGGGTGAAATAAAATAAAATCCCTAAGTCTTAATGTTTAGAATAAAGACATGCCATTTAATATTGAAATCTAATTGAATAAATTATTATCATTACTACTGTGGAATACTTGTTTGTCATGATCCTGTTTATTTGAGATGATATGAAATGTTTTATCCATTACCTATTTACAATATCATTTGTAAAACTACAATCCCAAATGTTTTCAGCAGCAATTTTGGCTGAATTTGTATTACATTCTGAACCATATGATGCATTATGGTTTATAAATCATGGCAAACAAACCAAGTGAGTTTGGTGAAGGCATCCTCTGGTTAAATGTGGGAGTTAAGGAAGGATAAGGATAAAAGCTAGGAAGTTAGCAAGAGAAAATTAGAACAGCAGAATCAATCTGATTCTTGCTTTTTCTTTTTCTACTTCATATATACCAATTCTAACTTAAGAATGAGACAGAAGCAGCAGGGAAATAGTCTCCCAAGCACTCTGATAGGAAGATTTCGGGGGGTGATAAAACTCCTTGGTCAGCTATTCACATCAAATCAAAGATTATGTCCCATCCACCAGAGTTTTGTCCCTGTATGAAAAATAGCTGCAAAAATGTTGGGACTTCCCCAATCAGAAAGTCTACCAAATCACCAAATCATCTTTGAATCTCTAATTTGATTTTATGTCACATAATAATTTGAAGATTCCTTTGAAAGGGTGATTTGACTGAATCTCTTTCTAGTCAAATCCCTGTTTTGAGTCTTCTTAGGCTTTTTATCCCAGTTGTCTGATACACACTGAACTGGTGCTCAATGGAATTGTTCATTTTTGGGGAGGTGGGGTACTTTTATTTTTTAACTTTCTTTAAAAAATAAAATAGAAAAAATGTTTGATGCTCTGTAATATACAATTTGAATCTGAGAGTGAAACTGTGATGTGATTGTGTATTTTACAAATGAAAAAAAAAATCCCTAAAATAAAAGAAAACATAGTTAACTTTCCAAGGTACTGTTTCTTTATTGTTGAAAACATTTTGTTGGATTGTCCTTTGAATCACTTTGTGTCAATACCTTTGCCAATTTAGACTTCTTTATTGCATTATCCAAAATTAGACATTCTTTTCCCAATAAGTTACATGATTCAGATGTGCTGACATACTTAGGGGTTAGGATATGTAAAATGATAGACCATGTCTCATGCACAAAAAACCTCACCTTTATTAATGGATGTGAAGCAAGATTCCTCCTATAGGTCATCTCTCTAGATAAAGGGTAAATGCAAAAGGCTGCTCTAGAAAACATCCAGAGTTATAGATCTGATTAGATTTGGATTTTAAAGTGTCATCATATTAATGTGCTTTGAAATCAGTAATATGTTTTGCCATTTAACATAACATAAAGCAATAAAAATAAAAAGATATAGGATAAATATATAGTCATAGCACAGTACAAAATACTGCAAAAATATAAAGCATTAAAAGGGTAATAAAAGAAATGGTGTTCACCCAAACAGACAGGAAACCTTAAGTGGGAGATAAAATTCCTGTAGCCATCTTATGACTCTTGAGTGTGTCTTCGTGAAGTGAAAGGTCCCCTGTGCAAGCACCGAGTCATGTCTGACCCTTTGTGGGGACGCTGCTTTTGCGATGTTTTCTTGGCAAACTGTAGAGTGGGGTGGTTTGCATTGCCTTCCCCAGTCGGCACCTTCCCCAGCAAGCTGGGTGCTCATTTTACCGACCTCAGAAGGATGGAAGGCTGAGTCAACCTGAGCTGGCTACCTGAGAATCCAGCTTCTGCTGGGATTGAACTCGGGTTGTGGGGAGAGTTTCGGTTGCAATGCTGCCACAACTGGAAAAACTGAATTCTTCCAGTTTTTTCATCCAAATTTTAATTATGCATTTTGGTTGGTCATTTATCCTACAGAGGAAGATTTAATACCCACCTGGTATTACACAGTAATTGTACCACCACATTTTGGGAAGGGCTGGTAAGCAGTCCGAAACTCTTGAGATATGGGAATGTTCAAAAGAAGGAGCAGGTATAAATACCCAGTCATCCTTCTCCTGTTAATTCTTCAATACCCAGTGCATGACATGATTAATGCAAGTATCATCCCTTCAAAACTTAACTCACAAATCTTCCAATCCCAAATGTGTTGGCAGAGTGCTAGAAAGCATTTGGCCCAGGAGAGATCAGAAAAGTCACACACCAGGCATTTCTATAAAAATAATTTTATTTACAGAAAGCAAACATATTTACAGGCTCTCAGTGAGAGCTGCTTAACTCTCTACATGCCTATACAGAAGGGAAACTGAAACTAAAACAAGTTCAGGCAAGTTCCATCCTTAGGCAATGCAACCATTAACACGTGAAAAGGGGACAATTAAATTCAACCTCTTCACCCAGCCAAAATGATTAGTTACCATAGTAACCTTAATCTGTAGTAGAAAACATATTAACAAAATGAACCTCAAAAAGCCAACATATCTCAACAGAAATTGTAACTATCTCTCAACAGAAATTGTTTCATTAAAACTTCCCCAGCAAAAAGAGGTTTGCGTAAGGACCACTAGGCAAAAATGAAAGTAAGGTAGGATATTTTATCTGTAGAATTATCTTTACCTACCCCTTGACAGACTTATTTTTGGCAGTACTATTTTCCTTTATGGGCATTGCTGTCCTAAGAATCTTGAAAATGAAATATTGCTATTTGATTTTCATTTCTTTTAAACTAAGTGATTGAGAACAAATGTTGATATGAGTAAATATAAACCAAGTAAGAGGGTTTATTTCTCTTTTTAAATCAGGTAAAGAACCTGAGCATTGAAGAATCTTGATCTACCCATCACTTGAATTTTCCTTGTGATTAGAAAGAACTGTTGATGCCATTCATATAAGGTATTTGAAATAATTATTTACTTATTTTTGCTTATAATAATAATATTCACCATGCCTATTTACAAAAGTACCAAATTTTAAAACAACTGACTGGAGATGTATTTGCTATTCTTGTTATTCTTTACTTCTTTAGGAGAAAATAATGGTCACTACTGCTTTTGCATTTTAATTCTTAGTATAACATGCTCAGCTTCGAGGCTGCATGTGGTCGCCAAAGCCTGGATATGGTCAAGTGAGCTCTTCTGAAAGTTCCTCCTAACTGTAATTTTTAATGTGAGAGAAGATTATTAAACAGATGATAAGATATTATTTATTTATTTATTTATTTATCTAATTTATTTATTTATTTATCTAATTTATCCCCACCCATCTCCTCCTGTTGGGGGACTCTGGATGGTTTACAACAATCGATTAAAACCATAACCATAAATACATAATATAAATAGAGGTAAAAATAAAGAATCCAAGTGGTGATACCGCTTGTATTTAATTTGTTTTTATTTTATCCCTCTTACTGCATTTCCTGGCTCAGCTTGCATTCTGAAGGGCAGCTTCTGGCAGGCCACTCAAAGGCCAAGTGTAGCTTTCAGCCCCCCTGTCCCCAAAAGTTCCATGCCTCTGTCCTAACTCATACCCCATTTTTAACTAACGGTTTGTGTTTAGTCAAACCCAATGTTTTATTATTTCATAGTTATCTTCATTATTGTACCTAAACTTTCCAGTATGAAATTTGTCTGTTGTCATTTTCGATGTCAGTTGTTCTCCACAGCTAGGATGTCACAATAATAATAATAATAATAATAATAAAAACAAGCAAACACAACCTTACTATCAATGTTACTTTGTGAAATATACAAAGGCAGAGATGGTGCTGATTGCACATACAGATCTTAGCATTTGCAGCTTCTATAATGGCTTAAATATAGATTTTTTTCTATGTATTGAATTATTAGACTGCCTTCCAGTATTTTAACAGCATCTGATATAAGACAACCAGAGGCATATCATAAAATACTGTTTCACTTACAAAGGAAGAAATTGTGTTTCTATGCAGAATTATTTATATAAGCAAAAACAGATTGGTGATTCTCAGTTGTTGTGTGAGCAATATTGGGTTTTTCCGTATTATTTCAGAATTTGTGTTGGCTAATTAAATTGTTTTTCATTCATTATTTTATAAATATTTTGTTTAATGTTTCCTCTGAAAATATTATTATGCTTCTATTGTTTCACTGTGGTTTATTTTTTATTCATATGTTTATATTTTTAGTTTTTAGTGTTACAGTTTCACTGTAACACATTTTTATGGAATTCAAGTTCAGCTGATGGGCTAGATGAGACATTCTAAATGCACCCCATCTGTCCTTCAACATTACATTAATACAGAACATTGTTGATGATCTAGAACAGGTGTGTAATGTTCGTTTGATGCTGGGGTAGAGAGGGACTTGTGTTGGCAGTGAAGATGCAAATTCTGGCAGGACCTTCTGGATTTTCTTGTTTATGGGGAGAACGTTGGAGGTTTTTTTAGTTTAAAAAATTGTCGAGCCTTTTTAAAGGATTATATTACAGTTTTTGAGTGTTTCTTCTCTTCAAAATAAAAAAAATAACAGATAAATACATCATCAGTGTTCAGCAACTGTTGTCAGAGATGCTTCCATACACTGCAAATAAAAAAAAAAGACTATGGGGCCACATGGCGGCTCTGTGGTTCAGACTGTTCACATCTACGACAACTACAGATATACTTGTTGAGCTTCATCGTGGTAGCTTCTGAGGCAATTGTATAAGTTATGATTTCAGTTAGCATCTCCAGGATGCTGCTGCTTGAATGTATTCTTGGGAACAAGCAGGAAGCCTGAAAGAATGAAATTTGCCTTAAGCAATTTTTATATTGGTGCTTAATGTTGTATAGGAAACCTTCTTTTCCACAATAGTTTAATTGATGTCAGAGGGAATATTGCAGATTTGGGGAGCAGTGGCTACTCTGCACTCAGGTTTGGTATAATTGAGATACAGATGATAGAGTTTTAATTTAGGTTCTCACATATTTAAATATTCAGAGACAGTAAATGAATTCTACAATACTGACATTATTAATAATGATTATATTAATGAAAATTAATTATGTCCAGACATTCAAAATCATGTTTAACTAATTGAATCGTATTTTCCCTAGGGTGAATAAAATGATTACAGACAACTTGTGATTAGATGTTATAAAGCATTAGGTATTGTAGTGTATTTAGTTTTATGGTGGGGACCCTACGGTCTAAATGAATATTGCCTTTTACTGATCCATCCAATCCCAAAGTCAGGAAATGATATTGGAAAGTTTCAGGAAGTGAAAACCTCATGTGACAATTACTAGTCAATATTACATGTACTACATTCTTAAGTAATTCTTTCCTTTTCATGAACTATAACAGATGAATGTTGCAGTCAAATAAAATGAGAATCAGGCCTACAAACAAACACATGGAGAAATCATTACTGAATTAAGATTATTTTAATTGACCAGTATTTATGATAGCTCACAACCAAAGTACAAACCAAAGTGGAACATTTATGTAATTCTAACTCATGATCACCCATTTTGAGTGTTATAATAGAAACAGAATCACTGAGAATAAAGATCTGAGAAACTGGAACCTTTATAATAAGGCTGTGAGGTCCACCAGGAAGACCAGACCAGAAAATCAACTCCAGAGAAAGACAACATCTATTTTTATTGACATTGGTTACAATAACAGACTGGCAAGTCTGATTGTATTGTACCTCCTCCTCCTCCTCCTCCTAATTCAGTGAATTGTGGTGGTTTCTGTCTGAGCCACTTCCAACATTCAGAACAAAAAAACTAGGAAAGCTTTAAGACTTGGCTCTTCTTACCAGGCATTAGGGGCTAGTTAACAAAAATCCCCTTTTGGTTGTTTTGTTGTGTGCTGGTTGCCATTTTATATTTTGTATTTATATTTTGCTTTTTGTTTATTGTTACATGACAGGGTTTTTTTTTTCTTTCTTTATTGTTTGTGTTTTATGGTGTATGCCACCCAGAGTCACATTGTTTGAGTTGGGTGGCTTTATAAATCAAACAAACAAACAAACAAACTAGCTAGCAAACAAGTTTTAGACCCTTAGGTTAGGCAAGTGAGTTGGGTGGCTTTATAAATCAAACAAACAAGCAAACAAGCTAGCTAGCTAGCAAACAAGTCTTAGACCCTTAGGGTAGGCAACTAAGCTTTCATATCTCCATTAGAGTCATCTTCCTTACTCTCTATACCTACATAATCTTTGGTTACTAGGCATACTAGCTGGAAATAATGGGAATGAGGTTGAACAATATCTGGATAACCATAGATTCCCACTTTTCTGTGGTACTGTAACTTCTTAGGGGTAAATAAATTAAAGCTCTATTTATTGTCCAATGCAAATAGCTTATTTCATATAAATATTTTTCCTGAGGATCCTTTTGCAGGAGATAATCCAATTCACTCTCCTGTTTCAGTTTCAGTAATTACTGTATTAGTGCCTCCCAATTGCTGCTTTACCTATTTCTCTAAAAAAATGTTAAGTGGAGTGAAGAAAGTATCTAGACAGACATAGTGATTGATTTGCCAATCCAGCAATGGAAGCTTCATATATTAGTACTCAAACTCAAATCATTATGTATCTGATACATTTCTTGATTTAATAAAACAATAATAATAAGGCATAATAGTTAAATACTAAGTGTACATTCAAGGTTCATGTGTTCATAACTATGAACTAAGTTATAGCTTCATTTTACATGATACACTATATTGCAACACACATCACAACAAGTGATGCAAAGCAGAATTTGGAGTCCTGCAGATAAGGATATAGGTGCCAAATTACCCCCACGAGAATGGCAGGTGATACAAGTATGTAGGACTCTTTAGGAATGGGACTTTTATCCATAGCATTTTATTTTTTGAAACAAAATTGTGCTTATACCCAAACAGACAAGCAGTTGGCTAAAATAGTCTTAAACGTCTAAGTTCCATAAGTCACTGTGCTGAGTTTAGGTTAGAAGAGAAAGGCTGCTTGTTGTGAAAAGAAAAGATATATTTACAGATATTCTACAAAGGTGGTAAGTTGTTCAGACATAATATATTTCAGTAGCTGAATACAATAAAATAATGAGTGAGAGCTAATTGGGACCAAAGCAGTTTTTGCCATTAGGAACATGGAAGTCCATGGGAGATAAAAGGAGGAAGCAAATGACAATACGTGTATTGCACAAATGATACAATTTATATATTTGTGTTGGATGTCATATCATTACATAGGCACACTGTTGGCTTGATCATGTAATTTTGACATCATCATGGATTGTTGTAGGTGGCACTGACATCAAATTTGACTCCTAAGTCTGAACTTTTCAGAAACTGATCTGGTCCTGGACTCAGGGAAATGCATTGCCAAAGTTTCTCATTTCTCCTGCTGTGACCACCTTCTCTGCACTTCTCTTTTCTTCATGGCCTTTACCAACTTGGACAGAGGAATCAAGTTCCACCTACACTATTTCTTGCGAACTTAGTATCCTTTTAAAGACCCAATGGCGGTTTGAGCAAGATGGTTATTCCCTTGTCTCCCAGAGCTCTAAAGCCTCCAGAGACCACTGTCTTGTGGTCTCCTCACAAGGAGCAACTGTCTGGAGCACTTGTGGGCAATATCAAGTCCTCTCCTTGTCCAGAGAGGAAGTATTGAAAAGCTGGTCTACTCACTGGCTCTTCATTCCACCACAGTTGGCATTTCTTTCCTGGAATTGTGATGCAATGTGAGGGTGACCTTTGAAGATGGGGGGAAGAGGTGCCACCTAGGGAATGATCAGATAAAAGAGAAAGGAACCCACAACTGAGCAACGGCCAGAGAAAAAAACATAGAAAGGGCAGGAAATGTGTACTTTCAGACTTGCAAGATTCTGTTAATGTAGCCTTACACTAAGGTAGAATTAGCTCATCTTGTTGTGTTTCCTGTCTGGTTTACCTGGAAGTGCTGACATCTATCTTGCAAGTCTGCAAGTATAAACCTCCCGCCCTCCCTATTTACTGCCTGAGGGTGGGCCCTTTCTAAGTTTCTTTCTTTGGCTGTTACTCTCTTGGGGACTTCTATGTCTTTTATCTGATCATTCCCTAGGCAGCATTTCTTCCTCCCATTTTTCAAGGTCACCCACACATTCCATCACATGAATCCACCTACACTACTTCTTCATATCACCAGTGGTACCTATACCATCAGTTATAAAACAATGGTTTAAATAGTTGGCCATAGTACTATGATCTAAAATTTTCCTGTTGGACTACTGACTTTAATCCTCAATGTAAGCTCCCATATAATAATAATAATTTAATAAACTTGTGTGCTACCTGACTCCCAGTGACTCTGGGTGGCTCACAACAATGAAAGAACTTACAAGAAAGTCAATAAAAGATAAAAGATGGCAAGAGTGACAGACCATGGATTGAGGTGAGGGGTCTCACTTTCTCTTGCCAAAGGCAATATTTATGCAGTAAAATATTTTGCTTGGTAAAAATCTACAAATAGCCACTGGTATATACTTACTGTGCTGATTTTTTTTTTTTTTTAGTTCTCAGGAAAAGAATTAAGTCCATCCTTTTTCAAGTGCTTGAAACAAGGTTGATACTTTCTTTATCACTCGCTCAGCATCCTCTTCTACTGAAAACAAATGTTGATTGCAGAAGCTGTGTGATCATGGAGATAATGAGCATTAATTTACATTCCTATTTTGCAGTAATCTGTGTTCCTTTTAGCTTCTTCTGGGATGTATTTTAAGAACGTGACAGGAAGTTAAATAAGACACCAGTATTTCAATCTGGTCTTGGAGATAACTCTTCCTCATTTATATACACACTGACAAATGTTTGGGAGAGATGAACACCAAGTTCCCTTATAAAATATAACATGCAGCACAGCACACAGAGCTAATTGTGTTTTAAATCCTCTGGCAAAGTGCTATGGAGCACATTATTCACACATATCCTTAAGCTATAAGGAGATGGAGCAAAAAGCAAAAGCATAGTCAAAACAAAACATAAGGCTAGAAGTATTTCGGCAAGATGGCCTAGGGCACGCTTACCCACATATGTTGCATTGCAACTCCCAATGTGCTGAAATGGCAGACAGCTGAGAATTGTAAGAGTTATAGTCCAACGTATCTGGAAAGTTGGGAAAACCTGACCCAGGAGCTTATGAAATGTACCTGCTAAATTCTAAGTGTGATTGCTCAGTTTATAAAATTCAGAATTTGAGCTTTGATTATAAAATACACTGATTGATTGATTGATTGATTGATTGATTTGGTGGAGTGGTGCCTTCTTTTAGAAGGAAGGAAGTAAATAAATTAGGATTAACCTGTCTAAGGCAGCACAGTTATATCTCATTAAACTCTGGGATTTATTTTTGAGTAATATAAGTATAGTTTAGAAAAAAAATTCTGTGATTTTAATTCATGTTTCATCCTGTTTATTAAATAGACGTTTTCAAAAATTATTTTAATACATGTTTCATCCTGTTTATTAAATAGACGTTTTCAAAAATTATTTTAATACATGTTTATTATTTTAAAGCATTTTCTCACAGTTTGCACTTCTATGTGCTTTTGATTCTACTTTATAAACATTATATATAGTATATACATACATACATACATACACACACACTGTATATATATGAAAAAATGCTATCTGTATGTTCCAATCTGTACTATAGAACTGTGGATTAGATGAGTTTATATCAGATTTCACAAATATTAAATTCCTCATCCAGGCCTAAATAAAATTGTTCTGTGATGCATAATGGTGGAAAAAAATAGGAGGCTAATGCCCATTCAAGAAATATGCAAGATACTCAAAGAGAAAATTTGGAAGAATTATAGTTGCCTATAGTTTCTTCCCCATCCAAAAAATTGACCTCCTCTGTGAAAGAAAACTAAATATTTCACCTTGTTTTAATGGTCCAATTGTCAATACGTTTGTATTAGTTTTATATGATTTATTTCTTTCATGTTTTGCTTCAAAGGAAGCATGATAGAAGAAAAAGAGGTGAGGGAATCATCAGTATTTGTGTATTATCTAGCTCAGAGAAAAGAGCATAACAATGTAATTCCTGAGGGTAGATCTAGAACTGTAGCTTTCAAACCGAAGCTTTAAAACTCCACTGCTGTAAGATGACCCAGCTACTTGTTAGCTTCTCAGTACAACATACTTTATGAGATGATCTTAATTAGCTCATTAGGTTTTCAAGATTTATCTGCAAGGAAGTTTTTAAGGGGATTAAAAGCAGAACAAATTGAAGCAGTGATTCAGGTGACATATTCCAATATAGTGTTTTTTTCCTCAACCTTTTATAAAATAGCCTTTAGAAGCAAATGAGTTCCAGAGTAGTTTTAAACAAGAATTAAGGCTTTGTGTGTGCGTGGACATGTGTCTTAATGGTACTGTATCAGCAGGGAGTTTTCTTTGTGTGGATGGGAATCTATGGAGGGCAAGTAACAAAACTTTTTCCCCCTTTTCCCCTTTTTTTCTTAGCCCATGACCTCACATGCAAGTATATTGCACTTGATATATTCTTTCTCTCTGCTTGCATGCACTGCAGTTGCAATTTCTAGAACATTTGTCACAATTTGAAAGTAACGGTAAAGCAGGAGAACGTTACGAATAGTATATCAAGCTGCTTCTCCATTCTCTTGGATAATGGTCTGCTTATCCATTCTCTTTATATATCCTTGCAGTGTATCGAATTTCTTCCTAGTTTGTTGCAGTATCTTTCAGCGAGATTTTGTGCCATCCTGGATGAATGGGCTTGAGATTTGTAATAAAAGCATCCCCATTCTTTCCTTCTCCAGCCCACTTCAGGTTATTCTACAGATGCATCCAATAAGGTACAACCATCTACACACTTCCTTTCTGCCAATGATATCTTCTGAATGTTATAAAACCAATGAAAAGATTGTTGCAACAGTTCAGCTCCATTTGATGATACTAATTATATCATTTTGGGGGCAACTAATTTTGTGATGACAAATATGGCAGCTCACTGAAATGTACTTTCAAACTGTTTGTCCAGCTGATTTATAAAGTAGTCACAAAAGTTTGATATGTGTTTTCTTTCCTCTAATGAAATCTTATCTGAACATTTATGTTGGTGACACTGGACAAAGGAAATAATACAAATTAGGAAAAAGATCAAAGCTGTTTTTGTAAAGTAGTCAATGACATGATTCAGTCTTCTGTAACCTGGTGCCCTCCAGATGCATTGGGACTGCAATTCTCATAATTCGCAGTCAGCATGAGCATTAAGCAGGGATTTTGACAGTTGTAGTCTAAGACACACGAACAGCAACATTTTGGCATGGCTGTATAACTTTTTTAAAAAGCTGGGTCTATGTGCTTAAAAGGGACTGCATGCTTTAAAAGAAAACAGAAATAAGGGGCTGGGATAAAAATTGTAGGCTTACTTCTCCCACTGTACAGAAAACCCAGTCTAGGTAAGAGTGTATGTTCTGATACTATACAAAAGAAAAAGCAGAAGTGGAGCTGTAGATACAGCATCACACTTATCTTGCAATATAGTTTTGACACTCATGTCAACCAAATCTTTTCATTAATATTGCAAGGTAATTGGGGTCAGATTTTTGTTTGCAGCTGTATATTTTATTTTAACATACAGAGTTATACAGAGATTGCCCATGTTCAGATATTACTCATATGTATATAACTGGTGCCTCTGAATAAGGTACTATCAGGCAGAAAGATCGCTGAAGGAGGGGATCCTTGACACAGGATGGCAACAAGATACTAGTTTAGCACCAAGGCAACATAAGTCTTGGAGGATGGCTTTTACTACCAGCCCAGCTGATTATTGCCAATCCTTAATAAACCATAGACATTGCATTGCATTTGCTCTGGGTAGATTCAGTGTCACTGATGGAAATACCCCAAAAATTCCCTTCCATGAAAGACTTTGCCCTATGACTCCCATGTCATAGAAGATGTGCAGCATGTCCTATTGCATTGTAATTTCTATTTGAACTTGCATGATCTATTAATTTGGCCTCTCATAAAGTAAGTCCTAGGGAAAGATTATCACTGGTACATCTCCTACCTCCTAAGAGATCATAAGATCACTATATCCCATAACGTAGCCAGATTTTGCCTCACTGCCATGAGGGTAAAACAGCAAATATTTCTAATAAAATTTCATTTCTTTGCTACCGTCAAAATTTTCTTCTCCCCCCATTTTTTAAAAAAAACTCTTTTAACCTCTTAATTGGTATTTTTATAATCTGTGGAGAACTTTACATGTATAGGCATACTTGTATACATGCACATGCTAGCCTAAGACTGTAATAAAGTTTGCCTACCTACTTCCAAATGTTTGAAAATATAGATTCACCTAGGCCTCCCCTCTTGCTCTTAATGGTGTTTCTCTTGGTTATAGTCACCCAGCATTGCTATGATGTTAATCTACTGTAGAAATTAAGTGAGGTGAGTGCCGCTTCAGAAAGGGCCTTTGCTGCAACATGCTGCTTACCCCTGGTCTAAGCTATGCCAGAGGAACTTTAGTTCCATCTAAATATTAGTAACTGGATCAGCTCTTTTTTAAAAAACTGACCCTTGGGATTTAGCTTATTATCCATCCAAATCCATCTAAGAAATCATAGGCTATCTTAGATCTTTGAGGCTGTGACCTTGGAGAAAGAAATGCTGCACTGAATGCTTCTGAAATCTCCAACATTTGGAACACTTATGTTGGAAAGGGGCAGAGCAATGGTTGGCTGGATTGAAACAGTCATGGATCTGAGGGCGGCAGAGTTCCCTTCTTTTCACTTTTGTCTCCATCCCAGATTACTCTTTGAACTGTTATAAATTTTCTTTAGTTCTTTGAATGAGAAAAAAGTTTTAAACAAAACAACAGAGGGCTCTGAATACTAGCTGTCTATGATGCGAGCTGGATTCTGGATTTACTTGCATGCTCTGATGGAGCAATACTGAGTCAATATTATTCATATTAATGGGATTTATCACCAATTATCTGTGTACTAGTTTGCTTCAAATGTATATGTTTATGCACTGCAGTCCTGTACATGGTTACTGAAAATCGGCATCACTGATATCAGATGTCTTGAATCAATATCTGTAGGTTGGCACTAGACAGAAAACAACCTACCTCTTTTAATGAACATGGAACATAATGCAGTAGTTGAAAATAATTAATGTGGTATCTTCAGACCCCATAATTAAGACAGTAGTGATCATGACAGTAATTCATATGTGGTTGCAAAATGTCCAATTAGAAAGAATACTACCTGGTTTTATATGTCTACATCATATAATATTAAATGACTACAGAGAGAGAGAGAGAGAGAGAGAGAGAGAGAGAGAGAGAAATACATTTAAGTGCCAATTTTTATCTGTACAAGACATATCCCTATAAGAGGTCCAAAAGTTGCAGTAGTTTCCTCTATTTAATTATCTAGCAGTTTCCAGCTGCAGCTGGGCTATTATTGACATGGGAAATTTCATTTTGTTCAAATATCTTTTGTGTGTGTTTCCTTGATATTTATAGCAGTTGCTTGAGTTGGCTCTTATATTTTTTTTAAAAAAATCTTAAAATGTAATAAAGGAAGAAAATCCAAAGTAACAGCTAAATGTCATGGTTAGGCAGGCAGCCTTCAAAGCACTGCATCAAAATCAGACTAATACTGGTGGATAATGTAAAATGCTTTTTGTACCATATGTTTTTTTTTATTTTCCTTTTTTTCATACTGTTGACACCTCAAAGCAATACAGATCACAAGGCACTGTTTCAGCAAGCTGGCAAAACAAATCATAATCAACAAGAAAGAATGATATGACTCCCATGGGATTCCCTGTTACATAATTCTAGCTAGTTTTCAAAATATATTGTTAATTATCACGTTTATCCATGCCATGCTCCTTCATGTGCATTTATGTTTAGATTCATTCCTGAGAAGGGGTTCTCAGGAAGCCTGGAAAGATGGTCCTGGGAAGGCAGAGCAAGGTTTCCAGCTGCTTCTCACTTGTCCAAAGTTATGCACAACTGGCAAGCTAGTGCTTCATCCTCGTTCAGGAGATGTAGCATCAATTTCCTGTTTCCTCTATAATGGGCACAGTAAAAATGTGTGCTTCCATCATATGAAAAATATCCCTTCCTTTCATGTATCCTTGAGTTTCATTTTTACTTTAAAATCATGTAGACACTTTTAGGCAAAAGGTTTGGAACAAAACACAGAACAACATTCCCAAACACTGAAATTTGAAGTTTCCCTATACTGTATTTGGGCTTTCTGTACCTAAAGCTGCTGCTCTTGGTCATATTTGACTGGTCCACCTCAGTAGTCATTATCCTTCTAGCTCTTCTTCCTTTTTTTGCCCACCACTAGGGTTCAAATCTCATCTCCAAAAAAGGTTTTGCCTGCCAATTAGTGCAATAGCCTTGTTGTAATTACAGTGTGGGTACATACATTCCCACAGGTAACTGTCAACCATTGATTGATAATTCTAACCCATGTGGCAGTTTAAAAAAAAGTCACAAGACAGCTAGTATAAGCTGATGTATTAATTGGTGCACAAAACTCATTTCTGAAGGGGCACTTCTGAAGGAAGAGATGGTGAAGACGGCTCCACGAAAAGTGGAGCTGATGACCACAATGGACTGAACAGTTGGTGAGTAAACTGGCTCTTCAAGACCTCTCTGGACAAGGAGAAGATTTGAGATCAACCACAGGTGCTCCAGACAGCTGCTCCTTGAAAGGAGACCACAAGATAATAGTCTCTGGTGGGTTTAGAGCTCTGGGAGATAAGGAAAGAGCCATATGAGAATGCTTTTGTTTTGATTTTTTTAAAAAAA
Source organism: Candoia aspera (assembly GCF_035149785.1). NCBI lineage: Eukaryota > Metazoa > Chordata > Lepidosauria > Squamata > Candoiidae > Candoia > Candoia aspera. The sequence continues at coordinate 42,526,657 of NC_086159.1, read as the reverse complement.
ACATAGTAATATGATTAGATTTTAAAAATTGGACACTAGAGGGAACTAAAAATTACAATTAAAGGAGAAGAATACATAAACCTGACTTACAATTACAGAATGAAGCAAAATATTCTAACATTGGACATATTGAAGGATATTTTTGAAAAATGGACTCAGTTAATATTTGTAGAGTCAACAAACACATCTGCCTCTGTGGAGAGACTGTGTCTAGACATTATGGAAGACAAACAAGTTTTACCTGACAAGTTCAAGACTGAGTTGAGAGTAGATTTAGAAATGACAGGCTACAGGAATGACATAGAAAAAGATGTCACACTGGACATATGAAAGAAACTGGCTGATGTCTTAATAATTAAAAGGGATATACAAACAAGAAACCAAGAAAGTGATCTGGATAATTTCCTTATATTAGATTTACAAAAGAGGCTTGTTAAACTGTGAAGAATCTTGTGACAAGGGACAAAGAAAAAATGAAAAGAAATCAAGTTCTGTGATATTATTTGAAGGGACTAAGATTGTTAGGAATATAAAGTTGGTTTATTTGATCAAGGTTAAAATAGATATGTTGTTACTTCTGGTAACCGTTAATGGACTTTCTGACACAAGGACTGAAATGATGAGGCTTTATGGATTTGTTTATAGATAAGAGATGGGATAGAGGAAAAAAAGATCATTTGTTGTATTTTAAGAGGAGCTGATAAGTTACTACAATTGTTTATACTTGTGATGAAGGTGGGAAGTCACTTTTTTATGTATTTCTTTTTTTTTCCTTTACTATATTCCTACTTTTCTTTCTTTTTGATTTCTCTTTCTATTTTTTCTTTCTTTTCTGCACCATTTATTCTTTCTTTTAATGACATCTTTTTTTAACTGTATTAGTTTTTACTGTTGTATTATAATATTTAATAACATTACTATTAAAAAAAACTCATTGGAGAGCAAAAATGTCTTGCTGGGCTGTAGCACTCCAAAATTATACATGCAAGATTGCCAAATCTCATGTAGTTTCAGATCAGAATGCCAACATTTTATGATGTTTCAGAAATAAAATTTGGCCCACATCATTACATAATAAACTTTTGTACCATCTGCTTTCTCTGTTTTGTTCTAAGCCAGTAGACCTCATTGTGCACATAGATGTATCACTTTTACACAACTTTGTGCAAATGTAAGAGTTAAGTTAGCTTTGCTGACTAAATATATTAACTCAGTTGCACAACAGACATGTAAAGACTGCTCATAGTAAGTAATTTATTTATTTAAATTTGTAATAGCCACCCAACTCTGATGGACTCAAGGAAAACTCATCAAACTATAAGTGGATAGAGGTATATCAACTTTCCTATTCCTTCTCCTTGTGTACAGTCACATAAGTTATTGGGGAATTTTTCTACAATGTGTAGATTATAGGAAAAGGAGATTTAACAATAATAACAGTACCAGTGTTCTAGTAACACTTTTCTTCATAGAGTTGTACATCCAAGTCATACATATTCTAGTGAAATCACATTAAATGGTTAATTTTCTCAAAAGATACTGCAGCTTATTAATGGTGATTGACAGTTTAATTAGGACTTTTTTCCCTTGTGTCACTTATCATTTGAGCATTTAGCTAAGCAGGTGCAGCTTGGCCAATAAAATGATCCATAAAAGGATCGAGTTGGGAGTCAGGAAGGCATAAAAAGCTTTGTACTGCTTTATCTTTTGCAGTCTCTCTCTCTCTCTGTTTGTGTGTGTGTGTGTGTGTGTGTATCTGGGTGTTTGTGTATGGATATGGATATGGATGTAGATGTAGATAGATATATGAATGAACATTTTTCATTTTGAGTAATCGTGTCTTCTTTTGCTCGACCCCACTGATTTTACCTGCATCAAGATCCGTAATGCTGCTTCCCCTTATATTTATTTAAGCAAGTATCCACTCAAGCAAGACAATGCAGATATTAATCAATTACACGGCTGTGACCAACATCCCTTCAATGGTAGTTAAGTGGTGACTGTTAGATTTAATAACCTCTGCTTGAAGATCTGCTATGATTTTGCATAACAGCATTGCAATATTCTGCCAGTGTTTGGACCAGACATAGATGTAGCATGAACAATATTATCTTTCACTGGCTTTGTTGTGCAAACATAATTGAAGCAAAGCCTCTTCAGAACAATAAAGATTATTGTGGTCCTCCGGAAACATTTATGGGAAAGTACAATCAATCAAATTAGAACATTATATGGGCAATATTGTTTCTATTATAATCTAACAGTATTCATAAACAGCATACTTTAGCCCTGTTTAAGTACTGTTATCTCATATGTGCAGTGAAATGGCAATGGGACCACCATGCCTCCTGATACTGATACGCCAGTTGTATTGTGTCAGCCTTTTGAGGTAGGCCAGGTCAAGAAACAGACACCAGGAGAATTACAGGAATTCTCCTTTATTGTTGTGGATATAATAACAGAATTTTGAAAGCCTGACCTCTCGTATGCCAAAGAGAATCAAGGAGGGGTAAAATTGAGTTTTTTTCCCACTGCCTCCTGTTTCTCAGAGCTGAACTGATGTTTACATAACTGTTCTCAAATTCCTTCTTCATAGCTATCTCTGCACTCCTGTACATATTGTCATTAATCTTGATCTCCCCCACAGTCTACATATTGGAGAGGTGTCTATAAAAAATGCCTGTTGTACATGCATATATTCTATTATTGTGAGTTTTCATGGGCATGTTCATAATTATGTAAAAACCTTATATATATAGCAGGCTGCCTCTATCTGGTTATCTAATTGTTTTTTAGTAATAACAAACCATAGTCTTTCCTTCAGACTGTATGGAGTATGGAGTTTTGTTTTATTTATTTGTTTGTTTAATTTGAATGGCTGCCCATCTCACCAAGTAACTCTGGGCAGCAAACAAAATTTAAAACTAAAAACAATTACAATAAAAACTAGATTAAAATGCATAGCATCTAAGAATAAATCACCCATCATAATTGCTAAATTAACCAAAAAATGGGTCCCTGCAAACACACGGGGCCCCAGGTCTGGACACAGAGCCAAGTCTTTAAGGACTTACAAAAATCCAGCAGGATCAGGGCCATCCTGATCTCTTTATTGATTGTCACTAGTTTAGGTCCTATCTAGCCTTCTTCAAACTGATCACTCTCTAGTTACGATGTCGTCATTCCTATAATCCTCACTAATGGCCAAGATGAGGAGATAAAGTCCACATCTGGAGAGTGCTAGGCAAGGTGCTATATTTGGCTCCTTTTCAATCCAGATATATATTTTAAAAAGTAGTAATGTATTTATTTGTGAAACTAACCTGCTTCATTTATAACATTAAAATACTGGAATAAAGGAGTAACATGCCTAAGCATGGAATTAGAATAACTGTGTTACATGCTACATCATTATTTCAGGTTGTTAAATCCAGAAAGTCTCCAAACTTAGTAAGTAGGCATCAATTATTAACACAGATGAGTTGCAGAAAATGTAAAGTGATGGGTTTTGAAGTAATAGCAACAATAATTACTCATAGCCTAAATTGGATGTGACTTATAGGAGAAAAAGGTTCATACTGCAGTGCACAATGCAAATAGCAGTGCAATGAGTTGCATCAGTGAAAATACAAATTCAGAGCTAGAAATTACTGGGAAAAGGATATAGAATAAATAGCAAGCATCCTAGTGCCAGATCTGTTGTTTCCCATTATTATTTGTATTTTTGAGCTCCCTCTCTCAAAAAAGAATATTGTAGGGCTGAGAAACAAATACTTGTCTGAAAAGAGACCTCATCAGTTTTACCGCATCATATACTCTATAAATAATTTTTGGGAGCTTATTCCAGAGTTGCATGTCATGGGGTATACTGCAAAGAGGAACAGCCTGAACACCTATTTAGACAGTTGCTGCCTTCTGCTGCTCTGCATGGTGCTTAGTGCTGGCAGTGTTCCACTGTGAGAAACCTCATTCATAACAAAGAGAGAACCAGACTGGCCATTTTCCCCTGTTACTCACGTTTTCTAACATTTTCATATGTAATGTTCATATGAGCTATATCTTTCCTGCAATCCTAATGGGTTCAGTCTCAATAGGGTTGAGATATGTGAATTGCCTTGCAATTAAGGCTTCATGTGAAGATTGGCTCTGAACAGAAATATGATCAACACATTTATGAAAATACAAAGCCTTCTCAAACCGTGTGTTATCCAATAATATTGGTAAGTTTAGAACAGTGAAAATGATGTGCAAGTTATTTGACAGATGATATATTTATGGCCTTTGATGGGCGACTTTAAAAAAGATTCGAAATATGCATGGAAGATAGACCTATCAATGGCATAATCAAAATGGTTAAAATGCATCCTGCATGTTCAGAGGTGGAAAAAATCTGATTATATATGCTGGAGATAAATAACACAGGGTGACAATCAATGATCAATGGTCTGTTTGTAAGCTTTCCAATGACATCTGGCTGGTCACTGTTGGAAACAGAATACTTGTTTTGATTGGATCCAGCAAGGCAATTGTGAATTTAAGCAGACCTTTAAAAAAAAGAAATTTAACAGCTAAGTAAAAACTAAACAGAAAAGATGACTCTGAATTTCACTCCCCTAAAAGCACACGGTATAAAACTGTATGAGTTGATGCTTCAAAAGTATGCAATTTATTTAAATAGATCTACTCACTGATGTCATTCACCATTCAAAGGGAAGATCCACTGGGGGAAAACCATCATTCTTACTGGGTTAATAAACTCAGTGGGAAAAATAAATGTGAGACTAGTTAACATTAGACACAAGTATTCATTAACTTTAAAAAGATGTGATTTTGTGGGAAAGTGTTATTTCCTTCCAATGCTTTAAATAAGTAATCACTCTGAGCAGATGGTGGTCAGAGATCTAGGTGTTTTCTATTAGTTAACAGGTAATTTCCTGGTGGGAAATAAGTTGTGTTTCCAAATAGTGCTGCATCTATAACTGTAGCAAGACATTTAGTATGCCAGGACCAGATTTCATTAGATTTATCCAGAAGCACGTTTTAATTTAAGAAGAATTTGCTGCCAGAGAAGATTTAAATTTTCTTGACTGCGTTCTTGTCGTACAGCATTTTTGAAGCTTAGCTAGAAAATGATAGCTGCAGTTCTTGCCACTTGTATTAAGTGTGGACTGACTTAATACAGCATAAATAGTTGTTCAGTATCTTGGCATGCAGATGAGTGCACGCTGCCACACAATTGCAGTGTGTTGCAAATTTCCTGATTAGAATGCTTTCCCAAAATCAAATTACCCAAAGTTAAATCATGAAAGCCATGGTATTCCCTGTGACACTCTGTGGAAGCAAAAGTTGGACTTTAAGAAGCAGGATAGGAAGAGTATTGACATCTTTGAACTTTGAACTTTGGTGTTGGAGAGGACTCCTGGGAATACCATGGACTCCTAAGAAAACAAACCAATGGATCATTGAACAAATCAACCCAGAGTTCTTACTTGAGGCACAAATGATCAGGCTCAAATTATCCTACTTTGGACACTTTATGAGAAGACCCAGCTCTCTGGAAAAGGCTCTAATAGGAAAGGTGGAAGGAAAGAGAAGAGGACAACCAGCAGCACAGTGTATGGACTCAGTTATAGTGGCAATGAGTGCCTTGAGGATAGATTGTCATGGAGAACATCTATCTATGTGGTTGCTAGGAGTCAAACACAACTTGATGGCACATAATCAATCAATCAAATTGATAAAATTCAATGACTTAAATATGAATATTTGATTAATGGAAAGGTTTGCTTTTGGTACTTTGGGTTTTGCCCTTCTACAGTATATATTTGCAAATAAGCCAAGAATTTTAGGTGCCAAAATGCACCCAAAAAATTGGGTTCAACTTACCCATGGATGGGCTTATCCATGAGTAATATGGTTAAGTAACATGTTTTAAAAGTACCCATATATCCTGTATATACTTGTGTATAAGCCAATCCACAGATAGGCTGAACCTCAAATTTTAACCAAAATACCATGAAAAATGGATAATCCATGGATTACCCATGGATAAACCAATTGTGAAGGCTGAGCCTCAAATTTTAACCAAAATACCATGAAAAATGGATAATCCATGGATTACCCATGGATAAACCAATTGTGAAAATTAAAACATGAACATTTTGAGGGTCGGCTTATCTATGGGTGGTGCATTTTTCATGGTATTTTGGTAAAGGGTTGGCTTATTCATGGATGGGCTTATACACAAGTATATATGGTACATTGACAGCTGCTTCTATGTGAATTACTTGTATGTTGAAAGAAGATCAAGGACCACAGGACACATCAAAGTCTTTTTAGTATAATATACAAGTAAATTATGTTGTACATTATATATCTTATAAAATAAGCTTCATGGTCTCACTTTATTGTAGCACAGTATATATTTTAAATAAGCAGATTAGAAAGTTTAACGTAATAAGAGAACAAAACCATATGCATCTTTTTCTGGAAATGAGTAGCAGCCAAGCAAGCCCAGGAAAAGATGCAGCTGATCTGAAGGACACATTCACACTTGAATTTGCTATGTGTGTACCCAACATGCAGCCCAATTTACATTGTTCCCTTCGAAGCCAAAGGGCTATGGGGCCATAACATCTTTAGATCGGCAATGAAATATTTCATACGCCAAGACTTATTCTTGTAGAATAAACATGTTTTGAATTTTTTTCTAACTATTTGAATAGTTTTCCAACTATTTTTTCTTCAGAGTTATAATTTATTAATTTATTTATATCCCATCTTTCTTTCAGGAGTTCAAGGTAATTTACATGGTACTCTCCATTTTTCCCCACAGATACCTTGTGAGGAAAGTGGTTTCAGAAGGGTATAAATGGCAATTCATTCATGCAGGGAATTTCCATGACCCTTAACCATTACACTGCACTGAATATTTTACTCTTTGACATCTGTTTCAGTAACCATGTATATGCAAAGTAGCAGCAAGCTTTGGGCTTGAGCTGACTAAATTCAAATCGGTGTTTTGGCTGGGTATCTAGTACAACCACACTGTAATCTACTCATTATATATTTATAAAGCTTAGCAGTTAAATTGGTGACAGTCTCAACATAAGGCTATTCTTATCATTTCCTATCTCTTTGATAAAGGCAAGGATAAAAGATTAATGTCAATGATGGTTTAAAATGGAAATAATTTTAGTGTGCATGTATTTTGTAAAACTATACATAATTAATTAGTAACAACACCTCAACCTGTGACACAACACTGTGATTTTGCTCTGTTCTGGTAGCAAAAATGAATAATTCTGAATGACCTAAATTCAGGATTGCTTAAATTGTTTCCAGCAGTTTTCACAGTTAATCCTGCAATGTGCTTTATTTGGTTCTGCCCTTGTAAATGACTCGGAAACTGCAATTAGTGCAGAAGGTAGCAGTGAGACAACTGTCTGGGATGTTCTTTAGAGATCATATTTTGTACAACAATTGTACTAAAGGCTGCCTATTCATTATAGTTTTCAAGAATTTAATAATGTCAAGAGTTTAGAAACCTGATACTTGGAGATAGTGCCTTTTGGACTGGACCTGCCTGAACATTAAGACTGTGGAGAAAACTCTCTTCTTCGCATTCCGTAGCTGTAAAGATATCTTCTGTGGGGATGCAGGTAGATCTTCTTGGTTCTGGCACCTTGGATATGGAATTCCCTTCCCTTGGAGGCTTGACTAGTGCCGCCTTGTTTGCCATTTGGTAGGAAAGGCCAAGTTTTTTCAATCATGTACTTGGCCCTTTACAACCATAGCAATGCTGCATCTTTCTTCGTGAAAACTGGTGACTTTTTGTTTCTTTTATGCATCTTACCTTTTAATCTTATATATTTTATGGATTCTAATTTGGGATCCTTAAAATAAGGATAGTTGAGGTATAGCTATTTTAATATATTTTTTACATATTTAATTTTTACATATAAAACATGTAAAAATAAGCATGATCCATTGTTATTCCACATTATTGTGCTTTGGCAACCAGTATGACAATAAAGGTTCCCCCCACCCCCACCCCAGGTTTATCCTGTGAAGATAAAGCTGTCTGAATGATACCTTTTATACATGTGTGGCTATACAGTCTAATTCTGTTCCTTAGGAGCAAGATGGTGCTATGCCTTTGCATAATATAAAATAACTAATATAAAATTAAGAATTAAAAATCATCATAAAGAGCTAAAAATGGGAAAAATCCAAAAACTACTGACATTTCTGAATATATTACTGAAATTTAGTATTGACTCTGCATTTTGATCTTTGGGTGTATTATTAATTTACCTTGGGGGATTGGTTGTTATTTCAAGCATGGGTGCTTCCTTAGTCATTCTAATAATAACTTCTATGGGTTTCCATGTGGTATAAGCTAATGATGCAAATACGTTGCATATCAGTCTCACCCTTCACATGGTTCACAGTTCCTGTAATTCTTAGCTAAGATCACTCAAGGGATCCCTTCTTCATATTATCTTTATTCTGAAAAACTTCCTCTGCTTTTTCTGTTGTATAACAGCTACTGTTGTAGATAAGTGTTGGATGTTCTAACAGTCTGGCCAAGCTCAAGACTATCAGACCATTAGATAGCTTACCTTACATTTTTATAAAGCCCAGTACTGTCCATGCTTTCCTCAGACAGTAATTAAAACCCAAAGTCTAATAGCAAGGTATAAATTGATTAAGAAAAGGAAATAATTCACAAAGTTCAGTTTATGTGAATTTACCAGGAAGAAATGTTATCTAGCCTGTTCAATCCAATTCATGTTGTAAAATGCAAAATGCTCTGCCCTCGTTCTTTTTCTCTCACTCCCTTTGTGTCCCACCAGCTTTTTCTTATTCTACGTGATGAAGTATGGTGCTAAAGCTGACATAGCTGACTCTGCAGCTGAAGGACAGTGTTGGGCAGTCAGACAGTGCTTGCTGGATTCTGGCTTGTCATGTGGGGAGGATTGCAGTATGGTTGGGCTATATGGATGGTAGGGAAAGGCAGCACTAGGTAAGGGCTGTGCTCCAGTCATGAACAAAAGGTGGGATATAAACTGAACTAGATAGACAGAAGCAAGTTCATAATCAGGGAGCAATGATAAGAATTCAGATAAGGGAAATTGTCTGGAATCCAAGCGCATTCAGAGCTCTCTTCCCTCTCTCCCCTAAACAGAGCACCAAGCAGACAAAATGGTCCTGCAACTTAAAGTTGCTTAATGGAAATTAAAATACAGATCTGAAGGCTGGGTAACCAGCAGCCCTTGCAAGAATGCACACCCACACTACACAAGATTATACCAGAACTGATACATCAGTATGTGCAAAACAAAGTTCACAAATTATCATCAGAAGTAGATGTAGCCTAATTTAGATAACACCCATGCTAGAATACATCTGTTAGTAAGATGAGCTTTACAGACCCATGCATTTTGTCATAAGCCTTTGTGGGTTCTTGGGATTTTGATCTAAGACATGGCTCATCAGACACCACTAGTGAATGTTTTGCTCTTTTTATTCAGCAAACAAAGCAACACAAGTCTTTAGTTTCCATTCGAGGCCACATTCCTTTATAGTTTCCTCACTCCTGGCACAGATAACAGTAGCAATAAGGCAATTAGCAGCAGCTTGTCTTAAAATCTATTGTCCAAAAATTTTAAAGTGAATTCTTCTCTAATGGCAAAATAGAGATTCCTACCTCTGGAGAAGTCTGTCTTGTTATGTGTATGGTCTTGTGTTGGCTAAATGTTAGTGATATGTTCTATCCCTACTTTCTTACCAGAGATAACTCAGTGGTAATTATGCTAGCATCTTTCATTTTCCCAGGGTGGCCTTCATTCTCTAGGTGGTTCTCTTTTCAGCTTCCCCTGGAAGCTATCTTCAAAAGATAGGTTTGTCCCATGTTGGTTCCCTTTCTTCAGTCGGTTTGCTCCTGGGGCTCTCTGCTCTACTTCTGAGAGTGGAGAGTGGAGTGCTCTACTTCTGAGGCAAGACTCTCATTTCTGAGTCTTGCCTCAGCCTTTTTCAAACCTCCAACAAACTTTCAATAGCCAATGCTGTCTAAATACCTCTTGGTTTGCCACCTATTACATCCCTACCTTTTATCCCTTCTTCCAGAGTTCTTTAAGTCTCCCTCTGCCTCCTTCTCGCCACCTCAGCAATAGTCCCACTTCCCTGTGGGAAAGTTTTGTTTATGGAAAAGCTATGAGAACATATGCTATCTCTCCTATGGTCACCTTCTACTTATCAATTAAAAAGAGTAATATGTCAGGCAGGGTGCTTGTATGACAGGATGCTAAAGCAGACTACAGCAGACTGTCACATTCATAATCCAAACTGGTGTACTACAGGGATTACTACAAAAACCAGTGTCATTGCCATTGTGTAAAAGTAGCCACTATAAGGACTGAAGAGAATATCTAGGAACAAGTCAGAGGAATCATAGATAAGGACCTTCATTATGGAGTTTGTGTATGAAGAGTAAAAACCTTGATTTCATTCATAGATTATAGATATAGATGATATAGATACACACATGATTATAGATATAGATGATATAGATGCACACACCTACATTCTTGATCTGATGTTCATATGATATCAGTAAAGATAATTACTGAATTTAGTGACATAGTACAATCGTTAGGATTGATGTATTCAACAGAAATGTATGCAACAGAAGTGAGATAGTGATATGAGTGAATGGAATAGTGTGATCTAGGCAGAAGTAATACTGTATGTATACAGCTGGGGGGGAAATTAACAAAGATTGCAAAACAAGTATAACAGTCAATTAATGGGAGGAATAAAACAGGAAATGCCTGTGGAAAATGTGTGCAACAAATATTGGCACTTTTCCTATAGTTATATTTTCCCTTAGAAAGTGGTTAAGGTTTGAAGAGGATTTGATGTGCAAATGCTACTTGTGAGCCTTTGCAAAGAAAAAAGATATGGAAATTCCAGCAAATACTATTGGACAAATCATTTTCTTAACCTAGTGAGACATAGAGGTTTGGCCCACAGTGTGCTTTCATTATGTCACAGACATAAATTGACAGTCATCCCTTTGAATGAAGACAATAGATTCAACATAAGAAATATTTCTAAGCTATTGAGTCCTGAACAGCAGGCCTCTTTTGAAATATTCGGTAAAAAGGAGTCCAGCAGTCTCAAAATTCAGCACTTAGTTTGTTTCCATGTAGAGAGGAAACAAGAGAGTTTGCATGAATGTGCTTGTATAGATGGACCTCTTGGCTTCCATTAATGTTTCACATCACACATTTATGATAAAGGTAACACTTTTGTGGTTATAGTACTAAGGCACATATGCTGTACTGTTTTATTGCCCAAGCCAAAGAAAAGCTTAATTTTCATGGTTACAATGCCAACATTCTGTAGTCCATGAAATTGATACAGGGTATATTAAAACGAGACTTTAAAAGCTTTTAACTGTACAACATGTAGCACCGTCTCAGATAAATCCTCCTTAGAGGTAATTTAGAGTAAATTTTTGCATGAACTTAGAATCTACCATTTTGGAGATTTATAACAACTTTACTTAGTTGCAGCTAATGACATGACATGAAAGTAAGTGGAGAATTTCTGGCTTTATATATTTTGATCAGCAAAGGGCAGAAGTCATATTTGCTCCTGTGCCATGAGGTATTAGAAGGGGATTAGAAAGAGTTTCTGTTCAGTGCTAAGCATCTTGAAAAATCATACTTTTCAATTCTATCTCTAACATCTATGAAAATATGTGCCCTTATATATCTTTACAATTGTTATGTATCTTTTGATATTTTATAATTGGGGCACACTGTAAACAATGCATGCCTAGGCCAAAGGTATGTGACACAAAGAAATTATCAAAAAGAAAAGAAATTGCTTTAAATTGAAGTGACTAAACTTTACATAGATAAAGAAAGCAGTAAATTGAATCATAACCTATACTGTATTGTGAACATGTATGTGGATGCATTGCTAGTCTTTAAGAGTATATGTCAAATACAAAGATTTATATTACCAATGGAAAATCTTTCTCTGTATTGCCTTTTAATTGTGATATTTATAAAGATGTTCTGAAATATTTATAAAGATGATTGTTTAACATTTTTTAAACTGAGATTATTCTTCACTTAGTGTATCTTATATGGACCAAAGATACATTAGTTGTAACTCAGTAATGTAGTAGATACTCACTCTGTTAATATCACACACACTATGTATCTTGTGTACAGCGTTTGGGACATTGACTTTTGATTTCTGTCTCCCTGAATGTGCAAATTTTGAAATATTACCATTATGTTCCAGTGATTATAACAACATATTTTAGTTACTGAACTCAAGGTAAGAAATATGTTGGTTACACATGGGGAAAACTACACAAAGGTTATTGCTTAATTCATAGGAAATGTGTTTGACTGGTCTCACAACCAATATAGCATCTTGTTACAATATTAAGTTGATGGTGTTTTATTAAATTAGTATAGAAATAGATGCAATGTTGTAGTGTTTCCAATATCAGCCAGCCATTAAAGCCTTTTTAGCAATGCAGTTGTGGCTCTGCTTTTTCAATCTCATATGAACAATACTTTTTTTTAATCTTTTGTCACTTGCTTTGGCTAAGAAAGTCCTGCCCCCGAATGCCTCTTCCCCAAAAAGTACAGGAGCAAATAACTTCATGAAACACTAAACTGAAATTTATATAAATTAAGTAATCTGCTGTTCCTCTTGGCTATTCTATCAAATACACTGCAACTGTTTTTCAAGTAAGACAGCCTGTAGTTATTTCATGTTTATTCTATCTTCAGATGCATGGAAAAAAATAGTAAAAATGGATTATATCCAAAGTACAATAATTATGCTCTGTATCTATGACATTGCCATAATGGTAACAGAGGCATGTCCACCAGAATCCTTGCTTCCTTGTGGCAGCAATCTAAGGTCTCCTAGCACACTGTTGGGATTGTATAAATGCTTAGTAACAGCAGTAATGTTTCCTTAAACACAATTTTGGCCTTTTGTTGAATTGTTCATATTTAAACAGCTGCTGTATTTTCAGCTGTGTTTCTTTTGTACTGGTTAAAATTGCAAAGAAGCTTGGAGAAGGCTAACAAAAGACATGAACTTTGAAAATAAACAGAAAGCTAAAGGAAGAGTCAATTTAAATTTTAGCTAAGTAGTCATATCATACCAATTCATGCATTCATAGTAAATACAGAATAGTGATACAATATATGAGATGCAGTATATTTTTAGTACGACAAGTATCATGACCTTAATTGATTTACTTTAAAATAAATCTTATCAAATTTAATGAGATAATGTTAGCTTATTTGTTTATTTTATTTGTCATATTTTTATTACCGCCATCTCTCCCACTCGGGGGACCCTAGGCAGTTCACAATAGTCTTAGGTTGTGTATTCAGGATGGGCAAACTTTTGATGGGGTGGGGACACAGTAGATGGAGATAGGGTTTTGCAGATGCAGTTTATTTTATTTATTTATTTATTTATTTTTATCCCACCTTAATTATTTTATAAATAACTCAACATGGTGAACTTACCTAATACTCCTTCCTCCTCCTATTTTCCCTACAACAACAACCCTGTGAGGTGAGTTGGGCTGAGAGAGAGTGACTGGCCCAGGGTCACCTAGCCAGCTTTCATGCCTAAGGCAGGACTAGAACTTGCTTGTTTTCTTTGTTCTTCTAAGCTCTGTTACTGTGGAACAGACTGAAGTTTATTTATTTTAACTTCTGTGAGCTGGTTCTGGCAAGATCAGATGAAAACAGGGTGGAAATAGACTTGTTTGCTTTCATAACAAGGGATAGATGTTAACTGTCCCTTCTCTAAAGCGGAGAAACCTCAAGCTCATTGTATTGTGGACAGCATAAAAAGATGCAAGAATCTGAATCTTTATTTCCATTAAATAGGACTTGCATTTAATATACTGTATAACAATGATTGGAATTCTTTTATAGCAGCTGAAATAGTTCTTGTAATAAGCTTATCAAAAATCTGTGTCCTTGATTTCTTTCTGCACTGCTTCTGGTTCCACTGTTTGTCAAAAGACGCCTGATAGCATTATGGGTGAATTGGAAGCAAATTGAAGAAGATTTGAGAGCACAATGTAAATTCAAGTGAAGATTCTCAACCACAGTCCTCTGAGCCCTGAAATGAAGCAACCTTTCAAGAAAATATATTTTGTAGAAGAGATTGATGATGTAGAAATATGATGACATCACAGTATCTTTCTATGTTTTTAGTGTCATAAAATCTGTAGGTGCAGATCAGTGGTTTCAATGTGTCATTAAGAAGCCTCATTATATATGTGCACTTTATATATGTAGGACACTCAAATGCCAGAGAGAAGAGCTTCAGTGCTGCAATGCAATTGTGAAAGAAGCCCCAAGAATGACTTTTTCTTGAACAGATGTTCCACTGCTTCACCAGTTAATGACTTATTTTTACAGAAAATCAAATACCAATAGTAATAACTAACTTGAATGCATGCCAATTTTCAAATAAGGTGCTGAAGAATCCTAGCTTGTTGCAGTCCCCCTAAAACTTCTCAGATAGAAGATTAGAAAACCTATTGGAGGGCTGAAAGTAGCTGAAATAAAAACAGCAAAGAGGATGGGAACAAACAGATGGCCACTGAGTGAAACCATCCAGATAGTTTGATATTTCTTGGCCTCTTCTGACCAGGAATGGAATTATATTTATTCTTTAGCAAGGGGTTCCTTTACTGAGGGAAGCACTATATAATGCTTCAGCTGGGAGTTCAGAGGCAGATTGCTAAAGGTAATTGACTCATTTTTTGAACACTTTGAGTGACAACTGACAAGAAGTTGAGATTTGTTCTTGTCACTGTGTACAATTAGGTGAGTCAAGGCATTTCTCTTGCACAATTTCAGATCAGACTAAAGAGATTAGGGAAGACCCGCAGATCAGTTAGATATGAGCTCACTAATATTCCTAAGGAATATGCAGTGGAGGTGAAGAATAGATTTAAGGGACTAGACTTCATAGATAGGGTCCCAGAAGAACTATGGACAGAAGTTTGCAACATTGTTCAGGAGGCGGCAACAAAATACATCCCAAAGAAAAAGAAAATCAAGAAGGCAAAATGGCTGTCTGCTGAGACACTAGAAATACCCCAAGAAAGAAGGAAAGCAAAAGGCAACAGTGATAGGGGGAGATATGCCCAATTAAATGCAAAATTCCAGAGGTTAGGTAGAAGAAGAGATAAGGAATTATTTTTAAACAAGCAATACGCGGAAGTGGAAGAAGACAATAGAATAGGAAGGACAAGAGACCTCTTCCAGAAAATTAGAAACATCGGAGGTAAATTCCAGGCAAAAATGGGTATGATCAAAAACAAAGATGGCAAGGACCTAACAGAAGAAGAAGAGATCAAGAAAAGGTGGCAAGAATATATGGAAGACCTGTATAGGAAGGATAACAATATCGGGGATAGCTTTGACGGTGTGGTCAGTGAGTTAGAGCCAGGCATCCTGAAGAGTGAGGTTGATTGGGCCTTAAGAAGCATTGCTAATAACAAGGCAACAGGAGACAACGGTATCCCAGCTGAACTGTTCAAAATCTTGCAAGATGATGCTGTCAAGGTATGCACGCCATATGCCAGCAAATTTGGAAAACTCAAGAATGGCCATCAGACTGGAAAACATCAACTTATATCCCCATACCAAAAAAGGGAAACACTAAAGAATGTTCAAACTATCGAACAGTGGCACTCATTTCACATGCCAGTAAGGTAATGCTCAAGATCCTGCAAGGCAGACTTCAGCAATTCATGGAGCGAGAATTGCCAGATGCACAAGCTGGCTTTAGAAAAGGCAGAGGAACTAGGGACCAAATTGCCAATATCCGCTGGATAATGGAAAAAGCCAGGGAGTTTCAGAAAAACATCTATTTCTGTTTTATTGACTATTCTAAAGCCTTTGACTGTGTGGACCATAACAAATTGTGGCAAGTTCTTGGTGGTATGGGGATACCAAGTCATCTTGTATGCCTCCTGAACAATCTGTTTAACGACCAAGTAGCAACAGTAAGAACAGACCACGGAATAACGGACTGGTTTAAGATTGGGAAAAGAGTACAGCAGGGCTGTAAACTCTCACCCTACCTATTCAACTTGTACGCAGAACACATCATGCGACATGCTGGGCTTGAGGAATCCAAAGCTGGAGTTAAAATTGCTGGAAGAAACATTAACAATCTCAGATATGCAGATGATACCACTTTGATGGCTGAAAGCGAGGAGGAACTGAGGAGCCTTATGACAAAGGTGAAAGAAGAAAGTGCAAAAGCTGGGCTGCAATTAAATCTCAAAAAAACAAAGTTTATGGCAACTAGCTTGATTGATAACTGGCAAATAGAGGGAGAAAATGTAGAGGCAGTGACAGACTTTGTATTTCTAGGTGCAAAGATTACTGCAGATGCTGACTGCAGCCAGGAAATCAGAAGACATTTAATTCTTGGGAGGAGAGCAATGACAAATCTCAATAAAATAGTTAAGAGCAGAGACATCACATTGACAACAAAGGTCCGCATAGTTAAAGCAATGGTGTTCCCCATAGTAACACATGGCTGTGAGAGCTGGACCACAGGGAAGGCTGAGAGAAGGAAAATACATGCTTTTGAACTGTGGTGTTGGAGGAAAATTCTGAGAGTGCCTTGGACTACAAGAAGATCAAACCAGTCCATACTCCAGGAAATAAAGCCAGACTGCTCACTTGAAGGAATGATATTTAAGGCAAAACTGAAGTACTTTGGCCACATAATGAGAAGAAAGGATACCCTGGAGAAGATGCTGATGCTAGGGAAAGTGGAAGGCAAAAGAAGATGGGCCGACCAAGGGCAAGATGGATGTATGATATTCTAGAGCTGATGGACTTGACCTTGGGGAGCTGGGCATGTTGACGACCAACAGGAAGCTCTGGTGTGGGCTGGTCCATGAAGTCATGAAGAGTCGGAAGTGACTAGACCAATAAAAACAAAACAACCCTGTTAAAATCAATGTGCATGATATGCAGAAACTCAGGGCTTTCAGATATCTGGCAGTTCATTTCCGTATAATAGCTGGACTATCAGATGCTAGTGGAAAGTTAGTTTCTTCATATTGACCCTTGGGCCTTAAAAAGGCCTAGTCCAACTAAAGATGATATCCACGTACATGCTATTTTTCCTTCTTTCCATGCTTTCTTATTTGCCTGCAGAGTTGATGCATCCTTGGATTACATAGGGCATGCCTCATGCAAATAAATGCTTCCCTTGTACATAGTAGCTATGCATTGCTTGCCTGGAAGGGTAATCCTCTTTGAGCATTTTCAGCTTCTCAGCAGGGAATGTACTCTGCTGAGATCAGGAATTCCATTGCACTCTTTTTTCTTAATTTCCCCCTTGCCCAAAATAAAGATGTAGGGTAAGAAAAGTTTTAGGAAGAAACAAAGAAACTGATTTGACTGAATGTTCAACAGATAACTGTTGATTAGTTCTCTAGATCAGGCTAAGAAACCAATGCCATATAGGTCAGGACTACTTTTATTGTAATAGCTATAGTAACAGAATCTTGCAAGTCTGAATGTGCTTCCCCCTCCCTCTTTTTTCCTTCATGTGAACTAGGAAGGGGGTTATCCGTAATGTTTTCTCAAGTTATTTTCTTGGCCTAGGCTCAAGAGGCTTGGTGGCAGTTCTTGCTCCTGCTCTTCAAGGCCATTGTCTATTTCCTCTACACTACCAAACAGAACATTATTGTACCATTTTTAAAATAATGTTATGGTAAATATTATCTATTTAATTTATCTCTCTGACAGCAATTTTAACCTATGCTCTACAATTCTGTAATCATGCTGCCACTCTTTTTTTGTTAGGGATCTCATCAACTTTATTGTTCTTTTCGTTTCCCTCAGACACCTTCTATTTTTTTTTTTTCATATATTTGTTTTACAATTTGGTTCTCAGTCATTTTCATTACATGACCAAACCACTTGAATTGACTTCTTTTGAACTAGCCATTCCCTAATGGTATACGTATACCTTCCTTTTTTAACCAAGGTGTTAATTCTTGATTATTTATTTATTTATTTATTTATTCATCAAACTTCTATTACCGCCCATCTCCCCCAAGAAAGTGGGACTCTGGGTGGTTTACAATAAAACCAAGATTACAATCATAAAATATAAATTACAATAAATACATCAATAAATAAAAATAAAATAAATACCAAACCCAAGGGGCAACGTTCTTATTCAGTGGGAATGGTTAACATGGTAATTCTTGTTTTTAACTTTATGAAGCCAAAAATGTTACTGATATGGTTAGCATCATAATATTTGCAATTCTGAGACTTCTTTTCATTGGTGTTTTTATAGAAAATATTTCAATTTATGTTTACTTTTTTGCCATTATGTATAAATTTACTATTCGTTTTCTGCCATTTCTTAAAAGTTTTTCAAATATATGATAAACTTTCTATGTATATATACACCGGCCCAAACAGACAGATTGTGATGGTTGCCTTAATTCCAATAAAACGCTCAGACTCAAAATGACAATTCAGGTTCTGAGTTTATTTAGAAAAGGGTGCAAACAGGTAAAAAGCTGAGAATGAGAAAAGCGCGCCTAAACTCAAACTAAATAGCATCTTTACAACCAGCAGCCCAGCCCCTCCCTCACTTACAGTTCACCCCACATTCCCAGGTGCTCCTAACAAGCTCTGCTGCTCAACGGGCAAAGAGACCTTGACATTTCAGAGATAGTCTAAACACATTCCTCCTGGCACAGATCAGCATGTTTTTAGTACAAGGCTCGCAGCAGCACCCTCCCAGCCAGGACACGTATCAGCACCATGGCAAGCGAACCGTTACGATGCAGAAACTTCAGAACGGTGAACATGACACAGATGCACATAAGTATAACTATACATATGAATTGTTTAGAAGAGATATAAGAAGGGAGAAAGCAATGATAATTTAAATTTTGACCACTCTTTCTGTTTCTAGAGTAATTAATGAATGACTTGAAGTTCAATTGAAATAACTGTCCAAATTTTTAGAAAAATGAACCTGGAGATATTTGAAAGTTTGTTTACAGATTTTAATTCCTGATGATTCACATGATTCACATAATGTATTTTATATTGTCATTGGAATATTTACAAATAGAAAATCTCCTGGAAGATCAGTGTCCTGAACATTAAATCCATCTTTCTGCTTAATTAAAAATAGAAAAGTTTAAAAGAAACAAAAAAGAAAGAGGCACTGCTGTACAATACTATGAAAACATATATTAGAAGAATAATGATTAACATATATAGCTATCAAAATAAAATTAAACATAGAGGAATTAAAATAGTAATACAAGGGACAACCCATTTAGAAACATTATATTAAAAAGGAAGTGTTAAAATATATTACAGACTGAATTCTGAAAAAGCTTTTCTCCCATAGCTTAGCTTGTCTCATCTATGCTATCTCATCTACAAAATTTTCATAGTAACAAAAAATTTAGGTTTCATTCAAACACATTTTTAAAAGATTACTAGAAATCATATCTTTCAAATTAACTTTCCAGATAGAAAAATCACATATGACCCCAAAAGAATAATGGAAAGTTTTAAAGTCATTAAATTTTTTATAAAGCAAAATGATGTGATCTTCTACAAATTAAAAACTGGGTAAAATGAATACAAAGAAGCTCTTAGTGGAGCTTCTTGTTTTTTGTTTTGGTCCTATTACAGCGTTTCTAGTACTGTACTTGCACTAACTCTTGTCCATCAAAGAGTTGTGTCCTTGAATTGCTACTTGTCAGCCTTCAAGTTCAAGTGATGGTCTGGGTGAAGCCTGCCAATTTTTTAGTAAGATAAAGAAAGAGTAGATTTGGTTACCACCAGAGCTAATCATACCCATGTCACATGCAGCATTTTCTGCTAACCAAAAAGATAGCACTAGTCTGTTCTGGCATATTTTGAGCAGTATACCACAAGGGCCATGAAACCTCCATTTTAACTGAAGCATGCTTATATTAGTTTATGTGCTAGACTAGCTAGTATCTCTTATCAAGAATACTAACTTGGAAATAAAGATAATGTTACCCACACCCCACAAGCCAAAAGATGCAGGCAGTGAACTGACATACTCAGGGTACATATTTTCAATATGACTTTTCAACATGTATAGTTAAAACATATGGCTTAGAAGAAATGCAAATGGTACAGAGTATGGTATAGTGCAAATGGTACATTGTAACAGATGAGCTATGAGCTGTTAAAAATTTTCATTTTGAGAGAGTAAAGTGCGGTATCACTTAAAATGGCAAGTGGTTGTTTACTACATTCTTAGCAATAAAACAAAATTTGTAGTAATAATGTTTTCAAGCCTAGAATATAAATTAGTCATTTACCATTAAGAGAGCATAAATCTAAAAGATGCTCACTTATCTGTGAATATAGTTTATTTTCAAACACTTGAACATTTAAATCTATCTAATAAGGGGCCTTGGTTAGATCAAGAAAATCCTGCAGGCAGAGCTTGCCAGGTTATAAAAACCAGCCAATCTCACAAAGTTGTTGCAAAGATATGATATAGAAGCAGAAGAACCATTTATGCCTATTTAACATCTTTAAAGAACAGAATTTAAAAAAATAAAGTTTAAAACGAGCACTTTGAACTTGATTCAAGAACTAACCACTACTGCTGACAAAAAAATCATTTGACTTCCTTATCACTGTGGTAAAATGAACTAATTTCAGTAGTTGATGTTTCAAAAGCTTTGTGGTTTCAGAATGAAAAGTTCAACAACTTATAATTGTTGCACTGTCATGTTTGCTGATAAAACACAAGTTGGTGGTCCTTTCTCCAATCTTTCTAAGAAGGAAAGTTCTTTATTACATTTGAGTACAGCAGATTAGGTAAGTTGACATAGAAGGCTGCATGGCATACATATCATTCTCTTCTGCCATCTCAGTGCTGAATCACCATTTTGCAGAATCTTCTGCCTAAAGCAGTTTTTACTTTGCCTTGTGATAGATCTGGTTGCTTGCACTCATTTCAAGGTGACTAAAACAGCTATTGCTTTTTCTATTTGAAAATAGAATAATAATCTGAGCCACAGAAGAAACTGTCTTTCCTCCTTCTTGAAATTACCTTGCATTCCAATGTCCTCCACCACAGAGACTTCCTGGTTTTGGAGTATTAGTGTACTCATATTTGATGTCACTTCAAATAGTCTTGGACTCCATGGCTATCTACTGAAACGTTTGATTCATATCTACCTAGAAGTAAGCCCCAGTGAATAAAACAGAACTTCAATGAGGATTCTGCTTCATTAACACGAAGGTGTGAAGCCTACACTGGAGATTACTACAATCTACAAACATGAACTCATAATCAACTGTCATTTGCCAAACATATGCAAGATTTGTATATTGTGATAGTTAAACTCCAGGTTGCTAAAATCAAAATTTAAACTCTGTAGAATCTTTGGTATAAATGGAATATGTATTGGTATAAAAACAGCCTGTGCCTTTTTATAAATTTTAAATGAATTCATCTCAGAGAAAAGGAAGCAGAATATAATGAAAAGGGTATTATTATTTTAAAAAGAGATTTGAAAGATAAGAAAAATAAGATTAATTTGCAAGGATTTGGAAGATGCAGCAAATCTTCATGTGCAAAAATTTTGATATTGTCGTATTCAATTATTTTCATATTTACTGAAATCCTTCCTAATATATAAATTCACTGAACTTTTATTTATGAGTTGGAAAAATATTGAAAATGCAATAAATTGGACATTTTCAAACTTGAATCCTGAACATTCATGTTTAAAGGAATGATTAAACATGCACAATACTCATTTTTGTGAAATGTATCATTTTGTTCTGGACTCCTTTGCATTTGTAGAAGATACATTTGTCACAGTATTAATTATATATTATGGCCATCCAATATGATTAGCAGGAGAAGTAGAATTTCATTCTTGGGCTCGTGATCATAATCTTAGCTGAAAGTTTGGGAGAAAAAACATATTGCCGTAGCTCACCCCTGAAAGTATAGCATTAAGTTTAAACCTGTGAGCGTACATTGCAAAAATAGGGGAACTCCTTATTTATTCCACTGAAATTTGTTTTATGTTTTGAGCCTATTGTGCATAATGCTATTGTTTCAGCACTATGATACATATCTATTAATTTGAGATACAAGTAAGGTATATGAGGTATTCTCCACATGCAATAAACGGTATGATTTTTTTTTACTGCTGATAAATATTTTAATGACAAACATTTGTTATTGAATGATATATGACTATGGTTGAAAGCAAATCTATAAGTGACACTAGACAAACAGTAATGATGGAGATTACACTAGAACATTATAATTATATTTTAATTCTAATTTTTAATGAATAATTGGGGCTCTCCAAAGATCCTGATTTGAAGAGGAACTCCTTAAAGGAACCACAATTTTTTTCTGGGCTTGCACATGTGAACTGGGGAAAATAGGTGTTTGATTTAAGATTGAACTGCAGGTGTAATATATACACACTCATTTTCCCTTTTGAATCTGCTTTATTAATAATAATCTTGTTTAAGGGTTCTGAAACTTAGATTTTAATATGCTCTATTGCTGCTGGAAAAGTTGAAAGAAGGTGGAGATAGAAGTAAGAGTGACAACCTAAGTTGTATGCACACAGCCCAGATAAACAACGTGTTCATAGCAGGATAGGCCATAATATCTCACATCCTGTTTTGAATTCTCACCTCACTCTAGTTTCAGATGGCAAAGGGGGTTAGCTCATAGAGAGTGGAGATCATATGGTTAGAACAATAAAGACTCAAACCATAAACACCACTCTGTTATGGTAGAATCCTAAAAGTCCATAAGAATTAGAAGTGTGCTAACTAGGTTGGAGGCTGTGTTGATTTGAGTCCTTTTAAAAAAAAAATCTATTTGGCAAGAATTAGTTGTAGGAGAAGGTTCTATACCCCCACCTTGAAATCCTGGGAAGAAGAGTTAAGCAGTCAATTGAATCATTGATCTTTTTGGAAATCTGCAGAGATGTTATACAAAGGCCTCCAATGCTTGGGACATACAGATTCTATGCTCTGAATGGCTTCTCTTTAGCGTGTAAAGTGAAGTTCTGGCTCACCTATAATCTATCTTGTATCGTTCTTACATGCAGCACTGTATTGCAGTATTATCAAAAATCTTTCAAATTCAAATATAACATTGTCCACTAGGCTAACATAATTATATATGAGGGATACACACACACACACACACACACACAGACATACTGTTCCCATTTTTTCTATGGATATTTCATGTTTGATTTTTTTGTTCTTGTTTTGTTTTGTTTTTTGTTTTGTTTTTGGCACAGAGCTGTGGTTGCTTTGGCATGGACTTGCAATTTCTTTGGCAGGCAGTCTGAATTGCTCTGCATGGAAGTATTTACTGCTAGGTGAATAATACCTTGTCTCCTTGCTGTGCAATTGACAGAAGGAAAAATGTGTCTTGTGGGACTACTAGGGAAATACAACAGACAGTGACATTATTATTTTAAGATTGTGTGCTTTGTATTCTAATAGTGCATAGGTTGTGCTCAGTTTGGGGACTAGGCAGTCAAAAGGAAACATAACAAAAAAGAACTGGTAGTTTTGATTTGAACAGATTTCTGAGCTTAATGTTTGATTTGAGACATTTTAAATATTACATTGATCAACAGTATAGCTCTGCATAATAGTGATTTGCTATTTTAAAACTAATGTTCTTATACTTACTTTTATTAAAACTAGATAAAATTGAAGATTGAATTTTTGATGCTGCAGTGCACTAAAGAATTGGACTGCAAGTTGTTCTGGATAGTGTTCCTCAAGAGTAATCAGATTCAGACTTGTTGGGGTATATTCAAAGGTAGTATATGACATGACATGAAACAATATACCCAAACTTTCCTAGCATGGCAGATAAATCATTCTAGAAAAAAATGTGTTATCTGGCCAATCCATACAACAGTTGATAAGAAGAGAACATCTAAGTTAGATCCTGGAAAACATGTCTGTGAGTATTCTGAAGTGTCAGCTGGAATGAGCTGGAATGTGCACTTTCAGCCAGATGTTCAAAAATAATTGTTAGATGCATATTATATCCAACATAATCTCAACATCACAGAAGAAGTAGTAAAATAAGAGCCTGCATAGTAATATCCTAGTCAGAAATATATATTCATAATTTATATGTCTTCTTTCATCAACAAAAGGGACGCGGTGGTGCTGCGGGTTAAACCGCTGAGCTGCCGATCGGAAGGTCGGCGGTTCGAAACCGCGCGGCGGGGTGAGCTCCCGTTGCTCGTCCCAGCTCCTGCACACCAAGCAGTTCGAAAACATGCAAATGTGAGTAGATTAATTGGTACCGCTTCGGCGGGAAGGTAACGGCGTTCCGTGAGTCATGCCGGCCACATGACCACGGACGGGTCCTTAGGGACAACGCCGGCTCCAAGGCTTTGAAACGGAGATGAGCACCGCCCCCTAGAGTCGGACACGACTGGACTTTACGTCAAGGGAAACCTTTACCTTTACCTTCATCAACAAACCATTGTGATCCTTTAGAGAGTTGGCTTCCTTGTCTGTGTTTCTAGGATATTTCAAAATAATACTAGTGGCATCTTGCAAAATAGTTATTTAATTTTTATCTTCTAGTTTGTTTTCAACCACCTGAGCTGTTCTTTCTCTCAAACTGAGTGCCATATTGACTTACAGAAAAAGGTATCTGCAGGATCCAATGCTTTCCTTAAAATAACAAAAGCAGCATCACACCTTTTTCATAGAAGCTGTGTGCTTTGCTTTGAGGGTCATTCAGATAAACTTTATTTTCATTAATTTTTAAGGATATTACCTCTTCATTCACATTCCAGGTTGCCAAATACTCTTACCAACCCATACAATTGTGCAGAAGTTTGACTTAGACATGTTGTTCTATTGTTTCATAATAATTTATTGGTAATGAGTTTGCTAGAGCAATCTATTCTATTTTCTTTTTCTTATTTGTACTGCTGGTCAAAGTCCGTAATAAAGAAAATGTTAATTTCAAGCACATGCAATGTCACAGTACAGGTCCAGGAGCAGCAGACCTTGCATTACGATGGCACAACATTGTTCTCATCATCTCCTTCTGTTGTAGATGTCTCTGCTTACATTCTGAATCATATGTTTTTTTTCACAAAAGCGGAAGTCTTTGTTACATATTTCAGTAAGCATTTGGAGAACTAGCAGAGTTAATGGAGGTTGGGTAAAAATGAGTTGGAAGATGCCATTTAGATTGCTAAATTCAACCTCATACTAAGTGCAGGAAGGCAAATTAAAGCTGCTCCTATAAATGCCACTCCTGCCTTTGCTTGAATTCACAAAGTGAAGGAAAGCATACCACCTTTCTCAATAATTGTTCCACTGTTGAATTGCTGCTACTGTTTATCTTAACAGTCAACCAATGTCTGCCTGCTTTTAACTTTCAAGGATATTATTCTGTGTCCTATATTCTGGGAGTTATACAACAGGTACTGACGTTCTTTTCTGTGAAACTCCTTCAGATTCTTAAGAAGTGGTGCATATCTTGCCTTAGTTGTCTTTTCCACCAAAATTGAGTGAACCAAAAGAGGTTGGCAGTTCTGCCTTTCTATACTGCCTTTGTTACTTCTTACCCTTTTGTTATCTGCTACCCCTTACCAGTTGATATATTGATTTTTTTTTCCTTATTTTCTTTTGGAACATAGCTGAAGCTTTGTTGTTCTTAGCATTCATCTCTTAAGTCAACTCGTTCTGTGTTTAGCTTTCCTGCCATTATTCCTACAAGTCCAGGGTATCTCTATTTATTTATGGATATTTGCTATGGACTCCTGGAGGATTATAGCAATGAATCATACAATGAAAAGATCCAGAGTAATTAAACCTAACAATGTAAAATTAATATAATAAAATAACAATCATGATAATTTTGATGGAGCAATAATTATAAATAAAAAATAACTGACGATAGCAATGTATTAACCATGAGATACTTTTTGGGAGAGTTTAACCAGTTTTCAGGATAATGTTATAAGTGGGATAGGCCTAGTTTCTTTGGGAAGGCTGTTCCATAAAACCAGAACTACACAGAAAAACTCCTGCTCTCAGCACCCCTTACTTCATGAAAATGAGGGACAACCAACAGCCTCCCCCAGGATGAACATTACTGGATGAATCAATTCTGATTGGAGAGGTGGACCTGCAAATTGAGGTAATATGCTGTTAGCTTGGTCTGAACACATTAAAATCAACTTTCTTGAAGTTGTAAATACCTGTTTGACCATACTTATCCTCATTATCAAGCATTCAAGCATTACATACTATAGCCACTTCACTTCAGTGTTCTGCTACACCAGTTTCTTTACTAAATCAGATCAAGGGAGGCTGGTATTTTTGTACTTTATTCTATCATTTAATGGTGAAAGCTGCAAGCAAGAAATTTTATGGAAGGAACATCCTTCACAAAGTTTATCCAGGTAATTAAAATACCATATTAAATATCTTTTACTACTGCTTCATTTCTCTTTAATGAGTTAAAATTTGCTTAGGAAAACATCTATGTCTCCTTGGGTAGCTGAAAATGGACACAAATAATAGTGATGCCTATATTCCTTCTTTTAACACAGATAAAGTAGCACCGCTGTTCATTCTATTGGACTTCTGTGCAAATGTGGCAATTTTTAACATACACTGCAACATCTCCTTTATTTCTCTTGCTTCTCTTCTTTTTGAATAACATGTATTCTTCAGTTCAGGTCATGAATTTTAAGACTTACATTCATTCTGATAATTCAGTGAGTGGTTGTAGGTCACAATTCAGTTTCTTTTTTAGTTATGCAGTACACAAGTCTTCATCTGGAGTCATTACTTAAGGACCTTAGTTTCAAATCCTCACAGGTTTAAGTTCATTCTCCAGAAGACACATTGTTCCCAGTCTTTGTGAGATCCAATTCATTTCTTGTTAGAAATCCCTCCAGCATGCAATGGTGAACATGTTCCCAGAAACCAAGTATCTTCTTACAATACCATTTTCACATTCATCTTCTTTATTCTTATACCCCTTTTCAATATGCTTCCATGGATCAAAAGGACAGATGAGAACAGGCCCTCTACCTTCAGGTTCTTCATCTTCCTTACTACAGCTTTGAAGTCCTAGGAGATGGAGCTGCTCTTGGCAGAAAGGGAATGCTGTTGGTGGGCTTGATGGATCTCAGCTACTGCTTGAGCTTGCTTATTTATTTATATAATCACCCATCTCACATAAAAGTGACTCTGAGTGGCATACAACACTTAGTTAAAAAACAATAAATACGTAAAAAACAGTCAAAATTTTAAAAAAATAGCTATAAAATGGCACACTAAAAAAGAGGGGATGATATTAACCACGGTAAGAGAGCCATTGCAAAATCTGCCTGGTTCCCTGGGACTCCCAGGCCTGAAGGCATATTCAGGTCTTGAGGTACTTGAGGCATATTGAGAGGGATAGAGCTAACCTCACTTCTGGGGTAAAAAGATTCCACAAGGCGGGCGCCATGGTAGAGAAGGCCTGCCTCCTGGGACCTGCCAAATGTATTTTCCCTGGCAGACGGGACTTGCAGCATGCCTTCTCTGCCAGACCTGATGGGACAGGCAAATGTAATCAGGAAGAGACAGTCCCTCAGATAACCCGGCCCCATGCCATGAAGGGTTTTAAAGGTCAAAACCAGAACCTTGAATTGGAACTGGAAGCAAACCTGCAACCAACACAGCTCATGGAGCAGAGGTGTAATGTGTACTGTTCTAGGAGCACACATAACTGCCTGCACCACCGAATTTTGCACCAGCTGAAGCTTCCATATGCTTTTCAAGGGCAGTCCCATGTAGAGCAGATAACAGAAATCCAATTGGGAGGGGACCAAGGCATGAGTGACAGTGAGCAGAGCCCCCTGATCTAGGAACAGGCGGAACTGGTTCACAATACGAAGTTGTGCAAAGACCCTCCTAGCCTCGACTACCACCTGCTCTTTGAGCAGGAATCGTGAGTACAGGAGGATCCCCAGATTGTGCATAGGGTCTGTCTGGGGCAGTACCACCCCATCCAGCACCAAAGATGGCATAGTTCCAGAACAAGAAGGCCCCAAAACTTAAATCCACTCAGTCTTGCCAGGGTTCAGCTGAAGCCTGTTGTTCCCCATCCAGACCATCACAACCTCCAGGCACCAGGACAAGACATTCACAGCATCGCTTCATTTGCCAGGGGCAGAGATGTATAATTGGGTATCGTCAGCATACTGATGAACCTACATGAGCTCACCCAGCGGCTTCATGTAGATGTTAAGTACAAGGGAGAGTACCGAACCCTGTGGCACCCCACATAGCAGGGGCTGAGGATAGGATCTCTCCTTCCCAACCACCACCAACTAGAATCGACCCCTAAGAAAGGAGGCACAACACCATGCTGCCCACTTCCAATCATCTGAGCCAATCCAGAAGGATACCTTGGTCGATGGTATCAAAAGCTGCAGAGAGGTCAAGTAGGGCAAGGATGGATGCACAACACCCCTCCCACCCTCACCAGAGATCATCCAAAAGCATGACCAATACTGTTTCTGTCCCAGACCCAGGCCTGAATCCTGACTGAAAGGGATCCAGATAATTGATCTATGCTTCTTGCCATGTTAGCTTCTGTTCTTCGTAGTAAGGAATTACTAAATACCTCTCCTCTTTGTTTTCTTGTAGCGGTTGCATCTCCTCTGCTCTTCAGCAGCCATTCTCTCATCTCCCAATCAACACAATTTCTTGTTCTGTCCCTGCAGATTCAGTACCTATTTCTTCTATGAAAGGCTGGAAACTAGTTCTGAATTCCAACAGTGCAGCTTTGTTTCCAATTGTCATTCTCATGCGCTGGATTGCTTCTTTTTATTTTGTCCCTTTTGCAGAGGAGGTTTTTTCCTCCCTTTCAACTTCTAATAGCATTTCCTTTTGTGTGTGGGGGTGGGATGTCTAATAGCTCTTATGACGTAAAGTGCCATCACTTGCTACTACAATACTCTTCAAGCATTGGTGCAAACTTGAACTTGCTGAAAATACACATCATGTTCCTGTCAGGCAAGAACATAAATATCCAGTAAGAAAAAAAAAACTTTTTCTTGCTTATTTTCAGAGAAGGCTATTGATGGTAAGACAGTGCTGAATAATGAAGACCTTGAGACATACAATAACTAAGACAATAGTACTAAACACTACTACTTTGTGCAAGGATTATTTTGGAAACTGATCAATAAGCTCTCAAAATGTTGTATTTATAGAGTGCTAACTGTGTATGATTTTATATGTATGCTTGCATTTGTGGGTTAAAATATGGCTCCTGCATGTTCTTCAATAGCACACATACACATAATAAATGTCTTGTCCAAGACAGTACGCTCCAGATTTGTTGGACTTCAACTTTTGTAATTCTTCTGTTAGCATGGCCACATACAAATACTGTACATACTGTAATGATTGCCTATTCTGACATACTCAGCCTCACAAGCAGGTTCTTAATGAAAACTGATTTATTGAAAGAATAGTGTGCAAATACAAAGAAAGCTGAGAATGACCAAAAGCACGCCAAATACAAACTAAAAACCTTCGCTTCACTCCCGATCCCGCCCCTCGCCCCAGCATAGCAACCACCCCCTCCCAGGTGTTGGTAACCGTTACACATCGGCCTGGGAAAGTAACCTTGAACACATGCAATAACCCAAACATACATTCCTCAGTAACAGTAAGGAGATTACAGCCCGGCAGGGCTGAAATTCTCCTCCCCGCAAATGACAGACACGGATCAGGAAAATTGACATGCGAAACGTTACGATGGACCCAGACCATTGGAACGATGAACATGACACATACAAATATACTAACACCTGTTGAAGAAGCAAACTCATTAAATCCAAAAAAAAATCCCCCAAGTGATAGACTTGGGTGTTGGAAGTACTGTTTTACAATGGTTTCACTCTTTCCTATGCAGGCAGTTCCAGTCAGTAATGATAGCACATGAGCAGTCAAGCCCAGGGCTCTACTTTCTCCTTCACACTGTTTCATATCTGTATAAAACCACTGAGAGGTCATCAGTCAGTTCAGGGTAAAGTGATATCAATATGCTGATATATGCTTGTATATCTCTAGCACATGCCAGGCAGGAAATGAATGGATGTCCTTATCTAATGTCTATGCGGGATTGGATGGGAGGAAACAGACTGCACCCAAATCTCAGCAAGACTGAGTTGCTGATGCTCTTTTGGCTTTGGATGGAGTTCTACTCCCCATGAAGGAGCAAGTTAATTTCAGTTTGGTATATTACCAAAAACATAATGGATATGAAAATACTAACAGGATAAGTAAACTAAGTGTAATTCTCACTTGCTTTATTAAATGATGTATTTTTCTTAAAAAAAAAATTGGTGCAAGTACATTGCAGTGAGAATAACAGCCCCTCCACTCCAAAAAAAAAACTATAGTAATTTAGCCTCAGGATTTCCATAAGCATATATTGTGCAATCAATAAAAGATGGTTCTTTTCTGGATATATATTCTGGGTAGAAGACAGGATATGAACAATAGCGGTAACAATTTCAAAGACAAATAGCTCCCTGCACAAAAGGTTATTGCCTAACTGTTCAATATACAAGTGTATGTTTTGATACACAGGTGGTCAGCTACCAGCCCGTTTCTCTCTGTCAGTTAGTTTTTAATGGTTGTGTTTTGCTGTAAGCTGCTTAGCTTCTTTCCTCTCATTCTTAATAGCTTTCTCTGAACGATATAGCTAGATGGCTAGGCAAGATTGAAGGAGCTAGTGTTATCCTTAGTGTAATATGAGAGCACTATGAAACCAACTCAGCCATAGGATTAGATTGCTTGATCTGCTGCTAGGACTGCCGGCTTACTTAATGATTTGTTTCTGCAACAATTAAGATGCTTAGGCTGAGTTCTTGTGCCCAGTTACCTGAGAGTAAGACCCATTTGGCTTTCTTTCTGGTTAATTTCTATAATGTTTGGTCTTCATTAATCTTTTATATTAAAATGTTTCTGCAAAAACCATTGACTGCATTTTAGAAGAGTCATGTTTTCTGTCTATTGTGATGCACTGCAGTCCTTTTTACACTGTAAGACAGCCAAATAGTTACAGCAGCCCATCCAGCATAGCCGGTGGTCAGGATATACTATGAATTGTAGTTCAGCAATTTCTGAAACTACAATATTCCCTCTCCCATCACTTAATGCCACTGTAAATTAATGAATATATCTAGTATGATTCTAATAATTAATGTATACATATGTAAATCTTAGTGTGCGAGTATACTTTCAGTTTGGTTAACATAGACTAACTTTCCATTTAAAATTCTAAGTTTTCTTCCTAAGAAAAATTGGTTAGTATTTTTTCTTTTTTTTAAAAAAAATATAATATTGGGCTAAGTACAACAGACACATATTTTTAAAAAAGAATTTAAAATGTCAGATACGTTTACAATTCTATTCCTATTCTCATTATATACTCATGTATTTAATATATATTTGCCTTGCATTATATAATAGAGAAGGGGAAAGCTTCTTTAAAATCTGTAACATCTATATTCAGTAAAACACTTTCCTATCTTTACAAACCATCCTTGCTTCCACTACAATCAATCAATAAATCAAAATTTATTTATGATCCAAGACCAAACAGAATAAAAGACCAGCATAAGTACAATATCAATAAAAGATTTTTTTAAAAATTGCAACAGAATCCTGAAATCCCATTTAACAGTTAACAGTTAATGGTACTAAGGAGGAACCAGATGGTTTCTAACAGCTATAGCTATTGATAAAAATGTTGCAACCTTCTTAGAGGTTTCTGAAGAGTGGTCACCCAGGAGAAGGGTAATAGCCCGCAGGTCACAATGGCAATTAGAATTTTTAACAATTGGAAATATTAAACTTGATTGCCACTGGGTGTGCAATGTATATTTTAATAGCACATGTGAGGCAGATTCTGAGTCTGAACAGAAATAACTCCAGCTTTTGTATTGGAGGCTTATATATCTACCAGTTGTTGCCCCCATTTAGGCCAAAGTAAATAGCCTCCTATGTGGAGCATGTAAGATGTTAAAGAAATATCTAGGGACAGACCAGGGAGGAGGAGTGTTTATGCTATAAAAGGGCTGGGAGACATTGGGTCTTTTATTTTGAATATCAATGAGAGTCAATAATATTTATTCTGTCGATGACCAGCAAAATTTAAAAGGACAAAAACAGAGTGAAATGAACAGATACAATAATATACTACCAACTAACAAAATAAACCACATAATAATATAGCATTCACTCCTCTACTACTATATTGATACATTTGTTATCCAGGTAATATAAATGTAAAACATTAATAAATATAAAATAAAAATATATATCCCCTAACAATTTATTAATTAAAATATATCAATTTAAAAGTAATATTTAAAACAAAGGTGATTACTTCTTTAATCAGTTTTATCTTACTTTCATTGCAGGAACACAAAATTTAGCTACTGCACATGTAATGTATGGTTTTGGATCATGAAGAAAGATGGTTCACATAAAAATTATCTGGACTCCCAGGGAATTTATCTATTAGGGGCAAAATGTAGTTTGACCTAATGTCCCTATAAAATTTACAATGTAATAATATGTGTGAGATGGTTTCAACTTTCTCTTCACCACATGGGCAGATACACTCAGCCATAGGGATTTTACTATATCTCCCTTGAAGAAGTGCAGATGGAAGGATATTGAATCTAGCTTTAAAGAATGCAGTTCTCAGCTTAGGAAAAGTTAGATTTAGCAAATAACTTGCTGGTTCCCATACGCCCCTGTTTATCTAAATTCTATTGTGTGGGGCAGCCTGTTAACTTCAGTCTGGAACTCCTTGTCCCTTTTTCTTTGAATGATTAATTGCTTTGCTTGATCATAACTTAATAGTTAAATAGTGGAGAGAGCCCAAATGAAGCCAGCTTATGCTCTACTGGCTGCTTCCAGGGTGAAGAAAAGTTATCTGTTTGAACTAGAGGGGTCAAACCAACTGGGAAGAATTGCATTTTGAGCCAATAAATTATCATCATTTTAAAGCTCCAACCTGAATTGACAGCATTTCTTAACTGGGCATTGATACATTGATACCCCACCTTAATTCTTTTCCAAAAGGGTCCAAAGACATGGTTCTGTTAGTGGGCTTGAGATCCCCAGGTTGAGACGAAACTGATAAAGTGGCTGATCTGATTGTGTTTTAGCTGCCATGGGGGTGGGGTGGGGAGTCAATGGGTTTTTATATTGTGGGTTTTAATTTTGTAGGCCACCTGGAGTCACTGTGTGTGGGTTGGGCAGCCTATAAATGTATTAAATAAGAAAATAAATTTTATGTGCCATTGGGTGCAGCTAGAATTGATCGCAGGAATTTTGTTTGCATTGTTTCCTGCAACAGTTCCAGTGCGGCTCCTTCTTCACATAAATTCCTGTTTAATGTAAGCCATTAAATGTTTATTTTACACCATTGGAGGACAATTAGTATCTGTGGCTTTAAACTTTTTGAGGCCAAAACATTGGCTCAAATTCTCTATAGGTCACAATTTGAGCCACATTGACCTAAGGGCTGATTGCACCACAAATTCAATCCAAAGGGGGTTTGTGAAATTATAGCAGCAGTAGCAGCAGCATAGAGAAGTATGGGAATTTTGTGCTGTGCTAGATGTTTGCATAAATATCCATGTTAAGTAAGAGGTCCACCAATGATATAGAGATTAATTTAGAGATTGAAAAGATAGGGGGTAGGAATACATCCTTGTTGCACTCCTTTCTGCATGTTTACTGTGTCAGAGAGGGTCCTGCAGAGATTACACCTCACTCTTAAGGTGAAACTGAAATATAATTACTGTATGAGATGATGGAGGTGCTTATCAATAGTTGTATTTTCAATTTTTCCCAAAGAACATTTCTGGATATTGAGTCAAGGACTTGTTTGAAATTGACGAAAGCTAGAAGAGGGATGATTTCCTTTTGTATGTATATTTTTGTATTAGGTGATGCAGCAAGGGGATAGAATCTACTGTTGATCTCCCTTCTCTGAAACTTGCCTGTTCATCTTGAATTATGCCCTCTGTTTCAATCCAGTCTTGTAGTTTAAGATTTAAATGTTTAACATATAGTTTGCTGACAACACTCAAAAGGCTGATGGGCCTGTAGTTACATGGCTCATTCTTGTTACCCTTTTTAAAAATTGGGACAATTATTGCCATCCCCCAATCTCTTGGAATGTGACTTGTCTGGTCTATAAATGTGAACAAAGATGCTAACAAAGGTGCCCACCAGCTAAAATTCTTTTTAATCATTTCAGGCATAACACAATCAGCACCTGGAGCCTTATTGACCTTAAGTGATTTGATCAATTGGGATGCCTCTTGGACCAAAACTAGTGGCCAATTATGAGGTTGCTTCAGATCAATCTGACTGTCATTCATATTACAAACTGGTCTACATATAACCCTCTAAAATATTCCTCCCAAGGTTGAGTTGGTACTTGATTAAGTCGAAATGTTTGTGATCTTCCCAATCCTCTGGTAGTATACCAGAAAAGGGATGAGTCTCTCATCCTGACTGATTGGGTAAGTTTCTGCCAGGACTCCTTCAGTACTATGTTTTCCTTTTCTTTTAAAAGGAACTTATAATGAACCTTTAAGTTCTTTAAAAGATATATTTGGTCCTCTGAAGGGAGGTTTTTACTTTTTTCTATATGCCCTGATATGTGCCCTTTTCATCTGTGGCACTCCTGATCAAACCAATTTTTATTTTTTATATCCCAGTTTCTGAAGCATTGTTACATTCCTTTGTTAAAACTGATCTGAGGTTAGCCATTAACATTTCATACCATTCTAAATATGGTGTTTGGGATTTATTGTCTAACAGGTGTGCGTGAATTTCTATACTTTCTGGGGCTACCATCCAATTAGCAA
The DNA here is from genome assembly GCF_035149785.1 of Candoia aspera. Lineage (NCBI taxonomy): Eukaryota > Metazoa > Chordata > Lepidosauria > Squamata > Candoiidae > Candoia > Candoia aspera. The sequence goes on along the minus strand of NC_086159.1, from coordinate 42,491,571 downwards.
TTGCTATTGCATTATTGTCTGTCATGGGTACAGATGATGAGCAGGAGAGGGCCCCTATCCAGGGGGGAAAATGCATGCGTAGTTTAGAGACTTTGAGCTGTCATTCAAAGAGACACAGAACAGACCCGCCTTGACTTTTGGGGTTTATCTGTCTGGGTTTTCCCACGCTTCTTCAGTTTGGTAGGATTTTCTGTCTACAATAGCAGTAATAAAACACTAGAGACTTTCTCTTCGTCTCGGCGTGGTCTTTGCTTAGTCAGGACATTGTCATTCCATTTAATTCACATCTCAGTATTATTATTTTCAAGCATTGAAGGATAAATTATTTCAGCTCTTAGGTGTTTCCAAAGAGGTGTCATAGTAAACATTAAGGGATGGTGATCAATTTCTAATCGTAAGTCTACCTCCAGCCTCTGTAGGGCTTTTAAAAAATCACATGATACAATTCAGTAATCAATTATGGATCTTCTTCCTGCCCCCGCCCCCAGTAAGTATATTCTCCCTTCCACAGAACCATTAAGTATATACAGCTCTAAGCGAGCAGTCATCTGTCTAGCACATAAACCTGCCCAGTTAGTTTTTGAATCCTTATATTCTTTTATATACAAGGGTTCCTCTAAGATATTCTCCTCATAAAAGATCTTGAATTGACAAAATAATGTGTGATCATTTGGTCCCATTCTTGCATTGAAGTCCCTACCAATCATTATTGACACTGCAAGGCATTTATCTAAACAAGTAAGATTAAAATTTTCTATACGCCCCCAGGTGGTGTTGATCTGAGCATACATTTTAAAAGGGGGAATATAAACAAAAAACAAAATTTCAACTTGGTTGAAGCATAGAGGCTAATACCCATGGCTTCAGTGAAGGCAATGAAGCTCATTTAAATTGCAGAGCTGTACTAACTAAAGTCACAATACCATCCTTACGTCTCCTTCCTGCCTTGCTTGGGGTAGCCAGAATTGAATTAATCCAGTAGCCATCTAACTTCACCTCTGCTGTAGCCCAAGTTTCTTAGAGGAAAAGAATATCAAATCATGATAGAAAATCAAAAAAAGGTTGGTCTTTGATGGTGCTGACCAGCCTGCAATATTCCAAGTTAAAAAGGAGATCACATCGTCATTCAGGAACAGTCATGTGGCTTGATTTTGACAAGCCAGTGAATGTAAGATCATTGTGTTGGGCTGAAGAACCAGTGGCAGGCAACTGGACCTCAACCAAGGGTTGGCTTATCTCATGAAATTCTGTATCTGCTCCTGGGAATCTTACACTGAAAAAATGAAGTTAGCACCATCCAGTGGAGCTTGCCTTACAGGGTCTTCATTCAATAACACTGGGTGCAGGATTAATAATTCTTGCTGCACACTGCTCTGCATGACTGAATCAGCAAGAAATCCCCCTCCTGCCCCCTGCTTAGTAATTATAGACTTAATTGGATATCTCAGTGTGGTAGAAAACTCCTCAGCTATAAGGATGGCCCAGGTCAGCACCCCACCCCCGGATCTGGGGAGCTGTGCTTTGGAGGACAATATCCAGTCATTCCATTCTCTTCTGAAGGGAGACACTTAGTGCTAACAATTAGAGAAACAAGGTCTGTAAGTGGCTTGGCTTTAGCCATTGTAACCAATATTTTGAATATCTAGTCCCAAATCCTCTGCTTTAGTTCAGCAGGGTTTTATCAAGTGTCAAAGCAGGTAGTGCTGACAAGGTAAGACTGCAGCATGTCAAATTGTCATTAATTTGTCTTCTTAGGTTGGAAGAAAACCTATCCAGTAAAGTGAGATGAACTAAGGAAGTTCCCCAGTAGACTTGCTTCAACCAGAATCTAAGACAACAAAGGTTTAATCAAGCCCCCAAAGAAATGCAGTCATGTTAGGACAATGGAAGTTGAATAAGGAACTCATAGTAAGATTTTAAAGAATTTGGATTGGATTGCTTCTAAACTAGGAGACTCCTTATGAATACACAACTAAGCACCATATAGCATCGAACCCAAAACTTTGGCTTTAAATAGTTTAATAGCTTCTGGAACATAACTGTCACCAAATTGACATGCCAATTTAGCTCTTTATGCTTCTCACTTATTTCTTTTTATGGATCTCATCAACTTTTCCAGCTTCAAGTTTCTTAGTCTTTCCTTTCCTTCAACATGTTCACTCTTCCTTCACATTTTTTTTTTTGGTGATTCAATTCTTTTTCATTTTGTTTAAACAATCAAACCAGCAGGTGACTCATGCTGGCCATTCACTGTCATATTTGATCCATCATGAGTCATACTTAATTCTATCTCTTCTGTTTCACCATATACACTTCTTAAGCATCCTTCATCCAACTTGTTTTTATATTTTTCCTGACATACCCAACTGTCACTTCCACATAGCAAAGATGGCAGAAGCACTCTCTTATACCAAGCCATTTTTATTCTTACAACAAACATTAATTCATCACAACAGATTACATACTACCACCACCTGTCTATCAGCATTTGCAGATCTTAACTTTTCTCCATTTTCCCAGCTTAAGTAAACATTCTACCAAGGTACATAAATTCATCTATTTGGTTTCATTTTACCACTATATATCTCACAGTTATTATTCCATCTTAAAATGCCTCCAGTTGTACCATCTACACTTGCAGCCTTACCATTTTTCCACATATTTTTTGCATTTATATTTTTTAGTTCATATTTTTATTGGACTCTAATTTTGAATGCATTTATTTAATTCTATACTCCAGTATCACTGTAACTCCTATTCAGATCTAGAAAAACTCCTCCTAGCATTCCCTCACTTCAGTTTCATCTCAAACCATTTCATCACTTTTATCCTTTCACTCTGCAGAAAGTGCCTTCTTTACCCATTTCTATCAAAATTTAACTGCATTTTCTCACCTCTTTTATCCATTCTTTGTTCTCTTACTATATTCTGTGCGACTGTCTTCTTCTCTCTACTCACTTTATACAGTATCTTTTTTCTCTATATTTTTGCACCATTCTGCACTATGTATTTTGCTCATTCACAGCCTCTTTCACTTCATTATTTTGCTAGCATTATTATACATCTCAGCACTGCAACACATGTGTGTGCATACACACACACAACACAAAATTGATATTTCTATCTTTCTCTCTGTTTCCCATATTCAGACTAATTATATGAATATATCCAGTGACTACTTACTGTCTCTATTTGTGTGTTCATTTATGTTTCTGGGAGTGTTTATGTTTATCTGTTTTCTTATATGAAAAGTGGTATATGGACAGCTTTTTTGGATCTTATTTCACCATGACTTCTTCTCCAGTTATCTCTCATTCTTCTGTAAGAATATATGTCATGTAGATTCTGCATCCAACCTGTAATTCATAACCTTATCTGCAACACAGTGGTATATTTGAGGTCTGTAAAATGTATTTTGTTTCAGCTGAATGCTGTAAGATAGAATGAATATAGGTAAAAAAGGTGTCACTGTGAAGTAATTAACAGTTTTCTCTACTGAAAAGAGAGTCTTATGACGCCCACTGACTCCTGTGATTGCTTATTGATCAGGGAGTTATGATACTGAGACAAGCCATTGTTATGGTTCAGTTATCAGAGTAGTACGTTGTCAAATAATGTGACCTTTTGACATGGGATCAAACTGAGAATAAAGCAGAAATTGTATGCAGTGGTAACTCCAGCAACCGGAGTCAAAGAAAGCTAGAGGGATTCTTGTCCTTGCCAGTGCTATGTATTTGCTGCCAGCAGAATATTTCATCTGTGTTTTAAATCTCTGAAATAAATGTGTAATAAAATAGAATTCTGACATACTGCTAGTAAAATAACGTTAACATCTAATTTTGTGAAACTGTGGCCCAAACAGAAAAGCATTTGCTCTCGACTGGGACAGATGATCCAGACTTTTTTTTTTTAAAAAAAAAGCTGCACTCATAACAACAGTGAAAAAACCTTCCTATAGTCTCCTATAACTTTATTTACAACCAGAAGTTTTAAAAAGTAAAATAAAATTTAGTAACAGTAATGGAATTATCTCAAAATAATTAGAAAGAATGAGAAAACCAAACTTTGAACCTATACTTTTATCTGTATGTATAAATACAGTTTTGGGTAAGAGTCCTGCCTGCTGGACTCTTTTCAGAATCCATGAGGAGAGATAAAAAATCTGGGACAATATCCTTTTCAAAGGGACCATCCACTGAATAACTAAATAGCTATTCTCCACAACAGATACAATATGCCAATTCTTATGTACTACATTTATAGTGCATGCATTAATCTTCATGTATGTAATAGTTCCTGCAGTTGTTTCACTTCAGAGACATCTGCCTGGTGCTAACATTACTTTTTCATACCAAAGACATTTTTATTAGGTCCGTGTGAAGCAACATAGATTCCTTAGTGAAGTGCAGAGGTTTTTACCTCAACAAAACAATTTGACCTTGAACTACTTTGGGCCAGTGCTGCAAGAGAAGGTTCTTCTCATCCTTCTCCTCTAGTACTGATTGAAGTGTTTTCAGGCTGGGTGGCTCTGAAGTTGTACTCAGACTGGAAATGACATGGTCATTTGCTCTTAGAAGTGAAGAGATAATATTTCTTCATGAAGCAACTTTGAGGAATCGCTTCCTTAGAAGCTTCATTGAAGTGAAGTACATCATAATTTGCATACTCATATTTTTATTAATCTGGGTTTTAAAAAAAATCTTAAAGGTCCTTTTACCCATGCTCTTACTTATTAAATTTTTAAATACCTCTAGAGTTTTGCTCATTTCTTAATATATGATATCTATATATCTATGAGGAGCACTATCAAAATATGTGTCTCCTTCCCACATCCAGAAGGCCACTATATTCCCTTGTCACAATTTTCTATCAGGAAGCTGTCTATACTTGTGCCACGTATGAAGGTGGGAATGGATCTCAGAGTTATGACAGATGAATGGTGTAGCCATATTAATTAAATGAGATAAAATGTTTTCTAGTGGAGAATGCTATTTTGATGAAATTTCATCTACAAAAAGAACTAACAAGGTTTTTTTTTTCATTTCATTCCTTTTACCTAGGCAAGTTAGAGTCACATTTTTCCCTGTAAAATAATAAACACTGCTAATACTATGTACAAATGACCAATGCCCAGAACTACATCTTTTCATCTCTCATTAGTTCTTGCTTTCACTAAGATTAAAGTCTAAGATTTTTTTTTAAAAAGGACAACGTTGGCTGTTTTTCTGCACATATTTAAGCAGATAATTGATGCTTATTTATGTGTTATATTCTGCAGGGTAGATCTGCACTGAACAGAGGTTGAACTGGGAGACTTTAAAGATCCATTTTGACACTATATATGTACAGTAGTAAAATATATATCAATAGTTATTCTACTATAAGTCCTTCTTACAAAACAGCTTTTCTCTGTGTTACCTTTTATTGTAAGGCATATAGTTTGAACGTGGGGTTGATTATTTATACATTAATTGCATCTGCCTAGGATGTAATAAAATAATGTACAGAACAATTAAAGCAACAAAATAAAATACAAAGATGAACAGAAAAACAACAGAGTTTAAATTTTATTTAATTTGCATGTATTTTATTTATCCTTTAAAACTATTAATGTTTTAAAAGTAAATACATCTAGTAGTATTTCTATACTTGCAATGATTGGAAGAATGTTTTTATAACCATAAAGTTTTTACTGATTTTTGTATTTGAAATTGCTAACATTTACTTGAAAGTAACTTTATCCATAATCATCCAATCTATACACTATATTTCTTTAGGATATATAAATGTTTCAAGAGAGCCAGTTTGTTGTAGTGGTTAAGGCATCAGGCTAGAAACTGGGAGTCTGTGAGTTCTAGTGCCAGCTAGGCACAAAGCTGGGTGACCTTGGGCCAGTCCCTCTTTCTCTCAGCCCTAGGAAGCAGGCAATGGCAAACCACTTCTGAAATCTTGCCAAGAAAACTGTAGGGACTTGTCCAGGCATTTGCCAGGAATCAACATTGACTTGAAGGTGCACACACACATAAATGTTGCAAGGTAACAATCACTGTTCACTGTTCATAAAATAGCATCCAGTGTAAAAGTAATAAATACTGTATATGCTAAATTTTAAATTGCCCTACTTAGAGGAGCTTTGTTAAATCCACTAGTATGAGCATAATATAGCATGTTGTACTTATATTTCATCACAATACTCTTAATAATATGGTTTAATTATGCTTGTAGTTTATAGCAGAAGAACAATGATTGGATAGTGTTTGGAGTCATTCTGAAATTTGGAAAATGCCCAGGAAAGCATATTAATTCTTGAGAGCTTGCCAATTTTATTTCTCTCTTTCTCTTTTCTCTGCCTTTTTTATTGTTTTTAAAGTACTGTGTATTTGCTTGTTTTTACTTTTGTTCTGTATATTGCTGACCACTACTGTTATTGTGGTTAAAGTTGTCAGTCAGCAGAGTTCAAAATGAAATCTATATAGGCCTCTGCAGGTGCTTTCAAAATTTAGTTTCTGTCATGTTAGTGCAAATTCCTGACTTCAGGGAGCGATGACTTGAATGGTGGCATTTCAGCTATAATCTCTGCTTGCTGACTGCTGCTATAAGAATAAAAATTTGAGCCATAAGATTTAATGAAATCCCTCCAGATTAAGCACTCACTGTGCTGAAAAAAATGTTATCAAGCTTCTTTCTGTACTAGTTAGCATAAAGGTTGATTTCTCAGTAAGAGAGTGTCTAAGAGAGACAACTCTGAGTCCATCAATAATTCACATTTTTGTTACCTGGTATTTGGGATTCTGTTGCCATGGCAATCCATCTGTGCCTGAACGGATAGTATTTTAAATGGAGACTGTGATGGGATCCACATTGTGTGTTTTAAACTCTGTATGCTAATCTATAGATCTCTGCTGTAACTTCTTTCGGTTGTGGTAAATCATTGCTCATTTTTACAAAGTACTTTATAGCTTCTGGAAATAATTAAGTATAAAAATTAAAAAGTTAAAATTACAGAGACACAAAGGTTTTTTTTAAGTGTACTGTGTAAAGTTGTTAACCATCACATGCAGTTTAACATTGCTTTAACATTTTTCTGGGAGATTAAAAAGGAACAGAGATTATGGTAGGAACTTGATTTACTCAGAAATAATCCTGCTACTTAGGTGCATGCATTTTGAATTATGAACCAAGACTGCTGTCTAGTTTACATATGTAGGGCCTTCCTTAGACTTTTGCTGCCTAAAGGAAAGAATACTTTATGATTTTCTTCTTTCATATTAGTACCAGCACTTAAAAGATAATGTTGATACACCACACAACTCTGTTCCTGTCTTTGTATACACCTGTACTATGCATTTGTAGTTGTCACTGTATAGCAACTTCAGGCAGATGGAGAGTTCATTGGTAATTTCCACAGTTTGTCATCTAAGGGCCATTTCAGAGTTTATGAGCCAAAGAGCCAGGACCATTTATCTTTGTAACTCTTCCTAAAAGAAACATATCAGAGTTAAATGAAGACAGTATGTGTTAGTAGTCCAACTATCAATTTAAGGAGGAAGTAATTACAGCCTCTCCATTTCTTGGTATATAGAGAACTATTTGCAGTATGTTCTTTTAAGATAAACAATGAAGTTCCTCTATTTTACATTTGCTATGTAACATCTTATTCTTAAGCATATAATAAACCAAAAGAGCACAGAAAATCTTGACAGGATTTATTTAATTTATATACCAGTTCTATTTATTGGAAAAATATGTTTATTACAGTTTCTAAATATAGCAGTTCATTTAATTCAAGCATACTACTTTGCTGAGCATTTTGAATTTTTCCAAGTTTTCCTTTTAGGCCTAGGATCATACAGCTGGAAGGGATTATTTATGAATCCAAGGCTGTTTGCTTCTATAGTGAGTAGTGGAGATATGGTACACACTATAAGAAGAATGTACAGGTAGTCCTTCACTTATGACCACAGTTGGGACTGGAACTTCCATTGCTAAGCAATGCGGTCATTAGGTGAAACATCACGTGACCACATCACTAGCAATGGCAATCCCAGCAGTCCTGGTTGCCATTGTTAAGTGAATGCCCTGGTCATTAGCTAAGGCAACTTCCTGCTGGCTTCCCACAATCAAGTCAGTGAGGAAGCCAGTAGGACATTGCAAGCCCCAGGCACTGCCACGTGGGGGAGGGAGTGAGGGTGCATCGGGGTGTCGTGCGGTCGAGTGTGCAAGGGCCTCAGAACCGCAGAACTTGGATTTTCAGTCCCAAAGTCAAGAAGCTTCTGAAGCCTCTCCACCCGGGGGCTGAAAATCCTCCGTGGCTGAAAATCCTGCTTGGATTTCGGCACAGAGGTTTTTTACCCAGCCCCCAGAGATTTCAGCACAGACCTTTTTCAGCCAGCGCCCAGAGATGAGAGGGAGTTCTCTCAGCAGGTGGCAGTGGCTTGTGACCTTCCCTGCCAGCTTCCCATTTACTTTCTAGGGAAGCCAGCAGGGAAGTTTGCAAATGGCAATCCCATGATCGTGGGGCCCTTGGTAACTGGTTGTAAGTGTGAACTGATTGTCAACGGCCCAGATCACGATCACATGACTGGGGGTGCTGCAAAGGCCATAATTTTGGGCACGGGTCATAAATTTGAATGGTCACTGAACAAATGGTCGTAGGTCAAGGACTACCCATATGGCCTCATATTAGGAATTCACATACACCATACAATTTTATTCTCTAAATATTGTGTGCAGATGATGCATATATGTAGATACATTCTGCAAAATCCTAAACATGTCATTCCATTTGTTCTTCCCCATGTAACTCAGTATATAATGCCATTTTTTTTTCCTTTTCCTCTGCTGTTGACTAATTCTTTCATTCTATTTGTCTTCAGGCTTCACCAAAATCAAATCTCAGTGAAACCACTCATCCCAGCCCATAGAAACTTACAAGTAAATTAAACATATGATGCACATTATGTACATGATTGCTCCAGAGTCTTGAAGGAATCCTTTCCAATTATAAAAATATACTGAATGTGTTGTGATGTGATATTATAAAAGGCAGTCAATCATAGCTAAAATCATTTTATTCTATTGGTATTTCTCATGAAAACAAAGTTTTTTAAAAAAATCTTGTCTCCTCTGAAACATTATTGAAATGAATTCAGGATCTTGTAGTTGACAGATGTTGCAATAACAGTTTAGGAAATACAGTTGTCATTACAAGATTTCACCCTGTGCAGTGGGCTCATAGGAAACATAGTCATAGATGGCTGATTTAACGTTCCAGTACATTATATAAAATATTATTTGTTTAAATATAAGAAAGCGGAAGCAAATAGACACTGTTTTTGCAAAATAATATCTTATAGTCCTTGTTTTTTTATGAGACAGCAATGGTTTCAGTTTTTTTAAAATTGGAGGGAAGAATGTTTTACTATTATGGGATGGGAAGGGGTGGTTTATTATTATGGGATCATATACATATATATATATATATATATATGCATATGAAATATTTTAAAACAAACAGATAAAATTAATACATCTTTCCTTCCTTTCATCTGTTTATGTAATTACATGACACATAGGTACATACAATTATGAGACTAATTAATGTTCAAGTATTTGTATTTATTATTCATTTGCAACTATCTTTATACTACCTTTCTATCAAAAAAAAAAAAATAGTGTTATTTTTAAAAAAATCATTCATATAAACATTATCCAGTAGTTCTTCTCACCTTTCAGGTTCCCCTGTCTTTGTCTTATCCTCAACATAGTTTTGCAAGGCCCAAACTTAAACGTTAAGAGCAAACCATTTAAGCCAGGTAATAGTATATCATGTAGTGACTGACTTTGCAATGGAAAAATTTGTAACCAGAAACATACTTTTATTTTGTCTTTCTAATATGGCTATGTAAGAAAAGCTGACTTAGTCCCCACTCCCATCTTTACCATATAGAAGTTAATTAATAACCATAACTCTTAAAAAACAACAATTGAGGTTTTTATATTTTGAGAAAACTTCTGTACAATCGTGTTGCAATAATAGGCAAAGATAGCATTATGAAAGAAACATTTTTTTTCTCACTGAAGATTATCTATACATCTCCATTGTGAAACTCTATGGAATTACCTATGCAGAAAAACTGTCCCTTGTACATAGACTAAAAATATTATCCTAACCACTGCATCTGAAAAGCAAAGCTGTGCTGAAGGTGACAATGTATCTATAATTTAAATCACCACAGTACTGTTGTGTCCAGCCAACAATACTTGTAGCAGATAGTGGCAGAATAGCACAACCTCTTATCATATGACAGAGAGAGGCAGTCTGTGTCCCGAGAGCTACATGTGGTCCTGGGATTGATTTCATGCAGACTTTGTGCAGGAGATCAGTTCAGACCAAGACCTCTCTACTCCTATTCTGCAGCCTTCTGCTTGAGAAAGAGAACAGAAAGAGAAGAGAAAATATCAGAAGAGAAAAAGAGGTGACAGAAGAGTAGAAACCTACCCTTCTCTAGCTGATGGTCTCTTCTTTCAGATCCTATCTTCTAATTACTTCTCTATGTTTATATATGCTCCAGACTGATTCTCTACAACTCCTGATAAAAAGTTACTTCATGGCCTTTTTTATTTTTATTTATTTATTTATCAAATTTATATAGCTGCCTACCTCACAAGAAGTGATTCTGGCAGTGTACGATAATCAGGCAAAACAATAAATATATAAAACAATCATTATAAATATAAAGCAATCATCATTTCATGGCCTTACTACAAGTCTAGGCACTCTATGGCCTTTCAGTTATAATTACTCATCCCTGAATATTGGCTGTGCTGGGTTTCTTCATTTATTGTATGCTGCCATTTTAGTTTGATTAGTTTAAATTGTTGAATCCATTTCCAAGAAGACTAGCTGCCCATCTCTATTTTTCCATTCCAAGAATGGTACGCATAGATGCTTTTATGGAATGGCCTAGCTTTATATTGTCTAATATAATCAATAACTTTCCCACGTTTTTGTCCTTACAGGAACGTGAATTTTGAGAAAAAGAAAAAGAAATCTTGATCCACATCATAAACAGTAAGTCTGTGTCAGTTTACTCTAAAACACAATACTTTGTTTCAATTTTCTGTCCAGTCTGGTTTTCATTTTTACTTCTTTATTTTTATGGTGTAAGAAATTAGTGTGTCATGCCATGCAATATCCATCCCCTCTTCAAACTCAATTTCATTTCACTAGAATGGATTTTTTTATTCATTTATCCTGTAATCCTCTTAGATAAGAGACTAAAATAATCCCTTCCGTGTGTCTGTGTGCCACCACATAGGGAAAGATTGGTATTTCTGCCTTCCTGACAAGGATACTTCAGTGCCTTACCAGTGATAGGAAGCAACCTAATTAAAAAGGGAATGGTAAATCTTTTCATGCATTTTACCTATTAAAGGGATTCTTAATTAATGTTTTTTTTCCTTTTGTACACTGTATGTATTTCTAAAAGTTCTAAAAATTTCTAAAAGTGTGGAGCACACATTTTCGTATCTCCAATACTTTAAAGTTTGGCTTGATATTTATCTTCAGGGGTGCTTTGAATCAGAAAGGCAGATAGAATATTGATAAGATATATTCCCTTTCTCACAGAGGTATAATTGTACTACAAGAAAGGTGCAGGCTACAAAGAATGGTCAGTCACATATGATCGGCCTCAGATAGGGACATTGTTTCCTTGCAAAGGGACACCCTGTAATATTGCTTCAGCATCATGCTTTTCTTAGAAACAGACCTCATGCAGAGTTGCACATCGTTCTGTGCTGTGGAAGTAATATATTGTTACAATATAACTTATAACAATATAGGTTATATTGGGGTTTTTTTTCACATTTTTAAGTATGGTTAGATGCCCAGTCATGTATTTTGGATGAGCAGTCATAGAAATTGAATGAATAGATAGATAGATAGATAGATAGATAGATAGATAGATAGATAGATAGATAGATAGATAGATAGATAAAATATGCATGAATCTTACAATGGGAAGATGGTTGTATATCCTTGTTTAGTTTTTATCTCTATTTTATATCTCAAATCAGTTTAAACTTTTCTATCATTTGGTATAGTACACTAAATTCATATCAAAATCATCCAGCAAAATTAGTTTCATCCTCCCTCCATCTCTATCTTTCCTTCATTTTTAATCAATAACTGATACTATAAACTTTGAGGATACTTAACTAGCAGTACAGCATTGTGGTTTACTGTTTCCTCAAAATGAATTGCAAAACCACTTCTTTCTAGATCACAAATATGATGATCTCTCTTGATACCTGAAATAGCAGGTAACTTTCTTAGATTCACAACATAGGTTTGTGGGGGCGGAGGTGATGATGATATATATTCAACAGTTATTCCTTCAAACTATTTAATTACTTGGGACTATTTCATTGCTTTATAAAGCTCTATCACAGCAAACCTTTGAAAGCAGCAGATAGAAGAGAAATATTAACTTGGGATTGTAGGGTAGTAGAATGTCAGATGATACCACTTTGATGGCTGAAAGCGAAGAGGAACTGAGGAGCCTTATGATGAAGGTGAAAGAAGAAAGTGCAAAAGCTGGATTGCAGCTAAACCTCAAAAAAACCAAGATTATGGCAACCAGCTTGATTGATAACTGGCAAATAGAGGGAGAAAATGTAGAAGCAGTGAAAGACTTTGTATTCCTAGGTGCAAAGATTACTGCAGATGCTGACTGCAGTCAGGAAATCAGAAGACGCTTAATCCTTGGGAGAAGAGCAATGACAAATCTCGATAAAATAGTTAAGAGCAGAGACATCACACTGACAACAAAGGCCCGCATAGTTAAAGCAATGGTGTTCCCCGTAGTAACATATGGCTGCAAGAGCTGGACCATACGGAAGGCTGAGAGAAGGAAGAGAGATGCTTTTGAATTGTGGTGTTGGAGGAAAATTCTGAGAGTGCCTTGGACTGCAAGAAGATCCAACCAGTCCATCCTCCAGGAAATAAAGCCAGACTGCTCACTTGAGGGAATGATATTAAAGGCAAAACTGAAATACTTTGGCCACATAATGAGAAGACAGGACATCCTGGAGAAGATGCTGATGCTAGGGAGAGTGGAAGGCAAAAAGAAGAGGGGCCAACCAAGGGCAATATGGATGGATGATATTCTAGAGGTGACAGATTTGTCCCTGGGGGAGCTGGGGGTGTTGACAACCAACAGGAAGCTCTGGCGTGGGCTGGTCCATGAAGTCACGAAGAGTCAGAAGTAACTAAACAAATAAACAACAACAAGAATGTCAGATACTTGAGTCAATACTCTGTTCACCCAGCAACATTAGCAATTTGAATTGATTCAATTCAAGTAGAAGCCACTGGAAAAATTCTTTGATACCAAACATTATGCCTACGTGAATCAGCCCTGGTTTGAGCCAGAGATTCAAGATTTGACTAGGAGGTTATTCAATTCCAGTTTTCATTATGAGATTCATAATGTAAACATATTGAAGCCATTTTGAGATTTGATTTGATAAAATATTCATCTACATGCTATAGTGGGAAAACATTTGATAAAATGGGATGAAGACAAAACAGATAGTAACATTAGATAATGTTAACTCTGTCAAGTTTCAGTTGGGTACCTTTAAGGATTATCCAACTTCAGTTTTGAAGTATGTTCCAGCTCTTTGAAGGCAGTGTTGTTAGAGCTAGGAAAAGACAGCATAACATTTTATCCCACAGATTTTATCTCTACAGAAATTGCACTGAACCCATACTGCAAGTGTTCTACCCCAACTCTAAAAACCCATATTAACAGTAACTTTTCTGTATTCTTTACTAAGGTGCTAGATGTGATATGATACTAGAGTGACAGTTGCCTTACTTTTGTGGATGGAGTTCTTTGCTGCCTCTGATCACTGGCTGTTATGTATGCTAAGAGAGTTGGCCTAGCTGCTTCTAAACTTCATTTCACCTGGAAAAAAATTCCCACCTTTCTTGCAAAGCTAACTTGTGTCAGGATTGTAGTTTACTGGAAAGTATTAGTTAGCAGAGGCAACAGAAGTAAGCTAGCATGATGAAATACAATGCCAGAAAGAAGCTAGCACAAAATCACATTCATAGCCTTGCCACCCCCTTTTTCTTAAAAGCAGTTCGGCCAGAGCCCTTAAATTTTAGTTTTGCACCCATTTCCACACTGTCAAACATTAAACCTTATCTAGTCATGCCAAGTTAAAAGTAAGGTTTGACCCAAGAGTGTATACTGAATTTGTTAACCCATTTTCAAAGTGCTGAAAACTGGAAAATTTCCAGTTATATTGGCATGACAAATACAGAAATACACAAGTGCAAGAAAGAGGAAAGGTGAGTGCTGATAACATGTATGAACACTTTGGCACCCAAAAAAGCTCTGACAGGCAAAAAGGCTGGCTAAATACCTAATGTCAGTGTCACAGCACCAGCATTTTTCATTTGTGGAAGTGAAGTGGCAGCATTGTATAGTTTCTATATCAATCCAGGAAACTAAAGAAAAAGCCATCAAGTAGGTGAATGTCTATAAAGTGCTTTGAAGTTATCTTCAGTTTGTGAGTCTGCTTCAGTGATTCTTTCAAAACTTCATCAAATTGAAGCACCCCTTTGAAACATTGCAAACATCTAGCGATATTGCCCTTATGCGATTTTGCTTCCTTTCCTTGTGGTGGAGTATTATAGCTGCCTTTCCCTAACAGACGTGTGTTGGCTGCAATGTTGAGAGTTGAATCCAACACACCTAAATATGCAAAATCTGTTTATTTTGCTTGTAAATAATAGAGCCCTGTTATATTGCCTGGATTGTGAATGGACATGCTAAAAAGACTGTAAGTGAGAAGCAGAAGTTAGAAATATAAAAGTAATAAAAGCCATATACATCCCAAGCAGCAGAGCCTTGCCACACCTTGTTCTCAGGTAAATATAGTCTCTTATTTAAAGTTTTCCATTGCTCTCCACTCTTGGGGAAGCCTTATTTCTGTTTGATGTTGTGAATTTACTTATAATCAAAAAGCATGGTCAAAATATTCCAATTAAAAATGGCCAAATATCACTTTCATACATGTCTATTGTATTTAATGAGAGCAAGGATAGGGAAGCCATTTTCAGTTTTTAAAACCCACTAATACAATGACAGAATAAGTATGTGGAAAGAGAAGGCACACACATACTGTAGCTCTGTAGCTTCAACACTGAAAGCAAACATGTGATGGAATTTTAATTAGCTTCATTCTACACTTTTAGTTTTTGGCTTTGATATTTTCAAAGATCAGAATCCTGCTGTATGGAGGAAGAGCAGCAATTTCAATATGTCTTTTGGAAAAGGTGTCTGAACATAGTTCTAATACAGTTAAGTGCTATCAAATTACATCTGCTAAAACAATTTGGATAATGATTCGATTGACAGCTATGATGCTTTATTATGGCTGTCTGACTAATGACACCTTCTTTATAATGCCCTATTTATGCATTATAAAGATAAATTCATGTAATTTAACAAATCAGGTTATTGTTCAGATCAGCAATCAGCTCATGAGAATACTGTGGAACAATGAACTGCGGTAATAATTTTAAAAAGCCCATTTCAACCAGTTGAAAACATTACTACTGGGGCAGTTTCAGTCTATTTGTTTAG
Source organism: Candoia aspera (assembly GCF_035149785.1). Taxonomy (NCBI): domain Eukaryota; kingdom Metazoa; phylum Chordata; class Lepidosauria; order Squamata; family Candoiidae; genus Candoia; species Candoia aspera. The sequence goes on along the minus strand of NC_086159.1, from coordinate 42,475,906 downwards.
AAAAAATTGAATTCCTTTCTGTTCTTTTCTTCTTTTTCCTTGCAAAGTTATACAATTACAGTAGGTTATTTCTTCACATTTTTCTTTGGAAAGCCTCAAGTTAATATTTCATATTTTTGTGCATATATTTTACAGAAAGAAAAATGTCTTGATTAATATATTTTAGTCCGGTTTTTGAGAATTCAGTTTCTTTTTCTGGAAAAAGCAAATAATATTATGCCTGTTAGTGTTCTAGCAAAATAAAATCATTTGTTCAATGCCTAAACCAACATCCTTTTCTTCCCAAAGTCTTATAAAAATTATCAAGGCTCATAAGGTATCTCTTATTATTTCATGGAACTTTGTACTGTATATACATACATGTACCCAGATATATGAGGGACGCGGTGGCGCTGCGGGTTAAACCGCTGAGCTGTCGATCGGAAGGTCGGCGGTTCGAAACCGCGCGGCGGGGTGAGCTCCCGTTGCTCGTCCCAGCTTCTGCACACCAAGCAGTTCGAAAACATGCAAATGTGAGTAGATTAATTGGTACCGCTTCGGCGGGAAGGTAACGGCGTTCCGTGAGTCATGCTGGCCACATGACCCGGAAGTGTCCTATGGACAACGCTGGCTCCAAGGCTTTGAAACGGAGATGAGCACCGCCCCCTAGAGTCGGACACGACTGGACTTTACGTCAAGGGAAACCTTTACCTTTACCTACCCAGATATATACACACACAAACACACATACATGCATACATACATGCACATGCACACACACACCTAATACATACACGCATATGCATACACACATCCATTCTGAAATTATGGCTTGGCAAATAACAGGCCTTGGGCTTAGAAGTGAAGTGGGTTTCAGCCTTGGTAGCACTTGGGCAGAAGCAACCAGGAATCTCATGGCTGGAGTTAAGCATTATTACATTTGTACTCTGCTGCAATCCAAAATACTAGATTGGGAAATTAAAAACATCCTGGAATAAGGTAATGGCAAATTACTTCCCAGTTCCATGGACATCTCTATGAAGTCACCAGAGATGAGCTCAACTCAGAAGAGACTATACCTTTAAAGCCCACCTGATCTTTACGCAACCTTTTTGTGGAAAACTTTGCTTTGCCAGATCAGCTTTGAAGTTGAAGTTTGCTTTACATTAAGTCATCCCAACTGCTGTTTCCTAGAAAAGAATTCAGCTCCTTGGTCTCATATATATTGAAGCCAGGTTTTAATTATGATGGCTGTGGCCTAAACATTTGATTACAAAAGTTTCCCACTATGTTCTTATTAGTTGGTTTTCTTACCTGCATTTCTTACAGGTAATATAACCTTATTATCTCAGTTCAGATTTTTCATTTATTTATTTTATGTTGCAGACACAGCAGCAGTATATTTTCAGATGGGAAGCCTAAGATATAGATTTACATTCTGCAGTACTTTGACATGTTCTAGTTATTCAACCTAACTTTGCAAAACAGTTCTGTCTGCTGGCTTCCCTGGGGGAAGTTGTTGCCATCTATCATTTTAGCACTTGATTGATTACTCACTATTATTGAATTTATCTTCTGATTCTTCTTAGCTTTTTTCCTTAGCTAATAAACAAATATATCACATTCAAAATGTCCCAAGAGTTGGATAATCCTTTATAGAATGATTGGTAATATTTTGTCATGAGTAATAGTATCATATGGGAAGGCTGTGGCTTTGATCTGGAAATAGATGTTGAGCATTTACAATAATGTTTCCTACAAATGATTTGTTTTTATATATTCATGTAAAAAATCTCTTGCAACAGCAGCATGTAGCTAATTTCTAACAGAACAGTGGTTTCTTTACCCCAAGGATCGTCACACAAATAGCACAATACATTGTTTCTACTTGTACAAAGCACATAAATCAAATAAAATATGAAACATACTTATCCTTCAAAACAAAATAACCACATAAGATCATACCTATATAGTCCAGCATTCAATTCTCACATTGGTCAGACAGATGTCTAGAGGAAATCCATAAACAGGACATGGATGGAATAGCATCTGGTTTTGAGAAGCATACTGTCTCCTGAATGGGAGGCATAATTGTCATGATTTTGTATCCACTGAATTTCTCTGTTACCAAGTAAGCACTGATCATAACTGATTACCAAATAAGCACTAATCACATCTGATGTCAGAGAACTGAAGAAACCTCCAGAAGTAGCTAGAACTCTATGTTTGAGAAATACCTTAAAAGCAAAGATTTTCAAAGAACCATTCCAAATATTCATGAAGTTAAATTTCCTAAGGAAGCTTTTTCACCAGTTACCTTCCTGAAATGGTTACATCTTTAGAAGCTCCACTCTATAGATCAGTTCTATGTGTGCAATCTTATCCCATATGTGCCTGAAGTTAGTAAAGAAAGTCCATCTCTTGATGCTAAAGCCTATAAAAAGACTTTTAGATTATGAGGATACTGTATGCAGAAATATGGAAATATGAACTTTGTGCTTGCTTTTGTTGAAATTATTCAGAAATTATAAGCAGGGTTTCCACTGATGGAACAGGATATTTTTGGGCCTTAAAAGACTTCTCTAGAAGGCTGGAAGAGCCTCCAGAAAAAGTCTGAAAAGTAACCTACCAGGCTACAAAGGATATAGGTGAAAATTTCTTTCCTTTTTCAGTTTTGGAAGTTGATACTGGATTCAGATCTTTTCTATGTATAGATAGAAACTTTCACTGATAGAAGGACATCTTTGAATTAAACCCATGTTTTCATATTTATAGCTTGAATATACTGAATTCTAGGGCAGGATAGAATGTCTCAGATGATGGCTAAACAATTCAGTGTAATGCTTATTAAGCTAATTTATTTTATTTTTTTAAAAGCTTGTTTAGCATTTTCCCAACTGTAAAATTAATTTTACAAATTTGAAATTTCGTTTCCATGTACAAGCATCACAAAATCTTGATTGAAAATTCTTTGCTCATTTGAAAATAATTTTAAAAACAAAGATGGGTGCAAGAATGTAATTTAGAAAAAAACAGTATACTTTTCCTTGACCAAGTTAACAAGAATGTCAGTTGCTAATTCATATTTTTGTTCTACCCCATGACTCCCTACTATATCAATAATCCTTGAGGAACTATCGGACCTCCAGTATTAATTAAAAGCTTATTGCTGATGTTGTTTAAAAGAAATTAGGGACCATAGAAATAAATATAAATGGCCTCTTTCTCAGGAATAGCCTTCTATTCCATTTACACTAAATCCCTGTTGACATCCACTTGGGATTAATCACACAGATATGGGGAAGGCAGACATGTTGATGAGATGGCTGCTTTGCTCCTCTGTTGCTTGCTAATGCTGGATTTCATTACATATGCAGGAGCTGATTGGATCCATTGGTTTCCATTTGCTACTTGACCCTTTGTACCACACTTATATAGAAAACAGCTTAGCATTGACCAAATGAAGCCTCCTTTGCATGCAGTAACAGCACATTTGTGTTTTCCCCTTTAGTGCTGATTGTGTAATTGCAAATATTAGAGAACTGAACTTTGTCAAAATTATCTGGCTATGCCACACATTACCTCAGATCTGTTTGAAGAGTTTCTGTGTGCAGCTGATTAGACACTCTAATGAGAGTGCCATAAAACCCTGTGTATTGCGATTCTTTCTTTTCTTCTGGAACATTATGTCTTCAGTTGTCAAACAGCTATTAAAACTAGAGCCTAAATGCTCAACTGGAAAAAAAAAAGCAATTGCAAATGACTCATTCTTAGTATTTAGATGAGGAAGGAGTGTATGTTTCTGAAGACTAAAGCCCCAGATCCAGAGACTTTTACAGGCCACTACAGACCTGCTGAGCAGATGACACTGCTGGTTCTGTTCGGATGATATGGTCACCTGCTGGGAAAGGAAGTGAGAAGAGGTAATCTCTTTTTTACACTCCAACACACAGAAGTTAGACAAAGTAATGCTATTTCATAATGTGCACATGTCATACTTCACGATAATCCTGAATTTAATCCGGGAGAGGAGGATAGGGACATATCATTGTATAAGCAGGGCTCTTTCCAGATTAAAGTGCAGTGAAATTCTTTGTCTGGGTTTGTGCATTCTTTAATCCTCTCCTTTAAAAAAAAACAAAAAACCTCCTGCTTTTACTCATGAGGAACAGCTGAATTCTATTCATATTATTTATTCACAACTAACATAATGATTTTCTTTCTTGTGATCAATTACAATTCCAACTCTGTACATACTCAAAGACATTGTAGTTTATTAGGACTCTAATGTTCAAATCAGAGATTCTAAAACTGAGCTCCATAGCTATCACACTTTTCAGAAGACATTACTGTATTTTATCTGTATTTTATCAAATGACTCATGGGTTCTCAAACAAAATAAACCAGAATTCATTTTTTTATCCTTAGCTTTAAAGTTTCAACATAATCACTCTTCTGCCATACAGATAATTCCTTATTACTAATTAATTTGTTACATAACTGTTATATTCTACCTTGCATGGCCTGTATGTAGCATAAAATCAAATCTTGCTTCCTAATTGATAAATGTTTTTATTCTAATCCCAAATGTTGTACCTGAGGTGACCATCTTGCTCTAGCCTACTGCTAAAGGCAACTTGGGATTTGGAACTGGGCTATATATCACTCTTCACTGTAAGTTCTAACTATTTTTTTATGTACTGTGCTTATAATTCTGTTGACTCTATTAACAATGTTAACAGAATTTCAGCTGCTGCAATTTCTATTCTTATGTAATGTAATCATTCTCAAGCATAATAGCATAATGTAATTCCTAAACTTATACTATCATAAAACAGCTACATATCAACATGTACTTATTTTTCTAAATATATAATTCACAAAAGTCTACACATAAAAACACCTACTGGGGAGGGCTGCTTACAAGCCACCCTTGTCTGTACCTGCCAAAGCACTTGGCAGTCTCAAGGAGGCCAGGTCCCTGTAGGAAAAGAGCACTTAGGCCCCACCCTATCCCCAATTAATGGATCAAACAGACCACTAAAAGCTGGAAACCAGTCCAAGAAAGACTACCAGGGACCTTCACGCTGACCAATACAGGCTGGGAGACCCAGGGCAGCCAAATGTAGCAGGAGGCTGCATGTGTCCAGCTATCAGTCCTGTTGTCCTGTTGTCCACTGTGCCAGCTTTCCACCACCAACTGCAATCTTGGGAACCGAACAACTTAAGAATGGCAAAATAAAAACACTTTAAAACTGAATTTGACTAATTTAATGGGTTCACACTCGTTTTTTTTTTCCTCCCATTTTTTTCCTCCATTTCCTTGCTTTATTGCTATAAATTTATGAAGGATTCTGGAGTCATCTAAAGTTTTCATGCCATTTTCTGACATTAGGACTAGCCTAACAAAGTTAGTGATTTTAGAATTTTCTTATGGCCAACATAACTACTTCTTGAGTTTGGTATAAATATGCCAACTTTGTCTTTCTGAAAATCCTCTTTCCACTGGCTCACACTGATGCTTCAGTGAGGATTCAGACCAGACAGAACCCAAATGTCCTTCCCACACTCTCATGTATCCTTTATAAAGCTGACTTTATATTATCTTCCTAAAAATTCACTATGAGTTATTGATAATTAGCCATCGAAAGATAGAATTTTTTGAGATAATGCACTTCAAGAACAGCTCTCCAAGCAGCAGAGACAGAAAAAGGAGACAAAGCCTGGAGAAATACAATTTCTCTTTTAATGCAGATGTCATTAGTGGAAAAGGCCAAGAAATGGAATATACAAGATATAACCTGCCATCAAAAGGATTGTAAAGTGGAGCAGGCTTTGAAGTTTTCCATTAGGCATCAACTACTATGATTTAGTTTTTCTAAGAAAATTGAATCTCTACCCTCAACTCAGAAAGGTCTGTCATACAGTATATATGTGTTCTACTCATGCTAAGAGTTGGGAAGAGACAGAGCACAGTCCCAAACAAACTGATTAGACTTTTTGGGTCCCTATAACAACAACAAGTTTTGTGTATATAGATGCTTTCCTGTTACATGGAGTGTTTGATTTTAGAAACTTCTATGTCATGACTATTTAAGTTGTTTGTATGTACTGTACATACACATGCAAGTGCATACATTAACTCAAATCAAACACTGCTTCTGAATCTTTTGGGTTGGTGAGCATATCTGCAATTTTGAGATTACATTTTAGGCTTTCTTATGAAAATTACTATCATGGAGGGTTATCTCCAAAAGGTAGCGAAGGTGGTGGCAACTAGTCAAAATATCCAGTTTCAAGAGTCAAACATGAAATTGCGCCTTGATTTTCCTTCCAATTCCACTTGTCACTCTCTCTTTGAGCAAGGGGACCCATATTTTAACAAATACTAGGTTGCATCCATCCACCATTCCAATTTTATCACAGTGCCCTAAAAATGAAATCAAAATAATCTGATTCTGTTTGTATATTAATGGAACTTGCTTCTAATCTAAGTGGACATGCATTGGATTGAACTGTAAATAGTGCATGTTTTCATTGCATCTTTGTAATCCACTCTGAGTTATTTAAAGGAGTGGGTGGCATTGAAATCATATAAGTAAGTAAAGCTACCTCTAAATTACCAGGATGCACAACCATATTTATGTGCTAGTCTTCCACTGAATCCATGTTTTCTTCTGAATTAGCAATTGGATTTCTTGAACTATTTTTGTTTTGAAAGGTTTCTTTTTCAGTAAACTGCAGCACAATGAAGTAAGATAGGCTGTCCTTAATAACACTGAGTGCCTCTCAAGATTTTTCAGGCGAGATCATTAATCCATGTATCTTCTGGTTTTCTAACATGTCAAATGAAAATAAAAAGAAATAATGTTTCTACTTTTTAGCTACATTAAGGCTGTATTCTTTTATTTCAGATAAATGACATTAGAAATGGCAAGCTATGACCTTTCTGACATGTTGCGATATTTGTTTTTGTATAGCCCTATGAGTTTAAAAAAAAATCAACCCAGCTGTTCCTTTACAGTTTGTTCTTATGATTGTTCCAGCACTTTGGCAACAATTTTCTCTCTAATGTATTTTCAGCTAATGGTATATTGGTGCTTGCCAGCTCCATGGAGATGGTATTGATTAGAGTCCATCCTCTGGCATTTTACTTTAACTTCAAAGGGTTCACAACATTAGTTCCTGAGCAAAGACAGTAAGAAGAGAAATGGGATTGCATATTTCTTGTTATTTCACACCATATGGTTCCCAGTATGCATTGTTGATAGAACTTTGCAAAGGTTATCTTTACAACCGGAATGGCCAGAAACATCACGGTTCAGGATTCATGGCAAAAAAAAAAAAAGCTAATGCTACTGTGGTGTTAACGGCTGAGAGACTAGTAAATGAATAAGGAAGTACTTCACTAGGTAGCCTTCTGCCATTTATCTGCAGTTTGGTGGATAATACGGAACTGTGAACAGATATTTAAAGCACAATACAAAGTGCTACTATCTGCAGTAGATCTAGAAGTTCCAACTGAATTTTTTGCCTAGTCAGAGACTACCTACTGGATCCACCACAATGTTATAATCACATATTTTCATTTGACCTCATGATAAAATATGGAGTACTTGCTTCTACTTTTTCTTAAACTCAAAACCCTTCATTGCAAATACATTGAAATTACTTCTCAGTACAACTTTTGGATCTTATTCCACCCCAGCAGCTGTCAAATACAGTACATATTAATATTTGATCAAGTCACTTAAATCAGTGTTTCTCGACCTCGGCAACTCTAAGATGTATGGATTTCAACTCCCAGAATTCCTCATGCTGGCTGGGGAATTCTGGGAGTTGGAGCCCACCCACCTTAAAGTTGCCAAGGTTGAGAAGCGTTGACTTAAATTACTATGGTATCCTTTTAGAAAATTTTCCTGTAAGTCAGAGTGGGTCAAAATTTATATTGAGGACAGCTACTATAGCATTACTTCTCCATGCAGATTTTTCATTTATATTCTTCATTATAATTCTTAACAATTCACAGTTACTTTATTAAATTAACATTTCTATCAGGCAATTCTGCCTCAATATGACCCTTTTAATAGAAAAAGCAAATATATTTAAAAAAATCAGCTATCTCATAGATAATACATTATATATAAGTCTGTGAAGAGAACAAAATGAGATCCAGAGATATATTCTTTACACTTTCTACAGCCAAAATAGGTATTTTACATGTTCCCTTATATTGCAGCTAACAAATTTGCCCTTTTCATTCAGTGCACTGATGGTAGACTGTATGGATCAAAGTCTGTATGCATATAACTGATGACAATCTTTGATGGAAACACATGTCTGAGATGTCAGAATATTTACTGTAGATTGCCATTCCTCACCAGATCGCAGGGGGCATTAAGGCCGAAAAGGCAGCTGGATGTGGGATCCAGACTGCCAAAATTCTTTCTGGATCAAAGAGAGATCTTGAGATTACCCATATGTATTCTGGACAGCAGAAACCAATGTTTTTGCAGCCGCTTGCAATCAGCTGGGAATCGCGGGTTCCACCATGCTCTGAGCCATTAATGCAGCCATATAAGGACTTAAGGTTTGACCAAACCTCATCTTTTTAATCACTTTGGAGTTTTATTTTTTTTTAATTCTTTCTTTAAGATTGAAAAACTTTCAGAACTGCAAGTTTACCATTTGCCAGATGAAATTCTCTTCAATCCGTTTAAAAGGAAAGGAAATTACCTATTTCCAGCTTTGTAAGATCCTTATTTTTTGCAATATACAGCAAAAGGATGATCATAATGTTGCTTTTTGGAAAGTTTTTAAGTGCTAAGGGCTCGGATGAAATTGATTTACAGAAAGACTTTGATCTTAATTAGAAAGATCCTCTCGTGTGGGAATTTCTCTTGCTTACTTTCCAAGCTGATATAAAGACCTTGAAAGTTGATCATTAGAGGGCACCAGATGGCTACTTTAAAGGAAATGTTTTTCAAGCTGGCTCAGAAACTGCTTGGGCTATTTAACCCTATACTGGAACCAAAAGATGTTACAAGTGCCTTTGAAGATAACCAAAAAGGACTTTGAGGTGGACTTAAATATTATAATCTATAAGAAAGGGATGGAAATATTAGATTTACAAATGGAATTGAGTGATAATTTAGAATTTAAAAAGATATACAAATAATATAGTAAAAGTGTGCTGTGGACTACCCTTTTAAATTGGAATATAAGAGATCTACTAGAGTTACTACATGGATTTGGATAAAAGTGACAAGCACTTTGAGAGAAAAGACAAGGATACCAAAAGAAAGCAGAAATTAGAACTTTATTTATGGGACTTAAGGATTGTTGAGAGGAAGAAGGAAAAAAATATAAAATTGGTTAATTTGATTATAGTTAAAAAATGAGTAGTTATTTCTGGTGAGGCTTAATGGTTATCTGGACTGGTTAGGGTTTGTTTTGTTTTGTTTTTTATTACTTAAATAAGGGGTTACTATTTCTGGTAATATTTAATAGTCTTTAATTTTGGGGAATGCTTAATGGCTAATTAGGCTTAGATTTTGATACTAACCAGAGGGATTAGGGGCATTTTGATTAAATGGTATACATATGTTGTTAAGTATTTTTGTTAATTTGTACTGGACCTTTGCTGATTAATAAGGAGAGATGAAGATTTAGATACAACTTTATAGAAAATGGGTTGAGGTATGGAATGAAGATGCATTTGGTTGTATTTCAAGAGACAGTAATAAGTTGTTAATGTTGAATATACTTGTTGAAGATGAAGGGGGAAATTTCTTCTTTCCTTTTTAAATTTCTTTCTGGGGGGGGTCCTACAATTTTTAAATATATTTTAATGCATTTTTCTATTAGGTTTTTGTATTAGTTTTATCTGTTTAATATAATTCTTAATAAAATTATTTAAAAAATAATATTTAGATTGCCAGTCCTTGTGCCAAAAATACAACTGTGTGGCAAGTGGCATCACTACCACAGCCAGATTGAAGTCCTATTTATATTACCTGATGTTACACTTGAAGACATAATTTTCCACACAACTATATATGCTACTTTTAGCCTAGATATGAAAATTGTTGTGAATTCTTTTTTCACATGTTGTATTTTTTTAATATTTCATTATCCAATTTGCTTTTCAACTCAAAGTTCTCATAGTGGTGAATAATAGTGAATCCCTGAGAAAAGTTTTAAATACACCCCTCCTCCTGCACAAAAAAAAGAATAAATCAGCAACATTATCTTAGTGATGCACAGCCAAGTTACAAGCTAAACTAAATTCTGCCATATCTGGAGGTGTTCCCGTTTAAAAACAAAAGTTTTATTAGCTTATCCAGCTGGACATAGCTTTTTAGGACTCCAGGTGTACAGGATGCACAAGTAAGGTTTCAATGTGTTTTAGAAATAAAGGCACACAGAATTAGGCCATGGAGGAAAGTAAATCTGGGTGAGGAAAACAAGCTTTATCCTTTCTCTCCATTCCAGGCATACCTATTCCTTTCATGAATAAAGCTATCAACTTTAGGCTTTGTCTTTGTTCCAGTTGCAAACTCTAGCCAGAGACTGATACCTTATTTATTGTGTGCTCAAGTTTACTTCATGTTCAGAGACCTTATTCTACCACAGAGGAGGCAGCTGGGGACTATGAGCTGCATGTGAACCCCAACCACACTTATAATTCCCAAAGAAACACCGCGGCCTCCAGAATATCCCTGGAATTATCCAAAATTATCAGGCTTTTTTTCTGTTTGGACATGGTTAAGGGATGGTTGGATGTCTGAAGTTGGATGACTGAAGCACCCATTTTACCTCTTAATGTCATCCCCAAAAGGACAAAACATTTTGGCTGCACCCATTCTGACTATATCATTGTGTCACATATTCCACTGTGAACTGTAGAAGGCTGAAAACATTCAAGTGAGGCTTTAAGCTTTAACAAAATTGACTATGCCTGCCCAACAAGTCTGCCTATAACTGGAGTATAAATAATTATTAAGATTTTGTTTTTCCTCCTGAAGGTCAGATATTGTTATAACAAAAAGAAAACATGTGCTGCAGATCTTTCCTTTCCAGTCTGTAACCCTTGAAATGCTGCTCTAAGCAATCCAAGGGGTCTAATAACCATTGTGTCTATAATTTATAAGCCTGTAAGAAGAGTGATTAAGGAACTTAATGCAGATGGTATAAGATTCATTTGTCCCATTTCAGTCAAATCCCACCCTTCCATTTGAACCCTGTAAAGCAATTTTCAGTGAATCCCTTTAGGGCTGTTTGGAAAATCTTGTGGAATTGGGAGGTCACATGGGGAAAAGAAAAGGATAACATCAGTATATAAGCTGACTTCTGCTTATCACACCCAATTATTCTTTACTATTTTTAAAAAGAAAAAAAAAGAAAATTCATGGGCAAAAAAATTACTCCTTTTTTTCCAAGCCACTTTTTATTGTGAGTTGTTGTTTTTTAATTTCAAGTTATCAAGGAAGTTTACAGAATTAAAGACACAAATAATTACAGCAATACAGTATCAGTAATTTGGAAAGGAAAGCATTTGGAACAACTAATAAAATAGAACCATTAGAATTATTGTACATAACTGCACCCTTGAAAGTTATTTGTGCTTTCATAAATACTCATTTGAACATTCTAGCTTAAAAAAATATATTCTTTTAATGTCAACAAGAATTGTGAAAACATACTGGAAGATAAAATGTGCTAACAATAAAATAACTGCTTTTCACTGCCTGGATTAAGTAAAAAAAAGCTTCTTAATTAGACATAATATTTGCCAGTGCAATTAAAAGATGTGCAAGAATTTTGAACTGAAATTAATTAAAAACTGAGGGCCTACCTGCTACACAATATTGATTATTAATAAGGGAGAAATTCTGTGAATCTACAGATGCAGAATAGAACTGTGAGTCTCTCAGGACCAAACCAGAAGTGACACAGAGGCTATTCACAGTAGCAGTATAGAGCATCATCCAGCCATTATTGTGGTGATACAAAGTCAAACTAGCAAGATATCACCAAAGTGATAGCTGGATAATGTTTTAAATTGCAATTTCAAGTCATCTAAATAATTCTTGCATTTTTTAATTATAAAAATTTTATAGGTTTAATATACAAAAACTGAAGAAGAAAAAAAAGAAAAAATAGAAAAATGCAAAATCAAAAGTATTTATATTACATATAGCAAATCAATCAGCCTAATATTTAAACACATCATTAACTCTTGATAAAGGAATTAACATTGATCTGTTTTTTTCTTACATTGATAGAGAACCAGCTCATAAACAGCAAGTAAACACATTTCAGTGATTCAAGATTGTAAATCTGTCTTTCCAACACTGAAGAATAATATTTTCTGCTACGCCCATGTTCAATACAATTCTTATAAGTTCCACATTTTTATATAATTTAAAAATACATTCACATCAGCAGGATCTTTACCTGCCTTTGAAATCACATGTATATAGCATTTAATAAAAGAGGTTTAGGTAACCCTTCTTTTAAGGCTATAATTATACATCTCTATTAATACTGGAGCAAAGAGCTCAGAGTGTTTTGTAGCAATCAGTAGGGTAACCATCCAGACTAGGATGAATTTGCCCTCTGTTATATTAGTATTGGTATCTCAGTATTATTATAACTGAGATTATTATTTTTTTTAAATGTTGATTATGATTAAAATGTTGATTACATATTTATAGAACTGCAGTCATTTACAAAAGCACATTATAAGCAATTATCTAACATGAAAACTGGATTATGCAGAAATATATATAGTCCTTTGTTAAGATTCTTGTACTTGTCCATATGTAATTTCATCTTGAACAGTTTGCTCAATCCATTTCCTTTTAGTTGCTTTTCAAGTTTATATCCTGCACTCTTGGCTTCTAGGCCTGTTGTGGTTATGTGGTCACCATAAAAATAAACATTAATGTGATAGCCAAACTTACTTTTTCCTAAAGACAGCATTTTTAAGAAACTGATTATCCAAAAATATTTAGTAAATATATTATTATATTAATGTTTTTTATATTTGGGTCTTTTGGCCATAATAAACGTTGCATTGCATTACATTACATTTTCAAGTTTTTATTATATACCTATATTCAGCTTTTCTGGCACAGGGTGCACTGGGATTTGCTACATACAGTATCATTATCTCAATCCTTTATTATAAATGTACTCAATCACCAATTACAAAGTCATACAAAATGTAATAAAATATTGCAGGAATTGTATGTGAGTAGAAACTGGTAATTCTTAGGACTTCATATGGAATATGAATAATAAATAAATATTCAATATGAATATGGTTCATAACAGGAGATAAGTGAGACAAACAATATAATTTAGCAGGTAATTATATTGTGGCCCCAAACTGCTTAATGCAGAGGTAAGGGGCATCATTCAGACCTACCCCATCATCTATTAAAAATGGAATAAGAGTTACCTATATAGAAAGTTGTTGGAAGTAGGAAGGATCAAACTGTACAAAAAGGAAAGGCTTTTTATCTTTAAAATAAGAATAAGAAACAGATATTAATGGTTTTAGTTTCTGTTTTCTTATTCTAACATATATATTTGTGTGGAAATAATTCTCTTCTCACCCATATGGGTGGTATGTGTCTTCCTCAACCTCAGGTCCTCTACCAGAGGCCTGGGAGTTTGAGGGTTCTGAGCAGTATCTTGGGTGTTCCTAGCAATGCACTCTTCTGACAGAGAGCTCTGATGTTGTTCCTGGGATCTGTTGGAGCCACTCTCCCAGTTTGGGGGTCCCAGCCCCAAGTACCCCTACCACCACTGGGACCACTTTGGCCTTCACTTTCCACATCCTCTCTAGTTCCTCCTTCAGGCCCTGGTATGTACACAGGAGAAAGAGAGAGAGAGAAGAAGAGATGGTTTGTAATATAGATTTTCAAGTGCACAGTTTACTTTAAAATATATATATAGTGTAAGTTACTACAAAATATTATACAAAAATAAGTGAAAGACCAAAGACTTTCTGAATAACTGATATTAATGACTTGTTTAAATTTGTGAAGAAAGAATAGTTGAATAATTCTCAAAATTAAATGTGGGACTAAACCAAACATGAATATTATTTGTGATATGACTTTCCGTCATTTGGTATTTGTTCTGAACACTTACAGCCCCGTTTTCTATCAAATTAGACTTTGATTTGTGATCTGCAAAAGTCCAGCTAATTGCTGGACAGCTGGTTCCCCCACCCTCGATCTCCTTTCATTTATCTGAGTTTGACAAATATGACAGCCCTAATAGCAGAAATATGAATGAGGGTTTGGGTTTTATTTTTCCCCTGCTGATGGAAGATATCTATTTATTTGTTTATTTAAAATTATATAGATACCCTTCTTGCCAAAGCAAAGATTGCAAGTCCTAATGCAAAGAAATAAATCCCACTGAATAAAATGGGATGTTCTTCCAAACAGACATGATTATATTCTAAGTGATAAATGTGTATATTAACATACTACTAAGAACAAGGGAAAATCCCATAATCTAATAACATGTTACCACAAAATAAGCAGAATGTTATTGATTCTGAAGTGTAACAGAACTTGTCTTTACTAGTGTTAGACTGAGATCCAGAATTAGGCAATGTTCTTGAATGTGCATCCAAAGCTAACTTGCAAGAACCATGAGCAATATAGCAAAATAACCGTTAAAATGGAAGATTATTTAACCTTGTTTGGCTCTGCTTACTTTTAGAATGAAAACAATTCCTCAAGAATTCTTGGAATCCAAATTTTCTTTCAGTTTCAACAGATACTCAGCTGATCAATTAAATATCTGTCACCTGGGGAAATAGTACATAGTTATTCATACTGAATTCCCATTAAGTTCCAAATAGGAATCACAGTTTATTGCAGGTAACAATACAATCCCCACATCTTCTATCAACTGTCCAACTCCTGGAAAAATGCAAACATAAGGCTAACCCTTTCTACTGACATAACTGCCTCAACCGAATGGGCTGAGGATTAGCTTATGTACTAATGTCCATCTACCATGTCAGCCAGGATATATCAAGTATATTGTAAAGTTTAAACATTGTTGACTTGGAAGCAGTCCCACTTTTTTTCAGAAGGATTTATTTCCAAATGAGACTGCAGCCTAGCAGAAGCATCATTTAAAATTATTATTTATTATAATACTGTTATAAAAATATGGTCTTGCCGACCACTACAGTACATTCTTGGAATGGGGAGATCAACCTTGATGTAATCAGGCAACAGAGACAGCCAATTTGATTTTGTATTAGTGCAACAAGCCAAGGAACATTGTGTCACTAAACGGAGATACATGGAACAAAATGTTTTTCAGTTTGGCATTAGATTTGAAAAGAGAAAAAACTGCAATCAGTCCTAGGCTCAGAATCATTAGTAAAACAGCAGCAAAATTATGCATAATCCAAGAAATGCACTGTATAATTGCCTACTGTTAGCAGTCATAACCAGCGGTTGTATACTATAAGGAATGTAATTCCTACTATATGGGTATGCTACTGTTTTAAGGTATTTTGGTACATTTCTCTTTGGTTCATTCCTATGCAAGGTGGATGGCTTTAATATTACCCTATAATATGCTTTTTAAGAACCATAGAAAAGTAGGAGGGATAAAAATCATCCCTAAATCATAATTGTACAAGTTCAGTGAAAAAGAATTTCCTGTCCAGAAAGCCTTTCCCTAAACATGCAAAGCCCAGACCCACCCCCAGCTGTCCTTTCTGCTCTGCCTAGACTAGTGTTTCTCAACTGTGGCAACTTTAAGATGTGTGAACTTCAACTCCCAAAATTCCCCAGCCAGCATGTGTGGACCAACTACCAGAATCCCCCAGCCAGCATGGTCCACACATCTTAAAGTTGCCAAGGTTGAGGAACACTGGGCTAGACAAACAGGAAAAATATGAAGTTTGGGCTTAGCTGTAATTTAGATCTAGAAGTTCTTATAGTGCTTAGCCTTTATGTATGTTATCTTCCATGAAACAAATAGAATAATGAACAATACTAAACCTAGGCAATGATATATAAAGGATTAGTGAGCATCAAACACTTTTACATTTCCTATATCTAGCTGTGTCAGAACCAGAGCATTTCTCACATGGTTCTGTATTGGTTAGCATTTGCATTATGTTGAGATTTTTAAAAAAATGCTATTTATTTATATATCTATCTATTAATATATCTATCTATATAATTATTTATTTTTGTTGAATGATTTCTAAAATGTTTAAATATTATTGAAAACCTCTCAGGGCAATGGATAAGATATACATATAAATAGTCAAAACAATAAAATATTTGATTAAATAGATACTTACAGCAGCAAACATGGCAAATAGAACTGGGATGACATGTACCACATGGCAGAAGTACACAACTCAAAAAAAATTAAGAGAACAAGGAGACATTTTCTGGGGCCAAAATCACTGTCCTCATTGGATTGTCACTATTGGGTTGTGTCCAGACTTGTTACACAGAAGAGTGTTTTCCAGTTATGGAAGTGAATTAGATCTGGAGAAGCTCCCACACTGTGAAGTAAACACTCCCACGGGTAAAAGAGGTGAGTGGTTTTTCTAAAATAGATTTCTTTTTTTTTTCCCCAGTGCTTTTATGTGAAGTCTTGTTCTAAAATACTTTGGATCCAACCCAGAGTCTATCTTTTCATCTGTTACTCTGCTTTTCTCAGACAAGTGTGAAAGAAAATCTAAATAAGTAACAGAGAGTAACAGAGTGCCCCAGCGGTGTGTTAGAGGGCTATTAGTCTCCTTTTACCCTTAGTCTTCCCTATATGTGAAATCCAAAATCCCCAGCCAGCCTTATTTGAACAAAGAACTTGAAAGTTTTCTCTTTGGCTGATAGGGATAAGAACTTTTGGGAAAGTGTGAAAACAAAACAAGTGACAGATGTGACAAGGCATTTTGCCTTTGAAAATCAAGGCTGGTCAAAACCTTGGTCCTTGGGCCATAATCTCAGGTGACTCTGGAATAAACAGTAATGGCATTAACCTGCCCAGGTACCAGCAAAACAAGGACCCTGAAATTCTTTGTTAGATTTTGTTTTGACTGCACTCTGTAAAAGCTCTCCTCTCTATTTACTTAAATTAAATTCTGAAGGAGTAACAATGGTCAAAAGCGTTTTCAACTAATATTAAGATATCCATGATTTTACTTGAATAGATTACTGAACAGATGTATAATTCAGGTTCTTTTATTAGGTCTGTAATTAATACATTCAGAATGTATGTGGCTAGCTGGTCCATTCTGTATATTCTGAATACTTATATTTCTGGTAATTAACTAGTGCACGAGGAAAAGAGTTTGAACTGGAAAAAAAAATAGTTTGTATCCTGTTTAAGAGTACAATAGCAGGCACAAAAACATGTTATTTCACATTTCAGTAAACAACAGCTGGACTCTTCAGAATATTCTTTAAATCAGATTTAAGTTGTCTGAATCAAAATCTCTGTTTATTTTCTTATTTTATTTGACTTGATAGGGTTCTGGTTATTCTGGTAATTTGTTTTTTAATTGTATTGTTGTTGTTGTTGTTGTTAGTAGTAGTAGTAGCCATCCAGACTCATTTGAATTGGAGTGACTCTATAAATTTGATCAAATAAATAACATACAGTTTCTGTTTTACTTTTGGTATGCAAGAACCATTCATAAACAGAAACATGAAATATACAAAAAAAAGCTGTTTTAGTTCCTTTTTTATAAAAAGAATAAATTATGAATAATGATTGAAAAAACATTCACGTGCCAAGACAAATACAATATGATTTCTTTATTTATTTTACTTACTATATTTTTATTTCACCAAGCACTCATGGTGGTCAGTACAGGTGTAATATTCAATATTCTGCTACAGTCTCAATCAACTGCAAAATAACCCTATTTGACAGTTTTGTGTGGATGCAGTAGGGTTAGAGAGAGCCAGTTTGATGTAGTGGTTAAGGCATCAGGTTAGACACCAGGAGACTGGGAGTTCTAGTCCCACCTTTTCTATATGACATCCCATTGTCTACTCAAAGACAGATATCCTACCCTTCCTGAGCTGGCTTTTCTTTGGGTGAAATATACCCAGTTTCTTCTGTTTATCCTCCCTGAATTTAGTATCCAGTTTCTTATCATCTTTCCTACTAGTCACTCTACCATTGCTAATCCAGTTAGGTGTGTACAGGATTTGTTGCCTGGAAATTCTGTTTTCCACATGCACGATGGGAACTGGACAGAGCGCCTTGATTTGAGTTGGATTTATATAGTCCAAATGCTCTAAAATTAATACCTTTCAAATTGGACTCGCTAAACCCATCTGTCGTGCTTCCAATATCCTGGCAGCAGTGAAAGAGACATTGTAAATGAGGTGTAAACCAAGTGGGTGGAAGTATCCAACAGAACAGAGCTAGCCAATGCATTTGGTAGTATAGCAAGTGATGCTTTGATAGAATGTACATAACTGAGAGTCTTTTCACATATTTCAGTGTCAGTCGGGTTCACTGTATAAAGAAAAGTCAGTGTCCATTTCAAATTAGAAGTGGTATGAATCAGAAGGTATGAAAAATATATGTTGAGAGTTTGCTTCTTGCTGTCAAGATAAGGAATTCATTTGTCTCTCTCTGCCACATTGCTGGTCAAGCCTTGGCCCATAAAAACCAAGGATTTTATCTGAGGAAATGAGTTTTTTCATTTAAAACATGGAAAACCTGTTTCCACTTGACTTCAGATGAATTGTCACCTCACCATATATAAAGCTGTATTGAAATATATACATTTCTCTTCTATCTCTCTAAAGCTGTTCAGAATGAACTCTGGCTCAAAGCATACTGTAAATTCCTAAACCTCACAGGGAAATGCTAAAAGCAAAGCTTTGAATTAAGATTTAAATCATGCAAGATTTTTAATAACTTTTGAGGAAAACTTAATAGGCTTTACTGGTATGACACAGGTTTACCAATGCTTTGCTTTTACTAGTACCATACATAGAATGTGTTTGGCTACCTTAAGCTTGTAGTTTTAAGAGTACATAGATCTTTTATTTTTGTATTTTTTTTAAATGTATTTTTAAAAAGCATGCTGTGTGTTAGTATCATTCTGGTTGTGGTATACATTGATCTAAAATCGACCCTATTACATCCAGCCTAAAATTGTAAACCCAGCGTCAGTTAAACTATCCATTAAAAGGTGTTTTATTTCAGGTTGGTACAGCATTGTTGGTATAGCAAATTGGAAGCCTTTCGACATCCTCCGTTTTGTGTCTCTAAAGTGGCATGCATGGGTTTCTGCATGCTGGCAAATGCCTTTAGAAGGCATTAAAGAAGGCATTTCCCAGCATGGAGAAGCCAAAGCATGCCACTCTAGAACCACAACATTTATTTTGAAAAAAATATTTTTATAATTTTTTCATTAAAATTAAATGTGGCCAGTATGCTGTAAAGCACAGTGTCAGTCTCAGCCTGCAAAAATCAGCATGATTGTAAGATGCAACATGTTCTTATGCTATAACAAGCTAACATGCCATAACATGCTAACATGCTCTTAGACTACTGTACATGCTCTACTTGGTTCTGCCTTTAAGGATCTTTAAGA
Source organism: Candoia aspera (assembly GCF_035149785.1). Taxonomy (NCBI): domain Eukaryota; kingdom Metazoa; phylum Chordata; class Lepidosauria; order Squamata; family Candoiidae; genus Candoia; species Candoia aspera. The sequence continues at coordinate 42,456,300 of NC_086159.1, read as the reverse complement.
CTGCCTGGAAGCTTCAATTGATGCAGAATACAATAGATTGAGTGCTCATGGGCATATATCACACCGTTTTGTAGGGCATGAGCTGGCTTCCTATTAATCTCCAGGTATAATTGTGCTGGTTTTAAAACCTTCTATGGATTGGTGCAGAGTTACCTGCAAGACTGCATTTCCTACTAAAACTGCCATAACCACTTTGATTGTGCCAGGAAAAGTAGTTGGTTGTCTAGTTTGAGAAGATTAAGAAGGTCAATGTCCAGAAGTGTTGTCTTTCCAGCCCTCTGGAGTGTACTCCCATTGGAAGCCACCTGTCTCTAACATTATCAACCTGCTGGAAGCTGCAAGTTGTATTGTTTGGGGATATTTTAATGCATATGAAAGATTCTTCATTTGATTATTGTGTTTTGTTATTATTGTGAGCCCCTGAAAGTCTTCTATGACTACAGTGAGCTTAATTTGCTTAATAAATGCAAAAGATGAAAAGGAAGGAAGGAAGGAAGGAAGGAAGGAAGGAAGGAAGGAAGGAAGGAAGGAAGGAAGGAAGGAAGGAAGGAAGGAAGGAAGGATCCCCTCCCTTTCTCAGAGGGGAGAAAAAAGTGTACCAGACTCATCAAGTATTGCTTGTTGGGGTTTTGTTTTGCTTTGTTTTTTGTTTTACCATTGCCTATGGGGAAATTGAATCTGTTTGCTGTATCCTTCTCTGCTGTATTATTATTATTATTATTATTATTATTATTATTATTATTTGATGTCTGCTGTCCTTTTATTATTATTATATCTGCTGCTTTATCATCATCATCATCATCATCATCACCTTTTACCTGGTCATAGGAATTTCCTTATGTTGCTCCTTTTTAATCAATGTGGAATCCTCAGTGACAAAGATTCTCTTCTTTTCCTTCTCAAAAATAAGTAAACAAGTACTTCTATGAATGTTGCAAAATTCTGTGCAATTGCAACTGTGCTGTGTTGTCCAATTGTTTAGACTTTTACTGTGGATTACTGAAAATATTCTGGCTGTTTTATATAACATTAGTGAGTATGCTACTATGCTATAGATTATTAATTGTGAAGTGTAGTTTTATAGTTTTTCAGATTGTGTAATTGTTTGCTGTGATCAAAGATAGTTATGTGCTCTAAATCAAGATTTCATTTTTCCATCTCTGTGAATTAGCATTTACTGAAACTAACTTCATTGAGGACTCTTCTGTGCAAAACATATATGATGCTAATGTGCAGTAGAAGAAGTACTTAAAACCAGCTGTCAGTCAGCCAATCAACAACCAATAAAGATGCACATACCTAAATGATAATTAGATATAAGTACCAACATCTACCATTTCCTTCTCCCTACTATGCTAATATAGTAAATAATGAATATAGTTATGCAATATTTCTTCTTAAAAACACTTTACCATTCTTATGATATCCTATGAGAATACCCATTTATGCTCACTTAATAATCATGACCTCTTGAACTACTTGTCATGTAACTAAAGAATCATCACATAACATTATGGTTAGTTCAACTCCATCAAATATTGGAACGGCACTGATAGGTTCAGACTAAGGCTACCATATCTGGACTTGTAAATAACTATAGATGAAAATTATACGTGAAAACATATTCATATATATTCTTGCTCCCATCTCATAGTTGTTCAGATTGTTGAGACCCAGATATAGTAGCCCTAGTTCAGACATTAATTTGCAGATATGTATATGTGTATGGGCTGTGATCTGGTTTGGCTATTTTCTGTATGGCGTGCTGGATGTTTGGGGATTTAAAAAATAAATAGCACCAAACACAAGCACAAGGAAATATACAATTCTTTTCTGCATAATGCAATACTCTGATTCTTGCACATACTCACAGACATATACACATGTTGTTTATCTAAAGCCAAAGTAAACACTTCGCCATGTATACATATATCCACTACCCCATCACCTACCCCAATCTCCTTGATGTTCTCCACTTCTTTACCTGAGGATGGGGCATTGTTGATCTGGAAACTTGGTACTATTTTACCAGTTATACAAGGATTCTCTGATCTTTGTCCCAGCAGAAATCCCCTAGCAAGCATTCATATTCATCATTCACATTTTACATTTTACATGTGAAACTGTTCCCTGAATGTGGTTTTGCTATTATAGTTGAATGAGGTCTAAGATTCTTCATCCCAGTTAAATTAGAAATGAGGTAATGGTTATTAAAGTGTTCAGACAATGGATCTTAGTAATGATGAGCTTCCATCCCCTTTTATAAAAAAAAATAATAATCTGCCAGTGGAGTTATTAAGCCTAATGTCCCATGACAATATCTGAAGCTTTTAAAAGCAACAATATGTCAATAATATCATGGCCTATTGTAAATTCACAAAAGACTGCCACTAGTTGGTGGATTCTATTTTACTTTTTTATGAAAAAATCTAGAATGAAGAGCTCAAGCAGTAGTATTGGTATGATAATAAGGATAAGCAAGTATACTCATATTTTCACATGGGAAATATTGAAGGTTTTAGAACTGCGGGGTGTATGTTCCAACAATTAATGCCCAGGCACAATCTATAGAAATTAAACTACTATTTCCCTTCAAAAACTAGAATTCTGTGAGCTGATAACCTGAAACTCTCGTACATTCAAAAATCTTATGTGGGATACTAGATGCAGGCATTTATTACAAACCAATGATGGCTTTCTTTGTTCTTTGTTCTTTCATATTTTTTAAAGCTACTTCAATGGAATATAGTCAGAATATAGTTCTCATAGAAATTGTTTAAATTCTTCCAGCTATGGACCACTTTTCGACTTTGCTGCCACCAATAAAACACTAACAACTGATACAGATTAATCCATCAAGAGTGAGCCTAAAATAAGTACCATGAAGATGGAAGAAAAAAAAAATCAACATCACAATAGAAACAGACTTGGCAGAATAAAAATATTTTTTTTTCTAAAATAGCCAAGAATGTAGGCTTCACAAGTTCCCTTTAGAAGGAAATTCTAATAGGAGATACCAAGCTGAAAGGAAAATTGCAGATGATAATCTTACTATTTGTAGCAGCCTGTCCCAACTGGGGTTCTGTGGAACATTTTTTTTTTAAAATTTCACATGCCTTGCAATGCTAGTGATGGGAATTTTGAGGGTCACCACTCAACTGCCACCCTGCCACTTTGCTGTTCTTGCAAATGTTATAAAATGTGTAGGTTAGAAGTGAATTATATTGTGAAGCTTTTATATTTTATGCTATTTTTATGCAGGGGTTCCCTGAGACCTCAACATTATTTCAAGCATTCCTTCAGCATAAAAAGGTTGAGAAAGGCTGGTCTGTAGAATTAGAACCCATTATTAACACTAAACCTTAATTTAGGTGGTTGGGAGTTTATATAAAATCAGTCTTCTCCAACCTGGCAGCTAGTAACAAATTCTCTACAACTGTTTGCTGTAACATTTTTATAGCAAAAAATGGTAGTATGGATACGCAGGAAAACTTGTTTTTGATCATAATCTCAAAGAGAGTTTTCTGTTTGTCATCTAAATGACATCTGGTAGTATGCCACTGTGTATTTTATATTCTCCAATTCATCATCTTTTAAATTGTGGGTAACAAAAGCTATTAAATTCTGCAGCAATATCACTCGTAAATTATTACCTGAAAACTAAATTGTCCTCATTTAATAAAATTTATTTTAAAAAATAATGTAGAGAATGATTAGAGAAGAAAACATGATCAAAAAATGAAAACAAGATTTCTGTACTCTACATTTGCCTCTGTCAAAACACAGGCAGCAAATTAGTATGATAATGAAATCCCTGTAATATGTAAGTTATTTTGTCAAAGCAGTGAAAAACTACCCCATTTGAAGACTGCAAACCTGCAAGGTCAAGAAAGCTACCATGGTGTTGGAAGAGTTAACACGTTAGTCTCCATTTTTCACTCCTTTTTTAATGTGAAATTATGCTGTCCCTGAAGTTTTATTTGAATTTTCATCAGTAAACTAGTAAACTATAAAAGAGAACAAATGCAGACCAGAAGGTGGCAACTGTTCTTCTGGCAGAGCCCACATTCTTTGAGGAGTAATTTTCCATTCATGGGTAAGTGGTGGTGGTGGGGAACTAAATTCAAAAATAGCAGAGGAGAGTCAGACATGACCCAGATGCCTCTTTCTACCACCACCCCTTCTTCACCTCCTCCTTAACAAACAGACTACTGTGAAAGGATCTGGTCACTCTTGCATTAAGACCAACCTGATCACTTGCAGCAGGTTTCTAAAGTTAGGCTAATGGTCACATAAAATGGGCTCTGTAGAGACTCTTCACTCCAGTGTATGTGTCCTAACAGTCAGGAAACCACACTGAGACGAGGAATAGGTCTCTAGTGTTTATTACTGCTACATAAGACAGAAAATCCTAACAAACTGAAGAAGCGTGGGAAAAACCCAGACAGATAAACCCCAAAATCAAGGCAGGTCTGTTCTGTGTCTCTTTGAATGGCTGCTTAACTCCTCAGTACTACTCATGCGTTTTTCCCCCTGGATAGGGGCCCCCTCCTGCTCACCATCAGTGATCATGACATCACCCTCCCCTCCAGATTCACATTCCATTTTAGCCTCCTCCCTTCCAGAGTTCCTCCCTCCAGAGTCTCATGAGAGTCCATCTCCCCCTCCAAGCTTCCATGGGAACTGGGCAACGATGGAAATTCTTCAAAGGAAAACTCCTCCAAGGATGAATCAGTGCTGCTCTCCAGATCTGATAACACTTCTGGCCCAGGTGGCTGCTGCTGGAAAATAGCTAGATAATTAGAAGATTCTTCCCCCCTCCCCCTTGGGAAATACAAGCCCAAGGTGGAGGGCTGCTGTGAGTTGTTGGATGGCTTGCCGAATTTCCTGGTTTTCCAAAGACATTTTCCCAAATGTCTCTCCTTTATTTTTATTTTTATTTATTTTTTGTTCCTCCCTCTTTCAATGGGAGTGGGAGTTTGTTAGGATTGATGTCCTAACAGTCAGGAAACCATGCTGAGACGAGGAGTAGGTCTCTAGTGTTTATTACTGCTACATAAGACAGAAAATCCTAACAACCTGAAGAAGCATGGGAAAAACCCAGACAGATAAACCCCAAAAGTCAAGGCAGGTCTGATCTGTGTCTCTTTGAATGGCTGCTTCATTCCTCAGTACTACGCATGCGCTTTCCCCCCTGGATAGGGGCCCCCTCCTGCTCACCATCAGTGCTCATGACAGTATGCTTATCATTGTACAGATGCAGAACTGTTTTTGTTTTTAATGAATTTATTGATTTGTACACTGTATTCCCTGCATATTATATTTTTTTCTAATTTCCTTCATTCTTTGAACTTTAGAGTAAACCAAGAATAGTGGACTCTTAGTAACTAGAGTGAAAAAAAAATATGAAGGTTGGGGTCACTGATGCCCAGAACTTCTTTGTGACAGTTCTGAATGCACCAGGTCAACTGCAGTTCCCTTTTTCCCTTTCTGTTGCTTTGTGTATTCATATAAGCAATGAAATTAAATGAGCTATAATATGTTTTTCCAGGTTTCCTGAACCAATTCTAATCACACTCTTCAAGATAAGAAGAGTCAATTACAGTGTGAGCCCTATATATTTTGCTGCAGATCAGTTAATGGTGACCCATCAAGTCAACTTGAGTGGCATAAAATTGGCTTTAAAGAAAGATTTCATTTCAGATAGGAAGTTACAGCAAACATACTGTAGCTTCAAAACCATGCAGTCTATTTCTTCTTATATGATATTAGTCCTAAAATCTTGAGGTGACACCAGTTATGGATTTGAAATAGCTGATTGATTAGCTTTTGTCTATTACTTATTCTTAGCCTTATGGCCCTTTATAACTTTTAACCAACTTGTGGTATTTTACTGCCCACATAGTTTTACATATGAAGGCATGATCTCTTCTTACTTGTAAGTATGTATTTGTTTATCAACTATTTCTGTCCTGTACAATTTTGATTCTGCTTCTGATTTCTGAACTTAAGAATTTTAATTTCAAAAATATAGTTTATACATGTCCTCCAATCTCTGAGCTTCAATACATCCCATGGGTTTATGTACATTATTCTCTCCTTTTTTCCTTATATCTACCTGTGAACGAAGCCTACTTCTTTCCTTACTGAAGGAATTTGGAAAGAATCACTGGGATAGTTATCACTCCCAGTCTTAACACTTGCTATCATGGCAGCCATTTCTTAGCCTAATAATAGGCCAGCCATGATCCTACATTGCTTTGCTCCGCAGATAGTTTCAGCTTAAATCTAAAACTGTGGGAGTGCAACAAATATGTTTTGGTCAAATATATATTTGAAAGCAATGGTTGGCAAGCTTTTCAGGCCAGATATGAATCTTGCATAATGATCCTCTCTGTCAATTTTTCAAATCACTAAAAATCTCTCATGATCCTCCAATATCACAAGATTTTGATTTTCTTGCCTCAAATCTAACTAGATTTCAGTGTTTTGTATCTAATCTTATGTGGGTTCCATAATGTCTTCTCAGATTTTGGCCATTTTAATGAATAAAGTTGAAGGCCGTTATAATGCTGCATAGAGTTTTTATAGATGTCATGGCATCCTTGCTTGATGAGCCTTGCTTTTCAGCTATCATAAGCATTCAAGAAGTAAGAAGTTTTATAAACATGTGAAAACCTATCCTATTCCATCTTCTTAAAGTGCTCAACTCAACAACAGTAATTTACAGAGATTCAATTTATTCAGATTCAATCTCCAAAAAGTGATTCAGTACACATGGAGGTGGGGGGTTGGGGAGAGATATGAACTAGCAAGCAGCTGCATCCTTCCCAGGATTATATGGGAGCTGCAGAAGGCAGTTGCATGATATACCTTCTGCATGTTCTGAAGAAGTGTTTGGAGACCCAGTCTGAAGTCAGCCTAGTAATTTCTTCAAGAAATAAACACATAGAATTTGATCTTATGGTTGCAGCCCACTGCTCTGTTCATTCAAATATGTATTTGGATTTGGCATTAAGTCTGCACTTCCATAAGAAGAATCTAAAACAAGGAATTTTAGATTCCAATCTAAAAGCAGCTACCATGAAGATGAAAGGAGACAAAAGAATTGCTATAGTCAACTCCTGTAAATTTCCTGCCTTTACAATAAGTTTGTTTTATTATAAACAAGTGAGAGGCTTTGATAGCCAGTGATTAGCAAGTTAATTAAAGAAGAAAAGAGAATGCAAATAAATAAATTATCTCTAACATATTATCAGGCATTGATCACAACTTGAGAAGAGCCATATATGAAATCTCATTTATTTCAGTGTGCTATTTAACTGTTATACATTGAATCCAATTCTCTTGTATTATCTGCAATGAAAGGTTACACGAACAAGATACTATCGCAAACCTCATACCGAAATGTCAAATAAGATTTAATATTTACTGTTTTAATCTGGACAGCAGAAGTTGCTGTTTTGCTTTGCTGTCACTGTCAGCAGAAGCAAAATGTGGCTTCAAAGCATTTCAGTTTAGCAGGGTGCAGATCACAAAGGATCCTATTCAGGTTATCTGTCTTGTATTTGCTCATCATGAAGCACAGTTTCATACCAAGGAATGGACCACGGAAAGACAGTGCAGTACAGTAACTAAGGGCTGGTCTAAGACCAACTTAAATCTGTATTTTGGTCTAACACTCACTAAATAACCTTGAGGAGATCTCTCTGCTCAATTTGTCTCAAGAAAGGTTATGAAAATAAAAAATAAAAAGGGAGAATCATAAACCCTGAACTCCTTCAGATTAATAATGCCCTGAATAAATGGACACCAAGTTATTACTTAGCAGAGCTTTGTGATAGTTTTTGGTGGTCTGTTTGCTTGTGTAGCTGAAGATACAGCAATTGCTACTGCAGTTTAGTATAAGTGCGGAGGGCAGAAAAAGAAGAAAACAAAATAAAAGCACTTTCATGCTGGCAAGAGAAATCTGTTTCTCTCTGAAGAAGAATTTGACTTTTTAAAATAATAGCAGACAGTAGTTGTATTTTGAATCCCATATATTTCTTCTAGCTTTAAAAAAGCTTTATTTTTATTTCATGTTTTGTGAGTATTCCATTTCACCCATAATACATACTTTTAATATCTCAGTTTGCACTAATCCAAATCGAATTGAATTATCCATTCAGTCGTATCCGACCCCTGGCAATTCCATAAGCCAGCTCTCTCCGTGATTTCCGATCTTGTACAGCTTCTTTCAGTTGCTTTATATTTTGGGCTGTGTCTGCTTTGATTATGCTTTGATTATGGTTATGCTTTTTGCTTGATGGGAATGCAAGCAAAAAGAATTTGCTTGCATTCCCATCAAGCATTGAATATGCTTCACTGGCATCATGTGCCAACTGCTGGTGAGAAGGTTGATTCCAGGCATGTCTTTAATGGTGCGCCCAACAGAATAATGAAAACTGACAGCACTAACAGTGTGTATGGTGTTATGATTCACAAGCATTTTGAGGGGGAAATTGTGCTACTCATCTAGTAATGTCATGGAGATCGTTATCTAGTCATATTTTTTAAACACATCCATATTCCACATTAAAAAAAATGCAGTCAGAACATGTTTGCATTTTACTAGGGGTAATGCAATGATTGAAATCTGAGATATCCTCATAATAGAAACACTGTTTTCAAAACAGATCTTTAAATCCACCAAAGGAAATGAGTAAGGCATGAATTGTGCACAACTAGGTTTCTCAGAATAGCTTTGCAACTGACTGTCCCACAGCTTCAAATGACCATCTTGCATGAGTTCAAGCTTCCTCTTGAAATACTTGTTACCATATGTGTATCCAAATTGGGTTACATGCTTTTGAGCTCCAGAGAATATCTATCATGTTCTCAAAATGACAGACATGAATATTTAAGCCAAGTTTTGGGATATTTTTCTATTACCAAATAACATAATCTGTAGAAGAATTAAATGATGCAAAATGAATTGTTAAGCCTTGTTTATTTGAAAATTGCTTAAATAATTTAGATTCATGGAAAGATAAATTATCTTTCTTTGTTTTCCTCTGAAGTTGGTATTGATAATGGCCTTATGGCATATGATGCCACCTACTGACTGAAGTAACAGTAATGCCTAATGCCTAGCTGGTAGACAGATGTAAGAAGGGGGCCACTGGGGCAGCCCTGCCAAGGGTAGCTCATTAATTAACTCTTTGAGTTGTAAAGAAATATAAAATGAGCGTGACAAATTGAGCCAGGTGCAAGGGAAGTTATTATTTATTGCTTCTATTTTTAAATTAACAGCTGTGTTTAGTGGAATATGCAAAGCTGAAAGATTCAGAAATTCTATCTTATATAAAACTACTGTTAATGTCTTCCTCTGACACAATTCTGCATTGCTGTTTTCTAAAGACAACCATCGTTTTAAGCACTCCTTTTTTTAATAAGATTTATAGCTTCAGAGCATATGATGCAAATTGATTGCTGAGCCATTTGACATGGCATTTTTGCTTCCACCTACTTTTTGCTTGTTATACCCATAAAACAGATTGCACTGTGAACACTAACCTTTCTCAAGTCTAATGTGATGGATGATGGAATACGTTATACCTCTCTTCCCTATACTTCTCTTCAATTTCATGTTGTTCCCCTTTACTTTTGATTGTTGACCTACTGATCAGCATTTATTTTCATTTTCATCTTTGTCCTTCTTTATTTCCATCACTTTTCCTATTTGTAATTTAGCACCTTTTCAGGCATTTAAGTGTTCTTTTACCTTCCTCAGGTCCTCTGTCATAGGTTCACCATTTTTTGTACTTCCTCCTATCAACAAATGGTTAATATATAAACATCTGTATCTTACTTTTATTTTGACTTCCTGCATAAAGAGGTATTTATTAGGCTACTTCTTTAAGAATTCCACTCTTGATATCTCAGAAATAGTTGCAGGCCATTTTCTAAACATCCATTACTAGTCAAGATAATTGAGAGGATGTTGATTTCCTAGTTTCAGGAACTCTTACATGAAATTGATTATATAGAGCCATTTCAAACTAGATTCAGGGCAGGCTGTAGATCTGAGACTCCCTTGGCCAGACTGATTTTCATTTGGAGAGAGATAGATGGTGTGTGACTCTGTTAGTTCTCCTAGACTCTTAGAGGCTTTTGGTATCATGATACTGTTCTGGACCACCTGACAGTTTTGGGAACTGGAAATGTTGCTGAACCTGGAACATTCCAGAAGGTGTTACATGAAGACTATCCCTCTACAAAGGAGGATCTGATTTCTGGGGTCCCTCAAGGATCTATTTTTGTCACCAATGTGTTTAAACATATACATGTTAAAACTTCAGGAAATGTGAAATTGTTGTATATAGCAATTTAGGTACCCCTGATGAAATTGTGTGCTTTTAAATTCCTAAATTAACAGAAATGAACACATAGTACAAAGTTAAAGATGATATGTTTCTGCAAATTTGAATGCATATTTATTTATGTGCAGTTGTTTACATATTCAAAATAAGAAAATGTGAATACAGCTGGTAGAGAGATTTTTACACCCTTTAAGTGTAACACTTTGTAACCTCTGGATGAAATAACAGCTTCCAAGCATTTCCTGTAGCCAGATAGAATTTTTATTCTTGCTTTTGACATTTTCTCCCTCTTCAACTCAGAAATAGTCTTAGGTCTCCTTGCATGCATAGCATGTTTGAAATCTCCCCAGAGATTTTCATTAACATTCAAGCCTGGGAGTGAAGTCCATTCCAAAAACTTCATCTTTCTTTCCTCTATGTACTTCAGGGTGATTTGGACTGTGTTTTAGGTTGATCTGCTCAAAACTGTGTTCAAATATGCAAAAAGATCTCATGTTTAACTCACATAGCATGTGAAGTAGTTGGAAAACTGAATTCTGTGATAATTTCCTTGTCTCTCACTCAGAAACTTCAATTGTATAAAATACTGCAGCCCAGTTGATCTACATTAGATTCTATACTGTACAGATTTTGAAATCTATCTGCCAGTTTGTTTCCAAGTTTGTTTTTTTGTTTATAATTTATAGGGCTACCCACTTGCCAGTGAGTACAGTACAAGGTATTCCTTGTTATTTTAAAAGCCTTAAAGTCTAGGGCCTGGGATGCTTGCAGGAATAGATTCTTCTGCAAAATTCTCCATGCCCACTAAGATTAGCCAGTAGAAAGAGGCTGGTCTCCAGTAGCTGCCAACCTACCTGGCTGCCACTTGAGGTCAAGTTTTCTCCATGGCTGCCCAATATCAGTGGATCTTATTTCCCAATACAATTTTTTTTTTTTAAAATTAAATTGTATAAGTGAAGTATAACAAACAAAAAGAACAATGCTTCAATGATAATATAATAAAAATACAGTACAATTCCAATACAATACAGGAATTGCCATCCATATTCACCTTTAAGATTTTTTTATGACACACCTCTTTTAATTTGCCAGCACTGTTTAATTATGCTGTCAAATTGAATTATAGTCTGTAAGGACAAAGTGCAAAGAAACTTCCAAATACAATAGATAAATAGATCATAGGTGTAGGTGGATTCCCTGTTGAATATGTCTGAAGTGCTGAAGCATCTTCACTTGAGATATTTAATTATTTTAAGTTTTTTAGCTATATTTCCATTTTAAGTGAAGCATAAAATGGCTAATAAATTACAAAATGCAATTCAAATAAGATGTCAGTCTGAAACGTTTCTAGAACAATAAAAATGCAGAGAGTCATAGAATCAAAATTATATTGAAATAAAAAGACCTAAAAGGATAAGGGAAGTTTGCTAGCAATACAATGAAAAGGATCTCCTAGATCAAACACCCCTACAGCCTGGGGACTGTGTTCAATTAGCAGTAGGACATGCAAAAGGATCTCTTCTACTCACTTCAACCAGTGAGTGGTGTTGCCTGGGAACATATTGTGTGGTTTTAAAATTATCTTTTGAAAAGCATCAGAAATAAACTGTCAACTGATGAGTCAATCAAATTCTTTATTACAGGTCAGTGACCCAGACTAAATAAGACTTTCCAAATAAAACCTAGAGAATACAGTTACAAAATAGAATGTACAAAATAAAATAAGGCACACAAGATAAAAAACGTACAATCATACTTGCACTATTTTACTATCAACAATCTGAAAGTTTTAGAAGCTGCGAGAAGAAACTTTGCAATAACAAAAGTTACCTTGAGGTCCTTGTCTGCCAGTATGTCAACTACTCGGTGACAAATGAGGCATTTGCTTCTGAAAACTGGAACCTCTCTGAATAGCCAGGTTGTTAATGCCTTTGTTCCCTACCTAAGCATCTTACACAGTTTCCTCATGCAGTCTGATACAGAGCCCTAGTGTGATGCACCATGAACAGCTTGGGAAGACAAATGGAACATGTGAACTAGGATTCACTCTGGTCCTTATTACTGATTTAGAATGGCTGGGATATTTTCAAGAAGCACAATTTCTGTGGAAATGAAAAAGAATGTTATAGGCTTGAAACAATTAACTATCATTCAAGTGTGTTTTCAGCATATCTGTGCAGAAGCATTTAAATGACATATACAGTGAATGCTATTTACATGGACATTCTAAATGAGTGTAAGAGTCTGTTATTTGTGATGGCTTGATTATCTGTAATGTTCTGTAGGGCTTTTCAGTAATATGCTAGTCATAATTAAGTCCGAGGTGCTCAGAAGTTTGAAATACCAAGATTGCAGGGCTTGATTTTTGGCCATTTCACCCAAACAAAAAATAACTAGCAAACAAGCAAACAAACAAACAAAACCTCCCTCCTCCCCACGTTTTAGAGTCAGACTTTTGGCCTTTCTGCTCTATTTTTATGGATCTGCAATGCCATCCAGTGGTTACTCTGACTAATGTAACATTTGTGGATTCATACTATATCCATTGCACTTGTCCCCATTTTTATTTAAAGGTTAAGAATGGCAATATTTTGGGACTGAATCTCCTAAAGCTTCCATATGCAGACTACTGCTTCTGAGAGCAAAGCAGTAGCTATTGTGTTGATCCCAGGGCAGCTATTTATGCAGCATGTAGACAGTTCTCTAATGCTACTGTTGGTTGCATCTGGTGATTTTTAAACAAATATTGTAGAAAATATGCAGAGCATAAAAGCAGGGGATTTTGCTTACTGAATTTAGATGAACTGGTATGTTCTCTCTAGGAAAAGTAAAGATGTAATACTGAAGGCCAGTAGCTACTACAAAAGTCGAAAATTATGCAGGTAGCCTTCATTAAAGCTGTTGTAGCATAAATAAAACATGGCTAGAATAACTTTGCCTTCACATACCACTTTGGCTTTTAAATAACCAAATGGACTGCTCAGTGTGAACTACTCTCTGTTTCAGTAATTGAAGTAATGATTAGAGAGCTGAATGAAGACAGAACACAAATGGTCCCAAAGTAGTTTTTGGATTAAAGAGAAAATATATTATTTCATACTCTGAATCAGTAAAGCGAAGGGTTGGGCAGTGGGGATCAGGGAGAGAGTCTGTAAAGTCTATCTAATACGTGTAGTCGCATATCGGTTCACAAATATACACAAAGGTATGCTTGTAAACTGTTATGTAGATATCAAGGAATTCTCCCTAAACTTTCTTTCCATTAATATTTTATTTTCCATTGATTTGAAGATATAACAGCACTTAATTAAATATATTAAAATCACTGGCTGAATCATCCAACAGCATGGGGTATGGTATCATCAGTATGCTGATGATACCCAGCTATACATCTCTACCCTTGGTTGGGCAGGTGATGCTGTTGCAGTGCTGTTCAAGTGCCTGGAGGCTGTAAGGGTCTGGATGGGGATGAACCAACTTTGGCTCAACCCTGGCAAGATGGAGTGGCTCTGGGTTTTTGGCCCCCAGGGTCTCATGACTTGTGATCTTTGACTTTTGACAGGGTTGAATTCCCCCAGACCGAGCTGGTGCACAATTTGGGTCTCTTCCTGAACTTACAGTTCCTGCTTGATTAGCAGATGGCAGCTGTGGCTAGGGGGGCCTTTGCACAGATCCATCTTGTATGCCAATTGTGCCCTTTCCTGGACCAGGAGGCCTTGCTCATGGTCACTCACACCTTAGTCACTTTCCATTTGGATTACTGCAATGTGCTTTGCATGGGGCTGCCCCTGAAGATCACTCAGAAGTTACAACTGGTCTAGAATGCAGCAGTGCACACATTATTGGGTGTTCCTAGGTTTACCCATGTTACATCTCTATTGTGTGGGCTGCAGTAGCTCCCAGTTTCTTTCCAGGTGCAATTCAAAGTGCTGGTTATCACATTTAAAGCCTACATGGTATGGGACCTGGTTATTGGCAGGACCGCCTGTCCCTAAGAATATCCCACTAGGTCAGATAGAGTAGACACGCTCCAGATCCCTTCCCTGAAATCCTGCCACCTAGTGAGACCTTGGAAGCATGCCTTTCCATAGCTGCTCCTACCTTATGGAACACCCTCCCCCCGGTGATTTGGCAGGCCCCCACCCTTTTCGTCTTTTGGAAGGCCATCAAGACCTGGCTTTATAGTGAGGCACTGGGATAGGATAAAACAGAGTAGAAAGAATGGAATGAGGGTAATTGGAGCTTGCAGTAGTGAATGATTAAGGCACAGGGTTTTTGTTTTTGTTTGATCATTTTACTGTTTTATTGTTTTAGGGCTGGTTTATAGTTACTGGATTTACTGTTGAAATGAGCCACCCAGAGTTGTTTAAGGTGGGCAGTCATATAAATCTTTCAAACAAACAAACAAATAAAACAAGGTTCTGTCATACTGGCCATTATATAATTTTTCCTCTTTATTTCCTTTCTTCCTGGATTCTTATTTTTTAAAACCAGTTTAACTGAATCGTATGTTACATGAGCAGATTTCTGGTCACCAAATGAGATTTTTGCCTTGATCGTTTCCTCTCTCTACACTTGGACATTGCCCCAGATTTGCTCCAGCGGGTCCCCCAAGCCTTGAAACAGATGTAGGGCTGTGCAGAGGATGGAGAGAAGAGAAGCAATGCAATGTGTTCTGCTGATTGAATAATTGATTGGCATTATTGAATTCAGCCCAGTGGCATGTAAATTAGTTATGGCTGATTTAATATGGCTGATTTATTTTGGATCTATTTTGACTATGTTTGACTCCAAGCAATAAAAATGATAAAATAATTGCTTTTCTTTTAGAATGTTTATTCTTGCTTCTTGTTTCAACATTTCATGACTTGTCTAGTAATTCTTCTCTATAGTCCCTTATACATTAAAATTATTCATCTATTACACTTACGTAGCAATTAGTTAAATTATTAATTTTAATAAATTTAAATTTATTAATATTTTTATTTAAATTCATTAATCAATTTAATTAATAACATTAAAATTATTCATCTATTACACTTATGTAGCAATTAGTTTTCTAAGTTTTCAGCAAGTCTGTATTTTTCCAGTATTAGGGTAATATCTGTAGTAAAGCAAGTCAAAGATCACAAAATGCAGACATGCAAGACATTAGGGAAAGCAAGTGGGGAGTAGAGAGAAGAAAACAAAAGCTGTCTTTCTTTCTTCACCCCTACAACCAACATTTCTTTTTTCTAACTTATTTTCTAGATATTTTAACAGCTTGCACATTTTTTTTTTTTTGAGATATGGATAATAAAGTTTTGGATTTTCTTTTCATTTTCCTCTTGATATTCTTTTGCTTTTTCTAGTTTCTATCATCTTTTTACATTTCCAAGTTTTTATCTTCTTTCCACGTCCTTCAGAACAAGGCCAGAAAGAGGCCGCTGAATTCTACTTCATACCTGGTCGTTCCTGTTGCTGAAATTAATTTAAGCAGTTTTTCCCAGCTGTGGTCTTGGCCAAAACTCCCAACTTAGCAGTTAGATGTGAGTAGTAAATGCATTTGCTAAATATTAATGTATCCAGCAAGACCCACACCAAGTTAAATAAACAACACAGGGCAGTTTATTCAAGTTATGCTGATAATAAACTGAAATAATTTATGCTGAAGTGCTAAGTGTCACAAGATAAGTTGTCATCCCCATACTGATGTCACATTTATGTGACCAAGCTGTGGCAATGCTTGGGATTAATTTAAAAATAATAATAGTAATGATTAGCATTGGTTACACAGCAAAAATAATTTCTCTTTCTGACAAATAGAAACTACCCACCAAAAAAAAAGTGCTAGTAGCAGAGTAGCTGTCAACAGTTTATTAAAAAGAGGGGAAAAAAGAAATATATGCTAAAAGTACAATTTATTTATTTATTTATTTATTTTCTATTTATTTATTTTTTATCCCGCCTTTATTATGTTTATAAATAACTCAAGGTGGCAAACATACCTAATACTCCTTCCTCCTCCTATTTTCCCCACAACAACAACCCTGTGAGGTAGGTTGGGCTGAGAGAGAGGGACTGGCCCAAGGTCACCCAGCCAGCTTTCATGCCTAAGGCAGGACTAGAACTCACAGACTCCTGGTTTCTAGCCTGGAGCCTTAACCACTAGACCAAACTAGTTCTGATTTAATTGAAAGGATTAATAAGGAATGAAAAGAGGTAGTGAATAAAAGATAGCTATCACCCCTGGAGAAAATATATCCTAGTATATCTATTTCATAAAATCCATACAGATTTTTTTTTAGAGGAAAGCAAAGGAAAACAACATTTTTCCGGCCCCTTAAGTTTAAACCCAAATACCCACAAGGAGCAGAGAAAACAGATGTAACTATCAACAACAAAAGGCCACAACCTTTAACTGGAATACAAAAGAAAGATAACAAGCAGTTAAAGATGTTTATTAAAAAGGAATCAGGACACCCAGCACAGATGATAGGCATTATGCTGGAAATAGGAGCCAAGTGCAAAGCAGATCATGGAGCCATATCAACTTCAGTGGTGACAGGAGAGCAAATAAGTGGAGGTTCATTCGTGAGAGGCCACTATCAAGGCAACCTCTTGAACATAGTAATGCTCATCAGAAGTGAATCATAAATCAGGTGCCTAACACTGTGAATGTTAGAAATTAAGGAACATTAATCCAAGGTACACATATATGCTTGTAATTATATGAAGAATGTATGACAAGTGCAGTTAAACTGATTCTTTTTACTACATTTTATATTCTTTTTTATGAGTGATGAAAGCACCTCAAGTGTTGGGTGGAAATTCAATCTTTGTGAATACTTTCATGAAGTTCTGTTGCCGCTCTTCTTTGTACTACTTTCAAAGAGAATATTAGAATATTTTGGGCAATAGTCTGCACTATTAGAGTGCAGACACAAAAGAGCCTTCCTTTGGTGCTTTTGCCAATGTACAATTTACCACTGAATTTTGGATTGCATGAAAAGTCTTTAAAAGCATTCTATATCAAATGATTAATTAACTTAATGCTTCAGCCTGATCAATATCACCATAATATTAGTTTTATTCTTACTAGTGGTTTTAACTGCAGATTGGTTTCATACAAAAAGGATATGCTGGGAACTATAAAAGGGAAACTGTATCTAAGCTGTAGTCATTCTGTATTAAGTAATGAATCCATTATCCTAATTCCATACAGTGATTTCAATTCTGCCTGCTCTTGAGAACATAAGGCCACAGTGACAGATCTTTCAACTGGCTATACAGTTCATATAATGGGCTAGGGTTCATACAATGATTAAGAAAGGAAGGGGATATTGCCACAGCAAAGTTTGTAAATGAATGCATCTTACTTCCACATTTTAATAGACCTTATCCTTCTGTTGTACTTTTAGATATTTATTGAAATATCTGAAGTTTATCTAAAGATATACAGTATTTGTCATAACATTTCAGGGCAAAGAATCTTCCAGCAGTATCTTATCTTTTGTGTCATTCAGCCTGGCATAGTGACTTTCTTATATTCTAATTACTTTTCATTTCTATCTGGCTTGCCGTACAAAGGAAAATCTACTCAAGCAACAAAACTATTTGTGAAACCATCCAAGGGCAGGGCTGTAGATGATTTAAAAACTAAACATAATACTCACTAGAAGATAATATGGTACTCCTCTGAAGGTACAGAGAGCAAACTTTGGGTAAATTCTACCTTTATTGTGCATTCTATCAACATCTTCTGGTAATTGAAATCCTGAAAACATTTTCCTGGTTATTTCTTTCAGATGAGATTTCTGGTACACTGTTTTGATGAACCTTTCTTTAGTGACAAAAAAATTATGGAAAGTAATCACAATAAGCAAGGCTATTTTCCCAAGGCACTATCAATGCAGCTCAACAATTTCCTGGCCCTTTAAGAGTTATCCTTGGAGTGTTGGTAGAGTTGTTATATCAAGTTCCACACCCTCTGTATTTGACAGTTGTCTTCAGTGTTCCTGCAAGAATATCTCACCCTGTGATTGGGAGCCATGCATAAAAAGTAATTCCAATCACAGAGAATAGTCATTGTGACACATTGCAGGTTGCATTAGAATGTGTGCAGGGCACAGGATAACATTCATTCATTCATTCATTCATTTGCATTTGATTTATATCCTGCTTTTATTTTGTACAACTCAAGGCACCATACATAATGCTCCCACCTCCTATATTCCCCACAACAACAACCCTTGAGGCGGGTTGGGCTGAGAGAGAATAATTGTCCCAAGGTCATCCTTCTATGTCTAAGGGAAAACTAGATCTCACAGACACACAGATGAGTCTAACCTAGTCCAACATCTTAATCACTACTGGTAAAACATCTGCCATAATATTATCTCTGCTTTGTACATGATCATTGAATGACTGGATCTCAAGCACTACTATTGTAGTATGTACATGCCATGCAAAGCATATACTAAAAACAATCTTCAATTCATTTTTTAAGTTTTAGTGAAGCATTTTATTACTGATAGTCCCAAAGTAATCTATTGCTTCAAATATCACTAATGCTATTATATATGTAATCCTAATTCTTTGAAGCTTGCTATCTCTGATCTTTTTAGTATATTGTTTTATTTGTTGACTATTGACAACAAATCTATACAGCTGATCACCAATAGTAAACAAGTAAGCAAATATATCATCTTCCTCATTCAGTGACTTATAAAATACTACTGAAATAAGTGGAATGTGCCTGTTTTACATTGATATTCAGAACAAACTGGTTCTGTTTTATGATACAGCAGCTTTTTGGGTAAACTATGCTTTCACACCCTTTAGATATTTTGGATTACATTTCTCATAATCCTCAGTATGGCTGATGGAAAAAGTTGCTATGTACTATGATTATTTCTAAAATTAAAAAAAAAAATCCCTTTCAAACTCACTTACAGACCTGGAAACCCAAATATGCATCCAATGAACAGTTATAAAGAAAAATCATCTTGTTCTTCTGTATCCTTTTTATTAATATGTTTTTTGCATATCCTTAATTTGAGCCCTGTCTGAGATTAATCCACTGTGTTTCTTTGACTTTGGTCTAGAAGACTAAGAATAAACCATGGTAAGCCTGAGGTGTATATAGTCGTCCTGTCATTCTCCTTTGTACACAGGAAGTAGAAGTAAATGCTTATACTCCTTTTGCACATGAAAAGAGGTGCACAGCTCAGTAAGAGGTTCTACTGTTTTCTGGTGGTCATAGTTTGGGCAAGAGGGTTAGTAGTAGTGCAGGTCAGGGTTCAGGACATTGGACAGGTACTGGGAATCAGGACCATGGCTAGCAGTACTGCCACTAAAATATCTAAAACTGTGTTTCTTAAACTTTTTTCTCTGTGGATCTCTTCCCACTTTTATAAATTATGGAGGACCCCAAAAGAGCTTTGGTTTGTATAGGTTATATTTATCAATATTTACTGTATTAAAAATTAAAATAGGCACATTTGCTGCCACTACCACTTCTCAAAATTGTTTGATAGCATTTTAATATTGTATTACTTTTCAATATAGGCTGGCAAATAATTTTGATTTTGAGGACCCCTGAGGGGGTCTTGAAGGACCCCCAGGGGTCCTTTGATCACACTTTAAGAAACACTGGTTTAGAGCAACTGCCAAGATTTTATAACCTGGCCTGGAGAATCCTTTTGAGTTCCTGATTTTGTCTAAATCGTAGATCAAAGGATATAATTGAGGGAAGGTCCCAGAGCCTTCCAGCTCTTTAGAGAAGCCTAAGACTCACTTATTGGGGCCATAGATTAATGGAGCTTTCCTGAGTTTCTGTGCATGTATTAGGATTCAAGGTAGATAGATCCTACTTAAGAACAAGACACTAAATTTGACTTGTCATGGAACAGCAGTATAGTCTTTGAGATTCAAAGTCCAAGATCATGACAATGGGATGATAAGAACCCAGGGCTCACCCCACTCATACCTTAATGTCTGAGCAATTGTTTGGAGTGGCTTAAAACCTACTTAGCAAATGTACAATCTATTACACTCTACTGCTTAGATTTAGAAGACAGACCACTAAAAGATATGTATGCAAAATGAAAAGTACAGCTTGAGCAAACAGTAAAGACTGTTTCTGAACTTTCAATGATTATGTAAGAAGAGAAAATATTTGTTGTTGCCCACAGTCATGTCACAGAGCTGCAGCAATGAGAGTAGCTGAATTTACCAAATTCTTTCTGCTGGGGAAGAACTCTTCATCCTAATACATAGGTCTGAATGTGGATAATAGAATCTCATTCATTATATTTTTATATTGATCACTGTGTTATTGTTTCCTTAGTTGATAATCAATTATATGCTGAGAGCTGGGGTCTAATCAGTCTACTGACATTTTACTGCTTAGTTCCAATCTGAATTTCCTCTTTAAAATTCCTCTGTACTCACAGTACTTCAGTAAGAAAGAGGTGAAAATGATATACTCTCCCACTGTGATTTATTAGATAATTGGCAGACAATGCTTTCGGGATGCGACCCTTTTCAGTTTTGTTCCCTAGTAGTTCCCTACTGATTATGGACTCATGGGACCTTTATACAGGATAAACAAGTAATTAGCCAAGCAATAATCAAGCTTTAATCATGGTTCTCAAGCAACAAATGATAGTAGAATTGTTTTGTGTGGGAAAGAAAAAAAGATGAATATATTACACTAAAGATCACTAGAAAAAGCAAAATTATATTCATTCTTTAAATTTAGGAAATTTTTAAAAAGTTGTGAAATCAATCAATTCCCTGCTCTGAATTTGCATGGGCTATTGAGAATGTGGGTTGTTGTAATAGCTTAGTTGCATTGAACCATCTTTGAGTATGGGGTTCATTTCAGTACTATTGAAAAACTTGGTTTATTGCACTGAACTTTCTTCTAATCAAGATTTCCTTTAGCTTGAAGCCTATTAACTGTCTTTGGCATATAGCAGTTAGAGATTTCAGAGAATATGTGTGTGTCTTATTAACAGCAGTGATCTCTAACTGTAGTGGGAGTCCACTGAGGTTTGATCCTGGATATTAGAAACTATTAGTTTCATTATCTTTCCTTTCTTACAAAAGGAAGGGGGAAGGGGAGGAAAAAAGAAAAGAAATGCAACTGTTTATATTGGCAGTTCCAATAAAATGTGATACCAAACTTAGAAGCAAATAAATTACAACATTTGACTAAATTTTTAATTAACTGAAAAAAAATCACTGCAAATTTTGTCTTCCATTATGAGCCAGAATTCTCAACTCTCAGACTTGAAATAATTGAGCAACATATTATAATTAAGAAATGTAATTTTATTTATGATATATCATAGAACTGTTTCTCATTTAGCTGACATTCTTTAAGAAAATGCTAGAATATCCAGTAATACTCTGCAGCTGGGTTCTTATGCTTCATTTCCAGCCACCAACATACAGAATTTCTGTTTGAAATCAGAAAAATAAAAAAAATCAGAAAATGCAACTCAAAACTTTGCAAGATGGCTACTAGTTGCTAAGTTTGCAACCCTCTGCATATTTATTGAAATCAAGAGGTTACCATCAGTAAGGTACTGTACTGTGCTTCATTCCATGGTGGAGAATTAGGAAGTAATGCATGATTCAGTGTTTCTAGAACCTATAGTTCTTTTTCCAAAATGACACTGATTTTGTGTTGCTTTCAGCTTGCGACCAGTTTTTACAGTGGTGGTTGTTCATATTATTTCTTAGTATTAATAGAGTACTATTATCATAGATGTACTTTGTAACAAGAATGAGTGGTCTCCAGGAGTTAAAAAACTGGTAGCATGGCTAGTGGTGAGAGATGGTGAAAGCTGCAGAGCAACATAGCTACTCATTGTCTAAATCTACATTTAAAATACAGCTTTCAACGATGAAATTCTCTATTTTTGCACAAGTAATTAGCATGTTCTCTATTAGGAAGACAGAGCAGGAAGGAAATAGATAATAGAAAAGTTAACAAGAAATGAGAAGTGTGAGGAAATGCAGTTGAATAATTCTAGATATCAGTATAGTTATAGGTTAAATGATCTCTGGGGAGAAGAATATGAGAATATTGGGCTCAGTACTGTGGAAGTGAGATTTAGTTTCTCTAATCTAATCCAAATGGCTTGTATCTACCTCATACATGATTTAATCTCTGATCCTCTTCCATGGTATCTACTGCTCTGAATAACAAGCTTTCAAAGAATAGCATGTGGCTGGGGACCAGGCTTCCTTCAGAGAATATGACAGTAGAGATTGGTTGTGGGGAGATTTGTACTAGGTTTAGTTGGAAATGGGGAAACAGCCTGAACATTCTTATAAGGCAGCAGACCTTTGCATTCATATTTTACCTATAGAAAGAGAAATACTTGAACATGCAAGATTCTTTATCTCATTCTTCTACCTCTGGGTGTTTCCAGATGGATGGTTCCTAGTGCTACCTATCAAAAGGCTTTGACATTGTCCCCTGTTCTCTTACTAGGAGAAAAAATACAGAAGAAGCCATGAGAAATGCAATACATTTGGAAATGTAAAGCCATAAAAGCTAGAAGCAAAAGATTTTGAAAACTAGCTCTTTTTCATTTAATATATCACCTGTACATTCAGGAATATACAACTTGGTGTCAATATGCTGGTTGTTGAAATATGTCTGCAGAGACATTACTGCTGCTGTCTTGATCACCATGTGAAAAATGCTGGATTTATTCAAGGGACCCAAATTCAATTTTAATGAAGGTCACAAAGCTAAAACTAATAGCTTTGGGTTGAACTAAAATTTCCACAAATACCAAGCTACTCAAGTTAAGATGTTCTCATTCCTACCTAAAAAGCATATCATTTTAAAATTAAAATAATGGAATTACCCCCAAATTGGTAGAGGCAAAACCAAATAGAGTCCACAGGGTTCAGAAAGGTTCCTGAAGTTTATTTTAAAGACATGTTCAATGATTGGAGGGGGTGGCAGCCACAGGGGGAGCAAGTGGGAGCAGAATGATGAAAAGCAGCTTCACAACACAAGTCCTACCCATTGCTACATGTATTGTGATGCTGCACGCATGAACAAAAGGGGAAGAACTTGCAGTGATGCTGCATTCATCATTTTTCCAGGATTTATTGAGATATACAATTTGGTCAGAAATGCCCAAAGATTTGTAAGCAATTCTGTTGTGATAAAGATTCTAGGATTCTTTCTTTTTGCATTTTTAACGGTTCCTGCCCACCGACATTAGCTATTTGGACATAATACATTCAATGTATCTTCCAAGGCATATGAATATTGCAGAAGAATGTATATAAAGTCCTTTGAACAAAAACAATATAAGATAAAAGGTAGTGGTATCTTTTACAAACAAAGCAAAGCAGAGCAAAGGGGGAAGAGCAGGTCTTCCAGGAAACACACCATGCAGTGATGCACCAATGAAAAAGAGAGAGTTATGCCATCACCAGCACAATTCATGAAAACAAAGTAACAAAAAGTTTGTTACTAGTGTCTTTTTCTCCTGTTGCACTATTTGCTTTTTTCAATTCTGCCATATGAATTTTAAACACCTTAGAAATAGTTGGCTGCACAATTGCAGTGTTTATCTCCATTTTTGAAATGAGTTATAAGCATGAAAATAGTTACCGCAGTTAGAAAATAACATTTATCATTTGATTCAGTTTTCCATTTGAACAGCTCCAATGGTATTAAAGGGAATGCTTGGATGATCAAAATATGTTAGAATCTGCCATATTTGCGATATCAAAAAATAGTTGGATTTATTTATTTATTTATCAATCATGTCCTGTGTTTGACGAGACTTATTTTATTCAGCTTGGTTTTAGTTATTGGGCCTTTAAATAATTCATTTCCCAGTAGGGAGCTATAAACTTAGTTATTTCTGGAAGAGCATAAACAATTTTATACCTGGAGCAATCATGAACTATCCTTATCTCTTAAATCCATTTTCTTTACAGTTTTCTGAAATAGAGAAAATAATAATTAGTCCTCAAAGCAAGATTATTTAAGAGACAACCTAATACTGAAATAGTCTTCTAAAACAAATGTTGAGCCACCCCTCAAGCAATATTCAAGATGGTTCTAATATAGTGCATATAAAAGCTCATTGCTTTATGCTAGGTCTAAGTAAAGATATTTCCCCAAAGCCCATCAAAGAAGCATTAAGTCAAAAGTACATTAATGTAGCTGTGAATTTATTTCAACAGTCTGGGAGTTCCAATTTGGATGAAGCTAAACAACCCACAGATGCAGTGAGTTTAACACTATTAACAGTGAGAAAAGTGAATATTTAACTGAATATTGTTGGAAGCAAATGTCAGTAGAAGAAAATTTCCATTCAATAAATGTGACTCAGGGTAAGATGGAACAAATTTTATAAATAATGTCCAGTTCTGCTTAAGTAGAGTGCATGCTGGTTAAAGAGTTCAAGAGAGCGTAGAGGTGCTTTAATTATGCTGGTGTAATTGCTTTCTATTTTCATTTCTAGTGGTGCTCTGAAAGTTTCCAATCCAAGAGACATGTACAAATAATTATGCAAATGCACTGAAATGTTTGTATATATAGAACTGCTGTCAGTTTACTTATCTGTTCAAAATGAAAGGGCCGAATACAAAGTTTAAACAACAGATGCTAAGCCATATTGAGGTATCCAGGAGAAATAACTGTTTTAGACTCAGGAAAGAGACATAAGAATAAGCAGTTCTTACCTTCTGGAAGAATCTTTTTCTGAATGGTTTAATAAATACTGTATGAACCAACATACATAATGATGTGATATTTATCCAGGAAGCAGGTACACCAATTGGGGTTACTGCTCTCTAGTTTGTTGTTGACCTATGATGAAGCGCAACCTTTTGAACATTTTTCTCTCTGCTTTGTTTTCAATCTCAGTTCCCCTGGGACTAAAATGGCGAAAGAAAGTCAACACCAGGCACTAGCAGCACTACCAGGTACCACTGTTGCAACTGCAATAGCAAATAATGCCACAGAGCCAGTGATTCCTGGAGGAGGAAAGGGGGGTGCAAAAGAAGATTCATTTTCAAATTTAAAGGAGAAGTTTATGAATGAACTAACCAAAATTCCGTGTGAGTAAACTTACTATTGCTGTTATGGCTATGTAGCAATGCTTTTCAAAATATGCTTATTAACCTTTCTTCATTACATCAGGCTGATGTAACATGCATTGGATTGCAAGCCTGAAAATAAGGGATAAGTTTAGAATCTAATGCAGACAAAATCCACCAGCACAATGAAGGATAAAGAAACACTTAACTTTTTGATACGTTAGTCTGGCTGACACCTAATGTTAAGACATACAGCACTTTCTTTGGGGCTAAATATAAATACATCCATTGTGGCATAATGTTATGTGCAATATTGGTTATTATTCAACAAACCATAGTTAAATGAATCCTAATTGTTTATGTATGAATGCAAGAAAATAGTTGAATAGTATGTGTCTGATTTAGTGTTTATTTTTTTCCCACCATGTGACTTTTGGATGGGTGAGATTACAAATTAATTAACAAAGGGGACATTACTTGCAATTCACACACAGATTCTGATCATCATTTTTAATCTTATCAACAGCCTTCATAAAAAGTGGGTATCCATATCATAGAAAGTAGGATAGAAATATTAGGTTAATTTATATTGTGTATTTTAAAGTTATTAGTTTCATCTAGGGCTATATTTTATCAAGTATTGACAAATGTGGTGTAGTGGTTCTGGGTTTGGACCAGGATCTGGGAGACTCCAAATCAAGATCACTCTTAACCATGGGAGTTGACTGGATAACTTTGGATCAGTCACTCTCTCTTTCAACCCAACCTACTTCACAGAGTTGTTATGGGGGAAAATTGGAAGAGGGGATATTATATATGCCATCTAGAGCTCCTGGAGAAAGCTCAAGATACAAAAACAAACAAAATAAAAGCAACTGTAGAAATTCAATAGATTTGAAACCATCAGTTAAAATATCCTTTAATAAACTTGATTAACTAGTTTCTCTTCAGTTTATTTACCTGCTTTGTACTCAAATATGATGTTGTTAGTCTTATGGACTATCAAAATGTTCATTATTAATTTATTTACTATAGAAAAAGTCTATGCAGGGTCACACTTGGTTGATACATGAATGAAAAATTACCAGAAAATCCCAGCACTGTAGGCTAAGTTGGGGAGTTGAAAAGACATTGCTAAAGAAGGCAGTGTCAAAGCATTTCAGTACTGCTGCAAGAAAATTACATGGATATGTGTCATGACCCCGTTGCAAGGCACACAAGAGCCTCACAACATGGATCATGATCATCAGGAAAGAGAGGAAGGATCACAATCAAATCAATACTCAGATAATCACCCAAGTGTCCACACCCATGAACGGATCTACAGCTTAATAGAAGAATATCACTAGGTAATCCAGATAAGCATCAATGACACAGGAGAACTCAAGCCTTGTGCCCCGGAGGACGCACCTGCAACCAGAGGACAAAGACGGCAGCCGAGAAAACGCCCAGACACCTATCACAAATCACATCAACACCTAAATCGCCCATCCGGTCAGAGGAGTGGGGACAATGGAGGGTGGAGGAGCACGGGGTCCGGCAAGAGGGTATAAACAGGGTACCGTGCCACCACGCCTCCATTCCCATTTTTCTCTCTGTCAGCACCGTTTCAATAAACTGGAAATCCTTAATCCCCATTAAGTGAGTCCATGTCTTATTCGGAGCGAGGCTGGCCCTGACAATATGTCCCTTTGGTTACCAGCAGTTGAGCCTGACTCTTTATTTCTCCCTTATTCTATTTTTACCCTGACCTTCCATTCAAATGAGTACTCAGAACAGCTAATACATTTAAAGAACAAAAATATCCCAAATGTTAAAATGTAAATTAACATTGTGAAACTGATTAACAATGAAAGTGGGGGGAGGCAAATGCAGCAGCTGAAACAGTGTATTCTGTAGCCTGTGAATAATGCAAGAAAAGGCACCCTTTTGCATACCATCTCAATAGGCCTCCAATAGTGACTGCCTCTTCAATCATGTCTTCTGATGATTGTAATATGTGGACAGGTTGGAGTCGGAAAGCCATTCCCTCAGTTGTTAAGTCCTAAACATTTAGACCTTTAAAGGTAACACCTTTAATACCTTAAAATGCATCCAGTAAGCAACTGAGAACCAGTACAGATATTTCAGTGTATACCATATATGTGATTCTTTTAGTTATCAGACTAATTGCCACATATTCACAAACTATAACTTCCAAACGCTTTTCAAGGGTAGTCGCATCTAGAGTATGTTGCAGTAGTTAAGGCAGATGTAATGAAGGTGTGAAAATTGTTGCCAAATCTTAGCTCAGAAAGGATCATGCCTGCTATACTAACTATAATTAATATGTGTTCCTTGCCACTGATGCCACCTGTGAAACCAATGATAGCTGAAGATGAAGGTCCCTCACTGAACCTGCTTTTCTAGGTGGAATGAAACCACATCTAAAACAGGTTGAATACCAGTTCTGAAGTCCTACTTCTTATTAATCATCAATACTTCCTTCTTGTTTCTTCTTCTTCTTTAGCTTAACTTGGAACTTCTACATGAGCAGTTAGCGATTTCTTCCCCAGACAGCTCCTGGGGAAGCTGTTTTTGATGCTATAATTGAGCCCCTCCATCTTCTTTTAGTTATTGTATAATCAGTTTGATTTCTGTGTACTCCACTTGGTGATGTTCATGTGTACAGGGGTTGTTTTGGTTGTTTGAAGTCAGTGTTAGCTAAGAAGAAATCATTTTAGTTGCAGATATAAGTCAGTCTCCAGATTCATTTTGGTTTCCTAAGCCATACAGTCCAACTACATTTTTTATTTAATGTTTCCAACTTTGCATTCCAGTCTCCAATCACAAACAGCACAACTTGCTTGCATGTTCTGTTGATTTCAAATTGAACTTAATCATAAAACTCAGCAATCTCCTCTTCTTCTGCATCAGTGGTTGGAGCATAAACTTGAATAATCATCATATTAAAGGGTTGTCCCTGAAGTCTAATCGGTATTATTGAATCATTGATTGCATTGTAGCCAAGTACTGTTCTTGCTATACCCTTCCTAACTATAAAAGCAACACCATTCCTTATCTTCCATGTCCTGAGTAATAAACAGTGTGATCTTCTGACTGAAAATGCCAAATCCCAGGCCATTCCAATATGCTGATGCCTAAGATGTCAATTTGTAGTAATTTAATTTCATCTTCCACTGTTTTGAGCTTTCCTGTGTTTATGCTTCTTACGTTCCATGTGCCTACTGTAATTCTGTCTTTGCAGCTTCAGATTTTCTTTTCCTGCGTTTCAGCATCAGCAACTAGACATCCCAAAGGCTTTAATCTAGCCACATCGTAAGCATCATTAGTACTCTGAAAGATCCTCAGTGATTTCCCAGTAGCATGTTGAGTGCCATATGACCTGAGGGGCATATCATCCAGTGCTGTTTCATTGTCTATCATTTAATATTTTCTATCCATCTGGTTTTCTTGGTAAAAATACAGGAGTAGTTTACAATTGCCTTCTCCTGTGCAGTATTAATTGATGCCTTTGCCATTATCACTAAAGTGATCATCTGCCTCCAGCATTTTCCTATATCACTGCTGCCCCATATAGGTCCCTACTTGCTTTAGCTGGGCAGCTGGGATGACCTTCGTGCCTCAGGTGACCCTCCTGGGAATATATATTCTTGGCATGCACTTGCAACATTCTTTGGTCATCCCTCCCAGGAACACATATACAAACATCCTGCCATAATGGAGGGTGGACTGGGGTGGGTGGGTAGGTGTTTGCAATGAACTATTGGCTATTCTGATTCACCTTCCATGCTTCAACATTTTAGCAAAGGAAATGCCTCATAATACATCAATGCATTGCCAGACTGTTTTGTGGGGACACAGTGAAAGGAGAGAAATTAAGAGTTGAAATAGGCCTTCAAGTAATCTTCAGTCAATGCTTAGTGTATTTGCACTCTACTTCATCACTCTCAGTTCTACAGTAAACCAAGGAGCTGATTAAAATCAACAATGTCTACAATAGGGGAGCAGGCATTTTGGAGCGATAAGATTATCTGCCTGCACTGTATCCATATTCCACAGATCATTCAGAGCTTCGATATTTTCACTGAAATGAGAAACTTCACAGGACTATAAACAGCTGCACCCATTAAGAATTTGGTCAGACCATTTTTATCAAGTCTTCATAACTGGAGAATTTTGTATGGACTGCCATTCTAAAATTGATTAGGGTGTGTTCTGCCATAACAACAGACTGAAGTTTTGTTTTTGTTTTTTTTAAAAAGCCAAGTGAATGGGCTTGTAGCCATATAAAGCTAGCTATGAAATTTTAGTGCTGCTTTCTTAGCTTGTCTGTTTAAGATGTCTGAGTTTTTAAGGCACATTTCAGGAGACCACTATTAGCTCCTTTGAGTACATACATCTTTAAAAACAGGATAGAACTATATATTCTGGGAGCATGAATATGGATTCTCCTTGTGAACCTAACAGCAGAGAGTCTTGTGATTGGCATCTGAAAGTCAACATTTGCCAGCTCCATGGAGTAGGAAAAGTAGAAAATAGATGCAGTTTTATATTTTATAAATTAAAAAGCAACTGGAAATAAGGAATTTTAAAGGGACACAACTCTGTTGCCACCCAAACTGAATGCAGCACCGTCTGTCCTTAACAATACTACTAAGAACAGAGATTGCCCACAGCACTTTGTATTCCTTTGGTCTTCCCTCTCCTGTCTCCTAGAATCATGAAACAATGGGTTCTTTAGGTCATCAGGTCTAACCCCATGCAAAATGTAGGAATCCAAATTAAAGAATCCCCATCAGGTGGCTATCTAGCCTCTATTTCAATACATCCAATGAAGGAGAGCCAATTGCCTCCCTCAGTAATTTGTTCCATTGTCAAGCTGCTCTTAGTTTTTATAATGCTTATTCTATTCTAAAACATTTAATCAGCATCAGTCTTCCTTTGACAAAAATCCATTAGTCCAAGTTCTACATTCTGGAACAATAGAGTGCTATCATATTCTCTTTTGGTGTTCTTTTCAAGGTTAAAGATACCCTGCTTTTCAATTTCTCTTCATAGTTTCAATCAATTTTCATTGATTTTCTGAACATATTACAGTTTCTCTGAATCATTCTCAAAGTGGGGTGCTTTGAGTTGGACACAATGCTCAAGATGGGGCTTGATCAACACAGAATAAAATGGAACTATTCTGGGTAATTTGTACTGTATACTGTCTTTCGCTTGCATATACCCTTTTTCTAGCCAGAGCACATTGCCTGATTGATACTCAATTTGTAATCAACTATTATTCTAAAATCTTTTCCAAAAGTGCTATTGCCAAGATGATGCATTCCTCATCCTATATGTATTTGATTTCTGATTAGCTTTTCCTTTTTTCTGTTAAATTTCATTATTTTCAGCCTATTTCTCTAATTTGTTTTTGAGTTTAATTTCTGTCTTCTGGGGTACTAGCTGCCCCACCCAATTCTGTGCCATCTGCAGATTTGATAAGCATTCCTTCCACCCCTTTGTCCAAGTCATTACTAAACACATTGAAGGTTGAACTGTGTGGCATCCAGTTACATTTAAGCTGCTTGCTAATCAGAATGTTATGAAGAACTTTGTGAAATGCTGAAGTCCTGTATATTACATCTTCATCATTCCCACAATCTACAAACAAAATTACCCAATCAAAAACTAAGATGGTTTAATCTGAAAAGAGGTACTGAATGGCCTATAGTTTCTCCAGAACCTTGTGTTTCACCTTTTAAAAGATAGGCACAAGAGTTTGCCAAGATTTCTCAGAGAGACTACATAAACTAATAAATAATAATAATAATAATAATAATAATAATTCACAGAGATTGTCAGAAATTTCCTTCATGCTTAAGGATGCAATTTATCTGACCCTAGAGTTTGTAAACTCAAGGTGAGAAGGTATTCCCTGTCAAGCTTCAAACCTTCTTTTTCATCCTCCTCTAGTATCAAATGCCTGATAGAACACATAACTCTTTTGTTGGAGAAGGTAGATCTAATCTAGAAATTGAGTAGATCTGTCTTTTTTTAAGTATCTGATCCAATTTTGCCATCTTCACCAAGCACCAGGTAAATTGGTACTCCTCTCTTGTGCATAAAGAGAGCTAAGCAAAGAGCCTCTAGCAGAGTAAAAGGAACAAAAGTATTCATGTGTTTTCTTTATGGATTGGCTTGTTTATACTATGTTTCTTGATTTAGAAATTGTATATGCTAAAGTGAATAGACTTAGAGGGAGACCATGAGCTCTAGTCCCACCTTAGGCATGAAACCAGCAGGGTGACTTTGGGCCAGATGCACAACAGAAGAGAACCAATTTACCTGGTGCTTGGTGAAGATGCCAAATCAAATCAGATAGTTAAAAAAGGACAGAGCTACTCAATTCCTAGATTAGATCTATCTTCTCCAACATTAGGATGCAGGCAATGGCAAATCGCTTCTAAAATCTTCCCAAGAAAACTGTAGGAACTGATTCTGGCAGTTGCCAAGAGTCAAGACTGACATGAAGACACCAAAAAAAAAAGCATCTTAATATGATAATAGCAGAATGGAATAGAAGTAAGTCATGTACGAGCCATTTTGGAGAAGTGGTTAAAGGCACAGCCTAGGAACTGGGAGACCATTCATGAGTTCTAGTCCTCAAGCAGTATGCAAAAAATGTTGAGATGGTTTGTTTATACAGAGAGAACGAATCAAAAACCAAACATATAAAGTAAAAGTGAATTGGTCAAGAGGAAGGGAAAGAGTTAGGAAGTTGTGGTTGGATGAAATTGATGAAGTTCCCAAAAAGAGATGAGAGATTTAAAAAACAAAGCACAATGTATAACATAATGTATATATGAAGTGGAAGTAGGAATAATTTGCAAGGACAGAAATAATTGGAGAGCTGTAGTAAATTGAGTTGATATAAATTAGTTTTATTTCCTCTTTTTTTATCTCAAGACTTTAATTTTTGACTTAATATTTCTTGCTTGCTTTCTGTTTTCTGCATAACACAGCCTGCCCCCAAAGGGAATGTTATGGTGGGTATATATGTAATATTAGGAAAATAACCTCTCATCAAGAAACAGAAATAATAAGAGGTATGTTGCAGCACAAAAACTGGTAAAATAAGGATTGCAAAGCCAAAGAGAAACACAGATCAAAAGAGGACTTTTAACTTTTCTTGCTAGCGGTATCTTTTTTATCTCTTTAAAAGATAAGTGTTCATAACTGAGTAAAACTGCATGCATGCACAGACTATTACTTAGCAATCACCCACAAATGAATAATTTCAGCAGCCTATTAATTTAGAGAAAAAGTAGGTGTGTTGGACAGACATGTTTGCAAGCATCCAGAGGGAGCTTTTTAAGCAAGGTATAAGCCTTCCAAAAGGACACAATTGTTTTAATACTTCACCGCTTTCTAATGCTTTGCAGCTCTAATGACACACCTCTTTCTAATGCTTTGCACAGCTCTAGACAGTACAACTTATCCTCTAAGCATGTTCTGCCTAGGCAATTGATTCTGCTGCATCACATCTACTCTTAATGAGAATTTGCCACAGTGTTACATGTCCCACAGTCATATATAGAGAAGTGAGTATGTGCTCATTCATTCAACTTACAGGAATGTCCTATAGACTGCATAGAACCTTTCTTAATTTCTTTTTAAAGTCATTATATATTTGTTTAAAAAAATTCAAAACAATTAACATTTAATGTAACTAAAGGGAAATAATGTGGAGAGTAGTAGCATCCAGCCATTAAGAAGACCAACATTACTAACACTGGAAAAGCTTAACAACTTTTTATTGTTCCAAAAAACTGCATAGGTTCGGTATCAGTTATCATGTGGCTTTCTCTAATATGTTAGCTCCAGATGAGTTGAGAATACAACACTTAGAATTTTCAGTTGAGACAATCTGTTCTATAGGGATTTTTTGGAAGACTGTTATACAATTCAAGTGCTAGCACAGGCATAGATAGGTAGAAAGACAGATAATCAAAAGATTAATAAAATAATAAATTAATAATACATTTAAAGTAGAAAAAGTTGACAAAAAGAAAATAAAAGAACCACTTTTATAGTACTTTCCCACTGGTGAAAGCATAAATATTATTCCAGCAATCAATGTCTGTCTGTATTTCTGAACCAATTCAGATGCAAAATAATGGCAATGCCTTTATTAGAATCTAATGTCATTTCCTGATAAAAAAACTAGTAAATCACTTCTTTTACTTTGTGATAGCATTTTAATAAAGTTCCCCTGAGATGCTCAAGACCTTCCCTGCACTTCACTGTAATTATTATGGAAAATGATTATAGACAGTGTCTGGTATTTTGCATTATTATGAATGTGTCAAGTCACTAAGTTGCATAGAGAATTAAATTGCAGCTGGGCGACTGTAACAATGTATTTCATTATTTTATTTGGAAGGCTGTGTTTGATTAAGATACTACTATTTTGTGTTAGAACCAAACAGTATAATGGTAAAGTCTGCAAGTTCTGTATTTGTGTAAGTCAAGTTATTATCCACAGATATCCTGAAACATGGAGCCTTGTATGTTTCAAATATATTTTTATGTGAATGCAGTTTCTTCTTTTCCATTTTATTCTTCCTCTTAACATTTTATTAATTATCTGAAGGGAAGAGCTTTTTAAAAAAAATCATGTTCATAATGCATTTTAGAACATTTTGCTTTCAGTACTTTCAAAGAAGAGTGTACAAAATATTTGTTCTGTAATTATAGATTGGAATAGATTGAATTTAAAAAAACTTATTTACAGCTTATGAATATGCAATATGATATTTAGTAATAGGGTTCATATAGTCAATGATGTCAAAAAAGGCAAAACTTAAGCTGCTTTACAGCTGTCTATAATAAATTTAGTCACTCTTTGAGATTGCTTTTTATTTTATTTTATTTTATTTATTCTATTTTATTGAGTCTGTTCTTAAATAGTATATAAATATTGAGGCCTCCAAAAAACCAACTCTAAATAATAATAGTATTGTGCTTATTAAGTTAGTGAAATCTGTTAGAGGGTAGTCCTAATGAACTTTTAATTCATTCTTTATAGGTAACTTCAGAAATAGTAGGAGAGAGTGCAAAGGATATATTCAGATGTCATAATAAATCATGGGTGCTTTCCAGATGCCTGACAGTAATTATTATAGAATCTCTTAACCAATTCCATTGCCCCAAGCAGAATGGACAATGATCAGAAAATGAGAACTGTAGTCTCATAGTTTTCAGTGGGACAAAAGAGCTCTACATTTGCTCAAGCCAATACCAGTTACAACACTTGTAATATGAAACAGCAGTGATTGTTCTCATGTGTAACTTAATTTTTAAGAAAACCCTGTCATCCAACATAATTAAACATTATGTGAACTCCTGGAATCTTCATGACATTTGTGTATCTTACCAGTTAGAAACATTCTAATTTTCCTCCTATATTTTCCTTTTCTGTTCAGGCTTTCAATATTCACATAATCAGTTTCTTACTTCAAGAACTTTTAAAGAGCTTTTGAAAGGGCTGTAAGATTTATATTTGTAATCTTCTTATTCTAATCCTTACTTAAATAAAACATACCTACCAGCATAGTTAGAAAAGGAAGTTGTTGGTGAAGAACTAGGAAACCTGAACTTTCTAAACCTGAGCAGTCTTAAGCAAATCCTTATAGAAGATGCTAGATTCCTCCTTCAAAGGAGAGATCTATAAGTCACTATGATCTTCTCTGTCTCTTGAAGTTTTCCATATTTAGAAAAGCAGAAGAATCATCATGTTGTCCACTTTGATTTGAAGCAATCCCACAGTCAAAGCACCAAGATGACTTACGTTTATGTTCACAAGCTTGCTGACGAACTTCAGTTCATTCACCTGCAGTTAGATGCAGGCAAATTAGGAAAAATCCTATCAGTGTTGACACCACAATCTTTCTTTTACTGATCATATTCTTCTTACCTATCAATTCTTCATTCCTCTACTACCAATCCAGTTACTCCCCTTTGCAGCTGCTGGGAAATACAAAACAGGACTGACATAATAAATAGATTTAGGATGAAACTCCATCTTCTATTTTCCTCCTCCCTGAAAATGTATTCATCTACCCTGGCAAATTCCTAGTAATACAAACCAATGTCATCAGGGAAGAAAAAGCAAATTTACTAATCTTAACAGATAGGATTGGGAAATAATCTGGGTGGTATTTGTACATTTTCTGACATGCTGGGACTGAGGACAAGGGTAGGGCTGAAGGTCAGCAGGCTGGCTTGAAAGTTGACTGTGAAACAAGATCTGCCAGGCCCTCAGCTGAACTGTAGCCTCACTATCCCTCTGTCTTATTATCAGAACTTCCTTTCTTTCTGTGCTAATGCCAAAGAGACAAACTTAACAAATTGTTACATTCAATATTGTTCTGCTCTGATTTAATTATTTTGTGGACTGTTTAAAGTTTTTCCATCTGAAACAGCAGGAAGGATTAATTGCTCTGTCTGGAGCTTGGCCAGATCCCTAAACAGACAGATCAGGCTTCCTACAGAAGCAATTAACAGTCTTTCCATTTACTTTAATGATAGTTGAGTCTGCAACTACGAACATTATGACTGATGCTAAACTTGTGAAATGACTCCATAGCTTCTTTAATGACTGATTTGAATGGCATATGACTTTATTATGTATAACCAAAGACTCTTGCAACATCTCAATCCATATGTTACATAATTAAACATCCTGCATTACGATGTATATGAATACAGTTGGCCAAAGCTATTTATGAAAATACCATAGTTAATAATTGGGTATCAGCAAGTGGTTAATTAATCCATTAAAATGCAAACCTTGTTTCATAGTCCAAAGAAATATCTTTTTTCAATTGAGCCTATCTTCTGACCAAAGTGGTTTCCTGGTAAAAATACAGCAGTGATTTGTCATTGTCTTCTTCTGAGAATTGTTTTGCGGTGGTCTCCTTTCTAAGTACTAACTTCCAACTGAAATAGCTTTCAATAGAAGAGCATATCTGTAGCTCAGGGTTGAACTGTGGAGTCCTTGGTGCTCTCTGAGCTTGGTTGTTTGCTTGCAGACATTTCATTACCTGACTAAGTAACATCATCAGTGCTAGTGGGTGTGGGGTTTGCTCCCTGTTTATATACAGTAGCTTACCCTGCTAGTGTTGGCGGGTGTGTGGTTTTCTCCTTGGTCGTTTCTTGGTTATGGTATTGTTTTCTGCTAGTTTTTTTGTCTGGTGTTAGTCTCTGCTTATCTGGGTGTTGGTTGCTGGAGAGGATTTGTTCTGGACTTTTTGTTTCCTTCTTAGCTTTTTTATTGTCTCTTTTGAATGGTGTGTAAATGTGGTTTATCTCTATGTGTCTAGTGATGGCTGATTTGTCTGAATGTCAAGCTTTCAGGAATTCTCTAGCATTTTTGGATTTGGCTTGGTTTAGGATTCTCACAGTTTCCCAGTGGAAACTGAATGTGTATGTCCATGTCACGTGTTCTGACAGCTAGTGTAATGGTTGCCTATCCCAAACACTCAGACTCACAAGAGGTTACTTAAATGAAATCTGATTTATTAGGGAATTTATGACAGTTACAGAGAAAGCTGAGAATGACTAAAAGCGTGCCAAATACAAACTAAAAACCCTCGGCTCCAAACGTAATCCCTCCCCCCTACCAGCCATAGCAACCACCCCCCTCCCAGGTGCTGGTAACCGTTTTCTACACATCCTGGGAAAGCAACCTTGAATACATGAGATAACCCAAATACATTCCAACCCAGCAGCCAACAGATAAGAGCTCCCTGAAGAGGAATCTTCCTCCCTTCTAAGATCAAACACGTATCAGGCTAATGACATGTGAAACGTTACGATGTACCAAGCACATTGAAACGGTGAACATGACATACTGCCCCCCCCAAAAAAAACCTAAGGCCCCGGTTTGGAGGGGTAAGCATTATGGAATTGAGCAACAAGGACAGGGGAAGCTACATCGTGAGCAGCCACCCACACGGGGTGGGGGAAGTGTTTCCAGCGAACTAGGTACTGCAGCGTGTTGCGAAGCCGGCGAGAGTCAAGAATCTCTTTTACTTCAAAGTGTTGTTGCCTGTCAATCATGATGGGAGGAGGCGGCGGAGGTTGGTCATGCCAGCGTTCAGAGCGAGTAAGGGGTTTGAGCAAACTGCAATGAAAGACAGGGTGTAAGTGTTTCAAGTTATGCGGCAAATCAAGTTTAAAAGTCACAGGGTTGATTTGTGCGACAATAGGAAATGGACCCACAAACTTAGGAGCTAATTTTTTCGAAGGTTGAGAGGACTTGATGAACTTAGTAGATAGATATACCATGTCATCCACTTGAAACGCAGGGTGAGGGGCACGCTTTTTATCAGCGTGCTGTTTGTAAGCAGACTGGGCATCCGCTAGTGCCTGCTGTATGACCGGCCAAGAGTCCGCCAGCTGTGTCGCCCATTCAGACGGCGAGGCAGGCGGGATGGACGGCTGTGGCAAGTCAGGGATAGGGACAAAATCCCTGCCATGTACGGTGCGAAAAGGGGTTTGCCCGATGCTTTGATGAACAGCGTTGTTGTAGGCAACCTCAGCAAAGGGAAGGAGGTCAACCCAGTCGTCCTGTTGATAATTCACGAAAGCACGCAGATATTGCTCCAGTGTTGAATTTAGCACCTCTGTGGCCCCGTCAGTCTCAGGATGCCACGCCGTGGACAATGCCTGTTTAGTACCCAAAAGCTTTAAGAATGCCCCCCAAAATTGAGAGGTGAATTGTGTGCCCCTGTCCGAAATCAAGTGAGATGGACATCCGTGCAACCTGTACATGTGTACAAGGAATAGGCGGGCCAATTGTCGTGCTGAAGGAATGGAGACACATGGGATAAAATGCACTTGCTTGGAGAAATAGTCTTTTACGACCCAAATCACAGTTTTTCGTTGGCTAGGAGGTAACTCCACTATAAAATCCATAGACACCTCCTCCCAGGGGCAAGCGGGACTGGCCACTGGTTGCAAGAAGCCTTGAAGCTTTCCCACCTTATGTTTAGACATAGCACACACAGAACAAGACGCCACATAATCTTTCACATCTTTGCGCAATGTGGGCCACCAAAACTGCCTGCGGATGAGGTGCAATGTTTTTACAAAACCAAAATGCCCAGCAAGCTTATTGTCGTGCGAACGGAGTAAAACCTCCTTTCGCAAGCTGTCAGGGACGTAGAGACGGTTGGATTTCCAAGCAAATCCCCGATCAAAAGTAACATTGTCTCTATTGGCTAGCAACCAAGTATCTGTTTTCTGCTCCTTTAGAAACTTTTGTTGCAATTGAGAGGAAATGGACAAGGTGCCTTGCGGCGCTGAATCACAGCCAGCTGGCGGCTGCGCACGGGCTTGGCTGCGGGTCACAGCAGCCATGCCTAGTTGTGGCTGTGTCCACAGTGTGCTGACCATCTCTGGCGCTGCGCTGGAGTCCTGGGGTTGCCGATACAGCGCGTCTGCCAAAAAGTTCTTTTTCCCTGGGATAAACTTCAGTTTGAAGTTGAATCAGTTAAAGAACTGAGCCCAGCGGACTTGTTTAGGGCTCAGCTTGTGAGGGGTACTAAGGGCTTCCAAGTTCTTATGGTCAGTCCACACCTCAAATAGGTGATTAGCTCCTTCCAACAAATGCCGCCAAGAGTCCAAAGCCGCTTTAACTGCAAAAGCCTCCTTTTCCCACACATGCCAACGTCTCTCTGTCTCAGAGAATTTGCGGGACAGGTAGGCACATGGTTTTAAGCACCCTGCCCCATCGGCTTGCAACAACAGGGCTCCAATAGAATAATCAGAGGCATCCACCTGAACAACAAAAGGCTTGGAGGGGTCAGGATGTTGTAAAATAGGTTCCTGTGTAAAAGACTCCTTCAGCTTGTCGAACGCTGCCTGACAAGCCGGAGTCCATCTAAGCAGTGCGCCTGGGTTTTTTACCCAGAGGGTTTCTCCCACCCCCTTTCTCCGAAGTAAATCAGTCAGGGGCAAGGTTATTTCAGTGAGCCCCTTTATGAATGACCTGTAGTAGTTGCTGAACCCGAGGAAACTTTGAAGTTGCCTACGGGTGCGAGGTCTTTCCCATTCTAAGATAGCTTGGATTTTAGCAGGATCCATTTCGATGCCTTTATCTGAGATCCAGTACCCCAGATAATCAATTTGTGTTTGATGGAAGGCACATTTTGACAGCTTGGCATACAACTCAGCTTTCCTTAGTTTGCGAAGCACCTGCTTAACCAAATGTACATGTTCTTCCAGAGTTTCAGTATAAATCAACACATCATCTAAGTAGACCAATACCCCTTTAAACAGATGTTCATGTAGTACTTCATTGATCAATTGCATAAACACCCCAGGGGCCCCAGCCAAACCAAAAGGTAAAATATTGAAAAGCTCCCAACGGACAATTGAATGCCATTTTCCATTCATTCCCCCTCCCGGATCCTCACACGGTAATAGGCTTCCCTTAAATCCAGTTTTGAGAAGATTTTCCCCTTTGCCAGATGTGATAACATATCTTTTATCAAAGGCAGGGGATATTTATTTGATATTGAGACTGCATTGAGCCCACGGAAATTGGTACAGAGTCTTAATGTCCCATCTTTCTTCGGGCGGAAAAGGACCGGTGCCCCCACTGGCGAGCTAGCTGGTTCAATGAACCCTCTTGCCAAGTTTTTGTCCACAAACTCCCTTAACAAAGTTAGTTCCTTCTGAGTCATTGAGTAAATCTTTGGCTTAGACAATTGGGTGTTAGGCACCAGCTCAATGGCACAATCAGTTTTCCGATGCAGAGGCAGTTGATCCGCTTCTTTCTCCCCAAATACATCAGCAAAGACCTGGTACTCCTCCGGTAGACCTTCAAGAGGAGGGGTTGGGTACTGCGGAGTCACAGCTGCCGCTACCCCCACCACCTCCTCTGGGGCTTCAGTTCCCTTTGGTGCTTGGTAAAATCCGTCCCTAAAGGTTACAGTTCGATAGACCCAATTTATCTGCAGATTCTGCTGGACCAACCATGGGACACCCAAGACCACCAAAGGTCCCCCCACCAGAGCCACTACAAATGACAACCCTTCCCGGTGGCTACCCATCTGCAAGGCTACCAAACCGGTAAAATGCGTGACCGGTTTGCCCCCGGCCATGGACCCGTCCAATTGGGTGAAAGCAATGGGTCGTTGCAATGGAAAGGTGGGTAACTCCAAGGCAGCTACCATGTCGGGATGCATTAAGCACCGTGAGCACCCGGAATCAATCATCGCCCACACTTCTATCATCTTCGAACGGGATCCCAATTTTACTTTCACAGTGAGAATGCGATAGCTGCCACTCACCGACACCGGCTCATGCCTCTCTTCTACCACCTGCCCTGCGGCGCCCTTTAGAGCAGGTGGCTGGCGTTTCCTGCCGGCTGTAGCAATTCTGGTTCACCCTCGTCCCCGCAGAACGGCACGCTTTCCAGCTCGCTGTCGGCCACAGCTGCTTTCATTTTCCTCGGTAGAGAAGGGGACTTCGCAGTCGATTTCACCTGCCGATCTTCACCCTTCGCCCTCGGGCATGCCGCCGCGTGGTGCCCCTCCTTGCCACAGCGCAGGCACTGCCCCTTCGCGTAACACCGCTCCTTCTCCTCTTCCCAGGAACGTTGTCCAGATCGACCAAAGGAGCCCGAGGGATGGGTGGGCTTGCCATCTCACCCCGACTTCGTTGCTCGTCTCTGTGCAAACACCTCATGGGCATGCTCAGCCTTTCCAGCGAGCTGGATCCACCCGTACAAACTGTCAGGGTCATCTCGCCCCAGCAACCAGCGCAGCACTTCGGTGTTTAAACCATCTTTAAACAGCTCTATGACAGTTGCCTGCGACCAATCCTCCACCTTCCCTGCTAGCACTTTAAACTCCAGCGCGTAGTCAGCCACAGTTCTCGATCCCTGCTTGAGTTCTTTCAAGGCACGCTTCGCCCGCTCCTTCGCTAGGGGATCCTCAAAATGATGCTGCAGAGCCCAGAGGAATTCGTCGAATTTCTCCAGCTCAGGGGCTTCCGACTGGCACATCTGTACATACCAGTCCGCTGCCTGCCCCTTCAGCTTGGTGGCAATGGTGATAATTTTCGCTTTTCCCGATCGAAAAAGCGACCCCCACTCTTCCATGTACGCCTTGGCATTCGTCAGGAAGAACGAGAGTTTTGTAGGGTCTCCATCGAACTTGACAGAGAAGTCCCTCAATCCTCTGCCCAACGGGCCGCGTCCCCCCACTGGCAGTTCAGCTGCTCTGACAGGTCCCGCCCGCCTCCGCTCAGGGACGGGCGGCAATGCTAGTTCCACCCTGGGAGCCCGATCCCCCTCTTTTGGGCGAGCTCCCCTTCTCCGTTCTGGGGACTGTGCCTGGGAGGACAGGGTGGAGTGCCACTGGCTTGACCCCTCCCGCACCTCTTTCAGCGAACTCAGGTCCATGCTCATTTTCTGCAGAATGAGCTCCAGTGAGTCCATCTTCGACTCTAGCACCCGGATTCGGTCTGGAGTGGGGGAGTCCCCCTTGGCGGCACCTGTACCACCATTGGTGACAGCGGGTATCTCTGCCTCCAGGACGAGCCCCTTGCCTCCGAGAAGGCCCCCCAACTGTCATCCCAGGTGACCAGTTCGCCCGGGGTCATGACCGTGGTCTCTGGCACGGTCTTCATGCCCGCAGCTTTGCCTTCGGACCCCGAACTCGCCTCCTCCCGGATCACTGAGAGTTCTCCCAGGGGAGCTCTGTCGGGGCGCATCATAGTAGAATCAGGCTCTCCCTCACTCGACCCCTCACTCTCCACAAGTAGCACATCTGGATCGGTCATCGCCAGCACTCTCCCTCACAGGATCGGACGAACTTGTCTTTTCCTGGATGGGGGCCAGCGGGAGTTTAAGTTTTTGAATTCTCAGCTTTATGTAATGGTTGCCTATCCCAAACACTCAGACTCACAAGAGGTTACTTAAATGAAATCTGATTTATTAGGGAATTTATGACAGTTACAGAGAAAGCTGAGAATGACTAAAAGCGCGCCAAATACAAACTAAAAACCCTCGGCTCCAAACGTAATCCCTCCCCCCTACCAGCCATAGCAACCACCCCCCTCCCAGGTGCTGGTAACCGTTTTCTACACATCCTGGGAAAGCAACCTTGAATACATGAGATAACCCAAATACATTCCAACCCAGCAGCCAACAGATAAGAGCTCCCTGAAGAGGAATCTTCCTCCCTTCTAAGATCAAACACGTATCAGGCTAATGACATGCGAAACATTACGATGTACCAAGCACATTGAAACGGTGAACATGACAGCTAGTTGGTGTTGGTGGATGTGCTCTGCCTGACTGTCCTACATAGTGGCTGTTGCATTATATGCTCTGGATGACTCCTGTTTTTTTCTTCTTGGGCTACTGGGTCTTTTGGTTTGCTTAAGATGTTTTGAATGGCTTTAGTT
Organism: Candoia aspera; assembly: GCF_035149785.1. Lineage (NCBI taxonomy): Eukaryota > Metazoa > Chordata > Lepidosauria > Squamata > Candoiidae > Candoia > Candoia aspera. The sequence goes on along the minus strand of NC_086159.1, from coordinate 42,413,392 downwards.
GGTTTGTGTGCTACAGAGATGCTGTTTGGTTGTAATAGTCTGTTTGTTGTTTCTGAGATGCTTTTGATATATGGCAGTGTTATTCTTCTCATAGCTTGTGTTGGTTGTGGTGTAGTGGGTTGAATGGTCAGGCACTTTTTAATAAAGTTGCACAGGTATCTATTTTGTTGGAAGATGTATAGGCAGTCTGTTTCCTTTTTCTGTGTTCTGGGTTGCTGCAGTGCATTTGTACTTGTCTGAATAATGTTCTTACACAGCTCCTCTTGTAGGAGATTGGGTTGTTACTTTGGTAATGGAGCACTTGGTTGGTGTGGGTAATTTTTCAATAGATTTGTATTTCTAATTTGCAGTTGTTTCCTCTGCTGATGAGGATATCCAGAAAGGGGAATGTGTTCTTTCCTTCTTCCCTTGTGAATTATATTCCTTTGAAGATGTTGTTGATTGTTTCCTGTGTCTTCTCTAGTTGTTCCTTTTCTATTATGATGAAGGTGGCATCTACATAAGGGATACATACTTTCGGTTGTATGTGTAGGTGTGCTATAGTTTCTAGAAGCTGCATTACAGTCACTGCTATGAATCCTGAGAGTGATGATCCCAAGGGGGTTCCTCTGATTTGTTGGTATATTTGTCCATCAAATTAGTGAGGTATAGACTGATGAAATCCGTGATTCTGGGTATTTCGATCTTAATGTATTTGGTTAGGTTGGGTATGCTGTGTAGTACTGCTGCAATGGATTCTTTCACTAGTTCTGGAACTATGGACATAAAGAGAGCATATAGCTTTATCAAATAGCTTAACAAATAGCTTTATAAAGGTTAGCTGATGGATAAATGGAAGTATCATGTAGGGATTAAAAATGTGAAAATCCATTAAAAGTTCAGACACAAACATCCCTTTTATGGATTCCTCCTCCCATGGACTTGCATACAAATTTAATGCTTTATATAATTATGTTATTAGTTTAGTTCAAACTCAGATATATACCATTTATTTTTCCAAATAGCATAGTTTAATATGCTGACATGATCCAGTTTATTTTACTTCAGAACTTCAGATAAATAATTTCAACTTTAGTTGGAACATATGTTAAACTATATCAAAACTATACTTCCAGACTGGATGAATGGATCTCAGAATGGGTCTTCTGTGTAACCAAGAGGAAAGCAATTTACACTGGCACAAAAAAAAAAAATAATCCAAACTTCACATATACATTAATGGGATCTGAGCTGGCAGCAACTGATGAGGATTTTGAAGTCATGAAAATGTTACATGTATAGCTGCTATAAAAAAGGCAGCTTCTATACTTGAAAACGTGAGAAGGGAATTAAAAATAGAAGTTCAAGTATAGAATATATAGCTATACTCACCCCTCAGCACATCAAATGTGGACACAAGTTTTGACTGGTATGAATTCTTGTGCCTATTATTATCATCATCATCATCATCATCATCATCATCACCGCTTGGAGCAGATTTACTTCTTCTGAAAATAAGGAGGGACATCCAGGAATACTACTTTGCTTTGGCACAAAATAAACAAAGAAAAGTGGTTACAGGGAAGAGCGGGAGATGACAAAGTACTGTCCAAAGTGCAATACTTCTGATTGTTAACATAATTACCAGAAAGCAAGAAGTCTGATAGTTTACTATTCTTCTATACTTACATGGGTAAGCTTTGTGTTATAGAAAGGTATAGCAAGCCTGGCAGCCAACCAAATCAGTAAGATCCTGATTTTGGAACCCTTAGAGATGTATTATACAAAGGCCAATCAATTGGCATTCTTCAGCTCCTTCACAAAATAGGCAAAGCTTGCCAGGGCCATGCTAACCAATTCTGCCACTGCAGAAAAACAAGTGGAAAAATAACAGATTATTTCAACTGTTTTCAAGAGATTCTGTTCAAGAGACACAGCTCTAGTGGTAGAAAATTGGCTGTATTCAAGTGAACTTTTTACCCTTAGTCATTCATAGACCTCCATCAAATTCAGAACTTGAAGATTCTGTGGAAAACAGTTTGAAAAACCTGGATGTAAGGCTTTGTCAGCACTGGTTCAGGAAAACCTTTGAATATGCTTTTTGCTGGATATTATGGAATCTGTTCTTGTCTGTGCTATTTCTACTTTCAAGGAGCTGGGGAATATGTCAAAAACATACTGTGAATTGTATATACAGTACCAAGGTACCAAGCTGAAATTGGCAGTTTTAATGTCTTCTGAGTGGTTTACTATTCCTTTTTTATTTCACTCTTACAAAAATTACACATTGCACCTTTTATGCTTCCCCTTTATTTTTAAATTAAATTGAAGTGATTCAAGTAATTTTGCCTCCAAATCTCAAAGCACAAAATCACATTAAACCATGCCATCTCCAAATCACATTTCCCAACATCAAATGAGAGGGAGGTGACTTTGGACATCTTTAACATGCAATGTACGTAACATACCAGCAGCTAGAGTGCAAAACCATCCTTCTGCCCATAACTGTGATCTGTTCAAATGCATCTGACTGGCCACTGTGGATGGCCAACAGATCCTATGTTCTTATTAATTCCAAGAAGAACAAATGGTATGGCCCATTTAAAAATGTTTTTTGCACATTTCTAAACCTGATTTTGCTCTTTTGCCCCAAATTTTGGACGAATATAAGAATCAGATCTTTATATTCAAAAACCTTATATCCAAAATGCAAACATCTTTATATTCAAAACTTTCAAGAAAGAGTTCAACATTTCATTGCCTTTGCTACAGGAAAAAAAAATAATAAAGCTGACAAGTTTTTCTGGTAAATTATGTTTTAATAGCTGCTGGTTGTTTCTAATAATGCTACTGTCTAAAATTTGAAACTTAGGTATCTAAATCAGGCCATGCAGCACCTGCAGTACCAGAATACCTGCTGTATAATCATATAAAATTAAAGATAAATGGTTGATATAATTTGCAAATTTCATGTTTCCTGAATACATATACAAACCAGAATGCATTCTTATACTAAAATCCATATGTTTCATTACTTAATAGTGCAGTATCTGACTTGGATAAAATGCATACAAACATGTGATTAAGGACAAATGTGCATAAAATATATGTTTGGGGAGAATATGCCACAATACTAATTACTTTGGTTGCAAATATGTGAAAGAACAAATGCACATTCAAAATGCATCTTCGGGGAGATACATACCTGAAACTGTATAAATTTTTCTATTATTGTTTTTAAAAAGTTTAGCAAAGTAATGTGGAAATAGGCTGAAACAAAGCAATCAAACAATCCTATGCTGGAATTGGAGTGCTTCAGCATGAAAGCACTCAACTGCTCTGATGTCTTAATTAATCTGTAGCCCAGCAGGACAGAAATGAAGTTGAAGAAATGTGAATGTTTTCCTGCACTTTCTCATTTCTTAAAAAATCTTTCCCTTGGATGCAATAGGAAAGAATATATTTAGGTATGTTGTCAAGCTGATATAATTGTATTTTGGTTTAGGTATGGGGCAGAGGATTGGAATTGCTCTGTGGAGCCTAATCCAATCTGTTTTGGGCTGTTCAAAATATCCTATCCTATTCTTTCCAAAATATCCTACTCTTACTTCCTAACTTTCCTGTCCTTCAGATCTGAACTTTTGTTTGTAGCTTTAGAGGGAAAATTACATCCTGTGACCCCTGATCAGCATTATGAGAAATGAAGCAAAGCCCAAAATTAGCATCTGTACTAGCTCTTCTTTCCTGTAAATGAAGCCACATAAGTGTTCAAGACATTAGTTTTATGGTTCATGTGGAAGGCAATGATCCCTGAGGAAAAGCCAGCTACTAATAACACCACAATGGGATACCCTGTCCCCATAAAGCCCATATGTCTTAGACCAAATACTGTGACATTGCTTTTTATCCAAATCCAGCACTGACTTTGTTGAATATGCAGTTTTTTAATGTAATGGAACAAATGTGATTCCACACACAAATACTCACATACGATGCAAGCATATTTTATATTCTGAGCTCCAGCTGCTTTTATGCTCCTTTTTCCTTGATGTTCTATTCAGACATCCCTTTAAATGTTTTACAGATTTTTTTTTAAGAAAAAGTTCAGAGGTATCTATTAGGTAAGTGCCTAAAGAGGCTTTGGCAAAACCTAACCCTTAGGGCCAAGCAACCTTGCTCTCTAGGCTAACTCTGAATAAGCAATATCTATAGAACATTTTTGGCTAGGAGTTTAGGGATGGGGAATTCTTCTCACCAATTGCTGAAAAGAGAAAATCTACTCATTTTCTGATATAAAGACTTACTGTGGAAAATGATGGCATCATTAATTTTCATTTCTCTCTAGCATCATTCCAGGGACATTGTAGACAGGCAAATGATCCCCAGCCACTATTTTCCCAGTTCCTTTATCCTGTGTCCATAGGATTTTCTTCTAATTTTTTTATCAGTTCTGTAGCTTTCAACAGAATGCTTTCTAGTTTGTTAAAGTAATCCTTGAGTTTTAGATCCCGTAGATGAATGGCAGAGGAGTGCTATGTTTATACAGAGGTAGAACAAAACACATACAGTAACTAAAATTGCATTAACAATGTCATTGTTCATTTTTGCTGCTCCTTTGCATATTGGTTTTACTAAAAATGATAGTGCCCAAATCCATAAATACAGAATTATTCTGTATCAACCGAGATTAATACTAGAATTAGTACTGCAACAAAGTGAAGTAACAATGAATAAAGTTTAACACGCAGAAATATTTCACTTTGTAAAGAATTCATAAGCTTCCTGATCCCTCCTCCCTCTCTCTCCTTCTCTCTCTCTTTCTTTCTTTCTTTCTTTCTTTCTGTTATACTGCCAATTTATTTTACAGATCTATTGAGACATGGATGGGAAACCACCTAGGAATCCTAGGGCTGTGGGTTAGATTATAGTCAAGAAAATGACTTCTTGGCCCAGAAGACAAGGGCAAAGCACCTCCATATTATTGCCAATAAAATTATGTTGATGTCTTCATGGAATCCCAGATGTTGAGCTCAGTTCAAAGGAGACCTCACTTCAATTTTCTCCTGCTACCTTACATGCTTCTCTTTTCAAGCTGTCTCTGCTGATTACTTATTACTATTACCAGAGATAGCCGAGTTTTACTGAGCATTAAAAAAATCCCTTTTCATTAGTAAAATGTACTTGCTTAAAAATGAATGTATGAAAACAAAATTTATTCATTAGTATAGTTTAATTCTTTAACTCAGGTTTGAATCCTTCTGTATTTATCCACATTCATAGGTAGAGCATTTTTCTTATAGGTTCCTCACAGGCAGATACAAAATGATTCTCTATATTCTATGCCAGTGTTTCTTAAAGTGTGGTCTGAGGACCCCTGGGAGTCCCCCATGACCCTCTCATGAGTTGGCAAATTATCTGCCAACCTATATTGAACAATAATACCATATTAAAAGTCCATCAAACTATTGTGAGAAGCAGTAATGGCAGTGGAATCCAGTAAATATTGATAAATATAACCCATACGAACAAAAGCTCTTTTGGGGTCCTCCATAATTTTTAAAAGTTGGAAGGGGTCCTGAGAGAAACACTGTTTTATGTCAATGAATTTATTTTATGTAGATGTGTGACAATTTGATCTGTTTTATGGGGTTTCTTTTTTTGAGAACTTGGCTTGCACATTTTTTCATAAATACAACATTAATAATTTGAGATTATTTGGGAAAAGTGAAAACTACTGCAAACCATGACTAAGTGCTCAGAACAGGAGAGTGATTTGCATTTTATGTGATTTGGTTTTGCATTTCTTCCTGATAGCCAAGAAAAAAAAAAGGCAGATTGCTTACAGTTCCATTTACAACAGCAGACCTATTTTTTTAATTAAATCAAAATTATTAAATAGTTGATAAGACTTGGAATATATGAATAATTGCTTTTGGTGTAAAAACCGTAGCCATCACTTTTTTTTTTTTGGCAAGCAAACTGACATTAACTAAAGAGGCAGCTATGTTCTTGCTTATTCCCTAATAAAAACTTTGTTAGAGGTAATTAACAATTATTTGAACCTGTACCATCAGCAGTAATGTGCAATTAATTGTATCTCTTCAGAAACCAATAAGGTGCTGCAGGAAAAATGTAGCCTAAGCAATATGAAACCTTAAGAATAAAAAGGAGAATATAATTTTCAAGATAGAGTAAAGAGACAGGGAAAATATTGTTCAATAAACTAACTTTGCAATGACTGTCTTAGAAAACAACTGTCCATCCAGAAATTCAGATTTTCTTTAAGAAATCTTCTTATTCAGAGCAGTTTGCCTGCTACTTTGAACTTGAAAGGTTCTTTCCCCTCTTAAGGAAGTTATTATTTGAAACAATATCAAGATTCTACCTCAGATATCATTAAATTTTAACAGGAAGCTACCCTCCTACTGAGTTCAGAATAGAAATGTAAGCCTGTTATCATCAATGAATAAAATTAATCTGAACGTCATGGTCTTTTCAAGAGGTCCAGTTTGCATCTTCCTTCCTATCAGTGAGCACAGTCTCTATATATTCTATAATACTGAATAGTAGTGTTCTAAACATTCATTCATATATTTCCAAAAGCTGCACTCCACTGGAGGTTTACTAAGAAACATCTTGTAAAGTACCCAGAAGCTGAGATTCAGAGAAGACAACAGGGACTCTAGAGGAGATGGAGATGCAGAATTCACAAGTTAAATGGGTAATCAACAAAGTCAGTCCAAGACATTTTGCTGCCTTGGAACAGCAAATGGCACCACACCATCACCCACTCAAGTTGAGGTACTTAGTACTTAGCACCCATTCAGAAACTTAAAAAATGTAAAGACCAAAATACACAACATTCTTTCTCAACAATGTAAACTCATTTTCTCTTGCCAAAAATGAGTAACTGACTTATTGTGACATTATCATTATTTGCTGAATTTGACATGCCCTAGAACAAAATATCATCAACAACATTGCCATTTCTGGGCAGCAATCAAATATAAAAGAGCAAAACTTCTTCTGGTGTGCCAGGACTGTTAGCTGAAAAATGGGCAATGAGGGAAGTCTCTTAAAGTTTTCAAACCTCTACTTAAGATTTCATATTGCTTAGTCTACATTTTTCCTGCAGCAATTTATTGGTTTCTGAAGAGATACAATTAATTGCACATTACTGCTGATGCTACAGGTTCAAATAATTGTTGATTATCTCTGTAATTAGAGAAGCATCATGGGACATAGGGCACCATCTCCATTCTCCCTGTCCCACATGGACCCAGGCATCCTGAAATGTGGGACTTAAGGAAATCCATTTCAAGCAATGTTCCAAGGAAGAAATTAAAATGAGACCTGTAAAAGCCTTCCTCAGCTTAGATACCATGAGGTTATAAAGACTGTCTGCTGGGATATAGATTTTTTTTTCTTGCCATCCAACTTATATTAACTAGGCACCTGGCTCAGATATCTTTGTAATAAGTTGGTCTCTCTGACCCAGTGCCTAATCATTGCTTGGCTTTATGCAGCCATTGCAGTCATAAACTCTGAAACAAAATTATTGTTTCATCCACAAGAGTGTTTTATCCAGAAAGTTGTTAAGATAGACTTGAAGCTATCCTGTAGAAGTAGAGGTCCCATGCCATAAAATAACAATCTTAGCCAGGAGTTAAAGGTTTGCTGCAAACCTCTTGTCCCAGTTGTTTCTTAACTGTACTCCAAACATCACACTGCATTTGGCACACAACTCAGGATTAGTAGCAGAGTACTTAAGCATTTAGAATGGATCTTCCCTAGTGAGTTGTAACCCAAGCAAATGTGTAGTGGGGCACCATAGAAAAGGTGAGCTTTGTCTTTAATGTACAACAGCCTTAGAATTGATGGCAAATACTGTTCCCTTGTTGTCTAGTGAAAGCACTTGTTGGAGACTACTCCGAGCTCTGCTAGTGACATAGTTAGAATGCATCTTTACATGCTAGATACCTGGAAATCAATTCCCAAATATTTGAAAAGCTTTACCTGTTCTTTCAGATGCTCATCCAAATGCCATCTATGCCATTTAGAATGCTTGGTGAAGCCAACCGTATTTTAATGGTTAATAGTCAGCCCTCCCACTGCATAGTATAAAACAAGGTCTCAAAGGGCTGTCTTTATGCCACTGGGGTAATCAAAAGAGTAGCACAGAGAGAATTTATTGGCTAGTTTGAGCAGGGGGAAAGTCAGATGGTCAACCATCAAATTAATAAGAAGGGAAACAGAAAAGAAGCTAGAATGCATTCTTGTTTAACTCTTATTTTTATTACTATGGGATAAGATAAAATGTCCAAAATAAATTGCATCTTATCTATAAGGATGCATTTATACAGAACTGATGGATTTAAATTAGATGGATCAATGGTGGCTACTTTCAATTTTCTCTATATTCTGCCCCTGAAAATAAGACTGATTTAAAACTAATACAGGACAAATGTAGCAGTCCCCCTGACATCTAGATATAGTCTCTACCATGTTGTATAAGAGAAAGTGCTGGTCAATGCCTGTTTGATTTAAACTCAGTTTGTTAACTTCAGGCAGGATTTTTTCTTCTCAATCCAGTCTGTGTAATCCATATAATCCTGAATTAAAGGATTCTTGCATAAAGTTTCTTGTGTATACCCAGCAAGCTTCTTGGGCGATAACAGCAGAGTCAGAATTTTTCCTCTTCTTGTGAACAGAGACAATAATAGGCTCCAGTCTTTAGCGCATGCTGCTCTATCAGTGGGGGTAATTCAAGCTGTTAGAACTAGTGTTCCCGTTAAATATTCTTTTTAAACACTCTGATCTAGATGCTTCCAAGGTGTTTAGAGAACAGTTGTTCTATTATATGCTGTAGAATCTTCCTGAAAACTGGTGTCAGTCAAGTGGATTGTAGTTCCAAAGATCTTTCCATTTCCCTTTAAAAAAAAATCAAATATGTCCATAGTGAAACAAGTGCAGAAAAGAAGAGCCATTAATTATAGTTCTATAAGCACAATATGCATTATAACAATGTGTTTTGTAGCAAATGACTCATGCACAGAGTCCATTTGCTGGAAATAGAGTGCACTACATGGGACTCTTATCATGTCCCCTAAATATGGCATGAGCTTGCCTAAGTAGCCCCTGTTTATGCCATGGCCTCTTGATGTTACCTTTGGCTCATTCTCAGCCCACAGCTGAGGCAGCATAAAGTCATGATTTCCTCATCTAATACAGGGTGTACGATGGATTATTGATAACTTTTTTCTGCTTCACCCCACTTCCCTCTTCCATACCTGTGACCTGCCAAACGGGCTGTTTGTGGACCTAGATTCAGTATTGTTTCAGAAGAGTGCTAGATCCATGTTCAGAAATACCACAATTGACAGGAAACAGATGCAGAGTACTTCCATCCATGCAGTTTCATGGCCTGGAGGATAGCACTTCAGGACTGCCATCTGATTGTCATTAGGTGTGACCATAGAACAGGGTGTGTCTGGAGTTAATTAGGATAGAGAAGACTGATATGAGGAGTCTGGGTATTGATGGTTTTCTATTATGCCTCAAATCTATCAAACTGTATAACCACAGTATTGTGGAGGTGTGCTAGTTTGTTGTTTATTCATTTAGTCAATTCTGACTCTTCGTGACTTCATGGACCAGCCCACGCTAGAGCTTCCTGTCCATCGTCAACACCCCCAGTTCCCCCAGGGATGAGTCTGTCACCTCTAGAATATCATCCATCCACCTTGCCCTTGGTCGGCCCCTCTTCCTTTTGCCCTCCACTCTCCCTAGCATCGGCATCTTCTCCCGCGTGTCCTGTCTTCTCATTATGTGGCCAAAGTATTTCAGTTTTGCCTTTAATATCATTCCCTCAAGTGAGCAGTCTGGCTTTATTTCTGGAGTATGGACTGGTTTGATCTTCTTGCAGTCCAAGGCACTCTCAGAATTTTCCTCCAACACCACAGTTCAAAAGCATCTCTCTTCCTTCCTTCTCTCAGCCTTCCTTATGGTCCAGCTCTCACAGCCATATGTTACTAGGGGGAACACCATTGCTTTAACTATGCGGGCCTTTGTTGTCAGTGTGATGTCTCTGCTCTTAACTATTTTATCGAGATTTGTCATTGCTCTTCTCCCAAGGATTAAGCGTCTTCTGATTTCCTGACTGCAGTCAGCATCTGCAGTAACCTTCGCACCTAGAAATACAAAGTCTTTCACTGCTTCTACATTTTCTCCCTCTATTTGCCAGTTATCAATCAAGCTGGTTGCCATAATCTTAGTTTTTTTGAGGTTTAGCTACAAGCCAGCTTTTGCACTTTCTTCTTTCACCTTCATCATAAGGCTCCTCAGTTCCTCTTTGCTTTCAGCCATCAAAGTGGTATCATCTGCGTATCTGAGATTGTTAATGTTTCTTCCAGTGATTTTAACTCCAGCCTTGGATTCCTTAAGCCCAGCATGTCGCATGATGTGTTCTGCATACAAGTTGAATAGGTAGGGTGAGAGTATACAGCCCTGCCATACTCCTTTCCCAATATTAAACCAGTCCTGCAATACCTTGCAGGATCTTGAGCATTACCTTACTGGCATGTGAAATGAGTGCCACTGTTCAATAGTTTGAACATTTCTTAGTGTTTCCCTTTTTTGGTATGGGGATATAAGTTGATTTTTTCCAATCTGATGGCCATTTTTGTCTTTTCCAAATTTGGCATATAGCATGCATTACCTTGACAGCATCATCTTGCGAGATTTTGAACAGTTCCGCTGGGATGCCAACGTCTCCTGCTGCCTTGTTATTAGCAATGCTTCTTAAGGCCCATTCAACCTCACTCTTCAGCATGTCTGGCTCTAGCTCACTGACCACACCGTCAAAGCTATCCCCGATATTGTTATCCTTCCTATACAGGTCTTCTGTATATTCTTGCCACCTTTTCTTGATCTCTTCTTCTGTTAGGTCCTTGCCATCTTTGTTTTTGATCATACCCATTTTTGCCTGGAATTTACCTCCGATGTTTCTAATTTTCTGGAAGAGGTCTCTTGTCCTTCCTATTCTATTGTCTTCTTCCACTTCCACGCATTGTTTGTTTAAAAATAATTCCTTATCTCTTCTGGCTAACGTCTGGAATTTTGCATTTAATTGGGCATATCTCCCCCTATCACTGTTGCCTTTTGCTTTCCTTCTTTCTTGGGCTACTTCTAGTGTCTCAGCAGACAGCCACTTTGCCTTCTTGGTTTTTTCTTTCTTTGGGATGTATTTTGTTGCCGCCTCCTGAACAATGTTGCGAACTTCTGTCCATAGCTCTTCCAGGACCGTATCTACTAAGTCCAGTCCCTTAAATCGATTCTTCACCTCCACTGCTTATTCCTTAGGAATATTAGTGAGCTCATATCTAGCTGATCTGTGGGTCTTCCTAATCTCTTTAGTCTGATCCTAAATTGTCCAATAAGAAATTCGTGATCTGAACTACAGTCAGCTCCAGGTCTTGTTTTTACCGACTGTATAGATGTCCGCCACCTTTGGCGGCAAAGGATGTAGTCAATCTGATTTTGGTGTTGTCCATCTGGGGAAGTCCATGTATAAAGCCGTCTCTTAGATTGTTGGAAGAGAGTGTTTGTTATGCAGAGTGAGTTGTCTTGGCAAAATTCTATCAGCCTATGTCCTGCTTCATTTTGTTCTCCCAGGCCATGCTTACCTGTAATTCCAGGTGTCGTCTGACTGCCCACCTTAGCATTCCAGTCTCCCGTGATGAAAATAACATCTCTTTTAGGCGTGTTGTCCAGTAGGTGCTGCAGATCCTCATAGAACTGATGTACTTCAGCTTCTTCAGCATCTGTAGTTGGGGCGTATATTTGGATCACGGTGATGTTAGATGGCTTGCCCTGAATTCGAATTGAGATCATTCTATCATTTTTTGGATTGTATCCAAGCACTGCTTTAGCCCCTTTACTATTAATTATGAAGACTACTCCATTTCTTCTGTGGTCCTCTTGTCCACAGTAGTAGATCTGGTGGTCATCTGATGTGAAGTGGCCCATTCCAGTCCATTTCAGTTCACTGACGCCCAAAATGTCTACCTTTAATCTTGACATCTCACCAATAACCACATCCAATTTGCCCTGGCTCATAGATCTTACATTCCAGGTTCCAATGGTGTGTTGATCCTTAGAACATCGGATTCGCCGTTCACCACCAGCACCATCAGCCGCTAGCCGTTCTTTTGGCTTTGACCTAGCTGCATCATCACGTCTGGGTCTAGTTGAACTCATCCTCTGTTCCTCCCCAGTAGCATTTTGACCATCTTCCGACCTGGGGGTCTCATCTTCCAATGGTATACCGACATATCTCTGGTTGTATTGATCCATTGAGTTTTCACGGCAAGAACACTGGGGTGGGTTGCCATTACCTTCCCCAGGGATCGCATTTAGTCTGACCTCTCTGTCATGACCTTCCCGTCTTGGGTGGCCCTTCACGGTTTAGCTCATGGCATCATTGAGGTCCTCAAGCTCCAGCACCACGACCAGGTAGTGATCCTTTGCTGAAGGGTGTGCCAGTAGGATTGATATTGAACACTTCAGGTTTCAATATTTCAGGTTTATTGTTTCCATTGTTTCTGAGGAATTTGCAGTGGGACATAAGAAAATATATTGCTCTTTGCTTCAGATAAGTAATTGACAGGTGCAGTGTGGAATCAAGGGAAAAAATGAAAATTGACACTTATACATGGGCTCCTTCAGAAATTGCTTAATGGGGCTTCTTCAGATCTAGAAGTAACTAACAGATGCTGAGAAGGCCCCACAAGATTTGCAAAGCACACCCACAAAGTCCAGAAATAGTACTGATAGTGGTAGATCAGCCTCATCATATTAGTGTAGGAGTCATAAGAAGAGGCAGATAAGTGAATGTTTAGCTAGTGTTCATGAGCCAGATGAGAAAGAAGAACTTGTTTATCTAATAGGGCACCTGTATCAGAGGGAAGTTTATTTTAGGGTATTCTTTCTAAGAAGAGCTGTTGTTATTAATACATCTCCACACCCAATTCTATGTCTTCCATCTCTCTTGGAAGATGAATGGAATGTGTTAGTATCTATTACGCATATTATCTGGAATATCCAACATTATCAGTCAGCTGATAAAATCCATGGAACTCAAATAGCCCAACTCACCTCTGAAATACAAAATATGAGACAGTGTCTATATGTGAAGGTTATGGAGAGCAGTGTCACTGAGAAATTGGATTGCATTGCATAAGAGAAATGGCACACCTTTGAAATGGACTATGGTTTAACATTGACTGGTCTATAGCCCCATATCCCTGTGATGCTCTACAGTCTTGGCAGAACATTTTGAAAAAAATTAAGTCTTATTTTAAAAGGTTGACAGGTTCTGGAAATGCTTCCATTTGAAATTTCCAAAAGGGCAAAGACTGACATAATCAACAAACTTGAATTTATTCAAACATATCATCTTCATTATCATCCTAGTGTTCTTCCTGCAGGTGCAGGGTCCACTTTTCGGATCAATGAATGCTGAAATCTGAACAGAATTTTTTATGGTGCTTTAATTTTTCTTTCACTCCAGACCCCTTGTTGTGGGGGTGGGGGCAGGGGGACCACAGGATGCTGTAGTTATATATATTAATAGTGCATGGTATTTCACTGCAACTCATTTATTATATCCAAAAAAAGAAGACATGTGAAGTCTTTCCCCTTTAAGAGGTTAAAAAATTGGATTATTATTGATTTGTGTACTGCAATTCTAAACATTACTGCTCAAATATAACAGTCACTGTTTATTCCCAAAAATGTGGGACTATGTTTACAACCAAAACTTCAGAAAGAAGGAAAATATATCTATGTTGTGAAAGAGAGATGTTTCAATCCTGGAGATTTTAATTTTTAAAAGTAATATATTTGATTTAATAGTGTTTGAGTTCGAATAAATTCATTTTTTAGCATAATGAAATTTTCACACAAATATCCTCAAAGCATGTTTTGCAAATCCTTTTTATCTGAAACTTCTGTAACTGTCTTACCAGCCAACCAGCACTGAGCTACAAAGATGCAAAAATGTCAAAACCCTGCTTCTTATGTGGCAAACCTACTGTGGCCATTGGGTTATGCACACTGCTGGACAAGTCAGACTAATATATTTTTACTACGTACCTTTCTGCATCAACCTTTTCCATATGTCTCCGGGACCAGTGGGATTTAAATAAGGGTGCATACCACCATGATCAAATGCAGAAAAGGAAGCAGGCATGAACTTGTTGATGGCTCCTTAAAGAAGCTGCATCTTTTCTTAGGCTTGCATGGTAGCCACATGTTATCCCTGCTACAAATTGTACAAAACTTAAGCTTGCGCTTAATGGCATATTTATTTGATTCTTAGTGCTCCTAAATATGCTTTGCACTTAATTTTACATGTATAACTGACACATACTTTTGCTAAATATTATTTTTCATTGTCATACTACAGTGCATTTCAAAAACAACAATTACTGACCTATTAGGTTGGTAGTGTCTTTGTTTAAATAAGACAAATCAAACTTGAGAAATTAGCTGCTAGAAATGCTGAACTCATCTCTAGAAAGAAAATATTATATATAGAGGGGGGGAAATAAGAGGAACATTTTTAACACTCAAGTTGATTAACAATTATTTTAAATTATTTTCATGTTTTGCATTTTTCTGAACAAAACAAATAGAAAACAAGCAGTCTTCTTGTTGAACTCTGGAGATGATCTAACTTTGGATTTGATTAGTGAGATTAATGAGATTAAATGATGCTTTTTGTCTCCAGAAGCTAATGGAAACAAAATCCATTTATCACTTTGGCAGTAGTTCCTGCAACAAAGTTAGTGGCCACTACTGTTCTACTATCAAGCCAATCAGAAATCATGCTTTTTGTGCAGAAAAGCCAAATCCTGCAATCAATCATTGTCAACTTAATAATGCTGTTATGGGTCCCTGGAATAGAAAGTAAAGCAACCTGGCCATTAACTTTAAATGCATCTCAGAAATGGGTTTCTTTGTGTTTAGAACAACCCTTTCATAGTTACAGTCTAGGAAGGTGGCATTCTTTGTAGCATGAAATAGCTGAAAAAACTTGTCAAACAAGAAGTTTGTACTTAAGAGCTTTATTGTGGGCAGGGATAGATGGACAGATAGATTGGATAGTAACAGATATATAATTTATTTCCCAAAAGTGTAATGTCACTTATTTCTTACATCAGGTTTTTGCACAGACCAACTCACCTAATAAAATTTCTCCCTTGTCTCAGCTGTGTATTTCATAGCTTCTATTTCCAATTCAGAGACATACTCAAATCAAATCTTCAGTGATAACTCACTCTGTGCCAAGAAGCACTCAGTATTACCAAGGCATCTGGGGAAGTAGCATTGTTCAGCACCAGACATCAGAGTCTTTTGTCATTCTCCTACTTTGCCAATCTGGTGACTTTCATTCTTCATAGTGACCTTGTTGCAGGTTGAATAAAACCCTGCTGGATTTTTTTTCTTTTTTATTACACTGAAATTCTTGGATAGAACATCTCACAAATTCTAATTAAGGACATCTTGGGGATAACTATAACAAAACAGAGTAATATCGCAACAATTTCATGATGCCAAATTGGGTCTGCATAGTTCATATATGATTAAAGACTTCCCCTTGTTTAATTTGACTAGTTCAACCTCATTTCTTGAGAGTTCTAAAACAATTCAAATTGCTGACCTGACCAAAAAAGAAAATTCTGGTCCATGACTATAACAAAGATGTTATGTTCTCTTCCTAACAAAAATTAGTAACTAATTGGTTTTTTTTAATGTGCATTTAATACAGTGCAAAATATCACAATGGTAATATTTATTTCAATCCAATTAAGCAGATGTGACATCTTTTTCACCCTTTGACCTTTAAAAATGAAGTTAGTAGTTCTGCTGGTTTAAAGTTCTCTGCTGAAGTCTTTGTTACTTTACATCTGAACTAAAGTTAGTTCATCTGCTGGAATTTGTAAGCAATTAATTTAAAGCATAGCTGATACTGCTGTGTAATACAGACTAAATCATGTAGGCAATAGCAGTTGCATGTAACTAACCCACACAAGTTGTACACTGTTGGATCATTAGTTTTATATACTGTACATGTTGTAACATTAACCTCTTATCCCAATAACTTTAGACATTGTAGGAGGTTGTTGTTTATTCGTTCAGTTGCTTCCAACTCTTCATGATGTCATGGACCAGCCCATGCCAGAACTTCCTGTCGGTCGCCAACACCCCCAGCTCCCCCAGGGACGAGTCCATCACCTCTAGAATATCATCCATCCATCTTGACCTTGGTCGGCCCCTCTTCCTTTTGCCTTCCACTCTCCCTAACATCAGCATCTTCTCCAGGGTGTCCTGTCTTCTCATGATGTGGCCAAAGTATTTCAGTTTGGCCTTTAATATCATTCCCTCAAGTGAGCAGTCTGGCTTTATTTCCTGGAGGATGGATTGGTTTGATCTTCTTGCAGCCCAAGGCACTCTCAGAATTTTCCTCCAACACCACAGTTCCAAAGCATCTATCTTCCTTCTCTCAGCCTTCCTTATGGTCCAGCTCTCGCAGCCATATGTTACTACTGGGATAACCATTGCTTTGACTATGTGGACCTCTGTTGTCAGCATGATGTCTCTGCTCTTAACTATTTTATTGAGATTTGTCATTGCTCTTCTTCCAAGGATTAAACGTCTTCTGATTTCCTGACTGCAGTCAGCATCTGCAGTAATCTTTGCCCCTAGAAATACAGAGTCTTCCACTGCCTCTACGTTTTCTCCCTCTATTTGCCAGTTATCAATCAAGCTGGTTGCCATAATCTTGGTTTTTTTGAGGTTTAGCTGCAAGCCAGCTTTTGCACTTTCTTCTTTCACCTTCATCATAAGGCTCCTCAGTTCCTCTTCACTTTCAGCCATCGAAGTGGTATCATCTGCATATCTCAAATTGTTAAAGTTTCTTCCAGCAAATATAACTGTGGCCTTGGATTCCTCAAGCCCAGCACATTGCATGACATGTTCTGCATACAAGTTGAATAGGTAGGGTGAGAGTATACAACCCTACCATACTCCTTTCCCAATCTTAAACCAGTCTGTTCCATGGCCTGTTCTTACCATTGCTACTTGGTCATTATACAGATTGCTCAGGAGACAGACAAGATGACTTGGTATCCCCATACTGCTAAGAACTTGCCACAATTTGTTATGGTCCACACAATCAAAGGCTTTAGAATAGTCAATGAAACAGAAATAGATGTTTTTCTGAAACTCCCTGGCTTTTTCCATTATCCAGCGGACATTGGCAATTTGGTCCCTAGTTCCTCTGCCTTTTCTAAACCCAGCTTGTACATCTGGCAATTCTTGCTCCATGAATTGCTGAAGTCTACCTTTCAGGATCTTGAGCATTACCTTACTGGCATGTGAAATAAGTGCCACTGTTCAATAGTTTGAACATTCTTTAGTGTTCCCCTTTTTTGGTATGGGGATATAAGTTTATTTATTTATTTATTTATTAAATTTATATCACCGCCCATCTCCCCCAATGGGGGACTCGGAGGTTTACAATAAAATAACACTAAAAACATAACCATCTAAAAATTACCATTAAAATATACATAAAAACAACTGTAAAATCCAAGTGGAGATGGAACACAATCACTAAGAGGTGCTATGGCACCAGCCATCCCCAGGTGGAGCTATCACTCTCCCGCTCCCAAGCAAGGTGGCAGAACCATGTCTTCAGTTTCTTCCGGAAGTCTGAGACTGAGGAAACCTGTCTCAACTCCAGGGGCAAGATGTTCCAAAGGGCAGGTGCCACTGCAGAGAAGGCTCGCCTCCTGGACACCACTAGATGAAATTCCTTTATTGATGGGGTCCGTAGCATGCCCTCCCTGCCTGACCGGGTGGGATGGGTCGATGTTATGGGGACAAGATGGTCCCTCAGGTACCCCGGTCCCATGCCATGTTGGGCTTTAAAGGTCATAACCAACACCTTGAATTGGACCCGGAAGCAAACTGGTACCCAATGCAGCTCGCATAACAGTGGTGTCACATGGGCTGATTTTACAGATAACTGTCCGCGCAGCCGCATTGTGGACCAGCTGAAGCTTCTGAATGCTTTTCAAGGGTAGCCCCATGTAGAGCGCATTGCAGTAGTCTATATGGGAGATGACAAGGGCATGAGTGACTGTTCGGAGGGCATCTCGGTCCAGGAATGGGCATAGCTGGTGCACCACCTGAAGATGTGCAAAGGCCCTCCTGGCCATGACTGCCACCTGCTCTTTGAGCAGGAGTCACGAGTCCAGGAGGACCCCCAGGTTCTGCACTGGTTCCGAATGGGGCAGTGCCACCCCATCCAGAACCAAATATGACAACTTCCTGGAACCTGAGGGGCCATCAATCCATAGCCACTCTGTCTTACCAGGGTTCAGTTGAAGCCTGTTGTTCCCCATCCAGGCCCCCACAGCCCCCAGGCACCTGGAAAGGGTGGAGATCGCATCACTTGCTTCACTTGGGATGGAGATATATAACTGGGTATCATCAGCATATTGATGATACCTCATTCCATGGTGATGGATGATCTCACCCAGCAGTTTCATGTAGATGTTAAATAGGAGAGGAGAGAGTACCGAACCCTGCAGCACCCCACAATGGATGGGTCAAGGGCCGGATCTCTCCTCTCCTATCACCACCAATTGGGAATGGGCCTGGAGGAAGGAGGTGAACCAGCACAAAACTACACCGCCAACCCCCAACCCCCTGAGCCGCCCCAGAAGGATACCATGGCCGATGGTATCGAAAGCCACTGAGAGGTCCAAGAGAGCCAGGATGGATGCACTCCCTCCATCCCGCTCCTGCCAGAGATCATCCATAAGTGTGACCAATGCGGTCTCCATCCCATATCCTGGCCTGAAACCTGACTGAAAGGGGTCCAGATAATCCGTTTCATCCAGAATTCTCTGGAGCTGCAACGCAACCACTTTCTCGACCACCTTTCACAAGAAGGGAAGGTGGGAGACAGGGCAAAAATTGCCCAGTGTAGTAGGGTCCAAGAATGGCTTCTTGAGGTGGGGGTACACCAGCACCTCCTTAAAGGCAGCCGGAAACACCCCCTCCCTCAAGGATGCATTAACCATCGCCTGGACCCAACCACAAGTCACTTCCTGGGCTGATTTTATCAGAGAGAAAGGGCATGGGTCAAGCTGACATGTGGTTGCATTCACAGTCTGGAGAATCCTATCCACTTCCTCAGGCCCAACAGGATCAAACCGTTCCCAGATAACAGGGTAAGTACATTCCCCTGGCATCTCCCCAGACTCTGCTTCATGCTTATAGTCCAACTTAGAATGGATCTGAGCGATTTTATCCTGCAGATGCTGTGAAAACTCTTACGAATGGCCCTGTAGATGGGTCCATGTATCTACCTGACCCAGAAGAGATTGAGCGATCTTGAACAGCGCCGTTGCACGGCATTCTGCGGATGCAATAAGAGCAGAGAAATATTCATGTTTCGCCATTCTTACTGCCACAAGGTAGGCCTTAATACTGGCTCTAGCTTGTGTTCGGTCAGATTCAGTCTTCGTCTTCCTCCAGCAATGCTCCAGACATCTCTTAACCCTCTTCAAAACCCTCAGCTCCTCCGTAAACCAGGGGGAGTGATGGGTCGAATGAGGCAAGAGAGGTCGCACAGGCACAATCCTGTCCAAGGCCCCAGCCGCGGCCCTATTCCAGGCTGTGGCTAGGACCTCTGCTGGACCATACAGCAGGCCCTTGGGAATAACCCCCAGCTCCCTCTGAAACACTACTGGGTCCATCAGTCGCCAGGGGCAGACCAATTGAATTCAGAGCAGGGTGTCACAATAGAATCTCAGGGTCACCAGGGTGTGGTCTGACCATGACAATGGGGACAGATCTAGCTCTCCCCTCAGATCACATTGCCACTGCTCCGACAATAAAACCAAGTCCGGGGTGTGACCACTGTCTCGAGTCGGGTCCCGGATAATCTGGGACAGGCCCATGGCTGCCATGGTAGACATGAACTCCCGGGCCATCTCCAAGGCATGCCCCAGGGATGGCAGATTGAACTCCCCCAGAACCATAAGCCTGGGGAACTCCACTGCCAACCCAGAGATGGCCTCCAGCAGCTCAGGCAGGGAGGTTGCTATGCAGCAGGGAGGCTGGTACAGCAGCAACACCCCAACTGTTCTCGGGATCCCAGCTTGAAAAACAGGGTCTCACAACTGGCCACTTGCAAAGCAGGGCCCCTGAAGGCCACTAAAGATTCTCTGATGACAAGTTGATTTTTTCCAATCTGATGGCCATTCTTGTGTTTTCCAAATTTGCTGGCATATAGCATGCATTACCTTGACAGCATCATCTTGCAAGATTTTGAACAATTCAGCTGGGATGCCGTCGTCTCCTGCTGCCTTGTTATTAGCAATGCTTCTTAAGGCCCATTCAACCTCACTCTTCAGGATGCCTGGCTCTAGCTCACTGACCATACCGTCAAAGCTATCCCTGATATCGTTATCTTTCCTATACAGGTCTTCTGTATATTCTTGCCACCTTTTCTTGATCTCTTCTTCTTCTGTTACCCTGCCATCTTTGCTTTTGATCATACCCATTTTTGCCTGGAATTTACCTCCGATGTTTCTAATTTTCTGGAAGAGGTCTCTTGTCCTTCCTATTCTATTGCCTTCTTCCACTTCTGTGCATTGCTTGTTTAAAAACAATTCCTTGTCTCTTCTGGCTAACCTCTGGAATTTTGCATTAAATTCGGCATATCTCTCCCTATTGCTGTTGCCTTTAGCTTTCCTTCTTTCTTGGGCTACTTCTAGTGTCTCAGCAGACAGCCATTTTGCCTTCTTGGTTTTCTCTTTCTTTGGGATGTATTTTGTTGCCACCTCCTGAACAATGTTGCGAGTTCTTCCGGGACCCTATCTACTAAGTCCAGTCCCTTAAATCTATTCTTCACCTCCCCTGCATATTCCTTAGGAATATTAGTGAGCTCATATCTAGCTGATCTGTGGGTCTTCCGTGATCTCTTTAGTCTGATCCTAAATTGTGCAATAAGAAGTTTGTGATCTGAACTACAGTCAGCTCCAGGCCTTGTTTTTACTGACTATATAGATGTCCACCACCTTTGGTTGCAAAGGAGGTAGTCAATCTGATTTTGGTGTTGTCCATCTGGGGAAGTCCATGTATAAAGCCGTCTCTTAGATTGTTGGAAGAGAGTGTTTGTTATGCAGAGTGAGTTGTCTTGGCAAAATTCTATCAGCCTACATCCTGCTTCGTTTTGTTCTCCCAGGCCATGCTTACCTGTAATTCCAGGTGTCATCTGACTGCCCACCTTAGCATTTCAGTCTCCTGTGATGAAAACAATCTCTTTTGGGCATATTGTCCTGTAGGTGCTGCAGATCCTCATAGAACTGCTCTACTTCAGCTTCTTCAGCATCTGTGGTTGGGGCGTATATTTGGATCACGGTGATGTTAGATGGCTTGCCCTGAATTCGAATTGAGATCATTCTATCATTTTTGGATTGTATCCAAGCACTGCTTTAGCCCCTTTACTATTAATTATGAAGGCTACTCCATTTCTTCTGTGGTCTTCTTGTCCACAGTAGTAGATCTGGTGGTCATCTGATGTGAAGTGGCCCATTCCAGTCCATTTCAGTTCACTGACGCCCAAAATGTCTACCTTTAATCTTGACATCTCACCAATAACCACATCCAATTTGCCCTGGCTCATAGATCTTACATTCCAGGTTCCAATGGTGTGCTGATCCTTAGAACATCGGATTCGCCGTTCACCACCAGCACCGTCGGCTGCTAGCCGTCCTTTCGGCTTTGAGCTAGCTGCGTCATCACATCTGGGGCTAGTTGAACTCATCCTCTGTTCCTCCCCAGTAGCATTTTGACCATCTTCCGACCTGGGGGTCTCATCTTCCGATGGTATACTGACATATCTCTGACTGTACTGATCCATTGAGTTTTCATGGCAAGAATACTGGGGTGGGTTGCCATTACCTTCCCCAGGGATCGCATTTAGTCTGACCTCTCTGTCATGACCTTCCCGTCTTGGGTGGCCCTTCACGGTTTAGCTCATGGCATCACTGAGGTGCTCAAGCTCCAGCACCACGACAAGGTAACGATCCTTTGCTGAAGATTGTAGGAGGACAGCCATGTTAGTCAATGGTAGTAAAAAATCAGGACTGTGGTAGCACTTTTTCTGACTAACAAATTATATTTGTCAGAACCAAGCCTGCCTCTGACTTGGAAAGTGAAATAGTTCTGAGTTAGAGGAGGAATTGGAAACTTATCGAACTGTAATCGAAGAAACGAAACTCCAGCATGAGTAAGCAGAGCGGGAAGAATCCATGACGCTGATTGGGCGATATCCGGAGGAGGATTTGAATATGCCGATCAGCGTGTACCAGAGACTAGCTGAAAAGTGCACAAAGGAGAAGGCAGCCCAATTAGCTACAGGAGATTCCAAGTGCACCAAAGATTGGGATAAAAGGCAGCCATGCAGAGAGCGGGCTGCTGGAGACAACCAATCCTCTAAGCCTGCAGCTTTGGAAGAAGAATCCCTACTGGCATCAGAAGCAATATCTGTAGTTGAGGAGTAACCAGTGCTTGACTTCCAGCCTGAAGAAGGGGATTTCGTGCCTGCTGCATGCGAGGAATCAGCATCAACCGAGCCCAGTGAAATTTTTGCCTTGAGCCTTGAAAGCCTGTTTTCTCCTCAGCAGCACATCCAAGTTGGGAGTTTTCCATATCGCCACTTGACCACAGTTGTCCTGATTACCAGGAAACACACTGAGACAATGACTTGGTCTCTAATATTTATTGCTAGTACTTAACAAGAATCCTAACAAACTGAGGAAGCGTGGGAAAACCCAGCCATATAAACCCCAAAGGTTAAGGCGGTCCCGATCTGTGTCTCTTTGAATGGCTGAACAGTTCCTCAGTGCTACGCATGCGCTTGACAGTCTGGGTGGGAGCCCCCTGCTCGCCATCCTTACTCATGACAACAGTTCACTGTAACTGCGCTTCGCAGACTCCAGCGAGTTTCAGAGATTCTCACCTAGCTTGTTCAAGATCTGGATTCTTGGCACACACAGTTCTTCCAGCCTAGTCCAGCCCAGTTCTGAGTTCCAAGCCTTGCTCCAAGTCTCCTGTCAAGAGAATCCAGCCTAGTCTGGGGCTTCCAGCTGAGTCCAGCCTAGTTCCAAGTTCCAAGCCTTGTTCCAAGTCCCCAGTCCGGAAACTCCAGCCTAGTCCCAGGCCCCCAGCCGAGTCCAGTCTAGCTCAAGTTCCAAGCCTCGTTTTCAAGCCTTTGTTTCAGAGTATCCAACCTAGTCCAGAAACCTTAGTCAAGTCTAGCCTTGCTCCAAGTTCAAGTCCTGCTCCAAGTTTTCAGTTCATCCCTGTCTGCTGCTTGTAATCCTGCTTCCAGGTCCAGTGAGCCAGTCGCCTAGTGCTGTTCCAGTTCGAGAACTGCTGTCTCCAGCTCTTGTATTCCAGCTGAATCCAGTCTTGTCTCCAGTGGAAAATCCTCTCCGCTGTCTTGCTGTGCCCAGTTGGTCTTTGCTGTGCCCAGTTATTCAGTCTTCGTATTTCATGGACTTATTTATTGTACATTTTTATTTAATAAAGAATCTTTATTGAGAATTGGTCTGGTGCATAGTCTGAACAGGACAGTATTGAAAGGCATAAGCTTTTGTGAGCTGTGAATAAAATTAAAATTTAATAAAACCGTTAGTCAGAAAAGGTGCTACCAGACTCTAGTTTTTTCCCAATAACTTTTTGTTTCCCTTTTTCTGTGAGATGTTCTACTACAATTGTCCATGTAGTTTTTAAAGAAAAAGATGACTCTTTCAAAATCCCAAATAATCCACATGGGCATGTAGATTCCACTAATTATAGCAGGACTTCTTAAGAAGCACGGTAAAAATTTATCTTTACAATCTAATGCTAGGGACAGTAACTGCCAGTCACTGACTCTTGTACTCATGTCTTTTTGCCAAAACCTTTGTATGTTTAGCAGCTCTACCCATTATTATTTCAATTTCAGTTCCATTCAGTCAGTTGGAACAGAAAATTGTTCACCTGATTGAAAAAGTTCTTACGCATAGATAGCACCATGCAGTTACCCAGCTGCACTACAGACTTTTTTCAGAGTTTCAGACTGAATACACAAAGATTTTTTTCAAAATTTTTTGCAGATGGAGACATTGAAATGGCGTGCATACCCACAGTACTGAAATAACTCTTAGGTTTATGTTTTAACAAGGTAGTCTTTTGAAAGAAAAGTATTGATTCATCCGATTGTTTTAAATACTGACAGATATTATAAATGGAACCCCTCCATGTGTGATCCTGAGGTATTTGCTCCCCTTGAAAAGATTCTGATGCACAACCCGGTTTCAGTTATTGATTTAGCCATTGATCATCTAAAGCAAAGACTTTTTCTTCTCCGCAAAGAATAATCTCAACCAATGCTCAAAGATAGGAGCTAAACAAAAATGGGTAATCCATAGGTCTGATAATTGGGTGGGTCATGATGCTTGTACCCTTTATGCCAGAAATTGATGAGGGCCAATAAATGTCTGCACTTGCAATTCCCTTTATGGCATTCAAATCATATTTACTGTGTTGCCCAGTTATTTTTTCTGCATTTACTCTGTACATTTTCCTTTTATAATTCACTGGCACTATCTGTCAAATTCCAATCACCCTTATGTGTTATGAAACATAATTGTGGAGATTTTTGTGTAAGTTGTTTGGTAGGATATTTTGTGTGTCAGACAGGTTATATACTATTCTGGGAGCGAACATATCTGCTTTCTTTAAAAATCTTTTTTACAATATTTCAGTAAAACTTGATAGTAATATAGAAAAACTTAATAGAATTACTGCATCAAAGTAACATGATTTTTTTTTTTACTACATGACCTTTGTTGGCTTAAAATTCTGATTCCATCTAAAGTCAAGCTTTTCGTCATAGTCACTATGAACCTTGCTTTGAATTATAGAAATGCCTGCCTACACATCCAATTTGTATGAAGAGAATGATTCTGATTTTACTGTGCTTTTTTAAAAAAAATAGGCTGTCCCCCTCTCTCTCAAACACACAGCTTTCACACATACTTATTTCATTTGTATATTGCCCGTAATTTATGAGCATTGATAATATGAATTTCTTCCTACTGGGTAGTCATTGTCCTTCATTTAATATGACCTTGACCTGCATCTGAGTCATTGTCAAGAAAAAGCAGCAGCAAGTGGATAAATGCTGCTCATTATATCTGACTGTTCTGATCATATGCACTTGTCTTCCTAAGATCTGGATAACACAAGTTCCTCACCAGCTCCTGCTGACTTGAAGCTTGCTTTATTTGCCAGGTCACAATGCAAGGTGTGTTATAAGGGTGGTTTTATGTTAGAGATTAAGGCCTCCTCAGCAGGACAATTAGAAGCTCATAAGACTCGGGAAACTGTTTTTTCTGAATAAATGCAATTGCTTCTGCACTGTGGTTTCCTGTTGATTTAGGTAAATAATTCAGAATCATTTGTATACCAATTTTTCTTGAACTAGTAGGACTATAAAACCCAATAGTATAGGATTATTATTATTATTATTATTACTATTAAACATATTGTAATTTATTGCTAGATATATTTACTGAAAAGATAGATTCTGTCTTTGTCTGTTTGACTAACAATATGTTATTCTATTTTGTGTGTATTTTCTCTTCACAGTGCCACCTTGGGCCTTAATAGCCATAGCCATAGTTGCCATCCTATTAGTCCTTACCTGCTGTTTCTGTCTATGTAAGAAATGCTTGTTCAAAAAGAAAAACAAGAAGAAGGGCAAGGAGAAGGGAGGAAAGAATGCAATTAACATGAAAGATGTAAAAGATTTAGGCAAGAACTTGAAAGATCAGGTAAAGCATATACCTTGTTCTTGAATAATATTGTATTTGAATATTTCAATGGACAGACAGACTGAGAGAAAGAGATAGTGATGTTAATACTGTACTGAAAATTGACTAATATAACTACTACCATGGATGTTTCTTAAATTTCTATGACACTACTCTCTTGAGCAGCACCCTTAATTTGAGTTTGGGCTGCTATAGATGCAGCTCCAGAGGTTTTCAAGTTGTAGCTCAGGTTCAAAACACCTGAAGTATACTAGGTGTTGATATTTCTAAGGAGTTCACAACACAGTGATTGAGATGGCTGACTTCCTTTCATCCCACAAAACCACACTGAGATCCCTCTCAAGGTAATGTTTTTATTTATTTATTTATTTATTCTAAAATTTTGCAAGATCATCAAATTTAGTAAGATTTTGGTAATCTTGGTTGAGAGTGCCAAAATGCCAGATGAGAACACCAAAACCTCATAAGGTTGCTTAAGAGTGTGCTGTTACTACATAAAATTTCATGGCATTTTTGTTGATTTAGGAGTACCTAGCCATCATATTGTGCACTGGAGTCCAGTGTTTGAAGAGATTGCCAATCAATGCACTAACTAAAGTTTAGCCAGTTTGGTCTAGTGGTTAAGGCAACGGGCTAGAAACCAGGAGACAGAGAGTTCTAGTCCCACCTTAACCATGAGAGCCGGCTAGGTGACCTTGGGCCAGTCACTCTCTCTCAGCCCAACTCACCTCACAGGGTTATTGTTGTGGGGA
Source organism: Candoia aspera (assembly GCF_035149785.1). NCBI lineage: Eukaryota > Metazoa > Chordata > Lepidosauria > Squamata > Candoiidae > Candoia > Candoia aspera. The sequence continues at coordinate 42,386,691 of NC_086159.1, read as the reverse complement.
AAATAGGAGGAGGAAGGAGTAATAGGTATGTTCACCACCTTGACTTATTTATAAAAATAATAAAGGTGGGATAGTAAATAAATACATTTATTCTTTTATCAATTGATTATCAGCTATCAAATCAGTGTTGACTCTTAGCAAACCCACAGATTTTCTCCATCATGATATGCCCCTAACCTAGTTCTTCAGGTCTTCCAATAGTGCACCCATTGCTACCATAACTGAGTTCATCCACCTTGCTGCTGGTCTTCCTCTTCTTTGCTTTCCTTCCACCTTTCCCAACGTCAGAACCTTCTCCAGAGAGCTAGTGTCCAAAGTATGTGTCCGAAGTATGATAATTTGAGCCTGGTCATTTTGCCTTGAGTGAGAACTCTGGATTAATTTATTCTTTTATATGCATGTTTAATTAGAAATAAGAAGCACCTAGTTAATACCTAGAGCATATATGGGATAATCTGTTATTCCTTTCTTATGTGGCACACTTCTCTGAGTCTTCAGTCCTACCTGTAGTAAGCTACAGCCTAGGTTCAACAGTCTTTAGTGATCTTGGCTATTAGCCAAAGAACATTAGTAATTGTTATGATGAATGGGTTAGTAATATCTGAGAAAGCATTCTCAGTGTATTCACAAAATTACAGGTTCAGGGTTCTTAGGAAAAAGCAGTGTTAGTGTCACTACACATTTTTTGGGACTGCCATCTCTTTATCACAACTTAACCTTAGACCATCTCATTAACATCAAATTATGAGTAAAACTTCTTGATCAGAAAGTTTAATGTTTGTTGTCTTATTTTTGAAGTAATGATTACCATATACCGGAATCTGAATGGTAAAAGTTACTCTTCTTATGTCAGATCTTCATTATCTAATGGAAGAGGACGAATAGGAAAAATAGCTTTCCACTGATACCACTCTTTGCTGATATCACTGCTGTATGAATAAAGCAGCAGCCCTTAAGTTATTAATTGTGCTAGTTACTGATAAATTCTATTGTGGCTGGTACATGCGTGTCTTTATAGCAACAGTACCCTTCCTCCCAGTAAAATGAGAATGCTGGTGTCATGGAAATTCATGTTTGGTTTGTCAAGCAAGAATGTGCCGAATTTTCCAGGAAACAGAAATGCTCTATAGAGTTGACAAAACCTGTATTATAAAGGAGGGTTATTGCAATGGAAGAACAAATGAATAGCAGAATAAAGATTAAAGAAAGGTGAACTAGCCAACATGGAAAAAGATGAAAGACAGCAATATAGTTTTAGCTCACTAAGTTTCAGTATACTCTTGTATTAAGCACGTCTTGTTTCAGGAGGACGGAGATCTCTTGTTAAACTGTAGACGGTATACACAGAGAAGATGATGGATTTGGCCACTGTTCCCTTTTCTGTATCTGTGTCTAATATATCACAGGCCAAATGCATGGTGGTTTGCAGGTTCCTTTTTTATCATATATACACTAATAACATATTGGTGGAAACTTGAAGAGGTTAGAACTTTATTACTTAGCTCTATGGTTTAAAAAAAAAGGAACCCAACCAATCTGGAAAACTTTAAGGAAAGGTTCTTTTTTATTTTGCGATTAGCCAAAACCATTTGCTGCTTGAGGCAAAGTAGTAAATATCACTCAGTCATCTTGATCATCATGTAAGTTATCTCAGCACCTAAGGTGAAAACTCCCTCAAGCATCTGTCCCTGGCTGTAGAAATTAAGCAATCATAAATAAAATAACTAGTGATATGCTGATTTTTTTTTAAAACCCCAAATCACTTTCCTGGAGAAAGTCTCATTCTACCTGATGGTAGAGTTGGTTTCATATTTCCAGTAGACCCTTTTACTTTCTTCTTACTCTTGACATGGACAAAACTGAGATAATGGATCAAGGGTCTGATTCTGCCAAAGGCCTCTCCCTTTGTCCCTGAGATTTTAAAATGTTAGCTGTTCCTCAAAGGTATATATTTATACTAATTAAGTCAAAGATATACAGTATTTAAATTACACTGGTACAAATCCTTCTGTCACTCTGGAACTAACATTATAATCGTTTAGGTTGTTTAACAGTTTGTATTTGACTTGATTCAATGCACAAGTAGCTAATAAAATAAATACAGAACTGCCGCTGTTCATCTTTCCTTTCCATTATGGACTAGAAGACGTTCAAAGTCCCTTCCAACCCTTTGATTCTATAATTCAGTTATATTACTGCACTGGATTGTCATTTTCCTTTGGATGCCCTTGAGATGTATTGTGATTATGATTTCCTGAGTTCCAAGTTAATATTGCCTTTGGCTTTGGTGTCTGGCAACTTTGGGTGCTACAGTCCCAAAACTTCAGGTGGTCACCAAGTTGCAGAATATATTTTCTGGATCATAATAAACAACTAATAATGTGAAAGAACATTTCAAGAAATTCACAGTATCTATGAATTTGCTACTACCTAGAAAAAGGGAGTAAGATTCTTAAAACATCTAATCCCTCTGTAAGCTGCACTAGTCAGTTGCATTACACAGGTTTTCATTTCAGCTGAGAATTCTAAAATTACTAGGCTTATCACTGAGAATATTAAAATTCAAGACTAAGTTTAACCAGTGAGTTACAGTTCAAAACTGTGATTTAGCAGACATCCATTCTGGCAATAGCAAAGATTTGTTTCTAACTAGACAACCCTGTGACCCATTCGGTCATTCCTTTGAGAGAAAGGTAGGGCAGTCTGATGTGACTAGAATGAACACTAAATTTTAGGCTGATCATATTTCTTTTACGCCAGTGCTGGATGGTCCCATGATCATCTAAGAAGAGTATATATCATGAATAGAAAAATAATTGTAGTGGCAAACAAACTTCAATAATAAGTCAATATTTACTTACCTAAACAGAATGACCACGGGCAGGCAAAAAAGCAGTGGGAGCAGGAGCATTTCTGTCTTCCAGCCAGCTTCCCAATTGACTTTGCTTGTGGGAAGCTGGCAGGGAGCATCGGAAATCACGATCATGTGACTGCAGGGACACTGCAACAGCCCCAATTTTGCAAATAAAACTGGTGTAAACATTGTGGAAATCTCAGTTCCACAGGAGTAATGGGTCCCAGACTTTTTACTCATTCTTTAAGTTAGCAGATTTTGGGTACCTTAATTCAAAAATTGTTGTGGTATAATGCACCGTTTGGGCTAACTTGAGGGTACAACCAGATAAACACAGTGAGAGTTTTAGTAGTATATAGATATACATGCGAATTGTGACTTACTCTTTTTAATTGCTTATCAGTTATGGTAATTGCAATAAAAAATCTTTCACTAGAACACAGAAATAATCTGAAACTGCTCTTTTAGGGATCTATAGAAAAGGCACTTTATATTGGTAGTGATTCTAATGATAACCATCTGTTGTTTTTTTGTAGGAGAAACTGAGTGTATTTTGTTGCTATATTTTTGTGCAATTTGTTGTGTGTTTTTAATCAAGTGTTTTTCTATGATATATTATTAAATGTGTTCCATTATATTTGTTGAGATCTGGATAAATGACCGAAAAGTTATTTAGTGATTCTGGGCAGCTTACAGTTAAAAAAGAAGGAAACAATAGGCATAGAAAAAAATCACAGCTGACCAGAAGACTAATTCAGTAACAGGAAAAAGAAGTATAACAGCCTTATAATATTTTTTAACTATAATAGCCTGTTTCATAATCTACATGTGGGTCAGCAGGAACCTTTTTTCTACTGAAGTCTCTGGCTAACTTCATCTTACTAAGTGAATTTTAAAGTAGCCTTTTCCTTACTGATCATCTTGTGTGAGGATCATGCAATTTTAAGTCCATTCTTTCTAGAAGGCACCTGGTTTGGGACAGCTGTTTTTGAGGATGAAGGAAAAAATGTTTTCTAATCTTTTATGCAATAAGAGTTGCCACTAAATCAAAATAAACTTTTTAAAAGGTACATGGAAAGAGACTACTATATTTAGAATGCATGAATATAATTTAGAACCAAGGGAGTAGTGATTAAATTTACCTTATATATGCTTATTCAGAAATAAGCCTCACTGCCAGCTGCAAAAGAGTTCAGACCCTTGTACCATTCAGGAAATACATTCTGTATGTCTACTGAGGTTCCCTCTACTAACCAACCATTAACACCAGTCAGATGGCAGCAACTAGTCAACACTAGCTAACGTCTACTAGCTAGGTGTCAGGAAAACAAAATGTACTGGGAAGTAGAAAAACGGGATCCCAGAAGAAGGCAATGGCAAACCATTTTCACACTATTGCCAAGAATGTGAAGTCGTCATACTTTACATTTTCCTTACAACTATTAAAGGTTTCAAATGCACACCCCTTTTTGAACCTCACCACCCTACCCTAGCATATAGCTTTTTTGGATGTTCATTCTACTGTTCTCAATAAGATTTAATTCCAGGTACATCATATTTATATTATGCATATAATATATATCATTATGCAACTAGGGAAATCCATTCGTAGGAAAAGATTTCTTTAAAATAAAGGTCAAAAGTCTTAAGTGTGTTAAGGGATTCACCAGAAAATCAGAACTTATGTAAAAGGTCATTTCTCCATGGTTTTACTAATATTTGTGTGTGGATGTTTTAATTTTTATTTCTTCCTTCTATGTCCTCCTTATCTATGTTGTGTCTCATGACTGTTCTGGATTGTCACTTGCGGTAGGTTTATTTTGCTCTTTGGACACATGTAAACTAAAGCTCTGATGTACTTAATGCCCTGATAGCTGTGGCTCCTCAGCCTGAGATTTATGCAAAGCTTTGACACACATCAAGAGGCTGAACTAAATTGATTTATTTATATTACAGGATTAAGTAATTGTTTCTTTTATTATCTGCAATTTATATTAAGTTGAAAGGCATTAGAAGTTTCAAGTGTTGATGTACACTGATTTTGGTTTTCTTTTTGGTTGCATGTCAAAGTACCAGAATTCCCTCCCCACAAAAAACAAAACAAAACAGTTTTGCCATGTCTGTATAATTTTCTGATGCCATTTTTTTTCCTTGTATGAAAGAGGAGAGATATTTGCTTAAGTTCAGCTTTTGTAAAAAGAGGTGACCTAATCATATAACTGATGAACAGTGGCACTGAAAAAAATTCAGGAATTTAGCAGTATAATACCATCTTAAAAATAATTGCAGCATTGGTCTCTAACTTTTATTATGTCACAATTTGTTAACAGAGAGGAGAACCATTTAAATTACATCAGGCTGAATTTTTTTACTTACTAAGTACCTAAATTTTATGGAGAGTATACCTCTTGTTTAGATTGGAATATTGGGATTTACTATAATTTCTAAATAGAAAAAAAAATGGTGTAAAAATCTAATATCAGAAGATCAAACTGCAAGATTATTTATTATAAAAGGAAAGGAAAAAGGAAACATGTATGGAATCAGAGAAGGCGAACAAATACCCTTGTGAATAATGTAACTTTTTAATTTATTTAATTTAATTTAATTTAATTTAATTTAATTATTTAATTTACTATCATGTTTTCCGCCAATCAAGTGCCTCTATTCACTTTCCAAATAGAGAATGAAAAAAAGATAAACTTCTCCAAAATAATACATTCCAATGGAACTCTAAAGAGGTTAGGAAATGGCCTTGAAGGACAGTGGGAAAATCCATTACCATGGCAAAGATCAGAGAAACATGGCTTAGCTCTGTTCCAAGAAACTAATTTGTGGAAATGCTTCAGACAGGCCCCTCCCTAATTCACAAAACAAAACAAAAAAATGGAGGGGAAGGACATTCAGATTTGCCAGATTCTGTAACTACAGCTGTTATACTAAAGTAGTTTTAGACCTACATGGCATTCGTTTCTTAGTCTGATGTACCACATAGGGGTGAAAGGAAATAGTACTAGCACTACAGAAAATACAGTCTTTCAGAGAGCTCCCAAAAAAGACAATTGCTAACTGAAACAGTTTGTATTTATGATTAGTAATATTATCAGCATCCTGAGACTTTGCTTTTTAAAAATAAATTTGCTTTTATTGGAAGCATTCCTTTTGGTTTCGGTTTTGTCTGGGCTGCACATTTTTAAAAACATTTTTTATCTTGTTTTCTTAATACATGTTATTAAATGATGGGGTAATATGTGATCTGTGGCTTTATTCTTACTATCCTGGAAACCCAAATGAGGTTGAGTCTCATTTATTTTATAGAAATTAGATAATTCAATTCCATTAGCTCAAACAGCCATCAGTGCCAGTTGGCGTATGTATAAAGAAAAAGAGTGAAGAGTTAAACAGGTAAACTGCCAGGATGAGTGTTTTGAATTCAATGACTATATTACAGCTTATTTTCATACAGCAAAAAAAAAAAAAATGAGCTTAATATTTTCATACAATTGATCTTGCAGTTTCTATGATCTAAAATAAAACTTTAAACCCGCTGTGTTTTAAAAAGTACATGATGAAACAAATTTAAGCTTCATGCCAACTAAAGTTAGACAATCCAAAAATTTCATTGTAACGAAGACGTCTTTTCCTCTTCATTTTAAGTCAAAAATAGTGCAGTATAACCATATGATGTCCACTTTAAAATCACATCAGATTCAATGTGGCTAATGTATATTGGACTATAGCTTTAACTGAATTAAGTCCTTGAATATACTTTCGTGGGAATCAGTCCCATTGATTGGAATGTTAAACACAGATATTTGGAAATACGTCCCATGAGTAGGCATACAAAAGATTGTCTGCCCATGTTTAAATCTGTATTATAATATGATGGCAATTTAGGTTTTCTAATACTGCTCCAATTGATACTTTTGAATTTTTCTTTCCCTTCCATAAAGTCTGCATTGGAAATTGCTTTCAGTGCCTTTTCAAAATTAATGCTACTTTAGCTAAGAGCCAAATTTGCAAAAGTTAGTCATTTTTAATTGTCTAAAAATGAATATATCTTTAAATCACTTTGGTTCAGCCTATCTTAAATTAGTATCAAATTAAAAGAAAGAGAGAATGAAAGGAGTCCTAATTTGTCTGTGAACATACATTTGCTAATGGCATAGTGGTACCTTTGCTTCTATAGTCACCCTAAATGAAAATGAAAACATTGAAGTTGTTTGGCATTTCACTTTACGAAGAAATTAAATGCAATAACATCTAAAATAGTAACTTTGCAGAAACACTTTGCTTGAATGTAGATAATTCACAGCATGAACAAATGGTTTAAATTGGAGAACTTTGCAACTTTGCTTATTTAATGGCATGCTTATTCACAACTGTCTTTGGACAAGACAATTTGATTCAATTTGATTTTTAATAATTAAGTATCAAGTTCACATTCTCTTTGTGTTTCAGACTTTGAAACAATTGTTGCTTGCAATATCCCCAAGAGGGGACTTTTCCTTCTTTCATAGCTTTTTTGCTGCTTGCTGCTGCTAATTCTCTTGTCTAGTTGGACTAATCTAAATATATATGTCGACAACATACATGATTTTATGCTATCACGCTTGCTTTTTATTGCTTCACTATATGACTGAGCAGAAGCGCTTGATTTTATTTTTTGGTGTGTTTATTTTGGGGCTTTGCTTGGAAATGAGTCATAATTATTGGCATTTTTGTCTTATTTATTGGTATTTTTATTGCTCTTAATTCTTTACAGGCCCTTAAGGATGATGATGCTGAAACTGGACTGACTGATGGGGAAGACAAAGAAGAAGCCAAAGAAGAGGAGAAATTAGGGAAAATCCAGTATTCTTTGGATTATGACTTTCAGAACAATCAGGTTTGAAACAAATGTGATCTTAGAATTTTATGAATTAAAAATAAATGCATACATAATTTTCAATAGGTTGTTGGACAGACAAGAGACTGAGCTACAGACTCAGTTGTTGCTCTGGTGAACCACTCTCTTGACTTCAGGTCACCATCCGCAAAGAGCTCCAAACTATAAATAGTAGGTTGTGCACACTCCTATGTCCTTTAATGAAAAATATGCATTGGAAGGAAGTGGACAAGGACCTGCATAGTTAATGTATTGCATTCATAAGGCAAAAAAAGTAGGCAGTCTTCCATTTCCATGGTCTGCATAGTTGTACCTAGGGCGAGATATCAGATTGGGCAACCCTAATTTATGATACCTATTTTTTGTCACAGATCTTTTATGAGAAATAATGAACAAAAAGCAATTATGAAACTACTAACAGGGCAGGAAATGTAATGACAATTTCAAACATCCATTTCCAGAAAGGTTGCCATATTCATCTGTTTATTTAACAACACACAAATGTTTAACCAGGTTGGTAAATATGGGGAAAGGGTGGTAGGAATTATTATTACTATTGCTGTTAATGTTTCATACTCATTCAGAGTACAAGCATTAACAGATAATGAGTTGGTAAAGCAAGATAAATAGTGCTGAAAAACACTTTGAAAGAAATATAAAGAGGCAGATTGCAAGGTGTCCTCTGAATCTCTATTCAGCTCTGTTTAATGCAGGTGTATCAACTTTTCTTCCTTCATATTTCTAATACCTTCTCATAGTACATAGAATTTCCATTGTTTAATGTCTATCAAACCTTGCCATTAACTTAAGTTGCATGCCAAGTTTTATTCCTGCAATTCTGCATCTTTCTGTTGAATAGAGAGAGAAGCCAAGGTGGATTCTTTAAAGCAAACTTTAGTTCAGACTATGGCTTCTTAAATCAAGACCTTCCAGTCCACTTAGAGTAATCTTTGGTTGAAGTAATGCCTCCAAGTAATTCTTTCTAATCAAGATATAGCCTGAGTCAGGCTTCCATGCAATTCAGCTCCTGTCCTCTGGTAACCTTTTGTTCACCTCACTCTGAAAGCATGAGTTTGGTTCAGGCTTCATCTGATCCAGACTTTAATAGGCCTTACTATCCTCCCATGTTCCTTACTCAAAAAGCATCAGAAAATGAAAAGGCTAGTGTGTATGTATTAATCCATGGACATGTCAGGAACAAGCTCTCCTTAAATGTCTGTTTAAAATTCTGCTCAATTCATTCTTTCACCCTGTCTCATCTCCTTTTCCAGCTTCTGGTAGGGATACTTCAAGCTGCTGAGCTCCCTGCTTTAGATATGGGTGGAACATCTGATCCGTATGTGAAAGTTTTCCTGCTTCCTGATAAGAAAAAGAAATATGAAACAAAGGTTCACAGGAAGACCCTTAACCCTGTCTTCAATGAACAATTTACGTTCAAGGTATTACAGTGTCCTTTCTTTTTCATGTGTTATGTGTACTGAAGATTAATCCTATGCTCAGTCAAATAATTGCTTATGTCCTAGTTAATTCTTACTGCTAACACAATGGATTTTTTTTCATTTGTAACTATTTCAGAGATTGCCTTCTTGTAAAATTAGACTTAAAGACAAATTGAATAATTCAGCTGTACTGACAGAGCTCTGCTGCTTTGTATCTTTCCTTAATCTTGTCTTGAATCTGATTGATGGTTCTTATAAAAAATAGCAATATACTGTGATGCTGTAGTACTGACTACTTGGATTTTATGAAAGCTTACCTGACTAGGGAGATGGGTTACAACTCACTGATTTCCCTTCTTCAATCTGCCCAGAAGGAAACTTAATGAATACAACAAAACAAAGAATTGTTGAGCAATTCCTTTTCTAGCATGCCTATATTTTTCACTCCCAATGTTATGGCTTGTACTGTTCCCTCTTATATAAAATAATGTCTGATTAAAATTAATGTTATTACGTATATGTATTTATATTAGTATTTATGTGTTTCATATTCATTGTAGTAGTTAATTGGTGTTGTTATTAGCATGTGAGATAATGGTTTCCTTAAGCCTCCTAGTCCTTTCATGACAAAAATGAGTTTCATACTGGAATACATTGACTGGTAGCTCAGAATCATATTCACCGAAGATAGTGAGAAGCCTTCAATGTAACATTTTCTTTGAAGGCTTGGAGCCAGCTCATTGACAGACCAGGAAAACAGTCACATAATCTTCAAGAATATAATATTTCCAGCATCATAACAATGAATTCTTTATATACTTATCCAGAAATAAGTACCACTTTTTAAACATATAGAATTTAAAATTAAGAAAGAACAAATCAAGATTACCTCCCATCTTGAGTCAGTAAGGAACTATATTTTCTTTGGTCCTAAAATAATTTTAGAAGAATTATGAGGATGTGAAAGTATATGTTAGAAATGCTTTGCTGGGATGCTTCAAAATATATGAAATTCAGTTAATGTCTTCTAGACTCAGCCTTCTTTCCAGCACAATAACAGAACTACATATGAACATATTCTGAAGGGTTTTAGCTTGAAATGTTCACTATACTTCAGCTGCTGTAGACCTGTCCTTCTGTATACTTAGTCTTACAGAGACAGTCCTGGTTTGAAAGCAGGGACAAATGAGGTTCAGGCTATGTAATCATTCAACAAGAAACCTATCTCTAGAGGCCTCTTCCACTGCTGCTGTTTTCTCTTGAAGGTTTTGTAAAAATAATCTTTCATTTTATGGGGCTAGGAGAAATGAGAAGAAGCTCTATACTGAATTTTTCTTTAAGCATATTTATCTTTTCTTTAAGCATATTTAACTTGAAGCAGAAAAAAAAAAGTGACAGAACTAGCAGCTCTGGTGTCTAAGCTTGATAGATAGGCTAAATAAATCAAAACATCCAGTCACTGCCACTATTATTACCAAAGTTCACTGATTAATGCATGTTTGCACTCATTTAAATGGCTCACAATACTACAAATATGAACCTTGATAAAATATATTAAATATAATTCTTGCACATGCATCAACTTAAATGGGTGTAAACTGGGAGCTCTTTTCCTTTACTCCAGCCAGGAAAAGCACAACACACATTGACCACGCCCATTGACAACAGAGACCAAGAAAGCAATACTTCCTGGAGTTCTATAGAGCCTTGGGTCATGTTCCTACATCTTATTTTATTATCCAGAAGCCTCCCTCAGTATCCCGCTGCTTATAAGTTCAGGTGAAGCATGTTCACACTGAATGTATCCTGTAGTCCATAAATGGAAAACTTAAAATAGTTCTGTGATTCCACTAGAAGGTGAAAATTGTTAGGCAGTTTCTGTGATTTCTGAGCTCTTTCCCTAGGCTCTCAAAGAGAAAACTCAAGCATAAGACTTTTATATATACATATTAACTATAGTTTATTTGTGTCAAATATATATTAAAATATCATACACAACCAGCTTATGAAAACCTAAGAGCAAATGATATCTCAGTTAAAAAAAACTCTCATTTTGTTGGCCCTGTTGATGTCCTAAGCCTATTTTAGTCTATTAGGAACAAGTGCAACATTGTGAATTGCAGTTATAAAACTATCTAGTTTCTAATTATTCCATGCCAGACAGAGAAAAACAGTTCTGTGCTTTTCCATCATCCTATAACTTTTGGGAAGAGAGAATGACAGCATGATTTATTGCAAGGAACATCCTACAGTATTGAAAGCTTACGTATCTGTGGGGCAGATAATTGGCCTTTAGCTTCATGATGGAGTCTAACTTCCAGAGCTCCTGCCAAAATTTCCTGATTGATGAGTGAGCTACCACATTGTTCTATGGATTGCTGTATTGTGGCCATTAAAGAATGTCATCAAAGGCCTCTGCAAGAAAATGTGCTTTTTTTCCCCATACAATTAAATGGGGATGACAGCTGATAAAGAAAAGGTTTTGAATTGCAATGAAAGCATATTTACTTTCCAAGGCCTTATAACTGGCTATTTTCTCATCCTTTCTCTTTTTTTAATTTAGGTGCCGTATTCTGAACTGGGAGGAAAAACTTTAGTGATGGCAGTATATGACTTTGATCGCTTTTCTAAGCATGATATAATCGGAGAATACAAAGTTGCCATGAACACTGTAGATTTTGGTCATGTAACTGAAGAGTGGCGAGATTTGCAGAGTGCTGAAAAAGAAGAGGTAAGAGAATTATATCCATTGTTCGAATTCATTTAGTTTTACACTTACCTTCTATGTTTCAGATTAATTTTAGGATCCTTTTTAATGGAGATACTCCATAGCATAAAACAAACTAAAGAAATCCTTGACTGTACATGGTAGAAGAGCAAGAAGGGTTAAAATGAATAGCTAGGGCACAAAACTGACAAGTCAAACTGAAATTTTCAGGCCTCTAGCTGCAACACTCTGATCCTAAATATCATGGCTATAATGCAGAAGAGCAATACCCGTATATCAATTGAACATGGGATATACACAGAATATGCATGCTTTCAGGAAATCAGCTCCTGGGATGGGAAGTCCTGCAAGTAATCTGGTCCTGTGCCATGCCAAACTTCCAAGGTGACAACCAGCACCTTGAATTGTACCTGAAAGCCTACTGGAGGCTAGTGCAGCTTTCGTAGTAGTGATATTATGTAGATATATCACACAACATCTACATGTACAGCCACATTCTGCACTAGCTGCAGCTTCGAAATGAATTTCAAAGGTCTTGTGTAAGAGCACACTCCCAACTGAAGAGGAAGAAAGACATATACAGGGGCCTTGAAACCTTCAGCTACTCAGATTTACCAGGGTTGAGTCAAAGTTTATTATTCCCATCCAGACCCTTGGAGCTTTGAGGCACTGAATCAGAGATGTAGGAGTTTCTTATATTTTCCCTCTTATGTAGTTCCCCATTTGGAAATTTACTTTGGGCTTTCTCTCTAGAATCCTCCACTTAAACCTGCACTGCCCTTCCTTAGCATGTGGCTTAATAATAATAATAATGCATGTGTTTAATAATAATAATAATCTCCCTATGTGGGGGAGATGGGCGATGATAAAAATATGATAAATAAATATTTAATAAGAGCGTTGCTTTGCATTGAGACTTTTCTTGATCCAATACTTGGCCTCTCTTTTTAAAAGGATCTTGGGAGTCAGGCTAGGAATGCCCATTGCTTGGGACTCTGGAAAGCTTTCACTTATTGATGCAAGATAGCTACATATAACTTCTGTATGAAGTAGGGCAGTGTAATATAGAATGTCTTGGGGCTCACCTGAGTTCAAATGAAGATCTAAAAGTGAGGAAAATGGTTGATTGGGCAAATGATGATTCAGATAAAAACAAGATGACAGGTTCTGTTAAATCAGGGAAAGTTGTATCATCTTTTGCCTTTGTTTTCCCCTCTCCAAATTGTACTGTGGAAATGTGATAGATGTTATAAAGAGTAAAGTTAACCAAAACCATTTTTATTATTGATACTCAGAGGTGTGATTTTTGCTTCAAATATATGGCAAGTTGGAATGTGCTTCCCCAATCCTTGAGTCTTTGTCTGTCTTTTTATGATACATGTACCAGTTTTCTGTTTCCTCATTCCAAACAGAAGTCATCCTCAGGAACCAATACAGCTTTGAATATACTAAGGAAAATGGCCCAAAACAGCTCTGCAGTCTTGATTATATGCTACAGGCACTTCTTTTTTGGGGTTTCATTTCCATATTCACCCGTAGCACATTATGGTGGCATAGAAGAATCTGCCAGGGTTAAAATATAGGAGAAATATGGATTGAAAAAAAAAGCCAGCCTTATGGTAACTAATGCAACAAATAAACTAATGTTCCTCCTGAGAGTCCAGGCTTAGATCAATGACAATATACACTGGGAATGATGGGAGTTGAAGTCTGTCCCATGTGAATAATACATAATAGTTAAGATGATGTTAGAAAGGCTGATGCTTAGAAAGCCATTGGCAAAGGATGCTAAAGATTTTTTTTAAAAAAAATATATATTCAAAATAAAAAGAAGAATAAATAAACAGTATGTTAACTGCTTAATGAACACAGCAAAAGAGTAACAAAATAAAAGCAGAACTATTCAATTCCTATTTTGCTGTTTCTCCAAAAAAGGATACACATTCACCTGGAGAATTGTAAAGAGCACAATTGCAACATCAACTTCTACTGATAATGCATGAGTCCATATATTAGGAAGATAAGATAAGATAAGATAAGATAAGATAAGATAAGATAAGATAAGATAAGATAAGATAAGATAAGATAAGATAAGATAAGATAAGATGTATAGATATTCAGGGCTAGATAAATTAGTATCTTAGAGTACTGAAGGAAAAAAAATTTTACCCAGTGTTGACTCCATGTACTTATATACACAATTTTTAACATAGATTTTCATAGACTGAAAAAATAATTTCATAAGATATTTTTGTAATGCCACCATTTGTTGGGAGATTTCTGTTATGTCTGTACTTTCAAAGAACCACTTCAAATGGTCCAGTTTCTGCTTATCTGTATCCATTGAGAAGACTCCATAATCTCTATAAGCAATTGGTTCCACTGCCAAACTGCTCATACCATTAGGGAGGATTTTTCTAATACTCAACCAGAATATACTTTCTTGAAAGTCATTCTTCAATGGCCTGCAGTTTGGGGAAATAGATCTTGGTCTATATGACAACCCTTCAGATATTAGAAAAATATATTTATATCACCCTTTAATCTTCTATCTTCAAATTTAAACATACCTGGTTCCTTCCACCTGTCTTCATAGGACTTAGTTTCTGATCAATTAATTTTGATTGTTGCCTTCTTTGAACTTGTTCCAGGAATTCTTATAAAATATTCTGCCCCAAACTGGATGTAGGACATTCAACAATATTCTGGCTGAAAATTAAAAAAAGCACCCTAATGATATGAGCAGTTTGGCAGGGTAGCCAGTTGTTTAAAGAGATGATAGGAACCCCTTTATTGTATGTAGTCAAGCAGTTGGACAGTTATCTACCTGAAAATTTAATTAGGATCCCTGTAGTGAGAATAGAGTTGCAATTCAACAGCCGGCATAGTCCTTCCAATTTTATGTTTCTATGATGGCCACTGGATTAGGGAAGGCCATTTTAGGTTGTCTATATCTGATATGAGGTGCAAGAATTCTGTTGTTACTGTTCTATGTGAAATGGCCTTACGGAGACAGGCAGCAAGCTGGGCATGTTATGTTTACAGAATAAAACATAATGGAGCTACCCAAATAAAACAGAGCAAAAATTCATGCAAAGATTGCTGAGGACAGATGTGCATCAGTGGGTATTTGTTTGGCTTGTTAGTGCTCAACAGCATGGTACCACAACCTGGCCCACTAATTATTGTAAAAACATAATTAAAATCAACTTAAAACCCTAAGCAACTGGATCCCATCCAAATTATACAACAAATGTAATTATGTTCCATTACTGCAAAGACATTTTATAACAGACTTCACTTCCTTTCTTTTTTTTAATTACTGAATGTAATGTTTGTCATAAAAAGCCAAATTTACAGTCTGTTTGTAATAATACAAATTGTTATGGAGAAATTTTCGTCCTTTATTTTATATTTTCACACAGAATTACAGTAAGACTCGGTGTAAAATGCCTTCTTGAAATATTTCATTTGTGACCTTAAGGGAAAAAGCTTTTGCCTCCCCCTATAATGACAGTTTGGCCATTCACTTAATGACTGCCAATTACTTGATATTCTTTTCTTCTCTCTCTCTCTCTTTTGCAAATTCAGTTGCTGTACATAATAACATCTACTTTTAATGAGCAATGCACTGACCTACAAGACAAAGAAGATCTGACATGCTGTTGCCTTCTTCATTGATAGGTTTACCCTATTTTTCAGTCAGCTTCCTAAAAGAGTCAAGAGTAAAATCAAAGGATGGGTTTTTAATGCAATGTGGGAGCCTTTCCTCTATGTCTCACGACCCAAGTAAATTTTATGCATATGGAGGGAAATGGATTTATGGCATTTTCCATTTATGTTAATGTTCAAAAAGTACTTTAAAGATAAGAAGCACAATGTATGTATGTGTTAAGTTCCATGAGTTCTAAGGAGCTGCCATACTCTGCAGAAGACAGTTGGTTACTGAGCAGATAAATTCTATCTGAACAACAAGTCATGAATCTATTTCATTTGACTCTATTTAGCCTTCTTAAGCCTTCTTATAATTTCCACTTACATTCTACTCCTTCAAATTACTGTTGGTTAATAGATGGCAATATAAACAATGGGTAGGCAATGTGGTCAGCTCCAAATATTTTTGGAGTCTACAATTTGTGGCCCTTAGCCATCTTGGCTGGAGATGATGGGGAGGTAAAATCCAAATATTTGGAAGCTACCAAGCTGTATATTTGAATGAGAGATCATGTTAAACATATTTTAAAAAATTAAAGGAAACAGTATACAATATAGTGGCTCAACGTGGTGCCAGTTAGGGCCAAGAAGACATATTCAAATCCACCCTTACCCATGGAAACTTATTGTAGAATGTTGGGCCAGAATTATCTTCCAGCTTACAGGATAGTTGTTGGAATGAAATTGGAGGGGATATGCATGTTGCAGATACCAACTTGAGCTCCTGAAGGAAAGGAGGATACAAATCTGATATTTTGTTGTTAGTTTAATTTATTTAACCAAGAACATTCTATAGCTAATTGATTTGCTAGGTAACGAAAGTATCAAACCATAGCAAGGTTATGCCAGTGAAGTATATACAGATTGGACTTGGCCATTTTGTGCAAGTTTTGTTTTGAGGTTTGGACATCTTATCAAGGTTTGCAGGCATGAGGAAAGAGCAAAGAATTCACTTCAAGGCCCCACCCCACCTCTACACAACCCATTCTATGTGGAATAGGATTCTAAGGAGAATACCAATAAAGAGTGCTGCTATTACAGTCTGGCTACTGCTGCTATTGTACAAAAATTAAAAATGACAAGACCTTGTAGGCATTTTAGGCATTTAAGCTCCAAACTCAGTTAAACATTTATTTCAGCCTTCTGAAGAAGACTTCTCTCACAACTCACCAAATTATCACAAGGGTAATAGGAAAAAAGAAATGCATACCTGAAAAGGTTAAAGACAAAGAGCTCAGAAGATGAGTTTGAGAAGGAGAAAGCTTAGTCGTTTTCTTCAGAATCGTCCTGCCAGTTTTTAAATGCCAATTTAGACCATGTCAGTGATTACCATAGTAACTATTTAACCAGTTACTATAGTTTGCATTTTTCTTTTGGTTTAGATACATGCTGAACTGACATTTAAAGCACTTTGCACTCTAGCTACAATAGACAGAATGTATTTATTAAACAAACAAAAAATACTTACCCAAAGCATAACAATGAAAAGAGCAGTAATTGGTCTCTCGCTGTAAATTGCTGTAATAATCTTAGACAGGCTATGTGGTAAAAGGAAATATTCAGTGTAAATATTCTGTAGTGGATTTATAGAGAATGCACCATCCAGAATAAAAAACAATCTTTCAGTTCTAATTTATCTAAGAAGATCCTTAGAACAACAAAGCAGAGCACTGGTGTTCTGTTTCCAACAACAGATAACCAGATATCTTTACAGAAGAAGGTTATGACATGAACATTGAGTAGCTTCTCTATCACTTAGCTATTTCCATAGTGATTTACAAAGTAATTTACAACTTTCTTGCCCTGTGTACCCCTCCGTTAGTATTTAAGTCACGAAAGAGCTTACTTTTTATTTTACTGTAAATAATCTTGGCATTTAGGTATCTCTAGGATCTCCTTCTCCAACCAGAAATGACCTTTCCAGTATGTTCATTCCCAGAGAAGCTGTTGATTGTCCCCCATCTCCATTATGTGAAAGGAGTTGAGGCCAGGAGGTATTGTTTTATAGTAATTGGTCTTATGGACTAGCCTCCCCAAAGAAGTGAGGCTTGCTTCTTCTTCAAAAGCATTGCAGAAGCTGGTAAAATTGGATCTCTTCTGGACAGTATCTGGTGGTTGACTGATTATTGCCACTGTTAGGGGTGAGAGATTACATAGTTTACTGCCAAGAGTCATATAAGCAATTGATAGGCTTCCTTGATGACTTTACTTCATACTGGGTGCCTACTGTCAACTACGCTAATGCGCAACATAATTTTCCTATGTAAAGACAGACTTTAGACCGCTTCTTGCTCTTGGATTATCAACCCACAGAGCCAGGGGAGGCCAAGCTATGTCCTGAAATGGGAGTAACTTAATGAATCAAACATTTACCAAACAGAAGAAATTGCTAGCACAACTAAAACAGCTCATTATGTTCAATTATCATATACAACTTTGATTCCTAGGTTCCAGAGGTCATGTCTGGGTATCACTGGTTCAGCCTCATGAAATAACCACCCAGCATATTAATTCTTCTGGCCAGATAACAGTAAATATAATATGTCTCTCATAAATATCTCAGTGCATTCATAAAGTATGGCACAAGCAAATAACATATTTAAGGTGAGGTATCATCAATATGCAGATGATACCCAGTAATACATCTTTGTCCCCAGCCATTCAAGTGATGCTGTTGAGGTTCTGTCCCAGTGTCTGGAGGCCTTGAGGGTCTGGATAGGGAAGAACAGGTTGCAGCACAACTCTGCCAAGACTGAGTAGTTAAATGTTTTGGATCTCTCAGATCAGAGAATTGCAGTGGGGTTTCTACTGGATTCACAGATCCTACTTGAAGAGGAAGTGGCAACTGTGCCCAGGTGGGTCTTGCACAACTGCATTTTGTGAGCCAATTGCACTCATTTCTGGACCAAGAGTCCCTGCTCATGGTTATTCATGCCTTAGTCTCCTCCTGATTGGACTACTGCAACGAAAGCTTCAGTTGGTCCAGAATGCAGTGGCATGAGTAGTTATGTGCACAACTTGTCAATGCCCATGTAACACCACTATTCCACAAGCTGCACTGGCTCCCAGTAGACTTCCAGGTGAGATTTTAAGGTGCTGGACATCACCTTTAAATCTTTACATGGCATAGGACTGGGCTACTTGCAGGGCTGCCTTCTACCAAGAACATCTGCCCAGACTATTTCATATTCATATTCATATATTGCATATGGTTTAATGTTATATGGTTCCTTTTTGGTTTATTGTTTGTTTTTTCTTGTGTACACTACTCAGAGTCACATTGTTTCAGTTGGCAGCCATATAAATCCAGTAAATAAATAAAATAAATATATAAATGATTTTTGCCAGATTACATAGCTAGCATACAGCCTTACAAAAATCAGAATGACAAGAATAAGAATATACATAGATGCAGATACGGAAGCAAGATGGCCAACTTCCTCTTTAACTGATGATCTTGCAACCTTGGATGGGAAAACGAAAAGAAGCTATAGATGAAAAGTGAAGAATTTAATATCCAGTTTTGAGGGCAAGGCATGTGCTGGAAAATAGTAAGATTTCCTCTACCATGCAGGTAAAACAAAGGCGTTCTTCCCTCATTCTAAGTTGCTTTCAGAAGTCTCATCCCATTGACTCACATCCATATCCACTTGTGCTTCTCTGCTGCTTTGAATTGGACCCCCAGAGCTTGGCTCCATTTGGATTTCAGGGAACTCTCTGACTGCCTTTTTTTTTTTAACGATGGCAGAGAAGATGCTGCATCTTTCAACATTTGGCACATAATTCAAAGCAAAAATCTGTGCAAGTCTGCGCCCTCTCAAATCTGGCCCATTTGCCTTTAGCTGACATTATCCAGACTTTTACCAATATTATTCAGACTCCTAACCTATCACTCCTTACTTCCAGAGATTCAGCATGTCAGCATATTTATATTGTAATCAATAAAAGAATTTCACAAGAATATAAACCACAAAACAGCAATGTAAACACAATTAATTTCTTCTAATAAGAAACTATTTCATAATGATCATTTAAAAATAAGTATGACTTTATCAAATACCTTTCAGCAGATTTAATTTTTTATACCTAATAACAAAGCTAATCAATCAATGTCATGGTTGAGTGCCAAGCAGAAAAAGAGCAAGGAGGTAAACAGCCAAGTCCAAAGAGAAGGTTAAAAGTTCAATATATTTCAGGCACAAAGCATTTAAAGCAAGAAGGCCCAATACACAAGCATCAACATAAAAGGCCCAACCTAACACCACTGACTATTCTTGTTAATGCTGTTGTTATTACCATTTTACTATTCAAGTTAAATGATAATGGCTCTCAAGATTATTACAATGTTGATTATAATTCTGTTTTAGTCTATTAAGTGATCTTATTTATTACTACGGACTTTTTTATAGTTTGATTATCATTTTTATTTACTTATTTATTTCGGTCAATTTATATAGCTGCCCATCTCACTTATGTGACTCTGGGCAGCTCACAAGTTAAACAGCAAAGACAAGCTCATATAAAGAAATTAAAACAATTAACTAGAAATGTAAAAGCACATGGAAATGCCAGCCTACAGCTCAAAGACAATATAGCTATTTCACATGCCTGATCGCACAACCATGTGTCCTGGGACTTCCTAAAGGCCAAAAGAGTTGGGGCTGCTCTCACCTCAGGGGGGATGATATTTCAGAGGATAGGTGCCCTAACAGATAAGACTCTCCTCCTGAGTCCCATCAGGCCCACATCAGGATGTTTTGGTTTTGGATTTTTGTTGTAAAACAAGTCTCAAGCAGATTTGACAATATATTAATGCTTACTTAATTTAGGTTTTCCATTTTTATTACTATTAAGCTCTTTGTATTCTAAGTTCTTAGACAACATTAGATAACACTGTGCACCAGTATATAACTTATGAGCTGAAGCTAAGCTTGAATATTGCTTCTGAAACCAAATAATATATTTAAATTGGAATAGCTGCACATCAGTGTCATGCATTTGATTTAAAAAGAAAAGTGCATGGTATGATTTTTTTAAAAATCTTGACATTCAGTATATTCATTACTTCCTTTTACTTTTCTTGTTCTTGCAAATTTATGTTTTTAACTGAGGTCAAAAGATTTTAACACATCCAAAACTTCTTTATAGCTAAACATCTGTGATTGTTAAGGTGAGGTATGAATAAATGCAGTGGTAGAAAAGATATAATATACAAGAACTCAGCTCCATTTGTTGGTTTATTTATAAAATTATTTGAGGCTTTCTGCTAAACAGCAGTCACTTAGGTTATTTATGACTCTGCAAGAGATATACACTATCTACTGTATTACTTAAAGATAAGTAAAAAAAATGTATTCCAATTTCTTATTGTTCCAAATGTTTCTTGATCCTGAATTGTTCTTTGGACTCATCTGAAGGCAGTTTCAGATATATTGCTGGTTGTACAAATGACTTCTGCATATATTAATATTACATGCAATACCTGGGAGAAATGAGATAATCAAGCTGTGTTTCTAGATGTTACCTACTAGGTTGGTAATGGGAAAAGTGTATGCTCAGATGACAGTTTCTGTTATTTGTTGCAATGTGGTTGATTTTGTGAAGAGCCTATAAAGTGGTTTTCATGCACCTCAACAAGCTTGCCCTGTGTAACAGCATTCCCGCAGAGATTAAGATAGCTCCAAACGCGTTGACCCTGCATAAGACCTTGAAAACCTGGGTTTTTTCTCCAGGGATTGGGTCAGTCCATAAAATAACTGTGATTTATAATATGTTATGGTTTAGCCTTGTTATCCTGTATTGTGGTGTTTTGTGTATTTTGTTTCATTTCTTCATTTGTTTTTCACCATATGTCAACCATACAGAGCTACTATTTGAGAGCTGGGAGGCCATATAAATCATTTAAATAAATCAAATAAATAAAACAAGGGGGTTAGTGCCATTTTCTCCTAATATGTCCTTTGAAGCCTCAATCAGCAATTCCAGTAGCCAAAAGATGCTTGTAAGGCACATGCACAGCACACTGGAGTTGATGCAGAAGACACAGTGAACAAAATAAAGACACTCAGCTGTTTCACTTGCTCTTAGAAGTGAGGGGCCCACATTGTTTCATATAGAAGTGTTTGGGGATACTTCACTCTAATGAAGATTTGAGAAAGATATGTGCAGCCCTAGTTTTAATAGCTTTCTATCAAAACAAACAAATGGAGCTAAGGTGCTGTGTTTAGCATCATATGACCAAAAACAAAGCCTTTGGAGCATATGCTTGCAGGAACTGCTATGTTGAATTGGACTCAAGTAGGCTTCTTTCACTTCATATTAGGTTAAGATTTGAGGTTGCATCCTTGGAAATCTATCCAGTGTAAGAATAGCTTGATCTGATTTTTGGTTTTTAATATTATAAATATAAATATTAAATGTATAGAAGCATGTCCATGCTACAAACCTCAACATATTTTTTAACTGAACTTGCCCTGAAAGATAAGTTTCCATCTGATATCTGACACACAGATGCACATACATACATAAATTTTGTTTTATTTGATTTATATTGAAGTTCAACATAAGGTGCAGGAAATTTAGAGAGCACTTATTGCCCTTGTTTTTAGCTATAATAAGGTAACCTTATGTATGCTGCCTTGAGTTCTCAACAAAAGGGAATCTATGAAACAAACGAACAAACAGATGTGAATTATAGTATATATGTGATTTAAAAAAAAAAAAGCAGTCACATGTTGCCAGCAGTGGATATAGGAAAAGGCTGAGATCATGACAGCAATAGTCATTGTCAGTGGAACAGCTAGACAATACATCTCTTAAATTAAACTTGAACTGTGAGCAAGTTCAGATCTTGGACAGGGGTCAATCTAATTTGGGCCTTATTCAAAGCTGGGAGAGCATCATTATTAGACAATCACATTTATTTGGTATGAAGTCTATACATGACAGGTTCCTTAATTCTAAAAGACAGGAGATTAAATGCAGCTTGATCTGTTAGAGATAATTGAAAAAGCGTATTAGCATTTGTGAGTAATTGTATTACTGTTATCCTATCTTCCCTTCCCCAATTATCACAGGCTGACTTATCTCTACTATCTCTTGTATTGTAATTCAAGAGTTGCTTGTTGATGAGGTTTATGTAAGATTTTCTGAAATATCTTGGGTGGCACTGATTGTTTCCATCTTTGCTTTCTATTATAATTAATACTAACCATGGTTTAGGTTCATTCAGAATGAACTATTTTTATCTAAAAATAAAAGCAAAAATTTCTAATTACTTCCCCAGAATTGCATCAGGAAGTGGGGAATCATAAGAACTTGAGGCACCAGTTTAACGTTAGACCTGAAATACTGCAGTATTATTTCCCTACCAAAAAAAAAAAAAATCTTCCCATATTGGAATAGTTAGTTAACTTAGTTCCATATTGGAATAGTTCCACCTATGTTTTAATTTATGTATTGGTTCAACATCCCCCAAAACTTTGTTGGCAGTTGTACATAATAATCATTACCATATTTTTTTCTTTTTTATATTTTATAGCTAGATCATCTTATATTTTAAATGGATTTGGGGGGCGGTTACAAAATGAACATGTGCCTACTTATATGTTTGTGTTCCTCTGTGTGTTTATTTAATAAAATAACTTATAAATGAACAAGGAAACCTTGTTATATACATACTTATATATAGGACAGGTTTGTATTGCATCAGTTATATCTAACTGAAATATTATACATCTCAGCACTTTATTTTGGTTTTTAGAATTGAGGTGGAGCCAAAACCCAATCTAAGGGAGCAAAATAAACATCCTGTGTTATTTTCCTCTGCACTGAATGGCTGAGTAATGGTACAGATATGAAAGATCTCTTCCTACTGATTTGGCCATAAAAGATGTATTACCTTGCTTCTGAGATTCTGGCCTCTGCTTTTTCAGCTCTGCAGTTTAGGGTTAGAGATTTAAAATTGCTTTTAAATTCCAAGGCAATCTCTTGATAATGTGAAATGCATTAACTAAATTTTAAATGCATATATAGCTTTAGGTAAAATGGTTTTTAAAGATCAGACGAGGGCAACCTATTATTGCTTCTTTTCCCCTGACATAATAGAAGATAGATTACCTTTAACCTAGTTACAATCACCACGCAATCATCATAATTATGGAAAGGTATTAGTGTTTTATAATGCCTGACCATCTAAAAAGAGCATCCTGTGAATTATTACATTTTACAGTGAAAATAGCTCTGCTTTTGCCTACTATATGGGAATGAGCACTGGATATGTCAGGCAAGACCTAAAAATAAGCTGAATGCAGTAGGAATGGGATATTTAAAACAAATAGTTTTATAAGTAAAACAAAAAGAGGCTGAAGAAAGAATAAAAATTGGAGTGAATACAAAAGTGAGAGACTAGTATGAAATAAGTACATTGAAGTGGTTTGTTCACAGAGAGAATGAAGAATGGTCAAATTGTCAAACAAATACATGAAAGAAGAGTTAATACAGTAGATCTAGAGGAAGGAGGCAATAGAAAAAGTCATGATTTAGTGGAGTTGATAAGATTCCAAAAAAAGGAGAGATGAGAAATTTAAAGGAACACTGTGTGAAGCAGACATGGTAGAAACAAAGACTATTTAAAAGGATAGAAAGGTATGGAGAGGCACAGTGAATTTTATTGGTGTAAAATTAAATTTAGCAATGTTTTCTTCTGCTTATCACATGCCTTTAATTTCCTCGTCTTATTATTTCTCACTTTGAAAAGGAATAGAATGATATGTTTGTATGTACGTATATGTATATTTACTGCTGCATTATTTTCACATAAGACCTTGCAACACGTTACCATTAATAGGTTTTCCATGCTGTCAAAACTAATATTGATGGCTCATTCATTTTAAATTAAGTTAATTGTATTTTGCACAGTGCCTTGCATAAACATAGAGACAATTAGAAATGAGATTGGATAAAAATTCAAAAGAAGCCGAGTAGCAAAATGGTATGAAATGCAATAATTAAAGCATAGCAAGCTGTTGGATAGAAGAATATGTGTATTTGAGAAAGTCAATGGGAATAGAACACACCAGCATGCAGATTCTTTTGGAGGATTAGTTCAATTGATTATTTTCTCTCCTTTTCCTAATGTAGCAAATCAACTTCTCTCTGTTCGGTTTAGGAAATGAGGATATTAAGCTCTTAATTCCCCCAGAAAGAAAGAAAAAGTAAAGATAAAAAATTAATTTCTAAATCAAGGCCTTTCTTAAAAATGAAAGTGTATATTGTTACATCTTCCATCCTCAATATCTTTAGCCAAGATTCTGGGAGAGACAACTGATTGTATTCATTTGGAAACTTATGACTAAAATGTACTTTCAACTGATAATAGTGATGTTTAGCTCTCTTTTCCTCCATCAGTCTAGTTTTCTTTGCTGGGGCAGGCTTGGCCTTAATAGATGTGCTTTTTAGAAATATAGTAGTTTAAAATGTTATGAAATAGTGCTAGAAAGAGAATGCTGG
The DNA here is from genome assembly GCF_035149785.1 of Candoia aspera. Taxonomy (NCBI): domain Eukaryota; kingdom Metazoa; phylum Chordata; class Lepidosauria; order Squamata; family Candoiidae; genus Candoia; species Candoia aspera. The sequence goes on along the minus strand of NC_086159.1, from coordinate 42,361,558 downwards.
TAAATGATTCATTCAAACTATAATGGTTAGAATGATCCATCTGCTCTTTATAGGTGGTTAATTGGCACAATTCTTGCATATACAGATTGCTTTACAAACAAGTGCTCTAGCCATTTAGACAATCACTAACACTGGTTTCAGCAAGTTGACAGATTCAATACTTTATTCTAACAATCAGTTTATCATAGAAAAAAAAAGAATTAGAGATTTTCATGAAGATACAGTCACAGCTAAAATGAGTTATGATTTCCCATTGTTACCTTTCTGCGTCACCTCTTACTTGTATCTCCATTGCCAACATTTCTCCTTTTTCTCAGGACCCAATCCAAACAAATACATCAAGGGAGCTGTTCTTTCAGTACATTTGTTACACCTTTTGCTTTGTTTGTTTTTGTTCTTTTCCTTCCCTGTATTCTGCTGTTGTTTTTTTAGTCTTGAAGTTGTGTTGTTTCAAAAGAAGCAAGATATGAAACAACAATAAAATAATGATTTTGTTAGTAGTAATAGTAAGCTTATATTTATAAAAGTATAAAAATCTTAAATATGATCTCTGGAGAAGGAGCTGGCAACCCACTCCATTATTCTGCCAAGAAAACCAAATGGACATTCGCATCCAGGACAATGTGAATGTGAAACTAGAAGACTAGTCCCCAGGTTAGAAAGTATCCAATGAACTACTAGGAAAAAGGAGAGGGTAAGTACCACTGCACTGATAATGTGGCTGGATTGGAATCCAAGGGACATCCATCTGCTGATATTACTGGATGTGAGAAGAAAGCTTGATGCTGCCAAGTCATGTATTCAAAAATCCATATGATCATGTTGTGAAGGTAAAGAGTATATTAAATGGATTAGATTATATAAATAGAGTGTCTGAAGAACTCTGGACTGAAATCTGTGACCCAATTAAAGATCTAGCAAATGAAAATATCCTAAAAGCCAAAGAAGGCAAAATGGCTGTCTGCTGACACATTGAAAACAGAAACTTCTTGCTCTTTGGCCAACTAAATCCTGAGCTCCACAGAAGAGCAAGAAGAGACGAATACAGTAGTTATAACAAAATAAGCAATGAAAAGAAACTGAGTGTAACAACAGAATGGGAATGTATTTATTTAAGAAAATTACAGAAAATAAAAAAGGGACGCGGTGGCGCTGCGGGTTAAACCGCTGAGCTGCCGATCGGAAGGTCGGTGGTTCGAAACCGCGCGGCGGGGTGAGCTCCCGTTGCTCGTCCCAGCTCCTGCACACCAAGCAGTTCGAAAACATGCAAATGTGAGTAGATTAATTGGTACCGCTTCGGCGGGAAGGTAACGGCGTTCCGTGAGTCATGCTGGCCACATGACCACGGACGGGTCCTTAGGGACAACGCCGGCTCCAAGGCTTAGAAACGGAGATGAGCACCGCCCCCTAGAGTCGGACACGACTGGACTTTACGTCAAGGGAAACCTTTACCTTTACCTTACAGAAAATAAGGGAAGCTTTTATGCAAAAACAGGCACAATAAAATATAACAAAAACAAGTATCTACTGGAAAAAGATCTTTAGAAAATGCTGGTACAAATATATGGAAGAACTGTCCAAAAACTGTCCAAATCTATTATATATATGGTTTGATCACTAAAAATGAAGCTCTACTAATAATGCTTAAATATTTTGCTGTCCATTGGTACACAGTGTCATAAACACCGGGATGAACTATAGTCCTAAGGACAGTAAACAACTAAATTAGAATCTTCTGTTTTTATTGCTTATTTTTCTCTCTGCCTTTTATTAATATGACTATGGATAGGGAAAGTGAAAAATATCTTTTTCTGTCAAAATGTTAATCACTTGGAACCTTTTTCTAACAGAACAGTTGCTGGCTCAGTGGGTTTTAACTGACCTTTTCATGTAAAGAAGAAAATTATTCTGGTGTGATCTATTAAAATTTTGAATTCATTTATGTTCTGTTCAGTGGGAGCAATTTTATGTATAAGGAAATTATCAAGCTGCTTAAAGCAGAAGGAGCAATTGAATTGATTGGCAGTTCAACATTCAAAGGAAAGAAGTTAACCTCAGTGAACCTCCCAGTTGGACACTAGGTAGAAGTTTCCATCCAGTGATCCCAGCAATTGGCTAAACTAAATTATATCTAAATATGAAAGTTAATCATAATAACAATAAGATACCTTTGTGAAATAATCACCTCTAGAGAGACACTTCTCTGTTCGTTAATCTGGCAGGGATTTTCAATTATCTTTGGAAGCTACATGTACGTGGCTTTATATTGGCATATTAGCTGCCAACTGATTTTTTTAACAGGTTATAAAAACAGATACAGCACACCATATTCTTACATTAACATTTGATAGATGATGATGATGATGATGATGATGATGACGACGATATATTAAATTTATATACCACCCAACTGCCAGTGACTCTGGGTGGTTTATAATTGTTAAAACATTTAAAAACAAAGAACAATTTTAAAAAAGATAAAAACAGCACAAGACAGAAGAACAGTGATAGCAAAGAAAAAGAAAAAAACCCAGAGGGGGACAGAAAGGAAGAAAGGGGCATCAGTCATCCTCTCCAATGGCCTTCAAAACACCAGCAGGGTAGGGACACCAGCAAAGGTGGGAGCATATTTTTTTTTAAATTATGGATTTGTACATGGAATACATTGAAACAAATTTCTACTAGATAGCCAAACGATCTGTGTTGATTGTTCATGTTTGAGCTTTTTATTTACAAAGGTAAATAAAAGATATAGCTGTGATTGGTACTTGATAAAGCAACACTTGCAGTATGATTTTGGATCTTCTTTCAGTTGTGCTCATAAAATGCAGTAGAAATATCTGAAATGCTGGGTGGAATTCCAAATGCAGGGGGAATTATTTGTGAAGTAGTAAAGTGGTGGTTATGAAAATCTGAATATTGTCACTGAATATTTAAGAAATCAGAAAGTACTGATTTAGAGAAGGCTAGTGCTGCTGGTGCACAAAAGAATATTTTTCATAATTGTGACTATGCTAAATAGGTGCTAATTTTGGTTTTCAGGCAAGAATAGCATTTTCAGGAAACCCCAACTAAAGATTCATTCCTTCAAAAAGCAAAATATGCATTTGATTGTTTTCTATGCTTTTCTATTTTCTTTGCTCTCTCAATTTCTTCTACAGTATCATTTTCTCATTTGGTTAAAGCTTCTTTGAACCAGAAGCCAGGAAAAAAATAGCAGCCATTTATGAAAGCACAGTGTTGTATGTCCTGAAAAGTATGGGGAGGAAAGAGTCCAGCTGAGCAGGCTCTGTAGCTATGATTAAGATCAGTGCTAATGTACAGCTTAGCTTTACTTAAGCCTAATAGACAAAATTAGACAGAAACAGTCCTTAGGAGACTGCACATGATTCAGTGGCTGCTGGCACATCCTTAACTTAAGGTGTTGAAGTATCCAACTGTCTTTTTATGTAGCTGACTTCTAGCATACAGAAGGCTGTTTTCAAGGAGGTTTATTACCATATTCCCCAACGTAATTGTGTAATTGAACTACACTCCATAATGAAAGCTGTCTGTCAAAGAAAGATCAGAGGCCTAAAATGCCTAGTCAGAATTGTTTAAGCATAACCTGATTCTGTAGGGTTTTTTTTTTAAGTAGTATTCTTACTCCCCTAAAGTAGCATTGTGCATGGATTCAAGATCACAGCAGGCTTACTATTCCTAATGATCATTACTGAGCAGCATGAAGTCTGCTCCCTTTGTTATTAGCATTCCAGCCTCAGATATACTCATTTTTGCATTTAATAGAAAGCCTTTGTCATTTTGCAATGGCTGTTTAACCTTTGTATGCTGAAAGCCTTTAGTAATGCAATACTGTTCATCATAACCATAGAGAATTCTCATATATTTAGTTGAACTCTGAACTCATGCTGACATTTGGAAGAGGCCATTGCGTCTATTTGGAAAACATTTGTGTTGTTTGCTAAATTATGAATGATATTTTATCTTCCAAAACTGTTCAGTTTATTTCAGAACAAGACTCAGCACAGTTCACTGTTTTCTGACAAGAAAACTAATGATGTGCTGATTACTATCACAACTAATCTAATATTCGTGCTAAAAGGGTTGCTAATAATTTACAGCAGCAAGCAGTGAGCTAACAATTAACACATTTGTGGATGCAGAAAAATACAGATTTGAAATGAGTCAAGCATCAGCTGCCATACTGAGAAGTCATGACTGCATTTTCCCATATGAAATTGCTATGGAATTAGTATATTTAACATGCTTGAAACAACTGCAAAAGAGTCAAAATAACTACAATCATTGAAAAGTGAAAAAAATAAAATTGAGGATCTAGTTGTAATGCCTGACCCTCAAATTGCCTGGTTTTTAGATATAGCCTCAGTATTATTAGAGGAATTTATTAATGTTTCTGTATTATTAAGTTAAATAAAAATGTATTCCCAAAATCCAAACTATTACCCAGATCTAAGTCCTATTATAAGCAATAAGATCTAGATCAATAGGATGATGCATTATGTCTAGCATGTTCAAGATAGCTTTACATTACCTTATACTGAGTTTGGACACAGAACTTTATTTCTCAGTTCAATTCAAAGATGAAATTTGAGCAGGATTGATACTGAGATTTTTTTACATACAAAATCTTCCATATTTATACACTTGAAACATCTAATTATGGAAACATAATGAACCAATTTTAGCTGCAAAGAGATTAAGGTTTTACAAGTTGTTTAAATAAATATAATTTGCAGATATCCCACATTTTGTTTTCTCATTGTTACTGGAAAGCTCCAGTTAAAATCCTGAAAAATTTAATGTGAATTTGCCACTATTTATTAACAATATAATATCACAGGTGCTGATAAGAAATAAGAGCAGAATCTTTTTCTAGTTGTTGCTTCATGTTCAGGATATAACAAAGCAATTCATGTACTTTGAATTCATGTACTTTGAGATCCCTCACTTTCTTAACTGAATTACTAGAGGTCACTGTTTTACAAGACGTTTTTGGAAAATAAGTGTTTTAACCTTTGGTTTTAAGCAGTACACTTGATAGACTCTTATTTGATGTACATCTTACTGTTCCCTTTGCTTTCTTGCAGCAAGAGAAGCTAGGTGACATCTGTTTCTCCCTCCGCTATGTGCCTACTGCTGGCAAGCTGACTGTTGTCATCTTAGAAGCAAAGAATCTGAAGAAGATGGACGTGGGAGGCTTATCAGGTAAACTGATGGCAGTAAGCATATAGTAGTAACTGTGCTAGATTTGCTTTCTAGTAATGGGGCTGTGTAAGCTTCCAATTTGATTCAAAGAGGTGCTTCAGAACATGCAAGAGCATAAACACTGCACCTCATTAAAGCTGCACATGTTGCGCTTGCACTTCCATACATTCCAGAACGCCTCTTCCAAATAAAAGCTGAAGCACTGCATAGCTCTGTCTAGTGGTTTCTTATTGTTAGAGTATGTGAGTTATTGCTAATATGCAGGAATGAAATGTATATGTGGTATAAGACAGTTAATCAGCAATGGGCGTTTTGAATGGGGGTGGACATACATCAGGTCTCTTCCGTCCTAATCTCTCACCTGTGCTTATCATGAGCAGCACAGAAGTTAGACCCCATGCTTTGTTTGATTGCTGCAATCCATTGCACTACTGTAGAACACAGTCAAGAAATGTGGGAAAATGTTTAGCTCTGAAATACAGTTACCTGAGATTGAATAGAAGGCTTACCATGGCCATCTATCACAGTGCCAATGTTGCACAGGGATTTTTGACTGGGTTGGTTTAATATCTTGCCTTTGGCACTTCTGGTAGTCAGTTATAAAATAATTCCGCTTTCTCAACATATTGTCCCTGTAACACTAAAGGGACATAGATGGTGGCATATTGTCACACATTGCTATTTTACAGGAATATTCATTCCAATTTTATCACACCCATTTTAGTGTATATGGAAGGCATGGTGCTGAAATTTTATGTATATTATCTTGCTGTCTGATCACCATCCAGCAATTTCCACTCAGGTAACCAAGTTTTGTGTTATGGCCAGCACTATAGGATAGCAGTTAATTTGTTTGGGGAATGCTGGGATACATAATTATTAGCAAAATGTTAATCACCAGGCTAGAATATCAAGATATTTGTTTACAAAACATGTCATTGTTTTTATAAGCATTACAATAATGATTATGTTTCCTATGATGGCTGAAATAGTCAGATGACCATACAGTTGCATGCTTAGGTGATTCATATCTTTCTGTTCTAGCAAATTATAGACATAGACATAGACATAGGCAGACATAGACATAGACATATCTATGGCCAATGTCTGGCCAATCAACCAGACATTGTGGTACTAGACAAAGACCAGAAGACAGTGGCAGCAATATACGTAGCAGTGCCAAGCAGCAATATCAGGTGGAAGGAGTATGAGAAGCTGGAGAAGTACTAGGGCCTGAAGGAGGAATTAGAAAGGATGTGGAAAGTAAAGGCCAAAGTGGTCCCAGTGGTGGTAGGGGCACTTGGGGCTGTGACTCCCAAGCTAGGAGAGTGGCTCCAACAGATCTCAGGAACAACATCATCTCTCTCTGTCTGGAAGAGTGCAGTGCTAGGAGCAGCTGAGATACTGCGCAGAATCCTCAAACTCCCAGGCCTCTGGTAGAGGACCCGAGGTTGAGGAAGACACATACCGCTCATAGGGGTGAGACCGGAATTTTTTTTAGATAAGGTTAGAGATAGAGATATATGCAGAAAAGTATTTTTAAAACATATTGCGGTAAAAAATTGTAATTCAAGCTGCGTCCTCTTATAACATTAAGCTTCTTGTCTTTCTGAAGCAAGAGCAGGAATTAATCAATGTCACATTACAAAATTTCAGAGCAGTCTTTTGCTTTGTCAGATCCTGAATTTTCAGATATTACACAAGAGTAGGAAAGATAGGAATTGTAAATAGGACACCTGAAGTAGGAACTAGCACATTGCCCAAGAAAATTGGAATTGGGGTTTGTGTGTGTGTGTGTGTACGTTTTCAATATACATTTTCCCAGAAGAGTATCAGCCTCCTCCTCTAATAGTGAAGTCATTCCTTAGCTCCCAAGAGTTCACTTTTGGAGATCTTCATGAAAGTTACCATGCAGGGTCTTATATATATAGAAGAGGGGGGCAATAAGGGGGTTATTTCATTATACTTTAGCACAAGGATGCATTTTGCTTTTTTCAATTATTCTACTGAGCAAGTTGTACATCATAATAAAGATGAGGAATTCAGTCTGAACTTAAACTAAATGTTACCCACACATTTGGTAGCACTTGCTGTCACCAGAGGAATCTATTATCAGCAGAAGAAAATAATCTAGAGTTCTATCTGTGTATATCTGTGAGTGGGAACATGTGAAAGTATGAAAAAGTGGATGTGAAATGAAGCTGCTGTTTGCGAAAGTTCCAGAAGAAAAGGGGCAGAAATATGTAGAAAAGAAGTGGGGAGTACATTGGAAACACAGCAGGGGATTACATTCTGTCTTATGAAGATAGAGATGACACATCGTCCTCCCACACCCAATTCTTATTATTTAAGTAGAATTGTTAGCCTCCTGGGCAATGTCAACAAAGCAGGTATACAAACAGTACCAAGGCATTGTTGCTTCTGCACATGCTAAAATAGTAAGCAGGGTGGCATGTAAAATACATCCTGAAAGTGAAGCTCGTTGTTGTATCCAGAAGACTTCTATACAGATGTTATTGTCAGAGTGCTAGAAAGCATTTGGCCCAGAGAGATCAGAAAAATCGCACACCAGGCATTTCTATAAAAATACATTTATTTACAGAAAGCACAAAAACATATTTACAGGCTTGTGCATTCACACACGTGCTCAGAAAGAACTGAGCTGCTTACTCAGCTGCAAAAGCAAAACTAAACAAGTAACAAGCAAGTTGCCCTCCCCCAGGCAATGCAGCTATTAACACCCAAACTGAGGACAATTAAATTTGACCTCTTCACCCTGCCGATACTTAAGGAAGTACTCAATTGCCGTGGTAACCTTAATGGCTTGTCCGGGCAAAAACAAAGAAATTCCAACAGTTATGTCTGAGTATGTCTATACAAGTAAGAGGATTGGGGATGCCCCTGCATTTGGCCAGAAACTTGCATTGTGGTTCCTGATTTTACAAAGGGTTTTGTTTGCAGTCAAGTCAATATGAGTATGCTCCCCTGAAAAATCTCCTTATTTAATACAGGAAAGTTTGAGACATAGATGTGAGGGAAGGTTGTTGGTACATATAAGCTCATCTTCTTCCTGAGAGTAATAGCAAAGCAAAGCAAATATTATCACCACATACTGCTATTATCTCCACTTACCAAAATAATCTGTACATTCACTTAACCACAATAAATCACAAATCCTGGAATACCACAAAACTATCCTCAAGAATGGCAAAGTGACTTTTCAAATCAATATGTCACTAGGTAAGAAGGAATTCAAATATTCAAGTTAGAAAGTCCCTGCAACAGTAGATTTTTTTTAATAAGAGTTTTATTAAGTTTGAAACAAAGATACTCCCCCGGAAGTGAGACTAGCCTCCTGTCTTTTGGGCTTCAGGAAACGATTGAAGACCTGGTTTTGCTACCATGCCTGGAGTGGGGAGAGAAAGTGGAGAGTGGGGTTGGTTGGCTCCCTAGTCCTGCCAAGGTCAGTTTTGTTCCCCTTTGGGTAGTATTAGATCTGCCATTACTTGGATCTCATTATATTTTATATGATATTATTTATGATTTTATTGAATTTTAAACTGTTTTATTGTGAACCGCCCAGAGTCCCCCATATGAGGGAGATGGGCAGTGATAAACATCTGATAAATAAATAAATAAAAATAAAAAAACTACAAAAAAGCAAAAAAACTACAAAAAGAACAAAAAAACTAAAAAAGTGTGAAACAAAAGAAAAAGAATTTTCAAAGATTACATAAAGTGATGACTTCCGACTTTCTGTAAGAATATACAGCAATTTCCATAATCAATCCCTTACTCTATATCAAACCAAGATCACATTATTTCTATAAATCATTCCATTAGCACATATATAAATCACTAAATGCAATTGCTCCTTCCCCTTATTTTAAAAAAAGCAGTATATAAATCTCTAAATCAACTTCCCTCCTCCCAAAAAAAAATTAAATATTTCCTTCCCCCCACTATTCTATATATTTCTGTCCACTATAATAAAAATCTAATTATAAAAACATATAAATTATCTACTTTTATAATTAATAATACTACATCTTAACCCTATTAAACCTAAAAACCAAACAACTATTATTATACCTTATGGATACCTTATAAATCTTAAAAATCAAACAAGTATTAAAAAGAATCCAGTAAGTTTTAATCCAAATTATTAAAGAAAAATGAAAGCATAAAAGCCTTATTATCAATCCAATTAAACACTCTTAAATTTTTAGCCCACTTCAAAATATACCAAGACATTTACATATCTCATAGTACACACAAGGCATTTTTCAGACAGAAATCAAACAGCCCAACTGCCCCCCTTAAAAACTCAGACTTCTCAGAAAAGAACCTTCCACAGAACAGGGCTTCTTCTTTCACATAACATTCTCTCAGAAACATAACTTTGTTTGTGATCTGCAATTCAAGCTGTCCCTTTAACCCCTTCAGCACCAGAATGAACTCTTCACTTGGCATTTCAACAAAGACTTCAGTTTTACTATCAGTAGAAACATCTCTATCTTTGTTAAAACCATCTTCTTCCATAACGTTTTCAGCCAGATAACACATTTTAAAGCAGATATTTTCCACAATGTCCCAAATATCTTGCAAAATAGCTTATTAGGAAGTCTAATAAACTAGTGTTTTATCACACCAGCACCGCTTTGAAAATATGTCCAAATCCTTCCAGTTGATAATGAACTAAGGCTCCAACTCCAGACAATCAAGTCCCAGATGATAACAAAGAAAAGGATCTTCTGCATATCTTTGTTGCCATCTAGTGGTCTTCTGGATTATTATTACTAGTAGCCCTGAATAGACCCATTCTAAAATAGGTCCAGAGTGTTCCATTTTAGCAGTACATACATTCATGTCTTAAATTTAATTAAAGTACATCAAATGAAAGCTCAGAACAAATCAACCCCAGCTACTTACACAAACTGTTTACTACTGTTGATGAAAATGATCTCTACAAGCAAAAAATGCCCCTTTGGAAATAAATTACCTGTTTAATCTTTAATTAAGTTGAACACCTGGACTCCATTAGCTAATATAATCCAACAGCTAATATGCATTGTCTCTGACATGAAAGATAAAGTGATTTGCTACAACAGGCAGATTCAGATAGAGAACAGGAATCTTCAAATGTTTGCTCCAAATTTAAACTGAGTACAGATGTAGCTTTAGTTAAGCTATATTTTTCTTTAAATTTATTCAAGAATAAGTGAAAGGATCCTAATCCTTTGGTTGGGGAATTCAGATCTTTGCTTTACTTCTCAGCATACTCCAGGTCAGATCCTTGTTTCTGTCTATAACTGATAGCTGATGCATTTTTTTCATTGGCACAGTGTTGATAGAGTAAATTCCAAGTGCAGGGTCTTGATAAGACCACAGCAGGAGTCAAATGGATTTTTAAAAAGCATAGACTAAAAAAAAAAAGTAGCAATATTTACCTTACCATTTTTTAAAAAGGCATACCTACTAGTTACATCTTTAAATAACATGTAATTTGACCCTGAGAGCCAGTATGGTGTAGTGGTTAAAGCATCAGGCTAGATACCAGGAAACCTTGAGTTCTAGCCCTACCTTGGGCACAGAGCCACCTGTGTGACCTTGGACCAGTCACTCTCTCTCAGCCCTAGGAAGGAGGCAATGGCAAACCACTTCTGAAAAACCTTGCCACGAAAACTGCAGGGACTTGTCCAGGGAATTGGAGAAACTTAATGGGAAAAAATGACCCTACAGATTCAAGTTTAATAATATAATAAGAGTTTATAGGCCTGTGTTTTCTGTAATTTGAAATAAAGTGCTAGCCATGTATCATGGGATCTCAAATCCATAGGCAAAACATAGGTAAAGCAGATATGTCTCTTATGCCACATAAGAAGTGGTAGAAGGAACAACCATTACTTCAATTCAGGCAGAAACCCCATTAAGAAAATTGGAAACTGCATTTTATGAATTAAAAAGCCTGAGAAGCTGGCAGGCCCCAGTAGGCTTCCCTTGTTCTCTGTATAACTACTGGGTCTTCTCAGCTCCCCACTTGGACAACTTCACATAAAGATGACCTACTATAGTTCATATGAAGATTCATGTAAAAGACAATCTTCTGTTTGAAAGCCTGCTCTACAGTACTTTGGTTTAAAATTTAAAACAATAGCTAAGACAGTAGAACAAGGCCTTTTCAACAAATAACACCTGTACAGGCTAAAAAGAAATATTACTTACCTGGCTGCAGTCTTCTCCATTTCTCTCTTATTTCTATTTATAATATAAGAATTATCTCAATGATTTCATCTGTACATACAAGTTCCTATATGAAAATGTTACATCAGTGGCATTACATTTTTAACACTGATTCTTTAAGTACTTGCTCTACTTTTCTCAGAGTTCTTATTACCTCTATGTTTTGTCAACCGGTTAACGTTTCACAGCTCAGTCATTTTTTCATGGTATTGTTGGAGGTTCACCTTGTGGCTTTAATTTTCATCTGATAATCTTAGCCATCCTGCATGTCTGCCACCAACTTGCAGAAAATCTCCCATCTAGCTCTTAAGCTGGGGTCCCCAGGGGTACCTGTGAATGCCTCTCTTGGTGTCATTACTTTCCTTATGAAAAAAACTTTAAATATAGTCAGAAGTTGGCATGCTGCAAAGTATCAACTTTCTCCATCATCTCCACAATCAAGAATGTATTTGGACCTCAAATAATCCCATAAGCTTTCTTACAAAATGACAATAAGGAATGCCTGTACCCAGTCCTTCATTTAGTGATGTATCTGTTTTCCATGACAAAGGACAAAGGGAAGTAGGGCTGTTAGCAAGTATCCTTCAGGAGTGGTATCTGGGTGTGGTGGCAAATTAGTCAAACCTCCCTCAGATAAAGCTCAGTCCTGGGGGCTCCAATGTCAAGCTGCCTAATAGTAACCAAGAAGTCTAGATTCTCATAAAATTTCCTGACTTAAGAGGGAACAGGCTATGCATTATCCATCTTCTCTTGTATTCTGCAAATGTCCATTCATATTCCAGGATCAGAGAAGTCTTCCATCCATACTGTTTCCTTGTAAACAGTACAAAAATAGCTTGCTATTGGCTTGTTCTAGGATGTTTTCTGATTTTTCAGGCTAGCGTACACCCTGATATGTCCATCTGTGGTAGCCATTTGTGAATGAAGAAGTCTGCTAATAGTCATTTTGTGGATGCACTCACAGTGTTGACAAATATGCCCATCAATCCCCAAAAGTTGGAAATTTCTAGTCTAAAGTAGCTCATCCATTAATAGTATATGCTTCTTATTCATATGATAGGGACTTCATATGACATGGACTGGGTTCTTAATATAAATTCCTGAAACTAAATGGTAATCTGTTTTAAGCATCTTTATTTCTATTTTATATTACTTGATATGCTATCAAATATTTACAATTTACAATAAAGAAGAAAAATATTTTAAAATGCAATAAATTAAAACAATACAAAACATATTCATTAAAAGGGGGGGTAGAAAAAAAGGAAGCAAAATGAAACCATTCATCAGTAACATTCATACAGGGAAGTTCCAATCCCTATCCAATATCTTCAGAATTTGGTAGTAGTGTTTTGTTTTTTTAAGGGACAAAGTTTGTAAGATTCTCACATTCTTTTTCATGTTGCCTGATTTCACCCATAATCATTTAGGTAAGAGCAAATCTGTGTAGAAAAAAGACAGTAATCAGTCAGAGAATAGATAGGATTTTCCAAGGCTGTGACCACACATCCTGTTTTCCAATTCTTTTGCTTTTTACTTATAATTGCAGTTTTTCCCATATATAACTGCATACACAATCATATATAAAAATATATTTATATGAGATATTTTCATTCCCATTTCTTAGTTGGAGAAATCAAACAAAGGAAGAATCATTTGCCTACCTAGTGTCTATATCCATACAGAATTGAGTCTATTTACTTAGCTTTGTTCCTCACCTTAACATAATTATGTCAGATACTGGGTCATGAGTGCCTTTTTGCTGTTTCTGTGATACATAAATTAATTAGTGATAATTTTAGAACGAACAAATTTTGGAGCGTATTGGATTTAATCTTCAGGTCATTTCCAACTAATTTTATCCTAGTTATATGCTGAAAATCTAATCAAATTTTTTGCACCCCTTTTTCACAGCATGCAAATGAAGCTTTCCCAGGCTCAAATTATATTGCACGTAAAATGAAGCTACACTTTTCTGCAATTAGAAATCTATTTTAAACACACTATTCACATTCAAAAAAGGGTTACAAAAAAGGGTTTAGAATATGATTTTATAGAGATGTTGAAAGCTCATGAATTATGCAAAGCAAGCTTTCTATTTTGATAACTAGATGAAAATATAGAAAAACTTAGGAAAAGTAGCCCCTGTGAATTTAATATTATAGAAGTACTACTACAAAAGAGTCCTGAATTTCCCAACAATATTTTTAAATCAAATTTGAATAAACATTATGGGAAAAGTTAAACAGAAGTAACTGTGAAACTTCTCAAAAGTTACAATCAAAAGTGTTTGTGTGTGTGTGTGTGTGTGTGTGTGTGTGTGTGTCAGAGGCTTCCATAAAAAGCAAAGGGGGAGTTCCAAGATCAAATTCTTCACAAGCCTGGAAAGTTGTACTTTCAGAAGAGGAAATTTAAAGAACCCTAAGATGGTCTGCCTTGCCTTATATAGATCAAAAGATTATGCTATTGGTCAACAAAACCTACATTATGATGTAGTAAGAGAACCTCTTAAAAGTAACTGTTGTACTTCAGTGTTTGTCCTATATGTTCCTGCTGGAGTTCTTTCTCAGTGTAAATGAAAAATATGTGTATCTATGTACAGTATGTAAGTATGTATGTGGTATAAAGGACTTTTTAATTGTAGTGTGGCATGCCCATAACAGATTTAGGCACTGTTGACTTTGCAACCTAGGAAATCCCATTTTCTGACTTATGAATTTGAGGAAAATTCACTCAAACACATATAGTCAAAATTCACAAACAGTAGGGATTAAATGAGCTCAATAAGAAATGGGCAAAAATTGTCTCAGACAAATGTTTATATTCAAATAGATTAATAAGTCTATTTTAAATGGAGAAATCAATCACTTTTACAGATGGCAAAATGATTTGATACTGTAATGCTAAATACTACAGTACAGTATAGTGCTGAAAAGGGAGACAGTGCTTATCAAATATGGAAGGAAAAATGGTGCTTGGAAAATAAAAGGATGATTACATGGACTAAGGAAAGTTTGGTTGTTGGGGAAAATGGGAAGAGGAATCATAAAACTATAAAACTTATGGAAGAAAAATAGAGCAAAAGTTAGTTATAATTTTCTATTCCAGAAAAGTGAAATGCATAAGACTTTATTTCTTCATAGTTCACTGAAGATTGGAGAGAGGATGACTGTAGGCATAGGTATCCACAGGGGGCAGAAGAAGGATGGGGAAGCAAATGACAAAACGTGCATTGTAATGCCATGAAACAAACCTTGGGAGCTGCATACATGCATCTCATGTTAGGATTCAAGAGGCCAGGAAATGTGTCACAACACACATTCCGTCATTTTTTTTCATCACTGCTGTTTCTAGCAGATGTATATGTGTATTTGTTAGTGATAATAGGTTAATACTGTAAGTGAACTGTAACAGAAGAAGTATGTTGTCAATAGTTTTCAGTATATTTGTGAAGAACCAGCTAAATGGGATCAATAATATTACTTCTTTGTCTTACAAAACTAGTATTTTTCCCAAAAGCTTATTTCTATAAAATAGCATAAACCTTCCTTGCATGGGTAAAAAGAATGAAGTACCAACTACATGTACATATACATATACATATACATATACTGTACATGTACATATACTTGCAGCAAACACCATACTAATTGTTTGTGTATCAGCCTTCAGCCATATTATGATGAAGAATGACAAAGGTTATGTAGATTTTTTTTTTCAGAATGGGGAGCTAAAATCTATGGTTTAAGTTATTATATCTTGCTGGCATCAGTCTACCTTGCCAAATATACCTTAGTGATCTAGTGCTGTAAAGCATTGTCTTAAGCTGAGCATGTATTGTAACTTGCCATTCTGTGACCACGATGAAATCTCTCTCAGCCTCGGTTCTTTCTGTCTGTGAAAGGCAAAGAATAATTAGCTATATTACAAGAATAAGTTAAGATAAGGACGCTACCACTTTTCCCACCAGAAGATAAATAATAATAAATTGCAGTCACTTTAGGAGCAGTCAGGCAATAAATTCATAAATCCTGCAGGTTCCAATTACAGTAGTTCAGTGTTAGTACACTTCTTGAAGCAATTTGTCAGAGTAGCATGTAAACTCATCAACAGGTTTAATTCATTTTTAATATTGTAGAAACCTGCTGGGTTTCTTGAAACACTGGCTGGAAAAGTCATTGTTTTGGAAATAAGAGTTTATGGGGTAGAATAAAAATAGAACATTGAAATGCACCACCAATAATTGAAACAATTGATTAAAAAGTACATGTGATTTAAATTATTTAAGATACATGGTTTTATTTGCAATGCAAGTATTCTATTAATAATCTCACACCTGGAAGTTTTGGGAAAGCTCAACTACTTTCAAAGAAAATTTTAAAATAAATTAAAAACTTGGGGCCTAATGAATGATTCCATCAGTGGATGACTGCATGCTCTGGACTGGTACAACAGTTACTAGTAAATTTGTAGGATTTGGATAATGCAGAATTACTCCCATAATATTTTTGTCATTAAGCAAATACAGCAGCTATTTATGGCACATTATATTTGGCAGGAGGCAGCAGTAGCCATCCTTGCTCCACAGCTAAACATTTCCTTCTGTTTCTTAAATTAGTATATTCTCTGTCATCTGAGCTAACTTGCTGCTTTTTGGTATGGTGAAGAATATCTCATTAGCATTGTTTAAATATGATTAAATTGTTAGTTCATTAAGCTTTTTTATCTAAGATCAAGGGACCTCATTTTCTTTAGGCATAAAAATGTCTTGGTCCAACAATACACCTCATGATATGTGATGTTGAATATACTGATGAATGGAATGCCAGCGTCTCAGAGCATTCACAAATAAACACATAAAGGTTTCCAAGCATTTTCAATAAATATAATTCTTGATTCCAAGGTGGCGACCGGGAGCAGGCGCCGACGTCGGTCGCTGCTCTGAGGGGAAATTCCTGGGTCTCACTTCCGAGTCCCCTGAGTCTCACCTCCTCCCCCCAAGTCTCGTTGCCAGCCAGGGCTTGGAGGGGGACTTCTAGGACCCCCGGCCCTCATATCTTATGGGTCAGGGTTGGACGGAGCCCCCTGACCCGTGCAGAGCGATGTGGAGCGACGGGTCTGGATAAGCCCTAGCTGCGCAGTGAGCTCCGGAGGTTTGGCGGCAAGGTTTGGCGGTGCAGCAGACCAGCAGCGCATTGACCCTGGGGGTGACTCAAGCAGCATGAGGAGCGTTGGCGGAGCGACCCCCGGAGATGCTGGATGGTGGGCCTGCGGTGGCCTGGAGGCATGGTGGAGCAGCCTGGCGGTGCAGCAGACCAGCCGACCGGCCTCGGCAGACCGGCCTGGTGAGGCGGTTTAGTGGCGCAGTGGACAGATGACTCAGCGGCATGACAGCCTGACTCTGGAGGGCCAGTTTGGTGGAGTGGTTTGGCAGCGCAGCAGACCAGCGGAAGGATAGACCTGTGAACCCACCTTGGATGACCAGCCAGGCAGAGCGGGGGTGCAACCGGGCAGAGCGGGGGTATGGCTGCTCAGTGGACCAGCAGCACAGCGAGCTGGCAGAACAGACTTGGAAGGCTGGCCTGGTGGAGTGGGTGGACGACCAGCGAGACAGCAAACCGATAAACCAACCAGGGAGATTCCGGGATAGACCCAGGGCACAGGCCTTGGCATAACAGACCTCGGGGACGTGGAACGGGCTTGGCATGGAGATCTTGGCCACCCCCTCCCTACCTGTCTGGAAGAGGTGGAGACCCATGGGGGCCCCTCCAGTGTGAATGATGACCCTCTCCTAGGGTGAGAGACGAGGGGGGGGAGTCTGGTAGTGTCTGATGGTGTGGGAGAGCACTCACCCCCTGAGTGAGAGGGAGGAGGTGAGGGGGAATGAATGAGATGCCCCTGACTGACCAGTGAGAGAGGCCGAACAGGGAGCATTGTGACTGAAGAATGAATGACTGAAGAGTAAATGGGTGGGTGAGGGCTGGGCCCAGATGGCACCGAGAGTGTGAGCTGGTGTGCCGGAGGCCTGCCATTGCCCTGTGGATAATTGTGTTTGTGTGAGAGTATGTGACTGGACGGAGAGACCTCTATTCCAAGTTGGGGACTCCGGAAGTGCAGGAATGGGGCTGAGGGGAGTCTCTGGGAGCTGCAGGGTGGGTCATATTATTGAGGTGGTGACGGGTAGGGGACACTATGGCGGGAGCCAGAGGGCAAGCCATCTGCAGGGAAGATGCCCCCAGTGTTTGTTACCAGTGGCATGTTCTGGCCCTCTGTGCTCAGATCCAGGCCCTGGTCAGCAGATCCATAGGGGCGCTGGTCAACGGCTGTTGCTACTCAATGCCAGGTCTGTTAACAACAAAGCCCCCCTCATATGTGACTTGATCACTGAGGAGGGGGCAGACCTGGCATGTATTACCGAAACCTGGCTGGGCCCTGAAGGGGGGGTGCCCCTTTCAGAAATGTGCCCAGCCGGGTTTACAGCATGGCACCAGCCGAGATCCCAGGGCAGGGGAGGAGGGGTGGCAGTTGTCATCCAGGAGTTTCGGTGGCCTTCAGGGGCACTGCTCCACAAGTGGCTGGTTCAACCTGCTATCCCTGGGACGTGCCTCGGAGGCAGCTCGGGAGTTCATGGCTACCATGGCAGCCATGGGCCTGACTCAGATTATTTGGGACCCAACTCAAGACAGTGGCCTCACCCCGGACTTAGTTTTCTTGTCAGAGCAGTGGCAATGTGACCTGAGGGGAGAGTTACAGCTATCCCCATTGTCATGGTCAGATCACACCCTGGTGGCCCTGAGATTCTCTTATGGCACCCCCCTCTGCAGGGAGGCAGGACCCATTCGATTGGTCCACCCCCGGCGACTGATGGACCCGGTAGGGTTTCAGAGGGAGCTGGGGTTGATACCTGACGATCTGCTGCATGGTCCAGCAGAGGCCCTGGCCGCATCCTGGAATAGGGAGGTGGCCGGCGCCTTGGACAGGATCACGCCTGTGCGACCTCTCTTGCCTCATCGTACCCTATGCTCCCCATGGTTTACGGAGGAGCTGAGGGTTTGAAGAGGATTAAGAGATGTCTAGAGTGCCGCTGGAGGAAGACAAAGACCAAATCCAACTGAACACTGGTTAGAGCCGCTATTAAGGCCTACCTGGTGGCGATAAGAGCGGTGAAGCACGTATACTTCTCTGCCCTTATTGTGTCTGCAGAATGCCACCTAACGGCCCTGTTTAAAATCACTCAATCCCTTTTGGGAAAGGTGGGCGCAGTGACCCACCTACAGGGCCATGCAGAGGAGTTTTTGGAGCATCTGCAAGACAAAATCGCTTGGATCCATTCTACGTTAGAATCCAAGCATGATACATGGTCTGTGGAGATACCAAGGGAACGTACTTACCATGTTGTCTGGGAACAGTTTGATCCTGTTGGACCTGAGGAAGTGGACAGGATCCTCAGGACAGTAAATGTAACCACTTGTTATCTAGACCCATGTCCCTCCTGGATGGTTAAGGCAGCTCAGGAGGTGATGTGTGGTTGGGTCCAGGTGATGGTCAATACATCCTTGAGGGAAGGGGTGTTCCCAACTGCCTTTAAGGAGGAGTTGGTACAACCCCTCCTCAAGAAACCATTGCTGGACCCTACTGTACTGGATAATTTTCGTCCAGTCTCCCACCTCCCCTTTTTGGGGAAAGCGGTTGAGAAAGTGGTGGCATTACAGCTCCAGAGGGTTCTGGAGGAAACGGATTATCTAGAACCCTTTCAGTCAGGTTTCAGGCCCGAATGTGGGATGGAAACGGCATTGGTTGCACTTATGGATGATCTTTGGCGGGAGTGGGATGGGGTAGTGCATCCATCCTCGCTCTTCTTGACCTCTCAGTGGCTTTCGATACCATTGACCGTGGTATCCTTTTGGGTTGGCTCAGGGAGTTGGGGGTGGGTGGCATGGTGCTACTCTGGTTCACCTCCTTCTTCCAGGGCCAGTCCCAATCAGTGGTGATAGGGGGTGAGAGATCCGACCCTCGACCCCTCCTTTGTGGGGTGCCGCAGGGTTCGGTTCTCTCTCCTCTCCTATTTAACATCTACATGAAACTGCTGGGTGAGATCATCCGTCACCATGGGATGAGGTATCATCAGTATGCTGACGATATTCAATTGTATATCTCCATCCCGGGTGAAGTAAGTGATGCTGTGATCACCCTCTCTGAGTGTCTGGGTGCTGTGGGGGTCTGGATGGGGAACAACAGGCTTCGGCTGAACCCTGGTAAGATGGAGTGGCTGTGGGTTAAGGACTCTGCCATTTCCGGGACTTTGTCATCCTTGGTTCTGGATGGGGTTTCACTGCCCCAGACAGACCCGGTGCATAACATGGGGCTCCTTGTAGACTCACAGCTCCTGCTCAAAGAGCTGGTGGCAGCCGTGGCCAGAAGGGCCTTTGCACAGCTGTGCATTGTGCACCAGTCACGCCCTTTCCTTGATCGGGAGGCCCTTTGGACAGTCACTCATGCCCCTGTTATCTGCCATATAGACTATTGTAATGCGCTCTACATGGGGCTACCCTTGAAAAGTATCCGGAAGCTTCAGCTGGTCCAGAATGCAGCCACGCAGGCTATTTTTGGCGCCCCTAGAAGGGTGCATATAACACCTTTGCTGCACGAGCTGCACTGAATGCCAGTTTGCTTCTGGGTCCAATTCAAGGTGTTGGTTATCACCTTTAAAACCCTACATGGCATGGGACCAGGTTACCTGAGAGACAGCCTCATCCCCGCTTCATCAGCCCGTACCACCTGGTCATGCAGAGAGGGCATGCTGCAGACCCCGTCTGCAGGAGAATTCCATCTGGCAGGGTCCAGGAGGCAGGCCTTCTGTGCAGTAGCACCCACCCTCTGGAACATCTTGCCCCCCGGAGGTGAGATTAGCCCCACTGCTCCTAGCCTTCCAGAGGGAATTGAAGACCTGGCTCTGCCATCGGGCTTGGGGCAGGGAGGAGAATAATCATACTTGGGGTTGGCTAGTGCCTTGAAGTGCCCCTCCTATGCAAGGAGTGAATGATCTCATAGCCATCGGGATTTTATTAGGTAGTTTTTAGAATTGTTTTAGTCTATTTTTATATTGGAATTTTATTGTATAGTTACTGTTTTATGCTGTAAACCGCCCAGAGTTCCTCCATTCGGAGGAGATGGGCGGTGACAAGTTTGATAAATAAATAAATAAAAATAAAATAAATGTGTGGCCACAGCAGGGAAACAGAACCCTATACTATGTCTCATTCCCTATTTCTGCCATAACAAATTTACACAGTATAAGCATAAGTGCAGTTTTATGCTCTTCTAAAGGATAGAGTAACCCTATCTCTAGAGATCACCAATCTGATATTCATCCACAGTGAGAATAGTTGTCCATGGTCAGCATTCTGTGCTGTATTAAATTGTTCACAAAAGCATTTGTGCTGCACGGAGGAGATGTCAGGAGGAGGTCTACTTAATATGTGCATCATCAGGATAAAGCTACTTGAACATCCTTGATTTGACATTGTTGTTTATGGGACCATTAACACTGGAATAAGGCTATGATTACCAGAAAACTATTTAAGTCAAAGGAAGGCTACTCTATCTCTGTGATTACTGTATCTAATTGAAATCAGTGCTTGGGAACATTGTTTTTCTTAGCAGGAAGCAACTTCACTGCCTGTCCCTCTCAAATCCAATTCTAAATTCAACAAAGCAGGTCTTCTTTTATGAGCAGGCCATGTGTCAGCAACCTGATACCCTGCAGCTGTTTTCGGATTACAATTTTTATCATTAGCTGAGGCTGATAAAAGTTGAAACCCAGAACATCTGGATGGTAGTAGGATGCATATTCCTGAAAAAAATAAATATCCAAAACCTGCCAGTTCTGTAAGATAAAATTCTTGCCTGACCAGTCATTGTTGAATGTTGATAAACAGTCTTACTTTAATGCATTGCCTTACCAATATTTTCCCTTTGAAGGGACAAGAGTATTTATCCAGTTTATGTTTTTTGTGACATCTTTTGTCTGTGATGTGATGAATATGCTAGTCAAGTTTTTCTGCAGGACTTCCTTTCATTCTGCTGAGCCTCCTTTTAATTTACAAATTGCTGCATCTCTTATGCTTCTCAAATAAAAATATTTATGACAAAGCTTACCAGTGATCTACACTGCTATATTTAACACAGTTTGCTAAAAGCATTTTAGGAGATTATATAATTCCTATCAGGCAAAGCCCCAAATCATGCACAGTCTGTGCAGAAACTGTCAGTGTGTCTAACATCAGGAACTTGACTTCTTTTATTTGATCCATAAAATCACACTAACTGCCCCAGCTGGATGACTTAAGTTAAACAATTTGAGATCTTGGTAACATTCAGTGCAATATCAAGACTGACCCTGAAACCTCTGATCTGATGAAGCAACTGTTTTTCTGTTCAGTTACTTTACTAGAACAAGCATCACAAAAACCTTGGTTTCGCAAAAGTCCAACCGATAAATTATGTTACTGTCTTTCTTCATACATTCTTTAACTTCATTGGGCTGAGAATCAACATAATTACTGAATGGGAGTACTCCTTAGATCAGGATTTCTCAAATAATTTCCCCTCGTCTAAGAACAGTAGACACAGTGCCTCCCATATGTCTTGGAGTATAGCTGCCATAATTCCATGTTATCGCCAGTGTGGCTATAGCTGATAAGAACCAAGTTCAGACCATTTATCTCTATAAAACAATAGTTATTGCCTACACATACAACACTGAGAAGCAATGGATTTATTCTTAGAAATATTAAAGCTCAGATCACCCAAATTCAGTGTTCTTGTCACTGTACCACACTGGCTTCTACAGATATAGTTCAGAAAGCGGCATCAATTGGTTTGTTTACATATCTATCAGGTATTTTTGTCACAGCAGCTTTTAAATATAATTTATAATGAGGTTCCGCCCTCTGCAGCCAGTTAGAAATCCTGTAAGCTGGTTGTTCTCCAACCATGTGCAGAACACCCTGGGAAGCAATTTAGGGGGACGTGTCACAGTTTTTGAAAAAGCAGGATCTGGGAGTACATTTTGTACAAACAAAATGGGAGCATTGTCAAAAGCATTGTAAAACATTGTTTTACCCCTCATTCGACTTGTGCAAGCTACTGTATAGTGGGCAGTTGCTTTATGCAAAGTCTAAGAGACTCTGAGATACGAAGATTAAAATGTAATTCTTAAAGTGGTATATTCATTTTATTGCCCAAGTCTAAAACCAATCAAATCATTTGTTTTATTGGGAGGGGGATATATCATACAAAATATAATTTTAGAATAATACTAAATTAGGAACATTTGGGCTTTTTGTCAACATCTTTCTTTTACAGACTCTTCAGGATACAGCAAAAGCATAATCATTAGCTAACACAGAGGCAGCCCTACGCATACACACAAAACACACACACAGACACACTGTTTTACACATAAACAACAGTTTTTAGCTTGTTTACATTCTGCTTGGTATTTCCACTACTTGCTTATAGTTCTACCACAGTGACTACTGATAAAAGATAGAAAAGAAAACATGTATCAAATGTTTCTGCCTGGTCTATGACAACTCATGCACACATCTTGCTTTTGGAAAAAGCCAGGCAGTCTTTGAAATAAAATTTAAATATGTTTTGGCATTTCTCCAACCCTGCATAATATGAGGCAGGGGACATCCTGTCTGAAAGAACAGACTGTTAGTTCAATTATACTTCCAAAATTGAGTTAAATTTCCATGAAATCTGCCTCTGAATGTGAAAAGCCTGAGGGAATTGTATTGTCTTAAATTGCAGCAATCAGGCATTCCAAATATGATGGTGGCACGCACCATGTAAAGACTGTGTATTGTCTGCTTGTTGAAATCATTCGTTTCAGATAGTACCATGTAACAAAGCAAAAATGAGCTAATTGTTACACAGGGGAGATGGGAAAGGGAGGATGAGCCTAATGCTGCCCTAATAAAATAAAAAGCTTCTGAATGCATCAACCCTGAAATGACAAACACATTAACATCCTTCAAATACCCATCTAAGATTGTAACCATAGGCAGATGTGGCTTAAACACCAGCCACATCTCTTCTCTGTTTTGTGACTGGGTGCATTTATCTGTGATTACCCTCCTGTATGATAAAGTTTAATTCTAATTTGTAGACCTGATGAAGGTATTGCCTGAACATGTTTCATAATTTTATGTTCATCCTAGTAGTGACAAGTGCCAAGGGTACAAGTAACTACATTGACCCAATTCACATGTGGTTTGTCACTACCTTCTTCTAGGATTTTTAGTTTATTTTATACATCCCAGGATTTCCTTGTGGTCTTGCATCCAAGTATTCAGGTCTAACTTTGTTTAGAGTTTTTGAGAACAGCCAAGATCAGCTAGGTGCTGCCACCTGCTACCTCTCCAGAGATCTGTAGCACTCAACGCTTTTTAAATGTTTTTTAAAGTTTTACAAAAATACAGATTTAATTATTTAGCTATTAAATTTATATACCTGCCACAATCATGAGACATATAGTCTGTCAATGCCTGTGCATCACCTAATTTCACAGGGTGCTTTTACTTCAGTGTTGCTGAGACAATACTGTTCTGCAATCAGCTGCAAGTGAAATAATATTTTCCCTATTCATATATACAAGACCATTGTATAAGTTTTTCTCAAAACGTAATACTCTGCAGAGATCCCTGATATTTGGATTGAGTGATTCTAGTGGCAAAGCAAGGCCAGAAGCTTCTCTCCCTCTCTTTCTCTCTCATTTCTGCATTTTTTATTAGTTCTTTCTCATAGCTGTATTAATGTGTCCTTGAGCAGAAAAGTTATGGCAGCATTATATGCATTTCTTGGACAGCCTTATAACTTTACCGATTTAATGCAGTACAAGTTAAGAATAGCAATTGGTGGATTCCTCTGCTGCATTTCTCCTTCCCAGCATCATTAGATATTGGGAGGCTTTAGCCAGCTTTCAAGCTGCCCTAGTGATAGGCTGCCAGTGCAATCCTATTTTAGCCCACATTCCTCCTCCACTCCACTGACCTGTCAGCACCACTATATCTGGAGATGAGTCTTTCAGAAGTCCGTTAAATCCAAGTATGGAAATCATCTGAATAATAGCTTACAAGTGGACAGGTTGTGAGGAATATCTTCGTTATTTGGCTTCAGCCCCTAATCCTGGGCTGTACCTGTGACCTGTCACTCTGTCCAGAAGGGGAGACAGGCTGAACTCTTGTCAGTGTCACTCCAATTTCAATTTATCCCAAATTGTTGCAAGGGGTGACAATGCTGCTAATGAGTTGTTGGTAGCCCCTGGAAATAGACCATGGAGTGAGAGACAATGGTGTTGGAATAAGCAATCTGGTGCCACCATTCCCTCCCCCAAATAATAAAAATAGTATATCCACATGAAACCTTATAAAAAAACTTGTAATACACATTTTGGATAAAACCAACACACAGCTGGAAGAATCCAGTTCTCTTTCCCAGTTTACACTGATGTTTGTACCGCACAGAAACATAGGAATAGTGGTCTTTTCAGACATATCTGTTGCTTTTTTATATATAAAACCTGTATTTAAAAATGCCACTAAATCTCTGTTAGAGGACTGCTGGTCTTTTAGAAAAACATGTATTTAAGGACCACATGCAATGTCTTAATGGCCCTTTGCAAAGTGCAAACTGTGGGCAGATGCCCTTCATAAACCAGATGTCTGCCCTACCCTGCAGGCCCAGCCAAATTGGCCAGGGTGAGTGGGCATTAGATCAGAGTGTAGGAGACATACCTGTAGCAGCTTCAAGTGGCCAATGAGAAATGGGTGGTTCCCAGCCCTGCTGCACTGTCACTTAACATCATTGGTGAAATGTTGTAAAGTGTTTGTACAGCAAGACATATGACAGGAGAAGAAGGAAAGCACTAAGTAGCTAAAGATGAATGTAGACTGACCTCACAATGGGCGTGCTGGACTAGAAACCAGGAGGCTGTGAGTTCTAGTCCCACCTTAGGCCTGAAAGCCGGCTGGGTGACCTTAGGCCAGTCGCTCTCTCTCAGCCCAACCCACCTCACAGGGTTGTTGTTGTGGGGAAAAGAGGAAGAGGAAGGAATGTTAGGTATGTTTGCCACCTTGAGTTATTTATAAAAATAATAAAGGCAGGATAAAAATAAAAATTAAAACAAACTTTGTGAGGATGCGTCCTCTGCAGGGCATCTTTGTATTGCAGTTACATGAGGATGAATACATAGCTGGTGATTAATTATGAATGGCCCGTTCCTGCAGTGCAGCTTTTAAATGTTAGCCTTTTTTTTTTTTACTTCTTCTTCCCAGCTACAGTGATAGTCACAGTTATTAAGTCAATAAGGCTCACCACCTGAGGAACATGTACTGACTAATTAAAAAACTATTCTTCATTAAAAACCCAGGTGAATTGTAACAGGAAATCACAACTAGGGCAGATGCACAAGGAGGGTGCCTCTGTGCTTTTAATTAGAAGCACAATAGCCCTTAATAGGGCAGTCGTGCACCCTTCCTTAAAGAACTCCAAGGTTTCTAAAATCATCCTGGCAACAGACTGGCAAAGGGGAACAGAAGGCAAAGAAGCTTTGTATCATTCCCTTCTCTCCTGGTTGAAAGCAGTGGGAAGGACACAGTTTAGGCCACTTTAAATATTTTATTTTTTTTCCATTGGGCTGATGTTATGGAGAAGATATGATACAATTCTGGATCAAGAGAAGCTACATGTACCCCAAGCTTACCTCCTGCTTCATTCTCACCTCTTTTTTCTTCTGGATGTGAAGATTGACAAGATCAGGAATATCAACTACAGAGGCTGACAGAGATGATATAGAATTTAATTCCACATTAAATTTCTGCCTCTGAGGTTGGATTTCTGTGATCTCATAGTACAAATTGCCCTACAATCTTTGAAAAACCTCCCCAGGGAACACAGCCTTAGAATCTCCTTTGTCCACACTGGACAGGCTGAAACTAAAATATCTTTATATTGTTAAAAAGAAATACAGATCAGACTTAAAGCAACACAAAAGGCCAAATAGAAATCACTAAAATGTAACCATAACATCATCTGGATACTGCTTTTTAAAGAATTAAAAGAGTGGGGAAAATATGGCAATTCAAGATAAAAAGAATACCAAATAGTATCAGATTTTGCCATAAAATGTGATTCTTCACTTTTAGATAGTGTCTAATTGTTTAGAAAATTGCTAGTCCATCAATTATTAATTAATTCTGATTAAACTTCCAAAATATTCATGTCAAATTTTATAATACATGGTTTATGTCATGTAAGAAATGAGTGAACTGAACAGTCCATCTCTGAGGTGCCTGCATCTATTTTGTATAACTAGTTGTTATAAGAGGTGTAATTATATTTTTATGCTAATTTGAATAAGAGGGAGAATGAAGAAGGATGCGTGTTGTTGATTCAGTTTCCTTGAAAGTCCATGGGCATTGATGGCCTTGTATTGGCATGCTCTTCAGGAGAGCAGAAGGTGAGTCTGCCTAATGCAAAGGCTCTTCTGTGTGTTGGAGACAAAATGTTAGTAGGTGTTTGACCTGGAAATGGTCTCCCTTGCATATGTAAGTTACAGATTTTTAAGCAAAGCTTAGGTTCTTTTGGCCAATCAGAACCAGATATAGTGAAGAAAATCCACAGAGATTTCAATTGGAATACCTGCCATCTCAACCTGTTCCCATTATAATCCATAAGTCTTTCAAGGATATTTCAGTGAACTCCTTCATCCTGTGAACTCACTTATCTTTTTCCTCCTCTTCTTCTGCTTCCTTCAACCTATCAAAAATAGTGGGGGTTTTTTCCTAGTCCTGCTAATCATTGCCTTAAGGAAGAACTCAATGTTTATTATGCCAGGAACAAGTTATCACAGCCCATGATATTCCTGGTAAGTGCTTCCAATTTTATAATTCAGAGGCATGTGTGGGCATTCAGTGTCCAGTTTTCATAGCCATATATTATCACTGAAAAACCACTGCTTTAACTATGTTAGCCTTTGTTGTCATAGAAATATCCTTATCCTTCACAATAATCACTATGTCTGTTATAGCCTTCTCCTTGAAATTAATTACCTCTCTGCTTCTTCAGCACCCTGTCCATCTTGAGCCCAGGAAAACAAAACTATCTATCACCTTCACTCCTTTGCTGTCAAGTAAGAATTCACAAAGTGTGCCAGCTGACTTTACCTTTGTCTTTTTAATATTTAACATTAACCCAGATTTTCCATTTTTACTTTCATAATTAGCTTTTCTATTTTCTTTTTTCAGCTAACAAAGTGGTATCATCTGCATATTTCAAATTAATGTTAGTGTTTCTATCTCCAAGTCTGAGACTAGATGTCATCTTTTCCAATCCTGACATTCTTATTATAGATTCACTGTACAAGTGAAGCAAATATGGGAACAACATACATCCTTGTCTCATTATCTTTCCTATTATGAATTATTCTGTTTCTACCAATTCCATTCTTATGATCGGTTCTTGTTTATTGTGAAAGATTCCTCAGAAGAATGATAAGGTGTTCTTACATAATCATTAGCCTTAATATATTCCATATTCTAGCATTCCATACATAAAGGCCTTGTTGTAGTCAGTAAACAAAGGTAAACCTCCTTTGTTTTAGTCTCTTGCACCTTTCATTATCCATCTTATGTTAGCTAGATAAGCTGTCATATCCCTCTGCCTTTTCTGAAACCTGATTGTTTGTTTAGCATTTCTCTTTCTTTATGTCAAGCCCCTAACAGTGGAGTACAACCAAAAAATAAACATTCACAATGAATCTCATTTATTATGTTTATTGTCAAGAAGTATAAAGCATTCATTTATTAGTGAATTCATGCCAGACTGAAAAGCTAACAGTCCTTTTTCCAAGATAAGGCTGATCCCAAAGTATCTATTTCTTCATCATTAATAATGTTTTGAGATATTTTTGTTTCTTTCCCAGTCCCAGAGTAGCCCTGGAGATCTCTCATATGGTATGGTTCTGTCCTTTAGCAAAACCTTACTTGTGTGAGGAATTGATGGTTATACATGCTCATGCATCTGTCGTCTTCTGTATATATACCAGCCTGTTCCAGACATGAGGTCAAACAGTCTTGTTCTGTGTTTGTTTACATAGACTAATCAGCACCTTAACTGCCTCTTCTGCAGTTTTAAATAGTTCAGTGGTTATTTCATCTGAACCAGGTTTTCTGGTTTGTTTTTTTAAAACAAGATCTATTGCTTCTTGTATCCTTATTTTCTAGCGGAGTAAGTTCCAGGAATGTTTATCTATTTATTTTTAAACATTTGTGTATCATTTCCCAGTAAAATATATATTATTGTCCTACAAATTATTCTGTCATTCCATGCTCCTATTTGTATAGTCTTTCCATCTTTTAATGTTATTTGCCTCTATTATATCTCTTCCATGATTGCTCATGAGTAGTTGTACCTTAGCTTAATTGTGATTCCCCTGATATTCTTACATAAAACCTTATTTTTCCTCTCTTGTGTTTATCCTCTATTTGTGACATCCTTAACTGAGATCTCTTTCCTTTCTCCTTCTTGCTTAATGTTGAAAGTCTGTATTCAGTGTGCATACTTACTTTCTGTTGCTCAAGGCTTTCATCCTCTGACTTTCCCTGGCTATTATAATAGGTTGTTCTAAAAGCCACTTGGATATTTTCCTCTTTGAAATATTGTGAATATAGGTTTTAACCTAAATTTTAATTAAGGCTCTTTGCTCTTTTTATTGCTCCTCAGATTACCTTTTGCATAAATTACATACTGAATCTATTTCCTGCATTGATCTCATATTCTGTATGTATGCCTTGCTGGCATGCCTACTTTTTTTAATTATCTAGGTTTAACCTGTGTGTGTTTGAGTGAGTGAGTGAGTGAGTGAGTGAGTGAGTGAGAGAGAGAGCAATAAAATTCATGGTCAGTTCCAAAATTTCCATCTGGAAGTGTTGTGGATTGTACTTCTTCAACTCCTGTTTCCTATTATATAGTTAATTTTATTCTGATGTTATCCATCTGGTGATGTCCAGTCATAGAGTCTGCATTTATGTTTTTTGAAGCAACTATTGGCAATGAATAAAGAATTATCTTGGCAAAACCCTATTAATCTGCCTTCTGAACTGTGAAAGTGAGCATTGCTGCCATAAGCTTTAATTGGACAGTAGAACCATAGTAGTATTTGGGATAATAATCAGAACATTACTAAAATAATGAAATATTGCCTCTGTATACAAAATGTGAGGTTATTTTATTAATCTGCAATAAAAATAATTTTCAGGGTTAAGAGAGGAGCAATTTATAACTACCTTTTAAAATTACATATATAAATATTGTAAATGTTTCCATCTGGCGGAGTCCAGGAGGCGGGCCTTCTCTGCAGTAACACCTGCCCTCTGGAACATCTTGCCCCAGGAGGTGAGGTTGGCCCCATTGCTCCTGGCCTTCTGGAGGAATTTGAAGACCTGGCTTTGCCACCTGGCCTGGGACAGGGAGGAGAATAGTCATGCTTGTGGTTGGCTAGTGCCTTGAAGTACCTCTTCCACTCAAAGACTGAACGAGATCACAGCCATCTGGACTTTATTTTATTTATATTTATTAGCAATTAGCAATTTTATGGTTCTTTTTATATGTTTATTGTTTTTTGTGATTATTTTGTTGTAAACCACCCAGAGTCCCTCTGGTGGGAGGAGATGGGCAGTGACAAATTTGATAAATAAATAAATAAAATAAAATGGCCAAAACAAATTAATTAATTAATTAAAATATCAGTAATAGATATTCCATTAAATGTTGATAGTAATTAGTATACATGGGCTCTAGTAGTATTCTCTGCAGAGCAAGATTAAACCATGAATACAATTTCTTTTAACTAATGGATTGATTATGGTTATGATTATGATTACAATGAACAACTCTTAATGGTTGTTTTGTAGCTTCTGAACAGAATACTCTTTACAATTGTTCTTCTAAAATAGTAGACATATATCATGAGCCTTTACTATAAATGATCAGTGTTGCCTGGCAAGTGGGAGATCATATACTATGACTGAATGAATGAATGAATGAATGAATGAATGAATTTTGCAGAATAGGAAATGTGCTGTATACAGAGACTCTTATCAGCTTGCTAGGGATCCAAAAAAAGTTGGGTAGCAATTAGATGTGATCCAGAAACTGTTCTTGCTTGCCCTATTCCACTATGAGAATTAAAGAATTTTTTATTAAAGAAGGGAAGTGAGAAAATTACTGTAGTTCTAACATAGTTTCTCTAATTCTAAATGCGAACTCTCATAGTATTAGATTCTTCAGTACATCTGGGCCTGTCCCTAAATGTGCACTATATAGCCTTTCCTAAAGCACTAGTTAAAGGCCACTCCTAATGGAGGAATAATATGGATAAATTAATCCTATGAATACATTGGCTGTGTTCCACTTTGCAATATACTTACCCATTAACTTTAAATTGTATGAACCAGGAATTACACTGATTTAATCAAGAAAACTGAAATACACTCAAAATTTTAACACCATTTCTAAATTATTAACAAAGAACAGGATTACTAACACACTACATATGTCAACTAGTTTTCAGTACAATGTCTGTATGATGCTAATTCTGTCTCTCACTTTTCTTTCACCAGTCTCCCTTCCAACAAACATTATATGCATATGTAATATTTCTCTCACAGGATTATACTAAAAGGGAATACAGTACTTATGATGGTCAATTTAAAAATGGTTTGTTTAGTTATTTCCAAATAGTTTCACTGCCTATTTTCAAATCATTAGGAGGATATAAAGAAATGAGCAGCACAGCTCAGATGCCAGTGCTGGAAAAGGAAATCCACAAGGCCATGAACCACACTGAGATGTAATTTTATTTCTGTTTTTTTATACAGTCTTTGGTACCT
This sequence comes from Candoia aspera, assembly GCF_035149785.1. Lineage (NCBI taxonomy): Eukaryota > Metazoa > Chordata > Lepidosauria > Squamata > Candoiidae > Candoia > Candoia aspera. Next base: position 42,330,128 of record NC_086159.1, on the reverse strand, counting down.
CTGTAGTTGAAACTATTTCAGATTGCCATTGAAACAGTAATTCTTATCAAATAATCCTTGAGGCAACAGGCTTATGTGCTACAATATATAGACAACAGTAACATCTTTCTTTTCTCAGACAGACTCATTATAATGCAAGAAACATCTCATACATCAAGGCATTGGGTGGAAGAAAGTTGAGAAGATTTGAATATGGAATTATGATGCAGTGACTTCTGCCCCATACACTTGTTCCTGAAGGGGAACTGAAAATAGTTCATCATGTAGTCATTCTTTGAGAGAGAGAGAGAGAGAGTTTCAAATTAGAAATATTCTTAATTCTTAGAATATGTAATCTACTGCTAAGAGGTTAGGAAGTATGGTTTTGCTTAAAATTACTTGGTAGCTGCTGAATTAAGTTGCTATGGTAAAGGATTCTTAGACAATGAAAAGCTCTTACATTAATATATTTGCAAGCCTTGTGATACAGTTGTCTCAAGAGTGGCCTTGCCTTTGCTTCTGGTGACATCGTGTCTGACTCTTCGTGACCCCATGGACCATAGCCCGCCAGGCCTTCCTGTCCTCCACTGTCTCCTGGAGTTTACTCAAATTCATGTTCATTGCATCACTGATGCTATCTAACCATCTCATCCTCTGCCGTCCCCTTCTGCTTTACAACGATAAAATCATAAACTAATTATAGAATGTTGTAATAATTTCTGAGCTTCTACTCTAAGGGCTTTGCAATCAGCATAGATATTGGTTTTCTGGTGCTGTTTTTCTCTAGAGTAGGATTTAAATATTATTCAATGTTTGTGTCAGTTATCAAAATCTGCACCCCTGATTACAAAAGTGCAGTGTTATGCAAATTGCAGTGGAATGACAATCCATTAATGTATTCTGATGAAAAGGAAGGATAGGCTTTAAAATATTTTCTGAAGTTTTTATTCTTTCTATTACTTAAGATAACATTATTTTGCTCAGTATATTCAGCAGAATTGTTTTAAAAGAGAGTCAATCAATAAAATCTATTTTTCCTAATATAAAGGAAAGAAAAATAGATAAAAATCGAGATAGAAAATGGAAAAACCTGCTTAAAAAACCTGAACCTTATTACAAATATAGAGAAAGATTGACACCAATTGCACAGTAACTGAAATCACCATTTTTAATAATTTCAGAATGAAATGTTACAGAAAACGAATTTTAGAATAATAGTTTTATTTATTTGTTTATCAAATTTTTATCACCTCTCATCTCCTGCTCAAAGGAGGGACTCTGGGCGTTCATATTCTGTTATAGGCAAAGAATGAAAATAATAGCCTAGACAAAAATATGATTGCACCTTATTTTCAAAAATAATTATTTCAAAAATATACAAAGATCTTATCTCTCTGAATCAGCGTTACTGCTAAAAATCACTTAGAGATAAACACATATATTGACAAAGGGAAAAATATATATTTTCAAATAAAAGTTAAATCAGGAGTTTAAAAAATATTTATCAAAAACAGATGTATCAGATCAAACTAGAGGATCTGGTCAGCTTTCAATGTTTACATGCAGAAAATAATTAGTATTTGAACAGTCTTTCTTCACTGGAAATTGAGAAAGTAAAGCAAATGGAGCAAAATTTACTTGAAGAAGAATGCTCACATCAAGATGAACGTAAGACAAGAATAAATGTTGTTGTTGTTCAGTCGTTAAGTCATGTCCGACTCTTCATGACCCCATGGACCATAGCACACCAGGCCTTCCTGTCCTCCACTGTCTCCTGGAGTTTATTCAAATTCATGTTCATTGCATCAGTGATGCTATCTAACCATCTCATCCTCTGCCGTCCCCTTCTCCTTTTGCCTTCAGTCTTTCCTAGCATCAGGGTCTTTTCCAGTGAGTCCTCTCTTCGCATTAGGTGGCCAAAGTATTTGAGCTTCAGCTTCAGTATCTGTCCTTCCAATGAGCAGTCAGGGTTGATTTCCTGTAGGATTGACTGATTTGACCTCCTTGCAGTCCAAGGGACTCTTCAGATTCTTCTCCAGCACCACAGTTCAAAAGCATCAATTCTTCAGTGCTCAGCCTTCCTTATGGTCCAACTCTCACAGCCATACATTACTACTGGGAAAACCATAGCTTTGATTATACGGACGTTTGTCGGCAAGGTGATGTCTCTGCTTTTTAATATGCTGCCTAGGTTTGCCATAGCTTTCCTCCCAAGGAGCAAGCATCTTTTAATTTCATGGCTGCAGTCACCGTCTGTGGTGATCTCGGAGCCCAAGAAAATAAAATTGTCACTGCTTCCATTTCTTCCCTTTCTATTTGCCAGGAAGTGATGTGGCCTGATGCCATGATCTTAGTTATTTTAATGTTGAGTTTCAAGCCAGCTTTTGCACTCTCCTCTTTCACCGTCATCAAGAGGCTCTTTAGTTCCTCTTCACTTTCTGCCATTAGGGTGGTATTGTCTGCATATCTGCGGTTGTTGATATTTCTCCCAGCAATCTTAATTCCGGCTTGTGATTCATCCAGTCCGGCATTTCTCATGTAAGTTAAATAAGCAGGGTGACAAAATACAACCTTGTTGTACTCCTTCCGCAATTTTGAACCAATCAGTTGTTCCATGTCCGGTTCTAACTGTTGCTTCCTGGCCAGCCTGCAGGTTTCTCAGGAGACAGGTAAGATGCTCCCATCTGTCTAACAATTTGCCACAGTTTGTTGTGATCCACACAATCAAAGGCTTTAGCGTAGTCAATGAAGCAGAAGTAGATGTTTTTCTGGAGCTCTCTTGCTTTCTCCATGATCCAGCGAATGTTGGCAATTTGATCTCTAGTTCCTCTGCCTCTTCAAAACCCAGGTCGTACTTCTGGTAGTTCTTGGTTCATATATTGCTGAAGCCTAGCTTGTAGGATTTTGAGCATAACCTTGCTAGCATGTGAAATGAGCACAATTGTGCAGTAGTTTGAACATTCTTTGGCATTGCCCTTCTTTGGAATTGAAACATAAACTGACCTTTTCCAATCCTGTGGCCACTGTTGAGTTGTTGGCATATTAAGTGAAGCACTTTAACAGCATCATCTTTTAGGATTTTAAATAGCCCAGCTGGAATACTGTCATCTCCGCTAGCTTTGTTGTTAGTAATGCTTCCTAAGGCCCACTTGACTTCACGCTCTAGGATGTCCAGCTCAAGGTCAGTGACCACACCATCGTGGATATCAGGAATATTAAGATCTTTCTTGTATAGTTCTTCTGTATATTCTTGCCACCACTTCTTAATCTCTTCTGCTTCTTTTAGGTGCCTGCCTTTTTTGTCCTTTATCATGCTCATCTTTGCACAAAACGTTCCCTTGATATCTCCAATTTTCTTGAAGAGATCTCTAGTCTTCCCCATTCCCCACTCTAGTTTTCCTCGATTTCTTTGCATTGTTCATCTAAGAAGGCCTTCTTATCTCTCCTTGCTATTCTCTGGAAATCTGCATACACTTGGTTATATCTTTCCCTTTCTCCCTTGCTTTTCACTTTCCTTCTTTCCTCAGCTATTTGTAAAACCTCATCAGACAGCCACTTTGCTTTCTTGCATTTCTTTTTCTTTGGGATGGTTTTAGTTTTAGGAATAAACAGAGTAACTATAAAAATGGGCAAAAAAACTTACTAAAGGAGCCTGTAAAATATTGTAAAAAAATCAGTGTATAAAATTCAGCCTGACCTAAAATCAGACAATTAGTAAAAAATACAGCATCCTTCCAATTTCACATTAAAAAAACCTCACATTAGTTTTGAAACATCTAGGTATTGACAACTGTTTCCTTAACTTGTTAAAAAATAAATTATACATAGTACAACATATGTTAAGGATAACTTAGTGCCAATTTTCATGCTGACAATGAGTTTTTGTATGTTTTTCTTCCCTAGTAGGTAGCTTATAGCCAAACCATGGATTGCACAGAAGAAGCATGACTCAAGTCTCCTAATGTTTTTGTTTGTTTGTTTTGTTTTGTTTTGTTTTCATAAAACAGCCAAAGGACTGAATATTTTCCTCTGTGGCTAAAAAAGAACAGCAAGGAAGGAACAAGCAGGGCCGCAACTAGGGTGGGGGGCAAGTGGGGTATGTGCCCCAGGCGCCGCACTGGGGAGGCGCCAAAATGAGTGCTGGGGGGGGGGGCAAAATGGGTACTGAATCCATGTTTGCCCCGGATGCCAGAGACCCTACTTGCGGGCCTGGGAACAGAAATGGAAAACTGGCCAGAGGGAAGAGTTAAACAGCCCCTTTACCTGCTATTTTTCTGTGCAGATTTGCAGTGCATCATAACTTGCAAACACTCTTTTTAAGACTTTAAGCACATCTATATCTTCCATGAACTGTTTATTTTGGCCTGTAGAGCTAAAATATGGTATAGCTCCATATCATTCCATTGCATTGCTCCTGTGAAACATAGATATTACCCAATGTTCAGAAGACTAACTTGACTGTTAGTTGCAAAATACATATTTAAATTAAATTCTGTGTTTTACAAAAATACCCTGCTGATCACCATACATCTACAAAGGATGATGGCTTGGAGTCATTATGTTTGCTCAACGGTTTCTCTCACCAAATGTTACCCTATATTCCCATGTAATGACTGAATGAATGAATGATATGAGAAGATTTCATTGTGATTGAAAGCACAGTATAAGATAAATTTTATAAATTACATAATACCACAGAATCTCATTCTTGAGTGCTTCCTAAATAAGTAATGTTATAGTACATAAAAAGAATTCTATGATTATACTGTTAATTACAGTAACTTCATTGATAGAATCCATTTTTAACACAGTAACCAGAAAATAGCTATTTCAAATTGTCTAATCTGCAAATATTTAATATGATTTTAACTTGTAACTAGAATGTAGACTGTAAATCAGAATATTGATCCTATTTACGTTATGAATTATGAATTTACCATGTTGCAATTTTGAGAAAGGGGAAGTTCTTTATATCAGGAAGTGAATCATCTTTGAATAAAATTCTATTTTTATTGCTACTAAATTCTGGACAGAGTAATCCTTCCTGCCCTTTCAAAGAATGTTAACATCATGAATTATGCCATATCTGAAGCTCTGTTGGAATTAGGGTTGTAGAACAGAGCAGCATTCTATTTTGTTGTCTTGCTTTTTGTACAGAATCAAGAATTTACATCCCAGTTCAAGAACTAGGAGTAAAAATATTCACATAGGCTATATTTCCTGCAGAAATTCCCTGTGTCTTGCATTAAGGACATGCCTAGGGAGTGGCAGGGCATGGGGAGGTTGGGGTGGAGATAAGGTTAAATCCTGAGGTTGCAAATCTTGGCCAATATACATGTGGCACTCCCCATTCCTTTTTATCTCTCAAAATTAAAACTCCTGTACTGGGAGATAAGATGATACAGAACTTTCCATAAGGCTATGTCGGAAGAATGATTCAAGATCAGATCCATTCTCCAATTATATTATTCCCTCCTTTGAAAGGGTGATCTGGTATATTGCATGACACTTTCTAGTAGTCAAATAACTGCAAAGTAGGTAAGGTTATAGATTGGATATAGTTCATTCTGTCCTCATGTATTCTTGAGATAAACTATTTTTAAGCATGGAAATACTGTGCTTGACAGCACTAATGATTTTATAACATATTCACAAAGTTCAGAGATAATTACATCAACCTCTGTAAAATCAGATAAATTATCTACTTAATTGATTTGTATGTATTGTGATGGAATCTTATTCTTATTCACATTAAAGTAAGCTCCAATGAAATCAGTGAAAGTTATTTTTGAAGACACATCTGTAGGATTCCACTATTAGTTATTTTCAGGCTGCATGTATGATTTGGCTACATGGAAACATAATGCAAGTAGCCTTAAGTTATTGTATAATTGTTTGACTTTTACCCAGAATGATTATCAATATATAATTCAGTTTAAATATCTCTTCTATAGATCTTGAATATCAATAATGGAAAAATTAACACTTCTTTTTCACCAAGCTTTGCATGCAAGTGATATTTGTATCCAAGTAGTATTTGTCAGATATATGCAAACGATTCCATGCATGAACCATTATTTGCAGGAAACAACTGATTTTGTGTGGTTTGTACCCAACTGGAACACATGTTTTGTTCCACACACAGAAAAAAATTGGACTGTTCTATTCCAAATATCAGCTGAAATTCAGAAGAGTGAAGCATGGAGGGTGGTGGGTGAAGAAAACCAAGGACTTTGACAGCACTTCAGGGGAGTTAGGGTAGAGAAGGATGGAATAGAAAGTATTGGGAAGATCATAGGTAGGTGGGCCAGTGGGATATGCCACACTAAGAGGCTTGTTCCTCAGTGTTGAAACCATTGCCATGAGGAACAGGCAGACACTTTGGTAGTGTCTGAAAAAAGAGGAGACAAAGACATCGGAAAGATGCTATTGTTTTTGGGTTCTCCTAGTAGGCCACCCAAAGACATCTGGTTGAGTAATATGTGATCAGGATGTTGTACTAGTCTTTTGTTCTGATTATGCATTGCTCTTCATATGTTCCAAAGTACATCTAATATAATGATAGCAAGGCTGGCATGTTTATTCAATAATCCACATATTTTATACCTGTACTCTAATTAGTTTAATGAAGTGCAGAGATTAAGTACAGTACAAGTTGCTTGTACAGGTCAGAACAAATCAGAAGGTAAGAAGTCCAACTTTACATATAAGGTACTTAACAACTTTTAAATGTACATACTTACCAACCACAGAGTAATTATACTACTAACTGCAAGTGTAGAATGAGGACACACCATACTTAAAATATTAAGTGCAATGAAACTGATTCAACAGAACAGGGAAAAGGGGACAAACCACAAATCACACCAACTGGTATCTATTGAAATATCTCCAAAGAACTGATACATATATACAGTTTTGAAGCTTTTCCTTAGGGAAGTATATTGGACAATAAAGTTCTTTAAAATCTTAATGAAAGAACTCTCTTATAGATTGATGGTCAACAATTGCACCCTGAGGAAGAGTTTGAAATATGTCAGGTTCTTTAGGATTTTTATACATAATAACTTTGAGCTACTGAGAGTTTCTCCTAAGCCCTCCTCATTTTTTTGTTGAGATGAAACAGAGCACCTAAGTCTGTGAAGAATCCTTACATAAAGCTTTTATTACATTTCCTGTTCTGTAGTTTGCCCAAGATAACTTTTCAGTGTCTATTGCCACAAGTATTACAGCTGTGAATTATAATGTAGATCAGGGGGGAGAAACTCTTTTCAGACTGAGGACCAAATTGATTTTTTGGAAAAAGTCTTCCAAGACCAAATTGTAGTGGTGAGTAGTATTAAATGGAATGAAAAAGTGTTTCCATTATGCAACCACAGTTGAAGGAGATTTGCTACTCTGTATATGCTACTAAACAGTAAGCCCCATTTTCACATAGAACAGTGTAACATCTGCATCCAAAAGATGACAGCCAGATTTGTGTTAAAAAAAACAACCTCTGCACTCTTAGGCATTATCTTCAGTAATGCTATTAAATTAAGAGAAAGTGTATCCTCCATAAAGAAGACACTTGGTAGCTCTTAAAAATAGCATTTAAAAATTGTTTGCAATTAATATTATCATTGGACAAGATGATAGCCATGAATTGGAGAAAAATATTAAACCACATCACATTGAAGATCTTTTAAAAAAAACTTAAATTGAAAAAAGAATTTGAAATTTGATGATCTCCAGAAAAACAGAATGCTGCCCAAAAATTTCTCTTAAGATTAGGAAAAGCTGGAACACTTGAGAAAACTACAGATTGCATTATGGAAATCAAAAGCAAAAGAACAAAAAGAAAAGAGAAAATCATTGGAAAGGTTCAAAGGAGACTGGGGGTAGGGTCTGAAAAGAAGTATGCCCTGGTTACATAATTCTTAGGAGATTTAGGAACCTTTTGGATTGGAATGTGTTGCTTTTGTTTGGATGGAAAAAATGCACATTTCCCCAATTTCTCTGGATTACATAGTTCATTTCAATATTCCTATTCACTATTCCTATTCGATCTGTCATTATACTAGAGAGGAATGTATTGTTGTAGGGAAAAAAATGTGGATCAACACTAATATTTAGGTCACTGATTCAATAGCAGCCATTGAGATACACATATTCAGAGTACTTTTTAACCAGTTCCCAGTTTCAGTGAAATTTAGGGACAAAGATATGGCACCTAACTCTTCACTGTCAATTTTGTTAATAATACTAACCTGCATTTTTATTTTTAATAAATAATTATGCCAGAAAAAAATGAGAAGAATTTCTTGATAAAAAATGAGAAATGCTAAAGTAGTGTCAAGCACCTTTTCGTTAGATGAGTTTAAAAAAAACTACCATTAATTATATTGCTAAGAGTACCTTAATCCCCTGCTGTTTTTACAAGATATTTGAAAATAATCAACTGATTTTTATTGACATTAAGATCTCCATGGAATAGGCTTATACATGCTGCTCATTACCCTAACTCTTAAAGGTTCTGAAATTTTATTTTGAAGTATTCCATAAAGCTGACTATGACAGACTATAAAAAGAGTCGACTTGTAATATTTTGCTCTCCTGAAGCATTCTCCTCTTCTGGAGAAAAAAAAAAAATACTTGAATTGAAAATATTAGTTAGCCAAGTTGCTTTAACTAGACCATAAGTGTCTAAGTAATTTGTTTTTATTGGACAGTTGTATTAATCAATTTTAAGATGGTTTATTTTTAATGTGTCATTAAATACTATAATGTATACAATGTCCACCATTATAATCTTAGAAGTATTTGTGTTCTCATGTTATATTCTGTTGAGCTGCTTAGGGCCTTGTTCTAAAAAGAGTAGCTCAGATAAAACATTTGTTTGTTTGCTTATTTACAGATGGATGGATGGATGGATGGATGGATGGATTTAATTTGATTTGTATCCGCTGAGTAATAAAGCAAGTTGACAAGTAAAATCCTTCAGAATACAACTAAAAGAAATGGACTCAAACTAAATGCTAACATGATTGACAGCAAAGTGAAGATGATGACTAACTGCTGAATTCCTTAGTTCAGAAGTTACTTGTCAAGTAGTTGTTGTTGTTTATTCGTTTAGTCGCTTCCGACTCTTCGTGACTTCATGGACCAGCCCACGCCAGAGCTTCCTGTCGGTCGTCAACACCCCCAGCTCCCCCAGGGACGAGTCCATCACCTCTAGAATATCATCCATCCATCTTGCCCTTGGTCGGCCCCTCTTCCTTTTGCCTTCCACTCTCCCCAGCATCAGCATCTTCTCCAGGGTGTCCTGTCTTCTCATTATGTGGCCAAAGTATTTCAGTTTTGCCTTTAATATCATTCCCTCAAGTGAGCAGTCTGGCTTGATTTCCTGGAGGATGGACTGGTTTGATCTTCTTGCAGTCCAAGGCACTCTCAGAATTTTCCTCCAACACCACAGTTCAAAAGCATCTATCTTCCTTCGCTCAGCCTTCCTTATGGTCCAGCTCTCACAGCCATATGTTACTACAGGGAACACCATTGCTTTAACTATGCGGGCCTTTGTTGTCAGTGTGATGTCTCTGCTCTTAACTATTTTATCGAGATTTGTCATTGCTCTTCTCCCAAGGATTAAGCGTCTTCTGATTTCCTGACTGCAGTCAGCATCTGCAGTAATCTTTGCACCTAGGAATACAAAGTCTTTCACTGCTTCTACATTTTCTCCCTCTATTTGCCAGTTTTCAATCAAGCTGGTTGCCATAATCTTGGTTTTTTTGAGGTTTAGCTGCAAGCCAGCTTTTGCACTTTCTTCTTTCACCTTCATCATAAGGCTCCTCAGTTCCTCTTCACTTTCAGCCATCAAAGTGGTATCATCTGCATATCTGAGATTGTTAATGTTTCTTCCAGAGATTTTAACTCCAGCCTTGGATTCCTCAAGGCCAGCTTGTCGCATGATGTGTTCTGCATTCAAGTTGAATAGGTAGGGTGAGAGGATACAGCCCTGCCGTACTCCTTTCCCAATCTTAAACCAGTCCGTTGTTCCGTGGTCTGTTCTTACTGTTGCTACTTGGTCGTTATACAGATTCTTCAGGAGGCATACAAGATGACTTGGTATCCCCATACCGCTAAGAACTTGCCACAATTTGTTATGGTCCACACAGTCAAAGGCTTTAGAATAGTCAATAAAACAGAAATAGATGTTTTTCTGAAACTCCCTGGCTTTTTCCATTATCCAGCGGATATTGACAATTTGGTCTCTAGTTCCTCTGCCTTTTCTAAACCCAGATTGTACATCTGGCAATTCTCGCTCCATGAATTGCTGAAGTCTACCTTGCAGGATCTTGAGCATTACCTTACTGGCATGTGAAATGAGTGCCACTGTTCAATAGTTTGAACATTCTTTAGTGTTTCCCTTTTTTGGTATGGGGATATAAATTGATTTTTTCCAATCTGATGGCCATTCTTGTGTTTTCCAAATTTGCTGGCATATAGCATGCATTACCTTGACAGCATCATCTTGCAAGATTTTGAACAGTTCAGCTGGGATGCCGTCGTCTCCTGATGCCTTGTTATTAGCAATGCTTCTTAAGGCCCACTCAACCTCACTCTTCAGGATGTCTGGCTCTAGCTCACTGACCACACCATCAAAGCTATCCCCGATATTGTTATCCTTCCTATACAGGTCTTCTGTATATTCTTGCCACCTTTTCTTGATCTCTTCTTCTTCTGTTAGGTCCTTGCCATCTTTGTTTTTGATCATACCCATTTTGGCCTGGAATTTACCTCCAATGTTTCTAATTTTCTGGAAGAGGTCTCTTGTCCTTCCTATTCTATTGTCTTCTTCCACTTCCGCGCATTGCTTGTTTAAAAATAATTCCTTATCTCTTCTGGCTAATCTCTGGAATTTTGCATTTAATTGGGCATATCTCCCCCTATCACTGTTGCCTTTTGCTTTCCTTCTTTCTTGGGCTACTTCTAGTAGTAGTATAGAGGAGAAATAAGGAAAACAGCTCTTTAATGATCATTTGGTGATTTTTAGGATTTAGCAATGTATAATTTGGGCATACCTGAAAAGCTGAAGAATCTAAGAACTGCTATTCACAAAAACAATTTATAATGGCTTCATCATTCCAGAATTGTCTGTTACTAGGTTAAGAATTGCATGCAGAAGGAACATAAACATTTGTCATTGCCTTTTTCCAGAATGTCCTTTCAACTTCCCAGTCTAAGCTAGAGCCCTGAAATGGCCAGTTGGTTGCCTGTCGGTGAACTAACCAGCCTCGCCCTGCTTAGCTTTGTAGTACAGCCAAGGTCAGCTGAGAGATACTGCTTACTGAGACATCATAGATTTCAACAAAAATAATTAACACTCTGAGGTTTCATTGTTTCCTCCCCTCCACCTGTCAGATGCTCAGTTTGTGGTTCCTTATGCCCTAATGAGTAATGCAGGCATGTGGTAGAACCAAGAATGACAAAAGAAACAGGCTCCTTCTCCTTTTCAGATGAATGTGGTAAAGCAATAAAGTGGAATTAAATCCAGCTGTGAAGAGAGGGAGGCTTAGAAAAGAAAACTGGGAGGGGAGAAGGGGCAGACAATAAGAGATTACAGCACAATCGTGCTTATTATCACATGCTTATCCAGAAGTAAAGGGACGTGGTGGCGCTGCGGGTTAAACCGCTGAGCTGCTGAGCTTGCTGATCAGAAGGTCAGCGGTTCGAATCCGCATGACGGGGTGAGCTCCCGTTGCTAGTCCCAGCTCCTGCCAACCTAGCAGTTCGAAAATATGCAAATGTGAGTAGATTAATAGGTACCGCTTCGGCGGGCAGGTAATGGCGTTCCATTTAGTCATGCCGGCCACATGACCACGGAAGTGTCTATGGACAAACGCCGGCTCTTCGGCTTTGAAACGGAGATGAGCGCCGCCCCCTAGAGTCGGACACGACTGGACTTAATGTCAAGGGAAACCTTTACCTTTACTATCCAGAAGTAATCCCTAACAGTCCCCAACAAGTATGAATAAGATTATCACCTTTTAGTAATTCCCATGCTGAAATTCTTCTTCTTTTGATATGCTTAGAACTCTTCATCAGGTGAAACAATAATTAGTTCTGCCTGGAAAAACTCTGAAAGCCCTTTAGCTACATAGCTGCATTGCCAAATGACTCAAGGCAGCAGTTGTTTGTTACACTATAATGTCCAATCTGAATAGTTGGCCTCTTTTATCATTTTGTCAGATTTCACTGTGTGGGACTGAGTGAAAATGTCTCAACTCAAACACCATTCTCTTGCCAGAGGGTCAAACATTTTGGAACAAAAGCACATCCACACTGCATCCTTAGATGAGTTCCAGATCAAGAAACATATAGCTGAAGTAAGAAGCAAAGATTACTGAAGTCTAGGCGCAAAGATTACTGCAGACACTGTCTGCAGCCAGGAAATCAGAAGACGTTTAATCCTTGGGAGGAGAGCAATGACAAATCTCGATAAAATAGTTAAGAGCAGAGACCTCACACTGACAACAAAGGTCCGCATAGTTAAAGCAATGGTGTTCCCCATAGTAACATATGGTTGCGAGAGCTGGACCATAGGGAAGGCTGAGTGAAGTAAAATAGATGCTTTTGAACTGTGGTGTTGGAGGAAAATTCTGAGAGTGCCTTGGACTGCCAGAAGATCAAACCAGTCCATACTCCAGGAAATAAAACCAGACTGTTCACTTGAGGGAATGATATTAAAGGCAAAACTGAAGTACTTTGGCCACATAATGAGAAGACAGGACACCTGGAGAAGATACTGATGCTAGGAAAAGTGGAAGGCAAAAGGAAGAGGGCCGACCAAAGGCAAGATGGATGAATGATATTCTAGAGGTGATGGACTCAACCTTGGCGGAGCTTGGAGTGCCGACCGACAGGAAGCTCTGGCGTGAGCTGGTCCATGAAGTCACGAAGGGTCGGAAGCAACTGAACGAATAAACAACAACAACAAAAAGAAGCAAAGTGGGGAGGGGGAAGTAGCTTGAAGATTTTCTCCTATGGGATCCCTTAAGCAAACCATCATTAAAGCAAAGCACCCCTTTAAAGATCCTATTATTTTGTACAAATGTTAAAACAGGTATGATAAGCAAAAAGTTATATATTACTTTATATCTATGGAGAGAATTATAATATCAGGATAATTAGAAAGGCACTCAAGAATTTATATTTATTCATTTGAAATGGCTATTAGCAAATATCCAATTTGCTTGAATGGAAGGAAGTTTATTGAATGGGACTTTACCATAGCTACTCTTTTCAGTTCCCAGCACCCACCAAAAATCTATATGAGAGACCATGACCATTCCAAACAACACTGAACTGGAAGTGAGAATAGCTGGACAAGAAGAAGGGCATTCCTCCAAACTGGGTTGGAGCACCTTCTGTGAGCAGGTCTAAAACGTATCTTTGTCAAGAAAGTCCCTGTGTTAGCTGTCTTCCATTCCAGTGGTTAGAATCCAAATCATTGGCTTTAATGTTCAAAAGCCATTCAAAAGTCATGTCCATACAGGCCCAATTTACACTAAGCTGAGAAGCACCTTGATAAACAGCATGTAGCTTTATACACATATTTATAAATCAGATAGCTGTTCTTGTTCAAATAACTAGTTGTAAATAGGAGGAGATTATTCAGCAATTTCTGATACGATACCTATGAACTTGGACTATTGACTTTGTGAATGAGATAGGGATAGCTGGATAGATAAATTAGTAGATTTTATACTGTGGAATTTAGACAACAGTGGACACACCACTACAACACAAAAGGCAGCTAAACAATGAAAATAAGGAAATGAACTTGCCCTGATCCATGCCTTCTGTTTACCACACTCATCATGTTTCACTTTTATTTTAGCCTAGTAGTAATAGTACATACTTTTTTCAACGGTGGCTTACCAGCACATTTAATCAGAGTGATGTCATCAGTGACGTCATCAAACTAAACAAACCCATGTGGTGCTTATGTCACCAGGTCATGACCCTAAGTGGAAATGAGTGCCCAGTCCCCAACCCCCGGTTATGACCTTGTGACGTAAGCACCACGTGGGTTTGTTTATTTTGATGACATCACTGATGATGTCACTCTGATTAAATGTGCTGATAAGCCACTGTTGAAAAAAGTATATACTATTACTACTTAGCCTTTTAATTATATGTTACCATTTTACTCAAATTCATTTAATATAGGTAGTTCTCATTTAGCAATTGGGACCAGCACTTCAGTTGTTAAGTGAAGTGGTCACTAAGTGAAACCATGACAGTGCTTATGATGTTACTTCTGTTTTCCTTTCCTTTAGAGACTTGCAAAGGTCATAAATGCGAGGATTGGTCACAAAGTTACATTTTCTTCAGTGTTGTAACCGTGAACAGTCACTGTACAAGGCAGTCACTAAACAAGGACTACCTGTATTGCATTTTTCTTTAAAATATACCTATGCTTACCTTAGATCAGACAAACCTGAGCATTTTAAATTGATATCTGATCTGGGAGAAAGCTAAAGGAATTGCCAGTGTTTCTAGAATGCTCTCTAGGATGCTCATGCAAATATTGGGGGGGACTGTTATTCACACTTGTTATACAGTGTTAAGCAAAATGCTTAACACTGTATAACAAGCAGCCATTTCATCACACAAATGGTTGGTTGGGAAAGTGGACAGCAATATATTTCCACTTCTAACTCTCAGATAAAGCTTTCTATTGCAAACACCACTGCTCTAGAAGGCAGAGGAATTTCTGTTGCTTAGCAATATATCACTTCAGTTCTTTTTCTTTAGAATTTTCCTGCCTGATCTTGGTTTTCTGACAACGGAAAATCACAGCTCCCAAACTTAGGTTCTTATAGATTTTGTACTGGTATAAGAATGGTATAAGTTCTTGACGCATTGAAAAAACAGGCTCATGGCAGTTTATGTATTCCCATTCATATCTCAGGAGGTATGTCAAGCAGTATAAAAAAACAAAAAATATTAGAAAGTTGTTAATTGGCTGAAGATTCAGGAACAATGTTAATGAAAGCAAAAATTCTCACCTGCTTAAAATCAGGGGTTTCTTTCTTATAATTTCTTAGAATTCCTTTCTTAGAATTTCACAGGTGGCTTAGGAGCTGCTGCTGTGCACCTCTTTTCTGTATAGCCAGGATAATGAGTAATGCTGTGGACTAAACGGTTAGAACAGCTTTTCTCAACCTTTTGATGCTGGAGGAACCCTTGAAATATTTTTCAGGCTTCGGGGAACCCCTGCACATTCAGGCTCAAATATAGGCCAGAAGTTACAAAATTATTATATTCGTTTCATGTGTAGGCCTTTATATAAGCACTAACAGTGTCTTTAACTAAAAATAAAGACTGAAACTTACTTCTTTAATGTGATGTTGCCTGAATTGAAATAATTTTTTAAATAAATTGTGATCTCCCAGGGCCTAGTGACCTCTTGCAGAACCCTAGGATTCCACGGAAGCCTGGTTGAGAAACCCTGGATTAGAACAAGGGGAGGTATATAAATGCCTTCTGGTATTTCAGGCTTCAGTTAACATCAACACCAACCACGATGGCTATTGGCTCACTTTATCAGTTGCAGTGTAGAGGCTATATCAACACAGGTAGTCCTTGCTTAAAGCCTGCTCTATTTAACAACCGTTCAAAGTGTATTGGTGCTGAAGAAGTAACTTTACAACTGGTCCTTGCAATTACAACCATCACAGCATCCCCGTGGTCATGTGATTGAGATTTAGGCACTTTGCAACCAGCAGGCATTTACAATGGTGGCAGCATTCCACAATCACATGATCGCCATTAGCACACTTCATAGCTGGCTTCTGACAAGCAGAGTCCATGGAGAAGCCAGCAGTAAAATTGCAAGTTGCAGTCACATGATGTCTCACTTAATGACTGCTGGTGATTCGCTTAACAGCCATGGCAGAAGTGACATCGTAAGTCTGTTGCAGTCACATGATGTCACGCTTAACAACTGTGTTGCTTAGCAACAGAGTTGCTGGTCCCAATTGTGGTCATTAAGCGAGGACTACCTACATAGAATTTAAATTGGGATGATGTATGGAGGAGGAAGGGAAGACAGGGTGGTTATGCAGATGCAGGTTACATGTTTCATTTTTCAAGTTGGCTACTTTGAGATTGTAATGGAGTGTCCTGGAAGACTGAAATGCTCTGATACTATTTTGACTTGTTTTGAGCCCTGATGTCAAAATTAATCCCCCCTGGATTTTATATAGGACAAACAAACCAAACTTTGTGCAAAATAATTAATGGACACAAAAGAAATGTTGCCAGCACAACTGAGTCATCAATTGCTGAACTCACATACATCAAAAGGTTTCAGGTTACCTCAGAAAGTCTTGACAAGCACAGTTGAGTCATAACCCATTACAATTGCTAATTGATAAAGTACTTGTAATCTGTCTCACATGTAACCTGCATCTGCATATCTACACTGTCTTCTTCCGCGCCACCATTGTCCAAATCCTACCTCCATTTAGCCACTCCATTGCAACTGATAAAATGAGCTGCAGCTCACAAAAGCTTATGCATTTTAATAAAACATTTAGTCTGAAAAGGTTCTACCAAGCTCCTTCAAAATTTTAGATATCATTGACAAACACAGCTCTCACCCTACAACGTCTGCTATGAGCTTTGATTATTCAACAGGAGTATGAGAGCATGCAGGCTGCACAGAAGGACTCCATAGGTCAAATTTGCCCTGCAGCTTGGCCACATGTATTCTAGGCCAGCATAGTTGAGAACAGTCCAAAAGTGCTTCTTTTTAATCACAAAGTTTGTCATAAGAGATTTTCATTTAAAGGAAATCCATGCAAACACTTCTCAGTAAATGGGTTATAGTGCATTACAGATTTTCAAATTATTAAGCCCTTCAATTCTTTCATGATATCTTTGCTCATTTGGGCTTTAATTTAAAATAGTTAAGCAGAATTTGAAACACATGTATTTCAAGATTTTAAAATATTCATTCTCTCAGTATGTTATTTATTTTTTCTGGCAAACACATTCTCTCTTTATTATATCTGCTCAGCTATTGGATTCTTTTGCACATTTTCACTCCTAATATGGTAGCGGGAGAGGATTTTGTATCAGTTCCAAAACTCTCTTTCAAGCTTGTAGAATGATATGAAAAATAAAAGGGAAAAGAAGCAAATGTCATGAAAAGAAAAGGGAGGGGAAGAACATACCAGCAGAGATGAAAGGCATGTATTTTTCTATTAACAAAAGATTGGAAAAGAATAGAATAAACGTAAAAGTTTTCCCAAGGGTATTTTTATATGTTTCATTTCATTTTAACTTTATTGTATGTGATTTTGTTTTGGTTGGTTGATCTTTATGTTCAGTGATTCAATAATCATATCAAAGTGACATTATGGGTTTTTCCCCCAAAAAAATAACATGTCCAGAATTCTTGCTTGCTCCCTTAACATATGCAGATACTTATTCACAGAAAACATTGACATGAAAGAGATTTCATTCTGTGTCAAACCTGATGAACATTGAACTCCCCCTTTTTGGGGGAGATGGGTGGTGATATAAATTTGAAAAATAAAATAAATAAAATAAAAATAAATTCTTTTTCCACATGGAAACTGCTATGCCTATAATTTAATGATAATAACTCCTTCCAGCCAGGGAGATTGGTCAACATAGTACCTTACAAATGTCATAGACAGAATCTGTTGCACAGCCTTTCTCTCTTTCCAACCTTATTACAAGCTTCCCACACTTTGTTGCCTGAGTTTCCTTTTTTCTGAAAAGCCATTGTCAGAGGATAAAGAATTCCATTCACAAATTAATAGAGTCTTCAAATATTGTTATTTATTTTAAGGTTAATTCTAAATTAAACTAGAGAAAATTATACTGACTTGGCCTAAAGACTCCCCCACCATTAGCCTTTTTGTTTTGGGAACTGAAATTCTAGAAGGCAGTTTATAAAGAATATGTATAAGAAGAGCTATTTTTAATATATTAACCATATTTAATGTAATACAGGTAGTCCTCAAGTTATGACAGTATTTGAGATTGGAATTTCCATTACTAAGTGATGCAGTTATAAAGTGTGACATCACATGACCATATCATTTGGTGACAGCAATCCCAGCAGTCCCTGTTGCCATTGTTAACTGAATACCACCAGTGATTAGGTGAGGACCCACCCCAATCAAAGCCAATCCTGTCTTGGTCCTTTGGTAAGGTATGGGACTGCCTCCTCTGCCTCCTCTTTGACTCCCCTCACCTGCCCACCTCTGCTCTTTTGGCTGCCCTGCACTACCTCTGCCAGCCCTGCACTCTGCTCGCCCTGCTGCCCTAGGGTCCACTTGCCCTGCCACTCTGGGGTCTGCTTGCCCTGCAGACCTGCCAGCCATGCCGCCCCCAGCTGACCTTCCCCATTTTCTTCCTCCCACTGCTGATGAGGCATGCCCAGCCAGGCCTTCCTGAGGCATCTGCTGGCCATGCCAGGTCTTCTTCCCGAGGCTGCATGCAGCCTTGTCCAGATCATGTGTGGCCCTGTCACGAGGTTTTGGAAGGCCTCATGAGAAAGCCACACACAGCCTCAAAATGAAGATGAAGGCCTGCCACAGCCAGCAGCTGCCTCACAAAGGGCCAGCCAGGCACACCTCGTCAGCAGCCAGAGGAAGAAGATGGGGAAGGTCAGCTGGGGGCAGCAGGGTGAGCGGAGGCCAGGTGGCAAGGCCAGCAGAGTGCAAGATCGCCCAAAGGGCAGAGATGGGGAGAGAGATAGGTGGATGGGGGAGTTGAAGTGCCCCTGCAGTAATAAGTGTGGGTAGGCTGCTAAGCAACAAAATTTTGATCATGTGACCACCTGCGTGCTGCAATGGCCATAATTTTGGGAACCAGACATAACTACCATTCATTCAGCACTGCCATAACTTCAAATGGTCACTGAACGAATGTTCATTAAGCAAAGACTACCTGTAGTGCCTTAGTTTATGATAAAAAAAATTATTCTTCAATTTTCTGTTAGTAGAGCATTTTGTTTTTCTGAATGGTATTTAGAGGGTTCCTACTGTTCTTTGCATTTCTGTATTAATGGTTCAAAAGCAAAGACAATTTACTGCATTATTCCATTCTATTTAACAAATAGATTTGTTCTATATAACAAATAGATATTTTATGAATTAGGCATTTCTTTGTAACAACATTCAGCCTTTCCCAAACTCACTTTCACATCTGTGATGTTCCATATATGCTTGAACTCATACATGCTTTATGAGTTGTTAATTTTTTCTATAGTGCATGGCTCTTAGATTCAACTATGTCAAAATCTTGACTCAAGTAAATAGGAAACAGAAGTATTGCTGAACTCTTCAAATTTAATCAATGTAGTCAGTGAACCACAAAATATGCCTGCTTATCCATTTTTGCACCAACATGAATATCTGCTATTCAAAATTGTAGCAGGTATCTGAATTGAAACTATCATGTTCCTTCATGTTTTTGATGCTTTGTGTCACATTTCAGTGCCTTCCTGGTGAAAATCATGTGCATCAAGTGGCAAAAATTGGTACATCCACTATCCATTTGTATCACTGTACTACTGGAAAATTTTGAGATGTCTTCAGGCTCTAAGTTGATGAAACACATTATTGGACACCATGTCTGTTTATGGCTCAGATGACAATCCTATATAGCTTAGTCAAAGAAATGTAAAATTGCAATTTAAGATACTGAAGGACTTGTACAATGCTTTGCATGCCTAAATGAGATAGATTAGAGAGAGAGAGAGAGGGAGGGAAAGAGAGAGAGAGAGAGAGAGATGATAGATATTCATTCTGTGATAATACAATATAAAGAATGAAATTTACTTTGCACTGTATGATTCTCAGCATACCAAATGTTTGTGGAATAATAGAAATGTGACCCAGAGCTACAAGCGCTGTCCACAGAATGGTTTTGTAATTGGATTGTGTATGCATGCACACTTAGGATAAGGTGGCTTGGCTCCCCTCTGATCCAACACCCTCCTCCCACAATGTGCTTCCCCCTCCCTGCAGTTCCTGGGGACAGCTGAAATGGTAAGCTCCCACCAGCCACTATACTCCAGAGAAATCCTCTCTGCCACTGAATTATGCCTTCCCCCCCTTCTTTCTGTAGCTGGACCAGGTGAGAGAAGCATGTGTTATAGGCTAGACCTCTTTCCCAGAATAAGCACCACTTATTCAATGAGAATTTTAAATATTATCGACATCAGTAAAGACAGAGACCTCACCAAAAAATTGGAAAGGGAAAAGAAAATGAACAAATGCTTTCTAAAAAGAGTTGTCTCACTCAGCTTCAAGATCTCTCACACAAACACATCAGAATAATTTCACACAATGCAGATTTCTGTCACTAAGACAAAAGAAATCTATAATATAAATAGCTTCACTGATCTTAGCTTGATTTCCAAATTGCTAACTCCAACTTCGTTTCAGCCAGTGGAAGCTTTTTGTCTTTCCTGGCTTCTAGACAGCCTCAATGATGATTTATTCAAATGCACCAAAGACAAAAGCAAAATTGAGAGTATTCCCTCAAGGAGGGAAAAACACATGATTGGTCTTAGCATTTGCTTTTCCCAGGCTTCAGTTTTCTCTACCTAATACCTGGATTGACAAGTCAGTTATTTTTCACTTCACGTGTCTAACTTCTGAAATAAAATTTCCCTACATTCACTACAGGTATCTTTCAGGGCAATGAGTTGCTAACTAAAAATATTTGTTCATTTATTTGTATGATTTATATCGCTGCCCATCTCCCACAACCATTTAGATGCTACATTAGAAGAATCCAGTAAGATGACTGGGCTGATACTCATGACATATAACCCCAGGCACTCAAGGAAAAAACAATAACCCTACCCACAGAAAAAACGCACATCAACAACAGCAGAGCTCATCTAATCACCTGACCCAAATACCTGGAGAAACAGCCAGGTCTTCAATGCTATGAACTTGTAATAGTTTTAACAGTATACCTGACCAACTGTTTGCCTGGTTGTTATGCAGTTCCCATCACACTGCATTTTGGATATTTGCTGTAAAGTTCATGGATTTATATTGCAAGAAAAAAAAGAGAGAACCTATAAGTATCTCATTTACTTCATCCAAGAAGCTTTACAACCAACATCCTACTACCTTCTCCAGAACCATCTCCAAAAAGGGGATATTGAAGACTGGAAATTTGTCCAACAGAACTGGATTGAGATGGAGTTGCTTCAGAAGAAGGTGCACTACCTTCTCCTTCAAAGCAGTAGGCATGGCTCCTTCTGTCAAAGAAGGACTCACCACCTCTCAAATCCAGCCAACCACTACTGCCTGGCTACCCAAAGAAGCCAGCAAAGATGGGGGTCCAGCCTGCAAGTGACCAAGATCATGTTTCGGAGAACACTGTCCACTTCCCCAGAATCCATGTGGACAAAAAAACCCCACAGGACTTCATATCAGCCCAGTTATCTTACAGAATTCTTCTCATGTAGCATCTGAATCCAAGTAGATATGAGTGTTTTTGTCTACAAAATATCTAACGAACAAGTCATTGTGGCCTAGAGGAAGACCTTCCTGCCTATCTTCCTTTATCAAGGTATAGGTCACCTTAAATATTGCTACTGGATGACATTCTGTGGATGCAAGAAGAGCTACTGTATATATTGCCAACATTATTGCTAGAATTTGGCCCAAAGCTGGGCTCATACCCATGTTCAGTCATATTTATTCTTTATCTTACACCATCAATGCTCTTGGCATCTCTTCTGTTATTTCATACTAAGGAGCATATACTAGTGCAGTATAAACAGGGGCTATCATGTCCTTACTCTCTCTGAATTCCAGAGGTTGATCAGGTGCTTCATTCCCAGATTAGTGGGAAAATCTCCAAAAACCTGTAGAAAACCAACTGGATCCATAAAATATGCAGGGCAACCCATCCTAACCAGTTATCTACCTGCAGAGGTCAGAGGTGCCGACAAATCTCATTATTAGCAGAAAGTGATCTGACCACAACAAAATTGTGATAGAAATATCTTTATCTTCAGATCATAAGCCAGAAATTCCAGAGTTAAGAGGCAAGGATACTAATGGGCAACAGAGTAGACAGTACACCCATAGTACCCCTATCTTGTTCCTATCATCCAACTTCAAATACAAAGACTTTTAGCTCTGGATTTTGTAATTTGCAAATCATGCTAACCCCCCTTCCCGTGGTCCAGTCAATTGTGTTCTGTAAAGAGGGGTACTTTGAAGTTTTTATTAAAGCGGGCAGGATAATTGTTTAATCTGGCATTCAACTTTTTTATTCCAGTCTGTTTGAAAATCTGTAGACATTGTTTTGCATATTTTTGTAATCCTCTGTTCAAAATAATGCTAGAGTTATATGATTTAAATGCTTGTACACATTTTTCTTGGAATTTCAGAAAAGTGTTATGACTGGTTCTGGTAAACTTTTTTTTTAATCCCTCATTTGACCCAGTGTAAATTAGCTGACCCAGTCAGCTAATTTACACTGCTTTCTGAAGTCTAGAGTTTATTTGGGATTTATACCATATGTTACATTCATTATTTTTAGCCAAAATTTTGGCAAAATCCTGTCCCACATTTTTCAGTGATGATGATGATGATTTCCAGGGCTCTGAAATCTTCCATTTGGACAGTCCTTAATATGCAACCCAGTACAAATTTCTTAATAGATAACTGCTGAATGGGGATCATAAAAGTTTATTTGCCAAGTTCTTACCATTACCAAAGATGGCAAACATCACATGAAAAATATTGACCTCCATGCACTTTCAAAATGAAAAATATATTGGAGATTTCTTTAATGTTATTTAGGAGATAGGTGTCAATAAATCAAACAAATGAAACAATACAATACAGTCACATAGTCCAACCTGAAGTTTGGTCTTTGCTTACTTAAAAATAAACAATGAAAATTTATTTGTTTCAGAGCTGAGTGAAATTTGGGAAGTTTATTGTATGGTTTTGTTGCCTGAAAAGGTACAGATAGAAATGATATGCCTCTATTTTCTTTTTTTTTACTGACTTCTTTGATTGGATGCCTTTGCTTTTCCTGTGTCATTGTTTTGATTCTTTGAGCTTGATAAATTGAATTGTAAAACAGCTTCATCCACATTCTCAGACATCAAAGTCTAAATCAAACCTTTAAAATATTGTCAATAGAACAATAATTTTACCAACACAAGAATGGTTATGGAAATATAAAATTATACTACAGTCCAGTTTATCCTTTACAATTGGGACTTGTGTCATTCTGAAATTACATGCATAGAATATTTAATAAACCATTTTAAGAAAGCCCTTTCTCATATTCCCATCAAACATTATTCCAAACTGTGAACCTAAGACTTCTGTAGGAATGTAAGTCACACATTGAATTCAAGATAGAGTCAATGAAAAATGTAAACAATGAGCTCAGTTGGAAATAAAATTCAAAAAGTATTGTCTATTAAAGTATTTGTGGGATTGGACCAGAATACCTCCACGATCCCTTCCAACCCAATGATTCTATGTAGGTATGCAAACTAAGGATAATGATTAGTCACTGCTAGAATTGTTACACTGTTACCCATTTTCAATACACTTATCTTTGAATTTCATTTCCCTGTTCTGTTTACTCCAATGTGTATGCACACCCATCTCACTGCCATGGAAATAACTCTTTAATTTTTTTACATGTGTATCTAATGAAATATGCTCTAATCCACACAAGTTATGCTATGAAATATTTGTTAATCTTTTTGAAGATCCTTTTTTTCATTTTGGTCCAAAACAAGGACAGCAATGCCTATCTGTACTATGTATTTTATCTTACTCCTTATTTCTAAAGAACAGTCTCGTTGCTTTCTCTAATTGGCCAGTGATTGGCACGTTAGACTGTGTCTTTATTAGGAATAGGTAATGATTCACTATTCTGGGTTCTCCTTAGAGGATCTGAGCTAAGATCCAAACTGAAGTATCTTTGGAGGTACTAAGGTGGGGCATCCACTTCAATACCATCTGACCCCTTTTCCGCTTTGACTACTGAGTGCATTGCTTGATATAGCCATTTTCCTGCCACTATACTATTTTTTATTGAGCTTTCTCTGTGTAAGCATTTTCCCTTGTGCTAACATAAGTGACTGAGGAATTAACAGTGTGGATGTAAACAGATTGTTGTGTCATCACCATGAGCATGATTCAATTGCCACTACTGTACACGTTGCCAGTACAATAAGTAGTAAATTGTAGATGGAGCAGTTTGATGCTCCTCAAGCACAGTATTGATGGTTACATTTCCCTCCAAGTTCCAATCCTGCCCAAGGTATAATTTGAATTGAAACAGAAAATGTTCAAAACCCTGGCTGTATTCACACGTTAAGTAAAAAAAGCTCAGTTAACAGCTGTGCTCATTCCCATTGTACCCAATTGGCTTTTTAACCTAACTTTGTGGCTTGCTATGTCATTCAAATGTGTAACAGTCATTATTTGGATTTCTGAAAACTGTACTTGTTCCTAACATTTGACCTAGATTATAAATCTTGGAAAACTGCAAAGCTGTTTTAAGAGGCGCTGTGCAGCAGCGGATAAAATTATTGTGTACAGGATCATTAGCTACATTTTTCAATTTAGTGTGTCCTGCAAAAACAACCAGAGTTAGTCTTTATGATTTCATGTGGATACTGTATTTTATTCCAGATTTCACATATTAATATTAACTTGGTTTTTAATTTACTTCTTCATTAATGTAATGAACTATTTGTGATTATTCCAGTCTTCTCCCTTTGCAGCTGCCTTCATCATATCCCCCACAATATAAAAGAGTTCCTTTTATATAAAGCAGCTGAGTTCTTTTTTATTCATCCGTTAGATTTAATATGCCATCTTTCCTGTAGATCCTCAAGGTAACATACACAGTTCCTTGCAGTTTAAGTAATGTATGGGCATCCACATCCGTGATCGTGTGCATGTTAAAATTTGGAAAGTGAAATTATTCTTGCTCACTCCTACCTTTTCTCCCTTTCTGTGTGTACTTACAATGCAACCTTCACAAACAAGCGGGTCAGTTTTGACCAAAGGAAACTGATCCCTGGTTGATGAGTAAAGACAATTTTATTGCTTTATAGTCTAGAATATTATTATAAGCACTTTTTCCAGAGTAATTTGGCTGCACTTTTTTTTCATCATGCTTACTTTGTAGTATTGGCTCTTGATTTAAGCATGAAGGTATCAGCTGCTTCTGGGTTTTATCCCAAAGAGACTATTTGAGACCAAATATATTTTGCTGAGCTGTAGGTTGCAGTGAGCTGACAAATTTTGCGTGAATCTAACATCTGTCCATCCATACTTTATCCTATAATTGATCAGAGGAGTTAGCCAGGGATGATTCTCGAATGCTTGCCTTTTAAGTTAATTTATCCTTTTGAATTGAACCATTCTGCCTTTATTATAATACAACCATGAAGTTATGATAAGCCTTAAGCCAGGATGAACCATTTTATTTTGACCATCTGCAATTAACTATTCCACACTAAAATTTCCCCAATGAATAGATCATTGGCTCATTGCCACTTTAATAGCACTGCCTTCTCATCTGTGTTCCAATGTTAGGAGTGTTTATCTTTCTAGATGTCCCAGATGTACAGAAGAATGTTGGGTGTAAGTGAAGGAAGCATGTCTTGCTCCAGAGCTTTGTGTTTAAGTTAGGCAGGCAGATTTTGCTCCAATTAGGAGTATAGAATTTTAAATGGGTATTTAAGTAAGATAGATCTTGGCTGTTACGCCATTGTATTGCATAATATGAGTGAGAGGTACATGAGATTACAAGCAGTATACATTTATGTAGACTGGAGTTTCTCTGTCTCAGCACACAAACTACATCAATATTTACTTTTTCCCTCCAATATTATACAGGAGATATGAATAAAGATAATACTGCTTACTGTCCTCCAGTTTTTTCAGTCTCTTACAACTGTCTAAATGACTTTCTCTCTTCCAATTTTCCTGAAAAAATCACCTAACATCTGAAATTGTTCTAAGAAAGAGTACACAGTTAAGGATAAATGTTCTGTAGGTGGCATTCCAAGTAGAAATTAACAATTCAGTCAGATTATGAAAGGAATGTATGCCACATACTGTAACTCCTCCTTGGACATGCCTTTGTCAGAAACAAAAGAATAAACCTAAAGGCAGTAAGTTGTAAGAAGAACTGGTAAGGATGTCACAGAAATAAATACTGAACAGGAAATACATTGCTCTGAATTTTGGGAGCTCAATATTCAGTTAGGTTACCTTAGTCCTGGCTTCTCTTTCCTAGCTGGCGATGTACACTGCTTCCCTTAACCAGTCTTGCAGTGTTTGCGGGCCCTCCTGCTCGTGCTGGTAACAAGGCCTGGATTTCATCTCCAGGTTCTGCTTCTGGCCACTGTTGCTATAGAAACCTAAAGACAGAGTGCTGTGAAATACATCATCGATGTAACCCCAGCTCTTGCACCATTTCTTGGAAACAGTGCCTTCCATTTTTCCTTCTCCGGAGAAGTTTAGTTCCTTTCCACCATAACTTTCTGGTTATATAACAAATATTGATTTAGGCCAGCCATGCAGGTGATCACTCTAATCTCATTAGAGGTTATTTCTGATGCCTTCCCACACACAAACACAGGGGAAGAAAATTCTTAAGGCAAATTATCTTTACTCTGAAAGCCACATCCTGAGTCATCCTCTCATAAAAGAGAGGTTGACTGCTGGCCTTGAAGTATGTTTGTCTTGTAATTCCTCATGGGGGCATTTGAACCTTCTGATACAACTGAAAGCTATAAGTATGTCACCCTGCCTGTCTGTAGAGACGCATGATGCCAGCCAGCCGTTCTACAACCACATCTATCCCCAATGTTGGGAGGAAAGATAGGGATATTCAGGATAGAAAACTATGAAAGAGAACTTCACTGCCAAAGCTGTTGATATCAAACTGTAATGGAACATTTACTAACAAAATATACTGTATAATGGCTGTGCCCAGTTGATGGACTGATCATTTGTCAGCTGCCTGTTCTTCCCCCAGCCATACATAGCCATTAGAGGGGGAACAGTAGCCTGATCCATATATGCTTTTTCTTCTCTGAATCCAATTAAGAATGTTTAGAGATATGTGGTTTTTCTTCAAGCTTCCATGTTCCTTTGTGATCTCATGACAGAAATATAAAATTCTGCATTTATGGGTGTCTCTCAATTTTCCTTTGTTTCTCTATGAATTGCTGTAATTTAACTCAAGCAGACAAAGCCTTACTGTAGAATCAGCCTTCCTCATTCCTGAAATTTTAAAGGTGGTCTAGAAAATGATGCCTTCCATCTGTAATTCTTCCATGTTTTGCATCACGTATTCCATCTTTTCTTTTCTTTTTTACTTGAAAAAAAATGATCTGGTACGGTGGGGAAATGGGATAGGTTCTCAGTGTCTTGTGACTGGTATTGCTAAGAGACTGATTTTTGCAGAAAAGAAGGATGCTCAGTTCAAATATGAAGACATTTCTTTGGAAAGGTAGTTTATACTGAATTAGATAAGCTAAATGCCATCAGATATGTGAATTCTTATAGAACTTGATTGTAAGGACCAAAGGACAAACCATCCATCCCACCCCTTAATTTTCAGGCCCAGATCAGATGCCTTCAATCTTTGTGTTTGAAAGAATGAGAGTGAAAGAGATTCCAATGGGGGCTCAGACCTGGTTGGGGACCACAGTGGGATTAAGCTCTTATACTAGGAACACTTCCTGAGTTTGGAGGCCTGTCCTGGCAGTCTGCAAAGCTTATTTTGTATTCAGTTGAATGGAAAATTATGCCATCAAGGTAGTACACAGTTGAACCCTAAGTCCAGAATTTTTCACAACCAGGCAAGGCAGCAAGACAATTATAATAGATAGGACTTCTTATTAAGCTACATTTTCCAATGTTTGTTCACTGTATTGCAAAGGTACTAATCTGCAGAGCAATTCTCTTTGCAATAAGATGAAAGATTCATGAGTATCAACCCTTCTCTCCACTCTGTCCTAAAAATACAAACAAATTGGAGCTGCACAGTGTACTTCAGTATATTACTTGAACTATGTATCTCAGCCCAGAGAACTTCCACATCTTTATTAAAGATCAGTATCTTTGCATTCAAAATATAGTCAACATATAGCCATTGTGTTCCAGCTTTGTCATCCCCTTTCACTGTATTTCTTCAGTGTTCTGTCCAAGTCACTATTCATGAGAATAGGTTTTGCTCTTTCTGAAAAACAGAATATAAAATCATATAGTACCTACAGCTTAATTTTCACATTAAGAGCTCTGTCACTCAAGTTTTGTTTGAAGGAATACTTTATTCTCTCCTGATGCATCCACAGACTCCACTTTGTCCTCGTACATTAGATGCTTATGTGTAATTCATTTAACCATGCTTCTGCCTACAAAACACTTGATTTTTCACTTGCATGTCCCATCTAGAATTTTGTTCATTATTTGCTAAATTAAATCTTTCTTGTCCACAAGCCACTTGCTATGGATATTGGAGACATATTTTGTAAATGAACAGTGGCAGTTCTGTGATCAAGATTACTGTATTTATTACCTCAGCTTTCATTTCAAATGAGACACAAGTCTTTTGTTTGCCTCTAAATAATGAGCTGACATTGTTTGCCATTAAATGGCAGTAAAACAAAGTATGTCAGTTGAACTGCTTTTAAAAGCTTCTCTATTAGTCTCCCCTTGAGACAGTCTTGTAAAATCAGTAATGCACAATACTACTGTAATTGTGAATTTTTCAACTTCTGCCAAGCTTCCATGTGTTGATTGTTAATTATAGCAACTGAAACTTAGCTCTCCTAAGGGCAGGGCTATAATGAAAAGCCAAGTCCTTCTCATTACAATACTGCAGAGAGTGCCCCATTAGGATGACCGGAAGTACCAACCTTTAGAAGGCCCACTAGCACCACTGACCAATGGTTTCACTCAAGAGATTTCAGTGATTTTGGACTCCAAGTTTCAGATTTATTTCCCTTATTAGCTGGATGTGTGGCATGCATCTGCTACTTTTCAGGGGACAGCCTACTGCCTGAACAGCAGTCTGTTTGAAAAATTACTTAGTCCAAATCCAGTTTGGTAGAGGTCTTGAATATTGGCAGTATTGCTGGACAACAGACAGCACAAGCACATAGATTGCCAGGTCACAGAATCCTGCTATTGCAAAGTCAATTATTATAATCATTTTAAAATGTTATCCTGCCCATACAAATTTACATGCCATGAGGTTATGTAGATCTAAACTATTTTTATCCTCTTTTTTTGAATATGAATGCAGCAATCAAGTAGTCTCCATTCCTGATTTACTTAACCATCATAAATACTGGATACCATTTACAACCTCTGTTTAAACAATTAATGTGGTGGCCTTTTCCTAAAAATGTTTGATTTCTGGATGATTAGGAATGGGAGAAGTATAATGTAATGCAGCTTATATCCTAGAAAATATTTCTGCCATTAGTTTATGTGAACTTACTAGTAGTTTACTATTAGTTAATTCAAATTTATGCAGCTATTAGTGGTTCTACTGAAAAATTGTTTGGGTTGATCTTTTAAAAAATCTGGGAGTAGGGTAGTCCTCACTTAATGACCATTCATTCAGTGATCATTCAAAGTAGTTGAAAAAATCATACACCTGGCCCTTGAAGTTACAGCTGTTGCAGCACCTCTGTGGTCATGTAATCAAAATTCAGGCGCTTGGCAATTTGCCTGCATTTATGGCTGCAGGATGCACTTCAACTTCCCCCAACCCATGTTTTTCCCCCCCATCTCTGCCCTTTGGGCTGCCTTGCACTCCGCCACCCCTGCTGCTGCCCTGCCACATTGTTCTCCGTTACCCCTGTCACCCCCATCTGGCCTTCGCCAACTTCTTCCTTCCCCTGCTGATGAGACACACCCAGCCTGGCTCTTCAGGTTAATTTTCACATTAAAAGCTCAAGCACAGCCAGGCTGGGGATGGCTGTGCACGCAGCCTTGGGTAGAACTCATTGTGCCACCAACAGCTGCCTTGTGAAGGGCCAGGCCAGGCACACATCATCAGCAGTGGGAAAAAGATGATGAGGGTGACTTGGGGGCAGCAGAGTGCAGAGTAGCTTACTCATCCTCCCGCACCTGGCAGCAGCCACCCCAGCCTGGCTGCGCTCCTGCCAGGCCACTTACCTGCCCACCGGCCTGCTTGCAAGCCACCCAGGACTCGCAACTTCCTGCCGGCTTCCCCATTGACTTTGCTTGTTGGAAGTCCTCACACAACAATCAGTGGTCTTCGCTTAACAACTGCAGTGGGGATGCTGGGATTGCCATAGCTAAGCAATGCAGTCACATGACATCACATTTTACATCCGCTTCATTTAGTGATGGAAATTCCAGTCCCAATTACCATCGTTAACTGAGGACCATTGTTAACAATAAAACTCTAAACCTCACAACTACCGTCTAAGGTGGGTTAAGTGCTGGATTTCCCCTATAAAGTTCATGTACTCCAAATACAAAACTTTTCTTTTTGCAAATCCAGTACTGTAATCACTACTCCACGTCACTCCAGCACTATAAACATTATTCCACATACTT
The DNA here is from genome assembly GCF_035149785.1 of Candoia aspera. Taxonomy (NCBI): domain Eukaryota; kingdom Metazoa; phylum Chordata; class Lepidosauria; order Squamata; family Candoiidae; genus Candoia; species Candoia aspera. The sequence continues at coordinate 42,299,493 of NC_086159.1, read as the reverse complement.
CCAAAAGTTTTGGACTTAAATTTATTTGATTAAAATTGATGGATGGATGGATGGATGGATGGATGGATGGATGGATGGATGGATGGATGGATGGATAGATGGACAGATGGACGGACTGCATGGGGGAGGAAATGATTACATGAATTCATTGCATAAATTAACCTTTGGAATCAGAAGGTGGGGTAACTTGAAATGTGTTCATAAATTAAACTTGCAAAGGAATTGATTAGGCTATATTAGAACAAAATCTAAAGTTACAAGCCCTTTTTATTGATTTGTTCTGCTATTGACTGAAATGTTACCTTTAAACTTTTGAAGTACCTGGGATACATTCCCCTTGAAATAAAGCTGAGCACATTTCAAGTTACCCCACCTTCTGATTCCAAAGTAGTGGAAATAAGATAAAAGAGAAGGAAAAAAACCCCTCCATTTAGATGTCCCAGTTCTGGACTGCAAACTTCTGAAGAACCTCTAAATGACATTAAAGAGATACAGAAAACTGTAGTGGTCATCCAGTTTTTGGTAGGCCAGATTTCTTAGACAATCTTCACTGAGACAAAGGACAGATGAATTCTTAAAACTGTTCCTCCTAAATATATAGTAGCTATTTTTTCCTGTCTTTTATGTCAACCATTTTTTAAAAAGACAACACTAAGCCAAGGGAGCAAAACAGCTGTGTTTTAAACTGTGGTTTACATTTAAAAGTACATTTGCAAAGGAACTCTCTTTCCTTTTCGTTGTTCAGAGCAAAACTAGATAGGAAGAGAGCAATAAACATGATAGTATGAAATGGGATGAGATAAGTCTATGCTAACATTAAACTTTAATTTTGTAACAGTAATACCATCAGGACCATAGGAGGAATAGTGCAGTGAAGACCCAGAGAACATTGAACAACAAAAACAACTATGCTGAAGTAACAGATCTGATCCACAGAGAAAGCCTATGCAGATATATTCTTTCCTAGCACCTGCCTTGCACTTAAAGAAAGACTCTTGGCTGCTATAATATTAGGCAACTTGTCTTGTTTGAGCTAATGAATTATGTATTTACTTTAGTCTTATTTCCCAATAGCATCTAGACAGGTATCTTAAGGTATGATGCAAATCGCTATCCCTCTAGGGGTTGTATTTTTCATTATGTAGTTGGAATATTACCTCAGCCACCATATACAGCATGGAAATTCTACCTGTAGTCATTTTAGAATCAATTTTAGGTATCATGTTTCTCCATGAATCCTAGTAACTGTTACGCGCGCGCGCACACACACACACAAATTGGGGCAATTATAACAGTTCTATGAACACATCTAAAATATAAAGTAATATTCAATAACAACAACAAGAGACAGGAGAAATGTTCATCTGCCTCAGCCACTGCTGTCAATAGCTACAGTTTTCTTTGAAGCCATGTCCAATAAGAATAGCAAAATGACTCATATCTCTTTTTCCTTCAGAATTTACTCTTTTCTGGACCCTTACATTGGAGAAACAAACATAAATAGAGAGAAAGGACATTGTGCATATGAATGAGATGGAAAGGGAAGTTTTGTTCCGATAGGTCCTTGTTAAGCAGTAACACTTTTAGCATACACTTTAAGGAAAAAGTCTCCTCTCATAATATGCAATACACGGTACAGTATATCATCACTTGGCAAAATTGCCCTATCTGAATAGTTGCTGAGCAATTATTATACAAGTTTTAGTAATAGCATAAGACCTGCATACACTGAAAAACAGCCCATCAGTGCCCTGCTTATTTTGTCACTATATTATTCTCATTGAAAGACTCACTGCATTAGCCAACATGTATTTCCAAAAAACTTCCTTTTTTCTGTTGTTGGTTAGATCCATATGTGAAAATTCATCTGATGCAGAATGGGAAACGGTTGAAGAAGAAGAAGACAACAATTAAGAAGAACACTCTGAATCCTTATTACAATGAATCATTCAGCTTTGAAGTACCATTTGAGCAAATCCAGGTAATATCAAACTTGCAGGTCCTTCTTCACCTTGAAATTCTGCTCCTCTTCACAGGAACTTTCATTAACACCTATGCAATACTCCTGCATGGGATGAAACAAGTGAGATTGTTTCAAAAGATAAATGATGAACGATGCAACACTTAGGAATGTCAGTTCATCAAACAAGCAGCAGATAACGAACACTTTATAATATTCAGCAGCAAAGGCTGCTAAACAAAAGAGCCAACGGTGATTTTATCCCAACAGTTCAGGAGAAAATCAGTGCTGTTGTTTTCCATTCTTTCAGATTATTTGATTATTCTTATCAAATCAAAATTATTTAAATGTAGAGCAGTAATAATAATAAAGTTTTTCTGCTAAACTGTATAACTAAAACCTTATTTATAATAAGATACATAAGTAAACAATAGGTGTTGGCAATCCACAACACTCAGCTTAGTTCTGTGCTTTTATCTAATTTCAAAAGCACTCTGCAAGTAAACAGTTCTGACCTGGCAAGGAAGGGAAAAAGAAAGAAAGAAATGTGACATAAAACCAGAAGACAAAAAGGAAACATCAAAAAGCTTAGAAAGAGAAAAAAGTGAGTAGCCTCATCCATCTTTCATGGTGGCCCTTTTATTGCTTCCTTAAATCCCAGTCACTTTTGACATATGGTCCTCTATAAATTACTCCCAAGGGAATGCAGCTCTTGACAGAAAAGAAAGGTTGTCCATCCTGATTTACAGGATTACAGCTTAATATTTCAGTTTGGCACATAAATGCAGGGATAAGGGTCATCATCAGCTTCAGCACAATCTCACCAAACACAGAGGCTGAAGCATTGTTACAACTGGACTTCAGGGAGATTCATCAGTTCATATTGTATCTGTTAATTTAAACATAAAATTTTGATTTAAAAGTATGTGCCTATGTGCCCAACCATAAGACTTACATTACCAGTACATAAATATTTAAGAATAGTGATTTTGCACTGCAGTCTCATTCCTGAAGCATTGGAACCATGCAAAGCATGATTATTACAACTTTCTCAGTATCCAGGTAACAGAGAAATTAGAACAGAAGAAGAGGCTCAGTAATACAAGCTGAAAAACTGCCAGTGATAAGGTTTCTGGAGGGGTTTTATAGTATATAATGCTGAGAAGGTTGCAGGAAAGCCAAGGTAAACCAGATCTGAGCATCCTATGTTTTGCTGCCCACTTGCTGCATGGACTGTGCTGACAACCTCAATAGCAAAATGTATGGATTTGCATTTTTCAATTCTTGCTTTGTTCTCTCCCCATCGTGTTTAGAAAGTGCAAGTTGTTGTGACTGTTTTGGACTATGACAAGATTGGCAAGAACGATGCCATTGGCAAAGTCTTTGTGGGCTACAACAGCACTGGTGCGGAGCTGCGACATTGGTCAGACATGTTGGCCAACCCAAGGCGACCTATTGCACAGTGGCATACCTTACAGCCAGAGGAAGAAGTAGATGCCATGCTTGCAGTCAAGAAGTAGGAAGAAAGTGAATGTGAAAAGAAGGCCTTTCTGCATTTGCCCATATAGTGCTCTTTAGCCAGTATCTGTAAATACCTCAGTAATATGGGTCCTTTTATTTCCAGCCATGCATCCCCAACACAGATCAGTGGTACTTCTACTCTTGTTTTAATTTGCACAACTTTAATGTAGAAAAAGCCCTATAAGGCACTCCATCTCACCACTGCCCTCAGATCTACTCTTCTTTTAAGCAATATGTGTAGATAGAGCATGACAGAAATTATTTATTGTATCACACAGTTGTACATACCAGTATCTAAAAATTTATTTCTAGTCTGTTTATTTGTTTGTCGTACACGTTTCCTAATCTGTGTATATCTAGATGTTTTTAATAAGATGTTATATTTTAAATTATGTAAATTGACTGAGATATAGGAGAGCTGATAATTATAGTATAGGGTAACTATTGTATCGTCTGCATTCCAGCAAAAATTCCAACTTGTAAGGCACTAGTAGTGTTACACTGACATCTTAAAGGACAACTTAAATCTGAGCTTTCAACTGAACCATTACAATGTCGAGATACGCTCACACGGCGCTCCTTGAAGGGATGAATCCAGTGGTAGACTTTTCTTGTGGGCAGTTTTGCATGATCTGAGCAGCTCCAGAGCTGACCTCTAGGAAGCATAGCAGAAGCCGATATATCACTTTTTTTCCTCTTTCTCTCTCTGTATATATATGTGTGTGTATAAACAAACTGAAACCATGGCTTTACACTTAGAAATGAAGGTACAGTCGCATCAAGGGAGGGAGGTGGGAGCATGAAATATTACACATAGCAACGTATACACTATGTGTGGGAAATCATTTAGGGGTTATGTAGCAGCTGCCGCCGCCGCCGCCGCCACCCTACTATTACCCATGGCAAACATATATACTTGAAAACAAGTAGCTCTCCTTTATCACCTTTATACGAATTTGCATACTGTGAATCCCATTTGTGCTCTCACATTCTCTAATTCTAATGAGTTTGCACATTAGACTTTGTAACAAAATATTTTATTATACTAAGCCAGATGAGAAGGAATGCAGAATATTTTTTAAAGCAAAACAAAAAAAAATCACAGCCGTGTGTGTTTATTATACAAAAGTAGTTTCATGGTGACGAGACAGTATTGTACAATCCCATCAAAAGAGGACAAAAAATTAGCCATATTTCTGAATGCACTTCAAAGCAAGCCAAAAGATAACAGCTAGTGACCTTTTATATACTATTTATACTAAGAAGTTTTAATTTGTCCTTTAAAAAAAGTGAAACAAAACAAAGAACAAGTTCTAGCAAACTGAAGCAACCTCTTATGTACACTAGATGCTCGTTTCAGGAGGAGTTTTTAAATGTTTTCGATGTTACTATGTAGTAAATGGCACTATTATGAAGCTATTAGTCATTCCATAAGCGTCTTCAAAGACTGCTCTGTGTATCACTGTGACTGCCGTGTGTGCTTAGAAACTGTAGTTCTCTCAGTGGATAGCAATCAATTTATTCTGTAGTGATATTGTAAAAATACTGCCATTCCCTTCTACTGCACTGCCGAAGGATTGCATAGCACAAAAAGTTCTCATAGCTATGGACCAATTCAGAACTGAAGAGCTATGCACAGGACAAGGCATCATATAGAATGGACTGACAACACAGCATTTTGTCGACACTGTGCAATATTCCACATCTCTCCCCAGGTTGATGGTAGAGGGCTGTCCTTCAGACAAGACCGATGGTCACTTTAGCTTATATTATTTTGTGGTGTCACATGTTGGCGTTATTTTTGCAACTGGGGTCTCCTCCTCGGAGACCTCTTTCATTAATTTATTTAAATACTGGTTGGCATATTTATTTAAAAGATTGTAAATATATTTTAATATGTTGAAACACAGGTTCTATTTTCAGTATCACCATGCACCCAAAAAATAACCAGGAAGGTGTCCCCCCTTCCCATTAAAAAAAAAAAAAACTTTTTGTACAAAATGTGGGATTTCCCCAGAAATAATTTGAAAATATAGTTCCCTTTCAAAAAAAAAAAAAAAAGGCATCCCCAGTTGTGTTTTTTTAAATGATAGATCTTCCTTTTTCAGAGCTCTAGGCTGGCAAGTTACCTATTGAAAGTAGAGAATTGAACTCACAAGCCAGAAATTGATTGTGGCAATTTAATCTATTCTCTATATCAGTTTTTCTCAATCTCAGCTACTTTAAGATGTATGGACTTCAACTCTCAGAATTCAAGTCCACACATCTTAATGTAGCTGGGATTGAGAAACACTGCTCTACATCAAAGAGGAAAAGGCATAATTAATTCAGATAAACTGAAATATATGTAAGAGGAGTTCTTTTGTAACCTTATATGAACACCAAATCTCACCAAGGAAAGTGAGCCTAAACACAGAGGGTTCAGTTCTGCTGTAACTTCTTTTAGTTGATCAGCATAATGGGGGAGAGAAACCTTGAAAATTTCAGGCTGAAGTTGCCAGAATTGATTCATTGTGTGAAGGTATTCTAAATTCATTCTCTTCTTACACTGCCAGAATGAATGTCACTGCAGAATTGGGTTGTAATGTTCCATCATTCTCAGCAGAAAAAGTCTGCTATTTGACCAAGATGACATTTTCATCCTCAAAGAAGCCACATGTACCTTTCTGACAAAGCTGTGTAAAGTATTAGAATCTGATGCTGTAGAAAGATCCTAGTTGCCTTTGTGTATATTTACTGCCTGCTTGAGTGTTTCTATGTGTGGGGTTTTTCTCTGTATCTTGTAGAAACATTTGGGGTGTTCTATCCTGCCATATTGCTCGTGACCCACGAGCTGACAAGTTTAGCTGTATTTTACATTTAGTTTTGATGAAGGTGGTTTATCTTTTGTTTCACTTTTGTGTGGTGAATCCCACAGTAGAGTTTTTCCAGGTGTCGTTAAAATAAAACATACATACTACACAATATCCAATAAAATGTTTTATTTCCTGTTGATGCCTCAAGTGTTCTCAGCATTATTTATTTATTTATATGTATTTATTAAACTAGATTGATAAGGCTGTCCAGCTCAAACAACATGACTCTGGGTGGCATACAACAAAAAACAAACAATAAAACCCCACGTAATATTAAACATATACACTATATATAATATATAAATACAAAATAAAAATGACAACCAAGCATCATAACGGAGCAACCAAACGGTTGGTGGTTCTTGGCTTAGTAAGTTGTCAGACCACAAAAAACTACTACTAAAACTCAGCTCTTCAGTAAATGGAAGTAAAAGCTGTCCTTAATGCTAAGTCTCATAAGCAACTCACAAGCACACTCGTCACCTATGTGTATTCATATAGCTCTAAGGAGGGTCCAACTATAAGAAGGGTACCTGAGGGCTATGAGAATGCCTACTTCCTCACAATTGAGAGCCTAAATGCATGGGCACATATTTTTACACAAATATTCCCAGGCTCTGACCATACATACAAATAGAAAAAGAAGAAAAACAGAAGTGGATGAAACACTTCCATTTGGTTGCAAAACATCAGAAGGAATCTGATAGCACTTTTTCCAACTTACAAATTTGAGTTCATGAAACATTAAGCCTTTCAATAAAATGTCAGAAAAGGTGCTACCAGACTCCTGATGTTTTTCCACCATAGATTAACATGGCTCTCTTCTTCCTATTTCTACTTGATTGTAGACTGCTTGAAAGCATACAAAGTGTAGCTCAGGCATAAAGTTTGTTACAGATTGTAAAATTTAAAATAAGTATAGAACTTGTTCATTTCTATACCAAAAGAGAATCAAGGCATTGTTTTTTTAAAAAAAATCCAGGAAGGAGTTTTGTCCTAATTAAGACTATAAAACAAATCACAAAACGGGGGGAAAACAAATGTACTGCTGACAAAGCAAGCAAATAAAGAACTCTATTGCTAAAACTATTAAAGCAATGACAATCCTTTTAGCACATCAGAGTTAGGAAAAAAACAAAACAAAAGCTTATTGCAAGCAAAGGGATAAGATTACAAAAGCATACAGTAGGTAGACAGACTGTAGAAAATCTAATAAATTCACTGTGTCAGCCTTTGATTCAACTGATCTTGATTAGATGCCAGTGTCTAAAGAGAACACAAAAGCTGCAGTCTAATGGACATAACAAGATAAAGTGAAATGCTAATTGACAAACTAAAATTTAACAAGCAAAAAATAAGAGATTAGCTGTGTTAATTGGAGCAAAAACTACAAACAATTAACACTTTTTATGTGTAATTTATTATAGCTTAACCTTTTATTGACCACAGCCCACTCTATCAGATGCCTCGATTACATTGTCAATTCTAGTATTTTTCAAAGACAGACTTAGACTGTAAATAGATCAACTGGTAGTAGATTCAGAATAGAAACATTTTCTGTTGTATAGATGCCTCACGCAAACCTTCAGGTGAAAGATGAAGTAGTGGAGAATTGAGCAATACATACTGGCCTCACCTTATGTGTCTTTGCATCCTGCCTATGCCCATGTTTGTTCCACTCAAATTTTGAAAAGGGCTTTGCAAGGCAAGTGTATTCAGATTCATTTAAATAGAAAGTAAACTATCCACGCAACCTGGAAACCTACTTCATTAAGGTTCCAGATTGCAGAAAGAATACAATAATTTGCCTTAGGCTCAATACAACCAGATGCAAGAGCAAGGAAATGGAGGAGGGGAGATCTACACACTTAGATACATACTACACACACACACATGCATGTCACCTGTAAATGCACACATTTATGGGGCTGGTAGGGAGAGAGGGTCTTGGAATTAGATTCTAACTGACTGTAGCCTTATACTGATGAAGTGGAGAAGCTAGGAACTGCACAGAGTTCAATTATCATAACTTTTTTTTTCTTTTAAGTAAATACAATAAAGAGAATCTCTGAATAGTAACTGTGGAGCAAAGAATGAAGGACTACTGCCTTCATACTTTTTTTCTGAGTTTTCAAGACCATCTGACTGATCACTGCTGGAAAAATCGATGCTGAATTAGAAAATCTAAGAACCAAGGTTCTTTTTGGTCATTTGTGACTCTGAATGTAATAGTCTTACCAGTTGTAGAGGCAGATGGCAGCCTCTTTGAAGGTAAAAGGAACCTTTTTCTGAAGAGGATGAGCCAGCCCATTGGTTGAATGGAACCTCAGACGTCTTCCTCAAAATTCTATCCTGGAGCAGCGTTTTCACATTCGAACATTCTTGCCAAAAATAAATGCAGTGATTTTAAATGTGTTGTTGCAACTTGGCAAGGAGGCAGTATGGAAATAATAATATTCTTTGAAAATCAGTAATAAAACTGCATATTTGTATGATTGTGGTTTAAATGATGCTGCCCTAAATATGTGTTGAAGAGCAAGTTATTACCCAGGTAATAACTTAAAGAATAAATCATGCTCTCTAACTTACTTTTTAATGTGGTCTATATTACCCCAAAACTCTTTGCTATGCTGTTGCTATTAATTCTTTCCACCCCCACCCCCACCCTTTTCATGTCTTCAGTTTTGGCTACAATCAATATATTCCAATTCAGAAGCCCTGCTCTCCCCACCTCCATAGAAACGTATTGATGACATAGTATACCTGTACCTAGATTTTTTCAAAATGTTTCAAGGATATATAAACTTCCATAAATAATTTTTTCATATATCACTTGTAGTCAAAATATGCTTTCTTGCTATCATTTAGGCTGTCATAGGGAAAAACATGTTTTAAGTAATTGCCCTTACACTAAGTACAGAGAGAAGCAAAAATTATCCATATTATTCAGTTCATTTAGCCCCTAATCAGCTAGCAAAGAAATATTCTTCCCAACGGAGTTCACTCAGCAACTTAAAGAAACCGAATTTCTCAAATGCTGTTCACATCAAGATTCATTCATTGCTTTTAATTTATGCAAAACAGGAAAAATAATTTATATTTTCTGATACCTGCTGGCTTGCTGATTTATGTTTGCAGTGGCATTCTTGTTTTAAGATGTCAGATCAGATTCCTAATTTTTAAAAGAAAATCCAAATATATGACTTAGAGAGAGACCTCATAAGGAGTCTCATCACTTCTGCTTGCATATGTTTATAGCTCTATGTACCATTTCAGTTCCTTGTCAGTACAGCCTGTCATTCTGTCTTACTACAACAAATCTCAGCAGAAATTTCCCACAAGATAGCTAATTTATAAATTCAACATCTCACTGAAATAAAATAAAATTATTATCTTGAACAAATCTTTATTATATTCAACTTAAAGATACTGTTGTTACATTTATTAATCAGGGTTAGCCCTGACATTTGCAATCTGAAGATAAAATCTGCAAAGTCTTTTTCAAATGATTACTGGAATGCAAGCAGGAGCTTCCACAAAACCAGCTAGAGTTCTCATGACTGCAGAGACATCTACAGAAATCTCCTTCAGACATTTGGAGTACATGAAGATGAGGAAGCTGCATTGGAGACAAGCATGTAACATCTAATAGGCATCTCCCAGTCAATGAGATATGAGACAAGGTCAGATACATGGTAACTTTATCAAATTCACTCAAACTACAGTTCCTGCACTTGCAGAATTACTGGCAGCTGGATATGTGAGCCATGCCTCTAGGAAGCATCCCTTGTAGAAGGAATAGGTGACAATAAATGCTTTCTTTAAGCAGTTTCAGTAGGATGAAACCTTTAGTCAATCTTCTCCTGGAGATCATACTGTGACAAAAGTAAGATTGATGAGGGGTGGCAGTGACTGAGCACTGGAGAAATTTGGAGAACAGACCATGGTAATAAATATTAAGGCAGATCAGCATGAGCATCATCTGGAAGCATATCTGTGATTTTTCATTGCAGTTGGCAGTGGGATTAAGTTTATAAAAATGTAGTTCTGTACAAAGCCTTGAAGCAACATTGATGCTTAGAGTTAAGCAAAGCAACTATATTGCTTTGCTTTATTATCCCTTGACACACCTCTCATTCCACTCCCACAGAGCTCATGTTACAAGTGAAAGCTCAGCAGAATCTTCCCTTGCAATTTTATGAAGGGGGCCTCCCAGAATGGGCTGTTCTGGCATGGCAACAGGCAATGCCTTAGTGCAAGCCAAAAGTGCCCAACCTTTAAACTTCTCTGGCATATGCTAAGAGCTATCCTTGTCTGGGCAGCTGGGAAGCTCTGACAAACACCGTGGGATTGCCCACACTGTGTGCTGAAGAATGCCAGCCTTAAGGTGAAGGTCTTCTTGTTGGGCACCTTTGGTGAAGTCTTCAAGCCATCTCCAAACTGCCCAGCCTGGAAGTACGTCAACCAATGCTGGGGTGTGTGGCGTGGGTGTGAGGAGACTGAGAAGATCCTTCTTCTGCAGCACTGGCCCACAGCAATTTAAGAAGCAAATCAGTCACTTTCAATGCCCAAATTACTTTGTTGAAGCAAATCTATGTCTTCTTAAAAAAAAAAGATAATTTTAAGAAAAAATTATTTCACCTATCCATCTCCTTCTTTTGATTAAGCTTCTTCGACAGATTGTTCATTAAGAATGAATGAGTAACTTACTTGAAAGAGGGTGGGATTTCTCCAAGAGAAAGAAAGACAAAATTACTACTTCCTCAGCCCAAAACAGGGCTGTAGAGGTAACAGTAATACAGGCAAAATTGACCCAATTCTTGGATAAATTCTTCTGTCAAATGCTTCCTCTCTCGGTTTCATCATTGGGTAATATACATCATGGCATATCCATTTTAAATGTTTAGGCCCTTCACTTTCTGACTGCTCTCTGTCCACCTAATCCTTCTGTGATCTGCCAAAACATGATAAACTGTACACAACAGCAGCTATAACCCAAGATGAATGGGTTTGTGCACGTGTGTGTAGGTGTGTGTCAATTGTGTCCCTTTATAGAACGAAAGATTCAAGCACTTTCTTATACATAAATTTACTTTCTCACTGAAGCCAGTAACAAAACTGAAAAACATATTAGAAAAACATATTGGGTTAAGTGTATGAAAAGAAATACTGACTTCATATTGATATTAGTGAATGTTGAAAAAATATGCTGCACATTTGTAACTTGAAAAACAAAACTTTACCTAACAAGTGTGAGTAATTAGTGTACTAAATGGAAGATTAGTTTTTAAAACACAATTCATTTATTTTGAAAATTTATCTGGATAGCTGTGGGCTGAGAGTTTTAGCCTATAATAAAAATGTGACTCAGAAATAAGTATTTCTTTCTGCACAGCTTAGTCATCCTGACCTAATATTTGAAAGCTGTACCTGGAATGTCATAAAGTAGTACTGATTAGATGTTCTTCCTTCCTAGTCAGCCAGAAAGTGAATCTTGGACTGATTCAAAATATATTGCCACCTTCATTTTTTTTTTTTTTGGTCACACAGTTCCACTTGCCTGCAGCTCCACTTAGTGGAAAAGAATAGAATCCAAGAAACCATCAAGGTGTGCTATCTGTAAGGTCACATACAGAATGTACATGTACTGAGAATGCACAAAAAGCATCACTTTGCACCAGTATAAAGTTTGAGGCCATGAAATCCTGATTAAATTGCATTGCTCTTTAATTTGGTTTATATGTTTGCTTATATAAACATTATTATAGCTGTTGACCAATTCAAAAAAGAAGAAAGAAGTCAAATTTATGTTTATTTATTTTATTTAGAGTTGTCAGTTAACATAAAGAGCCAAAAGAAATGTGTAAATTAGTTCCCATATTTAACATGCCAGGTGGTACAGTTGGATGCAAATAATGTATGTTTCTTTTTCTTCAGTGAAGGAACCAGAAATGTGTTTTCTACCCTTCTAAATAAAGAAAGATGCTATCGCAGAACCTGCTAAATGTGTCAGTTTGTACCTGCCAAGTGAAAAAAACATAATATTCCTTTTTAAATGTCCCATTTAAACTTTGTTTAAATCTTGTAAACAAAATTTATTTTTCTATTTTGGCAACATTGTCCATCTGTAGAATTAAAGAGATTTGGAGACAAAAATTCCTCTTGTCCTTCCCAAGAGGAGCCATAGCCATCAATTGGTTTGTGGGAAGAACCTCAGAGCAGACAGACAGTTAGGTGACAACCACCTCAAGTACGTGATCTAGTTGGAGCACACCCTTTCAGAGTTGCTATAGTTTAATATGGTTTGCTGTGTTTTATTCATGCAACTTCAGGTCACTATAAGTTGCCTTGGAAATATTTATAGTCTGAAATATGAGATATAAACAAACAAACAAAATGTAAATAGATATTGATATTAATTATAAGTTTCTCCCACAAAAGACAGATCCTTTGACTGCCATTTGCTTGCAATCTATTTTCAACAAGAAAATGTCATGGTTCTTTATAACACATCTAGGTAAAAATATGTCCAGCTAAATCTTGCCAAAGGACATGAAGGTTGCCATTCATGGGCAACCCAGATGCCTCAAGGAGTCCAGATCTAAGACACAAGAACAAGCACCCTTTGCTAGAAACAGGTATTCAGAGTTGCTCCCCAAGAGAGAGGATTGAAGGCTTTTTTACATCCACAATGGGTAGGATTATGCCTTAGAAGGAGGTGGATTGTGCATCCTGGTAGGTCTTCATGGAAATTTTTTATTTTGGGAAGAACATATGCAGGTGGACAAGGGGGAGCCATGGATAAAATGTGCATCATGATCTCACAAGGCAAATCCCAAGACCTACATTTTTGTATCAAATGCCAAACCACAAGGCAGATTTGTGTCTTGATGTCACTATGCGCATATCATTTTTTCATCATTGTGGTTAGTTGCAAATGCCTAAGCATTCACTATTTCATATAGAGCTAAATATCTTTTTTGGTCTATGTAAGGAAATAAAAGAAATAAATGTTTTATGCCTACTCTAAGGCATAAACAGCAATTTATTTCTGCTTTCTTCTTAAAAACAATAGAAATCTATGTTGTTGATACTCAGCAGGAAACCTCTAAATTTGGGGAGAAATATATTCTGGTGCCATGTTTATACTGACTGCCCTTTCTGTTCTCGAGAAAGCATACAGCTGATGCTACCCTTACCCTATACTTTCACTCACATTACAAGAGCATGCTTGCCAACATTATCCAGTCAGTGTTTCTACTTTTACAGCCTGAAGGAAAATGTTTTGGTGACCATCTTCAATAGCATCTCCCCTATGTAAATATTTAGAATTAGAATGCAAGAAGCAGAATTCACAAAATGCCCAAATAATGTTTCTGTTTTTTCTCTACCATTATCATTCTGTTTGATAGAACTGCAGCTGTTCCTTATGCTAGAAGGAAGAGGAGTGAAATTCTCAGACACTGGGTGGACGCACCTTCTTGCACATACCTGAGCTATAAAGTGGAATCTGTGGGGCTGCTCATACTCATCTCTTCATTAGTCAGTAACTTCCTTTGTTACCCACATTTCATTAAATGCCAAGGAAAGGCATCTGAAGGACTTCCCACAAGGCTGTTCTAGATCAGGAAGCAAAGACAGCCAGGAAAGTAATACATAACTGTGCAACAGCAGCAGTCTTTTCCACTTGGTTGTTAACAATTAAGTTTGCAAATGCCACCCAAACATATTCTAAAGAGGTTCTAGAGGTGCACAAGAATAAAGTGGAAAAACAGAACTTCTTTTGCAAGGGAAGTCATTTTCTATCATTTGAAAGATGCACCTCAGTCCAGTGTTAATGACAATGCTATACAGACTTAAGGTGATCGTAGTGGGACTCCATTCAAAGGAAACAGAAAAAGCAGTTCTGGGAGACCTACTGTTCAAATCGACTCTTCACTTTTCATTCAAAGGAACAGCCAAGTAATAAAGGGGAAATGAAAAGTAAGATAAACATTAGCTGTGAAGTAAGGCAACACGGAGATGTCAGCCTGGATGCACAGCCCTGAGCTCTAGACACTTGCACTTTATGGCAAGGAAAAGCTTTAAGAGATGAAGCCTGACGTCTGGAATGATTTTTACAATGCATTCGAGAACAATACAGAAGCCCACTGGGCTCTCTTGCACTCCGAAGAGACAGCAGAGAAATACGGAACACTCGCAAGTATCAGGCAGCTGAGAGTAACCTTCTAAAGGGCAGGGCAATAAAAACTATTAACAGCCACAAAGCATCATAAACCAATGGCAAGGCACTCCAACAGCCACAGCCTCGAGGGGAAAACATTAGAAATGAGTTTCTTGGAGAAAGAAAGAAAGAGCAAGTGAAGTGTTGACTTTTATTTGGTTTGGTTTACCCAACTCCATTAGCAACAGCCTACCAGCCACAGCTGAATGGCAATCAGCAATATTTCTTATTTTGTAAAAGGGACCCTTATATAAAATTTTAGAGCAATGTATGTCGTACAAACCGTATCCTGCCCTGCAAATATTTGGGAAAGCCTGCCCTCAAAACCTGCAGTTACGTGAATCTCTAGTTCTGCTCTGGGACTGGAAGCAGATTGCAGGAGCCCAACAGCAAAAATTGCTTGTAGGTACTTATCTGTGTTTCTGCAATCCTCAAAATCTTACTTAAAGACAAACCAATAAATCTAGAACTTTCAGACTAAGATCATTAAAAAGTTCTAGAAATATAGTGTTGGAAGAGGACCAAACCCAATTCCATGCTTGTACCAGAATTTAAATCCAAGCATCCCTGACATGTGGCTGTATGGCCACGACTTAAACATCTGCAGTGAAGGGAAGTCCACTATAGTCCTTCTCTGAGCAATGGGTTCCACTGTCAAGCTGCTGGTACAGTTAATAAGTTTTCATAACTCTCAGTCAAAATTTGGCTTCCTGAAACTTGAATCCATTATTTCATGTCCTGCACTCTGGAGTAATGGAGAAAAGTCTTGACTTTCTCTTAAGTGGCCTAGGTATTTAAACAGGGCTAACATATCCTTCCTAATTCCTCTCTTTCCCACACTAAACATTCCCAATTCATCCATTCTTCAGGGGAATTACTTTCTGTTCCTCTCATGATCCTTACTGTCCTCTCTGAACCCGTTCAGTTGCTCTAAATCTGTCTTAATGCACTGCCTAAAACTGTGCACAACTGAAGGGGGAGATTAATACAGAATAATAATTAATTCCCCCAATTTGGGGTGTGAACTATTAATTCCTTTGATTGGAAAGCTCTGTTTCTATTGATCAAGCCTAAAACTGCACTTGACTTTTTGCAGCTGCCTTACCCAGTAATCTGGGCTTCTTCAGTAACCTAATATCAAAAGGTCTTTTCATTCACAACATCATGGCTAAGTAGAGTAATAATTCTGTTCCTTACTCCAAGAAAGTTGGTTTTGTATACTTTGGAAGGAATATATTCGAATAGAATGAGGTGGTCCTGTGAGTATGGTTAGACAATTCCCTATCAACATACGTGAACACAAATTTTGTATGTGCAAGCTATTATCTATATCCATTTGGAAAGACCTAGATATGCAACTTGTGTCATGAGTAAGGATGGCGAGCAGGGGGCTCCCATCCAGACTGTCAAGCGCATGCGTAGCACTGAGGAATTGTTCAGCCATTCAAAGAGACACAGATCGGGACCGCCTTAACCCTTGGGGGTTATATGTCTGGGTTTTTCCCACGCTTCTTCAGTTTGTTAGGATTCCTGTTAAGCACTAGTAATAAATATTAGAGACCAGTTCCTTGTCTCAGTGTGTTTCCTGGTTGTTAGGACAGCTTGTATGCATAAAAGCTCTGTGCATGGTTTGCATAGATAATGGATGAAGCCTCTCCCTGCCCATATGATTAACTTTCTCCTCATGTCCTATTTTTTACTTATTTACATGACACTTTTTTCCTTTCATTCAGCATAACCTTAGTTATAAACTGTCGTACGTAGTTTGATACAGTCACTGAGCAGGTATTTCTTCATAAAGTACATAGTTCATCTGTGGAATTTCTATCCAAGTTCCATTGATTGCCACTAACTTGGGTAATTTTAAAGGGATATTAGATACATTATTGGACCACAAAGCTATCATGATGATATCAATTACTTTCAGCAGTATATTTTTACTTCCAGCTGTTCAGCCCTGCCACAATAAAATCTATTGGATTTTAGTGAAAGGGAAGTTTTCTCTGTATCAGTCTGTCACGTGTGCAAACTCCTTTTTAGAGCTTTCATGAGCTTGCTAGGAAGCTGGAGCCTGTTGTGGAGTCAGTCATCCCAGTCCTAAAGTAAAGGCCAAAACTCATAATACTCTTTTTCACTTTTCTCCCAACCAGAGGTATATTGGAGGAGAAGTTACATTGACCACCAGGAGGCAATTTATTAATAGTTTCTTCCTTATTGGGAATCCTAAACTGTGGGTAGCAGATGTTATTCTATGGGGATTAAGATCTCTACTAGGAATTGAACTCACAGACCTTTACACTTAGATGACTATATGGAGTGCATTTGCTTTAGGAACTGAGTCCTGGTGATTTGCAGGAAGGGATATAGAGAGAGACTATCCAAATGGTATGTACAGTCCACCTTTCCTTCACATCTCAAAGCAAAGAGATTCAGATGTTACATTATGCACAGGGTTCTAATGATGTGCAGCCTTGGAGAGGGCAGGAAATTTTTCTATTTTTACACAGTGTGTATATTTCAGTTACACTGACTAGAAGAACCTTGCACAGCATTAACCATTTTGGGTTGCTTGCAAATTACCATCTCAAAATCTCAGGCAGCTGGCTGTGTACGAGCACCAAAGAACTTACTACCTCCTATGAAATGTACTGTCTACAAGTGGAAGCATGTTTTTGCACTCATTTCCTGCATGTGGGCTTGACACAGAAATGCAGTTTGCCATGGTAGAAACAGAATGTAATTTACTTCAAATGCTGGAGTAGATTGTCCTTTGCCTAATCCTGCAGAGGTTCTTGTGATCACTGATTTCTGTAGTTAGAGCTAAATACAAGGCAACATATGCAAAGACAGCTTTAGCGATGACTGGAATGAAGAATGCAGCTGATGACATGGAACAGCCTTCCTGGGATTACTGCTGTTAGCTTGATGTGCTAGGAAAATTTGTCCGGGAATTACCTGGCACTCGCTGAAATTCTGAGAGTTGTACTCTACAACAGAACCTAAAACAAGGAAGGCTAGATTGGACTAATAAAACCAATCTGAAACTGCCAACTGTTGCAGGCTTTGTACCAATCTATTCTGCAATACCCTCAGTAAGTGAGCCTCACTAATCCTCAAAAGCACATGTTTTAAATTCTTCCTAGGTGCTCACAAAAGCTCATGAATCCAGGTTGGGGCATTTCCCAGAAGAGATCATTTTTTGCTAAAACAAAACATTCCCCATTTTACAGTACAGCATAACTTCAGGGCATCAGACCGTGTAAACAATTTTAGTCTCTGAATGACTGGAATGCTGAGTGGAATGAAGATCTGGAAAGAAAGGGCAATTCATAGAGGCAGAACAGGGAGGCTCCTTCTCATTAAAAACACACCTATCCACCCACTGCACACAGAGCAGGGCCTTCAGGTTGAAGCATGAACAAAGCAGGCCTGGGAGGAGCAGGAGACTGGCTGCCAAAGCTCAGTGTAAGGAAATCAGCTTTCTCAGCTGCTCAAGCCAGTTTCATGGTGAGCTTCTGTATCACCAGAACAACAAAGAAGCTCCAGAGTACTCGTTTAAAAGCAATGCAGAACTGTGACAATGTGTTAAACTTTTCCCCAAGCCCCAAAATCACAGTGGAGATTTGAGCCATGACTTTAAACAAATAATGAACAGAGCATCTAAGCACTTAACTGGTTTTATATAGAGAGGGGAGTGGTGATCTCTCACCATTATTTACATACTTACACTTTCTTGCAGATTTGTGCAAGAAATTATGGAACCACTGTAATATGTTCATGTTTCTATTTCATAAAATCAGAGATAAGTTTTTGCTGCCTGAGGCAATGATAAGATGTTCGAGTCTCCATGCTACATATACAAGCAAATCAAATTGGCTGGTGAACCTTACTTCAGTGCTAGGGAGGTAGTAGTAATATCCATCAACCTGAGGGCAGCAAGCTTACATGTGAAGCACAAAGCAGTATTTGTCACTTTGCCCCTGCTTGCTAGCATCTACTATTGGAAGCAGCCGCTTCTCTTTGCCTAATGATAGAGCTCAGGGGACAAGGAAGCACGTGGTAGATTTGTCAGAACTGGAAGAAGAAAATGTATTTTCTGCTTCTAATGGCAGATACGTAATAGAGGACACATGTGAATAACGTGGTTAGTGCAAGTTCTTTACCACCAAGTCTGTGTGGTGTTTCTTTACACACAAATTTGGTTTTCTTCCAAAAGGTTCAAGATTACTTCTCCCTTCCATATGTCATTTGATGTCAGAACAGTTCTGTGAGATAAATTAAGCTACCAGACAAGGCCTGGCTCAAGGCTACCCTGTTAATCTGCACCAGCTACAAACTGGTTTATAGAGACTAAGTAGCTGGTTACTCTTCTTTTAGTACAGGAAGGGATAAACCTGTTCCAAATGTTTATTCCACATTTTGTGCTGCAGCACTGAAGCTGAAACACAAACGCATGCTAAGGAAGGAATGTCCAGCTCAGTTAAAGGATACTTAATTTGACTGAATCCTGTTATATAAGGTTTAAGTACTTATATTATTTTAATGTTATACACATGCTTCTAAAAAAAATCAGAGAACTGCATTATAAACTTTGAAGATACGAAAAATACCAAACAATAACTGCATTTTGATTAGGAACTAAAGCTTAGATAAGTTTATATTAATTTCTTTTGCATTCCCATATGCTTTGGCCCTTTAAAAATAGTGACATTTAACATTAAAAAACCATTCAGTAGCTCTTAAGTGCTTTTAAATAGAAATAGAAATTAAAATATTTTATTAACAAACCTATCAAAACTTTTACTTATACCTCTTCTTAATTTCTTGTGTCCAATTTTATATATAGAAGTACATTTCCAAATTTTATTGCTGAGCGCTAGACTGCAGTTGAACATGCTTGTCACAAGATGGCAGAAAAATACTGTTATCACAACCGTTTAATTTTATACGAACTGGAAAGACACCATCTAGCTAGCCTAAAACATTATCCAAGTACAGTTTAATGGGCAGGCTTAAAATTAGAAATTGCCAAACCCCTCCAGGTGTTCTGAATTTCAGCTTTCATCCGCCTTAGCCAACATGGGTACTGCAAGGGATTATGAGGAATTGTAACCCAACACAACTGGAAGACTGGAAGACTAACCTGATTTAAACTCTACCTTATTTACTGGCTACAAAGCAGCATAAAGAGCTCATAGAAGTGAATGAGTTTGAGCAGGCCAAATTCTGCATTGAACTGTGACCTTCGTAGCTTTAAGAATGCTTCAGTTTCCTATGCATGAAACAAAGGAGAAATTACACAAAAAGCAGCATCTCATTCTCAGGCTGTGATGAGATAAAATGAGGTGAAAATGTTTAAAGTTGATGTTTGTTGTTTATTCGTTTAGTCGCTTCCGACTCTTCGTGACTTCATGGACCAGCCCACGCCAAAGCTTCCTGTCGGTCGTCAACACCCCCAGCTCCCCCAGGGACAAGTCCGTCACCTCTAGAATATTTAAAGTTGATGCTTAATAATAAATCAGTTTTAATAATAAAATACTATGAATTAAGGGCTACTACATGTGGACTGAAAAAAATCACACCTCTGCTAGATGGCAGCAAACAGGGATGAAAACATCAGCCCAACAGTCACCATCCAGATGTTTGTAGTTCAGATATGGTAGGCTTAATTAATAGAGGTTGTCCTTTACATCATCTTCTTTGAACTACATTCTCCTTCATGGTATAGTAAGACAGTTTTAAACTCTGACCATGGTCATCTTATACCTTTCCTTCTGGTATTTGTGTCTAAAGGTGGTAGACCAGGCAGGCCTGATGCATTTTGGGAGACTTCCTATTCAGCCCTGCTCCCACTGCTGTCCATCATCTATTCATGCTCAAATGGATGTTAACGCTTGTTTTGGATTCAGCTTCTATGTCCAAAAGACAGATTGTCAAGATCCTTTACAAGCAACAGAACAGAAACAATATTAAATAGAGGAGAAGATTGGGGTATTTAATGTAATATGGACTTTTGTTTGGGAGAATATCTGCAAAGGAGATTCCAATATTTCATTTCAGCTCTTCCACATTTGGGAACTGACCAGAAGTGAGCTGAAGAAAGATACTGCAGTTACAAGTATCCAATTTTGTTCTTGGAAGAAATAGGAGATAATCTCCTATCATAAGAGATTAAAGTGACTCAAACTGTGTATGCTGTGTATGTCCTGAAATCCCGATGATGCACCTCTCTCCTCCCCACAAAGGGGCCCTTTACAAATGAACATAAAATGTTACAAATCATTTAGCAGAAATAGCTCAAATTGCCTTTTTCATCTTGAACCTTTCCCCTGCATTCTGGGAGAAGAGCAGTTTCCACTAGCAAAATGACCTGTGTTACAAGAACCAGGAGTTTTAATATTTAAAAGCTTGTACTATTTTCAGAGGATACAGGTAATGAAAAACCTTATCTGAACTCATTGATGCTAATGGTGGCATTAATTCAGGGCAGTGCTTTGACTTGAGCCTTCAGTCCTGCCAAGCAAACTGGCCCCATCTCTACTGTGTGTCAGAATGTTCTGTGCAAATTGCAACACATACATTTCTAAAAACCCCAATCTCGTCTAATAGCAGCTAATTTACAGTTACCATGAACACAGGCTTACTTAAACAAGTAGAAAGTCAGAGCACTATTAAGGCAATCATCTGACACATCTATAGATACACACCACAAAAACTGCTGTGGAGCCTCCCACAGGGATACAGAATGCTGAGACAAAACACTCTGAATCTCAGTTGAGGAGCCAAAAAGCTTTTCCAGATCCCCAGATAGAAAATGTGGGCTGCCAAATCTTCAGCTTGGAGAGGCAGTTCAGGGAGAGAAAAAAGAGAGAGGATACGAAAAGGAAAATGTGTCCATGTTTTCTTATTTTAGAAGGAGAGCCAGTTCTGTAGACCAAAATGCTTTATTTGAAATAGAACTAGAAACCCACAAGTTCTTTGCTCAGATTTTTCAACATTGTTTATCTTGTTCAATTGAGCAATAGTTATTATTCAACCATTACTGCCTCTAAGTTCCAACTTCCTTGGCTAAATCAAATGTACTAGGAGGAAAAAAAAACATTCTCAGGTCAAGTCCTGGTAATTTCCCATGCTTTTTAAATTCTCAGGCTGCATTAATCTGTTTGCTGATTATCATTATATGCTCTGGCACTATTGTCCAAGTCTCACAAAAGCTGATTATCATTATACTAGGATTCTTTTCTGCTTATTTTGTTTCATACCAACCTCAGCCAAATCAGGATTAATTAAACCGAATTTGATATGAATCCAAACCATACAACCTCTCTGTCCTTTGCCAAGTCAACTTTGAATTCCTAAATTCATGGGCATCACCATTCTAGTGACCTGTGTCCCTGGAATGTATAAATAGCACTATGTACAATAACACTACAAGTCAGTAATAATCTTGAAAGAAAAAAGACAGAAAATAGGCTTACCCAAAGACATTGTTCTGTTCAAATGATAGTTTTATGTGGAATTTAAAAAGCTGAGTTTCCATTCCCAGGAAGGGAGAAAGTTTCATAGTCTGTGGGTATGTGTGGTATATGAAGTGCATACATACCAATGGGTGTACACAGTCCTCAGCTACCACCCCAGCAGTCCATGCATCCCTCAGGAACAAAAAGATTTCCATTTCATAGAGTAATTAAGCCTTTCTTAATCTAGGAGCCTTCCAATCCATAGAGTTCATTGAGTAATTTGGGATCTGAAGCCCATAACTTTGGAAGAACCCAGACTGAGGAAGATTGGTTTGCAATTACATGGAATATTACGAAGAAATACAGAATATCTCAGTTGCCATGCAATACGTCATCTATGGAATTGTCAAGACACAAACATGATTGGAATAGATCCAAGAACGTTATTTTTTTTCCAGATTGAATTATTGTCAGAAAAAATAGTCCAAGTATATTCCTGGTAAAGTGAATAGAGACTTAGCAGGTGGTATAAGTTGGGAAGTTCCCCCTTAAAAAAAAATATTAAAATGCTCCAAACATGATAATAGTCTGGCAATTGTTAGTGACTTTGGCCCTGGACCTGGAAGAATAGTGTGGCCTTTGAGCTCCAGATGCATCTGGATAAAATTGATTATCTGGACTCATTTCAATCAGGATGTTGTCCATGATATGGCAATATTGAGACTGTTTAGTCACCCTGGAGGAAAACTTATACTGTAAACTAGGTGGAGGTCCCTTGGACCTCTCAGTGGCCTTTGATATTGTTGTCCATAGTATTTTGGAGACAGGTATCTGGGAGGGTTGGACTTTTGAGCAATATTTTGGAGTCTGTCTTGTTGGGACACATCCAGAAGGAGGTGCTGAGGAAAGTTATTGACTCTGCTGTCCCACAGAGTTCTATCCTGTTCCCTAGGTTGTTCAACATCTATGTGATTCTTCTGGATGAGGCTATTCAGTGCTTTGGAATGGATTGCTTCAGTATACTAATGACATTTGGCTGTACTCTTCCCATCCATCTAACTCTAAAGAAGCAATCAACTTCCTTGAATATGGTTAAGCTCAATAACAAGCTGATTGAGGGAGGACAGAATGAAATTAAATGCAGACAAGACTGAGGAACTGCTGGTAAAGATAAAGCTAGAGTGGGGGTTAAAGTAAAGCCTCCTCTGGGTGGATTGCTATAAGGAGATTTACTGTTTGAGGGGGCTTTTTGATGTCTGAGATCAGGAATATATTTGTATAGCCACAGCTAATGATCCAACAGTGATCCTTCCTGAGCTGGTCAGATTTAGTGGCAGATACCCATGCCTTGATTACATCCTGTCTTTATTACCTCAATGCATTTTATGTAGGACTGCCCTTGAAAAATACAATTGGTACAACATGCAATAACTGCAAGATACAGGGATCATATGATGACTATAATAAAGATCTGCACTAGCTGCCAACTGCTTATTAAGCACAGTCTCATGTGCTGGCATGTGTAAACCTTTAAAGACCTACATGACTTAGGCCCTGCCAATCTGAGGGACCACCATTTCAACTATGGATCTGCCTGGTTAGATCAGCAGGAAAGGCTCTTTTGAAGAATTCCCTGTTGCCAGAAACTTCACATGGCATGACAAGAGGACATTTTGTTGTATAATTCTTGGGTTCTGGGACATATTTTCCCTAGGAAGTATTTGGCCTGTCATGAGTGCCGTTGAGCTGAAGACATCAGCGCAATGGCACTGTCATGAGTGCCGTTGAGCTAAAGTCATCAGCGCAATGGCACTCATGACAATGACAAGGAAATAGGTGAAGGGGTACAAGTTAAGTGGCCATCAACCTACAACGACTAACGGCCAACAAACAATAGCCAAATGAATCACGGAGCCACCCAAACCATCAGCGGCAATACAACGGGGATCGCCCAGCTGAAAGCAATCAGCAGAAGAATGGAAACCTGAGGATGGGCGATCCTGGAAACCCTCAACCAATGGCAGGGCAACGCATGGGACTAAGGGGGGTGACGTGACCGTGAGCGAGGGGGCGCTGACCGGTGCGGGGTATTTAAACCCCGCACCGGCGCGCTCCTGTCACTCTCAGCTTTTTTCTACCGACGTTGTACCTACCCTGAAATAAACCAGAACCTGACTTGCAAACCAGTGTCTGAACGTTATTCAGAGATAGGCAGCGCATGACATAAAGCTGAGAGTCATAAACTCAGCCTCGCCGAGCCCCACCGGACGACAACGAGCCGCGGGAGGAGTAGACGGCGAGAAGACCAGCAAGATGAGGCCGGAACGGCGCGGGCAAGGAGGGCGAGCCGCGCGGCAAGAGACAGAGGAGGACCGACCAAGGCCAGAGGCACCGCGGACTCCCGGAGCCATGGACGCCCACCCAACCCGACCCGAGCCTCAGCTCCAAACCCAAGGGGAGATGGCGACGGAGGCAACCCGACCGCGGGAGGGAGCAGCACGACTTCCGAAACCAGCGGAGGACCCCGCGCCCCACATCGCACCCCAGCAACGGGCGTGGAGCGACAGCCCCACGGCGCTCGACACGGAGGAGGACGACGGAGACACCCATCAGACGGCGGAGGAAGCGGACCCGCCGCAGAGGGACGATGAACCCCGCCGGCAACCCACCCCCGAGGACGCGCCAACGGAACCGGCCCCAGCGGCGGCGCGGGCTGTGGACGAGGAGGCACGAGCTGAACTCGCGGCCATGCGGGCTCAGCTGACGGAACTCCGGACCATGCTCCAGGCGCTTATGCCCCCCGCGCCACCCAACGACGTCCCCGCACAAGCCCACACCCCGAGCGAAGCATCGAACCCACACGGGCCAGCGGAGGGCCAGCAGACGGCACAGGCGGCCGACACCACACCCCTAGAAGCGAGAGGCGGGGCCGCACAAAACGCCCGGGCCCCAAAGGACTTTCCCATCTTCTTCGATGGGACCCCCACAAAACTCTCGTTTTTTGTGACCAACGCTAGGGAGTTCATGGGGAGGCACGGACACTCCTATGACTCCGAGGCCGACAAGATCGCCGCCGTGGCGATCAAACTCCAAGACAGGGCGGCGGACTGGTACGTCCAACTGTACGAGTCCAGCTCCCCCGCCCTCGCCACCTTCCCTGCTTTCATCAAAGAGATGAAAGACTACTTCGAAGACCCCCTAGCCAAAGTGCGGGCGAAAAGCGCACTCCAAAGACTTAAACAGGGCACCCGCACGGTCCCTGACTACGCCCTGGAGTTCAAAGCCCTCGCGGGGAAGGTCAGCGACTGGTCCGAGACCACCCTGCTGGAAATCTTCAAAAGGGGGCTCAACCGCGACGTTCTCCAATGGGCCCTCTACCGCGACGACCCAGAAACGTTACACGGGTGGATCCACCTCGCGGGGAAAGCCGAACACGCGCACCGCACCTTCCTCATGACAACCACGGACGACACAAACGATGCCGGGAAAAAGGTACCCGCACCACACGGGGGGATGGCCGGCCCCATACACCCTAAAAAGAAGTTCAACCGGGAGCCCTGCGGGAGGTGTGGCAAATTAGGGCACAAGACGGCGGATTGCTTCGCCAACCGACCGCCGACCAGCGCGCCCAAGCCCACCCCGAAAATTAGCCCCAAACCACCCAACCCGGGGCCGCCGCCTCACCGCCGAATGACCGTGGCCGCAGCGACACCGAAAGAGAGCTGGGACGCTTACTGGGGGGAAGAGGACAATCCCGACCCCGACCAGCCGGCGGGAAATGCTCCCCGCCTGCTCTGAGACGCGTGGCGAGGCAGGCGGTGGGACAGCAACGCGGACCACCTCAACGAAACGACAAAAGCTCCGTAATATTGGCAGCAATTCAACTCTCCACCGGAAACGGAGCCACCACGGCCGCGGCACTAGTGGACTCGGGGTGCTCAAAAAACCTCATCCACCCCGACCTAGTCGCCAAACTCGACCTCCGCTGCTTCCCCCTCCCCACGCCGCTGGCATTCCACCAGCTGGACGGCTCTACAGCGGGAGGGAAACCAGCCACGCTACAAACCGAGCCGGTCACCCTGCAAATGGGCACTCACACTGAGTGCACATCGTTCGTAGTCACGCACATCGGACGGCCCATTGCAGTCCTGGGGATGCCATGGCTCGCGAAAAACAACCCGCGGATCAACTGGGCGACCCGTACCTTCACATTCGGCGACGGCGAGTATCGAGCACCAGTTCCAGCCGGCAAAAGCAACCCCACGGTAGGACGAGCGGAGGCGACCACACAAGACAACGCCGCTAACCCAGCAGACCTACCAGAACAATACGCCGACTTCTCCGAGGTCTTCGGAGAGGCAGAGGCTGACCAACTACCCCCCCACCGCAAGACGGATTGCCGGATCGACCTACTGCCCGACGTCCCCTTACCTCGACCAAAAATCTATTCGATGACCCCGAAGGAGATGGCAACCCTCCGGGAGTTCATCGATAAAAACCTAGACAGGGGATTCATAGAGCCAGCATGCTCACCGGTCGGAGCCCCCGTCTTATTCCGGGAGAAGAAAGACGGGACCCTACGGCTCTGTACCGACTACCGGGGCCTAAACGCGGCTTCCCTGTCCAACAAATATCCCTTACCCCTGGTGAAGGACATGCTCGCCCACCTGTCCACGGGCAAAGTCTTTTCCAAATTGGACCTTCGCGAGGCGTACTATCGCATCCGAATCAGGGAGGGGGACGAATGGAAGACGGCGTTTAACTGCCCCCTAGGCGCTTTCCAGTACAAGGTACTGCCCTTCGGACTCGCGGGGGCCCCTGGGGTGTTCATGCAGCTCATCAATGAGGTACTGCATGAACATCTGTTTAAAGGGGTCCTGGTCTACATCGACGACGTCCTCATTTACACAAAAACACACGAGGAACACGTAACCTTAGTCAGGCAAGTCCTCGACAAGCTCAGAAGGGCGCAGCTCTATGCAAAGCCTACAAAGTGCGAGTTTCACAAAGAGCGCCTAGACTATTTGGGGTATCGAATCTCCGGGGACGGCATCGAAATGGACCCCGCAAAAGTCGAAGCGGTGCTAAACTGGGAGCGGCCCCGCAACAGACGGCAACTACAGAGCTTCCTGGGATTCGCGAATTTCTACAGGTCATTCGCCCGGGGGTTCGCTGAGATAGCCCTCCCCTTAACGGACCTCCTCAAAACCAAAGGGGTGGGGGACACCCGACGCGCCAAGAACCCAGGCACAGTGCTGAATTGGACTCCCGCGTGCCAGACCGCATTCGACAAGCTGAAAGCGCTGTTCACGACGGAGCCAATCCTCGCGCACCCGGACCCAGAACGGCCGTTCGTGGTCCAAGCCGACGCCTCAGACTTCTCCCTGGGAGCCATCCTGCTACAAAAAGACTCCACGGGGCTCCTGAAACCATGCGCCTACCTGTCAAGGAAGTTCTCCGAGACAGAGAGGCGATGGCACGTCTGGGAGAAAGAAGCCTTCGCGGTGAAATCGGCACTAGAGACATGGCGACACCTACTCGAGGGAGCCACCCAACCATTCGAGGTCTGGACGGACCACCGGAACCTCGAGGCCCTACGAACGCCTAGACGCCTTAGCCCAAAACAGGTCCGATGGGCCCAATTCTTCAGCCGCTTTGATTTCCAGCTGAAGTTCATGCCGGGCAAGAAGAACTTCCTGGCCGACGCCCTCTCCCGGCTGCCCCAGGACGAAGAGCCCGCCCCAGACACCATTGGGACGGTCCTATCCGCCTCGCAACTGGGGATGGCCGTGACCACCCGAAGCGGCGCACGGAGGCAGCTCGACGCTACGGCGCAGCCGACGGCGGGACAACCGGCGACGGAAAGAAGCCAACCGCAACTACCAGGGGGAATGCGCACGGACCTCGCCGCCGCCCTCAAAACCGACCCCTGGTTCCTGGCAAACCCCGACAAGGTAACGATGGCGCAAGACCTGGCATGGGGGGAAGGCAGAATCTACGTCCCGGACTCGCAACGCCAGGCGATCTTGCATAGGTCACACGACGCCAAGCAAGTGGGACACTTTGGGTTCCTCAAGACCCTACACCTAACACGGCGCCAATTCTGGTGGCCCGCGCTCAGGCGAGACGTAAAAACCTACGTGGCGTCCTGCCCAACGTGCGCTAGGGCCAAACGGGCACCAGGCAAACCCGCGGGGCTATTGCAACGGGTGGCAGAACCCTCCCGCCCATGGGAGGAAATCTCTATGGATTTTATAGTGGACCTCCCACCCAGCCAGAAGAAAACGGCCATTTGGGTGGTGAAGGACTACTTCTCAAAGCAGGCCCACTTCATCCCCTGCACGTCGGTCCCATCCTCACAACAACTAGCCAAACTCTTCCTCATCCACGTGTACAGGCTACACGGATGTCCCGCACGTGTGGTGACCGACAGGGGCACACAGTTCACCTCCAAATTCTGGCGGGCCTTCCTGAAGCTGACGGGGACCCAACAGGCCCTATCTACGGCTTGGCATCCGCAGACGGACGGAGCCACTGAGGTTCTTAATGCCACCTTAGAGCAATTTATACGATCATATACGAACTACCACCAAGACGACTGGGCCGAACTGCTCCCGTTCGCCGAAGTCGCATACAACAACGCCGTCCACACGAGCACGGGGAAAACCCCGTTCGAAGTAGTCTCGGGGCGCGACTTCGTCCCCATACCGGAGCTACCTCAACCCCCGGAACCCCAGGTGGACGCCAGCGACTGGGGACGGAAGATCGCGGAAGCATGGCCAGTAATCACGGCGGCGCTGAAGGAGGCACAGGCTGCTTACAAAGAGCAGGCCGACAAGCACCGGCGCCAACAACCGACGTTCCAGGCGGGGGATATGGCCTACCTCTCCACCAAGTTCCTAAAGTCAACCCAACCCTCGAAAAAACTGGGGCCTAAGTACATCGGGCCGTTCCGAGTCACGCAAATAGTGAACCCGGTAGCAATACGCCTGGACCTGCCACACAACCTCCGGAGGCTCCACCCGGTGTTCCACACCAGCCTCCTAAAACCGGCAACCACCTCCCGATGGCACCCAAGCACGCCACAGCCCGCACCACTTATGATCGACGGGCAACACCACTTCGAGATAAGGGACATCCTCGACTCCCGCAAGCAACGAGGAACTCTACACTATCTGGTCAGGTGGAAACACTTCCCCCACCCGGAATGGGTGGCGGAGCACAACGTTAACGCGCCTGACCTGACCAGAGCATTTCACCGGGCATACCCCGACAAACCGCAACCAAGGTCAGCAAAACCAAACCCCCCCCCGCAGGCCTCCCCCCGCCTCCCGTGCCCCAAGGGAAAGGGCCCCCCCCAAGCCCGCGACTTGGGTGGACCTTCCCCCCCCCGGGACTCACTCCCCCCGCCCCGGGCCCACGGGGTGGTGACAAACGATCGCCAGCACCCTCCCCCCGCCCCCCGGCCGCGGGGGAGTGGCAAGCAAGTCAACAGGGCAACCTGGGGGCAACGCCCAGGAGACACAACAAAGGCGACGCACTCTAAAAAAAGAAAAGAAGGGCCCTACCTGGAGCTGAGAAGCACCCGACCAGCCACGCCTCTCGCCTCGCCGAACTGAGCCAAACAAACAGGGTGTGGTTGGAGCATGCGCACGCCAGGTCAGAACCCGAGCATGCGCACCATGGACACACCCTGGGAAGGCACGTGGTAGAGGGAGGAGCAAAGGGAGGGGCGACAACTACTCCGGCGGGAACTTTGAAAAAAAAAAAAAAAAATGTGGCGTTTTGACAGCTCCACGGGGAAAACCCAGAAACCCGAGGGAGAACACTATTCGGAAAGGGGGCAGTATGTCATGAGTGCCGTTGAGCTAAAGTCATCAGCGCAATGGCACTCATGACAATGACAAGGAAATAGGTGAAGGGGTACAAGTTAAGTGGCCATCAACCTACAACGACTAACGGCCAACAAACAATAGCCAAATGAATCACGGAGCCACCCAAACCATCAGCGGCAATACAACGGGGATCGCCCAGCTGAAAGCAATCAGCAGAAGAATGGAAACCTGAGGATGGGCGATCCTGGAAACCCTCAACCAATGGCAGGGCAACGCATGGGACTAAGGGGGGTGACGTGACCGTGAGCGAGGGGGCGCTGACCGGTGCGGGGTATTTAAACCCCGCACCGGCGCGCTCCTGTCACTCTCAGCTTTTTTCTACCGACGTTGTACCTACCCTGAAATAAACCAGAACCTGACTTGCAAACCAGTGTCTGAACGTTATTCAGAGATAGGCAGCGCATGACAGGCACACATGACAATAACGAGGAAACAGGGGAAGGGGCTCAAGATAAGCAGCCATCAACTCACAAAGACGAAAGAAGACGATACAATGGCTAAGCGGATCGCGAGGCACACCCAAGCTATTAGCGCTAACGCAACGGAAATCGCCCAGCTGACAGCAATCACCGGATGAATAGGGAAACCGATGATGGGCGATCCCGGAGCGCCAGCGGGGCCTCGCAACCCCTCACCTACCGGCAAGACAGCATGTTGGACAAAGGGGGGGTGACGTAACCTCGAGTGAGGGGGCGCTGACCGGCGCGGGGTATTTAAACCCCGCACCGGCGCGCTCCTGTCACTCTCAGCTTTTTTCTACAACTGTAACTACGCTATGAATAAACCAGAGCCTGCTTCATCTGAACCAGTGTCTGTGTGTTACTCGGCGGTAGGCAGTGCATGACATGGCCCCACTCTCCCAGTATATGGAAAATAAGTAAAACTCCATCTCTTCCACCAAACTTTTAACTGTTAACTGAATGGATTGTAATTATCTTGATTTTATCTCTACAACCACATGATCAAAGCCCTGCACCTTTTAGCTGCATTGCTACAGAGTACATCAGCAACTTTCTATCTTAGACATCTCATCCAAACAATTAAAGCAAAAAGTCTTATTAACAGAAACCAGCAGGGGTGTCACAGGGTGTAGTCAAAACAGTCAAGATTATAGCCATCATGGTGCCCCTGAAGCTCAGCCTGTTTTTTGTGTGATATGTACCATCTTGACTTTTTTCACCATTCCCTGCAGATGCCCTGGGAATCAGTTTAAATGGCAATTAAAGAACACTCTTCAGCAGATGCTGAATGCAAAAAATAGCACATACATAGTGGGTAAGGGATGAAAGCAATAAATACACATGGCTCTTTTTTAACAAGAACCTTGGCATGTTTGCCATGAAATTCATCAATTGTTTAAAAATAGAAGATGGTTAAAGCTTTCCGTGAGGTACAGTGCATCTACTTGGCCAAATATGGTTCAAATCATGCCTTGTTTTTATAATTCTATACTATGAAGGAAACTGCATGTTAGTTTCCTGTATATTAATTTCTTTAATCCTGTTTTATCTTCTTACATTTGCCAAATCTACATGACAGGCAGTTTTTAATTAGGTTCGAAAGTACATTTTGATCTAGTCACATTTCATTTAATTACCAACTTATTGTATTGTCTGCAAATATTTGTCCTTGATATTATTTCTTTGGCAATCATATGCTCCATAGTTACTGTCATTTTAGCCAATATGATTTGAGTTCAATGGATGCCTCTTTAATTATGCACCTTAGTAAAGTTTTGGTAGTGGAATGTGGGGCTTAGAGGAGTTTTACATCACTTTGGATCTGCTACTCTAAGTGTCTCATGGTTCAGCCCTATGACAGGAGAGTTATCTTCCCTGCATAATCTCAGAATACGGTTTTTAAATTAAGTAAGTCATCCTGTCTTCCTTTATATGGGCAAAACGCAGAACATTTTTTCTCACTTGAAATATTTTTCCCAAATGTTCTGGCCAGGTTTAATTTATTGTGATACCCCAAACTCTAGGCTAGGAGCATGTCCAGAAAACTAGTTTGGGGTAAGCCAGGAGTGGCAAAGATTATTACTAGAAGAGCAGGTATGGGGCATCCCTTATGGATGTATATAGCCCCATCTTTGGATGTTAAATCTCCTCTGAGTCCAGTTCAGCTTCTGGTGACTAGATAGGTAAATAAAGTAATTTAAACCCCAGGCTTTATATTATTTCTTGCATTTTATATTAATTAGATTTATATAAAATTGCCTATATTTAGTACCCATTTATATATATATATATATATATATATATATATATATATATATATATATATATATATATATATATATATTTGTTTTTATATAGTCAGTGCCTGGGAAAAGTTATATCCCTGAAGGTGGCTGCTAAGAATTAGCCTTATATGTAGCATCTAATCAGATAGAAATGCTCTTCCATAAATGGAGTTTCTGAGAAGCTGCTGTTTTAAATAATGGGAAAAACCAGAGTTGACGGTGGAAGCCTTTCTTTATGATGTCTATTGCTTCTGCCCAAGCTCATTTTTAAGTCTCTATGGCCAGAACAGGTTGACTTTAAACTGCCTGTGGTCCATCTGTTCACATTTCATGAAGCATTTTATGCTTCTGTACAAAGCAAGAGAAGATAAAAATGTCTACTTGAAACTTAAATTTGTTTATGCTTAAGATTTGCAGCATTACCCAGTGTCAGGAAAAACTTGAGATTGCTACTTACAGCGGCTGCCAACGTTGCAAGGATCATAAACAAATCCAGCTTAAAGTGTTACTGTTTCAGTGTATCCATCAGTTCTCTTTCCATTTGGTCTGTCAGGAGCAGATACATTTTGTGGGGATGTTCACAGAAAACATAGAATTGATCAGTAACATTCATATTAAAAGCCAATGGCTATTTTGACACAATCTCAACAATGTTGATGTATCAGTCAGTGTAAACTCTTGTCCAGGGGTACTTTTAAATTAAAAGAGAGGAATCAAGGCAGGCAAAATAAAGTGTCATGAGTAAGGATGGCGAGCAGGGGGCTCCCATCCAGGCTGTTAAGCGCATGCGTAGCACTGAGGAATTAGGTAGCCATTCCAAGAGACACAGATCGGGACCGCCTTAACCTTTGAGGTTTATATGTCTGGGTTTTTCCCACGCTTCTTCAGTTTGTTAGGATTTCTGTTATGTAGCAGTAATAAAACACTAGAGACCTGTTCCTTGTCTCAGCGTGGTTCCTGGCTGTTAGGACATAAAGTTTTCTTCATACAATACAAAGTCAAACAATAGAATTTGCCCAAGCTGTATTGATGGCCACCATTTTGGATGATTTGAAAAGTCATGGAAGGCAACAAACTACTGATCTTGATAGCTATTACCTCAAATATGAGATGCAATGTGTCTCACAATCTGTGGAACAATAAGTGCATTCACATCCTGTTTTGACCTTAGGGTGGAAAAATGTTACAAGCTGCCATGATAAAATGCACAAAACGGCCACCATGATGAATGTAGATAGACACCGACACATTTCATAGAAAAGCAAATTGGTGAGGCAAACATACAAATTGCCTAAAATCAGAATATATTGCAAATGGATAGAAAAATCCTATCACATAAAAGCATTCCATTGCACTCAACTAAGATTTTTACCCTTAAATTTCCAGCAGAAATCACTCATTCTACATCCATTGCATGCAAGATTGGGTGTTGCAATTCCCAGTTTTGAAGATTACATGCACATGACACTCAGAGAAAAACTGTCAGGGCAGGCACGCTCTGAATAAGACACAGACTCACTTAGAAGGTCTAAGGATTTCTGGCTTTATTAGAACGGAGTGCGTGCAAAGAGAAAGACGGGAATCCTTATGTGTTGACAGGGTGCCCTGTTTATACTTTGCTGGCAGACGTTGTGCTTCTCTACCCTCGAGCCAGGACCGGATGGGTGCTTGGGACTGTGATGCGTCAGCTGATGGGCGATCCCAGCGATCTCCTTTGTCTCCCTGTCTTCGTCTGGACCGGTCACGTCCCCTGGGGAAATGGGAAGGTGTTTCCCCGATCTTTCGATAGTCGTTAAGTCCTGTCTGATGGGCGCTCCCATTATATTGGATATTCCTCTGTGGACATGCGTGCCTGAGGGAGGTGTGAATGCATCCCCTGGGGGAATGGGAAGGCGTTTCCCCTATCTTTTTATGGGTGCCAAGTCTGGTCACAATCTATTGTGTTGGGGATTCCCTTCTGGATATGGGTGCTTGGGGGATGTATGAGTGATTTAGGGATTATGCTTATCCCTTCCTCTTACCTAATGTGCATGTTCCCCGTTGTGATGCACATATGCCTTGCAACAGGGAACATGACAAAAACACACTATTCCCATGAGAAACAGACAGACCCCTTTCTGACTTTCTCTCCTGCTTGTTCTGTCACTCTCTAGCACTCATCATCCTAACTCCCAGCGTCTCTGCTCCCATGACTTTTGCAACAGTTTCTATCCCATTGTTCTCCATCTTACCACCCCCAGTTTTTCCACTTTCACCAATCACTCTGTGGTATCATGCTGCCCACTGTTAATCTCCATTTTATTGTTGTTGGGTGCACTATACATTTTTACAGTCTCCCTGCTTGTCATTACTTCCTGGACTGAAAAAGCTCCAGAGCAGGCGTTCCTTCATTACATCTTCCTTTGAGGTTTAATTGAAGTTTGGGAAGCCAGGAACGCTGCAGACCCTCAGAGAGATGATTGGACAGTACACATACATTCTCTGAGGGGGCCCATAAGAAGGTAGCCAATACCATTCAATCAAAGTCATGCCCCTTTAAAAAAAAAATGAGTGGGGCTTCAATCATATGATTGTTATTGCCATCTTCACTTTAAAAAAACAAAAACAAAAAACCCAGCCTCTCTGCATGCTCATATATGAAGTAAATGCAAGGCCCCCAGACCTTGCATTTAAAAGATAATTTCAGCAAAATTTTCTGTTTCTTTGAAAATACTTCATAGCAGTGTCCATAATTTCTTGACAAATTAAATGTTATTGGTTGAAGGGGGGAGATGAAAAAAAATTGGGCAGATGGTGAAATCTTAGCACTGACTTTCATTTTGAACTTGCAGCAGTTGTAGCTATAGGCCATCTAACCTACAGATATGAAATACAACTTACATTAGTTGCATGTGGGTTTTTCTCTTTGCAATGGGCATATATGCATTGTTGGGTAAAGGACAGGAAACAAACTTTGCCTGTCAAAATTCCCAAGTTCAATACCTGGCATTTTGATATTTAAAAAGCCCTGCAGTCTGTAACCCAAGAGATACCCTTTTAGTCAATACAGAGAATATTAAGTGAAGGGATAGATGGTCTGATGATATATAAATCAGCTTCTCCTCTTCTCATACCTATGCAGCAAATTTGCTCATAGAAATTGCTTATTTCCATCCACAGCTTTGAAATTATATGGTAGAAAGTAACTTATGAACAATGGTGACCATTTTAGTTAGTTAGTTTGTTTGTTCACCTCAACTGCACTCTCACCATATAGCACATTCTTCTTCTCTCCCTGAAGAGTTATCTTGTCCTATCAGGGCTCATAAAGTCCCATCGCAGAGGTTGCTTCATAAAGACTCTGGGAAGGGATGCCTTCTGCCAATTTTTATTTCTGAGTCCAAGGCCTCTGCTTCAGCTTTGCTCTCGGCAGTGCTCCACAGCTCCTTGCTCAGTTGCATGCATTCCCCTGCATTGTCTCCCACAGATGCATTCAGTCAAGCTAGGAATGGCTGGAATGTGAGCTCAGAAATCCCAATCTAAAGAAGGATCAACACATTCATGTACTGAGCCCTTACACAGACATTATTACTGCATGTTCCTTTGCTTCCATGTTCCTTAAGTACAAGTTCAGAATGTTTTGCATTAATTACAGATTAAATATGCTTTAGCAGAATACAGTAAATGCTCCTGGCTGCCTAATAAAGTCAACAGGGAAGCCATTTATAGAGTTCATTGCCTCTAGTGTAATGCCTTTCCAAAAAAGCTTTAATGCTCCACATTGACCACGGCGGCTTGCATAGAAAATAAACATTATGGAGGCTGTCGCCCAGTGTTCAGACACCTGAAAAGAAGGCAGAGGAAAGCTGAAGTAGTAAAGAACTTGTTGGGAGGCAAGAATGAGTAGGTGGGGAACAATCTCATAAGTCTGCTTATTGATAATAGCACCACAGCAGCCGATTTGCAATAGTGATCATAACTTGCTTTCAAAAGACCAAATATGCCTACCAGTCAAAAATATTGAGGAACCTCTTTTAGGCTGAGGGAGCCTACCATAATTCCTTTACTTATATCCAAAGAAAGAAATCCAGTAGATTCAGCTTCTTTAGTCTCTTCAAACATATCATCCTTTTCTAGTTTTTATGGCAACCCAGAGTGGCTCAATCTGATTGGGAACATTGTGCAAAGCCAGAGGAAAATTTAATTCTTCTCTGTGTAGAATACTAGAGGAGCCTGCAGATAGGGGTTGAGAGTGGGAGGCACAATGTTGTAGCAGTTGTCCTCCTTCCTCGGGGTCCAGTCCAGTCCAGTTGGTGTTGATATAGAAATTAAGCCCAAGGCCTTTACTTTATGGGGTGGTTCGGGCTCCATTTCTCTCCCTGCTTCTGTTTGAGACCATTGGGTGAGGTCATTCATTGACGTGGGTTTAGATATCATCAGTACCTCTCAACCATAGGCCTCCAAATGATGCCAACAAGATTCAGTCTCAGTGTCTAGAGGCTATAGGGGTCTGAATGGGGGAGAATAGGCTCAGACATAACCCTCACAGGACAAAGTGATGTGGATTGTATGATCTACTATCTTTGGATCTGGATGGGGTTGCACTGCACCAAACAGGCCTGGTGCACATTTTGGGATCCTTCAATACCAGTGGCTCCTGCTGGAAGAGCAGGTGGTAGTCATGGCTCAGAGAACCTTTGCACAACTCCATCTTGTGTGCCAACTGTACCCATTCCTGGGCTGGGAGTCCCAGATCACAGTTACTCACACCTTAGTCACCTTGTGATTACATTAGCACAATGTACCCTAGCTAGGGCTACCCTTAGTGACCACTCAGAAGAATCAGCTGGTCCAGAATGCAGCAGCATCGGTTGTTATGGATGTACCTATGTATGCCCATGCAACACCTCTATTTCATGAGCTGTACTGGTTACAGGGTACTTCTGAGTGCAGTTCAAGGACCCGGTTCTTATCTATTAAAGAGCCTCATGGTGCAGGACCAAGTTACTTGTGGGACCCTCTATCTCTGATTATTTCTGCCTGTCCAGTAAGAACTGGCAAGGTCAGCATGCTTCAAGTCCCATAACTTAGGTAACATCATCTAGCAGGAACCAGGAGAAGTGCCTTCTCTATTGCTTTGGAATAGCAATCCCTAATCCAATAAACCAAGAGCTTGCTGTTTCAGACCATCACCTACCAATTTATCTTATTGTGCGATTCTGGCTTTATTGTATGCAGGCAATGTAGTTATTATTTCTATTTTTCAGGTGGGAAAGAGAAAAGCACTTAGAGCACTAGCTTTATTCTGTACAGAACAAAAGATCAGAAAACCCAAGTTTCAGTTTTTGCCTGACATTGTCATAAAATTCATAAATGGGACTCAAATTGAGCAGGTGTGTACCTACAAATATATTGGTGTGCAGTTCTCTATCCTGCTCATTTTTTTCACCTGGAAGTGTCACACAGTGTACCTCTACAGCCATCATAAGATTTTGCCACTCAAAGGGAGCCCATTATATCCCTGCAGCTTGCAAAGTTTTCCAAGCTAAGGCAGTCCCTCAGCTTCTTTCTGGCTCCCAAATTTGCTCGTTTGCAAAGTTTAATATTCTTGAAACTATTCAAAATAAGTTTATTAGGCTATACTGATGGTTCCAAAAGTATCAAAAATGCTATCTTACGTGTAGAGACAGGTATAGTCTCATTGGATGCTACAGCATGTTTTTTTCTTATTACCTTTTGGCTAAAGTTAATCCTACTTCCTATAGGTTTGTCCTCATTAGTACTTAGAGATAATTTTAAATTTTTTAATTGTATGGCATCGCAGTTTGGTGTTCATGTGGCTTTTTTCTTGCTGGGAAATCCTTGTGAGGTCCAGCAGCCAGATGTGTAGACTATTTAGCCTTGACAAGTCACGTTGCCCAGGGTGCACCACGAGGTGGCTAGTCTACATTGCACCAAGTTGGGCTGAGAGAAAGTGACTAGCCCAAGGTCACCCAGCCGGCTTTTGTGCCTAAGGCAGGACTAGAACTCACAGACTCCTGGTTTCTAGCCCAGAACCTTAACCACTAGACCGAACTGGCTCTCTATCATTTTAAATCATCATGGTTTAAAAAAGCCCTAGATAAAATTCATTTACTGGGCTTCTCTATGGAAAGTCTGTGCTTATTAGGTTTTGACAATGCTAGAACTGCCCTCAAACAATGAATTTTGGGGTATAAATCTCCAAACAAATTTAAGCAAGGTGTCACACCCCATTATTTATCAGATTCTTCCTAAAGGGTTCGCTTCAGCCTCTTATTTATCATCCATCATGATTCTTAAATTTTGTAACACCTTCACTTTAGCCAGGCTTGATGCATTGCCCTCATCAGTCCTTTTTGGACATTTTAAGGGTCCTCCCATGTGTCTCTGGTTTTGTTCATGTAGTGATGGCTCAGTAGAAACTCTAAGCCATTGGCTACTATGCTGCTCCTTATATAAGGACATACCTTCATTTATCAAATCTTGAAGAAATTTCCAGACAAGGAGTGTGATTTCTACTTACTTTTATTTCTTTCAGACAAGAACTCAAAAATATCCTCTCAAGTTGCCCAGTTTTGTGCTACCATCTATACAATATGTTGCACCATCAGTTAAGTTTGGATACTCATTTATTCATCACTTTTTATAATACTATTTTTATTTTAATATATATGTTCTTATTTATTTTTAGATCCTATCACACTCATTGCTTTTCTGTTATATATATAGATGTATGTAACAGTTCAGCTATTAGATGTTTTACTATTTTATCTGGCCTTATGTCTGTAATAAACTGATTTGATTTGATATGAATAGCATTCCCCTGAGATTCGGTTGGTCCTGACTCTGCCAGCCTTCTGAAAGTCATTAAAGAGCTGTTTTTTGTTTCCTCAGGCATTTAGTCAGGGAGCAGTATGACCAGTTGGATGAGAGTGTTTTTTCCCGCAGCACTCTGCAGTATGTCTATTTTTATTCTGAATTATGTTTTAATGTTCTGTTTTATGATGTGGCTTTTTATTGACTTATTGCTGTTTATTAATGGGTATGACACCCTGAATCATGTGCTGAGTGAGCAACGATAGATATATCAATTAAATTTAAAAAAGCAATTTATGCAATCTCAAATTAGGGTGTGCCAATGTAATCAGAGAGATTATCTTTTCTCAGGAAAGAGAAGTAAATGATCTCATCTTATTTACTTCTTCTGTGACAAAGTAATTTAAAGATTCTAAAATGTTTGTTCAGGCCAGAAGGTTACCCACAAATAAATTTCAAAAACATTCCGTACAATTTCAAACCAGCAAACAACAGACAGGATATAGAAGTGGACTGTTTATTTTTCTTTTTAAGAAGAGGAAGTAGGCGGTCCAAGTAGGAATACCATAGTTCTCAACCTTTTCTTTCCCTTCAAGTACAGTATGATCCCCAGCAAATTAGGCGGAGAAGACCTGGATTCTGCAGATGCTTTTTTGCATACTCCAGAAGTAGATTTGTCCTAAGGCCCTCTTTCAAGTTACAAACTGCCACACCCAGACTGGGAATTTCCTCCCTGCCCAAACAGACAGGTACTGCACAGATCATGATTAATCATACTTCCTTCCCATTCATTCCACATCTTTCATTCTCTTCCCCACCCCACCCCCACTTCTGTTTTGAACAAGATTGCCCTTGAGGAAAGCGTCTGCCTGTCATTGACCCATCTTTCCAAATACCCCAAACAGAAAGGCTCTCTCTAGCTCAGAGCAGCCATAAATGGTCTAAAAAATAGTTGCAGAGTAAGCCCTGAATTCAGTTCAAAAGCTCTGGCAATTCTAAAGTTCTTGCCTGCCAACTCTATTATTAGGGAAATCCCGAGCCATTATTGAATTCTCTCCCCTGGCTGCTACTCTGTGATCACCAGCACTGAGGCAAGTCAATGTCCATCAGCAGATCTCCCCTACACTTTGTTTCTTCGGTCATCAGCTGCAAAAATGAAGGGGCAGAGTAGTAACATTCATTGTAAAACCATCTAGTTTCTTTACTTAATACTCTTGTTCCACATTTGTTTTACACAGAATGAAACAGACAACAGTGGTGGTATATTCTCAGAGAGGACTACTTGACAGTGTGGATTTCACACTGAAGATAATGATCAAGGCATATGTAAAAAGTGAACACAACCCTTTGCATATTTATTCAAAAGTAAATCCTACTGAGCAATGGAATTTAATTTCCTGTAATCACTCACAGCATAGCAGCCACAAAGAAATGACCCCTGGCAGACTTGATAGGCAGATATTGCATTTAATTCAAATAATTAAAATATGTCTCACTATTCAGGAAGAAAAAATCAAAGTTCCAAAGGTCACTCTGGAATGTTTGGCATTTAAACACAGGAGTGTGCAAGCTGTTTGGTGTTTTGTTTAGTTTTTTTTTAAGTCAAAAAAGTTAAGAAATTGAAATACTTGCAGTAAACATAATATTTTAAAAGGTTTTTTTAAAGTATTCCTTATGTTTTCAGACTACTTCCATAACTTTGTCATGAAAACTCTAAAACCATAAAAGAAAAAAAAAGTTCATTAGGAATGTAATCTTATTCATATTTACTCAGAAGTAAGGGTCATAACTTGTAGGAGGTTTATTTTCAAATAAATGGGTATAGATTTACAGTCCATCACATCTACTCAGATGTAAATCCTTTTTGAAATGGAATTTATTTCCATGTAATAGTTCTGTGGCCTAAGAAAACAATCCTGTGTTCATACATAAACTTTCAGAGACTTACCATGCAGTTCATCATCATGATACTATAATAAATTAAAGTACAATGATCAATTAAGGTATGACAGCATCACGTGCAGAGTATCAGTATGCATTTAATCTGGATTACTGCTGCAATGTAGAGGGCTATCCTTAAAAGCATCTGGAACCTCATTCATGCAGGATGCTGCAGTTACACTGGTAAACAGAGCACAGAATCAGAAGTATCAGACAAATATCATTGTCATTCATTAGAATCCTGACTGTTACACAGGACAGGACTTTCTCCTCTCTTGTCAAATTATGAAATGTACTCCTCGTTATTTATTTTTAGTGTATTATTGTTAAGCCAATGCTAACAGTTATTCCATAGTTTTCTTGTATTTCCTGCCCAAAATGGCACACCACCAATTTTCAGCAATTATGGTCAGATGGAAATTTGGAGGACCAGAAAAAAGGGACCTGGTGGGTGCAGGTTGCCTAAAACAGCCATAAATAAAAGCCTTGCTACCACTTTAAATAAGTTTCTACCGCCTGGGTTCCAAAATCTTCATTTTATCTGGGAAAGCGTACTAAAGAGAAATATATTCATATAAGCCCTTCTCTCCGTGATAGACTTGGGCTTTCTGAAGTGTGCAAATGTCTCATTCTTTCTCTCTCTCTCAATCTTTCTCGGTTCTCATGCATTCAAGATATGCAGACACACCCCTTGAGCTGGCATATTTAGAGAATTGCCATGATTCAACAGAAAAATGGGATTTAAACAAAATAGTCTTGTTTTTTTAGGAAACAATTTGAAACAATGGTATGACCACGGTAAACATAATAAGTACTAGGCCATCTATTCACATCTGTTAAGATTGGACTAAAAAATCTACCTCAAGCTGAGTCCAACTGGTAACTGCATGGACCTGTTCACTGCAGTTTTCTTGGTAGCAATATAAAAATGGTTTGCCAGTACCTCCTTCCAGGATATTTTTTTGAATTGTCCAGTCTAGCCCTGAGGTTTCATGACAGTCTCCCATCCAAGTACTATCCAGGACCAATCCTGCTTCCAAACCCAGATGGTGTTAATAATTGAGAGACACAAAAGAGTCCTTCTGTCAGATCCCCTGATCAAAGGTTTCACAGAAACCCTTATCAGGGCATGTCCCATCATTTCATTCTCTCATGTTGCCAGATGGGAGGGGTGTGTGAAGTTGGAGTGTAAAGTGGTTTATTATGGCTATGGAGCACATCAAGGATGCGGAGTTGAGATACACCAGGAATACCATCTGGATGGGAGGGGGAGTGATATGCTTCATGGGAAAGGGGACTAACTAAGGGGATGTAGTTTTAAATTAGGTTTGAGCGGGAAATCTTTATTCGCAGCTTGCCTTCTGTACGGTTCATTACACTTCATTAAAACAGTTAAAGGAAACCCAGCCTCTTGACTGTGTATGTGTGAATGCTCGAATGATCAGGTGCTGACACCTTCTTTCACTCTGTTCCAGCTTAACCTGGATGGCAAACCAAACTGAATGGTTTTTTCCTTTATTTTTCTTCATATTCTGTTGGGCAGGGAACCTCTTTCCCAAACTAAGGCTTGAGGAAGGAATCTTGAGTTTTGTGATAGTCAGTTTGTTCATGCCTTGCTAATATCTGTCATATACTTTGTGTTTGTACCATTTTGAAGAATTCAAGGGAGCCAACTTTTTTTAAAGTCTAATGCTATAAGGAGCTCAGAGAGAGTGCTACACCACAACCTTTTCTCTTCAAGGTTAATTGGTTATTAGGACTGGGTTCAGATATCACAAACCACAATGTGGTTTGTTACTTTTATCTAGCATGTTATATGGATCCAAATATATTTTGTAAATCATGGTCTGCAAACATTGGCTTAGTGTACTGTATGAACCCAATAAATTGGGATGTATTCAATAAACTATTATTAAGCAAACTATGGCTTAGCATAAAACTCAGTTTAAGAATTTGGATGTTTTGGTTTTATATAACTTGAAAGAAATGTGTATAGTCCTGGATTCAAGTCCCAAAGAAGAATTACCAAATTATACGACTCCCCTGGTATTCTCTTCACTTTGGAATATAAAAATATAGCTGCATCTATTGTCAGCTTCTGTTGGTTGTAACCTTGTATATCTAAATACCAAGGTTTGTATTCCTGTTGCTATTTTAACCTAGTCAGGAACCTGATATATCTAACTTTGTTTTCCCTCCTATATCCTTGTTGGTTATTAAGCTTTCTCACTCTAAACTGTATTGGCCACTCTCTTGCTTGTGATATCCTGCATCTTCCTTAGGCAAACAGTTGACCGTTTCATCTTGATGGTTTTTGTGGAATTCTTTTTATTTTTATAATAAAGATTACTTACTTACTTACTTACTTACTTACTTACTTACTT
The DNA here is from genome assembly GCF_035149785.1 of Candoia aspera. Taxonomy (NCBI): domain Eukaryota; kingdom Metazoa; phylum Chordata; class Lepidosauria; order Squamata; family Candoiidae; genus Candoia; species Candoia aspera. Next base: position 42,256,192 of record NC_086159.1, on the reverse strand, counting down.
ACTTGAAAAGCAACACCAGGGACTTTAAAGTATGTCACAGGTGCCTCTGCATCTTTTCTCACCATTCTTGCTCAGTCAGTTCTTTGAATTACATGCAATAAATCATAAAACCCTTTTTAAAAATAGTGTCTCAAGCATTATAAACTAATTCTTGTATGTATTGCTGATACATGTGTCTGCGTATTCATGCTGAGTGCAAAATATGTCTTAATTTCTATCTTGGAAAGTTTATTATTCTAGAACAAAACCAAATTATGGTTTAGTTTTATTATGGTTTTATGTAAATAGAGACAAACTAGGATGATTTAGGAGCAGATTTATGCCTACGAATAGGTAAACAGACAGCCATGTTTTTCTTTCTTGCTCCCCCAAACAATCTTATTTTCCTTCCAGATTAGTCATACGTAATGTTCCAGTTTATTATCAAACAAAATGTGGCTTTGAACCACTTTGTGGACAGGGGAAAATAAACATTTTCTATGCCAGTTTTTAAGGAAACATATCCCATCTTCCAACTTCACAGGACACAGAAAAACTGACCAGACAAAATCTTTGAAGCTTTGTATTCTTTAGTTTGGCCACTATATCAACTGTTGGAAAGGAATTAAAATAAAAACAAAATGATAAAGCAAGAAATCAGCTCTGTTCCCACTCTAAAATGTTTGCTTCATTTGCCTTCTTTTCCTTTATCAAGAATGGGGCTCCTGTTACTGGACTGGTTTAAAGTCTGGTCACAGACTCAATAAAGTGACTGCCTAGCCTACTCTGGGAAGAAAATCTGAGAGTCAGACTTTGGCTTAGTTAGAGTTTCCTGCCTTCGAGTGAACATAGGCATTCAAGAATGCCCATGAATAGCCAGATTCAATTACAGGAGTGTGGTATTACCAAGGTGAAAAGGTCCTGAACAAGAATCCCTTTAACTCCACACATGCATCCCAGTTATTTCTTTCTTCCAAAGGGGGAAAGCAACCAAACCAAAGAAATTTAGTACCATCTGCTTTAAAATTCGTATGTCCAGCTACCTGTCCTCCCCACTTTCCATTCTCTGAACCAGAGAATGGAAAGTGGAGAGGACAGGTAGGTGGACATATGGATTTCAAAACAGATGGTGCTAAATTTCTTCTCTCTACCACCACCTATGGAGAGCTCTTGTCCAGTTGCAGAGCCCCATCTACCATGCATGATCATACTTAACTGCACTGCAATCCTATCATGGAGGCTTCCAGAGTATGACTTCACCTCCATACTGCAATGTCATACATAGCTGTATCCATGGAAAGTACATCAGGGCACACCAGATAGTAACCTGTAAAGGCAAACCATCTACAAAATCAAGACGCATGGGATCAGACTATCCACTCCTTTAAATAGCAAATGTACTATGCTGGAACTATTCTTTCTTTGTGCTTATCTTACAAAAAATATTCTTATAAACTAGCTTAGGGTTTTTCATTGTTTTTCACTAACTACTTTATTATTCAATCTTTTAATTTTATTTCTTTTAATTTTATACATTGCGTCTAGCCCCAAGGATAATATGAATATCAAAACAACAAATTCATCAGTTTACACATTGCTGAAAGCCAAGCAAATCTATAGTTTTTATTTATTGTGCCTTTAAGACAGCCTTGACTCTTGGCAACTACATGGACAAGTCCATGCACTTTTCTTGGCAACATTTTCAGAAGTGGTTTGCCCTTGGCTTCTTCCTACGGCAGAGAGAGAGTGACTGTCATGCTCCCAGAACATCTGATTGGACTCACATGCATGAATGGAGTTAACACGTGTTGGGACTTGTGAGTTAGCAGAATTGGGAGGGGGAACATGCCAAGAGTGTGAAAGCATCTTGTTTGGGCTATCTCTGTTATCTAGGGTCAAGCTGCCAGGCTGCTGAAGACATCTGCATGGAGCTGAACTGACTGCCACAAAGAGGGGAGCTGCATGCCTGGGAAAAGGAGGGGATTTGAATTCATTGGGCTGTTTAACTTGGGGAAAATGCGGAAGTTTCATTCACAACTTTTTCACTGTTCTGTATGCTACGCTCCATTAAAGCAATTTCTACTATAATCACGTATGAATCAAAATTGATGGCAGTTTGAGTAATACAGTCATTACAGTGACTGGCCCAAAGTCACCCAGTTGGCTTCATGCCTAAAGCAGTACTAGAACTCACAGTCTTCCAGTTTCTAACCCAGCACCTTTAACCACTACTACAAACTGGCTCTCAATGGTTTTTATAATTATCCTAAAATTAAAAAGGATGTGCCACTCTAATACCATCAAAGAGGTTGTTTTAAATTTGAAGTGCTACTAAATAAAAGGTCCTTTCTTCAACCAACCTAGTGTTTCTTGATAGTGGAATTTAATTAAAATGAATATTTTAAAAATAATAAGCGTATAAAGGAGTTTATAGGTAAGATGAATTACAATCTAAAGAGGCTCAGAAGTTGCACTAACACTATGAATATCTTCACCTGTATTTCCATAGTTTCTTTTTCCTTCTCAGCTGTTATCTCCTGCTAATTAACTAAAGACCACTTTTTTATATGACCCCCCTATAGTTAAAGATGAGAATCACTTTTCTATTGGCCAGCTGGCTGGAGTTGACTGGAGTCATAGTCCCATACATCATGAGGGCACCATGGAAAGCTAGTATTATCAGACTTCACACCTAGTTTATCCGTAAATCTCAGCTGTCCAGACACTTAACAGTTCAGGCTGTAATAAGGCATTCCTCATCTATGATCTTAATTGTGTGGCGTTACTACAACTTGTGCATATTACCAAGACCTGGATAGAGATGGGCAGTTTCCCCTCTCAAAAATGTGGGAAACCTGAGTTTCAACTGTGGCATCACCCATGACCCCAGGGCAGGAGTGGCTATTGACATCCAGGAGACCCTTGTGGCTTTCCAAGGTGCTGCTCCTCAGATAACCTGATGTGAGATCCTGTTTATGAAGCTGGGCTCTATGGAACAGATGGGATTGCTGCTACTATACTAGCCTTCCTTCTGCATAGAAGCTTCTCTGGAAGGCTAGTATAGTAGAAGCTGCTTGACACTGTGCTGGATTGTCAGCAAAGCTTCCCAGATTTATGGTAGACTTCAACCTACCTGCCTTGAGCTTAGAGTCTAAAGCAGCTCAGAAGTTCATGGCTGTCATGGAAACCATGGACCCAATTCAAGTCATCAAAAACCCTTTGCATAGTGTCACATCTTGGATGTCATTTTTATCTCAGGGCAGTAGCAATATGATCTGGAGTTGGGGGATGTTAATATCCTTCTCTTGTCATGGACAGATCACTCTTTGATTGCTTTGGAGTTCTCCATATCAGCTTCCTGCCACAGGGAGATGTAACCCATTTGATTGGTCTGCCCCAAACATCTGATGAACCCCATTAGGTTTTAGAGGGTGCTTGGAGAAGTTCCTGAGGATTTGGTGCCCAGTTTGACTGAGGTTTTAGTAATGTCTTGGAATGGGAGGGTGGCGACCATTACCGACCCATTTCCAACCTTCACTTTCTGGGGAAGTTTGATGAGAAGGTGGTTGGGATGCAACTTCAGAAGGCCTGATGTGGGAATGGTGCATACATCCTGGTCTTTCTTGACCTCTTGGCAGCTTTCATGGTATCCTTCTCAATCACTGATGATACCTGGGTATACATCTTAGCCCTGGCAGCTGAGTGATGTTATTGAGGTTCTGCCTTAGTGTCTGGAAGTTGTGTTGGTTTGGAGAGGGAAGAACAGGCTCAGACTCAAACACAGCAAGAATGAGTGGTTATGGATTTGGCAGCTATCTAAATCCACAGATTTTCTATCCTTGGTTCTGGATGGGTCATATTATCCCAGAATACTCAATGCATAACTAGGGGGAGTCCTCCTTGACTCATGGCTTCTACCAGCTGTGGCTTGGAGGCCCTTTAAACAAATCCATCTTGTAAACCAGTTGTACCCATTCCTGGATCATGAAGCCTGTTCATGGTCATTTATGCCTTGGTCACCACTTACTTGGATTACTGCAACCGAGCTTCCCTTGAAGACCAGTAGGAAATTACAGCTGATCCAGAATGTAGCAATGAAGGCAGTTATGGGCACACATTGATGTGCTCATGTAACACCACTATTTTTCAACCTGCATTAATTGCCAATGAACTTCTGATTACAATTCAAGGTATTTAAGCCCTTCTATATGCCACAGGGCTTGGTTATTTGTGGACCCTCCTACCTCCTATTAACTCTGCATGTCCATAAACTTAAACAGTAGCATCTGATGGGACCCAGGAGACATATCTTTTCTGTCAATGTCATGTCTTCTGAAAAGCCAGGCATTGGGTCAGGAGATATTGTAGTTCTTCTTGATAGATTCTATGATTGTTTCATAGTCTGAGTTGCATCAAGGCAGAATGTTTTATTTGTATGTTATTCTTTTGCTGGGTGGCATTGTTGGTTTTAATGGGCAGATATATAAATTGGATTAAAAATAAATCTGCAATTTTTATTAAAAATAATTGTAATACTTCCACCCAATCATAGCATTTAGTGTATCCTGCACTAATAAGGAACATGATGAAAAATGGTGCTTCTAATGAAGTTCAATCTGAAAGTTTTAATGCTCCTAGTGTTATCTTTCAAGTAACCTGAAACTATGTTATTCTTCCACACAAATATTTTAAACATTCCTTTTGGAGAAAGAAAAAGAATTGTTATTTCCTTTAGCTAACAAAAATGACTGGAATCACTGTTCTTGCCACACAGCCATGTCATATAGGAAATAGGAACCAGGATTAGAAACCACGTGAGGCCAGCTAGTGTCATGACCTTAACATCTCTACATTCACATCAGGAATGACTCGTTGCCTTCTTCTCCCTTTCCATCTCTTTATTCCACTTATTTTATGAAATTTGCTGTTCAAAACAATATAAACATTCATGAAAAGAGTAAGAGAATATGCAGAGGGTGAAGAATGCTCCATACTTATCCCCAAGGGAGATAGTCTCAATTTCAGACCAGGTCAAATATCAGATAGAGGAAGGGACTTTTCTGGAGACAGAGGTCTCTTCCCTCCCCCACCCCCCATTGTTTCAAAATACGTACTTTTACTCCACCTCTGTGACTGTTCCCATAACAAAGTTAACAGGATTATCATTCATAATACTCCCACTTCATTTAAACCTTTTGAACTATAATTAGCAAATATTGTACACAGTAAATTGTACATATTTGTATATAACTTGATATTACCTGAGTACCACTCAAGAGCAGGTTATCTAAAAATGTCACTTGCTGTGGAACAGTCTTATCTAAGTGCAGAGTTGGGAAAGAAAGTGACTGAAGAGGCTAGTTGCCCTGGCCTGTTTAACTACTGCATACTAGCAATTCCTCCTCACATTTGAAGAGCATTTAAAATTAAGCTCCAGTACATTGCCTACACCCCACCTGCAAGGCTGCTGAATGTATCTAGTAGACCTGATAGACAGCTGCAAATGAATCTGAAAATGCATCATTGTTACTGAGAGCCTTCAGGCAAAGGGAGAGATTAACATTCTTCCTACAGACAAAAACTGTCATTGAACAGACTTTTGGTCTACAAAATCCATCCAAATTAAACATAATAATGGGCTATGTCAAATAGCCAATACATAACCAAAGTCTTTTGCAAATCCAGCCTTATGCAAGAGATGAAAATCCCCTTATTGTTAACAAAAGCATTTTGTTTAGTATAAACGTTCCAAAAATTCAAAGGAAGAATAAAGTCAGCATTGTCTTATTACACTGTGGCTAAATGATAGACCTTTTGCTCAGAGGATTAGCCTAGTGGCAAGTAATAATAATAATTTATTAAACTTGTATGCCTCTCGACTCTCAACGACCCTGGACAGCTCACAACAAAGAAATTACAGTAAAACATTAAAAATAAAGAAAAAAAAAGTAGGATCAAGAGCTATATAATTTTCAAGAGATTTGGAAATGGAACTTGGTTTTGAGTAACATCCCTAAGATTGTGCTTATTTGTAGGACATAAATTAAATGGGATATATAACAAAGCTCTCTAGAGCAGAGAGCAACACTCCTACATTTAAGGATATTGGAACCAAATATTCAAAGCCATATGCTAGTAAGCATGCAAAAATTAAATTTGCAATATTGTTCTTATTTTCACCTATTGCTTTCTGTGCAATTTACTATGCCTAACTATGGTCACTAAGACAATGTTATTTCAGGAGTCGTATTTTGTCAGCTGTAAAGGACTATACTGCTAGGGGTGAAAGCTCAATAATGTTCATAGAAGGATTCATTGCCTCATCATTTACTGATCACTGGCAATTGCAGGTCTAAGAAGCACAATCTCATTCAGATTAATAAAGAAAGCCCTGCAAAAACCAGTGTAATCTTGCATAAGATGGTGCTCATGGCTCTGAAAAACAAGTGGATATTTCATATTTTGGTGGATTTTCACTCTGGGTACCTTTAAATGAAATGCTTAATAAAAATGTTTCTGTATTTTAACTAAAGCAGGCATTGTTAAGTTCTTTGCATCTGACTGAACCGACATTTATAAGTGGCCTCTGTTCAAAGAAACTGGAAGAAAAATGTCAGTACATTGAAATAGAATTGTTAGGATGATTTTTAGCTCTATAAATATTTATGCACTTAGAAACTAACTGTTCTGTCTTGACAGTTGGTAATAGCTTAGTCATAGTAAATGGTTACATATAAAGTACAAGGTATTTAACTGATGAAATCTTGCCATAAAAATGAGATTCAGAATCTTTTTTTGTTTGTTTGACATAACTTCTTCTTTCACAATGTTGGGGGAGGAGCGGTCAATTTATTCATTGTATCCCATTGTATCTAGTCTTCAATATATTTTGCTATATGTAAGGATGGGTAAGCTGAAGCCTGCATTTTAAGGTGTGGTATCCATGTGGCCCATAAATCTCTTTGCACCTGTCAGACATCTTGTCCAACCTAATATTTTACATTACACAAAACATTTAAGAAAAATGGGAGGCTGACATGCTGCACAGCAAAATGGCAACCTGTAACATTTTCATTCCCATGAGTGTCTTGGGATTCAGAATGGGCCACTGTTTATATTGGAAGTAAAGGCACACCCTGCTCCCATCTCCTGATTTGGGATAGTGGCTTGGCAGTTCTGCTGCCACTACCTGCCTTCTGGAGGGCATCTCACCAGTTATTTTCCCCTACCTGGTGTGTGAGAATGATAGTGCTTTCATATTCCATGCTGCATTTTGGGGTGAATAAAAGGTAAAAATTAAGAGACAGGGAGAGGGAAATAATGTCTATAATGCAACCTCCTGGCCTTGTAGCTTGAAGACGTGGCCGTGTAGCTTGAATTTTATTCAATGGAATAAAATTCACAAGGGAAGAAGGAAACAACAACACACTACCATTCCTGGACATCCTCATCAGTAGAAGAAATGATGGTAAGTTAGAAAAGGAAAGCTACCCACACCAACCAAGTGCTCCATTACCAGAGTAACAATCCAACCTCCCACAAGAGGAGCTGTGTAAGAACATTATTCAGATGAGCACATACACACTGCAGCAACCCAGAACACCAGAAAAAAGAAAAAAACATCTGCACAGCATCTTCCAACAAAATGGATACCCGCTCAACTTTATCAAAAAGTGCCTCACCACCCAACCCACTACAACCCAACCAATAGAAGCTATGAAAAGGATAACACTGCCATACATCAGAAACATCTCAGAAACCACCAACAGACTGTTACAACCACATGGCATCGCCATAGCACATAAACCAACTAAAACTCTTCAAAACATCTTAAGTAACCCAAAAGACCCAGTAGCCCAAAAAGAAAAAAACAGGAGTTATTTACAACATACAGTGCAAGGACTCTAACAGCCACTATGTAGGAGAGACAGGCAGAAGACTAGCAGAGCGCATCCACGAACACCAACTGGCAGTCAGAAGACACGATGAAAACTCCTTAATCTCACAACACATGGACAGACTTAACCATCTTTCAACTGGAAAACTGTGAGCATCCTAAACCAAGCCAAATCCAAAAACGCTAGAGAATTCCTGGAAGCTTGGCACTCAGACAAAGCAGCCATCAACAGACACATAGAGGTAAAAATTTACATACCATTCAAAAGAGACAACAGAAAAACCAAAAGATCAGAACACCTCCTCGCCAGCAATCAACACCCACATATGCAAAGATTAACACTAGGATTAACATCAGGCGAACAATCAAACAGCACAATACACCCTAATCAAGGAACTATTAACTCAGTCAATCAACCAAGCAGCAAACAACATGCCAGTCAAGGAACTCTCAAGGAGAGAACAACACCTCCATTAACACAAGCTGGACAAACCATGATATATAAACAGAGAGCAAGTCCCACTCCCTCTTCGCACTGAAGATGTTGCCTAGTCTGGCAATGAAACATCTGGAAGAAAACAACAAGGCTCAGAGAGCACCAAAGACTCCACAGTTCAACCCTGAGCTACAAATACTCGCTTCGATTGGTACTAATGCTTGATCCAAGACTCACATAAAAACCAATTTTCTAACTTGTACAGGGAAATAAAATCATTTAAACTTTAGTCCATCACAGACCATACTTTAAGAATTTAGCAGATAGACATGGCTAAGTCCTTGTGCTAGGCATATTTATCAATTTCTATAGAAGTAGAGTCCTCTGAAAGCAAATATATTCTGCCTCATTTTACTTGTAGTTGTCTTCCTGGAATTCTAAACATTAAAGTGAGGTGGTGAGATCTTCATTCTTTGTTTTTCCCACCCCTGCTTCATAGCTTCTGGAATTCTGACACTCATTTTAAAGGAACATTTTTTTTTATCTATCAGAGGGAATAATTGGGTCATCTTTGTTTGCATACCTGACAAAGAGCCATCTCTCTGCCATGAGAATGTGTCTTCTTTCTGAATCTATCGAACAATAGTGCCACCCGAAACAACTAGTAAATTGGATCAGAGATGCTCTGAAAGGCCTGAATAGAAAGAATTGATATTTCATTTCCCAATGAAACTTCTCCTGTGTAATTGTTTGTATACATTGGCATAATTTGTGAAAACAAGTCAAATATTTTATCATTTAACTGCAGAAATATTAAGAATGTGGATTGATCTGCTAGGTAACTTTCTGATTTGCTGGCTAGACCCATGACATTAAAGACAGAGCATTTTATTTGACTGGGCAAAGCAACAGGAAGTCTCCCTAAAGAAGCTAGCTTTCAGTTATCCTCAACGTTCTAAAAAACATTACATAGTTGAGGAGGAGGAGGAGAAGCAACAGCAGTGAGGGCCTACCTAACATACAAGGAGGCAGCTCAGATGACTTCTCACCAATCCTCTTCTCTGCAATGAACTCTAAACCTATGCTGAAACTCATCATCTTATGCAAGCAGATAGTGCGAAACTACTTAGATGAGGCTGTCTGCATTGATTGGGTCTGGAATTCCACAAGTGTGTCTTTTTGGAGGGAAGGGGTTGGTTTCTTCCTAATTAAAGAGCTATCCCAATCACCCAGGGTAACTCCAAGGGATCTACTGATTTTACTGCCATCACCAAACATGGAGAAGGTATACAGCAGCACAGTCTAAACAAACCGCTTTTGAACAAAGTGTATCTATTTTTTAGCATGTAACAGTTGTAAACATATCCACTTAAGTTACAATATAAGTTCACTTCTTTAAAGTATTTTAGGAAAAAAAAGACTCCCTAGTATTTACATTTTGTGAGTCCCCATCAGTTAAGGGAGACTTTAGCTTTTTATGTCTTGCAGTATTGGCGGAATGCTGCTGATTAATTTCTTCTCATTTACAGTAGTGTATAGTCTGCAATTCCAAAAAAGAAAAAAGTTAATAGTATCTTTTTTGATGTCGCCCTTTTTCATTAAAAACAAAACATATCTTTTAAAATTACAGGGTTAAAAAGAATGAATCAGAAAAAGCAAGCAACAAAATTTTTAAAATTGTAATAAACTTCCATATTCAGTAGAATATCCAGGAGTTCTCTACAAATAAATTAGGAAAAGCAGTCTTAATATGTAACAAATGGCCAGATTGAACTATATTTATTGCTCATTGTAGGATTTATTGAAGCTTTTTGTTGAATTTGTAAATCAGAATAATACTTGCACATTTACATACCTTTTAGCTGATGAAATATTTTGAGTTTTCCAGTACTTTGCAGTAACAAACCTAACAGCAGCATCTGACTTTTATTTCTTATGCTGCAATAATTTAAATGCCTTTGGGGATATAGATGATAATCCACAGCAGGATACTTTGTGAAAGAGAATTGGTGATTTTTCCCAATTTCTTCAAAAACCTTTGTCCAAAAGGAGTAATTGGGCATTGACAACAAAGATATGTACTGATTTTTGTACAAACCTGCTAAGACAGTCTAGAAAGCTTCCAAATTATATATTGCCATTTTACTGGAGGGTAGTGTCACCTAGAGATTATCTTCATGGTAAATTCTTGATGAGTTGCTGAAATTAATTTAACTGGAATTCTATGGCACAAAGAGATGAAAGGTTCCTCTGATTTGAATCCCAAATAATCTTCCCAGAGTTTAAGGCCCTTAAAAGAATGTGTTATATTTAATATATACAACATTGATGAGTTTCTCTTCCTATTAAATTGAAGAACGTCTATTGCATTCTTCAAACATGAATCATCGTAACTGATGAAATCTACATAATTTAGGAAGGGATGATTGAACTCAGTTTAAACTAAGCTGGAAGCTATTTTAAGCAAGTTACAGGAACAATTTGAGTCTCCAACTCGGTTCTTTAACTATTTTATCATGAGTTGCTCATCCCAGAATGTCTAAAATAGAACTTTTCAGCTCAATATATTACTAGTTTTTCAGCTCAATATATTACTTTTTGCAGACTGTGGGGAAACTATTCAGACAATACTTACATTTATTTGAGGGATAAATATCCTTATAATCCTTTCTGCCAACATCCCAAAAATAATGTACTTAAAGACTTTTTACATTGGGATTTGAACTTATTTTGTCCTGTTCTCCTTTGTCTTATCAGTTATTTCCCTGGTGACATAGTATCTTAGTTTGGGCAGTTACTGTAGTGTTCTCTTTCCATTTACTCAAATTGGGCAAATTGTGTATGAACAATTAAAACTGTATTTAATAATAACTTCGTTAACTTCATTTAATCATCATAGTTTATGGAAGAAAAGACATATCTTAATGTGGCTGGAAAATCTGTACAATTGAGGTTTCTTTGTTGACTCTTGCTGGACTGATGTAATGTTTGAATATGTAATAGCAAACAATTCTAGTTTTCAGAAAGTGCTACTATTCTGGCTCTTGAATTTTTGAATGCCAACTACCAATTACATTACAAAAAGTACAACTTAATGTGCAATGACATATTATTGGAGACCCCAAAGTTTGTTGTCTTACGTGACTTCAATTTCCATGTCCTGGGAAGTGGGGAGAGAGAGAAGGGAATTTCAGAGTGGTTTGTTAGTTCATGGTCTCCATGATAGCCATGGGCTTAACCCAGGTAATTGTGGCCCTGATGTATGTAGGTGATCATATGCTTGATCTTGTCTATACTACAGAGCAGATAAAACATTATCTAGATATAGATTTGCCACACTACAGGTTGTGGATACCCTGGGCCTCTGCATGGGCCCACCCCAGGTGACTAATGGATCTGGATGATCTCCAGAGAGTGCTTAGGGTTTTTCCCAATCATTTGGTGGACAGTTCTAACTTGTACCTAGTCAACCTCTGGTATGTGGAAGCAGCCAGGGTGCTAGATGAGATTGCCCCTGTGTAGCCTCTTTCTGGTTGCTAATCCCAAGCAGCTGTGGGAGATGAAGCAGTTGAAAAGGCACATATGCAATGATGTAATTTTTTTAAAAAAAATGAATGTGACCAATCAGTCTGCAGTGTTTCTAAAGACCCAGCTGTTTCTGATTTGAAGTCAGCTGTACAGCCTTTAAAAATACTAAACAGATCGGGAAGGCAGGGTATGTTATGGGGTCCCACCCATTAAGAAGGTCCATCTAGTGGGACTGAGAAGGGCCTTCCCTGTGGTGGCTCCCTCCCTGTGGAACATCATTCCCGCAAAGGTAAGATTGGCCCCCACCTTAATGCTCTTCCGAAAGGCCCTGAAGACATGGTTTTGCTTTGTTCAGTAGAGATGGTCTTTGAAACATTAATATACTTTTGCTACATAAACATTGGTATTAGGGAGAGACTAAGGATGCCTAAGAATTCTAGTCCTACTTTTGAGGCCTGGTTGACTAAGTATTTTTCAAGGCTGTATAGTTACTTTTTTCATGCAAAGGGAAAGGTAGCTGTGTTAGTCAAAAGAAAAAAATCCAGAATCCATAGTAAGACTTCTGAAAAGTCAGAAAGAGGCTACTAATTTTTGAGTTTTTCAGAGCTCTATATCAGGGGAGATGGTCATTTTATCTGCTTTTCTTTTTCTGCTCTTTTTCTATTTCCCACTTGTCTGACAAAACACTGAGGACGTTTTGAGTCCTTAAATTTTATATTTAAATTACCCTACTAAAGTTATAGGGACGCAGTGGCACTGCAGGTTAAATTGCTGAGCTGCTGAGCTTGCCGATCAAAAGGTTGGTGGTTCGAATCCGCGTGACGGGGTGAGCTCCCGTTGCTAGTCCCAGCTCCTGCCAACCTAGCAGTTCGAAAACATGCAAATGTGAGTAGATTAATAGGTACCGCTTTGGCGGGCAGGTAACGGCGTTCCGTTTAGTCATGCCAGCCACATGACTACGGAAGTGTCTACGGACAAATGCCGGCTCTTCGGCTTTGAAACGGAGATGAGCACAGCCCCCTAGAGTCGGACACAACTGGACTTAATGTCAAGGGAAACCTTTACCTTTACCTTACTAAAAGTTATGTTCCAAAATGGAACTTTGAAGTTTTCTAACAACTTATACAGAATACACAGTTGCTACGAAACAGTGACACAGACAACTGACACTAGAGTACAACAGAACATGCAACATACTTTATTTTAACAAGCATTAGTGTTATTCTAGGTGTTCTCTATAATACTTTTAGAGGGGTGAACAATCATAACCTTCCTTTGTAAACTATATCAAATAAAACTTTTATCACAATTCAAAAACCATTATGAATCACATAAGCTCTTGGTAGATCAGTTTTATATAAATGCTCGCATTGTTGCAAACTGAACGCATCATACTTGAGTTATTTTGATGCTAAGCTGATGTATGTATCTTGAATGCAGGTCCATTCATATAGACATGGTTCAGATAAACAGTTTCAGTCCATACTCATTTGGCCAAGAACAAACACTATTATTTTCCCACCCCCCACCCCTAATGCAAAGATTATATGGTTTATGAAACCATTTCCCACTGTATCTAGTTCAGAAAACTGCAACTTATACATAAAACAAGAAAGACTCTCCTTATTCCAGAAACCATGACTGTAATGTTTGAAGTAGTTCACAGAATTTATAAATTGCAAAATATTGCACCCTCTGAATTCTTTTTCCTGTGGAAACATAAGCTCTGTGTGATAGTATGCAGCATAGGCATTTTTCTAAAAACTATTTATTAATCGTGATAATTATTGGTGATTTATTTATGATTTATAAAACATTTTTGTCAAACAGCATCTATACAGGAAAAATACTATCTATTACTGTCAGTATTTCAGATAAAGTATAAAATAAAATCACAACATACAAGATTTTTGCAGAGTAAGTAACCCTCTGTAAAATGTTTTATATTAGTAATGCACCTGCACTTTACAGCTGTTCAAACAAAGAACAAATATCTCCCAAAATACTTAACTTTAACCCTGTGTAAACAAATTTGATTCCTATTTCTTCTATTCACAGAGAGGGGAAAAGCCCCTCCCCTACAAGTAATCTCCATATAGACCAAATGTGAACTTGGACATCAGGATTTTTTTAAAAAGTGTAACTGGGTCATATACATAGAAAGACATACTGCATGTTAATGAGCATTATTTGAATCACTCTGGGAAATTCAAGGGAATGAGTTTAGAAGTAACAGCATTATGTAAAACATTCATCATTTCTCCCTGCCCCTTAATAATAAATATAAAGACAGCTGTTTTGACATATTGCCACAAAGGAAATATCCTAATCTTGACTCTTAAAAATTTGTATCAGTAGTTTTCATATTTCCTTCCTCACCGAGGCTTCCATCTTCTACTTTGGCAGCTTCTATCTTCTACTTTGTCAGCTGTCCAACAACTTTTAACAGTGTCTTATTTTCCTGCTTTAATTGCTCATTTTCATCTTCTATATCATCTAGATCCTTTGAGAGAGAACAAAGCAAGATACGTTACTATTAATTAATAAAGGTTATTTTTAAACATTTAGTTAATAATACATTCTACAATACAAGATATACATTGTATTCTATAAAAGCAAAAAATGGTCAACTACAGACTGAGGTGGCTAACAAATCTGGGGTGGGAATTACTTTGTAAATTTATCATTTACATTCTGTAACAAATATTTTACTCTGATATGAATGTTTTTTATATATCAACAATAATTTAAAATTTAGCAAACAAAAAGGCAAATAAATAAGCCCCCTTAACTGAGTGTTTGTCCTGCTGATTACATCCTCTACCTACCTATTTTCTAAGCTGCATCAATCTTCCAAGTGACCATAATAGCTCTCAAATGGTATGCCAATGTCTTCTTCTGAGATGCTATTTTGACCACCCTGTCTAGCTGAAAGTCCATGAAGTTCCATATGGCCTACCCATCTGAGAACTAATCAGGATCAAAACTGCTGCCAGGATTAGCAAAGGCCATGTACCTCCTGCCACCTTCTGCAGTTTAATTATCTAAAAGCAATTACCTAATATATTCAAGCCAGAAATACAATATACTGCCCCAGTCTCAGAGTTGGGGTCACAGTGAGATGGAAGAGAAATTACAGTAATCAATAAATGAATACATAACATACAGTGTGAAATTACATTAATAAATGAGTATGTACTATACATCACAAAATTCAACACATATCTAAACACAACCACAGTATCTCTCCATATATATGTTTATGTTGAAATATAGAAAATAATCCTAGTCATAAATTATACTGGGCCAAACAAATGTTTAAAAAATATTTCTTCTGACTGTAGTAATACATTACATAGCATGTGCCCATCTAAGTACCGAAGTAAAAAATAACTTCATGCATGAAAGAAAATACCTGTTATTTGCCATCAAGGATGAAAGCTTCTCACAGCACCAGTGGGGAAACTTTCTACTTGGAAGTACGTAATAAGAACAGGAAGGCTGATTTAGTTTAAAACTGCAATGTATAACAAAACCTTAAAGGTTTCAGATGCTGTTTTCAAAGAGAACTCTAGGGCTCATTCAACATAAGGAGCAGAATTTGAAAGAAGCAAACGTGCCATAATAAGAAAAATAGTTAAATCAGTAGCAATATTTGCAGGCAGCAGCAGTGTACACTCTCTTGAATGTATTTACATATTACCCAATAGGACATTAGTTGTGAATGATTTTGTATATATATACACACACACACACACACATACATATACATATATTACTATTATATTGTACTTCTCTGAGAAATATTTCTCTGAGCCACAACAGTTAGTTCTGTTTATTATTTTCTTGGATTCTATTTTTGATTTTATGCTATAAACTGCTTTGTACTTTTCAAAATATGTCTACC
Organism: Candoia aspera; assembly: GCF_035149785.1. Taxonomy (NCBI): domain Eukaryota; kingdom Metazoa; phylum Chordata; class Lepidosauria; order Squamata; family Candoiidae; genus Candoia; species Candoia aspera. The sequence goes on along the minus strand of NC_086159.1, from coordinate 42,240,445 downwards.
AAAGATCTTTTCATTTCTTTTCCTCCATCTGAGCCAGACAAATGATAAGTTAAAATACTTCTCAATCTGTTTTTCATTTTATTATAGAGTAAGTCCTGCATAAAAAATTATGAGCAAGCACATAAAGGATAGAAAAATAGAATATTACTATATAAGTCAGGAAGATAAGGGAACTCTTCAGGCACGGAAGATGAGATTAAAAGCCTGTACAATCGAAAAGCCTATGAAATGTCACATTCTTTACTCACAAGTAAAGTATTTATACAAGTATTTATGCCTAAGAATCGCTTGGCTCTGGCTGTACCCTCCATCTTGGTGCTCACAGCAATAGATGGCACCCACTCCATTTCAGCTACTAGCTTGGATGATGACAGTGACCTGTGTATATCCACTCTCAGTGGGCCAGAAGGTTTGGACACCTAGATATTGGATGGCAGCAGAAGTGGGAGCAGGTCAGTGGTGAGAGAACAGACCTGCAACCTGCAGCTGTCATGTGACTGGCCATGAGATACAGGGCTATTTTGGCCATCTTCTTTGCTCTTCGCTGTAGATATAGGACTTAGAGGGACTGGAGCTTGTGGCAACCTTGGTTCTAGTACACTGTTTCCTCCAAAGGATTGAGTGGCAAATGGGATTGGACTGGTGATCTTTGCTTTGGAATGTCTTGGAAGAGGGTGCTGGATTGGTTGGCTATTGTGAAGGAATGTGCTCTCTAGTATATGATGGAGCCTTTGACCTGGGGGAAGGAGGGCAAAGGCCAGGGGAAATCATGTGAAAGGGCAGGCAGTGACATCTCACTGGTGATAGGGCTGAGGAGACACAGCAGCAGAAGGGACAAGGTAGCTTTTGGGAAGGCAGCCTCGGTGCTTGATACGAATGTTGTGTTCCAGTCCCTGTGCCAAGGTCAGGTCTTCAGAGCTCTGATGGCCCCAGCCTCTATCTACTTAATGCAAGATTGGTTTGTAATAAGGTCTACATCATCCATTACGAGAGGACTGATCTGGTATACATTATTGAAACCTGGTTGGGTGTGGAGTGGGGGTTTTCATTTTGGAAATGTGCACACCTGTGTTTGGGGTATGGAATCAGCTGCTTCTCCATGGCAGGAGCAGGGATGTGGCTGTTGTCATCCAAGGAATTCTGATGGCTTCCAGGGATGCAGCTCTGGAGATAACCAGATGTAGGACTTGCAAATCAGATGGGATTGTTGCTAGTGTACCAACCTTCGTGCTGCACAACTGCTTTCCTACTTGTGCTGCTTGATGTTTTGGTTGAGTTACAGTTCTGCCTTCTCTCAGCCTGGAATTGGACGCAGCTCAGGAGATCTTGGCCATCATGGCAACTGTGGACCTGATCCAGGGTACAAATGGTCTGACCTACTGGGGGGTTACACACAAGATCTGCTTTTTTCTTTGAGGCAGTGGTTACATGAACTGAAGTTGAGGATGTTGTCATCAATCACTTGCACAGACTGATCATTCTGTGCTAGTCTTGACACCATGGGCCTTCTGGAAGGTCTTGAAGACCTAGCTTTTTCATCAGGCACTGGCACCAGGATGTTAGTGGATCCCAGAACATATGTTTTGTTCTGGGCTGCAAGACAGTTTTGTGGAGCCTTGATTATTTGCATCATTTTATGGCTTTATTGCATCATTTTATGGCTTTATTTTATGCATGTGTTTTGTTAGCAGCTGTTGGTTAAGATGGCAACTATTTAAATTCTTAATACATTGCCTCTTGAAGTTGTTATCCCTGGTATTTGCTTTTTGCAGCAGAAATTTTAGGCACCAGGACAAATTAAAAAATCTTGTCAAAACAGGGTGTGGGAACTCATCTGAGAAATACATGTTCAACAGCATTACTTTTTGTTGAGCAACATAGAACTTGTCAGCATAATATTGTTTTATTTAAGCAAAATGAACACTTCATATTTGAAAAACAAAGCAGCATTGTCAGGACACAATTTTGAAGTCCACCACTATTTCTATTTAATGTCGGGGAAAAAGTATGCACCATATCTAGGAATTTCACATATCAAATTAAATGAAAAATAACCAGCTACAATTCAATGTTACTTTTGTCTTCCAGGTGGGTCGCACAAATACAATTCAAAACTATTGTCTTAAAGCAGAGACAGAAACATTTAAAATTTACTCAAAAGATTTTATATAAACACATTTTGGAATGTTTATCTAGTATAAGTAACATTCCAAAATGACTAAAAGTATGAGTTATTTGGACTAGGTCCAACCACAACCCCTGCCTACAATTTAAATATTCAAACAAATCAAAAGGAAGCAAATCAGCTAATCATGTGTAGGATTTGTTTCCCACTGAATTGAAATTCCTTTCCTAAATCACAAGCTGCATTTAAGAAGCAATGCCATGTAGCATACAATAAAACTCAAATAAGAAAACACTGGGTACCTAGTGCAGCTACTCCATACTGATTAGGAGAACCCATCTGCATTTCTCAAGAATATTCGTCAGAATCCCACTCCAACTGGCTATTTTTATTTAATATTTCTAATATTAGAAATATGCCTAATAATAAACCAGTAATTGTTTATTAATTTATACACACACACCCCCCATAAAACTACTCCTCTTTGGCATAAGCAACCTTATGCAAAATGCAGAAATTAAGTAAGAAGTAGTAAGCAAAGGAAATTAAGACATTCAAAAAGGAACTGCATCTACATCTGTTTTACACCAAGAATACTTTCTCCATAACTTTATATTCTTGCAAACCATTAAGTAATCCACTCCCACTGAATTCAACTTAATGTTTTTCCTAATATATCCAACTCACAATTTCACATGACAAAATGGGCAGAAGCACGCTCTTTTATACAGCCGTGTTCACTTATTTCAACAAACATTCTTTACTCCCAACAGACCATTAAAACCCAACTACCTTTCTACCAGCATTTTCCTATCTTAGAATTTCTCTACCCATTTCCCCATCTTTGCTAAACATTTTACCAAAATACTTGCTCTAATTGTTCACTACTTACTGTAATTTGCAATTATTCACTCCGTTCTCTTGTCAAACAGAACTATCTTTGTCTTGATACATTATTTTTCAGAGCCATGCTCTTCCATTGCATTATACAAACTAATTTTTGGTGTAAATTATTCAGGTCCTAAGTCAACAACTCAATATCATCTGCATATAAAAGTATATACACTCTCATATCCCCTTGCAACCATCTCTAATATCACCAAAATAATTACTTATACATATAAACCAAGTAGACAACACATACTTTTACCTTACTCCCTCAATGTTGAAAGAGAGCCAGCATGGTACAGTAGTGAAGGAGCTGGACTAGGAGCAGATTCTAGTCTTCCCTTGGGCCTGTCACTGTCTCTCAGTCCTAATCATTGTTTGTGACCATTCAGCTGATAAACAAAATCCCTTGCTGAATCATGTATTGATAGCTTTGCTGTAAGAGCTAGGTGAACACAGTGCAAACACAAGTGGACCTTGTAATCATCAGGACAAATACTACAAAAAACTCCCTCAATGAATATTGAACCATTCATAATGCATTCTATTTATTCCATAAATGCTTTGCTTCCATCACATACCATTCTTACAGCTTTCAGAAACAACTTTAACTCTATATTCACACAAAAAAAATTACAGATGGTGAATAATTAACTACTCTCACCTGATCACTATTCACTCTTCTAGCTGCCCCACTGTTGCATGTGGCAGCTGCTACTCTGCCCATCTCTGATGAGCCTGCTGTACTTTTTCCATTATCATTCTGCACTGTTGCCGATCACCTCCTGTTATCCCTAATGCCTTTAACTACCACCTTCATATGCATTCCTACTTTCATATGCATCCACAAAAGTCTAGCTGACATACTTTCCAACATATATTTCAGGCCTTTCATTCATAATTAAACTTGCATTCCTTACATATATTCATCAACTCAACTCCACAGGATCTTCTGTCAGAACTATTACAGCCTTCCCCTTTCCTTACCTTCACACGTAAACAACATATATATTTTCCTTTCTTTCATTTTATTCATTAATTCATACTCTTTCACCATTTACACCCTTTACAATCCAAGTAGCAATCTTCCATGTGCAATGGTCAACTCCAGATGTGTCCATAAATATGGACATCTGCCACCCATCACGCCTTTAGTCAACTGAGGCTTTCCCATAATGCTTTTTAGAAAAATAGAGGAGTAGATTAGGGCACCAGTCTTAGTTGTATTTCTGCCACATGCAGGATTCCCAGCTAAGAACTGAACCAGGTATTTTTTTGGCATATTTTGACCAGTGTAGTACAAGCACAGCCAAAGCCCAGTTTTATTCCAAGCATGCTCATGTACTCTATTCAAGCTAGGTAAGATCTCACTACCTTGCAAGCCAACATTCTGTTGCCCAAATCTCTTCTCTTCTAAAGAGAAAAAATTACAAGGAAAGAAGAATGAATAAAATAGTGAACAAATAAATGAGCTTCAATGTGCTGGATTATCCACAAAAGTGAACAATGTGCTGGATTATCCACAATGTGCAACTTGTCCAGAAATCTTAGAAAACACAGGTGGATTGAAGAAGCACTTACCCTATTTAATAAATCAATTTCCTCCTTCAATTTCCCAATCAACTCTTCTTTGTCTTGGGCTATCCTCACAAGCCTCAGGTTTTCTTGTCGCTCCTTTGCTAGATCCTTCAAAAAACAAAATTTGAAATACTTCATTTAAAAACAATGAAAACAGTAAACATTGCAGCTTTCATATTTATTAAGTAATAATATTTACCTTCTCAAGATCTTCTATCTTCTTTTCCAAAGAAATAGTTGATACAAAGTTTCCAGAAGAATTTGCATCCCTGTTGTATCTGCTGTATCCTGTCCTGTCCGTACGTGAACATCGATTAGAAACTTCATCGTCTGGCATTGTGCTGCGTAAAAATACAACTTGTAATTTAACATATTTGATACATAATAGAATTATCAAAATTATTTCCATATTCCCTGTTTTAGTAGTGCCAGTATCTACACTAAATTATGCAAATAATTTACTTGCAGCAAGTGATTTGGAAAGACTGCCCATCTTTTTTATTGTAGCATGCCCATGAGGCAATTCCACATTAGATCTACTTTACAGATAAGCATTAATGACTCCAAACAGGCCATAAAATATTTCAGTCTTCCAAATACTCAACAATTTATGTAGAAAATTGCCTATGTCATTGTCAATTGCTACACTTAGGAAGGACATGCTACATTTGATACATAGCGTACACCTGATTCTTTTATTTTTGTTTGCATTAATTTAATTCAAGATACAGAGTACATGTAGACTGAGGAGCTACGGTCTGAATATGGACTTCAGGTTCAACACACAATCCATTGGAATATCCTGACTTAAAAAAAAACAAACTTATTTTTAGGGCCTTTATGATGTGGGAAAAGTGATTACTAACTCCTACAATCATTTTTTCTATTTCTTTCTCTCTTTTTCACACTAATTTTATAATTAAAACATGAGGGGAACAGAATGAATAACTACAGAAGAGGGAAAGAAAAAAGAAAAGTAATGGATAAAAGAATAAAATATCAGTAAATAATCATTTTTCTGAACGCAATAATCATTGTTTTCACATTCTGAAGCAGAGATAAAGCTTATATTAAGGTAAAGTCTCCTTGAGTTAAACTTGACTCCTCATGACTTCATAGATGCATCCAAGCAGTGCTCTTGGTAACATTATGGTTTGCCATTGATTTCCTGGAAATTTTTTCAAGTTCGCAGTCAGACAGACAGAAACTTTATTTCAGTCATTGACTAATAAAAATATATTCAGTAAAACAAAGAAAGCAAACTCCTAACATCAATTATTACTGGCAACCATTTGTGGGTGAAGCTTACACATACTGTAGCAGAATCTGCTGCTATCTACTTGGCCTTTGGATTTTTGCAGCCCAGATATAATAGCTCTAATTAGTACAAATGACAACACAAACTGGCTGCTGTACTCACCTGCAGCCTGCTTCTGATTGCCACATGGTGCTGTCCTCACCAATTGTGCCATTCTACAAGTATCATGGTTCCCCTTACTGTGCACTAGACTGAAGTCTATGAATTGCTAGGCTAAGGCCTACCTTCCACTAAACCATTTCTGCCTTTTCAAAGAAAGCCACAATGCTAGGGGAGAATGTATCTAGCAAACAAAAGTACAATCTTATTTGCAGTGTTTACAATAAGGCTATGTAAACTATGGAATGCATACTTTTATCTGCCATATTGTGTAAATTTGGGAGTTGGGGAAGAAGTTAATATGGTTTCGGAAGGGAAGGGAAGGGAAGGGAAGGGGAGTGCTACTGTATTTCCACTGTAGAGGTTTCTTAAGGCAGTCTTTTTCAAATGGGGTTCTGCAGAACCCTAAGGTTTCCATGAGAAGTCACTAGAGGTTCTATCAGAGATTGTGTGACCTGGGGGGGGGGAGGAATCATTTTTTTTTTAATTTTGTGTGCCACACTATGCTTGCACTAGCAGTGGGGCAATTTTTACACTATGACTCAGCTGCCAGCCTTACACCTGTCACTGAAGTACTGTAAAATGTAGATGGTTTTGGTTTCAAGTGAATTGTATTGTGATGTTTTCTTATTTTTTGCAATTTTTATGCAAGGATACCCAGATATCATTATGTCCAAGCTAAAAAGGTATTCCACGGAGTCTATTTTATAATGAAAAAAACCCTAAAGACAGTGTCTAAAATAATACAGTGAACTACTTTGTGGATGTAGCAAGCCATGAGTTGCAGGGTAAACAAGATTCTCTCAAAGCAGCCTTACTTGGAACTCGTTAAGATGGACTACAACATTTATCATCCTCAGCCAATATGACTATCTTGGCTAAAATAAAGGAAACTGAAGTCAATACATCTGTGAGGGTGAATGATTAGAGAAGGCTGTTTTGAAGCATGATGACAGAACTCTAAGGAATTCTGTAGCTTGATACTATTACCATATTTGGCACTCCTTGTTCTGGACTTAAAAAAATTATCTACAAACAGGATGTGTCTGTTGCAACACTAAACATAAAAGTTTGTAATTCAACTTTCTAAAGCTTGTTGAATTCATACTTTGTAAAAGGTCCATTCAGTTGTTTTATGCATTTTACATGACTGAAGTTTCCATATACAAAGCAAGTATCTTTTTGCAGTTCTCCCCATAAGTAATCATACTTTTGCTGCAGAGTAACATTCCTGAATCACTTCTATTGGCTTGTGTTTTGCATAAAACCTGGAAGAGGCAATAAGCACCTGAATTATCTAGCAAAACTAAATAAATGTTTTATAAGTGGGTTTTCAGTTTTTTAAAGACTGGATTCTTAAGTTTTATGTTGATTCATAATTAATAAATTGTAAGATCAACATCTGTTTGACTGTCCTTTTACATAAGTCCTTTATTTGGCCAGAAAAAAGGAAAGCATATTCAAAAACACAGAAGGAAATATAGACCTACCCATTTATAGGCAAAAAAAAAATCAAATATAAATAAGAAAAGTGCAATCCTTTGATGTTTTATATATTTTTTACAGGAAAATGCAAACCTATTTCATTTACCAGGCCAACTGCAAATTGTTCAGAGTATACTGCAAAATAAAAATCAAACACTGACTACAAACACAATAGTTTTGTATTTAAAAAACTTCCTTAACAAAAGTTTGATTTTCAAGATGTGTAATTTCCCTTTTCTAAAAAAAAAAAAAAAAAAGACACAGTTTGGTTTGCTACCTACAACCACACTCAGGACTCTGTATTTAAGAATATAGCAATTCAGCTGTATTTCCCATGGATCAGAGAACTAAAGTGCTTAATACATCAGGGGCATGCAATTTTGTCAGTATGTGCATGTGCATGTGTGTTGTGAATGTCATGCTACATGTCATATTCCAAAAAGTAGTGAAATGGAACACCATGGAAAAGTAAATTTCATTTCATTTTAATTAAAATTAGTTATATGATTATTTTTCAAACAAGTCTATAATAATTACTCCGTTCTGTCCCATTCAAAGTTACATCCTGGGAACAAGTTTTGGATTTTTACAGAGGCAGCACGAGAACCCTGAGATTTAATGTTTATATAACATTATGACACTTCTTTTTGAAATGGCTAGCATTATTAAGATAATTAGCATTCTTTGTATCTTCTGAATGTAATTGTACTGTGATATCATTATTTCTATTCTAACTATGCCATTCCAATCACAGCTGTAATGTAGTCTGTGACAAGTTGTACTCCATTCATTTCGCTTTAGTAGACTGTCATTTTTTTGGACTTTAAGGTGCTACCACAAGATTTTTGCTGCAAGAGGACCATGACTAATCCCCTGGAAAGTCATAGAAATAAGAGTATTTTTCCTGATGAAGGAACAGAAAACAACATTAAAATACGAATTTTGCTCTTGAATAATTAGGTTTATTATTACTGTTGATAAACAGTAAAATTGATCCTAACATTTAGAGTATAGTTAATTAACAGTTTGGAAATTGCTAACCAGTTTAAACTGTTAAGTTTGCCAAGGGAATAATTTTATTTTGTAAACTTAGCTATAAAATGGACATCTTTCACTCTGTACTGAAATTCCCAAGATAGTTTAAAAAGCTGCTTTTTGTACAATTTGTGAAATGATAAAATATATATTTCACATCATACAGAATTAATTTAGGAAATACACAGATAGATGATATGAGATTGTTACAGTCCTCTGAAGTCAGTGGTTTATCACTATTGGAAATGTCAGACAATGTGTGTTCTTTCTTACAATTATTATACTATTTTTAATCAATCAGGTAATTACATAAATATCTATAATACCAATTCCCCAAAATAAAAACACAACTAATCCCAAATTTACAGAAAGAACCCATAAAATAGCAAAATGCAGAAAGGAAATAAAAGGCATCAACTAAACATCCATGGTAAGAATAAAACTACTAAAACAATACAATAATAAAAACCATACAATATAAGGTACTGATCAGTAATAAGAGAGATGGCAGCAGTTACATCAGGGGAAAGCTCTCTGAAAGAGTTCGGTCTTCAAGAACTTCCAAAAGACCCAACAAAGAGGGAACCAGTCTGATCTCTTTGGGAACACTATTCCACAACTTCAGTGCTGCTACACAAAAGCAATAGCACCTTGCCTCAGCCCCCCCAAACCTCCCAAAAGTTCAGGATTTGCAGCAGTTTGTCACTGGTAAATCAAATTGGTAGGGCTGATACTGAGTGGAATAGGCAGTCTTGAAGGTATCCAGGTGCCAAACCATAAAGGTCTTTATGTGTCAACACCAGCACATTAAATTGGATCTAGAAACCAATCAGCAACCAATGCAGGATCCAAAAAAATGGTGTAATATGCTCCCAGTGCCAGGAGCCCAAAAGGATGCAGGCTGCTATATTTTGGACTAACTGTAGTTTCCAAATACTCTTTAAGAGCAGCTCCAAATAGAGTGCATTACAGTAGTCTGACCAGATGGTGAAAAGGACATGGGATGACTAAAGCCAGATCCTCCGTTACCAGATATGGCTGCAACTGATACACCAGCCAAACCTGGGCATAGGCCTCTCTTACTACAACTTCCACCTGCTGATCCAGTAGGATCTGAGTCCAGAAGCACTCATAAGTCATGAATCAGCTCCCTGATGGGTAGTACCTGTCCATCAAGGAGTAACATTGGTGGTGACAGAGGAACCCAAAATATCAACAGCAACTCTGACATATCATGATTCAACTTCAGTCTGCTCTCTCCCATCCAGGAACCAGGAACAGGTAGCAACAGCATCTTCTACATGGCAACAGGTACAGGTACAATTAGGTGTCATCAGCATTTTGATGATATTCCACTCTGAGCTGTCAGATAACCATTCCCAGCTGCTTTATATAGATGTTATAAAGCAGGAGAGACAGGACTGACCCCTGTGGATACCACAAATCAGGGGCACTGGGCTGATCTCTCCTGCCCCACCAAAACATATTGAAGCCACCCACTAGGATAGATATGGTACCATTGTAAAACAACATCTCTTTTCCCCAGTCCTCACAGGCAATCCAAAATGATACCATGGTCGGACTTCTGGGGAAGAAATGGCAGGCTGAAGACCAGCTCCTTGATAATTCCTCTCTGGACAAGGAAAGGACATGAGATCACCCACAAGTGCTCCAGGCAACAGCTGCTCCTCACAAGGAGACCACATCTCTGGTGGGTTTAGAGCTCTGGGAGACAAAGGAATAACCATCTTGCTCAAACTTCAGTCAGCGCCTCTGAAAGGACACTAAGGTCACATACTTCTTTTTCTAATCACTTTCAAAAATTGCTTGTTAACTGCTTTTCAACTGTTAGGAATCTTTGTACTGATAAATTTGACAGCACTGGGTTAGTTTCCCTTCAATCCTTAGTGAAAGTAAGTTTTAACTACAAGTCCAAGAACTTTTTTTTTTTAATAAACAGCAAAAGGGTGATTTAACTTTGACTTCAGAAAGTTACGAACAGACTAAGGGTCCAGATAAATTTAAAATAACATTTTGGAATTAATTATAAAGAATCCTTCCGATGGGAAAATGCTTTTGTTTTGAATTTAAAAAAATAAGGTGAGATTTTAAAAATTGGACACTAGAGGGAACTAGAGATTACAATTAAAGGAGAAGAACACTTAAACTCAATTTACAATTACAGAATGAAGCAAAATAGTCTAACATTGGACATACTAAAGGGCATTTTTGAATAATGGACCCAGAAGTTAATTTTAATAGTGTCTGCCTCTATAGATAGACTGTGTCTAAAAGATGTTATAGAAGAGAAAGAAGTTCTACCTAACAAGATGGAGACTGACATGGAAAAAGATGCTACACTGGACATACAAAAGAAACTAGCTGATATCTTAATAATTAAAAGGGATATACAAACAAGAAATCACGAGAGTGACCTGGATAATTTTCCTATATTGGATTTACAAAAGAGGCTTGTTAAAGTTTTGAAGAATTTTGTGAGAAGAGACCAAGAAAAAATGAAAAAAAATAAAGTTCTATGACATTATTTGAAGGGACTAAAGATTTGTTTATTAGAAGTAAAGGGAAGGAATATAAAGTTGATTTATTTGATCAGGGTTAAAATAGATATGTTATTTCTGGTGACCTTTAATGGACTGTTGATGACATCAGGACAAATGATGAGGCTTTATGGATTTGTTTATAGATAAGAGATGGGATATGGGAAGAAAAGTTCATTTATTGTATTTTAAGAGAAAGTGATAAGTTACTAAAATTGTTTATATTTGTGATGAAGGTGGCAAGTAACTTCTTTATATATTTTATTTACTATATTCTTTTTTCTTCTCTTTTCTATTTCTCTTTTCTTTTTTCCCCTTTTCTGCACCTTCTACTCTTTCTTTTTATTCTTTTATTTTTTCAGTTTGTATTAGTTTTTAATGTTGTAATTATAATCTTTAATAAAATTACTATTTAAAAAAAGGATATCACGGTTAATGGTATCAAAAGCCACTGAAAGATCTAGTAATACTGGAAGGCCACACTTCCCCCATCCAGGTCATGACACAGATCATCCAGGAGACTGACAAAGCCATCTGTCCCAAAATCAGACCTTAACCCTGACTGAATAGATAATCCACTTCCTTTAGAGTGCTGTGAAGTTGATCCAGTTCAAGTCTAAAACTGAGGTTCATTTTGATGGACAATGATATGATCTACTTCAGAGAATGGTACAAGATCTTCAACTTTCTAGAGCTAGAAAGGGAGAATGCAGGGTTTTCTGAGAATAAAGTGGAATGAAACAAGAGGAAGGCTCATCTTGCAAAAGACTTCTCTCATGGTTAATGTAATTAAACTATTTTTTTTAACATCTGCTGAATGTCACACTTCTTACAGATATTATAGGCTCAGCTTAGGAAGATAATACTGTTATTGTATAACGATGTACCTTTTCTTCTGCCTCATTCCCCAAAATCATCTGCTTAAGAAGGCTTATTTTCACTGTCATGGTTTCTTGGGCATTAAGTACCAAAAAATAGTAGAAGAGGAAGATAAGAGAAAGAGGTCAGGCCTCATTGCCATCACTTTCTCTTTACATTTGAAAAAGTAAAGCCTCACACTGTACTGTTACTTAATACATTTCTGTATTACTTCATGTGCCAGAGTATTTTGAATGACACCACTGTTACATCTGGCTGTCCCCCACCCCACCCCAGGTCTATTAACTCAATAAACTAATAACAGTAAACAAAAAGCTAATTATATTCAAGGCTGAGATGAGAAATCTGTCAAAGGATACAATTTCTGAAACTGTTCAAATAAGTGCACAGAGGAAACAAAAATGTTCAGGCTTGTAACTAGACATGGAATCCTATGTTCCACTAAATCTATTTTTGGGTCTTACCAGTGGTGTACATACAACTAGTTGAGAAACAGTATGTGAAGGCATCAGTCTTAACTTGCAATTCTAGGTTTTGTAAAGTTCAAATGACATGTACTACTAAACAAAGAATTTTAGTACCAAATTTGAGTGTTTGCTTTCTATAGAGATACAGCAAGTAGGGTTATATACTTCACTGATCAGTAATCTACTAAGCAATTCCTTACCTTTTGTATCTGTTTGCAATTGTCCTAGATGTGTCCTGTTGAAATATATTAAAAAAACACAATTATCCAATTTAATATTTACAATTGCTGGTTTGTAACTCAGAACAATTACAGATGTGTATCTGATATGTCTCAAAATCCCATTCTTCAGTCAATATAAAGATCTCTTTTTTTCAGCAAAGACCATTTACAGTGAGATGCTGTCTCACAATCATGAAGGTTTTTATGTTTGCCACTCTAAAGCTCCAGTACATTTTATTTGGATCATGGAGCCCAATGAAAACTCTGAGATACTTCAGAGAAGTGTATCTATGATTCTTTATCCATAGACAGAGGAGTTCACATGCTGGAAATATAGAGAGCAATGAGCATAAACCATTCTGAGGCTTAGCTCTAGAACAGCAGCTTCAAAATGGATGTTATTGAGAAATAATGTTTTATTAAGGCAGAAGGGAGAAAATGTAACTTCCTGTTGTTCATTTATATCCCCGTTTTGCCTTGCGCTGCGCTCAAAGCAGCTTATGAAAACACTCAAAAGTGGAGGACAAAGTTAAATAAAAGAAATTAAAAGAACAAGAGATATGGCACTTAAATATATCATGTAGCATTGCTCATAGGCAACCTTCCAAATATGTTTAATTTCAACTCCAATCATCATTCCACTGCCAGCATGGCCAGAGGCACAGCTTCAAGGACTAGAGGAGATAACTAGAGGAGATCACTATACTGCCTGCTACAAATAATTACAGACCGGTTTTAGATAGTATGTCACCACCTCACAACTGGTAACCTCTCTTCCTGGAAATGAAAAATGGAACACCCCTGCCATATCCTAATTTTGATTTTGCTATACTGCACAGCATTAAGATATAATTAAGTACAAGCATTATGAAATCTGAAATTAAACCCACATATAATTCACACTATCAGTGTTGTTCTAATACTCTTCACTCTTCAGCAACTCTTCCTTTGACTCCTTGTAATAACAGAACAAAACAGAAGTAGAGAAAAAAGCAAGGAATAGATTTTCCTCCCTGGCATTTTATTAAGCAGAATCCTGTACAACAAAGGTTTTGGGAAACAAATGTCAGACAGGCTTTCAGTTCTGCCTACTGATGGGAACTCATCAAGTATCTCAGCATTCCCACACAATTAAATAGTCACTTGAGATTTTCACCCTGGCTTTTACATTGCTGGTACAATATTTTTATTGAACGTTTTATTATTAGCAACATGTAATGGCTTCTGAGTATACACAGACACACACACGCTATTATATGAAATATGATACATAATGAGCCATGTTTTGTTTTGTCTTTACAGTTTAACAATATTTTGATGTAAGATAAATGTGGAGTAATTAAAATTAAACTGATAGTTCAGTGGTAGGAACTGAATTCTGGAAACCAGAAAAATGCAGCAAAATTTGGAATTTTATTATTATTGAAATAAAAACCCCATGAAATATTTTAGCTCTTGCAATGAGTAAAATGACCAAGACAAGGGTTTTTTTTTTCTTAGAACAACCATTCCTGTTTGAATTGTAAAACTCCAGTTTTCAATGTGAAACATTCATCGAAGATCTAGTTCTTGATATTAAGAAAGTAGCAGATTGCATTTACATGGAACTAAGTCCCTTGAACCCAATGGCTTATTTCTGAAGGTACAGGAAATACGTTCTAAACAAAGTCATCGCTACTTCTGAGTAATTATGAACAGAATTCTTTGTTGGAAGCTGCCTTAGTAAGATTTTTAGCCCAAAAGGATGGCTAAATAAACATTTCATAAATGTAATGGTTTATTGAATAAATATGGCAAATACAAACCATTGCTCATGATAAATAAAATGAATTATATATCTTTTTTTTTGTCCACATTTATTCGAGGGCTATCAATTTTAGAAGTTGTTTTCCTATAGTATCTCGTTCTTTATGAAAAGAAAAAAAAAGATACTAGTTAATTAACTAAACCTGTCAGAGAGAACTCATTCCAAAACTCTTCCAAGGGAAGAGTTAATATGAAATATCTAAACAAGTTAAAAATATTAAACGAGGGAGGGAGGAAACTAGTTTGGCTGAATATTTAATTGCAACAGGAGAAGCCCATTTTCATTGGACATGGACTTGGTCAAACTATTTCTTAACAGATAGAAACCCTGAGATCTCCAATGCAAATGCTAAATATTGGATGCCAGCAATAAGGGAGTGCTCTAGTAAGGTCACTGTTCTGGGATACAACCGTTAACTCTGATTTTTATTGATGTAAATTCTAAATCACTTGAATTTAAGTAACATGATCAGAATATTCACTAACTGCACTAATAAATATATTACTTAAATCGTGTACCACAATAAAATTTGCTGATGTTTTGTGTCAATTCCACCAGAAAGTAGATACAAGTCAGACAACTGTGCACTATCTCTACCCCAAGTTATATTTCAGCCCTAACATCTCTCTTGGCTTATTGGAAATTTCTCCAGACCTTAATGTTTTAGCCAGGTTAGCCACTGGAAAGATGATGATCATCTGTGACCTAATCCTTAAAAAATGTGCTTACTGGACATAACATACTCAAAAAGTGGTATTTGATACTCCAGATTCATCCTCTATCAGAGTGCTGTGCCATTTTATCTTATCCATTATCGTAGTACACAAAAAGTTCTTCATGCTTCCACAGACACAGAGCTGCTATAAATTAATCCAGAAAGCAGAGGCAATAGCCAAAGTTATGAGGACAAAATAAATACATGTTATAGTATTATTTTTGTATCGTATTATTCCATGTCAAGCAATAATACCAGACCAGTGTAGCAGTGGCATTAAAATATGTCAAAACAAGAATAAAAGGTATTTGCAAATCTGTGTTTCAACATCTCACCTGTAATATGTATGAGGCATTTGGATCCACAACAGCAGATTCATTTTGTATTGTATTTTGTTGTGTGATTGCATCTTCTCTTTTACGTTCTTTTTGTCCTGCTTCATCATCATCATATTCATCCAAGCTCTAAAATAAAACAAATCAATGTTTTCCAACTTGCACATTAAATCTTAACTACTATACAGTAAACCTTTGGTATAACAGACATTGCTTCCCCACATTAAGATGTATATGATGAATGTATTGGTCTAAAGATCGCCAAATACCTGCTATAACATTTCAAAGATAAAAAAGTAATATTACACATGGGATTGATAGATCTGTGATCTAGACTTAATGTATAAAAAGTTCATAGGATAAGTTTTAAAGACATTACAGCGCCTTTTAATTAAAACTCCCATATTTAACTTTTAAAAATGTCTGCAATCATAACATGAATCCAAACAAAAAGTTCAGAGGAAAAACTAAAAGCTCAAACTAAAAATTAAGTCTCCATATTGGTATTCTGGCTGGGTTGTGAAGATTTATGAAAAGAATGGTAGAGATCTAATGCAGTCTTTCCCAAGCTGATGACCTTTACATATGTTAACTACAACTCTCATCATTTTCCCAGCAGTGTGCACACATTTTTATCCAACATGTATGAAAAGCACCAGCATAATTTTAATTGTTTTTACATAATGTTGCACCAACAAAGTTATAACAGATGTTAAAAATACATTAAAAGAGCACTGAAATTTACCTATCTGGTTTTAAAACAATATCTAGCAGTTAAAGGAAAGGTTTTTCTTTTCTTTTAAGAAATCTTACTCCACTCTGCAATAGCAAAGGTCTTTAAGGACTGCTTGCTTGCAGATCTGCAGGACATTACTTGCTCCTTATTCCCTGCTGCCAAGGACACAACAGATAAAGTGACAAAGACAAAGAAGAATAATCATTGGTAACTTCAGCTGTCAATCAACATTTCAGCCAAGACAGATGAAATGGAAAACACTTCCATATCACACACTTATGTTTGACCTTTCAAGTGCAACATTATCTGAAATTTTCTTAAAGTGGCTTGTCATTTAAAGACATTACAGCACCTTTTAATTAAAACTCCCATATGTAACTTTTAAAAATGTCTGCAATCATAATTCTTGTAATTTCTCTTGTAATTTCTCTTGTAATTTCTCTCAATAACCTACAGCTATGTAAGCAATGTACATTTTAAAAATTGTCTTGAGTTGGTGCTGAGGGCCACCCAGAGTTGACTTGATACACAACACCTATAAGCAACAGATCTCCAAGTGATGTGCTGTTATATAGTGAAGGGGAAAAGAAGAATTGGCATGACTTAACCTTTGTAAGCCATAAGCATTACCTAATGTAGATGATTTGCTGCTTGGTTTACCAATATTTCCAGAGATGGGGAATCTGTGATTGGAGAACTTGTTAGAATAGTTGTACATAGCTTAAATCACAGTTTTCTCAGATTGAACATCACAAGAAACAGTCGTTAATTTAACAGTGGAAACAGAATTGTTTACCACCTCTGATGGGTTAAAAAAGGAGGACAGTGATGAACGTTGGTAACCCTTATTAACCTCATAAGAAAAGTGGCTGTTTCATGCGAACCAAAGCATGGTATTTCAGGATTCTGTTATTTTTGTGTGCTTTGAAGCATACAAGATTTGAGAAACAAAATAATGCTACGTAGTTATTTAGGATTTAAATTCACTTTGAATTCTTTAATTTTTTTATACTGCTTCTTTAATAACAGAATATAATAACGTTCTTTGAATTATTAGTATCAGAATTATCATCCTTTGACTTTGTATTATTAAAATGCTATTAAATTTCATGGAATCTGAATAAACAAAATGTAACATCATTTTATTCAATATCAACACTGTTACACATCTGAGCTAAATACAACAGTTATTAAAATATATGGAACAATAAAAACTACACTACACACTGATACTCACAAGTAAAAAAACCTGACAATATTTAGCATCAAAATTATATTAATAAAAATACATGTATTCATATTCTTATTCAATTCTCTATGTATGTTATTACTAATTGTCTACTCAACTAAGATAGCAATGTTTTCTCTCTTTTTGTAAGTCACCCACTCTAATTAACACTAGAAAAGTTCTTAGTCACAGAGACTAGCTTGCTTTTTTGATTAACAAAATCCTTTCATGAGGAATAGCATTCCTTTCACAAGTTACTTCCTGCAGTTATTTTATCTTATGAGATAGTTTGCCATAAGCAAACTGAAAAATGACAGCACAATGTACCCCAGGAAGAAATTGCTTGAAAATTCTGCAACCCTTCAAGTAGTAATTAGACATTTCCTGATTTGAACATTCCTGAACTTCATTCCTCAGTAGCTGTTTTACTTTGAAAATGCTAACAGACTCACAATATTTCCTTATTCATTTCTCACACATATTTACTTTCTTTTCATTTCTTTACCAATGCTAATTTCTTCAAAATGATACATTCAGTCATCTTCTGCCCCAGAGAGGTAGAATAACAGACCTATTGGACTACCCATGCTATTGTTCTCTAACTAAAAAGAATATTATGTTGTTGATGGTCTTAAAACGCCAATAAGAAAGTCAAACAAACTCTGTTTAAGAACAGAGAGTGATAGTACTGAGGGATTGGGAATGCATGCCATCACTTTGGGCAACCCCCATTATAGGCATGAGGCTTTGTATCTTTTTTCTTTCTATTTTTCTTTTATTGTATCTTTTTTTTCAATTTTTCTTTTATTGTATCTTTTTTCTTTTCCACTGTTCTTTTACTTTTTCTTTCCTGCACTTTTAGCTCTTTGATTTTCTTTTTTCTTCCTTACTCTATATTAGTTTGTATTAGTTTTTACCTATGTTTTCAAAAAATTTAATACAATTATATATAAACAAAAATGTATTTTTTATTTCTTTTCTATTTTTTTACTTTTTCTTTCTTGCACTTTTAGCTCTTTGATTTCCTTTTTCTTTTTTCTTCCTTCCTCCGTATCTGTTTGTATTAGTTTTTACCTTGTTTTTAAAGCTTTTAATAAAATTGTATATAAACATTATAGGCACAAGGGTAATTACATCATGTGTTATAGAAAAGAAAGAAGGTGGCCACCTTCATTAAATATCAAGACTTCTGAAATTAGCTAATATCTTGAGCATTAAGCAAGTAACATTTGGCTTTGGCTTCTGATACTACATAAAGCACAAATTTTAAATTAGAAATATGTGAATCACAGGGAAAGAGACTATCACCGACCTAGTCAATTCTGGGTGATCATTTAGCTGTCTTATATTAGAGAAGGAACAATACACTTTAAATACAAATATTCATACAAGTAGACCTCACTTAACGACTGTCCTGTTTAGCAACTGTTCGAAATTACGATGGTGCTGGAAAAGTAACTTTATGACTAGTCCTTGCACTTACGACCATCACAGCATCCTTGCAGTCACATGATTGACATTTGGGTGCTTCAAAACCAATGGGTGTTTACAACTGTTGCGGCATCCCGTGGTCACATGATTGCCATTTGCATGCTTCACAATTGGTTCCCAACAAGCAGAGTCAATGGAGAAGCTAGCAGGAAAATTGCAATTCGCGGTCATGTGCTGTCACACTTAATGACCCATGGTGACTCGCTTAATGACCAAATGGGAAGTGGCATCATAAGCCCATTGCGATCATGTGAAGTTTCGCTTAGCAACCACATCACCTAGTGATGGACTTGCCAGGCCCAACTGTGGTCACTAAGCGAGGACTACCTGTATTTGCATATGTTCCCTGTGCTCCAAATCAGTGCACAGGGAAAAATGTGGTCCAAGGCTTCTGCCACATGTCCATTCCAGACTGCAGCCAAAGCCTCATCCAAACTGTCCTCCAGATCCTTATGGAAAACCCCACATTCGCTCTGGGACCCAACTGAGTCCATTAGTTATCTGGACTCCTCTTGGATTTGAGGCTCTTCACTGAAGAGCATGTGGCAGCTGTGGCCAGCAAGTCTTTTGCATAGTTCCATCTAGTGTGCCAATCGTGCTCATTCCTGGTCCAGGAGTCAATACTCACAGTCCTTCATGCCTTAGTCCTCTCTTGGCTGGACTATTACAGTGCTGCCAAAGACCATCTGGAAGTTCCAGTTGATCTAGAATGTAGTGGCACGGGCAGTTATGGGTGCACCTCCATATGTATACCCATGCAATGCCTTTATTTTGTGAGCTGATTTGTGACCTTGGGCATTGGGACCAGAATGTTGATGTGCTTGTCCTGTGAGGTATGACATATGGTGGGGTTCCCTCAACATGTGTTTTGTTGTTATGGGTTTTAGCTGTTTCTGTGGTGTTTATCATACTGTTTTTATTGTATACCACTGCAGTTGTGAGCTGCCATATAAATCTTTAAATAAATGAATAAGATCTTTCAAGGCCATTTGATAATATGCTTGAAAAGTCACAGTGACATATTTTTGTGGCAATCTAATGCCAAGTTCACATTATCATTCTAAGCCAGGATATGTTACATCACAATTTCTCGTTGAAATCATAATTGATTCATCTAGACAGAATGTAAATGATGATTTACAGATTACAGTAACGAGTCATACATCACTCTAAGCCACAACTATACCAGACTATGGTTAAGTTCTATGTATGTTACTCCAATCTCTTTGAAGAAAGGATGAGAATTAAACATCTGAGGATGAGAATTAAGTATCTAAGATAAAAGCCAGATTTCAAAGCATGAAGAAATTATGAATATGAGCATACAAAAATTCTCCTTACTTGTAGGTATTTTAAAAGCACAAGTTGCTTTGCTTTTCTTAAAAAACAAATAAGATACAACAAAAAAATTATATATTCTTCATTATGATAGGCAGGAAATAATACAGAAAGAGAAGGTTGGGTGTAATAGGGACAGCTTTTTTTCCTTAATTTCTATGGTATCTTTAAGTGCTGCACTTTGTTTCCATATCAGCAAACAGAAGCATATATGACAGCTTACTTGAAGGAGACTAAAACTAGCTGTCAGAAGCCTTTTCTGGAAATAGGCTCCACTGCACAGTATCACAGATGCTATAAGAAATAAACATTAAAGGAAAAAATGTAACTGAAGCTTTACAGGATCTCATGAAAGAACATATATCTTTCAAGATTTCAATCATTTTTGAATATTTTTTAAAACTGATATTAAAAACTCAGATTCATCTAGGATTGTTGCAGTTACAGTGCTGATTCCCATGCTAAACTCATGCCTAAACTGGTTTCGATCAGCAAACTTTTCCCTTCTCAAATGTGTCCAATCGCATTTCAAGTTGTTTACTTTAGCTAAGAACTAATACTAATAACTACTCCCATGAATTTTTGTTTCTATTAAAGAATTATGAAAAGATTGAATTGATCAGACTTGTTTTTAATCCATATGTATAGATTTTTCTTCTGCAGTTTCTCCAAACAACACTAAGTAGCCAAAGTTATGCAAAACAGTATCGTATTATATTTCTGGCTTCATGCTGGGTTTCTGGGCTGTAATAAACATTCTAGTACTACATTTCCGGTTTGAATCAAACTGATGACATCTAATGGAAAACATTAGGAAAATTATGATACCAAAAAGCATACAGAACCAAATTTCCTACTATTGCTTTTGAACCAGTTACTTTTCATTTTCCTTTCCTGTGTATCTTACATGAAGTATATCTGGCTGATCTCCAAGATAAAAAAGCTTTAGGCTTAATATATCTTACTAAAAGGTTATCATCTACTTTGCTGGCTGTATATAAAAAGGTAAGACAACTTCAATATCTGCTGTCTTCATGGACACAAACATACAGGTTTTTTTAGCAGCAGCACTGAAGTGGTTTTCTATTGATTTTTTCCAGAACGTTTTCCCCCCACTTTCCAGTCCAGCTTACAGCTTTGTTATTCCCAGTAGGTTTCTCATCGAAGCACTAACTAGGCCTAGCCCAGCTTACTTTCCGAGCCCAGACAAGGTTGGTCAGGTGATGCTACCTACTCTCTACTATAACACTGCTGAATTTCAAAGGTTAACTCACTTCTGTTTCAATATACTGCAGACAAAATAATATGAATTCAACTATTGAGTCTGGTTCAATATTACTTTGTACCACCCACACATCTGCAAAAAAAGCATGGTTAATGCAAATCAGTTTTAGAGCCATCACTACAAGAACAATAATCAAAACTACAACAGCATTGCAGCAAATTCCATAGTTAGTGCAATCAAATAGTATTGTCCAGAATATTAAAATGTGTGCTTAAATTTTTCAAGTAAATACCCTGTAATAATTTCCCTTAGAAAACAGACAGCTGAACCAGCATCTGAGGGTGAAAAGGAATGTTTTCACAGGCACAGTTAGTAAATACCACTGGTCCTAACAGACATTCTTCCTTAAATGGAAGCTAACACTGACTAAGCTAAAAAAAAGTATTTTCCTACAATAGATGTTGCAACCCAGTTATTAACCTTTACAACTCCTTCAACTAGAATACATGAAAGCTGTATACTTTATAGATCATTTATTTTAAATCTGTTTTTCACTTTATACTTTACATCTCTTGAAATATTCCGTGTCATATTTCATTTTTATATGGCAAAGAAGCAATGGTTCTTTACATATTTAAATGTTATGATGGAAAAGACAGTACATAAATGGATTTACATAAGTACCAACCTTACATTTATGTATGTAAGGTGAGAGAGTATACACAACCCTTTAAACTTAACTCATCTATGTATGTTAAGAGCATGTCCAAGGAATTGGAAATGACAATTTAGAATACTAAGACCAATATTAATATACATAATCCATCTGCCTTTTAGCATTAAAGCTATTTTAGGATAACCATTTTTCAAACTAATATGAGGAAGCGGGGAAAGATGATGATGCTTCAGAAATAGCCTTACAATTAATGTTTTATATTTTTACATGCTTGCTTGAACATGCATTATTTTGGGTGAGCCTCTGCTGCTGGAAAGTTTTTTAATCTGGCAGTGGTTTATGTCAGTTGAATGGGGAGGGAATCTATCTGTGCTACACTTTCCAATATGCTATCAAAAAAATCTGCCCCATTTAGTGGATAGGTTTGTGGGAGTTGCATATAAGGTAGTGTGGTATGAAGTTTAAGCAAAGAGGCAATCAACAAACAGGTTTTCCTTCCCCACTTTACAGAAAGAAGCTTCAAAAAGCTTCTCATCAACACTTTCCAGCACCAGGTTAGTTTATTGCTTTCTTTACTGCACCACAAGTGAAAGTGGATTAAAAATTAACTGAAAGAACTTGGCAAACATTATATCTGAGGTTAGTTACACTGGAAATGAACCTAGAATCTCCCTACATTTAAAGGTTCCACCTTGTTAGGCAAAGCAGAAAGAAAAATGGAAGTTTCCACGTCCACTTAAGATTAAGTATAGGTTAGCATGTCAAAAAAACTGAAACTGCTGTTCATCTTAAATACTGTTAGACAAGAAAGGTCGGCCTCAAAACCAATAGTTTAACCAAAAATTCAAGCTAATGTAACAAAGCCTGGATAGAGGCTAATCACACTTTTGTAACGTTCAGTTGCCCTTTAGAAGCAAATACTCACATGATTTACTTTATCTAAATATGTAACAGGAAGTCACATTTTAAATAAAGGCATCATAATGCTTCTGTCATAGAAAACAATAAATAGCCCCCCCCCAAAAAAAACTGCAGATAAACAGCAATAGCAATACAGGTAGTCCTTGGTTAACGACTGCCCTGTTCAGTGACTGTTTGAACTGGTGACAGCACTGAAAAAGTAGTTTTATGACTGGTCCTCAAACTTATGCAAGTCGCAGCATCCCTGTGGTCACATAATCACCATTTGCAAGCTTCACAGCTGGCTTCTGACAAGCAAAGTCAATGGAGAAGCTGGCATCAAGTTGTGGTCATGTGATGTCATGCTTAACAGTTGTGGGTGATTCGCTTAACTACCACAGCGGAACTGACGCCCTAAGTTTGGCAGCCACATGATGTTTCACTTAACCACTGTGTTGCTAAGAGTCGCCAGTCCCAATTGCAGTTGTTAAGTGAGGACTACCTGTACAAAAAATTAAGTTTACACAATACATTACACCCAAAAGAACAACAACAAAAGCATTTCAGACCCATCTAAAGAAACATAATGATGGAGACATCCAATGGAATGGAGCTCCATTTCCTGCCAAACAAACTAATTTTACCACACAATAATCTCAAATGCAAGGAGATTGATTCATGCAACCTGAATCTGAACCTTTTATGGATTAGCTATTTATGGATTAGATCTTTATTCTTTTTAGCAGCTGGATTCAACATTTCTTTGACCTAGAATTAAGAACAAACTTGCAATACTCTGAGGACTCCTGCACCGATTCCGATGAAATATTTTGTATGTACTGAACTAAATTTATTATAGTGAATAAATCACAATGTGGACCAAATCATTTCAGTTTGTAGCTATACTGCACTACACTGTGGTTAAGTACAGTCCAAAAATATTAAATGGAGAGAAAAATTATAATTAAAATTATCATTTTAAGAGCCTGTGACACATTTATTCAACATTTGGAATAGTAGTGATATCTCAGAAGGTGAGTGATCTGTTTGTTATAGAAGTATCTTCTTTCAGTACCTTCTTTTAGTTTGAAATATAACTAAATGTTAATCAGTAAGATGTATTCTTTCTTCATTTCTTTAGCCTTTCCACAGATTAAGAGATGCAAATGATCACCCTACCCCCCCCCAAAAAAAACAATTCAGTAAAACTAGTGAAATGCTGAATTTCAAAGAACATTCTGACATCAGGTATAATATTTCATCACAACCCTATCTGCTAACTACTGAGCTTATCTTCCATGTTTCTTAATTGAATTTGTATTTTCTTGGTAATACCTTCTTTACTTTCCATGCCCCTCCTTCCATCTATCATTTGCATTTCTTGCCCTTACTGTTACAACTTCTTTGTGACAAACATTACTTTTAATTCTTTTATTTTACTTCTGTATCTTGGCATCTAGGATTCCAAAAGTTAAGTGACACCAGATAACATTCATATAATACATCAGTAAAAAACTTTATTCAGGAAATTTTATGTTCAGGAGTTTCAGATGGCATTTTAATGTGTGGATGAAGCAAACAGAAAAGTCATTCATTCAGTAAACAAAAATTTTAAAATAATAAACAAAATTTACTTTGGATAGCAGCTGGTGGACAGCTGTTACTACAAAACAGTAAAATCAAGCCAATAATTATTCAAACTAGTTCAAAATCACCAAATCAGGAGTCAGATTCCTTCTGCTTTCCAAGTGGACACCAACTTGAGTTACAGAATATAAGGGAATGACAATGTAGATTGGTTTTCATATCTGCCTGCTAGAAGATTTATAGCACATTCTCAACTTTTAAAAAGAGATGGAACCTTCCAAAGAGATTGATTCAAAATATAACAGCAGTTGTATATGGCCCAGAAGCAGTGATTGTTCCTCATATCACTGTGAGTTTCTAATGCTGGCAATAACACCAGGAAATTCTGTCTGGAAGTTCATGAACAATGGCTACACCTTAACTATCCCTGTGCTGCGATTTTCTAAAAGGGAGACAACAGCCTTAGATGCAATGTATATCTGCAGTGTATATCTGCAGTGTACAGCTATAGGAAACAAAATATAGCTGAAATATTTTGAAGTGCAAATTTTTAGTGTGAAGGTAACATGCTTAAGATTTTTTTCAATTAACTTTAATTTACTTTAATTTTTACTGCAAGACTGTCTTTCATCACTGGGCCTGTACCACCCAAACAGGACAGCTTAAGGTAATAAATCTGTTTCAGGCTCCAAATATTATTGTAGTATTGAGGTTTGAAATCTGGTATTGTACTGCAGTTAGACAGCCTAGGCCTCTGCAAGCTGATTGGCTCAAATTGCTTGCTTTTATTTCATTAAGCAGGAAAGGAACACATTTTCCTTCTTTAAGCCTTGCTCTGATATCCCTGAAACAAGGAAGAAAGTGGCTTCGGTGAAAGCAATCCTTGCTGCACTTTTCCAGTCTGTCCTGGTGGGGTGGGATAGGCCTGATGAGTTCTGTGGACTTGAGGCCCTGTGCCCATTCTTTAAAGTAACATTTATGTTACTCCACCTTCATGTGGAGTCAGCTTTCAAATGTTTTGGAACTCTCCTCTGAGAAAGACCAAACCACATTCTTTAATGATATTTTTTTCAGGGACCTATAAAGACCTTCATTTCCAGAAGGAATTTCAAAAGCGTTGGTTTTGGCCATTTACTGCCTGTCCTTTGCTGTTTAGTTATTGGCCAAATTTAATTCATTCTGTATTATTTTACAGCTAATTTACTAGACACATTTTAAACATTAGTAAACTGGTAACTTTAAATGAACAGAACTGTACAAATATTTTAAAATAAAAATTATAGTGTTATTCTTAAGAGGAAAAAAGAGGAATTCCACTAAATTTACCTCCTTTTAATTTGTTGATAGTGTCCATTTAAGACTATTTATTTGCAAAGGCTCATATGACATGTGATTAAAAAAAAATCTCTGAGGGGCTTACACTCTGTAAGGTTACAGAGAAACCTTACAAAAGAAATTCATATAACAATCCCAGTAACAACCAGGCATCTCTACCTCAGAAGTAGTGAAAATTCATATCATCCAAATGTTGTTTTTCATATTTCATTTTTAAAAATCTTTTTTATTTTCACATTTGTTTTAAACTAACTAAATGAGGAAGTGTGCCAATACTGGTAACCTTAATTGGAACCCAGGAATATATAGAGTATCTACATTAAAACTCAGTGCAACTTTCAGTAATAACCTGATATTGAAGTTATCAACACTAACATTTAGTGTGCAAATATCCTGGGCATCAAATGCTAGAAGTCTAATTACCTTTATCTATCATATTCCTGTCCTCATCAAAGATTACAAATTCTCTTATCCTCTCATGTAACATGATAAAAGAGCTAGTGTTTGACTTCTTTGTCTTCTGTACCTGCAACAAGACAAGCAACACATGGAATAAAAACAGACTGAAGGACAGGGTATCATTTTCAAGTGAATTGGTTTCCTGTAGCAAATTTGTTCTCAGAGAGCAATTGTTAGGTAGCCACATCAACCCTAATCCTCGTGTCTGCCTGGACAAGTCTCTGCAATTTTCTTGGCAAGTTTTCTTGGCACTTTTGGAAGTGGTTTGCCATTGCCTCCTTCCTAGGGCTGAAAGAGAGGGACTGGCCCAAGGTCACCCAGCCAGCTTCGTGCCTAAAGTGGAACTAGAACTCAGGTTTCTAGCCTGGTGCCTTAATCATTACACCAAACTGGCCCTAATTGATTGAATGCTGCCATAATACAGTAAAAGAATGTATCAAAGAAAAACTAGTATGTATTTCTTAAGGATGCGTGTAACTTTCTAAATGTGTTTAGAAGGAGAAACATCACAATGATAAGCCACTATACCATGCCTTTTCCTTGTATGCATTTGTGGGGAATACCATTCATACAACACAACTATCTCAGGCAGACTAGAGACATTCTCAATATCCAAACCCATGAGGAAGACAGGAATGTTCTGGGGAGTGTATCAAGTCCTATCTTTCAATCCTTCTCCTTCTATAGAGAGAAAAACTTCATCTGTGTAAAGATTAAAAAAAAAACTCTGGAGAGAAAAGGAGCAAGAAGGTGTGCTAAGGTGAAGGGAAGAAAAAGAGAACTGAGTATAACAGAACTTTTTTAGGGACAGGACCGAACCAGAAACCAGGACCCATTACACTGAAGCACAAACTGGTTTATTGATGGCTGGAAGCAAAAACAGGCCTACAGAGGGAGAATTATCATCCCTCTTTACAGTTATGCAAATTAGAATCTGCATGTGATTGGATATAGCAATCAAGTTGCTGTTTTTCAGATAATATTATACATTTTCTGGCATAATCATCTTTATCATAAGGGACTACCTTTGACAAACAGGGATGGAAATGTTCATTAAGTACTAGCAGTTTTAGAGAATCTTCGACCATTCATTTTCACACTGGTATCAGCAATTTTTATACCACTTAACAAATACAGGTTTAGAATTAACTGAATGCCAAGTGTACTTTTTTTTTTAAAAAAATGGAACTTTACTTTTTGTATCTGACTGCTATCATGCTACAACTTCTATTTTACTGAGGGTTGTGTTAGAAAAAGAAATACACTACAAAATTCCAAACAATTTTATGCCAGGCAATCCAAAGTAATATAGCCCCACAAAGGACACATGGAATGACTCTTTTATTCATAAATATGGACAGGATAACTACACACCATCTAACTAATTCATTGCAAAATAGCTAATATGGTTCTCATAAACATTGTGACCAAATATTAAGCCAACAAAAGTGTAAGGTAAACCCTAACTGAAAATCCAAATACAGGTAGTCCTTGCTTAACTACCACAATTGGGACCACAATTTTAGTTGCTAAGTGAAGCAGTCATTAAGTGAATCTGACCCAACTTTACGACCTGTTTGTGGTGGCCATTAAGTGAATCACCATGGGCATTAAGTGAACCACATGGTCATTAAGCAAAAAACATGGTTCCCCCATTGATTCTGCTTGCCAGGAGCCAGCTGGCAAGGTCAAAAATGGTGATCACATGACCATGGGATGCTGCAACAGTCGTAAATGTGAACCGGTTGCCAAGTGCTGAAATCGTGATTACGTGACCATGGTGACACTGCGATGGCTGTAAGCGTGAGGACCAGTCACAAGTCGTTTTTTCCAGCACCATTGTAAGTCCAAACTGTCACTAAACGAATGGTTGTTAAACAAGGACTACCTGTAGTACCAAAATGAATGTAAAATGGATGAATAATCATATGCTGTTGGGACTTGAGTTTTGGATGGTCTTGATCTTTCTATAGCAGTTCTCCATTTCCAGATTAATAGAACTGATACTGAATTCAAATTCTAATCAGCATTTTTTATCAATCTCCAAGCTGAAATTTTCAGAAACAGCTAGAAGAGGGATACAGAATTTTATGGGAGAGGCAAAAGCCACATTTGGCCTTTGAATTGAGTCACTACACTCCAAAAAGTAACTATGGCAACAACGAAAAAAAGGGTGAGGCTAGGACAAGAATTTAATTGGTTTTAATTCAGTTTTAAACTGAATTAAAATTACCTTTTTAATAGATACAGTTAATATAATTCTTCTTGGTATTTTTAATGATTTGCCTCTTCTAATCTGCTAAAAATTACTTTTGCAGGCTGCCTCTGGGTCTTCGCAAGACCTTAATTTATGCACCTAAGAGACAGAACAATATAGAAGAATGCAATAGCCAAAAGTAAGGAAAAAAACAGGATTTTGTTCAAATGTATTATGAAATTACAGTTCTTGGCTAAGCTGTGGAGCAAAACCTTACTGAATGCTACATATGAGTCTTGTGAAATGTATTTGGAGCATCATGTGATTGATGAAAGAGGGAATGTCAACTTGGTAAAAAAAGAAAGTAGATTAAAAACCTCCACCTAAACTATTTTCACCCCTTTCAAATGTATTATTTCTATAATACAATACAACTTCTCTAGGCATCTGCAAAAGTGTAATAAAATATATCGTAATAGGCATACATGTGTATATGTAAAATCAAAAATCAATATAGATTCAGGGAACAACAACAACAACAAATATGGATAACGGAAGCAACTAAATTTTTACATCCCTATTTTCTCAGATAGCTAGAGAAAGCCAGTGTGGTGTGGTGGTGAAGGCCGTGGACTAGGAGTGAGGAGACCCAGGATATAGCCCTCACGTGGCTTGGAAGCCAGCTGGGCAACTTTGGGCCAATCATCCTCTTTCTACTTTCCAAGACTGGGAAGTAAAAAAAAATCTATCTACCAATTTACATAGGACAAGTATGCTGGATTACAGCCCATAATGTTTAACGAAGAGGCCTTCATCCTGCAGCAGTTTGATTCAGACTGGTAATTCCTAGATATAGGTATGGATAAATCAATAAACAAAGATTTACACGTTTGTTTCAATTTTGATACAAGTGAGAAAATGCCAACACTTTTCAGTGAAAAAGGAGATGCTGATAATACAAAAGTTTACACCTTTGTGCATCAATGATGAATTTTCTTTTTTCTTTTTTCTTTCTACATTACTGGTTTATTTCAGGAGGATGGTTTACGATTGGTTGCTATGTTTCAAAAGCATTCAGTCTGAAATTTCAAAAACATGATTTCATGGAATACTCTGTCTGCTTACATTATTGCTTTTCTCTACTTCATACCAAGTTAGAGAATTTGTTTTATTTTAAAAATCTGTATGCTCTGCTGAAATTTCCAAGGGTAGACATTTTCTTCAAAGAAAATAAGAGATAAATACAGAAAGATCTGTTAGGAGAAAGAATGAAAAGTAAAGCTACATATAAATCTAAATGCAAATATAAGACTGCTGTTAACATAAAAATTAACTGATGCATTTATTATATTCCTGTGCTATTTCATTCACTTATACCTGTAATACTGAAATTCAATTTTAATTCAGCTAAAATAAAATTTCATGTTATATATTAATTCATACTACATGCTAACCACAAGGGCATTGTAAAAATTCCTATCACTATTTATTTTATATCCTTCATATATAAAAAAGGAAGAGATTTTTTTTTATTATGATTTGTTATATTGAAGCTCTTCTGCCTTATTTATGTATAACTATCTTACATAACCCTATAAGGTTTAGGAAAGGCAGCTGAAATCAAAAACCATCTATTTCCAGCCAGTATCATTTTCACACGTATTCATTCATTAATTCAGCCCATCCCATTTCAGTAATGAGCTGTCACTCTAAATGACTTTTTCACACAAAAGTCTTTGCACAGATTCTAAAGTATGTGTTTTATAAATGCATATTGGGCACTTTGAACCAGTTAACTGTATAGCAAAATTCTGATAAATTTGAAAACCAAAAGTAACTTAATTCCAAAGTAGCTATTAGGTAATCTAAATAATCCCTAGCCATAATACTATAGAAGGAAAAACAAACAACGGGGAGATAACAGCTTAATGTATTACTCATCATAATATCCCACCTACTATTCTAAGATGATCACTGACAAATATATAAAATCTAATCTAATCCACACATTACTATTGGCCTTTTGTTCTGGTGCAATGTAGTATCTTAAATTTAACAGGAAGGGAAATTCATGAGTTTCTGCCCTCTTCTATAACATGTGGTAAGATTTATTTTCTAGGGATCAAGCACTATACAAGATATGGAAAGTAGAATCAGCCCCACAGCTCTACCGAAACCCAACTTGATATAATTCCTCTTTTCCCTGGTACCGGTTCCAACTCGTCATTAGAACAATTACTATGGACCTTTTAAGATCTGGTGTTTGATTTTATTTGGGAAAATAAAGAACCATGCTGGATCAGACCAAAGACCTATTTATGGGTTCAGTGTTCCATTTCACAGTAACTAATTTGATATCTATGGGAGGATCATAAATAGTATTTTAGCACAATTCTGCTTGTGCTACTGAAGACTGGCATCAAAAAACATATTGTCTCTGATAATAGAGATTTGATTATGTGTCATCAAGTCAGTGTCAGCTCTTAGCAATTACACAGACCTTCTGCAGGATAGTCTGTCCCCAATCTGGTCCATCGGATCTTCCAATGGTGTACCCACCACCACTGTAATTGAGTCCATCCACCTTGCTTCTGGTCATTCTCTTCCTCTTTCTCCTTACATCTTTCCCTACATTGCAGACTTCTCAAAAGAGCTAGGTCTTTGCATAACATGTCCAAAATATGACAACTGGAGCCTGGTCATTTGGGCCTAAAGTGAGAACTCTGAGTTGTTTTGTTCTATGATCCATTTATTTGCTTTTTTTTTTTTTTGACTATTCATGGAATTCTCAGGAGTCTTTTCAAGCACCAAAGTTCAAAAGTGTCAATGCTCTTTCTATCCTTCTCTTCAAAATCCGACTTTAACTTCCATATAGTGCCACAGGAAAAAACATTGCCTGCACAATTCTGATCTTTATGGATAAAGACTAGTCCTGAACAACTCATAGAGCGGAAATGGACACAACTGATAAATTAAAAATAATTTCAGGCCACGAAGAAATAGCTGGTACATCAATCAGCTGTTTGGTGGTTAGTGGTCATGTCAGTGAGGCCTAGAGGCAGTGGAGATGCTGGACAGCATCTCTTTCAGGATAGTAGCAGATCCTTCCTGGTGGTGGCAGATTTAATGAGTTTTTTAAAAAATGTTGGCAGGCTGCACAAGGCTGCTGGTATAGACAATTCATAGCATCTGAGTATCTTTTCCAAGGCCTTCATTGCTACCCTACCAAATACTAGGTTTGCAGCTTATCTCTACTGGTTTCTTTACCGTCAGCTAACCTGTTAATGGTTAATCCTAAAATGCAGAAGCTATCCACAATTTAAATATCTTCACTGTCAATTCTAAGGCTGGTTGCTGTGCCCGTTGTCATTATTTTGACTTTTGTTTTCAATCTAAGTCCCATTTTTTCACTAGGTCCCTTGACTTTCAGTTTCAGCTATCAGAGTAGCATCATCAGTGCAGCACACATCACTGATCAATTTTAAAACCATGCTCATCTTCCAATCCAGCTTTCCTCAGTATGTATTCAAGCATATCGTTGAATAAATAAGAGAGTGTACAGCCTTATCCGGCTCCTCTGCCAACCTAAAGCCAGTTTGTTTTGCTATATGCTATCCAGACTTTGGTTTCCTGTCCTGTATGTAGGTTTCTCATGATGAGAATAAGATTCTCATTTCTCTACAGACATCACAACTTCACATGGTCAATACAATCAAAGTCCTTTCTATAGCAAATGAAGCACATATTGACTTATGTTGGGTATTCTTTTGCTTTCTCAATTATTCAGCATGCATCAGCAATGCCTTGTATCCCTCAGTCCAGTTTGAACATCTGGCATCTCCCTTTCCATGTAAGGCTCTAATCTGTGTTGGATTATTCTAATTATTATTTCACTAGCATGTGAAATTAAGGATACTGTATGATGGTTTACACATTCAGTAAGTCTTTCTTTGGCATTGGTATATAGACTGACCTCTTTGAATCCGTTGACCACTCTGTTGTTTTCCAGATTTTCTGACATTGTTTGGTTAGAACCTTTACTGAATCTTCTTCTCTTTCCATATTTCTGAAAATACTTCATCAATTCCTATTACCTTCCAACTTGGCAATGACTGGAGTGCTGATTTAGATTCTTTTTTAGTACTAGAGTTTCTTGTAAATAGGAGTATCTTCTAAGGTATCTTGGATGTTATCTCTACTGTACAGAATTTCAGTTTACACCTTCCATCTTTGTTTGGCCTTCTTGGAATCAGTAATCTTTATTGGCATATTTTAGCATGCTAATTCAAGGTTGGAACCTCCTTCTGAGTTTGGAGATCTTTTGGAAGACTTTCCTTGTTTTTCTGTGACTGTTTCCATCTTCAATATCTTTACAGATGTCGTTGTAATACTGTTTCATGTCTTTTATAATAGCTTTTTGAAATTCTTTGTTAAGTTCCTTCCTGAGATCTTTGTCTCTGGCTTCTCTTCCCTTCTTGGCAATTTCTGTTATGGCATCCAGATTGCTTTCTTGGTCTTTGGCAGCCTCTTTTCTCATTCATCCTTAACAATTTATTTGATGTCATTCCACAGTTCCTCTGGTTCCTTATCAATGAGGTTCAGGATTCAAAATGATTCCTAATAATCTCTTTGAGAACTGTAAATATATACTCAAGGTCATATTGTGAAAACTGTTTGGCTTTCTTCTTCCACTTTAGCTTGACTTGAAACTTGCACATGAGCAGTTTGTAATCTTTTCCACAGTCAGCCCCTTGCTATATCTTTGCTTTACAATTGAGCTCTTCAACCTCCTTGTACCAATAGTATAGTCAATATGATTTCTGTATACTTCATCTGATGATGCCCATATATATATAGGCATCATTTTGGTTGTTTGAAGACTGTATTAGCAATGACAACATCATTGGATTGGCAGAAACTGGTAAGTTTTTCTCCTGCTTCATTTTTGCTTCCTAGGCCATACATTCCAATTACCTTTTCTTCCTTAATATTTCCAACTTTGGCATTCCAGTCTCCAAACACAAGCAACACATCTTGTTCACATGTTCAATCAATTTCACTATACTGTCAATCACCTTATCTTGTCTATTTCTGTGGTTTTCTTGGTAAAATGTAGAAGTGGTTTATCACTGCTTTCTCCTGTGCAGTATGAAATTATGCCTTTGTCATTGTCACTAAGTGATTATCCACCTCCAGCATCTTCCAGTATTGCTGTGGCTCAATACAGATGCCTGCTTGCTTTGGCTAAGTAGCTGGATGACTTCCATGCCCTGAGTGACCCTGCTGGAAGTATATGCGCTTGGCATACACTCCCGGCATTCTTTAGTCATCTCTCCCAGGAACATCCCACCACCACGATGAAGCAGCACAGCAGGACTTGAGGAAAACAGGGGCACTATACAGCCACATATAGCTTTTACTACCATTACTATTCATAACTCTTATGTTTTGTGGTAATGCATTTCACATTTAACAACATGCTATGTGAAGACATACTCTTTTCTTTAATCTGAATCTTTTCCCAGTTCTAATTCCTACTTCCTTTATTATACACTTCATTCTATAAACTTGTACCATATCGTGTCCTAACTTACCACACTGCTTTAAAAGTATTTTAAGGTGAAGATCAGGGTAAAAATACTCACGCAGGTTTTTTTAGCCATGATTAATAGGTTGCTTACCTACACTTCTAGAACTCTGTATTTCATATGATCCCAGTGAGGTGTGAGTTAATTTGCAGTTTTCTTTCCAGCCTTTAGACAGAATATGGGGCCACAAAATTGGATTACTTCAGTTGCAGAGACAATGCTGGTCCATATTTTTTCAATTCTCATATACTGATACAATATCAACAGTCTTCTTCCACACCATGAGCTGTAGTTCCAGCCCTGACTGAGACAATGTACTGGACTGAGATCACAATAACATGACAAGGAAGATTTTATTTTATTTTTTCAAAAACAGCCAACACTGAAGGAGACCAGCAATCTGATTGTGATTAACAGTGTAATCTGATGTGGCAACAATGGCTAAGTACTTTTTCATGGTTAGCACCAAACCTAGCTTGGCATGTCACAAGAACAAACTCATGTTATAGCACAAAGAAAATCATTAAAGACGGAAGATGTTAATTGTAGCACAAATCATAAGATCACCAGATTGTAGAAATAATGTCATTATTACCAAACATCTTCTTGATATATTACAAAACTGATCAACATTAGATTTCCATGTTTTCAAAATAATATTTTTAATTCAACATTCCTCTTAACTTAATTTGCTGATTTATTCTGCCATACTAATTCATTGCAACTGAAGAGTCACAAACTGTTTTTAATGCAGAAATTATTGTGCCAGAGAGTTCACTAAGTTCCATCAAAGCCTAGGGTTTTTTTAAAAAGCCCAATATATTCTTTTTTTAAAAAAAAAAGGTGGAAACACCACTTGTTGCTACAGCAGGCACAATTAATAAAAAATTACAGAGCCATGAAAAACTCAACTCAACTCAAGAAAACATATCCAAATCAAGGAATTTTTAATTGTTAGTTCATTCAAGAACAGAATACAGTATTTATAAGACTACTCATAGTACATTTGAAATAATGAAATATGGAAAAAATCAAAATTAATGTAAGTATTTTACAATTAGCTTAATCTAAGAAGATATGGCACAGTGCTCTGCAGTTAAACAATTAAATTTAAGTGTTCTTCATTTGAGATCAACTCTCATAATTTCTGGCAGTGTCTATACAGATTTTGCTAATCCCATCTAGCCATTGATAAGACAAACCACAGTCCTACATGCCTTGTACAGGCAGATGAAACTTATTAAACTCAAAGTGAGGAGCAGATGTTTAATAGTCAGCAGCACAGTTAAGAACAAAAAGCTCATTGTGACCCAAATAAACTAAACATTATCCAGCATTAAAACGTTGGTCACAAAAAATTATCTGCAAAAAACCAAAGTTTCCACCAGAATCATTTTAATACAATTGAGGTTACTTGATCTAGAATTTGATACGTTAACATATATGCGACATGTTAACATATAAGACTGTCAATTTGAAAATCTCTAACCTTCACTTTCATTAATGCACTGCTAGGTTTCTGAGAATACAAACATTTCAACTACAGTGAAAGTGATGACAGAAAAAGGATCTTTTCCAAGTTGAATATTCTTAAAAATAAAGAGGTATCAAGCATTTTTCCACATTTACAGGCAGTTACCAGATTTCATGAATATTTAACACTCTCAACATTTCTGTAACACAGCTACATTGTATTCTTTCCTCAAGGTTCTCAACATGTAGTTAGATCGCATTTTAAAAGGTACAAGCAACACCTTGTTTTATGTTCTTCATTCTACAGCGATGAAGTGTAATGCCCATAACATTAAGTGCTATAAGATAGGATTCAATACTACAGGGGATACCTGAGATGCCTCACTGATATTTCAGAACCTAGATATCAGAGTTGATGTTACAAAAAGGTTCAAAGTTACTAACTCATTTCAGAGGCCTAACAGTCTATCCTTATAGGCATACTACCAACTGAAGTGCAAGGTTTTTTTTTCCATACAAGTTTTCCTGATAATCCAAACCAAGAAAAATGTATAATGTATTGCAAAAAAACAAAGAGTGTGAATAAAGTCACTAGCCTATGTTCCAAACCAGGGTGATGTCAGAACACAGGGTGAAACCATTTGGGACAGATTTTTACTTATCAAAACGGATCATCAGTCTCAATTCAAAAAGCAGGTTGGATTTTCAAAACAAAAAACAAAAACAAAACCTGGTAGAGAGCACAATGTCTCTTTGTCACTGCTTCTATCTGACCAGGACCCTGACATATCTTTCCGATTTTGTGCTGTCATTTGTTGTATCCATCTTACCTACGGTTTAAATTTAGCACAAATTTGGTGATTGCCACTGCTATTTGTACTACAGTTACTATAATAGTGTATTTTATGTAATTTTATTACAATTTTTTAAAAGTTCTATTAATAATTACAGGTCTATGTATTTTATTGTTGTGTTTTCTGGCCCATAGGCTGTAATAAAGGTTTGATTTGATTTATTTTTTTTAATGTCCTTGAGTATGTAAAATGCTTGCTGGACAAGAGAGAAGAAAGGAGCACTGAATTCAGAAATCAGCAGTTCTGTCCTCAGCTAACAAGTGACCTATGATCAGATTGCAATGTCAGCCTTTTGGAAGGATAAGTAGAGAGGGCAAGCTTCAGATTGGGTAATGCAGGGACTAACAGGCAGGGCACAAAAGGGTCTCAGTCAAACAGTATTCACAGATTTTTACTGGAGCTATAGGAACACTATTACAATCAAAAGACAAAATATGCAGAATAAGATTTCTCTAACAAGTCTAACCACACTCTGAAATGACTGCAATCCTGCTTAGAACTTATTATTTTTATAAATAACTCAAGGTGGCGAACATACCTAATACTGCTTCCTCCTCCTCTTTTCCCCACAATGGCAACCCTGTGAGGTGAATTGGGCTGAGAGTGACTGGCCCAAAGTCACCCAGCCGGCTTTCATGCCTAAGGCGGGACTAAAACTCTTCAGTCTCCTGGTTTCTAGCCCGTTGCCTTAACCACTAGACCAAACTGGCTGTTATTTGGCCTAACATTTGTTATAGTTATTTTTTAGCCCAAATGAACAAGGGATAAAAAGAGGAAAGAACAGATATGTCCATCCTACAGAAGCTATGTGACTGAATTTTTATTTATTAAAATTTAGGAAGCTAGCAAAACAAAGCAAAAGGCATTAATGCCACCAGAATGGACCCTTTGTAGCATGATGGCTTGCCCCATGACTTATTTTTGACATTAGGAAAGCTCAGCTGATTATTTTATTTATTGTGCTGCAGTTTTATTGGAAGAAAACATTTCCCCCGATCCCACAAGGTGCCAAAATAATCTGGCCAACTTTTAATACTATAGATATTCACTGGGGAGGCCTGAGGAGAAGTTATTATTTGTTATTGCTTTATTTTTTTAAAAATCTTCCACTATTTCTGTCTTTATTATTTTTAATTAAATAACATATAGACAATCAAGAACCACTTCTCCACAAAGATATTACCATATTCCCTTTTTCATACGTAAAATGCAGGCAGTTATGAAAAAAAGATTTTCTAGATTTTCAATACAGAATTTAGCATTGTTTCATAAGGTTTGTTTTGTTTTTAGGTTTAATTTCTAATTCCTCCTGATAGAGATAATACTAAATGATCTCAAATTCAGACAAGCTAAGAAATGCACTCTGTATTTTTATTATTTATTTATTTATTAAAACCTGACTGCATTTATAGTTGGATTCTGCTCTCAATTGTTTTTTATTTTATCTGAATGGCAGTAGTTTTATAAATTATCATAGCTTTTAGTATTGAAAAATGAAATCAATTAATGGGAAAAGTTTTTCAACAAATATATTCATACATTCTGATATATTTTGTATTACCACACAATGTTCTGAAAACATCCTATGTACTTATTGAGAAATTTAAAATGTTTTCAAAGTAATTCAACAATCCAGTGTGAAAAAACAGTATCCCAGGTAAATTTAATATTGTTAGTATTTTTTGCTATTGTTCTACAGGTTTGCTATTTCAGCACAATTGATATATGCATCCATGTGATAATTTATAAGTACTATATTTGATACTGATCACTGCCCACTTACTAATTGTAGTTGTTAGAAAACATTAAAAAATGTTTAAACTCTTCGCAATAAACCACTAAGTTAAATCACTACTGCAGTCATACATGAGGAAGTGTACAGGCAGCTCTAAATTAGCTTATTATGAAGCAGGTATTAGCCCAGTTACTTTAAAATGAGGCAGATTTGTAATCATCAAAGAAGATTCCACAATAATTTTAAAAAAGAGAGTTGTTTCTCTAGGAATTATTTCCCTATGTTTATAACAAGACATCCATCCATCATTTAGCACATACTATGAAACTGAGCTCAAAACTACAGTTCTCTATAAATTAATACATAAATGATACTGTTAGGGTAGAAAGCTGAATGTCACAAACTCTACTCCCAGGAGCTCTCTGAGTCTTCATCCTCCTCCTACTTTGGGTTGTACCTTAACAGTTCCCTCTACCACCATTTATTTTCTGGAGATACCCTACCTGGTGCCCATTACCTGTGGTCCCTGAGGAACTGTTCCATATTACAAGTATAGTTTAAGGTTAGATTAGGTTAGTTTCTTACTGATTAGCCATTAGGCCATATCAAACTACAGAATATAAAACATTATAGTTTAAGGATAATACATCTTCATGCACAGCCTGAGATACAAATAAAAAAATCTGAATTTACATGCAATTCCTGAACTTGAACAGAAAAAGAAAATTAAACATAGCACAATATATAAAAAGAAGAAAAAAATCTAATGCAAATTCCCTGGGTAGACTGGCTATCTATTTCAACCAAAATAACAATATCCTGAAGCAAAAGTTCCTCTGCTTCATTTACCTAGATCACCTCCCGGAAGGGGAATAGGCCTCTGTAATCAGGCAATGGTAGATCCCCATTTTTGTCCAGCCTCAGTCCACAGACTTTCTATCCTTTTTAAAACAACCAACAGTTTTTGCTTATCTCCAGCAGAGTGAGGGGCTGGGGTAATCTATATTGACCAAGAGCCATGTCTAACTTGAAGAAATGTGGACTGGCATATCCAGAGTCTGCACAAGGAACATGTATTCTAAGTTCTGTTAACTGGTAAGGCAACTACATTCAGAAGAGGTACCTTAAAAGGTAAAGCTATCTAATAGGACTTGAATAGGCATGAACACCAATAATAAAAAAAGTAGATGGGAAAACAAATAATGTAAAGTTTATGTTCACATCTTGGAGCTGATTTTCAAATCTTCAGTTAAAGTATCTCAAGGAACCTCTGCCCATCTGGCATTTCAGTCATCTTTAAAGGCATTTCTCAATTGTTGGAACCCCATTTGAGGCAGCCTAGGTATAATTCTGTAAGTTTTTCTAGGAATGTTTTATGATTTTCTGGTCAGTTTGATTTTATGTGAATATTAGGATAACAGTTTTTGTCTGTTTTATATTCCTGTGCTATTAACTATATTTTACTTTTTGTTCTTATTTTGTTTTTAACGTTTTTAGAATGTACCCAAAACATCTCTGATGAATGGATGAATTTGACTGATAAATACAAGCTAGAACTTTTAATAATAGCAGATGAACATGATCACAATATCCCTTTTGAACAACTGCAGATAGTGGAAGGCACAATGTTATGCTGGTTCTTTCTCTGATACCAGTTCTGGTCAGTGTTGAAGGTGAGCCCAATGCCCCTAATTTGTGAGGTGCTGCAGGACTCAATGCTCTCACCCCTATTTAACCTCAAGATGAGGCCACCAGGTCAGGTCAGGTCATCCACCAGTTTGAGATCAGGCATCATCAGTATGCTGATGATGATACTCAGTTGTATCTTATCCTCAAAATAGATAAGCTATACTGTTAAAGTCATGTCCCAGGGCCTGGATGCTCTGCTCTTAGCGTTTGGATGGGGAGAAACAACTTCAGGCTCAATCCAGTAAGACTAAGCAGCTTTGAGTGCTTCAGCCCCCTCGTGCTGGAGATCTTCCATCTTTGGCCCTGAGTAGAATGCTCCCTCCCATTCAGGTCTGGTGCATGAATAGGGGCTCCTTCTGGATTCACATCTCCTGCTAGAAGAGCAGGTGGAAGCTGTGGTCAGGGCAGCCTTTGCACAGGTTCATCTTGTGCACCACAGTTGTACAGTTTCCTTGACCAGGAGGGCTTTCTCATGGTATTCATAACTCGATCACATTGTGGTAAGACTATTGCAATGCACTTTACATGGACTGCCCTTGAAAACCATTTAGAAACTACAGTCGGTCCAGAATAAAGAGGCACACGTAGTAATGGGCAGACTGCAACATGCCCATGTAACACCCATGGTTTGCTACCTACACTGGTTACCAGTTGGCTTCCAGGTGCAATTCAAGGTGATAGTTGTCACTTTTAAAGCCCTACATGGCATAGGGCTGAGTTATTTGAGGGATCATCTGCCTCCTATGTTTTCTGTAAATAAAGTTGGCTCTTTATTTTATTATTTATTTGTAAAATAAATAATGACACAGTGTAATATGGCATGTGTTGTTGTTCATCTGAGGTTGTATTTACCTAATTTTAAGACCTGCTAAGGACCAGATGATTTGTATTATGTCCTGATCCTAAAACC
The DNA here is from genome assembly GCF_035149785.1 of Candoia aspera. Taxonomy (NCBI): domain Eukaryota; kingdom Metazoa; phylum Chordata; class Lepidosauria; order Squamata; family Candoiidae; genus Candoia; species Candoia aspera. The sequence continues at coordinate 42,199,514 of NC_086159.1, read as the reverse complement.
ATAAAACTCAGAGGGTGTACTTTCTTTTTCATACAACTGTATAAAATGAGCAGTTCAAAGTCAACTGCTATTTTTGTAATTGTAATTTTATAACCAAAATGATTAATAGAAACAGAGCAAACAAATAATTAATCGTACATACCTACTATTGAGTTCCTGAATGTATTCATAAATTATAGCAAAGTCTATCAAATTGACAGTAATAATAGACATCATATATCCCCATCCCAATTGCCATCATAACCTGAGGACTACCTGTAATAAGAATTCTTTCCCTGGCTTTCTATATACTTTTGAATTCAAGATCAAAGTCCACTTTTTACTTCATCTATGCTTCCCTCTTCTAACCTTTACTTTCTATTTTATACATTCCCATTCATGGTATTCAGTTTTCCAATTCTACCTCCCTCAACTATCTTTAAGCCTCATCTTAAAAAAAAGGCTACTTCTCACCATTAGAACCTACATTCAGACAGGTATTTTATAATCCTTCCATATACCACCTGTTTTCTTTCAAATTTGTCCTGGAAACCTAAGTCCATAATAACTCCAATCTTTCAGAGCTCAAAGGCCACATCTAGTACTGCGTCAGGGCCCAGACACATATCTGTGCATGCAGACACAACCCTCTCTCCCCCTTTGCCCACAGATTTTGTTCTAAATCTCTGTTACAATTTTCAGCAAAGAAGTAACGCTCCACAACAACCCAGCAAACAGCAAGATAATCTGAACAAGTGCAGCCCAGGGTCCAATACTGCATATTTAGCCAAACTGTGAGCAAATGTAATGGTGTTGTAGCTCCAAAAATGTTAATAGGAAATTGATTATCTAGGCCTTTTTAGTCTAGGATTAGACCTGTATTTGGCATAGAAAAGCCAAGGTTACCCTGTTAGATAAGTTAACTAGAGCTGAGTGTAACCCTGTTGATACTGTTAGGTTTATCAATGTGTTGTTTTTTTTATGCCACTGACAGTGGTATCTTTTTGGAGCACCTGAATAAGAGGGGAGTGATGTTTTTGTTTCCACCCTTATTTATTGGGATACTTAACATCTGCCTGGCCTCCAGAATTTTGAGGTACATTTTGCAAAGTTCCATCCTGTTTAAGTTATTTAATATCTTTATGGAGGTATATCCATTAAGGAACAGGTGCAAAGTCTGGGGTCCTCCTTGTTCCAGAGCTGATACTGAATAAAAAGCTCCCCTGACTGTCACCAGCTTTGGCTGATTAACCAGCTAATCCTCCATTGCTTTCCAAGCCCAATTCAAAGGGCTCACTCTGGTTATTAAACCAAATTACTTGTAGTCCACACCACATTCTTTGCTCTTCAATAGGGCACTTTCTACAGGTTCTACCATACCCATTTAATAAAAATAGTTAATAGTCTGCTTTTCACAGCACTCATACTTGGGATACATTGTTATTGTATGTGAAACTGGCCATCTGTGGTGCGGGGGGGGGGGAATGCACTTAAAGCCTCCTTTTATACAAACCTTACAATTTTGAAGATTTGGGCATTTAATTTTAGAATTGCTTTAACATTTTAAAATAGATGTTATCTATGCTTGGACGCTTAGATCTATTAGAAGGGGCAGCATATGGCTTAATAAATACCAATTTAAACTAATGGAAGGGAGAAGAGAACAAATGAACAAACAGGACAAGGACAACAAAAATTGTTCTGCCTAATTCAAGACTGGAAAAACCAGTTAGCTGAAGGTAAGGGGAAGTTGTCCCTTAGTCAATGTGTTCAAATTATTCATGATCTGGAGATAAGACATAATATGGCTATCTTCTAACTGCCACGTCAGTATTTTCATAATAATGGGGACAGCAAAACCCTGATATAACAGGTATTCTGGAAAATACATACAAAAGAAGGATTTTGAAGTCATATATTTACACTGACTGTACATCCTCTATTTCAAACTAAAGTCAAGTCACAGTGTTAAACCTGGCCTGAAATATCAGGAGTGAAGACGCTCCTAGTGCCACTTATATTCAGCGGTTGCAAAGTGCAGCAATAGCTTGGATCTGGAAGTCCTGTCTACAATGATTTATATATATATATAAGTTTATTAAAGATTGTCTACAATAATATAACATTTTATTAAAGATTTTAAAAAAGGAAGGTAAAATCTAATACCAACTAATATAAAGTAAGAAAAAGAAAGAAATCAAAGAGAAAGCTAAAAGTGCAAGAACAGGGAAAAAAGGTAAAATAAAAATAGAAAAAAGATACAAAGATACAAAGAAGTAGCTTCCGATCTTCTTTACAGAAGTTATAAGTAGATTTAAAAATTTACCTCTTACTCTATAATTACAACATGACTCTCTTCTTTCTATAATCTATCCAGCCTAATCATCAAAACCATAAAACAAAAATTCATTTTTTTCTATTTTATGCAAAAGGTCCATAAGGGGTTTCCAGTCAGCAATAAACATAGGTATTGTCTTTTATCTTTTCAAAGAATTCAATTTAGCCATCTCAGCAAGTTCCATTATCTTCACCAACCATTCCTCCATTGTTGGTAGTACTGAATCTTTCCATCTTTGTGCATACAATAATCTCGCTGCCATTATCATATACAAAAACAAAGTTCCATGACTTTTTTCCAACTGTCTGTCTGTCAATCCCAAAAGAAAAACCACTGGTCTCAATTGTATATTAATCTTTAAAAATCCTCTGAATCAGTGGGCATATCTGAATCCAAAATTTTATAGCTTTACTCATCCACCAAACACAATAAAATGTCCCTTCTTGTTCACATTTCCAACATAAATTCTACAATGATTTCCAATTACTTTAGCAGCCATTTTTAGTCTAGCTATTTATTCTAACATGTGCTTTAGGCCAGAGATTCTACAACCACCTCAGTAATTGGAAAATCTGCACAGTGGGACAGGACAGAATACTTTTTTTGGAGCACTGAGCATTCTATTATGATGCCATGATGATGTCACAATCCAAAAAGCAAGGGGAAAAAAGGAAAGTATTCTTAGAAGCTGGAATACTGAAAGAACAAGTCTGGAACACCCTTGATTATTTAACATAGATGGTTATATCCAACAATGAACTAACAGCAGATATTCAATACAATCAATCTTTTTCTTCCTCTACACCCCCAAAGGAAAATTTGGAGGATGGGCAGAAGCTACTGAACATTTTGAGCTATCCAGCTACACAAAATGAACTACAAAATAAGATGAACTTTGATTACACCTATTTTCCCAACAGATTTTCTTAAGCTAAAGACTCAGATAGCAGATTATATTTTTTTGCCCAAGAGTTTTGCAAGTTCCTGGACAGCAATTCTCAGTAGATGCTATCATGAATCGATGAAAACAGTCAAGACTGTTTTCATCAATGGCATCTTTCTAAAATGCTCATAGAATAGCTGTGAAATAATTAGACAGTTATGAAAGAAAGTGTTAGGTGATTTCAGATGAGGACTTAAAACTACTACATTCCAGAAAAAAAGAACAGCAGTATTTATATTTTCACATTATTGGGATACTGAAGAGAAAGGATTGCGAATACCATTATTTTTCTAAGTTTTCCTCTTTTCTATTTAAAGAGACTGACAACATTACTGTCACATGTTTACAATCTTTTAACAGCATTTTAAATTAATGCCAGAATATATGGTAGTAAAAAAAATAGAAAACAGCTGTATTCGCTAACAAAAATATCATTTTCTCCTTTTTCAAACCACTGCATGTATGAGTACTATAGCAGAAAAAAAAAACATATTGAAAACTATATTACACCTTTTTCAAACTCAGAGACCAACATTTTTAAAACCATTTAAATGCTCAGACAAGTTTGCCTTGAAAGTATTAATACAGAACACCTGTGAGATCAGTAATGTTAGGATACATATTTTTCCTTTAGGCCATTCTTAACACTTTAGCTTCAGACAAGTCATATACAAAACAAAGGTCATGGATTATACTACAGTTAGCTATACATAACCATAATAAGTTATTTTAATTTCACTAGAAACTACTGTTACTTAAAAAGATTTCCTATGGACTACCATGATTTTTTTTTAATTTACCCAAACTCCAGAGATCTACAGTCATTGTTTCAAGCCTGTGAAACCTGGAAGCTGCTCTAGTAAGACAGTTCAGGATTTGAGCAGCTTAGGTAACTTCATATAAACAGAATAACTAGGTACCTACTGACAAGCTCCCCCCCTATATTATCAGGAAAAAAAAGTTTCTAAACGACTGTGACAGCCACCTTTAACGGAAAAGAACAGCACCAACTTTACAGGCACGCCAAGTCCAGTTCGATCCATTTAGGTGGATTAGACTGCAATGCTCAATGCACAATGAAACAACTACAGAAAAGAATGAAGCGCTTTGTGGTTTTACAGCCTCAAGCAGTTTCATTCTAGCGACCTCCCATTCCCCGCGGAACAATCTGTAGGTGAGCAGCCACCCGCACGAACCGCCTGAGGGCAGCCCAGGCAGACCCCTGAGAGACGGGGAGGGGCCGCCGTCCCGAAAGTCGCCGGGCTCCTCAGGTGCAGCCGAAGGGGGAGGCGTGGCTCTCCTCCCGGGCCGGGCCGGGCCGCCCCCTTCCTCCCCAGCGCCGGCCCTCCTGACCCAGCGTCGACTCACCTCGGTCGCCGGGATGTTAACTACACCTGTCGAGCGCCTCTTTTCCCTCAGCTTCCTTTTCTCGATCTGCCCTTTTCCTTTCCGGGCGCTGGGGCCGGACGAGCCTTTGCCCTTCGTGGCCACTTTCTCTTCCTCGGGGGAAGTTGGCGCCACGCTGGTTTTGCTCCCCGGGGGCTCCGCGCCTCCTGTTCTGGTTCCGGCTGGCGGCTGGGACTCCTTCGGAGCGTTTCTGGCCAGAGGAATGCAATTCATGCCGCTGCTGCCATTGTTGTTATTGAGCTCGGCGGTGGTGGCGGTGCCGCCGCCGCCGCCGGCCGGATTGGTGGTAGCTTTGCCATCGCCCAACCCCGCCGGCGGTGCCTGCTTCGCCCGCATCTTCTCCCGCTTAGCTTTCCACTCCTCCAAGAAATCGGTCGTGGCGGCGCCGCTGCCCCGGTAGCCCCCGGTGGCCATGTTTCAGGAAAGCTGCCGATTTCTTCGCGCCCTCCACCAATGAGCCCCGACGTGACTGCTGGCCTTCCGAGGTTTACGAACCCAGCGGACTGGCAAAGTTGCTGGCCGGCCAAAGAGAGGCACCGAGCGCGGTGGGGAGGACTCCGCGCAACCCTCTGCAGGAAACAAAAGGGAGCGAGTGAAGCGACCGCGCTGTCTCCAGGGAGGCGCTCCTCTAGATCCCCAGGGCAGCCCCCGATTGGGTCTCTCGCATTCCCTCGTGCTTCGCTCCACTTCTCATCTCCCCCGCCCCCCATCCCCGTTTACCAGCAAATCCGGAATCTGCCGGCTTCTCAAATCCCAGCCAACTTTACACGCTGGAATGTCTGTAGTTCACACACACCCTCTACGCCCGTATCTTGCAACTCTTTTCTTTCTCACGCGCGAACTACCTATACAAGCTGCTCCTCCGGACCTCTCCGCTTTCCCACCCAAATGAAAGCGGACGGAGGATGGGGAGAGTCGGAGACAGGCAAATACGCTTGTCTTAATCTAACCTCCCCGAACACACACGCGTTTCTCGCCTTTCTACGGGCTACATAGCCCCCGCCCCCAACCTCAATTTTCTTTCTCCAGCTCTCGGCGCGGATGAAGTTTTACATTCGTCCCACTCGGAGCAGCGCACCGTGGCAGGCTCGATCTTACCTTCGGATGCTGCCTCGTAAGCAGTCTGCGGAGGCTGCGGTTTCTCCAGGTGTGTTATCCGGTTGCTGCGCGGAACTCCCGAAGCGGGTCCCGGAAGAATCAGCAGCGCTCCCGAAACTTTCCGACTTTCTCCCATAGGGCGGAGGGTAACCACGCGAAAGGAGCCGAGGCGGGAGCGGAAACTGCCGAGGTGGCCCTGACAATGGGTAAAGGGGCGTGGAGAATCCTCCCTAACCCTGAATGCCTGGGGAAGTAACTCCCTCCGAGCCGAGTTCCTTATGGTAAACTTGAGTGCAGCAGCGCTGTTTGTTTTTACGTCGCCTGGGATGCCTCCCATGACCGCCCAGGTGACAGAAAGCTAATACCTGCGTTCTTCTACGATAGCATAATTTCTGTCGCCTGAAGTAAGACCAGTTCAGAGGAAATAGATATCAGGCGTACAAATATTAGCGTTGCATTTATGAGACAAGTACTGTACAACGTCTGTTGTAAGAAACTGAGATCTGACTCTCCCTCCTGCTGCAACTTTAACATTTCAGTGTTAACTTTTGGGGACAGGATTGTTATGCAAGCTAAAGCTGTTGAAATTCCGTTTTCTATATAGCAGTTCACTGTGGGGGAAACCTGCCTCCTTTACATCTGACTTTCCTAATTGTGTTTAAACCATAAATAAAACGATAACCTCCCCCCCCCCAAATATACTGACATAATTATTTGTCACAGATAAATTATGAAATATTTACTGAATTGGAAATAGATGGAAAAAGGGGGACATTTACAATATTAGAGTATTCTTGAAACATGTCATTAAATTTAGAAATGTTACAGTGGAATTAGAATGGATAATTGACTGCTTGATTGCTGGGGAGAAAAATCAAGTCAGTAAATGCAGCTCAGCAAAAAGGACATGATTAGCACTGATGGCTACCTCATGAATAACAGAAGTAAATAAGTATCTTTTTGTGATTAATTAAAACTGAAATTTTATTTGTGGGCATCTTCTCTTCTGATTAATGATAGTGTATCATTTGTTTAACAGATGTACTGTAACTTTCTCCCGATATCTCAAAAGTTATGTGGGAATGGATGCTGAATTGATTTTATAGACATTTAACAGAGTAAGGTTGAAAATCCTATGGCCTTTGGACGTCCGTTGTTGCTTGATTCTGTGCTGACTCAGAATCTTATTTTTAGTGAGTTGTGATTAGGACACAATGGTCTAAATCAGCAACATCATATGTATAATTTATATCCACTTTTATTTTCTACAACTGAAGGTAGCATACACAATGTTCCCTCCTCATATTTTTCCCATAATAGCAACACTGTGAGGTGGGTTGGGCTGAGGGAGAGTACAGGTAGTCCTTGGGTTATGACTACTCATTCAGTGACTGTTCAAAGTGCAAACAGCGCTGCACAATTGGGACTTACAACCTGTCCTCGGAGTTCTGATCATTGCAGTGTCCTCACAGCCATGTGATTGCAATCCAGGCATTGGCGCCCAGCTCACAATTACAATGTTGCAGCAAGCCATGGTCACATGATCGTGAATGTACATGGGGCTGCCTTTAAAAACCACCTAGAAGCTTCAGTTAGTGCAAAATGGATGCAAATTAGACCTATTTTGCAGGCCCTGCATTGGCCTACCATTAGCTTCCAATTAAATTTAAAGCAGTTTTAATCCAGGGATCCCCAAACTCTTCAGCTCATCAACCCCTTCATGAAGTTTCAGATTGTTCATCAACCCCCAAACATTTATTATATGAAAACAATAAATGCTACTACGAATAATACTAATAACAACAACATCAACCCCTTGGATAGTTCCATCCCCCCTTAAGGGTCAATACTGACCATTTTGGGGAACCGTGTTTTAACATATAGAATCAGCCCAACCACTTTGATCATGCCAAGAGAAATAGCTGGTTGTCCCCTATTATTGAGAAGTTGGAAAGGGGTAAAGCCCAGGTAAGTGTTGTTGTTTTTCTTGAAATCAGGCTGGTCCTCTAGGATGGCCTGCCATAGAAAGTCCAATTGGCCTCAAATATACTCATCTTTCAGAAGCAGCTAAAAAATGCTTTTCCAGAGAATTACCAGATGCTAGTAAGTTTTTGTATTTTTGTATTTTTATCATTATAATTAGTAAAGGTAAAGCTTTCCCTTGACATTAAGTCCAGTCATGTCTGACTCTAGGGGGTGGTGCTTATCTCCATTTCAAAGCCGAAGAGCCTGCGTTTGTCCATAGACACTTCCATGGTCATGTGGCCGGCATGACTAAACGGAATGCCGTTACCTGCCCGCCAAAGCGGTACCTATTAATCTACTCACATTTGCATGTTTTCGAACTGCTAGGTTGGCAGGAGCTGGGACTAGCAACGGGAGCTCACCCCGTCAGGCGGATTCGAACCTCCGACCTTCCGATCGGCAAGCTCAGCAGCTCAGCAGTTTAAGCCGCAGCTCCACCGCGTCCCTATCATTATAATTGTTTCATTATATTTTGTGAGCTGCCAAAGGTCTGCTTATGATTGTGGCAGGACATAAACAAACAGAAAACTCTTCAAAGATATCAGCAGTTAGTATTTTGAATATAAAATTAAAATTATAATCTCATGTACATTTTAGTTTTTTTACCAATAAGCAGGAATTGGATCAGATTGCATGATTGTTTCCTATATCTGAGCTCCATCATTGTATCTCTATTCATCATTGTAGATATTTCCCAGCACTAAAGAACAGCATATTTTAAATTCCAAAAACAGTCACTGACCCCATGGTCTGTTATTGATTAACTCAAGTTATGTTGTGGTATGGTTGGTGAAGTGCCCATTGCTAAAATGCTGACTTAAGATGTTTGCATTTTAATAGTGGTATCTCTTAATGGGAGCTTTTGGGGATAACATTCAAATAAATGTAAATATAGGTTTCATTCTCTTTTCACCCACATCTTGGAATAGTGGAATGTATTTCCACCAGCTCTTATTATTATATTTTTCCAAACATTTAAAGAAAACATCTTGCCCATCCCCCATTTTCAAAATACCTTTCTTCTTCACTTGTGCTTGCTTTGCGCTGATAATATCTTTGCTTTTAATGATATAATTGCAAAATAATGTTTTCAAATGAAAAAATGGTTGACATTTTCCCCTTTCTGGATGTAAGTTCTTTCTTTTAGGAAAAAAAAAACAGATCTTCTATTTAAAACTGGAATGTAAATAAAGTGTGTTCCCAGTTATGAAGAATTGTTACCTCCAGATGTCCTGTCCACATGAGCATCTTGCCTGTGTTCAGATCCATTGACTTGATACCAACTGGCATAGACCACTAAGGGGTTTGTGGGACTAGTGGTGTGTCACAGTCCATAGTTTGGGCAATGTTATATTTATTGATTCAGATGCAACTGTTTCCTATTTGTAACTGACTGCTGAGTTAGCAGCATGAAACCTCCTAATTTAGAACAGATCTTGAAAAAGTATTCTTTCTGGTTCTGTGCAATTAATTGCCCAGGATCCCTCTTTTCGGGGAAAATGGGCAGTGATAAAATTTGAAAAATAAATAAATAAATAAGGGGGGGGGGAACTGTAAGTGTGAGCCTTTCTCTGTTTTCCTGAAAGTAAGCCCCAGTCAACTGTGGGACTTAATTTTAAATTAACTTGTAGCCAAAAAGTTGGAATTAAGAATAATTACCTCCCATAAATAGTACATTTATTATGATGGATACCTGTTGTTATGACCAGTCTTCATAAATATCATTCTCTGACTGCAGTGCATTAGAAGCAGGTCCTTTCGTATAAAGGTAAGAACTTGCTTAAAGTGCCATACACTTAAGGGGAAGGGTATATCAAAATTAGCAAACAGTATAATATTATTTATTTATTTATTTATTCAATTTGGATGCTGCTCAACAACCAACTCTGGGTGGCTCACAACAATAAATAACATAAAAACAGAAGAACCCCCCCCAAAAAACCCAAAGTACAAAATAACTATAAAATAATCACAAGATGGTAATCCAACAACAAAGGAAACATAAAATCACAAATAAGGGAATACCTTCTCAAAGTGAACATACAAAAAAACCCAGAACTGTTCCCCTTGGGTTTGATGGGGAAAGAGCTAGAAAAACAACATGGAACTTTATTTTTATATATGATTACAGCTGCAAGACTTTTATATGCATGACAATGGAAAGATCCACAAATCTTTGTGGAAGATTGGATTATTAAATTAATGGATTTGGCTCAAATGGCAAAGTTAACAGCTTTAATAAAAGAAAATTCTGTTTCTGGATTTGTCTACTTGGCAACCACTTTTAGACTACTTGCTTGTGTTGGAAAAAAATGAAGCTTTAATTGTGGGTTTGTTTTGATAGAATTAATATTAATATGGTTTAATTAATGGTAAGAGATATTTTTAAATGTATCTATATCTGTATTGGAGAAGTCGAAAGCCACCTTTCATTTCTGTTTCCTATCTATTTTCACTTTTATAGTTTTTTCTTTTTTCTTTAGTTCTATCTTCTTGCTTTTCTATATTTTCTATTTTGTATTTTAATTATATATTTTGAAATTTAATAAAGTTTGTATAAAAAAAACAAAGAAGGGAATATCATTCACCCTTACTCTAAGGCCTGGGTAAATAGTGGTCTTTAAGGCATTCCGGAATGTCATCACGGTGGGAGCAGTATGAATCTCAAGGGGAAGAGCAAAAATGCCACTACAGAGAAGGTGTACTTCCTGGGTTTCAAAAGATAGCACTGTTTACTCAAGGAGACCTGGAGCATCCCAACTCTGCCAGATTATACCAAATAGGAAGAAACTACAGAAGACAGGTGGTCACACTAATAACTGGGCCATACAAGCACAGTGGCAACCATAGGTGTGCCCAGGCAAGCCCACCACTGCTCATGCTGCTACATTCTGGACCAATTGAAGCTTCCAAGTGGACTTCAAGGACAGCCCCATGCAGAGTGGCTTGCAATAGTTAAACCATGAGGTGACAAAGGTATGAGTAATTGTCTGGACAGTTAGAGAACCCACAAATTGCACATCACTCCTGATGGGGGAAGTACAACCCCATCTAGGACTCATGTTGGAAAATCCCTGGATCTGGGAGGTTCCAGTAGCCACAGTCACTCAGTCTTAGTAGAATTGAGCTAGAGGCAGTTTTTCTCCAACCAGGCCTGAGTAGCTTCCAGGCACTGGGACAGAATTTCAAAAGCCTCATTTGGCCAGCCTGGGGTTGAAAGATACAATTGGGTATCACTGATGGAGAGTTGCAAATAGAGGTCTACCATAAGCTGCATTGATTTGAGAAATTTTATTCTTCCAAATGGTAGCATTATAGTCCAGTGCCTTTGGGGGACTTTGAATTTCTGAGTGTGCTATATCCATATTGTTACTTTTTAAAGAGGCTAAATGTAGATCTAAGCTTTGCTTCCAAATAAATAAATAAATGATACTAATACAGGAAGTAGTGAGAAGTAGATGGTCTCTCTCAGTATTTACAAGGACCTGATCATTTTTTGGTGTATTTTATAATTATCTTGCTCATTAGTGCCATATCAATACTGGTTACAAAACTTGAGCTGAAAGTGTGTGTAATTTCCATGGAAATAAGCCTCCTGGAACATCTATAGGATTACATAGAAATATTTGATGTTCTTTTTTCTCTTAAAGCACATTTCTATCCCTTAAGTCTACAGTAGTAAAACTTGACATAAAATGTCACATATAAAATAGTGGGCAAAATAGGCTGTTGTATCAAATACCCTTGTATCTTGGCTAAAATGAATTAAATTACATGAATCAATAAATATAGGTAATCTTACTTAATCTGCATAATTGTAATGGTTGCCTATTCTAAAACACTATCAGACTCATGAGCAGGAATTCAAAGATATCTGATTTCTTAAAGAATAGTATGCAGGATCACAGAGAAAGCTGAGAATGATTAAAGCGCGCCAAATTCAAACTAAAAACCCTTGGTGCAAATGAAACCCCTCCCCCCATAGAATCTTCTCAAGTTCACAATCCCAGGTGCTCCTAACAGTTTCTGATGGTCTGCGGGAAAAGGCCTTGAACAGATAACATAATCCAAACACATTCCATTGTACTGATTTCATATACAGAGCTTGGTACAAGGTCTCACAGCAGTTCCCTCCCAAACAGAAACGTGTGTCAGCGCCATGGTACGTGAAACATTACGATGTATAAACTACATTGAATCAGTGAACATGACATACTGCCCCCCCCAAGTAAAGAATACATCAAGCAGTAGGCTTCAAAGGATAAGCAATGTCCTGATTACCAGGAAACACACTGAGGCGAGGACTTGGTCTCTAATATTTATTAGTAGTACTTAACAAGAATCCTAACAAACTGAGAAAGCGTGGGAAAACCCAGCCATATAAACCCCAAAGGTTAAGGCGGTCCCGATCTGTGTCTCTTTGAATGGCTGAACAGTTCCTCAGTGCTACGCATGCGCTTGACAGTCTGGGTGAGAGCCCCCTGCTCGCCATCCTTACTCATGACAAGCAAGGTGGAAACGGTTAACTAAATCAGGAGCGTTAACATGGTGAGCAGACACCCATTCAGGATGAGGAAAATGTTTCCATTGGACGAGATACTGCAGGGTGCCTCAAAGTTTGTGGGAATCGATGTCCTTGACTTCAAAGTGTTGTTGGCCGTCAATCATAATTGGAGCAGGAGGAGGAGGTTGAGGGTGCCAACGCGGTGAGAGGTGCACAGGCTTAAGCAAGCTGCAATGGAAAACAGGGTGCAAGTGTTTCAAATTGTGAGGCAGGTCCAATTTAATAGTAACTGGACTGATAAACTGAACAATAGGAAATGGACCAATGAATTTGGGAGCAAGTTTTTTAGAGGGTTGAGGTGATTTGATAAATTGAATGGAGAGATACACTTGATCCCCAACTTTGAAGTCATGTTGTAAAGAGTGATGCTTATCAGCTTGGGATTTGTAAGCAGCCTGGGTGTCAGCCAGAGCCTGTTGAATTACTGGCCAGGAATCAGACAGTTTAACAGCCCAGTCAGATGTAGAACATGTTTGGGAAGGGGGCCATGGCAGTTCAGGGATGGGAACAAAGTCGTGACCGGAAACCACGCGAAAAGGGGTTTGTCCGGTACTTTGATGGACAGCATTGTTGTAAGCAGCTTCAGCAAAAGGTAATAACTCAACCCAATCATCCTGATGGTAGTTAATGTATGCTCTAAGAAACTGTTCAAGAGTGGAATTTAAAATCTCAGTAGAACCATCAGTCTGGGGATGGGACGATGTGGACAGCGCTTGTTTAGTGCCAATCAATTTTAAAAATGATTTCCAAAACTGGGAAGTAAACTGTGTCCCGCGGTCAGAGACCAAATGGGAGGGGCTACCGTGGAGGCGATAGATGTGGAGGAGAAATAGGCGCTCCAATTGTGGGGCTGACGGGATGGATGCACATGGAATGAAATGTGCTTGCTTGGAGAAAAAATCTTTTACAACCCAAATTACATTTTTCTTCTGACAGGGAGGTAGGTCCACAATAAAATTCATAGAAATCTCGTCCCAGGGACGGGAAGGACTGGCCACTGCCTGTAGAAGCCCCTGTGGTTTCCCTCCTTTTCGTTTTGCCATGGCACAAACAGGACAGGAAGCAACATAGTCTTTTTCGTCATGTCATAAGGTTGGCCACCAAAATTGGCAGTGAAGCAAATGCAAGGTTTTGACAAAACCAAAGTGTCCAGCAAGTTTATCATCATGGGAACACTGCAAAACATCAGCTCTTAAAGTTTCAGGCACATAAAGGTGGTGTTCCACCCACGCCAGACTGTTTTCAAAAGAAACATTGTCTCTATTAGCTAGCAACCAAGTGTCAGATTTCAGTGCCTGGAGAAAGTCCTTCTGTAACTGACAAGGAACTTGCACTTTCTGCTTCCCAGGCTGGGCTGGGGGCGAGGTTGCCTGCACATGGGTCTGGCTCCAAGTGACAGCAACCAAGCCCAGCTGTGGTTCAGTGAGAACAGTTCCAACCACATCTGCCACCTGGTCAAGGTCCTGAGGTAAACGTGACAAAGCATCGGCCAGAAAGTTTTTCTTTCCCGGAATAAATTTTAACTGGAAGTTAAAGTGACTGAAAAACTGAGCCCAGCAAATTTGTTTAGGGCTGAGACGCTGTGGGGTGCGGAGGGCTTCCAAATTCCTGTGATCGGTCCAAACCTTGAAAGGGCATTTAGCGCTTTCAAGGAGGTGGCGCCAGGTTTCCAAAGCAGCTTTTACAGCAAACGCCTACTTTTCCCAAACATGCCAATGGTGTTCAGTTTCAGAAAATTTCCGGGACAGATAAGTGCAGGGTTTTAAGTGATTTTCAGGATCACTCTTGTGCCCTCTGTAACAAAATAGTCCCAACTGAGGAGTCAGAAGCATCAACTTGGACCACAAAGGGGCATTCAGGATCAGGGTGCTGTAGAATAGGCTCAGCAGCGAAAAGAGTTTTCAACTTCTCAAATGCTGCCTGGCATTCAGGCGTCCAATTTAGCACTGCCCCAGGGTGTTTTACTTTGCGTGTCTCCCCCAAGCCCTTGGTATGGAGTAAGTCAGTGAGGGGCAAGGCAATCTTAGCAAACCCCTGGATAAATTGGCGATAATAATTACTGAACCCTAGGAAACTTTGTAATTGCCTCCGGGTGCGGGGACGTTCCCAACTTAGAATCGCCTGAATTTTTGCAGGGTCCATTTCTATACCATTGTCAGAGACTAGATAGCCCAGATAGTCAAGTTGGGTTTTGTGAAATTCACATTTGGAAAGTTTGGCATAGAGTTTGGCATCTCTAAGTTTGCATAACACCTGTCTGAGGAGGCGTTCGTGTTCCTCCTCGGTTTCAGTGTAAATGAGAACATCATCTAAATAAACCAGGACCCCTTTAAACAAATGATCATGTAAAACTTCATTAATCAACTGCATGAAGACTCCGGGTGCCCCTGCTAACCCAAAAGGGAGGACTTTGTACTGAAACAATCCTAGTGGGCAATTAAAAGCAGTTTTCCACTCATCTCCAGCTTTTATGTGAATGTGGAAATAGGCTTCACGAAGATTGAGCTTGGAGAAAATCCTGCCCTTTGACAAATGAGCTAACTTGTCCTTCATGAGAGGTAGAGGGTACCTGTTGACAATAGAGATGGAATTTAACCCTCGATAGTCTGTACAGATTCAAAACGTGCCATCTTTCTTTTCCCAGAATAACACAGGGGCCCCAACTGGGGAATTAGCAGGTTCAATAAACCCCCTTGACAGATTTTTGTCAATGAAGTCCCGTAACACCTCGAGCTCCTTCTGAGTCATCGGGTAAATTTTTGGCTTGGGCAATTGAGCATTTGGGACCAACTCTATTGCACAGTCAGTTTTCCGGTGGGGGGGGGGGGTAACTGATCTGCTTCCATCTCCCCAAAACAGTCAGCAAATTCTTGGTATTGAGCAGGCAAGCCTTCTAAATATGGTAAGTCAGGGGGGGGTTGGCGATTGCTGCCCTTCCAACCCCTGCATGTGCAATCATCTCTGCTGTAGGAGCCTGGTAAAATCCATCTGTAAAAGTCACAGTTCTGTGCTCCCAGTTTATATATGGGCTTCGATAGGTCAACCATGGGATCCCTAGGATTACCAAGGGATTGCCAAAGGGTGCTACCACGAATTTCAAAGTCTCATGGTGACTGCCCGTTTGCATTGCCACAGTTCCAGTGAAATGGGTTGCCCCCCCCCCCGCTGTTGAACCATCCAACTGTGTGAAGATCAAAGGATGCTGGAGGGGAAAACGAGGCAGCTCCAGAGCCGCAACCAGATCAGGGTAGATTAAACACCTGGAACACCCAGAGTCAACTAAAGCCCATACCTCTGTATGGGATGGGTTGGTGTAACAGGGATGAGACAGTCTAAGAGAGTTTGGGAATTCACTTAGACTCAGAGCTCCTGCTTGAAAAGCAGGTGACAGCTGTGGCTTGGGGGAGGGGGTTTACAGTTATACTTCATGTACCAATAGCAATCTTTCCTGCATCAGGAAGCCCTGCTCTCAATCACTCTTGCCTTGATCACATGTAACTTGAAGAACTTTTAGGAGAAGCTGTCATTGGTTCAGAACTGTGGTAGCCCAGGCAGTGATGGATTTATCCTGATATACTTGGATAATCTTGCTGCTTTAGGAGCTGCACTGGTTACCAGTGGGCTTCTGGGTACAACTCAAGATGCTGGTTGTTACCTTTAAGTCTGTAAAGGTAGTCCTCATTTAACAAGTGCTTCATTTAGTGAGCATTCGCAGTTCCAGAGGTGATGAAAAAGTAACTTTACAACTAATCTTTGCATTTATGACCTTTGCAGGTCTGTAAAGCAAAGGAAAGCTGAAGTAAGGTCATAAGCAGAGTCATGGTTTTGCTTAGCAACCACTTCACTTAATGACCAAGTTGCCAGTCCCAATTGTGGTCACTAAATGAGGACTACCTGTGTATGGTCCCAGACATGGCTATTTGAGGGATTGCTTTCTCTTCTATTCATCTGCCCATCTGACCAAATCAAATAGGGCCAATTTCCTCCTGCTGACATTGTTAGCTGCCTAGAGCTTTGGGGAATGGGTAGCATAAAAGTAAAGTAACATAAATAATAAATAATAAACCATTATTCCTGTTGTCTTTGCATTTACTTTTACTATTCTTTCCTTTGTATAGAGGAACAATAGTACCATTCTTCCAACTGATAAGAACAGATGCAATTTGCACACATGTACCTTAAACAAATTTCACAGCCACTGTATAAGCAAGTCACATCCGTTTTTTGTCTCCATCCATCCATTCACGTCACTATCATATAAATTTTTCTCAAGGATCAGACTCATTCAGAATGTTGCAGTTTTCCCTAAAACTCATCCCTGAATCTTCCATTGTTACCATTCACTTGAGCATAACATACGCCTATCACCAGCTTGTAAATTCCTACTTTCAAATATGTCCACAACAATCTAATGACACCAATTCATACTTTCTGATAGCATTTTCTTTTATAATTAAACCTACACCTTCATTTCCATGCACGTATTCATTAACTCTACAAGATCAGGCCACCTTCATTCAGATCAATTACATTTTTTACCATACAATTTTTCTTAGTTTCTCAGAAACATCTGTTTCTTTTCATTCACCAATTCATACACTTTACTATTTTATCCTTTTAAATCCCAAATTGCAATCTTCCATATACCATAGTTTATACCAGATGAGCCTCTTCTACCCATCATGGTGTTAGTTAATCAAGACTTTCACATGCCTTTTTTTTTAAGTAAGATAGGAGTATAGACTCAATTGTTTGCTTTATTCATTCCTGATAATTGAGGTTTGGCACAACTTGGGCTGGTAAGATGCTTTCCTGGTGAGGTGTAAACCCTGTAATCATGTTTCTCACTAGAGGGGTAGGATCCAGTTTCAAATCATCTGCTTCATTATATTATTGATTTGAACAGGACAGGATTTTTTCTCCCCCAAACCTGGGAGATCACCTATCTGCAACTGAGTTGAGATTTGGAATAATGAATATTAGATTCCATGGCTTCTAAGTGTCCTGTGTCCCATGACCAAGGCTGTAGTGCTGCACTGTACACAGAGCTTTTGTAGATTATGAAACATAAGATCAATATGTTGAACAATATGCTATAGACACAGAGGTGAATATGACAGGATAGAGTGGAGAGATCATGATAAGACTTATGCTATGTCAATCAAGGAACAGTAGTAATGATCAGATTCCTCCCTGGCTGCATTCATGGAGAACCATTCAAGGAAATTCTTCAGGTCTGTTGTGTGGGTGAAGTTCTGGCAAGCACCGTGATGCTATCTGAGCACCATTGTGAGGAGTTTGGGTAAAAATCCACTTAGATTTGTCCAGGGTTTTTTTAAAATCACATTGGACAACAATATACATAGGATGTGTATGATACCATTTAATACTCTCTGTATTAAAGCCCAATTATGAGTGGCTCAAAACATTGTTATTTACCCAGGTGCTTTAATGTACTGTCTTATATATTTCTTCATTTGTTCCATTTTTTAAATCATCCCCTCCTATTTCCCTTAAAAGAGTTTTGGTTACTAGAAAGCCACTAGACAGGAATCTGGGGATTCAATAAGTGTAAAGAAGTATATAAGCTTCGGCACTCTTATTGCCATTAGGTAGGCCTGAATTTGGGCTACCCAATGAATTCCAAACCCAGTCCAGATGTGAAATCCAGAAGCTCCTGAAAGGATGTTGTAGATAGCAGGAGAGTCACTACATTGATAGCAGACCAAACTTGTTCCTGTGGCCCAGATTCACATACAAACACTTGTAACCAGTTACCTTTGTGGCTGTGCTACTGGTCATTGCTTGGATTATTCCTCTTGGCCACAGCTACCCCTCTTCCCCAAACTTGGCCTTGTGGCTTCTGCAGGACCTGAAACCCAGAACAGATCACCAATGGGGCCACATATCAATTTCTTCCTAACTAGATCTCAATAATACGTGCCAGGTCTGCATGTTCATCTGCCACCAAATCATAGGTAGATCCAGTGTTTACCAGCAACCTGTTTTAGTTCTGTTTTGTAGCTGTCCTGCTTTTAATGTTATAATATGTATTTCTACTGCATCTTTATAACCTGCCCAGACTCATTAAGGGGGTAGGTGGCATATAGTGGCATATGCAAGTCTTTAGAAACAATATATAATATAAATTTAATAACAAAACATCTTCTGTAAAAAAGTAATTAGGGTTATATTGTTTTTAATTTGGCAGAAAATTATTTTGCTCTGGATTATGGAACCCAGGCCCCTTAACAGTAATCAGGCTATACATCGGCATCTCATAGCATTGTTTAGTACCAATGTTAGTGTAGCCCAAAAATCTCTGCCTTTGGAAGCAAATAGCTGTAACCATTCTTTTTAAAGACAGAACCATCTAGAAGAATTTGCTTGCATCAATACCAAGCAAGGGAGCTATTAGTTAGCTATGTTCTAACTTGTTTAATTGCCTCAACCTTAGTCACAGCATTCCAGCTGTTGCCACCTTCTAGCTTCAAAGATGAAAATGCCCATGATATTAATATCAATCCAACAGTTATTGGCTCACTGTCAATTTCCATCAGAATCATGTTTTTACAAGTTTGTAAATACTAACTCTTCCACCTCTTTCACCCCCACCCCATTCCAGTTAACTGCTGTGGGTGCTTTCACACTTAGCTCTTTTGCATTAATTTTCTGGTAAGTTCCTGAAACCTTATTTTTGTATTATGTTGTAAGCAAAGAAACAGTTAAGTTGGTCTTGGCTAGATCTTTTTTCTGGCTTGTAATGCTTAGACATTAAACCTAACAATTTAAGCAAGATTGGCTAAAAATGAAACCAGTTTGGGACAAATATATAAAAAATATCTTAGCCAAACTCATGTTTTAACAAAACTAAAAATGTGTACAGAAATTTGAAAGCTAGTTAATGCTAGATATTTATTTGTAATTTTGTATTTTTAACAAGGAAAAAAATATATAGTTTCACTTTGTATTAAATAGGAAGTTAGCTTCTGTAAGCTAACCATTATTTAAACCTTGCAATTGTGGGAAAGTGAGAAGAGATAGAAAAATATAATATATGGTTGTTTCTAGTGTAGCACATCCCAGCTCCCCCTCTGAAAACTGATTTATTAATTACAATGGATAGCTTCATATAATAAGCTAACTCCAAACTAGGCAAACTCCATTATAATTTATCATGATATATGAACCCAGACTCTGTCTTGGTATTATTGCTTGATACTAGCACAAAAGAGTGTTTCTGAGCTTAGAACTATGCCAATTAAACAGATATATGTGTGCAACTTGTACAATGCACACCCAATCTCTTACTTGAACAGAATCCAGGTCCCATTTGAGACATTTATGGAATGTCCTGGTTAATCCATTCTTAATGTTTATTTTTACTGAATCACCACTTCTTTCTAACTAATTATATTACTTAATTGTGTATATGAAGGGAAGGTTACAGTACAACAGGTCCCCTTATTTTAGCCAGTGATTCCTGCTTATTATGAAAAACTCCCTAATAAATCAGTCTAATTATTGCTTTGCCTTACCATTCATGCTTGAACTTCAGATCAAGTGAATCCTTATATTTGGCTTCAGGGTGACCTTTCAAGTGCAGCTACAGGCCTATCTTCTTTGGATTAAGCAAATATTTTCAACTGGATCTGTGGAAATAATCTATACTGCCTTGACTTGAGAGGCTAAAGCTGAAGTCAGGCAGTAAATGTATCATTTCATGTAACAGGAAAACCTTTACACTTGCTATCTATTTAATGTTGCCTATGAACCTCAATGAAGAGCTTTCTCTTTAGCTAGACTAATTGCATTAGTTTAAATTGCATCTTGGGAGGGATTTTTTTTCATCTGTGTTGTGCTGAACATTGATTGTACATGAACTTATGACATAAATAAAGACTATCTACCCACACTATGTCATTGGTCCCGGTTTTATTAATTTGTGGCATAATGGCTCATATACAGACATGGGATAGAGGAAGTTAGCATCTATATGAAGCCATCAGAGCAGAATAAAAATTGTAGTAGATCCAAACAAGTAGAGAAAGATTTAATTATACAGATAGATACAATCCAGTCAACATAAAAGTAAGCCAAGAAAGAGCAGGGAAAAAGTCATGACAAAAATTCACAGAGCTGGAAGAATATCATTACAGAGAGGCCCAGTAGGATTAAATTTGTACAGAATAAATATTAACAAAATTGAGACAGAAAAGAGAAGTGAAGTCAGCTGCATTACAGATGTGACCAATCAGAACAACTTGTGATGAAGAATATACTTTTTAAAAACCTGTAACAGTGATTTTTAAAGTAGTATTTCTCAAAATGTAGGTTATAATCCATCTGAATTTGGGAGGGGGGGATGTAATTGTAAAACATGGGATGGTGGGAGGTTGCATCAGGCAGGGCTTCTCAACCGTGGCAACTTTAACACGTGAGCGTGCTAAGGTTGAGAAACCCTGCTCAAGAGCAGACCTATTCGTTCTGGGTAGAATTATGCAAAATGCAAAAGAAAGTGAAATTTCCACAAGTTTAAATGAACACCAAGTATTTGCTTTGGTCTTTTAAAATATTGTACTCACCTTTAAGAGTAATCATGCCTGGAGGGCATGAGGCTCCTATGTAGATCTCTGATCCTCTGATATGACCTTCACTGTCTTGGGAGGGATTGTACTCACCTTTAAAAGGAAGAGTCAACTGCAGAGGACATTGTGATGCAGAAGCTGTGAGGCTGAAGCAAAGAGGGAGTTGCAAGAATAGGGGAAAGGGTTTGCAATACCAGGCACTAGGCTTAAAGGATTTATAACATCAAACACCAGCTCTTCCAGTGCAGCACCAAAAGCAGCTTATCACCTGCCAGTGTTTTGCAAACTGCAGTAATTTAATAGCAGTTCAAGTGAAACTATTTTTTCAGTATCCATAGTCCAGGCAAAGGAAGCATTCTTTTCTTTTTTCTTTTCTTTTTTCATTCATTCATTCATTCATTCATTCATTCATTCATTCATTCATTCATTCATTCAGTCAGTCAGTCTGTCTGTCTGTCTGTCTGTCTGTCTGTCTGTCTGTCTGTCTGTCAGGAGTGAAAATAATTGTCCACAAAAAAGAATTAGATTTCCCCATCTCTTTTTCTTCAGAAATCAACACTGGAGTCAGTCACTGCCTATATTTGTCTTTTATCTAGTTACAGCACAGAAATGCTTTAAAAAATGGGGTTGCCATTTTTTTAAAAAATTGAAAATATGGTAACTATATCTGCAGGGACATTGTCATCTGCCTGCAGTGCAAAAATAAGGAAGCTGGTTAAAACCAGAAAAATGAAAGTTTTTTGTTCATTAAAGTTTAAGGTTCTATCACTGTTTTATTTGATATATAGACTAAAATATGATTAAAAGTAAGTGGTATTTGCATCTCTTGTCCAGTCCTAATACCAATGAATTCGTTTATTTTATTTGGCTGGGTGGGGTGTTGCACAAATTCCTTATTCATTATAAGGAATCACAGTATCACCCAATTTGAGTACCAATGGTTTAAATGGTCATATGTGTATTTACACATATAGGTAAATGACCCGTACAGTGCCACTATGTAGAGTTCTGACGGGCTTAGCAGAGGGGGAAGAAATAACCACCATGTAGCACTTCTGCTTCTGCATGTAGTTCCCATATTTCCCCTCTGGACTGTTACAGCAGATTAGAAAATACGGGATTTCTGATTAGTTTTTCTGGCACCTGGACACTGGGAGACACTGGGAGACACTGGTACAACACTGGGAGAGTCATGTGATTGACTATACAGATGATCACTCAGCCACAGTTTCAGATAAGTGACCCCTCCATTTGTCATGTCTGTGCATCACACATATGGGTAAGCTTATTACAGCTTACTTCAATTGAAACCAGTCAGATGGCTATAGAGGAGAATAACACTGTCCTGCCAAAAGAAGCATCTACTCCAGAAGTAATACCCAAATGAAAATGCCTCAAGAATGCACAAGATTATGGCCACATTACCAGCTTTCTAAAGATCAGATAAAGCTACATCAGAAGCAGAGGACCAAATAATGAAAAGGGTGTATTGAATACCAAATACGGAACTGATATTGGCAATCTCTTCTTGGATCTCTCATACCATAAAAATAGATGGGAAGCAAAAACAAATAACCCCACAGTATATTCTACACAGACTTCAACAAATCTCCAGTGAATGAAAGGTTGTTCAAGAGAATTAAAGGGTGACGGAAAAGAAGCTTCACAAAATTATAGCTACTTGATATAGCAACTGTTTGGTGGAGAAAAAACAGTATCAGGCTATGGAACCAGTTTATTATTACAAGATTGATCAGCCTTCAAGGCATTTAACTTGCTAAAGCACCAAGCAGAGGAGATAGAAACCCACGAGAGAGATTTCTAAGAGTAACTGTAGTCAAAAGTCAAAAACATTAGAATAAACAATAAAGACCAAGAGGCAATATCCACAAATGACTTACCAGGAGTTTAAAAGTCATTTTGGATTATCATTTGTGGTTAATTGTGGGTACAAACTATTTGACGGGGAGTCCCAACAGACAGTTACAGACTGGTGGAATTTTCATTTGTGAGAAGTGGCAATGTTGTTAGCGGTATTGACTGTCTGAACAGCTAAGAAAGTGAACAATACACCAGACCTGGAGAAACTAACAATTGTGGTGAGCTAAAGTCATCATGTTTTTTGAGCAGCAATTGGTTGGCCTGGCCAATCCTGTGTTTGGGGGAAGGGGCTGCAGTTTTTTTTAAAGTGCATAACATACATTTATAAGTTCCCAAAATGAGAGAGATTATATATTTTTATTCAACTGAAAATATAATTGTACATACAAAATATCTGTACCTAAAAAATAACTAAAATAATAATAATACCTGAATATTTGAATAGCCTTTCCTCCCTCCCTTTCAAGAATGGTATCAGTCAAGTGAAAATAGGAAGAGTCTGGTGAACTTTAGGACTCATGTGATCCCCTTCAGGATCTTCAGTCTTGAGAACATAATTGAGAAAATGTATCAGCAGTAAACCTCTTCACTTCTTCAGGTAATGGATCTCTAGCATCACTGTTCTATTTGAATGTTGTATCTATTTGTATGTTGTCCACTCACTGTATATTGTAGCCAGTGGAGATAGCTCAAGGAAAGGTAGATTATACTTAGATGAAATAAGTCCATACAGAATCATACCCATATGTAGAATTTGTTAAGCATCTACCTTTTGATGGAGGATGAGACAATAAGTAATTTGCAATTTCTACTGGTTCAAGAAAATGCCAATTAACTTGCCCAATGTTTGTAGAAGGCAGGTATCAATGTCATCAGTCATTGGAAAAGTGGTGTCCATTGAATCTTGCTTTTGCCAGAATCAGGAAAGCAATTATCATGGCAATATGCTGCAAACTTCACCCTTTAGTTTTCATGGGATGTTGCAGTATGCATAGAAAAGGAGCAAGGCTGGTGTCACAGTATTGCTTCCATCAGTTTGACATGCCCCCCCCCCCCCCATCCCCATGCAGATGCCACTGTTTAGATCCTTTTAAGTATTCACTACCAAGAATCAGGTAGTCATGCTTTCATGGGGCCGGGGAGGAGGGGTGGAATCATATAAACATCTTCATTGTTGTTGAAAACAGTAACCCAAACACCCACATCCAGATATTGTTGCTGTAATGGTAGTTTGAAATGAAGCAATGGGTGGAATCATAACCAAGAGCATGCACAGTGGTATGTAACTTCCTACCAAGAAAGCCTGTGCAACAGTAGAAGGACTTTTGCTCTGTGTAGGCATGCATGTGATGCAGAAAGACTATGAGCTACAAGTTGCTTGAACATTTGTTAAAAATTAAATGAACAATAATTAAGTGCACAGTTAAAATAAAGGTGAAGGAGGAGAATGTAGAGTTGAGGGGATGGGATATATTCCTTTCTTTGCCAGTTTAATTCTCGCTTCTATCCACTTTATCCCATATTTCAAATGTGTTTGAAAGGAAATGGCTTGCAGATAATTTGGAGTGGAGAAAGGGAGGCAGGGAAGGGAATAAGTAGGCCCTTCTCTCAACAGTTCCAACAACGATTTTACCTAAAAAAGGCACAAGCACTGGCTTCCAAGAACACATATTTTCATGTAATGTAGAATTAGGCCATAAGGCTGAGGATATGAAATGCTGTGCTGTTCTGGAAAAAACAAAAATGTCCTGATACTTAAAAACAGTGGGTTTACAGAGACCTAAATTTCTCTAGCCAACAGGCCTGCGTCATTAAACACAAAATGAACTAAAAAGGAGAGTATAACATACACAAGTTGAAATTCTACAACTGATGCCAACTGGCAATTCTGGAAAACGTAGTCCTAACACCAGAGGAGAAAGGCTGCACTATGTATTACTGATAATTGCAGCTACATTGAAAATCTGAAAACATGCTAAATTCTAGAACACATTAGTTTGGCTTAAAATGCTGTAAAAATGAAAGACTGCTTTTGAGAAAAAACTATTTTGATACAGCATACATACATACATTTGCTTTATGGTTACTTGGAAAGATCCTTCTCTAGTGATATAAAATTACTCTTTAAAAAGAAAGTTCATGCATGCCACCTGCTGTCACAGTTTAGAATACCTTTCTCTGCCACAATTTGAAATTGTTGAAATGAGTGTTTCTTTGCAGCAGCAGCAGCAGCAGCAGCAGCAATTTCATTTGCTTATATGAAGCGCAGGACTAGAAACGTATCAAAGGCTAAAGTATGGGTTGTTCAAACTCTTCCAAAAGCATCCGACTTCTATTCATTCATATACCTTTAATGATAAATAGTCCTGTCCTTTTAGAACCAATCTACTTAAGAAAAAAACAGAACATTTTCCTATGTGATTTAGCATCTAAAGCAGAAAAGAACCCAGTTTTGGCAGGGTATGATCCATATTTTAGAAACATATATTTGAAAGAGATGGAGGGAAGCATTTGTCACTCAAGGGGTGATTCATTTTAAAGAAATGCATATAATCATAGGGTATATAGCAAATTGTTAAAGGCAAAGTCAGGCTTATTCTGCTTAGTCCATGAATGTCTGACTACAGCTTTCTTCTTTGTTTGGCTAAAGAGGGCTTATAACACAACCATTTACTTAAAGTAGGCAAAACTGTTTTTGAGCCAGATAAGACTTCATGCCAATGACTCAGTTTAGATTGGGCTCATTTATTTAAGAGGATTTAAAAAGTCTGGGTAGCAGATGAAATTTATCTCCCATGGGTGTTGCATAAACATTAAACACAGGCAACATTACAATAGGATACCTGCAATTTGTAAATGCCAGCTATGCAGTAGAGAAGAAACATTATTTCACCAATCTTTTTCTACGCTATGAGAAGAGTTGCAGTGCCAGGAGGCTTTTAAATGATATTCAGTAATTATCAAATAGATTTTGTTCTATGGAGCATTAATTCCTATTGGGCACAATGTTAGCATAATTGTTTATGCTTCAAGTAATGGCATTCATTTGTTATCCTGACAAACTGATCTAATAATTTTTGTAATAAGACTGAGGCCAAAGGAATTTGGCAATGCATTTGTTTTGTGGATTTTAAGTAGGCAGTATAGCATTTATAGCATTATTTTAGCTAAACCTAGAGCCAGGAAAGAAGACCAATTCAACAATGCAGTGCTAGACGGTTCTTCACATATACTTACCTATACAACAGAAGCATGAATACTTCAAAGAAGTTTCCAAATCATGTTGAATGTCTGAAAACTATATCTGAACAGTAGACATGTTTACATTTTCCTAATATTATCTTACTTTAATGCTTTTTTACTCTCAACTCAGCAAGTCTGGTACTATATGAATGCACACAGTTCACAGAAAAAACAATTCAGCAGTAACACTAAAAAGAAGTTCACTCATTATTGCATGAGATAATTTTCTTTTGCTGGGAAAAAACCTCAGATTTTTGTTTTGTTTTGTTTTTCAAAACAAAAATGCTTTGAGTTTTGCTTAATTAAAAAAAAACCCACTCCGTAGCTTTAGTGTGTTTTTAGAAGGACAATTTGTTTACTGCATACCATACATATGCTGCTGGACTGTTTTAAATTATACACTATTCATAACTATGACTTTTCCCCCTACACAGGGCAACTTTCCTCCAAAGCAAAGTTTCTGACCTTGTGTTCTGAGTACATTTATCAGCAGGCATATTGCCTAGCATAACATTCCCACAGCATAGTATTTGAGACTTCTTATCCACTACTGCTTCACTGAAATACTCCACTCCTTTTAGCTGTTTTTTTAAGAAAACCCTTTTTTCCCATTGAAAAGATTATGAAATTCAATTCAATGCTATTGCTATTCAACGTACAAGCTTTTTCTTCTATGCCATCCCAGCTATTTTAATATTAATTATTACTGAACTGCATGAAAAGGTTACGGTCCACTATCTACTTTGGAAAAATGACACTTCATAAATTATGTTTTTTCTTATTTAAGAAGTAGAAATAACACAATATTACTTCCACCGAGAAACCTGATATAATTCTGTATTAGACCTTCATTGATCTGTGGAATAGAAACGGTGCTTAGTGTAAATTAAAATAATCTATATAAAACCTCCAATATGCTCAACTAGTAAGAATCCAGTTACTTAACCATGTAGTACTACACATTTTTAGAAAACATATAAACTGGTTCCCAAATAGCTTCTGCCTGCAGACAGCATCTGTACTGTAAACCCTTTCTTCAACTGTTACATGTTGCGTGAAAAATGCCATTTTATTGACACATTTACAGATGTGCAAATAAACACAATTTGATTACAATATCTGAAAAGTGAAACAATGAAAAAATAGCCACCAATAATTGATATTATAATACTAAATAATATTAAACTCCTATCTTTCAAATGTATTTTCATTAAAATTCACACATTTGAAATAATTTTATTCATTTTATTTGTATATGTCAAAATACATTTTTTTTTTGCAAAATAGTGGGTTTTGCAAATAGTTTCATGCAGATGCAAGGTCTGCTCAATACTACCAATAAAATCAATGCAACACAGTAGCCAGTTTTGAAAGAATAAATAACCTATATATAAAAACACTAAAATATTAGAGACATATTTAATCATTCACAGGCATCCAAAACATTACCAAATATAATCCACAGTATGCCCAACCAATCCACAACATTTCTCAGTGTGTCGCAGTTCCTCAGATGGAACAATTCTCTGCTTGGTTTGTATTAGCTTAAGAGCATGAAAGAGCATGTCCATCTTTAAAATTATAAAGACCTAACTTGTAACAAGATACCCCAGAACTATCCTTGTACTGTACCTTTAGAATCAAGAATCCTGAGCTTGGTAGTAAGAGCAAAATGTTACAACATCTTCAAAAAAATGTCCCTTCCCACCCCTCCCCAACACATGAAGGGGACTTGGGTCCACCTTCTCCTTCTCCTTCCCCACCCCAAAATGAAGCAGTTCCCTAAGAAGTAGGCAGTAGAACACAATGACCTTTTAAAATGAAGGGGTACAAATTCACATTTAATATAGTATACAATCAATAATACAATAGCTACTACAAGCTTTACAATGTACAATTTATTTTAGTGGTGGAACTGTTCAGTGATTTCTAGGCATTAATCTGTAGGCCAGTAAGACAGTTGTATTTAATAGTTTTAGTGAACATACAAAAGCTGTTTCTTTTCTAACAAAAGCTATCTTCATTGGAGTACTTTTTAGAAGGCCACTGAAATGTATAAAATGATCTAACATGGTGGTGGTATAAACTGAGGTCCCTCTTCACATGGCAACGGCAGTGCACATATAAAGTAAAAGGCTAGGCTTTCAAATGCCTTTAAAGTTTACTTTAACTAGCACAGCAGGTTTGGATAGTACTCAAATACAGGTATGTGAAATGTAATGAAGATGTTCTATTTAAATTTTATTAAGGTGAACACTATTCAAATGAAAATTGGAAGGGGCTTTTTATAATTAGACATTTTTTTAAAGAGTGGCTCCATAACTCATCTTTCTAAATTTTGAATCATAAAAATGAATGTATATTGTTAAACACTTACTTTGCAGCAGCCTAATTTACTGTATTTGCAAATAGGGAATTTTTATTCAAGCATATCATGTGGGCCTGAAAAATCCAAACAATATACATTAATATATACAGCATCACTCAGTACCTACTAAAATTAATGTGAAGGTTACAGAATCTAATATTTTGCACTACAGTCCTTTTTTCTTTTCTTTTAAAAAGTAACCAATTGAGGCTCGAGACAAAAATTTTAGAATTATCTATTTTCAACTGACTTTTTAAAGCATCTTTCATAGAAATAAATGCATATTGCACAACTGTGAAAGCAAAGGTTTCTTGAAACCTCTCTGGTTTTGGGGTGGATGGCTGAAAAATACAGGATTAGTTAATTACACTGTAGTATTTCTAAAGGTTGTGTGTCTCTGTAGATATAAAGCTGTGAGAATACTGTACAAAGAAAAAATCTGGTACATGAATAATTAGAAGGGAGCACACAAATCCAAACTTAGAATTTTTTTAAAAAAAATCAAGATAAGGGGAAAAAACCAGAAACAGTGACAAACAACAAAATAAAGTAACTGTGATAGCAGAAAGCTTTTTTTTTTAAACGTGTTTATGTACAACTAAGGCTTACTGGTTAAATATCTGAGGCTTATCAGGCCTTGAACACTTTCCTTATATGCAGTAGCTGTAAACAAGATTTCTCAGTCATTTTGTCTTCTCAGCAGCTGCTTTAACACATGAATATGATCTTGGTTTAAAAAACACACACCCAGGTAAGAGGGCTTTTGGCAGAATATCTGAAAACGACAGTCTCCAAGAAATCTTCCCAGGCATCCAATGATTTCCATGCTATGGTCCACTGGAGTTACTAATTATGTGCAATCCCATGATTTGCTGATAGAGTAAACAATTTTATTTGGAAAGCTTGCTGATCACTCTGATCAAGGCCCCATTTTCATCCTTTAGCCTCTGGTTATCTGCCTTCAGGTCTGGTAGCATCTATAAGACAAGAAAAAAAATATAGGGGTCTGTTATTTGACAAAACAAAATTTCCAGAAATAAATCATCTGCACAGATAAATATTACATCAACTGACCATCTAATAAAAGTTTAGTACTTAAGAAGCCATAGTTTGTGTAGAAGGACTTTAACAAATAGGTAGTTGGATGTACTGTGAAACACGCCAGACAAAAGATGCAACGTTTTGCTCTTCTGGTGAGCAGGCAGGGCTAGGAAGGGAGGATACTGTAACTCTCTGTAACTCTGCTGTCATGGACAGATCACTCTCTGAAAAGTTTTAGATTGTGGACTGCAGGGATGGAGACAAGTTACAATGGTCCGACCCAGGTGCCTGATGGATTCAGAAGGTTCCTGAATATTCTCCCACCTCACCTGTCTTCAGAAGCTTATGCTATCTTCTCAGAGCCTCTGAGGCGTCCTGAAGGGAGCCACGTGGAGGAAATGTTCGCTGGAGAAGCTGGGTCCGAAAAGGACTCAGCAAAGGCAGCAAGACGTTTCTGCTTTGCCCACGGTGGCTGGGCGGAAAAGGCGAAAGGTACAGTAGGTGCAGGGAACTGAGAGAGGAGGCAGCTGGGTGAAGGAATGCAGGCTGGGGAGACTGGAGCTTGCTATGATGGTCTCCTGCTGCGTGGCTGGGACAGGATGGGTGGCCTCGCGCTGCATGGCTGGGCTTGCTGCCCTGCAAGGCAGGGTGCAGGGCTTAAGGGCAGACATGGAGGGAAGATAGGTGTGGGGGAGAAAGGCAGGGGGGAGTTGAAGGCAGTGTTCGGGGCTGGGAGGAACCAAGCCTGGAATGGCTTGGATTGGGGTGGGTGCTCAGGCTAACAATGGGTACAATTCACTTAACAACAGCAAGGGGAACTGCTGGGATTGCCGTCACTAAGTGATGCCATCTCACTTTACAACTGCATGGCTTAGCGATAGAAATTCCAGGCTTAATTACTGCTGTTAAGTGAAGACTATCTGTATGTTTAATAATAAATATAAAAATAGTTGAGATATGGCTTGTTTGTCCCCTATTGGGGGCAAGAGAGAGAGAAAGAGCAATGCAGAATGTTCTGTTGTGTTTTCTTGGGAATATCTCCCCCCTCCCCCCCAAAAAAGTGACTGACAACTGTCAACTAAACTTCCTTTTTAGTAGCTTTGGCTTGTATGGGCAATTTCAATAGAGTCTCAAGACTCCAAACATAATGACTTCCTTTCATAGCTGGAAAATTTCACAATAGGAATAAAACAAATCATCAGTACTTTTTTTTTTTTAACTAAGGTACAAGAATGCTTCTCCTTATACTTAAGAAAATATACTCAGTTGGATAAAAGTCCTGAAGCTAATTTTTGTATGATGAGAATCAGAAGCTCAAGAATATTTGGATGAACTGTACAACAGGGCAAGCATCATATAAACCATATTCTGTAAATGAGTTTGTGGGGTAAATACAGTATGTCACTATTTTTTACAAAAGCAGAATAATGCACTGACACTAGTTATGACTACAGTATAAGGCTAAACTTAAAAAAAACTATCAACGGAATATAAGAATGTGCATGTTGAAGCCCTTAGTTTGGTATATGTTGTGCATTTACCTTGAGTTCTTCTTCCATTTCAGATATTCGCCTTTCTAGAGCTCTTCGTTCCTACAGAGAAGCATTTGACATAATGAATGTGTAATTCGGATAGATGGCTCTCATATTACTGTAGTACAGTCCAAGAAGTTCATAATTAATCAGAAGCACAGTGAGGAGAAATTTGCAAGGCCAGCAATGTGTAAAAAAATAATTCTACTTTAAAACTAAGAAAACTTAACAAAATGTTGGTCATATTCTATCAATTCAGTTAATTATCTGCAGGAATGTATTCAGGCAATAATTTTGTAATGTAAGCTTACTATTACTCCTTTAGCTAGATTTTACTTTATACAGTTTAACATACAATAGAGGTAAGAACTCAGTTAAAGGAAGCACAAAGCATAAGCTATCACAGACAAGCAAATGTTAGTTTGCACACTTTAGTGTATCCAAGAAATAGTAATACTGCACATGGGTCCTTGACATATTCTGTTACAATTCATACAAAGGGTCGAAAGCTTTTATAGCTCAAATTTTGGCTGATAGCCTGACAATGCCGTGAGTCCAGTTAAAAAGCAGCTGCTAAATCCTGTGTTCATCATTCATTTATTTTTAAATGTGAAAGAGAAAAGCAAGTTACTGCAAAGTGTACATCTGCATTCAACAGTGTTATGCAAGACAAGCAGCATCAACTGAGTGTGTAAAACTCTGGTTAGATCATACCGCCCCGTAGATACTGACTCTTGTCGGTCACCTTTCAGATACAAATCATTTGAATTTAGTTTAATCATAGTTAGTGAAATCCCTGGCATATTTTCCCCAGTTTTAGATAATTTAAATAATATAATAGAGTAATAACCCACTATTGTTGGTTTCTAAACTTACTGGTTATTTAACTTGCTGGTAAAAAAAATAAGTTTCTAAAAAATATGTTCACGCATAGCAGTGATCAGTTAAGTAACTGTGAGTTAATTGGCATAAGCCTGAAAAAAGCTGCAAATTTAGAAGGCTAAATATTATATTATATTCAAGAATGCTTTATAGGCTAAAAAACTACACTCTCAGCCAGGTGTATGGAACCTTGCACACTGGGCTGGTAGTAATTTTAAAGAAAGGTTCTGTATTGCTATTATCAAATCCAGGGTTTTTCAAACTGGGTTCTAAGAGAACTTGATAGGTTCCACGAGAGACTAAGGGAAAATATATCAAATATCAAGCAATTTATAATTATTTTATAATTATAAAACAATTCATTAGCTTTGTTTTATTGCCAGTTTCCTATCACTAGACCTTTGCCTCTTGATCAGGGGTCCTGATATTAAAAAAAGAACTACCAGGTTCCACAGCCTGAAAAAGTTTTAAAATCCCTAGTCTAACCCATTGTAATTTTAGAAATCATGGTGATGACTGTGTCATCCCTGCATGGAGATGTCATTGAAAACTTCCTTTAACTGTCTCCCAATTATGACCATAGCTGTAGTTCTACATATGCTGATAGTGATTGCTTCATGAGACCTACTGGATGTGAGCTGGCCAAAATCACTATTATTCACATTTAATTTTACCCTAGTGTAAGCAATTGCTTATACAGTCTGTAGAATACAAATACATTTAACAACATCTATAAATGGAAATCCTACACTAAACCATGTTCAAGATATTTAAGCTTAGTATTTCCTTATCATAGTTAAAATATGTAACTATGGTAAGGAAATACTTCACTGGGAAAGAAATATTGTTCACAAAGTTTCTAAAAAACTAGACTTTTAGAATCCTGAAATACAATAAATTCCAAACTAATACCATCACATAATTATCTAGCTATGGTATCTGATTAAATTCATACTGTTTTCTAGGGGGGTGTCCAAACCGTTTGGAATATGGAACAAATCACCATGTTCCAGAAGTTCTCTTAACGTCTTTCAGGTCAGTTCATGGTTCAGGAGAAGTGAATTGTCTGTGGTTTCAGACAAAATGAAACCTGGATAGGGTGAATCCTGGTGCATCATCTCTTCTCTCTCCCTTCAGAAGCTGCCAAGGGATAGCATATCCCATAGGCCTGCCTGACTGCAGCCCTTCCTTCCTCTCAGCTGTGGCTATTGAAGTTGCAATGCAGCATGTCTTATCAGCTTGCCCACTCCATCTTCTCCTCACTTTCCCTTCCTTCCCTCCTCCACAGGTGCAGGACACTATTGGCCAGATCCCAGAATGCACTCTACATTCACTCCAGCTAATAAGAAAAGTCAATAGGCTTGGCCTGCACACCATATAACCACAGTTGAAGCCATGTGGACCTGGGAATTTATATTTAGGAACATTCTAGTCTGAGGAGTATTGTCATGGAAGAGCTTCCTGGAATGTTATGCGATGCATAGGAGATCCCAGCGTTCAGCTGGATGGGGATGATGAAAACTGCAGACCAACACAACTAGAAGGTATGCTTGCTCTGCTACACTGGAACATCTGTGGCTGCTGAGGGGAGGAAGAGAGGGACGGGAAGACACTAGGAAAATCGGGGATGACCATGTCAGTGGAATATTTCACATTGGGACATCAGTAGCAGTGATAGCTAATGGAAAGGAAAAAAGGGAATGCACTAAGAAGATGAGGGAATGGGAAGGCAGGGGAAAATGTGAGCAGCATGTACCTTGTTCTCTCTCCCCTTAGCCATCTCAGCCCTGTTGCTTGGATTTTTCATCCCCCTTCCATAAACTGCTCCTGCCTGGGACAGCCAAGTTCTGTTCTATGCATGGACCCAAACACCTAAAACTGCATGTTTCAGTGGCACAGACCATCCAAAAGCAGCTGTTCAGTGCACGGTTCATGCATGGAGCATTTTGCACATCCTTACTCTTTTCCAATTCAAATTATTATATAACATTTAAATTATAGTAACAATAAAGAGTAAAATGAAAAAACCTACCCTTTTTTCCATTTCTAGCAGAGATCTATCAGCAAATCTTTCCTGCCTCTGAAATACATAAGAGATTGTATGCTTTCACAACAAATTTCAGTTGAAGAGAAATCGGGGAAAAAGAAATAGGTTGTTGCATTACTATTATTTTTAACAGCTTTTTGTGACCAGTAACAAGGTAGCATAGAATTCCTGGTGGACATTTCCTATTGATTATAAAGTTCAAAGAATGTAACCTCAGTAGCGAACATCATGCTTTTTCAGAAAAAGTGAAAGATTAAATTCTTATGTTGTAGGTGTCAGAAATTTAGGTAATCCTACTCAACAAGATGACCAAGAATTATTTTCTATGACTGCAATAGAAATGGAAATAGACATTTTCTATGGCCACAATAACAGGTATAAACTGAGGCTATCTAGATTTTGATCAAACGTAAGGAAAGCTTCCTGATGGTAAGTTATAACAATGAAAGATTACACCTATGAAGCTGGTGGGTTCTCCATCTCCAAAGGTTTTTAAGAGGCTGGTCAGTCACCTCTCATGGATAGTTTATTTGGTTTTCCTGCACATTGTAGAGGGTTGGACTTGATGATCCTTGTGGTCCCTTCCAACTCTACAATTCTATGATTTTTATATTACATGTCAAAATTTCATAAGCAACTGTTGCTTATTTTTACTCAGATTAATAAATACATTTCCTGCAATGAAGTATCCCAAGAGGACCAAAATATAATTCTGTATGATACTGAGAATAATCAAGTGCAGTTAGTTTAGAAACTGGCATAATTTACTGTCTCTACCCTTAACTGGACACAACTGTTTGGATATTTACCATTAATGTCAGAAAGCTCTGTAGCATACCATGCACTCTACCTAACCAATCAAATCAAAGTTCCAGGATTGTACCTAAAATGTCAGGGTCTGCCTGTTCTTAGGAATATGGTATCACTGGATGTTAAAGCCACACATGCACCACATATCAGCATTAACTGCTTCTGCTGAAAGTACAAGGAGCGGTTCAGTGCATTAGTAGCAATCTATTTCTACCTTCTCATCCAAGAGCCAATGTATGCTTATGTCTGAATGTAGAAACATTCTTATGTAGGTGAGTATGAGTACTATTCACTCCTGTAAGTGCTGCATGCTGAAACAAGAGTTATATGCACAAGTATTTTAACATTATGACACTTGGGAGTCCACTAAGATAAACCCTACATTTGCTGTGAGGTTTAGAAAAGACTATTTTAATGCACTGCTACAACATATAAAATATATAAAACATCTTTCCTTCTCATAGATATTTTGCAATTCTAAACAACTGTATCTATAAGGCTTCAAAGCCTCATCTGTACATATTTTTAAATAATTGTTTAGTGTTTGGTACACAAGCTTAAATCTCGTCTTTATATAAGAACTTGGATAAATTGTGGTTAGCTGTTTTTTTAATCCATTCAATTGTGTCCGATTTTCAAAGACTGCCTGGACAAGTCCCTGCAGTTTTCTTGGCAAGGTTTTTCAGAAGTGGTTCGCCCTTGCCTCCTTCCTAGGGCTGAGAGAAAGTGACTAGCCCAAGGTCACCCAACTGGCTCTGTGCCTAAGGTGGGACTAGAACTCACGGTCTCCCTGTTTCTAGCCTGATGCCTTAACCACTACCCCAAACTGGCTCCAAACCAAACTGGTTTATTCATGAAACATGTCCTGAATCATGCAGAATAAAACCAGTATTTCCTTTTCATAAAAGGGAACAGACTCTAGGTTGAGGAACTTGGTAGAACAAATTTTGTTAAGGATAGGTATCCTGATGTTTTGAATGTTAAACCAGTTTGTCCATGGACATTTCCTTTAGTGCTTACCTGCTCTATTCCATGTGAATTTTAAAGAATTTTCGAAGATCACAAGGCATCCTTATAAAGTAAAACTGGTATACTGTTTTGTCTTGAATGAAAGATGTATGGTATGCTACAGAAGATATATAGTTGAATTATTATGTGCCATCAAGTCAGTGTTAACTCTTAGTGACCACACAGATAGATTTTCTCTAAAAGCAAGGAATAGCATTACTTTATATCATATGCATATTCTTTTACTTTCTTTTTTGGAAAGAGAGATTATGTCTGTTAAGGTTTTTTAATTTATTTGTTTTGAGTGTGACACATATTCTTCTTGGATTTTGTTTGTACATGATTTCTTCTAGGAACTATGTGTACAATCTTCAAGTTTTATAGTACCAAATTTATGATTTGCCATTTGGCCTAAGACCCTCTCTGTCTTGTGGCTTCTCTTTCTTTTAGCTTCTCTAATTTATTTTCTGGCAAATGAATTTTTGTAACTGGACAATTGTGGAAATCCTTTTGTAAAGGGCAAACTCTATCTCACAGAAGTCATTTTGGAAAAGTGCCCATAATGTATTTTTAGAATTCCAAGTGTACTATTCTGACAAAAAAGGTTTGAGACCCAATGGTTTTAAAATTATCTGCTGCAGAAACATTTAAGTAGCAATAATGTGTCAAATATTCAAAAATGGATATCATTCATTTATCTCAATTCCAGGGAATTTAATAAACATATCAAATAATAGAAAATTTTAAAATATTCAATAAAACTGATTAAAGTCATAATAATACCCAATAAAATTCTAGTTTAGATCATTGTACCCAACTCAAACAGGTGACCAGAACTGCCATCAGGCACAAAAGGTCTGACAAAATAGCTTTGTCTGTATCATCTGAACTTTTGGGTAAATACTATTCCAAAAAGAGGGAAATGCCACCCAAAAACCCTCCCCCATCACATTCTTAAAGGAAGATACTCAAGAAACAAGGTGGACAGGCTCAACTTAGAGAAGACAGTCCTGGAAATACCTGGGAATTAAGCCACATAGGCTTTTTCATACAGAACTTATACTTTTCT
This sequence comes from Candoia aspera, assembly GCF_035149785.1. Lineage (NCBI taxonomy): Eukaryota > Metazoa > Chordata > Lepidosauria > Squamata > Candoiidae > Candoia > Candoia aspera. The sequence continues at coordinate 42,162,691 of NC_086159.1, read as the reverse complement.
CTTCCTGAGCTGATATACAGCCACTCCTTGCTTAGCAACTACCTTGTTTAGTGACCATTTGCAAATACCATGGTAATTATAATAATAATAAAAATCATTTTCCAAAAGATCAATGTGCACATTTACAACCAAATTTCCTGCACCTGACAACAAAAGCCTTCAGTGTGAACCTAATTAACATCTGGTCAATTTCAGGCAGCAGCAAGCTGGCTGGAGGGCTCTAACCAACTAATTAAGGTCACAGAGCTGAGCTTGCTAACTTGCAGTTTTCTCTGCTGTGCTGCAGAGAAAAGCAGCTCAGGAAGAGACAGCTTGTTTAAGCAATCGATCTATTCTCCCTGGGAGGAGCAAAAAAAGGAAAGAAAAAAAAAAAAAACGGGTTAGGCACAGGACACAGTATGAGAGAACTTTATCTGAATAAGACAGCAGCAACCAGCGATCTTTGCAGCATCTCCCTCTCTCTGTGTATTCATTTAGCGACCATTTCATTTCTGATTGATGGAGTGGATTGTGGTCACTAAATGAGGATGTATTTCATTTCTTATCTTGTCTTCCACGTCCATTTTTTCCCCAACATCCACTTTTGAGATTACCAAAAGATGGTCTGTCCTACACTCTCATCACCTTGTATCCTTCATTAATTCCCTCAGTCTTTAATAGATAATAAGCTCAATAAATTTTTAGATTTACATTCCTTCCTATGCCATGTAAACTTATGAATAGACTTATGCTTAAATCATATATACAAAATCAAAACCATTTATAAGATTGCCTCATTCAAACAACTACACATCACACTTAATGAACTTAGAATTTAATCATGAAAGGTATTTGACTATTTTGTGTAATTTTTTTTCAAACTGAACATTGCTAAAAAGTTACCTTGGATTCCATATTCCATGCAAACAGAATAAAGCTCACTTTAGCTTTTCTAATATGTGGTATGCAAAATACTGAATTACCCCCTTGGGACAAGCTTAAAACAATAAAGCATTTCATTAAAAACACTTCATTGTGCCCCTTCATACTTGATTCTCCCCAATATATTTACCAATGGAAGTTTAAATATACAAACCTGGGTTGCCTTCTCCAATTGTAGCTTAAGGTCCGTTAATTCCATGTTTGTATCATGCAACTGTGCTTTCAGTTTTTCATTTTCAGCTATAATCTGTTCATAAAGCTAAAAAGTACAGATTTTTAAATCACGTATTGCTTCAAATTTGCAAGCTAGCTCTGTAGTTGCCTGAAAGGAAGACTAGAGTTTTTCCCCAAGTAATTTACATTTACAATGGCAAGGTCATTTTAGATTTATTAAGGATGCATAATGGAAGTATATAATATTTTCTGCCATTCCCCTAATTGATAAACAGTATGTGCAGTTCTCCTTTGATCTATCTAGTCAAGCACGCTGCCCCCCAAAATAACCAAATAGATGCTTCCACATTGCTCATGAACAGAAAAAGAAGGCATTAATCATATCCTATTTTTGTTCCTGTGTATCTTAAATTTGGTAACATGGACCCACCATAACTAATAGCTGCTGACAGACCTATCTTCTCTTTTAAATTTCTCTAACTAGTTATGCAGGATAGTATGACCAAAGAAAAGTGAGAAAAGGAAGTATCCAAAAGCAATTTTGAGAAGCACCCGGTCACAAAATAAAAAAGACAAAAGCCTCCTTAGTATAAAGTATTACACCTAAACTGATAGTTTCATATATGCAATTCAAGAATAAAGCCACTTGAAATTTTTCCATAGCATGGCATTTTTCATTGTGAAAATAAAGTAAATTGGACAGTGAGAGAGCTAAGGAAAGGGAAGACATGCTCTTGTCAGAAGTCATACCCTCCAAAACAAAGAGTCAATAAAGCAGAGGGATAGTCCAGGGCAAGGCAGTCCATGTATGAATGTAAGAGGGCAGCAGCAGGAAGCAGCAAATTAGAACATAGTGAGAGGATGATTTGAGAATGGGGAGATACCAGTACTGAAATGCACTTGGCCTAGGGGAGAAAGAGTTAGGAACAACTTGTATTTAACATTGTAAGATACATGAAAAGAGCAGAGCTGAGGCAAAAACTTTGGACAAATACAGAAACAAATATTTGGAAGGATCTCCTTCCTTCAAATGTCCCTATTTTGTTACAGTAATTACCTTAATTTGGGGAAAGTGTGTATGTGTAGATCAAGCTATATAGAATTATTTCATAACAATGGAAAAGTTACAATATACTACTACTATTACAGTCAATACCTTTTTAAAATCAGTTGTATCTTCTCTTTCTAGTTTACTGGTATATAATTTGCGATCTTCCAAGTAACTGTAACCTGTCCGTCCTAGTAATGAATCATAACGATCCCCTGATGACCCTGTGTCATATCTTTAATATGAAAAAAATCAAGGTATTCACAGCTGAATGCAGGCATCACACAGATCATAGTTCACAATATGTATGCAAAACACAATGTGTCCTGTTTTTTGTGCTTATTTCTACCCAGCATGCTGAAATGATATTCAGAAACAAGTTGCCTTGTTCTATTGCAGTTAATACAACAAAGTTGTGTCACCTTTTGTTATCAGAATAATAGCACAGGTACAGACGTACTTTCCTCTGCTACTTCTCTTTTTTCAGGAGTGATTTCAGAGAGAATTCAAACTGAATAATATCAGAAGTGAAAGGTAAAAGTTTATTTAATTCTTTCTCAGTTCTTTGCCTACTTGAACCCATATCTAAACTGCTTCTATCGTCAATGGTTTAAATAGGTATTACCTGAAAAGAAAAGCAATGCAAAGGAAACTAGTTGATCAGAGAAATTAACAAGGGACATTCAAGTGCTTCTTTCCTTTCTCCTGAAGTAATGTATAGTTACGTTGTCTTAAAAAATACTATTTTTTTCCTTTCCGTTATCGAGATATATGCATTCAGCACCATTCCATTTTCACCAGCTTTTAAGAAAGCCATAAAGCCCTGCTCATTTACCCAATGTTTCTCTTGAATGTGATTTCCTGTACTTCTTGGGGTCCCACTCAAAATGGGAGTTGATTTTATTCTCATGCTTTTGCATTTAATTGTAATAAAGTAAAAACATTATGTTAACTTCCCCCCCCAAAAAAACCCTAATAACCAAAACCCAAAACCAAAAGCCTTTCTGGATCAGTTGCAAAATAATAATAATAATAATTATTATTATTATTATTTATATGCCTGCCCATCTCATGTGACGTGACTCTGGGCGGCATACAAACAAACCATACAAAACAATTTAAAAAACATTCAGGAAGTAAAAAAATAATATTATAAAAAGGCTAAGAGGGAGTGTCAGATTATGAACAGAGCCACCTCATCAGATCACCATTCCCTTGCGATTCAGGCCTGTTGACACAACCAGGTTTTAAGGGACTTCAGGAAGTTTGGTAGAGATGGGGCCACTCTCACCTTGGGGCAGGGATGGTCCACAGGGCTGGGGCCAGGGCAGAAAAGGCTTGTCTTTTGGGTCCCGCCAGATTTAACTCCTTAGCAGCCGGGACCTGCAACATACATATTCTGCTGGACCTGATGGGATGGGCAGATGTAACCAGGAAGAGGTGGTTCCTCAAATAGCCGGCCCTATGCTATGAAGGGCCTTAAAGGTCAAAATCAGCACCTTGAAAGTCTAGAATTATATTCCTTTGCTTCATACCACTTATTCTATTTGTAATAGGTGTGCAATCCCAAATATTTTGATACTTTTCGCTTTACAACATTACTAGATATAGGAAACCATTATTTGTTTTTTTATTGGGAAATGACTGCCAGAGACAAAAATCTGGCAAGGTGACCACGGGCAACTTATATAACATGAATGAAAAAACACGTTCACCTTTCTCCTGTTTTTCACTTCCATTTTGTAGCAATATAGCTTTAGGAACTTTAGGAAGTAGAACTGCACTTCATTTGTCAAATTGGATGTTGCATCAATCCATAATTTACACAGTTTTACTCCTAGTTTCACTATGTATATTGCCATCAAACTCATACCAAGTGTTTACCAATTTTAATAAAAATGAAGTTAAGCTCTGAACAATATATTTTCTCACACATCTGAAATAAATGATGCACAATTTTTGCCATACTGAAAGCAAGAACAAAAGATATGAACACCCAGAAAAAACAATAAGGGAAAACAATAAAGCTAACATATGAAAGACATTAAACCAAAGCAAGAATTAAAGTAATGTGAAATCTTCAAACTTTTCTCAGTAAAGGCAAAACTTCAGTTTTAGAAGTCCATAAAAATGGGAAAAATAGAAGATCAGAAGAAACAGAAATTGCTAATACTGTGCTTCAGTTTTAAAAAAATAACACTGATTAGACATATCCTGCTGCAAAATCTATATACTACTAAAGCTCTCATTGTGTTTGTCTGTTTGTACCCTCAAGTTAGCCTAAATGGTGCATTATACCGCAACAATTTTTGAATCAAGGTACCTAAAATCCATTAACATAAAGAACGCGTAAAAAATCTGGGACCCATTACTCCTGTGGAATTGACATTTCCACAATGTTCACACCAGTTTTATTCACAAAGGTGGGGCTGTTGCAGTGTCCCTGCAGTCACATGAGTGTGATTTCCAATGCTCCCTGCCAGCTTCCCACAAGCAAAGTCAATGAGGAAGCCAGCAGGAAGTTGGAAGTTACTCCCACTCCCACTGCTGTTTTGCATGCCCGTGGTCATTCTGTTTCTCTGTTTAGATAAGTAAATATTGATTTATTATTGAAGTTATTTTGCCACTACAATTATATTTCTATTTATGATATATACTCTTCTTAGATGATCACGGAGCCATACAGCATGTAGGTAAAAAAAATATGGTCAGCCTAAAATTTAGTGTTCATTCTGGTCACATCGGACCTTTCTCTCAAAGGATGACCCAATGGGTCACAGGGTTGTCTAGTATGTATTATGAACCTTGCTCTTTTGACAAAGTGAAACCGTGGAATACAAAGTTCAGAAAACATAATTTATTTTGTTTCACTACAATGCTGGTGGTTTCTTCTGCTTTTAGTGTTTTTTTGCCTGCCTGCTTTCTCCCAAGCAAGAAAAATTGAGAGTTCAGCAGCATGTAGCTGCACTTGCAAGAAAATTTAGAAATGTTTCTATAAAATAATGCTTATAACTATTATCTGAATAAACTATATTTTCAAGTCAAATTACCATTCCTGCCCCCTCAAAAAGAGCAGCAACACCCCCACCTCTGAAAAAACAAGTTTTTTCCATTGCTTCAAAAGCTTTGGAAATTTTTACAAATTCAAAACACAATCCACTTATTTATCTAGTTTTTTCTTATCTGAAGATAAGATTATTTAGATAAACTTTCAGACCAAGCATGTGTTGTATTAGACAACCATAGGTCTGACAAGCTTCCATAGCAATAATTAAAATCTTGGTGACAAATCACATAACTGTTATCATAATTTAACTAGCTAATCATTTTGCTTGGCACTAATAAAATGTTTCAAAATGCCCTGAAGATAATGGTACTGCAATGCAAATGTCTATATTAGTGCATAATAGCATTGCCATGTTTAAGTTAGATGGATTTATGTATGTATAATTTAGGTTTCTGGCTGAGTATATTTGTTTCTTTAAAGCTTTTTATAGCATTACAATAATACACAAGCAATAATTTTATAATATTACATAAAACATAAGAAAGAGATCCAAATACGAAAAGAATACATACCTTGAATGGCTATCACTCTGAAAAATGAAGAAATAAAGTAATTTTAGTATACTGCACTTATATTTAATAAGAAAACATTCACAGTGTGAATAAACACAACCCTAGAACCAGCTGAAAAGATTTCATAGATCCTATTAAACATATACCATTTACAGTAAATAATATTAACAAGAACGTTAATGTTCTGATGGGGACATGGTGGACTAAGCAACTGTGCCTGTGGGCTCCGCGGGCGGAACTGACAACACGGCAATCTTTTTCGGGCTCAGGCAGGTTTTCCTGAAGTCCAGGAACGTTCTCCAGATAAAGGAAAACACCTGGAATCACCCCATCTGCCCTCCGGATGGCTGCTTGCAGCCAGAAGATCGCAAACAGCGTTTCGCGTTCGACTGGTAAGAGCTAGCTGGGAGGCTGGGACGTCACCATTTTTCAAGCCACTCTGTAGCCTTAAAGGGACACTAAGACCAGCCACCCCATTTCTAAATCACTAAATTTATATTTTCTTTTAAGTATGTGTATCCTAAGAGAGGCTTTCTACAGCAAGGAGAAGTGGACTTCTTAGTGCTTATTATTTTTGGGATTATTTAAATTTTTTTTTTTTTTAAGTTTTAGAATTTGTTTTCCTTCCAAATATAAAGGAGGACTGAGAGTAAACAATTGTCTTCCTGTTATTATTTTGGTATTAAATGTGAAGATACTAGCATTTTCCTACATGTTGAATTGGCTGATTTAAACCTTTAGCTGTTTCTACTTTCCATTGGGAACTGTTTATCTTACTTTCACTTTTGTAAACATACTTCGGAACCTTTTCATATCTTTGACCTTTGCTGGTTAAGCTCCTGGGGATGCCATAATCTACTGTGTGAGACATGGAGGATTTTAAACAGATCTTTTCTGACTTCCATCAAGATTTTAAACAGATCTTTTCTGACTCCTATCAAGTTTTTATACAGTACAAGACATTTAAGACATTGTGGAAAACATGAGCTGTAACATGTGTCATCTGGTTGGGGATGTAGTGGATGTGTAACAGAGGAAATTGAGGAATTCAACAGTGATAGAAATGTTTCTTCTAAGAACGAGATTGGGATTTCTGTTGAGATGCTGGAGGAAGATTGGATAGTGGAGTTGGAGAAATTCAACGGAGAGAGGAATCTGCAAGCAATAAGTAAAATTGACTTTTTGGTGAAATGTCATGAAAAAGAAGGGATCATTATGTGTGGGAGGTTTTCTGAAGAGAAGTTGGAATTTTTGAGGGGGGCAGTTGGGCTGTTTGATTTTTTCAAGAGAAAAGCTCTGTGCATATTGTGGGAATATGTAAATCCTTTGGTTTATTTTGAAGTGGGATAAGGGTTAAAGAATGTTTATCTGGATCACTTTTAGGGTTTGACTGATGTCATTTGTTTTTAAGGATATTTAGGGTATAAAAATGTTTACTTGGATGGTTTTAAGAATTTGATTTAAAGTCATTGTTTCAAATTGCTTTTCTTTTTTGGTTTATTAAAACTGTTGTATTATTTAGTATAATGGCAGACAATTTATGTTCTTTTTAGTTTGATTTTTATTGTAGTAGACAGAAATATATAGAATAGTGGTAGGACGGGAATAATTAAATAAATGTTATTTTTTGGGGGGGAGTTGTTTAGGAGGTTTACATTTATTTTAATATAAGGGGAGGAAGTAACTGTACTTAGTGATTTTTATAATGTGCTAAAGAGGAATGATTTACAGAAATAATGTGATTTTGGTTTAATATAGAGTGAGAGATTGATTGTGGAAAATTTCTGTATATCCTTGCTGTTAAAAGTCGGAAGTCGTATCTTTTTGTAATGTTGTAAAATTTTTCTCTTTTGTGTTTTCACACTTCTTTAGTTTTCTCTTTTCTTGTAGTTTTCTGTTTTTTCGTAGCTTTTATTTTTCTCTTCAAACTTAATTCTTCTTCTTTTTCTTCTTCTTCTTCATAATAATAATAATAATAATAATAATAATAATAATAATAATAATAATAATAATAGATTAAGAAGAACAGTTTCAACCGTAGAAAAAAGTCTCCGGGATGCCCAGTGATATTCTTTTACTTAAAAAAAATAAAATAAAATACCTCATGACTCAAGAAAAGCATTTTTTCAGTTTTCCAATCCAAAAGTAGTTTGTCATAACGTTACTATTTAAGATACCTAGGCCCAAAGCATCCTTAAGTGTCTATAACATTTTAGAGATGTGGTTTTATTTTAGCCAAATCCTCAATTCAGAGGAGGAACATAATAATTTGGAACAGATTTTAATATTACCAGAATGGAATAGACAGCAGCATATTCTATATTAATTTATATACCTTGAACCCTAGCCAACTTGAACTGTCCCTGGGCAAATTCAATTCTGCACCTATTTGTGAAGATTTTTCCCATGATGGTGCATATTCTAGTACTGAATAGCAATGGAGACAGGACATATGCCTGGCATACTCCAGTGCAGATGGAGAAGACCTCTAATAGTTCACCTTTGATGTGAACCTTGTGATATGAGCCATTGTGCTGCTGCATGCTACTTGATTTTGTTTGGCATTCCCTCAGTGGCAAATGCTTTCCAAAACTGGATTGATACACTGTCAAAGGGAGCCATAAAGTCAATGCATACTATGATGAGTAATTTGCCACATCAGATTTGTTCTTCCATGACTTGTAGTATAAATACCTGGTCACAGCAACCCTGATTTCAGTGGAAACCAGCCTCTTCTTTGCAGGCTACCTGTTCTTTGTTTTTGTATTTGAAGATGGATTATCTGCATGAATATTTTACTAACCATAGAGGGCACATTAATTCCATGGTAGTTTTTGCACTCATGCTGTCTCTTTTTTTAAAGTTGGGGAGTATGATGGTTTGCCATGATTAAAGAGAAGATTCTAGAATCCATGCTCAGGTCTTTAAGTTTCTACCAAAGAAGGTCGCTATTTATTGAATCAAATACTGCACTGAGATCTATAAAACTTGTAAACTCTTGGCTCCCTTTAGCTGTATATTTTTCTATTAGATGACATAAAACAAAACAGTTAACAATAGTGGGGTGACCAGACCTAAATCCAGTTTACTCTTTGGGTAGCAAGCCTTTTTCAATTACCCAGTCCTCAATCTTGTATAAAAGATATTTGGCATAAAATTTGGGAGACTGGACGAAAATTGTCCAGTACAGTAGGGTCCAGCAATGGCTTCTTGAGGAGGGGCTGCACAAGCGCCTCCTTAAAGGCAGCCGGAAACACCCCCTCCCCCAAGGATATATTTACAATCCTCTGGACCCAACCACATGTCACCTCCCGAGCTGCCTTCACCAACCAAGAGGGACATGGATCTAGTTAAGAAGTGGTGGCTTTTACAGTCTGGAGGACCCTGTCCACTTCCTTGGGCCCAATAGGATCAAACTGTTCCCAGATAACTGGGTAAGCACGCTCCCTTGGCATCTCCACAGACCATGCCTCACACTTGGAGTCCAACTTGGAATGGATCCGAGTGATTTTATCCTGCAGATGCCCAGAAAACTCCTCTGCACAGCCCTGAAGGTGGGTCACTGGGCCCACCTTTCCCAAAAGTGATTGAGTAACCTTAAACAGGGCTGCTGGATGGCATTCTGCAGATGCAATAAGGGTGGAGAAATATTGACATTTCGCCGCTCTTACTGCTACAAGGTAGGCCTTAATAGTGGTTCTAGCTTGTGTTTGGTTGGGTTCAGTCCTTGTCTTTCTCCAGCGATGCTCTATGTCAATATCAGTCTATGCTACTGACAAAGTAAAGCTAGATATTTTGGTTGTCTGATATATTTGTTTAATTATCTTTTCTAATTTATGGGATACATAATAAAATTTTATTTGACATCAATTAACCAATTATCCATAATAACGTTAGATGATTGAAAAGAGAAACAGAATACTGTATTTGCAATGCAGAACAATGGAAGTATGTCTATTTTGTTCATAAACAGGTTTTGGCACAAGCCTGTATGCAGAAGGCACAGTTTTGTTTGACAAAAACTTTAGGAAAAATACAGGATTTTATATTTTATATAAGGAGAATAAATATTACCTGTGCTTCTTTTTTATTTGTTCCCTCTTCTGAATCAGACTGGTGGTCTTGTTCATTTTCATCACTCTGAGAGAGAAAATCCATTGAAATTAATGCACATTTCATTTGAAAAGAAGAGACTACTAAAGTGGCTATTTCTAAGCTGATTTCCAGGTTCATATTTTTTCTAATACATTTCTTTTTTTCTGCAAAAAGTTAAAACATCTCTCTTTTTTCTTACTTATAATGTAATCTTAATACAAGTTGCAAGCTTTTTAAAATCTACACCACCTTTTATGAACAGATTATGGATTTTAAATATTAGCCTTCAGAGTATACACATCTTGCTTTTTGTTAGACTACTATTCTATATTTGCCATCATGCCTTTCTTAGAAATCCCATTTCATAATTCTGTTCAGAAAAAAAATATTTATTTATCCCCAATATTATTACATTTGACACAATTTATTTTAATTTATCAGGCATATAATACATAATAACTTAAACCAATTTTTAATGAAATAAAATATACAGTGTTGTTCATCTAGAAATACAAAGAACATACTGACTTCATATTATTCAGATTTCATTAACACTGGAATGTATTGTGTCAAATACAAGGAGAATGGACATTTCTGCATGAATAGACTTTAATGCTTCATGCAGCTTCCAATGTGCCATTCAAATCTGGTCCAGACTGTTGGAGACTCTCCAGAACAGATATTTGGGGCATAAAGAAAACACAGCTGAGAAAGTTGTGTGGTGTGAATGAAGATTTCATGGAACCCATAATAATAAATATAAATGTTAAGGTGGATTCCAAATTCACATTTGGAATGTATATTCATATATTAATATCCAAGTAGCTCATTTCTGTCCAAAAAATCTCACCTAAATGAGGGTTTTCTATTGCATAAGAATTCACTATACCACATGTAATTCATACAATCAAAATAAATATATCATCTGCTTCTAAAGTATATTTAAGTTTTAACCCCACAATTTGCAACATTCCATTCTTACCACATTATGTTACAACCAATACCACACATTTCGGTATAACTTTCTATTGTAAATAATTTTTTTAAGTGATACTTATTTAATATTTAAGGCAATGAATACTAACCAAATTAAATATTGCTTCAAAAATGGTATCATTTACAGTGTTGCTCATATAAGTACTATCACTTGCAAGTAGATTGATGATCAATGACTAAACTATAGATAGGGAAATGATCACTGGATATAACCATATTATTCTGAATGTGGATATGACAATTAAGCAAGATGCACATTACATCCAATATAACATGTTGCAACAATTACTAGAAAACATCTTACTAATTAAGTCTTCCCTAAATTGTTGCTAAATGTATATTTAGGGGTAAGTTTAATGTAATCTCACATCTTGAGTCCAAAAAGAAACTCCTGTTGATCTTCGTTTTTCTCTTGGCCGCCGTCTTTCTCTTACTGATTTTGTTTGTGATTTATCTTCTTCCTTTTCTTCTTCTTTCTTGTCTGCTTCTGCATAAGTAGTAAATGTTATTGATTTAAAGAAGTTCTGAAAGCATTCTGATATAACATATAATACTCTATTGCAGTTCCTGAAACCAAGACACTTAGCATCCAATTTTATAAAAGAATTCTTAAATGTTTTTGATAAAGAATATATAGTTTTTGATATCCCATTATTCTCATTATTTAATGTTCTTCATTTCAGCCAATTCTATCTTCACCTCAGTGTAATAATATAGTCTTAGAAATCAAAGTCTAACGTATTTGCATACATTATGACATTTACAAACACAAATTCATTAAAGCATCCAGAGCACACTTATTTAGATAAGTATTTGTTTAGCCAGAAGCATCAAGATTTAGCGTGCAACAGACTCTTTGGAGGAAGATCTGCATTTAAGCTAGTTAGATCTGCTTACTTTTGTATGCATTTTTCACAACATAATAAAGATCCACTGGTAAAATTAGATTTAAGATAATAACAAAATCAAATCTTAACTTTCAAACTGCTTGTTCAGCTTCAAAATGCTTTTATTAACTTGTACAATAATTATTAAGCATGGCTGCACAAAGCACATTACATTCCTTTGCTATCATGCATTTTATAAGTGTCTTTACCCTTGAATTAACTTAAGAAATGATAAACATCCAGGTACTTGTTTATTTCAGTGTTCCGGTCTTCAGGGCTGAAAGATGAATCTACATTAAGGCGATACAATACTTAGCTTCAGCCTCAGTCTAAAATGCTTTAAAAATAAAAAAGTTCCCACCATTACTCTGAATTAAAATTTAACGCCTATGGCACTTGATGGAAACTAAGAATAAATTTAAATTTCATCTATTGGATGCAATTAAAAATATTTTTTGAAATGAAAAAAAAAAGTATCCTAGGCTGTAATGATGCAAGAAGTTTTCTATCTGCTTTATTAGTTATTCATTAACCTCTCTGATAATCTTTTGAAGGACAGTTATTTTATTGGCAGTGAAAATAAAGTGCAAAAAGGAAATCAGAGAAAATTTACCTCTCTCATTTTCTTTTGCTGCACTTCTTGAGTAAGCAGAAGTTATACCTATAATGCTGTTTGGTCTATTCAGTTGGCTTGAAGAATTAGAAGAGGTGGCTACTGAAGAAGTTGATGAAGCAGTTGAAGATGTAGTTCTATAACGATGATATGGCTTGTCAATAAGAAAAAATCAACATCAGTTTTGAAATGTCAGAATAGGCACGCTTATCAAAACCATTCTCATACTGTTTCAGAATCACCATAACACTTATTCACACATTTTTAAAAAATGAAATACCTCCTCTAAGGTTCGTGCATATCTTTGCCTGAAATCATCATCTCTAGTTTCTGATTCTTTCTTTTCCTCCTGTTTTTCTTTGTCTTGTTTTTCTTTGTCTTCCTTTTCTTTTTCTTCATTTTCTTGTTCTCTAGTTCGTGTAGCACGACTTCTACCAATTGTTTTTTCAGCTTCCTGGAGATCAGTTAACGTTACACCCTATAAAAGAATAATCTCCAATGTTAACATATTGCCATTATCCTATTTTGATTTTCAAGCACTATTATGCAGCTTTCCAGAGATTCCAGGGATTGATCTCTCTCAGATATAACTACTAGAGTCCTTGATGCTCTCTGAGCTTGGTTGTTTGCTTGCAGATATTTCATTACTGCGAAGTAACATCAGTGCTGATTATGTTACCTAGTCAGGTAGTGAAACATCTATGTTGACTCCACAGTTCAACCCTGAGCTACGTGTGTGTGTTTGTGTGTGTTTGTTTATTTAGCAAACTTTATCACTGCCCATCTCCCTCCCAAGGAGGGACTCTGGGCAGTTTACAATAAAAACCAAGTTAAAATCAGAACAGTTACAAATACAATAAATACTAAACTAAGGTATGATGGAATCTAGATGGCTGAAAGTTCTTATCAGTCCATGAGTGTAATAGGTCCATCAAAAGTCACTCGAGGGCACTAGCTATCTCCAGGTATAGCTGTTCTCCCTCCCATTCCAAGCCTGCTGGCAAAACCAGGTCTTTAGTCTTCTTCGAAAGTCCAGGAGTGAAGGGGCCTGTCTCACCTCTGGGGTAAGGATATTCCAAAGGGCGGGAGCTACTGCAGAGAAGGCATGCTTCCGGGACTCCGCTAGATGGAATTCTTTTACAGATGGGGTCTGCAACATGCCCTCCCTGCATGACCGGGTGGGGCAGGTCGATGTAATAGGGATGAAACAGTCCCTCAGATATCCTGGTCCCATGCCATGTAGGGCTTTAAAGGTGATAACCAACACCTTGAATTGGACCCGGAAGCAGACTGGAACCCAGTGCAGCTCACGCAACAAAACTGTGACATGTGCAAACCTTGGGACACCCAAGATTGTCCGCACAGCCTCATTCTGCACCATTTGTAGCTTCCGGATATTCTTCAAGGATAGCCCCATGTAGAGTGCATTACAGTAGTCTATATGGGAGATGACCAGGGCATGAGTGACTGTTCGAAGGGCCTCTCGGTCCAGGAAAGGGTGTAACTGGCACACAACACGAAGTTGCACAAAGGCCCTCCTGGCCACGACTGCCACCTGTTTTTGAGCAGGAGTCGTGAGCCCAGGAGGACCCACAATTTACGCACCGGGTCTGTCTGGGGCAGTGCAACCCCATCCCCCATCCAGCACTAAAGATGACAATTGCCCAGAACCTGAGGAGCCATTAATCCACAGCCACTCCATCTTACTAGGGTTCAGTCCAAGTCTGTTGTTCCCCATCCAGGCCCCCACAGCCCCCAGGTACCTGGAGAGGGTGGTCACATCACTTACTTCACCCGGGATGGAGATATATAACTGAGTATCATCTGCATATTGATGATACCTCATCCCATGGTGACGGATGATCTCACCCAGAGGTTTCATGTAGATGTTAAATAGGAGAGGAGAGAGTACCGAACCCTGCGGCACCCCACAAAGGAGGGGCCAAGGATCCGACCTCTCGCTCCCTATCAACACTGATTGGGACCAGCCCTGGAGGAAGGAGGTGAACCAGCGTAAAAACTACGCTGCCCACTCCCAACTCCCTGAGCCGACCCAAAAGGATACCATGGAAAGCCGCTGAGAGGTCAAGAAGAGCAAGGATGGATGCACTGCCTCCATCCCGCTCCCACCAGAGGTCATCCATAAGTGCAACTAATGCCATTTCCGTTCCATATCCGGGCCTGAAACCTGACTGAAAGGGGTCTAGATAATCTGTTTCATCCAGGATTCTCTGGAGCTGCAGCGCCACCACTTTCTCAACCACCTTCCCCAAAAAGGGAAAGTGGGAGACTGGATGAAAGTTGTCCAGTCCACTAGGGTCCAGCGATGGTTTCTTGAGGAGGGGGCATACCAGCGCCTCCTTAAAGGCCCCTCTCTCAAGGATGCATTCACCATCACCTGGACCCAACCACACATCACCTCCTGAGCTGCCTTCACCAGCCAGGAGGGGCATGGATCTGATTGGCAAGTGGTGGCATTTACAGTCCAGAGGATCCTGTCCACTTCCCTGGGCTCAACAGGATCAAACCATTCCCAGATAACCGGGTAAGAACATACCCTGGGCATCTCCACAGACCCTGCCTCATGCTCAGAGTCCAACTTGGAATGAATCTGAGTGATTTTATCCTGCAGATGCCCAGAAAACTCCTCAACTCAGCGCTGTAGATGGATCTCCAAATCCCTTTTCCCCAAAAGGGATCAGGTAATTTTAAACAGGCGGCATTCCGCAGATGCAATAAGAGCAGAGAAATACTCTTACCGCCACAAGGTAGGCCTTAATCGGGGCTCTAGCTTGTGTTTGGTCAGATTCGGTCTTTGTCTTCCTCCAGCGGTGCTCTAGGCATCTCTTAATCCGCTTCAGAACCCTCAGCTCCTCCGTAAACCACGGGGAATGTCAGGTTCAATGGGATGAGAAAGGCCGCATAGGTGTAATCCTGTCCAAGGCCCCGGCTGCCTCCCTATTCCAGGCAGCCGCCAGACCTCTGCTAGACTGTGCAGCAGATCCTCGGGTATAACCCCCAGCTCCCTCTGAAACCCTGCTGGGTCCATTAGTGGCCAGGGGTGGACCAACCGAATGGATCCTGCCTCCCTGTGTAGGGGGGCAGCATAGGACAATCTCAGGCTCACCAGGGTGTGTTCTGACCAAGACAAAGGGGAAAGATGTACTACATCCCTCAGATCACGTTGCCACTGCTCCGACAAGAAAACTATATCCGGGGTGAGGCCACTGTCCCTAGTTGGGTCCCGAATAATCTGAATCAGGTCCATGGCCGCCATGGTGGTCATGAACTCCCGAGCTGCCTCCGAGGCCCGTCCCAGGGATGGCAGATTGAAGCCCCCCATAACCGTAAGTTTGGGGAACTCCACCGCCAACCCTGAGCAGCTCAGGCAGGGAGGCTACTACGCAGCAGGGAGGCTGGTACAGTAGTAACACCCCCAACTGTTCCTGGGTACCCAACTTGAAAAACAGGGTCTCACAGCTGGTCACTTGTGCCCACCAGAGATTCCTGGATGACAACAGCCACCCCTCCTCCCCTGCCCTGAAGTCTCGGCTAGTGCCATACTCGAAACCCAGCCGGGCACATCTCCGCAAGAGGAACACCTCCTTCCGGGCCCAGCCAGGTTTCAGTAATGCAGCCAGGTCAGCCCCGTCCTCCGCAATCAAGTAGCAGATGAGGGGGGCCTTGTTGTTAACTGACCTATATCCTCTTCTATTGGAATAAACACTAGAAGCGCCTATAGTGCATAAAAATTAAGGATACACATTTGTGAAAAACAGTAGAACGTCATTTACAGTAAAAGATTAAAATCCTTTTCTTTTTATGTATTAACATAATTCATAATTATTCACAATTTTACGCTAATCATATATTTTGTGCACAGGTATTTATAGTCAAATTCAAAGAAATCCCTCCTGCTCCAAATTTCATTATGGCATGTTCCCTAAGCAAATATAGATGGGCCTTTTCCAGAGCCTGCTTTGATGCCTTCCCTTCAGCACTGCTGGCAGGAAGATTTCACAGGACTCCTTATTCACAGAGACTTTGCCCTTGTGGTTTCAGGGAGACAGAAACTCTTGCCCATGTCCTCATTGGTGTCCTTTTATGATGATCATGCTTTGATCATCTCTAAATTTGAGGCTCATACCAATAGATTTTATGTTTATTACTTTTTAAGGGATGCTAATTCTACACTCACACCCAAGGTGGCCAAATATTTGTATCAAGTCATACAATTGTGCAAAACTTTTAATTAGGTATGTGGTTTCACTGTTTTATTGTTTTCCTTTTTTCCTCTGATAACAAATTGTTATACTAAACTATTTTTCTTTTTCTATTCTAAAGGCTGGTCAAAGACCGTAATAAAGATATTTGATTGGATTTGATTATGGCATGCCTTTTTTTTTAATCACAGCAGTACTAGCCAATTTCAGTCTTTCAACTCTCTTTTATTTTGCAAATGCATCCTTTCCTGTAATTGGGTAAAATCTCAGCAACAACTCCTTGAATGTGGCTAGTGAAATTAAGACAAAGTTTAGGAAAAAGATGATAAAATTTCAGTAAAATAAAAATGTGCTTAATACAGTAAGCCAAACAGGACATTTGTGGATCACTGTAAAAGGCCATCACTTCTTTATATAATCATATATTTTGGCGGGATCTAAAAAAATACAAAGCACAAAATACCACCAGTTTTTTAGATGGTAATAAGATGCCCAAAGATTGCTGTACCTGTGTGGATCTTCTGGATTGCCTCGCTTGCCTTGATCTAGCCTTTCTTTGGGATTCAGATTCTTCATCCCGAACTGGAGTGAGGTATGACCTGGAATGAAATATCTGCTAGCTAATATTCTGGACAAAATGATTGAACTTTTGGATAACACAGGAAAAAAAACCCTTGATATTCTTGGTTAAATAATGCTAAGATCGCAACAGCCTGTGTTGAATTTCTAATTCAAGAGACAAGAGGATGTTTGCATGATAATTAACATATGCTTAGCTGATCTTAATAATCATTTTGAATTCTCAAGTTAATATGCAGCACTGATTTGATGCTATCCTGAAATGTTACTTTAATTTTATACAGCTGGTAAATCTCTTCTTTTCTATTTTTCTATTCTATTTTCTATTTGCTTCTGCATTTCTATTTGGTAGTGTTTTTAAATAAACAATCAATCAATCAATCTTCACCTATAAAGGGTTAATAAATTCTTCTCATTAATATTCTTCTCAATAATCTATACATAAAGAAAGGCTATGACAATGGAAATACTAAATGCTACACATTGTGTTAAATTTAAAATTTGCAAGGAACTACAGAAAGAACAAACCTCTCATAACATGCATCTTATGTGAGGAAAGTATAATATATTTGTACAGTGGCTTGAATGTATATTTAGCAAGAAGCTAAATTACTCTTATCAATCTGCATATGAGAAGTAATATTTGCACAACTTTTACACACCTGCGTCTCTCCCTGACTTCTGAAGATGACACAGTACCAGTAGTAGTTGTAGTCAAGGCAGCTGTAGTAACCCCAGTATTTACAACTGATGGTGCAACAGGAACAGTCAGTGCTGTAGAAACATTGTCTTTGTCTTTCTCAGTACTATCCTCAGCCCATAAACGATTTGAGGTACTACAGGATCCCAGCAACAACAGAAAAAGAGAAGGGAAAATGGCTAAACCATAAAAGCAGTTTACTAAGAGTGTAGTACAAAGGAATGATTTTTTTTACTTTTTTAAAAATATGCAAGCTTGCTAAAGCTCTGTTTTAAAATGGTTCCAGGTGAGTTTACTAGGTTATCTTTTCACCTTATTCCTCAAGTACTGATTTTATTATTATGTATAGCTATTATTTAATGTGAATATCTGGATTTTGAGCCAACGTGCATATGGATTGGATGTGATAGACAGATAGATAATTACTGTCATACACCAGAGCAACTTAAAAGTAAAATGATAAAATGATGCACTGAAATCTAAACATAATATGGCTAAAATAATACGCCCAAACAAATGTCAAATTATATTAACATACAGTAATACTTGGATTTACTCTACTTGAAGCAATATTTATGTTTATCATCTCCACTGAGAGAATCTAGATAGACTACCTGAAATTTCCACTTCTTGATCAGTGAATAGGAGATTGGTAGATATCCTCAGTCTTATCTAAATACTGTATCATAATTGGATACATACCCACCCACCCATCTCCCACATAACAGTATAAAAGAGGCAAAACAGCAGTACCTGACCCATAGTTTTGATTTCCCCCTCAACACATGCACATAGTCATGAGGGCCTCTCTCCAATTACATCTACCCATCCTGTCAGGTCCAGCAGGAGGAGCATGCTCTGGGTTCCACTGGCCAGGGAGTGTCATCTGGCGGGGCCCAGGAAGAGAGCCTTTTCTGTCATGGCTCCTGCCCTTTGGAACATCATCCCCCCGAAAATCAGATTGGCTTCGACCTTGCTGGCTTCTCATAAGGCCCTGAAAACATGGTTTTGCCATCAGATGTGGGGACCTGGAAATGGGGCAGAGCCTGTGCAGTGGCTGTATTGAGTGTTACTGATGGATATGAGAACACCTCTGTTATGGATTTTGTTGGATGGCTTTTTAAAAATATTTTTATTGTTCTTAAATTGTAATCATTGTATTGTTTTGGTATTTTTATATTTTTAATTGTTTGTGAGCCACCCAGAGTCATATATATGAGATGGGCAGCTAAATAAATGGATTGATTAAATACACACAATTTTTTAGGAATGTCGCTCTCCAAAAAAACAGATGGGGGGATTACAGTGGGTCAATGTAAAAACTTTTTTCTGATCTTTCTGGGATAAAGTAAGGTGGAAGCTGGCAGAAATCATTTTGGAGATCAATATCTCTGGCAACATAATTGAATAATGATTTGGCTTGTACAAAACCTACGGAAATCAGTGCATTAAGTCCACAATACCTTAAGGTACAACTAAGTGATTTCCACCAAGAAAACAGGAATTTATCTTAGAGTCAAAGCACCATTACAACTTGAGTTGAAAATTAATTTAAGTCAATAGTTAATATCTATTACTGGTCTCGAGTTTTAATTGATGCCATTTAAGTCTTAGACCAAAGGACTGAGTTTGGGACTCATCGTAGAACCAGAAATACATACCATAAAAATGTTGACTGAACATCTCTCACAGATCTATGTCCTACAGGCACATTTTTGAAAGCCAGTAAATAGATGTGCTATTACTCTTGTCTCAAATGCTTTTAATCCACCTGGTATATAATTATAGCTTTCATATGTAAAATGCTAAAGATGGTGGCCACACTCTTTTTATATGTAAAAAAGAAAAATCTACAGCCAGCACAAAACTGCACGCCCAGTATCTTATGCACAAAAAGCCCACAGTGGATGAAGTAAAAAGCACATCAATCTCACCTGCTTTGCATGGTTGATGTCGCTGAACCTGTTGTGGCCTTTGCAGCAGTGCTTGCACTAGAAAGCAGATTTTTCTGAAGACCAGTCAGAGAGGTAATGGTTGATATGGATGTAATATTTGGAATACTAGAGCTAATCAAGTCATCTTGTCTTCTACCAAAGGAACCACTACCAAATAAAATTTAAAAAATTGTAATATACAAAAAGAAACAACATATTCTTACATGAAGATTTCTTGATCCATCCTGACCAAACCCCAATTAAACTCACTAAAGGATAGGGAAAAGAAGGATCATTATAATACATGAATACTACTTTTCCACCTTCCAGATATGATTACAAAGCCTTAAAACCAAGTAAAACAACATGCTTGTATATATGCATGGAATATTACGGCATATTTATCAAATGGCATGATGTAATTATTAATACTAGTTTTATATATTTAATAATAACTTTAATTACTACTCTGCAGGTAAAAGTCAAAAAATGAAATTCCATTAAAAATAATTTTTTAAGAAACCCAAAATGAGTACTTTTTCCCAGGTTATGAAGGAATAAAAATTATAAAACAAACTCATTAGTGAAGAATTGATACATCTCTAGAACAGTCATATCAATGAAGGGTAATCCTGCTGCTATTGTTGCTTCAAAGACAGTAACAGGAAAGCCAATACTCTTACATCCATCCATCCATCCAACTTGTATAGCCACCCATCTCACAAGAAGTGACTCTGATGTAATATTTACTTTATTACATCATGGAAGACCATGTAAAACAACAACAACAGGGAATTACATAAAGTGCTCCTATCAGCTTTGTAGTTATTAATATCAAAAGACAGACAACTCGAAATTTAACATGATTCCCCGCAAAAGGAAAAGCAGATAGAAAAAAAATTACAAACACAGAGAAACATCTTAGAGAATAATAACCACCCCCCTCAACACCTCATATGTGAATATACTCATGCCAAAAGATGGGGGGTAAGACCAAAGTCAGTTTTCCTGTCAGGCAACTACAGGAAACACTGCAATAATGAAATAATTGTCATTTTTCATTTATGGAAAACTATTCTTTTTATATATTCAATATATAATATGTTGAATATATTGAAATATACTGAAACATTTAAATGATGCTGTTCTTTAAATTTCTCTTTGAAATAAAATTATACTCAAAAACCAAGCACCCACTATACAGCTCAAAGAAAAAAGGTTAACATTCTTTTACACTCTTACTTTTTCCAAATCTTTCTGGAAAATTCGCAAAATCCTCATATCATAAAGTCTTAGTTATTTACCTTTTCTGATAGCTTGAATTTAGTGATGAAGTTCCTTCATTTGAGATATTTTTCTTTGCATCTTCTTCCCATTTTCTTCTAGTATAAGAACCACTACCACGTATTATACTGGCTGAAGAATCCCTATTTTCTTTCTCTTCAATATCAGATGTACTGGCCAGCCGTCTTGGTATTGTAGGTGTGACATATGCAAGTCTAGTTGTTTTTGTATCTTTCTCCTGTAAGGAATTTTTTAAAATAACAGTTCACTTTAGCACAAACAATTTAAAGTTTTAGTTTTTAAAAAAGCTATTTCCACAATGTAGTGGTTCTGTAAGTACACACATTCCTGATACGTTTATTCCATTTTAAATTTACCATTTCCTTCAATCAATTTGAGCACAGAAGAGCATTTGAATAATATAGTGCAGAAATAAAGAAATTTAAATATTTTCCTGCTTTCTTATTTTCTTTGAAACAAGAGAACTTGAAGAAAAAATCTAAAATCAAACTAAGGGCTTCATGAAATTAATCTAAGTATCTTGTGTTCTACCTCTAAAGTATCATCATCACCTGGCCATGCTCTAGATTCTAGATCAAATAATCAAGTCAGACTTTATGCACCAGAATTAATGAATACAAGTTTGACATCAGGTCTCAAAATTAGGACAAAATAATATCAGAGTATTTCAACCTCCCAAAACACTCAGTTAAAGATCTTCAAAGTAATTATTTTGGAACAAAGAAACTTCAACAGCACAACTGAGTGAGAAACTGCTGGTCTCACATACTTTAAAAAGTTTCAGACTATCTCAGAAAGTCTCAATAAAAACAATGAGTTTTTAACATATTACAACAATTAATTGATAAGGTATTTGTAATCTGCATCTGCATAACCACTCTATCTTCTACTTCCTTTCCCCTAACACATCCTAATTTAAATGCTATATCACTTTAACTACTCCATGCATCTGATGAAGTGAGCTGTAGTGTAGAAAAGCGTACAACTTTTTATAAAATTTGTTAATCTGAAAAGGTGCTACCAGACTCCTTCTGATTTATACTTTAAAATACTTACAAAATTAAAACCTAGAAAGCTAATTAGTTGCTAAACCTGAACTAAAGTACAGAAAGGACAATAACCAGAGAATTGCAGAGAATTACTTTCCCACCACAAGGTGTTAGGGCAGTAGAAATATTCTGCACCCTCAAATTGCTGAAGAAGACTGTTTTACTACACTGAAAGAAAGCAGTTAAAACCTTGTATGCATAATAATCACAGACTGATGATACCTGGGGGAGGGATGGAAGAGATGCCATAATCTTTCTGCAAGACACTTGTTTGAATATACTAGACAAGAACCAAAGAAAGATACATAGAAAGACACTTGAAACCCTGCTCCTCACTGAGATTTCATGTGTTCCAAACCAACTTTATAATTCATACGGGTAAAGACCTTAATCCATAAACTACGGACATGAGAATCTGGTTCGTATTTTCAGTCTGGTTGTCATTCAAACATGTACCATTCTGGTCAGAGCTCACTACCAGAAATAACTTAATTAAGCAACAACTTAATTATGTTGTGCATTTTGGAGGAAAAAAGTTACCTTGTCTTTGTTGTCTAATGTAGAGGACAATCTAGGGCTTGAAGCTGAACGCATAACACCCGTTGAATCTTTTTCTTTCTGAGTTTCTTTGCTAGCTGTAATCTCTGCCAGAGCCCCATAACTGCCAGTCTTTCGAAGACCTAATCTCCAAGAAGCAGGGGACTCATCTTTACGTTCTTCGTCTTTGGGAGAAACCTTAGTTGAAGTTGGAAACTGGAAAACACAGAGTTGCTTTTGTATAAGCATGCTTCCAAGCATCCACCGTGCAATCAAACGTTTAAGAAAGGACATGCAGAGACCAGAATACAAGAAATTCTAGAATCTCAACAGCAATAAAGAATGCTTTTGCTATGTTCACTGACATGGATACATAAACCAGGGAAATAGCACCATCCTGCTTAATTACATGGTGACCAACTTTGATGCCAAACGAAAGAATATTTGGGACAACATAAAGTTTCTTTGTTACAGAATGAAGGTATGATATCAACCACACAATAGGCATTTTGAGAACAGGAGTTCAGGCTAGCAACTCTGTTTTCTACTTTGTGGGGTTTGTGAAGGTTAGAAGTCTACCTTGCTCAAAACACATTTATCCAACATGGATGCTATATCTAAAGAATGTAGCAATGAATCCACTAGTACTTATAAAACCTAAAAAATGCAAAAATAAACATTACAGATGACTTCATCAGAGGGTCAAACACAGCAACTATGTGAAGCATGGTTCAAAGTTACATGAAGTTTGTTTCCATATAGATTGTTTGGAAACTAATTTTAGCAAGCCTCCTTAAAAAACATCTCTTAAAAACATGCTGCTGCCCAGGATGCTGTCTTCCTCAAAGGAATACTTCCAAAAGAATGCCTAATAATGAAAAACATATTATCTTCAAAAGTATGATTTTGTTAGTACCACTTGTCCTCCCTCCAAAATGAAAGGCAGTGTTCTTTCCTAGCCAATCAGAAGCAATGAAAAAGTTTCATGATTAAACTATAACTAAGAAGATGCTGGGTTTCTTGTGTGCAATAATACTGCAATATTGGCTGAATTCATATATTGCACTAAGATGTGACTATGATTTTCATAGTTTGTTAGGAAGTCATTTTGGTCTGGTTTGCACACAGTGCTAAACACTAAACCATGAATATGGCTTTGCATAATGTGTGAATCCACTATTTCTGGTAGCACATGGAGTAATCTGTTTGGTGTTTTACTTTCTAACAAAAGCATTTATTTAATTTGAGACTATGGTAAATAAGGTGGGGATGAATGGAAACAATGTTTCTTCTGTCAAAGTTCAAGAATTTTGCTTAGGGTCTACAAACAGGTCACAGAAGACACATTCTAATTTTCAATAATTTTAATTCTAGAATTCCATGCTTCATGGGATATTTTCAATAGTAGTTTCCCTATATATTTTATATTTCTGGAGAAGAAGAAAAAAGCCTCACACCATTTCCTGAGCAAGTTAAAACTCCAAATAACGAATTATTTTTTCCAAAGGTTAGCTTTAAATGTTACACTATGAATACACACTTGCAATGATGCAAAAACAACAGTTTAAAATCATGCAATTACAGTGCCAGCATTTGAATTGACAGTTGTTATTTGGTAACCTGGAAAAAGAAGCTAAACATACAAAGCCCTCACCAGAGACTTTCCACCTTTACTTGGCACAAGAACTATGCCAGTTCTACGTAAGCCCTGCCTCCATGATGCAGGATCTACAGAGTCCGCCACAGGTATGACAGGAGGAAGAAAGTCATACTAAAGCCAATTGGGACAAGACACACAAAAGAGATATAAAGATTGAACCAAAAAAAAAAAAAAAAAGTAGTGTTTGCTTTAAAAGGCTACATGAATTTCTACCCTATTTATTTTTCACAAAAGTGCAGTACACTCTTTGTTTTTTAAGTTTATTCCACAAAAAATCCCTAATGATTATAGAATTAAAAATACATTAAAATGTTGATGTAAAGATTCACAAAAGCTTCACAAAAGCTGATGGAGGACCCCCAAACATTCAGGGAAAGAAAATAAAGAAGAGGAATAGTAGGAGGAGAAGAAAGGGAAGGGAGAAAAAAAGCATTTACAAATAAAGGAAAGTCAGAAGGAAAAGAGTTGTAGAAGAAAATTGATTCAGAGGCACGTACTTTCTTTCACACTAAGGATCACCGCTACCTTGATGAAGTTCACAGCAGCGTGGATAAAAGTTCCATTAGTATTGCAACTGGATGTGGAAATAGTTGAAACCTACTGCTTATTAAGTATCAGCTGACATAACTGGTGCTTCTTCATATTCACATAATATGTAGCGAAGTACAAATGTGCTATGTTCTGAATCTAAAGCCAAAAGAGGCTTCAGCTTCAGGATATCATGTATCAGCAACCCTTTAAGGAATACCCAATACTATGCTTCCCAGGAAAATAAGCATTTGATGTAAGAAAGTGACAAAATGGTGTGACTAAGTTTCAGAAAACTACACAGTATTTGGATGAAAGACTATCAAGGAAATCCAAGGATTGTAGGTTAGGGGAAACTGAAAAAATATTCCAGGAGAAGGAAATAGTAAACATTTCTTTATTATTGCCAGTAAAACTATACAACACAGTTCACATCAGTGGTCCAGCTCAATTGGTAGTGTTTAAGGTTTTGTGGGTTTTTTTTTTACAATTGGTAAGTAATTAAAATGCTTGCTCTACAACATACAAGCAACACAAAAGCTACATATTTGTGTGTAGCAAAAGTATGTGAACCACTAGGATTATCAGTTCATTTTATTATTTATTTATTATTCAAATTTTGTTACCGACCATCTCCCCCAAAAGAAGGACTACATTTGTAGGAGGAAATCAGAGTCAGGTGTTTCAATCAACAGGATGATAATCAGGTGTGAGTGTGGGAGGACCTGCCTTATTTAAAGAACAGAACTCTGGGTATTCACTATCAAAGTCTGATCTTCACAACACAGTTATGTGGAAGTGTCATGGCTTGAACAAGGGATTTCTGAGAACCTCCAAAAACAGTTGTTAATGCTCTCCAAGCTGGAAAAGGTTACAGAACTACAGTGTTTCCAAAGAGTTTGGAGTCCAACAGTCCACTGCCAGGTAGATCATGTACAAATGGAGGCAATTCAACACCACTGTAATCCTCCCCAGGAGTGGTTGAACAACCAAGATCACACCAAGAGCAAGGCAGGTCTCAAGGAACCCCAGGAATTAAAGGCCTCTCTTACACTGGAATACATCAGTATTCGTGAGATCATCAGGAGAACACCGAACAATGGTGTGCATGGCAGGATTGCAAGGTAAAAGCCACTACTCTGCAAAAAACACATGGGTGCCCATCTACACTTTGTGAAATACCACATGGATGAGCCAAAAGGCTACTGGAAGAAAGTTATGTGGATGTATGAGACCAAAATAGAACTTTTTTGCTTGAATGAAAAGTGTTATGTTTGATGGAAGGCAAACCACTGCTTCCAGCATAAAAACCTTATTCCATGTGTGAAACATGGTGGGGGCAGTATCATTGTTTGGGCCTGTTTTGCTGCCTCTGGACCAGTACGGCTTGCCATCACTGAGGGAACTGTGAATTCTGAATTGTACCAGAAAATTCTACAAGAAAATGTCAGGGTAACTGTCTGTGAACTGAAGCTTAAGAGAAAGCGGGTCATGCAGCAAGACAATGACCCAAACATACAAGTCATATGACCAAAGAATCGTTAAAGCAGAAGAAGGTTAATGTTTTGGAATGGCCCAGTCAAATTCTTGAACTTAATACTATAGAAATGTTGTGGAAGGAACTGAAGCAGGCAGTTCAGTGAGGAAGCCCACCACCATCCCTGAGCTGACGCTGTTCTGTAAGGAGGAATGGGCTAAATGCCGATGTGCAGGGCTGATCAACAGTTTTCAGAAATGTTTAGATGCAGTTATTGCTGCCCAAGGTGGGCACACCAGTTCCTGAAAGCAAGGGTTCACATACTTTGCCACACAGAAATATGTAGCTTTGGATCATTTTCCTCAATAAATTAATGAACAAGTATTATGTTTTTGACTTTTAGGTTCTGGGCTAGAAACCAGGAGTCTGTGAGTTCTAGTCCTGCCTTAGGCATGAAAACCGGCTGGGTGACCTTGGACCAGTCACTTTCTCTCAGCCCACCTCAGTGCAATGTAGACTAGCCACCTCATGGTGCACCCCAGGCAACGTGATTTGTCATGGCTAAATAGTCTACACATCTGGCTGCTGGACCTCACAAGGATTTCCCAGCAAGAAAAAGCAGCATGAACACTGAATTGCTATGCCATATGAAAAAAAAACCTTTTTGACTCATTGAATTGGGTTTTCTTTATCTAGTTTAGGGCTTGTGTGGAGAACAGATCATGCCTTAGGTCATATATTGAAAATTCAAAAGGGCTGACAATGTTTAAGCACCACTGTGTAAGTTAGGTACCAGCAACTCCCTTGAACTTATTATTTTATTCATTTGTTAAACAAATTTATATGGCTGCCCAACTCATGCATGGTGACTCTGGATGGCTTACAGGATTAAAATCCACAATATAAAAACCCATTAACCCCCCACTCCCCCGGCAGCTACAAACACAATCAAATTAGCCACTTGATCAGATCCCTATCAATCTGGGGTCCCAAGGCCCACTGACACATAGCACACATTTATTTAGATATTGCATGTATTCACTCTATGGTTGCTGCTCAGGGAAGAAACACTGTCACTGTTCATCTAAGTGATCCTTCTGAAGACAATTGTTTCTCAGTTACTAAAGGGAGAATGGAGACTCTTCCACCCAACAATCCTGTTCCAGCTTCCTGCTTTTCCACCACTTTGAAGTAGAAAAGCAATAGATCTGTTTCCTGTAACAAAGGAGCCAGGGCCTATGTGTAGCCTATGAGTTATGGATCTGTTTACTTGATAGTGATGATTCATCAGTATTTAGCATTTTCTCTCTCAATGGAAGTCAAGGCCTTCTACAAGCCTTCTCAACTGTATGTGTCTGAGATGTGTTGGGACTGCAACTCCTAGAATTCATAACCAGATTAGTTATGCTAGCTGTGAATTCTGGCAGCTACAGTACCAACACAGCTGCAGGGTGCCAGGTTGGCAAAGGCTACCTTATATCATCAGATTTAGACACATGAAAAATTTTATAATTATTACAATTTTGCTTTTTAAATAGATATATAACTACATACAATTAACTCTTAGTACTAGTAATAACTGAACAAAAGCCTCTTTTACCTTTTTAAGAGGTGATGTAGGTGTCACTTGACCAGTAGGAACAGATGGTGTTGTTACAGCTATTGAAGAAGCTTGCACATTGCTGGTACTTGAATTATTTGCTGTAGATTTGTTCTTTTCTATAAAAAAAACATTTACAATTTATGCAAATAAATGTACTGTATGTAGCTCTGCCACTGTGCATTGACTACACTTGGAAACTCAAAGCATTGAGGAACACATGAATCAAAAGGCACTAGTTTAAACCCTAAAATTGAAGAGCTAATATTATTAAGAAATATTTCTAATTATTATAACTACTGACAAAATTGTGAACAAATGGTACTTACAATGGTCCTCATAGTTCTGGCTATTGCAGCATCCCTGTGGTCACATGATTGCAATCCAGGTGCTTGGAACCTGGCTTGCAATTATGACACTGCAGCGAGCTGTGGTCACATGATCGCTATTTCCAATGTTCCCGGCTAGCTTCCAACAAGCAAAGTCAACGGAGAAGCCAGCATGAAGTCGGAAGTTGTGGTCATGTGAATCTCCGCTTAATGACCTGCGTGGTCCTCATTTAATGATGGCAACTGGGACCGCCGGAATTGTCGCTAAGCGACGTGGCCATGTGTCATTGCACTTTACGACCGCATCACTTAGTGGTGGCAATTCTAGTCCCAATTGCCATCATAAGCTGAGGACTACTTGTAGTGGCCACACTTTACAAATCATATCCTCTTTGTCCCTCTCTTCTCTAGTGCTTAGCTATTCCTACTAATCTACCAATCGGCAGGGAGAGGGGACTAGACTGGACAAGAAACGTTTGTGATTGCTTTCTCTAGTAATTGGGAACAGCTAAGCAGCAGAAAACTATCATCCCTTTTCCTTTGCTGCAAAGATATTTCACTGCTGTCAAATGAATGCCAGAGAGAAGACTGACAAGGGAAGGGAATGTCCCTTACCCTGTGATCATTATGAATGAGTTGATGCAGTCTGAGAAAGACAAAGATAAGCAGAAAGTGAAAAGAATACCCCACCACTCACATTTCAGCTCCCCCCCCCCACCTTTGCCAAACAAGGCCTTTCATTTTCTTTTTTAATTAAACATTTAAAGAAAGAATATAGATAAGGAGAGATAAGACATGTAAAAAGAATAAAAGGGTAAAGTACAAATAGTATGATACAAATAAGTAAACAAGGGATTTAAAATGTCATGGAGATTAGTTTTTCATTAATTTATGAAATTATAAATGTATTATATCACTTTGTAAAGAAAAAACTAAGGATCATTATTAAGCTTTAAGGTAACCATATATGGCTAACACAATATCAACCAGTAACTGGAACTATAAGCTATAATAAACTGAATCAATTCTAGAAATGGAATTTCACATGAAATTGAAATATAGATTCTATATAGAAAAATCAAATTTTGGGTATGGTACAAATCCATATGCAGTATTAAATTATAGTCCAGGAATAATTTCCAATTAGAATAGAATTACACTTCAGATAGGCTTTTAAGATACAAAGTTATTCTGGACATCAGAGCACACTCCTATAACGTATTTAACCGCTCATCTAAGGAGGAAATCCAACAGCTTTCCAGACAAGGGCTTTCAATGTGCTTATTAATTAAAATTATCAAGAACTTTTAAATCACATGAAAGACTTAGGTGCTAGGAATATTATTTTTTTAGAAAAATACAGGATAGGAGGCATCACAGTTAAACCCCATCTTTATATTCAAATAAACAGTACTGATCCTTGCATGTTAACTAATATGCATAAGCAAACCAGAATAAGGCGCACAGTGAATTACAATAAGTTTAAAGCACAAAACAAGTTTCCAACCTTCTTGCAAGTCGGGGCGGAGGGAATGGGGGAGGGTTGTGAGAGGAATATTTGCCACAGTGTATTTTCATAGCAGAAAACCGTATTTTGTTATTAAAAATTGATCAGATTATTACTATCATTCATGGTACTAATTAACGATAGGATGCAACAAAGAAACGGTATTGCTGTTTTAATTAATGTATTCATCTGCTAAGTTATTGAAGTGTTCTGGGTAGTGTAGAGATGTTTATAATAAACTTATAAGATAATAGTACAAGTATGATAAAACACCACAATAAAAACAAGATAAAACCAAAACTAAGTCTAAGACAATTAGAAAGAATAAATAGTGCAAAAGTTTAAAAACGTAAGAATAGTTCCTAAATGCCTAGAAAGATATCAGGGTAATGGTGGTGGGTGGGATTATTTTCTTCCAGTCAAGGTCACAGGGGACGTAGCCTTAACAGAGAAAATGAACACAGAATTTCAGGACTTTTTTAAAATTTTTGAGCCTTTAGAAGCTCAATGCACCATTTTAATGCTTCTTTTTAATAATGTCAGTCTTCCATCAAATGTCAGTAATACAATTCAGAGTTTTCATGTGCTGCAAAAACATGGCTGGGAAACAGTTCATGCTCCACAGATCATGGTTGTCTAAGTCTGATCTAAGAGTTGGACAAGTAGAGTGTGGCTTTTAATCCCAAATGAAACAACTGGGAAGGCACTCTTTCATGCTTTACAACACTTAGCAAAGGCATCCAGAAAAATAATGGACTATATGGGATGTAATTATATGTGACATGTCAATGTATAACAGTAAATATCTTTTTAATAACTAAACAAATATTAAACAAATTAATATACAATCTAGTCTCAGTGAATTGACATAGCTTTAAATATATTGGAGGAAGGAATTGTCATAAACTGACAATTAGGGAATTCCCTTTCTTTGTTCTGCACATTTTTAAAATAATATTCTCAGCGCTTTCCATTAAAAAATGAAATACTGATATATGGAGTGGAGAGTCACCTTCCTTCCTGTCTGTATACATATTATGCAAAAGAGGAATTGTAATAGGCATCTAATCCATCTAGAATCTTTTTCCAAGTACCAGTACTTACAGTAGAACTGTGAATCCACCTTGTAATAAATAATGGGGAAAAAATGAAAGTACAAATTTGGAACACAGAGATTCAGCTTCAGGGAAAAGTTAAGTTCTCTAGCATGCCAAATAAAGTATGATGAAAGTCCTGTTGATATTTAAAAACCTCCAAGTTTACATAAATTAATTCTTGTGTCACAGTCATATTTTCCTGGCACAAGACTGCATAGTAGCAACAAAGAAAACACAGTAATGGAAGTCATGTAACTCAAGAGATGCTGAAGTGATGAGTCTGAACCTTTAATCCATTACTGGAAGACATGTATGTACAGTGCAGGAAGATTTTCAATCTTACATTATTATAATTAAGTGAGCTAAAAGTATACTTTTTGGGGGGTTCATTATTTTAAAATTAATCATATTATACAATACAGCAAAACCATAGAGTCTACAGGAAAGAAGGAAAGAAGAATTTATTTTGTAGAAGTCTGCAAGGCTGCGATTGTTATGCTACAGCAAAAGTTAGCTTTCCAACACGGAACCTAAATGATCTCCAGGGACAATTTACACATTACTCTTCTATAATTTTCCAGATAAAGATTAATTACTGGATTGCTAGAAGTGATTTTCTAAGTTCAGCTTCCAACATATTCATTGCAAACTCTTTGTGTATTTTTTAAAATGGCATATCCAGTATTTTGTGTATAAATTTGACAGATTATTCTTTATTTTTCCTTAATAAGATAAAAAACAATCAAGCTATTAGTGCACAAAATAAAGAAGTGACCACTGTAGTTTGCATAAACAGAGCACTTTGAAGCATACATTTAATTTTCCCACATCAGTTTGTTCAGACTTTCAACAAGGTAATCTCAGCATGCATCATCACTGCTCACTTACCCTTCAGGCCACATTTGACTTTATATGATGGAGACAGCAATCTTAAAGAAGCTAACTTTAGCAATATGCTTTTGCGAAATTAATGCAACCCACCACCACAAAAGTCTCTTTAAGATAATATAAGTGCATGCAATCTTAGATTTTTCAACTCTTGCTGTAATTCAGATTTGCTTACTCATTTTGGCCTTATGTAATATGGTAACTTGTTTCTCACATTGTTACCTAGTTCAGATCTATTTATAAAACTAATTGAGCTGTCCAAAAATTATATACAGATTTTTTTTTAATCTGTTCAATCGTGTCTGATTCCCAGAGATTGCCTGGACAAATTCCTGCAGTTTTCTTGGCGAGGTTTTTCTGAAGTGGTTTGCCTTTGCCTCCTTCCTAGGGCTGAGAGGGTATGTGTCATGAGCACTGATGGTGAGCAGGAGGGGGCCCCTATCCAGGGGGAAAACGCATGCACAGTAGTGAAGAGCTGAACAGTCATTCAAAGAGACTTAGAACAGACCCGCCTTGACTTTTGGGGTTTATCTGTACAGGTTTTCTCACGCTTCTTCAGTTTGTTAGGATTTTCTGTCTAATGTAGCAGTAATAAAACACTAGAGACTTATTCCTCATCTCAGCGTGTTCCTGACTGTTAGGACAGTATGACTAGCCCAAGGTCACCCAGCTAGCTTTGTGCCTAAGGTGGGACTAGAACTCATAGTTTCCCGGTTTCTAGCCTGGTGCCTTAACCACTACACCAAACTGGTTCTTACAGATATTTTAAGAACACGAAAAACATGGTAAGAGAGAGAAACTGATCCAATGCAATATGACCTTTCTCTAAAGAATAAAAAAACTCCTTTACAATTGCCGCTACATAGGTTTTTTCAAGCCAGACCATGAAGGAACCATTGATTAATTTGTCCATTTAAATGGTTGATAAACCAGTAAAAGAAACTTATTTAATGCCTTCCATCTGTCCCTCTCCATTGATTTTTATTTTTTTTAAAGCAGCAGCAAACATAAAACAAGAAACAGAAGTTAAATCAAGCAATTAATTAAAATGAGATGAAAGTAAATTCAAAGGTAAAGCAAAATATTTTTCCACATTACCTGTTTCTGCTTCAGATTCTGAATCTTCTTCCTCATCTTCCTCACTAGAGCAACTGGATTCATCTTTCTTTCCTTCTTCTTCTTCATCACCTTTTTCTTGTTCTAAAGACTCAATGTTTGATGGATTCTTGTCTTGCTCAATGATCAAAGTCTCTTTACTGCAACAATGATGTTATGAAACATGAAATATTTATTTAATTACTACTTTTAAGGGAAAAACTGAATATCAGGGTAGACCATGTTATTCTACAGCATATTCCAATTCAACTTTTTATAGTCTTAACCCTTCTTTGCCCCTCTCCCCAATGTTAGTTTCAGCTTAGCTACTTACTTTTTAAATGATTTTTGAGACTGATTATTGTCCATGTTGGCAGTTGATTCAATTAAAGGTGATTTTTTCTCCTTTTTTTCACTATGAAGCTGTGAGAGAAGTGAAAATACTCAATTAGATTTTTAATTATTATATGTAAAATTTCCTAAGAAAGTTGCAGTATTATTAATTCAAAAGTAAGTAAAATCTTTTAATCTTTCAATACTAGTATTTAGAATAAAACGCAACCCTGACCTGAAGCAAACAGACTGTCCTAGTAGCATCCTCATCTCTCACATCTGAAGATCCTGTAAGCTCCCTCTAAAGGCAATATATAAATAAAACAAAACAAAACAAAACAAAGCTAGCTTACAACCAAGGAATGTTTTTATTAAGCACTGCTTTTAAAAGGGATCCCGAAGTAAAGTAAGAGAAACTACTATTTAAATGAAGTTTCTGTGTTTGGTAGCACAAGTAATAGAAGGATCTCTGTAACTTCAAAATAGCTTGAGAACTGGCAGTTATTAGAAGATGGAGTCTTAGGGAAGAGTGGATACCAAATTCCCAGAGCAGATGTGGATCCCCATCAGATCATTTGTTGCTCTAGCTCAGTATGGAGAAGGCATACCTTCCTACCTTCAGTGGCATATGATGGCAGCTTGTATTATGGGGCCACAAGCTCTAGTTGGCAGCTAAATAAACACCCTGGAAATAAGATGGACTAATTCTACCATGTATCCTAAACTCCTTCCCAACCTCTTATAAAGCTAAAGGATTGAGCAGTGCTTCTTGCTTGGAAACAAGGAATAAAGACAAGCCTTCCCACACTGCCTGAAGAAGCAGCATGTAGAATATTCACCTGTTAACAAGAACCCTGAGGGCTACTGGAAGTCAGAACAGGCAATACTGGCCTAGACACTAGTAATCTACATTCTGTTAATTCAGTACTAGAAATGGACATCTGCAAGAAATAAGCAATGGGTAGGGGAGAACAAGTTGCCACCTTGAATAAGCCATCATTAACTCTTAGACTCCCAGTTTTCATTAAGAAATGAGCTAATATGTAATCCTAAAGTAAGGCAAGCCAAGACAGGAGACAAATGTATAGTCACTATTCTGCCAACTTGTAATAAAGGCCTTTTCCTGCCTTTCAGTATCTTTAGTCAATGAATGAACAGTTATTAATAATGATTCACATAGATGTTGTGATGGCCTCAGATGGCCTCAGAAAGAACAATTTAGAAATCTAGATTTTTGGTTCCATTAGATTAGATAGTAGTGTTCTCAAAAGCCAAAAATAGTAGCAAGACATGAATTTAGGATATGCAAAACATTCTGTGCGTAGGCCATTCCATGTTCAAAATAGTTTTCAGATAGGCCCTATCTGGATCAAAGCACACAATTTTTTAAGGTACAGATCCAAAACATATGTTTTGGACAGAATTGTTTTGAGGTAAAATGCAAGAATTTTGGCAACCGGTGAATAGGTAGGCTGGTTGAATATGCCATGACTCTTCTTTTGAAATCCAAGGTACAATGTGATTGTTCTGAGTCTTAAACAGAATACTTATCCTATGTTGTAACGACACCTATTGAGTTTGTAACAGTATTCATATCCAGTCCAATTTTGTTACCTTGTTTCTTGTACAACTTTTGCTTGTTTTGGGGAATTTAAGAAAATGTAGTGGCGAGGGATGAATTTAATTGGAGGACTTTCTACTGTATATGCATGCAATATTAATTAAGCTAAACATTTTATCTTCTACTTTGTTACAGCCCATTTTATAATAATGCACTA
Source organism: Candoia aspera (assembly GCF_035149785.1). NCBI lineage: Eukaryota > Metazoa > Chordata > Lepidosauria > Squamata > Candoiidae > Candoia > Candoia aspera. The sequence continues at coordinate 42,127,759 of NC_086159.1, read as the reverse complement.
TAGCACAAGGATGCTAAAAAGTGAATATTCCACTTTACTACGTGTTACCTTGTCAGTTGAGTCTAAGCTAAACTAAGCAATGCTACATGAAGGAAGCCATGGAAAGTATTTCTTTAAGGGATTCCTATCTTGCCATTCCTTACATTTTGACACTTAGGAGATAAAAAATTCTTTAATCTGGATTTGGCTTACAATGAAACCTATCTTAATTAAGAATGTTATCCATGTCAGCCTCACTAGGCAGTCCAGACCAGAAAATCAACTCCACAGGAAGACTAGAACTATACTTTATTGAGACAGGTGATAATAACAGAATCTTGCAAGCCTAATTGTGCTTCATCTCCCTTCCTTCTTATACCCCAGTGAATCAGGAAGGAGTCTGCCTGAGTCACTTCCAAATACTACCTTGCTTCTCAGGACTTAAATAATGTCTCAGCTTTATTTGCTTATGTAATGGTTCTTGTATACTTCTGTCAACATCATCTCCCTTATTTTCATTAATCCATGTGCTTTACATTGTACTGTTATAGAGATACTTAGTTTAAGTACATTATGCCAATTCTGTTGACATTTCCAGGTTGTATGGACCTATTTTATTCTTCTGTGCTTTTATCAGAAAAGGATAAGCACATTTGCCATAACATGGCAAAATCTGCATAATAGACAGAAAATATCATCAAGTCAAGCTGCCATTGTTTAGTGCATGTTAGTAGTGTATATTAATTAATACCAAGGAGATATTTTTTTCTCTGTAAACAATAATATGGTAATTATTCATCTAGTCCATGATTGATATAAACACCATTTAAAACCTGAATAGCATCTGTAGATTTCAACCCCTGAGATTTTTCATACTTATTTGATTGATTGACTCTACATGCCATAAAGTTGGTATCTATCCTTAGCAATCACAAAGATAGATTTTCTCCTGACAATCTGTCTCCTGCCTGGTCCTTCAGATCATCTAATGGTGCACCCAATGTTGCTGTAACTGAGTCCATCCACCTTGCTGCTGGTCTCGTTTTTTCTTTCCTTCCACCTTTCCTAGCATTAGAACCTTCTCTAGAGAGCTAGGTCTTTGCATAATGTGTCCAAAATATGGAAATTTGAGCCTGGTTTTTTGTGCCTTGGATGAGAACTCTGATTTGTTCTATTATCCATTTGTTGTTTTCGTAGCTATCCATGGTATTCTTAAAAGTCTTCTCCAACACCAAAATCCAAAAGCCTTTATACCCTATCTATTCTGTATCTTCAAACACTAACTTTCAAGGGTCATAGGACACTATTGCTTCCATGATACTGATCTTTGTAGGTACACACACACCTTGGCATCTGAATAACTTTTCTAAGGCCTTCATTGCTACTCTACCAACTGCTAGTGTGCAGAATATTTCTTGACTGCTAGTTCTTTTACTGTTGATCAAACTATCTACCACTTCAATATCTTCATTGTCAATTCTAAGGATGGGTGCTGAACCTGTTGTCATTAGTTTGGTCTTCCTTATATTTAATCCTAGTTCCTTTTTTTTCCTGTGCTCCTTAACTTTTATTCCTAGAGCTTGCAGATGATACTTACTTACCTTATTCATACTTACTTATCTTATTCATACTTATTTATTTATTCATAGTTATTCATATTTATTCATTCATATTTAAATATTCATACTTATTTTAAAAACTATGTATCACCCTTTAAAACAAACTTCTAAGATGGCCTAAAAACATTTCAGTAAAGGTACTTGATGATGTTTGTTAATTATGGTTCAGTAAAAAAAAAATTAAAATTAAAATTTTAAAAAATTGAAATAAAAATTGTCAATAAAGCTCTACAATAAATGAGCAAAAAGAGCTGAAATAAAATTAGATTAAAAAACCCAGTACAGTATAAAATGTATATACTGTTACATTGTTAGAAACAAAATTAAAATTCCTTGGGTAATTAGCAAAATTTTTTTTAGCTGAGGCTGAAAAGATAATAAAGGATATGACAAACATGCCTCACTGATGAACTTAGATCAGAAGCAATAAGAAAGACCTGAAAAAACCCAGGCAGCAATGACTTACCAAGTGAACAAGATTAATAAACCATTTTTTCCAAAATCAAATATAACTATCTTCACAGGTCTGTACAAGGTATTAAGTCATCAACATCATCAGAAATGGAATGCCTATTCTCTGATGTAACAAATATGAAGTTCCAGGAGTACTTGTGAAACGTAACATTAAGCTAACGCAAAACTTGTATTAGGTAATGAAAAAAGTGGCTGATCAATACTAGGAAAGTAAAATGAATTCAAGCTCTTGACAAATATGTATATTTTCCCCAATCCTTGCTATAAAAATGTTTCCTACAGATTGTACTGATATTCTTTATAGAACATGTATTAATGTTTCCATTGTGAAGGGAAAATCTGTAGCTGAATGGTACAGACTTGGCTCTGCATGAAGGAAGTCCCAGGTTTAATTCCTATTTTCTCCAGATATAGCTGTGAAAGATTCTACTCTGAAATCCTGGAGAGCTACCATCAATCACTGAAGGCAATGCTGAGCTGAGGCAAACCAATGACCTTGCTCATTGGTTTGCCTCAGCTATAAGGAAGTTTTCTATGTTCCTATTCTAGAATATAGCATCATTTTCCATACAAGTCATGTGAAATTATCAATTTCATGAAAAAGGTATTATTGATAAAAATAATCAATTTTTCTTTTTTTCTCGAAGAATATAACACTAAGCAACAATGTCCATACATATTGGGTAAACAGATGTAAATCTGTAGCAGCATGAGCTAATTTATGTTTATCTATGGTATTAGGTGTCACAAATACATGAGCTTATTAAATATATCCCTTTTACCAATGAAATGGCATGCCTTCTTATAATGTTTACTCATGTCTTCTTATATTGTTTACACATACATTTAGTTTAACCATCTTCTTCCATCTTACTTTTATCCATGCCTTTTCTTGTAAAGTGGATAACATATCATATAATTTAATTATGCTCCTTTCAAGAATATATTTTGAAATTGCTTAAAAGCTGTAATATGTTAGCTCAAAGTATTCTGTCTGAACGGCTCTTAATTTGAACTCAACAGGAACATGGATGTCCTTTTGTATTAGATCTATATATTCCAATAGGAAGCTTCATATTAGTTCATATTTTATTCTTGCAATACTGAAAGAGCTTACCATATTTTGTTTCTTTTGAAGCTCTTCTAAATAACCTAAAATGTCTTCATCTGCTACATCAAATGCTGTTTGACCCTACAGGAGAAAAACATAATAAACAGATTATGGTGCAATTAAACTGATAACCATATAGAACAAGAATCTGCCACCAAGAAACCTACTGAACATGGTAACTGTAGATACCAATGAGTCCTCAATTGCCAGACTCCCCCGCACTGATTTTAAATCAATCAATCAATCAATCAATCTTGACTGAAAATTAGCAATCCTGTTAACTGTAGCACTGATCACTAAATCTTACAAGAGCCCTGGATAAATTCTTAAGAAATAAAAATGGTGGATGCAGCTTAAAGCTTTGTTCTGAAACACTGTTAATTTTCCAAAAAAAAAAAAAGGAAAAATATGTTGGCTGAGATGTAAACAGGACCATGGATGTTAGTGGCAGGAGATGAAGATGGAGTGCTATAGCCCGCATTTGCATACTGTTGTAAAAGCTTTTGAACTCGGTAGAGAATGTTATCAGTCTTACTGCTCATGAAAGAGACTGTCTTCAATTCTAGCTGCATCCAGTAACAATCCAGTGGAATGAAGGAGGTATCACATGATAGGGTGATGCTGTAACTTTGGCTATCACGTGTATTATGCACTGTACAGGTACTCCTCACTTACTGACCATTTGTTCAGTGACTGTTCGAAGTTACGACAGTGATGAAAAAATAACTTTACAGCCCATTTACAATCTTTGCTTCATCCCTCAGTCACGTGATCGCCATTACAGTCAGTACATGTCCTGTGCCTGACATGTAGTTTTTTCTCTTCCCCCGCTTGCAGAGCAGAAAGATTAGAGAGAAAAAGATTTCAAGAAAGTAAGCTAGCATCCCCGAGGCTCTCAGCCCCAGGCTGTGGCACAATTGCACTGCTTTCAAAGTATAGAAGACAGTAAGCAAGCACTTGAGCATTCCAAAGGGCAGGGAAGTGGTTAGGAGGCAAACAAAAGCTGAAGATATGAAACTGAGTAGTCTTGTCTCTTTCCAGCTGGAAAGGACAGCCGTGGTCATGTGATTTCCCACTTAGTGACTGCTTTGCTTAGCAGTGCAGTTGCTGGTCCCAATTAGGGTTGTTAAGTGACGACTACCTGTAATGAAATCTTGACTGACAATTATTGCTGCTTTTATCTGGAAAAAAAAAAACTGCTTCTTGTCTTGGGGCAAATAAGACAGGAATAGGGGGATACCTTTTCCAACAACAGCAATAAAAAAAATTATGGCATTTCCCCATACGTGTTTGCTAGTTGGCAACATTAAGAAATATGGAAGAAGAGAGCCCATGATAGCTTGCTTCTGACACTAAAATTGTCTGCCCTTTTCAACTGTGTATGTGACTACATTTGGCAGTGGATCCTGACTGTGCCTCCCTCCAATGTAACAGAATTAGGTGTATATGCATTAGTGAGAAACAACATCCCTTTTCCTTCACTTTGTAAAGATTCTTTTTTATTTATTTAATTTTTAATTACAAAGAGAGAAGAAAAACACACACATAAGAAGTGCTTTAACAAATAAAGTGGAAGAAATACAACAAAGAGAAAAAAACATGTTAATATGTCATTATAATAGTAAACGATTACAATTCTATATATACTTATCTAATGCAAATATTATTCAAGTACGTATTTCTAACACACTTATATGACTATCATTTTTTTAAAAGCTATTGTATTTTGTATAAATGAGTCCCATATCTCATTATACTTGTCCATACAAAGTCTACATCTACAGGCAATCCACACATAAGTAGCAAGTGCAGTCAGGTCTTCAATCCATTGAAAAAAGAGGGCCATACATTTATCTTTCCAATGCTGCAATATCAGTCTTTTGGACATAGTAAGGGCAGGGAGAATCCATTTACATTGTCCAGTTGTCAAGTTCCATGTATTAGGTACAGTATATAGTTCAAAAGAATATTATCCTCTGAAAATTTTAGCTTTTGTTGCACAATCATATTTATAAAAAATTTTCTATTTTTTCCACTATTTTCTCCAAAAACCTGGTAAGTATAGGACGTTGTGGAAACATATTACTCATAAAGATTCTTGGTGGCACAAGAAGTCAGTGGTACAAATGTTGGCTTGGCCCAAGAGTCTCTTGCTCTCTTTAGGAGGACTGAATGAACTAGAATGAGGGGGCAATAAGGTTGTACTAACTGGTATACAACATCATCTTAGAAGACTGTGAATATCAGGGAGATAGAAAGGAGAGATAAAGCTTGGACATCACCCTGTGCATTGAGTGACAATGCTGAAGGAGAAGTCAAACAGATGAAGAAAGTATCAGACACATTATTATTATTATTATTATTATTATTATTATTATTATTATTATTATTATTATATTTTTATCCCAACTTTATTATTTTTATAAATAACTCAAGGTGGCAAACTTACCTAATACTCCTTCCTCCTCCTATTTTCCCCACGACAACAACCCTGTAAGGTGAGTTGGGCTGAGAGAAAGTGACTGGCCCATGGTCACCCACCCAGCTTTCATGCCTAAGGCAGGACTAAAACTCACAGACTCCTGGTTTTTAGCCCAGCACCTTAACCACTAGACTTGGAGAGATCAGCAGAAGCTGTGCTAGGGATAAATGACAAAATTGGATGCTGATCTATAGTAGGTGTACCTGACTGAGGGGAAGATCATAAGAGGCAATGGAATCCAAGAACATGAGCTGGAATATATTTAAAATTCCACCTTGCTACATTAGCACTGTTCCAGAGAGCACAAGTACACTAGTTTGGTGCCAAGTAGGCTAATGATATGCTAAGGGTTGATGATACAGAAGTAACCAAAATCAAAAGGTTATACTCTTCAAAATATCATTACAATGATCTGAAGGGGAACATCTTGGATTTAATTACCCCAATGGATACAGGAACAGTGTAGAAAAATAGAGTTTAAGGGGAAACTCTGAAACCCCCCTTCTAAGATAACTCTCATCGCTGAAGAAGAGTCAGTGAGGAACGGGCAGTACAAATTGGAGAGTTAACCAACAGCAAGATGAGTGACAGCAGACTTGGAGAAAGCTGCAGCAAAGAAGACTCAAACACTTTCCCATGATTATATACTAGAACCTCCCTCTCAGGAGGTAAATCCAACTTCCAACCTTTGTAAGCACTCCAGCAGGATACTATCATCAATGTGTAATATTATCTTATTGTAAGATACTTATAATGTTCTGCAAGGATACTTGTGTTTGCACTTTCTTCACCTTTCCCATATGCCACAATCTGTTCCAAAAGATGCTCCAACTCACTATAGCATATTTGGAGCATGTGTGGGGAATTTACAGGTGGCAAATTGCTAGATTCTGTTCTGCTCATATATACTGGACACCCACTATGTAGGACAGAGATCTCATATATACTGGACACCCATTATGTAAAAACACTGGGAAGTGTCTTAAGTTTTGAAATCATGCGCAGTATTTAAATTACATAAGAAAATCTGCAGCCATTATAAGAAGACCAATATTTAGAACCAAAGAGCTATGTATGTGTAATAAGAACACATTTTGAAGCTTTCATTAGGTATCAATATTACCCTATTGCTTTGAAATAACAAAATAACAAAGATGCTTTTTGCATGACCAAGATTATCACAGAACTATCTAGTTGCAATGTCTCAGCAAATCTGCAAGTTTGTACTTACCATTATAAAGAACTTCTGTAAACCAATAGAACAGGGGAGCATACTGTATGTATTTAAAATATGTAAATGTCATAATTTAATTCTTGATAAAACAGTTTATATATAATTTGAGTTGTGACTGTGGCAAAGTCACAAGTGAAACTTTTAACTATGGTAAAGCAATAATAATAAAATATTTGCAAAGGCTTTAAGTAGTCTTTTAAAAATCTTGTTTTAAAAAAACTTCAGCTTACTCTAGCTCAACTATAGACCTCAACTATTAAGGACATTATTAAAGAATATCTTTGTAACAGTTAGGAACTGTGAATTAAGTCAAATGGAAATCTTACCACTTTGTTGACAGTTTCCATATCACACAAATTTTCAACTAGTATTCGACACGCTTCTTCTTTTCCCCAGTGAGCAGCTGCGTGAAGTGGTGTCCATCCATCATAATCTTTAATATTTACATCATACCCAGCTTGTATTAACAGCCTATTAAGTCAGAATAGATAACAATAAAATAAAATAAAATAAAGTGTGATTGAATTAAACGATATTAAGAGTTTCAGGAACCCTAGAAGAAAGTGGACATTTTGCAGATCACTGTAGATTCATATTCAGAACTGTGTCAAAAGCTGCACTCTCAATTACTGTTAGTTATCATCATCATTATTGTTTTCATTAAAATCATTAATACTTCTACCACTATTATCATACCCTACATTGTTATCATTATGAATACAGGTAGTCCTCATTTAGGGACCACAATTGGGACCGGCAACTCTGTCGCTAAGAATAGCAGTTGCTAAGTGAAAAATCACATGACTGCAACTGTGCTTTCCTCCCCAAACCCCCGCAGTGCTGGGATAGCCAGTTCAAAACTGACAACACTAATCAGTTTCACACCTTGGGCTTCAGTTTGCGTCCTAACCACTCTCCTGCCCTTTGGAATGCTCACCTGGACACTGGTACAATTAGCAAGAAGGGAATTTACAAGAGAGCAAACAGGCACATAATGGGGAATATAGATTGAAAGCAATCTCTTTGCTTACAGCTACATTTGTATCTAAGTGATAGCTGCAGAGACTGCAGCATTTCCAATTGGATGCTTGGCTATATACAAAAAAAGTAGGAATTGGAAAGTAGAAAATCTTAGGAAGATTTGTGGTAAAAAGAATGATTTGGGAGAATTCATATGAACTCCTAAGATTTGTCACAGACAATGCAGTTGTACGTTGTCACCGAAATTAGGTGGTAAGTCACAAACTGCATCACATACATTACAGATTCAGCTTAACCATTTAGAGTGACAGCAAGGTAGGGAGGGTTCGGGAAACTCCACAAATGTCTAGGAAAATAGGAGAATAGATATGACTTTCATATAGTCCTGCCCTTCCCGGATCTACAATTTTAAGCTTTGGTGAAGCACTAATAGAATATCTATCTGAACTCTACTGATATTTCTGGATCCACTATAACTAACTTTCAGGGTACTGCACTATTAGGAACACTGGGAACAAATATACATTTTATTCTTGACTTGATACGTGATTAATATTTCATTCCTGACTGAATATTTACATTTCAAAATGCTTATGTAAAACTAAGCATTCATAGCAAATTTTAAATCAGAATTTATTCAGCAGCTAAACTTACTTTAAGACTTCTGTATACCCTTTAGCAGCAGATACATGAAGAGCTGTACCACCAGATTTTGCATGCCGAACATCATTTATATGACCACTGTTAAGCCACTGTCTAGCATCCCTAAGCATTATCCGTTCTTCTTCTTTCCGAGCTGCCTCTATATCAACCCCTGAAAGAATGGACATATATTCATTTAAAAATCTTTATACAGTTCTGTATGAAATTCATCAACTGCATGAAATTCATCAACCTCTAAACAAAATATTGGACAAATCCCCTTCCAGTTCTGCCTACTATAGAAGTGATTATCCTCAACATTTCTGTTGTAGTTTGAGGAGGAAGATCAAGCTTGCATGCCAAGTACTGGTAAAATTATTATCCTAGAAATGTCAGGCGTTATATAATTACATTTTTAAAATGCAATATAGGATCTTGTTCAACAAGCTGGACTGAGCCAAGATACTTAATTACAAGGTGAGGCAGAATTACAGACTGGAGATACAAGCTGAGGTCAGTTTTCTAACGCACAGTCCAGACCAATGTGCACTTAATGCAGGTAACAAGATTTGTACAATCTAAGACCCAGAATAAGATTTGCAATGTCAGTACTTTCCATATTAGATATTAGTTCCCTATAGATCTGTTTTCCAAGGTCCTCATTTCTTTTAACATAAAAACCTGGAAACCCCAGCTTTTCCCTCCCATGTACTCTAATCCAATGACTATGGCAGACACTATTAGTTCATTATTTCTTTTTTTTAAAATAACCTTTATTTATTTCATCTTATAATAAAAACAGAATACAAAAACAGACGTATTACACTTACAATATTACATATAACACATACATAACCAAGAAATCAAACAACAAAGATATATGGTTTCTGACTATCACAAATGTGACTATACTATTAACTATAATGTCCTGAACTTTTATCTTTATTTTAACTATCTACTCCTATTTCTATTTAATTAATCTTTTAGTCTGTAAAACCTACAATCATTACATTGTTTTTTTTCTTATTAATAATGTAATCAAGGAATGGTTGCCATATTTTCATAAATTCAGCCAAACTTTTATCCTGCATGAAATCTGTCAGCTTTGCCATTGGGGCTAAGTCCATTATTTTAATAATCCACTTTTCTATCGTCGGTATCTGTTCCTCTTTCCACTGTTGGGTATATAGGATTCTTGCAGCTGTAATCAAGTATAGTAACAGCTTTCTATGGCTCTTTTCTAAGTCCTCTTCCATTAATCCCAATAAATATAGTTTATTATTGACCTTCCAATAGTAACAATTTATAATTTTCTAATGTTATCCAATATTTTATCCACATAAAGCAGCATGCCTCATAATATACTTTTAAATCCGGTAGTCCTAACCCTCCCCTTTCTTTGGCATCTTGTAATAATTTATACTTTATTCTTGGCTTTTTCCCTTGCCAAATAAATTTTGAGATATCTTTTTGCCATTGTTTAAAATTAGTTTCTGATAATAATATTAGTATCGTTTGGAATAGAAATAACATTCTAGGTAATACATTCATTTTTATTATAGAAATTCTCCCCATGAAAGATAGGTATAATTTTTCCCACCTTACCATATCTTGTTTTATTTCATACCATATTTTACTATAATTATTCTGGAACAGATCCCTCTTATTAGTTGATATAACTACTCCTAGATATTTAACCTTTTTTCATGTTTAAACCCTGTACTATTTTCTAATATTTCCTGATCTTTATGTGTCATATTTTTAGACATCATTTTCATTTTTTGTTTATTTATTTTAAAATCTGCTAGCATTCCAAATTCTTTCAACTTTTTCATCAGGTATTCTACTGATTCTAAAGGATTCTGTAATATAACAACTAAATCATCAGCGAATGCCCTTAACTTAAAAGTTTCTTTTTTAATCTTTAATCCTTTTATTAGCTTGTCCTCTCTAATATCTCTATTTAGAACATCTAAAACCAGTATAAATAGCAAAGGTGAGAGGGGGCAACCTTGTCCTGTTCCTTTATTTTACGATCTTGTGTAAATTCTTCATTCACGATTATTTTCACTTTTTGAGTTATGTAATTGATTTGATTGCTTTTAGAAATGTCTCCCCAAATTCCATATTTGCTAGTACCTTGAACATAAAGCTCCAATTTAAATTGTCAAATGCTTTTTCTGCATCAAGAAATATCAAGGTTATTTGTTTTTTCATTATGATATTGTGCATATTCTATTATATCCAAAATCATCCTTATATTATCTTTTATTTGTCTTTTAGGTAGGAATCTGGATTGATCACAATGAATAATTTCTTGTAAAACTATTTTCAACCTTTCAGTTAGTATTAAAGTAAATAGTTTATAATCATTGTTCAATGATTGTAAAGATGAAGAGCAGGTGGCGGTAGGCTGAGTTCTGGTGTTGCTCTGCAGACAGAACTCACAGTGCGGCAGTTGTGGGACGTCTTAAGTGACTCTCTGCTTGCAGATGGCAGCTACGAGAAAGAGCAGCTGCCGACGAATTGCTCCTAGGTCTTCCGGACAGCTAACAGACTGCAGAAAGAATGCAGTTTTGAATTTCAACTTGGGAATGAAGCTAGCTGGGAAGTGTGAGTGGCATACTGTAGAACCCGATGCTGTAGCCTGAATCTCAGGCACAACTACTGCTCTTTTCATCTTGAAAAAGAGTCAATAATAATTAAAGGAAAAGTAAAAGAAGAGACTATCTGTGAATGTGAAAGGACTGGAACTCTTGGTGAGCTTGTTCACTATTTCGAGGCTTGTTCGTGAACGGGACTTATTTATTACTTTTAGGCAGCCATCTTTACCTGTGTTCGCTGCTGATTTACTTAGGTAGAGATAAAGTGTATGACAAATAACTAAATAATTATGAATACAAGGAAGCAAATAAGAAGGAGGTCTGAGTCTGGTGACAGTGATTGGTTAAAAGCTATGTTTGAGGAGTATATACAGAAGACCTCCCAAAATATTACTCAAAATGTAAATCAATTGCTGGGGAAAAAAAATAGATGGACTTGAAAAGAGATTGGAACAGAAATTAGATAGGATGGATAAGAAAATGGATGGGGAAATTTAAAAAGTCAGTGATAGGATAGATATATTAGAAACAGAAAAAAAAATGAGTTGGATAAATTAGCACTATTGGAATTGAGGGAGAAAGAGTATTGTCTAAGACTTAGAGGAATTCCAGAAGGAAAGGAAGAAGAAATGGAAGGAATGATTATTCAAACGTTAGCAAGTTTAATAGATTGGGAAGAGGAGAAGATGAGAAGGAGGAGGAAGAAATAGAAAAAAATGTTTCATATAAATTCCAAATATGCTACCTTACATTATAAACCAAGAGATGTATTAATAGAATTTTCAAGGAAAAAGAACAAGAGATCTGATACTACAGTCACACTTTGATAAAAGGATTAATATTGGGGGAGAGGATATTATTGTGTTAAAGGAAATTCCAATAAGAACTCTCAAAAAAAGGAAAGAATATACTTGTGTAACGGATATATTGAAAATAAATAAAGTTCCTTTTAGATGGGAAAGACTAGAAGGGTTAAGTTTTACCTTTCAGCAGAAAAGACATAAATTGACCTCAATTCCGAAAGCAAAAGAATTTCTAAGAAAATATGGAAAAGATTTAGAACAAGAGCAAGTTAGAATTGAAAGAAAAGAAAAGGTTTTACAAAGAGATGAAACAACATCAAATTCCAAAGAATTTGCGGAATTACTCACAAATGAATGATTTCAAGTGTTTAACGTGGAATATAAATGGAGCTAATGCTCCATCTAAAAGAAAAATAATTTTTCACTATTTAAATAAATTAAAGCATGATGTGATCTGCATTCAAGAAACTCATATTAGGAAAAAAGATTTAAAATATTTGGAGAACAAAACTCTGGGGAAAGAATTTGTATCTGCTAATGAGAAGAAAATAAATGGAATTGTTATATATGTAAAACCCTATTTAAAACCCAATTTGTTACTTGCAGATGCCAATGGTAGATATATTGTGGTTGAAATAAAAATACAAGGTTCCAAAATGATAATGGTGGGTATATATGCCCCAAATGATAATAAAGATAGCTTCTATAAGAAATTACTAGATGAATTATCAGCCTTTTCATATAATAGTTGGTGTATGATGGGGGATTGGAATGGGGTCACTGAACCAATTATAGATAGAAGATCTCAGCAACAAATTAAATGTAAGCAAGGGAAATTACCTAAATCTTTTTTTGAATTAATGGATAATTTAACACTTGTTGACTCTTGGAGACATAAGAATGGCTCAGCTAGAGATTACACCTTCTATTCAGAAAGATTCAAATCGTCTTCTAGAATAGATATGATTTGGATTTCTTTAAACTTGGCAAATAAAATTATTAAAGTGAACATTTTACCCAAAACTTTTTCAGACCATAATCCAGTTAGTATAATAGTAAAGTTAAGTACTAAAAGTTATAGGTGGAGATTAAATAAAGCCATTTTGAAAAAAGGGGAGTTAGTAGAAGAATGTAAAAAAGTTAAAATAATTTTTTGAGATTAATTTAAATAATGAAGTTGATATTGGAATGGTATGGGATACTAGTAAAGCATATAAAGAGGTGTCTTTACCCACCTAAACTGGGTTTAAAAAAAACAACTGCCCAACGAAAAATGCAAACACCTTTAGACCAAATAAAAATAAAGGAACAGGAGTTACAGGGAAATCCATCAGACAACAGAGTAATTTATCAAATTAAATTACTGTAACAGCAAGTAAAGTTGTTAACAGTAAAGAAAATTGAATTAAAATTGAAATATGCCAAACAAAAAAAAATTGAATATGCCAACAAAACAGGCAGATGGTTGGCATATAAAATTAGGGAAGAGAGAGAGAAAACAATGATTACCAAAATTCGAGAACACAGTGTAGATTTGGTAGATAACATGAAAATTAAAAAAGCATTTCAAAACTTCTTCTCAAACCTATACGAAAAGCAAGAAATCTCATTGGATAAAATTGATGAATATTTGATTAAGCAATGGTTAATGAAACTGTCACAAATACAGAGATTAATAGTTAATAGACCTATTACAACACAAGAAATATTAGAAGCGATAAAGAGAAGTAAACCAGGAAAAGCACCAGGACTGGATGGTATTACAGCTGGTTACTATAAATGTTTCATAGATCAAATTATTTTACCATTTAAAGAATTATTAACTTCAATAATGACAGGACAAGCAATACCTAATTCATGGAAAGAAGTGATTCCTAAAGAGGGACAAGATTCAACAATGTGTAAAAATTATATGCCTATATCATTACTATTAGTTCATTATTTCTGAAGCTAAAGTTAAAAACCTAGTAGCAGTAGCCTCTGCCTCCAATGTCACCCATTTTTCCACACATGCATTTTCTTTCTAAACCTCTTTTTTGTTAAATGTTGGACATTATTTAAGATTTATATCAAGCCTTGAATTAGCTGCTTGATCTTATATCAATACCTCCATCTAATTATCATTGTTACTGATAAATACAAATGTGTAATAAATATTCACACTTAAAATTACCTAATAACCAATACCTCATAAAGATAAAAAGCCAGAACAGAACAGCAGTCAATCTTAGGATATAAAGGAAGGATGGCTAGAAAAATGCCACATAAATAGATACTACAGTTTCAAAAATAAATCAAACCACTGAATATTGCTAAGGGTTTCTTAAAAAGAAATAACATTTATTAACTTGATTTCAGAACTAAATAAAAAAAAATTAAAAGAAAATACTTTTTACAATGGTCCACAGATGGCAACATTGTATGTCAATTTGGTGGTCAGTTTAATCCTTATTACTACTCAACTAAAATAAGAAACCAATTCAGATACTACCCAATGGTACTTAATAGTTTTAACTGACAGGATGCTAAAACATCATTCTAATATGTCAAAATGCAATAGACAATTCACAGTAACATTACACTTTTACCTCAAATCAAAATATAGCTGTCTCATATATAAAATCTTAAAGATTCTAATCTATCATTTTCCACTATTTCAAGCACCTTAATTCTATTTATGCATAAGATATATTTAAGGAAGCAAAAATAAGCAGGGCTCAAAAATCCCACCCACTGGTAAAACAGCACTGACTCTTTTAGATTATATTTGTATGAAATTGGCATGTTTTAACATCTCAATCTAATGTTCAAGATTTCTCAAGCTTACACTTTTTCATTAAATTACTTCAAATGAATGTATTTGTCAATTATCCAAGTGATAATTACTACTCTTTAGGATAAGCTGCACATTTATTGATACAGAGAATTCTACCGTATCCATGCTCTATCTCCGAGGGACGGAGGGAGGGAGGGAGAGGGAGAGAGGGAGACAGAGAGAATGTGTGTGTGTGTGTGTGTTTAAGTGGGAATTCATTTGAGCATTCGAAATAATTTTTAAAGGATTGATTCAGAGATGCTAGGCAAGTGAAGTATTTTCAAATGTCTACAAAATCAAAAGTTATGTTGTTTAAATGGCAAGCTAGCTATAAATTGCAAAGATAAAAATTAAAATACCTTTTTTTCCCTTTAGGACCTGACTTTGAAGAAGAGGGAGACTTCTGAGTTGCATCACAGATATTCAGTGATTTTAACCAGGTCACTTGGACAAAAGAGAAAGCTGTATGCTTTTGGTCCTAGTAAACCTGTATGTTTGTTTGTTTGTTTATCTAATTTTATCACTGCCCATCTCCCCCCAAAAGGAGAGACTTTGGGCTGTTTACAATAAAAGCAAAGTATAAAATTCAATACAATTATAAATACCATAAATATAAATAGATAATAAAAATATAAAATGTGATAAAATCCAGATGGCTAAAGGTTCCGTATCAATCTGTGAGGTAAAGGGCCCTTCTAGGGGGCTAGCCATACCCAGGAATGACTGTTTAGTATCAGTTTCTCACTTACTATATCCTGATGGACATTATGGAAATGTGGTATTGGGAATGCTCTGCACCAAATGCTGCTAGTGAACAAGCTATGTTGCCTCCAGAGCTGAAATGCTTGCTCAGCCATGTTTTAGATTAGAAGGGTACAGCTAAAGCCTCATTATATTTCATCCGCCCGAGAATCTTCAGTTTGGCCATTACAGAGCTCTGTAAGTTACTATCAAAGATTAATTTTTAATGTGACAGAAAGGAGTATTTTAAAATATTAACTTTTAATTAAATGATCAGATTTAGTTTTTGTTTTAAATCCATCCATTGTTTTTAGAGTGTGGCTCCAAAGGCCAAACACAGTCTCACCCATTAAAGAGTTGTATACAGTATCCCTATTTTACTCAACAAAAAATATGTATTTATAACACCAACAAGCAATCTGAAATACTATGTACTTTTCTCAATGTTTTTATCTTAAAAAATACTGATTGCAATATAATCTTTATTTTTAAGTTAGAAAATAAATGTCAATGGCTGAGCTCCCATCTTATCAACCAGGCTGGGGAAAAAAATCCTTTAATTTCCTAATTTTAAAATACTTTGCTATTTGGAACATGAACATAGTTTTTCAAAGTATTTTTCTTACATACTGTATTATCCCCAAAGAAAGAGAATCCTACATTTAATATTATCTTTCCCTTCTCCTCCTTCCCCAAATTATAAACACAGAAAAGTTCTATGTAACTCCCAGCTCCTCTATTTTGTTAACACCAGCTGAAAATAATTCTGGATTCCCTAACCCCCAGTAACTATGCCCATGTGATAACCTGCATATACATATGCATATATGTATTTGTATAACATCACATTGATCACAG
Organism: Candoia aspera; assembly: GCF_035149785.1. Classification (NCBI taxonomy): domain Eukaryota; kingdom Metazoa; phylum Chordata; class Lepidosauria; order Squamata; family Candoiidae; genus Candoia; species Candoia aspera. Next base: position 42,111,417 of record NC_086159.1, on the reverse strand, counting down.
ACCACATTCCAATAAAGACCAGCATCAAGACAAAGAAAAAACTGACAGTTTGAAACCAATTTTCTATGAAATGAGCACGCCATTTGTAAAATTAATTTATCCCCACCTGCATATACCTACATGCCATTTTGTCTCACATACTCATACCTCCCCTTCCTGCTCCCAGCAAAAAAACAGGAGGAGGAGGAAGAGGCAGGATGGAAATGGGGAAAAACAACACTGGGAAGAAAAGAGAAAGTGGTGAGGGGAAAGAGCTGCACAGAGAAAGACAAAAGAAAATTGTTTGCAGAAAGCTTGTCAGGCACCAGTGCTGATACAGAATGAATGAATGCTGTTATACGGAATTTTTCAGTGTTATATGGTTAATTTCCTTGTATCATCAATTTTCTTTACAATTTGGCAATTTCCTAACTACTACACAAAGTTAATACACTAAATTTTTATGTTTACCTTGTCGATTCACTTCATTTTGAAGCAATTCTTCCATTGCCTCTTCCTCAGCAATATCTAATGGAGTGTTTCCTTCACTGTTTACAGCTCCTACATGTGCTCCTTGACTAATCAGGTATCTGTTAAAGGGAAGAAAAAATAATGACAAATATATATTAGTTTTGACACAAGTACAGATTTCCTTTCATAAAATAGTAAAGCACAAGGTGCGCATATGGGGAAAATTCTTAAAAGCTTTTAATAAGATTATGTTAATTGGCTTTTTAACCAGAGCCTATTAAATTAAATTCTCTACACATATACAATTCTGCTGTATTCTGTAGATTCTGGTCCTTAAAGTGGTGACAGTAAACAGCATACTTGGTGCCTGCCATGCACTATGCTCTGTCTGATCTTTTTTAAAATACTGTTTTGCTTAAAAATAAACAAATGGAAATCTAGCATATTGTAAAGTAAACTGAAAGCTTGAAATATAGTCTTCATTTCCAGAAATGTTTCATAAGCTCTAAACGAATTCTTAGAAAGTAAAATAGTACAAGCCTTTGGTTTGTGCTTTCTTTGGACACGTGTATTTCCGTAGAATAGATAAAGATTAGCTGAAGTATTAAAGCATCCTGGGAGATTACAGGGAACAACCTCACTAATCTGAGTTCTAGTAGTAAAGAGGTATTGAGTGACTTGCTTACTTGCCATGGCAGTCATTTTGTGAGAATGACCATTATATGATGTTAAAAGTCTCTGGTTTCTCTTCACATCATATAAATCTTTTGCCTATAAATGTGCTCACCAGGCCAAAAAGCTTGAAGAGCCCTGCTGTAATCATTCCATTAACATTAAACAGAAATACAGCATATCCTTGTTTTGTTACAATTTACACATACAGAATCATAAAAAGTATGAGCTAAAAAAGATTTTACAGGTTATCATTTTATCCCCTTCTCAGTCAGAAATCTGAGAGACCACCTCATGCAGGTGGTCATCTATCTCCTGCTCCAGGGAGGAATCAACCACTGTTTTAAGAAAATATTCCACTGTTTTACAGCTCTTATGGTCAGATAATTCATTCTTATCTTCAGTCTGAACTTTGTTTCCTATAATTTTAACCTATAATTTTAACCTATAGGTTAAAATTGCACCTGGCAGTCTTCCAGAGATTTGGAGACCACTGTCCTAATTCCCATTAGTCTTCTCCCATTAGTTGTAATCTAACCATGCCAAACTTTTTATTTTTTTACTGCAGAGAGCTTTGTTTCCAGGCCCCTATCATCCATCCACCCACCCACCCATTTATCAAATTTATACAGCCGCCCATCTCACAAATGTGACTCTGGGCAGCGTACAATAAAGCAAAACAATTAAAACAAGTCTTAAAGAACCATCAAAAACAATTAAACATAAACATAAATAAGACTGCAGGAGAATGCATGTAAACCTCACACATAATGAAACCATCTTGCAGGCCCCCCGTTTCCAAGGGATTCCCAAGGCTGCTGAAAAAAACAATTTTTAAGAGATTTCCAGAAGATGAATAGGGTCAGGGCTAATTTCACCGGGGGGGGGGGATGATGTCCCAAAGGACAGGTGCCAGAGCAGAAAAGGCTTGTGTCCTGGGTCCCGTCAGATGGTGTATTTTTTAAATGTACGCACCTATTTCTTGACAATCTAGTATTATGTCCATATAGATTTTAAACTGACTGGCATGTACTTTCCAGGGTCTTAAATCTATCCTTTAAAAAAATAATAATATTGGGACTATGTTGCTCTTCCCCAGACTTCCGTAACTACAGTCAGCAGTTCTGACTGTAATCACTTTTGCCAACACCTCCAACACTTTGGGATGTACTTATCAACCCTGGAGACCTGAATTCATTTAATGTAGCAACACAGGTTTTTATTCAATCATTATAAATGTTGAGCTGTGTTCCCAACCTCCACTCCCCCAGCTTCTCTCTTTCATCTTACAAAAGATGAAAGCAGCCACAAGACTGTTAAAAAGTTCTCTTATTTATTTTTCCCTATTCCCATTATATTTGTCCTTCCCTGCACAACAGAAGAACAATCTCCTTGATTCTTTCCTTATTTCAGACATACTCCCCCGTAACCCTTATTATATTTTGCATTCCTCGCTAGACACTTTTGAGTTTTATCCTTTCTAACTCCATCCCTATTTGCTCAAGCCACTAGTTTTTACTTCTCAGTTATCAGTTCTTCTTCCATTTCCTCTATATTTTTCTAATGATTTCCTTGAGCTCGCTATTCATCCATATAAGCCTCAAAATTTTTCCCATTTTTATTTTTCACAGTATCACTTGTATCTGTGCTTTCAATATCTTGTTTTTCAAGATCTCCCATCCCTGTCTGATTTATCTGTTAGGATTTCAAGCTTCGGTAGCTATCCACCTGACTTTATTAAAATCTGTCTTCCTGCAGTCTACATGACCAGTCTACATGACTAACTCTTCTCAGTTTTATTTCCCCTAATTAACTTGAAATATAACATTACATAGCTATTTTCCTAAAGGCACCTGACATCTTCCATTCATCAACTAATTTAGGTCAGGGTTAGATCTAGAAAAGCTGGTCCCGTTGTCTCTTCTTTCACTTTCTAAAAAATGAAATTGTCAGCAACAGAAATGTGTAATCTGTTGGATCTCCTACTCCTAACAATCTGTTTTCCAGCAAATATCAAGGTAATTAAAATCTTCCAGTATTACTCTAGCCTGCCCTCACAGCCACAGTGCACGCTTAGAATATGTCTTGCAAAATGCTTGGTATTCAAGCTTTCTACCAAACAGAGGTGCCTTATATATTCTGGCAGCAATTACATTATTTGTGAAGAAAGTCTAAATACAACTTCTTTATGTAGCTTAGTTAGGCCCCAGAACAACATGGCACCTCTCCGGTCATTACAACCAGTTTTTTGAGAAATATTTTCCAGGTTGGTCAGTATGTTTCTAATGTGGTCCTCCAACAAGACGTGGGTGTAATTACAGATGAGATTGCATTACTGATTAATACTTTAAATTCCTGCTTAAATTTACTCTTTTTCCCCCTTCTGGATCGTTTCCATTAACTTTAGCTGATTATTTTACTACTGTGGAGTTTTTGGTGCTCACTGGGCTTGGTTGTTTGCTTGCAGACATTTAATTATCCAACTAGGTAACATCATCAGTGCTAATGAGTGTGGGGTTTGCTGCCTGTTTATATAAAGTAGCTTGCCCTGCCAGTTTTGGTGGGGGTACAGTTTAGACTGAGAGAAGCAGTAAACCCATTCCAGCTCACCCAGAGTATTTGTAGATAATCAGCTATTACTTCTGGTACAGCTGCAGTAAGTATTTAAGTTACACAGAAATCTCAAAATATAGAAGACCCTTGATGCTGGTATGTTTTAATGCATCACCAACAGCAGCATGAGAAGGTAAATTGTATATTTTAAAAATCTCTTATGAAAAGCCCCTGGCCCATGTGGGATGTAACATATTGATACCCTAGCTCATTTTCTTTTCTATTTTACCATATATAATGATATTTGAGAACAATAGATCCCTCCTTTCACAGATAATTTCCTAGTTTCCCGGTCATATCAAGTAACCAAGTTTCATTAAGAGTCTCTTTGTTCTGTTACATTGCCTGTAGTACCTGTAGAAAGCAGACTGATAAATATTATTCTTATCTGCTAATTGAAGTTATTAGTTTTAGTATTTTCCTTTTGCCTTATTTTGTTGTTTATTCGTTTAGTCGCTTCCGACTCTTCGTGACTTCATGGACCAGCCCACGCCAGAGCTTCCTGTCGGTCGTCAACACCCCCAGCTCCCCCAGGGACAAGTCCGTCACCTCTAGAATATCATCCATCCATCTTGCCTTTGGTCGGCCCCTCTTCCTTTTGCCTTCCACTCTCCCTAGCATCAGCATCTTCTCCAGGGTGTCCTGTCTTCTCATTATGTGGCCAAAGTATTTCATTTTTGCCTTTAATATCATTCCCTCAAGTGAGCAGTCTAGCTTTATTTCCTGGAGGATGGACTGGTTTGATCTTCTTGCAGTCCAAGGCACTCTCAGAATTTTCCTCCAACACCACAGCTCAAAAGCATCGATCTTCCTTCGCTCAGCCTTCCTTATGGTCCAGCTCTCACAGCCATATGTTACTACGGGGAACACCATTGCTTTAACTATGCGGGCCTTTGTTGTCAGTGTGATGTCTCTGCTCTTAACTATTTTATCGAGATTTGTCATTGCTCTTCTCCCAAGGATTAAGCGTCTTCTGATTTCCTGACTGCAGTCAGCATCTGCAGTAATCTTTGCACCTAGGAATACAAAGTCTTTCACTGCTTCTACATTTTCTCCCTCTATTTGCCAATTATCAATCAAGCTGGTTGCCATAATCTTGGTTTTTTTGAGGTTTAGCTGCAAGGCAGCTTTTGCACTTTCTTCTTTCACCTTCATCATAAGGCTCCTCAGTTCCTCTTTGCTTTCAGCCATCAAAGTGGTATCATCTGCATATCTGAGATTGTTAATGTTTCTTCCAGAGATTTTAACTCCAGCCTTGGATTCCTCAAGCCCAGCTTGTCGCATGATATGTTCTGCATACAAGTTGAATAGGTAGGGTGAGAGTATACAGCCCTGCCGTACTCCTTTCCCAATCTTAAACCAGTCCATTGTTCCGTGGTCTGTTCTTACTGTTGCTACTTGGTCGTTATACAGATTCTTCAGGAGGCAGACAAGATGACTTGGTGTCCTCATACCACCAAGAACTTGCCACAATTTGTTATGGTCCACACAGTCAAAGGCTTTAGAATGGTCAATAAAATAGAAATAGATATTTTTCTGAAACTCCCTGGCTTTTTCCATTATCCAGCGGATATTGGCAATTTGGTCTCTAGTTCCTCTGCCTTTTCTAAAGCCAGCTTGTACATCTGGCAATTCTCGCTCCATGAACTGCTGAAGTCTACCTTGAAGGATCTTGAGCATTACCTTACTGGCATGTGAAATGAGTGCCACTGTTTGATAGTTTGAACATTCTTTAGTGCTTCCCTTTTTTGGTATGGGGATATTAGTTGATTTTTTCCAATCTGATGGCCATTCTTGTGTTTTCCAAATTTGCTGGCATATAGCATGCATTACCTTGACAGCATCATCTTGTAAGATTTTGAACAGTTCAGCTGGGATGCCATTATCTCCTGCTGCCTTGTTATTAGCAATGCTTCTTAAGGCCCACTCAACCTCACTCTTCAGGATGTCTGGCTCTAGCTCACTGACCACAACGTCAAAGCTATCCCCGATATTGTTATCCTTCCTATACAGGTCTTCTGTATATTCTTGCCACCTTTTCTTGATCTCTTCTTCTTCTGTTAGGTCCTTGCCATCTTTGTTTTTGATCATACCCATTTTTGCCTGGAATTTACCTCCAATGTTTCTAATTTTCTGGAAGAGGTCTCTTGTCCTTCCTATTCTATTGTCTTCTTCCACTTCCGCGCATTGCTTGCTTAAAAATAATTCCTTATCTCTTCTGGCTAACCTCTGGATTTTGCATTTAATTGGGCATATCTCCCCCTATCACTGTTGCCTTTTGCTTTCCTTCTTTCTTGGGCTACTTCTAGTGTCTCAGCAGACAGCCATTTTGCCTTCTTGATTTTCTCTTTCTTTGGGATGTATTTTGTTGCCGCCTCCTGAACAATGCTGCGAACTTCTGTCCATAGTTCTTCCGGGACCCTATCTACTAAGTCCAGTCCCTTAAATCGATTCTTCACCTCCACTGCATATTCCTTTGGAATATTAGTGAGCTCATATCTAGCTGATCTGTGGGTCTTCCCTAATCTCTTTAGTCTGATCCTAAATTGTGCAATAAGAAGTTCGTGATCTGAACTACAGTCAGCTCCAGGTCTTGTTTTTACCAACTGTACAGATGTCCGCCACCTTTGGCTGCAAAGGATGTAGTCAATCTGATTTCGGTGTTGTCCATCTGGGGAAGTCCATGTATAAAGCCGTCTCTTAGGTTGTTGGAAGAGAGTGCTTGTTATGCAGAGTGAATTGTCTTGGCAAAATTCTATCAGCCTATGTCCTGCTTCATTTTGTTCTCCCAGGCCATACTTACCTGTAATTCCAGGTGTCATTTGACTGCCCACCTTAGCATTCCAGTCTCCCGTGATGAAAATAACATCTCTTTTAGGTGTGTTGTCCAGTAGGTGCTGCAGATCCTCATAGAACTGCTCTACTTCAGCTTCTTCAGCATTTGTGGTTGGGGCGTATATTTGGATCACTGTGATGTTAGATGGCTTGCCCTGAATTTGAATTGAGATCATTCTGTCATTTTTTGGATTGTATCCAAGCACTGCTTTAGCCACTTTACTATTAATTATGAAGGCTACTCCATTTCTTCTGTGGTCTTCTTGTCCACAGTAGTAGATCTGGTGGTCATCTGATGTGAAGTGGCCCATTCCAGTCCATTTCAGTTCACTGATGCCCAAAATGTCTATCTTTAATCTTGACATCTCACCAATAACCACATCCAATTTGCCCTGGCTCATAGATCTTACATTCCAGGTTCCAATGGTGTGTTGATCCTTAGAACGTCGGATTCGCCGTTCACCACCAGCACCGTCGGCTGCTAGCCGTCCTTTCGGCTTTGAGCTAGCTGCGTCATCACGTCTGGGGCTAGTTGAACTCATCCTCTGTTCCTCCCCAGTAGCATTTGGACCATCTTCCGACCTGGGGGTCTCATCTTCCGATGGTATACTGACATATCTCTGGTTGTACTGATCCATTTAGTTTTCATGGCAAGAATACTGGGGTGGGTTGCCATTACCTTCCCCAGGGATCACATTTAGTCTGACCTCTCTGTCATGACCTTCCCGTCTTGGGTGGCCCTTCACGGTTTAGCTCATGGCATCATTGAGGTGCTCAAGCTCCAGCACCACGACAAGGTAACGATCCTTTGCCTTATAGAATTGGATTAATTTTTGTGATTTGTTAAAGTTCTTTGAACTAGCCAGTTGCTTTATTTAAATCACTCTAGCTTCTGTAACTTTTTAGAGTTCATGTTTATGTCAATGTGTTTATACAGTTCTCATATTAATTTTAGGCTTGTTTTTACTGTCCTTTGGTTTTATCTGAGAATTGAAGTCATTAGTTTTAGATTGCACTGTACCAATCTTATAAACTTTGTGATTTGCTAAACTGATTTAAGCTGGCTAGCTGTATTTTTATTCTCTATATTTTTTAATAACTTCAATTGCTGCAGCTTTTTAGACTCTACTTTTACTCAATTGGATTTATATAGCTTCTCATATCATTGTTTTTACTGTATTCTGGTTTTATAATATTATGTCTTATCATGTTTTATATCTTAAATAATCTTTATTGGATTGGCCACAAAGTTTGTCATATACTGTTTTGTGCTGGTATGCGACCGTAATAAAAATATCTAATTCACCCTTTTGAGAACTTGCTGAGCTGACTTAGAAAGGTATTCTCCACATACTCTGAATCTATCTGAGTAAATGGCTTGTTGTAAATTCCCTCAATTATATCACTGTTTCTTACTTTTTTAAACATTACCCAAGTGCTTTCAGATTTTTTATATTCTGGTTCACGAATGTTTTCATAAACACATGGCTTAAAAAAAAACAACACCATGCATATATCTTTCTGTTAGGCTGATTTAAAAAAAAACCTGTAATATTCAGGTTGGCATTCCTGATTGCTCACTTTGGCTGCAAGCTTCTAACTGTCCTCTAAATGAGGCTCCCCTCATAGCTGGTTAGTTGATCAGCTGCAGAAATGAGCCCTCCTCTCCCTCAGTTTGTTGCTCTTGCTGTGTACTCCAAATGCTCACCAAACTAGCAAACATACACATCTTCAACCTCCCCAAAACTCAGCAGCTCAGTTCCACAGCTTACCAGCTCTTTTCCAAGACTTTGGTCATGAGCTCCGAGCCACCTGTCCTCTTTTTAAGATTGTTTTTATTCCCATAATTTTTGAAAGCTTATTACAGTGTAACATTGTACTTTATTAATTCTGAGTTACGGTGATTAACTTTATAAGAAGCTTTGATTTGATATTATTTGCTATATTCACAATGAGCTGCTGCTGATAAAAATATATTTAAAATGTTTTCAATATTTTAGATGATATACAACAGTCTGAAACCGAGGGAGCAATCAAGGGCCTTACCATTGCCTCCTTTTTTAATATATATTTTTGTTAAAAATGTTAAAAAGGGGCTTAAAAACTAATACAAACTAATATAAAGTATGAAAAAGAAAAGAAAAAAAATCAAAGAGAAAGCTAAAAATGCAAGAAAGGAAGAAAAGTAAAAGAATTTTTTTAAAAAAAGATACAAGCATTGAAAAAGTATATAGAACAAATACAAGAGTTGCGAAAATAAGAAATGTTCCAAGGGATGTTTTGATGCACTTTGTCAGGAAGAAGACAAGGGATCAAGTTTTGCAGCAGCATTTTAATACAAGATTGAAGACTGATAATACAGATGTAATTGTTCTTAAAGGGCTATTGTCCTGTTAGAATTTTGCATAAGAGAAAACAGTATTCTTTTTCGACTAAGGGATTAAAACCTAAGAAGATTCCATTTCAATGGGACAAATTGGAAGGTCTGATTTTTACCTTCAAACTGTAGAGGTTTTGATTACATTCTGTCCAGAAGACAAGGGAATTTCTAGAAAAAATTTAAAGAGGAATTGGAGGAGGTTCAAATGGAGGTGTCAGATGAGACTACACAAAAACTTCAGCAGGTGCAACAGAAAACTGAAAGGGATGATACTGAACTAGGTGCTACAAGTATGCCCCAAATGAGGATTGTAAAAAGAAATTAAAAGAATTTTTTTAAAAATAATTTAGATAAAGGTGCTGATTTAAGAACAGTTTGGGATGCAAGTCAAGCTTTCATTAGAGATTATTTTATATAATATAATAGTAAATTCAAAAGGAAGAGTCAAGAGAAAACACAAGCTATTTTGGAGGAGATAAAGAGAAAAGATGAACTAAAGAAATTTCCAGAGAAGATACATATTTCTCAAAAAATTTAGCTTTTACAATGACAGTTATCTATGTTAGCAGTAAAAGAAATGGAAATAAAAATGAACTATGTAAAGCAAAAAAAAAAAATTGAGTTTGCAAACAAACCAGGAAAGTGGTTGTCATATAAATTACAAAAAGAAAAGGAAAAGAAAATATTGAAATTACAAGAGGGAGATACTATATTAATGGATAGCGTGGCTATACAAAAAGCATTTCATCAATATTATCTCCCTCAAGAAAATAGACGAGTATCTAAAGAAACAAAATTTACCAAGAATTATTGAATAATGTCTACAAGTTGTTTACACAGACTAAAAATAATTTTGCAAGAATTTATTCATGAAGACCAATGTGGTTTTTTTTACCTAAAAGAGTTTATTTATTCTTATTTATTTATTAAATTTTCCTGCTGCCTGTCTCCCCTCCAAGGAGGGACTCTGGGTGGTTTACAAAAACAATAAAAACATTAAATGTCCTAAACATCCAGTACAATATAACAACATAATACCAGTTAAAGGACAATCTTAGAAATGTGTTGGACATTTTGGAATATTTGGAACATCATAATGATTTTGCTTGGAGCAAAATCAATGGAGCAGCACTGATTTTCTTAGATGCAGAGAAGGCATTTGACAGTTTGAACTGGGCTTTCTTTTTTCAAGGTTTTGGAAGATATGAATTTTGGAGAGTATTTATGAAATGGGTAACATTGATTTTCACCTCACAGAAAGCACAGATAATTGTTAATGGAGATCTAACAAAACCTTGTGCGATACAAAAAGGAACAAGTCAGGGATGCCCACTGTCTTCTCTCTTATTTATTTTGGTTCTTGAAATACTGAATAGAGATATAAGACAAGAGGAGAGGATTGTGGGAGTAAAGATTAAAAAAGAAATTTGTAAGTTAAGGGCTTTTGCAGATGACCTGGTATTGGTTTTGGAAGATCCTTTCAAGGGAATAGAAACATTAATGGGCAAATTAAAAGTATTTGATGCGTTAGCAGGTTTCAAGATTAACAAACAGAAGATGAAGATGTTAATAAAAAATAGGGAAATAGAAGATCAAACAGAATTGATGGATCAAACAGGTTTTAAGCTAGAGAAGAAGGTAAAATATCTGGGTATCACTATGACAAATATGAACAGAATGTTATTTCAAAATAATAATGTGAAGACATATAATGAGGTTAAAAAAATACATGTTAAGATGGGAGAAACTACAACTGTCATTGCTGGGGAGAATTTCTGTAATAAAAATGATTGTCTTGCCTAGAATGCACCATTTAAACAGTATATCTAAATCTGTGTGGCAGGGGAAAACAACTGTGAGTTAAATATAAGGTGCTACAAGATACAAAGGAAAGAGGAGGATTGGGTCTATCTGATTTGAAATTGTATTTTGTACCTTGCTGTTTGGTTTGGATGAAAGAGTGGGTGCTGCTGAGAAACAGAAGGTTCTTGGAGCTAGAAGGGCACGACCTGAGATCTGGGTGGCACGGTTATTTGTGGTACGACAAAGTCAAGTTTAATGTGAATTTTAAAAATCATTATGTTAGACATGCCATATAGAGAATATGGAATAGATACAAATGCAGGTTGTGCCCAAAAACACCCTTGTGGCTCTCAGCACAAGAAGCATTTTATAGATGAGAAATAATAGGCAAACACAAATGGCTAACATATCATGAGATACTAGAATTTTATCAAGGGAAATATAAAATAAAAACAAAAAAAGAACTGGTTGCGGAGGGATATAGTTGTCAATAGTTTTTATTTTTAGTCAATAATTCCATGTCAGTAATATCCAGAACTCACTCTTTAAAAATTTCCCTTGCCTGGGAGGCCGTTGAGAGCAAATACTTTGAAATAACTTCAAAGAGTTGGCTGATCCAAGACTTGGGCTGTGCCATATTTATCTGTTCCATTAAGCATATTTTAGGAAGTCTATCAGAATCCATTGATTGGATCCTCAGCCAGTATGTGAAAACTTTAATAATCAAATCGCTATGTAAGGAATGGATACCTAATTCCGCTCTGACTACAGGGGCAGACATATTCCTCAGTTCCAAATATGGATCTTAAAAAGCGGGTCTGAACTTGTTCAAGTGGGGTAGCTTAATTTAAACCCCACAATTCTGCACCATAGATGACTGGGAGTCGCACCAATCATGGCAAAACTGCGGGAAGGAAGGCTTAGATGGTATGGACACATCATACGCAGCAAAGAAGACTCAGTGGTGAGAACAGCTTGCGTCTGGACCCTGGTGGCCAGCAACCCCATGGTAGACCCAAGAAATGGTGGATGGACCACATTAAGAAGGACATAGAGTGTGTGAATGTCACCCGTGAAGATGCCTTGGATCGAGTCAAATGGAGACGGATATGCCGACAAGCAGACCCTGCCATAGTGCAGGAATAACACTAAGAAGAAGAAGGTTAGCACTGGAACTATTTTGGCCCTAAACACTTTCAATATTGTGGTCAGATTGCCTGGATAATTGTAGTTAAATAATTTATATAATCTTTTAACACTTGCCGCAGCCTTTGCCAGGCTTCTTTTGAAATGATTTATCTACAACCCTGTGCTGGTAAAAACCACTCCTTGATAGTTGAAAAAGTTCACTTGTTCAAAAGATTCCCCATTTATCTGCCAGGTATATTTCACACTTTTTCTGCTGAATACCATCACTTTAAGATGGTTGGCTAAGAATAAAATTACTTTTCAACCCGAAAAATATCTGTTAATGAGCTTGCCACAATTTTTAAGGAGGGCCAATTCTAGAGGTAGATTTGAGTTGTTGGACTCCATGGACAAATATGGGTGCTTCCACCACTTGCCATATCATGAGAGAACCTGCATATGCGGTTAACCAGCCATTGATATTTTTTATTAAAAAAATATAAATATTTTTTTATATTTTGTTCAATTGCCAATTATATGTACCCATTAGGCTTAAATATTTACCATCCCTATTAGAAAGAACAGTACACTGGGATCCAAACCACAGACTGTCTTAGTTCCTTTCTGGATTCTAATGTGCATATTGTACGCAGAACTGCTAAATTTATAACTAAGGCAGCAGTCATAAGAATCCAATACATTGAACAAATTGGGGTATCCTGTAAGGGAGATTCATACATCTGATTACTGACTCCTTGTATTATCGCATATGTATTGTATTACTGTATTTTCTTTTATCTGTTTTCTTTTTGGAATTAGACAATGTATTGTAATTCAATTTTATTTTATTGATAAGGTCACAGGCCTAATCAATTAATAAACTACTACTACATTATCTATAGTTGTTAGAAAGATTTAAAGTAGACAAAAGAGTTTATGGTTTTGAACACTGTAAGACTGAATTTGAAGTAGAATTGTGTACAAATGATGAACATGTAATTGCTAAAATGTAACTTTTATTGAAATTTGAAACAGAAGAACAAGTGAAAGAATGTTATGATAATGGTGACTAAAATTTTTGGTTATAATGTACAGATGGAACAATGGGAAAATATCTGGTTGAAAGCACTGAAATTTACACTTCGTTATAATCTTAAAAATAACTTTTATAAAATGATGTATTGTTGGTATATGTCAGCAGAGAAATTGTCTAGAATGTATAAAGCCATTTCAAATTTATACTGGAAATGTGAACAACAAGAGGGGACATTTTATCACACTTGGTGGACATGTAAAAAAGCTAAAAAAGTTTGGATTCAAATACACACACTGATTCAGGGGATTTTAATGATTAATATACAATTGAGACCAGAGGTTTTTCTTTTGGGATTGATGGACAAACAGTTGGAAAAAAGTACTGGAACTTTGTTTTTGTATACGATAACTGAGATTATTGCATGCACAAATATGGAATGATTCGGCATTACCGACATTGGAGGAATGGTTGGTGAAGATGATGGAACTTGCTGAGATGGCTAAATGAACTTCTTTGATCAGAGAAAAGACAATATCTACATTTATTGATGACAGGAAACCCCTTATAGACTTTTTGCGTTAAACAGAAAAAAATGAACTTATGATTTATGGTTTTGATGATTAGATAGAATAGATTATAGAAAGAAGAGAGTCATATTGTAACCATGGAGTAAGAGGTAAATTTATAATTGTACTTATAACTGCTGCAAAGAAGATTGGAGGCCACTTCTTTGTATCACTGCCTCCTTTAAAGCAGCACAAAAGTGTAGCTGCAGAAAGCATGTGTAATAATCTGAGTCATCAGTTTTAAGATATTTAGAAGTCATAGGAGTCTAACATATAAGCCTTATCCACTTCCTCACTAAACAGACTTAGACATATGTTATTAGCATATTGGGCAACCTATTTCTGTTATTGCTCAAAGTGATTATCAAGCCCAGCAGAAATTCATTCAAGTGATCTTGTATACAAAGAATCATAAAATGGCATGATGTAAGGGTTGGGTTGGACCGTAGAGATTATCTAGTCCAATCCCCTGCCCAGTATAGGAATCTACCACTAGAGCATTCCTAACATATGACCATGCAGCTTCTGTTTAAACATATTTAGGGGAGAGGAGAGGAGCATCTTTTCCTGAGGCAGCATGCTCCATTGTTGATGAAAGAGTATGTTGGATAACTGCCAGCCTGCTATATTATGATAATTTATCATAAAGGTAATTTATATCATAAAGAAAATTTATTTATCTCAGCTTTTGAACAAAAGTAGTGCTTAGTGATAAAATAGGAGAAAAAGATTATAATGAAGATATTAAAACAAATTAAAAACATAAATAAATAAAAACATAAGCAGCACCTATCACTTATTTCATTCTCAGGAAGCTTTGGAACTGCTACTAGTGTAACCTAATGTTCCATTAGTACCTGCCAGGACTCAATGTACAGGTTTCCTATCTAAGAGTATAACCTGGTGCAGATATTGCTTAAGTAATCTCTTTTTTTATTACAGTTTTATCCATCTTGCCTGACATAAGATTCTTGAAATTTGAAAGCTGGTATTTATTTTGTTAAATTTTGGTTACCCTAATAGAGCAGCATAGTAATTTTTTCTGATGGTCAGCATGGCTGATTTTGATTTTAAACAACTAACCTTAAAAGCTAGCTAGAATCTACTAATCTCAGGTTCTAAAATCTGAATTCTAAGAAGAAACAGAACTACTATATAGCCACATGTCCAAGTCCCATCTAAAACAGGGAATTAAGAATATCACAGACATTGGTATTAAAAGCAACCAATGGAGAAGTAGTCAATTTCATTTTCTCTTTTTTTCCCCAATTTTACCTGTTTTCAAATCAGTCAGCAAATTTTATTTTTAAAACCTGCAAGAATAATGGAATGCACATATTAAAGCAAATCTCCCCCAATGAAATGCATGTTTATGATTACTAAAATATTCCTGCATTTCTAATTGGAGAATTAAATTGAAAAATATTTAAAAATGCAAACACTAAAATGTAACTAAGTTTTGGCTTACAAATCAGTTTGAGATCTTTAAACAATTTTTTCTCCCATCTCTAGTTATAAATAACTAGTGGCGGGAGAGAAATATATATGCATATAAATCACATACACATTTTTAAAGCATAGACCAGTTGAAATCACATAATATTCAAAGCATTTCATCATGAGCAAGAGTTTTATTATTACTAGTGACAGAGTAGCCAGTTCCCCTCTTCTCTTATGTAGCCTTGCCTCATCCAACAAGCAACAAAGGATAAGCTTGTCTTCATTATGCTGTTTAATATTTTACTAAGCAAATTTCCCAGCTTAGCAATTCACATATGAAAAAAAAAGCCCAACTTCAACCCCAACATTTATTGTATTCACTAAGTTAAGACACCTTAACATTTATTGTATTCACTAAGTTAAGACACCTTTGCTGACCACTGGAATTCATATTTTGAAATTCATGTTATCAGAAGAACTATGGAGGCAACACAGCAGAAGCTGATATATACTTGATTTCTATAATCTTGAAAATAGAATTTAAGACCAAATGAAGTTTGAATGATTTAAAAATTCAAACTGGATCCCAGGAAAAAATGAAAAACATAATGAATAATTTATAAATTGGCATCCAGAACTGTGCATTGACAGAATCTGAGCTATTTCATACAGCCAGTAAGGAAACTATATAGCCAATACTTCACAAATATCCTAAGAATACTGAACTGTACTTCTCAAGTTTATATGAAGGATAAAAAATCTGAAAACATGATAAAATGTGGTTCAAGATGGAATAAATCCTTTCTATCTAAGGGTCTCCAATCCATGTTTTCATCAGGAGCACTTAATACTTCTTACCTATATGGCTCATTTATATCCTTCCCCATTTGAAGACCAAAGGAAAACAGCATACTTTAAATATACACACTATGCAATATGATTGCAAGATGATTATCTTGCTGTTAAGTGACCCCAAAGATGTCTCTCTCTCTGCCACTCTGTGCTCCCTGCACTTTCTCCTCTCCTCCCACATCCTGTGGCCAATCATTACTCTACTCAGGAACTGAGATCATTTACATTATATGGTACTGAATATTTAGTGGAGTTCAATCACTTACAACTACGAACAGGCATCCCTACCAGCTTCTTTTGAGAAGGGTTAAAAAAAACATGCAGGAACTGAAAGTTCATTTACAGTGAACTTTGTAGGAACTGTAACCTTCAAAAATTTATTGCCTGGAACCATTTACTAACCATGCTGTGAAAAGCATTTTTTCCCCAAGAATAATTTGCGATTGAATAGGACTCAAATCTGCTTTCTAGATACTTGTAAGCCCCAATGTAGCTGGCAAATCCAAGGAGACAGGAACGGCAAAGATTTCTGGAAACACGTTTACCTCTAATTTGGGGTAAGAACAGAATCTTGAAAACTGTTAAGAGTAAATTCCCAGCCTCAGTTATAATGAGTTAATTAAAGCAAAGATTTTTTTCCCCAAAAAAATTCTTTTTTCCCCTTATTTTTCGTATCTGGAATGTGCCTCTTTCCAGAAAAACCAAATGCCTTGTCTGTTGCTTTCTCATGAAGAAGAGAGTTCCCGAAAGTTGGGAAACAAATACTGGCTGGAAAATTTTGGAGAACAATGGAAGAGACTGAAATTTGTCTTGAATTCTGGATTAATCTGAAAACTCAACACATTCCAGAATGTGAACCTGCACAGGTGTTGGAAACACATGTAGTATCAGGGGTCTCAAAGTCACAGGCTGCATTGCCTCAAGCAATTTTCTACAGCCCATGACAGTACTTTGGAAAAGTAAGCTGTGCAGGGCATGTGCCTCTTGGCAGGTGACAATTATTCAAATGAAGGCAGGATTTCTCCCTGATCATTACCATGGGTGTAACTAGTGAAGTGAGGGCAAACTAGATGGCTGAACAGAAAGAAGGATGGAGGGGAAAATAAAGTGCCAGCTCACTGGTAGCAGAGAACAGAAATTGCCTCACATATACACTCAGCAAAAAAGTAATTTCGCAGCTAGCCAATCTCAGCTGGGTTCACTGTAGGCTGAGAGGAAATGGTTCCACGCCCAGTAGAAGGGTGGGTATGCCCCTAAATCCATATTTAGAAAATGTGGGGCTAAGTTACAGCTGCCCCACTCTTCTCTGCTCAGGCATGGTGGTACCATTTTTTCCCATGATGGCAAGCTGACAACCATCCTTCTGCACAGGGAAAAAATTATATTTGTTAATACAGGAAATAGGTGAAATTTCTTGCTGATGAACTATTGCAGAGGCTAAATTATTCAAAAGTGATCATTCCATCAGAGGTCACCACACATGGCTAGCAAGTACAGACTGTTCTGAGCCATCTTATAAAGTGAATTTCAGGGAGCATTTCTCTATGCATGAGAAATGCTGAGCCCTGCCATAGAAGAAGAATAGCAGCTAAGCATTAATGGATTAGCATTACTGAGAAAACTGCAGGCAGTTAAATTTCAGGTTAGCAAATATCTTTGAGAAACACAGCACATAAATTATCTATTAGTTTCTACATAATGGAGTTCCTGTGCACAAAGAACATACAGAACTATGCTGCTTTGCCAACTAAAATAATGCTGTTATAATCCTAAGGATGGAACATGAATTTTTCACTGACCCAGTAATCTATGGGAAGGAAAGGCTTGCATTTTACATTAACAATTCAACTTTTAATTATGAGCTATATTTCATTTAGCATCACCGTGAGGTCAGTAAATAAACATGTCGCAAGCATCTTTCGTAAAGATATATGTAAATTAATGAACTTTTAACTTTTTGATATGATAAAGTTAGGAAATGAGATATGAATTAGCAAATATTTCAGGGGCCTTGGTTTCTCAATGTGTATTGGATTCTTCTGAGAACTGTGCCTTGGAGTTCTATTCCCAGAATACCTTAATCATAATGGTTGATCAGAACACGTAAGACACCAAAGACAATTTCAGGAATACAGGCATTGTTAGATCTGGCAAAAGCTACATTTTTAGGATTTCTCCCCCAGCAGATGAGCTCTCAGGTGCAACTTTTTCAGTTGCCCCCACTTGCATCAAAAATCTCTGTGTAACTTTTATTACAATATTCTATATTCTAGCTTGCCTCTGGAAAACAACTTTAATTATTATTATAGCAAGATAAGGTTATCAATGGATAATGCATGTAACCATCAGAAGGCAAGGTGGAATTTTGTATATGCCCTGCCAATCATCAAATAAGACACTTCCTGAACTGGCATGATTGATCCTCCATAACATCTATAAAGCTACAAGTAACATTCTTCCATAGAATTACCCTATCGTTTTCTAGTCCAGATAAATTTCTGAAGTTTCTGCAGGTATGAAACTAATAAAGAATCCTGACCCTCATATTTGAAGAACGAGGAAGGAAAGCTGATGTTCTTTTATTAGCAACTATCCAAGCATTGCTAACAGTAGTCTAGGATATACACACACCATATCTATAAAGTTTCCCAGTGGCATGGAAAGCAAGCAAGCACTGATACAGTGCAAATGAATAATCACTGTAGTCAATAATATAAAAGCCAAGGAAAATACCAAGTATTTGTTATAAGTAAATAAGAAACAGATAAAACAGTACAAAGATTAAAAAGAATTCTCACACAGCAATAATGATTTTCTTGTACATATGGACAATGACAAATTTAGTTATCATTAAGAATACCCCTAGAATTTTATTAGTCTACAAATGTTTAACATTTAGCTGACCTAGAGATGCAAAAGTTCTGAAAATACAGGGAAAAAAAGAGAGTGTTTTTTTTCAGAAAATAGGGAAAAAATTAAATATAAGTAATAAACATTTTTATGCTATCTTCGATTAAGCTAAATCCACTTCGTTATTTTAAGAACTTAGAGTGCAATATTAAAACTTGGTTAACTCAAATCATTATGTCTGGTATATTAAATATAAAAGTATAATTTTAGTTATGGAATAATTACTGTTAGTGATTAATTTTAAAAGTTTTTAAAACTATCTTGTGGCATCCTTTTTAACTACTTTGCAGCCTAGATAAAAAAGTCAACTACACACACACCATATCTATAAAGTTTCCCAGCGGCATGGAAATAAGCATATAAAGCACCAAATCAACCTCCTCCTCCTCCTCCTCGGGGGGGGGGGTGAAAATAGAAGGGGGAGGGAGAGAAATATATCTTGCTTTTTGCACTGTTGTTCTGCAATACTTGATTTCTATGTGCAGGAACTGTAATGCGTTGCTCATTAAGCTGACCTTTCTATTAATGAAGCTTTCAATGCTGAAATCATTTCCTGGAGAGTTCTAACATAAAAAAATATGAAACAAAGGAATGTATTTTTCCCCATCATTTTATTTTATAACAAGATTACAAAAGATAAAATTACAAAAAGTAAACAATAAAATACAGAAAACGACTATTTTCTTAAAATGTTTTTTTAAATTGTTACATGGATAAACTATGGATAAATAAAGAGTATGAAAAATCAGATCAGAGAAAAAAAGCTAACCAAATTAATTGAAAATTATTTTCTAATCCCTAAATCTGTATTTTATTGCTCCAGATAAAAGGAAGATGATACAGTGCAATACATTCTTCCTGCAACAGACTTCACCTGGGTACTACTGTGATTATCATGCAGGAGGTAAGAAAAAGGCCCTGTACTCATTCTAAAAATGTGGGTCTAAGCAATAATGTTATTGATGCCAAGGAGGCTCAAAAGGAGCCTGGACATAATGTTATTCTGAGAATATTTCCTTAACCTGGATAGCAGTTCCAAAAAGATGCAAAAAAATATTTATTTATTTATTATGGCCAACCATCTCATATACATGACTTTGGGCAGCTAACAAAACAAAATAAAAACAGAAAAAACAAAAACAAAAAACAAACAAAACAAAACTGATAATTGAAAACATATCTAACATAATGCAGCATAAAATAGCATAAAATAGCATAAAAGCAAGCAAGACCAATCACATCTTACAAACAATATAACCAAGAAGCAGGTTCACCCTCATTATCACTATATTTTATTTATTTTTATTATGTTTATTGTTTTAAGTGTTTTAATGGTTGTGACATTGGTTTGTTATTTGTACACCACCCAGAGTCACATCCAGTGAGATGGGTGGCTGTATAAATTTGCTAAATAAATAAAGAAAAAATTAGAACTGAAAATTTCAATAGCTGCAGAGTACATGGAAGAGAAAATGATAGTAAGCACTGTACAGCCATAGCAACAAAGCAGCTAGCATAAATTATGGCCAGTATTTGTTCAAACACAGCTATAGTGTAGCTACACTGAAGTGCAGCATTATCCTGTAGTTTAATCACAGATTCTCCTACATTCTTCAAAATTGTGAAATGCCACAGTAATTTGAAACTGAAATACTTTTTCCTCTGAAGTACCTTGGTAAGGATGAAACCAGAGAAACTGCCACTCTAGATTTAATATCCTATACTTGGAAAATAGAATTTATTGGCCATGTAACTAATTTTTCATGATAACATTAGTATCTTAGAGAACAATTCAGAAAAGGATATTTTCAAAATGAAACAGGCAATAGAATGATAGACAAGGCTCAACGGCTGTTTCAATACAGTGGAAATAGTTATTTCAACTATGTATATACCAGTATTGCTCCAATTACCTTAAAAAATGGCTCCAATATCCCTCAAAATTCCATGTTATATAATGTTATTATAGTACCTCCTAAATTAAGCCCATACATTTTAAGGTAACAGCTGATTTGTTCTTATCTTTTGGTAGTAGAAAGAATTTTAGAATTCCAAAAATATATTGTCATCAAGCAATGTATTTGGAAATTATAAATTATAATCTGACAAACAGCTGCTATAGGAATCCACTGCCACTGTCCCCAGCTAGTAAAGGAAAAGCAGAGAGAAAGATGAAGAAACACACATTTGTTTCTTCATGTCATGGGAAGAATGATTTAGAGTCATTTTGTTTCATATATGCATATGTATGTATTTTCTTCCTCTAAACCCCATTAGGTGTTTATGTTCACATCTATCTTGAAAAATCAAAAACTGATGCTTCCCAAGACAGCAGAGAAATATCAGAGCTTCATTAACCTTTATGACTGTACTATTATTGCTGCTGTTATTATTAATAAGAGAACCAAGCCACAACAATGACATTAAAACCATCCAAAGTTGACAAACCATTTATTTTAGAGTGCTACAGAACATTTCCATTTTTGCTGTACTATCTAACAATTTACTGAACCACAGCAAATCCATTACGGCATACTAATGATACAAGACTACAGTTGTGGGAAAAAGTAAGTACACCCTCTTTGAGTTCTATGGTTTAACGTATCAGGACATAATAAAAATCGTCTGGTCCTTAGCAGGTCTTAAAATTAGGTAAGACAACCTCAGATGAACAACACATGACATATTACACCGTGTCATTATTTATTTTACAAAAATGAAGCCAAAATGAAGAAGGGCACAAAACAGAGCAGGTTACTGCCTTTAAATACCTCAGGAAGCTAAAGGCACCTAGAGTGCACATCACAATCACATACAGATAGTCCTTGAGTTACGACCACTTGTTCAGTGGCCACTCAAAATTATGATGGCACTGAACAAGTGGTACTTATGACTGGTCCTCAAAGTTTCAGCCACTGCAGCACCCCCTATGGTCACATAATCGTGATTTGGGAGCTTGGCAACCAGCTCACACTTACGACAGTTTGCAGTGTCCTGCAGTCACATGATCACCATGTGCAACCTTTCCTGCTGGCTTCCCATGCAAAGTCAGTGGGGAAGCAGGGAGGGAAGGCCGCAATTTGCTCCTGTAAGTCACTCCTGCTGCTTTTTCTCCTGAGGAGCCCTGCTACTGAGTACAAGACTGGGACTCCCACTTCTTCCTGCTTAATGACCCAAACAGTCCTGGGGTTACAACGGCAAATGGGACTGCTGTTGCTATGCGATGAGGACACATGACATTACACTTTACAACCGCATCGCTTAGCAAGAGAACTTCTGGAACCAACTGCCATTGTAACCCAAGGACTACCTGTACTACAGTCAGCCCTAAGATCCTCAAATGCTGGTAAGCACTTTTTTTACACAAATGAGGCCAAATCGTTAGCTCAAATCCTCTGTGGTGCACAGTGTAAATTTACACAAAGAACAATGTCCAGGAATCAGTGCAAACAAAAATCCTGAGATCAATTCTCACTTCATCCAATGGAACTGCTAATGCCCAGCTAAGACTTGAGAGAGAAATGCCCACAATCCTGGTAAGGGCCTGGAAGATGATGATAAATTAGTGGCCAAAAATCCAGTGTTTTCTAGCTTTATCCATTTAAGTTGCACAGATAGGCTGCAGTACAAAATTTAGCACTCTATGGGCTCTCTGCACCATTCCTAATCTCTCAAGCTAAACAACTCTCACTCAAAGAATAAAGGATAGGGAATTTGAAGCTGAAGTTAACAATCAGCCTCTACAAGGCAAAAATTGGATAAACAAGGGCGTTTGGGAACCAGCAAAGTATTTATAGAACCTTTCTCTCATGAGGCTGAGAACTGCATTCTTCAAAGCCAGACACAATAACTTACTATCTCCTTTGTTGCAAGGCAGATACTCTAAAATCCCATTAATTGAGCTCACCTGCCTGTGTGGTAGCAAAGAGATCAAAACCATTTTGCATGTATTATTACACTGTAAATTTTACAGGGATATTAGGTCTATTTATATTCTGCCCCTAATAAATAAATTCTTAGGAAAGTAAGCTAATTTCTACATGAATCTTCTCTGAGAAAACACAGAACCCTCTATTACCTTCATGGTAGCCAAATTTTACATTGCTGCAATGAAAATAAGACATAATCAGTTTCAAGGCTAATTACTTCTGACTTATTTCTTATTTAAGATATTAATATGAATGAATAACAGATACTACACTTGATCTTAGCCAAAAGGCCGAGAAACAATATTAATATGTAGATTTGTAATGCCTTTATATACTGTTTTTTAGGTAATGTGTATTTTTACTTTATAGAATGTAGTGCAAAGATCACATTTGCATGGCTTATATGCAAATGTATATAAGCCATGCAAATGTAATGTAAATAATACATCATTTTAGTAATCTATGCTATATTTTGCTATGGCGATTTTCTGCTATGTTGGTATTTTACCTTATTCATTCGGATCTGATTTCTTGTGTTCTATATATTCCATTCTTCTACTGGTCATTGGCTGAATAAACTTACTGAGTGATTCAACAATCCTAAACTGATCAGATTAAAGCAGAGTTTCTCAACCAGGGTTCCGTGGAACCCTAAGGTTCCACAAGAGGTCACTAGGGGTTCCCTTGGAGATTACGGTTTATTTAAAAAAATATTTCAAATTTGGGCAACTTCACATTAAAGAAGTAAGTTTCATTCTTTATTTATAGTTTAAAAACACTGTTAATGCATATATACAGGCCTACACATGAAACGAATATAATAATTTTGTAACTTCTGGGTTATATTTGAGCCTGAATGTGAAGGGGTTCCCCAAGGCCTGAAAAATATTTCAAGGGTTCCTCCAGGGTCAAAAGGTTGAAAAAGGCTGGATTAAAGGAAGAAACTGAAAGTAACTTTGTGTCACCCCATATATGACAACTCCTGAGAACAAATGATCCAGATATCATACAGCACAGAGGAGGCAAGAAACAATTCCCAGAAAAACACCATAGGGTAAAGCAGTAAACCTCAACACCAGCAAACAAATCATGAGTGAAAGTTCCCAAGTAGGGCAGCTTATCTAAAAGGATTGCATAATTAAAGCATCAAAACCCACAGAGAGGTCCAAGAGAATTTAAAGGGGCTTATCCTGTGTTCCTGTAAGTTGTAATGCCAAAGGTACTAAAACCAATCCTTACACTTGATAGAATTACTATTATATTTATTTTTAATTGCTTCTTACTGGCACCAGCAATGAGAAATATTATTTAGCTGTCAGAATCCAAAGAAGACTTTCCTGATGATCACCAGGGCTATCTTTGGAACTTATAAAGATTGCACTTTCAGTCAAATATAATTGTAGCAGTTACTTTATGATAAATGACAAGTTATTAAACAGTAACAAAATTGTCAAATATACAGATTAGTACTAGAAATCACCCATGTATTCTATAATGTCATCCTGATATAAAATAATTAAATAGAACACATCCTTAACCATGTCTGATGATCAAGCCAGCAAATTCTACTAACGGAAGCCACTACATATATTTGCTGCCATCTCCACCTACTGATTTAACCTCAAGCTAAGAATGACCTCTTCCTTTGTAACAAAAACTACGAGAACCAACTCTTCTACAACCAGAAAACTTACTCTTTATCTTATGACATACCTTTGTTCTTATGGACTGCAAGAGCTGCCCTAGGAGCCTTACCTGAGAAATATGCAAATAATCATTTTCAGATAAGCAACCAAATTAATATACCACAGTATCCATTATTATCTTAATTTATTTCATACTGGCTTTATTTATTTCATATTGCTTTTATGCTGTTCTGTTATGGTATAAGTTACTATAACTATTAAATGAACACCAAAAAACAATGTGTCATCACTAGTAAATAACACAGAAAGATCAGCCAGGTACTATGCCTTTCAAATCCCATCCAGTACTCAGTTATAGAAGACTATTTCATTTGCTTTACACGAAACCAAGGAACAGCAAGTGCATCTGAAACTGAAGCTTAGTATATCCTGAAAAGCATCTAATAGAAGCAATTTTAGAAAACTAAGAATAAGTAACCTTATTTTTCCAAAGTACATTTTCATTAATACCATGCTGGCATATAACAATAAGCTTTTAAAATGCCAGTGAACTCAGTATTTAAGCTACATAAACAGAACGAATAGGTTAAAGCACAGAATATATTATAAAAATGTTTATGCATAAGCAAATGCAGTCTTATTTTTTAGTGGTGATAAATGGATCAAGCAATGTATTTATTAATAGGCTAGTGGAGTCTAAACTTATTTATGGTCCAAGACCAAGTCAAAGAATTCAAAAATACAGCACAGCATTAATACATACGTAAGTAACAGTACATACCTATATAAAAAGAATAAACCCTATAAAGTGAACAATTCACTGAAGGCACTAAATGGTTTCTATAGGTTAAGGCTATGAATAAATTTTTTGCCACTGCCTTCAAAGCACCTGGGTATTGATCACTTAGTAAAAATATCTCAATCTCCTCATCGTGAGTGGAATTTATCAGACTCAAGAGTTGGTGTATTAGCTCTGATTGCCAGTGCAAGTACAGTGGGCACTTTAAAAGGTTGTGTGAAACAGACTCAGACTCTATGTTTTGGCAGATACATACTCAATCTTCATATGGAAGGTTGGCATATCAACCAGCTGTCACCCTAGCAGGAAGAGCATCTATATGGGCTAGGAAGAAGACCCTTCTATGTGGGGTGTACATACTCTCATAGAAGTAATTGGGGACTGTCCAGAAGGAGAGAGCAATTCATCTGTATGAGAGATAGGAAAGTTTGGCTCTGTCTACCTGAATGTCTAAATCCCATACCCTCTACTTAAGTTCTACCAGTGTTTTTTCTAGGCCTAAAGAAAGTAGGGCTGGTAAGAGTCTAAATTTTGATCCTGGAAGAAAAGAATGTGTATGGGGGGAAATTGCACTACAATAGTAAAATTATGGAGTAAATCTTTAAGAAGGTCTCTTTCTGTAGCTCTGTATGGTACTTCTTAGAGTTCTTTTTTCCTTTTTTTTTTTTTTAGAAAAACCTACAATCTGGTGCATTAGATGAGGAAACTGACACATTTCCAACTTCTTTGTATGCTGATCAGTTAATTTATATATTTTTTCCATTTGCTATTTCATCCTCCTAGAGGATTAAACTGGCCTGAACTAAACTAAACTAAACTGGGTTGTTTTCTCAATCATCAGATCAGTTTCAAAACCCAGTTTTATGCACAGTGTAATATTGACACTTTAACACTTTAAACTCTGACCAGAAATGCATACTGTGTTAATCTTATACTTGCAGAGAAGTGAAGGCAATGCTTAATTTTTTCAAGAAACTTCCAAGAGGCTAATAGAAACAAATTTTTTTTATGTTGTGTAATAGGCAGACTTCAAGTTGTTAAGTTTAAAAGGGAGACACACTTTGCATCAGCTGAGAGGCAACGGTGTGTGTTTTATTAAATAACAAAAACATATAAAAGCAGTAATAATGTAAAGACTCATACTACAAATCAAAAACATTAAAAAGTAATTCAAGTAACACTCATTAAAACAATTCACAGTTAACAGAATCATACTATGGACTGTACAGAGTCTAGGAATTTGTTTCAGATCAGACTGTCACAAATGTTGTTTGTATAAGAATGTAAGTACTGACTGCCCTTTACTTCTCAGTGATAATACATAAGGAGGGGTACATTACTTCTTACTAAGACTTTACTAAATGTATTTTCATTACTTTTTGCGAGACCAAGCATCAATTCTAAATAAGATTCAAGCACCAGGTTTTTTAAAAAACATTATATAAAACAAAATAAAACAGTTGCCTACAATTTACTCAGTTTCAGCTTAATACTTATAAGCATGTAAGTATTATAAGAAAAAATTAAATGATTTACCTCCTTTCATAAGGATTCCCCCCACCCCCACCCCCAAGGCAGTAAAGCAAATCGAAGAATCACGGTTAATTAAATCAGGTAGCTACGTGTCCCTTCTTCACTATCCTGGATCCTGCTTTTCTACTTTTTTTAGAATTTCCTCTCCACACAGCATCCATGCCTTATCACTAAGCAGCATCTTATTAGAGATAGTCACTACCCAGAAACACTGTTTCTGAGTGCTGAGAACTTTTCCCATGCATGATTTTTCCCACTCACTGCTGCAGGGAAAAAATACAGCATTCCTCCTTAACATGCAGAGAGTCAGAAATGTTTTTTCCTTGACTCTCTGCATGTTCAGAGGAACTTTGGCTCAAGATCAAGAGCCTAATGGGAAGCAGTTCTTCTTACTGAAACTCTGTCCCCAGCATTATTTAACCCAGCAGAGATGTGTGCATTTGTGCGAAGTCCAGTTTTACACAAACCTTGTGGTACCTAGTTTTTAAATTAAATTAATCCAAGGTATGAAATAAATCATATGGTTACTTTTTCAGTATAGTACAAACCCAACTGAAATAAAATTAACCACACATTAAGCTCCCCAAAATAAAGGGTTGAATTTTGAAACAAACTTGAAGCTGCATGTACTGAACTAATATTTTGTCAAAGTCCAAACCAAATATCATTCCCAGTCAAAAGGAGAATTAAAATGTTTGCACAACAGACAATATGTTCCTTTAACCTTAAGTTAAAAATATTTATCCCTACAGATTTGAAATTAAAGTTGATTCATCAAAAAATTGTATTTAGGGCATCTTGGATTCCCAAAGAAATATATTTAAAAGGATGGGCATCAGATTTTCTATGTTGGAAGTGCAGAATGGGTCAGTGCAGGTTCATTGACCCATATGGTCATGTGATCATTTTATATCCTCTTGGAATAGTATGTTAATGTATGTAACTAGATTTATGGGAAATTATTTAAAGAGGTTGATGTGATATTTAACTACATACCAAAGCTTTTGAATCTAACTTAATCAGGAATTATGGTTGTATCAAGCAAGGGTGATGGCTAAAAGAACCATACTGAGAAATTGGAAAAGTGGTATTATTCTATATGTTAAGAAATGGTTGTTGGAAATGTGTGATCTGTTTTGGAAAAGGCAATTATTTTCTGCAAATCAAGGGATGCAGCAATATGTGTTGCTATGGCAGATATTTTGTGATATTTTACAATAATATTTTGTATTGGTTATATAATATTAGTGCATTTGTTGGTAGTATATAAGGTAGATTTTTTTCCATTTTTTGTCTTTGTTGGAGGGAATGCTAATTTCTTTTCTTTTGGTTTCTATTACTTTTTTTTTCTTAATTTTAAAGATTGCTTTGATAATTGTATACATTAAGAATGTAAAATAAAAATTTTAAAAATCCCAGTAACTTGAAGACTTCTATGTAACACATGAGAGAAATTCTATACTTTCTTGCCTGCTTCAGAAACTTTTTTTTATAGTAAATTTTATTAGGTTTCAAGAGAAGAATAAAAACTACAAAAAAACTACACAGAAAGAAAAAAAAAGCTTTAAAAGTTCAGAAACACAAGAGAAAAAAATTTCAAAGGATATACAAAACTTTCCATAATCAATCTCTTACTCTATATTAAACCAAAACACCACATTATTTCTATAAGTCACTCCACTTTAACACATAATAAAAATCACTAAGTACAATTACTCCACCC
The DNA here is from genome assembly GCF_035149785.1 of Candoia aspera. NCBI lineage: Eukaryota > Metazoa > Chordata > Lepidosauria > Squamata > Candoiidae > Candoia > Candoia aspera. The sequence continues at coordinate 42,083,102 of NC_086159.1, read as the reverse complement.
CTTATATTAAAATAAAGAAAAAAAAGTTCATATAAACCTCCTAAACATCTTTCTCCCTACAAAAGATAAAACATATTTAATTATTCTCTTTCTACCACTATTCTTAAGGGACGCGGTGGCGCTGCGGGTTAAACCGCTGAGCTGTCGATCGGAAGGTCGGCGGTTCGAAACCGCGCGGCGGGGTGAGCTCCCGTTGCTCGTCCCAGCTTCTGCACACCAAGCAGTTCGAAAACATGCAAATGTGAGTAGATTAATTGGTACCGCTTCGGCGGGAAGGTAACGGCGTTCCGTGAGTCATGCTGGCCACATGACCCGGAAGTGTCCTATGGACAACGCCGACTCCAAGGCTTTGAAACGGAGATGAGCACCGCCCCCTAGAGTCGGACACGACTGGACTTTACGTCAAGGGAAACCTTTACCTTTACCTTTACCACTATTCTATACATTTCTGTCTACCATAATAACAATCAAATTAAAAAGCACGTAAGTTGTTTGCTATTATATTTAATAGTACAACAATTTTAATAATCCCAATCTTAATAAACCCAAATAACAAAGACAATCCAAAATGGTAATTCCATATCTTTAAAAGGGAATAACATCAATCAAATCCTTAAAGCAAACCAGATGAACATTCTTTAACCCTAATACAACAGTTTTAATAATTTTAATCTTAATAACACCCCCCCCAAAGCCAATTCAGAACAGTAAAACCAAATCTTTAAAGGTGAATAGCATCAATAAAATCCTTAACGGAAACCAGATGAACATTCTTCAACCCTTATCCCACTTCAAAACAAACCAGAGCAGTTACATATCCCCACAATGTGCACAGAGCTTTCCTCTTGAAAGATTCTAGGTTCTTTTCATGGCACCCCACCAAGAGATCGATTTTACTTATGGCTTGCAGATCACTCTCTCCCTTAGATTTCTCCATTATCCAATCTTCATCCAGCATCTCAATAAAAATCCCAATCTCAGTCTTAAAAAAAAAACACCTTTCTATAGCTCTTACATTTCATCCACCACATCCCCAACCTGATGGCACATTTTAGATCTCATATTTTCCACAATGTCCCGGATATCTTGCATAAAAGCTTGATAGAAGTCAGAAGAAATCTGTTTAAAATCCTGGTGAAGATCAGAAAGAATCTATTTGAAATCCTCCATGTCTCATGCAATAATTATGGTGCCCCTTAGGAGCTTTACCAACAGAAGTCGAAGATATGGAAGAGTTTCAGAGTGTGTTTACATAAAGGGAGAGTGAGATAGCAGACAGTTCTCAAGGGAAAGTGAAAACAGAAAACTGAAGGTTCAAATCAGCTGATTCAGTGTGTAGGAAAATACTAGTATCTTCAAATTTAATACAAAAATAATAACAGGAAGACAATTGTTTACTCTCAATCTTTGGAATTTCCTTTGGAAGGAAAACAAAATCCAAAACTTAAAAGATTTTTTTTAAAAAAAGTAATCCCAAAAATAATGTTAAGCACTAAGAGAACCAGCTTCTTCTCGCTGTAGAAAGCTTCTCTTGGGGTACATATACTTTGAAAAAAAAACAAAAAACAAATTGGTGATTTAGAAATGAGGTGGCTGGTCTTAATGTCCCTTTAATGCTACAGCGTGGCTTGGAAAGTGATGGAGCTGGCTCTTACCAGTCAAATGTGAAACGCTCTTTGCAATCTTCTGGCTGCAAGCAGCTGTCCGGAGGACAGATGGGATGATTCCAGGTGTTCTCCTTGATCCAGAGAACATTTCTGGGCTTCAGGAAAACCTGCCTGAGCCATAAAAAAGTTATCGCGTCAGCTCTGCCCGCTGAACCAGTGGGCACAGCCGTTCAGTCCACCATTCCCACCAGAAGCCCTTGCCTGCTTTAGAAACTTCTTTAGTTGTTGTCATCCTTTCCATTTCCCTACAGCACCACTGTATTGTTCTGGATCAGTTCCAAGATCAAGACAGGAAAAATGGTGCTAAAGATATAAATTCAGCATAAAATACATCCCCTGCCTTAGAAGAGAACTCTCTGTCATGCTAATTCCCTGTGGTAGATTTCATGATTATATTTGGAGGCCCAGTTGGTATAGATGAACTTTGGCTTGATGCAACACAGATATTTTATTCTTAACAGATCAGATTCTTCACAGGAATTACAAGTTTCAGAAGACTTTGGTAAGTATACTTAACATTTTGTTAACCATTTATGAAATCCAATCACAGTTCAATACTTTAACAATATCCTATGCCCATTCAGGCCATTCAGAATAGTAAGTTTCATCAATCTGAACAAAATTACTTAAGAATAACTCAAATCATGGGTAATCTGCTTAGCAAAAAGTTAGGCAGATAATAATACTGTAAGTACTGCAATGCGCTCTACATGGGGCTACCCTTGAAGAGTATCCAGAAGCTTCAGCTAGTCCAGAATGCAGTCACGTGGGCCATTTTTGGTGCCCTAGGTCGGTACGTATAACACCTCTGCTGCACGAGCTGCACTGGGTGCCAGTTTGCTTCCGGGTCCAATTCAAGGTGTTGGTTATCACCTTTAAAGCCCTACATGGCATGGCTCCAGGTTACCTGAGGGACCGTCCCCATCACATCGACCCGCACCACCTGATCTTCCAGAGAGGGCACGTTACAGACCCCGTCTGTAAGAGAATTTCATCTGGCGGGGTCCAGGAAACGGGCCTTCTCTGCAGTGGCCCCCACCCTTTGGAACATCTTGCCCCCAGAGGTGAGGCAGGCCCCTTCACTTCTGACCTTCTGGAAGGTCCTGAAGACTTGGTTCTGCCATTTCGCTTGGGGTGGGAAATGGGTAACCATTCTTGGGGGTGGCTCGCACCCTAGAGCCACTCCTACCAGCTTGGAATTTTATAGCCTCTTGGATTTTATATTTATTTATTGCATTTTATATTTGTAATGTGCTTGATTTTTATGGGATTTTAACGTTTATTGTTGTAGCTTGATTTTATTGTAATCTGCCCAGAGTCCTCTCTATTGGGGGAGATGGGGGGTAATAAAATTTGAATAAATAAATAAATAAACTAAAAATATGTTGTAGTTTCACAAGAAGCCAGCATGTGCTGTCAATCAAAATGTTGTATGTTCAGATATCAATGCACAAAGTATGTGAAATAAATAGGAAGAACTAGAAATATTAAGTCAGGGAGACAAATACTATGTCATGGGCATGGATATTTAGTGGAATGATACTCAGGACTGACACATAACACTGGAAGGCTTTAACTTATTCAAAAGGAACAGAACAACAGAAAGAGTGGTGTTTCACTGTACATAAAGAAAAAAATATGTACACAAAAAAAAGGTGTCAGAGCATAGAAAACATCTTGGAAACGCTTGGTTAAGAAAAACAGGTGAATAAAAAGTTATATCACAGGAGTTTATTGTAGACCACTTGGGCAGGCAGATGATACAAATGAAGCCTTTGTACATCAGACTACCAGTCTTTCAAAAACGCCTGTGAGAGGTTAATGAGAGATTTCATTTAACCTGAAATAAGCTAGAAAGCTAACTCTGCCAAGAGTCAGAGTTCTACATATTCTTGTCCTCTCTTGCTGAAAGCTGACCTAATCCTCACCAGCAGAGAGGAACAGGGTTAAAAAAGTTAAGTGACTGGTACCTTGGGAGAAACTAGACATGTTATCCTTGAATTTGCGATATCTAGGACTGGAGGGTATGTGTGGAGAAACTGAGAACAGCAGGATAAAATAGACACACACACAAAATAACAAAAAAGGGGTTGGGGGTTATGTCAGAAACAAAAGAAAAGGCAAAGATGGTATAGGTTTGTTATGAGGAAAAAATAACGAATGGGGAATGGTAAGAAGAACATCTTAACTCCTATTTTTGGTACAAAAGGAAAAAAAAAGGACCTCTATCTGGTCATCGTTATGCTACTGAAAAAAGGATGGAAGCTTAGGACAGGCAAAGAGAGGGTAAGAAAGAAAATTTAAATGAAGTCAGGCTCCAGGGCTAGATGGATTATATCCTAGTTTACTGAAGGAACTAGCAGAGGTGATCACAGAACTGCTGTTGGTAATCTCTGAAAATTCTGAAAAAAATGAGTATTAGCAAGGTCCAGCAAACATCAACCCCTATCTTCAAAAAGGAGAAGAACTCAGCTGCACATCTATACCAGGCAAGGTTCTCAAATAGATTATTAAACAGCATAACTGTGAGCTTTTGGATAGGCATGCTACAATTAACAGAAGCCAGCAATAGGTTTGCAACAAACAAATCACAGCAGACAAACTTTATCTCCTTCTTTGATAATACTTACTAGCTTAATAGATCAGGGAAATGCCTAGACATAGAATACATGAACCTCAATAAATCCTCCAAGTCTCTCACGGTACTCTTCTTAATCAAATGGTAAAATATCACCGAGATAATACTACTGTTTGATGGACTCACATTAGGTTGAATCAGTTTGGAGGAAAGTATTGAGCTGAATGCCTAAATATTCTGTCTTGGGCCTTGTAATTTCAACATTTTTATCAATTACTTGAATGAGGGAGTTAAGAGCACTCTTAACAAGTCTACAGATAACACAAAGCTGGGAGGGGTAGCAAATACTTTGGAGGGGAGAGACAAGATTAAAAAATATCCAGATAAGCCCAACTAGTGGGCTGAAATGAGTAAAATGGAATTTAATGGAGAAATGTATTATTATCCAAGAAGAAAAAATGAAAGACAAAGCTTAGGAAGGGGGAGACTGAATGCTACATTTTAAGATTCATCCTCCTACACTAAATACTTTTTTATTAAAAAGCTAAAATATTACACATATAGTTCTTTTCCCTCCTTACCTAATGTGTCCTGAAATTGCAAAGTTCCTTCACCAACATTTGCTGTGCTAACAGCCTAATCTGTTCTTAATGATCACTTATATTACTAGATTCCACTTGCAAGTTGTTATCTGGCTTGGAGAAACTGTCATTTAAGTCATTTTGCTACAACTTCATTCTGCAACATCTGGTAAGCAAGAACAAAGTGAACACAATTATTCTAGACAAACAACGATATTTTGTCAAAGTACTACAGGCCTTCTTAAAAAAGGAAAATAGTAGGAATGTGCAAAATATTCCTGTATAAATGATTCCATGCTTGAAACTGCTTTAAGTGGCCTATGCCCAAACCAAACACAAGAGTAATTCCAGGCACTTTGATCCAGATTTAAAAAGTAACAAGATTGTTTTGTTCTATATATCAGAAATGTAATAGTTTCCAAAATATCTCTCTGCCATTCTTTAAATGGTAAATCTGTCAATAAAATTGGTAAGGTCTGAAAAAGAAACAACATCCTAGGGAAAACATTCATCTTAATCACAGATATTCTTCCCATGAGAGACAATTCTCATGAGACCACAATTGGGACTGGCAGCTCTGTCATTAAGCAAAGTAGTTGCTAAGTAGGATATCTCATGATCGCGACTATGCTTTCCTTTTCCCTACTCCTCCACCCTTTGGAATGCTCAGCTTGGGGCTGGGATAACTAGGAAGAAGGGAATTAATGTTTGTATTTACATTCATTGGAGAGGAAGGAATTACAACAGAATGCTTGTTTTTTTCTCCCCCCCTCGGAGAGTGGAGAGATTGCTTGAACAAGGGGGGGGGGGAGAGAGAAAAGGTGGGGGGACCAAGTGATCTCTGTAGGCAAGCTCTCCTGTGTCTGACCAGTTTTTTTCTCCCTACCAACCAGAACAGAGAGACTGGAGAGGAAGGGATTACAAGAGAGTAAGAAGGCCCACAATGGGGGATACACTGGCTGTTTGTGTAGTGTGCTTGGGGTTGCGGGTGCCACCACATTCCTTTTGATGTAGATTCCCCATTGTGTGCCTGCTTACTTTCTTGTAATCCCTTCCTCTCCAATCTCTCCACTCTGCAAGTTGTGGAAAAAAAAGAAAAACAACACGTCAGGCACAGGACAACACGTACTGACTGTTATGGCAATCACATCACTGAGGGATGCCATGAAAGTTGCAAATGTGGGCATTGGTCATAAACTTATTTTTTTCAGCACCATTGTAAATTTGAATGGTCACTGAATGAGGCAGTTGGTAAGCGAGGTCTACCTGTAATTTGGGAGGGAAGCAAAGAAAAAGAAAAATGTTTCCTTGATGACAGCCAACATCTATAAGGAAACAGTGAAAAAATAAAATTGGGAGGTTCTAACCATTCTAATGGCTGTTGACCCGTGTGCCATAGAGGTTCTCCTTTTCTGCCATGTGAACATCCACAGTGGTGGCAGCTGAGGGAAGGGAGGGCTTTGGGAAGTTTGGGAGGAGATAAGCTGATGGGCCATATCACACTGGGGGTTGGTAGTCCATCACAGAAAGGAATATGGGCACTGGCAACAATACTGGCCATGGTGGCCATGGCTAAGAGAAAGGAAGGAGGGAAAGAGGTAGAATATCAGGGGGTAGACAAGCTGGTGGGATATGCCACGGTGGCAGCTAAGATCATTCCAGTAGTCAACAGGCTCAGAGGCCACATGGTGAGAACAAAGAGGGTGACATGTACCAGCTTTGTCCCACTACTCCTGTAAAATCACTCCAGATTTGTTTTCTTTTGGGCAAAACCCAGAACAACTAAAACATTCTGGATGCTATCATTGCTGAACTTCACCTTATCCAAAACAGTTAAGTATAATTTCTAAAATGCGATGGCCCATTTCAGTTTAGAAATAAAACACATTTTTGGTTTCATGCACACCCCTAGAAAACAGGTTTATGAGTGTGAAAAGGAAGATCATCACCCACATAAACCTAGGAAGTGGCATTAAAAATATAGACAGGTGTTGACCATAAGAGACAGCTGCCACACCTCCACTATGTAACAATCACTATAATCTTTTTAATTACAAACTCTGCAGAAGAAAAACATTTATAAATATATGCAAACCTGTTGCTTAGGTCTATCTGAACCACAGAAAATGAGTGACTATTCATTTCATAAAAAATGGATAATACAGAGTTAATAGAACATTAATATTATCTGAAATAAAATTCAGATGTGATTATTGTTATAGGCTCATCTCAAACGTTTTAAACTTTTCAAAAAAAGAGTCCATAAGATCATAAAAATAATACATATCTAAACAGCTCAGTTATATTAGAATATAAATGTGATGCCTTGTGTGTCATAAAACAAGACAGAGTGAAAACCGAATGGCTAATAAATGAATGTGGACTGAATATATAAGTGAGCAAACAATACATAAAAACATTGATGTGGTTTGGCCATAGGGGCAGAATGAATGAAGATCATATCATATATCAAATACACAAAGAGTAAATGCTGACAAGAATGGAAAGACTAAGGAATTCATCGATAAATGGAGCTAATGAGATCCCTCAAGCAGAGAGAGTGAACAGTTTAAACAAAAAGCATTGTACAAAACTGTATAGACAGGGTGGAAGCAAGGATGGTTTTGTATCTTTAAATTCTTTTTCATACTACTTACTCTTTTTCTGCACTTTCCATAATGTGGCTCATCCTGAAATGGAAGAGTGTGATGGGTATGTATAAATATGTTATACTCAGAAATTCCAAAGTGATAAGGGAGTCAGAGAAGAAAGAAATGTTAGAGCACAGCAACATATTGACCATAACAGACATGTTATTGAAGAACAGGAGGCAGCTGTGGCCAGGGGAGCCTTTGTACAACTGTGTCTTGTGTGCCAGTTGCACCCATTCCTGGACTGGGAGGCCCTGCTCATGGTCACTCATGCCTTGGTCACTCCTGATTGGACTACACAATACACTCTACATGGGGCTACCCTTGAAAACCATCTGGAAGCTTCAACTGGTCCAGAATGCAGCTTTGTGGGTAGTTATGGGTACATCCCATTATGCCCATGTAACATTGTTACTCTGTGGGCTGCAGTGGCTCCCGGGTATGATTCAAGGTGCTGGTGACTGCTTTGAAAGCCTTATATGGCATAGGACCAGGTTACTTGAGGGACCACCTTCTTCCAAGAACATCTGCTTGCCCACACACTCCCACAGGAAGGGCATGCTCCAGGCTCCTCCTTTTAAGTCTTGTCATCTTATGGGACCTAGGACGCATGCCTTCTCTGTGGTTGCCCCTACTCTCTGGAATGTTGCCCCTACTCTCTGGAATGATCTCCCCCTTGCCTTTAGGAAAGCCCTTAAGACATGGCTCTTCCCCCAGGCATTAGAGGTTGGTTGAGTGGGAGCCTCCCCACCTCAAGATTGTTTTGTTGTGTGCTTCATTACCATTTTACCTTTTAGAAATTGTATTTATATATTATTTGCTTGTTTTTTTACTTCTTTTCGATTTATTGTGTTTATGGTGTATGCCATGCAGAGTCACACAGTCTGTGTTGGGCAGCTTTACAAATTTTGAAATAAACACTGTAAAAATAAATAAACATATCAAATAACATAAACAAGAGCCTTCAAGTGATCATTCCTGAACTCTAGAAGACGAACCAACATATATAGTGGTATAAAATCTGAATACCACCCATATAAAGAAATAACTATCCACATGGCATATTAGTACATATATTTATTGCACAAAAAAAGTTTAGCTAATGTTCAGTATATGTGAACACTCAAGCAGTACATGACACTACAAAATAAGCATGTACTTGTCCCCTTTCATTTCCAATATATACCACCTTTCTAATCTTTCTCTAAAACAACTACTTCCTTTTAATTCTTATGGTATATATTTAGACATAATCTAAGTATAGGTTTGAGTTGAATGATCTATTTCTGTTCTGGGCATCCGAAGTCTTTTCCTACTACATCACCCATTTATAACAGATGACAAAGAGATAGCAAGACTAAACAGGACTCTTGCAAACTGCAATTTGGGAATCTGGCTAAGGAGCCTGGATTACCCACTTCACTGAATAATTCCAACACCAATAAAAAGCGTGCTTATGAAAATTTATTTCAGCCCTCAGTTGGAAGAAAGTGATTAGAAAGTAACAGGATAGCTGATACTGAATAAAACTAGTAAGAAAAGCAGAAGTTACTATGTACTACTGCTCAAGAATTTAACATTTCAAAGCCTATAAAAAGAACATTTCTACTGCCTGACAAAAATATTTAGTATTTCTAAATGCACAAGTAACAAATATGTTTTTCATCTGTCAAAAAAAAAAAGAGATAAATCTGAATCCTTTTGCAAAAGTATCAAAATATGAATCAACAACCAATAATTAGTATCAAATGGTTAATTTTAAAATATTTTGCTTTTTTCTAGTTGCAATTAAAAATTAAATAAACTTGGTATTTAAGTAATATATAAGTAACTATCTGAAATTAATCAAGTTTGACAGTTAAGAGAAAGTTCCTCAAATGAGCTTCCTGCATCTTTCTCCAGATAAGCTACCTACCAATGTTTAAAATTGATTGAACCTGCTATCCTTTAACAGTACTGATAGCATCCCCAAAATAAATAGCAGTTTTTTGCACTTGTTCTGTCCAAAACACAGATGCAGACTTAGCTGCGCAAAGTGATGAGAAAACATCAATCATTCAGTACCAAATTCATAAGGAATAGACAGGATTTCCTCACATTCTTCATCCTAAAGTTTCAGGGAAGGAAAACTGAAGAGATGCTTCCCCATTCCTCATCAATTCTAGAAATACTTTCAAAAGAGATGGGACTTCCCCATGCAATTCCTGTTGTCAACAGATATCAACATATCAGTATAATATTTTATTTCCCACCCAGAATAAAAAAGAATTATTTACTTGTATAAGAATCATAAATCAGCTCTTTCCCCATAACTGTGCTCCAGATTTCCAATTATACTAGAATTAGCTTATATTATTTTGCCCTCACATTAACACAGAACATGTGGCATATCTCCAGAAGGAATTTCCAAATGAATAGACCTAAATAACCTAAATAATAAACTCACATCCAAATTAAGTGAAACTATAATAACATTGTATTCATTCACTCCACTACAGCAATAGCTTAGAGTACTTGTTAAGTAAAACATGGTATTAAACCAGTAAAGAGCATTATTCTGTTACATCAAACAGCATGAATTGAATATCACCAAAATCAAAGCAAGAACCTAGAGCAGCCCCAGTTCCCACTGCTTCAATGAAAATAAGTATTACTGAAAATAAATACTTGAAAGTGAGAATTGAGAAAAGAAATAATTTAAAATATGTTTATCTATAAGTTTCAGTACTTTTTTCCTATGGCAGCTGAACCTTCCAGCTACCAAAATGCCATCCTAGTAAATATACTTGCTCAAACAGTATTTTGACACATACAGTAGAGAATAAAAAGGAACACAGCTAGGATCAATTCCTTTTAAGGGCAAACAGGTTCTTAGCTTACTCTATGCAATATAGCTCAGGTGCTTAGAAAGTTTGTACTTCTCAAGCTTACCATGGACAATCAACACAACACACCAGCTTAAATCTTGTACAAAGCTATCTTCAGAAACCGCATTCCTTGTCTGTCCAATTAATAGCTTTTTTCTTTAAATCTAATTACAGTCTGATTCCATATGTAACAGTATGGAATAACAGTATATGTGTTATAACAGTACCTCCTTAGTCTGTAAGAGAAACAAAATTCATTTCTATAATACAAAATTCATCAGATATAGAAAAGTGTTACATGCTGGTTATTCATCGCAAACACATACATATAAATTTTCAGTTGTATTTTTTACCCTCTATGTTCAGGGGAGGAGGGAAAGGCTGCCTTTCCCTGCTATAAAGAGCCCAATTTTCATACCTTACATAATAGGATAGATTGCTGGAAGTATTTTTTTGTGTTAACTCCTTACTAGCATTTGCTGCATTAAAAGTCCACCAGACATTTAGAAAGTTATGTCAAATAAAGATAAACATTCTTACTCTGCTATATCAAGATAACCACAGGAAGCAGCTGCATGTAGAGGTATCCAGCCTTCATTGTCAGGTTGATTAATGTTGGCTCCATTTTCCACAAGAAATTTCACCATATCTATGTTATCATCTATGCAAGCCTATAAACAGAGGAAAAATGGTTAAAGTTGTGCAAGCAGTTTGCCAAATACAACTCTGACAATAGAGAAGAACAAATTTTGTGTGCCACCAAAAAAGTGAAACAAGCAGTCCCTGACACCTATGGCATATTTATGCATGATGCATGAATTAATCTGTACTTCCTTTATTTGTCCTGACTTAAAAAAAAAGGTCTTGCTAATTCCAGTTCAGTTTGAAACCTACCACTTATTTTTATATATAGTTGACTGGTAGTTTCTTTGCTAACTAAGTATCTACTTTAGAAATTTAAAATATTCTGGAAAATGTCTCCAATTTTTAATATATATGACAGAATAAGGTTAAAACACCTAAATCTAGACATAAGTAAGTTTTATTCAAATAGTCTACTCCATCATGACTTTTCTCCTCCTAATATTCTTCACTTTTTGACAAGTTTGTGAGGAACAAAAAACAAATTCTATAGATAGTTTTTAAAAGAAAGTTGTTATGATTGAAGCCACACTGAGTAAGAGAAAGCAACACATACTACAGGACGTCATAGTAAATTAGTGGCACCCAAGGAAAATAATACAGCTGTGTATTGAGTCAGTATCCTTCAGGTTATAATTCAAAGCTTTGCTTTAAATTTAAAGACCACTTAAGTAGCTTATAAATTTGAATTAGATAACACAACTTAAGATGTTGTTGTGTCTTGTCTTAAAATTTCAAAACTTCATCTCTGGAAACCATGGTACATATGCATTCAGCTAATTCTGAAGTTCTATTTCAGTTTTTTTCCTTACTATATAAAGAATATCAAGAAGATGGGTGTTTAGCAACCATCTCATCCTATTTTTTAAATTGCTCCAATCTATAAAGACTACCAGCTTTCACTGGATTTGGCAATTTTGATTACTCAGATCTTTTGTAAAAACAAAAATAATAATTTGGTAATCTCATGAGATTTGGCACAGATATTTAAATATTTTAATTTTAGGGGTCTGTACACAAACTATGGCCAACACAATGCCCCTATAATCAATGGCTGCATGTTGCCAACTTCTATTGTTGGCATTTTCACTGCGTACTATTATGCACTGAGATAGACAGATAAACAGGTAGGCAGGCAGACATAGACTTCACAAAGGAATTCTTTAAAATAAGAGACTTACACTATCAAAATTAATGCCTCCAAAGCACATAACTTAAAAACACACTAAGCTAAATGTTTTGTTCTTTAGCCCTTCAGTTAAAGAAAATATTTTATGTATCCAACAATGCTGTGTGCTAAACTGTTATCTTCTTATTCTAATGTCTTTAGAACCCCAAACAACCATCTAAATCAATGGCACACAAATGAACGTATTGTCTCTAACAGTGGTCTTAATGCCTGATTTAGAGAACGTGCCATTCTTTTGAAGTAATGACAAAAACTGCTTGTGAGGAAAATGAGAAACTCCGTACAGAGTTAATTATTCAGAGAAAACAAGGCATCCATTTTCTTATGCATAATTTTGCAATTATACACACAGAGTTCCTTTTGGTAGATGGGAAGCTATATAAATTTGCTTAATAAATAAGCATTTCATGTTTGTCATCTTTTGTTAAAATCATTAAGCTACAATTTAAAAATAAAGTTATAACTAAGTCACAAGGCTCCTTGCCTTTAACCATCTAACTCAAGTTTCAAACTAAATTATAATTTTTAATAACCATAGTTGAGAATCCATGGTTTACATTTCCAAACATACAATTTGCAAAAAATAATATTCATAGCAGTTTCTCTAATTTTGTTTCCCATTTGTTTGCTTTATAAATTTGTAAGGATACTTTTGTCATCATATTTCCAGGAACTCAGCTTATGACAATACCTAGCCTTGCAAACTAAGATACGTAAACCTCATTTCAAACACAACTTTCTGGTTTGTTAGATAGTGAAAAACCATGAAGTAATTCAAATCATATCATGTCATAAACACCATTTTGTATGATGTTCAAATTAAGCCTAGGCATCAGGGTACTCTGTATGTACAATTAAAATGCCTACCTAAGCAAAACTAGCAACATACTTTTAACGTGTTTCCAAAAATATTAAGATTAGATTACATCTATTTTTTCTTTTAAAAAAAACCTCTAACTGGTTGAAAATGCTTGGCAGAAATTGGTCAGTTTGCTAGTTTCATATTGTGGCTTTTGTACATTGCCTTGAGTTGCCTTTGCGATTAGACAGCTTATAAATTGAAAATAATAATAAGTCATAATTATTCATAATAAAAACAATTCACATTGTTTTGTATATAATAATAATAATAATATAGAATTTGTCCTCTAGTACATATGTATTTATCTTTACTGGATTACCTTGTATCTATACCTCAGTAATATACAAATTTTTTCAAGGAAGACAAATCTCAGCTTACATTGTATTGCATTTCAAACTAGAGTCCTGATTTAAAGCAAATCTTAATCAATTTCTAAATAAAACCAACATCAACTATGTTGAGAATCTGACTTGTTTCATCAATCATTGTTTATTTTAAATCCTGAAATACTTTGAAAATGAAACTAAAGAAGGAAATCCTGAGGAGGGGGAGAAGAATGGGACAGGAGTGTAATTCTTCACTAGGCTCACCGCAATTCAACTTTCCAACAAAACAATGACTTTGTTCCATATAAGCATAAATGGTCACTCAGTTTGTACTCTCTACTGTTGACAGGCCAAAATCACAAAGTTGGGAATTAAGAGATAATTAAATGTTTCCATGAAAAGTGATTTTATTTTCCAAATTCAGTACTATGTAGAAGTTCTGTTATTACAACAGTATTATGTATCTAATGGTTATCTGCAGTCACAATATTCTTTTGCATGTCTATATGCCTACACTTAAATTCTAGAATGTTAGCTGCAGTTCTAATGCAGGAGATTTAAAAAAAGGATATTAGATGGTTAAAGACAATTGGAATTTCTCCCACTTTGGATGGGTGCCTTCAGTTCACTGCAACACAAACTAAGTTGACCATATAAGGCTCTGGGATTCCCATGTAAAATGCTCAAATACATTAACTATATATTTGCTAAAACAAAATGAGCTTCTAAAGCTGAGTCTCAAGTGTCCACATATTAGCAGAAAAACATACACTATGAAAATGGTAATATAATTTAAAATTTTCCAATTTAAAGAATAATTGGAAGTGATCAAAGATGGGTATGGAACTATACTTGCTAGATTTGAAATTAGGGGAAGATCCTGTTTCTAGTAACAGCAGTAGCAGCTTGGTCATATTTTGTGTTCCTACACTGACATAGAATTGTATTAATTTAAGGCTTTCTACAGTAATGATAATAGCTATGAAAGAGAGGTTCATAGAGCAAAGGGAAATGGAACTAATCCATTTAATGCAAAGAACTGGAAACCTATGGCCTTAAGCCATACAAGGTTCTCACTTTAATTTCAAAGCCCTATTATAAGCATTCAATTCAGACTTCTGATAAAAGCTATGTATCTCTCCCTCAGCATCTAGTGATCCCACCTACCACTTGTTTCAGCCTTCTCACTAGTGACATGAGATGCATTTCCTAACATATTATCGCTACCAGGAAGTGAACAGGAACAGAAAAATTGAGGAGAAAAATTGTCCATACCTGACTGACTGACTGAATCCCCATGTACACTATCGCAGAAGTTTCTTAAATTGAGGCAGGAAATTTTAAGGTTGCAATAGTACAGAGTGAAACAGCGTAAGCCCAATATATGATGTTCATAAACTGTGAAAATAGCACTGAGTAAAATGATGCTTTGGAGTCCTTGGTGCTCTCTGAGCTTGGTTGTTTGCTTGCTGACATTTCATTACCTGACTAGGTAACATCACCAGTACACTGTGCATCAGTGCAAACAACCAAGCTCAAAGAGCATCAAGGACTCCACAGTTCAACCCTGAGCTACTTATATCCTCTTCTATTAGTACTTATCCTAAAAAATATTGATGACTGCCTTGAACTTTAGAATCCATTTTTACTAAACATAATCATAACAAAAATAAGACTCATGTCACTTTAACAAATGACATACATATTAGGCCTGTGCAGTACAGTATCACTTCTCTTTGTGGAGCCCCTATAGTTGGAATTGAAAGAACAATTCCATACAATGCCTTGACTGAAAAAAGTGAGGCATTCCACCCCCAACATCACCAATCAAGGCAATGATGGAGGCCACTTCTCTTCAGTGGCTGCTTCAGTGGATGTGCTGCTGGGTTCTGCAAACATGAATGTATGAGCAAAAGATAATTAAAAGCCTTGAAAATAGCTGCTTGAATATGTGTGGTTACATCAAGCCTTTGGCAAGTATCAGACACTTTGACATTTTGTGGAACAGCCTCAGAAAGAACTGAGATCAAGGCTTCAATCAAAATGAAACACCCCTCCAAGGCTGCATCCAATTTTTATTTATGGCATACGTTTTTATGAACCACAGTAAATTTCCATCAGCTGCAATGAAAATCTGTTATTTTTTCACTTCAAGCAGCTTAGTTGTGTTAGTCTTATGCAGCAAAGATGAGTATTGTTCTTCCTCCATAGTAAACAGTTAATCGTCACAAAAGCCTCACAGAATGTTACTTCTTGATACATTTGATAGTGTACAAGTTTTAGTTTCCATATTAGCAGGATAACTGTGGCAACTTTATACAGATAGTTTTATATATCAAATAGCAAAGTTGTGGTATGCCCTACACAGAATGGAATCTCAACCTGATGTCCACGTCTTCTTAGAATTTAAGTTAATTTTTTTGTCAAAACGACCTCATGTTTATCATTTTAGTTCAAATGATAAAACACACTGAACAGTGTAAGACTCCTAAAAAATGGGTCAGGAGTCTGAAATTACACACAAGATCCACTAGTTTCACACAGAATACTGTGTATGAACAAGGAAATATGGGGATTTTACTTTTCAGTCCCAAAAGATAAACTCCTGAGGACTGGCAGATGCAATGGTAATTAATGCAGCACAGGAGGATTCAGCAATATCAACAAATGAATCCACCTACTTGGATCCAGAACTATGAATTTTATAATACCTGTCTATCCAGTTTATTTTACATTCTATCTCTAGAACTTATATATCTTTTTATAACTTTTTCAATTTTCTGGGTTAGGGGCACCATATGAGAAAATAAAAATACTATCACAAAATGGCAGCCATTTATAAAAGCTGCCATGATGGGCATGACTGTCATTAACAAGTATGACTATGTTGAAAGCCTAGAAGCCAGAAATATGAATATAAGGCAAAGGGGGACTAAAACACACAAATCAAACTGATTCTTGTGAATCATTTTCACAAACATATTACCTCTCTTGCAATTGACAAAATCCTGTTGCTTCACACCCTGAGCACATAAATCGTATTTTTCCTCAACAATTTTACACATAGTACCATAAATATTCATTTCACATCAAGAACACACAGACCTGTCTCTTCTTTCAGGTTTCTATACTCTTTCTCCTTGTTCACTACAACCTTTTTATTCGTAATCAGTCTCTCCACTTTATTTTTTCACATTAAATTTGCTCATCCACCTCTAGGTTTCTCTGCTTTCTTTTCCCACAGCATTGTCACTCTCAGTGTATCCACATTCTTCTATATCTCTTTTTCTTCCCTCAGGTTCATCCTCAGCCCTCCCCCAGCTTCTCTACTTCTATATAGAAGTCTTCGCCATTACTAGGCATATACAATATGATTTATCTCTTATTTCTCCCTTCCTGCGGTTATAAATATTTCAAAACAAAGAACTAAGTTTTCACCATGTGCCTTACCTTACCTGTTAGCCCAGAAATATTCAAAGAAAGTTGGCAGCCTGCTAGAGTCTAGTGCTAAAGGCCACACTGTTTACAGGGATCAAATTGCTGCCCTCTGGAGTGCAATCCTAGGAAAAGACCCATTGGGTTAAAGAGCTGTAGACGGATGCTTCACTTTCACACATGCTCTGAAACAGTACACAGCCTTATTCT
The DNA here is from genome assembly GCF_035149785.1 of Candoia aspera. Classification (NCBI taxonomy): domain Eukaryota; kingdom Metazoa; phylum Chordata; class Lepidosauria; order Squamata; family Candoiidae; genus Candoia; species Candoia aspera. The sequence continues at coordinate 42,066,094 of NC_086159.1, read as the reverse complement.
ACTACCAAAACGTTTTATAACCAAGTTAAAAAATTAAAAATGAATGCTGTCAGCAAGACTGTTCAAAGACACAGAGAGATGTGCATCACCTTGCCTATTCTTATTTTATACTTTTAGAATTTGACTTGACAGAAGGTAGTACCAGACCAATTGGTAATTCTTAATAAGTCTAGATGCTGATTGGTAGCTGACAGATACAAAAGAGAATATAAGGAATATTACTTCAGCAAAATTGCTTTTAGCTCCATTAGTGAATTTATTTAGATTAATGATAATTTTCTTTAAAGTTGCTACTTTTTCCCTAGCAGAATTTTAAAACAAGAAAATATACAATTATTTTGTATCTCTTAAGCAGGTGTTTGGGTAGTACTTTTATGTTATGAATTTTCTAAAACATATTAAGACCATCAATATAAGAGAAGATTCTTCAGCTTATATGTGGGAATATGAAACTATTTACCATATTTCTATTTTTATGATTTATTGAAAAGAGCAGACACTGAAACTACAGTTGTTTACATAGGACATGTTTTATAGAATAAGTGTGAAATTCTATGCATAGTAATCCAAGAGTGGACATTGCTGAATCAAAGAATTTACTTCCAACTGATATAAAATCCAGCTGTTATCTTGTTTCTCTCAGTTTACAGAAATATACTGTCTTTGTAGTAAAGGTCTTTCACTAATGCCATGATTCATCATTCAGTGCAGGGTTAGAAATATTTTGGTGATCAGGGGTCTTACTTAACATTGTTTGGGAAGGTGAAACTGCACTGAGCAAGGTGATAATGTAAAATGGCCAGGGCTGTGTCACAAACATGGCTAGCACCAAGCTTGCCTACTTTTTCTTGGTATTTCCAGGACAGGGACTTTGTTGTATTGTTTTATTTGTTAAGCTATGTTGAACTTATTTCAGATCTGACACTGCAGTACTTACAGATTTCCCCACTGAAAAATGATGGCAAAACTATGTGTTGATCTTCAGGTACTAAGGTAACAGAAAATTATGAAGCCTGCAAAAAAAAAAAGGACTGCTCACCCATAATTCTGTAATCATCTTGTTCTCTTTGTTTCAGGTCATGCACAGCCACTATAATGTGGTTGCCAAATATAATAGTATGCTGGCCAAAATTAAAGGTGTTTCTTTTTTTTACTCTCTCTCTCTCTCTCTCTCTCTCTCTCTCTATCATATTTGTCACCGCCCATCTCCTCCGACCGGAGGAACTCTGGGCGGTTTACAATATAAAACAATAAATATGTAATAAAATTTCACTATAAAACACACTATAAAACAATTTCACAGAGCTACCAAATACAATAAAATCCAGATGGCTGTGGTCTCATTCAGTCATTGCATAGGAGGGGCACTTCAAGGCACTAGCCAGGCCCAAGTATGACTATTCTCCTCCCTGCCCCAAGCCCAGTGGCAAAGCCAGGTCTTCAAATACCTCCGGAAAGCTAGGAGGAATATTAAAGTATCTTTATACTTAAGACTACATTCCTGAATAATTTCACCAATTCATGTATAATGATGCTATCATTTGAATCCAGTTAATTAGGTTGATTTATCTCTTTGATATCCATGTTGTTCTACAGACTATATTGCCAGTAAGCAAGTCACCATGTATTACAAAGTTACTTAACTTAGAAGAAATTAATAGTTTCCCAGGACATGGTTCCATCTCTTTAGCTGCTATTCCTATTAGAGGTTCTCTTATGTTATTTCATGAATTACTATATAAAGTCACATTTATCATGCTTGGGCTTTGCAAAATACAACTTTATTAAAGGGGGTTAATTATAGAATAGACACCCTCCCCCCAAAATGCAACATTGGATTACAGAACTATATGAACGTCACAAGTCAGAAGTTACAGACTTCTAACAATAAAATGCTACTGGAAAGGATGAAAACGCTATAAAAGCTATGAGTGCTCACAGTATCAAATAAGAAGTCATCTTTTATATGCTTAGAACTACTTTCACCTGTCAAACTTCATTTTTAATTGTGTACAGCACTTTCAATGGTATAGTATGCACTTTCTAACAGTATTTCATTGCAAATCTACTCAATAATTCTTCCCAAATAATCTCTATACCTTACTCGCTTTAAAAAATAGAAACAACTGTGAACTTTTCTTCCAGTGGATAAAACAAATTCACATGTAAAAGTGGCTAGAAATGAACATACCAATTGACTAGCCAGAAAGTTTAATTGATGAGCTTATTAAAGAACATGCTTATTCACAAATCTTGAGTATCAAATATTTATCGGGATTTAGATAGACTTCTATAATACAACCTTAAACGCCTCTTATTTATCTCTAAAGTTGTTCACTCAATATTTGCTATAGTGAGACCATGTAGTTTTAAGAAACAATCCCAGAGGGTGGCAATGGCAAACCACTTCCACATTACTGCCAAAAAAACTAAATGGATATGTCCATGAAGTCACCAGGAGTTGAACCTGACTTGGAGACATTATCATTATGTTTTTAACATACAAGAAAAAACAAGATCAAATGGACATTACACCATCTTTACAGGGGAAATTAATTGTATCCCTCTAGAATAAAACTTCCTTATTCTGAGAACTTGTGGTGACTATTTGAAGTTTTCTTGGCAACAATATGGAAGTGGTCTGCCGTTGCCTTCTTTCTGTCAGATGATGGGCATTTAAAGCACCAACTATAACCCAAGGAAAATAATATTTATAAGCCACAATTTTATAGCAACTGAAAGCTGATACAAGGTATGATTATGGACATCTTTTCACAAGTCAGAGTAAAAAAAGTGAAAAGAGAAACTGAGTACATGTTTGTCAACAACTATACTAATGATACAGGCTGAGCTCATACACTGTGCTTAATAATAATTTTGTACGAATGGTTTGCTGACTCATATTTCTCATTAAGCCATAAATTATAATTTACCAGCAATAATGGCTGCAACTAATAAAAGAAACATTTATGCCTTTATGTGGCAGTTACCACCTTAAAGCCCTTACAGTACAGCATGAGGATATATCAGGCAACATCTTGCCAAAATCGAATCTGCCCATCCAATAGAATTGTTTAGAGAGGGCTGTTGCAGGTCCCCCTTCTTGTGAAGTTCATGGGACATGGACCAGGTGATAAGACTTCTCAATGGTGCCCACCATGAGAGATGTTGGTGAACTGATTGAAAGATTATCTCAGGCTAGATGTGAGGGCTCTGGGAAAAAGTTCTTCAAAGAGATTCTGCCTTAATTACTGTAACTCTCTGTAACTGCAGCTGGGAAATTCCTATTATAGTTTCCAAGATTCTGTATCTACCCCTGACTAGCATTCTGTAAGGTATTTTATGGAAATCCCTGTCATTCTTGATTCTTTGGTCTGCCAGCTATGTGTACCTGTTCCTGGACTGGGAGACCCTGCTCACTCATGCCTTGGTCACCTCCCATATGGATTACTGCAATGCACTCTACATAGGGCTGCCCCTGAAGAGTGTCCAGAAGATTCAGCTGGTCCTCAATCAGTGCACTTCTGTTCTGTGAACTGCATTGGTTGTCAGTATGCTTCTGGGTACAATTCAAGGTCCTGGCGATGAACTATAAAGCCCTTCATGGAATGGGATCAGGTTATTTGAGGGACCACCTCTCTCCAATCACATCCACCCTTCCCAGCAGCAGAGACATGCTCTGGGTCCCATTGGTTAGGAAGTATCATCTGGAGGGGGTCAGGAAGAGAGGCTTTTCTGCCATGGTTCCTGTCCTTTGGAACATCATCGCACCAGAGATCAGATTGGCCCCAACCCTGCTGGCTTTCTGTAAGGTCTTGAAGACATGGTTTTGCCACTGGACATGGGGGCCTGAGAGGGTAATAGAACCTGTGAAGCAGCTGTGTTGACTGTTGTCAATGGGTATTAGAATACCTTAGCTAAGAATTTGGTGATATATTTTTTATATTGTTATTAAACCTTTGTTTTAATTGTAATGAGCCACTCAGAGTCATATATTTGAGAAGGGAGGGAGGTAGTATGTCTAATCAGTATTATTAAGCACTGAACGTAGGGTAGAGTTTCTGAAAAGTAGAGATTTACTATCATGACTGCTGTGAATTCTGACACCTTAAGATAGTCTGGTTTGATTCCTTGTTTTGGATTATTCTATACCTCTTTTACTAACTTGGCTTTTAGTCTATGTAGGTTCATGTTGATAATTTCAGCATAACTTGGGCTAAATTAGAAAGAAAAGCTATTCTGAATCCTACTGCTGAGCAAGCATCTTCCTTATGTTATTCCTTACAGTTCTGCAAAAGCATATATGTTTGTTTCACGTGATAAACAAAGCCTCTTTGTAAGAAGCTAATATCAAGTCCCTAAACTTCCTTATGATCTCTTTATATTAAATATAGTTAGTTATTACTCCCTCAGATATATTTGTTTCTTCTATGTATTACTAGAAATTATATACCTTATGCATATAAAAACACTAGTGTATTAGGCCTGCAATAACTCTCCTGAAAGCTTAATTTTCTTACTTGTTGAACCAGGATCTATTTTATCAGGCAACATTCCATCAATAATAGCTATGTAACTTTCTCATTTTAACAGCTGATAATAAAACATTAATACTGCTCTGCCAATGCCACATATCAGTTGTAGCAGTATTTCTTAAATTCTAATAATGGTAGGCTAGTATTATATTCATATTGCAGATGAAGGACTAAGGCTCAAAACAACACTTGCCCAAAATTATATAATAAATGAAACAAAGAAAGGAATTTGAACCACAGATATCCTGAAATCACCTTAGTTTCATTTTCTTTTATGGAAAAGGAACATCAAATACCTAGCCCAACCTATGGTCAAAGGAAACAGACCTCATCTAACTTTTGTGTGTGCATGCATGCGTGTGTGTATATCCATCCATCCATCCATCCTCCATCTATCCACTGGATAAAGAATTCCAGTTCACTGATACATTGCAGTCTGCAATTCTCTATAGCAGCTACTGCCCTTTGGAACAGCATTCCCTTTGCGATTCAGTTGGCCTTGACCTAACGCATTTCAGTAAGGCCTTGAAAACCTGTTTTTTTCCTTGGGCACTGAGCTAGAGTATTGGATGAGCCTATGTCCTAACAGTCAGGAATCACGCTGAGACGAGGAGTAGGTCTCTAGTGTTTATTACTGCTACATAAGACCGAAAATCCTAACAAACTGAAGAAGCATGGGAAAACCCAGACAGATAAACCCCAAAGGTTAAGGCGGGTCTGATTTGTGTCTCTTTGAATGGCTGCTTAATTCCTCAGTACTACGCATGCGTTTTCCCCCCTGGATAGAGGCCCCCTCCTGCTAGCCATCAGTACTCATGACAGCCTGTCCTGAAATGACTTAGAATTGAAATATGTTGTGGTTTGCCCTCAAGTAACCTGTGTTGTGCTATTTTGTGTGGGTTTTTTTGGTTTTCATGGTTTTAATCAGTTGCAAGCTGCCCAAAGTCACTACAGGTAGTCATTGATTAATTACCCCAATTGGGACCGGAATCTCAGTTGTTGAGCGAATTTGTTGTTAACTGATCTCTCAGGTCATTAAGCGGACAGAGTGAAAGAGGTGCCTGCCGAAGGGTTTCCCCTCCCCTCCATGCACAGAGGGGAAATCCTTGGTGGGGCTGGAGGAATGAAGCAGAGATCTTCAGGATTTGAGCTTTGAGCTTTGTTCTTGCAGCTCCACGAAGGGTTTCCCTTCCCCTCTGTCCCCTCCACTTGCAACCTACCCTGTTGGCTTCCCCACTGACTTTCTGGGGAAGCCAGCAGACAAGATTGCAAATGGTGATCACATGATCGTGGGGTGCTTGGTAACCAATCATAAATGTGAGCCGATTGCTGAGAGCCCAAAATGCAGTCATGTGACCACGGGGGGTGGCACAATGTTTCACGATGGCTGGAAGTGCTTTACAGGCCGTAAAGCACCCTTTCCAAGGCTGCTGTAGCTTTGAACTGTCATTAAGCGACCAGTCATTAAGGGAGGACTACCTGTATTTCTAAGTTGGGTGGCCATATAAATTGCCTATATAAAGAAAGAAATAGCAAAAAAAAAAAAAGAGACTCCAAATCTTCTCTTGTCCCATTCAGATTGCAGCATATTATGAGATTCTATCTGCTGCTTATGCAATAATGAATTATGAAATGAAAACATACTAATAGTTATTTTTCAGAAAGGTTAAAAAAATCCCATTTTCAAATAAAGAACTGTACCTCACAAATGAAGATAAAACAGCAGTTATTTAGTTACATTCATATTCAAGTGATGAGTAAGCTACTATTCTGACACTATTAATCCGCAAGGCCTAGGCAGTCTGAATTATGACGAAGGGTGAAAGGTCCCCTGTGCAAGCACCGAGTCATGTCTGACCCTTTGGGGAGATGCCGCTTTTGCGATGTTTTCTTGGCAGACTAGAGTGGGGTGGTTTGCCATTGCCTTCCCCAGTCGTCACCTTCCCCGGCAAGCTGGGCACTCATTTTACCGAACTCAGAAGGATGGAGGGCTGCGTCTACCTGAGCTGGCTACCTGAGAATCCAGCTTCCGCTGGGATTGAACTCTGGTCGTGGGGAGTTTAAGTTGCAACACTGCCGCCTTACCACATACCAGATTATAATTCCCAAGAAAAAAATGGGGCATAAAGCTGTATTTAACATAGAATTTACTTTATTAGAAAATACAAAACAAGAGCAGCACAGATATATTCATGTGAAAAAGTACACCCCAGTGAAATCTTCGACTTTTTCAACATATTTCAACATACCGATATTTGATCTGTATTCATTTCAACAATATTGATAGATAAAGGGGATATTATGAGAGACCGTTTGGTCTAGTGGTTAAGGTGCTGTCCCAGAAACCAGGGGATTGTGAGTTCTAGACCTCCATTAGGCATGAAAGCCAGCTGGGTGACCTTGGGCCAGTCACTCTCTCTCAGCCCAACCCACCTCACAGGGTTGTTGTTGTGGGGAAAATAGGAGGAGGAAGGGGTATTAGGTATGTTTGCTGCCTTGAGTTATATAAAAAAAAGGCAGGATAAAATCATTATCATTATTTAAAAATAATATGCACCATTTACATTTTATAATCCATTGTGTAATTTAAATAAATATAAATGCAAATTTTGCATGTGGAAAAAATTAGTACACCCCTACATTTATCACTACCTCAAATACCTAAAATTAGAATCAGATGCACCAGATCAGATGCAAATGGTTAGAGCAGCCTTTCTCAACCTTTTGACCTGAAGGAACGCCTGAAATATTTTTCAGGCCTCGCGGAACCCCTGCACATTCAGGCTCAGATATAGGCCAGAAGTTACAAAATTATTATATTTGTTTCATGTGTAGGCCTGTATATATGCATTAACAGTATTCTTAAAGTAAAAATAAAGAAGGAAAGTTACCTCTTGAATGTGAAGTTGCCTGAATTTGAAACATGTTTTTAAATAAATTGTGATCTCCCAGGGAACCCATATTGACCTTCCAAGGAACCCTGGTTGAGAAACCCTGGGTTAGACAGGATCTGGGAGGAATATGTCTTATTTAAACTTCAGACATTTAGTTTGATTTGCTCTTTGTTGTTGAAGTGTGTGGTATCCAGATTGCAAGAGCTCTCTGAGGCCTCCAGAAAGATAGTTATAGATGTCTATGAGTTTGGAAAGGGAATTAAAAAGATTGCCAAACAGTTGGACATCAATCATTCCACCATCCGGAAGATCATCTACAAGTGGAGAAGATTTCAAACAACTTCCAACTTGCTCAGGCCAGGCTGTCTTAGCAAGTTCAGCACAAGAGCAAAACACAAGATGCTGAAAGAAATCTCTAAAACCCCCAGAATTTCATCATGTGTCCTACAGATAGCTCTTGCCACTACTGCCATCAGAGTGCATTAGTCTATCATTAGAAAAAAGATGCACAAATTAGATCTATATGGAGGTGTGCCAGGAGGAAACTTTTGCTGACCAGAAAGAAAATCAGGGCAAGATCAAAGTTGCTCATGAACACTTAGGCAAAGACCAGGACTTCTGGATTTGGGAGTTGGAAATTGGGAGCTATTCCCAGTATGGTTGGGAAGAGAATCATATTGCAGTGGTTCTCTTCCTTCCTTCAACACCCATTCTAGTTGGTGTTGGGGGGGAGAGGTCACTTTCTTTGCAGAATGCCTCAGGGTTTGACACTCTCCTCTGTTGTTCAACATCTACATGAAACTGCTGGGTGAGGTCATCTGCTGATTTGGGGTCCAGTATCACCAGAATGCTGATGATATCCAATTATATCTTTCAATCCCAGGCTGGCCAAATGAGGCTGTTGAGGTCCTGTCCCAGCACCTGGAGGCTCTGCAGGGGTGAATGGGAGAAACCAACTCTAACTCAATCCTACCAAGATCGAATGCCTGTGCCTGCCAGGAAAGCCTAAGATCTTCCATCTTTACTCCTGGATGGGGTTGCACTTTCCTATTCAGGAGTGGTGTGCAATTTGGGAGTCCTCTACACAGCTCTTGCTTGAAGAGCAGGTGGCAGCTGTGGGCAAGAAGGCCTTTACACAGCTCCATCTGGTATGTCAGTTGCACCCCTTCCTGGATGGGGCAGCCATCCAGACTGTCACCCATGCCTTTGTCACTCCACAGCTGAATTTTTACAATATGCTCCACATGATGCTGCTCTTCAAGACCATTCAGAAGCTGCAACTGCTCCAGAATGCAGTAATGCTTCATGACCTGCCCTGGTTGCCAATATGCTTCCAGACTATGATTCAAGGAGTTTGTTATCATTAATAAAGGATAGGGCCTGGTTATTTGAGGGACTGCCTATCTCCTACAGTTTCTGCCTGGCCAGTAAGAGCCAACATAGTGGACATGCTTTGGACCTCTTCGATCAAACAGTGTCATCTTTTGGAACCCATGAAGTGCCTTCTCTGTCATGGTGCCTGCCCTCTGGAATGAGGTCCCCTCAAGGATCCATATACCTCCCACCCTAATGGCATTCAGGAAGACCTTAAAGACCTGGCTGTTTTCCCAGATCTTGGGGTAGGGTGAAATAAAATATAAAATATAATCACAGCAAGCAAACAGGGGAAACTGTGTGGGAGACTCCAAGCAGCATGGGCAGTGAAGCTTCATAGTGAACTGCACAATATCTGCAAATTTTGTCCTCCTGCCCAAAGAAAAGCCAAATTATATTACATCTTCTGGAAATGCAAGCTTATATCTTTTTTGACAGGGAAAAAAAAAGGCTTAAGCAGAGTTTCTATACTGCAATAAATCAAGGAGGCGAGGAATTCTTGGAAAAGACAGATGAAGCTCCTCAGGAGAGTCAGAGAAGGGAAGAGAACACAAAAAGAGAGACACATAGATGCATGTGATGCAAGAGGGTCAGGAGGCATTCAGTCCTGATGGAGCTCAACAACTGGTATCAGACTAGAAGACACCAAACAAGAATCAAGACATTTTGCCTTCCATAAGTTCAAAAAACCCAAGATCTCTCTGGGAAAGAAGAGGCACATTGTGGTGGTAGGTGATTCCATGATAAGATGAACTGAGGCCAAAGTGTGCTGATACAATACTTTGATGTGAAAGAAGGATTGCCTTTGAGATGCCTTTGAAATGCAGAAAGTGAAGAGTATGTTGCTAAGATACTACCACCCCCACCCCCCAATAACTAACTCTTCCTAATGACTGATATGGACAACAATGCCAGAAGAGAGCCTGAACAGATCTTCAGAGAAAGGAAGATGAAGACACTGGAAGAACAAGTAATGTTTTCATAAAGCCTCAAATTAAGGTCTTCACATAAGATAAAAGATGGTGCCACCGAGAAGGATTAGGGCTTCTTGACTATGGACCTGAAGGTCCCTTGGAAACAGGTGACATACACCACACAAAGACTGGGAAGGTTGTGTTCAGCAGGTGCCATGTCAATTGTGTGTACCCATAAATGCTTTTTGTTGCTTTAGTTATTTATTTGAGCATTTTTTTAAACTAGACTTAAAGGGGGAGAATAGCAGAAACCCAGAACTAAGCATACTGTCAAGGACTGGGTTCAGCTATGTAGGAAACAAAAGGAAAAGCACAAGAGTAGAGGGGCAACTCATGATGCCATGAGCTAAACCGTGAAGGGCCACCCAAGACGGGAAGTTCATGACAGAGAGGTCAGACTAAATGCGATCCCTGGGGAAGGTAATGGCAACCCACCCCAGTATTCTTGCCGTGAATACTAAATGGATCGGTACAACCAGAGATATGTCGGTATACCATCGGAGGATGAGACCCCCAGGTCAGAAGATGGTCAAAATGCTACTGGGGAGGAACAGAGGATGAGCTCAACTAGCCCCAGACGTGATGATGCAGCTAGCTCAAAGCCGAAAGGACGGCTAGCGGCCGATGGTGCTGGTGGTGAACGGCGAATCCGATGTTCTAAGGATCGACACACCATTGGAACCTGGAATGTAAGATCTATGAGCCAGGGCAAATTGGATGTGGTCATTGGTGAGATGTCAAGATTAAAGATAGACATTTTGGGCGTCAGTGAATTGAAATGGACTGGAATGGGCCACTTCACATCAAATGACCACCAGATCTACTACTGTGGACAAGAGGACCACAGAAGAAATGGAGTAGCCTTCATAATTAATAGTAAAGTGGCTGAAGCAGTGCTTGGATACAATCCAAAAAACGATAGAATGATCTCAATTCGAATTCAGGGCAAGCCATCTAATATCACAGTGATCCAAATATACGCCCCAACCACAGGCGCTGAAGAAGCTGAAGTAGAGCAGTTCTATGAGGATCTGCAGCACCTACTGGACAACACACCTAAAAGAGATGTTATTTTCATCACGGGAGACTGGAATGCTAAGGTGAGCAGTCAGATGACACCTGGAATTACAGGTGAGCATGGCCTGGGAGAACAGAACGAAGCAGGACATAGGCTAATAGAATTTTGCCAAGACAACTCGCTCTGCATAACAAACACTCTCTTCCAACCACCTAAGAGACGGCTTTATACATGGACTTCCCCAGATGGACAACACCGAAATCAGATTGACTACATCCTTTGCAGCCAAAGGTGGCAGACATCTATACAGTCAGTAAAAACAAGACCTGGAGCTGACTGTAGTTCCGATCACGAACTTCTTATTGCACAATTTAGAATCAGACTAAAGAGATTAGGGAAGACCCACAGATCAGCTAGATATGAGCTCACTAATATTCCTAAGGAATAAGCAGTGGAGGTGAAGAATAGATTTAAGGGGCTGAACTTAGTAGATAGGGTCCCAGAAGAACTATGGACAGAAGTTCGCAACATTGTTCAGGAGGCGGCAACAAAATACATCCCAAAGAAAGAGAAAACCAAGAAGGCAAAATGGCTGTCTGCTGAGACACTAGAAGTAGCCCAAGAAAGAAGGAAAGCAAAAGGCAACAGTGATAGGGGAAGATATACCCAATTAAATGCAAAATTCCAGAGGTTAGCCAGAAGAGATAAGGAATTATTTTTAAACAAGCAATGTGTGGAAGTGGAAGAAGACAATAGAACAGGAAGGACAAGAGACCTCTTCCAGAAAATTAGAAACATTGGAGGTAAATTCCAGGCAAAAATGGGTATGATCAAAAACAAAGATGGCAAGGACCTAACAGAAGAAGAAGAGATCAAGAAAAGGTGGCAAGAATATACAGAAGACCTGTATAGGAAGGATAACAATATTGGGGATAGCTTTGATGGTGTGGTCAGTGAGCTAGAGCCAGACATCCTGAAGAGTGAGCTTGAATGGGCCTTAAGAAGCATTGCTAATAACAAGGCAGCAGGAGACGACGGCATCCTAGCTGAACTGTTCAAAATCTTGCAAGATGATGCTGTCAAGGTAATGCATGCTATATGCCAGCAAATTTGGAAAACACAAGAATGGCCATCAGACTGGAAAAAATCAACTTATATCCCCATACCAAAAAAGGGAAACACTAAAGAAAGTTCAAACTATCGAACAGTGGCACTCATTTCACACGCCAGTAAGGTAATGCTCAAGATCCTGCAAGGTAGACTTCAGCAATTCATGGAGCGAGAATTGCCAGATGTACAAGCTGGGTTTAGAAAAGGCAGAGGAACTAGGGACCAAATTGCCAATATCCGATGGATAATGGAAAAAGCCAGGGAGTTTCAGAAAAACATCTATTTCTGTTTTATTGACTATTCTAAAGCCTTTGACTGTGTGGACCATAACAAATTGTGGCAAGTTTTTAGTGGTATGGGGATACCAAGTCATCTTGTATGCCTCCTGAAGAATCTGTATAATGACCAAGTAGCAACAGTAAGAACAGACCACGGAACAACGGACTGGTTTAAGATTGGGAAAGGAGTACGGCAGGGCTGTATACTCTCACCCTACCTATTCAACTTGTACGCAGAACACATCATGCGACATGCTGGGCTTGAGGAATCCAAGGCTGGAGTTAAAATTGCTGGAAGAAATATTAACAATCTCGGATATGCAGATGATACCACTTTGATGGCTGAAAGCGAAGAGGAACTGAAGAGCCTTATGATGAAAGTGAAAGAAGAAAGTGCAAAAGCTGGCTTGCAGCTAAACCTCAAAAAAACCAAGATTATGGCAACCAGCTTGATTGATAACTGGCAAATAGAGGGAGAAAATGTAGAAGCAGTGAAAGACTTTGTATTCCTAGGTGCAAAGATTACTGCAGATGCTGACTGTAGTCAGGAAATCAGAAGACGCTTAATCCTTGGGAGAAGAGCAATGACAAATCTCGATAAAATAGTTAAGAGCAGAGACATCACACTAACAACAAAGGTCCACATAGTTAAAGCAATGGTGTTCCCCGTAGTAACTTATGGCTGTGAGAGCTGGACCATAAGGAAGGCTGAGAGAAGGAAGATCGATGCTTTTGAACTGTGGCGTTGGAGGACAACTCTGAGAGTGCCTTGGACTGCAGGAAGATCAAACCAGTCCATACTCCAGGAAATAAAGCCAGACTGCTCGCTTGAGGGAATGATATTAAAGGCAAAACTGAAATACTTTGGCCACATAATGAGAAAACAGGACACCCTGGAGAAGACGCTGACGCTAGGGAGAGTGGAGGGCAAAAGGAAGAGGGGCCGACCAAGGGCAAGGTGGATGGATGATATTCTAGAGGTGACGGACTCGTCCCTGGGGGAGCTGGGGGTGTTGACAACCGACAGGAAGCTCTGGCATGGGCTGGTCCATGAAGTCACGAAGAGTTGGAAGCGACTAAACAAATAAACAACAAGAGGGGCAACTTAGATATTGGCATGAAATTGCAACAGCAAAACCAATTAAGGAAACTACAACGCTAAAGCTACTCCAGTTTCAATGTTTCTACATGAATGCACAAAATATGGGAAACAGAGAGAATTTGGAATCCTAACATGGGAAGAAAAATATGATGTGATGGCATTGCTGAAACTTACCTGGAAGGCTACAACTTATTCAAAAATAACAATGCAGCAGGTGTTCTGCTGAATGTAAAGAAAACATATGCCAACACAGAAATTCAAGAATCATAGCATGGATATCCTGAGTATGTTTATAAGAATTTAAAAAGTGACATTGTTATGAGGGTTTATTATAGATTAGCTGAACAGGCAGAAATATGGATGAGGATGTTTTGCTTTGTATCAGATGATCAAACTTTCAAGAAATATATTATAGTGACAATGGAAGATTTCAACTACTCTGACATCAACTGGAAACTAACTGGCCAAGGGTCAGAGGTCCAACAAAATCCTCTCCTCTCTTGCTGACAACTTCATTTGTTAGCGACAAAGGGCTCTGCTGTCATGGATCTAATCCTTACTAACAAGGAAAATTGATGGGAAAAGTAAAGATGACTGGAACCTTGACTATGACTATGTTATTCTTGAGATCATGACATCAAGGGCAGGAGGAACAGAGAAAAATTAGACTTGTATACTGAATTACAGAAGAGCAGATTTTGATGAATTCAGAGAGGAAGTAGGTCAGAGCCAACCAATTTAAATCCTGAAGGAGAAAAGTCCCTGATAAGGATGGGAAATCCTGCAAAACAAGATACTGAAAGTGCAATATAAGCAATTCCTACTTGAATGAAAAATGGAAGACATTTAAAAAGACTAGTATGGATACACACAGAGCTTTCTAAAATATTAAGAAAAATGAATATGTATGGGATATTGAAGGAGGGGTATATAACTAAAAAAGCACAGCTGCAAGAAACTGTATGAATTATGTCAGGCTAAACTGCAGATTGGGCTAAGGCCTGGAAAAAATGCTCAGAGAAATAATATAAAAGGCATTTATGGTTATGAGATAGACAGACAGATGATAGATATTTTATACAAGACAAAGAGGCTGTAGGTCTGCTGAGAGGAGAAAAGGGTGATTCTGACAGCAGGTGATGGTGAGAAAGAAGAACGTCAGGTCATACTACCTCTCAAAAGTGAAACAAAGCCCTAACTGGCCATCGTTTTGCCAACAGGGGAAGGACAGAGCTGCAGCTCAGAAGAGACAAGAGGGGAAAAGAATACTTAGCTGGTTTAAGTGAATTTAAGTCTCCAGAATCAGAGGAAATACATCATGGGGTACTGAAGGAACTAGCAGAGGTGATAGCAGAACCACTATCTTCCCTTCAAGATAGGGCAGATGAGGAATCGGACACCTCAAAGACTATAGGAATTCTACTTTACTTTGTAGAGTAGAGCATAATTTTGAAAGCCTGTCAGAGTTTCACTCTGCTCCTGTCATGAGCACTGATGGTGAGCAGGAAGGGGCCCCTATCCAGGGGGGAAAACGCATACGTAGTAGCGAGAATTTGAGCAGTCATTCAAAGAGACACAGAACAGACCCGCCTTGACTTTTGGAGTATATCTGTATGGGTTTTCTCACACTTCTTCAGTTTGTTAGGATTTTCTGTCTAATGTAGCAATAATAAAACACTAGAGACTTATTCCTCATCTCAGCGTGGTTCCTGCTTGTTAGGACAGCTCCATTGTATACCAAACAGAATCAATTCTTTCTTACCCCCTCTTCCTTCCCAAGGCTAAGTTATTTACTTCACGATTCTTGCATTCCTTCTTCAAGGTAATTTCTGTACTTCTCAACAACCACTAACTATAATCTTTGGGAATCAAGCTAGTTTGGTCTAGTGGTTAAGGCAACGGGCTAGAAATCAGGAGTCTGTGAGCTCTAGTCCAGCCTTAGGCATAAAAGCTGGCTGGGAGACCTTGGGCCAGTCACTCTCTCTCAGCCCAACTCACCTCACAGGGTTGTTGTTGTAGGGAAAATAGGAGGAGGAAGGAGTATTAGGTATGTTCACCGCCTTGAGTTATTTATACAAATAATAAAGGCGGGATAGAAAACAAACAAACAAGCAAATGAACAACTGGTGAGATCCCAGTAGACGTTATATTTTAAAAAATGAAAGGAGAAGAATCCAGGAAACTAGAGACTTGTCAAGTTGGCATCTATACTAGGCAAGGTTCTTGAGCAGATTGTTTAACAGAGTATTTGTGGGTACTTGGATAGCACAATCAACAACTACCAGCTTGAATCATACCAGATTAACCTTATACACCTTTTTGACTGATTTGTTACTTTAACAGATTGAGGACATGCTGTCGACATAATATAACTTGACTTCAACAAACTATCTGACAAAGTCTCTCATGATGTTCTCATTAATAAAGTAGTAAATATGGCCTAGATGACACAACTGTTGGATGAATTTATAATTGGCTGAATCACCATAGCCACTGACTATGCTTTTATGATTCCACATGAGATTGGAGAGTACTATCAAGTAGAGTGCTTCAAGGCTCTGTCCTGGGCCATGAGCAGTTCAACATTTTTATCAATGATCTGGACAAAGGGACTAAGGGGATGATTATCAAATCTATAGATGATACAAAGTTGTGAAGGATGACTAACATTTTAGAAGAAAATGCAAAGATTCAAAAAGATACAGACAGGCATGAACAGTGGTCTGAAATGGGCTGAAATTTCCTCTGAGAAGAAAAGTAGTTTCACATGTACTGAGTAGTACATGTGAAAACATCTAGACATTCTATTATATTACAAACTGAGCATGCCAACAGTGTCATGCAGCTGTTAAAAAGTCAAATGCTATTTTGAGATGTATTAACAGAAGCACAGAGTCCAGATCATTGGAAGTAACTGTTCTACTGTACTCTGCCATGGTCACACTTACTATATGATACTTTGTTTAGTTCTGAGTTCCCCAGTTTGAAAAGGACATTGACAAACTACAGCAGGTTCAGAGGACAGCTCTTAAGGAGACTAGAAAAGAAACCCAACAAGGAATGATTACAGGATCTTTGCTTCCCTCAGACCACTGTATATGTTACCAGCTTGTTTCTATCTGGATTTGATCTGGATGCTCTGCACAAACAGAAGACCCTTTCCAGCAGATCAAAAAAAGTAAGCTTTATGAAATCAGTGTGCTTCAATACAGAATGAGACAATGCTTCAAAAGCAGCTGCTTTTCACAACCTAATGACTAAATTATTTGGATGCCATATAATAGGATCCACAGATACCATGCTAAGGTATAACTTTTTTGTTTAGTTTGTATCTAGTGTGAAGTGTGAAGCTAGCCACTGTATTTTTAAGCCAATGTTTATGGTTTAGTGCAATGTGTGAATCCAGCCGATTATGATATACAATAAAACATGCTAAATGAACAGTGACTTAGCCTATTTGTTTTGCACTTGAAAACCTAATCCATGGCTTGCTTGTTTTGAAAGCATATTTCATTTGTTTTATATTCAGTTAATAATATGCTTTCCAAAGTACAGTCTTTACAGAGTTTGAAGGAAGTGTCTATAAATCTGATGTTTAGTGAAAGAAGAAACAGCATAATGGTTCTCTATATAAAAACACTAACACAAGGAAAAAAAGAACAAGAAAAAGACTGATACAATACTGAACAATTAGGCAATTATTTCCGGTTACATTTTAACTGCTAACTGAACCACTCTCTACTCATTGCTTAACAGCTGACAACAAAAACAGAAAGATCAAGGAAATCTTGTTTGGCTAGCTAACATCAACAGTGTTAATGTTAAGGATTGGACCTAGTAATTCAAGTTTAATGAAGATGAAAAGTATCCAACAAGTATGGGAGTTTAGTCCGCAAATTATTCTCAAAAATACAAACTTTATTTTTCCTGAGAGTATAAAGACAATATGCTATTTAAAGATGAATTACATTTCTGGCTAGACAGTCTAAAAGGGGAACTGCATACAAAAGCAGCTGATAGAGCATCCTTCCTGCTCTTCTCCCCACTGCTTTTGTTATTTCACAAAATTTAAATTAATACAGGTAATGTTTCTCATTTGTTTATATACTCTTTCCTAAATCCACTTATTGACCATAGTTCTGTGGGCAGATTACAAATTTATTTTAAAAACATGGAAACAGCTAAACAATTAATGTAACTACTAAAAAAGTCAAAACTTTACTAAAGAATTTTGCAAGATAAAATGTTACCATCTTTCAGTCTTAGTCATGATAAAAGCACCTGTTCAAAGAATGGCTAAAAATCCCATCTATCTGTTCAGGAGCAAGCTCCGCTACTTTAAGCTGGACTTCCAAGTTAAATATGTATACTATAAGATAGCACTGTAGTGGCACATGAGGAATGCATGTTAGTACTAAGACTTTGTTGATCAGGATAAAATAGCCTCATCTTCTCTTCTATTAATTTTTCTCAGTCTGATACCTTCCATGTGTGCTGTGAATTCCAAGAACTGCAGTTCAAACAAATCTGAAGTACAGCAGGCTAGAGTTACATTGTACTCTATCCTCTTTCATAGGGTAAAATTTGTAATTCAGTTGAATTATATTCTCTCTCCTTCACAGTGTATGCATTCTGGTACCCCTCCCCCCAAATCCAAATTTCATGTATACATGAATGGAATCTGAGCAGGCAGTGACTGATGAAGAAAAGGATCTTGGAGTCACAGTGGACTATCTGATGAAAATATAAGCCAAATGTGCAGCTGCTATACAAAAGCCAAATTCCATGCTTGGAATCATTAGGAAGGGAATTAAAAATAGAACTGTTGCTATAATAATGCCCTTACATAAATCTATTGTCACACCGCAATTGGAGTACTACATATAGCTGCGATCACCCATCTTAAGAAAGTTATTACAGAGCTGATTAAGTGCCAAAAATGACAACTAAAATAATGTAGGGGCTGGCACAGCTTTTTTGAAAGGTAAGATTAGAGATGTTGAGGTTCTTTAGCTTGAAATGAAGAAGGGTAATGGGAGACATGACAGAATTATATAAAAGCATGCATGATAGATAGATAGACAGACAGACAGATAACACAGAGAAAAGTTTTTTCCTCCCATTCTCATAATGATAGATTTTGAGGTCATTCACTGAAACATAAAACAGGCAGATTAACAACTCAAAGGAAAAAAAAATTAAACAGTGCATACTTAAACCATGGAATTCACTACTGGTAGTTGTGGTAACGGCACCCAATTTTAAAAAAAATTGAGCAGACTCATGCAGGATCAGACTACCAATAGCTACTAATAATGATGGTTGCTCACTGTGTCCTCAATCAAAAGCAGTAAGTTTTAAAACTGGCTGCTGGGAAGTGACAGCAGAAGGAGGTTACTGCCCTCCAGTTTATGAATTTCTCAGATGTATCCAGTCAGTAACTACATATACAGAACGTGAACTAGACAGGCCCATGGCCTGATCCACAAGGGCTCTTCTTATATTCTTATGAATGTATTTGAAAATATGAGTCTACAGCAGAGGAGCGTTATTATTTTCACTTAGTAGCTTATTGCTCCTTTGGGGAAAGCCTTATTGAAGCATGAAAACAATCAGTGTCAAATGCAAACACGCACACTTACCGTTTTTACCAATACATTCTAATCTATGTATTACAAAGCACTGAATTTGGTTTCTGCTATCCAAAGCAATTTTACTTGCTTCAGCTGAAAAGGTAATTACAAGAGTGTAATCATAACCATCTAAACATTAATACAAGCAACACTTGGTCAAGTAGCTACATGGAACTGGAACCTTACCATGCCCAAGGCAACTTTACAACTTTTGCTTATCCAGACACCATCTGACCTTCTGTCTACTTTGGCTTTAATTGTCTATGGGGAGAAGTCCTCTTCAAGTTGCAAGTCTGTGACCTGGGACTTTTTGGGGCTCACAGATACTGCTGGATTCATAGGTAGATGTTATAGCCATAGGTACCTTTGTCTAATTTTGGCTGGAATGCCAGCTGTCGCCTATCTGGGCAGGAGGCCTGGCAACATTAATTTAAGCCCTTATCACTACTAGGTAGATTGCTGCAATGCAATTTACATGAGGCTGCTTTTTAAGACTACCTGGAAACTGTGGGTCATGCAAAATACAGCAGCGCACATGCTGGCACATAAAAGCTGCTACAGCCGTATTACAGCTGTACCACAGGCACCGCACTGGCTTCCAGGTACAGTTCAAAGGCCAACGTAATTTGGCTCCCAGGTATCTTCACTACTGCCTCCTCCCAGTGAAATTGGCCTGTTCTATGCACTCATCCTAGATATGGGTGTTCACTGTTCCCCACATATGTAAGAACCCAAAGGAGATTGGGGCATGACGACAGTGTTCCCCCATGGTGGCCTCCATCCTGTGGACAACTCTCTACCCAAACGTCCAGTTGGCATTGTATTCTGGGTTTTATTTGTATTGTAAATGGCAGTGAGTTTGTTCAATTTGATAGTATATACATATATTCAATAAATAAATCTTTATTCATAGCAGTTTGTTTAGTCAATTAAGGCCACAACTGTGCGTATATTTGTCTAGGACTAAGCCTCACTGAATGCAAATAGAACTTACTACTGATACATAGAACAGTTATTAGATCCCAGCACTGCAGTGTTACAAAGCTTATTTTATGGGACACGCTACTACATGAAAAATCCCCAATACAGTGAAACATTCATTAATGCATTGTTGAATGAAATCTAGTAGCATAACAAATTTGTGTTTTGTTCCCTTTCTTTCACAGAGGCTGACTGAGTCTTTTTCTAATCTTATATACAAAATTTCCCAATGGAGTTCTCAAAATGTAAGAAACTACATTTGTTGGTGGTACTCAGAATTGCTGTATTACTTTCTTGCTATTCAAGGATAATATTTGGTCACAAATATGAACCAGGCATATTTCCTTATTGTTCTAACAATATACTGACAAGCTACTAAAGATGGTGACAGCTGAGGAAAACCTCTATTCTATGCCAGAGTTTCCACTGACTGTCATTTCAGGAATGTATCTAGCAATACATGACAACTTGGAATGTCTCCGCCTACCAGATAACATCAGAACATGCACTGCTTACTACAAGTCCTACTGCTTTGTAACTCTCTTAGAGTTGCCTTTTTATGGTTAATAAGATCAGCAAAGCATACAAAGTTATGGTAATAAGAACCTTGAATATTTGCATGCAATAATGTGGCATTTATGTAAATAATGCAAAATAAGTTGTGAACCTTTAAATTAGGAGTGTTCCATTTAGAATTTACATTTCTTGAAATAACTTGGAAGATTCATTTATACTGAACTAGTAAACTAAACTTCTTCCTAAGTTAATATTAATGAATACAACTAAAATGTTAGCACTAGGTATACTAATTTCTACTTATGATGACATGTCTTTTCTTTTGAATTTTCTCTCTGCATAGTGTTTTCATATACATTTTATACATAAGATTTCATGTCTAATAATAAAGCATGATTGTATTATTTAATTTTGTCTCCAAACTGAGGAGGAAATGATATGAGCTGTCCTTCCAGGAGCCTATCTTTCTGAAACAAAACCATATTACAATTGTATACAAGAAAAATGCACTTGTTTGTCCAGCATGATTATTTATTTATTTTTTATCCCGCCTTTATTGTTTTTGTAAATAACTCAAGGTGGGGAACATACTTATTACTCCTTCCTCCTCCTATTTTCCCCACAACAACCACCCTGTGAGGTGAGTTGGGCTGTGTGTGTGTGACTGGCCCAAGGTCACCGAGCCGGCTTTCAATGCTAAGGCAGGACTAGAACTCACAGTCTCCTGGTTTCTAGCCTGTTGCCTTAATCACAACAAAACTGTGTGTTTCCTTTTATATAAGAATAAAGATACATATTTGTATTATCTTGATGTAACAGACTACACAGTGATCCATGTTTTTGTATGCCTGTATGAGTATCATATGCAAACCATGGCCATTTTAATGGCTGCTTCGTCTGTTATACTGCTTTTCTCAATCATAATATGTGTTTATTGTATTTCTATGCTCATCGTATATACTCCCTGAAATAGCCACCTTCAAATCTTCCACTATGAATATGAAATCAGAGTACTTGCTGTTTTTGAACAGCTACTCAATCCTCAACATGAAATAATTTTGGAGTTAATACTTATTTACATGTTTTACCTGGGCAAAGCTAAAGCACTGTAGTATTGCTAGATGTCCATATCAGAAAATTACAGATAGTCCTCACTGAATTATCAGTCATTCAGCGACTGTTAAAAGTTACGATGGTGCTGAACAAGGGGGACCTAAGACGCGTCTTTGTAGTTGTGGCCATTGTAGCGTCCCTGCGGTCACATGATCATGATTCAGGCGCTTGGCAACTGGATCACAATTATGTCACAGCGTCCCACAGTCACGTGACCATCAATTGCGACCTTTACTGCCGGCTTCTGACAAGCAAAGTCAATGGAAGCTGGCAGGAGGTTGCAAATGGCAATCATGTGACCACAGGATGCTGCGACTGTGCCGGATTCACCTAATGAAGGCAACTGGGACTGCCGCAACTGCCAGCACAGTCATATGACATTGCGCTTTGTGACCGCGTAGCTTCATGATGGAGTTGATGGTCCCAATTATCATCATTAAGCAAGGGCTACCTGTATTCTTCTAGATCAGCTATCCTAATATATAGGTACTGAGATGCATTCTTACAGTCATTTGGCCCACTCAAAATATGCATAGACACAGACATTGATTTTTATATTGTCCATAGCCATGGTAAATTTCTTATTAGTTTTGACTTAGCATATTGTATGAATCCAGCCACTGCATCTTGTAAAGCATGGTTTATAATTTAGGTTTTTGAAAGCAGCCAATTCTGGCTTATTCAATAAATCACGGCTTAGCTCGATGTGGGTTTCCAGTCATTCTGTGGTTGTAGAAGCTAAGGCATTAATCTATCTTTACCAAAGTATCAAACTTTTGGTGTAGAATAAATCAAGTCATCAGTGCTTAAGACCACAGGTTTTCTGAATTAGCAAAGTGGGTTTTGTTTTCTTTAAATTATCTGACATGAAGACCTTTCAGACATCACAATCTTAAAAAATGCTGTTATTCTTCCCTCAAAGAACCTGCTTTTTTAAGCTTACAACTTTAATATACTACTTAGAGCTCTTGAAACATCCAACTGCCTGTCTTTTCCACTCCAAATCATGAAAAAGCAAAAGGTGCTTAAATATTTAAATACTGCACACAGTTACAAGTATGGATGCACACACAGAGTGCACTCTCAATTCTAACTCGCTATTCCAGCTGTTTTTCTAAACTGCTCAGTTATGCCTATCTTTTTTTAAATGTAATACAGAGGCTACTACAACGAAAGAGCTAAATAATAGGAACTCTATGCATGTTTCTTGATATAGTTAATGCTGCAGTTTATCAGACAGCTGAACCACATACAGTTTCATGTTTAACAGAATTTGGTATGAAGACTATTAATTATGAGCTTTATTGAATCTCCATAGTAGATGTTTTGTAATGGATATCCTGTAGAGTTAAGAAATAACTTGTCATATATCAGCACAACAGCCCAAACATAAAATGATGCTATTTCAAATCAATGTAACTTACAAGCAAAATCATTTAGCTTTAATACTTTTCAATCAATTGCAATTCATTAGTATGCTATCACCATAAAAACAGCCAGCATCTAACTATCTTCTCTTATACAATGGGAAACATCACAAAATAAATATATCACTAATGCAATTCTAGTTTATTATTGATTCATTAAATATTCCAAAACTGAATAAATGGTAGGTAAAGGTAAAGGTTTCCCTTGACATTAAGTCCAGTCGTGTCCGACTCTAGGGGGTGGTGCTCATCTCCGTTTCAAAGCCGAAGAGCTGGCGTTTGTCTGTAGACAGTTCCATGGTCATGTGGCCAGCATGACTACACGAAACGCCGTTACCTGCCTGCCGAAGCGGTACCTATTAATCTACTCACATTTGCATGTCTTCGAACTGCTAGGTTGGCAGGAGCTGGGACTAGCAACGGGAGCTCACCCCATCACGCGGATTCGAACCTCCGACCTTCTGATCGGCAAGCTCAGCAGCTCAGTGGTTTAACCCGCAGCGCCACTGCGTCCCGTGAATAAATGGTAATCAATGGGATTTAGGATAATCTTATCACTACTGCCATATTCAAAACCTAAACAGAGCTCAATCCATTAATTCTAATGCAATTTATATAAACTATGACTTATTACTTCACTGTTTCATGCTCACTCAAATGTTTCAGACCATTTCTCAAAATATTGCTCCAGATATTCTTCCATTTCTACAGACTCAGCATTGCTAAACTTTGCTATCTGTACTATGTAAAGTCCCAAATCACAATAATATAAATGAAGCTATTAACTATCTTACCAGTGAACACGGCATACATAATGTTAAGTCCCAATATGGTTTGTTTGCTTTTGGCTTAGTAGGATGTACAAACCCACTTGAAATAGATAACTATAGATAAGAACAGTGTAACTTAGCAGTGTATGTGAACAAAGCCTCATGCTGCCTTACGCATACGGGGCACAGGGAAGCTCAAAAAAGGAAATAATCCATTTAGACTTTTCTCAGATTGTAACCTATTGGAAAGTCATGTTCATGTCTAATCAAAATCTCAGGTGTGCTTCTGAACCCAGAACACTTTTTCAAGAAATAGGTGACAGTCACTGCATGATACATTCCCAAATCTGCTCTTTGCTTCTGTAGCTTCCAACCTAGTGACTTGTAGACTATAATGCCCTTAAAGAACTTCAGCTGGGACAAATGTAATAGTTGTTTTTCAAACAAGCACTGTAATACATGCCTTTATACAATCAACACTTTGCTTCAGGGCACAATTCACAGTGTTTTTTTTACCAGTGAATGTGCTAAATAGAATTAAACACATATGCATAAAGGACTATCTTCCTGAACATAATGCCTATCTCAATTGCAGTCAGGTATCATTTTCTTACTTATGTCTTCTGTATGCCAGATTATAATTGAGTCTGAAAATAGTAAACCACTTTTTCTTGAATTCCTTACATTCTGAAATCCTTTGTCTGAGACAGCAGTGCTTAGCAAAGTTTAGCTGATTTAAAAAAAGAAAAGAAAAGCTAAACAAGGCAAGATCAAGTTAAAATTTGGATGGGAGACTGCCAACCAGTCTAGGAAGTCAAAAAACAACCCAGAAGGCAATGGCAAACCAGTTCTATGCTGTTGTAAAGAAAACAGTATGTACATATGTGTGCAGTCATGTAGCCAACTTGACTTGAATGAGTCTGCCTTTTTAATGAGGTTTTGTCCCTCTTTTGCAAGATAGCAGGAACTGTTTCAGTTATGCTAGGCCAATTTCTATGATGTGTGCCACCACTGCTTTACTAATCATTTTGTAAAGTAATGTACATCATTCATGAAATTCAAAATACATTTAACCATGCTATCAATGGATAGGATACAATGCAAAGACAGAAAAGCTATCTAACCAAAAGGCCTGCCAGGGTGACGCCAGCATGTCACAAAAAGGAGAAAATGGTTTTCTCACTCTTATTTTTTATCTCTTGCAGGTTTTAACATAACAAAAATTATGTACATCAGCCCCAAAGTTTGCATACATTTGCCTAATTTCTGGAGGATGTTTGGGGAATAAGAATGATATAGATCCTAAAGATCCTAGTTTTTTTAGTCTTCTTCATACTCATGAAACTTTTTTCTTCTTCTATCATACAACTAGAGGGAATCTGTAATACTGGCTCCCCCTCCCCCCCAAGCCCAATGAGTCCCTGTCTTTGGAAGAACTCATTGAGTTTGTGGGAGAAGCCAATGAGTTCGTTTTGGAGGGGGGAGATCTGGAACATTTTACAGCCTGGAATGCTGTTCTAGGGATCACAGGATTGTAGGTTAAAAAGCTATTTTAAACGTATCTACTGTCTCAAAAAACTATGTACCAACACTATTTTAGACCTTATTCAATCCTGAAGTTCCCAGAGTTTGAAGTGCAAAATGTACTTTTCTCAATAAAATACTAACTAGGCAAGAAAGGCCAAATATGAAATTCTACATGCATCTACACAAAAGTAAACTCTACAGTGAATCTTCTCTTGGGTACGGCCGGAGCTAATAAAGTCTTACGTTATGGACAATAAGAACTTCATTACTGAGCTTTAAAACAGAAGCGGCAATTTATAGACATTGTTCAATTTATTTTGTAAACATGTATACATTTTTTGAACTAATTAAATTATATCAGTAGAAGAATGGCAGGTTTTAATTCAAAAGACAGGACCAATTATACATCTTGTGCAATAGTAAGGGCAAAACACATATAATATGTAAGTCATCTTCAACTACCTTAAACCAACTTACCCCGGAAAGTTTTCTTCATCCCAGTGTCATCATCAGGAATTTTTAGTACAGACTAAATTGAAATCTGTCTCATAGCTTAATAAAGCACTATATGTTAGTATACTGCAAAAAGCACTTCTTTCTAGTTCCTCAAGAGATCCTAATTACTACATCTTTAAGGAACTGCCAAGACCTACCACCATGCAAAACAAAAATCAAGCTGCCAAAGTAATTACACTTGTTTTTCATATATATACATAGGTACACAAAGTGAGTTTATAAAGTTATAGCTTCTGGTCTGTTAATAGAACCTACATCAACTCAAGTATCCAACATTATCTAGGGATTGCCACAGTCTTTCCTTATTTGGCTAACATTTGAGATTCCAATCAGACTCCTATAAAACTTAAACGTCCACAAAGCATCCATTTTGAGAACATTTCAGAACCAATTTCCCATCCTTCCTCAACTGTCAGTTTTGGGACATTTTGCAAGCAAAATCAATTTTAATTTGTACTAATGATTTTATAACTTCCCATAAATAATAGAAAGGGCTGAAGTAATGAGTTGGAGTCCACATTCCTTAAGGTAGAGCCAGCAACAGGGGGAAAAAAAAAACAAGCAGCAACTTTAACAATTAAGAACACCATTTAGCACAGAGGTGACTAGGTGTTCTACTCATCTGCAAAACAGCCAGATTAAAGACAACCCCTACATTTTCCCACTGTGGCAGTGGCTCTCACCCCATCACTCCACAAAGTTACCTCCTTCGTGAAAGAACTTGCCCTCGTCCTCCTTGCCCTACACAAGGAGGCCCGGGGAGCTCACCGCTTTTCATCTGTCTCCCTCCCCTGAAGAACTGTCTCCCTGAAGCCCCAGTGCAGTGAAGGAACGAAAAGACGACCACCAATTGCCCCCGTTTTTTCGGAGAAAAGGCAAGGCCCGGCCTTATCAGCAGGCACAGTTTCTCCAGCAGAACCCAACATCCCTAGGACACAAACAAGGATGTGCGCAGCCCGCCTAGCTCCCCTCTAAGGTCAGGAGGAGAGAAGAGGAAGGCAGATTCCGACACCGAAGGGCCACAGCCTTCCTCAAGGCACCCAAAGGCAAGAAGTTCCGGAAGCACCCTAGCCAGACTATCCTAGGTGGAAGAAAGGAGCAGGCCTCAACCTCATCCCGGGCGGCAGAGCCTCCTTCCTAGCAGAAGCTCGAGAAGCCCTGCCCGGGGAAATGGGACAAGCAGACACAGACCTGATGCAGTGCCGCGAAGCCGTCCACATTCGCGTAGTTGATGTCGGCGCCGCGCTCCAGCAGGCGCAGCACTTCCTCGGTGTCGCCACTCGAGCAGGCAGCCAGGAAGACGGCGCTGTCGTCGAACTTCACCTTGGTCTTCTTGCGCTTGACCACGGGCGGCTCCTGGTCCGTCTCGGAGCCGATCCAGCGCTTCAGCTGCTCATTTCGTTTCTGCTTGGCGTCCGCCATCTTCATGCCCTAGTCGGGTCTCGTCCCTTCTCTCCCTGCCTTTCGCTCGCTTGCTTCAGCGAAGCCGCTCCGCACCCAGCAGGAGGCGGAGAAGCAGAGCACCGCCTGTATCCCACAGAACCTCGCGCGGCCGAATGCTCGCTCGTTTGCTCCCCCGCCCCACTCCCAGCGCACCAAAACGCCGCCCTGCGCTGCCCTGCGCGCCTGTCTCGCGCTCGGCCGGCTAGCGGAGCTAAGAGGAAAGAGAGGGAAAAGCGAAGCGCCCGGCTTCCTTAACATAATCTCGCGATATCTTAGAAGAGACGCGGTGGCCGTAGATGAAGTTTACTTTTAACGGACAGTAGGGGAAAACGTCCAGAGGGGCGGCCGCCGCTGCTGCTGCTTGAGCGGTAGCGAGGGCGCGCAGCCACAGAGCTCCTCACAGAGACGGAAACGCGTTGCTCTCGGGTAGGCAGCGGAGAATCTCGGGGCACCTTAAAGATCATCCCGATAAGACGGACACTTTCGCTTCACTGGACATTACAGTTTGGATGACGGCAGCCGACGCGTTCTTAGTATTGTCAACCGAGACTGCACCCCTTTATCTGAGAAGAATCCTCAGGAGCCTTAAACCTGAAAGCAACCCGTTGAATATAAAGAGATTCAACAATACGTGGAATAAGTTCATTTTTAAGGTTATCCTATATATCAGCCGCGTTGTAGTTTCCGTTTATCCACAGCGCTGCGTAAAAAGGAACACAAGCTGGAAGTTTCTTCTGTGGAAAACTGCTGGGGCCTTTTTATCTCTCGGGTTCTCTTCTAAAGCAATGTTTAATTGTGTATTTTTCCACTGTAAGAGGCCTAAGGTAGAATACACTTTTCGCTGCCATAAAGATGCTGCAATAAGTTCTTTTGTGTATACAGCGTTTTATTTTAAAAGAAAGTAACACTCAACTTCACAATAAAGGCGACAATGGATCTACAAATTAACACATCACATTTTGAAGCAAAAATAGCCATGCAGAGGATTGAGGTGCAATTCTATTTGTACTCAGGCCTCCTTTAGTACAGTAGGAAATACATGTGTTTGGGGTGCTCACATTTATAATTTAATTTCTGTAGTGTTCAAAGTATGCTGCCTGAAACTGCCTATTTTTTCAAAAGTGTTAGATTAGGTTTTCTCCTTTGTTGGTGTACAAATAGCTTTAAACACTGTTCTTATCTAAGGTGTAAATATTAACAAGTATAATGAAATTTAATTTCACAATGCAAGGTAACAAACTTTTAAAGAATAAGTCTGCAGCCTTTCAGTGTGTTATTTGTGAGAATGTGGCTTCTATGAGAAAACAGGTTTAAGAAAATAGTCCATAAAAATACTTTGATCAACTAAAAAATCTGATTTATGCAAAGTATATGATTAAATAACTAAAATATTTGAGAGTCAGTCATACTGAAAGTAAACAGCACATTGCTCAAAATAAATGACTCTGCATAGGATTGGTCTATTAGTGCTACATATAAAAATACATTTTCTCTTATATGTAGTATTTTTAAAATAAAATCTTCAAAAGTGATCTCAACAGATCATTCGAAATTTTCCATAGAGTAAAAAAGTTCTAGCCACTTAAAATTTCTTCAAAACATTTGATGGTTGCATTTGTTTGGAGAAGGTATTTCATTGTATCTGGGTTGCACATTTTAAGCATGGTTTGTTGAATAAGCCATAGTAATCTTGTTCATATGTAAGTTCATCACACTAAACCAAAGTGGATTAAACCTTGTTATGTGTTGGTATGAAGTGTGGGCCTAGCTATTATTTCATCATACAAGTGTGATCCCATACATACATACATATATATATTCATACAAATTATTAGCAATACAAATAATTTCACAGATATCAACTCTTGTAGGAACTGTCTTAATATGACAAATGCTACATTGTTGGCATTCTGTTCCGCAAGTTTATACTTTAAAAAGCAGAGTGCTGGCAGTCAGAATCCAGTTTTGGCAAGTGACCAACTCTCATCTTGATGTACCTCACCGTGTTTCTGCAAGTCTTAAGTAATCTTGTGATGCCATGGCAAAATAGGTTGCAGAAAATAAATGGGAAATAGATACATATAAAAAAATAGGACTGTATATCTTTCACTTTGACAAAAAATAAAAAAAGACTTGTTTGTGCCCCAGCTGCTTCAGGCAGTTACAAACGCCACAATTAGTTTCTTGGTAGGTGCTGTGTAGATGTAGATGCCTGTCCCAGTGCTTCCTGGCAGCTTTCTTGAACTCTTACATTGCCTTCTGGATTTTGCAACTCCTGGGAGAGACTTAAGGCCTATTAAGCTGGCAATTAAGAAACAAAAGCCCTGTTTACCATCATTCATTTTCTGGACACTGCAATGTGGAAAAGTGAAGCTGCAACATCTAGATCAGAATACTTGGAAGAGATACCATGATAATACAGCCTCTCATCCCCATAAAATAGCACTGTTTTGCTATCGTCTCCTATGTTGAAAACCTGGAGAGAAATTGGCATAACTAGAAGAGAAGAGGTGTGAAAAGAACTGAGGAAGCAAAGTGTTAATGGTGTGGGCAAATGGCTGCATGGAAGTTGACTAGTGACCAGATGGAAGGGGACATGCCTATATCAGCCTGAAACATCCATAATACACATTCAGGCACAACTACTAGTGGTCACATTTCAACCTCAAGATAAGTGATAAAATAATAGGTTTTATGCATCCTGAGGCTTTCGGCAGAAAAATACTTCATATTGGTACAACTACTGCACTCATGGGCAGGGGATGAGGGTAATACCATGGACACTAAGAGAAAATTGATGTCAGGGAATGTTTGTTCCATAGTATTATACAAATCTGGAGCACCTTTAGAGGAGGCAACAAGATGACATAAAATGCCTCAGAGATAAATCTGTCTGTTCTTACAAGGTAAATTGTGATTTTCATGGTATAAAGCAAATTAACCTTTGCAGGCCTAATACTGCAGAATTATACTTACTACATTGATTTATCTACTTGCATATCTACCTCTCTATACAATTAAGCAAAAAACATTGTATTTAGGCACATTACTATTTTATACAAAAGTGCACAACTTGAGGTCCCAGGGCTATGTAGATTTATCCCAGCACCCTTGGGTGAATGGAATCCTTTCAAAAGTTATCACTGAATTACATGTGACAGAAGGGAGAATTATTAACTACATTAGTAAATGTTTATTTAATCATTATTTCATTTTAATGAATTTTAAATGAAATTAATTCTTGTGCAAGGCAATCCTCAGTATTCCAGTTAAGTAGTAGGTGCAAAAAAAATATGTCACAGGGCAGAGTTTTTATCCATATATGTTGTACATGAACATTTGTTTTCTGAGCTGCACTAGACTTCTATCAAGCAGGTGATTTTATTAATGACTGAATCATTCATTCTTATTTAGCATCAAAGCTGTACACAAGATATTTAAGAGAGTTCAGTCTACTACAGTAATAGTTAACAGTTTGTGGGTTTCAACAATCCTTTGATGACTGTTTTTCTGGTTTCAAACATTCTGAGACAAACATGTAACATTCAGTACATATGTATTCTCTAATTTGTGCAATAGTCTCTTTTATCTCGGCTGTGCAGAACTTTGAGGGGTTCTTTGCTTCAACAAAGATTCAAAAGAATGCCTTCCCCAAAACAGCCCTTTCCCTTCTAAAACTAAAACAAAGCAGTTGTTTCTCTGTTTTACACTGCTGAGGTTTCTTGCACAGCTTCCTCTATCCTTGTAATCACCAGAAGTGTTGTTTGTGTGTGTGCTATGTATGTGCAAGTTTCTCCTAAAGATTGCAAGTGGCAGGCAAGATTGCTAGGCAGTATGAAGTGCCTCATCAAGGCAAACTGTGTTGCCTCTTTATCTTGATGAAATGCATTGCATTGTCTCCTGAAGAGGCACATTGCATCATCTTTGTCCCACAAAGTGCTATATTGAGGCATACCAAAGTCACCCCACACAACCTACTTTCAGAGTAATGTTGACCATGTTCATAATATTTTTAAAAATCCACAGGAATGTTTTGTGTATCCATAATCAGTTGTGACACCTGCTGGAGAGATGTCCTGGAAAAGTTCCCTTAGTTCAGAATAAGGCAGCTGTACTGGTGACAGTTCAGGCAATAAAATGGCATTGCACTTGTACTGTGTATTCAAGAATCCCCCTTTTTCCAGGAATAGTACGTAATGCTAGTTCTCCCTGTTTTCTCTATATGCTTTTACCTGCAAATACTAGATTTCTTTTTCTTTTGTTTTACCCCAGATCAGGGGTGTCAAGGGGGAGGGGGATCTAAAAGTGTCTGGATGGCTGTAACTGCACAATTGAAGCCCCATTCCTTTTTATGTGCATCAGGGGTGGACTTTCAATGATGCAGTTGCAGTGGCCATTTTGACTTTTTTTGACTACCTGCAGATCTCCCTGCCCCAAACAGACAACTCACTGCCAAGGTAGATCCACCTAGCATGTGCTTCAGTTTGAAATCCATTTGGCACTTTATACTAAGGGATGAGTATTTTCATTTGGGTGTGGGTTGGTCATCTCATACACCCTGTGTGCTTGCCCTAAGATTTAATACTGTAGCTCCTACAGGGACCTTCCTCCATTTGCACAATAACTTTAGCATGCCAGCTGCAATTCTTCATGTCAGAGTGATTTGGCAACTGTTTTCCTCCCCTAGTTTACATCACATTTAGACAATTGTGACATAGTTTTGAAGAGCAATTGGGACCAAATACAGTGGGAAAACTACTATCCCACCCACAAATTGTATTGAACTTATACAGCTCTAATATTGAAAGACCTGCACTGCTTGTCAAATATTTTCTGGTTAAATTCAAGATAGCTAATATCAACTTTAAAGCCCCAAACAGCTACTGTATGTATCAAATCAAGTCAAATATATAAGCCATGTAAGGAAACACCTGGCTTGTTATGAAATTATCTAATTATTAAGAGTTGCTGAAGTTCCTCTTCAGATCTTGAGAACAGAAATGCCTGTTTGTCTTTCTGTTCATAAAAAAGCTTTCTCCTATGCACTTTTCTGAAGTACAATTGATTAACTCTTAATTTTAGAGAAGGGTTTTTTAAGCTATATTTTAGCTGATCTTTTAAATTGCTTTTTATGGATTTTTAAAAAATTATTTTAACATTTTGTGTTGATTGTATGCTTTTATGGCTGCATTATTGTTTATTTGTTGTAAGTCTTAGCTAAGAAAGGCAGTATATACTATAATAAATTATTGAGCAATTGTATATAGGGATAATTTGTACAGTTTTTAATGTTGGCTTGCTTGATTTTAATTGCCTTTGGTCCTATTTGGAAGACAATGCTTTAAATAAATAACATTATTTTGACAGGTATTCAGAGTTGGTCTCTGTACAAAACTAAAATATAAGTATTTATCAATAGATTTTTTCCAAATAATGCACTCTTTGGACTTATTAAGCACTTTTACCCAGGGGCTGATGAAACTTGCCAAGTTTGTAAAAACGATTGAGTTCAAATTCCCTTAAGTTGAGGGAAGTTGAAATATTCCTTTATGCTCCTCAAGGCAAGGACTATTTATCTGTGAAGCAACAAGCATATTATTGGTGCTTGACTTATAATAGAACCTGCTTTAGTGCATGAGTGTATAAATATTTTTCCCAAGTGGTAATAGTAGAAGTCATAGGAATAACAATTAAACATAGAAAGTGTCTCTAATATTTCTGTTTTGGAATGCAGTTTTGCCATTTTTAAAGTAATAAATACCTTAAATAAATACATAAATAAAATAATAAATACTGTAATAAATAAAGTGATAAAACTGCTGCATATAACAAGAGGGTATTATCCTTATATTATTACTGTTCTGTCCTAAGGTAAATCGTTTTTTAAAAGGTAAGAGTAGTGTACTCCTGTGGTTAAGGAAAAAACAGACTAAGAGCTTAAAAGTAATATTAACTAATGAGGGTCTCTAAATTTAGTAAAAAATGTATCTGTTTGACTGTGTCAGTCTTCCTCTGCCCTCTGCCAGCAAATCCACTTTTAGACCCATCTTCAGGTGAAAAATCTCCGTTTTGGCCAAGTGCAGAAATAGGATATCAGATGAACAAAAAATGCTTACCTTTTTTCCAGTTCTCCTCCATTTCAAGGAGACACCAACTTTGCAGATGTAAAGTTATATCAGGACAGAGCTGACATTATGTACATGAAAGGAAAGGAAAACTGTTTCCCCCATTTTATTTATTTATTTATCATATTTTTTCACCACCCATCTCGTGTTGCGACGACTCTGCAATTTAAAAAGGGTTATCTTAGCTATGGGCAGAGTTTGGGGGGGGGGTGTCTTTTTTTTTTGTCTAATGATCCTTTTTTTAAGCAGGATCCTCTTAAATTCGGGGTCTTTTTCCTTGGGGTAAATACAGTAAATTCCATCTCACTGATGTCAGTGAGAGAAAAATAAATTCTAAAAATTAGCATAAATTCTGTAGCATTATTCAGCAGCCAATCACAGTGTACAATTATTACTTTATAACCCCTACTCCATGAATGATAAGTAAGATGATGTGATGCACAGGATGAAGCTATTTCTCTTTGGTTGCATGCTGCTCACTTCTACAGCTCAAAAGGATGAACTCTGGGGATATGAGCATAGAGGAAAGATCACTTTACAAGAATACTGAAAGACTGCCAGATCACTCTGCCTCATTTTATACCAAGGCAGAGTTATTTTGAGTTTCTTTTTCATGCCATTCTCTTTTTTGGACTGAGTAATCTTTTCTGAAACTCCCTTCTTAATAGTTTGCTCATTCCTTCTCCATTACCAAGCCAAGTCTATGTTCCTTCACAGAAACTATCTACAGTCATGCTTTATAAATGATAAAAATGATAAGGGTCTGTCTATATTATTATTTTATTTCCCTTTATCTACCTTTACCTTACATCTCTCTCTCTCTCCTCCCTCCCTCTCTGATTCTGATGACAATGAAAGTATCTGACTCATTACATTAGACTATCAGATATGAATGCTGCCAATCATAATGTCATATTCATCTTCAAGTTATGTTATTTTCTATATAGTGATAGCATTTTCAGACATTGTACATGAATAAACTGACTAATTCTCTTAATTAAAAATTGTAGGCTTTGACACTTGTCATGCTCTATCCCTGATGCATTGCATTGTGGGATGCCAGTGCAAACACACAAAAAAATATCCAGCCTGATTAAACTGGTTATTTTGAGAAGAGAATAAGGTGTGTGTCATTATTTCATCTAATATATATGCTATATTGTGTCTGGTCAGATTTATTTTTATTTATTTATTTATTTATTTAATTTATTTATTTATACATTTATTCACCGCCCATCTCCCGCTCATGGGGGACTCTATGTTTATCTTATGTTTTCAGTTTCATGTGTATATCCACTGTCTTTCACCTCATTTCTATCAATCACCTAGAAACTACAGTTCTGCTTGGATATAATTTGTAAGAGTTCTAATTTCAAAAGCCAAATAAGCTCTAAACAGTGGAGTCCTTGGTGCTCTCTGAGCCTTGTTGTTTTCTTGCAGATGTTTCATTGCCAGACTAGGCAACATCTTCAGTGTGAAGAGGGAGTGGGCCTTGCTCTCAATTTATATACCATGGCTTGCCCTGCTTGCGTTAGTAGGGGTGTTGTTCTTTCCTTGGGAGTTCTTTGATTGGGCTGTTGTTTGCTGCTTGGTTGATTGACTGAGTTAATAGTTCCTTGATTAGGGTGTATTGTGCTATTTGATGGTTCATCTGGTGTTAATCCTAGTGTTGATTTTTGCATATCTGGGTGTTGATTGCTGGCAAGGGAGTTAATCTTGATCTTTTGGCTTTTCTACTGTTTCTTTTGAATAGTATGTAAATGTTGTTTACCTCTATGTGTCTGTTGATGGCTGCTTTGTCTGAGTGCCAGGCTTCCAGGAATTCTCTGGCGTTTGTGGATTTGGCTTGGTTTAGGATGGTCACAGTTTCCCAGCTGAACCTATGGTTGAGTCTGTCCATGTGTTGTGAGATTAAGGAGTTCTCATCATGTCTTCTGACTGCTGGTTGGTGTTCGTGGATGCACTCTGCTAGTCTTCTGCCTGTCTGTCCTACATAGTGGCTGCTATAGTCCTTATGCTGTATGGTGTAGATGACTCCTGTTTTTTGTTCTTGGGCTACTGAGTCTTTTGGTTTGCTTAAGATGTTCTGAAGGGCTTTGGTTGGTTTGTGTGCTATGGTGATACTGTGTGGTTGTAATAGTCTGTTGGTTGTTTCTGAGATGTTTTTCATGGCCCCCGCCCTTTTGGACAACCAGGTAAACCAGAAACTGGGCAACCAGGTAAAAAAAATGCTCAACAACCTCACCAAGAAAGGTCAAATTACACAAGAAGAACAGAAGCGGATGAAAAGCAGTGGACCCGTCCTCCCATGCTTCTATGGACACACCAAGATACACAAGCCTGACATACCACTTCGGCCCATTGTATCATTACCAGGGACTCCCACATATAACATAGCTAAAGAGCTTACAAAGAAACTCAGCCACCTCACAGAGGAAAGTGAACATTCTATCAACTCCCCACTACAGTGCCTCCAGAAAATCAAAAACCTAAAAATAGAAGAAGATGAGGTCATGGTATCATTCGACGTTACAGCTCTCTTAACATCCATAGACCCAGCACTAGCGAAAGAATCCATGGCTGCAGTTCTGCACAACACACCTCACCTAGCCAAATACACCAAAATAGAAATACCCAGGATAATGGACCTCATCAACCTCTGCCTTACAACCTACTTTCAGTTAGATGGAGAAATATACCAACAGATCAAAGGAACACTCATGGGATCACTGATTTCAGGACTTATAGCAGAGATTGTATTGCAGTGTCTGGAAAGGATAGCACTCCCACACATACAACCCAAAGTATGGATCCAGTATGTAGATGACACTTTTGCCATAATACAAAAGAAACAACTGGAAGAAACCCACAAGACCATCAACAATATCTTTAATGGAATAAAATTCACAAGGGAGGAAGAAAACAACAACACACTACCATTCCTGGACATGCTCTTCAGTAGAGGAAATGATGGTAAGTTAGAAACAAGTCTACAGGAAAGCTACCCACACCAACCAAGTGCTCCATTACCAAAGTAACAATCCAACCTCCCACAAGAGAAGCTGTGTAAGAACATTATTCAGATGAGCACTTACACACTGTAGCAACCCAGAACACCAGAAAAAGGAAACAGATCATCTTCCAACAAAATGGATACCCGCTCAATTTTATCAAAAAGTGCCTCACCACCCAACCCACTACAACCCAAACAATAGAAACTATGAAAAGGATAACACTGCCATACATCAGAAACATCTCAGAAACCACCAACAGACTGTTACAACCACATGGCATCACCATAGCACATAAACCAACTAAAACGCTTCAAAACATATTAAGTAACCCAAAAGACCCAATAGCCCAAGAAGAAAAAACAGGAGTTATTTACAACATACAGTACAAAGACTGTAACAGCCACCAGGTAGGACAGACAGGCAAAAGACTAGCAGAGTGCATCCACAAACACCAAGTAGCAGTCAGAAGACATGATGAGATCTCTTTAATCTCACAACACATGGACAGACTCAACCATAGTTTCAGCTGGGAAATTATGAGCACAGTTCAACACTGAGCTACAAATAAGCTCTCAACAGCCTCACAAACTGGAAATGTTCTGGATCTACTCTCTCCAACTGTGGACCGTATTATAAAGGGACTACTGCTCAATACTATAGCATATACTTTGCACGCAGAACATCCTATTTGAAAACCTAGAATACTCAGTTATAAAGATAAACAAAAATGGGAAATACTTCCTTCTGAGATCCTGAAGTTGTTGAGTAGGATTAAGTAAAAATACAGCCTTATCTGGATTCTTAACTTTTCTTATAAAACCTCTGCAGCAGTCTGTCACAATCATGCTGGCTGAGGATCCTAAAATGTTGGCTGGGAATGAAATATATTATAATCCATGCACTTGGCCAATGCCAGGTATCTAAGGCTGCTGTGGGATTTCTGAATTGGTATAAAATGAATTGCAGTTATTTTTCATTCTGAGTCCCTACTGTATAATACTATTGCTTTGTCATATTAGCCCCAGCATCCTTATTCAGATTTTTATTTCACTAGCCTTCTGTGTACCTTTAATTGGAACTGTATATCTAATTGGATAGATGCAGATTATTTAAAAGATAGCATGAAATAGATGTGGCACCAAGTATTGAAATGTATTTGCCTACAGCAGCAAAATATTCAGTACATTCAAATGTGAATCCAAATACCATCCCCCAAATGAGAAGTTACAGAGCATGGTGATCTCACTGATTCTGCAAGAATTATGCAGCTACAATTTGAATTAGGCCATAGAATTATTGAGATATTTCTAATGTAACCACGTGCTGCCTGAGGTGGGTGTAAACTTGTAGATGCTGCATAAAAATGAGTCATCATTAGGACTGTAACTTGTATCATAGCAACAGTTTTATAAATTATAAGCCTTTGAATTAGACTAAGCAGCAAGCAATATTCAGATTTATCAAAAATGCTGACTTTTGAGTAGCCCTCTTGAAGGACCTTTTGTAATTTAAAGACTGCTGCAGCAAAAATCTTGCACAAGGTTTGAAACAAAATAACTTACACAGTTCTTACCTTAAAGTCAAGGCAGTTTTGTTCGAAAGATTATTAGGGAAAAAAAATATTCATCTGTACATCTCTTCCAACCGATGTTTAGCACTCAAAACAGCGCCTGTAAATTCTAAAGTGAAGTCAGAGAGGAGCTGTCATAAAGGCGAATGGTTCTTCCAGTGCTAGGGTTTCCCATCTTTAGTTCTGAATGAAGTTGTACTTCCTCAAACAGAACCAAGGCACAATTTGGGAGTCTTCCTGGACTCACATCTCCTGTTCAAAGAGCAGGTGACAGCTGTGGCTAGGATTCATCTGGTGTGCCAGTTGTGCTCTTTCTTGATCAAGGAGTCTCTTCTCACAATCACTCATGTTAGGACTCAGTCAATCACCTTGTGTCTGGACTATTGCTATGTACAAATATTATTTGTACAGTAATAATTACCATTCTTATTGTAATAGTTTTCCTCACACCAGGCTAGTCCATAAACCATTCAGTCCACCACAGTGGTTTGGTTCACACAGCATGGCAAGGCACTTTATGATTTACATACTATAAATTGTGTGTACCCAGTCACAGAATATTTTCAAAGTCCACTCCTTTCATGGTGCTTCCCTTAATAATCTCTTATGCTTCCTGACACTTATTGGAAAACATAAGTGCTTTTATTAACATTTTCAATGACAATTTTAAATCATCTTTTTTTAATTGCAGATAGGGCCAGCCTATTTCTGCTTCTCATTAGTAAATCCTGTTCACTTTGTAATTTGGACATAATATACATTTTCTACTGTAACGCAGAGCTGTTGGTTCTTTTGTCAGTTGCCTCTATAAAATATCAACTCTTACAAATGATGCAGTTATATGATTTTTTTTTCCTTTTCCCTTTTTTAAAGGCACTTAAATGTTTAAACATACCAGGCAGGTTCCATATGTTTAATTTCATTGTTTAACTGTTGCATAGTTTCCCAACTATGTAGCTGCTGGGAAAAAAAACCCAGTGGACTGAACTGTATTTATCTGCTGCTGCTTTCATGATGGGCTTAAACATTTTGCTATAAATTGTTCCTTTTATGCTGCTGAAGATATGTGTTAAAATGCACAGTATAATGACAAGCCTTCCTTTTATGGAACCCAAGGGCTCAGAAAAAGAAGGGAAAATAATATAGAATATTTAATTTGATTTCATAAATCTCTCAGTTCCTATAGAAGATTACTAGGATTGTATTTTCATTTGGATGTTTAGAATTTCAAGCTTGTTGCATATCTGTTTTTCCTGATAACACTAGTTAAGGAGAGGCAGCAGCAGTTTCTCAACATTCTTTCTAAATATGTTCTCTGAGCATTTGAATGTCATGACTACTGGTCTTTAAATGGAACAGAATGTATAGTGCAAGGATGAGCAGCTGTGGATTATGGACCACATATCACCCGAGCACCATTTTGGCCTCTAGAGTACTTCACAATTATTACATTCAAATATGTTGTCAAATAATGATTTTAGGAGCATAATATTTTACATTTTGGAGGATGGGAAGGTAAAATATTTGTTTTAAGTCTCTGTTAATACATGGTTTAAAACAAATCCTCCCCAAATGAGCCAAAACAAATGCCTGGTCTTTTGTGATATTATTACTGCACAAGCTTCCCATAGTCTTGGAGGATAGATGGACAGACTGACTGCCTGAGTGGAAAACTGGAAAAGACAATGCTTTTCATTCCTATTTTATTGTATGGTGCTTTCTGGAATATAAGAGGGTGGTGGAATTTATAGTATAAAATTCAACTCAGGATAAAGAAATAAGAGGAAGTGAAGTAATATATAGTTCTGTCAGTCAAACTGCTTCCATCCATTTTCAAATTGAATTATTTATTTATATTTCAAATTTCCATCACCGCCCATCTCCCCCGAAAAGGGGGATAATAATATGTTGTATACACCATATGTCTGTTTCTGTTTTCTGTTTTGCCAGAAAATGGTAGGGAAGATAAAGAGAAAGGTACTAATAAAACCTATTAGTGATTCTTATTTGTTTTTACTTCAATACCACCTTCACTGAAGTGGTTCTAGATATCAAAAGTCTGAAGTTATCATAAAAGGGATTACAATCTTTAAGGTTGTATGGTTTGCCTGCTATAACGTACTAAAACAGTAAACTTTATGGAAATCTTATATTAATTAAGTTCACATATTGCTCTAAATTCTGATTTATTTAACCAGAGTTAGCTGAAAAGACTGTAGGGCCTGTTTGTTTAATACTTCAGGTTCAGCCTTAAATCACTGGCTGGGTTTAGGCAAGACATTATTCCAAGATCAGACTAAGCATATAACTTAATGCCACATGTGAACCCAATTACTTGTAAAGTTAGTGTGGCAGTGGTGACAAAATCTATTATATCACAAACTAGCTAGAAGATAGGAATGTGCTGTGATTTCAGCTGTATCATCAGTGATACTATGTAATAGACCCTTTGTGACTAGCTATTGTCTTCACCTTTTATTTCTCTCTCTCTTGTTACTGCAAAGCAAAGCTGGAACAGCTGATATTTTCCCCAAACTGCTCTGCAGCCCTTTAGTGCACCAGGTTATATAGCACAAGTGTTTATGCTGTTGTACCACTGAGATACAACTAAACACAGAACTGCCTTTTGGCTGCTAGTCAGAATACAAGTGCACATGATCTCGGCAGTATTTCTACATTCATACATGAGAGAGAAAAAGCTGTCTTAATTCTAGAACTCAGCCTCAGCAACAGGAGAACATTTGCAAATCATTCTATTAAAGGGTATGTTCAGAAAGAGACGTAAATAGAGACTGGAATGTCATTACTGAGGTTCTCATGGTTAATGTCAGCAGCAGAGCCCCTATATGGAATGACTGCCTTCTTATGTACAGTTCATCTGAGGACAAGCAGCAATCTCCATTTCCCAAGGAAGGCCTAATTACTAGTCCATTAAGGATTTTTAAAGGATTTGATAGGAACAAATGCAAAGTTTGAATTTGGGTTTCGGCAGAACAAAACCCAGCTACACATGTATAAAACAAAGGGACAACTGAACTCTAAAGCTGTAACAACTGAACGGTAGTTCTAGTCTAGAGTGTAATTTTTTCCTAGGTTTTGTCTAGGCAGTATATGTGTCCATCTAGTCACCAGGAAACAACCTCACTTTGAGAGAGACTTTACTGTTTTTATATCAAGCAACGCAGGGCACTTCCACAATTTTAGGGACTTAATTCAGTTTGTAAAACCAGTTCCTTACTGCATCATTTGAATGTGCATACCATATAGAGAACTGGATTGGTGTGTCAGACTGATGAGAAATGTCATGCACTATACAAAGGAAAAAAACTGTGTGTTTGAGGAAAAACTAGGATAAATCAGTAATATGCTATGCACACATCCTATAAATACAACAATAACTTTACAGACTGAAGTGCAGGCCTTGCATCATAATGTCACAACACATGTTCAGTCATTATTTCATCATCACAGTTAGGAGCAGGCATATATTTTGGGAATATGATGCATTCTACCTATGCAAGACAGCTAAGCATCACCTCAATGCCATGGAGATGATGAAGTGCTCCCCATCACAATGATGAGACAAAGTGCTTTTCCTTGTCAAGGTGCTCTGGCCTTGAGGTCTCACCAATCAGTTTCATCAACCAGAAGAGGCTTTTGAATTTATGCTGAGCATGTGCAGAAGCCTCTTCTGGATACTTGAACAACTGTCTGAAAGGCTAGAAAGGACATGATGCAAAGTGACCTTGTATCACTGAGCCTTTAGAAAGGGAAGAGGGTTGCCTCAGCAATTTAGAAAGAAATCCATATGAACTTTGTTGCTGTGAAGTTCTCCTTTGAAGCTTGAACAGCCCTATTATATGTATTTTGAAAGTGATGAGAAAATATTTATTTTTAAAAAATGAAAAAAAACACACAACATTATAATACTTGCCATTCAAAACTGCCAACTAGTTTCATGTATCTTCCTTTCCTGAACATGAATTAAAACAGAATGCAGAAGAAACTAATGAAACTTTTAGAGTGGCAACATAAAGATTAGATTCATATCTCACATTAAGCCAGCATGTAGTTTGGTTTTGGAGTATTCTTTGATCTCAGGTTTATGGTTACTGTTCATAGCTTAGTATGCTATGTGAATATAGCTAAATGTAGATACTCAGTAACTCACAGTTAAATAAACAACAGCTTCATGTGATGCGTGAACACCAGGGCTACCGTATCTGGGTTGCAAAAATCTGGATAGCATTTTACAAACTGAATTAAGTCCCTTAGATTTGCTGCACTAGATTGCAGCAAAGCACTGGAATTCTCTCTATGTCTTTGCTGCCATCTAGAGGTTATATGGATTTTCACAGATAACAATAGTTGGAGCAAACATATCCTAGGACTCTGAGTTGGAAATATTTCTCATTTCTGTGTAATGTCCTACTTAAAATGATTTACCAAAAATTGTTTTAAAGAACTTTCATTCTTCTAGCCAAATAGCTCTTCAAAGCTTCATTTTGTATGTTAACAAGAAAAAAAAGTCTTGTTTTCT
Source organism: Candoia aspera (assembly GCF_035149785.1). Lineage (NCBI taxonomy): Eukaryota > Metazoa > Chordata > Lepidosauria > Squamata > Candoiidae > Candoia > Candoia aspera. The sequence continues at coordinate 42,023,634 of NC_086159.1, read as the reverse complement.
TTAATAATGATAATGTCTTCTTTCTTTATGGGTTGTTAATACTTTAGAATTATTGGAAACAAAATTAAAGGTAATATGTTGCCTAGCAACATTGAGAAACAAACATTTTATTGTTTTCTTATAGTTCATCAACTTGCGTACTCTATGCAAGTAAACCAACCTTACTGCAAAGATAAATTAATTGACCCTCTGAGAACATGCTTTAAGTTTAACTTTTGAAATCAAGCCAGTCCTTTTCAAAGCCACCTGAGACCCATTAATTCCTTATACTGTACAGCAGTAGATCTAGCCAGCTCCCTCAATTTACCCTCCACTGGTAAAACTAATTTGCTTGCTGAGAAAGATTTCATTGCTTTCTTCTTTTGAGTCATCTTTATTAAGGATTACCATATGTGGACTCCTTTATTACTGAAGCTACTGGGATCCAGAGTACATTAGCAGATCAGAAGCCCTGCATAAAGTGATGCAAGTATATGACAATGGCTTGAAGGAAATGGAATAAATTATTATCTAGTACTAGAGTCTTGGATCATTCTGTGTTTAATAATGGACGTATTTATATTTGTAATAAATCCTGTATATATATTTTGCCAAATGGAGACTTGCTTACAGGCTCAATAATTTGTCATCATTTCCATTAAGGAGAGTTCATTATGTATGTTTTGTTGTGCGCAAGACATTTTACTGACATGTGTGCAAGGATCAGGCAACTCCTTTAAGGCTGATCATTCTTTGCATCCCAAATAGCCTATAGTCTTGGTATATTTCAAAATATAGAAGTTTTTAATTCAACCAAGCAGGCATAATTTGCAACTGCTTTATAGAGTTAAGCAACGTTTCCTGGATTTAGCTTTACAGAAGGAGTGAAGTAGAAGGACTGGTAACAGCAGCCTTTGGAATAGACCTTTTCAGTTCTTAATTACCTATATACATCAACTCCATTCCTCATAAAATAGCATTTATGCTCACCAAGCTTACTGTTTTACCATCAGTGGTTCTGGAGTAAAGGTATGGCTACATCTCTTTCCAAGGTTATCTATCATTGCGTCAAGGGTATAGTAGAATATGTACTACAAATTTTGTTAAACTGCCTATTGTAACATAGACTCTGTACTAATATCTCTCCTTCTTGTTAATCACTTGGGCTATTCTATGGGAGAGAATATGTTATCTTTATTAGAGGACAATTCCTCATAAATCTTTAAAAAGTTTCAAGAATTTTATTTGGTCATGATTGTTGTAAGGAAATTCTGAGTTTAAATAGGTGATATCCCACTTTTATGCTAGAAGGCTATTAGCTATGTATTTTACAATGTCAATGTTATAGCTTTATTCGTATGTTTTGTTGCACTGTCTATTGTATGAAGTTTTGGACTATGACTATAAATAAAATTGTATTTATTATTCCACAGAAAAATTCTAGTTTCTGGTAAAAATGGTAACATCCTAACTGAAAGACAATACAGCATAGCCTTATCAGTTCTTAAAATATGAGTTGGATAGGTTATCTGACATACTAGGGACCAAAACCATGTTTCTTTTCTATCATGCAAAGTGCCTCATTAACCAATACTACATCAAACCATGACTTGTTTCAACCAAGTTTGTTGAATAAAACAATGCCTGCAATCACAAAGCCATTAAATCATGATTTTTCAACTAAGATGTATTAACAAGCCACAATGGTCAGTTTCATACATAATCCACAAACAGATAAACAGATTAATGTGTCTGAAGCAATAAAATATGATAGTCACTTGTTCACATTTTTTTCACATGAATACTATCATGGTACCCAAAGGTAATTACTGCATTTCAGCATTAAGCCAGACTACAGTAGAATATTTTATAAACAGATACTTGATTCAATAGTGCAAAGATCATGACAAGTTGTAGTCTTTTGTTCTCATTTGTACCCCTGGGGGCAATTTGTTCCAATTAGTGCCTCAGCAAGCAATCACTGCTGTACAGAACTCTGATTGTTATTCCATCCTGGGCCAGCTGACTCAAAACAATGCAATCCCATGAGTGGTGGATCATGTACAGCAGTCTGGTGTCCTTTCTATAAAGGTCTATTTATAAGGCTTATTTTCTATTTTTTGAATGAAGCCTTTTTTTCAGATTTAGAAATATTTGACTTTTCTCAACAATGGTGGTGATATTTTAAAGGCAACCTATTTCATGATGAAATAAGTATCTGTATGCCAGAGTCAATTCTATTCACTTCTGCTGAAATAATCACCAAGTGTGATCTATGACATATTCTCCCCAAGAAGGAAATAATCCCCAATGTATTTTGTTGTCATCATAAGCTTTATTGTGCAATTGCTTTGCCAATGTTATGGTTTCCCTCAATGTGAACTTTAGCAAGCATCACTTCTTCACATTTACTTGCACCTCCCAGATGGATATTTATGTATTTGTTTGCTAGATTTGTATTCTATTTTTCCTCTAGAAGCAAAAGGCAGATCAGCTCCAATTTTAAATTCATAACGACAGACGAATAATGTTAAGGACAACAATTGATCCAAAATCATCAGTAGGCTTCCCTGCCTAAAATGTGAATTTAAATCTAGGATTAGAGTTGCTGGGAATTGCAGGCCTGGTTTACACATCAAGTGTTTTGTTTAATGTTAGCTTAGCATGTCAGGTGAATCAAGCCATTGTGGTTTGTAAACCATGCTTTATGGCTTGACATGGTATGTGAACTCAGCCAACTGTGGTTTATTCAATAACCCATGGTCAAGCAAACCATTTTTTAGCATAATGTATGAATTAGGCCATAATCAACACACATCTGGAGTGTAAAAGGTTTAGGAAAGCTGCTTTACATCCAGAATGACAGCAACTGTGATTTTTTTCAAGGCCACCCATGGTGTTCTTGGCCAAGGTCAAACAGATCTTCAGTCTTAATTTGCCAATATGCAATGAAAAAAGGCAGTGTAAGAATATTCATAGAGAACTTGCCCTCTATCATATTTTAATAAAGCTGTAACACTGAGCAGAAACTACTTACTTGGGGAAGGGGAAGAGTAGCTTCTGAATGTAAAACTTTAATATGATAAAGTTTAAGGGAAAAAAATAATCCTGCTTTATTTAAGCTTTTAATTTTGCTGACAGCATACAACCATTTAAGTCAGTTGCAGTGAGATTTATTGCACTGCTGTTATTATGAATTCCATACATCTTTTCCCCATGCAAATAGTCAAAGAAATATAACCACAGAAACATTGGCTTTCTCTCTTGTAACATCTGAAATGAAATGCAGTGGTAGGATTGAATGTCATGATGTGTCATCTATCATTTTTCCTGTTCTCTCTGTCACTCTCCAGAGTTTTCAATCCAATTATATACTAATACAAAACTAAAGTCCAGGGCTGGAATTCAATTCTGAGTCATCAACTTTAGCGTATGGGAAAGAAAAAAGGGAGTCAGATTAAAAAATCAGTTATTTCCAGTATTTATATCCAAGCTTCGGGCCCCATACATGGGGTTTCCAATGTCACTCCTACAACAGTGAAAATGGCTGGCTCCAATCACCCAGTGAGATGTGGGTAAAATGCAGACCTGAACCGGAAGCATTCAACTCCGTCCTGACACTTGCCATTGGCCAAAACCAAACAGTTTTACAAAATGCCTCTTTCAGGCTGGGCAACTTGTAGCTTTGAAAAATAGCACTAGTTGGCCCAAAATATATTTATCTGTTTATTTGTTTTTTGGTGGCTTTGAGTCAGTGTTGACTTCTGGTTACTGCCTGGACTAGTCCCTGCAGTTTTCTTGGCAAGATGTTCAAAAATGCTTTGCTATTGCCTTCTTCCTAGGGCCAAGAGAGAGTGACTGGTCCAAAGGCAGAAGTAATGGTCTCTCAGTTTCTAGCTTGGTCTCTTAACCACTACATCAAACTGATGCTCATATATACTATATTAGTAGTGTGCAGTGTATTATAAAGAAGTGGTTGACAATGCATGGGAGCACACCATGGAAACAGCCACATATTTTTCTAGGTGAGTAGCCTTTAAAACATTATCTGATTTAGCCACTGAGAAAACACATACACAATCAACAAAAAGCAAACAATCTACACAGTGATCACAGCAGACAATCTTTTAAAAATAATTTTGATAACAAATCAGACATTGGATTCTCCCATGTACAAAGGCAATGGTGTAATTATGTAATATTATATTGAAAGCCAAAAGAAGCTGGGACTTCTTCAGGCTGAAGAAGAGGAAGCTGAATTTGGATGCATACAGCACATAATGTGAACATTTTGTTTTACTTCTAGAGAAAAATATCCCATTTTCGGAGCCATATTTGGATATGCAAAATTCATAAAATATGACAGGAATATTATGTTATCAAATTAAATCTCCAAATCACAGTAATAAAGCAATTGCTGAAGAAAAATCAAAACATTTACTGTACAATAAAAGATATTCTATATAGCATGAATGTGGTGGCAAACTGAAGTTATTTTGGCTTCATATTTTCAGGACATAACAAGTTAGCTCAAGTTCCATGTTTGTGAATTATATTTATGTGTTGCAGCTTTGTAATGCTTGGAAATTTTATCTTAAGTGGTTCCATGCATCGTTGCCAATTTGTGTTATATGTTAATATTTAAGTACTTTATTTTAAGATGCTGGAGATCTTAAGGAAAATAAGCTCATGCTCCAGTTTCTTGGGATTTAGGCAAATTTTGTCTCTGTACATACAAGCCATTGAAAATTGAACATGTGAAAAATATAGATAGATACCTATCTTCCGCTGCAACAAGAAGAGACTTGGCAGCAGGCATTTTCTCATCTGGGCCTCTTCTAACTTGGTGCTAGGCCTGACAGCAATGACATAGCATTCACTTATTTACATTCCAATCACTCTCAGTGCCTCGAAGTATTGCTGCTGACCAAAAGTAACTCATGAAGCTTTTATACAGTATATACTGGCTACTTATGATGCTGGACCAAGTACACTGCTCTGAGCTCAGAAGAGCTCACCTTCACATAAAGAAGGAATAGGATTAGAGATATAAATGAGATCTTGCTATATTGCATTTACTGGGTTTTGCTGAGAAATATTCTCATCTTTTTAGCTGTTTTAAAATGTGTGGTATTTATTCTCCTTGAGACATACTGAAATTAAAATTCTAGAGAAAATAATTTAAAACAAAGTCAGCTATTAATTCAATTGTTTTGATTACAACATCTTGCTTCATGGGGGGAACTAATTTTGTTTACTGACTATGCTGAATCTGTTTTGAGTTACAGGGGCTAATAAGTACTGTAAGAGTAAATTATGAATTTACTGTATATGCTGGTTGTAGAATTACTTTTTCTGCATATAAAGTCAAGGATAAAGAAATCCAATGTTTTTGTCTATTTTATCCAAAATCTTATTCCACCACTTATATGCCTTTAAAAACATACTTTACTGGTTATTTCCCAATGGGATTTTTAAAAGATTTGTCTCATACACATATTTGTCGACTAAAGTATAAGCAAGATTGTTTACTTTGGGCTATTGTAGCAAAGGAATTTTTGTTATATGGAATGCATACTCTTGGGCAAGATATCCCATGGAATTTGGTTGGCTATAGTAGAACCGTGGATCTTGTTTTCTCAATGGTGAGATGAATGAAGTTTGCCATAACATCTATAGTTCTTTCTTTCTATATACAATGTAATCTAATGGCTTTCTGTCAGCCCTTTGAGGTAGGCCAGATTAGGAAACTGACTCTACAACTTTGACTGGAAGTATAATTATTGATGCAGGCTATAGCAACAGAATCTTGAAAGCCTAATTGCATTTTCCCTTCTTTCCCAGGAAGTTAGGACAGGGCCAGTCTGAGTTCTTCCTAATGTTTTCTTTGTTTCCTGGACTTAAAGCATGTTTTTGTAACCGTCTCTGCATAGTTCCTTCAAGCTAATCTCTGTCTCTCTCTCTAACACTGTAAGCAAGATTTTTAAAAATAATTCTCTTAAGTTTGTTCCCTACTTCAGTGCATTTGACTGTGTATTTCAAGGCATAATTCAATCATGAAGAGTAAATTTAGTATCAGACTGTCTTGATCTGGCAGGCTCAATGCTGGACATTTTGCACTGTAAAGCTTGAATTAAATTCCAAATCAGATTAATCAAAGCTTGTAGTTTGAAAAACAGGACTTTACTCTTAGCTAGAAAACTGAAGATTACATTTGATTGCGTGATTGTGGGGTGTCCTTCATCAAATGTTATGGTGCATCCAAACAATGCTTTTTTTCCATTTGCAATCCTCTGTAGTTATTTTTTACCATTTCCTTTTGTAACATTTATCCCCAAAAGGAGTAAAAAGACAGTATAGTTGCTCAGTAGGGTTACCGAATACATTTTGCTGTCTGAAGCACAGAACGGAATGGTATTCCTTCCCATTCCACACATATAAACCAAGTAGACCAAAAATGAATGTTTCTTCAACTGTCTGGCTTAGGGAATGCAGGCAAAGTTACATAGCATAGCTCTCTCCCCCGTGTGTTTCTACCACCCCACATTTTTTGAATGAGGCAACCACCCAATTTTGCGTAATGTACAGCCAACTCTGTTTGCAGTGTCTTTTGATTACTGTTATTAATTTGATTTATAAACTGGTTAACTGCAAAGCAACTCAGGGTGACATACAACAATTAAAAGTACATTATAAATACAATTTTTAAAAAAAGAATCCCAAGACACCACTTTGGGGAAATACAGAAATAAATAAAATCTCTGATAAGGGTTGACAAATTGCCCTACCCCAGAGCCTGCTGAAGAAGCCAGGTTCCTAAAGCTTTCCTAAAAGAATGGAATGCTGTTCCAGAAAGCAGGGGTGGTAAAAGAAAAGGCATGCCTCCAAGATCCCATAAATTAGCATTGTTTTATTGAAGGGAACTGGAGCACACCAACCCTGCCAGATCTCATAGGACAGACAACAACTGGAGAAAGGCAATCCCATAAATATCCAAGTCCTGAGCCAAGATGACAACCAACCCCTTGAATTGTACCCAGAAGTCAAGTGGTAGCCAGTGCAGCTCACAAAGTATCACATGGGTTAACCAAGCTATGCTCATAACTACTCATACTACCTATGTGTAGTGTACTGTAGTAGTCCAAACAAAAGATGACTAAGGGATAAGTCATCCTACCAAGGGTCTCCTAATCCCAGAAAGAGCATAATTGGTGTATAAGATGGATCTATGCAAAGGCCCTCTTGGCCATAGCTGCTGCTTGCTCATTGAGCAACAGTTGCAGGTTCAGAAGGACCTCCAGTATCATCTGGGGAAATGCAACCTCATCAACAACTGAAGTTGGAAGCTCACCAAAAATCGAGAGTCCTGTGAGGTTTGAGCCTGCTTCTGACTCCGAAAATGAAACTTAACCAGAGTCAGAAGGGGAAAACAAAATGTATCAGGAAGGACTTCGAGAATAAAACCCAAAAGTGACTCAGCAGAGTGGGAGAAATCAAAGATGCTGATTAGTCAAACTTCGGAGGGAGAATCAGATCCTCCAATCAGTGCTCGAGAAAGAGAAGCACAGAAGTGTGTGAATCAAAAGGCAGCCCGATTGGCTGAGGTGAGAAAAGGCACAGAAAGGATTGTGTTAAAAGGCAGGCACTGTAAGGATTGCCTACCCTAATAGACTCAGACTCACAAGCAGGAACTTAATGATATCTGATTTATTAAAGAATAGTATGCAAATACAGAGAAAGCTGAGAATGAGCAAAAGCGCGCCAAGTACAAACTAAAAACCCTCGGCTCAAACGTAATCCCTCCCCTTGCCCTGCCGTCGCAAACTCCCCCCCCCCCCAGGTGCTGGTAACTGTTTCTGCTGATGTCCTGGGAAAGGAACCTTGAACACACAAGATAACCCAAACACATTCCAATCCAGCTGCTAACATATAACAATCCCACGAGATGGAATCCTCCTCCCCTCCCAGATGAAACACGCATCAGCCAAATGACATGCGAAACGTTACGATGTAACGGCAACATTTGAATGGTGAACATGACATACCGCCCCCACAAAAAACACTAAGGACCAGCTTTCAGAGGATAAGTAGATGAAAGTGTCTAACTAAAACAGGGGAGTGAGCATCACAGGCAGATACCCACTCAGGGTGGGAAAAGTGTTTCCACCGAATGAGGTACTGCAGGGTGCCACGAAGTCAGCGAGAATCAAGGACCTCCTTCACCTCAAAATGTTGCTGTCCATCAATCATGATCGGAGCAGGAGGTGGGGGTTGCGGATGCCAATGATCGGAGTGGTTGACAGGCTTGAGCAAACTGCAATGAAAAACAGGATGTAAATGTTTCAGATTGTGTGGCAAATCCAGTTTAAATGTGACAGGGTTCACAACCCCCACAATGGGAAAAGGACCAACAAACTTAGGAGCCAACTTCTTCGAGGGCTGAGGGGACTTAATGAACTTGGTGGAAAGGTAGACCTTATCACCAACTTTAAAAGCAGGTTGAAGGGCTCGTCGCTTATCAGCGTGCAGTTTATAGGCAGATTGGGCATCAGCCAATGCCTGCTGAATCACTGGCCACGAATCTGCCAGTTGAGCAGCCCAATCAGAAGCAGAGCAGGGCTGTGCGGGGGGTTGAGGCAACTCAGGAATGGGAACAAAATCCTGCCCAAAAACAATATGGAAAGGGGTGTGCCCTGTGCTCTGATGGACGGCGTTGTTATAAGCCACCTCAGCAAAAGGTAGCAGATCAACCCAATTATCCTGCTGATAATTGACAAATGCCCTCAAAAATTGTTCCAGGGTGGAATTAAGAATCTCCGTAGATCCGTCAGTCTCAGGATGCGACGCAGTGGACAACGCCTGCTTGGTGCCCACCAGCTTCAAAAATGCCTTCCAAAATAGGGAAGTGAACTGTGTCCTGCGGTCTGTGACCAAGCGGGAGGGGCTACTGTGAATCCGGTAGATGTGGATGAGAAAAAGGCGGGCTAATTGCTGAGCAGACGGAATAGAAGCACATGGAATGAAATGGGCTTGCTTGGAAAAGTAGTCCTTCACCACCCAAATCACAGTCTTTCTCTGACTAGGAGGCAAATCCACAATGAAGTCCATAGAAACCTCCTCCCAAGGACGGGAGGGGCTGGCCACCGGCTGCAGCAGCCCGTGTGGCTTACCCCCCTTCCGTTTTGACATGACACCGACAGGACAAGAAGCAACATAACTTTTTACATCACGTCTTAACGTGGGCCACCAAAATTGGCGGCGTACCAGATGCAAAGTTTTGACAAACCCAAAATGACCAGCCACTTTATTATCATGAGACCTAATCAAGATTTCCCATCGCAAACTGTCAGGGACATAGAGGCGGTTTTGCTTCCAAGCTAAGCCTCTGTCAAATGTAACATTGTCTCTATTCGCTTGCAATCAAGTATCAGATTTCACCTCAAGCAGAAACTGTTGTTGCAATTGCGAGGGAATTGGTGTCCTTCCCCCAGCCGGTGAAACTGAAGCTGGGGGCAGCTGCGCACAAGTTTGACTGCGTGTGACAGCTTGCAAACCCAATTGGGGTTCTGTCCACAGTGTACCCACAACGTCAGGTGCCTGGACCGAATCCTGAGGCAGGCGGGAAAGTGCATCAGCCAGGAAGTTTTTCTTTCCCGGAATGAATTTCAACTTAAAGTCAAAGTGACTGAAAAATTGAGCCCAGCAGATCTGCTTAGGACTGAGCTTATGGGGCGTGCTGAGCACTTCCAGATTTTTATGGTCAGTCCAAACCTCAAAAGGACATTTAGCCCCCTCTAATAGGTGGCACCATACCTCCAAAGCAGCCTTGACTGCAAAAGCTTCTTTCTCCCAAACATGCCACCGCCTTTCCGTCTTGGAAAATTTCCAGGACAGATACGCACACGGCTTCAGACGGTTGTCAGCATCCTCTTGCAGCAAGAGCGCTCCAATTGAGAAATCGGAAGCATCCACTTGAACCACAAAGGGTTTAGTGGGATCAGGGTGTTGAAGAATGGGTTCAGCAGTGAACAGGCCTTTGAGTTTATCGAAAGCCAACTGGCAGTCAGGTGTCCAAATGAGCAATGCCCCCGGGTTCTTTACCTTGCGCGTGTCCCCCAACCCCTTCGTATGTAACAAGTCAGTGAGAGGCAACACAATTTCGGTGAACCCCTGGATGAATTGGCGGTAATAGTTGGAAAACCCAAGAAAACTTTGGAGCTGCCTGCGGGTGCGCGGGTGCTCCCACCAGAAAATAGCTTGAATCTTCGCAGGATCCATCTCAATGCCCTTGTCAGAGATCCTGTACCCCAGGTAGTCAAGCTGAGTCTGATGAAATTCACACTTAGAAATCTTAGCATAGAGCTCAGCCTTTCTCAGTTTGCTAAGCACCTGTTTCACCAAGCGCTCATGTTCCTCTTCCATTTCAGTATAAATCAAAACATCATCCAAATAGACCAGTACACCCTTGAACAAATGTTCATGTAACACTTCATTGATCAATTGCATGAACACCCCTGGTGCCCCCGCCAACCCAAAAGGCAAAACTTTATACTGAAAAGAACCCAGTGGACAATTGAAAGCAGTCTTCCATTCATCCCCCTCCCGTATGCGGATGTGGAAATAGGCTTCCCACAAATCCAGCTTAGAGAAGATTTTCCCCTTAGCCAGATGTGCTAACATGTCTTTTATTAAAGGCAGAGGATATTTGAGCAGGCTGCCGGAGACAACCGATCCTTCAAGCTCACAGCACCTGTGGAAGAGTCCTTGCACCAGTCAGAAGCCTTGCCTATAGCCAGTGTGGAACCAGAGCCAGTGCCTTCTGCCGCTGCGGACCTGCTTCCTGCACCAGCCGCTCCAGTTGAGTCTCTCCTTGCCATTCCTGCTGAGCACAGTCTTGCCTGCAGTTCCAAGCCTTGCCTTGATGTTCTAGTCCAGCCCATCCTTGTCTCCAGATTCGAGCCTTGCCTAGATGCTCCAGTCCAGTCCAGCCTTGTCTCCAGATCCAAGCCTTGCAAAGTCATTCCAGCCCAGTCCAGCCTTGCCTCCAGAACCGAGCCTTGCCTAGATGCTCCAGTCCAGTCCAGTCTTGTCTCCAGATCCAAGCCTTGCCTAGATGCTCCAGCCCAGCCTTGTGTAGCCTCCGTGTTCCAGCCTGGTCCAACCTGCGTGCCTGTTCACAGATCTGTGTGTTAAGCCTCCCCTTTGCCATGCACTCTAGCTCCTTCCAGTCTTGCAGCTTCAATCAGAGAATTAGCCAAGTTCTGCCTTGCTGTCTTGCAATGGTCTGAACTGAAGTGTTGCCTGAGTGTCCTTTGCAGCCTGGGTGGACTTGATTGATTTGCATTGCCTAATCTATTACAAGGACTTTTGCTATTGTAAATAGTTATTTCAATAAAGAATTTTATTAGTAATTCTGCCTGGCTGTCTCATAATCTGGACAGGTCCTCGAATCCATAATCACTAATTCTTTCTAGGATTGCGCTAAGTCTAGTCCCTACCCTCCATTCCATCCAGATCCTAACAGCCTCCAGGCACTAAAACAGAACCTCAGCAGCATAACTATGTTGGCCACGGATCAAGATATGACTGGATATCATTCACATATTGATGATATATCAGCCCATACCATTGCAGATGACCTGGCCCAGCAGAATTATATTGATGCATCATGGCCTGAGAAACCCTGCCAAGCAAACGCCTCAGATTCAGTCTCTGCCGTTCTACCACTATTGGCTGAAACTAATCATGGAGAAAAAAAAACTACTGCAATGCAATGACTCCAACTCCCAACCCTCAAGGAGAGTCAAGAAGGACAGTATGATTGATTATATCAAAATCCACCAAGAAATCAAGAAGATACAATTAATTTTCCATTGGAAAGGATTTTCAGGAATGTATCACTGTCATTATCATCTTATAATTATTAGTTGCTATTTATTTTGCCTTTGCATTTTGTAGGAGAAACAAGGCAGGTGTAGGATGCAGTTTTCAGTTAAGGGTAAAATTCTCAGAAAAAATGTAGAGTTTTATTAATACCTAATTTATGGAAATCAGTAGAACTATGCTGCTGGGAAGAGGGCAGGCATAATATTATATAGAGCTGGCAATATCAGAGTTAAAAATAAAATCAGGAACATCTGATAACTAGCTGGGTATATTAGTTTGTAGAGTTGCATTTTCCACTGAATCTGTTGCAGAGCAAAAAGCAGCTAACTTTGGCAAAATGCAATAGTTGTCTAGCTGACAGCTAGGAAGAATTCCAGATGCATGGTTGTGGAGTAAGCTTCTATAAACATACTTCAAGCAAAGGAACAAATGGGAAGGTAGGTTTAACAAACTCTTTCAGTTCATTCCAGAAATGCTGTGCTTTCCTTCCTTTGCTGTATTCAAAATCTTGATTTTTAATGGGAAACAGTACTTGTATGTTCTGGTTAAAAAGTCTGCACTTTACATGCACACATATATACTGCAAAAAAAAAAAACTTTTAAAATTACAAACAAGAATCAAAATGTTTAGTTTCATGATCTTGAAAGAATAATTTTCTACTCCAGTGGTTCCCTAGCTGGGCCTCCCATTAACATCTATGCACTTAACAGGATGTTTGTTACAGAGTTGCCAGTTGGGAAGGAACTGTAGAAAGAAAAAGGATAGCAAATGTAGGTTGATTCTTGGAAAATCCCATTAGCCTGATTTTAAAATACATGGCTAAAATAGGTAATGACATAATGATAGGAGATAATTCACTGAAAATGCAAGCCTGATGGGCAGGAGTGCACTGAAGGCTTATCTGTGGAATGCCATCAGGGATTAAGTTCTGAAGGCAAAGAGAGAGAGAGAGAGAGAGAAATAAGACTTATTGTTAAGTATGAATGTAAAACAGCTGCTTCTATAATGAGCCTTTTGGAATATCATGAGCATATTTCTTTGCAAGTAGGTTGCCTGGAAGACAGAAACAAAATATTTGGGATCATAGGTTACCCAAGATGATCAAATCTCAAAGAATGCCAGGAACATGAAGACTTTCCCATCCCCAATGAATAAAATCCACCTGCCTGTGAACAATTAATGATCCTGACTGGCTCTCTTGTAGTGCAATTTTTTACAACATGATGAATTATATTGAAGATTCCCATCTTAAAACCTCCTAAAAAGAAAATCCTAACTTAGCATTGAGTGGCATTTTAAGGCTGTGCATCAGAACAGAATCACAGTGTTCAGAACTTTATAGTTTGTTTCTAGACATAAAACAGCTGAAAGAATACATCCACGTACAATGGAATTATGACATGAATTAATGACCACACTAGACAACTCAGTGACCTGTTGGGTCATCCTTTGACAGAAAGGTAGTGCAGTCCAATGTGACCAGAATGAACATTAAATTTTTAAATTTATTTTTTTTACCCCAATGCTGGACAGTCCTGTGATCATCTAACAGTATATATTATAAATATAAAAATAATTGTAGCGGCAAACAAATTTCAATAATAAGTCAATATTTACTAACCTAAAGAGGGAAACAGAATGACCACAGGCAGGCAAAAAAATAGTGGGAGTGGGAGAGATTTCTGACTTCCTGTTGGCTTCCCAATTGACTTTGCTTGTGGGAAGCTGTCGGGGAGTGTCGGAAATCACAATCACATGACCGAAGGGATGCTGCAATGGCCACAACTTTGCAAATAAAACTGGTGTAAATATCATGGAAATTTCAAATCCACAGGAGTAATGGGTCCTGGATTTTTTACGCATTCTTTAAGTTAGTGGATTTTAGGTACCTTGATTCAAAAATTGTTGCAGTATAATGAACCGTTTGGGCTAACTTGTGGGTACAAACAAACAGATAAACACAGTGAGAGTTTTAGTAGTATATAGATACCTTGCAGATCAGAAATTCTTCAGCCAATGCATTGGGATCCACTGAAACAGACCTCCTTTTGGCCCCACTGGCTGGAAATAATGGCAATATTAGTCTACATCTGAACAGCATCAAGTAGGTTGGTTGGATAAGTTGCTACATGCACTCCACCTGACTTTCCTCTCCTTGAAAATTCATTACCAGACACTAGGAAAGTACTTTTGTCTTTAGAATAATATACCATAACCATAACCAAATGCTAAACCCACCTAAGAAGTATGCTTCTAGCCCCATTGGTTAAAGTCTACTGACAACAATGGCTCCTCTCAACTTGAGATCTATCTATCATCTCTATCTATCCATCTCAGGTTGAGCCATATACATGCAAGTAAAATGCTTAAATTTTGCAGACCCAGAAACATATATGTAACAAAACAGTGATCTTTCACAAAGGTGGCATAGCTTTACTAGATTATCATGTGATGACAGTATCTTTGGGTTGCTGCTTTGTTTCCTTGTGACTATATTTCTTTTTCCTGCACCTTGCTTTGACTTAAAAGCTTCTTGGAGTTTTTGCTGCTGCTGTTATTAGTGTTGGCTCTATAGTTTCTTTTTAAGAGCTGCTGAAAATGGCACTTTGGTGGAAACAGATGGGTTGAGTGAGGCTGTGAGATGCTGTTTGTCACCCAAAACATATTTCCATGACAACTAGAGAAATGCCACATAGATAATCGCTTTATCCTCCTCCTGTAGGGGAAGGTGATGGCTCATAAAACTGGTAGGTGTGAAGAGGCTTGCCTACATCCATCCCTTCCCAACTCCCCACCCCCTAAATGTCTGTAAAGAACATCCATATTCATCCATATGCACCCAGGCAACTTGGCTATGGCTATTGTGCCTCTATTCTTTATGCATTACTAGGCCTGCACTTTGTCACTGGGCATTCACTCACTTGGTATCATTATGAAACTTGTACATCTTTGCTGTGAGTTGGGCAGCCATATAAAAAGTATAAACAAACAAACAAACAAAATCAGAGGATCTGCTGCTGAAAAACACATTAGAGAATTTTAGAAGAATGCTCAGTTCTTTGCTTTCTTACTGTGAGCCTCAGATTTCATTCACCTTTTAAATTCAAGTAAGTAAAAAATAAAGGAAGAATATAAATTGTTATAATAAATGGAATGGTGGCTGAAGCGTCATCAGTAACAGTGGTGAACTGGCTGCCTTTTCCAGTCCATTATAGAACCTTCTTTAATTTGGGGACAGAGGGCCTTTTTTTCCACAATGGATGAATAATCCTTAGAGCACTTTGGGGGAATGCTACCCACTGTTAGTAAGTGAGAGTATTTTAGCATATACTGTACACTGAGGTGGAAGAGAAGAGACTATACAGCTATAAACATTATGTCTTCTAAATGCCATAAATAATTCAGCAGTCTGAAATCTGAAGCAAATTTGAGCTTCTCACTGGTGAGCAGAGCACCTCCTCCCTTATTTACCTAGGAAGGTTAGATTGAGTTGTATTTAGAGCCATGAAGCTGACATTTCTGGTGAGTGTTGTGAAGCGAGGTAGCTATATGGAATCTAACAACACAGAAGTGTTAACCAACCAATATAGTTGAAGTGAGGCTTCATTAAGGTAGATCTTCTTCACATTGTCTATTTTGTGAAGAATTTTTTTTACATCTATTGAAATGTAGTGATTGGTAAACTAGAACAATATTGTCTATTGTGGCAACCCGATTCTGAGCTCTCGTCACTGAGCCTCATGTGATCCAGTTAGCTTTCCTTTCAGCTTCAAACAGTTGTTCATTTATCCAAACTTTTAAATTGTGAAGGTCAAAATAGTTTTAATCTGCTCCTTGTTTTTATCTGTTTTATACTGCATTATATACTGAGTGTTACTTTTTCTTTTTAATCCTGTTAGCTTTTCAGAGAATTTATCTGAAGAGAACATGGGATATATACTAAGTAGTTAAAAACAAATAAATGCAATCCTTTATTAGAGCGTGCTCATAGGTCTGCAGCCCTGGGGACAGTGGACTATATTCCTATCACTCTCATGTTGTTAATTTTGGTATGTGAATTGTATTAACTGTCTGAGGTCAATACTGTACTTAGCTTTGTCCACTGAACCATGTGGGTGATCATCTGCTAAATTCATCATAGTATTATACTTTGTTGTAATTCAGGAGGAAGAAGTAAGTTTCTGTAGTTCTCTGTTTATGTCAGTGAGAATGTATTCATTTATGTCAATTTAGATGGGAGGATGGACTACTGAAATACCTTAAGATTTGACACTGCTTCCCTGTTATCCACTATCTCTGACAAGTTCCTATGATGATGACATTTTGAAGGCAATACCAGAACAATGGTATAACCCTGGCATTTTGCTAATACAGCTCCAGCATATTAGTTCACTCTCTTTTCTGAGCATAATTGGGGTTTCGGGTTTTATTAACGTCCTTGCTTATGTTGCATAGAACATGTTTGCTCTATATTCTATACATTCTTCTTTCACTGCAATGATGGTCTTTGATGATTTACAGTTTCTACAATAGTGTCTTTGGTTCCAGTTCACATTTTCCCTACTTTCATTTTTTTTCCCCCTGTTGCTCCAACTTCACATGGGTTGATTTTACCCCTACCACATTGCTAAAAACAACATGGATTGTTTTGCCTATATTGTACCCTGAAATAAAGTTATAGGGCTTTGCAACTGAGTAGAGGAAGGTGAGCTTATACAAGACAAGAATGGGAACATTATATTACAAACAGGGCAGAAAGGGAAAGAAAAAGAGCATTATCAGTGGGAACCCAAATCCAAATTATATCTGAATCGAATAACTGAGGGCTCAGAGGCAACTATAGGAAGAAAAGCAACAGCAGTGACTAAAATATATGACAGTTCTATGCAAACATTTATATGTGTGTGTGCGCATACACATACACACACACACTGTATGTGTGTGTGTCTATGTGTATGTCTATGTGTATATATACACACACACACACTGTGTGTGTCTGTGTATATATATATAAATATATATATATATATACACACACACACACACTGTGTATGTGTGTACATATATATCTACACACACAGTGTGTATGTATATGTGTATATATATATATATGTATATGTATATCCGGTATATACTGTATACAGTATGTATGTATGTATGTATGTGTGTGTGTGTGTGTGTATTTGACAATATTAAATGGCTTAACTTTGATGTAAATTCTAGGCTTGTTCCCTATTTAGCTGACTCATGTTAGTAAGCCTTCTATTTAATGTTATATGAAGTGATGACTCAGAAATCAGCAAAGAATAATTGTGTACAGAGATAGATTAATATTTTTATGTACAGCTAATAGGTAGACTTTATAGTAGTAGATATAATTACTGGGAATGTGGAATTCCCAGGAATACATGCTTCTTGGAATGGGATATAAAAAAATACAGAAGGATTTGTACATCAGTTGTCCTGCTTTTCATTTCATGTAGGATCAACTCTGTTATCATGGACATGGGTAACTTCAGTATGGGAAAGGATCCGCGTGTACTATGTTGAAATAAGTGGAAAAATCTTCCTTGTGGTCATAGTTATTCCAGGACTCACAGATCACCCCAGTTCCTACACTCAAAGCCTCATGGTCTTGGCCAATAATCATCTGACATTGCATCCATTTATTGACCTTAAAAATGACAACTGCTAATTTTCATTTGAATATTTATTGGATCTGGGTGTTTCTAATGAAGAACATTCATTCATTCATTCACTCCATTTTATCTTGTCACAGTACAATAAAATCTTGTGGGCTTACATGACATAGAAACATTAAAACATCCACAGTAAGTCTTAAAATACTGCAAAGAATTTAAAACAAAATAAACTCTAAAGTCCAAGTAAATCAAGATAAAAATAACAGTAAGAAATGACAATAATTAAAAATAGATAAAAGATTGCTAAAACTCCCTAGTTAATTAGAATGTTCTCTAGAAAGTTTGGTTTTCTGCATCCTCCTAAATGCCACCAAGGAGGGGGCCAGTCTGATTTCCACTGGAAGGACTGGCACTGCCACTGAAAAACAGTGATAATTGTGTTATTGTTTTTTTAATATTTCAATTAGTTGGAAATGTTACCTATTAATATCAGTATCAGTGAGAAAACTATTGATTATTTGCATAATTGGTTCAGCTTCCTAGACTACCAAGCGAATTGATCTCAGAAAATTGAGCTCAATTCACATCCTACAAATTTTAGTACTTTTTGGAACAAAATGGAATTTAGCACCACACCTTATCTTCACCATATAATCAAGCCTCAGTTGATACTGGAAAACAGGCAGTTGAAGCACTCAAGAAACCCTATATGAAATAAGTCATTGGGGCACTGGAAATGGGTAAAAATTGAAAAAAATCCTAGTCAGTCAAAGGTGTATTCCATACACAGTAACTGCAAGTACAATGGCAGAACTGCTGCTGAAAAGGCAATTCCATAGTCAGCTGGATTTACTGAAATCTTCCTTGGCCCATACTGTAGAGAAGCAATAAAAGGGGACAAATTATCCTACAGAAAGACTCAAGAATATTTAGCCCATGTATTACATTGAGAATTTTGACAATCTTTGCACCACTTCTCCAGGGACTGCCAGAGAAGATGTTATTTAACTCATGATATAGATATTGCCAATTATCTTGTTCATGTTATCATCTGCTTCAGGGTAAGCTGGATAAGTTGTACCTTCTCACTACTTTGAGGTACTGTAAATCATTACCACAGAGAACTTCCATTAGAGGAATCTAATATTGGGCCACATAGTTTTTTTTCTCTACCAAAATATGTTTTATCAGTTCTGTGTGTGAGTGCAAAATATGCCTCTTAGCTCAAAGGTATCCCCTGCATGTTTACAAGCACCTGGAAAAATAGGCCTTATACTTGTTTTGCATGTTTATTGTTATATTCATAACAACTTGCTAAAAAGGAAAAGAATGTAGTAAAATGCGGTTTGGGCAGCTATTACTGTAAAGGGCAGCACTCGCTTCTCTGCTGGGACTCAAGGCTTGTAGATCCAGGAAATGACTTAGCACTGTATCTGCCCACAGACTTCACTGCTATCCAGCCTATAACTGCAGTTTGGAATAAATTTCTATCTAACAAAACGTCTTATTGCCAGTCTGGAAACACCCCACAAATATACACAAGGTTCTAACTTTATGGAAACACTAACAGGATTTTTAAAAGCTATAAGTTATTTTGAAAAGTTATTAAGTACACAAGTTATTACAACACTTTTCAAAGCAGGATGTCTTAACTCAGTGTTACTCAAATTTTCTGCAATCATGACCACTAAATAAACATGTAGAAAATGCAGGACCATCCAATTAAACAAATGCCCCCTCCTAAATTTTCAGCTTTAAGAACATGGCAGTTCACTTTTTTAGTGAATAATATGATTCTTACTTCCTTTTCCTCCATTTGTAAAGGCATTTTAAAATATATTTAATCCAAAAATAATTATTTATTTACCATTTGAATCAGTGTGTGTACCCCGTGCCGTAATAACAACCACTCTTAATGTAAACTTGCAGGTCAAGAATATTCTTCAATAGAAATCTCTGAGGTCTAAGGATAACTGATCCCCAGTTTAGATATCCCATGTTTAGATATCATCATACTGTATTTCCTATTTCCTCATTTCTTCTTGCGCTGCTTGTGAGAGATCACATTTAGTTTAGCACATGCAGACTGAAGATGGGGACTGGGCTCTCCCCAGCTGGCTATTAGCAAACATGGGGAGGTAGAGCTGAGGCAGTGACTGGGCTCCTGCCAGGTGATCGATAGCACACATCAAGTTTCTCTATTATCAGCCTGTGCTGGAAGTGGTTAATTCCAAAAGCCAGTCTTTTTAAGGACTGGTTAGTAAGATTTATTAAGAAGAAAGTTAAAGCACCAGGAGAAGAATTCCAGCAAATACTCTTTCAAATAAGAAACCCATATGTAGGCAAATTGGGGCCTAACTAGGAAGGATCTGGATCTTCTTCTGCTTTCAGTGCAAAAGGGAAAAAAGCTTGTCTTTTTTGTGAAAGAGGGGCAGGCTGCATCTTTTGATTGTTTTAGAAAGGCTATTAGACTTTTCATCAATGTGAGAATCAGTTCTCATAGCAGAGACTGAGGTGGCAGGCTGACCATTGGTGCATGATCGGGGAAGCAAAGCTGAGACAGCAAGCATGCTCTAGCCTATGAATGTCGAGTTGCTGCAGCAGACTACCTAGTGGACCTTCAAAGCCTACACTTTGAGAATTACTGACCTCATATAAAAGCTAATATTGAAATTAAAATTTACAAGAGCAGCCAGTGAATTAGAACTGCTTCACCTTTTAGGATCTCTGAGAAAAGAGGTAATTTTATAGTAGCTTTTCACCAACCTTTGCCCTACCCAGAGCACAACCAAGGTTCCTCTGCATATTTTTTTCCTACACATGGGGGAAAAAAAGGATGAGAAAATCTTCATATCTACACAACTGCAGATTGCTTAGTTGCAGATAGTCCCAATCCTGCTCATTTTGGCAGAATGGTATCTTTCCCTTTTTGTGATTTCAGTGGGCAAATTACAGTTGAACCAATGAATTGCTGACCTGGATTTGGCCCAGTAACACTCCTTCTATAAATATAACATAATGAATTGTATATAAGGTATGTTCTATAGTACATTGCTCCAAACACTAGTATGCACGCTTTCTAATCTTAATATTGTGAGCAAACACTCAGAGATAAGAGTTAAAGAGATAAATGTTCCATGCTTGTCCATTACATTTCTCATCACTCTGTATGTAAACTCTTATTTTCCTATTTCCACTTTCTTATGTCAGTATACTACTGGATAGATTCACCAAAGATTTGAGATCCCATCTAATGAAAGTATCGGTTCCTCTTCCACTAAGTTTGCAAAGCTCTTTCTTCAGGCTTTTAATGCCAGTGAAATGCTTGCTTTTAAAAGGCTGATCAGCCTACACAGCTGTGTCTGTCAGGGGAATAATATGTTCTCTGATGTATTGTGTCTATTTTTTCTAGAAAAAGGCAAAAATGAAAGCTACTCAAAGGTTCTGTATCAGTCTAAGAAAAGACAGAGCAGCAGCATAGCCATCAAAATGATCTGACACTTTAGCTCATTCATCTGGGAAGGCAGATGTACTGAATCTGTAAATTTGTAGTTTAGGATGTTGGGAGGACAGTGAGCATTCTTCTAGGCAAAAGAAAATAATGACTAGGAACAGTTTATATAGTTTTGTTACACTAATTAAGCTGTGTGATTGTTATTTATCTAAAATCTCAGACCATTTCATAAAAGAAGGTGTGGAGATTAGCATGCTATTTCTACCCCATTTATTCTCCCTGCTCATGGCAGAGAAAAAAATTCCTTTGCATAGGAAGATTTCCTTAAGATCCCTCCTCTAAAGTTGCATGGTTTTAAAATCTCAAGGAAGAGTCTTCACGGACAGATGACAGGCAATTCTTCTATATAGGAAGGTTCTTGAGAATGGTAAAGGAGGTGATGAAGTATCTAATACTATCAAATACATAACAGAAAGCCAGATAATTAGAAGTTTGAAAGACTTTATTGCCATGTCATAAACTGTAATGGTATGTGGGAATGACCTTGGGAGACAGGAGGAAGAGCCACAGACTAGACATCATCATTCAAAAGGTTTCTCAGCCCATAGAAGGAAAAGCGGCATGGGAAGCATTTCAGAAGTGACCCTCCGTAGTTTTCTGGAAAGTAAAAGAAGGAGAGAGATGCTTACAGAGTTGCAAGATTCTGTAACTGTAACCTTACAATAAAGGTAGTGTTGATACTCATGGTTTGTGCTTCTTGTCTGGACTACTCAAAGGGCTGACAGAAACTTCCTAATAACAGCTGGGAATTCGGTCAGTAATTAGCCAGAGAACACTCAAGATTTCAGCAGCTCACAAAGTCCATGACCATCTGTGAGCAGGAAAGAAGCAGAGCCATAGGAGTTGCTTGTAACATTCCAGAGAATTCCATGAGCAGATCCAAATGCAGTAAGAGTGGCAGCAATGCCAATCTGGAGTCAGAGTTGTTTCCAACAGAGGAGCAAAGGCCTGGAGGCTGCTCTTATATAGTCCCAGATGCTGGAATGTCTTGATTAGTGGGATTGCTGCCCTCTCAAGGAGGCATGCTGAGTACCTTTGCCCAACCCTTCACAGCTGCAGGCATACACTTGGGCTAGGTGTCCTGCCAGTAAGTGGCCCCTTATTATCTGACTCTGATCTCATCTGCTCAGACTCATTGTCTCCTGGAATATGTTGGCATTTGTTTTTTGCTCAGACCAAGCCACTAGGTTACCATGGTAATTGAGTACTTTCTTAAGTATCGGCAGGGTGAAGAGGTCGAACTTAATTGTCCTCAGTTTGGGTGTTAATAGCTGCGTTGCCTGGGGGAGGAACTTGCCCAGATTTGTTTAGTTTCACTTTTATAGCTTTCCAGCACAGCCTCTCTTCCCAGTCCTCTCTGAGCGCGTGTGAATGCACCAGCTTGTAAAATATGTTTTTGTGCTTTCTGTAAATACATTTATTTTTATAGAAATGCCTGGTGTGTGATTTTTCTGATCTCTCAGGCCAAACGCTTTCTAGCACTCGGACAGAACGACTGTAGATATCTACTGGTCCTTCAGGCTGCTGGTCTGTGAGGTCTTCCTTTTCAGCTTCTGATGTAGGGGATTCAGATGAGACTATTACACAATGTACCTTCTCCATAGCTTCATATACTGTGGAACAGCTTTCACCTGAGATTTGTAATGTTGAGCTTTCATAGTTATGAAAATTTGGCAGTGGACCCTAAGTGGAGTGATGTGCTCCCTGGTAGTCTATTTTCTTTATTATAAATGTGGAGTTGATTATTCCCCCTGGAGTATGGTATGTATTATGGTCTGTTTTTGCTTCTTGTCCTTTTATTATTCCTAAGCTTGTTTTAATTCTAATATGTAAGTTGCCTCAGTGAATGAGGCACAAGGTAGATAGACAGATGATAGATAGATGACAATTAACTGAGGTTACTTACAGACAAGAATGTGACTAAGTAGATCTTCTGAGTACAGTTCCATTGTACTGGGTTGCAGACATTTATCTGTAAACCAAGATAACACATTTATTCCACAAGATTTAATTTGAATATTAAAGAAAGAAAACTGAAGAAGCATAAATCATTTCTACTTTCTGCCCTGCCTAAAATTTTAAAAAAGGACACATATTAAAATTAACTGAAAACAAAGGATGGCAGAACTATGGCTTATGCATCACACTAAACCATAATCTTGTTTGGTTTTGATTTAATATATTATACAATCCCAGCCTGTGTGGTTTTAGACCATTGTCTATAGTTATGTAAATTCACCAATTGTGGTTTGTTCAATAAACTGTGTTTGTGATAACCATATTATCAGTCAAAATGTCTCCTTCCAACTCTGATTCAATGTTTCCAAGTATATCCTAGATGATCAAGAATATTGAAGAAGGTCCTTGGAGTAATGATTCTTCAAAGTCTGATAAAGATTTAATTGACTGTCTAGGAAACAACCACCTGCACATTTCTCAGTTATTTGGGAAAAAAGCAGCCACCTTACCAGTTCACAGGAAACCTGTTAGAAAAAGACTAGAAAAGTCTCTAACCAAATGAATTGAAATACAAATTGGGTTCTAAAAGTAAACTAATCCAGTTGATGAGATTTCTCTATCCACTGCTTCTTCAAGAAATCTTGCTAAAGACGACTCTGCGTGACTTTTGCTTTTGGCTGAATCAGCTACCAGGTCCCTGACAGTTGGATTCTTTACAGTTATGGCCTAAAGTGCATCCTAATTGGAAAGCAGGATCCAGTTTGCCACTCCCTGATACTCTTCAGATCTGTTGGATCATAAAAGCTATCATTCCCAGCCAGCCTGTATGCTGTATAAAAAGGTCCACAACTGAATTCTAAATGGATTACTGTTGCTACACACAATATAGATATAATTCTGAAGTGTATAACACTTACACAGCAGCTCATCTATTACTCTGAAGAAGTGGAAAAAGATAAAATGGATTCAAAGCCATATCTAGCTGTAGTAATTAAAAATCCAGTTGTGCCACATAACAGGTGAGGAAAGTAGGTACACAGAAGAATTGTGGGCGAAACTATGTAAGAGAAGTCACTTTCTTAGCAGATTTAAATGTATATACACATCTCAACTTTTAACAACTTTGCAACACTAAAATTTGCCACTTTCAGTGTGCACGCAGATGCACCCATAATATAGAAGTAACCAACACATGCATGGATTGAAATGGAGGCCACATTCATAAAGCAGTTACAAAGGGAGTGGGATTATTTACCACAGGGCAAGGCTTCACAATATCTGTTTCCTGAGAAGCTTATCAAGCTTCTCCAGCTAGGGCAGTGATTTTGATCAAACTTCCTTGAAAGGCAGGTTCAGCATCTTTGCTGAGTATCTCCTGCAATGCAGAACTGTAGGACAATGGTGCAAATCAAGCAGCTTTGAGTGATACCCAGGGTCAGAATCCTTTTTACAACAGGCTCATCCATACCATACAAGCTTGGGTTTATTCATAATCAGCTCCTAGGGGCTAGGAAGAAAATACTCTCTTGGGAAAAGGGACACTGCTTCAGTTAAAAGTCTATCATTTATTAACAGCCTAGAGCTGATATCTCTGCACAAGCTTCTCTGTGAGGTAAAATGTGTTCATTGGGATGAAGAAAACTCCTAGGGCTACTGCGGCTCTAGGAATGATGAGGCCGCTGTATTTTAATGTATTTCATCTATGCATCTTATACTCTACAGTCTAATAACAATATAACTATAAATGGTAAAGTATGTTGGTAAAACACTATCAGATGGTTTAATAAGGTATATAGCCATTGAACTAAGCTGCTGTCTGTGCATCTAATCATTTTGCCATCAACTTGGCATGCAAATTGGGAATAACTCCTTCCAGGATAAATAAATACATGTAAGTTGTAAAGCCTAATAGGTACAGGAAAGGATGAGAGAAGAGGAGATCTCAGTTATAATCAATATCAAGTAGCAAAGTCATGCCTTTCCCAAATACCTTATACGGCTATAGCCAGCCTTAGTCACTTCTTGCCAATTTATTTTCCCTTTGTGTTGGTGCCATGGTAACTCCTCTCCGTTTATTGTTGGCATACTTGACAGAGGAGTTCTCAGAGGATGAATTCCTTGACCTTCCCAGATGCTGCTTATTTGGAGTTCAGAAGATTGTTTCTTTTTATAGGCAGCAAGTTATATTGGGATTTTCTTACATATGCAAATAAATCAGCTTGTCACTGATCAAACAAGAAGCAACCTGCTCTCTTGCATCTGTTGCTACTTTATCTAGCTCCTTTTTAAATATTGCCTAAAATATTTTAATTCTATGTCTAAAAGCAGAAGTAATGTTAATATTTCAGTTGTGCTGCAATAACAAATAAAATAGGCAAGCTGAGCTAATTGAAGTGTGAATGAGTAGCAACGCTGAGAGAAAGATTAGAATAATTGAATGCAGGGATTTGGAAAAAAAGACTTTGGAGATCATCTAATCCACCCCCCTGCTCAATATAAGAATCTACTACTATGGTGTCTTTGAGAGATGGTCATCCAGCTTCTGTTTAAATGCTTCCAATGGAGGAGACAGTTTGTTCCATTGCAGATATCGTACATCTCTAGTAAAACTATCAGATGATTAAATTCAAAAGACTTACAAATACCTGGACATGACAGGTTAAAAAAGGAACACTTGGGGCCCTCCTTCAGCAACAAGCTTTTTTGTTTGTGAGACTGCAGTAGCTCTAGGATCATCATAGCAGGCATTTAAACAAGGTTTATTCTATGAGATTATCAGATTCTCAGGGTCAGGAGATGGGCTATCATGTTAAATATCCCAAACTGCCTGTAATTTTCTCTTAACCAGTAATGACATAGAGATTGTAATGCTGCATCATTACAAAATAAAAATACAAGATGAGTCAAGGGCCAATCAAGTCCAACATTCTATATTATTTGGTGGCTAAGCATTTGTGTAAATCCTGCCAAATGTGACTTGTTCAGCAAATCAGAGTTAAGCAAACATAGGTCAGCAATTGTTTGAGCCTATGGAATATCAGACAATCATGATAGAATCTACATGTAAACAGTAATGGGCTTTATTCAATATGCTAAGCCTAAACCAAACCAAACGAAACCAAACATCTTATGACTTAGCATGAAATGAGAACAAGTCTATGGCTAGTCATAACAGCTAATGGCTGTCTTATTACAACATGCTTAACTTGGTTAATAAATGAACCCATTTTCTACACTGAATAATAAAGCAACAGATATGTGGGATTCACATAATAAATTAAACTACCAGAAAAAAAAAGATGGAAAACTCCAAGATTAAAACTAAGCAATTTAACATATAGTAGAAATGCAGGTGCTAGGTTTGTAACTGACCTGATTAAGTAGGTTGTATGCACATGGCCAATCTGTGCATTGTTATCTCCTAATATAAAGAAAAAGGACAAATTCCTTGTCAATGGAAATCTTATTGATCCATCAATCTTTTTTCTTAAATTCAAGAAGATTCATTTGTATCAATTTAATATAGCCCACTTTTCAGATTTATACACTGTCATCCTAATTAAATTTTCTCTGAGACACATCTACTGGTATCAGTTTCCCAGGACCAAGTGCCTGGAGTTTGAAACCTCTTAGTATAAACTATCACTATACAACCCGCCAGCATATTTAAATACTACCGATGGATATGCTACAAAAGTGTGACAGCTAAGAAAGCCATACCTGTGAATTTATTTCAGTGCGAGACATAATATATGAAGAAAGATTCACAAAATGCCTTTTTATATTTAGTGAAATATTGCTACAGCTAGACTATATAACCTCATTTTATGTAACTCAACATCAACCAATCCTTATCCCTAGTATGATAGGAAGAGAGAGGGTTAAATGCTTGGCTACCCTTCTGAACTATGGTTGGAAAGAAGTATGTTGCTTTATTTATGGTTAATTAAACCTCATGAACTACCTTCCCAATAATTCATTTTTCATGTGCTTTTTGGACTCATAGACCTTACAAAGGTTTGGGCTTCTTTCATGAGCTATATCAACAAACCCTCACCCCAGGTTCTGTACCATGTTCTTCCTAAGTGTGTTATTTATTGCTGTGTGTTACACAAGGGACTGCCTTTGAATAGTTTTTTTCAAAACAGGGCACCTACAGTACTAACAAAGAATTACAATACAGCATAGGCAGACAGTGCAATTCCAAGTGAGGGCATTAACTGAGAGTCTCCTCAGAAGACTCATGAGATGCCATGGAATTTATTTCCAGGAAAACAGGTAGGTTTGTAGGCTAAAGGCAGCTGTTTCTCCATTGTTGGGGTAGGATGGTGCCCAGTTCACCTACCAGATGTCTTGGCACTCACCACTTTCTTATCGGCATGGCCCCAGAAGGCCTCAACTGCCTCTCCTCCCTGCAGTTCTGATCAGCTTCTCACCCTAGAAGCTCAGCCCAAGACCACTGCAATATGCATGTACTCAGTGAAAGAGCACAAAGGCAGACCAAGGGAACAGAGGGCAACCTACACTTCTGGTTCCCATTAAGCCCCACCCCTGAGTAGAAAGGAAATCCACTCTCTCCCTGTATCAAGTGCTTGCCAAGGTCTTGCAGTTAATTAGGAACTGAAAATATACCTCTCCCTTCCTGGGTCAGAGCACCCTCAACTTGTTTTTCCAACTCACTTCCCCATCCTGGTAATTAAATGTTATTAACTTTTTTAAACAGCTAGCGCATATGAAACAGATACAGGCATGTACTACATAACAAGCAAGCAAGCAAGCGCATTGTGATGTCATGATACAAACCTACCTTTCATATTTGCACAGTGACATTGGAGACAAGTGCATAAGTCACAGGGTTTATTTATAAGCTTATAAAGTGAGACTCAGAAATACTTACCTGGTGCCTACATTATCATCCTTTCAGTTTTAATTGAGTATATATTTTTTCTTTTCCTAGAGATTTAAAAAAATAGATAAAAAAATTCTTTTAGACATGTTAGAACTGCTGATTTATTATTTGTAATATTGTGCATTTATTGTTAATAATTTTACTGCTAGTGACTTTAGTAAAACTGTGATTTTATTGATCATTTTATTGTACTGTTTTCTATCTTGCTCTTACATCATTTTGTACAAATGATATAATCATTTTTAATATATCTGTATCCTAACCAGAGAATTGAGGTTTTTGGGCAGTTTAGAAATATAATACATATATAGTATTACAAGACTGGGAAAGCCCATTAAGCCTGTCATGAAATCACTACAAGGAGGGGAGGGGAAGGAGGCAGGAATGGTGATCTGGACAATTTCATTCTGACAGCAGTAATTCTGGACTGGGCATTCTGTATCCCTCAAAAATGTCTTGTCCTTATTTTGAGTAAATCCTGGAAGGTCTTGAATCTCAAGATCATCTGGAAAGATTACCTGTTTAAATGTCTCTGGTAGTCCTAAGAACACTGATTGACAAATCTCTTCATAGCTTCCTTTAAAAGCTTTAGGCAGAATTTTGGAGTTTGAAATTGGTGGAGGAGAGAAATTAGGGTCTTGGTTGCATTTGGTAAAGGCCATTCCTTTCTAAAAATTCTTCTATTGTTTTTCATCAATTTTTCTAAGATACATGCACAAATAAACTTTTCTACAAATACCATAACTGTTACATAAAGAGCTCACATAAAATCATTAAACAAACAAACAGACAAACAAAAAACTCCTCTGCTGTACAGATTAAAGAACTGAACCGTTTGGAGACTTAGCATCTTTCTTCAGCATTTAAGGCCCTCTAGTGCCAGCAACAGGAGTTGCAATTTATTTGTATAAGCCACAGCCCAAAGGTTCTTATGAACTGGAATTACATTTTGATCAAGCAGAAGCAATTATCACTTGCTTCATTCAGATAATTATAGGTACCACACTGTTATTTTATTTTTTGGCTTTTAATGATACTTCTTTGTTTAATCTCTGACAGCATAATGCAATCTAATTTTCTACTTTCTTGGATTTTTTTCATTTATATTTGTCACAGAACTGCAAAGTTACCTTATAGTTCAATCCTGCAGTGTTCACATTGATATATACGAGGCAGCCAGATAATCCTATGGATCTCCTGGCTAGAGCACATCCATTTTTGTCATAAGTTCCAATGAGGCTTATTCCCAAATAAGTATGAACTGTACTTCAATATTACCTTTTCACTGCTCAATTGTCCGACAACTGTAGAATACAACTGTTACCAGTTGTACTCTGCATCCTTATTCAGAATTTGAACATCTACCCCCTTCCTTTCTCAGATCCATATCTCCTTACAATGAATTATCAGTACTGCTTTCTTAGCTTTTTCCATTCATCCTTATCTGCTGTCCAATCTGTACATATGATCTAACACTACACCTTCTACTATGTTACAGCTCACCACCCTCCCTGCTAACTCTTACCTGTTTACTAGACTAGGTGAGGTAGGAAGACAACAAGTAGCCTTTCAAGAATAAAATATATGTTGTTTCCGGTAGACACAGTAGTTCAAAGAAAAGAAGCAACATTTCTCTTTTCATTTTTACACTAGCTATAGAAAGAATAAATACAGGAATGTCCACTCCAAATGCTACTTAATATTTCTTATTCATTTTTTAAACTGGCTAAGTACTGCTTCACAACCAGAAGGGACATCACAGCTATTCATAAGTAATGTATATAAGCAATTATACCAAGCATCTAACTGCATGTGACATAGCCAAATATTTTTCTTTCCCGCTTTCAAAGTCTTCACTGGTGTGTTCTCAGGAGACCACCATTTCCCATCATTACTTTACAAACAGCTCATACTTTAATGGTTTCTTTTTCATGCTGACTAAAGATGTGGCAGGAAGCCACTGTTACTAAATATATTTATCTCTCTATCTGACAGTCCGGACAGTACAAAGCAAATTGTATGGCAAGGAGCTATGGTAAATGCAAAAAGCTAATATTAGCAACCAGTAGTCTGATGGCAAGCAAATGATTTTTAAAAACTTCTTATAATGCTAACAGGAACTAACATTAAGCTTCAGAGCATAAGATGAAAATCTGACTTTGATTAATGAAGATATGTACATCATATCTGTCCATAGTTCTCAGGGTTGTTTTCCTGATCATGATTAAATGGAATATGAAAAGTATTTTTTGTAGCATGAATGGGGAATGTTAAGTTTTAGGAATGCCTCTGTTCAGACACGAGCTTGTATTTTTCTCAAAAGTATTTATTAAGAGACAAAACAAAGCACTTGGGTTTCTATAGATCAGCGTTTCTCAATCAGGGCTCCATGGAACCTTAGGGTTCCTTGAGAGGTCACTAGGGGTCCCCTGGGAGATCACAATATATTTAAAAAATTATTTCAAATTCGGCCAACTTCATATTAGAGAAGTAAGTTTCATTCTTTATTTTTAGTTTAAGAACACCGTTTATGCATATATACAGGCCTACCCATGAAACAAATATGATTTTGTAACTTTTGTAATTTGAACCTGAATGTGCAGGGGTTCCCTGAGGCCTGAAAAAATATTTCAAGGGTTCCTCCAGAGTCAAAAGGTTGAGAAAGGCTGCTATAGACATTTATTTCTACATATTTATTTATTTTTAGATTTTTTTTAATTCTGCCTTTATTATTTTTATAAATAACTCAAGGCAGCGAACATACCTAATACTCCTTCCTCCTCCTGTTTTCCCCACAACAGCAACCCTGTGAGGTGGGTTGGGCTGAGAGACAGTGACTGGCCCAAAGTCACCCAGCCGGCTTTCATGCCTAAGGCGGGACTAGAACTTGTATGCTCACCTTGTATGCTTTCTTCATCCTTGAAATATGCAGCACCTAGTATCATGACCTTGAGGTTTTGACCGTTTTAAAAGAATTAATGTGCTGATCTCTCTTATTCATCTGAATGCCTCACATCATACAACATATTTACAGCTATTGCCTTTGTTGAATAGATTACTTCTGGTACATACCCATTGACTGATAAACAAAATAAATTGTGTTATTGTAGAACAAGAAGTCCAATTTACTTAAAAGTGATTGCTCAAAATAAAGAGAGAAAAAGAGGTTTGCATATAAAGGTTATGGCTAATTCAGCAATATATGATGCCTAGAAAAGTTATAGGATCCTTTCCTTCATCATAGGATACAACATATGCAGGGGATAGATAACATGTGATGCAGAAATTTTACTAGTGTTAGTTAATACCAAAAATGTCATGAAAAGGAACCTACTATGATCTAAAAAAATTGAAGCTTTTTTTTAACCCCCTCCCCCATTTTTTATGCCCACTTTCTGTATCTTAGTTGTAGTTTGGCACACATGCAGAATGCAGGTTATTATTTTTGTACCTTTTAATGATTATTTCAATAAGGTTTAACAAGAATAAAAGAAAATGTATTTATTTCATTTATATCTCACTTTTCTTCTATGACCTCAAGATGGCTTATGTGGGGATTTCCCTACATTTTATCCCCACAGTGCCCTGTGATTAGTTTGTGCTGAGTATGTGTGTCTGGCCCAAGATTACCCAGTGAGTTTCCATGCATGAAAGACCTGAATCTTGCTCTCCTCACTCCTAGTCCAAAACCCTTAGCCATGTTGTCTCCCTCTATAAAACATTCTCATTCCCATTATAAATATCCAGGAATATCTTTCATATTACTATATGTAGAAAAGCTTGCACAAGTAAAACCATTCCCCCCCGCCACCCACCTTATGGTTTTATTAAAGATTTCAGTCTCTAGAGCAGTGTTCTCATCCTTGGCAGCTTCAAACTGTGTGGACTTCAACTCCCAGAATTCCCCAGCCAAGATGCATGGGCCCATGTATGACCATCTCTTCACAGACTTTGTAGTTTTGTGGCAGCATTCTCACAGCAATCTGGGTTTAATTGATGGCCTGTTTCTAATCTTGCTTCATTGTAAGGAGCTCCAATTTAATATACTTCCAAATGTTCTCTGTTTGTGCAATTGCT
This sequence comes from Candoia aspera, assembly GCF_035149785.1. Lineage (NCBI taxonomy): Eukaryota > Metazoa > Chordata > Lepidosauria > Squamata > Candoiidae > Candoia > Candoia aspera. Next base: position 41,991,667 of record NC_086159.1, on the reverse strand, counting down.
TTTGAAGTTACTGTAGGTAAAGTTCTGTTTCCTGCTGTTTTAAGAATATTTGCTGATACAGTAATTTTTGAGCCATTAAGACGATGTGGTTTTCTTGTATACTGAATAGTCCATAAATCCATATTCTGTGTTGTAGGTGAATCACTGGTATATCAGGTCTTCTGCAATCTCCTTGAAACACTGGCAACACATCCAGAAAGTATCCTCATGATACTTGAAATTAACTATTTTCTGTCTTGTAATGAGCATTCTGAACAACCATTAAGACTATTGGTTGCAGCTGCTTCTTTATAATACATCTTTCATTATGTTTTCAACCACTTTTATTTTAATGGATCACTTATGGTGTTTTGGTTCATCATTATACAAGCAAATGTTGCTTAAGTATAGATTACTTAGTTGCTTTGAGCAACAAGATCCTGGCAATTGTGAGCAACAGGGAGAGAGGCATTGGAGAAACACACCCCAATTCCCTGTACTGTATTTGCTTTTTCTAAAACCAGTTAAGCAGTGCCAGGATGCCTTGCTGTTGTCATGATTATGAAAGAGCTTCTCATTCCTATCTTTCCTGGACAAGCAGATGAAATGAGTAACAGGATGGCAAGAAAGCATCTCAGTAGTATGAATTGGTTTTAGAACAAAAGTAGACAAAAGGCTGTCATACTCAAAGGAGGAGTATCCATTCTCTTAAGTCCACACTGCAGGTAAATGGAATATTAATGGAATGTATATCCTATGAGAAAAATTGGGCTGGAAAAATGATACAAAGATATCCTCAGCCAAGTTTCATATTGGATTTAGTGACTGAGAACATCAGAAATTCCAGTGTTGATGAATTGGGGAAAGCTGTTGTTATAGATATCTATATATTCATATATATTTTATTCATTCCAAATTTCTTCTGAAAAATATATACAATTGCCTCACTTGCCAAATGAACAGCTTTATTATCATTGTAGAGAGTCTGAGAATCCCTCATGTTCCCCCAACAGTAGATAATCTTGTTATAATAGTATTATTATACTCCTATCCAGGCTCTTTTCTCAGTGCCTTTTAAAACCTGAAATGATGTTAAACGGTAAGTCTCTTATGCCACATTTCCTAACACCTAATTCCACACAACAGATGGAACCCAATATGTTTGGACCATGTAACACTACTGTTTTGAAGACACTTCAGTAACCTCTGGAATTAATTAGAACTGCAAAATATAAACAATGTAAATATTAAGAGCCAAGTCACTGAATTAAAATAATTAGTGTAAGAGGCACATGCATATAAACATGTAATCATGTTCATGTTTCCAGCCACTGAGGTTACTCCAATGACTGCAGCTTGGTTTACACTATATTTTTGATCCAACTACGTACAGTAATTATAGATTCTGTTCAACTGGTTGTCCTTGAAAGTATTTAGTGGCCTTTTCAAAAATCATTTATTGTGACTCATGACTAACACATAAAATGAAATAAGGTCAATTACAAATGATCAAATATAAATAGAACATGCAAGCTGCCCTATAATTACAAATAGTCCATAATTTACCTAAAGTGGATTACTGTATATACATTTAACTATCTGTGCCTTAATATTACAAGCCATAGCATAAAATTTGGCAACTTTGTGACATCAATATGGTTGATGGAAGGAGGAAGGAAACAGAAACTGCCACATTTTTTAAAGCAATAATAGTAATAAAAAAGAGAATATAACAATATATACACCACAGAATCCATCCTTTCAATCATTTCAGGGAGGGGCAGAGACATTCAACAGACTATTCATGCAAGTCTCCAGTTGCAGCAGAAGACATCAAAATGAGTCAAATTAAAGGTTCCCCTATGCAAAGAGACTGTAAGATTTGAATGATATTCAGAGCATTTTTTTTTTAGAAAAGTTCCCAAAACAATTGCATAAAATCAAGATTCTGGCAGTCTACATTTCAAACACCGATATTCTCTGAGAATAAGGAGGATGGGGGGCATATACACACCTCCAGGGTTTCCATCTAGCATTCCCTTCCACTGGAGACAATGTCCTCATGGCAGAACATCAGCTTGAGCTTGAACCTTATTGTGTGAAATCAGGTTTGAGCCTCTAGAAATTATACCCAGCACACTCAGCATTCAGAACACAATGTGGCACTAAAAAAATGACCGTAAGCAATTAGGATTGTATTAACTCTGAAGGTGAGAAGTCTTACATGTACACAACTGTGATGCATGTTATCAGCTGGGATACCACCATGTCTTAACTGCAAATGGAATATATGCACATCACTTTGTGCAGAAGGAACAAAGAATTGATGTAATGTGTCTTTGGCTGTTCTTCACTGTATTTGTTATCTGTGCCATTCAGGAAGCATTATTTTGAAAAATAACTTCAAAACTATTTATAAGCCTTTACCTGCTGAATATCACGACTGCTGATTTGACACTTATGTTTGATTTTGCTTCAAAGAGAACCCTCCTTAATCCAATTGTTGTAAAGGACAGAGTAACACTGTTGTTTATGTAAAGAGCCCATGGAAGGGGCAATTTGCCCATTTTGGAAGGTAAAACACAAGATCAGAAATAGTTTGGACCTATTTTAAAATTCAACAAGCAGGCCAAAATACAACTGTTTTATACCATTCTGAGATCAGACTGGTAGTGTCAGATGGAATCGAGAGCTGCACCTTACCTGTAAATTGTTTTCTTGCCATTTATAGAATATGAACTAACAAACTTCAGCCAAAGGTAGATGCTTTCAATTTCTCTAACAGTCTCTCTCTGAATATAGAAACAAATGCTGACTTAAAGTACACAAAGGCACTTAAGTGGGCCCCTCATTACTTAATTGTACATTTTTCAGAGAGATATTGTAGGATTAGGCACTGGTCTACTTAGGTACAGGCAACCAGACCTAAACCCTGACTTTTCTTTAGTCTACGTATTGTCACAGTTCCTCAAGTTTCACAGATTCCAGCACAAACATTTTTTTCAGGACACCAATGGGCTGATAATTAGAGGATTCAGATTTTGTTCATATAATTCTGTACAGGAATTGTATTTCCTTGACATCAGTCTTTTAGTATCTAGACAATTAATCAAGGCTTATGAAAAGGACAGCCAGCATTGGAAGCAACCTGTCAATGTATTTTAATCAATATGGGAAAATGTAATTCCTCCTATGACCACCCTTCCTGTGTTTTGTCTGGCTTCAGATAATCCACTAATCTCCTTATTTTGAGCCAAGAAGTTATATCTACCAGATGAAGATTTAAAAGAGAAATAGGCCAAGGCTTTGCTATATGCAGTTTCTGAAAGTGAATCTCCAATACATCAAACCACTGTATGTGAGAGTCTAGTTTAGCATTATCCTTCTGGAATCTTTTGTGATAATATACCACAGTGTAGCCATACCATTGAGCTTGCATGTCTGAACTGTATCCAAATTTTCTTTTGGGTATCCTTCTTCTTTACTAGCATCCTGCATCGACTCTTTTCAAGATTTAAAATAAAATTTTAAAAACCCTGATGATCATTTATTTTATACAATTTGAATTGAGCTATAAAAAATTCTTTAACTAGTCCTGATGATATTAGGACTTTGACTGAAGATAGCCATCTCTTAAAAGTTCTCAGAAAGCCGAAATAAATTTCTGATTCAATTGCATATAACTGATTCTGGTGAATCAATAGTTTTAATGGAAAAGCATTTACTGTGCCAAAATACTATATAGCTGTTCATTGTCTTTTTGCACAATCATGTTATTATGTGTCCTTCAACTATTGAGGATCAGCATCAAAGTTATTCACTATATGGTTATTAATTTTAATTAAGAGAAGTGATCACTTTCTATATGAGCCTCCATTGTAAGGTGGCCACAGTGGAAAAAAATGAATGTGAAACCAGTATATGACATTAAGACTGGATCTCCATCTGGATTAGTATCTCTGACTATACCACTGAAGATGAATAGGTCTAGTATGTTTACAAACTGGACTAGGGAAAATCCTGCTAAATTACTGTATATCTTCCTTCCTTCCTTCCTTCCTTCCTATCAAATTTATCACCGCCCATCTCCCAAAAGGGACTCTGGGCGGTTTACAATAAAACATAAATAAAAATATAAAACTGTAAAACACTATAATAGACAATAAAATAACTATGTTAAAAAAAGCGCGATGGCTGGAAGTTCTCTGTGATTTGCAAGCAGAGCAGGGTCCTTCTAAGGAACTAACCATCCGCAGGAATGGCTACTCTCTCTCCTGCCCCAGGCATAAATTACAGAACCAGGTCTTTAGTTGTTTCCTAAAGTCCCCGAGGGAGGGAGCCAATCTCACTTCCTATCTCTAGTCAGGCAAATAATAGATGCTTATTTCCCTTGCCTATTGGAGGAACTGAACCAAATCATGAGTACAAGACTCCATCATATGGACCAGTTCAAGTTACCTGTTACCACCACTGTGACATCTGGATCCTATATTAAATGTAGGAAATACTCTTCCAGCTTATGCCAGATGTTTTGAATCCAACTTTGAAGCCCCAGAGAAAACAAACCAATTGATAATCTCACATATTAATAGTGGCCAAACTTAACAGACCAAAGTTAACAGGTTAGATGGCTTTAGTTTGGCAATACTGCTCTTTTAAAATTCACCCAGATCTGAAGGTTGCATTTGCACGCATGTTTACCCGTTGTTAGTGAAGCCATGGTCTTCTCAAACATGTCTTATGGGTCTGCATGAGACTTCTCAAACATGTTTTAAGTTAACCATATAGGCTGCTCTCCCACAGCATGATAGGCTGAAGTGTAACTAGCTAGTATGTGGTTCAGTGTGCCGTGTGAATGCAGCCTATCCATATCCTTGACGGCCATCTCTTCGTATTTAAATTCGTGGATATAGATATTTTAATCGAAAAAATGCAAATAGGAGGAATGAACGCGGACTTTAGTACCCCTTTATTTCACTGCAAGAGAGGACCAAAACTGCCTATTCCGACAAGAGGCTTCGCCCTCAGAAACGCGAGCGAGAGGGTAAAACAGAAACCAGAACTGGAGCGGCTGCCGGAAAGCGTGGCGTCGCGCTGCCGGAAGTGACGCCAGCTTTGCGGCCGAGCATGCCCCTGGGAAAGTTAGTTGGGAAACCCTGTTCTTTCTTTCGCGGCCGCTTTTGCTGAAGGTGGGTGGTTGTCGCTCTCGCTCTTTAAAGTTTTATCGCGGGGTCTCGGTCCGGTCGCTCACCTTCTTTGTCGGTTTGTCTTTCTCTCTCCCTCAGGCGCCATGCCGGCTAAGGGGCCTCTCCAGAGCGTTCAGGTTTTCGGCAGGAAGGTGAGGCTCGCGTGGTTCTTGGAACGGGCCTAGCTCGTCTCCCCTTCCGCCATGGAAAGCCGAGAGATTGAGGGGGCAGCGGGATGCTATTGCTGCCCGAAAGCTGCCTTGGCCCGGCCGGGTTCCCGACGCTGAAAAGTATCCCTCGTTTCTCATTTTCTGTGCGCGCAGTGGCGCTCTTCCGCAGCCGCGTTTTCCCACTTCGAGCGGAGAGGATCTGGCCTAACCCTTGGCGTAGAACAACGGGCTCTCTTGGCGCTTTCTCTATTCCGAATGCAGCGCTTTAACTGTGACACGTGGGATGGAAGGACGGATAAGCAGATGGCTGTTCGGGCGGGGGGGGTGTTGAGTGGGGGCCGGCCCTATTTCATGGTGCCCCAGGGACAACTTGGGATCCTCCAGCTTGAACTACAATGCCCGCCATTTCCAAATCTCTGGAAAATACCGGGTTATCTTTGCTGAAGATCCATCCTGTCCAACTTCTGAATATGCAAGGCTGTTCCACTAGTTCATGTTCAAATTTATAACAAGTTCAGTGACTTCTCTGTAGCAAGTGCTTACCTCAAAGGTTTCTCATTTCATCTTGTAATCACTGGACTCCCTTTTTTGAGTTTCCCACTAGGTGATTGATGATTACACCTATAACTTAGGTTTCTTACTTCATGGCAACAAGTAAAAATGGGATGGATAAAAGCTTCAGTTGATTGGTTTCAATAGTGAGATATATATACAGTGATAACTAACAGTGTGTGTAGTGAAGTATTCTGGATGTTCTTGATGATATTGCTTATCTTTAATGCTACAATTTTGCTTAATATTTTTTTATTACCCCCATTTAGAAAACTGCTACTGCAGTTGCTCACTGCAAAAGAGGAAATGGACTTATTAAGGTGAATGGACGGCCTCTGGAAATGATAGAGCCTAGAACTCTACAATACAAAGTAAGTCATTTTAGGAACATAAAACATAATCATTACAGTGTATGTATAAACTAATGGTTGTTGTTTCCTTTAGTTTTTTTCTGTCATCTGTTTTAAAAACTTGTACTTCTGCGTAAAAGGATGGTGAATTTCAAGTGGGTTTTGAATTGGCCCTTGATAAATAGACTTAGCATTTTTGCAAAAACTATTTTTATCTGTGTTATTCAGAATCCCTAGTACTGTTTTCAGAGTTCCACTACTTTGCATACATTTTTTGGAGAACTAGGTAAAAAAGGTATATTGATGTTTGTCTTATACTGCTTCCGATCAGTAATACTCTTTTGTCCTGATGTACATTTGTGCTGGAGTACAGTAACAGAAAACTGTAAAACTGAAAGCAAATTAAAATGGTTCCATTTGTTTCTGTGTCATTGCATGAAAGTTAGTTGTAACTCTTGGAGGAGTTATTTAAGATTACTGTGTTGCAGTATAGTAAAGAAGCAACTGAAGTGGGTGAATTGTTAAGATGGTAAGCTACATTAGATGGCAAGATGTCAGTTTATAAGTTGAAAACAAAATATTTTCTATCTCCCTTGGTGATGTAAGAAAAGTAAATTCAAGGAATACCAATAATCTGATTTCTATAAATCTTATGTATGTATGTACTCAGACGTTTCTGCATGAATAAGGAAGCTTGTTTAGGACTATAACTAAATGATTTTTTTTCTCCAGCTGCTTGAACCAGTACTACTTTTGGGCAAAGAGCGCTTTGCAGGAGTTGACATAAGAGTCCGTGTGAAGGGTGGTGGTCATGTGGCACAGATATATGGTATGAACAGCTCATATTTTGCAAATGGGAAAAGATTATTAAATGTATCAACTATCCTACTGTAGTAACGTGTATACCTGTAAAATGCGTTATCAACCTGTGTTATAGGTCTATTAATCTGTTTATAGCCTTTTCTAACTTGTGTTCTCTGGATATATTTTACTGGCTGCCAGCTAGGTTGATGGATACTCTAGCTTATTTATAGGGCACCAGTTTAGGGAAGTCGGCTGTATTGTGTTTGGTGATTTGCTCTGTATCAGATTATTGCTCTTTATAATTGCATATACATATGCATATATACATATACTTATGTAAACCTGAAGTACTAAATTGCCCAAAGATCCCACAATTAATATCTCTGGCTTAACTTTTATTAGCCACTTACAGCTTTTTTTGTTTCAGTGTGGTATTTTATTTTATTTTACTTACTTCCTCTACAGCAATTCGGCAGTCTATATCCAAAGCACTGGTGGCTTATTACCAGAAATGTAAGTTTTCATTAGCTTTATTCTTGGCTGCTTTCCGTCTCATTGAAGACTAGTTGTATACAATATTAATTTATACGGTCAATGTTGTCTTAAGTGTAGTTCAAAGGCTTTGTTCCTTGGCGCTTCCTCGAAGTTATCATTCCTAAGCTATGCTATACTCTACTCTACTCTCTACTCTACTCTACTCTAGTTTCAAAGTCTAATACAGGTGTTCTTTTATTTTTTCTCAAGATGTTGATGAAGCATCCAAGAAGGAGATAAAGGATATCCTCATCCAGTATGATAGGACCCTTTTAGTAGCTGATCCTCGACGTTGTGAGTCCAAGAAGTTTGGTGGACCTGGTGCTCGTGCACGTTACCAGAAATCTTACCGTTAAAAGAAAACTTGTTTCTGTATTTGAAATAAAGAAGGATACAATTTAATAACTTGTGTTTCTGAGAAATATATTTCTATCTCTTTTTGTGACGTTTCAAGGGAATACTTAATACATTACATAAAATACAGAAGATATCATGTGATTAGAGTCAGTTTTAAAATTATATTCTATATTGTTAATGATTGGGCAATTAACATTTTATAGAGAGGGTAATGTCCCTATAATGGGTTAATGTTTCTACAGTTAGTTTATTTCAACTATTGTCTTTTAGTGCAACATGAAATATTACTAAATGAGTCACAGTCCCTTAAAAGGATACATTAAATTGGGTTAACCCTTAATAATTCTACCTCATTGTGTAAATAGGAAATAAGTCGTTAATTTCAGTTTCCTTGCCTGGTCTTCAGCTAGTTAGGCTTTTCTCAGAACTTGCAGGTCAGTTTGGAAGAAAGACCTCCATTCAGTGGATGCTGCAGATTGTAGTGCTAAACTCAATAGTAAATAATTTTTACCACAGTACAACAAAGCATATTGAGAACTGTGGAGGCAGTAGTAAAATAGTAATTTATCTTCTAATAAGTTAAAATTACTATGTTTATGTTTTGTATAATTTTTGAATTGCAGAAATACCCAATGTCTCCCTGTACTGTACTGCCAGATTATATACTGGTGGTAGTGCATCAGATAACTCACAAAAATGCAAATACATTTTGAAGGAATGTTCTAAATGTGATTTTCTTAATCATATTCCTCATAGTTCAGTTGATGATGTTCCAGAAGGCCTTAAAAACATGGCTGTGATCCCAGACCTTGGGTAGGGTGTTTGTGAAGCACTTGTAAGTGGTGATTTTGTTAGAGGGAGTGGGTTTTTCCCAGCACGGGGTTTCCTTGCTGCTAATTATTTTCTTTATTGTTTTTACTTGATGTAAACTGCCCAGTCATTCTGAAGTCAGCTGGCCTCCAAATCTCAGAAATAAATAGTTTCCCTAATATTTTCTGGCATAAAACATTTTTAAGCACTGGACACAATGGCTTTATATCCATACAGATTGGTTAGAAAGATAAAATACTGCTCTTTGCTCATCTTTTTGAACAGTTTCGCAGTGCTTTGCTGTCAAAAAAGAGGCAGCTAACTAGGCCCCAAACTTCTGCAATTATGGCAACTGCTGACTGGTAAAGAAATGGAAGAAACAACCTGGAAAATGAACTGGAAGAGTAAAATAGATTTGGTACTGCTTTCAACAAGTGTTAATCATATTTCCAGGTGAAGGAACTCAACGTTAATATGGAAGGCCTTGTAATGCTAAGATTTATTCTTACATACTAAGTGGATACACTACTGGATTTGTCTTTTCTTCCTCATTTCCCCCTTTGAATGTTTCCTTGTAGTCTCTTAATGAAATTTATGAAATGATTATGATCAAATGAATGATGTCCAAGTACTTGATGATTCCCCATTTAGAATTGATTTAAACTTTATTCTATTTGTATACTGTCAAATAATAAAGACCCATAGTGTTTTATAGCAATCCAGTAAAAACTTTCAACTAACTAAAATGTCCATAGTAAATACAATTAAAATAGTAAACAATAAATAATTGGGAAAAATAACACAATAAAAATATAAAACAAATGGAATACAGCAAATTTTTAAAAGCATCAACAGTTAACTTGTCACCAAATGTACAGAAGATTCCTGTCTTAAGCAGCTTCTGGATCTGTGACTCAATTCCAAGTAGAGTCTCTTCCATAAGGGAGCAGTGACAGAAAGCACCCAAATGTGATCCATAGTAATGGATTTGTTATAAAGAATACTTCCCACTTTTCAATCAAAGAGATCCACAAAATAGCTAACAACATGGAAGTAAATTGAGAAGTATCTCAAATTACCTCTTCTGTGGAGACGGAATGGAATGGAAATAGCCAAAATGCCATAATATTCTTCTAGATTACTTGTGAAGAATACCAGAATGGCAGAAAGAAAACACTTCCTTTTTAGGATGGGGATTACAGCTTGTTTGCATGCTTGCTAGTTACTTGCACTCTGAAAACATCAATAATTTTTCAAGTTTTTACTAAGTTTGAATTCTGAATATATATAAAGGAAGATAGTAGAGCTTGACTGCTAGCGGCTTCAAAGCTGACATGCAAAATGATCTCTCAAGTATTGTGGCTTGGCAGGTCTGTTCTCCCCAAGCATTATAAAGGATTGATTCAGTCCCATGGACGAGTAGCAGCACAGGGGCTCAGGTAACTAATACTGATGCAGGTTGCCATGCATTGCTAATGAGAAAACGCTGGCTAAAGCATCTGCAGCATTTTCAAAAGTCAAAAGCTGTATGCAGCTAGCTAGTTCCACTCACCCCCCTCTTTCCATTTCATTTTATCAAATTGGAAAGAGCCTGGGAAGGATAGTGACTTTTAAAATGCCATCCTAATTAAGAGCACCAATTTGGAATTTTTTTACCTTAAGCAGCTACACTGAAATGAACGTTGCGAGAAAAATCAATTTTATGATACTGTGGGACACTTTTTGGGTTCACATTCTGTTTTTAACCTTGGAAGGTAAGTGTTTGTTTGTTTTTAATTTAACATTGTGTCGAAACATTCATAAATATGTTTTTTCCCCTTTTGGAAAAAATAACATTTAGAAAAATGAAAAAAAAATGTACTTTATTTTTATTCTTTATTTGAATCTAATTGCAATTCTAACATCATTAAAAACAGGGTTCAAAGATATAATTTGGATTAAAAAGAAGACTGGCTATATTTACTAAGAACGAAGTCCTATTGTATTCAAAAGGTCTTACACCCAGGAAAATATGCAGCAGTTTGTATCGCACATATGCTACTCTTCTGCGTAACAATTTTTTTCTCATACTAGCTATAACCTTTGGGTTAACTGCAATGTGTTGAAATGTCAATGTCAATATTTAATTAGTAATAGCATTTTTCTGGATGATTCCGTCATTCTTGTTAGGTAGTTGAAAGGGTATTTAAGCAATTAAAAATTCACAAGTACAGCAAAACTGAAAATACAATAGGCGATTGGTTTTCAATAGATTCATGTTGTAATAAATGTCTATTGTATATTCCAAAACATACTACTAAAAAGTCATTTTTTCCAGCTACGGGTTCTTGTATTTTATGAATAAGACAGATAGGCAGATGACAGTGTATTTACATACGGTAATACAAAGGTATTATGTAAGCACAATCCATTTGCCATCTTCATGTTATTTTAATAGGAATTCAAAACAGATTCAAGTTTTTTTTTAAAGCAAATCTTTGTCCCGCTTAAAAATTAAAATAACATTTACTTTTGAGAAATATTTAATATGGAAGATGACTGGAAATTTTTGGAAACACAAATCTTTTCATTTTAAAAACTGAACTCCAATAAAAGGCTGCCTTTAGAGCTCAATCTATTAAGAAAAATTCTAGAAGAGCGTGAGAGAGAAAGAATGATTGATTTTCACTATTTTTATCTAATAGAGTCTTTCTGTGAATTACATCTTCTGAAAAGAACTGCAAGGTGAGTTTGAATTCCTGTTTGTTGATAAGAAAAACACATTCACTTGAGGAATACAACACAGTACTAATATTTTTGAAGTTTAAGATGTAAAAAAAAAACTCCAAAGCTCTTTTAAAGAACTTTTACAATAACGTCAGTGTTTTTCAAAGCATGAACTGTCAGAGTTTTGCCAAAAGGCATGTGTATACTGAACATGACAAATTTATAATTTCAGAAATCCCCGTAGGGCACACTTTACCTTTGAAAGGGTGTGATTTTGAGATACTACTTGGCAACTGAGAAATCCCAGATATGAAAAGACTAGCATGTTTTGAGACAATTTAGGTATTTTCTGATCAGCCATATTTAATATGTATCTTGGAAATCATGCACAGGATTCTTTTAGCTGTTGCCTTAGATCAGGGTTTCTTAAACTTTTTTCTCTCAGGACAGCATCCCAGTTTTAAAAATTATGGAGGACTGCAAAAGAGCTTTTGTTTCTATGAGTTGTATTTATCTATATTTACCATATTAAAAATTAAAATTGACACATTTGTTGCTGATACCACTTCTCACAATTGAGGGGATTTTAATATTGTATTATTTTTTAACATAAGCTGGCAAATAACTTTGATATTGCAGGCCCCTTTTGCAGAGGGGGTCTTGGGGGACCTCCAGGGGTCCTAGGACCACACTTTAAGAAACACTGCCTTAGATCCTACATGCCTAGTTTGGCATGATCCAGATGTGTAGGGGTTGTAACTCCCAAAATTCCTTGTTCACAGAGGAAATGCAATACTATGGTAATTGTATTGATAGTAAAGCGGGGGGGGGGAGGGAGGAAGGAAGGACTTTATTATAACCAAAAGCCAGACAGATAACGTACTGAACAACTCTAAGCAGTAATGTAAAAACAGTAAATAGTGAAAATAAGCTGTGAATTTTCATAACAAAATTCAAGAAAGCATTTACTGAAAATTACCTTAGATATTGGAAAATGCGATCATTTGGGCCTATCACCTATTCTGGTTCTACAGTAGTCCATAAAATAAATTTACACTTTTGTCAGCACTCTCATTACAATACCAACTACACAAAAGAAAAATTTGGAAGATTATGCTTAGATTACTGAATCCCACCTTGCTCTTAGACAATAAGAGCATCTTGATTTTAGATTTGAATCAGTTATTGGATCTTTTAGATTATTTCTTTGTTGTGCCACTCCCATTATTAACCTTATTATTAGCCTCATTATTACCCTGAAACCTATGCATCCTTAAAATTAGGGCTGACAGTTGTCCTAGCATTCATAACAGCTAGTAGCTCCTAGGCAACCTTGGCTTATGAAAAGTTAAGCAGGTTATTACTTTGATGGGAAATCACCAGGAAATCCAAACCAATTATTTTGGGTATTTGAAAACTACATTCTGGAGAGCAGCAGTGTTAAACCACTTCCATATTGTTGCTAAAAAAACTAATTGCAAGTGTTCACGAAGTCCCAAGTAACTGAACTTGACTCAAGGGAGTCTTTATCTTTACCTTACTGGTAGTTATAATAAGGATTGTTTGGAAATGAATTAAATATATCCCCCATTCTTTCCACCAAACATCTGATGGGATAAATTAGTTTCTGTTGCAAGTTACAAGTCTAGAAATCCAACTAGAAAGAGGAACTGGGTTGGCAGTAGTCAGTATATGCAAACTAGTGATATAATTTCAGAATGTAATATATGTTTATGGCCCTGAGTTTGATTGAGCTAATGAACTTTAACTTACATCATTGATTCTGTCATTCTGATCCTTTGCCTTCTTTCACTTCTAATGATATCATTTCTTTCTCTGATTTTGTTTTCAATTATAAAATTTACCCAACTCTTAGTGATTTTCCCCCATTAGGGATATCTCTAATTATAATTAATATTCTTGAGCAAAAGATTGGTATCTCTTGTACTTGTAAAAGAGGGGATGAAAAGGGAAACAAACATGAACATTAACTTTTTGTAAAAGCTTAGCCAGATAAAGGTGTCTTTGATGAAGTGAGAGAAATCAGAACGAAACACTTCTTTCGGGAGTCTGTGCATTCAGAACTTTTGATTATACAGGATTCTTTCTGTTTTCTTCTAGGAATGAATTTACTGCAGTTCCTCAAAAAAGAGATCTCTTAGCAGCTGAGGTAGGTTATACCTCAAAAGGAAGAAGAGAAAAGGCACACACCCATTTGCCTACAAGGAGTGCTTGCTATCCCTACAATGAAGTCTTTGTAAAACAGAATGGAAATGCTAATATCAAGGCAGGAATGAATGGAGTAGTTTTTCCATACTATACCTGTTTTCCTGCAATTCTCAAAATGCAGACCTACATTCATCCATCCATTCATTCTTTGTAAATAGCTTATTGAATTAATCACCCTAACACACTAAGTGATGCACACATAAAGTAGAAAAAAGGCGTCTTTCATCTTATCTCTTTTGTGAGAGCAGACAAAAAAGACCTGGAATTTTGTTAGTGGTTGGCAAAATACACAATTGGGAAACAGTAGATGAGCTCTCTTTCAGATGCTGCTGTTATTGTGACAGTTCTATCTAGTTCCACAATAGATTCCCAGGAACAGATGTTATACTTCTGTATAAAAGCTTCTCACTATTTCAGTGCCTCATTTAATTTGAGATAGGTGAAGACAGAGCAACCTTCTGATATAAATTTCAGGGTGGCTTAAATGTGTAAGTAGTTTAATCTTCAGCTGCTTTATCTTTTAGATGAGTGGGACAAGAAAAACTTCTGGGCCAGCCTTGATGGCAGGGCCAGCCCATATCATATGGTGTCCTTATTCCACATTCAGCCAAAATGTGTAATGTTCCTTCAACCCTGGTGGTTGATACTTGAATACTACTTCAACCTGGTGATGGGACTGTATCTTCCACCCAAGCATAGGTTAGCAAGCAAGCTTAGAACATGCAGGACAGGCTATGAAACACCCATATCTCTGTCTACTCACATCTTGCTGCTCTTCCCCAGGACCTGCTGCCTGCAATGAGGGCTTTATTTTGCTGGCAAGGCAGATTGTGTTGCAACAGAATCCTTACTCATCTAAGTGGAGATGCTGACTGGGTTCATATACTGCAATAAATTATAACATGGTTTACTTGTTTTGGGCATAGCATTTTGTACAAACTGGTTTATTCCAATAAGCAGTAGTTGTGGCTGAGAAAGATTTGTGAACTAAGTTAAAATGCAAGAAACCCCACTGATATTTCACTGACACTGCAAATTTCAGAAGTCCCACTATACACTTAGACTACATTTTTATCTGATTTGCTGGTTTGTTTTTGATTTGAATACTCATGAATGTTTTCCTTGTTTTTTCCCCTCTTCCTCTCATAGACAACTGCTATTTCATCATATGTTCATGATGCCTTTTCTCAGACTCAGAATTCATCAGGAGGTCAGTAACATATTATAACCCAGCTACCTATAATTAAAGACATTTGTATAATTTCCATGTTTTTTTCAACAGCTGTTACTGTGAATATTTGACAAGTCCTCTATTGTAATAGTCCAAAGAGGGCTGCAAAAATAGGTGGTTTTTTGATGTGGCAGGTCAAATCCAGTTTCCTCCTACTAACGTAAAGAATAACGTAGCTTCCTTCCATTCCACATACATACAGTAAATCATCTGGCATAGATTTTTTCTTCAACAGTGACAAAAAGAAAGAAAGAGTAACTCTATACCTGGGCCCCCAGGTCTATTTCTCAGTGAGTATTTATTTGTTTATGGGTTAAGAAATAAAAACCCAGTCACTGAACTGTGTTTCAAGGCAGTAAGTAAACAGACAGTATAATAAAAAGCACCCATATTCATCAATCCATAAATTGGGGGGAATTAAAACTGAACTCTTCACAGACTCTTCAACCAGCTCTGTTATTTTCTGTTTCCACCATCTCAGTCTGTCTGATGATAGAGCCAATTTTCTTTATTACATCTTTGCTGATTGTTCTGGATTGCTGGGTAAGCCATTTCACTCACAAATTTATGCGCAACTACATGATTGGCTTTAGTGTGTGGGATGATCTTTTTACCTTTGGATGAAAAATGCTTTCAGAGATTTCATTTCTGAGAGAACTTTTCCAGATGTTGAAAAAAGGAACTAGAAATGTGTTTCACCTTATTTGTGAGGAAGAATTAATTTAATTTATTTCCTGTGGATTTATGCAGAAATAAAAGTCGCAGGGGATCCAGTTTCTCACTTTTAAACAGTGAGGAGAAACTTGAGAAGCGTTTGTGGAAGAGAATAAGCTTAAAGCAGAAAGCTAGCTGTAGGATAATGTATATTTATTTTGGGCAATCTTTTTCAGCCTGTCATTCCTTGGATGTCCAGAACTGAAACAGGTGTGGGGGGCACCAGGGCCTGTTTATGAGGTTCCTCTAATTTGAGCCCTTATTGACACCTGCCTGTTTTTCTATGCAGGTTCTTGCCCTCAAGATTGTCTTAATGGAGCAGTTTGCACAAAGACAGGAGTTTGTGACTGCGAGACATTTCAGGCACAGGGAGAACACTGCCAAATCAGTAAGTTCCAGGAGAAAGTGTGATGCACTTTTACTGGAGGTATATTGCAAAAGGATTAGATCTCATATTTTAATAATTCAACATCTTGCATTGATGTAAATATTGCTAAGCCTAAATGTAACTTGTAATTGTGGTTCTTGTTGATCCTAGAGATTCTTTTAAACTGGTTAGTCTTCAGGTATTTGGGGTTGGCTAAATTGATGTCAGCCTTCATGGTAGGCCAAGTCAGGAATCAGACTCCCAAGGACCAGTAGAACTCTATTTTATTGTTGTAGGACATAATTATTACAGAACCTTGAAAGTCTGCCAGAGTTTCCTTCTGTCCTCTCTAATACCATACAGAATCAAAGTGGGGTTATTTTAAGTCTCTCTTATGCTTACTGCTTTCCCAGAACTGAGATTTCATTATACAGACTCTTTCATGAGTTAATGGCTCTTGCATTCCTTCTCCAACATTATCTCTGCCCCATCGTTATTCTGTAACTGAACAGATGCACAGTATGAATCACGGGGGCCATGAGCAGCACAAAAGTCTTGAGTTCAGCCCCCAAAGACTTACCATTAGAACAATTACTAATTTGTATTTTAATAGAAGCAGGAAATTGTTTAATATGTCACAGGAGAGTATTAATGAAAATGATATGGAATCTTTAAGTTTTAGTTATGGGCCCAATAACTTTTGGAGATGCCTGCCCAGCACACAATTCAGAAGTTGAAAGTTATCTTCATCCTGGAAAAAGTTCTACAGTATTCAGTTAGCCTGCACTAAGAAATCATATTCAAAATAGCTGTGCTTGATTTCCACTCTTTCATGCTTAGACTCTGAAATTAGGTATATATAGAAGTATAGCATTGTATTTGCTACATTATAGCTTTATCATTCATCCATTCATTCATCACTAACAGAGGCATCCATGGTGGGGTGGCAATTGACAAAGGCAGCATTGTCTGTTGTGATACAAGCCTGGTCCCTTTTTTATTTACATTGTGATCTCATACTCACATAGAAGACAGAGGAGTTTGTGATGCCCGGGTACAGTGCTGCCTACATCACATTAACAATCCTGCAAAAGTCTCTGCTTAGAATGCAATTCCATGTTGATACTGAACAAAGCCCGGGTCGCATATATAATCTTTGCTATTTTTCTCTGCATCAGAGTTTCCATGACCTGCAACATCCTGAAGAAGCAAGATGAAAAGTTGCTGGCTCCTTTGAAAGAGGCAGCTACCGCAGGAAATATTCAGGAAGTTAACCTAGTTATAATATTATCTAGTTATACTTTAGTTTGCCTTCAGATCATATATTATCAAGTTTCCTTACTTCGTTGTGATTTATTTAGATTTCCATCCATAGGTTCTTTTTAAACATCTGTTTATACTGGGATGTTTCAGGAGTTTTTTTTACAACATAATATGATGAATATCTTTGGAATGGGCAACACTCATCTGAAATTTTTGTTTCTGTTGGCATGGCTTGCAAACAATTATTTTTGTTCTCTTTAGTTCCAAATACTGGCAAAGACAGAGGTGGGATTTGCAAATCATGGGGGCAATATCACTTTGAAACATTTGATGGCATCTACTACTACTTCCCAGGAAACTGTTCATACATTTTTGTGAAAGATTGCAGTGATCCAGAGCCTCAGTACACTGTGTGGGTAAGATTGGAAATTTGTGTCAAGAGGGAACTTAAAGCAGTGTACTCTTTTCTGCCAGTTATGTAACTGATTCCTCTGTAGTTTGTAACTAAGCTGGTTTAGATTCATGGCATGGAAAGTGACAGAACTATTTCAGTTACTATGTTCTCTTACTATTGTGCGTTGAGCTTGTGAGTTCATGGTTCCATTGACTGACAGATTAACAATTAATTATTTGGTTCTAAAATCAGAAAGGATTCCAGGCAACCAATCTAAAAGGGTAGGAAAAAGAGGAAGTGATAAGTATGCCTTAACTACATTAGCCAATATTGTTTCCAATAATACTATAGAAATATTTCGTTCACTTCCACTATCCCTAGAAATTGGACTAAATTCTTGTAGATGTTCCATCTTTGTAACTACTTCAAATGGCTGTGACAGGATTTTATTACTGTTAGACCTAATTGGGAACACATTGGGGATTTGGTAGCTTGAATCTATCTAATAGGCATCAGATTAGAAAGGTAGGTGTAATATCTATGAGCTTTTCAATCACACAAAACTCTCTACAGGGAAAAGGTAATGGAATATTTCCTTACTTATGGGAGAGAAAATCTATTCAGATATTGCTGTAACAGAGGGAGATTGCAGATGCATAAAATGGCTCTCTGTAGTTTTCCTTACTATTCTCCAGTGCCAATTAGTTGACTGTACTACTCTAGGCTGAACTATCTCACTCAGCATTTTTTGTTAATATGTTTTCTACTACAGATTAAGGTTACTATGGTAACTAATCATTTTGTCTGGGTGAAGAGGTTGAATTTAATTGTCCCCTTTTTCACGTGTTAATGGTTGCATTGCCTAAGGGAGGAACTTGCCTGAACTTGTTTTAGTTTCAGTTTCCCTTCTGTGTAGGCTTGCAGAGAATATGCAGCTGAGAGAAATCTCTCCTCTCAGCAAACAGCCTTTAAATATGTTTGTTTTCTGTAAATAAAATTATTTTTATAGAAATGCCTGGTGTGTGACTTTTCTGATCTCTCCTGGGCCAAATGCTTTCTAGCACTCTGCCAACATTTTTTTCATCTGTGTGAATTCAGCATTATTATTTTTCTGAAGCATTAATATATTCTATATTGCCATAGAATATCTTATGTGAAGGTTCATAAAAAATGAGATCAGAATCAGCACTGTATCAAATGATGACCAAAAAATGTTGACCAAGGAATTTTGAAGTTCTGAAATAAGAAAGCACAGTGATACTTCAGACCTTCAGATTAATGCTAGTGATACTATTTCAATATTCCCTGCATTGCTGGTGTAATTGCTGGTGTAATGGTTTATCATACTGGATTAGCAAAGATAACAGTATGGCCCATCCAAAATCCATATTTCCTATGATAACAATTTTTAAGGTTGCATTAACTCTGCATGTAAAAGTATTATTGAATAATGGTTTTAGGTTGGCAGCAAATTTAACTATATTCTGCTTAGTCATAGATCTATCTATTTATCTATCTACCTATCTACCTATGTATCTATCTCAATATTTCAGTACCTCCATATCTCCACAAAAATATAAATACATTACAAATACACAAATGTGTATTTGTGTATGTATATACATATGTGTACACACACATACGCACACACACACTTAACCACAAAGCTCTTTGTAATTAATTGTCTTCACTGCTTTGCAGAAGGAAAGCAAGCTGGGGGCTCCCCTTATCTTCAGGCTCAGGGAGCTGCCACTGAGAAGGCGAGTCTCCAAGCTCTTACTACTTTAACCTCAGATGGAGTGGGTATTCCTATTAGGCCTTTCAGGATGAACACATAGGGCAAGGATATTCTGGTTAGCAGAGATGAACCTTCAAATACATGAGTGTTAAGCCATGCAGGGTTTTAAAGGTTAAAATCAGCATCTTGAGTTGGGTCTGTAAGTCTGTTGGCAACCAGTAGAGTAACCTCAACATAGGTGTCACACTTCTAAACCTACTTTTGTGGAACCTCAGTTTTGAAGGCTGCGTATGATTTGATAGTGGAAAATGTACCCACATCGTAATTTATAGTATGTTACATGATACATACAGGTTTCATATTTAGAGACATGTACACTAAATATGCTGTTCAAAAATTGCTCCAAATGTTTCCAGTTCACTTCTTTTGAAAAATAAGTTGAATAGTATGTGGATATTTTTTTAAAATATGTCCTTATGTTTTATGTATCTATTTCTTCTCCCTTTAAGGTTAATAATAGTCCTCACTGTGCTGGTTCAGTGTACTCTTGTTTGCGGTCAATAAGCTTGTTCTTTTCAAATCAGGATGAAATATTCATATCGGGACATGAAGTTAGAAAGGGTAGAATCAGGTAAAAACAGTTGAAATATTTTCTTACATTTCTTAAAACAACTAAAGTATTAATAGCAAAATTATTAAATTATTTGCCTTATGATGAAATTTTGATGATGAAAATATTCAGTACTGGTTGATCTGGAGCTACATTTTGAACTTATTTTTCTGGAATCTCTGACTTTCCCTTGCAGTGACACTATCAAGTTTCTGGGAGACTTCAGCCAACCAACTAAGGAAGGGAATCTCATATATACTATTTTAATATCATTGAAATAACATTGTCACATTACAAATGTTAATATTTGTATTATGGGAAAATAAAAAAGAAAAGAAGTGGTTCAAATAAAAAAATTAAGTGTATTTGTTATAATTTGCATTTTATGTATATAAAAGTGATTTCTATGTTTATTATATTACTATGATTGATTTTTTTCTAAAGAAACAACACTTCTATGGATAAAAAGATAGCGTGATTATAGCTAGCTGACATATTTGAGTTAAAATTCATTTTATTTTTTCAGGTTGTCTTTGCCCCAAACAATTGGAACTATTTTCATTGAAAGATTAGCAGATTACATTTTGGTGAAAACTACATTTGGCTTTTCCCTAGCTTGGGATGGAAACTCTGGGATTTACATTAAATTGACAGAAGAATACAAGGGAAAAACATGTGGTCTTTGTGGAAATTATAATAATAATACATCGGATGATCTCATAATACAAAATAGTAAGCAAATAACCCATGCTAAAATATGTGATGATAAGCCCATTTTCTTGTATTCTACTTATTTGTAACTGTCATCAGAGAATATTACTAGGCTATTGAATCTATTGTGATTGGTAATTGCATACTTTTTGCAATTTGAGTGGTGAAAATTATATGATTACTTAGCAGTTATATTCAAGTAAGTTTCATGACATCATTATGATCCTTATGACTTTAGTTAATCAGTGGTGTTATCTGTCTATTGCAAATAAGGAATGATTTTGAAATGGCATGAACTAAGACTACTCAAGTGAATTTGTGTGTGTTGTGAAATTCAGACTGGACATTTGCTAGCTGGCCTTGTCCAACATTAACAAGTTGTATTAGTATCAGCTATTGTTACTATAACTCCATGCCAAGGTTAAAACAGATATGAAGGGAGATGCACTATGTATTTAATTTAAGGGAATTACACATAATATCCATGACTTAAAATCTAGGGATCCATCATTTGAATAACTGTACTTTGAATATCTGTATGCTGGGCTATATATATAAATTTATGTTCTTAAACAGGTGACTATAAAGAAGATATAGCTAAATTTGCTAACAGCTGGACTGTACAAATCCCAGATGATGAAACTTGTGTAGCTATTGCATCTGGTTTTCCTAGTCCTTGCAACATTGATACAGAATCTTATGAGGTAAGCAGTTTAGGTTGCAATTTTCATATGAAGTATTTATTCTTATGGGCCTTGATCCCAAGAGCCACAAGTAGAAGAAAGTTTTAGGAAGCAGATTTTCCTTCATCTCCCCTTGAAAAACTTACTTGAAAGGTTGGAGGGACTGTCTTTGATCTGAGATGAGGAATGAGACACTAGAGTCAGAAGTATCTCACAGAACATCCTGCATTATTAGTTTCCTGACTCTCTACTAAAACGTTTCAGCAATGTATACAGGATAGTTCTGGTTATAAGAAGAACCAAGGAGATGTCTGCTTTGTGACCGTTCTTGTATTCATAGTTTTCAAGACCCAAGCAATGAAAAATATGTCATTTTCCCCCACAAATTATCTTTTTCTCACATTTCTGCACCATAATATTTTAATAAAATGCAGTGAAACATAAATAGGTACAAGGTAAAGATGCTGCTGTTAGAGTACTGATAAGCATGTATATATTTTTGTTTTCTTGTCTCATGACACAATTTTTATTCAAGTTGCTACTTAAAATATTGAAGGAATGAAATGAATTTAGAAATGTAATAGCTTTTGCATATTGATCTGCTAATGTATGCTTTTTACAGAATTGAAGCTGTTTCACTCCCAAATGAAACTACAATTTAATTTCCATGTTTGCTGTGCCATATTTACTTCAGAAATTTAGAGTTCCTCATGGAAATATTCTCTGCTGTGTTATCTCCTACATTTTGGGAAGTTAGATTGTTAGGAAAATTAGCATTTGAAATACAGGTAGTCCTCACTTAGCAAGCACAACTGGGACCAGCAACTCCATTGCTAAGTGCTGTGGTCACTAAGTGGAAAATCATGTGACCATGATGGACTTATGGTATCTCTTCCCATTCAGTCATTAAGCAAAATGTCACATGACTGTGGCTTGTGATTTTACTTCTGCATTCTCTATTAACTCTGCTTGTTGCAAGCTGGTTGGGAAGCACGCAAATGACAATTATGTGACTGCGGGATGTTGCGACAGTCATAAATGTGAGGACTGGTTGCAAAGCTGATTTTTTTTTACACCATTGCAACTTTGAGTGGTCACTAAATGAGGCAGTTGGTAAGTGAGGATTACCTCTACAATAAACACAAAGAATTGATATAATGAAGAGTGTACTGGCTTTCAAAAGAGTTATTAGGTTAGGTTTATGAATAAAATGTTCTTGGAGTGGAGGAATTTTTTGTATGTTTAATTTTATATGAATGTATGTATGCATGCATGCATCTCAATGCCATTTTTATTCTATATACAGAGCATCTACTTCAAGTGCCAAATACTCTTGCAATTTCCTTTTCTAAGTTGTCATCAAAGCATAGATCCTTATCCCTACATTTCCAGCTGCATGAATGACCTATGTAGGTAAGCTGAGTGTACTTTTTTGTTTTGTTTCACAGGCTTATTAGTCATCATTGTTACTTTGCCTTGTAGATAATCTTCTCTATTCTTAACACAGTAGAATACTTCTGTTGCAATGTCTCTTAATTCCAGTAAGAGTAAAGCAAATAGCCTCTTGACTTGCATCAGAATAGCCTGGTAATGAATTGAACAATAGCTTCCAAATTATCCCTAGCTTAGTACCAAAGCAACATAGATTTGCTAACTTTTCTTGAAGTTGGATCTGCTCTGAAAATGTTTTGCTGGAAAAGGTGGTGTGCATTGGTGAGGTCCTTCCTTCCCTCCCTCCCTCTTTCTCACGGGGTATCACAGTCTTCCTTCCTCCAACTTTTCTCCAAACAACAAATAGGCATCTGTGGGGGAAGTAGGTGATAAAATGTGTGTTGTGGTAATTGTGATGCGAAGTCCTCCCTTTATAGGTTTTTGTGCAACTCATGATAGAAGTACAAAAGGGAAGAGCTTTCATTGTCATGTCACAATGCACATTTAATCTTTGGTGTCCTCATGGTTCAGAATTGATGTCTGTGTCTCTGTAACCTGTGGGCTAGATATGACTGAGAGAAAATGATTGCTGGTTCAGAATTTGTCATGCGCTGCCTGCCTCTGAATAATGCTCAGACACTGGTTCGATGGATCAGGCTCTGGTTTATTCACAGCGCAGTTACAGCGTCGGAAGAAAAAAGCTGAGAGTGACAGGAGCGCGCCGGTGCGGGGTTTAAATACCCCGCGCCGGTCAGCGCCCCCTCACTCGCGGTCACGTCACCCCCCTTTGTCCAATACGTTGCCCTGCCGGTGGGTGAGGGGTTGTGAGGCCCCGCTGGCGTTCCGGGATCGCCCATCATCGGGTTTTCTATTCATCCGGTGATTGCTGTCAGCTGGGCGATCTCCGTTGTATTGGCGCTGATGGCTTGGGTGTGCTCCGTGATCCGTTTAGTTATTGTTTGTTGGCCATTAGTCGTTGTGAGTTGATGGCTACTTATCTTGAGCCCCTTCTCCTGTTTCCTTGCTATTGTCATGTGTGCCATTGCGCTGATGACTTCAGCTCAACGGCACTCATGACAGAATTATACATTCCATGGTTGAAGATGGGCTTGAACCTAGGCTTCCCCTAACAATGCAATGAAAAAACAATGAGTGGTTTTGTAAACCAGATCTTGGAAAAATGGGGATTGAAAGGTAACAGTCTCTTTTCTTGGTTAAGATAGTTCCAAGGGCCAATTTTCAGGAGGACTACACTAGGAAGTATTCTCTAGGTGGATTTTAATTAGCAAGTTTATTTTCTGTGCTGGCACTCACCAAAACAGAATCAATACCCATTTTTCTGAAAAAAATTGTAATGAATACAGATGATAACAATATTGTTATTTCTTCAGTTTCATTAATATTGGTTAATTGATCATTAATCATTAATTAATTTTGATTATTTATTGAAAAAATATTGCTGATTGGTTTAATAAAGGAAGTAGCATATAACCATGAATTATATTGATAAATCATTATTTTTCTTGATACACATTTAATTGGATATATGTTGTAAGAAAGTTGTTCATGACAGAATAGCATAATCATACTTTTACAATAAGAGATTGCTAAATTGCATATTGTGCAATATCATACTACATGTAAAATTCTTAGAAGCTAGTAATTCTGATGATGAAAGATAAAAACATTGCCATCATTGGCTTTTAACTTAAACACTTTTCCAAAAAAGAACAGCATTCTATTTGTGACTTTCCCACTTAAGCAAATCCCTATATCCATTGAAAATCTGTTCTATAGGACTATGACACTATCTGGAACAAAATAATAGAACGCAGTGCAGGGAACTTCAGTTAGAAGGAGAATATTTAAAAAAATAAGACCCAAGCTAATATACAGAAACTATATTATACATCTAGTCCTTTAAGTTACCAATTTTTGTTGTCCAAGAATTGACCCCTAAAGAAACTCATCAATAGTGTGTTCTATTCTTGAACACGCTATACTTTTTGTTTGATTCTGCTTATCTTTTTCTGTGACTAGACAGTTGTGAGTATACAAATTTAAACATTTCCTTCCATAGCTTTTTTCTTTTTTACTTCTCTTCCTCTTCCCTGTCATTCAGCTGCAAAGAAAAAAGAAAGAAAATAGTAGGGCAGTTAATGCAGTAAAATATGATAGGTTGGACGATAAACCCTTGGGTCACAAATAAGAGGCCACCACTTTGCCATTGTTCCATATTTTTTGCTTACAACCTCCTCATGTAGGAGGGCTAGAAAATATCTGAAATTAATATCAGTGCTATATTTGTCTTTTGTGACTATGAGCCAGTGAAGCTATATCCATACTTGGGGAAACTATACTTATAGCAAAAATGTGCGAGTTTTTTTTTTCTTGAAGCTTTCATTGCAACCAGATCTGTTACCAAAAAACAAATTGGTTTTAAGGTTAGTTTTTTTTAATGTATTGCCTTTTCAAATAATTTCTATTCCTAAAGAATCTTTATTTATTTTTACTGTAGTTTCAGGATCATAGATTATTGCTCTGGAATACCAGACAGGAATTTAGTTTGTCTTCAAATAAAACTTCATTATGGAATTTGCTTTTCGAGGTACACAGTTCAAGAGTCAGTACTTGATCTTTCTTTTGAAGTTAGAAATTAGTCTAGGTTTGCCAAGATAACTTAAACTTAAGGTGTGCTGTCTCAATTTTCAGATGCTGTAATTGTACAGGTTTAGGTCACTTCCCTTATAGTATCTCTAGAGCATCAGCAGCCATCACTGAGATGCTGTAAAGCTTGTTCTCCTTTAGTGCTATCTCAACTCAGTGATGGCAGGAAGATGCTGTAAGTCTCTACTGGAATCTTGCCTTAACTTATTTAACACACCTATTATTCTTATAGTGAAAAGTGAATAATAAATACATAAGCATGTACATGTCATGTTCGCCGTTTCAATGTCTTTGATACATCGTAACGTTTCGCATGTCATTAGCAGGTTGCGTGTTTCATCTTTCTCCGGAGGATGGGAGTACTTATGTTTTGGCTTTGCTCTGGAATGTATTTGTGTTATCTACTGCGCTCAAGGTTACTTTCCCAGGCTAGCAACTCTGACGATTGCTTGCACCTGTGCCAGGCGGGGCTGTTACGAGGGAGGCGGGATACGTTTGTACCAAGGGTTTAAGTTTGTATTTGGCGCGCTTTTGCTCATTCTCAGCTTTCTCTGTATTTGCTTCTAGTTCCTTAATAAATCAGATTTCATATAGCAGCCTCTTGTGAGTCTGAGTATTTGGGATAGGGCAATCGTTACATAAAGCTGAGAATCTAAGATCCTAACTCCGCTGGCCCCTGTCCAGGAAAAGACAAGTTGTCTACCCCTGTGAGGGAGAGTGCCAGCGATGACCGAACCTAACATCGTGATGATGGAAGAAGGGGAACCGGACTCGACCGTGAGGCGGCCCGACCGACCGTCCCAGGGGGGGGGAGCTGTCAGCCATCCTAGAAGAGGCGAGCTCCGAGTCGGAGGATGAAGCCGAGGGTCTGAAAACCGCCCCGGAGACTACCGTAAATTCTCCGGGCGAAATGGTCACCTGGGATGAGACCCAAGGGGATGCCACGGTGGCGGGTGGCCCCTCCTGGAGGCAGAGATACCCATTATCCCCCAACGTGGTGCAGGTGCAGCCCACGGAGGGCTCTCCCACCCCGGATCGGATCCGAGTGCTGGAGTCAAAAATGGACTCGTTAGAAGCGATACTGAAACAGCTGAGCTTAGATGTGACCTCGTTGCGGGAGGTCCGGGAAGAATCAAGCCAGCGGTATTCAACCCCTTCGTCCCATGTGCAGTCCCCGGAGCATCGACGGGCGGTGCGGAGGCGCGAAGGGGACCAGTCGGTCCAGATGGAGATCGCGGCATCGCCAGGGCGACCGCCCCGGGGCCCCGCGCCGCCACGAGGCAGGGAAGTACAAACCCCTGCAGCACCGGCGGCGGGGCGCAGCCCGGCGGGGGGCGGGATGAGAGACTTCCCGGTCAAGTTTGATGGGGACCCGACCAAACTCTCATTTTTCCTGACGAATGCTAAAGCCTACATGGAGGAATGGGGGTCGCTTTTCCAGTCGGAAAAGGCAAAGATCATCACCATTGCCACCAAACTGAAGGGGAAGGCGGCAGACTGGTATGTCCAGATGTGCCAGTCGGAAGCGCCTGAACTGGAAAAATTCGATGAGTTCCTCTGGGCATTGAAACAACACTTCGAGGATCCTTTGGCGAAAGAGAGGGCGAAGCGAGCCCTGAAGGAACTTAAGCAGGGGTTCAGATCCGTGGCGGATTATGCTTTAGAGTTTAAAGCGCTGGCTGGGAAGGTGGATGACTGGTCCCAAGCCACCATTATCGAGCTATTCAAGGATGGCCTGAATACCGAGGTGCTGCGCTGGTCCTTGGGGAGGGACGACCCATATACGCTGTATGAATGGATCCTGCTGGCGGGGAGGGCTGAACATGCCCATGAGATCTTCGCCCATCGAAAGACCGCCAAGTTGGGGCGGGAGGTGAAGCCCAGCCACCCAGCAAGCACCGGGGGGAAACCTGGACAACGACCCTGGGATGAGGAGCGAGAGAAGCGGTATGCAAAAGGCCTGTGTCTGAGATGTGGTAAAGAAGGGCATCGAGTGGCGGCGTGCCCGAAGGCAAAGGGAGAGGAACGGCTCGGCAAGCCGCCGACGAAGTCCCCTGCCCTGCCGAGGAAGCAGAAAGCTGCGGTGGCTGAAACCGTGGGAGACGATGTGATGTTCTATGAGGAGGAGGGTGAGCCCGAAATCCTGCAGCCGGCGGGAAACGCCAGCCACCTGCTTTAACGGGCGCCGCAGGGCAGGTGGTGGAAGAAGGGCGCGAGCCTTCATCGGTGAGTGGCAGTTACCGCATTCTCACGGTGAAGTTGAAGTTGGGCTCCCAATCCAAGACTGTAGAAGTATGGGCCATGATTGATTCGGGGTGTTCCCGGTGTCTAATGCACCCTGATGTGGTAGTGGCTCTGGAGCTACCCACTTTCCCTTTACAGCGACCTATCGCCTTTACACAGCTGGATGGGTCCATGGCAGGGGGCAAACCGGTCACCCATTTCACCGGGAGGGTATCCTTGCAGCTGGGCAGCCATCAGGAAGGTTTGTCTTTTGTCGTGGCTCCAGTAGGGGCTCCCTTGGTGGTGTTGGGGGTGCCTTGGTTGGTTCAGCAAAATCCCCAAATAAACTGGGTTTATCGGACTATCACGTTTCGGGATGGGTTCTACCAAGCGACTGAGGGGAAGGGTGTCCCAGAGGAGATGGTGGGGATTGCGGCAGCTGCGACTCCGCAGGTCCCGGCTCCTCCTCTGGAAGGCTTGCCGGCAGAGTACAGGACATTTGCTGATGTGTTTGGCGAAAAGGAAGCCGACCAATTACCCCCCCCCCATCGAAAAACGGACTGTGCCATTGAACTGCTGCCCAACACCCAATTGCCCAAGCCAAAGATTTATTCCATGACCCAAAAGGAACTGACTCTGTTACGAGACTTTGTGGACAAAAATTTGGCGCGCGGATTCATCGAGCCGGCGAATTCACCGGTGGGGGCGCCGGTTCTCTTTCGCCCAAAAAAGGATGGGACATTGAGACTTTGTACCGATTTCCGCGGATTAAACGCCGTCTCAATTTCCAATAAATATCCCTTGCCATTGATCAAGGACATGTTGTCACATCTGGCCAAGGGAAAGATCTTCTCTAAACTTGATTTAAGAGAAGCCTACTATCGTGTACGCATCAAGGAGGGCGATGAGTGGAAAACCGCCTTCAATTGCCCGTTGGGAGCTTTCCAGTATAAGGTGTTACCTTTTGGTTTGGCTGGGGCCCCTGGGGTATTTATGCAATTGATCAATGAAGTACTGCATGAACATCTGTTTAAAGGGGTATTGGTGTATTTGGATGATGTATTGATTTATACTGAAACCATGGAAGAGCATGTGTCTCTGGTCAAAAAAGTGCTGAGTAAACTCAGATCAGCAGAATTGTATGCCAAACTGTCTAAATGTGCATTTCACCAGACGCAAATTGACTATTTGGGGTATAGAATTTCAGATAAGGGCATAGAAATGGACCCTGCCAAGGTGCAGGCTATCATGGACTGGGAAAGCCCCCGCACCCACAGGCAACTTCAAAGTTTCCTGGGGTTCAGCAATTACTACAGATTGTTCATAAGGGGATTTGCTGAAATTGCCTTGCCATTGACAGAACTGCTCCGAACCAAGGGTGTGGGAGATACTCGGAGAGTAAAGAATCCAGGAGCGTTGTTGCACTGGACGCCTGCTTGTCAAACGGCGTTCGAGCGGCTGAAAGCAGCTTTTATCAAAGAGCCCATTTTGCAACATCCTGATCCCTCCAAACTGTTTGTGGTGCAAGCGGATGCCTCCGATTTTTCCATTGGGGCGTTGTTGATGCAACACGACGGGAAAGGGTGCCTCAAGCCATGTGCCTACTTGTCCCGCAAGTTCTCTGAGACTGAGCGACGTTGGCATGTATGGGAAAAGGAGGCATTCGCAGTAAAAGCCGCGTTGGAAACTTGGCGGCATCTGTTAGAAGGGGCGAATCACCCCTTTGAGGTGTGGACTGATCATAAAAATTTGGAGGCTCTTAGCACCCCTCGAAAACTGAGCCCGAAACAAGTTCATTGGGCTCAATTTTTTAATCGGTTCAATTTTCATTTGAAGTTTATTCCGGGGAAAAAGAATTTCCTGGCTGATGCGTTGTCAAGGCAACCTCAGGACTCGGGGGCAGCGCCAGATGTGGTTAGCACCCTGTGGACAGCGCCCCAATTGGGTATGCAGGCTGTGACACGTAGCCAAACGCGCGCGCAGCAGCCACCCGCTGCGGACGCCGCCCAGCCGAGCGCTTTGTCAATTCCTTCCCAGTTGCAACAAAAGTTTCTAAAAGAACTGAAAACAGATACTTGGTTGCTGGCAAATAAAAACAATGTTACTTTTGACCGAGGCTTCGCTTGGAAATCCGATCGCCTCTACGTCCCTGAAAGCCTCAGAAAAGAGGTATTACTCCGTTCACACGATGACAAACTAGCAGGTCACTTCGGTTTTGTAAAAACCTTGCACCTTGTTAGGAGGCAGTTCTGGTGGCCCACATTGCGTAAGGATGTCAAAGACTATATTGCCTCCTGCACTGTTTGTGCGATGTCTAAGCGCAAGGTGGGGAAGCCCCAAGGACTGCCGCAGCCGGTGGCTGCCCCTTCGTGCCCTTGGGATGAAATCTCCATGGACTTTATTGTTGAATTACCACCTAGTCAACGCAAAACTGTCATTTGGGTGGTCAAAGACTATTTCTCAAAACAAGCCCACTTCATCCCTTGCGTGTCCATTCCGTCGGCACGTCAATTGGCCCGCCTGTTTCTAGTACACATGTACAGGCTACACGGATGTCCTTCCCACTTAATTTCGGACAGGGGCACACAATTTACTTCACAATTTTGGCGGGCGTTCCTCAAATTGTTGGGAACGAAACAAGCCCTGTCCACGGCTTGGCACCCCCAGACGGATGGGGCCACAGAGGCTCTGAATTCTACTCTAGAGCAATACCTTCAAGCTTTTGTGAATTACCAGCAGGACAATTGGGTAGACCTCCTCCCTTTTGCCGAAGTGGCTTACAACAATGCAGTGCATCAAAGCACCGGCCAAACCCCATTTCGGGTGGCTCAAGGTAAAGACTTTGTACCTATCCCTGATCTACCGCAGCCTTCGGGTGGATCGGCCACTCCGGGGGATTGGGCGTCGCAATTGGCAGACTCCTGGCCAATGATTCAAAAGGCGTTAGCTGAGGCACAATTGGATTACAAACAGTATGCTGATCGGAAGCGCGCTCCTCAGCCGCCGTTTCAAGTCGGGGACTCGGTTTACCTTTCCACCAAGTTCATAAAGTCCTCACAACCTTCCAAGAAGCTGGCGCCCAAATTTGTGGGTCCTTTCCCAATTACCGCTCAAATTAACCCGGTGACTTTTAAACTTGATTTGCCTCATAACCTTAAACGCTTACACCCTGTTTTTCATTGCAGTTTGCTCAAACCGACTATTCCTTCTGATCGCTGGCATCGCCAACCTCCACCTCCAACCCCCATCATGATTGATGGTCAGCAACACTTTGAAGTTAAAGAAATTTTGGACTCTAGACGCCTTCGCAATACTTTGCAATACCTAGTTCGTTGGAAACATTTCCCTCATCCGGAGTGGGTCGCTGCACCAGATGTGGCTTCCCCTGTCCTAGTGGCTCGTTTCCACTCTGCTTATCCCACTAAGCCGGGTCCCTAGGAGTATTTTTAGGGGGGCGGTATGTCATGTTCGCCGTTTCAATGTCTTTGATACATCGTAACGTTTCGCATGTCATTAGCAGGTTGCGTGTTTCATCTTTCTCCGGAGGATGGGAGTACTTATGTTTTGGCTTTGCTCTGGAATGTATTTGTGTTATCTACTGCGCTCAAGGTTACTTTCCCAGGCTAGCAACTCTGACGATTGCTTGCACCTGTGCCGGGCGGGGCTGTTACGAGGGAGGCGGGATACGTTTGTACCAAGGGTTTAAGTTTGTATTTGGCGCGCTTTTGCTCATTCTCAGCTTTCTCTGTATTTGCTTCTAGTTCCTTAATAAATCAGATTTCATATAGCAGCCTCTTGTGAGTCTGAGTATTTGGGATAGGGCAATCGTTACAGTACAGTACTTAACCAGAAAGCTTCATTTTGCTGTTTCAGACAGGATGATGAGGAAACTTACTGCCGAGCAGTAACAGAATATACTCGCTCATGTTCACATGCAGGCTATCCTATCAGAGATTGGAGAGATGACTTTCCAGCTTGTAGTAAGTGTGTTTTAATATGGGATCAATCAACGATTAGCTTCATGATGTTAAACAAAAGTAAAAGTGCTTATCTGACACACTAATGTCAAAGATCACTGGACTGTAATGGGCAGCGCACTGCAACCATTCTGCAAGAGAACAAGAACAACTTTAATCAACAGCCCTAACATGTTTTACAATTTGGCCACATAGCCAGAACATCTCGGAATGCAAATGATTCAGGGTCATGTTAAACAGGATATACAGTATAATCTCAATTGCATTTTTTAATGTTTTAAAATTTTAAATATTTATATATCACTTTTCATAATAGATCTCAGAATGATTTAGATTTCAAGGTGTCTTTTTGTGTGTCATTATTTTTAATTGTAAAAATGTACATTTCTGCATCTTAATATTCCTCTTACTAAGAGTTAACATATAGGTTCTTTAGTCTAAATTTGGCTTCAAGAATGGCTTTGGCAAACCAAAACTTTAATTTAGGAAGCTGGTTATTATTGCTGTTAATATGTTTAATTAACATTTAAAAAATAAAATAATATATACTTTATCTCATTAATTAAAGTGAAGTGTACCTGAATGTAATCATCCTTGTCTAACTTATTACTTTAGCTGACAATTGTGAAGATACTTTTATTCACCGGGATTGTATTAGCTGTTGTCCACAAACTTGTACTTTTGAGAAAGACTGTCTAGGTAGTAACCTCCATTGCTTAGATGGATGCTATTGCCCAGATGGTAAGTGAACTTTTATCACCTGAACTATTCTGATAATAAAGTTTCTGTCTATCAGAGAACTATTTGCCCTGTATTATTAGAATTTTCCATAGTTTTATAATGAATGAGGTTGTTATTAAATGTGATTGACCTTAAATCATTGCTAATAAATAAGAAATGAACTAAAGTATAGACCATTACATTATTTCCTTAGTGCAGCTTTCCAGACCTCCTCTTTCCATCTGCCTCAGCAGAAGATTATTGTAATATTAGTAATGCCACTATTCCATATCATTAAGGTTTGAGGAAATATCTGCTGAAAGTCTCAGATATAGACTGGGTAATCAGGTAGTTATTTTAACTTCACACTGAGGAATATCTTTGTACATATTTAACATTGGCCATTTTACATTTTGTGATCTCTTTATATTTTTACAACCTAGGCCTTATATTGGACAATGGAACTTGCATTTCTGCATCAGATTGCCCATGTGTTTATCACGGGACAGCTTTCCCTGTAGGTTCAACAATTGAGCAAGAATGTAGTAATTGGTATGTAATCTTCTGTAACTTCCCTGATTTGTGTCTTTCTTATAGTTGCTCTATTTTATGGTGTTTTATTTGTATGGAGAATATAAAATTTACACCCACAATTCCTGCTGTGGAATAGGACCAAAGAAGGGGCTGTATGAAAACCAAGGTCCTATTAAAATTGGGCACAACTTTATTGGTTTTGATGTGGAATAATTTGAACTGGTGGTAGAAGAAATCTTGGGCACACAAAAGAATGAACCACTCTTATAGGATCCTTTACTGCCTAGTTACAGGTGAGCATTAAGGCCTCTGAACTGGGCTGAAGTTTTGAAGTCCCAACACCAGCTTCCTTTATGGTGAACTTCACTCCTTCACCCGTTTTGCACAGTATCACTCCTTGCTTTTAATTGCTATGGATCCATCCCTGCACATTATACCTTATAGCTTTGGTACCCACATTAAAGTGGCAACCAAGTAGACTAGTCAGACAAAAGATTATCAGATGTCTCCAGTTCCTACCCATCAATTAGAGACTCCTATCATACCATAGCAACATAACTGAGTGAATGAATGTTGGCAATATATAATGGAGCCGAAGTGGAATTGGCTAGTGTTATTAATGAACATACACGTCTCAGGTGTAGATCAAAGAGGGAACTGCTTCCAGGATTGCCCATGGAATTGCCTTCTCAGAATTAAAGGATGCTGCTAAAGGATCTAGAGTAGGTCCCATTCTAAATTGTGACAACTCAAGAACTAGGAGCAGAAATGAACCCATATAGCCTGGTTTGTTCTGTTGTGTGTGTGAAAGCACACAAAAAGGGTACTGACTCCTACTTTTATAGTTGCTTTTATGTACTATATAACAAAGGGGTAAGTTTGTTATATAGTAGGTTTGAGTTATCAACAAATTTACAGTGCTCATTCTTATACCCAAATATTTAAGGTTTTTTATTTTTTATTTTGTTTAGCATTTGTATGGGCGGTGTTTGGAACTGCACTGAACATCATTGCCCAGGTAACATTTTCTTTAAAAGATAACTCTGTGTGTGTCGGTGTGTGTGTGTGTGAGAGAGAGAGAGACAGAGAAAGAAACAGAGGGAGGGGGATATTGAATTCTAGCTAAAAGTATGCATGTTAAGCTTCCATCCTCCATAGTACAAGCTTATGATTTATATGCTGTTAGTTTTTTTGGTGATAATCTTGAGTGTTGTTACATATTATTATGGCAGATATAGTCATAATAAATAAATAAATAAATAAATAAATAAATAAATAGCACATTTACTCAGAATTAAATTCAGTTTTGTTACATTTCCCTACTTCTAGCTACAAAAAAACAAAAACAAACAAACCCTAAAGTATATTCAGAAAAAAGTAAGCTCTTATATGATTTGATTACTGTATTTCACCTTACAACTATGGTGTATCCTAGGATATTAGTGTTATTACTGAAATCAAAATGAAAAGCATGATAAAAATTTCCCTCATGCTTCATGTTTATTGTGAATAATATTTAAACTTTTGATGATTTCAGGTTAGGTGCAGCTTCTTCATCCCTTTTTTTTTAATTAACAGGAAATCTTAAATTTATGTATATATATGAGTGTGTATATGTATGTACCTTTATATACCAAAAGCTACTGAGGTCTTTTGATGATTATCAATAAAAAGGTAAAACCACAAAATGAATTTAAAACATCCAATACCATAAATGAATTAATACTGTCCACCATTAAAAACCTGTCCAAACGAATGAGTTTTTAAAGCAAACAAGTAGAGTGAATCCTCACCTGAGCAGGAATGCTTTCCAAAAAAACTGGAGCAGCTTTAGAGTGGAGTCAGCCTAAACCAAGCCAAACCCATATCAAAGCAGGCAAATCTTTCAGATGACTTTAATGAATGGGGCCAGAGATCGTATAGAATAATAGTTATAATTACTTATAATCCTAGGAGGAAACTAGGATTGTGAATCAATCAAGCCCTAACTGAAAAACCTTTGTTTTGAATCTAGTAATCCTGGTATCTGAAACTGAAAAATCCAGATACTAGCTTGTACAAATAAAGAAGCAAAGTAGCTGCATGAATGAGCAAAAGTGCATTGTTCCTTAGTTTTTTAACCCAAGTTGTTAAGGTCCAAAGTAGGCTATTGTCTTAGAAGGGCATGACAAGAATAATTCCTTCTTTCATACTTGATATAGAGATATTATAATACAGCATTTTCTGGATTTATTTTTCTAACTGCAATCCATAACTCCAGTTGAGTGCATGGAAGACCTTGAAAGATTTCTAAGACAATGAAATATCTCCTTGGCTGACGTTGAAAATCTAAGCAGGATCAGACCTAGTTAGTCCTCAGATGAGAGACCATCAGGAATCTCCAGGCTGGACTTCTGGTGGGGACATGGCCGACTGAACAGCTGTGCCTGTGGGTTCCGCGGACGGAACTGACAACATGACAGTTTTTGGGGCTCAGGCAGGCTTTTTCCTGAAGCCCAGAAGCATCTTCATGAATAAAGAAAATGCTTGTAATCATCCCATTTGCCCTCCAGAACGGTGACTTGCAGCCACTGCAAACAGCATTTGCGCTGATCCCATAAGAGCCGCCGGGAGGCTGGGACATCATCATTTCCAACCCACATTGTAGCCTTAAAGAAACTCTAAGTCGAGCCACCCCATTTTTAAATCATATATTTTTTAAAGTTTACGTACCCGAAGAGAGGCTTTTTACAGCAAGGAGAAGCAATCTCTCTTGGTGCTTATCGTTATTTTTGGGATTAATTTTTAAAAAATCTTTTAAAGTTTTGGCTTGTTTCCCATGTAAATACTAAGGAGAATTGAGAATAAATACTTGCCTCCCTGTTATTATTTTTGCACTGAATTTGAAGAATTTAATATTTTCCTACACATTGAATCTGCTGTTTGAATCTTCAACTTTCCATTCCTACTCTCCCTGGAAGCTGCCTGTTACCATACTTTCACTTGTGTCAACATCATTCAGAAATTTGCCATTAACTCATTAACTCCTACTTTCACCAGTCAAGTATCTAGGGGTTGCCATAATCTACTTCCTGAAACATGAAAGACTTCAAGCAGACTTTCTCAGAGTTCCATTGTGAGCTTAAGCAATATTTTAAACAGATCTTTTCTGATCCCTGTCAAACTATTTTGCAAGATATTCGGGACATTGTAGAAAATATCAGCTTTAAAATGTGTCATCTGGCTGGGGATGCTATGGAAGAAGTTGAGGAACCCAACAATGATAGAAATGTGTCTACTGATAGTGAGATTGAGGCTTTTGCTGATGATGACCAGATTCTGGAACTGAAGGATGTGGAACTGAAGGAATTTAATGGACAGATTGAATTGCAAATAATATATGGAATTGTTTTTCTGATGGAAAGTTATGGGAAAGAAAGTTTTTTTTTTTCCTATGGGAGGTTTTTTGCTGAGAAGTCAGAGTTTTTAAGGGGGGCAGAGGGGCTCTTTGATCTCTCTATGAAAAATGCCTTGTGTTTATTGTGGAGATATGTGGATGCTTTGGTCTATTTTGAAGTGGGGTAAGGGTTTGAGAATGTTTATCTGGATTGCTTTTAAGGCTTGTTTGACTTCATATTCTTTTTTAATGATTTGGATTAAGATTAATAAAGTATAAACAATAAATGCTGGTTTTAGGTTTAATAGAATTAAGATTGTTATAATTGCAGTATTATTAGTTATAAGAGCAGACAATTTATATGTTTTTTAGTTTGATTTTTATTATAGTGGACAGAAATGTATAGAATAGTGGTAGGAAGGAAATAATTAAATAAATGTTTGCATTTAGTGATTTTTATAATGTGCAAATGGAATGATTTATAGAAATAATGTGATTTTGGTCTAATATAGAGCAAGGGATTGATTATGGAAATTGCTGTATATTCTTGTTGTTAAAAGTCGGAAGTCACCCCTTTAAGTAATCTTTAAAATTCTTTTTTTCTTGTGTTTTCACACTTCTTTAGTTTTTTCTTTTTTCTTTTTCTAGTTTTTTCTTCTTTTTATTTAGTTTTTATCTTTGTTCTAAATCTAATAAAATTCTTATACAAAAAAAAAGGAATTTCCAGGCTGGTAGGCTAGACTAGGAAGTCAAAATAACATCCCAGCAGAAGACAATGTAAAAACAATTCTGATTTGTTAAAACCTGACTCTCATATGGACCTTTCTGTGAAATCACCAGAAGACTTAAAGGACTGCTCAACTCAGAGGAGACATTATCTTTATCAATGAGCATCTCTGAACCCTGAATTGCAAATTACTTTTGAAGTTCTCTTGAACTTTAGCTTGTGGCATGTCTTGGATTAGGTTTCACTAGTGCTAGTCAAGTAACGGAAAAAGAATAAAAGTACATGCACATTGTGGTAATGAAGTTATCTTGGATTCTCTTTATAGTTTCTAATTTGTCTTTGGTTTTATACAATACAGATATTCAACATCTGCATGAAATTACTGGGTGAGATCATCCACTGGTCTGGGGTCCAGGATCATCAGTATTCTGATGATACCCAATTATATCTTTCAACCTCAGGCCAGCCAAGTAAGGCTGCCAAAGTCTTGTCCCAGTACTTGGAGGCTTTGTGGGCCTGGATGGGAAGAAACAAACTCTGGCTCAATCCTACCAAGACTGAGTGGCTA
Organism: Candoia aspera; assembly: GCF_035149785.1. NCBI lineage: Eukaryota > Metazoa > Chordata > Lepidosauria > Squamata > Candoiidae > Candoia > Candoia aspera. The sequence continues at coordinate 41,954,056 of NC_086159.1, read as the reverse complement.
TGACTGTTGGGACCAACTGGGTCTGGGGATTTTCCATCTTTACTCCTGAGTGGGGTTGCCATTCCCCATTCAGGAGTGGTGTGCAACTTTTCCTCAGCTCCATTTGGTGAGCATGTTGTGTCCTCTCCTGGATTGAGAGGCCTTCAGACAGTCACTCATGCCTTAGTCACCTCAAGGCTTAACTACTGCAATGTGCTCTATATGGGGCTGCCCTTGAAAACTACTCAGAAACTTTGCGTGGTCCAGAACACAGCAACATGGGCAGTGATAGACATGCCTTGGTATGCCTGTATGATACCTCTGCTCTGGAAGCTGCACTGGTTGCCACTCTGTTTCTGGGTTCAATTCAAGGTGATGGTTATCACCAAAAAAGCCCTACATGTTATATGGCCCAGTTTTTTAAGGAACTGCCTATCTCCCATAGTTTCTGCCTGGCCAGTAAAAGTAGGCATGCTCTGGGTCCCCTCTATTAAACAATGTAATCTTTTGGGACCCAGGAAGTGCACCTTCTCTGTAGTGGGCCCTGCCCTCTGGAATGAGGTTGCCCCTGAGATCTGGATGGCTCCTACCCTGGAAGGCCTTAAAGACCTAGCTATTCTCCCAGGCCTTGAGGTATGGTAGATGAGACCCTCCTGTTCGAAATGTTGCCTGTATTGATTGGATTGCCATCTTGTAACTATCATGTAATTCTTTTTGGATTAGTTCTTATTTTATTTCTTTTTACTCATTCTTTATATTGCTTTTTAGTTTTACTGTTGCTCTTTAGTTTATGTTATTCTTTTAGTTATATTGCTCTCAGTCAGTTGGAGTCATACAGTAATGAAATCGAATAAATAAAAATTAAAAAATAATAGTTTTTGTATTGATCAATCTTTGCTTTAAGCTGAATGTTCAGTTGTTGGTGAATCCCATTTCACAACTTTTGATGGTCGCCATTATACGTTTCTTGGGAGTTGTCAGTATATTCTGGTAAAAGGCACTGGGAAAGACAAATTCACACTCACTTTACAGAAAAGTCCCTGTGGACAGGTAAGTTGACAGTTTAATTAACATTTTATGATGATAAATAAATTCCTATATATCTAATTTCAGAGGAAGCCAATAAATTACTTAAGAAGATTAGCCATAAAAAATCAGTGTTTTTCTTGATATTGAGTATCTTGTATGATCAGAACCTGGATTTTGTTTCAACTGTAAGCACTGGCTTTGTAAAAGCAATTGTGCCTTTTACTGTGATTAAGTCTACAGGGTTTTTCATTCACGCATGATTACACAAGCATCTACATATTTGGTTACAGTCTGAGCAGGTGTCTTAGACAGATAAATGTTCTTGGTGACAGGTCTGAACAGTCTTGATATACTGCCAACCAGATAAGAGCATTTTGAAGCTGACTGAGATATAATTTGATATTTTATGTGCTCTTTTCTTGGAACAATAAATCTGGAAGCTCAGAGAATATAAAAATATTTGATCAGGCATTTAACCTGATGGTTGGTTAAATCTAGAATATCCTGGACATGATGAAGCATTTGAATTATTTTTAAATTATTTTAGTTGATTAACTGAAGTGATCATGTTCCAAGAGGGAAACAAAGTTACCCTTGGAATTAGCCTACTACAGTTAACTCTATTTATGCAGCAGTGATGCTTTTTAATTAAAACTGGTTCTGTTTCAATAGTTTTAATTGTTTTAGTTGCTTGTTTTTCTTATTGTTTTATTATGAATGTTATGCTGTGTTTCCATTTACATTGTAGATATATGATTTGCAGTGTATGTAAGCCATCATGAGGTGACTTTTAGTTAATAAATGAAAATATATATTATTTATAATTCTAAAGTGAACTTTCTTTTGACCATATCAATAGATCTTGCCTATAGCTTTTATATTAGTGCTTTATACTAGCATTTAAATCCCCATTTTGTCATGAAAATCACCGTGCCACTCTCTGTCACCTAGATCAACTTTTCCAAACTCTGGGCTCTTTGGAACTCTAGGGACTGTAACTTCCCAGAGTCTCAGGCCAACATAACTGTTGGCTGATACTTTTTCAGTCTGGAATTATATTGTTCAACATTCCTAGCCAGGGTGGTACATATACATTAGCACCATATGGGAGAAGGTGGTCTGAGATTAATCTATTTTACAGAACTGTAATGAGAATAAAATTTTGATTGGGGGGGGGAGAGAAAAGCAGAATAAAAGTGGAATATTGAAAAAAATGGAATATAATACAGATTAACAACATTTGCTGTGTATGTTCCTTTTCTCGTAAGACTCAGCCCTCCTCTTCCTTTGATTCATACAGAGCATTGAGTATGTCTGCATTCAGTCTTTGACACTAATTTTTGAAGATGACATAAGCAAGCAAGTGACTCTCAGTCGGGGTGGTGAAATTCAGTATGGTTCTTCCAACCAGGGATTCAGCCTATATGGTAAGATGCCATTAGCTAATTATCTTCCTGAACCTAAATTCCCTTTATATACACTAATCAAGCTGTTTCTGAGAAATAAATATATTATACCTGCAGTCTGCCTGCCAGCCCTTAGGGCCAAATTGCATTGGGCCACATAGAGAGTCATCCCCTCTTTTTGCTGGAGATCGAACAGGCTCTGTTGTTTTAAAACAAAAAGCAGAATATCACAGAAGTCTGTGGACTGCAGCTGGGAAAAGCACCATTGTTCCCCACAGCCAGTGATTAAAGTTTGGAATTTCCAGGAGTCTGGATAAATGAAGCAGAGGAACTTTTGCTTTGGAAAATTGTTATTCCAATAAAAAACAGCTAAAATGTTTAGATGGGATTGGGAAGTTCTATGATTTTGATTTCTGTTCTCTTGTGCTAAGTCTCGTTTTCTTCTGTCTGTATAAATTGGGGGATTGTGTACATTTTAACCTTTATTCTGTACTTCAGGTTGTATTCCAGACAATATATTTTCCTCTGTCAAATCTTCTTCTAATCAATAATATTCATTTGGAACAGTCTTCTCTAATTATGGAGTCTGAAGGGCAGACACCATTTCATTTTAGCAGAACTCATAATCTTGTGATCTGCTTGGAGCACTGAATTTTCTTTTGGATGCAACTTTGGCTTACCAAAGTTACCAGCTGGTTTTTTTTTTTTTTCCATGAGCTAGGCAGCTCTCAATAATTTATCTTCTTTCACATTCAATTTTTGCATTTTATTATTATTATTTTTTGTAGAAGCTTTATTAGTTTTCAAAGTATAACTAAAATTCAAAATAGAAAATATAGAAAAGTTAGAATATGGACTAAATAAAAAAGAAAAACTGTAAAGGTACAAATAGACAGAAAACAGAAATGGAAAGGTGACTTACGACTTTCTCCGATACAGATATAGATAAGTATACAAATATAATCTCTTACCATTAGTTAAACCTTAGTAACATTATTTCTATCAAAACAAACCATTTAATCACTAAAACCCAAAGTCAAAGCTTCATTTTTTTCCAACACAAGCAAGTAGTCTAAAAGTGGTTGCCAAGTAGAAATAAATTCAGAAACAGTATTTTCTCTTATTAGCGCTGTTAATTTAGCCCAATTTTTGCATTTTAATTTTTGAAGTTAAAAAGTTGTTTTACATTTTATCTATTTTTCACAGATTTTATTTTATTTTATGTCCTATGAGATTGGTCCTTTATCCTCCAAAGGATAGGGGAAGGGCTGAATTTTCTGGATACCATGCTTCTATTTTACATGGTGAGGAAGTTACACTATCAAGATTATTTCCATTTTTTTGCTTCTTGGCCTTTTAATAAGTAGAAAGACAGCATAGATTGTGAAAGCTCTGTCTTAAACATTAGGAATAGGGGTAGATGCCAAATGGGGCAACTCCTGGAAGATAGGTGGTAGCAGCAGCAACTACCAAGCCACTATCCAAAGCATGGTCTGAAGACCCAGCGGGCTTCTGGAAGTGAATGTTTGGGCTTCCACCCAATGAATTCAGCTGTTTGCTGCAATATGGTTCTGAATATATTTTCACAAAAAGATAAAAGATTAGCACTACTTTTTAAATGAATTTAAATGAATTTATGAATCAAACCTTGTAGCTTCAGCAAGCTTCTTGTCAGTTTTGGAGCCAAGGATTGGTTCAAATTAAATAGCTACACTTCACTGATCATATGACTTCAGTGATCATACCTGAACTAGGTAGCTGGCTATCATCTCTGGTATTCTATGTGTGAAAACAATTGAACTGGAGCAAATGATATAATTATAAGCCATCCCTTGTTTCAGTTAGTCAGCACAGAGAATTACCATAGGTATTTCATTCATCACATGATGGTCCACAGTTTTACATTTATTTTATTTATTTTTATTTATTTTATTTTTATTCCACCTTTATTATTTTTATAAATAACTCAAGGTGGCAAACATACCTAATACTCATTCCTCCTGCTATTTTCTCCACAACAACAACCCTGTGAAGTGATTTGGGCTGAGGGAGAGTGACTGGCCCAAGGTTACCCAGCCGGCTTTCATGCCTAAGGCGGGACTAGAATTCACAGCCTCCTGGTTTCTAGCTCGTTGCCTCAATCACTAGACCAAATTTCTGTTTAGAAAAGCAAAAATAGATGATACTATGAAAATACTTTTCATAGCCTTCTCTTGTCATGATTAATTAGTATATCATACTTGTCCTCTGTGGAAAAATTTAAAGTCTTTCACTCTGATATATAGGAATTATAAATTAGCTGCAAGCAATTATTCTATTTAAGGTCCCTTGAGGCTGGATTAACCACGGAGCTTCCCACTCTTTAGGAGGTTCATAAAGGCTTTGGGGAAAATCACAATCATTTTTAGTTCTCTTTAGTTAGTTTTTATTATTGTAGGAAAATGGGGTCATGACTCCAAAGTTATCTTTCTGCAAAAAATTCAGTTTTTCAACAGCTGAATTATAAAATAATTTGTCATCTGAAATGTGCAGATTTTGAATATTTATCACTTATGGATAATCTCAAAAGAGTCAATGAGAAAATGGAACTGTGTTAAGTTTAAAGATGTAAATGAATTGAGTATCGATTGGTCCTTCCATGAACAGAAAGGATTTCAGAAAAAGAATAGCCAATGTTTCCATAGAAGGAAGAGGGATGAAAGCAAGTTTTTGTCTAGCTCCACCAAGAACCACCTCCTATGCTGTTCTGCAGAATCCATTGGAAAAGAACATTAAAGAAGTGTGTGGTGCAACAAGTAAAAATAGGGTCAAGAATGGGTTCTGAATAGACATGGATTGAATAGGGTGAACAGTGAGGTCTGAGTGAATATGAGTGTCTAAACCAAGTATATGAAGGTGGTTTGATCATATAGAGTGAACAAATGCATACAAAATCACAAAAGTAATATATAAAGGAACAGTGAATGGGTCAAGAGGAAAAAGAAGACTGAAAAACTGTGGTTGAACAGAACCGTTGGGATTTTAAAACAGAAAAAGATGTATAATTTGTAAATATTAACAAATAAAAGGCACTGCAGCATAAACATGCTGAAAGCAAGAATGATTTGCAAGACTAGAAAGATATGAAGAAATATAGCGAATGGTTTGGGAATATAAACTAGATTTAACCATATTTCCTTTTTTTTTTAAACTCATGTCTTTAATTTCTTTGCCTGCTATTTCTTATTCCTTTTTCCACATTGCATAATACTGCTAGCTCCCCCCCAAAATAGTGTAATGGATATGTATCTATGTATGTGTATAGAATTTAATTCTCTTTCTGTTTTATTCAGAATATGTGCAAGTACAGAACCTGTCTTCATTGTTTGTGCAGCTAAAAACTAAATTTGGTTTAAGAATCCAGTTTGCTAAAGATGGTGAAAGAGTCTATATTCAGCTCAGTGCTGAGTGGAAGAGCAGAACTTTGGGTCTCTGTGGAACTTATAATGGAAATCTGAGAGATGATTTTCTGTAAGTTGGATTTATACAGTTACTCTATTATTCATTTATTTAGTCTTTCTCCATGTTCATGTAACATGTAGATAATTCTGGTCATTTGCATTGGTCAAAATATAAAACACAATGCTGCACTTTGTTTAAAAAAAGTGTAACCATTTTTTTAAAGGAACCATCTTTTCCTGACAAATGCTTTTATATTTCATTTATAAAAATAATCCCACAGTAGAAGTAAAATAAAGGATAATAAACACATCTAAAATTACAAAAGGCAATAAAACGTTTTCAGATAGAACAGATAAAAGCCATTTTAAAGGAGAGCAAGAATAACAGCCTCAAACAAAAGCACAATTCAACCAATGTTTAGTTGATCAAAGGAATCTGCAGTTGGCATGGAAACTTATACATTTAAACACAAACCACAAATAAGCAGGGAGGGAATTCCATGTTCTCTCTTTCACTAGCACTCTGAAGTTATCAGTATATTACAGCAATTAAAAATGACTCTGGGTACTCTTTTCATCAACCCTTGACTTACGCTGATGATCAACAAAATGTTCTTTGAAGAAAATAGCAAAGGAAGAATTACAAACTTGGACAAAACTAGCAGCCTTGTTTGTTCTCTGTATACCCTTAAGAATTGTTTTCAATTTTTGTTTTTACTTACTTGTTCATTTCTTATAAAAAGCCCTGAATTATAATTTTTTGTTATGGACAGGGTTTTTTTCAAGTAGTGTTTGCTCAGTCTTCCATACTGTACCATATATATACTTATATTGTTGCAATCTTAAAAGGCAGAGGAGGAGGATTATTTAGCTTTCCAAATACAAAGCGTTCTCTAAGATGGACACCTACAATAATTGTACTAAAGTGCTATAGAATTAGTCTTATAATAAGCTTTGATTGCTGCTAATTTGGAGCTATTTATTTAAATGGGAAGGCAGGTGTGGCTTGTCTTACTGAAATCTGGTTGTGGGTAGAGAAGTGTTTTTCCCTCACAGAGATGTGCCCATGTGGGATTGGGTTTTGCATCAGCTGCAAACTCAGAGAGGGGAGGTGGGGTGACATGTGTAATTCAGGAGACTCCTTGGCAGCAAAGAGTACTATCCCCCAGATAACTGGTGTAAGGGAGTGCTGCTTTTGTACTGTCGTCCCTGTTTCTGGGCCACTGTGAGGAATTTTCTAAGCATCTGGAGGACAAAGTCACAGATTTGCTTTAAGCTTGATGGAAACTATGCAAGGCAAGCTGAGGCTTGTGAGGTTTCCTGGGGTGAGTTTGATCCTGTGAGTGCTGAGGAAATAGACAGAGCCCTCTGCAGCATCAAAGAATGCTGAAGGAAGTGGATTATTTGCACCACTTCCAGATAGGTCTGGGCACAGGACCGAAACAGCACTGGTGGCACTTGTAGATTCATGATAATCAGGTCAAGTAGCCTTGGTTCTGGTTCTGGTTCTCTTTTTTTTTTCTCTTTTTAATGTGCTGGCTCAGTACATGGACTTCTACAAAGAATATGACATTTGTATAATTGCTGTGCTAATGCACAATAGTTCAGAATGTAGACTGAGAGACTGGCAAGGTCAGAATATTCAACACAGTACATCTGGAAACATTCAGCTGAAGTTCTGCACAGCACGGTCACATCTTGGTACAAATATGAAGTCAAACCATTTAAGAGTCCACACAACCGCCATGATAGCAGAGAAATTTTCCATATAGGCATTGTTCAGAAGAAAACAGAATATTCCAGAGTTAAGTATATTTTTCTGGACAGTCTGATTCTTTTGTTTAATTGTTCTCATTTCCCCATTTAGCTCCCCATCAGGAATGATTGAAGGAACTCCACAACTTCATGCTAATGCATGGAAGGTTTCATCAGCATGTCATGTGCCGGTCAACATTCCTGTGGTTGATCCTTGCAACATTAACCAACAGAATGGTGCACTTTTCATTTACTTGGGGATTTTTTGTCTAAATTTTATCATAATTACATTATTAGATTAGAACTCTTGTCTGGTGTCTGATTTTTTTCCCTACCTTCTGATGCTTTAAAACTATTCCTTTAATCTTTGTTCAATATTTTTGGTAAAGGCAACTCTATCTCCTATTTGTTTACATATTATTGCTTTAAATGTCCATTGAAGACATTTTACTTACTTTGGTTTATTTCCATTTAGGTCAGTGGGATGGGAACTATGTTGATATGTTTGCATGAATTATATTTTAATCAGCTTCTAGTTTTGGCATGATATCTATTATTGGAGTTGAGTGTTTTTTTTTTCTTTTTTGCTATTTTCTTTTGGGCTTCAATGTAACAAGCATTGTAATAAGCCAAATGTCACTTTTTCATAGTTGCATATGCATCCCAGTGTGATCTCATCAATCAAGAACTCTTTGCTCCATGTCACATATACATCAGTCCAGGATTATACTACCAGCTATGTCACTTTGATGCTTGCAAATGTGGGAGAAGTTGCTTGTGTAATGCATTTGCACACTACGCTTATATTTGCAGCAAGCATGGGATTACTATAGACTTCAGATCTCATGTTTCATACTGTGGTAAGTAACACAGAAATGATTTTCGAATTGAAAAATATTAACGATTAAAATGAACGTATCTTCAAAATAATAGCAATTCTACCTGAAATTAGTAACATCTATGAGAATACCAACCAGAAATGACCTGATATGAATTCCTTTATTTCTTGAGCAAGTCAAGAAGGTGAAGCTGCTTATTGTTTTGAATCTAGGTACTTATTCAAAAATGTATCAGACTGTGTATAGTAAAAAGTAAATAATGTATGTTGGTGTTAGTGTACTGTGTATGGGAGTGAGTGTTTCAAATTAGGTGATTTGAAATTAAGTGATTTGAAACAAAATGTAGCATGGGCTGATGACTTGAAAATCCAACTTGAAAAAAGGATTTCTTTTTCTGAGACCCAATGGGAGAACTTCGCATGAAGTTGTGGAGTTCCTTCAATCAGCTGCCTAGTAAGTATTTGTAGTTAAAATACTTTCCATCCTGCCAAACATGTTTCTTTATGAATACTGTATTACCTACATTTGTCTGTCAGCTATTATTTGTAATCAATATCTCAAGCAAGGTGTCTGAAGGGCATTTTTAAAAACATCATTCTGTTCTAAAGTGAACCTAGAGTAGGCTTGATTAAGAAACAAAGGGAGAAGATTTCATGCTATATTTTGCACTTGTATATAATTTCTGACATTTCTGCAATATGATGTATCTCCATAGCATTAGTATGCAGAAGCGGAATGCTGTATCACCCATGTTCCTCCTTCTGTGAGCACTCCTGTTCTTCCCTTTCTCTTCTGGATGCTTGTGATTATGACTGCGCTGAAGGCTGTAACTGCCCTGAAGGAAAATACTTTGAAGAATCTATTAATTTTTGTGTGCCAATGTAAGCTATAGCAAATTTAGTTAAATGTGTTTTTAAGCTAGCATGAAGCCATGCTACTGTAACTCTATGTTTAGGAGGAAAAAGCAAATTCTTAGGTTTAGCATCAGGTCTCTGCTCAGTTCCCACATTTGGAAAAGGGTTAGGGTTAGGGTTAAAAATGCAGAAGAATGCAACTGACATCATCAGGGGACTCAAACATTTTCCCTATTAGAAAAGGCTAGAATGTTTGAGGCTTTTATAGTTTGGAGAAAAGGTAACTGAGGAAGAATGTGATTGAGAAGTATAAAATCTTGCATGATCAGGCAAATGTTTTTCTCCATCTCTCAAAACAGTAGGATCAAGTCATCCAATGAAACTGATAAACAGATTTAGGAACAAAAGAAAGCACTTTTTAATGCAGCATATAATTAACCTGTGGGATTCATTACTGCAAAATGTGATGAGAGACAATAACTTGGATGGCTTTAAAGAAAATTGGATAAATTCATGGAGGACAGGACTGTTATGACCTATAAGTCCTGAAGATTCAAAGTTACCTTCAGATTGGGGGTCATGTGTCCCAGAGGTATCTGGTTGGCCATTGTGAGAAATGAAATACTGGACTAAGATGGGTTGTTTTTATGTTCTTAAAACATCCTACTACTAGAATTTGACTCAGCAGGTGGCAGCACCTAGCTAACCTTGGTTGGTTTCAGAGGCTAAGCAGTACTTACATGAGATATTATTTTTGAATTCTAGACCTGTCACCTAGATTGGAGAATCAACAAACAAACAAATTAAGCAGAGGAAGTCAATGATAAACCACTTTGGAAACTGCCAAGAAACCGGCATCATTGCAGCCATAAAAAGCCAAGTTCAGCTCTAGAATATCTGTACTTTTACATACTATTAGTACTGAGAATATTTTAAGAGTGTGCATGGCAAAAACGCAACTCACAAAGTGGAGCAAAGTAACTTGGTACTGTTACATCAGGGTGAAGTGGCTGAGTTTAAACTCAATTCTGAGAATTAACCAGGGTTTGTCATACTTTCTGCAGTTGTGAACCACTAAATAAAAATTCAGAAATGCGGAGACCACCTAATTGAGCAAACACCTACCTTATGTTTTCCTCCTTAAGAATATGAGAGGTTTTTTTTTAGTAAATAAGATAATAATCATGGCTGCATTTGTGTATGCCTTCCCATCCCTCCATTTATAAAGGTCTTGTACTCTACTCTTGTACTGCAAAATTATTGCAACATTATTAATTATTTTATATACTCCTTGCTATACTAAGAAGTCTTAGTGCAAATTCGCTAAGTTGTTCCAGTTTTTGTTGCTGCGTCCTGGGGTGGGATTGAGGGTTGAGGTGGGGCTAAGATGCAGTGGGGCAAAGCTTACAAGCAATCTTTGGCACTTGAATGTGGTATGGCTACAGTGGACCATCTGATGGTTCTTTGAGAACTTCTGGTGATCTGGGAATCACACTTGATAATCACTGGCATAAACAACACAAATAATTATTCTGTTCTATAATGTTTTATTATATCTGAACTGTATATGTTTTTTAAAAAATCAGGGCTAACTGTCGATGTTATTATAAAGGCAGAAGTTTTCAGCCTGGAGAAATTTTGCCCACACCATCAGGATCATGGTAAGTTTTGAAATCAAGAGTTTCATTTTGACTGAATTTGTGCATTTGTGCACAGGTTGACTTTTTGTGCATTTAATTTTTTGATGCAGGACTGTTTTAATTTTATATAAATTTAGTATGTTTTCCTAAATCATTATCTGCTTTTTCTTACTTAATATTATAGTAAAACTGTGATCTGTTATGGTAAATTGTGATCTATTATGAAAGAATAAACACTGACTTGTTTTGCTTTGGATGCATCTTACTTAATCACTTCTCTGTGTGATTACTATCCAATATACCAAGTAAACTTATTTAACTATTTGGCTAAGCACAGGAAAAAGGGTTTGTTTATGTTTCTGTGGAAATGTGGGCTTATTTTTATATGTCAAGCCACTTAACCATTTGTTACACCTTACAAATGAATTCACTTGGGAATATTATTTGTGGGAAGTCCTCCTAAATTTTGCATCTTAAAGCAAGAGTTGGATGTGATAAAATTTACCCATTGATCTTTAAAAATCTTCAATATATATAATTAAATATATCAGTACTCATTTAGGTGTAAATGGTGGGACACCTATTAAAACAAAAGTATGAGCTAGATTCAGTCTTCATGTCCTACAAAGGACATGTATACCTTATGAGCTATGAAACTGGGCCTGGCTTTTGTCATCATAATTGGCTGTCTTGAGCTATTAGTTGTTGGGGAGATTACTGGCCCATTCAGCCTATGCGCCCTTAAAATCTACCATCAGAGCAGATTCATAACCCCAGTTCAGAAGTGGACTTTGGTGTAATCAAGAAATATAGTAGGTAACCCTTGGTTTATCTTCAGAACACAATCGGTTTGTCCTGACAGATAAACAAAGTATATGGAAAATCTAGCACCACGACAGAGTGGTTATGGGGTCAATTCACTTGCTAGTTTTTGTGGGTTTTTTTTGTCTAAGTCCAATGGATGATAACTGAATCATATGTATCACTTCTAGGTATGTACAGTAAAGCCAAATGATTAACATAATAAAACAATAACTATAACATTTGATTCATTAATTTGATTAATTAATTAAATAATCAAATTAATTAAATTAATCAATAATCAATAAAATAAAATAAAATAAATTGATTAATTAAATTATTATGACATCTATAAACATAATGGTTGTATCCACCATTGTCAATCCACTGACAGAATAGTATATGCTGGAAGAACAGATTCTTCTTCCTTATGCTTTGCATGGAAACCCATATGCTTCAGGGAATTGGGGAACTCTCTGATACAGCTTTGGGGGAGTCAGTTGTGCTGATAATATGCATATTAGCATATCAATATGATGTAATGAGCAGTTTAAAACAATGACATCAGGGGAGTAGTTTTCTTATTAAACTTTTTTTTTTAATGTGCATTGACCAGCCAATGTCTAAATGGAACAATGAAATGCAGTGAAGCAGCAGCTGTCCCTGAAGGTAACTTTCTTGACTAATTTAGAATAACAATTCCCAAATATGTTTTAGTCAGCTTTCTTTTTTGTTGCTTGTGGAAATTATGTTCAGCTTTTCAACTTCTAAGGAAGGGATTAAAGTTTGTATCCACATCTCTAACAGTGCTTACTAGAGCTTTTTCTTCATAGCTCTTGTGCAAGCCATTATTTTCAGCCACACCGCATTTCCATATATCCTTAGACGGAAGACTATTGGCTACCTACAATGTAAGAAACGTACTGCTGCATCTGACCAACCCCATCTAGTTTTAGAAGCTAAAAAGGGTTGGGCCTGCTAAGTACTTGGGTAAGAGCTGTCAGAGAGGCCCAAGCCTAAGGGCTACACTGGGAAAAAAAAGTCCTAGGTAAGTCACAAATATGCCCATGAAGAGTTAAACTCAGTTTGAAGAAGTCTTAATCTTTTTGAAAAATATTATTATATATGAAGTTAGGAGGATATTTAGGTGGGGCATATTACTGAAAATTTACCATGTTAGCCAGCAATCCTAATCATTTGTAAGTTTAATTAAAGGGAGAGTAAAGTAAAGCAGATTATGTATCATTTTCATTTCATGTTCTTAGTGCACACATGTCCTGATGGAAAGATCTACTATGACTGCCGGTCTCAGGTACCTGGCTTGCCATCAGCTGGAATAAACTGTGAACTAACATGTACAAACATTGCTATGAACTTTACCTGTACACCTTCTCCACCATGTTTGAGTGGTTGCGTCTGCCCCCCTGGGTAAGTAATACCAAAAGTCAGAGCATGGGATACAGCAACTGTATTCAAAGATCAGCTGAACGTATGTGGCTACTGTGTTATTGTTAATTGTTCCCAATCAATCTGAATGCAAAGAAATTTCAGCAGCAGTACTATAGGCTTTCTTTTCATTAGATAAGAATGTATTGGAGGCCTCAAACTGCTTTGTTTAGAAATATACAAGCAGACTTTCTGGAATCAAAAGGATTTATATATTGGTTTGAATGATCATATCTTAACTTAAAAAATCAAGAATAAGCCTTTTGGTTATATGTGCAGTTTGTAAATACACAAGTTGAAGTTATGACTTAATTTACTGAGAATATATATCTCCTTGAAGTACTAGTTAAATGTACTCAATATGATTTTTCTTTGCTTATTTTTTTTAACCCAGTAAGCCATCTAAAATAAACTCTAATTTTATTATATTTTTAATATATAGTTTCATTTGACATCTTATATATATCTATTATGGAATCTCTGTTTTATCTACAATGGAAATAATTCCAGATAAACACATTTTCAGCCATTGTGTATCACTTATTTCTCCTTCTCCTTTCTGAGAGTACTGGGGCAACCTGAAAACACCAAAACATCTACTGCAGCCTAATTGAGGATGGTTGAAATCTGCTTGCCCATGTCACCATAAAGTATGGTGCAAAGATTCCACTGATTCCATACCTTCCAACTTCCTATTTTCCTGTTTTAAAACGTATTTACCATCTGGCCTAATGGTGATTCCTACAAGACTCAAGAAACTATATCTGCACTACTTTGTGAACATTAAGTCAACAGAACTTATATCTGCTGTTTTCTATAAAAAGAAGATTACAAATACATATGGATAGTTAATTTGTTTAAATTTATGTTTTTACTATTTCAAAGGATGGCTGAGCATAAAGGAAAATGTTACGTGCCAGATAGTTGTCCATGTATGTGGAAGGATTGGGAGTATATGTCAGGTGAAGTGATAGCTACCCCTTGTTATACATGGTAAGTGTGGTTATTATATTTTAATGATGTAATTAACTTTAGCACTACATAGGTTGTGACATAGTCATGCATATGTTCTTCCATTATGTAATGATTTAAAATAATTTAACAATGACCAATGTAAAAAATCCCAAAACCAAGTAGGGTCATACATTGATGGGCTATTCTGGGATTCTGGGAGTTGAAGTTCATACATCTTCAAGTTGGCAAGGTTGAGAAACACTGTTCCAAACAGACCAGACAGATTCCATGGCCTATGATACTGTAAGTTGCAAGAGAATTAGCAGCAAGTTTGCATGCTTCCCACCTAATTTCCAGCATAGGTTTTCTGCCAGGGAAACCAAACCAGTCTCAGCATTATAAACCAGACAACATTCTGATTGAAAAGAGTTGAGAAAAACATATTCATTGAAATGTACCTGGAGCTGTGAAGCCACCACTTACTCAGTTATCTTAGCCAAGAATGGAATATTTGAGATTTTCTTAAAATTAGAAAGATCTTTTGCCTCAAGGCAGAGCCTTTTCAATTAAAAAAAACAACTTAGCCTCTTTGAAGCATACAAAGACACAGTGAATGAGGTGTTGATCATCTACCTTGACTCTGGGCCAGTGAGGAAGGGCAAGGATCAACTAGGCAAGAGATTGCCCAGATCTCTCTGCTCACTGTATCCACATCCTCAAGATCTACAACTGTATTAGAGATAATTAGGAAAGAGATTGGATGTAAAATATAATATTAATACAGAATTCACACATGTATAGGATATGAATATATTTGGAATATTATGTATACTTATGGTCACTGTAACAAAAGTAAGTATTATAGAGTTCAAGAACATATTCCAGGAGCAACAATCATATTCCACACACTGTAATAAATAAGTGTTGACACTGATGACTTTTTGGTTAATAAAAAAAGAGAGTAAGGGAAGACATGACTGTATATAAAATTTTGTACAAGAGAAAGCAACAGTTTTTGGACCTAAGGCTATTTATTAGCATATTGGCATATTAGTGATGTGTCCAATCTTTAGTGAATGGAGCCAAGAGAAAGACCTGGGCAGGATTGGAACAAAATTTAATTTAATGTGATTTAATTTAGATTTAAATGGAATTAAATAAAAAAAACAGAATAAAATAACATAATCAAATTAAATAGAAGTAAATTAAATAAATAAATAGCCAGTACATTTTTATAAGTAGAGTTTAAATAAAGTTGTTCATAGAGCTAAATATAATTTGAGCGTAACATCTAGTGATAATACATGTTATTCAAAGTAGCTAATTAATAAAGTATACAATATGCCATGTAGATTAAACTTTCTAAAATGAAACATTGGCATTTTGATTTTTTTATCATTCTACATGTCCCTTCATGCTTCGTGTAATATATGGATATGCCAGGTGGCTATGTTTGGTTATAATATACCACAGTACATTAAGTATATTGAGGTAGTTATTTGTTGGTGGAATCTTGCTTCAAAAGTATAAAATACATAATTTGTTCTTTTGCAAACATTTCCTTGCCAGAAGAAACCTGGAGATATAAATGCATCAGGATAGGACCTGCCCTGTAAAGAGGGGTGTACACAAAAGGAGTTATATTGCAAATATACGTATATTGCACTGTCGTAAATCCTGCTATTTTGTGTTTCATGACAAAAGCGTGCATATATTTTTCAATAACAAAATCTTGATTCTCTCCCCTCCCCCCCTCCCCCCAGTATTTGCCGACGTGGGATATTTAATTGCACATACTATCCTTGTCCTGCTGTATGTACAGTCTATGGAGATCGGCATTATTATACCTTTGATGGACTAGAATATGATTATGTCAGTGACTGCCAGATTTATTTGATAAAGGTAAGAAGACTTTTTGTGTTTTACCTTTTTCAATTTCTTGTATGCAGAATAAGAAATTCTGCCTCATCAACCTTCCAGAGTTTTGAAGGGTGTCAACAACTATGTGGATGGAGGTCACCCTGTTTACTTTGATTTTCAAAAAGTCTTTAACAAAGTTCTTCATGACTGATTATTTACTGTAGAATGGACACAAAATAGTATCAGTGCAAACCTTTCTATGCATACTTTTAGGTTCTTCTCTTCTTTCTGTTAAATATATTTATTATGATCATTTCTTTCTGTCAATGAAATAATACTTTCAATTAGCACAGATTTCTAATGAAACAGGGTCACCTGACAGCATCCAGCAACCAATGAATGCTGTTCCTTATAGTTTTATCAAAACATGGTGCTCATAAAATACCATGTGTCAATTTTAAGCAAGAATTTGCTTTACTTTCTAGGTTTTTCAGCAGTTGTCAGTCTTTTACAGCTACCTAGACTGAAACAGTTAATTCAAAGAACAAGTTGTGATAAGAAGATTTATTAGCAAAAAGGTGACCACACAAAAATTCTAGACAGTACTCAACTTCCAAATGAGAAACCTGTATGTAGGCAAATTAAACCAGCAAGATTTTCTTGTGCTTTTTCAATATACAGGGAAGGAGGCCTTCCTCTTTCATGAAGGCAAGTCATCTCTGTATCCGTTGATTGTTTTGGAAGTGGCTACTAGACCACTCATCAATCTGAGCACCAGACAATCAACTCTCATAAGAGCAGATATTAAGCTGATATCTAAAATTAATTTATTTCATAGATAACAGCATGAAAGGAATATAATGTATTTATTTATTTAATTTATTTATATCCATGGTCAAAGGTGAAATCTTTTGCATTCTGTTTTTATTTTTTATTTTTCCAAGTTTTTATTTATTTATCATTCTTGTATACTGCTGTATTTCACAACTATTCCTGGCAGTTAATGCTGTAACCAAACACATAAAATATCCACAGTAAATCAATTTAAATTAAATTGATCAAATCAAAGCAAATAAAATTAGATTAATGGTAATAAAACCATACACCATCCCAACAACAGACAGCACTAAATTTTTCTTTAAATAGAGGATCTTAATCAAGTTTTATCACTGCAAGTTTAGTACACATAGATTATTCACTTACAAATGCATGATGTGCAAGAAAATTAAACCAGTTTTAACTAGTTAGCCGACATTCAAGGAATACATATCGCTACATCGCTTTCACATTGCTCCTTGAGAATGCTAACATCCTAACTAAAGAGAACTCTCATACGGCCACCTTTTCCAGAGATGCTGGCTGGGTGCCCTAAAATAGGCTTTCCAACCAGTCAGAATTATCTGTAGGGGCAAGGAGAAGGAAACAAATGGCAAAACATTCATCACTACGTAGTGACGTAACCTAAGTAATTATTGCATCAGATGTTGGTACACAAGTATAAAGGCTAAGGTTTGCATCATAATATTGTGACACACATTTTATCATTTTTGTATCATACCATATGCTTATGCAACTTGCAGAGTCTAACACATTTGAAGGGCAGCAGCTGCACTAGCAATTTAATGAACCAGGATTTGTAGTGGAGGCATGCAATTTATGCCTGTTTCTCTTTCCAAAATATGACTATCAATGCTTAGAAAGCAAACTAATGATTTCCCAAGTATATGATTTGCATGTAAGCAATCTCCTACCATGTGCCATGAAGTTATACTACTTATTCTACCTGGGGCATCAGGAGTTCTAAAGTTCAGGGAAGAAGTTGGCATTCACAAAAAAACAAGATAGGTGCCACACTGCCTGCGACTCTTTTATCTAACAAGCAAGATGACACAAGTGATGAAAATACTGCCTGTGTGGAATGATGCTATTAGAATTACCCTTTTCATTTTTTAGACAGGTGCAATTCTCACCTATCTAATGGCCTTTTCAAACTTTGTCTTTTTTTTTTTAAAAAAAGGACAATCAGCTAATTCAAACAAATAACTAATTTGTTCTTAGTGTTTGGACCATATGAAACTGTTGAAGGATTTCTGTGGCTTTACAGAAAAATTCATAGACTGTAGTCTAAGCCAGGTATTCTCAGGCTATAACAAACTGCATGGGAGAGATTTGGCAAAGCAAATTCCAGGCAAAGGGAGGTAGGAGGACCACGTACTTTATGTGCATCATATATGGCCGGGGAAAGAAATGATACTGAAAAAAAAAATCATGGTTACATCATTGCATTATTTCACCATCAGCTGTTGTGATCCTGGGTGGAGGTCTAGATAGTCAGTTAATCTATGTTTACTAATCAGTTAGACATAATTAGTTTTCAACAATATGGTTGTCATATTCATCTGATACTTAAGATAACTAAGTTATTTCTGCTGAGTGAGCAAATATGCACTAAAGAGGGTGTGGACTCATAACGCAGGGTTTGAGAAATATAGCCACCAAGTATTATCACTGAACTAATTGCTTTCACAATAGAAGTATAATTTCCTTAACTCCAGTCTCCATCTTTATTTACTGTATGTATTTATTTGCTTTGTAATTGATGTCTGTGTGTTTACTTGGCATTATTTGATTTGGCCATGAGCCTTTTGGAATCTGATGGAATCTGATCTCATTTCACTTCATCTGTTCCCTTTTGAGTGATTGTTATATCCTACTATAGAAAAGAGGCATAACACTTTAATAAAGTTTAATGTTCCACCTGCTTGTTTTAAGAAGACAGATCTAGGAGACGTGAATTAGAAGTTTTAATATCCTGGTTTTAAATATAGGTTGCACAACAGCTAATTATACTTTGCACTTGTTTAAGTTGATATTAATAAAAATAAAGAGCTTAATATACTCTGTTTATGGGATGTTCAGTCTTTTTCTCTACTGTACATAAGCCTGATACAAGATTGTTTATTTTGTGACACACAATATCATGGTATTTCGGTATTCAAAACTTATTGGATGGGAAGTTGAATCTTATTTCAATATTGGCTATGGATAGAGTCATATATTATACCTGAAGTAGCCCTCTAACTTAGAGGTGACACAAACAACAGAGTTCATGAAAAATTACAAAAGACATTCTACTTTTTCCTCTTAATGTTTGTCATATGAGTGATTATTTCAACCCGATTATCGTCAGGGCTACCCTTGTCTACAAACATATAAAATTAGATAGTCTACCTGTCTGATCAGTCAGGAATACAAAATATGGTACTCATGGACACCTCCCTTGTGATTATAATTATTCTTAGTTATTTTAATTTAAACAATTGGAAGCTAGTAAGCAGCAATTCCTAGCTTTATCTTTATTTTCAAGAATTATTCTAGGCCCTTTATATAAATATTCTCAAAAATATGAATTTAATAATGAGTTGTTGCAATGCAGTGCTTTAGTTAGAAGCATGCTCACTGACCCAGGGAAAAAGGGTAAGTACTCTAAGTTGTGTGGCAACTTGAAGTCCACACAACTTAGAGTTGCCAAGGTTGAGGAACCCTGTTCTAGGAAATAGGTGTTTTCTAATGGTAATACCTATTAAGGCAGCCATTTTGTGAAGAGGCCAGTCATCTTAATAGTTGCATTGCATTGTGCCCCAATTTCAAACATGCCCAGCAGCCCCCAATGTTTCTCAGTCTGTGACCTTCATATTCTTCATATTCATTGCAAATACATTTTACAATTTCTGTAGTAATGATTTTAGAGTGAAGAATCTGTAGTGAACGACACTGAAAATTGTGATAGTTCTGCCTTACCCAGTTGTGAAAGAAATCTCTGTGTTACTTACTTAACATTGTTAGAAAAAAACTATTTTTAGGGGATATTTCATTGCAATAAGCTAACTCATTTGGCAGAACTTGAGATTGTTAAAACTTCACGTCAACCAAATCTTTCAGGCCAAATAAAATGTTTATTTCTCTATTGTGTGAGAAATATTCTGTTCCTCTGGCACTGGATGTCTAGTGCAGTTCATTAATATGATAAATTAACTCTTTCAAATAGCTGAGAATAACACAATTCTTCTGAATAATACCAATTTTTAAAGAAAATCTTTATAAAAATATGTTGGTTACATTTTATGTATTTGACTTTAACTAGCTATATGCTTCAGTGTCTTCTGCCTTGTTACTGAAGGCGTTAAAGCTCTAGATTAAAGTTTAATAACTCCTCTTAGCAAAATAGCATTTGTTCCAAAGTTCTAATATTTTTAAAAAGAGGCTTGTTAAATTGTCTCCAGCGATCTTCCAAACCAAAGTGGGGTGGGGGGAGGAAAGTTAGATTTTCCCAGTTTTATAAAACTGGATGAAAATGAAAGTTGATCACCATGGGGCGAGAAAAATAACAGTGGCTCTTTTATTGTTTTTCTGTCCCTAGAAAGACCAATTAGAAAAGGCTGCAGATATCACTATTGCCAACTATAGTTTTGAAAAGGAAGGTATCCGTAGAGTGTGAGGCACATGGGAGGAGATACCAGCCAGTGTTTCTTTGGGCTTGCAAACATATTGGAACGTAATACAAAACCAAAGCTTCACAGCTTAATATACTGCTAGCTCTCTTTTAGTGTTAGGTTTCCTATGAAAGGAAGCAAGACTGCTTCTACATAGTTTAACATAGTATATAGAAAGTTAGCAGAGAACATTTGAGGTGTTTGCTTTAAGGTGTTGCAAGGGTCTTTTTATTTTTGCTGAAATGTATTAACAATTAACAAAAATGGCTGGAGGCAGAGGTAGATCTATGGTAGATAATTTAATGAAAATATTGTAATTTCTTTTAAAGATATCCTGACATTTGGAAAGTACAACACAGCTAGAGAGAGAAACTTTCCTCATCTTGCCTTTTGGCATTTTAAAGTTTAAACTGTATGGCTATCATACCTGGGCTACGAAAATCCAGACAACCTGTAAGTGGTAGTAGAGAGACACAAAACCTCTAATTCTTTGCTGCCATCTGGTGATTGCTAGATGTTTGTAGGCTATGTATGGTACTTAACTGAGGTGTGCGATCATTCTCTGGTCTGCTCTCCATTTCACTCTGTCCTAGCTCTGACAAAGTTTTACTTGGCACAGCTCCATGTCCTGAGTTTCTTTCCCAGAAATTATCTTGCAGGGCAACAGTCATACCTGTGACATTTCATTGGTGAAAGAAGTGTTGCACATTGTTTTTTCCTTGTACAACCCTTATAGAATAAAACTAGCATTTTCTGAATAAGCAACTTTTCTTAATGGTGCTTTATCCTCTGAATGGTTAGCAGGGTCACATTTAATGCATGATGGAGCTGTCACAATACGATCTGTTCTATTCTCTTGTTTAAATATTATTTCACCTTGATTAATAAATGTTATTAATTGATTTCACCTTGAATATCCTAATGATGTTCTTGATAAATCTTCGGTTAGGGTTAGTTTTTATTTTACCACTGCAAAAACTGCTGTAGTCTCAGCCTGTTGCTATGAGAATTTTCCATAGTCTTCATGGGAATAAAACATGTGTTGTGGTTGTAGGTCAGGATTGTCATTCATACTAAATAGTTGCTGAATATATGTCTTTTATGAGCAGGGGAAATGTATGCATATCTTTAGGGCTTCCATTGGTCATTTCCATATAGTTACAAAGAGAGTTAAAATGCTCTGAACATTTTTTGTTGTAAAAATAGACAACAGCCCTTTGAATCCTGTACTGAATTTTCTTTTAACTAATTTGTGATCCTTACCCCCAAATAAGTAGAGCTTAATTCTGAGTCAGATCCATAGAACTGTACTGTATATCAGGAATTCCTGTAGAGTTCTTTGAACTTTCTTCCATGTAAATTCATATAGAACTGTGTGCTACTACCAAGGGATAGAAGCATCAAACTTGTTCCATAAAATAATAATAAATGCATCTGGCACATTTAAAAAGTATATAAAATAAATGTCAGAATGTTTTAAACTATAAATTATATCCATTTCTCCCCTTCTCTAGTTCTCATTATGCTTTAGATGGCAACAAAATAAAATATTTATGAAAACAGATTCATTGATCTATTCATAATGGAGCACAGGACGTATTTCTTAAGTGACTTTTCAGCACCCTGTAGGAGGAGAATGGCATTTTCTCCTGTTTTGCTGTAGATACTCACAGTAAAACATTGTTAGAGTTTGTATTACTCGAAAATTGATACCCAAGCATTCCCAGAACTTAATCTTTGTACTATCATGTTTTTAATTAGGAACGGATTGCTGTAATGTAATCCAATAAAACAACAAAACTGATTCTTAGTAGAACAGAACGAAGTAAATGATACAAAAGTGAACTGTTTACTATGAGTATGTTCTTCAAAAGCTGCATTTGCGCCATTCATAATAGATTTTAACTGAAATCAAAGAGAAGTAGCACCATCCTTTGTACTACAATTTTTATAGAAGTTAAATGCCCCTTTTGTTCTACTTATTGAAAGGTTTACTCAGGACATTTGGCAGGTAAACAGAAAATATACCTTCAATAAACAGTTATGTAATTTATTTATACTATGTATTTACAGAAACTGCTCTTTATGTATCTATAACGATTCAGCCATCCAGTCCCCGCAGCAGTATTTCCATTAGCTCCTACCCTATGATATAGACAACTGCTCATTACCCAAGGAGAGAAAATCTTTTTATTCCATCCTGCTTGCATACTAAATCTGAGGATGTCCCAGTCATAGTTCTGTAAATTGGGAATGTATACTATGTATGTACAAAAATAGAGACCTCTCTACGGTGGCATTCCAATTTTGGATTGCCTTCCTGAGGGAAATATGTCCAGACAATGCTATACTCTTCTTGATTCTAAGTCAGTCTGTCCTTTATTATGTCAGAATTCCACATAAAGGTGTTAAGTCAAAATGTTTTTATTTGTCCAAGATATTTAAACAGATAATATTTTTAGTATGGAAGAAAGAAAGTAATTTCATTGTTGAAACTACAGGTGATAACATTAGATAATTGTATTTTTATACCAATGCTGAATAATGTCAATCAATGTAGGTTTTTTGTACTGATATGTTAAATGTTTTGATTTCTAATATTGCATTCAAATTTGGAATTTGTTATGGCCTGTCCTGGGATCCTGTTGTGTAAAAATGTATTTTAGCATGAAATATTAGGAATAATTTTTTCATTTTGCCTATAATGAAGCCACTGGCAATCCATGCTGAGGATGCAGTATTATTAGAGAGGTAGTGTTGGAATTTCTATTGATGATCTCCACATGGCTCATGAGGCAACAAGAAACACCATGGTGTCCAGTTAAATATTTCCTTCTTCCCAATTTACAGAGCAAAAAAGAGATTGGATGGAACTTTTTTGTATTGTTTCCAGATTTTTTTTTTCAGTAGTTTTATTAGTAGCTGAAGCTGCTGCTCTTTGTTTCATGGATTAATTTTACAAGATGCAATATTTAAACATATTATATTAATTAAATTATACATTAATACAGCTAACTGTTAATGATTTTAAGACCCGCAGTTAAGCTTATGTTTTTGAATACATTCAGACAGAATAATTGTTTTATTGAGCTATGATATACTTCATGTTGGAAATGCAAGCCCATTCTGGTAACTTGCCTGGATTTTTTGGCCTGTTTCCCTGTTGCTTAGCAACACCATGCTGTTACAAAGAAACTGGTACAAAGTTAGAGCAGTCTTGTTTTGGTAGTTTAATGGAAAGATAGAAGATAGGCTTATAAGAAGCAAGGAAATATTTTTGTTTTTGTTTCCTATCACTGCAAATTGGCTTCACATGACAGATCATAGTACTTCTTTTTTTGTATTTTGCCTTAAAAGGAAAATATACCTCTGAATCAATGATTACATAACTTATGATATAAAAATAGCATTTCATTATTCATCTCTGGGGCTGTATCAAGTAAGATTAGGGGGACAGGGAAGTCCCTTTTCAGTCACGGAAAAACATTTTTCTCCTTTGTCATAGCAATGAGCCAGTCTACAAACTCAGGAAAGGAGTTTTGCTCAGTAGTATAGAATATTTTACACAGAGATTCTGTCCCCAGCCTCTGCACTTAAAGCAACTACATTAGAAAGATTTCTGCCTGAGAGTTTGAAAGGTTGCTGACAGCTAGCATAGCCATGGTTCTACAGAATGCTTAACCATGGGTTTGTTTAATATGTTACAATGGCTGTTGGCATTTAAGATTAACCCATAATATGTAGATTATCACACTAAGTTGAAAGCAAACAACTTTATGGATTAGTGTGACTGACTGTGGGCTAAATGATCAAATCTTATGGCTTGTAAGGCTGACTGGAAGTCTGGTTGGGTAGTCTGCTAGATGAATTGATTCATGAACAGACACGTTGACATTAAACACTGTATTCCATGCTGTATGTGTATGTTAATGGGGGCTGACTACTTTAATTTGGCCCTTTAAAATACTTTGTGGCAATTTTTTACATGCTGTTTCAATACCATTTTAACATTTAATACATTGTTGTTTCTTCCATATTTTCTTTCTTTAAAAATGTTAATACTTCAGTGACATTTGTAAAAAGCAGTGTATAACTACCACATATAAAATAATGGAAAAACCTTAGGGCAGATCCAGATTTAAATCTCTGATCAGCCATATAAGCCCACTGGTCAACTTTGGACCAGTCATTCTCTGTCAGTCCAGATTATTTCATTGGAAGTTGTTGAGGTGATAAAATGGAGATCCCCATCTAAGGCCTCTTACCACCACCACTACTACTACTACTACAATATCATCATGATCATGATCATCATGATCATCATGATCATCATCATCATTATCATCATCATCTTCTTTCACAGTTGCCAAAAGTTTGTTTCTACTTCATTTCAGATGCTGATACTACAGCCTTTCAGAACTTAGGCCTATAGTAACTGAAGTCATGCCTCTTCCCATATATTCTTACCAATGCACTAAAGGCATCACTGGAGGTGCTTCTCTCCCATGTTAATGTGCAGTTAGGGGCTGCCTGGGAATAATGGTAGCCCCAGCCATGTTGTCATGTTCGCCGTTTCAATGTCTTTGATACATCGTAACGTTTCGCATGTCATTAGCTGGATGCGTGTTTCATCTTTCTTGGGAGGATGGGAGTCTTTATCTTTTGGCTTTGCTCTGGAATGTATTTGCATTATCTACTGTGTTCAAGGTTACTTTCCCAGGCTAGCAACTCTGACGATTGCTAGCACCTGTGACGGGCGGGGCTGTTACGAGGGAGGCGGGATACGTTTGCACCAAGGGTTTAAGTTTGTATTTGGCGCGCTTTTGCTCATTCTCAGCTTTCTCTGTATTTGTCCTAAGTTCCTTAATAAATCAGATTTCATATAGCAGCCTCTTGTGAGTCTGAGTATTTGGGCTGGGGCAATCATTACATAAAGCTGAGAATCTAAGATCCCAACTCTGCTGGCCCCTGTCCAGGAAAAGGCAAGTTGTCTAACCCTGTGAGGGAGAGCGCCAGCAATGACCGAACCCGACATCGTGATGATGGAAGAAGGGGAGCTGGACTCGACCGTGAGGCGACCCGACCGACCGTCCCAAGTGGGGGAGCTGTCAGCCATCCTAGAAGAGGCGAGCTCCGAGTCGGAGGGTGAAGCCGGGGGCATGAAAACTGCCCCGGAGACTACCGTAACCTCCCCGGGTGAGCTGGTCACCTGGGATGAGACCCAAGGGGATGTCTCGGTGGCGGGGGGCCCATCCTGGAGGCAGAGGTACCCATTATCCCCCACAGTGGTTCAGGTGCAGCCCAAAGAAGGCTCCCCCACCCCGGATCGTATCCGGGTGCTGGAGTCAAAAATGGACTCGTTGGAAACCATACTGAAGCAGCTGAGTCTAGACGTGACCTCGTTGAGAGAAACCCGGGAAGGCTCCAGCCAACGGCATTCGACCCCTTCGTCCCATGGGCAGTCCCCGGAGTGGAGACGGACGGCGCAGATGCGCGAGGGGGACCAGATGGTCCAGATGGAAATAGCATCATTGCCTGTGCAGCCGCCGCCGGGCCCCGCGCCGCCACTAGCCTGGGAAGCGCAAACCCCTGTGGCCCCGGTGGCGGGGCGCAGCCCAGCGGGGGGCGGGATGAGAGACTTCCCTGTCAAGTTTGATGGGGATCCGACCAAACTCTCATTTTTCCTGACGAATGCTAAAGCCTACATGGAGGAATGGGGGTCGCTTTTTCAATCGGAAAAGGCAAAGATCATCACCATTGCCACCAAACTGAAAGGGAGGGCGGCAGACTGGTATGTCCAGATGTGCCAGTCGGAAGCGCCTGAACTGGAGAAATTCAACGAGTTCCTCTGGGCGTTGAGGCAACACTTTGAGGATCCCCTGGCGAAAGAGAGGGCAAAGTGAGCTCTGAAAGAACTTAAGCAGGGGTCGAGATCCGTGGCTGATTACGCGCTAGAGTTCAATGCGCTTGCTGGGAAGGTGGATGACTGGTCCCAAGCCACCATCATCGAGTTATTCAAGGATGGCCTGAACACAGAGGTGCTGCGCTGGTCCTTGGGGAGAGATGACCCATATACGCTGTACGAGTGGATCCAGCTGGCGGGAAGGGCTGAGCATGCCCATGAGATCTTCGCCCATTGAAGGACTGCCAAATCGGGGTGGGAGGCGAAGCCCAGTCGCCCACCGAGCACCGGGGGGCGACCCAGGCAACGACCCTGGGACGAGGAGCGAGAGAAGCGGTATGCAAAAGGCCAGTGTCTGCGATGTGGTAAGGAGGGGCATCGAGTGGTGGCGTGCCCGAAGGCAAAGGGAGAGGAACGGCTTGGCAAGCCGCCGACGAAGTCCCCTTCCCTGCCGAGGAAGCAGAAAGCAGCGGTGGCTGAAAGCGAGGGAGACAATGTGATGTTCTACGAGGATGAGGGTGAGCCCGAACTACTGCAGCCGGCGGGAAACGCCAGCCACCTGCTTTAAAGGGCGCCGCAGGGCAGGTGGTGGAAGAAGGGCGCGAGCCTTCATCGGTGAGTGGCAGTTACCGCATTCTCACGGTGAAGTTGAAGTTGGGCTCCCGATCCAAGACTGTAGAAGTATGGGCCATGATCGATTCGGGGTGTTCCAGGTGTCTAATGCACCCTGATGTGGTAGCGGCTCTGGAGCTACCCACTTTCCCTTTACAGCGACCCATCGCCTTTACACAGCTGGATGGGTCCATGGCAGGGGGCAAGCCGGTCACCCATTTCACAGGGCGGGTAGCCTTGCAGCTGGGCAGCCACCGGGAAGGTTTGTCTTTTGTCGTGGCTCTGGTAGGGGGTCCCCTGGTGGTGTTGGGGGTGCCCTGGTTGGTTCAGCAAAATCCCCAAATAAACTGGGTCTACTGGACTATCATGTTTAGGGATGGGTTTTACCAAGCGACAGAAGGGAAGGGTACCCCAGAGGAGATGGTGGGGGTTGCGGCAGCTGCGACTCCGCATTGCCCGGCCCCTCCTCTGGAAGGCTTGCCGCCAGAGTACCGGATGTTTGCTGATGTGTTTGGCGAAAAGGAAGCGGATCAATTGCCCCCTCATCGTAAAACGGATTGTGCCATTGAGCTGGTGCCCAACACCCAATTGCCCAAGCCAAAGATTTATTCCATGACGCAAAAGGAACTAACTCTGTTGAGAGACTTTGTGGACAAAAATTTGGCGCGTGGATTCATTGAGCCAGCGAATTCACCGGTGGGGGCGCTGGTCCTCTTCCGCCCCAAAAAGGATGGGACATTGTGACTTTGTACCGATTTCCGCGGATTAAATGCCATCTCAATTTCCAATAAATATCCCCTGCCATTGATCAAGGACATGTTGTCACATCTGGCTAAGGGAAAAATCTTCTCTAAACTCGATTTAAGAGAAGCCTATTATCGGGTACGAATCAAGGAGGGCGATGAGTGGAAAACTGCCTTCAATTGCCCGTTGGGTGCATTCCAGTATAAGGTGTTACCTTTTGGTCTGGCCGGGGCCCCTGGGGTATTTATGCAATTGATCAATGAAGTACTGCATGAGCATCTGTTTAAGGGGGTATTGGTGTATTTGGATGATGTATTGATTTATACTGAAACCATGGAAGAACATGTCTCTCTGGTAAAAAGGGTGCTGAGTAAACTCAGATCAGCAGAATTGTATGCCAAACTGTCTAAATGTGCCTTTCACCAGACGCAAATTGACTATTTGGGGTATAGAATTTCGGATAAAGGCATTGAAATGGACCCTGCTAAGGTGCAAGCTATCATGGACTGGGAAAGTCCCCGCACCCGCAGGCAACTTCAAAGTTTCCTGGGGTTCAGTAACTACTACAGATTATTCATAAGGGGATTCGCTGAAATTGCCTTGCCACTAACCGAATTGCTCCAAACCAAGGGTTTGGGAGACACTCGAAGAGTAAAGAATTCAGGGGCGCTGTTGCGCTGGACGCCTACTTGTCAAACGGTGTTTGAGCGGCTCAAGGCAGCTTTTATCAAAGAACCCATTTTGCAACACCCCGATCCCTCGAAACCTTTTGTGGTTCAGGCTGATGCCTCCGATTATTCCATTGGGGCATTGTTGATGCAACAAGACGGGACAGGATGCCTCAAGCCATGTGCCTACCTGTCCCGCAAATTCTCCGAGACTGAGCGGCGTTGGCATGTATGGGAGAAAGAGGCATTCGCAGTAAAAGCCGCATTAGAAGCTTGGCGGCATCTGTTAGAGGGGGCGAATCATCCCTTTGAGGTGTGGACTGACCATAAAAATTTGGAGGCTCTTAGCACCCCTCGAAAACTGAGCCCAAAACAAGTCCGTTGGGCTCAATTTTTTAATCGGTTCAACGTTCAATTGAAGTTTATTCCGGGGAAAGAGAATTTCCTGGCTGATGCATTGTCAAGGCAACCTCAAGACTCTGGGGCAGCACCAGAAGTGGTTAGCACCCTGTGGACGGCGCCCCAATTAGGTATGCAGGCTGTGACGCGTAGCCAAACACGCGCGCAGCAGCCACCCGCTGCAGACGCCGCCCAACTGACCGCTTTGTCAATTCCTTCCCAGTTGCAACAAAAGTTTCTAAAAGAGCTGAAAACAGATACTTGGCTGCTGGCAAATAAAGACAATGTTACTTTTGCCCAAGGCTTCGCTTGGAAATCCAACCGCCTCTATGTCCCTGAAAGCCTAAGAAAAGAGGTGTTATTACGTTCGCACAATGACAAACTAGCAGGTCACTTCGGGTTTGTGAAAACCCTACACCTCGTTTGGAGGCAGTTCTGGTGGCCCACATTACGCAAAGATGTCAAGGACTACATTGCCTCCTGCACTGTTTGTGCGATGTCTAAGCGCAAGGGGGGGAAGCCTCAGGGGCTGCTGCAGCCGGTGGCTGCCCCATCTTGCCCATGGGATGAAATTTCCATGGACTTTATTGTTGAATTACCACCCAGTCAATGCAAGACTGTCATTTGGGTGGTCAAAGACTATTTCTCAAAACAAGCCCACTTCATTCCTTGCGTGTCCATTCCGTCGGCACGTCAATTGGCTCGCCTCTTTCTAGTACACGTGTACAGGTTACACGGATGTCCATCCCACTTGATTTCGGACAGGGGCACACAATTTACTTCGCAATTTTGGCGGGCGTTCCTCAAACTCTTAGGAACGAAGCAAGCCCTATCCACGGCGTGGCATCCACAAACGGACGGGGCCACAGGGGCTTTAAATTCTACTCTGGAGCAGTACCTTCGAGCTTTTGTGAATTACCAGCAGGACAACTGAGTAGACCTCCTCCCTTTTGCAGAAGTGGCTTACAACAATGCGGTTCATCAAAGCACCAGTCAAACCCCTTTTCGTGTTGCCCAAGGCAGAGACTTTGTACCTATCCCGGATTTACCGCAACCTCCAGCCGGCTCAACCACCCCGGGTGATTGGGCAACGCAACTAGCAGACTCCTGGCCAGTGATTCAAAAGGCATTAGCTGATGCACAATTGGATTACAAACATTATGCTGATCAGAAGCGTGCTCCTCAGCTGGCGTTTCAAGTCGGAGACTCGGTCTACCTTTCCACTAAGTTCATTAAGTCCTCACAACCTTCTAAGAAACTAGCCCCTAAATTTGTGGGTCCTTTCCCCATTACCGCTCAAATTAACCCTGTGACTTTTAAACTTGACTTGCCTCATAATCTCAAACGCTTACACCCTGTTTTTCATTGCAGTTTGCTCAAACCGACTATTCATTCTGACCGCTGGCATCACCAACCTCCACCTCCAACCCCCATCATGATTGACGGTCAGCAACACTTTGAAGTTAAAGAAATTTTAGATTCTAGACGCCTTCGCAATACTCTGCAATACTTAGTTCGCTGGAAGCATTTCCCTCATCCGGAGTGGGTCGCTGCACCAGATGTGGCTTCTCCTGTCCTAGTGGCCCGTTTCCACTCCGCTTATCCCACTAAGCCGGGTCCCTAGGTGTATTTTTGGGGAGGCGGTATGTCATGTTCGCCGTTTCAATGTCTTTGATACATCGTAACGTTTCGCATGTCATTAGCTGGATGCGTGTTTCATCTTTCTCGGGAGGATGGGAGTCTTTATCTTTTGGCTTTGCTCTGGAATGTATTTGCATTATCTACTGTGTTCAAGGTTACTTTCCCAGGCTAGCAACTCTGATGATTGCTAGCACCTGTGATGGGCGGGGCTGTTACGAGGGAGGCGGGATACGTTTGCACCAAGGGTTTAAGTTTGTATTTGGCGCGCTTTTGCTCATTCTCAGCTTTCTCTGTATTTGTCCTAAGTTCCTTAATAAATCAGATTTCATATAGCAGCCTCTTGTGAGTCTGAGTATTTGGGCTGGGGCAATCATTACATGTAATGCCACCTACAGCAAGATACATGGAACACCTAGCAAAGATCTTTTTATTCTCCTTCCTTATATCAATAGCTTACTATTTTAAAGGCTTCAATGAAGCTATTTTGCCTGCTGCTCATGGTTTTACTGTGTGTGTGTGTGTAATGTTTAATAAAGTATAGCCTAGATTTTTATATGGCAATTTTAATACAATCTTCCCTTGGAAAGCTCTGTTTTCAAGTTTGCATATCAACATGTGAAATTAATAAATAAAAGAAAAATCAAATAGTTTTCTTCTTTTTATACTTTTATAATAAAAATCAAATCTATAATGAATTAATTCCACTAACTACATATTTGATTTCAAATTGTTTAAATAGTTAGCAGAATAAAATACTAAAACTTTCTGAGGGATGTCCCATTTTAGGCTGCAGGAACAAATGTATAAACATATGAAGAACCAATTCAATTGAGAGTGTTGACCAAATCATGCACTTTCGTTTAAAACTTCAAACCTATAAGGCCAATTAATAGTGCCATTTTTTTCCTCAGATTCTTCCTGTTTTGAAAGTAACATATTCTTTCTGTGCTTCTTCCTTGTAAGTAAGCATTCTGTATGTTGAAAAAAATGTCCCAAGAGGTGATTTTAAATTTCTAATAAAAATAAATGGCAAAGAAACACCGTACATGAAATATATGGTAACACAAGTAGCTCAGACTCCTTACACACAATCTCTCTCTCTCTCTCTCTCTCTCTCTCTCTCTCTATATATATATATATATATATATATATATAAATAGATAGATAGATAGACAGATAGATAGATAACAGTCTGTAAGTCAGGAAATCCTAATTTCAGACCCCACCTTAACTTTCAAGCAGGTTTGCTCATTCTGGGACAGACTGAGCTACTGAAGTTTTTTTAGAGCGTTCAGGCCACGCTAAAAAGTTTCATGGTCAGCAAGCTCTGAAAAGAGGGAAGATCACTGTCCTGATAAGTCTGATTATACATTTGTAAATTTGCCTTAGAAAACATCCTTAAAGGAGAAAATGTGATTAACTCTATCTTCAAGACAGAAATAATATTTTCATGCTCGAAGTGATTTGGTTTCACCTCATTCCGGCTTCAGTAAAACATGGGTCCCTTATACAGTATGGAACTCAGTGGGTAACATTTATTTCTTTGCAATCTGGCTGATCAAGGTTTATAGCTAGGTCAACCTGACATCACTTGATTTAGAACAGCATTAACTCAAGTTAACCCAGAAAACATCCCAAGGCAGTTGTAGTCCAGTTAAGGGAATGTACTGCCTGACAAATTCCTTATGTAGATGTTGCAGTGATCTGTCACTATGTTTGTGCATAACAATTATTTCTCCTTCACAGAGTGTTGACAGTTCAAACTTGTCTCTAATTGTCCAGAATAAGAAGTGCTTCGATAATGACATTGTTTGTTCAAAAGATGTGTTGCTAACTATTGGAGACTCTGAAATTTTTTTCAGTGAATCCTTAGACATACAGGTAAGTTTAATTTCCCCTTTTTAAAGTTATTCACTGAATCCCAATTGATTATTAAAATGCTGCTTAGTTTACACCAACCATATATACAACATGATGTAAGCAGAATTATAAGATAATCAGCTAGATTAAGGAAACATATATAAAACACATGCTCTTTTATAACAATAAAACGGAATATCTTCTTATTTCTTTTCTTCATCGGCTTCTTTACAATCCTCATTATACTTGGTATCACAGAACCTCTCTGGGGCCAAATTCTTCTCTCCTTCCATTTAATAAGGAGCCACTGGGTTTCTGGGAGAAGAATGGCAGCTTCACCAGACAACACAAAATTAAACTTAATTAAACAGAAAGAAAGCTTTAAAAAAATGGCAGTGGTGGTAGGTTAGGGGAAATGTTAAGGTTTTTCTCCCAGTTTCTTGTGGTTTGTGTTTCAACAAAGAACTAAACATTAATATTTTGGTGATAGGAAAAACAGCATTTTTTCCCCAGAGTTTTCCAGTTATATGAGAAAGTCAATCCTACTAAAATTCTTCATAATCAGCAGCCATTAAAAGTTCAGTCAAACTAAGAATTAACAGATTAGGGATCTAGTTTTACATATACTTCTGCTGTGGTAATTTTATTGTATCAGTTCAATATGCTAAAGATTTCAATTCACTATGCTCTCATGTTTTCCAGCTACTGATCTGTAGTTTTCAGTAGGTCCTTATTCAAACTATGATGCAAATAAGTCTGTCATGTATAGCCAAGAGTTTGCATACCTGTTCTGAAAGTAGCAGGTCATCTGTATGATGTATCACAGAAATCTTTTGAAACTTCTTTCAATTTAAATTGCTTCACTCTGTGGTTTGAGAGTGGGTTGTGTCACTTCCTTTGAAAGGCAAAAACCTTAATGAACATTAATATTTGATTATTATTTGGACTGTGGTCATGGAATGTTTAACATGTTATAATTACGTTGCATTGCAAAGAAGTGTTTACCATAGGACAAGAATGTCAAAAAAGTACAGTAACTGTGAGGGTCAAAATAAAGAAAGGAAAGGTTTACAGGCTTCCTTGGATTGAGAGCTATGTGAGGGTCTTATGTTGACAGATTGATGTAGATAGGACAAAGGGCAAATTGGGTATGGCCAAAGCAGAAAGAGGGCATGCAAAAATATACTTTATTCTTAATCTAAATATATATACATCGTCAATGTTGTGAGTTAATTTCCCATGCAACATCAGTAGTATCTTACAAGTATCTATTTATTTATAGAGGATGCTAAGGAGACATGGAGACAACTCCAAGTATGAAGTTTGGAAAGCTGGATATTACATAGCAATACATTTTCCAGAGCAGGATTTCACAGTACTGTGGGACAGAAAGACAACAATGCATATCAAAGTTGGAGCTCGATGGAAGGTGAATCAGTATGAAGCTAAGTCACAGTAACAATAGGAAACAGGGTGACTATTCTACAAACATGAATAGAATAGTTTATTCTATTCATTCTTGAATGATGCTTGATTTAATTAACATAAGTTTATAATAATTTGCAAAGTATCTTTTATATTACCAAGTGCTCGATGAAAAATACATTCTTTTTGGTCTAATACACCATAGGTTCCAAAAGTTCCTCAACGTGTCAGAAATGGATACAGAAATTTGGTTTCAAGAAAATGTAGGCTTTACATTCTTATTCTCTTAGGCTAAAAAATATTCTCTATTGTGCCTGGAATTGCTGCATATTCATGGCTTATAGTGTTATATGATCACTTGATCATATTATCCTCAGATGAGAGAGGAAAAAACTGAATCACAAGCTGGGAAGGAGGTGTTTTTCTCCCCATAAGGAAAACAGTTGCAAATATTTTCTACAGAATATAGATTTATAAATTTATTGATACATGTGTTATTATAGGTATATAA
Organism: Candoia aspera; assembly: GCF_035149785.1. Classification (NCBI taxonomy): domain Eukaryota; kingdom Metazoa; phylum Chordata; class Lepidosauria; order Squamata; family Candoiidae; genus Candoia; species Candoia aspera. The sequence continues at coordinate 41,919,798 of NC_086159.1, read as the reverse complement.
TACAAACTATGATGATGCCACGGACCTCATGACACTACTGGCTCCCCCTTGTCTTCCCCTTGAATGCCACATTTTCTTACCTAAGAAGCAGTATCAGAATTCCTTCCGATTTAAATCCATTTACACCTCTAGTGATGCTTGCAGAAATGTTTTCATTGCTAAAGCTATTTGATATTTTGACAGTTCTTTGCTGTTAGGATCATAAAAACTCTGGAAATTGCCTTGTACTGAAATTTAGACTGAGGCAGTTTATACTGAACTGCCTTTGATTCACCTAGACTATGATTGCTAACACTGACTGGTACCAGTTTTTCAGGTTTCTGGCAAGAATTGTCTGGGCCTCCCTGGAGAGGTTTCCAGTGATTAAATAAGGTTTAAATTAATAAACATTTGCACTAAGCCCAGCTAGACTGTGGGATGGGGGAGATATATGAGAACTTATATCACTAGTAAGCACATGTTATGAAAGTAGAGAAATAGTCAGCAAAAAAGATAATATTAAAACAGTTATAGAAAAGGTTACATGCTTCTAAATGCTAGTCTAAATTGTGTCTGTTTTGTGGGTATTAAATCTACTTTAATATCTAAATTAAGACTGAATTAATCATTTTTTTTAAAAAAATGAGTGCATTGTTTGTTAGCTTCATACATCTTGATTGTTCTAGGTAAAAATGCTTATGGTTTTACTTTCAGGGTAAATTAGCAGGTTTATGTGGAAATTTTGACAAATTTACTTCAAATGATCTGACTACATCCAACAACATGGAAGTAAAAAATGCTCAAATTTTTGGAGGGAGTTGGGTAATAGGACAGGTAAGCATAACATCTCCATTTATTTCAAAATAAATAATATATTAACATTGCAAGCATAAGAACTTGTGGAAATAGAATTACGTGTAAGGCAGCAACTAATAGCTCATTGTTATGACAGCCAGTGGATGTGGTGCTAGAAGTAAGAGTGTATACTTACTACTAGTACTTCTTTCCCACTCTTTCCCCCACCCCCACCCCCACCCCCCAAATTCCCTTTATTCTGCATATTCTCTTTCTAACTTGTCTTAGTGTTTCTTGATTAGGCAAAGATCAGGATATTCTATGGCAGCCTTCTTTAAATATGTTTGAATACAACTCCTGTCATCTGAATATCCATCCTGGCAGGAAATCATGGGGATTATAATTCAGAACATCTGGAATGTTTCCCTATTTTGGGAGAAATTCATTCTAAATGAAGCCTGGAAGACTTCATTTCATAACCATACAACAAAAAGTATCACAAAGCTATAAGTGCTGTGGCTATGTGCTTCATGCTAACTGAAGAATAATGATACTTACCATACTGTGGGCCAAACAACGTCTGTAGGAAAATCTTTAACATTTAAGTTCTCAGTTGGATTTTCCAACTAGAATGAATGTAACATCTCCTATTTAGCTGAAGCAAAATTGTTTCTAAAAATAGTTAAGTGTATCTTCTCCATCATATTCTGCTGTATAAAAGTGCAATAACCTTGTCCTACCTTGTCCTGATTTATCATATTACAGATGTTTTGACTTATTTTTTGCTCTTAAGTTCCTGTTTGCTGTAAGTTTTATTGTGATATTTGATACTGGCTTCAAGCAAAACAATTTCCTATATGAATGATGGAAATCAATGTATTGTGCATACTGTACAGTATATACTTTATAAGATTTGAAAAACACAACATCTGTCTTATACATAATTGCCTTGAGACAGCAATCTAGGGGGAAGACCATCTTCAGACATCTGCAGCACTAACATTTTCCCCTTATGCCTCCTTACTGGTAATTCTTTCCTTGATTATACTTTGCTTATTTTTCAGGAGTCAGTTTATTGTTGATTCTTTATTCAAACTTATGAACAGTGTAAACATATCAGAGCAGCAAATTTTAACCAAAGGTTATTAGAAGAACAAGGCTCTGTTTACAATTTACAGTTGATTATTCTGGAAACAATGATAACATGTGATAAAGAAAACATTTAATTCAGTGCCAAAAAAGCATAGGAATACGTGCTTGTTTTAAAAGCAAAACAATAAACAAGTATTCTTCCCAGTTAAATGTTTTCATCTGGAAGGACATAATGAGGCCAACTTAGTAAAAGAAATATACATTCAGGTTTTTAAAGGCTTTGGAGTTTTTTAATATATATTTATAATGGATAATAATCATAATCACAATAGCCATGCTTTATTTCTCTTTCATTAGTGTGCAAGCCCAAATGAGACCATCAAACCATGTGAAGTTCATCAGAACAAGTTCCCCTATGCCAAAAAAGAATGTTCAGTCTTATACAGTGATGTTTTTGCCTCTTGCCGTAATGTGGTAAGTGGGTACTGTATTTCTTACAATTTCTAAAATGGGGCAAGACAGCTTGTAGTTCAAAACTTAATATAGAATTACTCCTCCTCCTCTTCCTCCTCCTTCTTAATGTGCTTTTTGAATTCCTAATAATATGCTGATACATTTTTGCGGATTTCTATACCCTAAGATACAGTATACATTTTATGTGAGGTTACATTACAGTAATTTTAAATACCTCTCATGTTTCCCAATGGATTGTAAGTCTTTATGTTATCCCATACTTTTCACCATGTGTTATATTTCTCTGTATTTTCCAGATTGATGTCACATCATTTGTAAAAAACTGCCATACAGATACATGCAACTGTAATCTTGGAGGCGACTGTGAATGTCTGTGTACTAGCATTGCAGCTTACGCTCACAAATGTTGCCAGCAGGGCGCAGTAATTCACTGGCGATCTCCTTCTCTCTGTTGTATGTATGCTTTTTGTTATGTAACTAAGTATAATCCCTGTAAATAATGTAGATTAAATTAAATTAACACAATTAAATTATAGCAGTTCAGTGTGCTAGAACATATACATAAAGGGTGATAGCAGAAACTATAGCACAGAAATATTTGATTTCCTTCCAAATCAAATGTAAATGAAGATGGGGCCATGCTAACTAGCGTTATCTTCAATGTCACATGGACCCTTTATTTTTTTTTATATTTCTCACTTTTTAAAAGGACCCCTCCCCTCTTTAGCACTGGTTAATGAATATGGATAAAAATGTAAATGATACAGATTTTTTTTACAGCACAGAAAATGCTAATCATAGGTATATGTGTAACAATAAAATTAAGTCCATAATTAATGGCTCTATGTTGATATATTTTCTTTTACTAATAACAAAACTAAGTGTATATTTAGTTCAGTAAAGGGCTTAATTAGAAGATGTAAAAGTAGCTTTTTGCAAATTCTAGTTTATTGTATATTGTCATGAATCACAAATTCTGTTACTGTTGTCCACTGTGAATACTATTATATTGTTCTTTTTTTCAGCTTATGATTGTGATTATTACAACCAAGGTATGTATTTTTTCTGGGTATTAGAGAAAACAATACTAGGTACATATACATGCATCCAAGGCATTTATCCTTTTTATTGAATAAGTAGGTTGCATTTGAAAATTATTCAAAGTCATAGAAATAAAACATGGTCATAGTGCCATGTGGGGATAATGAGCACCATTTGATGCAAATATTTGAGTATTAATGCAAATAAATTTAGATAGTTTTGCTGTTGTTGCTCTGTTTCTAAAAAATGTACAGATACAAATATATTCAGGGTCAACTGCTGTCTAGGATATGGACAAGGTAACTGGCAAGATGCAGGATGCCATTTGTCTGATGGCCATGTCTTATGGTATTTTGAAACTGTTTAAGGCAGAACAACTTTAGCCTCGATAGGCAGTGTTGACAGAAGCAGATTAATTAATAATTTTAAATTTGCATTTGTAACACCAAGCAAATTCCTTTTCCTTTTTAGGTCTTTCTATACCATTTAATGACAACCCTTTTCTTTGCAGTTTAGTTACATTATTTCCTGATGAATGTGGAGGTGAAAAGCTTTTGATGAATATGGAGGTGAAAGCTTTTGAATTGTGTCTTTGTTCCAATGCCAGTTTCTCTGTGAGAGAAGGCTTAATAGAAGGTTTTCTCTAATTCATTCGTTAATTTTAGAAAATATTTTAGTACTATTTTGCTATAAAAATGAGAGGAAATTAGTTGCTTAAGCTTTCCCTTATAGAAAGGAACTGAAATTGGGTCACCTTCAAATAAGCAATTGAAGAGGCAATTCATAAATTAGTCTACTTCCCAGAATTGGCTGAAAGTACAAGATGGAAATGTGATTTTAATATTGTTTGGAGCCTTTGCTGAATATGACTTATTGGTACATATCAAAGGACCTTGGTAATGCACAAGACCATAGTGGGATAATATACTAGTTACATAAATTGTTTTCTGGAATGATAATGAAAACTCAAGCTTCCAGATTCAGTGGTCATCCAGATTTTTGGAATCCTAATTGAATTTCCATTTTACTTTTGATTCATTTTGTTTACAAAACAATGATACCTCAACAGCATGAAAAGTTTCTGTTCTTTCAAATGGCTGGTTATTCTTCCTAGGTGACTGGTTTTCCTATTGCTAATTAACATTGCTGTTTTCCCACTTCCAGAACTTGGGGAAGGACCTTATATTTTGGGCAATTATGGCCAGAATGATACTGTTATAGGAATCAACATCAATAGCAAAAGGATCTTTCCTTTATCTAGAAACAATCTCCAAGGAAATGTATATTATAATTTTATGCTAACACCTGGACTTTACAAAGATAAAACTTCATGTGAGTATTTACTTCTGGTTCAAAATAATTAAATTCCAGGTTTTAGAAGTGCAAAATGCAACTTTTCTGCCCTAGGTTGTGTCTTTTCAACGCACTTTCCAAATTGGATTAAATGTTGTTGTAATAGACTTGATAAGAAAAGTTTTGTCCATGACAAGAGGCATTTTCTATTTCCACAAACAGTTAAAGAAATAAAAAGGTAGGTGTTAAACTTATACAGAGCAATTCTGACACCAAGATACACTGCCTGGGCATTGGGAAATTGAAAGGGACCTTCCTACTGCTAGGGAGGTGCTCCACTGTCAGCCTGGTTCATCTGTCTTCTTTCCAGCAATAGCCACTACAATTCCCTAAAGCAAAGTATTTTGGAAAAAGATCACAATTTTTAGATATCCTGACTGTACAGTCCTTGTACTCTATGAAAGGTCCCAGAATATGTCCTTTTAGCTACATCTGTAAATACCCTCTCTCCCTATTGATGGGTGGTTTAAACATGGTTGTTTTTTTTTAATTAGAGGAATTTAAAGAAAATAAAAACCTTTCCCAGGTGGGAAAGAAATGTACTTACTGGCATGAGCCTTGTCAGGTATTTGGAAGTGGAACATATTACAATATGTTGCTCATCCCTTCCCTCAGGGCCTCAACTGGGGGGGGCAACCGGGGCATGTGCCCCGGGCGCTGCACTGGTGGGGCGCCAAAATAAGCGGTGGGGGGGCACCAAAATGAGTGCTGGGGGGGGGTGCCAAAATGGGCGCAGAATCCATGTTTGCCCCAGGTGACACAGACCCTAGTTACGGCCCTGCCTTCCCTAATCCTACTGAGGACTGATCTGTTGGGATTTAGCTTGTTTCTCTGAGTTTTGTATCATCCGTCCATCCATAGATATATAGTAGATATGTAAATGCTTCCATAATATGCAATATAATATGTAATATTAAGGCTTTTATATGTTGCTATGAATTTCATTTTTTCTGGCAGCTTCATCTCTGATTTCACTTGAATGTGCAGAAAGGCCAAATTACTTTCTTTATGTCCACAATGACAACAGCATTGTCTTAGCACAGTGGGATGCAAGTCTGTCATTTCGTAGAAGAGCAACTTTTATCCATCACCAAGGACTTTGGATTTCTGGTTATAGTGCATTTGAACTGCACAGCAAAAAAGGTTTCTTCATTACACTAAGTACTTCAGCAGTGAAAATATCAAAGTTTGATGATTCTGAAGAATTCAAAGGCTTAAGTAGTTTCAGTATTGAGGGTGAGTTACACATCATGGCATATGGGAGACATAGCCAATAAACCAGTTTACAAAATCATACTTTGAAATTACCCATATAGAAACTCTTTTGAGAAAGAGAGATTTATTCAGTGGATTTTGGGTGAATATAGGATTTATCTTTTATTTATAGGATTATGTAGCTTTTATTTGGAAGGACAATTTATGATTTCAGAAAAGACAACTCTAGAATTCTTTTGTGCAGTGCATGTACTGTATAACACTATAATTTGCTTGAGGTGGTGGCGGGGGGCAGAGAGGAAAGTATTTTTCAATAAGAAAATAGCTTGGGGAAAATCTTTAGAGTAAATTCCTCCATATCATTTCTGCCAGCTTCACCTATAGTTTATAGAAAGAAATGCATCCATTTACAAAATAATAATTTTAAAAATTTCTTAGAACTCCATGCAGCAATACCTTACAGGAGGATGTGTGAATGGAGATATGAACCTTGTGCAAGTCCTTGTGTTAAAACATGCAATGATCTTGAAGGCACAGCATGCAAATTTCTTCCTCCGTGAGTAAAAGGAACATTTATTGTAATACTTAATATTATTTTCCACTGGAGATATCTACAAATAATATTAAATTGGCTTTTTGTTTTTGTTTTACTTTAGTTTAGAAGTACTACGGGGTGAATAATTCTCATTCAAGTATTTTGTGTACTGGATAATATACACTTACAAAATTATTGCTTGTATTTTATTTTTCTTGAATTCTTTTATTGTAGAGTTGAAGGATGTTTACCATACTGTCCAAAAGATATGATCCTAGATGAAGTCACACTTAAATGTGTTTATCCAGAAGATTGTAAGTGTCCTTTATATGATATTCTTGTATTGCCACAAAATTCATTCATTCATTCATTCCTTTTTTTGCCTGTGGTAATTAGAGACTCTCAGTGGGTTACAATCATAACCTCCCCCAAATCATCCAGGGTACAATTACAGTTACATAATAATAAAAAATACGTAGTTCCCCTAAATTAAACCACGGATAAAATAATTAAACAACCAACCAAAAAGCATTAGAAATACATGGTGGCATCATGGATTAATAATCAAAGACCTAACACAGTAGGACTTGATTTTATTTATTTATTTATCGAACCTCTCCACCACCCAACTTGTATAGAATGACTCTGGGCGGTTTACAAATAATAAAAATAACATATCACTAAAAAGATACAATATACATACAAATACAAATATAATATAAATATAAAAATACAAATATAAAATATAAATACAAGATGGCAAATCAAGATCTTACTGTAAGCACCATCACAGTGCCAACCACCTCCATGGATGGCTATCCCCCCTCCCACTCCAAGCAAGGTGGCATAACCAGGTTTTAACCCCCTTTCTGAAGGTCAGGAGAGTGGGGGCCTGTCTTACCTTCAGGGGTAACTTATTCCAAAGGTCCTCCTCCTGGATCCTGCAATCCCTCATGGATAGGGTCCGTAACATGGCCTCTCTGCCTGACTGGGTAGGATGGGTCCATGTAATGGGGGTGAGGCGGTCCCTCAGCTAAACTGGACCCATGCCATGTACGGCGTTAAAGGTGATAACCAATACCTTGAATGGGACCCAGAAGCAAACTAGCACCCAGTGCAGCTTGTGCAGCAACGGTGTTATGTGTGCCCTTCTTGGGACTCCTAAGACTGGTTGCGCAGCTGCATTCTGCACTAGCTGTAGCTTTCAGATACTCTTCAAGGGTAGCCCCATGTAGAACGCATTACAGTAGTCTGTACAGAAGTTTGTTGGGTTGAAATCCTGATTGGATTTTAGGGTGCAGAAGTTTCATAATATTGGTGCCATCCCAGAGGTACAACATTTGTGAGATTGTCCTGGGAGCTTTGCATCCAGTGGGCTGAAAGTAAGCATAGGCAACAGTCCTGGAATACATTGGTTACCAACAATATCAGCCAATAGTTTTGGCTTCATTTCATAAAATTGTTATTCTGATAAGATTGTAAAAAGTATTTTAGGAAGCAAATTACATAATAATAGTGAACACAGTTCTTCAAATATAACTTCTGCAGTAGCCAGTGAGAAAGATATTAGATGCTCAGGGAAACATTGATGGTTGCAAATGCTTAAAATATTTTTTTTAGAAAAATGTATTTAGGCTGAGCAAAAGAAGTCGGCATACTGTATAATGGCAAAGATGGAAATGGAAATTCAAATGGAAAGGAAAAAGGCTGGTTATCTGAAAGAGTTAATAGGAACTTTGCACACTGTAATGTCTTGTTGTAGAATCCATTTTTTAAAAAAAATTAAGATTTTGTTTTTGGTAAAAAATAATATTGTACTGATAAGATGTGTTGACTTGTGAATATGATGCATTGAACTGAATGGGGTTTTGAGTTACTATGCAAACAAGGCTGGTTATGTGGATTTCAAAATATTTACTGAATCAACTCAAATGGAAATATTGGCTATATCTGTCATTATAGATTGCATTATTATTTGCCTATAGATATGTGAAAATAAGGCATACTACTACTACTACTACTAACAATAACAATAACAACAATAATAAATGGCGAAATTTATGAAGCCATTCTCTAAGAGAGTAGATATACTGTACATGAAAATTAGCACTGATTTCTGCTTTGGGACAGTGACACCAGTATGAGATTACATTTTTCACTTTCCTTGTTCCTTTTCAAAATTATGGAATAAGACTTTTTTTTTTCCAGGCATCCCTGTGAAACCGACAGAACCTTCATTTGGAACCAAACCATTTAGAACAAGCTCTACAGTGCTAAGTTCCCAGATAAAGAATACATCAGAAACATTTTCTCAAATGCCTCCTATATTGGTTATTGAAGAGACTGAGACAACATATATTAACTTAGACACCAGAATGACCACTGAACAAACAGCAGCCAAAGATGCTTATTCAGCAATGGTATCTCATTCAAGCATGCATTTACCTGATTTGTCCCCAGGTTCAGAACTCTTTTCTGAAGACAGTTACAACACAACCACCACCCCTGTGCTGCTTAGATCTTTATCACCAACAGTTTTCCCAATTACTTATGAAGCTCCAGTGGTTAGTGTAAAAACAATATCCTATAGTAAAACTCCTGTTTTCTTTTCATCACCTACCCCTACAACTACTGCTATACCATCAGTGACTGCTTTTCCTTTGATAACTAAGACAACTACACCACTAGAGGTGTCAGCTCCTTCTACAGTGGTAGCTAGAACTCTTCCAACTTCCACAATACTGACAGATTCACTCTTAGCAAAAACATTCGCTGTAACTCCAGGAACTGGTTCTTATCAGTGTATACTTACAACAACTATGCCTCCAATTCCTGTATTTACTTCTAGATTTACTTCATTTGCCTCAAGTCCACTTTATAGTATTTCAGTTTTAGACTCAGTGACCATTCAACCAGATTTGAAATTGATAAATAAAACTTTAATGCCCACATCTGTATCATCACAGAAAGCACTTCTGACACCTTCTGAACATATTGCTTCCTTAACCACAAAACATTTTTCTACCATTGCTGATATAGTTAGTAAAACAACAACTTCAGTTGCAACATTAAGTCCTATAACCATAAAATCTTCCTTTAGTCCCCAAATAACACACACTTCATCAACATTAATACCTCCTCCAATTACATCTCAAAGGCCCAAAGGAACTGGGGAAGTGACACTTATTTCGAAGAGCTTTCATTTGAGGCCTTCCACAGTTTCTCTTCTAGCAGTTCCCCAGATTTCCAAATCATCTGAGGCAAGTACACTTTCATCAGAAAGTAAGCACATATTGCATGCAGATTCATCTCCAATTCCAACTGATTTTATAAGTTTGTCACAGTCTGCTGGTAGCAGAGTGCCAACTGGCATTCCAGTATTGCCAATTAAGATTTCACAGGATGAAGCACAAATAACTTATGAACCATTTGGTTCATATCCGGAATCAAAAATGCCATCAACAGTTAAAAGTGTTGATACTTTTACTACTTCAGCTCAATTTCCAGAAACCTCTCTTAAAATGTTGACAACAGGCACTTCTACTCCTCAGATTTCTGTTACAGCATCACATTCTGAAAGTTTATCAGCAGTTCCCACTACTTCTGCTGTGGTACCAACTAGTACTGATATACAAATGCCTGTTATATCACTAGGTGATCACTTGACCTCAACAAGTTCAATTTCCTATCCTTCAGCTATTCCTTTGGTAACTTTAACTACAAATATTTCCACTATACATACTACTTCTTCAGTTCCTTTGACTGCTTTTGATAAATCAGCCATGTCTTTGAGAACAAAAAGGCCTTCTTTGACTTCTTCAGTGGATAGCAGAACTTTATCTTCATTAACAAGTGCATTCATCTTTCAGTCTGCAGAACCAATAATGGAACCATCTTTGACTTTGGGCATACCTTGGAATACTACATCAACCTCACAAGGTATTACTGAAAAGTACTCCATCAGCTCCTCAGAAAGTTTGGTAGTTTCTTCTGCTGGCACAATCACTCCTCACAAAACTGCTGAAGTTACTGAATTCTCTCCTATAAGTTTTGATTTTCACACAACTACTACTTCAGTCCCTGTTTCTGCTGTCTCCCAAGCACCCATGTATATTCCAAATATTACTCTCTTTACAGCTAAACCTTGCAAAGAAGTTCAACTAACTATGCCCTTAGAAATGGATAAAGTTCCTATTTCAGGTTGGGTAGAAACAGGAATAACCCAGGCTTCCAAATTTCAAAATACAACAAGCACTTTGTATGCCTTGGAAAGTAATAAAACCTCAGAAGAAAACATCACAAAGTATGTAAGGACTGAAAAACCATCTCTACTACCTGTTCAGACGACTGTGTCTGTTAGTGAAGGCCACAGAGCTTCAGTAAAACCAGCTTCTCTCTCTGAGGTGACAGATATAACATTATTTGATTGGTCTAGGATTCCGCCAACAAAATCAATTACACCTTACTACAGTGTGACTAAACCAGAGGAAGTAAGTATCATCAGCTCACAGAATTTCACGATAACAGATTCACCTCATGTCACTGCAAAAGTTTTGGAAACCACAGAGGCTGAGGTTGAAATGATGACAGCAAAGAGTGAAGAACATGCTTCATTTGGCACAATAATATATACACTTATACCTGTGACATCCTCAGAATGCACGGTAAAGATAGTTTTGCTTTCTTTTTTATTTTACTTTTTTATTTTTATGTTTTAATGTATCAAGTAATACCTGCTCTATTGGAGAGTTTTCAAGTTTCTTCAGGCCATGGATCTTGTTAGTTAAAAAAACAAAAACCTGGAAGCCCTGATTAAGAAGGGTGGAGCTTCTGAATGTCAGATGACAAGCCCTGCCTTTTTCACTGTTCCTAAATGACTAAGGGTTGGGGGGAACCCTCTTTGCAAGGACTAAGAGGAAAAAAAACCCTCTTTTCAAGTGACTTATTGGTTTTTTTCCCCCTTAGACCCTTGCAGACAGTTTGAAAAACTCTGTTCTATGGAATCTATCAAATGATACAGTGGTCCATTTTAGCTTTATTCAGATAGAAGGAACAAATTAATCAGAAAGGATCCCTGAGAAGGAGGAATCAGATTCCATATGAGTGGTTTTCTAGTTTAATTGATGTGAACTGGATCTAAATGGTTAATTTATGAAAATATTCTATGTATAATTTTCTAGGCTATGGAATAAAGAATACTGCAATAAGAATATAAGTATCCATTAACCTAAGAAAAAACAATTTATGTTGCTATGCCACAGTGTTTTGATGCTACATTTGTGTCTCATTTTTATGTTTCAACATCTAAATGAAATTCTTGAAACTTTCCTGTTTCCCAGTGCCACACTGGTAAATCTAATATTTAATTCTACAGAAGACTTAACTGGTATAGAATTTATATTTATTTCCCATATAAATTGTTTCAGTAGTGAGCTGTCACCTGTGGGAAAATGCTAGGATAAAGAAAAAGAAGAGTCTACACTATTGAGTCTGTGCATCCTCTAAGAATCCCTTTGTGTGTGTGCCTTGGAGTCAATCCAAATTGCCTTCTTGGCAGCAATTTTCAGAAGTAGTTTGTCCTTGCCATTTTCCAGGTGGGGTGGGGGAGAGAGAGAGAATGAGAGAGAGACTGACCCAAATCAACCAGCTGGCTTTGTGCCTAAGGCTGGACTAGAACTCAGTGTCCTGGTTTCCAGCCCAGTGCCTTTAACCACTAGACTAAACTGACTCTCAAAATGTATTTGAATATTGCTTAATCATAAAATGGCTCAGTGGTAAATGCATCCTTTATGCTTATTACAGCAGGCTGGAAGTAGCATCACCATGCCTTGGAATGACCCAAATCACAGCTGGGAATTGCACCACCCTCTGCTTGTGGGATGGGCTAGCAGGATCCCTTAATAGCACATTTACCTTATAACTATTGTGACTAATAATATTAATGTTATTACAGTTACCCATAATGTGCCAACCAAAACAATCATATCTGTGGTAATCCAAAAGATCTATATTTTGTTTAATAAAGCTACCCATGAACCTACACATATTTCTGAGGTTTTATGACAGCTGTTTATAGAAATATTTAGACTGCAGTATGCAGAGATTCAATACGAACTTAATCACATTTTTATACTTGGAAGAGCCTGCTGACTTTGGTACATGAAATATAATGTGATCATATATCAATTACTTAATTTTTCCCCCCATCATGGAGAAGCCAAGATACCTTGATCCTATAGACAAATGTAGCCAGTATGTGTGCATTAACATGGAATGGATGCTATACAATCTTTCAAGGAACTGCCATAAGAATGTGGAGAAACCTGACTGTGGTTTTCGAGGGATGCCAGTTCAGATCAACAGCGACAGCTGCTGTCCTGAATGGGAATGTCCTTGTAAGTCTTTGCATGGATTATATTAGATTATATATGAAACAGAGAAACCTAACTTGCATTTAAATATTACAGTGAAATGATGCCCAAAAATAACAGAATGCCAAATAATTTACACCCTGTTTTAGCTGCATGCATCATTTTTATTTCTCATTTATTGAAATTTACTCATTTCAGTACTGTGCAGACAACTGACTAGATATATCCTTGCCTGACACATGCATTTTTCATTAGGACAGTGTTTCTCAACCTTGTCAACTTTAAGACGTGTGCACTTCAACTCCCAGAATTCCCTAGACAGCTGGAGAATTCTGGGAGTTGAAGTCTTCACGTCTTAAAGTTGACAAGGTTGAGAAACACTGCATTAGGAGAATAAGATTTGAAAGTCTGAGTTGAAATAAGCTATCTGATAAATGGCTATATATGCACAGAATGATAAAGCAGCTTTTTGATTTACCAGTGAACAAGCAGCACTCTGGTGTTTCCTGGTCTGATTACTTCTGCTGATTTATCTTGCCACTAATTACAACTAAGTCAGACCATTCTCTGGTGACTGTTTCCTGTGTCTGATAAAGCAGCAATATCTCTTTAAATGAATCAGAATCTCAGATCATTATTTACTACTTTCTTCTGAATTAGGTCAGTCCCAACAAAAAACTAGCCATAATTCTTGCTTTGTACAATACAATAAAAAGGATATATACTTCCATCACATGAGAAATATTCTGTATTGCACAGGTATTTTACATTCTTTATAAAGAAAATATCCTCTTTATGATTACAATATATTGCAAACTGATTTTGGTGTATACCCAATTGAAATCAAGAGTACTTCTAAGTAAACATGGATAGGGATGTAACTATATGATTTCTTAAGCATTTTTTTTATTATATCTTATATAATATACATTCAATGTAATTGTAATTGCCAGTTTGAAAAAGGCCTGAAATCATAATGGGATCTCATTACCTGTCATTTCTTCCTTAGGTCAGTGTTCTATCCTCTCGGAACTAAGCATCATTACATTTGATGGAAATAATGTAGCACTATATAAAGTAGCATCCTATGTTTTAGTCAACTTACCCACAGAAATTATTGTGGCTCATATTGAAAAATGCCCCTCTAATCAGGTAGGAACCTTATGCAGTACCTTGCAATAATTAACATGTTATATTTTAAAAACTAAAGATAGAAACAAAACTTTTTACAGTGCTTTGAAAAATTTGTGTGTGTCTATATTCGTAAACACATTTCCTATAATAAATGTAGAGAAGTGTGTTTCACTTATGTATTGTACCTGAACTATATTGTTAATGATTCTTGATGATTCTGCATGAACAGAACAATTAGAGGAAGTGTATTACTGAGAAGCTGGATCTTACAAGTAATAAACGTTAGCACTCTAATGCTATTCATATCTTCTCAGAAAAAAGTTTTTTTGAGTTTGGTGGGGCTTATTGTCAGGTAAAGGATTACATCCAGAGTTTTTAATTGAGGGTATAAATGTTCAGAACAAATCATGTGATAGGACTAATGCCATTACATATTTTGCATCATTTGTGTGATGACACCATGATACATGTGATATCACTCCTCTCCTGAAGATACACATGAGGGCAGTCAGTAATAATATTTACTACATGGCTGGAATGATGTTGTTTTTGTGTGACCACAAACCTAACTCATTTTTAAAACTATTTTTCAGAGTGCAAATTCGATCAGAAAACTAGTGAGTATTTCTAAAGTACAGTTGTTAATACATCTATCATTAATTAGGGTTAGTAATCTGCTAATTATTTTAGTTTCAGAACACTTTGTCCTTTCTTTTCAAGGTCCCAGCAGGAAGTGCTTCAGGTCTTTGCTTTAAGAAACTTAATGTAACAATACCACCTCATGGAGTACTTATTAACCGCTTAGCAAGAAAGGTGAGTTAAGCTTTGGGGGGCTATAGAATGCCAAAATGTGATTACTTAGGCAATCCAATAGCTCCACAGGCATAAACTAACTGGTTTTAATGAATAAAAGGCTACTATTAATGGAAAGCTTAACAGCTATGATTATCTTTCTATTATGTATCAGCCATCTATGTAACACAGATCTGAGTTTTTAATTATTTAAGAATTATAGACCATTAAAACTACAAATATTAAAATAAACTGCCTGACTAAAAAGATATATTTTAATTACTCTTCTAAAAGCAAAGAAGCAGGCAAATTACTCTGAGGAAGTGCATTCTATAGCCTGGAAGTGGTACAGGGAGGAGGCTAAAGATCTTAATATCTGGACAAGTTCATAACAAGAGAGGCAGTGCTTCAGAAAATCAGCCCCTAAAATGTTTAGGACTTTTAATAGTTTATACCAACACTTTAATTTGTGCCCAGAAAGCAACCTGGCAACTGCTTTCAAGTTTTCAGCCTCAGGCCTGAATAAAATACCTTATATAGTATGTTATGAATATTAGTTACATTGCAATAATGCCTTATCAAACTGCAATAACACCTTATCAAAAAATACTCCCAAGGCCAACATGTCATCTTCAATATTTGCTTCTCAAGGAAGAAAATTAAGTAGGAGAATCAATTCACATATCTTCAAATTTGTCCTTAATTATGGTTTCCTGTTCCTCTGTTGTGGCCTTAATCCCATTCATCTATTCTCCAAATTGTATTTATTTATTTATATTTATTTTTCAGATTTCTATCACTGCCCATCTCCCCCAAAAAGGGATAGAATTAATTCTGGAGAAAAAATAATACAGTCACAATAGAATCAAAAGTGATTCCTCATTTGCCACAATAGAGGCAAATGAGGAATTACTAAGGATACCTTCTATTTCTATTCCTCAACCCAAAATGATGCTTCATTGTCTTTTGCTCTTATTATGTTGCATTCATAACAGATGCTAAAGAAAGAACGGCATAGTCTAGGTTTTGTGTTCAAGCCATAGTTATGGTTTATCAGAAACAGCTCAGTACTATAGGCAGTTTGGGATAAAATTAAATAACTACATATTTAGTTATTTAATATGTAATTTAAACTTATAGTTAAGTTTAAAGGCCTTGCCTTACTTGCTAAGTATCATTCATTTTTGAAAATACAGCTTAGGAAAGAGTATATTCTCAGATTTAAATGTTGTGAGAATATTTGTAGTTTGTTTTTCTAGAGAGAATTCTGCTACCTACAGTTTCAAAAGCATGGTTTTGGAATGATTCTTTTCATTCCTGCAATTTTTCTGGATCATTTTAGGTAATTGTGAATTCTGTGATCCAATCTTTGCCTTTCTTGAAAGATGGCATATGTATTCAGGATACTGGAGCAATGTATGTAATCAATACACCAGCTGGAATCAACATTAAATGGGCTCATGTTACAGGCATTATGGACATCCAATATGGCTTTAACTCTAATGTATCTACAAAGACAGAAGGGCTTTGTGGTAAGAATATGCATAATTTCTATACTTTATCATCCTTACTTTGATCTTTTAAATTTATAAGCCTAAATTTGCTCTCTAATGTCCTCTTATTGTTCTCTTCTCCCTTCCTTCCATGGCTGCCATTTATCCTGTGTAAAATTATCACAATAAATTGTTCTAATTTATTCAACATCAATATCCACTGCTGAGATTAACAGAAAAGGTAATGGGGAATTTTATGACAATTCTCTATACTTTTTCAACTTATTCCCTGTTCTGTGCAAATGTTCTGAGTTTTAATTAATTGAGTCCGAAGTTTGTGCTGTATTGTTCAGTTCTTATGTCCCCCTCAATCAATTAGTCTAATGCTCTAATAATAATTAGAAATTTTGGACATAGTTTTGATAAATCAGAATGTAGGAAACTCTTAAAGAAAACTTTTATGAAAATTAAGTCGTCATTATTCTGTATGCTCTGGTTCTCTTTAAAGTGTACAAGATGGGCAGACGGGTGCAGGAAATAATCTAAATCAAAGTCAACTAAAAACAAATTAAGCCTATTATGGTTAGGTTGATCTTATGGAAAGTGTATGGAGAATCTTAAGTTTCCTGAACTTAAACTTAACAATTCCTTTTAAATTTAGACTTTCTAGTGTTGAATGTACAAATTTGAAAGTGCTGTATGCTGACTCATCCCATTTGTCTATCTAAGCCAGTACTGCATATTCCAGCACCTCTCAACCTGATACCATCTAAAAGTGTTTATAATATATCCCAGCATACTAACCTAGCATAACATTTATGAAGGAACCGGAGAGCATTAAATTGAAAAATGTGGTCTATTCTACCTGGCAGAAGCCAGCAAGAGTTTTTCATGTCACCTGCTTTCTGAAAATACCAGTTATAATCTGGTATATTATACAGTCATAATATGGGCTCAGTAGAGCAATGGTTCGTTCCCATACTAAGTGATGGTCCTTTCCCATACCTGAGTATTCATTATTATTGAAATGTATTATACTTGTCATCCATCCAATAATTTAAGTTCTCTGGGCAAATAACTCAAAGTAACAAAAACAATAATAAGCTAATGCTATGAGACAAGTGTCCTTAGAGTTATTTTGGAAAGGTAGAGTTGTTTTTGTAAATAAAAGATTTTATTTCACATCATCTATTACCAAAGCATCAGAGATCAGAAACTAATATTCAAGAATGTGTTAATTCTTACAGAATTGCTGGAAGATAGTGTCTTAGTTTTCATGGTATAAGTATTTAAAAAAAAACTCTGAAAAAACATTCTTAAATTGATTATACCTTATTTTAGTAGTTTTTCTAGTTTTTAAAAATGATGGGAAATTTTAAATTTCTGTTTTCTTCTCTCAGAAGTGTAATAATGTGTCAATTATTTAATATATTTTAAGTATGTGTTTATTTCAAGGTGTCTGCAATGGTGATCCAGCTGATGACTTGAAAATGCAAAATAGAACAATAATTACAAATATGGAAGAAGTTGAGATTTTTATTAAAAGCTGGGAAATTGAGAAATCTTTTGATGTAACAACAAGAAGACCCATTAGAAATTGTACAGAAGATAATTGTACATATTGTATGGAACTCTTACAGAAGTGGGTTTTTGCCCCTTGTCACAAAAAAGTGAGTATGAAGCCATTGTAAGTATAGAATAGGGGTGGCAAGGTTGTGGTGCCAAAGGACCAGATTCAACATTTTGGGGGACAATGGTGGAGTCATAACATATATACAAATGGGGCTGGGAGGTAGAGTTTTTGACTGTTTTTTAAACTGTGATATATACCTATTTGGGGCTTATACTATGACTTTAATCTGTTTCCCAGATAAAAGTGTCAGGAAATCTCCAGCAATCCCCTAATCTTTTGCAGCAGAATTTGAGGATGCAGAAGGTGCTGCAGAAGGAGGTGGAATTAAGCTTCCTTTTTCTACTGACAAGTTCCACCTGCAAAAATGGATCATTGGGCCCTAAATAAATGACTTTCAAAATGGGAACAAAAATGAATAAATAAAAATCATTTGGGGAACTATAATTTTTTAAAATATAGGAATTATATTAATAATTTAGCAACTTTTATAAAAAAAGCTATGTTATATAAACGATTGTGGTTTTGATTGCATGACAGCTATTAAAATGAAACAAGTGACTATTTTTTTCCAATTTATCTAGATTATTGATTTATCTAAATATATTTGATCTAGGTTTCACCACAAGATTTTTGTGAGAAAATGTGGGTCAACAATACCTATTTTGGGAATTATGAATGTGATGCTCTTTCTGCATATGTAGCACTATGCAACAAGCATAATATCTGCATTAAGTGGAGGACACCAGATTACTGCTGTAAGTATAATACTCTCATTCCTGGTTGCTTGATTTTTACTTGGCTTTTATTTTATTTCGAGTTTTTAGTTTGCTAGACATTACTGATACACAGAAGGCTAGATTTAGAAAGGAATGACTCAAATTTATATCTTGCTTAGCACTCCATTCAATACCATTCTAGACAATATAGGTTAATATTGATAGTTATTAGCTAAATGCTAATATGTTATGATAAACTGTATATAATTTAATTGCTGATATTGTCTACCTACATGATGAATAGATTGTTTTTATCATTCTACTTCCCAGATTTTAGAGCAAAAAAAAAAAGTATACTGTTGTAAAATCCTTTCTACCTAGGATTACCAGATATCTGAGCAGGCAAAGAGGACATGGACAATTGGAAAGGAGGTCAAATGGGGTGGGGGAGGGGGAGAAGGAAAATACACTAACTGTTTAGCTTTCTTGGCATTCATGACAAAAATTACAGTTAAAAACTGCTAAACAGTGTACTTAGACCTATAAGTATATGAAATTATTTTTTCCAGCATCAGAAAGACTGGTTTTTCAATCCCAATATTTTTTCAACAAATCTTTATTTTCAAGAACATACGCTAGCAATAATATAGAACTGACAACAATGAGCTTTTCAAATTTCACCATAGGAATGTATGAAGTCATGTGATCTATAGACTAATCTTTGTTAGTGAAAAAACTGAAAAACTAAACAGATATAATCAGATCCATGACTTACTATTTCTCCTCCATCAGCTGAATACACAATACTAACTGTACAAGAGAAAAAATGATGACCATTTTGAACAAGTTCAAGTAAAATAATATTTAGAGAAGGTTTTAATGGAAACAGGCTTATATTTCTAATCATACAAAACAATGTCTTCTAATTTTCAAATCTATTAGTTGTATCCTTCATTTTTTATCCTTTGATAACAAGGAAGCCAGTTTACAAATTGTACAAATTGAAATGTGTAGCTAAGTTACATTTCACAAGAACTTTTTCCTCTTACCACCTTCTTTCTCCCCTTTTCCAATTAATATTAAAAAAATGTTAGCAATATTTATTTTCCTTAACATGTAGTGCTTGCTTGCCCTGATGGGAAGGAGTATCAACCTTGTGTGCAACCCTGTGCTGCCAAAACATGCCTAAATAAATGGTTTTATGAAAACTCATCATGTTCATATTTAAGAGAAGACTGTGTTTGCAGAAAGGGGACCATTCTTCATAAAACAGACTCTGACCTTTGCATTCCAGAAGAAAAATGTGGTGAGTAAGCCTACTGATATGCCACCATATTTTTCCTATTAGATTCAAGTATTCTTGCTTTCTGGTGAAGCAGAGGCATGATTTCTATTTCTATCTTCTCTTTATCCATATAATGTAAAACAGTCCAATATGCCTCCAGAGTTTATATTCCCTAACTAGTACAGGTAGAAAGCTGATCTTTTTCTGCAGATTTTTCCTGTAAAAGTAATCATAATTTCATAAATCTCACTATATTCACTGAGACTTATTCTCATTTAAGTGTGGAATTACAAGTTTTGACTGTTTCAGAATTTGAAACAGCATTATAACAGCATTATGAGATGCTGCTTTCCTGGTAACAGTCCTTCAGAATATGATAATTTCAAAGTGATAGATTTATAATTTCTGAGACTCAAGGTAAAAATGGTAAAATAAAACCAAGGAGACCAATGTGATTATTTTATCATCAATAAAAGGTCTTACCACCTGCAGTATTGAAGCAGGCTAAGCCTGTATTTTAATGTTCCAATGATTCAAACACCATAAACAGAGTAAAGGTAGATGATCATTCTGGATCTGTACAGCATAATTACAGTCATATGAGCCTGAGGTCTAAACTACTTATCAAGAGGCGTTAATTAGGAATAGTTTTGCAAAAATGTAACTGTATGTCTTAGGTGCAATATACACCTAAGTAACAGATGCTTTTAATATTTCCTTTCTCTACTTAGAAGTGTCAGGATATATTTTGCTCTGTTGTTGTTTATTCATTTAGTTGCTTCCGACTCTTCATGACTCCATGGACCAGCCCACGCCAGAGCTTCCTGTTGGTCGTCAACACCCCCAGGTCCCCCAGGGATGAGTCCGTCACCTCTAGAATATCATCCATCCATCTTGCCCTTGGTCGGCCCCTCTTCCTTTTGCCTTCCACTCTCCCTAGCATCAGCATCTTCTCCAGGGTGTCCTGTCTTCTCATTATGTGGCCAAAGTATTTCAGTTTTGCCTTTAATATCATTCCCTCAAGTGAGCAGTCTGGCTTTATTTCCTGGAGTATGGACTGGTTTGATCTTCTTGCAGTCCAAGGCACTCTCAGAATTTTCCTCCAACACCACAGTTCAAAAGCATCGATCTTCCTTCGCTCAGCCTTCCTTATGGTCCAGCTCTCGCAGCCATATGTTACTACGGGGAACACCATTGCTTTAACTATGCGGACCTTTGTTGTCAGTGTGATGTCTCTGCTCTTAACTATTTTATGGAGATTTGTCATTGCTCTTCTTCCAAGGATTAAGCGTCTTCTGATTTCCTGACTGCAGTCAGCATCTGCAGTAATCTTCGCACCTAGAAATACAAAGTCTTTCACTGCTTCTACATTTTCTCCCTCTATTTGCCAGTTATCAATCAAGCTGGTTGCCATAATCTTGGTTTTTTTGAGGTTTAGCTGCAAGGCAGCTTTTGCACTTTCTTCTTTCACCTTCATCATAAGGCTCCTCAGTTCCTCTTTGCTTTCAGCCATCAAAGTGGTATCATCTGCATATCTGAGATTGTTAATGTTTCTTCCAGCAATTTTAACTTTAGCCTTGGATTCCTCAAGCCCAGCATGTTGCATGGTGTGTTCCGCATACAAGTTGAATAGGTAGGGTAAGAGTATACAGCCCTGCCATACTCCTTTTCCAATCTTAAACCAGTCCATTGTTCCGTGGTCTGTTCTTACTGTTGCTACTTGGTCGTTATACAGATTCTTCAGGAGGCATACAAGATGACTTGGTATCCCCATACCACTAAGAACTTGCCACAGTTTGTTATGGTCCACACAGTCAAAGGCTTTAGAATAGTCAATAAAACAGAAATAGATGTTTTTCTGAAACTCCCTGGCTTTTTCCATTATCCAGTGGATATTGGCAATTTGGTCCCTAGTTCCTCTGCCTTTTCTAAACCCTGCTTGTACATCTGGCAATTCTCGCTCCATGAATTGGTGAAGTCTACCTTGCAGGATCTTGAGCATTACCTTACTGGCATGTGAAATGAGTGCCACTGTTCGATGAGTTTGAACAGTCTTTAGTGTTTCCCTTTTTTGGTATGGGGATATAAGTTGATTTTTTCCAATCTGATGGCCATTCTTGTGTTTTCCAAATTTGCTGGCATATAGCATGCATTACCTTGACAGCATCATCTTGCAAGATTTTGAACAGTTCAGCTGGGATGCTGTTGTCTCCTGCTGCCTTGTTATTAGCAATGCTTCTTAAGGCCCATTCAACCTCACTCTTCAGGATGCCTGGCTCTAGCTCACTGACCATACCGTCAAAGCTATCCCCAATATTGTTATCCTTCCTATACAGATCTTCTGTATATTCTTGCCACCTTTTCTTGATCTCTTCTTCTTCTGTTAGGTCCTTGCCATCTTTGTTTTTGATCATGCCCATTTTTGCCTGGAATTTACCTCCGATGTTTCTAATTTTCTGGAAGAGGTCTCTCGTCCTTCCTACTCTATTGTCTTCTTCCACTTCCACGCATTGCTTGTTTAAAAATAATTCCTTATCTCTTCTGGCTAACCTCTGGAATTTTGCATTTAATTGGGCATATCTCCCTCTATCTCTGTTGCCTTTTGCTTTCCTTCTTTCTTGGGCTACTTCTAGTGTCTCAGCAGACAGCCATTTTGCCTTCTTGGTTTTCTCTTTCTTTGGGTTGTATTTTGTTGCCACCTCCTGAACAATGTTGTGAACTTCTGTCCATAGTTCTTCCGGGACCCTATCTACTAAGTCCAGTCCCTTAAATCTATTCTTCACCTCCACTGCATATTCCTTAGGAATATTAGTGAGCTCATATCTAGCTGATCTGTGGGTCTTCCCTAATCTCTTTAGTCTGATCCTAAATTGTGCAATAAGAAGTTTGTGATCTGAACTACAGTCAGCTCCAGGTCTTGTTTTTACCGACTGTATAGATGTCCGCCACCTTTGGCTGCAAAGGATGTAGTCAATCTGATTTCGGTGTTGTCCATCTGGTGAAGTCCATGTATAAAGCCATCTCTTCGGTTGTTGGAAGAGAGTGTTTGTTATGCAGAGTGAGTTGTCTTGGCAAAATTCTATCAGCCTATGTCCTGGTTCATTTTGTTCTCCCAGGCCATTCTTACCTGTAATTCCAGGTGTCATTTGACTGCCCACCTTAGCATTCCAGTCTCCTGTGATGAAAATAACATCTCTTTTAGGCGTGTCGTCCAGTAGGTGCTGCAGATCCTCATAGAACTGCTCTACTCCAGCTTCTTCAGCATCTATGGTTGGGGCGTATATTTGGGGCGTATATTTGGGGCATATATTTTGCTCTAGCTTCTTATAAACATCAGGAGTTATTTAGTTCCCAGCTGCTGGTGACAGATGATGGTTTATATCAAAACGTAAACAGGGTTTTTTTGGATGTCATTAAAAAAAGGTTTTGTTTTAATTTTTTTATAGCCTGTACTGATAATGAAGGGCATCCCCACTCTGTTGGGGAGGTTTGGATTGGCCCCAATAAAGGATGCTGCATGTATAAGTGCTTGGAGAATGGGAGCATTATTGATATAAAGCCTGAATGTGACAAACAGCTGCCTCCAATGTGTGAGCGAGAGGCTGAAATGATTGTCAGTGTAATTGAAGAACAAACTTGCTGTCCAAAACAAGTCTGTGGTATGTAATATTCATGAAAGGTATAATATTCAGTTGGTAAGAAAGAATCTGTATGCAGTATAAAGAAAGCTAAAATATTTGGCACATTGCTAATGTGTTGTTGTAAAAGTCAACATTTAAGTATCAAAAAATCTATTCATCATATTTCATTTCTATGATCTAGTATGGGCACAGACCATGAAAAATCTTTTTCTTCTGAATCATGATAGAAATATCCAGTTAATCCAGTTAATCATTTGTTTACCAAAGCTGAGGAGACAAAGATGGTAACCTTTTTGGTAACACTTCCTCATGGAGAAATGGGAGATGGTATTCAGGCTTATAGACATGTCAAATTATGGACATTAAGAAGATCAATTAACATGTGCATTCCAAAAGCACTCTGAATGTTGAAAAAAGGGTTTTGCATGTTCCCAATTTCTCTCTTGGAAGTAAAAAACGACCAAGTAGAATACCAGAGATACCCAATTGTGATCCAGTTGTGTGCTGAGCTGATCCCAGCAAAATGTATGATTCTCCATGTAACTTCAAGCTTCTCTGTTTTTATTTAATGCATACATTAAAATAATGTTACATTAATGTAAGAAGCCAAACAACTTTGGACATTAATTGTTATGTTAGCACAATTTGTTGTTCTTTGCTTTCAATTTACTCTATACTGTACATTCAATTGGTCTAGTAGTTAAGGCAACAGGCTAGAAACCAGGAGACTGAGAGTTCTAGTCCCGCCTTAGACATGAAAGCTGGCCGGGTGACCTTGGGCCAGTCACTCTCTCTCAGCCCAACTCACCTCACAGGGTTGTTGTTGAGGGGAAAATAGGAAGAGGAAGGAGTATTAGGTATGTTCTCCACCTTGAGTTATTTATAAAAATAATAAAGGTGGGATAGTAAATAAATAAATAAATAAATAAATATTGGTAATCTTAAAATGGTTTATTTGAAAAAGGGCTAGTCAATATTCACATCATCTTGTTTATTAACCAGAACTGCTTGAAGGGTCAATAAATGTTTTCCCTATCATCTTTCCATGAGAAAGTTAAGTAGAGATATATTGATTTGATTCAGAATTCTGGTTTTTTTTTTAGAATGCAATATGATTCTATGTAACCCTATTATCCCAGTATGTAGAAGTACTGAGAAGCTGGCAGTTAGATATACTCCTTTCTCCTGCTGTCCTCAATACCAATGTGGTAAGTGATATGATGAATAATGAAACTGAGAAAAGATTCTTCATTTAGAGGTGTATAACTTCTAAACTCTTATAACAGTAAATCATCAGTTGCATTTTACTAGACAGCCTATTTTGGTTTGCTTTGTTTTTTCATTCAGAATGTGATACATCTTCATGCTCCAATGTTACCCGTCCAGAATGCCGAGAAGATCAGTTTATTGTGGAAGCTAAATTGGAAGATACTTGCTGTTTATCCTATTTGTGCGGTAAGGAACATTTCTCATGTTAAAAATCTTGGGTAAAGGATTACAAATAACTAAAATAAGTACAAATTAATTATTATTTTTTTAAAATTTAGTTACAAAACACCCAATTTTTAATGGGAGAATTCACGTGCTGAGAACTTTTCTTATTAAATTTTAGCTATGAGATTAACTGTATCAAGGAAGGACATGGGAGTTAACACTATGGTTCTGTTGTGTACTGTTCTCTCTCCTTCACAATGCCATTTAATAAGAAAAGGGGAAGAAAATCTACAAGGACTCATTATATGCTTAATGTCATACTTAGAATTAAAGCTTGATCCATTCCTTGTAATGTTATTAGTAATTTATTTTATTTTGAATTACTTAAATTGTTGATATTATGTTATTTGGCTTTGATATGTTTTATTTTTCATTATCACTATTATAAATTCTCCTTGTATTGTTGTAACTTTCATTAGTATTGGTTGGTATAACGTACTTTATTGCTTGAGTGGCATATAAATACTGTAAAATACATACATACATACCATACATACATACAGTACATACATAATTTGACCATAAACTAACTACTGTGAAATGTGGAAAGAATACATTCCCCTTGACGTTGAGCTCAGCTGTAGCTTTCACAACATATCTATGAGCTATAGAAGTAGTTTTCCTATCTATCATCCATCCATCCATCCAACCATCCATCCATCCATCCATCTACTGTATCTATCTATCTATCACCTATCTTCTTATATTTCTGGTATTTCTTTATTTTTCCCATCAAGCAGTAACTGGGCTCAACCTACTTAGCTTTCAAGCCTGGACATGATCATATGTATTAGTAAACCACCTGTATAAATACACATAGAAGCCCTTGTGTATTATATGACACCAAGCTATATATATCGTGTGTTCTCTGACCTGTGCCTCCTATTCATATATTATGATGCCATCATATTTGCAATGCAAAATAAGATATTATTTTCTTAGGGGCCATGTGAAGTTT
Source organism: Candoia aspera (assembly GCF_035149785.1). Classification (NCBI taxonomy): domain Eukaryota; kingdom Metazoa; phylum Chordata; class Lepidosauria; order Squamata; family Candoiidae; genus Candoia; species Candoia aspera. The sequence continues at coordinate 41,893,797 of NC_086159.1, read as the reverse complement.
TCACATTTTTTCTCAGTTCAGTGAGTTGAATAAATGCATCTCATTTAATTTAATTTAATTTCTAACACTTACTACCTAGTACATCTGTTTAGTGTTAGAACCTGTTGCGATGAAGTATTGGAATCTGCTGCTTGAGTTTTAAAAAAAATCATTGCATGGTTGGGCATACATAGCTCTGCCTTTTATTTATTTATTTATTTATTTATGCATTTTTGCAAACGGTTAAATATTCAGTTATTCAAAACATGGTTAACAATTTCTATTGACTAGGATAGTGTCAGCATATAAATCTATAAATCTATAAATATAAAACTGGCCCCAAACTAATGTAGTATGTATATATGTGTATGTTTGTGTGTGTTTTTGTATGTGTGCATATATATATATTACATAATGCTTTTATTTCTCTTGAAGTTTGTGAATCTTGCATTGAACCTATTCCAGTATGCAATGAAGAAGAACTTCTTACAGTAGATCTTAGTACTGCGCATTACTGTTGTCCTCGTTATCACTGTGGTAAGTTTTGCTTGGATTAAATAACTTGAGATGGTTGTTACTTGTTTTATTGGGATATTTCTTTGTATTCAGTCATAAAATAGTATTCATTGCTGGTATTAAATACAGTATTGAGGTAGACTCAATTGCTATCTTATTTCTATTCTAGAAATTTAGGAAAATAATCGGGCAAAAATATATTGAGCCACATACAAGTCTAAGCATGTATAAGCATGTATAAAGAAAGATTACTACTGAGTTATTCCTTATCTCAAGAGTTGCCAATAGCAGAAAGAACAAAAACAACATTCAGCTGTACATAGTTGCAGTCTCACTTTAGATTTTTCAATTTAATGCTGATATCTAAACATCTAGACCAGTGTTTCTCAGCCTTGGCAACTTTAAGATATGTGGACTTCAACTACCAGAATTCCTCAGGCAGCCATGCTGGCTGAGGAATTCTGGGAATTGAAGTCCACATATCTTAAAGTTGCTGAGGTTGAGAAACACTGGTCTAGACTGTACCTGGTGCCTACCTTAGCCATTCAATAGGCATATCTGATACCAGAAAAAGTGAAGAAGACTTATGTAACCATTCACATGGAGTGATGCTTTGGAGGTCTGTTGTTCAAACAACTGTTTCCCGTGTTTTATAGCAAACTGATTTTGGAACACTATCATATTACGAGGAAAGTTGTCTTCTCTATCTAAAGTAGTTTGTGATATGAAATATCTATTCTACTATTGAAATAAAACCTCAAAATTATTATTGATTACTTGAGCCTAAAATAACTCATTTGCTTCTAAACCATGAATTTAATGTGGCAGGTAGAAATAATAATATAATAGAGAAAAGTTTTATATGTTTGGTTATTTTTTTCTAGTCATGTTGAGGCAATAATCTTTTAAAGACATAATTTCTTTTCTCTAGTATGTGAAGAGAATCTCTGTCCTTCACCTCTTCTGAATTGCTCTGCTGATATGAAACTGGTGAAAAAAAGAGTACCTGGACAGTGTTGCCCAGACTGGAATTGTGGTATCTATAATTTGCCTTTTTTCCTAGTTATGTAAATTAATGAGGTATATTTCTATTCTCATTGATGTGGTCATACTGAATTCTTCTCTCTCATTTTCTCCAGAATGTGATTGTGATAATGGTACTGTACCACACTGTAAATTGGTAAGAAATATTTACTTTCATAATAGTTTTGGAATTCTTATTCCTCTCCTTTCATTTTAAATTTTTCTATGCTACCCTGTACTACAATGACAGCAGTTATAAGTCTGCAAGACATGTAAAATGAATAAAATTGTGTTAGTGTATGAAACTCCAAAATCTTGACAGAACTGAGACATAGTGTGCAATGAATTCTGATAGAATCAGAACCAGTGATAGATATTATAAAACCTTCTGGCAGCAGAATTTTGGAAAACACTGCCACTTGTAAAATAAGCTTCCATAAACTTAAGTCACACTGTAAGCAATCATCTCAAAGCAATGTTAAAATGACAATCTCTGCAAAGAAAGCTGAGACTGAGTGTAGGAAGTAAATAGATGGAAATAGGTGCCAAGATAGATAGATAGGTAGATAAAGTGTGGCATATTGTTCTGCAGAATATTGGTACTAATTCATTTATAGTAATAACACAATGTTTATTTGTCTATTATATTCTTCTACTTTTATATCAGGAGCTTAGACAATTATGATAGGAACTTTATTGTACATGTGATATTCAAGTTACAGTTTTCCTTTTTGTTTTTTATGGCTTTCAAATCAGTCTTGACTTTTGGCAACTACCTAGATAAGTTCATGCGGTTTTCTTGGCAATATTTTCAGAAGTGGTTTGCCCTTGCCAGCTTCCTAGGGCTGAGAAAGAGTAACTGGCCCAAAGTTACCCAGTTGGCTTTATGCCTAAGGCAGGACTAGAACTAGTTTTCTTGTTCTAGTCCAACACCTTAATCATTACACCAAATTGGCTCTTATTCATATTAATACTAATATGAAAAACAATGAAGAGGTGACTTGATAAATATTTGCTGTAGTTTTTACAAGTTGTAATTATGTGCTTTTTGGGCAAATCTAACCCTATCATTAGACAATAAATGTTGGGGTTGTCCTAAAGTTGTAATGACATTATTTAATTGTTATATTTATAGAGAATCAAATGCTTCTAAAATGCATTTGGTAGTTTTGATAGTTTTTATGTAGTTAAAGGTACTCACTTTCTTGCAAAGTGAGTGTGCAGTTGAACAAATGTACCATTGAAATTTTTTTTTTTAATTCCATAGGGTGAAGTTCAGGAAATAACTGCTAATACTTCTAGTATATGTGGATGCCCACAATACATCTGTGGTATGTACATGTGCATGTGTGTGTTTGTATGCATATGGACATTCTTTTCAATACCTTTTTTTAATATTCAATTTTCAGTAACATAGTTGTTAAGGCAAGCCCTAGGTACTTTATGTGCCTACAATTTTCAGTGAATTGAAGATATTCTGTTAGAACAGAAATATTCACATGAACTAGCTTTATGCTTCATGTTAGTAGTTTCAAATTTATTAAGGGAATTATAGCACATAGAGTGCTAAATAAATAATGTTATTTATATTCCATTAGACCTAAGATATATATTAAATTATTATTAATTCCTATTTATCCTAGAATCAGGGCAGGATACAAGAAGCAGAAAAATCAGTCTACCCATTGTAATAGTAATATAATATTAGAGATGCCAGGACAGGGGAGGAGGGGTGGCAGTTACGCTGGTTCACCTCTTTCCTCCAGGGCCAGTTCCAGTCAGTGTTAATAGGGGAGGAGAGATTGGGCCCTTGGCCCCTGCTTTGTGGGGTGCCTCAGGGTTCGGTACTCTCTCCTCTTCTTTTTAACATCTAAATGAAACCGCTGGGTGAGATCATCCATCTCCACGGGATGAGCTATCATCAATATGCTAATGATACTCAGGTATACATCTCCATCCCAGGGGAAGTAAGTGATGCTGTAACTGCCCTTTCCAGGTGAATGGAGAACAACAGGCTTCAGCTGAACCCTGGTAAGATGGAGTGGCTGTGGGTTAATGGCCCCTCGACTCCTAGGAATTTGCCATCTTTAGTTCTGGATGGGGTTGCACTGCCCTAGACAGATCCAGTGTGTAACTTGGGGGTCCTCTTGGATTCACAACTCCTGCTCAAAGAGCAAGTGTCAGTCATGGCCAGACGGGCCTTTATGCAACTTCTTGTTGTACGCAGTTACGCCCCTTCCTGGAGTGAGAGGCCCTTCGAACAGTCACTCATGCCCTGGTTATCTCCCATATAGACTACTGTAATGCGCTCTACATGGGGCCAGGGCTGCAACTAGGGTCTGTGTCACCCGGGGCAAACATGGATTCCGTGCCCATTTTGCCGCCCCTCCAGTGCTCATTTTGGTGCCCCCCCAGCGCTCATTTTGACACCCCATCAACATGGTGCCCAGGGCACATGGCCTGGTTGCCCCCCTCTAGTTGTGGCCCTGCATGGGGCTACCCTTGAAGAGTATCCAGAAGCTTCAACTGGTACAGAGTATGGCTGTGCAGGCAATTTTAGGTGCTTCAAGATCAGCACATATTACTCCTTTGCTCTGTGAGCTGCATTGGTTGCCAGTTTGCTTCTGGGTCCAATTCAAGGTGTTGGTTATCACCTTTAAAGCCCTACATGGCATGGGTCCAGGTTACCTAAGGGACTGTCTCATCCCCATTACATCAACCTGTCCCACCCAGTCATGAAGAGAGGGCATGCTGCGGACCCCGTCTGCAAGAGAATTCCATCTGGTGGGGTCCAGGAGGTGGGCCTTCTCTGCAGTAGCTCCCGCCCTTTCGAACACCCTTCCTGCAGAAGTGAGGTTAGCCCCCTCTCTTCTGGACTTCAGAAAACAGTTGAAGACCTGGTTTTGTCATCATGCTTGGAGTAGGGAGAGGAGGAGCCACTCTTGGGGTTGGTTGGTTCCCTAGGCCTCCGAGAACTGGTCCCCTCTGGGTGGAATTAGATCTGCCATTACTTGGATTTCATTATATTTTATATTTATATTTATTGATTATTGATATTATTTATGTTTTTGTTGAATTTTAAACGTTTTATTGTGAACCGCCCAGGGTCCCCTGCGTGGGGGAGATGGGCGGTGATAAAAATATGATAAATAAATAGAATAAATAAAAGAATAAAAAGAAATAAATAAAAAAGTATTATAAGAACAGGGCAAACTAAACAAAACAGTTTAAAAACAGTTCACAGGGTTGTTGTTGTGGGGAAAGGAGGAAGGAGTTATAGGTACATTCCCCACCTTGAGTTATTTATTAAAATAATAAAGGCAGGATAAAAATAAAAATAAATGACATGGCAAATCAGTTTTAACTCGGTGCTGAATTTCTTGGACTGTTGGCATTTGTCCAACTTCTATAAGGAAGGAGCTGCTAATAAATAGAAGATCTATATATTTCTTACATAATGAATTTCTGCAGTAAGGGTGCTCCTTTGAGTATTTGCCATGGAAATTTGTCATTTTAGGCATCAATTAGTGTATTGAATTGGGCTTATATATGTGTAAGCAGCCCATATAAGAGTCAGTGTAATGTACTTTCATTGCACTGCAGTGGCAATCACATTCTGCACTATTTGAAAAATCAGCATGCCTTTTGTATGTGTATATGTATGTATACAGAGAGAGAGAGAGAGAGAGGGTGGGAAATCAAGTTACCTTTATATTAAATTCCTTTTTTGTTAATACTGAGAAGCAGAATAGCAGTTTTAAAAGGAAAATTGCAAACCGAATGTGGCCAAGGTCACACTAATGCTAGGCTATAAGCATGATATATCAATCAACCACTGTAGTTTGCAAATCAACCACAGTAGATCACCAAACTTTTCTTATTGTATGTGAAAAAATAGAATTGGTACCAAATAGTACTCTCTTTTTTTGCATATTCCCCTCTTTCTCTCCCCAGAAAAAGAAAGTGTCTGTGTATTCCAAGAAGTCACTGTACTGAACCCAGGTCAGACAGTGATTCAATATTTGGATGGAGAACTGTGTTACACTGCAAAGTGTTTACAAGAAAGAGACCCTAACACAGGATTTAACACTATGAATCTGGCAGTAGTTAACTGTTCCCAAAAATGTGAAGCAGTAAGTAAAAATATACAGATGACGTTATTTCTGAACACAACAGAATTAATGTAAAATTGTCTTTTATATCTATTTAAAATGATAAGCAATATCTTGCACTGTGTTCACAGTAAATGTATTTATTATTTAGGGAATTTTGAAATAAGGGATTGGATTCAAAGGTTCCCTTTCTCTGGTGGAATTTTTCCACATCAAAGCCAGTTTTGCACCCAAAATCAGTAACTAAAGCGAAATCTATTTCCCAAGAATGAAAATGTTTGAATTTAATTATTAACCAATGAATATTTTGAAACAGATGCTGGTGAAATATGGGAATTATATGCCTATCTATGCAGTGATCCTGTCATTTTTTCCAGAAAAGAAACATGCAATTTCTTTCTTTTACATTATAGTGACAGGGCTTCTCATGGTCCTCCTATACATCACATTTTCCCAGTTCTCTTTTATGATTATGTTTTTTGTGTGGTGATCAAGACTGTACAAAGCCCCCCTCTGGATCCACTGCTTGAAGTCTCAAAGCAGCCCCATATCTCTTTTTGTGGTTTTCTGGGAATGTGCATACAGTACATTCTACTTTGTCATGGAAGAACTGAAATAAAGTAGCCTCCATGAGACTCAGCTAACTCTATTCTTCAAGAAGTTGGTCTGCACAGGTACTTTACAAAGCATAGCCCTAGTGTGAATACATTATATCTGATTTAGTCTAGCGAATGTCTACAAAACTGTGGGGCTGGTTTCATAATAGTCTGGCTCATCGTTACCCTGGGACAGGGGAAAGGAATTTGCAGACAAACTGAGAGGTGACTTCCATTTTCTCTCCTATAACAATAAGGTTTATTGATCAGTCAATGCTTAATTCAATATACATTTATACAGCTTTATAGTACAGCCTTTTTATTTTTAAAACAGCACTCTTTTACATCATATATCACTTCTTTTTTTAAAAAAAACACCTCAAAATTAGCTGAGTAACCTTCATTACATTATGATCTATTCACTAATAATTGGATGCAAAACTGCATATTATAGTGGGCAGCCATTTTTCATATTAAATATGACAGAAAGGGAATCTTATTAAATACATAGGAAATAATAATGTTAAATGTATGTTTCTGTCCTTGTCCTGCTGTTCCCACTTTTAAGACTAACACACCCAGCATTTCATTCAGGCTCTGAGATCAAAATAAGTTGTGTACACCTGCTATGTACAATGCTGAGCAAGATGGATTAATAATTTGGATTTGGTATAAGACTGTTACCTACATTGCTTTGAAGGAAAAATGCTACTAAAACTAACTCTTGTTGATCGGCCTTACCAAGCTTAATTGGTGTAAAAGTAAGCTTATATCTCTTATATTTAAAAGTAAGCTTATATCTCATCAACCACAAAGTTATGGATATAGTTGTCAAAGAAAATCATATTGTTAACTGATGCATACAGCATATAGCTGTTAAATACAGTTTGAGCATTTGATAATTAGCTTATATGTATTTGATACAATTGATATGGAAATTCTCTCTTTTTAACAGCACCAAGTACACAATCCATCTGATGGTCAACATTCTTGCTGTGGTCCTTGCATAAATGTCTCATGTCCTTTTTATACTGACAATGGAACTCTTGTGATTTATGAAGTAAGTGGTTTAAAAAATGGTTCAGAGAACAACAATGCATGAGAATTCTAATTAAGTGAAGTTCTAAATTCTACAAGTTTCTCATGTGATTACTCTTGATTCAAACTTTTCTTGATTGAAGATCATATTAGACATTCAGTATGATTAGATATACAAATGAGCCAAATATATAATGAGACACCAGGAATACTGGTGTTAGCTTGGTAATAGTCAAGGGATTCAGTTTAAGCTTGATTTACACATGAGCAGACATTCAATCAAAGTTACCTGCACCTGTGTGGACACTGTACTCAATCAGATTTTCAGTTTAGCTCCACAAACTAAATAACATGTTAACTCTATTTCCGGTGTTAAGCAACAAACAACAGTTACTATCTGCCAAAGTTGCCCTTCTTGTAAATGCTTCCTATGAGAAATAGATTGCCATATTACTGCATTAGGCCATTGTTATGATGCTTTCAGAAAACACTGACAGTGTTCAGCAGAATTTAGTGTTCATTAAACTAAAATGCATTTCCCAAGCTAGTATTCTTCAGCTGTGGTTGGCTACAATAGACCTGAAGCCATTAAGGTTGGGGAGGTTGTCTTAATGCATGGCTCAATCATTACACTGCCACATTTTAGCCAGTCTTTCTTTCCTCCCCCCCCCCCACCTCCTTTTTATAGGAAGGAAGCACATGGGACTCAAACTGCACTAAATATAAATGTGCAAAGATTGGTGCGGGGACAGTGGTACTTGGCTCCAGTGTGTTTTGCCCATCCTTTAATGAGACTGAATGTGTAAAGGTTTGTACTTTACATATACAAATATTCCTTATTCTTGTATGTTTCATTTATTTAGGATTTTGGTATCCAGGTGTGTTTAATATTATAAAAATATCTACAAGTGCATTATTATCTTAATTTTTTTCCTCTGAATTATGCCTGCACACAGATAATACTTTGAAACAATTAAGCCCACTTAGGTTGAAATCTGGTATTATCTTCTCTCCCCCTAGCTTCTCACATCCAAGGGGAAATATAGGGCACCTTCAGGGGCTATGTTTGATTCTGTGTTCCCTTATTACTAGTAATTTTAGCAGCATAAGTTGTCCACTGAGTTTCATATTTGGTTCTGACATGTATTTCCCCAAATTCCCACATACTTTCTGAAGCTTATAGAAGTCCTTTTAATATATTGTTGCTTTATTGATCTTTATTGGTTCAAATGAAATGTTAGTATTGAGTAAAAATTATAATGTTCTCTCAAGTCTTCAGAATGTGCATCTCACAATGTTATGCTATTAATATATAAAGATATAGATCTCATAATGTTCATTGGGATTTACTCTGAATTGAATATAGGACTGCAATCCCCATCCTTAGAAATGAATGCAAATGATTGAATTCAGATGATATATATAAATGCAACATTAGATATGGGAGTTAAGCAGTACTCCTGAATACAGATTAGAGAAAACTAGGTTTTCCCATCAAATTGCTATTTAGAAGTATGTACCCATTTAAGCTACCAACTCTGTAAACCTATAAATTCTCATCCAACAAATTTACGTATCTTACAATTAATCAGAATATTGCATATATATGTCTTAATTCAGTCTTGCATTAGCTGAGTTGCTTTCAGTTTATGCTAGGTTATTCATTTGTATAGTGCAAACAGTACTGTTATAGGTATTTGTAGTATGAACTGGGACCATTGCAAGAAAATTTAATTAGAAAATTACAAGAAAATCTAATCTACCAAATCAAAAACAGTAAAAAACTGAATACAAAAACTAATCCAAGATTATCTTATAGTTGATGCAGTTTTTGTATTCAGTTTTTGAATAATTTTTATTTAATGAAACAATGCTGCCGATTGTTCCTGAAAAGTAAATGTGTAGTGGAGAAGAGTTGTCTCAATCCTACATTACACAATTGCAGTGACAGGTCTAGAGAAATGTATGGAGATAATATTTGAGAGGCTTCAAATATTAGAACTTCTGTCAGAACTTCAAATATCAGCACTTCTGTCTCCATAACTAATTTTTAGTGACATTCAGTGGCATTCTGAGGAAATAAAGTTTTCCTACAGCTGTCTTGTTCTGCATTTTATTTCTTAGCACCAGGCTGAAAAGGTATTAAACTCAAACTCTGCAGTTCGTGTGGATGCCTCCCATTCCTGAATTAGATCTTAAAATAGCTGAAAGATTCATGGTGGATTGTCCTTTTATGTAAAATGTTCCCTTAATTAAAATAGTTAAATATTTGTAGACTGGGTTGGGCATCTGGCTTTCTTTTTGTTTATATGCATTACCCAGGTACCTCAAAATGCTTCTTTGAGCACAGTCTTTTTTGAAACTTTCCTTTTTAATTTTCCTAGAATGGAGGCTCTGTACAGACCTATCACAATGGCTGCTGCAAGACCTGTAAGTGAAGACAGCTGTATTGTGCGCTAGTTCTGTGTTGGTATGGCTTTGGGTTTGGACAGCTGTGTGCGTTCTTAACCTCTTTAAGGAGACATATGAAAAGAAAACAGCATGCTGTCTCCCAATCATGTCATATGTGTCCATGTGTTAACAAAAGTAATTGACGAGCCTGGCTTTATATGGCTGCTAACATTGTGATTTTAAATTTTAAATGTTTTTTTAACCTTTTCTTTCTGGTATATAACCAGTTCCCCAAAAATAATATAGATCTGCCTAAAAGCTGCTTTGAATGTCTTTAGAAAACAATGGTTGTACATTTTATTAATAGGATTTTTCTCTAGATTAATACATATACATATTTTTGTAAGAAAATGTCAAAATATGAATATTTTATTTAGGTCGTTCATTGAAAAAATTGAAGAGATAATGGATTGCTGACCTATGTGCTATGGAAATATGCTTTTTCCTCCCCACTTCATTTAAGTACAACCATAAGAAGATATTTTATTGAAAAAGTTACAGTATATGATATGCTTATATAAAAAGAGATAATTGCACTTTTAAGACAGTATATAAAAACATTAAATGTGAAAATGTATTAATTTGATTATTCTGGAATACTGTAATTTCAGTAACTGTACTGTAAAACTTATTGGCCAGCTCCAAAAGGTCATGAATTTGCTCATTCAGGATAGTGACAAAAATTCCACTTAAAAAAAATTACATCAGGGATTATTTTCTAATAATCTTAGTCCTCAAAGCCTTGTTCAACTAAGAGAACTTAAATCTAGACATGATTACTTTTCTCAATGGGGGAATTTGGATATTTTATCTAAGACAGTTAAAATCAATCAAACACAGGAGAACTCATTGTCTGGTTCTTGGATTCCAGCAAAAGCTGGGATTTTCTACTTGAGCTGGAACAATCGTTTTCCTTTATCCATAATACAAAATATTGCCAGTGCGAGAGTTTCCTTCTCTTAGCCTCACTTGAGAATCCAACACAGAAACTGGAATCAAATAGAGCTAAATAAGAAGCACAAAAGAAAGAAAAAGACAGCTGCATATTTTGATAGTTGCCAGCACTTCTTAAAAATGTTTTTGTTAAGCACACTTCCTTTATATTTTTTTGGTTTTATTCTTTGGGAAATCCTTCGTGTTCAACAAATCAGAGTGATCTTGTCAATCAGTGGTGTATGTATCTGAGTGTCTCTTAGAACACCTGCCTCTTGCACTTTTCAAAACATGTTAAGAATTCTTAATCTCTGCAGCTGTCTTTGTATTTTTCTGGGATTCAGAAAGGCTGTAAGGAGAGTCTCTGATTTCTGTAGATTCCCGTCCACATACTGCAGGCCTTATCCAACATCAAATGCCAAGATCAGGAGTTGTTCTGCAGTGAGGAAAAGAATAAAAGAAGCTCTTGCTGGAAAAAACAGAGCTCTCAGTTTGGATCTTTCCCCTAATTCTAGCTGAACAAGAATATGAGTATCTATCTATGCATATATCTGTTTCAATTCTAGTGTCAAAAGGGGCCATATTTAGGGCCGTTTAAGTCATTGAATCTAACCCCATGGTTGATGCAGGATTCCAGATTAAGCCATACCTGACAGAAGACAAGCCTAGCCTTCACTTGACAAGACTCAGTAAAAAGAACCTCACCGCTACAGTAGTATTGGTCTTACAATTAGTGAATTTGTTCCCCTAATATTTACTTAAAATATATGCCTATGTTTCTATAGTTGTTTCTTGGATCTCCTGCCTTCCATTCAGAAGCTGATGGAGCATATAGCATCTTCTCTCCACATTTTCCTGCAATAACCCTGTGACATGGGTTAGGCAGAAATTTACCCAGTGGCTGAGGATGGACAGGAACCTGGTCGCCCTGGTGCCAGTCTAACATGTTAACCACTATACCACACTGATGATACACTTGTAGAAAAGGATAGGTCACCAAGCAAACATTTTACCATTAGAATTTCCTTTATCATCTTTCATATTTTGCTAGAAGTTCTCTTGCACTCTACATTGCCATTAGATGGGAGTGCCCAGTGGCATAGTGGCAGGGACAAGAAGATATCAGCCAACACTGTGTCCCTCTCCAATTCTCCAAAAGAATGCTTCTTGATCAGATTTCTACTCACAATATTCTGTATCCCGCTACACACATACATACATTTTCTCACACAACCTGAAGACATCTCTTTCTCCACATCATGAGTGAAATCTAGAAATTCCTTTACCTAAAAAGGTTACTATTTTGAGTGGTACAATGACAAGGAAAATTTTGACAATTATGTTACTAAATTGATATTTAAAGTGTAATAGCATCTCATGAAGACCATGCCTTTCTCTCTTCCCATCAATATCTTATTTAAATGAAGTAAACCATGTAAAAACCAGCATTTGGCATTGACAGATAGAAGAATTTTTCTTTACTGTTCTGTAAAACAGGTTTTACCTTAACCAATAATATAGGCTTAGAAATGTAACTTATACTTCAGAACTGTTTGCTGAACTAGCTTTAAAACAACATAATTAAATGCTGTTTTATATACTAATAGAGAAATTTTTTAGAACAAACTAAAAGCATGTGCTTTTAATGGTTAAGCAGTGTAAAAGTGAGCTACAAATACAGCTTGAAATTCCTTGGGTTTTAATGGTGACCAATAATCTTTATTTTAAAAGGAGAATGATTATATGCATGCTGAGTGAGTTCATATATTTAATTCTTACCTTGCCAAATCATATTCCAGATTTCTTTTTTTCACATGTAAATGTAATGGCCATATTATCCACTTGAGTATTAAAACTTAAGGATATAATTAATTTAGAAAAACAGGGATATTTGTTTCCTTTCATAAAAGGAACAGCTTCCATAAAAATTATTAGCAGTTGGCAGTGTAAGAATTAATGCAATGCTATTTATGTAAAAAATGTTTTTGCATATTACAAGAAACTTATGTTCCCAATAATTCTGCCAGGTTCTGGACGGGGTGTATTACCCTTTGCCATTAACCCTGTAGTCTCTACTGATAGTATTAATTGTGAACCAGGTATTACTATTTTTAATAAATGTATTTTATTTTCTTTATTTAAAAAAAAATGTTAATAGTTTTAATAAAAACATCAATTTGCAACTGTGACAATATATATTACATTAGACTGTGATCTAGAGAAGTGTTGACTGACTCCATAATTATCACAAATTCTTCTGTACTATTCCATGGTTAAACTAGTACTCCTATAGATACTTTTCTTAGATCTGATAAGCATTTCTGTGGATAATTTTTGAAATACAAGCATTGAACATGGCCAGAGAAGCAGCAGAAATATATTTCTACTAGGATTTATAAAATCAGTGATGTGTACAACACCCATCTTGTGCCTTTTATTGGGATTTTTAATTTCTGCTGTTGTTTTCTTTCCATTGATTGAATGGCTCTCCAATGGTCAAAGTAGCTGACAATCAATTTATAAAACAATACATTTAAAAACAAATCTTAACCAATATTGATAGAATACATGCATTACAATACATCAGGAAAATCTATCAAAACTGAACAGCAACATTAATCACTAAAAAAAGAGCAGAATAATCTAAAAGCTTTATTAAAGAAGTCAATCTAACCTTTCTAGAAATGGAGCTTGATAATCAGAATGCCTTTCTTAATTCTCTACAGTATGACAGGGTCATTTTTAAAAAAGAACCCTGAGTGATGAATTATAACTATGAAGAAGTCTATCAATTATACATATAATACTATCACAACTGAGTTCAGAAGAAATAGGAAGCTGTTTGTGCAATGAAACTAGAAAGCAACCTGCCTTTGTATGTTGCACTTGCTATAGGATAGTTTCTGAATGCAGTGTAAATCAGACTGCAGGTATTGGGGCATGGTCCTCTGTGGCTAGGTCTTTCTTCTCATTCTAAAATTAAATGGCAGTCCTGGCTATGCTGTTACCTGATTCTATCTAAGAGCAGTTCTTTGGCTGGCAATGTGTGCTGTGCCCCACAAGAGGGCTGCATCTTTATTGAGCTCCTCCTGAAAACCCTCCAATCAGTTCAGAGACCTGATGGAAACTCTATATTTGTTGCCCATTGTATTCACAAGGGAGCCAGATAACTGGGATAGTGATAGAACTGCATGCTGGCTGGGGAATTCTGGGAGTTGAAGTCCACACATCTTCAAGCTGCCAAGGTTGAGAAATACTGCTCTAACTTTTATACACATTTTGACAGGTCTGTAACCTCCTTAACATCTATTGAACATATGTTTGTGCAACTTATTTTAAATCCAATTGCTGTATAGACGTTATGTCTAAGTCTTCTTTTAGGAAGGGAATGGGAAAAAAACTTGAATATAAATTAATGTGCCTAAAAAGCTGTGGGATATTCTGCCATTACAAACAAAACAAATTTATGCAGATGGATTATGGGAGGAGGATTAGGCACCTTGGTGCATATTCAAATGACAAAACACACCTAAAGAGCTCTTTAACTAATGATCTAGTGAAAACTGTCTTGATTGTTGTCTTCATACCTTATGTTTTATTAGGTAAAAGAGATGAAAGGATTTGCCAGAAAATAATGGTCAGAACTACTGTAACAAAACATGACTGCGTAAGCCAAAGTCCTGTAAGTAGAAGTGCCTAATTTGGGGGAGACTTTATAGACAGGGTGTGCCTTAAAGCATATCAGCTGCTAAAACATGCTTGTAATTAGTGTGGTAAACATACATGCAAGTCCTATTACTTTTCTGACATCTGGAAAACCTCTCTTCCTGGTAAAATCCTCCTACTCATAAAAAGAATTTACAGTTTAATTGCTTTTACCCTAACATTATTTAAATGCTGACTTCTTCAGTTCAGATATACAGTATCTGAAACCAGATGACTAGTGCAGAATAGAATTGCCTGTGTGGTGGAATGTCTCCCTGAAAAGGCATGTGTGTGTTTGATGAGATGGAGATCCATGCAGGGGGAGAAGAGAATGCATTCCAGGCTGACAAGCATTCTCACAGTTTGCTTTCCTTGGAGAAGGGTGAGGGGACGGGTAAGAAAGACTAGTCCCACCTGAGGATTTTTCCCTTCAGGTCAGTTAAGGGACCTTTAGTATGGCTAGATTCTGTGCATGGTAGAGAATAATAAAGAAACTAGAGTCTGCATCTGACTCAGCGTGGTTCTCTTCACCTTTCCCCTTACAGCCTGTCCCAGTTGGGTAATGACCAGCAGTTTAATCTGGACCCAAAAACCTACTGGTAACCCAAGCAACAACTTCAGGACTGGGGTTAATCAACATTGACAGAGCTTGTCCTGCCAATAATTTACAGTAGCTGTTGCATCTGCAATTTCTAAGTCATCTCCAAAGGCAGACCTATGCAGTGTGTGTTACAGTAGTCCAGCCTATTGGGGATTGGGGCATGAGCTGCCATTACTGTGGCATACTGGTCCAGGCATGGTTGTAACGACACTCCATCTGTAATTGGGCAAACGTCTCCTGGCTATAGCTTTTATCTGCTATTGAAGCAAGAGATGAGAATACAGGAAAACCCACAAGTCACAAAGCCCTTCTTTCAGAGGAATGTGATCCCATCCAGAGTAATGACATGGGGCTGAGGTTAGTGGATTGTCTTCTTTGTAGGATTTAATCTGAGGTTATTTTGTCCTATCCAGTTCAGGATATTCAGAGAATCTCTTGGGTGGTGATGCAGATACTGGGTTTCATCAATATGTTATCAACATCACACCCAGATCAGTGGGTGATGTCTCCCATAGCTTTAATCTAAGTGTTAAACAGCAAGGGGAAAGGTCTTGGCCCTGGGGGACTCTGCTTAGGGTCCCATGGGCTCAAACACTTCTGCCCCAAGCGCTATAGACTGGACCAACCTACTGAAGTAGGATCAGAATCACCATTAAATAGTATCCTCCACTTCTAACCCTTGTGGATAGTCCTAAATGGCACTATGGTTGATGGTACTGAATGCCACCAAGAGGTCTAATAGAACCAAGAGAGGCAGATTTTTTATATCTAGAGGGATATGCATGTGTGCAAGAATAAGTACAGTATGTGTGTGGGCATATTTTCCCATTAGTATATTCATGATTATGTGTGTGTAGGAATACTAAGCTTGAACTGGAGATGTCCTGCTATTTATTGAAGGACAGTAATGTTCTTTCCTCTCCTTCCATATTAGGCATGGATGTATATAGGCAGCACTCCAATACTGTATGTATATTTTCAGGGGAAGATGGGCGGTGATAGAAATTGGAATAATAAATAAATAAATATTAAAGTAATATTTGCATTAGATAACCTTAAATATCACAAAATAGTGCACAGATGTCCATGTTTTCAGAATTAGATGGCAAAGGTATCATAAAAAGGCCATTGGAAGAGAAAGTAAGCTGGCTGATACTGAACAGACCATGGGAGCCATTGCAGGAGACCCAAACATTCAACAAGATGATGGATTTCAAAACTTCTTTTTAATAGATGCGACTAATGCTTTCAATAATTTAAATGATAAAATTTGAAATCATGAATGACATCCTTTCCCTTCCTGTCCCTAACAGATAAATGTGGCTTCGTGTGATGGAAAATGCCCCTCTGCTACAATTTTTAATGTCAACATTGATAGCCATTTAAGGTTCTGCAAATGCTGCCGTGAAAATGGAGTTCAGAATCGAACGGTGCCACTTTACTGCTCTGGAAATGGCACTGAAATTCTGTATGCCATCCAGGAACCTACGGACTGTTCATGCCAGTGGAATTAAGAATTTCGCGATTACATGCAAACTAGGATTATGTTTTTTCTTATGTTCAGGCTTAATATATATTTTCTCATTTTTAAGATGCATATGTAAAAAGGGAGTATATTCATTTTTAACATATATGGAACACTTAGTTACAGTAATGTACTTCTATTCAGACGTGTGAAGTATTTTATGTAATTAACCAATCTTAATTACATAGCATGTACCTTGTTCCGGAGTTATATCAAAACGTTGCAGTTCATTAGCACTTCTATTGGCATCACACACTGTTGCTTAAAAGTAATCTTACCCTGCACTGTAATATTTGTAATATTTATATTTTGAAATCTATAAAAGGCTAGTATTTCTTATTTTTCTGGTTTTAACCTTCTTTTCCAGTACACTTTTTATTACTATGACTGCATGTAGTAAATTCTTATAAACCATTTTTGATATTATTTTATATTTACAAGAACTTATATGAAAGTAAATGATAGTTTGTATACTTTGCTTGGGTTAAAATATAATCCAAAATACTATGTGTACTCCTAAAGAGGAAAATACATATTTACTTTGGGCAAATGGAGAGGCTGTCTTTATTATTTTAATTTCAGGATATTGAAATTATTCGTTTGTTTTTTTATTGTATGGCATAGCAGTTCAGTGTTCATGCTGCTTTTTCTTGCTGGGAAATCCTTGTGAGGTCCAGCAGCCAAATGTGTAGACTATTTAGCCGTGACAAGTCATGTTGTCCTGGGTGCACCACAAGGAGGCTAGTCTACGTTGCACCGAGTTGGGCTAAGAGAAAGTGACTGGCCCAAGGTCACCCAGCTGGCTTTCATGCCTAAGGCAGGACTAGAAGTCACAGACTCCTGGTTTCTAGCCCAGAACCTTAACCACTAGACCAAACTGGCTCTCTGTTAAATATTGTTACACATATATACAATTATTCTTCAGTAAACATAGGAATATAACACATATGCCCTACACAAATGTAGATGCTGATAGTATACACTATTCAGCATTAATATTAGAAATAATAATACAAATTATTTCATTATCATTACAAGCATTAATAGAAACAGCTGGAGGGCTTTAGTGTCATAAAGAATCTGTGTGAGGAGCTGTGATTTGATATGGGATATGATATATAAGAGGACTTGCAAATTTTGTAAGTTTCCATATAAAATGTTACTATTGTATAGTCATATGAAAAAGTTGCATTTTTTAAGAAAGCGCATGTTGAGGTAGGAGGCTAATTATGACAGGCTAATGTATGCTTTGTACAACCATTCATGGTATTTCCAATATCTCATGGGATATCAGTCTAAATTTATCTTTTGAACACTTGGTTATCTGCTACAAAATTTTTAATACATAAAATACTGTATATAAATAAATGTTTTTTTTAAAAGGAATTGAGTGTTATTGTATATTGTTGCCATAGGAAGCTCTTGTAATAACTAAGACTTTTATTGGGAAAAGAAAATGAACATTCAAGAAAAGCCCTTTGGAAGGTCGAGTGTTGTTTGTTTTTATAAATGTACCTTCATCTTGAAATCACTACTTGTTTGTTAAGTTCTAAGGGAAGATTACAGGTCACATGAATATGAAGTTCCCACATGTGCTTCAATTATATAGTAAAGGGAGAAGGAAGAGATGGATAGAGAGGTGCTTAATGCTTAATCCATTGCCCATTTTTCATATTCCAAATCACCTTTCAGGTAGTTGTCTCACATGGGATTCCAAGCATTTGTTTACTTATATCTCAGAAAAAGTGGAAGGCAATTTGAACAGGCAAATATCTGTACAGAATAGGTAACTCATTTTCCTTCACTCGGCTGCTTTTCTCTTCAGATGGCCCTCCTAAATAAAATTTCATTAGAAAAACTTTATCTGTGTTAAAATGTAGTTTGGTACCTTGCTTTATTTTGTGAATAATTACTTAAACATTTAGTAGAAACAGTTTATGAAATGAAAATATTTTCATTTAGGGAGTATCCACTTAATTAAAATGAAATATGCTCTTTCTAAACAAAGATGTTTACTGTGCCTGTAAAGGAGCATTTCTGCTGATCACGTAAAACTGACCTATTGATGTAAGCTTCATGTAAAGCTGCAAACATAGCACATTTTTACTTTAGAGGTGTTTTCTCTAGATGACTAATGAATGCATGTCAGAAGTGAATTTTAGCTTCACAATAGCCATCCTATAATTACAGGAGCCTTCATTGTTGATAGCTGAGAGTGAATGGAGAAAACATTTCTTTAAACAAATGGTGCAATTTTCCAGTACTTGGAAACAGGCTATGGGAAAATGCACTTGAAGATTTTATAGTACTTTTGAACAGAAATCCTGAAACAAACATTTCAAACTTAGTAGCATTTCCATTTGAGTAGCTTTGTACAAGATTTCAGTATTAAAAATATAGCTGAAACCAGCTGCATGATTATCTAATCCACTTAGGCTTCAAGGCAAAATATCCTGTTCATAAACACAATACAATGTAATTTCCTACAATACAAATACAATTTTTATATATAGAGGTTGTGTACAACAAATAGATAACTAAAATGTAATCAACCTATTTTGAAATCTGATAGAAGTATCTATAAAATGGATGACAATATATTTACTTTGATTTATCTTTCTGTTTTCCATTTTGAATCTCCAAGTTTTAAAATGAAGACTATGACCAAATTTTGAAGCAGTCTTTAACCTCCTATTTCCCTAAAACAAAAAAACAAAAACAAAAAACCAACAAAACCCTTCTATGATTCTATTTCTATTATTCATACAATTTTAAAAATATTTTTTCATTGCCTGTGGTGTACAAGTTTAGATGACGTTTTGCTGTTCTTATCTGAATGCTGTACCCATTTCACAATTTTTTCTGGTATCGCCATATTTTCTATTGAAGTGATTCGTAGATGACTTTACTTGCAAAGCCACATACATTTAACTACGTGCCTTTAACTAATTTCATAAACTCAAATTGTCCCAAATACGGAATCACTCCTGGGTCCCTTGAGTGCAGTTTTCCTAACTGTGGTCTCCTAAGCCACCTGGACAGCTGCGTGGCTCTTGATCCTCCAAATACTAGGTTTCCAACAGTTTTCTGCAAGTAATACATTAAAATGAATGACGATATTATCCATTGCCATTACTGGAATGCCATATGAATCTGACACGTGAAATAAAAGACGTTGTGCTTTTCGGCACTTGCGATGTTGGGATGACTGTATCGATGCTCCTGGCCACCAAAAATGTTCCTGCTTGAAGGCAGGCGGACAATCTGCCACCGGTCGAGAAGCTTTCCAATGTTTTTGTCCGGTTCCAGATCGACTCTCTTTCCTTCGGTCAGATCAGTCCTGCTGTTTGCATGGCGAAGTCCCTCAGGTGGATGTGAGCGAGCATGGCCAGGACAAGTTGGACGGGGGGCGCGGGGGCTGGTGAGTAAAGGCAGCAGGGAAAACGGCGCGTCACTACCGCAGAGAACCCGGAGGCGCTGGCAGGCGGCCTCCCTCTTTCCCTGGCAAGCAGCAGGTGGGTTTTGCGCGCGAGCGGCGGCCGAGCTCCTGCAGGCGCTGGCCAAGGGTTGCCGGGACAAACTGCCGCGCTCTCTTTGGGTCACTTGGAGACTCGTGACAGCGCGAACGCTTGATTCGGCAGCAAGGTTCTCTGGCGGTGGGCAGAGCAGACCCTTTTGGGAGCGTTTTGCTTGTCGCTCCTTGCAGAAGAGGAGAGAGGTCTTGGACAAGCAAAGTCTTCTAAATCTCATCTTTTTCCAAGGCGACCTGCGTGGCTGGATCTTGGCTGTCAGGAGCTCCGTCTAATTTCCCCTGAACAACTCAGAACTTTGTGATGCTTGAAAGGAGGATGGTTTCTGGCTTAAGAATTATGGCGATTGAGGTTGGGCACATTTGGGGAACAATTCTGGCAAAAAGAAATCCGTGTGCTCCATCTGTGCTCTATCATGTGCACAGAAACATTTAGTGATGTAATACTTGTCGTCTTTCTTGTTTGCTATCTGATTTCCTCAAATTAATTTGTGTTTTGTATTACCCATCTAGGCAACTTTGGTTGATTTCAGAATAGCTAAGGGGAGTAAGACATGGTGGGAGATCTCGGGGCTGTAGACTAGGGAGCTGAAAATCCCTCCTGGAAGAAGGCAATGGCAACCCTGTTTGCATTATTGTCCAAACAACATCGACATATAATTAACAGCCGTCAAACTCAGCTTGTGGGAAACTTACCTAATCAAGACAGAGTGGTGAGGGAAAACTGAAGTTCAAGTCCACCTTCCCCCATGGAAACTCACTGGGTGATTCTGAGACCCCGAAAAAGGACAAGGCATCTGAAGGTTTATTCAAGATTTCTGGAAAGAAGACCCAAAACAGACTGTCTGAATGTTGTTTCCAACAAACTTGACTTTCTTACCATGAGATTTTGTACTCCAGGCAGCTGAGTCCCTTCCAGACATAACTGGCACTCACTGGGGCTTCTTCCAGTAGCACCTCTCCAAGAGGCTGCTGCTCCCTGAGAGCCGGACTTTCCAGGTCATTGCTTCCTCACATTGTGGGAACCACATTTTAGGATTCAAAGGCTGATTCAGAATTAGGAATAGCACAGCCTGTAGAACTAGAAGGGATGGGATCCAATTCAGGCGCTGGTGCATATAGGTCCATATAAGAAACAGCAGTTTTTAGAGCTCAGCTTCCATGCTCTCCAGTGCTCTTTCCTGTTCCTCAGAGAGCAGGCTGGTCATGGCACAGAAAATTCCTTTAAGGATACTGGTCAAGTGTCTATAACATAGTTCTTGTGATCTCTGCAATATACAGTATAAGTCACTTCTTTCCACCAATCCCACAGAAAGAATAATGTACAATAGTGTCTGTTTTTTAAATAGGTATACATTATACATTAAGATTTTTTTCCCATGTCACAATTTTATTTATTTATTTATTTATTTATTTACTATCCTGCTTTTGTTATTTTCATAAATAGCTCAGGTGGGGAACATACCTAATACTCCTTCCTCCTCCTATTTTCCCCACAACAACCACCCTGTGAGGTGAATTGGGCTGAGAGAGAGGGACTGGCCCAGAGTCACCCAGCCGGCTTTCATGCCTCAGGTGGGACTAGAACTCTCAGTTTTCTGATTTCTAGCCCGTTGCCTTAACCACTAGACCACTAGACAATTTTAAATATAAAATTACAAATGTAAACATTACAATGATTTGAGAGTCTTGGATGTGCTAGATATGAAATAATACAGATACTTTGCCAATAATTAAACTCTGTGTGTGTGTGTGTGTGTGTGTGTGTGATCATATGCATCAGTAAAAAACCAGGTTAAACAATTTCATTACTTTAGTCAAATTATTGCCGTTGTAGATATCATTTGGATATGATGGAAGTAGATCGACCTGAATTAACTGTTAGTGGCATTTGATCATATACTGAGAAAAGATCTAACTTGAAAACTGAATATATGCATGTTTTCTCAAAGATGTGAGTACAAAATAATTTATTTTAAAAATCAAGTAGATTTTATTATATTATTTCTTTCTCTTTAGAAGATTGGCTTCATACTTTAATTAGAAGTGATTTAATTAGAAGCCTGACTCATTTTAAAATCTGAGGCTGAAGCACATTATGGAGAAGACAATGTTCTTTTTAATTGTGACCCAATATGTATTTCAGGTGAGAATTGGTATCATCTAATGTTCAGTATTCTTTTTAGTAAAATACAGACACAGCATATAGCATGGCTAGATAAGAACTTTTATTGCTAGAAAGAAGCCATTAAAACAATTATTTGGACAATGTGAACTGAGGGGTAGAAATATACTTGTATACTCTTCATATATTTAGCTGAGCTCTGGATACGTACTTCTTTTCACTTAAATCACAACTTTTGCTAGTAGTGTCAGCACTAAGTTGGTGCTGGGGATCTATGTAGCCTCTACTTCCCATCAGTGCTTTAGGTACCGAAGTACCACCTCACATTTCTTTAAAATGATGTCCCAATAGTTCCTTTAATCAAGGATGATGTCATGGGATGCTGAAAGGCAATGCTTCCAGGATATTCTGCCATCAGTAATGAATATTAATATCTAAAAATTCAGTTTTTATCCAAACCAGAGAATAAGGACCAGAATTTAATGATCTCCATGATATGAACTGGTGAAATTCCTACTCTGAGCCAAATAAATATTAACTTTGATGACATTGCTAAGTGATATGTACAATTATATATAGTAACAATATTAGAATGCTTTAACATTCATGTAGTGAAATACGAGTACCTGAACTTTATCTTTTATTGAAGATAACCATCAGTCTGAAGTGTGATCAAGTAAAGAAACCTTCTAGAGCTGTTTCCTTGGAATGGTCAAAATTTCCAGAAGATTGGCATCCAGATTGTTATATTGTAACATATCACATCACAGATGGCTTTGCTCAAAAAGTAAGCTAAACTCTTCATTGTTACATATTTTTAGTGGTGCTGTTCTTTCAGTCTGCAACCCAGGGCATTGGTAGAAAATATGTTTAAAATATTGTGGTAGAACTTGTCTTGTTTGTTGAAAGAATGCTTAGTAGAAAAAAAAGGTAAGCTTTGAAAAGAAGTATATATCCATACATATAATACTGTGATAAGACAATTAGTATTCATAAAAGGGAAGAAGGGTATAAGAATCCTATATTGTTTGATATTATCTTTATTTTTTCTAAATAATCAATAAACTTGATGGAATATGCATTGAATTTTATGGACTTTATGAGGTACTGTTTGCTGTTTGACCAATTCAAGAGACATATCATCTCTTCCTACTACAAGCATTCATTCTCTTCTATTGATTTATTTGATTAATCAACTGATCTTATCAAAATATAAAACAACACTAAAATATATAAAAGGAAACATATTCAAATAAATTCATTCACTTTGCATAGTACCCCAGTCTGTTCTATAAAGTAAGTTCTCAATTAATTATAACTATAGTTAACCTTCTCTAACCTTAATTATAAACTTACTGAAGCATATAGTTGGCAGTCAAACAGAACATATCAGCAATATTTTCTGTATCTGAGGTTCCACATATACATTAACTATTGGTATGGCACTCGATAAAAATTTCCCATGTTTCATCATAGAATCTAATAAATCATACTTTTCTTTCTTTAAAGCTGTTATTTGGTACTGTATCACATACATTGTCAGGCATTCTTCTATCTGAAGTATCTTGTTGTTTTTAGCCAACCATTCTAAGAATATTCTAAGGCTGCAATAGTATAGTCTTTTTATATAGATAAATCTAGCTTCCTCATAAGATGAATAATGGAGTCATTAAACAATTTAGGAAGAGGTCCTTTCAGAAGAGAAGATACTTAAATTAATCATTACCTAGGTGATTTAGACTTTAACACTTAGCTTTGACCTTGATCTGGAAAACAGATTGGTAAATAATATTCGTAATAGGCATCAAATTATAAAACAGGTATATTTGGTTAATGGGTAAGCAGATGGAACATTATATAGTTTTTTGGAGGAGGGTTATGATTATAGTTCATGAACTGTATCAACAGTTTAATACTTGGTTGTTCAGCTTGCTACTTTTCTGGCAGTTATTTCTTCACTTTATTCTTGAGCTGACCCAACAGCAAGGTAAAGTGATTGAAATATCTTTGGAGGGCAGAGTCAGCAGGGCTCATTATAACTTTACGGATTATTAGCCCAGATATGGTATTAAATTGGAAATCTTGATAAACATATAAATATATGTTTATTATTGATATTAATTTATTTTTAATTTATACAATAAACCTAGCTATATGAACTGAAAAGTAAATCACCTTTTGTTCAAAGAAATTTCTGTTTGATAAGTATTTTTGTGATTTCAGCCTCAGGTACAATGCTGTATTTAAAGTAAACATTAAAATCTATGTAAATTATAGAATATGAAAAGTGTTTCTACAATTCAAGTAAAAGTACAGAGAGTTACAATTCTGCTTGAAGAAGGCAAGAAATATGATGTGATGATCCAATCAGTAAAAAGTGGAGAAGTTCTATATACAAAATCATTTAAAATATGTAAGTAGGACAACATATACTCCATATAAACATCCCATATATTAAATTTGTATTAAAACTATATGAAAATATATATGGTGCAACTATTTCTTATTACTGATGTGGCATTTTAGTGATCAAAATTTTGCATTTGTGTATTTCAATTGCTTTTTGGTAGTTTTCTAATATTACAAGTTTGGGGGTGATGTAAAATTTTGATTCAGATAATTGACAGTCCAGATCAAATTGGCTTTTTGAATTAATATTGACCATGGGGCATGAGTGAACTTTCAGACAGTCATTCATACTTAGTCACTTTATTATTTATTTATTTATCAATCAATCAATCAATCATATTTTTATGCCACCCATCTCACAAAACATGCTCTCATGAATGGATTATTGCAATGAGCTCTACATGGGGCTGCCCTTAAAGACCACTCAGAAACTACAGCTGGTCCAGAAGGTGATGATGTGGGCAGTGATGGGTATGCTGTGATATGCCATGTAATGCCACTGCTACATGAGCTGCACTGGTACCAGGTACAGTGCAAGGGGCTGGTTACCACCTATAAAGCCCTTCACAGTTGAGGCCTGCCTGAAATAAGTAATTGTTTCTGCCTGTTTGGTGAGACTGGGAAAAGTGGCTGTGCTTCATGTTCCTTCCATTTAAACAGGGTCAACCATGAGAGCTTAAGAAGTGTGCTTCTTTGTTGCAGCACCTGCCATCTGAAACAGCAGAGATCCATATAGCAAACACCCTGATGACACTTGGAAAGTCACTGAAAATTTGGCTATTCTCCCAGGCTTTAGGGCAGGATAGCAGTTGAGGTCCTGTAGGATGCTTGGTTTGTTATAAAAACTTTGCCTTCTGGATCCATATTTTCTTGTTCCTGCTTGTTTGAATTGTAAGCTTCCCAGAGTTACTCTGAGTTGGGTGACCTCTAAATTGCATTAAATAAATAAATAAATAAATTTGGATGAAATGTGTAAATCAAATTAAATTATAATTCAGTTGTTCAATTAGAATAACTTAATCAAACTTACTGTTCAAGCTGAATTAATTTAGTTCAACTATTTGATTTGAATTAACATTATATTCTGAACTGGACCCTTCTAAATCAGATGGGAACTGATTTGTATACTGCTGACTTTTAGTATCCTCCTTTTTAAATTTATTCTTCAGAATGGATTTATTCTCATAACATTTATTCAAACACAATAAGGCCCATTAGCTGCCATTAGGATCAGATGGTTTTTACGCACATTACTATTTGGAGCAAAGAATTTAACATGACTGCATTTTTTAAAATGAGCTTTTAACTTTTTCAACTTAAAAAAAATTATCTCGCCTTTATTATTTTTTCAATAAGTAACTCAGGTGGGGAACATACCTAATACTCCTTCCTCCTCCTCTTTTCCCCACAACAACAACCTTGTGAGGTGAGTTGGGCTGAGAGAGAGAGTGATTGGCCCAAGGTCACCCAGCCAGCTTTCATGCCTAAGGCGGGACTAGAACTCTCAGTCTCCTGGTTTCTAGTCCATTGCCTTAACCATTAGACCAAACTTTAGTGGATTGTTTTATATACAGTACAAATGTACTGTAAATAGATAAGTATGTGTGTGTGTGTGTGTGTGTGTGTACTGTATGTATGTATGTATATATGTTGGCACATACAGTATATGTGTTCACACTGACACATAAATACAGTTGTGCCTCTCCCTCTGGTTTTGAAATTAAATTTTAGTTTATTTACCACATTTCTACCATGCCACTATCCAGACACTTTATGATAATTTATCAACCTGATTCAAAATAATTATCTTGATTTGAATAATCAAATATAAAATTTGATTTTCTCTATGTCTATTATAGATGGAATTCCAGACAACAGTGTCAAAACCTGTGTGACAAGTACTAGTGTATTGTTTAACTGGAATATGCTGGCTCATGATTTTTCCGTAGGAATTTTCCATAATAACATATCTTATATGCTTAAAAATAAAGAACTATTTTATGAATGGACTGATCTAAGACCTGCAACGTTGTACACATTTTCTCTTGAATTTAAGCAACTTGACTTAGAATTGATTAATGCATACCAGATGCTGGACATTGAAATTGAAACAGGTCAGTATTGTAATTAATGTATTATTGTCACCCTCCTCTGTGAACATCAATATAGTTCTGCATTAAAGCATGACCATTGTCTGGTTCAGAACATGGCAGTTTTTTTTTTTTTTTAACAAGTTCCTTTAAACAAATATAACCAGTGAAAATAAGAGTGAAATTTATTTCAGTTCACTGCATAATTACAACCCTTTGCTAAATGTACATTTCCAGACATAAACTCTAACTGATGTAAGAGGCAAGTCTTCTGTTATTTAGTGACAGTAAGAATATATAACTGCACCAAATTTTAGATTATAATGAAAATATACTACTTATTGCAGTTTGCTCCAAATAAAGAAGTTGTGCGTAACAGTATTCAAATTTTCCTGAAATTATTTTTGGAACAATAGTGATAAAAATTTGCATTATCTTACTGAAGTCTGTAACTCTGATACAGTGTGGTTTAATTACCAAAAGTTTTTGTTGATTGTTTAAAAAGCTGCAGAATGAAACTGAAATAATTAATGCAGAAATATATGTTTAAAAAATAGATGGAAAAGAAAAAAATACCCACAACTTTTACATTCATTATTTAAACATATAATGGCATGTGTGGACCAAGTACAGGGAATTACATGTGAATGCAACATTAATTATTGCATAGCAAGCAAGGCAGACCTTTTGGACAAACTTGTAGGAAACTTGTCCAAAAATGTGATGTTCATGTTTGTTTTTATGAAGTTAATGGATGAGGAAAGTGTACATTATTCTCATATTTATCTTATATTGAAATATGGCTTTTCTTACATTCTGGAAGTTTTATTTTGCCATTCATGGGAACATACTGAAAAAATCCATGGAATTCAATGTTCCATTTTAGGTTTCTGTTCAGACGGTTGGACAGCTTTCAAACAGAGCTGCTATAAAGTAAGTAAAGACAGCAAGCCTTGGAGTGTGGCACAACATAAATGTGGATTGTTTTCAACTGGGGCACATCTTGTTGATATAAGAAACAAAGAAGAATTTGGATTTATAACTTCTTATCTTCAGTCATTCAACCAGCTAAACATGGTATGGACAGGACTTAATGATATTAAGGTCAGTATATTGATTCTTAACAAACTGAGGGCAACTGTGGATCTAAGGTCAATCCATCTGTGCTCTGGATTGTCTATGTGACACCTGTTTGAAAATGGAATTAAAGTCCCATAATACACAGAATAAAAGTGCACACAACACTACACAGTGTGAAATGGAAATTGAATTTGTCAGAAAGCAGTCATCTCTGACTTTCACTGGCCATGATTTTGCTATGTCATGTACAAGGGAAAAACTTCAGCCATACAAATGTGCATGACTTTCTTATCAAACCAATCAAAGCCAGGTCAGAGATGCCAAGGGAAAATCTTTTGACATTTGATAATAATACTAATATTAGATATGCCTGAAATCTAAACTAAAAGGGCAATTAATCTTTGCATGTTGAACAGGGGTGTCTGCAGGGGGAGGGGCTTTCAAAAAGTCAAGATGGAGTGGAAGGGGCTTCAATTGCCATCATATTGACTTTTTTGACTCCTGCTACAATTTTGAATAGTTCTATCATCTATCTATCATCTCTCTCTCTCATAATTTTCAGCAATACTGTTTTTAAAGATACAATTAACACACATATCAACAATTATATTAACAATGATTAACTGAACAAAAAGTTATTGTTTAAAATGTATCAAGTATATTGCAGAAAGCAATTTAGTAGTTTATCAATGTAATGTAAGAAAACAGTAACCTTGTTTCTTTTTAGGAAGAAGGACATCTCTCTTGGACAGATGACTCCCCATATCTTGGAAAATCTGAATTCTCTTCTCTGACACTGATACCAGAAAATGAGACAGATTGTTATGCTTTCCAGAGAAATCCATTTGTCCAAGATTATCTCTTCATAGGATTTTTCTGTTATATCTCTTTGCCATATATTTGTAAATATGAATGTAATTATTTTATCAATTTTAATTTTTTTATTAAAGTTTATTCTTTAAAACAGAAAATAATTGCTTATTGAAAATTGGCATTTTTAATTTAAAAATTGTCTTTTGCAGTATCTTCTGTTCCTGAAAACTTCAAATTTAAAGTACAGGATGTCGGTACAAATGAAGTAGCATTTTTTTGGAGCAGTTTGAATGGCTGGCTGAATTCAGGTTTTCAACTCAATGTTAAGTACTATTTTGAACACTCAGAGCAGCATTCCAAATTTTTTACTCTAAATTCAACACACACACAAATTTTCAACTTGGACCCAGGTCATTCTTACAAATTTCTATTGTCAGCCCGGAACCCTGAAGGAGCACAAATTAGTTTACATCCTGTTGTGATGGTAGAGACAAGTAAGTTACATTAAAATAAAAAATATTTTGTATGTCCTTGCTTAATATTTATTTATTTATATATCAAATTTATTCATTGCCCTTCTCATTCAGAGAGCATCTCTCTCTCTCAATTTCTCTCTCTCTCTCTCTCTCTCTATATATATATATATATATATGTTCCTTTAAAACAAAAACTTGTCTTTAAAGTGCTCTGAGTAAACATTCAGATTCAAATTCTGGTATTGCTCAGAGTATATGACAAGTTAATATTAGACCCTGATGCACTATCACAATGGATAGTGAAGATTTGTCATAAAAAGGGCAATATAGTGGAATTATTTTTTGATCTGGTGAAATGGTGTTCAAGTCATATTTTAAAGAGAGCACTTACTATGTAGTATCTGTACTAATGATATTTAGCTTACCATCTTAAATTGTACAGTATAAGGTTTGAAGCTCTAATGGGGGTTTGCTGCTATGTGCGGTGTGCATACACAGCTTTTTCACTTCACTGTTCTTCCTGGTCTGGATATGCAGACAACCTCAAATAGCTTTTGAAACAGCTTTGGGAGTTTTGGAAAGGTGTGGTTGTTTTAATGCCTCGAGGATAGTGTTGTGTTTGCATTAAAACCATTTTTTTACAAGTCCTTTATAGTATCTTATAGGCTTCTTCCTCACTGCCACATTAATGTGCCTTTTGCCTGTCTTTGATGTGGCAGAAAAGTATGTTAACCTAAATTGTGCTATCCTCACAACCTAGCAACAATTATAATTATCTTTCCAATTTTAGGGTAGTGATTGATGGAACTCCTGCCTTCTTTTTCCATCCCATCCAGTGTCATCTTCTGACAGACAATAACAATAAGTTTTTCTGTATACTGCGTATAGGGCAGGGTTGGGGAATTGGACATCCTATTTCATAGGCTTCATCCCATGATCCTCATTTGACCAACCAATCAGTCGCCTGGATGTTTCCTTTTACTTTCTTGCTATAGGACTATCACTAAACTATAGCCTGCCCAATACAAAGTGAGCTATCCATACATGTGTCTGCTGCTTACTATTCCTCTTAGGTCTTCCACAGATAAGCCAACTATGCAGAAATGAGAACTCTTATTCTTATAGGGCTATCGCTGTTGTGAGATTGATATTTCTGAAAAAAACTTTAGGGGGATAAATGAATGAAATGTTTGTAAGCTGTAGAAGAGTTCTTTCTGGATCTTCTGCAGAACTTATCATCTAGGAATACATTTATTTGTTGTTGTTGTTGTTGTTTCAGCTGTTTACTGGAATATGGATCTCATGAGATTCCTATAGAGAAGCTAATGCAATAATGTCAACATTCCATGAGATCAGTACTCCCTAAAATCAATATTCTGTTAGATTGATATTTTAAAATGACTACACTGGTAGTGGACTTTTAATGAGCGTATGTACCTCTGCTGCAATTCACTAATACCCTAGAAGGTTGGTATTCCCCACAAAAAAGAGAGAGGCTGAAAGCCAGTCTGGTCTCCCTTACAGACATAAAAATGGATAATACAGTCAGTGCCCAGAGACTGGGTGGGGAAGAGTTACTCCTGCAGCAGACCTAGGTTAAACAGATCAGCGCCCTGACCACATCATCCCCAGGCCTGTAACTGAGGAATCGAAGTATGTTTGTACAGTAAGGCTTGAGTCAGAATAGGAGGGAAAACAGCACTTGAATGGTGGGACACCTAAAGTTTTCTTCAGGCTGGGAATTAGATTAAGGCAATGTCCTGAGGACAAATCCCTTAAAAATGGCTGGTGAGGTGTCTTTGTGCTGTGGTAAGGTTGATATAAGGGTGTGCCCAGCTGTTGTTTAGTTATAAGCAATAGTCTGCTTATTACTGTTATATTAGCATAATGATGGTTGGGTGGTGAGAGAAGATGCTATAAATCACTAGTGAGGAAATGGTCTAACATACTTGGTGACTCATTTCTTTCAAATACTTTGCACAGCCATATTAATCATATCCAAAATATTATTTGTATTTGTGTAGAAAGATTATGGCAATAGAAGAACCAGAATTATCTCCAATGTTTCACTGCTGTTTCTTCTGCAACTCTTTCCCACTTTCTAAAAATAATCAGGAGACTTTCAGAAATGCCTACTTATAGGAGAAGGCTTCAAATATAAAAACAGCTCCAAATTAGTTGAAGGCAGTTTGTATAAACAAATGTCTGCTTGTACAATTTGCTTCTGCTCAATTTTCTGCTTCTGTTTTTTCTTTTACCTTTTATTTAATGCATCTTTTATTATTTGCTTACTTGTCCTATTTTTACTCTCACATTAGAATTGCTTTTTCAACTTCCAATCATTAGGACCACTGCATCTGCACAATGTAAAGGCAACAAGAGTGACGTCATCAGAAATAGTTTTACAGTGGGATTCTCCAGCAAGTTCATACAATGCATTTTTCCATCATTACCTAGTTAACATCTTTGATAGCAAAACAATCAAGTGGAAAACTTTTCCATTTGGAAAAAGTAACACTTTTGCAGTAATCAGAAATGTCAAATCATATCATCAATATTGGTTATATGTTCAAAGTGTTACTGAAAAGGGAACTCCAAGCTGCTATGAGGATCCGATAGAAATAATAACAGGTAAAGTGAACTATCAGTATTCCTGATAATAATGCCCTGAATGCTAAATGTTGTCTGGATAGAGCATAAAATGTCCATACCTGCTTTAATGTAAGCTATTATTATACAGTTGTACTGTCATTTTAGTTGCCAAATGAGCATGAGAACTTCCCTGTTCTGGAGCACTGTTCCCTTTTATCAGGAAACTAGGCTTCTGAGGTTTTGTTTTTATCGTATGGCATAGGAGTTCGGTGTTCATGCTGCTTTTTCTTGCTGGGAAATCCTTGTGAGGTCCGGCAGCCAGAAGTGTAGACTATTTAGCCGTGACAAGTCATGTTGTCCTGGGTGCACCACAAGGAGGCTAGTCTACATTGCACTGAGTTGGGCTGAGAGAAAGTGACAGATCCAAGGTCACCCAGCTGGCTTTCATGCCTAAGGTGGGACTAGAACTCACAGACTCCTGGTTTCTAGCCCAGAACCTTAACCACTAGACCAAACTGGCTCTCAGCTTCTGAGTAAATTCAGAAAACAATAATTCTTCTTTTAGAAGAACTGAATATAGTTTTTGTCTTAATTAAAACTTCAGTTGCTAGAAACACCCTCAAATGTACATTAATAAAAGTACATTTACTTGTAAGCAATTTTCTCTTTAATGCTTAGCAACAAGGAATCTATTTTGAAATACCTATTGCGTGATTAAACTACTATGTGCTCTTTTCATCAATGTGTCTTCCACAACTGAGAAACAAGTTTTTAAAAGTAGTGTCATGACAAAGAAGTTTTAGTGTCCCATGTACAAAGTAGGTATTATTTTTGTTGCTTAGGTGTGACACCACCTACTGGTCTGTTAATCCATCCAGGGGATGTAGGTGAGGACCATGTAATTGTCTACTGGAAACTCCCAGAAGAGGGCCAGGAATCCTACATTCAAGTGAAACCAACTACATTCAAGGATAAAAGCACGATATTTTTAGTAAACAACACAGAAAAAATTAAAATTGAACCTTTAATTCCTGGAATGACTTATGAAATAGGAGTGGCTACAGTAACATCTGGAAATAAGAGTGATCTGACTACTATTCAGTGTACTCTTAGTAAGATGCTTTATGGCTGATTTATATACATTTTAAACTTATTCAGATTTTCTTCAGGTTACTGTTAAGAACTAACACTGGAGCATTTGCTATAAAATGAATGCATGAAGCCAACAGTAATTTTATTACTAATTTTAAATAGAACAGGATCAAAGGTTATGAAGAGCATAATATTTAGCAGATAATGAAAGCAGAATTAATAAGCCTTTTAATGTATTAATATTAATGTAATAATATTTAGCAGATAATGGAAGCAGGATTTAATAAGCCTTTTAATGTATTGCTTTGTCAATAGAATACTGTAAAATTTTGTAGAGTAGAATATACAGTAGATTTATTTCTTAATCCAATTTTATCTTTCCATCTAATATGTGACAATGTTTGAAGGATAGTATCCTTTATTGGAAAAATCTGTGTAATATTTATTATTGTATTGGCAGTTATTTGTAAATAATATGTTGATCATATTTTTCTTTTTTATTGCCATTCTAGAACCCAAACCAGTACAGATTGTTATTCCTTATGAAATCCATAGTACTTACGTGATTTTATTTGTTAAAATACCTGTTGTTGGAATAATTGATGGCATTCACATCATGAGTAAAGGAGGCCCAAATGCAACATTTGCTTTATTGAATGATGGAAAAGTAACTATAGAAAAGTTAGTTCCAGGAACAGAATATGATTTCTTTGTTTTTACAACCAGCAGACATATGTTAAGTTCTGTACATCACCTGCCAGCTATAAAAACATGTAAGTTATTTAAATTACATGGGGGTTTTTTTGGGTTATGATACAGTTTTCCCAGACTATATAATAATAATGAAGGTTCAAAGAAACTCTAATTAATTATTATAAATGAATGGACAGAAGCTGATCCATAACTTATAGAGCTTAAGACCAAAGGTATGAGGGGAATTACATATGGATGTTATAATGATTTACAATTATTTGCAGTATCTAGTTTTCTACATGGCATTAAATCAGTGAGAAATAGATAATCTCATCTTAAACAGAGCACCCTTCTATTGTTCAGATATACAATAGACACATATTTTGTGCATTTTCAGATAAGCATAGAATTTTGTAAGAAAATTAAAAATGTGTAAATAAGCATCACATTTGCACCTGTTTTTTGCTAGTTGCTGAACACAGCAGTTTATTTCTTACCAGATCAGTAGAAGAATATAGCCTAAGTCAAGAAGTAGCATATAAAGATAGGCAAATCTATTTCGGTTTCTTCAGTTATTTATTTTTTCAGTCACCCCATTTCTGCATCCTTCTGGGAATTTTTTCTTATTTTTTTCCAAAACTTGTGCCCCCCAAATGTATAAATATACACATTTATTTCTAATTTTACCTAACATGCACATTTTTGCAAGCATTCTGCTAATATAATGTATTTGCATAAATTATTTTCACTAATATACATATTTTGGTGCAAACTTTGTCCAAAATAAAAAATACATGCATTTTAATTGGAAAATTATCAAAAATTAGGAAAGTGTACATTTCAAAGTATTGTTAAGTTTTAATTTAGGTACTGAGTTCTCTGCTAGACATAAAAGGAGAAATTAAAAGGATCTGGCCATTCATTCAGTCTACTTTTGGTTGTGTGTGATGAGTATTTTTCATATTGCTTCTTGTAGGTCTTGCAGTTCCACTGAATATATATGAAGGCAGAGTCACCAATATTTCAGTACAGATTATTTGGGATCAGGCAGAAGGAAACTTTCAACAATATGAAGTCACATGTACAAACTGTGCAGATACTTATAGGGTATGTTGCCAAATAAATGATTAAAAAAGAACAAATCTGAATATTGTACTGATATATTGTTTTCTTGTTTAGTTTTAATCCAACTGATAATATATGGAAGCATCCAGATGGATGGTAAAGCAAACACCAGTCATGCCAGATAAATCCTGTGGTGTATTTTGGAAAGCAATACACACAGGATGAAATCATAGGCAGGTGTTAGCTATGTGTGTAATTTGATATATTTTCTGGTCCCACAAAACTACCAAGTGATTAGTATATGGATGTTTGACTGCAAGAATAGCCTGAGAAAAGGATGCATGCATACTGTACACTCATGACACACAAACAGAGACACATAGCCAGTAATCACAAATATGGTAATATTTCTATATTTTGCTGCAGGTCCAAAAGGTCACAAAAGAAATGGCAGAATTTTCCAATTTGATTCCTGGATTCTTATATAACTTTACAGTTAAAACAGAAAAAGAAGGATACAAGGATAGCCTTCCTGTAAACAAACAGGTAGAGACAGGTATGAGAATGCAAAATTTCTGGTTCTTGTAACATTTATGATTGTTTCGAGCCTCACGAAGATCTTACACAGAGGTTATTACTTCTCTACCACCCTGTAGAATGCTAATCTTTAAGAAAATGAGAACCTAAGACCTGCTGGTTCAGTCCTAGGTCCAGCTAGCTAACATTCTCTCTCATATGCCAGATACATCTAGGAGGTCCACTAATAGGAGATCAAAGCAGCCCTCCTCCTCTACCATTATGGCTCTCATATACTTAGTTGGTTAGAAAGGTATTTTTCAGATCTTTAGTCATAAGCCTCTATTTTAATGTACTGATTCTGCAACTTGTTTTTCTTTTTTCATAATGCATCACTTACCTGTATGTGAGAGTACATGCTAAGGTATAAATCCAACTACCTTTTTTCTGCCTTTTCATTTTGTGAATTTTCATATTTATAATAGATTACTCTTCTTTTAATTAAATTGAAGAACATGTAATATTATGAATTTTAAAGGAAATACTGTATATTGATTGTAAATTCCACTGCATATCTACTGTGCGGTAAGTCCTATTAAATTCAATGGGGAATATTTCTAGATAGGCATCTATTGGATTACTAATCTAAGGTTTTCATCTAAGCTTACCAAACTTTCACATGTTGGTAGAGCACCTTCAAGAAATTTCAAACAGTTCCAGAGGGTCATTTAAGCAGATTTGTGAGATGCCAGGGAAATCCCAGAATCCAGAAGAGAAAGTTCCTAGAGGTAAAAGTCCAGTGTACTGGTAGTATCCATCCTGTTGATGCACAAACAGCTGAATAAAATTTTATGGGGACCAATTTATTTTTCTCAGAATAGAAAAAAGATATGGTCTTCTTAATTCATTTAATACATCAAATTAAAAAAAATGTAGATATTTTCTTAAATCTAGTACATGAATTGATCAGCTGATAGAAACAATGCCTGGGTAGAAAGACATCCACACCAGTTACTGTATCAGTTACTGTATATAAGCAGTTTCTGATTCATCTCCATGAAATAAATGAAGCTT
The DNA here is from genome assembly GCF_035149785.1 of Candoia aspera. Lineage (NCBI taxonomy): Eukaryota > Metazoa > Chordata > Lepidosauria > Squamata > Candoiidae > Candoia > Candoia aspera. The sequence continues at coordinate 41,857,764 of NC_086159.1, read as the reverse complement.
CTCACAATGTGGATATCAAAATTTTGTGAGGCTTCCACATGACTGATAGTGGGAGACATTGTAAATTGCAAGTATGGAAGAATTATGTCTCAAAACCTGTACTGTAGTGTATATTAAATTATGAAGAATTACTTTGATCTTTGGCAGTTATTCATCTATCAAAGAGTCATTCCCAATAACTAATGTAGAAATATCCAAGAAGTAAATATAGCTAAATTCACAAGAATTGGAGAATCAAGTTATACCATAAAAAGAACTATAGAAATGTTGGATTGGCCCAGCTATTTCAATTGCTAACTTCAAAATACAGACCCTACCCAATGCATTACTAACATTTTCCTTTTTTATTTCCTCTTAGAACTTTCTTGAATGGAAATTACAAATGTTGGTTTATGGATTTACATGAACTGATAATTTTCATCCTTCTATTTTATTAATAGAGCCAAGCTCAGTTAAATATATGAATTTGAGTAAAGATTCTGGATCAATAACTGTTACCTGGCCACCAGCATTTGGTATAGTTGATGGATACATTACTACTTTGGTTTGCAAAAACTATAGCAAGGAAGAAAGGTTATCATCAGATAAAAGGTACCTTTTGAAGATGATGTATAACTTTCTAACTATAATATTATTAGATACTGTACTATGTGACTGCCTGGACTTTTTCTTTGATTGATTATGTGCCATCAGTTGGTGTCAACTCTTAGCAGCCACATTAATAGATTTTCTCCATGACAATCTCTCCCTAACCTGGTCCTTCAGGTCTTCCAACAATGTACCCATTGTGGAGTCCTTGGTGCTCTCTGAGCTTTGTTGTTTTCTTGCAGTTGTTTCATTGCCAGACTAGGCAACATCTTCAGTGTCTCTTCAGTGGCGCTGAAGATGTTGCCTAGTCTGGAAATGAAACATCTGCAAGAAAACAACAAGGCTCAGAGAGCACCAAGGACTCCACAGTTCAACCCTGAGCTACAAATATTCGCTTCGAATGTACCCATTGCCACTGTAACTGAGTCCATCCACCTTGCTACTGGTTATCCTCTTCTTCTCTTTCCTTCTACCTTTTCCAGCATTACAGCCTTCTCCAGAGAGCTAATCTCACATAATGTGTCCAAAGTGGGATAATTTAAGCCTAGTCATTTGTGCCCTGAGTGAGAACTTTGGGTTGATTTATTCAATGACCCATTTGTTTATTTTTTTGACTGTCCACAATATTCTTAGGAGTCTTCTCCAACACCAAATTTCAAAAGCATATGTGTGTCTCTGTGTGTGTACAGTATGTATATTCTTTTAGATGTATAGGCTTAATGTATATGCTTTAGGGCCTGGTTTCTTGAGGGACCACCCGTTTCCAATAGTATCTGCCCAAACAGTTCAGTCTGGCAGGATTGGCAAGCTCCAGGTTCCATCAATTAAACAATGCCACCTAGTTGGAACCCAGAAGCATACCTTCTCTGTAGCAGCACCTGCCTTCTAGATTAAGGTTCCACCCAAAATTCAAATGGCTCCCACTTACTGGTATTTTGAAGGGCCTTAAAGACCTGGCTTTTTGTCCAGGCCTTTGGAGAGGATGACTGATGCCCCTTTCTTCTTTTCTGTTCCCCTCTAGTTTTATTTTCTTTGCCATCATTGTTCTTTTGTCTTGTGCTAGTTTTGTGTTTTTTGTCCTCATTCTTTGTTTTTAAATATTTTAACAATTGTAAACTGCCCAGAGTCACTGGGATTTGGGTGGCATATACATTTAATAAATTGTTATTATTATTGTTATTATTATTATTATCATTAATCAGGTTATTTTTCTTAACTGCAGAAAGTTCAGATTTGATCGTCTTTCCTCAGGAACAGAATACTTTGTTCAAATTTTTACCACTAACAGGTTAAAGAGGAGCTTCCCTACTTCTCTGAGAGTTACAACTGGTAAGTTAATTATATGCTTTATAAATACAAATCTTAAATTATGCTTTACAGAGCTACTTGAGTGCATAATCAAGTTGTAATATTCACATACAGTATGAAATCTCAACCCCAGATACTCCTTGATCACATAAATGATCCAGTCACAAACTGTTTTATTTTGTTCCATCCACTGCTGATTGTTTTATTTAAAGTAAATGCAGTGATTGTAATCAAGGTATGTATGTAACCCCAACAAAAGTTAATCTTATTTCAGAGCATGAGTTCTGAGTGGAAAGCAATTACTGTATGGATGGAGAGGCATGTAGCTTTTCCGTTCATGCTAATCATTAATTTGCACTGCTTGAATGATTATGTGCCATCAAAATATTTAATAACCTGGAGCTCACCAACGCTGCCAGATAGAACTGGCTGGGCAGATACTACAGGAGCAGGCATTCCCTCAAGTAACCAGGCCGTAAATTCTGATCTTATACGACTGCTTTAAAAAACTTGAGCCAGATTGGCTCAAGTACATTAATAGAGTAGTATGTACAAATTCTGTTCTCCCAAACAGAATTCCAGTGCCTTTTATGTTTGATATTCAGAAGGACTGAAAAATCAACATTTTTGTATCTTTGGCTTCTTCATGTTCTCTGAATTTGCTTCTTTGCTGGCAGATGTTTCACTAAAAGGCTAGGTAAGATCATCAGTGCATGGAGGAGTGGAGTTTGCTGGTTGTTTATATGTGGTAACTTTTCTTACTAGCCTTGACTGGGGTATGTTTTTCTTTTGTTTTTAAATTGCTTTTTGAGTGGGGTATTGTTTCTTCCTTGATTGTTCTTTTTTATCTGGTGCTGGTTCCTGGTTATCTGAGTATTGGTTAATAGGTGTGTGATGAAATTGAATTCTGGCTTGATTTAAGATGTTTCCAGTCTCTCAACTGAAATTGTGGCTGAACTTGTCAGTGTGTTGTGAAATTAAGAAGTTTTCATCATGTCTTCTGCCTCCAGTTGATGTTCATGGACGTGTTCTCTCAATATTCTTCCTGGTTGCTTCACATACTGGTTTTCACAGTCCTTGAAATATATGCTGTAAATGACTCCTGTTTTGTCTTCTTTGGCTACTGGGTCTTTGGGTTTGTTTAGGATGCTTTAGATAGATTTTGTTGGTTTATGAGCTATCATGATGCCTAGGGGTTATAGTAGTCTGTTAGTAATTTCAAAGATATTTTTGAGATATATAGTAGAGTTACCCTTTTCATAGGTTGTACAGACAGTTATCAATAACTTACCAGCCTTGTTTGGGGTATTGTTCATTCTTTAATATTTACATTTGTCTGTTTAACTTTATTTCAGACCCAGGTCCATCTTTAGCTTTACAGGCCTTGGGAATAGAAGAGAATACAGTTTACTTATCATGGGAACTGCCTAATGGAGGTTTTGATAATTTTGAGGTAAGAAAAATAATATGCAAAGAAACTATTACTGACTTATCATTAGAGATGTTTGCGTTTTCAGTAGTATGTTACAGATGTTTGCTTTTTCAGTAGTATATCACTTGTTGAGATGGGCAGCTATAGAAATCAAATAAATTAATAAATTAATAAATAAATACGTTGAAAGCAATTCTCTATATTACACAGTGCAACAAAGTAGAATATAAACAATTGTTCTAAGTGGGGGCATGGGAAAATTTGTGAATGGAAATTTTTTTTAAAAGCCTTTCTCAAAACCCCTTCTTCAGGTTATAGCTTCAGTACCCTCATTATTTAAAGTCACACAAACATATTTAAAAAGAATTGTAGGATCTCTAACTGTTTTGTTCATTTGACTTAGCCAAGCCAGAAAAATATCCATTACAAATGTATTTTGTTATTCATCTTAGAATAATTTAGAAAAATGTATGTCTGATTTAAGGTATCTGCATATGCGTGTATCTGTGAAAATACTGTTTTTTAAATAGTACTTTGAAAGGATGTTTTTAATATGTTATGGAAAGAAACTGTCATTTAATATTAATCCCAGTGATGTCGTATTAGTGCATGTCATACCACAGAGCAGGAAGCCATGCAATAGAGTTCTTCTTCTGAATAAATTAGATTAAATGTGAAATATTAATGAACAAAGCTTTGAAAGAGTGGTTGCTTAGCAAAGTTCAGCTGTACAAATAGGATCATGTAGCCAATCATTTAAAATTAATTATTTCAACTCATCCAATTTTTATTACAAGCTCAGACATTGATTGCGTGAAGATAATAATGGTGTTTTGATAATCTATTTCTTTTTGCCCAGTTAGTTCATTCATTTGCTTTTGATACTTTTGTACTTAGATTTAATCCATATAAACAATAATTCTACTAAAATCTAATTAATATGAATACACAGATCCTTTTACCACAGCAACATTGATTTCTGTAGCAATGATTTTATTTTCTTCATTTTTTTCAATCTTCACTTTCTAAGGTAACCATTCTGGAATATACTCCACAGTCTTCTGCCTCATGGAATATTTTCCTTGTGATATTAGTTCTGCCCCATGTGGACTGTTCCCCATCTCACCTGGCTAGTTAAGACCAGGGGTGGAATGAGGACCTCAGCTCAGACACTAATTAATGCCTCCGTAAAGAAAAGGAGGCTCTGAGGCTGGTTTGTCCACTTCATAAGAAGCCAGCCCCAGATTTAATGTTATGGACCACTATTATCCTATTTCTAATTTCTTTTTGAGGAAGAATATTGAGAAAGTGGTGAAGGACAATTACAAAAAGCTCTAGGACATTCATCTAGATCTGTGGGAATCTGGATTCAGACCTAGACATGGAACAGAAATTGTACTGGTTGTTCTCACAGATAACTTGTGGAAGACTTTAATGGATGGAAAGTGACCATCCTTGTCTTGCTAGACCTTTTGGTGGCATAGTATCATTCCTGACCACCTGAAACAGTTGGGAGTTGGAAACACCATGGTGTTTCTACTTCTTCTTAAATATGCAGGTCTAGTATTTCAGACCCTTGGGTGCTCTCTTATGGGGTGCTCCAGTGTTTAGTTCTTCCACTATCTTGTTTAATATCATCATGAAGCTACTGGAAAAGTTCTTTCATTGGTTTGGGGTGAGGTATTCTGAGTATGCAAATAATACCTAGTCATGTAGCTTTACCCAGACCCAGTGGGAGACATGGCAGAAGTTCTGATCTGATGTCTGGAAGCTGTCAGATTCTGGATGGTAACAAACAAACTCAGACTCCACTCACAACACAGAGTGAATAGGTGACTCAGGAAATAACTGATTCCAAAGCAGTTTCAACTTTGACCGTTCATGGGGTTGTGCTCCCTCAGATGGAGTGGACTTGTGAACTGCATTTAGGTAGTAGATAATTTGCATAAATAAATAAAGACAATTCTTGTCTAGGCCTTGCAATTTCAAATATCCCAAATATAATTCTTGGTACTTTTTAAAAAATTAAAGAAAACAATGAGTCAAAAATGTAAAAATATAGTAAAAAGAAAAAAAATGAACATCAGAACAAAAGTTAATTTTGAAAAGAAAGAAAAGAAATTTGAGAATTTATAACAGCCACAGGGGATTCATTATTAGAAACTGTTCCTGCACTGTAAGCTAAATATACTTCAATTGAGAAATAGGTACAGACATTCCCAAATAGTGAATGTTTATATAGTCCATATAGAAACACTCATGAAACACTGAAATAGAGAAAATAATTCTGGCATTCTGATGCTAGATACTCTTAGCTTTTACACAAGGCACTAAACCTTAAATTCAGGTTAATAAATCAGCATTGTTATGTCCACTTAACATGCTATGCTCAAACAAATCAGCCCTATTATGGATTAATGTGATGATTGATTCATGCAACCTGCTAAAACAGTGTCTGGGTTCCCATCAAACTACTGAACATCATTTTTTCTAATGTAGCATGTAGTGTAAACCCAGCCCTCCATTATCATTGCCTAAATGTATAATCTAACTGCATAGCGCCTAGTTGTTTCCCCAATAAATCTGGCAGGAATGGAATAGAAGTCTAGGCTCCTGAAATGCTGTCAGAGAAGACAGAACCATCAGATGTTGGATACAGTTGTGGTAAGAAACAGTGTGTCATTGATTCCTACTGTAGGCAACTATAAAATAGGGTTGCTTCCTGTTGCCATGCACATCCTCCTTTGCTTTAAAAGAATTTAAATAAGCAAGTACAATGCATACACTGCTTAGGTTTCAGCTACAGTTATCATCTTGAGATTAGAGAGCCATAGGAAAATGTATTCATATGAGTGACTTATATGTATGGCTTTTTAAAATAAAAAAAGACTGCCTATTTTGCTATGGAAAAAGTAGATCATCAGTTGCAAAGCAGCAAGGCCAGCATGTTAAGGAAAGGCAGTACTTCAGAATCACTATATGTTCATAGTAATTGGCTCAATACTTAATGGACTCAGTAATGCCATCTAAGTACAGACATATTTTCCACTATCTCCTGATTGGCAAGGAAATGGTTATATAATTTACACTTTATAGCAGTTTCTGAACTTTTTTATGAATACTAGTTTCCTTCTATTCAATTTCTGGCTCTAACCCACAGGGCATTTCTCTTTCTCTCTACGCTGTGCTGTCTTGATGACTTTAAAATAGTATTTAAGTATTACTAGGAATATGATGTGAAAATATGCTTCTCTTTCCTAGCTTTCTTATTGTCTGGTAACCAGCAATAAAACTCTTCAAACAACAATAATGCATGATAACAGGGCTGCAGTGAAAAATCTCATGCCTGGAGTAGAATACATCTTTCAAGTAAAGACGATGAAAGGACAAGATTTCAGTGTCCCTGTGAAGATAAAAATTACTACAAGTAATTGCCTGATACATTATTGTAATTTTATGTTGAAAAGAATTGTAAATAGGTAGCCTAAAATTATGGATATAAATGTAAGTTGCACCCACCTTACTAAATTATTGTATGTTGAATAAGCCATAGTGTTCTGGTTCACATGTAATGCTAAATCATAATCTGTATTCTGCGAACCACAATTCTGGGGATCACACATGCTAAACCAAAAGCAAGCAAGCCAGATTATAGTTTAGAACAATATACAGGGTCAGGCCCAAAGACAAACCCAGGCTCCATAGATAATTTATTATATAAATTACATTAAATGTTAGAATTGGTTGCCATTTTCTTCTAAACACTTCCTTGCTCATGTGATGCATGACCTTTGAACTAAGTACAGTAACATTTTCTCTGTAAAAAGAATTGATTAACCAATAGGGACTGATGTTTGATATCTACACAAACACACACACACACACATGCACACACCAGCCAGTGATGACACTAAGATGTTATGCTAAGCCATTTGTCAGTAGCCAAAGTATAAAAACTACATTTTCTTGAATGCTGGAAACCATGACTGCAGACAGAAAACTATGATTGACTCCAAAAGTTATTTTGTCCTATGGGGAAAAAGACAGGCTGAGAAAAAGGAGTCTTCCATATTCATTGCATTGGATTTGTCATCTGGCATTATTAGTTAATTATTATCAGCTTACATTTGAAAGGATTAATTTCATTATAGCAGCACAATCAAAATGTATGAACAGTTTCTATATGTTTTTACTAAAGAGAAAAGTATTTGGTTAATATTTGGTTACTTTTACACATGTAATATATTGCCTCCCTTTTTCAAATTTTAATCAGAACCAATGAGGATCTGTGGTCTAACCGTAACACTGATAAATACAACTTCCGCCAAATTAACATGGAATCCAAGCAAGACCAACTTCAGCCATTATAAAGCATCTGTATCAAACAAGACATTCAGAAAGGATTTTACAATTTTAGGAACTCAGACACATCATACCATTACAAATCTGACTCCTGGTAACATTTATAACTTCACTTTGCAGAGAGTAAAAGGCAGTGCTGAAAGTACAGTTTCATTTACAGAAATTGTTACAGGTTTGTGGATCTGTCTGTTGGTAGTTATTCTTTTGTTGACAAATGTGCTGTTGAATCTGTTTCAAAGCATGGTATACTAGGGCAGTGTTTCTCAACCTTAGCAACTTTAAGATATATGGACTTGAACTCCCAGAATCCCCCAGCCAGCATGGTGGCTGGGGAATTCTGAGAGTTGAAGTCCACATATCTTAAAGTTGCCAAGGTCAAAAAACATTGCACTAGAATTTTGGTAAAAATATTAATTGTTTTATCTTTTGATAGGCTAAGAAGATAGACAACTATCTTCCTAGAAATGCTGGAAATGCTGAAAGGGGTGGTTTTGCAAAGAATTACTTAATGCTGCACCTTCTTGCATGAAACACGTCTGTGGAATGTCGCAGTATTTGTAAATAGAGGAACTAAAAGTGAAGCACATTTTAGGAGTAAGATCATACAAGTGTATCTTTAGAGTTGCAATCAGAGCATTGCAGAAGAGATAACTTAAGTTCAAAATCATCCATGATTTAAGAATGAGTACTGTGAATATTTTCTACCATAGTAGTTATCCTCATGCACAAATGATAATCTTTGCTCATGAAAAATAAGGTCATTATAATATTTATAATGCTTATTTAATATATTCAATTTCTGAACAGGTAATGGGAATTCAAGACAGCCAGTTTGGTGTAGTGGTTAAGGCACTGGGCTAGAAACCAGGAGACTGTGAGTTCTAGTTCCACCTTAGGCATGAAGCCAGCTGGTGACCTTGGCCCAGTCACTCTCTCTCATCACTAGGAAGGAGGCAAGGGCAAACCACTTCTTAGTAACTTGAGGGATTTGTCCAAGCAATTGCCAGGAGTCAAGACTAATTTAAAGGCAAAAAGAAAAAAAAAAAGGGGGGGGGTTAAACATTTTAATAGTTATATAACTTATGCACAGATTGTTGATGCATGCAAAGATTTGTATACTGGAGTTATTTTTTTTTAGAACTTAATATTTTGGTACATAATCCTTCTTAGTGGAAAGAATAACATATAAATAATTTTTCTTTAAGAGCCCGAAAAGCCACAGAAACTGACAGTCTTCAATGTGTCATCACATTCCTTTTCTTTGCACTGGAGGCGACCGCAGGGATATGTAGAAAAGTTTCATGTGCATCTTGCACCTCCTCATGGCTTTGTTTCTCTCCAAGAGATAGGAAGTGGAGAGTATCAGGTATGTGAGGGCTTTTGTTTACAGTGCTATAGTACGAATGTTTTTTTTATAAACTGTGCAGACAGAGCAATTGGCATTGCATGTCATTCTATCTTGTGGCTTTTAAGCTGGATTGGGAATGCAAAAGTACATGTACCAAATTTATGAGAGCAGATTTCAACATCTATTCTTTGTTGCCTTAACAACATTGATGATACTTTTACGAGTCTACCTCAGACCTCCAGCCAGTCATTTAAGAGTTCATGAATAGTTTAACAAAGGCAGGACTGAGCTATTGAGTAATACAAGTTCATTAATTGTGCACTTGCCAGGGAGATCTAGACTTAAATCATTAATGCAGGCATCGTTTCTCTCATAAGCCATCACAAAGTTTTAAGAGCACTGCTTGATTGCAGTATTTGGATAGATATATATATATATACGCGCACACATACGCACTATGATTTTTCATGTTATCTTGCTTCTGTTTTTTATTGGAACTGCAAAGACACAGGTATTTCATATGAATACTAAGTGTTGGTTGGTGTGGGTAATATTTCAAGCTATGATAGCTGAATATATTTTCTTAGGTTATCTCAGGATTTCTCAGCTGATATGAACACTCTAATAGTTTTGTTACTTAGAACTGCAGAATCCTACAAATGTAAATAGACAGGGCCACTGAAATGAGCTATCAATTGAAGGATCTTACTGCTTTTGTGAACACTTTTTCAAGTCTTTTAATAGGCAGCTTATATATAAGAGTAACGTATGTTTTCTTTAAAAAAATTAAAATGTTATGAATATTAGCAATATGAATGTATTATTGATTTATTCAGTGCATTATTTGTTTTTGTTTAAACTGAGAGCTGTGGTTCTAATTGCTTAATTTCATGTTCTAGGCTGAAATTTCAAATACCACTCCTGGAACAATGTATAACGTGACTGTTTCTTCAATTTCCTCTTCAGTGTATAGTTTACCTGTCAGTAGAACAGTGACAACTAATGTAACTAGTGAGTTCATAACAAAATTGCATTTGACTGTTTTATCAAAATGTCTTAAAAATATGTATGTAATTTTCTGTTTTGCGAATTGAATTCTTGTTCATTAGTGCTTGCTGTAAACTATTGGGAAAATACTTCTTTTAAAGAAGTGGTTCTGTGTTTGAAAGAGTTGCATATTTGAACAGCAAATTACACTTTGAAAAATATCATGATTTAAAATGCACTTGTCAAAATATGAGCACTCAAAGACTTCGTGGCAAACTCTTCCATACAGTTTCATACAACTTTAGGTGGAGAAGCCTGACATTAAAGATGATTTAATAATGAGCTTTAAAAAGTAAACTGGCATCAGGATCTATTTGTCTATGAATATTTCAGCATTCCATTTTTAAAATTCTTACAGAAAGAATGTACTTGATGTTCCAAAAGGCAATTTATTATCTTTCAGGGAGTTAAGAAAGCCAACTTCATATTTGCTGCTCTTTAGTGCTTAAGAACTGGCAAACCCTTTCCTTATTCTGCATTAGCTACACAATACCTAGGTTTAATACAAAAATATATATAATTTATGCAGATCCAGGACCTCCTGTTTTCCTTGCTGGGGAAAAAGTAGGATCTGCAGGGATTCTCCTTTCGTGGAATACACCCCCATTCCCAAATGGGAGAATTATATCCTACATAGTTAAATATAAAGAAGTTTGTCCTTGGATGCAAAATATTTACACCCAAGTTACAACAAAACCAGATAGTTTGGAAGTTTTGCTAACCAATCTTAATCCTGGAACGACTTACGAAATTCAGGTAAACTTTCTGATTTATCTTTTATTACTTATAAAATATAATTTAAAATGAAGTATTCTATTTTTTGAAATTTGTAAGCTGCAAAGCATGATCTTACTTATATGTGTGGCAGATGATCAAAGTATAATTAATGTAAATCTGATTGCAGGCATGTAATTAATATTTTCACCTCATTTTCATTTCAGTTGTGCTCTGTAGTGGAAGGTTTTGCATTTAAGAAATTTAATAGAGTGAGAAAGTATGTTGATTTCCATAGCTTATGTTCTTATAGTATGTATTTTAATAAACTTTACCTTCCCTTCCCTTCCCTTCCCTTTTTTGTCACAATGAGATTTTGCACTTGATTTTAATGTATTTTTATTCTATTTGATAAAAATAATTTATTTCTCATACTTCTGTTTGTGGATGCCACCACACATGGTCATATATGAAAATGTGATTATCATATAACAATTATTACATGTTACAAAAAAATTAATATGAACAGTGTTAATGCTTCTCAGTCTTTCAGATCCTTAAGTTATACTACACACTATGCCTCTTGCGCTCTCACACACATACCAATTGTTGAAATATTGTGATTTAAGAGATCTAGTATTAAGGTTATGTATTTCATCAATCTATTGGCAGAAGTTTTTACAAATAAATCTCTTCCAGCATGACAAGTAAGTATCTCAGTATTGGTAATTCAACACATTTTGCTATATCTGCTATTACATGTTTCAAATTATTGAGATTATTTTATGGAACTTCTGTTGCCTTGAAAAAGTTACTCTCAAAGTCTCCTAGAATGTTTCTATAAATTGGAGATAATTCAAAGTGTATATGCTGTGGCACCATATCCATGTGCAAGATCCCTGCACACATTCAATATAACATGAGCATACATGAAACATATCTACATACATACATACATACATGCATACATATAATTTTAGGGAAGGTTGTGATTTGACTTATTGTGATTGATTAATAGCAGGTCCTGGAAGAAGTGAATTATCTGGGCCCTTTTCAGTCAGCTTTAAGGCCTGGTTATAGTTCTAAGACAGCATTGACTGTACTTATCAATGATTCTGGAGGGTTTGTGATGGGGATAGGGCATCTATCTGCTTGATCTCTCAGTACCTTTCAATACAATTGATCATGGTATCTTTCTGAGCTGGCTCAGGGAATTAGGAATGGGAGTTACTGTGTTACTATGGTTGTCTTCCTTTCTCTGGGGCTGGTTCCAGTTGCTCTTGGTTCAGGCGGAGAGGTCAAGTCTGAGGCCTTTGCTTTGTGGGGTGCTTTAGGGCTCTATTCTATCCCTGATTCTTTTTAACATATACATTAAGCCACTGAGCAAGGTCATCCACTGGCTTGGGGTACAGTATCATCATTATGCTGATGATATCAATTGTACATCTCTATCCTGCACTGATCAAATGATGCTGCCAAGGTCCTTTCTCAGTGTCTGGAGGCTGTGAGGGTCTGGATGGAGAAAATAGGCTTCAGCTCAACCCTGGCAAGACTGAGTGGCTGTGGGTTTTAAGGCTTCCCAGTTCCAGAGATTTTCCATCTTTAACTTTGCATGGGAATGCACCTCCTCATTCAGAGTTGGTGCACATGGGAGTCCTCCTGGGCTTTTGGCTTTTGCTCAAAGGTTTTGCAAAAGTTAGAAGAACTCTAGTGTTGTTTTTTTTTCTATGAATGTGGTTATTACTTATCCTTGGGTGCCAGAGTTTATATGCCATGGATGTTTGTTTGCTTGTTTGTGTGTATGGCTTTAATCCTTGAATGTTGCCAAGAGTCACTTGTATGAGATGGGTAGCCCCCCACCAATACATCAAGGAAGGATTTGATGGTCTATACAAGCACATAACCTTGAAACATGGAGTCATATGCAGGACTAGTTTTGGGAATAAAATATGCAACATTCCTAATGAATGTGATCTGGAGGAATAGTCATTCTGTCAGATGGTATGAATGAGTTGGAACAAAACAGGACAGAACAGGAAAAGTGACATGGCCATTCAGAGATTCAAGAGTGAATGAGTATGGTGATTGTTTTATTAGTTTCTGTTTAGACAAAGGTCTGCTCAAGATAAAAGATTTAAGCCTTTGTATGTTCATGCATGTATGTACATAAGAAAATAAGGAATCTTAAAACTTGATTGATGTTATTATTTAACATGTCATACAGCAAGAATTTCTAAAAGATACAAGGCCATGAGATGTTCTTAGTGTGAGACAGACCATTTGGACATTTTCCCCAGAGTAGCTTCTGGGGAAAAGTTGACATGAAAGAAGAAGAAAGATATGAAAGAAACAGGAATGAAAGTATGACTACAAGAAGAGAAAGTACAAGTCCTGTAGGAAAAAGAATTTCAAGATAGAATATTCTTTCAACAGAATGAATGGAAAGTGGATGTAAAAAAAGGGAATATAGAACTTGCTTTGAATAGTGTGAAATAATTATGTTACAGATGAATGTGGAGTTACATAATGAAAAAGGATAGTTGGTAGAATGATGAAGTGGTAGAGGCTGTGGATAAAAAGAAGGCATATTGTGATATTATGGCAAAAATGAGGATAAGAGAAAGAAATTAGTTGCAAATAATAGAGTCAAAGAGAACAATAAATTTTTAAGAGGCAAAGAAAGGGCAGAGCATTTTTATGGGAAAAAAGTTGCTTTGGAATTTGGTTGAAAAGGACTGAACAATGAGCTTCTAGCAAAGAATAAAATGAAATAAAAGCAATGAAATCATTTGGCATAAAACTGAGGCAAGAGAATTAAAGGACAAATAGTATTATGTTGAAGAGTAGATGAATACTGGTTTCCAAGAAAAAAAAATGATGCAAAGGAAATCATAAAGGTTGTGAGAATGTCGAAACATTTATTTATTTATTTATTTATTTATTTAATATTTCAAAGTTTGGCACTGCCCATCTTACTCAAGCATGACTCTGGGCAGTATAGAAAATGTCGCAAAGATAGATGTATGCCTGGGTGGATAGTAAAAATTGTTTGCTTCTTTAACATATATGTGAGGGGTGCATCTGTGTCTGATAATTGGAAGCATGCTTTTATAGTTTATCTATACAAAGGAAGTCCATGCAAAAATTACAGGGACATTACTTGGTTAAGTGGCCTGAATAAGTATTGAGCAGAATTCTGATCAAAAGAATGACAATTAAAAAAAATTGGGAGTGTAGTATGGTTTATACCACACAGATGTTGTTCAGTACATAGCACTATATTAGTTTAATGCACATGCCACAACATTTTCATTTTCATTACTCTGTTTAAAAAGTAATATATTTTGAGAAAATATATGAAAATATGGAGTCTGGTTTTTTTTTCTATCCATGTATGTTAAATTCTGTTATAGCAGCCTGATTATTAAAGCTGTAACTTTGTTATCTGCTCATATGGAAGCCTGTTCTGCACATAAAAATCATTTGGTCATCTAGGGAATGGCTTCATGAGGGATGTTAGCAGCTCCCAAGAAGTATCTCTGTAGAAAGTACAATAGGATAAAAAACGATTCAGAGTTCCTAAACAGAGAGGAATAATGGCTTTTCTGAAAGTTCCCCTCTAATACATGATGTCAAACCACAAAAGTGCAAAGTCCTATAAGCTGTTCAAGATATAGGCTAGTTTGAGAAAGATATCATTATGTTCCAGGTATAGTCCAAGTGATATTTCACTATATTCAGTTTGCCATTCTGCATCAAGGGTCCTTTGTTTAAGAGCTGCCCTAGCCTGCTTGTGACCTAATATCAGCAGGATCTCCAGTGCAAATCCCAGATTCTGAAGTTTATTTCCAATTTGATGTTTTCAGAAGGAGTGGTATTTTTCTAGAAGGTATGCTATATCAAACCTTGGAGTTGAAAATTAATATTAAGCCAGTATTTTAAAATATTTATTCAGATCTTTCTTTCAACCATCAGCATTCCTGCTTCTGTTTGTTGGGCTGCATTATAAATGAAACTTGCTACTTGAAACAGCTTTCATAAAAAAAAAATAGTTTGTACTCTTTTTGGATTAGTATAAGCAATACCTGGATTTAGGTGAGCTGATACAGAACTGAACCAATAGTCTGAATTCAAATATTTGCAGAGAAATATTTGCACAATGGGACATTGTGTGCCTCTGGAGGAAAAAAAAAAGGAAGGAAGGAAGGAAGGAAGGAAGGAAGGAAGGAAGGAAGGAAGGAAGGAAGGAAGGAGGGAGGGAGGGAGGGAGGGAAGGAGGGAGGGAAGGAGGGAGAGAGGGAGAGAAAGATGCTGCTTTGCCTTTCTGAGTAGCAAAATCTGGGCAATGGCAGCATTTCATTTTCCTTCATATTGCAGCAGATACCCTAAATACAGTATGAAAAGCAAACATTTGTTTGATGATCTTTCCGTCAAGTAGCCAGGACAGTTATTTATCATCCCTCACAAAGTGCATGATGTTAGTTTTTTTTTTTAATTAATTTTCAGTAGGTAATCCTTGTAGGATAGTGATAGTGAACTTGTGGCTCTTCTTAGACATACTTGAGTCTGCAATAATACTAGTGTGTCATTTGCACAAAACAGTATAGATACGGGCCTGTTGCTAATTTCAAAGGATAATATTCTTTCTTAAAATGCTCTACTTTTTGTTACATTGATATAATAATTAAATAGAAATGGAGCCAAGTTATGCTCTTGCTTAACTCCATCACCAACTGGCATTACATCTGAGAGATGGCCTGCTATATTGCATCTTATCTTTAGTCTAATGTTCATATAAAGTACATATAAAAGGATGAGAAATCATCTACCAATTGTATAAAATTTAAGTTTATGCCAAAGGGCTTCTCTGGAAATTGAATCAAACAGTTGCTTATAGTCTACAAACAAAGCAAACAAAGCTAACTTAGGAAACTGGGTATATTTTTCAGGCAGGTGGGAAAGTATCAAACCATGGTCAAGCAGAAAGCAACCTCCTATTAAATTTATTTATTTATCAAATTAGTCAAAAATAAATAAATCCTGTGTGATCAACAGTTATAAGCTTCTAATAATCTCCCCATTAGAATGTGATAGTTAACTGGATTGTCCATCTTCTTTTCTTAAATATTTATAGCCAAGCCCTAGTGTCTAGGGATGTAGGCTGATTAGCAATACATGTAGAGAGGAAAATACAGGGCTCACCATTTGGAATAATTCCTCATCAGCTTGGCAGGATCAGGTCCTGGTTTTAGTTGTTTAATTAATCTGTGGACCTCTGAAATAGAAACTGGAGCCACTCAGCAAAAACTCACCAGTAGCTCCAGCTCAAACATCTCCAAATTCTCCGCTTCATATAGGTATTTAAAATAGGATTCCCACATGGCTGCTGGAATATAACTCTCTAATCAGGATGCTTGGATGTTCAGATACCTAGCAACTAATCCTTCAGAATTTGACAGAGTCTTTCCCACGTGCTGCTGCTAAGATCAAGAGGCAGGAAAGCTTCTCTCCTTTTAATGGTAACCAAGGATTTATAGTGCTTCCTCTGAAACTAAATCATTGAAAAAGGAGTAGGTAAATGATTAGTCTATAAGCCCTCAATACAACAGTCCTTTTTTGCATTCTTGAAATCTGTATCAAATCCTATAGTTCAGTCTATATTGATTACCTAGCCTTTTGTTAGATGAGGGAGAGAGTATTGTCTATTTACAGGATTGCATCATAACCTCATAAAGCTTGAGTGTTGTTTCATCAAGAGAATTTGAGACAACCTCCACAAAGGGTGTCTTTTTTTTTATGAGATTCATCATGCTAAACTATAATGTAATTTGTCCAGTTCTGGCTTCACGTGTATGAATCCAGCCATAATATGCTACATAAACATAGACTATGGTTCATTGTATAATAGTTCTTTATTCAATAAACCATTATCAAAAACAATCAATGACTTAGCATGGCTTTTGGGGTCGATAAAGATCTTTCCAAGTTTTGCTGGAGTAGAACAACTGACACAATGAGAAGCACTTGATAAGATTGGCTTGTGGAAATTAACTGAGATTTATCAAAATTTCCCAGATGTTATTGGATTATTTCACAAAATAAACTATGACAAACTTGGAATACTTGCTGATCCCTAATTTTCTAGTGTTTCTATATACACATATGAATTTATGTGTCTATGCACATAAACACAAACACACATATATATTTACATTATACCTATCCTGCAGTACACGTTGGAGCATAATAGCCATTTATTATTGACAAGATTTGCCTGAATCTGAATATTGACAAGAAATCATGCACTTTTTTAAAATGCTACTGTTGGAAATAAGCTCTTATGCAGTGGCATTTTGATAGATAGGCTGGATAGATATAGCATTCTGTCAGTTATGTTTTAACTATGGTTTGTTAAATATGCCATAATTGTTCAAGCAATATCTCAAATCAAACAACTCCCATTCTGGCTTCATACAATGTATGGATCCAGTTGTACCTTTATCACCCACATCTTAATTTCATTGGGGAAAGAAAGGAATCATTCACACAGTGCATAGCATTTAGTTAAGAATGTGTGGACAACTTCCAAATGACTTCCATCTTCTGTTTTTATCAGATACTTTTTCCCCATAGAAGCATACATGAATTGGGTAGTTTGCATGAATATTGCTTGTTTCACCCTAACATACTAACTCCATTCTCACTGATTTTGTCCTCTTGCAGGTTGCTGCTGAAAATAGTGCTGGCATTGGAATATTTAGTGACCCATTTCTCTTTCAAACTGCAGAAAGTGGTAACTTGATTTATAACAGCTCTTAATAGTCCTGTCAGGGTACATAACAGTGAGATATGCTTGGATCTGAAGGGCCACATTTTGCCTAATCACACGTTATAATGAGAACATTATTTCTTTTTGTTTTTAAATTAAATATTAAATATATTACATGTATAAATTCGTTGATAGAAATTTGCAATATTATGTAAATTCAGTCAAATACACATAGTTTAATCCATTTAATTCATATACTGTTGAAAACTTAATATAATTTAATAATATAATTTGTCCTCAGATTTAAGATTATTCTGTAAGCTTAAATTTTGTTATCTGTTGTCATTTAGTATAAGCAATTCACTGAAATGACAAACTTTCAATCAATGTTCCTGATGAAATTCCATAAAGTTTTGACAATTTAGCAGCTGCTAATTGAAAAAAAATTACCAAATGTTGTATGCATATTTAAACAATACCATTGTTTAAATTCAAATATTTATATATATCCAATGATTTCCTAAATATCTTTTCAACTTTAATTCTAAAATATATAATGCCAGGAAAAAACAACTACACGTACATGGTACTTTGCTGCCTTTGTGTTGCATTTCCAGCTTGTGTAAAGTTTACTGTATAGTATCATAAGTCATAATTATAAAAGTTTAATTTGCTTTTGTAGTAATTGAAATAGGAGAAGAATAATTTTGGTGCTTTATACTTTTACCTGTAATAATATTGTATGGGTATATTGCCTACGTGGCAAGTCAGTTGTATGTAAAGCTGTTATTTAACATGAAAATGGGTGGAAAGTTTCATGACATGGACAATATGGAGTTTATTTCTTATGGAACCACCTGCAGAACATTTCACATGTGAGATGCTGAAGTAAGTTGTTAAAATTGGATTGGCATTTGGGAAGACAGTCCAAGGCAATGAAAAAGGCTCAGTGCTGGAATTAGGCAGGATGGCTGTATGCTAAAGAAGGCAAAATTTCTGAATCCCTGCAGACAAAATTTCAGCAGAATCTGGATCTGATGAAAATCCCTGTTCTGTCCAGGGAGTAAGGAAATTTATGTTTGGTAACCTAGAAATACAACAGAGTATGACAGGGTTTCTCAACCAGGGTTCCGTGGAATCCTAGGGTTCCATGGAAGGTCACTAGGGTTTCCCTGGGAATTCATGATTTATGTAAAAAAATATTTCAAATTCAGGCAGCTTCACATTAAAGAAGTAAGTTTCATTCTTTGTTTTTAGTTTAAGAACACTGTTAATGCATATAGACAGGCCTACCCATGAAACGAAGATAATAATGTTGTAACTTCTGGCATATATCTGAGCCCGAATGTGCAGGGCTTCCCCAAGGCCTGAAAAAAATTTCAAGGGTTCCACCAGGGTCAAAAGGTTGAGGAAGACTGGTGTATGAGCTTACTTTGTTCTGGGATGTCTTCATATAATGCAAGGGTAGTAACAGAATATTGTCTTTTATAGAATTGACTTAAAATTAAAATGAGACTATGAGTCAAATATATTCTTTTTTTCTTTGTTTTTTACTTTGCCACTCCCTTCCCAAGCCCCTGGTAAAGTGGTGAATCTCACAGTTGAAGCTTTCAACCATTCAGCTGTAAATCTGATTTGGTTCTTGCCACAACAGCCAAATGGGAAAATAACTAGTTTCAAAATTAGTGTAAAGCATGCAAGAAGTGGAATAATAGTGAAAGATGTCTCTGTTAAAGTGGAGGACCTTTTGTCTGGGAGGTTACCAGAATGCAATGTGAGTATGTAAAACATACTGGTGATAGATAAAAATAACAGACTTTCCACATTTCAATTGAAATTTCACATTAAAAAAATCAGTCAGTGTGATAGTGGCAGCTTAAGGGCATCATGCAAGTGGTCCTAAGAGCGGAAGTGATGGAGATCTTCAAAGCATGGTTTGAAGAATAAACGAACTTACTTTATTGCCCTTTTGATGCCGGCAAACATTTTATTTCTTTGGTATTTTAGATTAAATTTTAAGGTTATTTACTTAACCTTGTCTTCTTTTAAACACTCCATTTAGGTTTTTGGTTTTGTGGTTTTGGGATTTTGGGGATTTGGGGTTTGTTTCTTCTTTTGCTTTTAGTTATTTTATCTTTTTTATGTTTAAATTTTAATTGATTTCTTCTTGTTATAAACCACTTTGAACATATAAACAAAAGGGAATATTATCATAATCATCTTTGTCAGTAGTTAATATTGATTGCATTTGCTAGAGTAAGTGAAATTACAGTATCTAGCTATAGAGGCTGATCCAGTGGTATAGATGATCCAGAAAAGCAGCATTATTTTTTTCTTTGAATTCTCCCCTTAAGAAAACCACACAGTTCCAAAGTTGCTGCTTAATTTTCACATATCTATAGCAAAATATGGAATTTTATGCCCATCTAATTTGGGGATTAAGTCCCATTGAATATATTATCATAGAATCATGTTACAAGGCTGCAGTTCTACACTTATCCAATAGACACTCAATTGGACGTAATGACAGTTATTATGAAAAAGCACCATTATTATGCACTCTTCATTTGCAAGCTTTAAAAAACAAATTGATTTGTGCATTTTTACATTATGGCCACTGTGAAATAGTTCTTACATGATTCTAAATCTATGTTCAGAATTTGTATCAGCTTGTATCAGCTTTCAAGTATCAGCTTGAACGTTTCCTGGTGAGAACTATGGAACAGGACACCTAAAAAAATCTGGTTAAATAGATGCTTTCTAGGGAATTACCACATTAGCCAGCACATTAGTCAGTTATAGATAAAAGTTAGGTGGTCAAATACAAAAAAGACAGCTTCTTCATTTCAATAGTTATGAAAAGGAAGGATCTTAATTTTTCATGTAAGGAATACCAATCTTGAAGGTGCATAAGTCCTGTTCTGTTTTTGCTTTGAGCCACCCTATTGAAAATTTTAGTCCCTACATGGTAATGAGTTATACGACAGTCCCACTATCACATTTTTGTTCTCTCAGGCATATGCAATTCCAAATAGTAAATGAAATTGTAGATAAAGAACTTCACAATTTGAACTGCATAATTTGATAGAAGTTTATGTAACAACATATATTTTGAAATATTTGGAATTTTCAAATAAGAAATTAAGTATATTGACCAAATGTTTGGCATCATCAAGTTAAGTTTACCCTACAGCTTTTATATTTTCATTCAGCTGCATTGGTTTCTAGTGCATTTTCCTTTTTTCTTCTTTACAATATGCATACATTGAAAAAGGTTTTCAGTGTTTGCATACTGAAACATGAAAACAGTTTTTTAATCCAATGTTCTATTGAAATAAAATAATATCATGAAGATAGTTTTTAATTCCAATGTTTGTCTTTACAGGATAACAGTGAATCATTTTTATGGAGTACTACCACTCCTTCAACTACATCTAGTAAAACTACCACATTTATTTCAAGTACAGTTGCTCCCAGGGCAATGAGTTCTGTCTGGAATGAACCTGTCAGTTTTGTTGTGACTAATCTTAGGCCATATACAACTTATCTTTTTGAAGTTTCAGCAGTAACCACTGAAGCAGGTTATATTGACAGCACAATTGTCAGGACACCAGAATCAGGTGTGTATTCTTCAGGTAACAAAGTTAAGTAAAGTAAATCAGTAAGTTGAACATTTGCAATTGGCAAAGTTAGAATAAATATATTTCAGAAGGTATCATAGGGTAATTTACCTTTCATAAGTATATTTTTGTGTATGTTGCATTTTGTCCCTGTGTAAGGAAAGGGTTTTTCTTCCTTATGGTTTGGTGTCCCTGGGATCTTAAGAGCATAAAGGACCTCACATCTGTCTTGCAGAGAAATGCTGAAAGCAGAAGGTATGGGTGTCAGTGAGAAATCTGTGGTCACTTCAGTGTAGGTATTTGCATTTTATTTAATCATATAAGATACACATGGTGAATCATCTGAAGCAAAATCTCTTTGAAAGAAAAAAAACTACTCTCTAGCAATATTTAATTGAATTAAAGTTTTTAAATTTGCATAATGTATCTATAGACCTATGATCTGATTTCTCATCTCCCTCAGAGTGTCTTCAAAGGGGGCATTTTCTCCAGTCCCAGACATGAAAGGGGGGGCATATGAAGTACAAATTAGTATTTGAAATTATCAATGTTCTTTATTCAAGAGAGTAAAACTAATCAGTTAAAGTATAATGGCAAGAGTTATATCAGAATAAATATTTTTCCATACTGCTGATTTCACTTCTGATTTCAACAGACAAACAATGGAGAAAAAGTTAGTTTGCAATGATAAATGTTTACAATGAGTGTGTAACAGAGGATTCTGTCTTAATTTCTTTTCAAGTCAGCATGCAGCAGAAGACCTAATTAGGATTTGAACTGTGGTACATTTCCCTAATCTCCACTGCCTTTTTAGTTGGTATTGTCCTGTTTCAGAAAGAAACATTTCCTTAAACCAGGGGGAAATATATGCTTAAACCAGGGGGAAATATAAACCAGGGGGAAAAAAAAGCATACATTTTTCTCTAGTTTAGGAAATAGATCTTAATATAGGCTTAGTTTCCACAACTGAAGACAAGAAATAATGAAGCCCTTCATAAATAGATGGGGCAACTCAGAATGTTTTTGTGGCTTATAGCAGAGTGACTAATTTGACCTTCCATCTATTCAAGTCAAAATGCCTAGTAACCAAGGTTAGACAAACCACAAAGAAAAATACAGCAACTACACGTTAAATAACTGAGTGGTTGCTGATTTTATAACATACAAAATATGCTGTTTGAGCCAGCTACTTCAGTAAAGATAGCATTGGCCTTGCAAATTAATTGACAATGTTTAAGTTGTTTAAGTTGTATTTCTTGATAGAACTGCTGAGCCTAATTATCCTATTTCAAGGATAACTGTGTTTTAGAACAATGTAGTTGATGCCCTTATATTTGGCAAGATTATAAAGAATGATAAATAATCTTGAGAAAGCAGAGATCAGGTTTTGCGTGGACAAGATTTATTTCTATTCATTAACAGCTGTTCTCATTTTGGCAGCTAGTATAATACAAAATATTTGTCCTTTTTATGACCACCAGTGCCTTTGAATAATGTCATGTTTGACCTAATCTTCGTTACAGTTCAAGCAGCTGAAGCATTTTGTCAGCTGTGTAGAAATAGCAATATGTTAGGGATATCACTAACAAAGTAAGTGTTCAAGCAAATATTCAAGAGAGTTTAAATGCATAACCAAGATTATTTTTAGAAAGTGATGTCTAAAGTTTGGCTTTCAGTTCTTTTTTGAGGCGTCTAATAATAATAATAATAATAAATTTTATACTTAAACATATATTCTCCATAAAGAATAGGAAAATAAAGTAATTTTATCTGCCTCATTTTAACAGAATGCCTAAGGTTTGGCTTCAAGACTTAATGTTTGTTATTTGAGAGAAAATGTTGATGTTAACAGTGAAACACGGACATGCACATGAATTATGGACAACCCACACAAACTTTTTATTTAGAATAAAATAAAATTGTATGGAGCTCTGCCTCATTATTAAACATATTTTATTTGGTTCAATGGATTTTTAAAAAATTATTATGTGCCATCAAGTCATTTTCTGCTCTTAGTGACCACATAGATAGATTTTCTCCAAGATGATAATAATAATTTAAACTTGAATGCTGCCTGATTCCCAATGTCTTTAGGTGGCATACAACAATCAATCAATCAAACAAAAATAATAGTAATAATAATTCAATAAAAGATAGCAAGTGTGACAGACCAGAGGGAATGAAGTGAAGGATCTCAATCTCCCTTGCCAAAGGCCTAGGTGAAGAACCAGGTCTTCATGGCTCTTCTAAATAACAGCATCTGGATATCAGGGGAAACCTCATTCCAGAGGGCAGATGGTGCTATACAGAAGGCACACTTCCAGGGTCCCAAAAGATGACATCATTTTAATCAAAGGAATCTGGAGTGCACCAGCCATGCAAGATCAAATTGGTTGGGCAGATATTATGGGAAACAAGCAGTTCCTCAAGTAACCAGGCCCTATGCCATATAGAGCATTATAGGTAACAACCAACACCTTGAATCACACTAGGAGGCAAAGTGGCAACCAGTGCAGCTCATGAAGCAGGAGTATCATATGGGCATACCGTGGCATGCCCATTACTACTCACAATTTTCCTCTGCTTGGTTTTCCACTCCTGCTTTCCCTGCAACTTCCTCAGGCCCCATCCAAATCCATATTTAGGGAATTGGGGGGAGT
Organism: Candoia aspera; assembly: GCF_035149785.1. NCBI lineage: Eukaryota > Metazoa > Chordata > Lepidosauria > Squamata > Candoiidae > Candoia > Candoia aspera. Next base: position 41,833,916 of record NC_086159.1, on the reverse strand, counting down.
GGAAGCAAAATGGGATCATTAGTGGAATCCCGGAATGGGCACCATGGGCAAACAGAAGTATCATTCCTATTATGCAAAATGACTGATTTGGATCCAGGCCAGTGCCTTTTTGATCTTACTGCCACAGTAAAGTATTTTGCCAAAAAAAGTGAACAGTCTCTTTTCATATGCATAAAACCTCAGAAATTGCTTTCTTTATATCAACTCCCTAACTAGGTACACAAACTCTGCCATTTTATATGTTGGCGTATTAGGAATGCTCACTTTAATTTGAGTGCCACAGAATATTATACCTCTTTATGTGGATTTGCCACTGCATTGATTTGTCTTTGGTAGTTTTTAAATCAGGATGAATTTAAAAAATACTTACAGCAATGAAAAGAAACTTGTGGGACAGAATTCAGATTTTATGAAATAAACATTTTTGTCTGTATGTGTTTTTCAAAAAACATGTTTTAGTTCCAGAAGATCCTCCTCAGAATCTTGTCACAGGCAATGTTACAGGAAAATCTTTCTCAGTTTCATGGGAGCCACCAACCACTGTTACTGGAAAGTTTACCTACAAAATGGAATTATATGGGCAATCTGGTAAATCAGTTAATGTGATTTTGTATTATTTTATTCATATGTTTCATAATCTACTCTTTTTAGACATTAATTGGTTAATAAAAGCAGCTATTACCGCTATACAGGTGTAATACACACAAACACACACACACCACCATACTATATCCTTTTGGGATAATTAAACTTATACAGAACTCAGAGTAAGAAATAATAATACAATCAACTTAACATTTTTCATACTGGATTAATTCTTCCTGCAGTCATTGTATTTTTGTTCTTGTTTCTTTCACTTGTTTCTTCTTCTTATCATTATAATTTTTCTCAGAAGATCCACTGCTGACACTATCAAAAATGGTACCCACACTAGGTACCTTATCATCAATCTTGGGTCTTTCATTCATTTTCTCAGTTTTTCATCACAAATACATCAATCACAAATTTGTATTCAGATCTTTGCCATGTGTACAAGCCTATTTCTAAGCATAAACTAAGAATCCTCTAAGAGTCCCCCTTTTGGGGGGAGATGGGCGGTGATAGAAATGTGAAAATAAATAAACAAACAAACAAACAAACATACCTTTGTCATTCATCCTTAGATCTCTAAATGATCTCACTTTTTCTGAATTTTCTTGTCTTATTCTGATCTATCCATGCACCAAGCAGAATATTTTTTTTCTCCCAGATCACATTAATTCTGAATGTTGCACAATGTCTTTTAAAACTCATCTCTATTTCATTAACATAGTTAATTGGAGCATAACATGCAACTATGCTGCATGAAACTATGAAGCCCTATTGTAATATATGCCCATGACAACCGAGGCGACAAGAAGTTATTTGCGTGTTTGTTCGTTTGTTTAATAAAATTTATAGAGCTGCCCAACTTGATCAGTTCTAGGTAACTTACACTAAAAACAAACAATAACCATTACACCACCCCTACCCCCAGGTGGGCATGACCTAATAAAACTAACAAACTCCCCCTTGAAAGAATAAGGCTTAATAATATGAGATACCCAAAGAAAAGTTCTATTCCTTGTGATTAAATACATTCATTTGGATTTATTAAATCCTTTCTCTTTCTCTTAATTGTGTGATTATACAATGCATCTCTTTTCTTTATTTTCATTTGTTAATCTGTGGTCTTTACCATTAATCTTCCATATGCCGTGATAATCACCAAATGAGTCATTGATGTTGGCACCTGTCTCCATTGATTGGCCAAAATTATGATTTTGGTCAATCAATGTGTTCACCTAACATGTTTTTAGCCAGGTAGAGAAGCTGTAAATTAGGTTACCATTCTTAATCATACCTATGCAACATGCATAATTCCTTGCTAATGGAAAGGACAGTACTGGTCCATTTTGCCGATATACCATGAGTGTAGGCAAAACCCAGATTTACCCTAAACCTGCTTAATCTATTCAATGCATGATCAAATATTTAATCTAGTGATTATCTGGTAAGCCAATGTACTATTGTCTGCACCCCAACAACTAAATTACTGTATATGCAGTGTACTGACATATCCTCAGTATGTAGTAGTATTTAATTAAGTATTAAATATCTGGAAGTATAGGCATTTTCCAAGCCTTGGGTTAAATTAATAGGATATAGCTGTATTGTTATTGTCTTTCAACCGTTTACCAAGTGTCATAAAAATATTCATTAACTTACAGTTGACATATCTTATCAGTTTATAGTATTTACCTGTTTCAGTTTTCTTTAACATAATCAGGGACAAAATTCCTTGCCTTTTAAAATAATTTCAAAGATCTTAACTGTTTGTTTCCTGTATTTTGTTTTAAATGATTGTTTCAGGTCGTATTTTGGATAACAGCACAAAAGATCTCAAATTTACATTTAATAATCTAACACCATTTACAGTATATGATGTATTTGTTGCTGCTGAAACAAATGCTGGAGTGGGCCCAAAGTCAAATCTAACAGTTTACACACCTGCAGGAGGTAAGCTGTATATGTTATAACAAAATGTATAATTTTAATACATTGTATTCAACTTTTAATATGGGCAGGTAGTGTTGGAAAATGCACCCTCTAAAAAATGTTTGTCTGTATGGCTATAAATGTTGAGTAACACCTGGATCAGTTACTTGCTTCCAAGAACAGTGGAATAAATAAGTGTTATAAATAAGAATGATTGTTCCATTAGTTTTATGGCATTCTCTTAGCAGCTGCAATATGAGCAAAAATTCAGCAGTTCCTCTGACAACATTTTGAAGTCAGGCTGGATTTTTTTGAAAGATGAATTAAACAGCAGTAATATTATTCTGTTCATATGTATGTATGTATGTATGTATGTATGTATGTATGTATGTATAGTTAGTACAGAACAGCATCTATTTGGCCATTAGATGGCAGTAAGTGATTACAACAAAGATTTGTGTAGAAAAAAAGCTGATTATTTACAGTTTTTTTAACAACTGAAATTAACTCAACTTTTATATGATGCATTAATGTGAAAAACTTTCACTTCAAAAGCAAGATTTGTATGAATTGTTCCCAGACTGTTCTTTCCATGCACTTGCCCCCCTCCCGCCCCAGTTCCTTTACAATAAACAGAAAATACATTATGAAGACAGTCTCTGCTCCCCAGCCTCTTCTTATTTATTTATTTATTTATTATTCAAATTTCTATTACCGCCCATCTCCCCCCAAAAGGGTGGAAAATGCAGAGGATACATCCCAACCTTAGAATTGCACTGACAGGTGCACAGCTAGAGTGCACTCAAGAGCAGTTCTCACTGGAGATAGGGCTTTGGGGAGATGTGGCATTTCACTCAATATCCCTTGGGCAGAATGGGCTACTATGGCAGACTAAATGCAGTCCACAGACTGGAAGTCCTCCAGTCCTGGACTAGGTTAAAAAACAAAAATGATGGGAATAGTCTTCAATTGGTTAGCAACACCTGGTTAAGCCTGGAAGCTAAGCAGGCTAGGCTTAGGCAATATTGGCACTGTAGGCTATAAGAAAACAATAGCAAATTTCCATAGTGTTCTTGGCATCACTGTGGACATTTGCAGTGTCCATTAGAGTTGTGTGACTCCAAATAAATGTTATTTTTATAGATGGTATTAAATTTTAAGACATTTTCTAAAGCTTGCAGTTGTGTAGTTTTTACTATATTCATTACATTTCAGTTCCAGGACCTGTATTTGATTTGCATGTAGTAGAGGAAGCAGCAACCTTTATAAGAATTGCTTGGAAAAAACCACAGCAACCAAATGGACTCATCACTCAGTACAGAGTGAAAGTATTACGTGAGGAAACAAGGGAGATCTTTGAAGATACAATTCTAACAGAAAAAATCAAGGTACTTTAACCCCAATTCATGCTTACTGATGTTTAATGTTTTTACATTTTCCCTTTGTCTTCATTCCTACTGCTAAGGTTAAAAAATGGAAAGTCGACTCTTTCTTCTCTTTCTGTATTAGCATTTTACTGAATCTATGGATCGAGATATGATAAAAGAATATGCACTATCTTCCTCATCAAATAAAGTAAAAACAGTGACCAGTTTATATGAAGGTTCAGCTGAAATGTTCCCAAGAGTGCATGAATTTTCTCCAGTAAAATATACTAGTATTCCTGTTGGTAATTTACTAATTTTAAATGAGTTTGCAGAACTATATTTAAATTCTGGTAAGTAAGAAAAAAGTTGTTTTCTATAGCTACTTCATTGTTCAAATCATGGCTGTAACATATACTATCTTTAGCAAAGAGTTCAGCCAGATTATTAGTGGGTCATTTGCTGATGTCACATTCTGCAAATGGGGAATGCCACACAAGCAGAGCTTACTAGCCCCTTGTCACCCAGTTGACCTCTCTGCTAGAGAAAGAAGATGCCAGACCCATTGTACAAGCTGCATAGACAATCAGTTATTACAGTTGCCAAAGCAGGTGTGATTGGAAGAGATTAACATATCTCCATGTCCCATGCGGACCTTTAATTTTTTTCCCAACAGTATTTGACTAATAGGTTTCCAAATGTCACTGAAGGTAAATAGGTCAAAAGTTACAACTCAGCAACATGGGGCAACCAACAGGTGGAGATGACCCTGTGACACAGTGATGTCATTAGCATACTCACTTGCTCAGCATTATCAATGGAGCATTTTTGTGACTAAACACAGATATTTATGACCCATTAAATAAAGCTTGGCTGACAGATACAGGCTTAAAAATGTTCTTCTGAAATTTTAAAACGAAGGCATTAAATGAAACAAGTGTGATTCTGATGTTATTTTCATTACTTTGAATGTCAGTTGTAAATGAAATCAGTGCTGGGATTTTTTTTTTTAATCTAACCAATATTCTTAGCTATTATTTTTGTTTTACAATGACTGTTCAAAAACATATTTTCCATTTCCAATTTGCTAGCATGATCTTTCTTTTTTTGCACTGATGCAAACACACTTCAGAAATGAAAACAATCTAAGGTTGGGCAATCCTATGCAAATTTATCTGGGAATAAAATCCATTGAACTCAATGCTATTTCTTCTTCATTAAACATGCATAGATATAACATTCCTGTTTTTTTTATTCTTTCCTGTCCAGTGAGTTTCATCATGCTGATCAATTTGGCAATTATTCTGATGCTGACTATTTAACATAAACATTATGAAAACTGCAATCTTATACCATTTTGTAGAAATAATCTCCTCTGGACTAGTCCTAATTTAGAAATGTATACGACTGAATTTTCCTTTTTAAAATGTAAAACATTTGATACAATCAATCTTTCAGCTGAGCAGCTGTCATATCGTGTAAATGGACTCCAGCCTTTCACTAAATATGCTATTGCTGTGTCTGCTTTTACCATCATTGGAGAAGGACCACCAGCTATTCTCATTTCTGAGACAAGTGAACAAGGTAAATTTTTTACAACTGAAATATTTTCATGTTGGCAGTACTTAGTTTCTTCCAGATTTCCTAAATTGTTCTAAATGGATTGTGTTTTGTTTTGCAGTTCCAAGCTCTGTGGAAAATATAAATTATAAAAATATTAGTTCATCTTCCATTTTGCTTTTTTGGGATAAACCAATAAATCCCAATGGGAAAATCACACATTACACAGTTTATGCAATGGAGCTGGATACAAACAGAGCTTTTCACTTGACTACATCAGATAAACACATATTGATTACAGGTGGGATGGTTCATATATATAGAGGGGGGAGAGAGAGAGAGAGAGGAAGAGGGAGAGAAGGAGGGAGGAAGCGAGAGTGAATGAGTGAATGTTTGGAAATATAAGTTAAAATAGAATTCTGTAGAAGTTTCTTATGCCAAGTTGTGCCGTCATTGTACCTTATGTTTGCTGCTTAAAAATAGGTTCTATTTCTCTCTGTTTGTATCTTTTTCCACATTCATTCTTGTTTTTCAATTGTAATAGATGGCTAAAAAGAATTTGATCAAGTAAAATCACAGTGGATACATTTATTATTATTATTATATTGTTATTATTGCTGTTCTTAAAACTACAAATTAAATAAAAAACAAAAGATTTGACTGCAAATCAAACAAAACAAAGTGTGAAAATCCTAAAAAAACAAACTAACTAACTAGCATGAACTTAGAGAGAAAAGAAGAAAAAGATACAATGTAATACTACATTATTATGATGCAAACATAATAATAAACAGCCACTTCAAAGGCTGAGAGTTGACAATTTTTGTGGAGCCAACTTTTAGCATCTGGTAGTGTAAATCTTGACATAGCCAAAGTTAGTATTAAACAGATAAATTCCAGACATGTGTAATATGATTTAATAGCACATTAACATCGCTGAACCATACTTCAACACAGTAAGAATATGAACCAACAAGGAGCTATCAGTGGAAATGATCAAAGTTTTTGTACTAGTGTACCTTCAGATTGGTTCTCCTCCTTCCTCCAGGAGTGGTTCCAGTCAGTGTTGATGGAAGGAGGGGAGAAGAGGTCAAGTCCATGTCCCCTGTGTTATCGGGTTTCTCAGGTCTTAATACTCTACCCATTCTTTTTTAACATCTACATGAAACTGCCGGGTGAGATCATTCAATGGATGGAATGAGGTACCATCTGTGTACTAATGATACCTAGTTGTACACCTTGGCCCTGGTTCTGTCTTGGTATCTGAAGACTGCAGGGCTCTGGATAGGGGCGAACAGGCTTCAGCTCAACCTGAACAAGGCTGACTGGTTCTAGACTTTAGGACCTCCTAGAACTGGGGATTTTCCATCTTTAGATCTGGATGGGATTGTACTGCCCAAGCCAGAACCAGAGTGAAATTTGGGGGTCCTCTTGGACTCATGACTTCTGTTCAAAGAGCAGGTGGTAGCCATGGCCAGGAGGGCTTTTGCACAACTCTGTGTTATGTAACAATTAAGCCCTTTCCTGGATCAGGTACCACTTTTCACAGTCACTCATACTTTGGTCATGTGTCAAGTGGAATATTGCAATGCATTGTACATAACCCTTTGAAAGGCATATGAAAACTACAATTGGTCCAGAATGCAATAGTGCCAGCAATTATGGGTGTGCTTCAGTATACCCATGTTAGGCATTTTTTTTGAGCCCTGCACTGGCTCCCAGTATGCTTCTGGGTGCAATTCAAGATCTGGACTGTCACTTATAAAGCCCTTCATGGCATGGGGCCAGGTTATTTGAGGGGCCTTCTCTCTCTAATTGTCTCTACCCATCCCATCAGAAGGGGCATGCTCTTAGTCCTATTGATTAAAGAGTCTCATCTGGACTCAACTGTAGCACCACCTATATTCTAATACCATTCGTCCCAAGATTAGATTAATCCCGGTCCTGATGGCCTTTTCTAGTGTTCTTAAGACCTGATTTTTCACTCAGGCATGGGGGTCAGGATGTTGAGCCTATGCATTTAACGTATTTGTTGTTGATTAGTTGATCCTTGGTAACTTTTAAAATTCTTTTGGGTTTTTTTAATGTGTTTTATTTATTTCATCCTGTTATTATATTGATGTTTTTATCGTGTTAGCTGCCCAGAGTCACTTATATGAGATGGATGGCTATATAAATCTACTGAATAAAAATGAATGTATTACACATTAAACATAAGGAAAATAACCAACATTTAAAAAACATCTATTGAGAAGTCCAATAGATCCAAAAATACTTGGAGTGTAATCTGAACAAAACACAACCCCCATTTAGTACATATTTCAATATATTACCAATTGGCAAAATATTTAATTGATTTCAACTTACTGTACTCATATTGCTGAACTGACACTAGAAATCTAGGCAAAGATCTTTGATAATGAAAAAGGTCCACAATATCATCAGCCTATAACAAGGCTTATGTTTGATTCCTGCCACCTGAATACCACAAATATCACTAGATTGTCATATTAGATATACAAAAGTTTCTAACATCAAACTGAATACAGTACAAGTTAATTACAGGTAAAATAAGCCTGTACTATTAATTAAATAGGAAGCTCTGGTGACAGGAAGCTCTGGCGTGGGCTGGCCCATGAAGTCACGAAGAGTCGGAAGCGACTGAACGAATAAACAACAAATAATTAAATAATACAAACAAATAAATAGCATGAGCAGAAGAACTAGAATAGTAAATATAACCATTTAACCATGAAATAAAGTTTAATAAAAATCCATTTTTAATTATCTGGTTCCAAAACTTAATTTGCACCACATGAAAGGTTTTCCCTGCATTTAACAAAGCCATTATGGCTGTTTCAAGATTCTCACAATAATTGCTAAGAAAATCATAATGGATAATGACCAGGATTTAAGGCACTCATATTTTCCATTCATAAGTAGGTATTAGTTCAGGTTTCTCAGTGCCCCTTTCCAAAATTATTATAGCAAGCTGATACAAAAATATATATGTCTTTCAAAACGTTGATCAGATAAGAAACAAAAAAAAAAAAAAAAGGAAAAGGAAAAGGACAAAACACCAAAATACTGAATACTGCATACCGAAATAGCCAATACGAGTTTTTATTTTGGACCATTTAAAATTAAAGCTAAACCTTCAATGTAAAATTAAGAAAGCATTTTAAAGGCAGTTTTATGGATCAGGATCACATGTTAAGTGTTTCTCCAAAAATCACTTTCATATAATATGTAATAATTTTTCTGAAGACTTTATATTTGTAATACATTAGAAAAATACTTTAAAAGCAATTTCTCCTCATTATCTATTAAAGTGAACAAGAAATATGTAAAAATACCCAAAAGAATGCACAGTAAACTTGATTTGTAGAGTTTGTTTCCTCTTTATTTTAGATTTAAAAAAATACACAGATTATAAAATGAGGGTAACAGCTTCCACAACTGCTGGAGAAAGTGCACTCTCTGAAGACAATGATATTTTTGTAAGAACACTTGAAGATGGTAAGCATATTGTTTTCATGTTGTTTTTATAACTTTGGGTTTGATTAAATGTGATTGATTTATCTAGAATGCCCAGTAAGCAACAAAGGTGTACAAATGATAAAAACCATGTCTGTTTTTTGACATAAATCTGGTCATTTTTTTTCTGGACATACTCCAACCTCTCCTTTAGCATGACCAATTGAGGCCTAATAGGACAATTTTAAAAATGTGGTTTTCAATATTGTAAGCAATTTCTAATTCTTAAAGTTATTGTACACGTGCTACATCCCTCAAAACTCTTCTTCTCCTACTAAGATAAGAGACAGCACTAAATACTATTACCGTCTTAAAATATATTAAACTAGCTTCAGACTGGACCAGTTAGTTGCTGCCATTAAGTTAGGGAATTTTAATTTGTAATTTTAATTTGTAAATATAGCTGAAGACAAACCACCTGAATAGCACAGCTTTATCTGAGAGACAACAGGGGGAAAGTTACCACTGAAGGCAAATGTGCTAGTAGAGGAAGTTTCAGCATGAGCAGTGAGTTGAAGGACTTTATGGTGATGAAGTAAGTGGAGGAAATAGACAATGAGGAAGAGAAGGAAGCTAAATCACCCAGTTTTGGCTATTTTTAGCTATTATGAATTATGGCTTACAATTTCCACTCATCAAAACAGTTCAAAATTACTGCATTTTGTTGCCAGTGATGGTAAAAACTAGGGTATTTTACATGAGACAAGGTAGGAGGGAATGTGATGTACAGAACGTATAGGGCTCAGTTGTATGTAGGAGCAAGATCTGTATGTGCATTTGTGTGTGTATGAGTATGTATGTGTATTAGTGTGTTTGAGAAAAATGTGTATGTAGGTGCATATGCAGAGGCTGGGTATACTTCCATATACTTGTGGAAAAGGTTGTTTAAAGGTTGTGTATTTGCATGTCCAGAAGTTCTTATGCATTTGCTCAAGTGCCCATTGACAAATTTGTCCTCAAGGGCCTCATCTGGGCCCTCATCTGGCCCCTCAAGGGCCTCAACTAATCTGCCTTTAATTCCCCAAACATTACCTAGTCTTGGTCTATGTATTATAAATATGGAAAGAACAAAACTGTAATTGGCAAATTCTGTATTATAAAACACTGATAAATGAATGAACCCTAACCCTCAATCACTTTTTTTATGTTTTCTGAATGAAAGAACCCAGTTCACCACCTCAGAATGTTGAGGCATTAGAAGTGACTGCCTCAGAAGTAAACTTAAGATGGTTACCACCTGAAATGCCTAATGGGATCATAACTCATTATGAAATCATGTCTGATAATGGCAGTATTTTAATAATTAAAAATACTACAACAACGCATTTTACTTTAAATGAATTGAAACCATTCACTTTGTATAACATTTTGATAAGAGCATTCACCCGCCTTGGTCATGGGAATCAGTCATCTGCCCCATTATATGTAAGAACAGCTGAAACAGGTGAGTAAAAATACTAGAATATTCTTTTGTTCCTATGGATTCAATTTTAAATATTGTATTGAAAACATAAGTAGGATACAAATTACACACATCTAGATTTGCATGTGACATATGATGCCATGAAGCACTTCTCAAAATATCTGATGGCCATAGCTGACTACTTGCTTGATGATGGCAGGTGAATCCCTATCAATTAATGTTTTGATTGCATCAGGTGGCATATATCAGAATATCAAAGAAGTTCAGTGCATGATATTCTTTGTTCTTAGTTGTTTTACAATATTGGTATTATTAAGAAGTTTTCCAGTTATAACATACATATAATCCCATTTTTATCCTTAGTTTTACATTTAGAAAGATGCAGCCAAAGCTCAAATGAATTACAAGACAAATTGGAAGAATAGAGGCCATAACAGAGAAATGGAATTCCTAAATAAAAACTTCCTGATTGTACATTAAAATGTATATATAGTTCCCCATGAGCTACCCAGGGTTGGGGGTAGGGTTGGGATTATATACAAGATATAGAATGTAAGTCAACTGCATTTGAAATTAAAGAAAATATCTCAGAACTGAGGAAAGATGCATTTCTGTTTTTATTTCTTAAACGCAGACCAAATCTTTGATGGTTCATTGCTACCTTTGGCTCATAGACTTCAGACCTACTGTATATATTATTAATATATGTTATTGCTTTGTATTTAATTTCTTATGAAAAATAATAGCATTTGGTGAAAGGGGCTATGATTTTGAGTGTCAATTATTATCATTACATCTTTAGTATTTTTTGTATGTAGTACTTCTGCATAAAATTATTTAATATTTTTGGATGTAATATTTTTCTCGGAATTCTTTCATTTCAGTACCTGACTTTCCACCAGAAAATATAACTTACAGGAAGATGTCTTCTTCAGCAATAGAGGTATCATTCCTTCCTCCATCTGTCCCCAATGGAATTATAAAGACATATACTATATATCTCACAGAGATTAATAGAACTGAAGTAAGAGTCATCAACACAACACATCTGTCACTAATTATTGCAGGTAATAACTATTTTGGTCTACTCTTTTACATGACAGTAATTTAACTGTTATGGATAATTTGTACCAGATATTGTGTATTTGTTTTTCAATATCAGACTAAATTAACAAACAGAATTATATACTGTGTATTAAACATATATAGGTGAATAATTCAAAGTATTTATGTACAATGTTTTCTGTTGTTTAGCTTCTCTAAAATTAAGCAAATGTGCTCGTATGGTCAGTGCTGCATTGCTAGTATTTTATGTGCCGAATTTAATTACTATTTACTATAAATTAAATTACTGCCATATTTAATTACAGGGTTTCATATAATTGTGTGATCATCTTGAAAGCTTAGCAGAGTTAAGTTAGCCATAGCTGTGACTTATAAATGTGTAGTACAAATGAAGAAGGTATTTGTCTCATGTATTAGCATATTTGATATATAAAAATATATATGTCAAATGCTTTAACTATTCTTTGCTTTGTAGAATTTTTACTCTGTTTATTTGTATATCTTAAAAAGGACATCTCTGAAAACTGCTAGGATATTGGTGCCAGCCACAATTTACAATTTAACAATTCTATTGAGCAAAGTTCATAAAACTTAGTTTATAGAACTTCTATATATGTGTATATATACATGTATACAAATATAAAAACAAACTTGGGTGTGTGTGAAGATATAAACTTTAGAGCACTAAGTATTAATATTATTATTTTAAATATTAAACTATTCTGAAATATTACTAATATTACTAAAACTAACACTTAAACACCATTCAAACACTTAGCCATATTTCTTTGGGTCAATAATGTGATTTCCATGCACTGTTCTATAAACTAGACTCTGTATATTGTGTTTTCAATGAGTTTTTATAATTCAAATCTTTTCTCTGCTTTGATTCGTATGAAATTATCAAAATAACTTAAAGAGCATCCCACACACAAACATACATGTGTCAATGAAAATCATATATATGTACAGTACACACACAACATGTATATTCTTTATTTAGGCTTAAAAAAATATACAAAATATCTGGCTGAAATATCTTCAAGCACTGTAAAAGGTGAAGGAGCTCGGAGTGCACCACTGGATATAATAACTGAGGAAGATGGTAAGGACTATTGTGTTGTGTTTCATACCAGTTGGTTAAGCTGGAGTGGAAGCATGTTGTAGAAGAATATTAGCTACTCTATTCCCATTTGTTAGGGAATCTCAAAATGGCAGCTGGTATTTAGGGGCGGAGAACATTTTTGAGCATGGGGCTTCACTCAATGTTTCTTTGGGCAGGCTGAGACCTGGAATGGTTGGAATAATGCCACATTATAGAATAGGGTTTTTTTTTCTGCTTCAAAATGATAGAAAATTGAAATTGAATAGTTCAATAGATATATGGAAAAAGGAGCTTACAATCATCAGTTCCTTAGAAGGAGAATTTTTGTAAGGCACAAGCCCAGAGAATTCAAATACTTTCCAAACAACAAGATCTACTTGTAGCCAAAATTTAAGAGGCAGTGCTATGCAAGCAAAAACCCCTCAAAGTATTCTCTTGGAAGTACACACTGTTCTGACTGTTACAGATTTCTTCATAGCTGAGCTCATGATCTCATTTCATGCCTAACTAAAGTGACGACCTGCTTTAGCAATATGATGATAATTTATGTGATTTAAATTAAACTGGCATGGAATGATGAAATGCCTATATTTATCAAGAAAATAATAAAACATCTGATCATCTGTCACTGGAGGCAAATGGCTATGTTTATTATTATTAATAAAAATATACCTGATGAATATTTAATCCAATTATTATGGATCCTGATAACATTTTTTACTTATCCTAGTAATTAAAGTACTAATAAAATTAAAATATTCTATAGTTTATAATAACTTTGATCAACTGAGTCTAACTGAGGGGATTTTTACTGTTTTCATCTGGAATTTAAGCTCCAGCAGGTATTTTATAGAACTGCACAGATCATTATTATCAACACTTGTTTATCTCATATAATGAATACATATCATAACAGGACACATAAAAGTAAAATGACACATACAAGACAAATCAATAAATAAATGTTTCTGACTATGCTTGGATTATCCTTCCTTTTTTAATGCAGCTCATTGGTTTACTCATTTGTTTTGGACTAATTTGGTTTCTAGGGTTAGACTTGGTTTGGGAATTTATAGCCCTTGGGCTGTATGTGGAGCTCAGCCTATTTGGACTCTCTTTCAGGAACTCAAAGGAAAAGGCGGTGAGAAAGGGGTAGCAGAAACATTGAGAAAGAAATATACTCCTCTGACTGGCTTCTTTTAATCAATATAAGAAAAGGGGGACTATTTGATTTAATCCTATATTTAGAAACATAATTTTTCTAGATGTTATAACATTACACCTTATGTTTGAATTCACTTTTTTGTGAAGATTTATGTTACTTTTTCATTCAAAGAATCCATTAAATTACAATTATTTAAATTATAATTAATCTTACAATTAGATTATTTAAAAAGCACAGAATAACACTAAACTAATACACATTCTAATTTAAAATAGAAGTTCTGAATAAAAATTTTATAATATATTTTACTGTAAGAAAATAAGAAAATACAACTGTACTATTCAATAATAACAATAGACAACTGAATTTATTCAGATGATAAGATCACCTTTTTGGTAATTGTATTATTATAATATTCCTTAATCCTTCAATCCATAGCTTTCAAAAGGAGGGGTATGCTACTTGTCCTGTTGAAAATGTTGTGTATCCAGATTACTTCTGCTCCCTCCAAACTGACATATTGATGTGTGGTTAGAAAGGGAATCCGTTTCTGTGGATGGTTGCAGCTTGTAATTATTTAGCAGAAACACATATGTTCAGGTTAGGATCAACTGTTTAATCTTATTTCAGTTCATGAGTATTCTACATGGCCTATCATATAACAGGTTAATATACTTGAGACTTAATGCATACAGACTATTTTTCTACCACTGAATATAATATATTTTAATATAGCTATACATTTTATATGTATTGCTGTACTTTCTTACTGCATAGTAAGCTTAGTGTAAGCTATAAGCTGTCTTGCTGTGCTTGTTTTTGCATGATGGGGTATTAGTACTCTCTTAGGCAAGGAAGTCTGATGGATGACTTTGGGCCAAAGGTTCTCTCTCAGCCCTAGACTGGGAAGTTGGAAAATATCTACCACTGTGCCCTAGACCAGCATAGTAGATTACAGTCCATAACCTTCAGTAAAGAAGCCTTCATCTTATGGTGGATTGCTTCAAGCTGTATATGTACACATATGCACTAACACATTGAGAATGGAGTGTATAAATTAAAATGGTGCATTTTTATCATCTGCCATTGTAATGCTTATTGGTTTTCACCCTTTACTTCTCAGGGGAAATTATTATATGTTTTATATTGATTTGTACCTATAAAATTCATATTTTCTTACAAGGAAACAAATTATAATAATATACCTGGGCTGAAGGTGAATCATTGTAATACTCCTGTTGCTCTATTTTCTCATAAAATATTATTTCTTTTCAAAATCAAAGAAACAGATGGTTTGTGCCACCATGCAAAATTATTCTTTCTTATTCCCATTTTTTAAAAAAAATACAAATATAATGACTGTAGCTCTAATATTGCAAACAGTCAAGTTTTAAGATTGTTTCTAATAACTGCTGAAGCAATAATTAGTTAACAATATATTGTATACTTACTTTGCAGCTCCTAGTTCCCCTCCGAGATTGCTCACAGTAAAACAGTTATCTGATGCCATTGTGTTATTGTCATGGCAACCACCACTGGAGCCAAATGGAATTATCCTCTATTATACAGTTTATGTTTGGTAAGATTTTCCTAAATACTAAGATTTCATCTCCTGAAAAGATATTTTCCATTAATCTTTTTATTCAAATTTTATTCCACATACATGAATATTAGCAAATAATTTAAAATAATTTATCTTTAACTGAGCTTAAATATAGACAACCCATGTTTTTAGAAATCAATGCTTCTAGTATTTTTGGAATCATCATTTCAGAACCAAGATGCTGCTAAACTAAATACAGCTTTTAGTAGTTTTCTAGCAGATTACCACCTACTGCTACTGCTACTTGAATGCTACTGAATAGAGTGGATACTCTCATACATGCTTCATGAGCCAGTAGCAGATGACCAACTCACTGCTACTTAATAGTGTGAAGATGGAAAGTAACTGAGCAAATTGCAGTATTTGGTAGGTGCAATTAGTTCATGTCCATGACCCGGTCCATGGTTCATATACAATGCTGCTATGATGTTATGCATACTAAACAGCTATGCATTGTTGAGATGCTGAACTAGTAGCATGAGAATCTTTACCACTCCTTCATGTTTCTCTCTAAGAAGAGTTCCAATCTCAGAATTCAAACTAACTGTTATGCTAAGCACATGCATGACCACCAGTCCTGCTAACCTCCCATGAGAATATGTTACTATGCTGCCTCATTGTGGTGGTGGTAGGGTGTCTCTGGAACAGATGAGCAAATAATGCTGGGAATGTACACCAAGTTTATAAAATCCCAGCAGGATCACCCAAGGCATGAAGGTCATCTCAGCTGCTCAAGAAAAACAAAGGTCTCAGAAAAGAATTCTGAAGAAAGAAAGAATTATAAATTCTTAACGAAGAATTGCAGAGAGCTTCTAAAAGAGACAAGAAACAGTATTACATCAACATATACTAACCATAGACTGACATAATATAGAGAAAAAACTGAAAAAAACTAAAGAAACTAAAAAATCTCATTACCACAAAGGCAACTAATAAAAAAGTTGCCTTTTCCTTAAATAGGGAATAGTGAAGAAAACTTTAAAAAATAATAAAAATACTAAGCTAATCAAATTTCAAAACACTGAATTTTCAAAATTCCCATGGTCAACTTTTATAGTCTGGTATACAAATGCCATTCCAGGACTATGTGATCACCTTTTTCACAATAGTGCAAGCTTGATATATCCAAAGTTCTTCATAGATTGAAAGGTTCCATGAACGTCTTTAACTCTTAATTTCCTTCCAAGAACCTGGTTCACCATAGTAATAATATCTAACCAATAGGGAGTTACCAAAAGACATGACCATAAAGTCTGCACTAAAGGTCCTTCAAATTTATTACACTAGTCTCCAGTATAGAAAGGATGACAGGCAACCTTTTAAAAATATTATTTGAAGTGTCCAATAAATGCCCCAAAGAATGTTTTGTTGAACTGAGTATTGAAATAATATGAGATATACTAGACATTCATTAAAATTTGAAGAGGATACTCCAATTCTCCATTCAAGATATCTTGTATATTGGCCAAATTTCCCAGGTATGAAGATTGTAGTGTTAGTTACAGCCTATGATGGTTCTAACCAACAAATATGGGTATTATTTGTTTAGACTGGTTTGGCTCCTTGGCTGTTGTTTGTTTTTGAATGTTATAAGCTCCCCAGAGTCACAATTGGATGGGAGGCTATAATAATTTGAATAAATAAATGAATAAATACATAAATGTTGTTTATATAAATAAATATATTGTTGGTTTCACTTGAGTTTGCCTAATACCCAGATGCCTTTGGAATACTGTGAGGGATCAGGGCATAACAGTTAACATAGCAAGTGTTTTGGTTGTTTTAGAACATCTCAAAAATGTTGTAATATTCTTTCTTATTTGTGATTAAGAGTACAAATATGTTTTTAAGTATTTTTTTAAAAAAAAGTATTATCAGAAATGTTTAAATAAGAATTGCTACAAAAAAACTGTTTCTTGTGAGGGCAAGAATTTTTTTTTTTAACCCAGTAGGATTCAAATATGTCTGAATGCCTTTAGTGCTTGAAAGATAACCAATTCTTAGTACATGTGGAACCAAGAACTAACCAGGAACACAGTGGTGCTAAATAGAAACTCTAAAGTTGAGCTCACATCAGTAACACATCGAGCCTTAGAAATATTTAGTTCTGATTTTGTTAATCAGCTCTTTAATTCTCTTTAATGTGTTTGCTTAGGAATATTATGTCAAGAAGTATCAATGTATCTGAGCCATCACTAGAAATAACAGATTTAGAATATAACAAGAAATACAGTGTTTATGTAACGGCAAGTACCAGATTTGGTGATGGAAATATAAAAAGTAATACAACAAGCTTCAAAACTTCTGAAGGAGGTAAACATATACAATTACCTTAATGAAATAAATAATTTGATACACTATTGAGAAAGGTCTTAGTACTGATTTAAAAGTAGGATAATTATATAATAAATACTATAAAGATAAACATTTCACCTCAGCTAAAACAGTGTATTTCTGTATAAAAATACATAAAGGAAAGGATACCTTTGATAATCAGGGATTGAGCTTAATGTGTTTGTGGAAGTCAAAAGCTTTAGGGGGGATGTTGGAGATGCAGTTCCAGAAGCAAACAGCTATTGTGCTAGGTCTTGCATATTAGCATATGTCTCAGTAAATGAATAAATAAATGATAAATTATTGAACAGTTTATTTTCATTAATTTTTACCAGAATTGTCTGTCAATTGTACCACATCCCAGTAATGCTGGCTTGATCTGATCAACAAACAATGTTTAATGATGCATTATTGTGCTCCTTTCCAAATGACAAAACACTATAGAAAGCAAAGAGTATCAGGACACGTATCATTATAGTAGCAGCTCTTTGTATCACCAGATGCAAAGCCTGGGTTCCATTAAGGATCAGCAGAAAGGGAGGGTTTTAGCCATGAAATCCCCTCCTGATACATTTTCTGGGTAGGAAAAAAAAACCTGTTTTGTATAGTTAGTAAATGTTTACATTTTTCAGCTCCAGGTGATCCACCTAAAAACATGTGGTATAAAAATCTAACTTCTTCATCAGTAAGAATATTCTGGGATCCTCCTCAAAAACCCAATGGTATCATACAGTTTTATTCAGTTTTCTACAAAAATGATTCTGACACTTATGTACAGGTATATCCACTTTTTTTATTTTCTCTGAAAATATTTGAAAGTGTTAAAATCTGTAATTTTTTAACCTATATTTCATCCCCAGATGGCTCTGAGCATTAGTAGTAAGTGAAAGAAAGTGCTAGAGTGAGAGTTTTATGTGCCTGAACACAGAAAGTTTGGGCGATGCATGCTCTGAGGATGATTCAGAAGATGTGCTTGGAACTTGCCTGAGTGTAGCATCTTGCTGCTATTCGTTATTGCAGCCTGTTTTTTTCTGGCTTCTGCACAAGCTTATAAAAAGTGTTCTCTGATGCATGGATATACTTAGATTTATTAGTTTGGTTATTAGTTATTATTTTATTGTATTGTTAACCATCTGTGGCATATTTTTAATCAAGAATAATATATATACAGAAAACAAAAATAAATAAGGAATAATTGCAATCCTCATTTAACGTTCTGTTTGAAGCTGAAAGTGTACAAAGCTTGCATGACTGAGATCAGGCTCTCTCCACTCTCAGATGGAGAATGCATGCAAGTCAAATTATTGAAGCTATGCAAAAAAAAGAAAAGAAAAAAGAAAAAAAGTGAATTAATTGGTGTCAGATGAAGTGAATATAATTATTTCTTCCTTACCAACATCCACATGACTGGTTGTCTAGTCGTTCTCCTCCTCCTCCTCCTCATCTTGCATCTAGAAGTTAATCTTCTCTTTGTGCTATGATAATTTGATTTTTTTTTAATGTACCATAAATGTTTGTAATACATAATATTCATTTATATCACATAATCATAGGAGAGAACATAGGTTATAGAGAAATCTTAATTTAATAACTTTTCTTAATATTTTATTTTTAGAATTTTACCAGTTCCACAATTGACAGCAGTGCTGATAATACAACTTTATCTATAGAATTAAATGATTTAGCAAAATGGAGCCACTATACACTTTGGTTAACTGCAAGCACAGCTCTTGGGAATGGCAACCAAACCAGTGAAATAATGCAACTCTACACAGACCAAGATAGTATGTAAAAAGTTTATATTATTTGTAGAAACTCTATTTAATTTTTTACAGACTCATCTGTAAGGCCTTATGTGGGAAGGGAACCTAAAACTTTAATATCTATTGAAGTTCAATGTGATCTAAGCCATCTGATCACCAGAATTATACAGTATAACTTTTATTAAGTTTTGCCACTATGCATTAACTGTGAGGGATTAAATATAATGTATATAAATAGTAATTTTTTAAACAATGTTTCAGTGACATTTATCCTAAACGCATTATGTGAAAGTCCCATGAATAACATGGACTTACTTTTTTGTATAATACTTTTCATCAACTGCATACATTGTACATACAGATAACATGTTTCTTTTTTTAAATACCTATAGTACCTGATGGACCTGTTGATCAGCTGGCCTATCAGAACATTTCTTCCACTGTAGTAAATGTAAGCTGGATCCCACCAAGCCAGCCCAATGGACTTGTCTTCTATAATGTTTCATTGGCAATGAAGGATACTGAAAGAAATCATGAGATTTGGTCACTTGTTCTATATGATACAAATATAATTTTTAATAAGCTGGAAAAATATACAAGTTATCATCTAAACATTACCCCAGCAACTGAAAGAGGACCATCTGAAATGTACACTTTAAGTTTACACATCAGAACTGAAGAAGATGGTATGTTATCTATATTGTTTTGTTCCTAAATATAGATTTATTCAGACATAAGCTCTATGTATACAGCTTGTATAACTTAGATCATGTTTGTGTAGCCTATGACATGCCTTAGCTCAACTTTTTTTTTCTGATACAGTATTTCCATGTGTATTGGTTTTTTATTTTTTTAAAATTGAATTGAATTTATAGACAAAAATCCTTTTTGTTCTTTCTCATGCTTAATAAATCCATACTTTACTTGATCTAGCCAAAAGGTCATATGGTGGAATGATACATTCCAGCAGGTTGGTATGTAATTCAAATCTATCTATCTATCTATCTATCTATCTATCTATCTATCTATCTATCTATCTATCTATCTATCTACCTACCTACCTACCTACCTACCTACCTACCTACCTACCTACCTACCTACCTATCTATCTATCTATCTATCTATCTATCTATCTATCTATCTATCTATCTATCTATCTTCCCAAAACTATAATAACAAACTGATGGATATTAGATCAAAACAGGATGACTGGAGGCAAGTCTAGGTCATATACATAACTGTCCTTCCCATAATTTTCAAGCATCATGAAGCTGACAGACCACCTTTAGAAAAAAATTCTGAGATGTCCAATAACAATTGTTATTTAATCAATCTCATCTTAATATATGAAACATACTATTTTTAAGACTCTTAACCATTGATTTCTATATATGGGTATTCCAACACTTTCTTCCAAAATTCTTGCAATTAATTAATATCACAACCTTTAAGTAGCTAGGCATCCACTTTCAAACATCTACTTGCCAGATCAGTCAAGCACAGGACATTCTTTTAAGAGCATATTTTGCAATTATTATTTACTTACATCAGCATGGTAACAACCATATACCAGCAGCCATCAAATTATTCAAGGCTAAAGTACTCTCCAAGAGTCCACCAATACCAAATTGTCCATCAGATCAAAGATCTGATGGACAATTTGGTATTTTGGTAAGTTCCCTTGTTTTGGTAAGGGAATTTGGTAAATGGATTTTGGTAAGTTCCCTTGTTTAATTTTGTTTCTCTGATGTTCTGTCAATTATTGGAGAAATAACTCCATTCCAGTCCCCCATTAAACACCAACTTTGATATGAAAAAGATGACAATTCATTCAAAAGTTGCCTAAAAAGTTTACTTTTATCTTCAGTTGGTACATATACTCCCACAATAATAGATTTAAGTCCATAAAGTTCCACTTCAATTGCTACGTATCTACCATGCTCATCAGCTAATAATAAACATGGTTTCAAATGTGGTTTAACATATAATATAAGGCCATTAATTTTCTTCAAACCTGCTGAAATAAATTCTTGTCCCAAATTTGTATTTATCAAATATTTTGTATCTTTTTTCTTTATATGAGTTTCTTATAGACATATCACATCATGTTTCAATTTTTTCAAATAATGAAAAAAAAATCTTCTTTTTTGGTAGGCATTTGCCCCATTTATATTCCATGTAAGACAATTCAAGGTCATTTTTATGTGAGCAATCCACCAAAGACTTTGGATGTAGCACCTATCTCTTCATCTTGTATTGTGGAATCCACTTGTTTAGTTCCATATGCAGCCTTTTCAGTTGCATCTTTCTCCAACTTAGTTCCATGTCTGGCAAGAAAATCTTTGGCTTTAGAGATTGAAGTTAATCTAAACCTTTGTTGGTGGAAAGTAAAATATACCCCTTCCAATTTTTCGCAAAGGAAAGGAATCCCATTCTTTTTCAGAACATCAGTTAAAAAAGTATATTCTTTTCTCTTTCTTAAAATTCTCACAGGACTTTCTTTCAGTACAATTATATCTACTTTGTCAATGTTAAGTATGGAATCAAAATGACATTGTAGGACCAATTCTCTTGTTTTCCTTCTAGTAAACTGAACCAGAACATCTCTTGGCTTGTTATTTATAGTTGCATACCTTGAGTTGATATGAAATACTTTTTCTATTTCTTCCATAATTTTGTCATCCTCCCATTCAATTAAAGCTTCCAGAGCTTGTGAAATCTTATCTTTAAGACTCTCCTCCTTGGCTTCAGGAATCCCTCTGAGCCTTAAGCAAAATTCTTTATCCCTTAATTCAAGCAATGCAATTCTGTCAAGCTCTTTCTCCCTTTCACTTTCCAATACATCAACTCTGCTAGTTACTTCTTTCACATCTCCTTCTGTTTTCTCTAACTTCTGCTCCAGTCTTTTTTCAAAATCAGTAAATCTTGTATCCATCTCTTTCTCAAGAACCTCAAAAGATTGGACAATAGACGGTGTGTACATTTAGTAGTGGACTCCTCAAACATGCTCTTTAGTCCCTCAAATTCACCAGGAGCTCATCTTTGTACTCTTCTAGTGGCCATGATTTCTATTTCCCTTTTTTAATATATTGATTTAAACCATCAATACTTTAAAACTTAATACTTTGGCTCCCTCTAGTGACCAACAATAGTATTTGTAAAGGAAAGTAAATCCAGTAATGGAAAGTAGTTGAAGAGTGGAGAAAGTTTCCAATTACAAATTATCCAGTTACAAAGCTGTTGGAGTTTGTGCAGAGTGCTGGAAAGCATTTGGCCTGAGAGATCAGAAAGAAGACACCAGGCATTTCTACAAAAATAAGTGTATTTAAACAAAGCATAGAACATAAACAGTTTCCTTATCCAGAGCCCTGGATAGGCAAAGTCCTTAAATACAAAAAGGCATATTTACGGGCTCACACAAGTGCTGAGCAAAAGAGGCTGTTGAGCTGGGCTGAACAGAAACAGAAACTGAAACCTTTGGTGGCAAGTCCAGGCAAGTTTCCCCAAGCATGCAGCAGCTTTCCTTATTTGGTCATCTTTTTCCACACCCCAACCTGAGGACAATTAAGCCTGACCTTCTGACTCTGCCAAACACTAAAGAAAATGATTTGTTACCATGGATACCTGGCTCCTCTGTGACTTGCTCCTTGCACAACAACCTGAATTGCCAACAAAAGCCACAAGTTGAAATTGAAGGTCTTTGTTTTTCAGTATTTAAAGAATGTAACCAATCCCAGCTTGAAAAAACAACTGCAGCAGATACTTTCCTACAGTGACTAAAAAAAGACCAGTCCCAAATCCAACAAAATCTTTTACTTAACCAAATAAAAGAAAGAAAGAAAGAAAGAAACTCATAACATTCATTCCCTTAAAAAAATTACTAAAGCGGTTCAGCTTTCAGCTTCCTTGCTCAAACTTTAATCCTGTAAAGCAGTTAAAGCATACCAAAAAGAAACCCCCAAAATAATGAAAGTTCAATCAAGAGAATCAATATTTCTTTACTGGAGAAAGCCTCTTTAAATTCAATAATTCAAAAGCAGAAAGGTGATTTTAGAAGTGGGGTGGTCAGAATTAATGTCTGTTTTTCAGCTTCAATGTGGCTTGGAAGAGATGGCAGTCCTGCCTCTCAGCTGATTACTCACTGTTCGGTTGCTGGAACACTGTTTTGGGATCCTCCAGCAAGGAGCAGCTGTCCAGAGGACACAGAGAATATTTCCTTGAATTCTCCTTCCTCTGGAGAATATTTTGTGGCTCTAAGGACCTGCCTGAGCCACCAAACAAACACTGCGTTGTCAGTCTTAACCTCAGAATTTGGTAGGACTGGAAACTCCACCATTTTTCCTCCACCGGAAGTCCAATGTGATGTTATTTGTAAACAGCTGGGAGACTTATGGTAGTATATAAACATCATAAATAAATATCCTATTATTCCAAACACTCCAAATGGAAAAAAATAAGACTACATATTATTCCAATATGTAGATTTATCATTATAAATAAGAGTCAAAATTATATCTCCTTAGACCTTAGACCAGTCACTATTTTATAACCCAACCTATTTCACAGAGTTATTGTGGGGAAACAATTGGAAGAAGGAGTGAACCTTGCTTTTCCAAGACAAAGGATGGGATAGACACTGAATGAATGAATGATAGAAAACAGTAGAGCTTACTTCAGATTAAATGTATATAGCACCAGACAACAATTTACATAACATGCAGTTTCAGATCTTAGTCTTTCTGATACTACCTTCAATGTTCCTGAATTGTTCAGCTCTGTTGTACTGAAAAGCTGATTTTTAAAAAAAATTGTAATGTTATCATGTGTGTGTGTGTGTACACATATTGTTATTTTAAACAGCTTTTATAAATTGTTAAGAAAAAATGGCAAATTGTTACTTTAAGCTGCTTTGTAATTTTGCACTAGGATTATTAAATAAAATGAATATATACACATATATACTGACGCTTGCTATATAATTCAGGTTAATGTTTGCTTCTTCCATTTTATGTTTCTTCCCTGATTAATTGACACAGTTCCAGACTCTGCACCTATCTTGAAAACTTACAAAAACCTTTCATCTACCTCAGTGATGTTATCTTGGGATCCTCCATATAGGCCAAATGGCATTATAAGAAGCTATGACTTAAAGCTGCAAGGGCCAGAAAAAAATGTTTCTTTCACTACCTCCAATAATTCAATTATTTTAGAAGAACTTTTGCCATTTACCCTATATAGCTTTTTTGCATCTGCCAGAACTGCAAAAGGACCTGGTCCATATGCTACACTTATGTTCTCCACAGATGAATCAGGTGAGTAATTTGTAAGATTGCAGAATAATCAATGAAACCAATGTTTGTAAGACTTCAAGATGATACCTTGGTCATGGTATTAGTATCTTATTCATCATTAATTGAACTAGACTTATTTGGAATAACTGGAATCTGAAGCTTGGTACTATGCATGGCTGTTATGAAATCATCCAGCAGGTAATAATGCCATCAGAAATATTTACATCCTTTTTTTCTGATAAGTTAAGGGGACATATGCGAAATGCTATATTTACCCTGGAATCTTTAGGCTGAGAGATGGTGGTCCAGTAAGATAAGTAGGGATTTTCACCTTGATTTTTCTGCACTTTTATTCTCTTTAACTACAATATCACTTCAGAGCAATTTTGCAGATCAGCTGCAACACAGTGTGAAAAATTTGCTGTCAGCAAGAAACAGCCTTATCTAGATGTTTCCTAGCTTTCAGCTAATGTTTTTAAATTGAGCTACCATGAAGTCATGAAGAGTTGGAAGCAACTGAAGGAATAAACAACAACAAACCTACATTAAATTTTTCCATCCATTCATGTGGGATCTTCTGTAGATTCTTCCTGAAAAGTTTACTATATCATAAATTGGAAAAGAGAGAAATTGTTTTTAGAAAATGAAAATGAGCAAGACCCTGAGATTACACAAACCATGGGACTGTTACACTGAAAGTCTCTGTGCAAGGGTTTATTGGTTTGTCCTTAAGAGAATTAGTCTAGAGAAAGCAGCACAGGGACTGGATTCATGCAGCTATACTTTGCTAATGCAATTGCAACTATTCCCATAGTTACATTAGCTTCTTGAGCTACTGTTTTGATGCCATTTTGCAGTTCGGTTTTACTATCTATTATTAGGATATTCCCAGGAACATTTCTAAAACAGACAAATAAAAAGCCTAGTTTGTAGTGTTATGGCTTCTATACTCATTTGCTTAAAAATCATGTAAGAAAATATCATTGGATAATATGATAGTGAACAGTGAGAATTTCCTATAATGCTAAACATTGCTAAACATAAATAGTTATTTCTATTCCTATAGTATTATTAATATTTCCTATGCTTCTGAAAAATATACAATATCCTACTTTTTATATAGATATATTTAATAGAGAAGGGATTCATACATATTTCCAGTTCTTCCCCTAGGCAAGATATTATGGATCAAGCTACATACTGTAGCTTCTCTTTTAATATTCCTACAAATACTTGTCTGCATTTACAGTATATTTTGCTGGCATTATACTTTGGTAATAATAATTACTTTTCAGGAAATTCTGAACAATCTTTGGAGTCAATAATGATCAGATTGAGTAAATAACAGAAAGTAAGGAAAATCGAGAGATGCTATTTGTTAGGTGGCTTGCTGATCCAGAGAATAGAGTGTCAACCTATTCTATATAGGACTATTGTTCCCTTAAAAGACAGGACTTTATAGATTGGGAGTACTTAATATGAGTGCTTTATATAGATAATATGCTCAGATGTTGACTGTGGCTTTTCTTTGGCTATGGTCTGCATATATTAGTTATATTCTATAACATATGCTAAGTGTGGATTGCCCATGACAGCTTCAGCTTTTGTACAGCTTTATTGTAAAAATCTGGCTTTGGAGAAAATGTTGGGATTATGTGATCCCTTTATTATATCAGTTACATTGGTTGCCATCACAAGTCTGAATACAATACAAGGATATGCTGGTCATTTCTTTGAAGCTAAAATGACTTGATAGGCTATCTGTAGGAATATCTACTCTGAAATCTGTTCCTCCTTTAAGATCAGAGGCAACTCTCTTGCATATATTAGCTAATTGTTGGGGAATGTTCTGCCCAAAGAGGTTAGGTTGTCTTTCTATCTGTAGAAATTACATTCTTTTTCTAATGTTGCATGGCATATTTAGTATGATTGCCAGGATGGATTTTTTTGATTTTTTTAATGTTAATTTTAGTTGGGTAATTGCATTTAACGATGGATTATAGTTGTGTATATGTTTTTGTATTTTGTTGGAGAAAGCAGGTCATAATTTTTCTGTTGTCTTGAATATAATCTTGTGTGACCTTCCAGTCAGATAGGTGTGTCATAACAATTATTTTTTTTTAAAGCTATGTTTAAAAATTACTTTGATTTTATGGTTTAGCTAAGTGATTTTCTTTTCTGTAGAACTACTTTTCTTTAGCAATAACGTGTATTAAATCTTACAATTCCTCATTACTGTTTAGACATTGTCAGGATAGTATCCACTGTTGAGGAAGAAGAGGAGCTAACACCTTTGCAGAAACAAGACTTGCAGGAGGCTGAGGAATCTGGAGAGACAGAGACAAATGTTTCTAGAGCATAAACAGTTGGAGATGAAGACTTGCTAGAATCTGGCCCCATCCTGTTCTTCAAGAACAAAGGCTGTTAAGTTCAAGGGTTTAGGATGCAATGAGTGATTGAAAATAAGTGCTGGCAGAGGCAGGATTGCCTCATCTAATTAATCAGAAACCCTAAGGGAAACATCCAGTTTGGCAGATATAAGCCAACTCTTAGTGTTGCTTGTAACTGCCATTCTTATCTCTGTTTCTGAATTGGGTACTGGATCCCTGTACTTTTCTATGACCACATCATTTAATATGTCTCTTGGATTTAAATAGTGCCATAATAATCCTGAGAGAGCGAGTCTGGTGTACTGGTTAAGGTACCAGGCTAGAAACCAGGAGGCCATGAGTTCTAGTCCCACCTTAGGCACAAAGCCAGCTGAGTGACCTTGGGCTAGTCATTATTTCTCAGCCCTAGGAATCAGGCAATGGCAAAACACTTCTGAAATCTTGCCAAGAAAACTGCAGGGACTTGTCCAGGCAGTCACCAGGAGTCAACACGGACTTGAAGGCAGCCCCCCCCCCCAAATCCTGAGGACTTTCACTGTGAATAGCTAAAGATATGCATCTATAAGCAATCATTGCTTTGCTTTCTGCCACTTATCTAGAGATACATGGGCTATTTCACTCCTTGCTAGAAAACAGGACAGATTGTAAACCACTCTTCTAGTTTATGGCCAGCACTAACATGGAAAAATGAAGGCAACAGAATGAGCTGCCTCAAGGCTATGTTTCCTTATCAGGTGCTGACATGGCACTAATAGAAAGCCAGCTTCTGTACATACGATTCCATACCATGAAGTACCTTCCTGGCCTAAAGCTTCTTATATGTTTAAGGAAAGACTGAAGATTTCCATTCAGAACAGGCAAACATATTTTTCTTCACTGAATAAAAAAGCTACTGCTCCAACAAATCTCTGTTTTGCATAGTATCCCTTGAAAATATAGGAGCATGCACAGGAGGAATAGCAACTGTGGTTTATCACCCATTAACTAAGTTATAGAAATGTAAGTTTGATGATTCCATCATGAGTCCATCACTAGAGGCATCTCATCTCAGTCATGGGCAACTAAATGGACAACATAGAGGCAGTTTTTTTCCTAGCAACCTCCACAGTGCATGAAGAATGAGCAATATTTTCTGGATTTGCTTTGGTCTTATATAATGTCCTAGTGAATTAGAAATGCTTTACAGGCCTTCCGCCTTCTGAAACATGCTTTTATCTCTCAACTTATTGCCTATCATTTAGATTTTGCCAAAGCCTTAGTGGTAGAGACCAATGCCTGACGTAGTTGGCAGGACAGAACTGCATGCTATTCCCCTCAATCTACCATTCCCATAAACTCAATGCCTTTTGAGAAGGAATTATGCAATCTCAGAGAAAGAAATCTTGCAATCAAGTCAGCCTGGAGTGTTATCCAGCTGGTTCAGTCTTGTTCTTGCAAATCTGTTCTTAAATTGTCCTGCAGTATGTTTGATAACAGCAGAACAAGGTAAACCAACTTATTTCCTTGGTATCTTATTTGAGTCTCCATTAAAGGAAGGGATGCAGGGCCAATCAGGGGGCTACTCTGAATTATTGGGACTCTGAGGATAAAAGGAGCCTCCTGTCCTAGGTGGACTTCTTTCTTTGACCATCTTGTCCTCCTGGTTCAGGAGGGGAAAGCTGTGGTTTCTTCTTGCAAGCACATCTCCCTGAAACCTTTGTATGGCATGGGAGGGAGCTCTCCAACTAGACCAAGGAAATCCAGAGGACCATTGGGCTTTTTTTTATGGTTTTAGCTGTAGCTGTGAGCTAACTAACCAAACCTACAGTATACTGAACTGCAGTGGCTGCAATGACAGCTACGTAATTCTATATCCCAACTGGAAGAGGGTAGGTTGTGGAAGACCCGTCAACAATATTGGCAAGGAATAGTTGAGAGTTTATGCTTTCGTTTTAAGGTATGGAAGGTGAGTATTTACATTTAGATGCACTTCTGATGTGCCTGGAAAGCTTCCTTGCATGTGTC
The DNA here is from genome assembly GCF_035149785.1 of Candoia aspera. NCBI lineage: Eukaryota > Metazoa > Chordata > Lepidosauria > Squamata > Candoiidae > Candoia > Candoia aspera. The sequence continues at coordinate 41,804,795 of NC_086159.1, read as the reverse complement.
ATGTAGTTAGAAGTTTTCTAGCAGGGGGCCTAACAGAAACTTCTGTTGGGGCAAATCTGGTGCTCAGATTTTCAGAATGGAAATCAAAATAATGCAAGTGGGGAATGCCTTTGAATTGCATCTTTGGCACTTCAGAAGCAGCAGCTAGCAATTGGAATCAGTTATAATTGTCAGGATAGCTCAACTTTTCTCTATCTGGGCCTCTAGATATATTTGACTAGAATATCCAATGCTCCCAGTCACTGTGGCTGTAATTTCTGCCTAGCAGGATCCATTATGGTTCTACTAATATGATTAATCATCAGAACCAGTTGTCTAATTTAAATAATACTCCTTTTGAGATGTGGCATCATCTGCTATAAGAGGAACATCATCCCCAGTCAGATGGGTAGATGAAATAAATCAGCACAATTCTTAAGCAGTATCTTTGCTTCTATGTCAACTTCCATCAGGGCAGTTGGGTAGGCTAGCAGCCCCTTGTGGAATTTACATATAATAATTTGGTGCATACCTCCACTCTGCCAACTCCACATCACCCCCATTTTTCCCATTGGTGCTGTCCCAAACTTCTGTTCTGGAATTAAAAGCCCCATGCAAGGTCCTCTGGAAGCAACAGATGCAGAACAAGGATGCCCATGACTATGTTGTTATTGCTATCAGTTGGATACAAAGTCTGGCTGTCCACTCAGTGCATGCTAATGGGGGAGCTGTACCCAAAGCTTACTGCCAGGATATCAGTCATTTCCCTATCATCATTTAGATTAACCCTTTTACCTTTGCCTCCTGAACATTCATCCCATTTTTCACTAATCTATACTAATACTAGATATACCACCAAATCATTTGGGTCCCAACCTTAACCCATCCTATCCATTCTGGTGGGTGATGAAGAGAAATTAGAAGTTGTTGAAGATCTGTACTTCCTGCTACCCCAGGGTTGCTTAAGGTATTCCTGGACTTGAAATAATATAGCTAACTCAAGGAAGACACATTATATGTGCATGGACCTCAGCTGCTCTGTCATTTTCATGCATATTGTCTGTAGAAACTAGATCCTGCTTATATTTTCATGCATATTGTCTGTAGAAACTAGATCCTGTTTATATACCTAGCCTGGCAGAAATAAGCAAACTCATTCCCATTGTTCTTTGCAACTGCTCTCCTTGATTCTGTACCCTATACTTTTATTTTGTGAATTTCATAGAATGGAACCATGGACTATCCTATGACTTCCTTATCTTATCTACCCATTTACTCAGCCACTGCCATAGAAAATTTGAAGAACCCAGCTACAAACAAGTATGAATTTGTACGCTGCCATTCTGTTTCAGTTTCTCTGTATTTGCTAGGTGCTACTCATCTAGGGACTGCTAGCTTGCTGCCAAGGAATATATAGCTGCCCTGGCTATAAAACAGAGGAACAAGATAGATATTTAGACCTCTGAAAAATGTAGTTTTTTGTATAATTTGAAATAACGATTTTAGAGTATTTATGGAGCACAATATGTCAAAAAATTTTTAATGTATAATAAGTGTTGGTTTTTGTGTGTGTAAAGTACTATCATATTGCCTTAATCTGAATGGTGTTTCTTTCACAGTCCCATTGGCACCTCCAGAGAATCTGACAGTTATCAATTACACATACAACTCTGCATGGTTGAAATGGGATTCAAGTCCTAGGCCAAATGGTGTTATTAGAAGATATGTTTTGAACATTTTTGAAGACAAAAGTCAAACTACTTTTTACCAGGTATAATTAACATAATTAATATTATATTTAAACAATAAAATTATTAACATATATTAAAAAACCATCAATGCTGTGGGGATGATAATCAGAAGGGAATTTGTGTGGACAGGGAAAAATCAAAGACCATTTTGCTTTTTGGATGAAGCAACTCTGAAATAGGTAGAACAGGAAAGACACTACAATAGTTGAATCCGTTTAGATGTTTTACAGAGATGAACTTAAGCTATTTTTGATCAGGAACATTTTTCTTGACATAAAATATGAATAAGGGAAATAAAACTTAGGAATCAAAAGAAGTGTACCATATATACTCATGGATAAGCCAAGAATTTTAGGTGCCAAAATACACCCCAAAAATTGTGATTGGCTTATCCATGGATGGGCTTATCCATGAGTATATACAGTAATACTTTTTAAAAGTACCAATATATCCCATATATACTCATGGATAAGCCCATCAATGGATAAGCTGACCCTCAAATTTTTAACCAGAATACCTTGAAAAATGAGCCACTCACAGATAAGCAAATTGTGAAAATTAAAACATATGAAAATTTTGAGGGTCAGCTTATCCATGGCACATTTTTCATGGTATTTTGGTTAAATATTCAAGGGTTGGCTTAGGCACTGATGGGCTTCTACGTACTATAAGTATATATAGTAATCTACTTTAACTGCCCTATTTCAGATCATCAAACAAAGTTAGGCCCTAAAACACTAGATTTTGTTGGCAGGGAGAATTTATGTTCAAAAACTGCTATCCCTAAACCATCAAAAGATTCACACCTATAAATCCTAAAATATATCATATTGTTTGGGCATCTCAGATATGAATACACATGTTAAGTTTACAAGAGGCAATCATTGGATTGCACTGCCCATTCTATGATGTAGTCCCACAAGGAAAGGCAAAGTTATTATTGGGTAATAATCTATTTCAGGACAGGTTTTAAAGGAATTTGATAAGAAACTAAAGCAAATTACATTCTAAGCCCATATCTAATTAATCAAAAGCAAACAGTGCCCTTTTGGACTCCACAGAGCAAATAGGCAACCTTTATATGTAAAAAAATGGTTGGATACATATTTCAGAAATGGTAGCACATAAAAATCATTAGGTGAATATATAATTTCCCTACACACTTGGCTTCTGACTTGTGAGAAATCATTTGCTTTCAGTAATTTTCAAAGAAAGTGCAATATGAAACTGCTAAATTAGAATTATGGGGAAAATGCAATGTTGTCAATTTGTGTCTGAATATGGACAATGGCTTCCTGTCCCACTACAGTTGTTAATTATTCTTATTATACAAGATGATGGGGTTATCACCAGTTACTGAAGCTGTGAATAGTCTCCTTTTCTTTTTTTCTTTTCTATATAATTTTATTAAAAGTTTTAAAAAGGACGATACAAAGTAATATAAAGTAAGAAAGAAAAAAACAAAACAAAACAAAACAAAAAGAAATCAAAGAGAAAGCTAAAAGTGCAAGAGTGAAAAAGGAAAAGGAAAAGGAAAATAGAAAAGAAAAAAGTACAAAGAAGTAGCTTCTGATCTTCTTTACAGCAATTATAAGTACAATTATAAATTTACCTCTTTCTCTGAGGTTACAACATGTGTCTCTTCTTTCTATAATCTATCCTGTCTAATCATCAAAACCATAAATCATAAGTTCATTTTTTTTTGTTTTCTGCAAAACATCCATAAGGGATTTCCAATCAGCAATAAAAGTAGATATTGTCTTTTCTCCAATCAGAGAAGTCAATCTGACCACCTTGGCAAGTTCCATCATCTTCACCAATCATTCTTCGTCTTGTATTTATTCTATATGCCTTATCATTTTCTCCCTCTGTATCCTCGTCACCCCAGTCCAAAATATTTGTTAAAGCTTTAGTAACCTTTTCTGTAATATTTTCACCAGAATCCTCTAGAATTGCTCTAAATCTCAAACAAAATTGCTACTGTCTCAGTTCCAGTAGTGCCAAATTATCTAATTCCCTTTCCAGCTCTCTGTCCATAACTTCTAACTTACTCTCCAGACTTTCCACTTTGTCATTAATTTGTTTTACATCTCTAGACACTCGTTTTTACTGAGCTTCCCATCTTCTTGACTTCTTCTTTCATCTCCTCTTTCGTCTTTACAAGTCTTTGATCCGTTCTTTTTTCAAAAACTGTCAATTTAGCATCCAGTGATTTAGGCAATTTGGTATCCAGTGATTTAGGCAATTTGGTATCCAGTGATTCAGCTAACTTATTACCCAATTCCTCAAACATTTTATGAAGTAAATCTGGTATAATTCCTCTCTCTTCAGGTTGCTCTAGAGATCCTCTGCTATTTTTGCCACTTTTCTGGTGGTTGCCATTGTAATATTGTAATATTGTAATCCAAAAGTGAAAGTGTCTCAATTGTAAGGGAAAGAGTTGCAAGCTTTCTCATTTTTCCTGTTTTGTCTTCTTGTGCCTCAAATACTTTTGTCTCAAATGGCACTCCATAGTCACAGTCTTGCTGATAGTACCTTTTAAACTTTCTTGCATCTACTTCTTGTTAAGCTTTTTGCCAGAAGTTTTTAAATCTTTAAAAATCCTTTTTTTCCCCCTTTTAGTCCAGAAAGAATGTTGACTTACCATGTGGAATTCTCTTATCCTGACACTCAGAAAATGTCTCTTTATCTCTAAATTAATTCCATCTGAAAGAATAAGGAAGTGAGGCTTGTCCTGTCTATATAGGCTGCATAATGGCTGCGAGTTTGGTTGAAATCCCTCAACTCCCAGCCACTCCACTCATAAGTCAACTGTAAAAAGCTCATTCCTGTAGTCTACTCATGAGAAGCAGCTGTCTCTATGCAAGTGCAAGTGGGCAATCTCATGATCGCTCCTTTATTCGAAAAGGCAGCACCAGCCAGAATTTGTCATCTGGCCAACAATCTCTGCCACAATGCCATCCCTGCTCTTTCAGGGACGTCAAGACCACCATAGATCCTCACCCAGAAGCCTGAGTAGTCTCCTTTTCATCATTGTTATTTGACTGCATATGAGTAACTTTTTTCCTCTAAATTCATATGAACATGTTATATGAGCCAAATATAACACTTCATACAAGTGATGAAATGGAGTCTAGTTTCTGAAGATTATGTATTTCTTAATAGATTGGTTACCCATTAATAGATGGATTACTATGTGATTGTTATATTTCTGAAGAAATTATTACAGTAATAAAACTTTATAGTAACTAACTATTTTCTCAATCTAAGAATGTTTCAGGATCGCACAGTGAAGCTAATATACTTGGACTAGAACCGTTCTTTGTTTATTCCATCTGTGTTTCTGCATTTACAAAAGTTGGAAATGGCAATCAATTTAGTAACCTTGTACGATTCACAACAATGGAATCAGGTGAGATTGTTTTAAATAAAGCATTTTAAGGTGTATTGGTTTTGCAGATGGAACATTTTACCTATTCCAAATTTAATCCAAATATATGAAATTCTCATCTATTACTCTTACTTAAAGATCAAAGATTTGTTCTAATTCCAGGATCTGGTTAATTATTATAAGCCCATCTGGGCAGTTATTAAGATTATTAATATTAGATCATCTCTGATCTTTTGCTCCCAAGTCCATTCATCCAAGTTCCATTCATCTTTCTAGTACATTTAGCTCAAGAAGCATGATATATTTATCCCCTGTACAGAGAAATTATGAAACCATGATTGCTAAAGTAGGGGCCCATCACAAATATATTTAATTCTATTGCTTTTTTCCTGCTGTGGCACAGTGCGAAGCCAACAATTTCCTTTGGTAGATCTACTAAAGTGGTATCATATGAAATGCTGAAATGCTTCTTGAGCTTGAATTTTTTTTGGTGATCATACTGAAGTTGCAACTGCCTTTCAGATTTATCGGAATGTAATCCATACTTTTCTTTGAAGCACCAGATATTGTCCAGAATATCCAGTGCACTGCAACCAGTTGGCAGTTAGTTCTACTCCGATGGGACCCTCCTTTGAAAACAAATGGAATCATTACACATTACATCATAACATTTGGAGAGAAGTCAACAATCTTATCATCTCATAATGAAACAGTGTGTATTTTGAGAAACTTGCTATCCAATACAACATACCAGTTTAAAATAAAAGCTGCAACAGCTGCTGGAGAAGGAAAAGAACAGTTATGCAATACCAGCACATTTCCAGAAACAGGTACCAGTTCCATACATGTCAAACTGTAATTAATAATTTCAGAAATTTAATTTCACAATGTCATTTCAAGTGATCAGAGATGAATGGAACAAAGCTGTACTATGAATATGAGTTAAACTTCTGTTGTGTTAATTTTGTAAAATGTATTAGAAGGGCAATACTTCCAAGTAAATGTGCTCAGGAATTCATACAAACAACTATAACAACAATAAAGTTTTTATTATTGGGTTAACATTCTCTTAGCTATGTGTTCACATGCATTTTTTTGTGTTGAGTAGCAGCCATTTGAAATTGGAGACTCATAATTAGGAATGGAAACAGTTTTAAAATTATTCTCAGCTTGCCTTCTGGTGGGAATGGCAGACTGAATGGCTGTGCCCACTGGTTCAGTGGGCAGAGCTAACAACATGGTAACTCTTTTTGGGCTCAGGCAGGTTTTCCTGAAGCCCAGAAACATTCTCCAGATCAAGGAGAATACCTGGAATCATCCCATCTATTCTCTGGATAGCTGCTTGCAGCCAAAAGTGTGCAAACAGCATTTTGCATTCGACTGGTAAGAGCCAGCTGGGAGGCAGGGACTTCATCACTTTCCAAGCCATGCTGTAGCCTTAAAGGGACACTAAGACTGGCCATTTCATTTCTAAATCACCAATTAATACATTTTTTTAAGTAGATGTACCCCAAGAGAGGCTTTTTCCAGTGAGGAGAAGCTGGTTCTTTTGGTGCTTAACGTTATTTTTTGGATTACTTTTTTAAAAAAAACTCTTTTAAGTTTTGGATTTTGTTTTCCTTCCAAAGGAAATTCCAAAGATTGAGAGTAAACAATTATCTTCATGTTATTATTTTTGTATTAAATTTGAAGATATTAGCATTTTCCTACACGTTGAATTGGCTGATTTGAACCTTCAGCTTTCTGTTTTCACTTTCCCTTGAAAACTGTCTGCTATCTCACTTTATGTAAACTCACTCCGGAACTCTTCTGTATCTTTGACTTTCACTGGTTAAGCTCCTAGGGCATTCATTTGAGGACAATAATGTTCACATTTTGGACAGAAAAGATAGGTGGTTAGAGAGAGGGGTTAAGGAATCCATTCACGCCAAAGTGGAAAATCCTTCCCTCAATAGAGGTGGAGACTTCAGCACAACTTGTCCCCCATTTTTCATGCTGCCCTTTCATTAGTGCCCAGGAAGTTTAAGACCACTTCACAAATTCACCAGGAAGGCCACTCTTAACAATCCAATTGGGGATGAGTGAGGGATTTAGGAGTAAGACATCCCAAAGACAATCCATACCTCCATGGCACAATTAACAAGCCATTCAGGTGTAGGGACAATGCAGCCACCCTGGAAGACATATATGGGGTCTCCTTACCAACCTTTGCCCAGACTGAAGAAGCTGCTTGGACAAGCAGCGAAATGGTTCAACCAAAAACACAGAAATCCAGTTGCCCTGACTCAACTTATAGACATAGGGTTAAAGGATGTTTATCTGGTTTGCTTTAAGGATTTGACTGATGTTATTCCCTTTTAAAGATATGAAATTACTGTTTTGAATTGTCTTTGTTTTCTGGGTTTTTTAAGATTGGGATTATTAAAATTGTTGTACTATTAAGTGTAATAGCAGACAATTTATGTGCTTTTTAATTTGATTCTTATTCTCAGCTTCTTATTTATGGTGGACAGTGTTAGTCACAGACACATAGCCAACACAGAGTCACTGCTGAGGCATTTATTTCTGATGCTAAGTGAAATCAAATTAGGTTCACCATCTCATTCCAAAATCTCTGAACAATAGCCTTCAATGGATATGATTGTTTATTGTTGGGTTCATTACAACTGGGTGTATAGTTGGGTGTAACTATACATGATCATCATAATAATCGTATATAATTCCATGATACAGTGGCATTCTCAATTGAATGTAATACGTTATATCACAGTCTACACGGTAGGATAATTTGCTTCAATTTATAGAAGAAAATATACAAAGTTGTGTGAATAAATGTTACCAGCTGGAAGAAACTGAATAGAACTGTAGCCTCTTCTGAATATACTGTATACTGCTTATTAGCTACAATATAAGAACTGGAAGAAATTGGATATGATGGTTGAATTTTTATTTTTACCTTTTAATATTTAGATCCTGCTGTTTCATATAAAACTGTCATGGCAGTTTATAAAAAAATACTGGAAAAAGTGAAAATACTAATAAAGCAAAACTAATATTTTGCATCTGATCCTATTATCATATTCTTAGCAAATGTAAGACAGCTATCCAATTTTCAAGGAAAAGTTTTTTGTTTTTGTTTTTTAAAGGCAATCAGTCAATATAAGGGACTGAAATTGTGAGAATTCAAGGTGCTTCTGAATTCTAGAGGCCTGTTCTTTCCTAGACACCAAGTTCTGATCTAAACATAAGCTGCATACATCAAAGGTTTCTAGGGTACATTGGTATGAATGTCCCCTGGAACCATTTATATGTCTTTACAGGAAAATGTTCTGTATTATGATAGCACCCAGATGGGCTAGATGGTGCCACTTGAAAAACTAATGTGCAAAATGTAAATGTATTAGAAAATGTATTAGAACACAAGTAGCATTTTCTTTCTATTACAACCTCTTTACCAATATTTTTTCAAAGAATCATTCTCAATTATGAAATTTTTTACCTCTGTGTATTCTCAGTGTGCATTAGTATACTGCATGCCCTGGGAAGTAAGCAACAGTATGTTGACTTCAAGTGTACTGTAGTCTCTAAATTAGAAATCGTAGCTTGCATAGAATAGTGCTTGGAGAAACTTGGCTTTAGTTACATTTGTGACATACTTGCTATGATAAAATATGTCAAGACTGTCCTTACCATTTTTAGGGAATGCTGCATGTGACGCTAGTGGTAGATACTGTAGTCTGCACCATCTCTGTCTTATTAAAAAGCCATAATTAGCAAATTGACCCATTTGGGGATAACCGTGGCATCTGAAATTATTGACTTAAGAGGGTTAAATGGTACAGAACCCAAATGATTTGCAATAAGTATAAAATATATTTTATAATGTAACAAGGAGTATGGATCTGAAAATAAATATACCAAGGGCCAAGGTGTGTTTAACAGGGAAACCTGAGTGAATGTACCTCTGTAGAATGTTAACCAAAGATGGGGAAATGAGTGGAGAAATACTGGTAGAAGGGTCTGTAGTAAGTAGTGTGTGGTCTGTTGTAACAATAAATGTTTGTCAAAAGAAATGAAAGTGGCTATGCATAAGTGTGTGCTTCTGTCTACTTTGTTATATGGAAATACGAGTTAAGGAAAAAGATAAGAGTAAGTTGAATGCAGTGGTTGTGACTTACTTAAGAAGCATTTGTGTAAAGCAAGAGATAGGATCAAGAATGAACTCCGGATTAACAAGAGTAATAATAATGCTGAGTTGGTTTTGTCATTTTGTGAGAATGAATGAGGATCAAATCAAAGTACAATATATGAAAGAAGACTGAATGGATTGAGAGGCAGGGAAAAAGAAAATTGTAGTTGGGTGAGGCTGATGAGATTCTCAAAAAGAGAGATTAGTTTAAACCACAAAAGGCGATGTATAAAGTGATGAATAGCTGACATAGTAGACGCAACAATAATTTACAGAGAGGTTTAGTAAATGGTGGAATAAATTAGATTTAGCTATATTTCCTTTAGTTTTTCTTATGTCAGGCCTGAATTTCTTCGGCTTACTATTTCTTATTCTTTTTTCTGTGCTTTTTGTGATTTGCATTAAGTTGCTTAAACTGAAAAAGAATAAGGTACAAAGGGAGAATACTGAAATAAATCTATGGGTCCTGTTATAGATAGATGAAAATATTTGTTTTAACAGGTGGTTCATATGCATTCAATAGTTTAAGAATAATTAATGTAATGTATCATGGTAGCTGAGTCATATTTACAAGTATAGGATTTCATTACTATCACTTTATTTTAGAAAACCAAATGGGTATCTGTTTCCTTTTGCTAATGTAAGTTCAACTCTGGATCTGTAATCTAATAGTAACATTTTTTTATAAAGGAAACAATGAGGGATGCTGGAAGTAGTCCTTGAGATAAAGATACTGAGGACTGCCAAATAGCCAAAAGAATGGAATTTATTTAAGAATTCAATTCATTTAAGGGCACATAATTAAGCTAAAAAATAATTTGCAGTTCTTTTCAGGTTATTTTCCCCTTTAATAGTTTTGTGTATTCTTTTTCTTTGTGTATTTAGAGATGAGTTAAATATTCAAGTCATTTTTAAAATAGTGTAATAGCTCAGATGTAAATGCAAATCTTTACTTTAGCATATATGTGCAGATCCAGCAGAAGAAAAAGTTCCTAATACACAGAGGAATATGGGAGTAGATATGCTTCCTCATTGGAACTAATGAGAAAAGCTCTTGAATTTCAAATAAATCTTCATGCACATTATAGTCCCTGTATCCATAATAAATCTTTTGACTGAGCTGTATATATTTATTCCTTCATTTGTGAACTGGATACATTTTTCAAATGTTTGTGCCAAAGTTTTCGATTTTAAAGCGGTATCTAAATAATTCTATGAAGCAAGAATAGCAAAAGATGATGTAGCCAAACTAACAATAACTGTCCTAATATTCCTTCTTCAGACTGAAGTCTGAACCAGATTGCAATAACAATGAATATATATTTCCTAATTGCTGAAGGCAACATTAATATGAATGGTTTATCCTAAAACTCTAAAGATATACAGCATTTCTATAGAGTACATAGACTTTGTAAAGTATACTTCTTTTCCTAGTTCTCTTCATTTCCTATGTTATGCCTATTACTGTGGGAAGAATCCATGCTTTATTCCAGCGTATGTCTTTCAGACTTGCAGACTGAAAAAGAGTGTATATGTAAATGCATTTGAATAAATAATATGAAGTGTATCTTAGCTTTAATGCACAATACAATAAAGTGTCATCTTTTTTTCCACGTAATATAGTTATATTATGGTTATTATTTTTATTATTATTTTTAGCTCCAAGTGCTCCAAGAGATACAATATTTTCAAATGTACAGTCAACAAGTGTGACCTTGAGATGGAGAATGCCAGTTACTATTTTTGGCTACTTTCAAAACTACAAGATTACTGCACAGTTACAATCCATCCATTGCAATAGCTGGGAATCTTCTGAATGTATTGAATATGAGAAAGAGCAATACTCATACCTTGCTGATAATGTTACAGAAGAAACAGTGTATGATCTGAAAAAATGTAGATGGTATCGATTTAGAGTTTCTGCTAGTACAAATGCTGGTTATGGCAACTCTACTCCTTGGATTGTCACACAAACCCTTCCTGGCTGTAAGTAAGACTACCATAACTCCTAATTTTATACAGAACTCAAGTTTATAAAACTCATGAGAAATAACACTAGGAACAATTAATTATAAAATTACTACCATATGTATCTCCAAGAGTATTCTCTTGTTCAGTTTAAATATATATGTGTCTCTCTTTCTCTGTGTGCGTATGTGTGTATATGTGTGAAATTATATAGATATAATTTCATATAACATATAATTGAAATATATACTGCATTAGGGGTTGAATGTACAACATATCTGGTCATGAAATTGGAGACTCTGAGAACAATTAAATAGCTTTGCATTTAGCCATTCATTTCCATACCTACTTCTTTTTCTGTATTTTCCACAAAATAAGTATATAATAGAGACCCACATTCAAAATGTAAACAGAACACATAGTTTGGATTAATATTTTCTTCATATACTGTTGGCTATATGTAAGGTAAGCTTTTTAAGACATAACATTCAAAATAACAACATTAAAACATCCTATTTGCTTACATAAGTTTGGCATAACTGGAAGATTTAATCTTTTAAAATAGATGTACCATTTCTAATGCTGCAAAGAAAGTATAGGAAAACATATTGGTGGTTGCAGTTCTGAGAAAGATTTTTCACTGGTACAATTGAGCAGCTGCTTGAAGTGGTAATTATCAGAAAACAGCTGCTGAATTTAGTAACTTTTCAGATTATAAAAATTGTTTAAAACGAAGGAGAGCAAAAATATGTTCTCATTTTCCCTCCATAGAAGACTAATATTAACTTAAGTTCAACTATCTTCTTTTGTCTTTTTCATTGAAATGTTAGTTATAAAACTCATAAACCGTCAAGTCAGTATTTCCTCCAATAATTTACTGTTATTAACAGTTTTGTTGGAGCATTTTGTGTGAAACACAATGGCATGAAATGGTTAAGGTATGGAAGTGTGTGCATATCCCTAGATTATTAGACTATGAACAGGAAGACCAAGGTTCATGTCTTTCAGCAAAACCAACCTCACAGAGCTGCTGACAAGGGAAAAAGAATTGAATGACATGTATATCACCTCCAGCTCCATTTACTCATTTAAATCTAACAAATGAGTAAATAAGTAAGAGGAAGATATCTTTAACATACACAAACACTAGAATGTTTTCTCTTTACAAGCTCACACTAAATTTGTGAATATAGGATATTGCAAAGAATAATTGGTGGACATCCTTTGATTGGCCAAATTATATTTTGAGTTCGTTGTGTAATAATGAAACAAGGAAATCAGCTCATGCATCATTCAGCCATGATAATTTGCATATTCATGATTCTGAGTTTGTTATATTTTAAAACTTTAATCAATGTGTTTATATATTGATAACTGTAAGAATAGCAATCTTAACTTTTTGTATTGCATATTCTTCATGCTACTTCTGCTTCCACAATTTAGATAGAGTACTCAGCCTTCTGTTTTACAGATTGTTCTCTTAGGAGCTGTCTTTCTGTCTCATAAAATAGGTCAATGGGACTGTTATTGCATTGATGATAAATTATACAACTCTGCTTTACAATGAGATATTTTCTAAAGTATCTAACTGAATTAAACCATATGCCTCTGTCACAATAAAAGAATTATTCACAAATGTAGTTTTTTATATAGAAGTGAAAAAAACCCATATACCCAAAATTTCCTCTTTTTAACACATGTGAAGGAGGTAGACGTTCTATCTTCCTTTGCAGATGGATATTCAAAGTACTGAGACCCAGGGACATGGAACTGAAAAATAGAAATTCACTAAGAAAATCATTTCCTGGTATGCAGCTTCAGTATATGCAGAATTTTTGTTTCACTGTATTTTGGATCACTGAACTCTATCCAGTCCTTGAAAAGTCAGTAATACTAGAAACAATGGCAACCCCTCCTGATTTCCATTGAGCCTACACTGAACTTAATTTTCTTGAATGGTTTTGTTCCTGCTTTTCAACATGAAAATCATTAGCTTAATGCAGAGGACTATGTAATGAATCAATCTGGGAGGAAGAATTCAATTTGCTGTTCCTGGTTTCATACCAATTTTCTGTGTGCATCCAAATCTGCACATTGGGTCTAGGCATGTAGAAATTGGTTCCTGTGTTATGCAGACTATAGAGTGGATGTACTGTAGCTTTTTAAATACATTATTGGCATGTTTGGAAGTTAGGATGCAGATACTGGGCAGGGCCTCATTAGAAATTCCTGATCTCCTTCCATCCCCACCTTCATCTGCACAAGAGCTACCCCTATCATTAAATGCTTCACATGTATAAGTAGGAATGTCAGAGCACTGTTTCTAGCTATGCTCACTGATAAGTAAAGTTAAAGGCTATACTCAATTTAATATATTTCTTGATTTGATATAATCAATAAACATAGTAGTATAAGGATAATGATGTGCAAAACACAACAACAAAGAATTGCACCAGTGGGGCAAGGCCCAGATACCAATCTGATTCCTACTGTATCTGCTCTTTCCGGGTTATATATCAAAATTGTCTTCCAGAATGTTGGAAGACAGAGCAAGAATATTGGTATAAACAATAGAGCTCCAGTGGAAGTTTGCTGTAAGAAAGTGTCTTGCCCCAACTTATCCTTTTTTTAACCATCAGATTTCCAAGGAATCTGGAGGAAGCAATATGTGTTTTTAATATACCCACAGTTCTTTAGTGGCTGTGCAATAATGGAAGAGAAATTAGCTTTTCATTCTGTTGCAATTGCTTCTAGAAAATATTTCAGACCAGAGGACATTTATTGAAATAATAAATTTAAATATTTTTGTTTAAATATGCTTATCTTATCTAAAGGCTTCATATTGTAAAAAATCAGGTATGAGTTTACATTTAAAAGAATACTTTCTAAACTACTCTTTTAAAACTATTTTGCTGGTATAGGCCCTGTTAAAATGAATAGAACTTGAATCAAAATATGCTTTTGAGCATCAGAAGATCAGCCTGTAAAATGATAAGCTACCCAAATGTACCATCCAGCTAACAGACTTAACTGCTGCCTTTGCATCAGGACACAGATGGATGGGAAAAAATGACCCTGACCTCCGTAAGACCAACATTCCTGTGGAAGCATAGAAGCATGATAATCAGGAAATGATGGGTATTAGTTACAGAAAATGCATTATTGTGAAAACCAGGAAAAAAGTGCTCATGAGAGGAAGTGATTGGATTATATGAGAATGAGTGAATAAGACTGGGTCATTCCTACTGAGTAAATTGCTGTGATTTATAAGAGAAAGGCTATGGTGATATCTTACCCATTACTGGCTAGACTTGTTTCACAAACAGTCTTAAATCAATATGTGACACTTGCCATTGGCACAGAGTTTGTTTATGCAAGATGTTTGTTATAAAGCTTCTGGACTGAAGCTAATAGATTTCTAATTTCCAGTCATATTTTAGTTATACCAATTTATCTGAAGTATAATTCTCCTTTTGGGTTGAACATTCTTCAACTATGACAAAAGCCAGTGAAGAGATATATTGGCAATTTAGACAAAGAATTTGAAAGGCATTGACATCCTGATCCTAAATACATTTATATGGAAGTGTCTAGATATTCACCCTTTTGAGTTTTTTGCAGCTGTGGTTTTCAGTCAGGATGTGTGGCTTCCCAGACAGCTTGAGGTGGTCGCATATACAGTATGCTGACTGCCACTTTCAGAATTATCCCATTCTTTGATACTTACTTGCAATCTCTCAAAAATAAGAGGGGTTACCGAGGGCTGATTCAGTGCAAGGCAAAATTCTGTACAGAGGCCAGCTCAGCCTGTATCAGCATGGCTAACAGCAGAACTAAATAAAAAGGCTGTCAGAGCTTAAATGTTCATGTGAACAATCTCTAATTTCATTGGTATCAGAGGAATTTGCTTTCAAACAAATGCTTGGGACAGAAGCTGCATTGCAGAAAGGAATTTACTGTTTGCACAGCAAGCATCACATTCAGACATAGGAACAAAATTTCTGGCTCGAGAGTTGTACACAATCGTGTCTATGAATCATCTTTCTATTTTTGAAAATCCATTAAACATAATCTTTAATTTACCTTAAATAAATCAACTATTATTTCATTCCCCTCTCTTTCCTACACCAAGGTTATCAATAGACTTAAGGGCAATAATCCAACAGGAAAAAAAGAATACATGATCTGTTGTTTTTGTACAAAGAAAGTCAGAATTAGAGTTATCTCCCATCTTTCTTCCAGAAGCTTAAGGTAATGAATATAGCTCTGCCTCCATTCCCCCCACCCCACCCCCAGTGTCACCTTGGAGGCAAGTTTAATTGCAAGGCAGTGACTTCCCCAAAGTTCCCAAGTGAACTTCCATAGCTGAGGTTGGCTGTCTTGGTCCTAATACAGAATTTAACCCTACATACCCCCCTCTCCACAGCATTGATCATTGGAAGATAAATAGCAGAGTTTTCCCCCAGGGAGGTGCCCTTGCCATTGGAGACCTTGCGCAGTACAGTTTGGTAAAAACAATAACCAGTAAAGAAAACATTACTGTGTTGGGAAGAAAATTGTATTTTATATTGTAAATATGAATTTTCATTTCCAGTTATAAGCTGTTCTCTGAAGCAATTTGTGCTTAATAGTATTAATTAATGTTATTACATAATAATAATGCCTCTATTGTTCAGAATGAGAGTTTTTGTGAATAAAATACATATTTTGATGTACTTTTCTCCCTGTAGCTCCAGATGCTCCTCCAGCAAATGTAACTGTAGCAGCTACATCTCCTTACAGTATTAATATTAGTTGGAATGAGCCTGCCATAATTACTGGACCAACATTCTACCTCATTGACATTTCCTCAGTAAGTTATTTCAGGTCTTCTGTTGTTTGACTCTTATTGATACAGACTGATACCTTGTATAGAATTGATTGATGCATATTTTCTAAGGAGAAAAATTCAGAAGCAGAAGTTTACTTAGAATCAGGTATTAAACAATATTTTACTGAATGTTAGTATACAACAGGTGTGAGCAACCTGATGTTAGGTTTCCTTGCAGCTTCTGAACCTCCTTTTTGAGGCCTTCAGAATTCCCCTAGCAACACAGCAGAAAATCAGTAGTGGTATTTCTTGACATTTGGGAATAAACAGAAAATGTGCAGAAACTCACCAACTGCAGCCATTAGTCTCTCAAAAAATGTTAAAGGCAGTCCTTGGCCAGTCTTATGAACACAGGATATTGTTCACTGCAGCAAAGAAGGTGCAGCTGATATGCTACTGGCTGACAGTAATAACAATCTGATCAGCTGTATCAGAATTGGGCAACTGTTTATCTTTTTAGAACTATTTTCTCCCAGGGGTATCTGTAGGGAAGATCCCTAGTGGTCAGGGTTAAAACAAACAGTGGATTGTGCCACAATGAAAAAATAAGTGGTGATACCATTTGATTTCTAATGGCATTGTTTTTTATCTTTCTAATACACCTCCCTCTCCCTAACAGCCAAGTACAAGGAAGGGATGAAATATAGGTTGTCCTTGTTTAGCAGCCACAATTGGGACTGGCAACTCAGTTGTTAAGTGAAGCAGTTGCTAAGTGAAACCGCAACTGTGCTTATTATCTTACATCAGCTTTCATTTGCTTTACAGTCCTGTGAAGGTTGTAAATGTGAGGATTGATTGCAAAGTTACTTTTTCATCACTATTATAACTGCAAACAATTGGGACTACCTGTAGCTTATATCAAAACTCTAAACTCCACACATGGCACCGTGGCTTTGAAATCATACCAAGGACCACATGGAATCAGCCTGAAGATTCTAGGTTCTTAAGGTCTCAGATAATGTCACAATTCTAAGATATCCCTAAGTATAATTACTTATTAGTTCAGAAGACTAATTATTTTGTTTGAGGAAGTTACGAATTCTTCTAACACTTGATATGAAATTACCTACTTTCCATTTAAACTTCTGCGATTGTGGCTCAGATAGGGTCAATGTTCTAACCACTCTTTGTTTAGCTAGTCATTGAAACAAATATTATATGAAATATTAGATCAGGATTAACTAATCTGTTAATGAAAAACATATTTATTTACTTATTTGTGTTTTTTTTAAAATGGACAATATGAAGAAGGGATAGTTTCTTTTTAATGGAATTTGCTATGGCATGTATCAGTTTTTGTAATGCAGATATATTTGATGGTTTCAGCTATTGTAATATTTTTCTGAATTTTTATCATTGGTCATAGTAATTGGTTAACCTATAAAGTCAATGTTTGTATAGCAGTCTACTGAGTGAAATCCAATATATTATAAATAGACTTTCACTCACATAACAGGACTTTCTCCTCCTCTCCTCTCCCTTCAGTCCTCTACATACACGCAACCTTGAGCAATCCCCTAGCAATTATTTTTGTTGAGAGAATTTTTAGTTTTAACTAACTCAATTTCAGTTATCTGTTTTCTTTCTCTTTCTTTCTTTCTTTCTTTCTTTCTTTCTTTCTCATCAATATTTCTTGTTTTTCTTGTTTACTTAAGAATCAGGTATTTTCTTGTTTTTTCAGTGATGACTAACACTATATCATTTTTATTGCATTTTTCATCCCCCTTTAACACATATGATTTACTTCAACTCTTTTAAGGCCAGCCTCTGGCCACCCACTGTAGTTCTTTACTAAGCAAGGATTTAAAGCCCAATCTTCTGAATACATTTTATTCTCTGCATCATATTGTCCCTAGTTTATTCTTAAGTTAAATATGCACATGTTTGTGTGCATTGTGTATATACTAGGGGAAAAATGGATGATAATGAAATGACCTTAGCTAGTTGTCTGTGGGAAATGAACTACCACTTTTCAACAGTTGCCCATGGTAAGCACTCAGTGCAGAAACAAATGACTGGTCAGGGACAGAGCACAAACCACAATATTGTGAAAATCGAAGAGGTCTTGTTATATTCCCATATTGTTATAGTGAGCAATGATATATGAAAAAAATACTTTGTCCCTTGATGGTCATCCCAGGAAATCTATGTCTGTTTAGTACATCAGAGTCTTTACTTAAGGTTAACTGTCAGTGGGGATACTAAAACACATCTGTCAAATAAAGTATATGCTTAAACTATCTTAGTCTCTTAGCAGCTGCATCTACAGTAGATACGTCCCTGTGGGACTGCTACTGTAGAGATTCATTTTCTTGTTTTCTATTTCATAATAGAAAACAACACTGGAATATGACAAACATATGAAAAGGTTTTTGTGTTCACTTGTATGACATTTTGTGTTATATTCTACTGCTGCTTGGATTTTATCTATGCTTTTGGATGTTGCTATTTCAGCAAAACACACACACAAACACACACACACACAAATAGGTTGCCTAAGGTGAATATTTTGACTTTATGCATGTTAGCTAGATTCCAATACTAAGATAAGCAAAACCTTCTAGTTCAGATGTGGAACAACCAGGCTTGCTGAGTACATGTTCTAGTTTTAAATGTGCTACAAAATCCGTTCTCAGATGCCACATTGCAAAGCTATTATATGTATAAAGATCCTTTATGGACATCCTAAGTTTATCTGATTACATTAATAATTTAATATTTCAACTCTTACATTTCACAGAGCTATAGTTTAGGAATCACTCCAGCAATATTATCAATACTTTCATACAATTAACTAATTCTATATTTGGGTATAAAATGTATGTATGTATGTATGTATTTCTTTAATTGCTCGCATTTATAAGGCTGCCCATCTCACACAAAGCAACTCTGGGCAGAGTACAACAATGAGATAAAAACAGTGAATAAATAAAATATATCACATTTAAATAGAATTTCTACAAATATACTTAAATATCCAGTTAAGCCTGATGATCTATAGGCTTGTGGTCCTTTTGAGTATAGCAATTCTGTATAAAAGGTAAAGGTTTCCCTTGACGTAAAGTCCAGTCGTGTCCGACTCTAGGGGGCGGTGCTCATCTCCGTTTCTAAGCCTTGGAGCCGGCGTTGTCATAGACACTTCCGGGTCATGTGGCCAGCATGACGACTCGGAACGCCGTTACCTTCCCGCCGAAGCGGTACCTATTGATCTACTCACATTTGCATGTTTTCGAACTGCTAGGTGAGCAGGAGCTGGGACTAGCAACGGGAGCTCACCCCGCCGCGCGGTTTCGAACCGCCGACCTTCCGATCGGCAGCTCAGCAGTTTAACCCGCAGCGCCACCGCGTCCCAGCAATTCTGTATAGCCTGTACTTATTATATTTATTGTTTAATGAAACAGACATAAAGTATTTTGTGACTTTGGGTCCTAAGACTGCTAGATGTAAAAGTCGAAACAGAGCAAGAAACATGATGAATCTGTAATTTTATGAGTTACAAAGTATTCTTGCACAAGGATATCTGGAAAATTATGCCAATGATTTCTGAATTAAAGGGATTCCCAAAGAATCCCTACCATATAGCTGTATGCAAGTTCTAAAGAAAATTTATAGCATTGGTATTGGGATAAAAAAGCATGACAAAGTCATTATGCATGCTATGTCTGTCTGTGTTATTCCCTAAATTCACCCACCCACACACATGCTCTTCTTCATTTTTCTGCACAGGTAGGTGAGAATTCAGTCCTGCTAACTCAGTTTCCCACTGATGATATATCACTAATAGTTTCTTAGTAATACCATCCTAATAAACATTATCCTTTCATCTTGCTTTGGGTTTGCTTGGCACAGGTGGATACAGATTACTATCAAGCTTCATTTGTCAAAGCAAATTACGAGGATAAAACCCTCACTATTTCAGGATTGAGAGCATTTACAAGGTATTCCATAGTAGTCACTGCTTTTGTAGGAGATGTACATACTGCACGTACTGACGGCAAGTCTAGTTCTTCAGTTATTGTTTCCACTTTTGAAGCAGGTAAGTCACTAATCCTATTTGCTCATTTTATTTAAATGTGTTTATTTTATTATTTATTTTATTGATCGAATTTTATCACTGCCCATCTTCCCCCAAAGTGGGGACTCTGGGCAGTTTACAACAAAAACAAAGTTTAAAATTCAATGCCATTATAAATACAATAAATATGAATATAAATAAAGAGTAAAAATATAAAACGCTATAAAATCCAGATGGCTAAAGATTGTATCTCAACCCATGAGTATAAAGGGCCCTTCTAGGGTGCTAGCCATCCCCAAGAAAGACTATTCCCCTTCCTGCTCAGGCATGCTGGCAGAACCAGGTTTTTAATTTTTTACGTAAGTCCAGGAGTGAGGGGGCCTGTCTTACCTCCAGGGGAAGAATGTTCCAGAGGGCAGGAGCTATTGCAGAGAAGGCCCATTTCCTGGGCCCCACTAGATGGAATTCTTTCACAGATGGGATCCATAACATGCCCTCTCTACATGATCCGGTGGGATGAGTCGATGTGATGGGGATGAGACAGTCCCTCAGGTAACCTGGCCCCATGCCATGTAGGGCTTTAAAGGTGATAACCAACACCTGGAATTGGACCCAGAAGCAAACTGGGAGCCAGTGCAGCTCACGTAGCAAAAGTGTTTGTTTGTTTGTTTATTTATTTCTCAAATTTGTGCTACCACCCATCTCCCCCCAAAGAGGGACTCTGGGCGGTGTTACACGTGGTGACCTGTGTGGCTGCATTCTGGACCAGTTGTAGCTTCTGGATATCCTTCAAGGGTAGCCCCATGTAGAGCACATTACAGTAGTCTATATGGGAAATGACCAGGGCATGAGTGACTGTTCGAAGGGCCTCTTGATCCAGGAAAGGGTGTAACTGGCACACAACATGAAGTTGAGCAAAGGCCTTACTGGCCACAACTGCCACCTGCTCTTTGAGCAGGAGCCGTGAGTCCAGGAGGACCCCCAAATTACACACCGGGTCTGCCTGGGGCAGTGCAACCCTATCCAGAACCAAATATGACAATTTCCCATATTCTGAGGAGCCATTAATCCACAGCCACTCCATCTTACCAGAGTTCAGCCAAAGCCTGTTGTTCCCCATATAGGCCCCCACAGCCCCCAAGCACCTGAAGAGGGTGGTCATGGCATCACTTACTTCACCCAGGATGGAGATGTATAATTGGGTATCATCAGCATACTGATGATACCTCATCCCGTGGTGATGGATAATCATGCCCAGTGGTTTCATGTAGATGTTAAAAAGGAGCGGAGAGAGTACTGAGCCCTGCGGCACCCCACAAAGGAGGAGCCATGGGCTGGATCTCTCGCTCCCAATCAACACAGATTGGGACCAGCCCTGGAGGATGGTGATGAACCAGAGTAGAACTATGCTGCCCACCCACAACTCCCTGAGATGCCCCAAAAGGATACCATGGTCGATGGTATCGAAAGCTGCTGAGAGGTCAAGAAGAGCCAGGATGGATGTGCTACCCCCATCCAGCTCCCACCAAAGATCATCCATAAGTGCGACCAATGCCGTTTCCATTCCATAACCAGGTCTGAAACCTGACTGAAAGGGTTAATGAAAGGTTAATTACTGAAAGGTTTAGCTATCTGAGTGCATAAGCATTACAAAGTGAATTACAACCAAAACTGTAAAAAACATTAAAAGCATCAATAATTTTTAAATTCTTATCTAAAACAACAACATTCCATGCAGTGTCCAAAAGGTTTATATCACATATACAACAAATTGTATATACAACCTCCTCACTGCCACTAAAACCTTTAGTTTATCTGTTAGGCTCCTGAAAAGAAAGGTGAACCAAGTAATTTTTATTTGACTTACTTGGAACTTAATATCACAAGGGAGCTTAAGATATCAGCTATTATCTTCAACCTTAAGCCTTGAGGCAATCCATTGAATATAAAACCCACCATATATTTATATTTTTCCCAAATGCAGTATGGGCAAAGTCACTATAGATTTTGCTTCTTAAGGTCTTTTTAAAAAAGACCTTAAGTAATTCTATGCCCATCATTTTTTTTCACTAAGAAATTAGGATACTACTTAGATTGCTTTTTCAATGAAATCCACATAGACTGCCCATAGAGTCCAATTGATATTGAAGCTACAAAATAAGGTTTTAGAGGGAAGTTTCACTGGGAGCAGTGAAAATTGGAAGGCTACAGAAATTGAAAGTTTTATTGCAAACTTACAAATCTATTATATAGGTTTACTTTTCAGGAACAGAGGAAGTAACTTTTTAATGAGAATCAACTCTTTGTCCATCATGCTCTGTATTTTCTATATAATCCAGTACAGGTAGTCCTCACTTACTGACTGCAATTGGAACCGGCAACTCTGTTGCCAAGCAATTCAGTCATAAAATAAAACATCATGTGACTGTGCCAACTTATAACATCAATTCTGGATGTGGTCATTAAGCAAATCACCTGCGGTTGTTAAATGTGACATCACATCACTGTGACTTGGGACTTCCTGCCAGCATCCCCATTGACTTTGCCTGTTGTAAGCCAGCTGTGAATGTTGCAAATGGCAATCACATGACTGTGGGATGCTATGACTGTCGTAAAAGCACACAGGTTGCCAAGCACCCGAATTGTGATCAAATAACCACAGGGATGATGTAACAACCGCAACTTTGAGGACTGGTCATAAATCTCCTTTTTCAGTGCTGTCATTACTTTAAACAGTTGCTGAATGAGCAGTTGGTAAATGAGGACATCCTGTATTGTTGATTTTAATGGTGAAGTATCAGAGAGGCCTTGCCTTTATTGAGATGGATGGTAACACAGGTTAGACCAAGGACCTTCTGTAGAGCTACCAGAACTGTGTTGCAAGGTTATAGATGATTGCTAGAAGACAGCAAAATATCATTTTGCTGCTATGTAGAAGTCATCCAGATTTATACTGCATAGATCTGGTAGCCCTAACTTCTGTATTCAAAGTAGATTCTGAATATGGCTCTTATTCTAGGAAAATATGTTGTTCCCTAATCTTTTGGAATCTAGATGCCTAGTAATGTTTTTAATTAACTGTTTCATCAGCTACTGATTTTTTTTCAGTGCCCAGAGACCCACTTAACAATGTAACATTTCAGAAGATACCCGATGAAGTAACAAAATTTCAAGTGATGTTTATACCACCCTCTGAACTTAATGGGAATATTCAAGTATATCAAGCTATGGTATATAAAGATGATGACACAGACATCTTTCAGATTTATAATTTGAGTGTTATAGACAGAACAAATAAGTCAATCACTGCTATGATAGAGGGATTAAAAGGAGGACACACATATAATATCAGTGTAAGTTGAACTCTTCTTTTTCCCACAATCAATAATAAGGTTAAATTAAATGTAAAACAAACTGAGGAGGCTTTATTTATTTATTTGAATTTATCAGCACCCAACTCCAGTGGACTTTTTGCTGTTGAGATGTTTATAAAATGAATTTATTTCCTGTTTTACTTTTATTTCAATAAACTTGAAATTGGCAAAATATATAATGAAAAGTGATCAGCCAAATCTATCTATCTATCTATCTATCTATCTATCTATCTATCTATCTATCTATCTATCTATCTATCTATCTATCTATCAATCACACTTCCAACCAGAGAAATGAGACCCGCTGACTTAAGTGAAGTAACTGGTATGCACAGAATCAAAATCTTATTTTTCCAATGTACTTTTTATGCCATACATGTATCCTTATAGATATACACAGTGAAATACAGTTAATTAATCACTTGATTAGTGGTTGACTAAACATACTAAATGCTGTTTTATTTGTTTAGGTGTATGCAATCAATAGTGCTGGTGCAGGACCAAAGATTCAGCTTAAAATAACAACAGATATTAAAGGTAGACTATTATAAGTCTTTTATAATTTTATAATAAAGCCAGTGACCATAGAAATATAAACTCAGCTTGCTTTCTTCTGGGTTTTCATACTCTGGTTACTAGAATGTAATAAGTGTATATCTTGTTTCATTTTCAGCCTGGTCATAACCAACCATACTATTTTGACTAGTACTATAATGCAAGTTAGCAAAATAACACCAGGTTTTACAGAAGTAGCAGCAAGATTGAACTGAGTAATTTGTTAAACTATGCAAAGACTGAAATCCTGAACAAATTTATTAAAACACATGTCCCATTAAACCCAATGAAAGTTGAATTTAAGTAATAATGGGATTAAAATATTTTTAAACCTGTTTGGTCAATAATATTATGGGTGGCCCTATAAATTTTATACATGAATAAAGATGTGGTATGGTATGAATGAGATTCATATTTTCCAGTTCCTTGTGAAACGTATCTCACAGTTTTATTTGCACAATTTCTACTATAGTAATATAATTCAATTGTAAATTGGGTTATGCAAAGATAAATACTCACAATTCCCCATTCTAAAAAAGGAATGAACAGAAATGCTTGGATAGGAAAACTGACTGCTATTGCTTTACAGTTTGTGAATTATCTATCATCTCTGTTGGTAGGACCATAAAATGGCTAAGTGGATATGACTCAATTCACTAGTACTTATCTGAATAGTAATTTTAAAAGATTTGTTGTGATCAGATTTAACTGGAAAACATTGTAGCATTTATTTGTCTCAAAACAGAACCACCAAGACCTAGTAAAAAGCCAGTGCCAGTTTATGATACCAGTGGAACATTACTTGTCACAGCTACTACAATTAGTATTCGTATGCCAGTTTGCTACTATAATGATGATCATGGGCCTATCAAGAAAATACAAATTCTTGTTGCAGAAGCAGGAGGTATGGATATTTTTTTTTCCTTAAAAGGAACTTATGAATCTCCTTTCTATTTCTACCTTTTCTTAGCCTCTATTTGTCTTATTTGCTCATGGAGACTTGTGAGTTTTGGAGTTCTTCATGAGCTACATTTGGATCATAAATGCAAATGAATGGCAGAAAGAATGTGATTCACAGAAAGTATGGTACTTGAATCAGCAGAAGAAACTGGGCAGGAAAACTAGCAACAGAGAGAATGGAAATCTTGTCATTGATTCTACTCTCTTTTCCGTTAACTCAACATTTTTGTAAACATATAAATTTTAAGGCACTTTGTGATAGTAGGTGGAATATTATATTTAACCAAATGGCAGTCCTGTACTCATTTACCAATGAATAATCTTCTTTTCAGACTCATTGTCTGAGTAGATAAATATACTATTGCACTATAAATAAATTAAATGAGGAAATTGTGGTATTATAATCCTGCCAAATTATTCAAACTTTGTGGTAATCAGGCTTTCAATATTTCCAATGTTGTTTTTTAAAATCACAATTCTTGGGGATATTTGTAGTTATATGTTACCCTTTTTATTTTAGGAAAATAAATATATATTAGCTTAAGTATGTTGTAGGTAGTATTACAATTATTATTATTTTTTGTTGTTGTTCTTTAAATAACAGAGAGTATTATGTACCTTAAAGATTAACAAATTTGTTGTAGTGTACACTTTTGTGTATTGCACTGAAATTTATTGGATTAATGACCTTAAAAGAGAAATAAATGCACATATAGGGCTGGGAAATAATAAAAGAAGAGATCAAACCTATATAATGCATCACTCTTCTTTTTTTGCGGTTCAGTTCAGAATGATGACAATATCACTAAATGGCATGATGCATACTTCAATAAGGCAAGACCCTATTTTGTAAATGAAGGCTTTCCAGATCTTCCATGTATAAAAGAGAGTGAAGGACTGAGCACCAAAGAAGACATATATGTAATAGGGGCTGATAGCACTTGTATGATACCAGGAAGTGAAAAAAATTTTTGCAATGGACCACTGAAACCCAAAAAGCAATATCTGTAAGTATATGACTTGTATTTTATAGCAGTAAAGTAGATTATACAGATATCATTAAGAGAAAGAATTTGCAGAGATGACAAAATTGACTTGTTTGATCAGGGAAAAAGCAATAGCTACATTTGTTAGTGACTGGAAACCCTTTATGAACTTTCTGCTGAAAAAAAAAAAAAAGTGAAATAGTGATTTATGGGTTTGAGGATTAAAAGGGTAGAATATGGAAAAAAGGGAGCCATGATGTAACCTTAGAGGGAGAGGATAAAATATAAATGCATTTATAACTTGTAAAGATTGGAAGCCACTTCTCTTTCTTTTTCTGTCTTTTTTGCATTTTTTCTTTCATTTCTTTTCTATTTACTTATTGTATTGTTTTTACTTTGCAAAAACCCTTCTTTAATAAAAACTAATTTTTAAAAAGAGAAGGAAAAATGCAGGACTTTGCAGCAGATTTGAACAGTTTGGGGCACATGGAGATATTCATGCAGCAACTGATAGTAACTTCTTAAAACAGCTACACCTTTTCCTAGGATTTCATAGTTGCCCCTGCAGCTGCAGTGCAATTTGAGCTAAAGACACGCCTGAGTTGCCAACAGGTGGTATACAATGTCCAGTCATGCTCTGAAGCATGTGATTCTTTGAATCCAAAGAGCTGCAAAGCAAGTATAGAATAGATTGTAGGCTACAGGGGTGGTGTCCTTAATTTATACATACATTTTATATATACTTATAAAGTATGCTTGGGTATGTGTATATAATGTTATGTGTTTGCTTTTTATAGATTTAAGTTCAGAGCTACAAATATCAGAGGTCAATACACAGATTCAGACTATTCTGATCCCATCAAAACTTTAGGTAAAGAATGTTCAATCACAAATGTCTATTTATTAGTAACGTACAAATCACTTTTAAAATTTCCTTGTAAACCTGTGTCCCTGTTGTTATGAAGACAACTCCTCTGCATCAAAGGTATAGGGTTCCATTGACTTTCATAGCTCCTGATGCTCTTATGTATGTAATCTGCCTATATATCTAATCTCATTTGAATTTTTTGTAGGTTTACTTGCATTTTTGGGGAGGTAATGTTCATGCCATGTAATAAGATACTCCATTCATTTGTTAGCCACAAAGGCTGTAGAAATTCTTGGTAAGATGTAACCCTTAGAAAGACTAGCAAATAGGTGCTGGTACACCTATTAGAACAGATCATTGCCATTATAACTATGATGCAGCTATTGTTTTATATTATAGGTGATGGGCTGTCTGAAAGAGCTGTAGAAATAATACTTGCAGTTACTTTATGTATACTTTCTATTGTTCTTCTTGTGGCTGTAATTTATGCATTTGCAAGGTAAGTACTTGTCTAGTTGCATGAGCTGAATTTTTAAGTTTTAGAGGAAGAATTACTTATTAATTGAAATGAATTATATTTTTTATTTACTCCTTCGTCCTCCTCTTTTCCCCACAACAGCAATCCTGTGAGGTGAGTTGTGCTGAGAGAGAGGGACTGGCTCAAGGTCACCCAGCCGGCTTTCATGCCTAAGGCAGGACTAGAACCCTCAGCCTCCTGGTTTCTAGCCTGGTGCCTTAACCACTACACCAAACTGGCTTTTTTACAATTCACTGGCAAATAATTATTGTCATAACATTACACCCAGCAAGGCAAACATTCTATGATAACAAGAGGTCATAAACTTTATTCAACAATTTATAGGTATTGTATAGAAACTTAATCAGCAAACATGATTAAAGACTAGTATTAGTCTAGTATTAAAGACTAGTTCCAGAATGAAAAGGCAAGAAGGTTATGCCAGTTCTTGTCCTGCAAAAATGTTTTCCCTCACAGGTCTTGCTACACTTCGTGGAATTGTTTCTAATACACCTTCTTTAGGAAAATAAGTGAAGTTAAAATCTCTTTGAAGATTTCCATGCAAGAGCTCCTATTGCTTTTAATTTTGAGATCAGTATAATAGAACCAGACCAATTTTTGGTGGTGTCAACAGTAGATCTTGGAGGAAATAATGAAAGAAACAAGAGTGAAAGTAGATTGATTTCAGGAAGAAACTGTACGAATCCTGTATGAAAAAAAAATAGAATTTAGTTTAAATAGAAAATTATTTGCAGTGAATATTAGACATAATGTAGGATGCAACAAGAAGTATGTATGTGCAAATTAATGTATGAAAGACTAAGTTGTCTTTGACAGGGAAAACCACAAGGGGGGGGGAGTGATTACAAAGTATACGTAAATTATTAAAAATTAGAGCAAGAAGATTAATCTGTGTAACTTGGTAGAATGTTTGCTAGGAGGTGAAAATGGATGGAGAAATCTAAAGACATGAAAATGCTGATAGAAAGGCAGCCAGATATGTGGTCTGTTGAAAGGAATGAATATTGCTGAAAGAAGCAAAAATGCCATGCATAACAGCATGTTTATGCTCACATTGCTATATAGAAGTGAGAGTTGTGTATGTCAAGAGAAACATCAACCAGTTGAACGTACTAGAAATAGGGTACTTTTAATAAGGGTGGATGGAAAAACCAGAAGAGATAGGGTCAAGAATGAATAGGTGCTACTGGATGTGGACTGTGCAAAAGTGAGTGACCAGTACAAAACAAGTGCAGTGAGGTGCTTTGATCATATAGAGGAAACAAATACACATTGAATTGCAAACAATTAAAGAAGAGTAAATCAGTACAGTGGAAGAAGAAGATGTAGAAAGTTGTGGTTATGTGGAATTGATAGATTCCTCAAAAAAAGATTTTTAAACAAATAAAGTAATGTACAAAGCAATGTATGGATGTGATAGAATCAAGGATAGTTTGCATCATTTGCAAGGACAAATGAGATAAGTTAAAAGCAGTTTTACCCATGTTTCCTTTTCTTTTTCTCATTCCTTTCCTGTGCTATAATGATGCTTATCTCAAAAGGAATTAACATGAAGTGTATGCATGTATATATGTAAATCTGTGTGGTTGCTAAGAGTCAACACTGACTTTATGTCAATCAATCAATCAATCAATTGCATATGTATGTATCACAGAAGTTTTATTTTAAAAATTCTAGTGTACAGGTCAGTGTTTTCTTTGTGCCACTGGGGAACTAAAGATTCTTTCTAACTAAAGTGTAACCAATTCTAGACAGCTAGAACACAACTTTGAACATTACTATTGACTACAACTCAGTTCTAGTCAAAGACCAGTAAGATAATATTGATATGGCTATTGCCAGGTAAACACAGCTGATATAACAGCAGAAAAATGAGGGTGTGTGTGATTTCTTGTAATATCATTGATACATTTTAATTTGTTGTTATACTGATAAAATTGAAACTTTAATGTTTATTTTATATTGAAACTCTGCCATCCGTTTGGAGTGCAAATCTTTGTAATGATACCATATCTCAAAACTTTAAAACATAGAAAATAATAATTGGCATTTTTATTTCTCATTTTATTGCGTCTTTACATAATTTGAGGATTTTGTAATTTAAAGTGCAATACCATCGAAAGTCAATTCTTTGTAGTTATGCATAGATACATGTTTCATAAATGCTCCAGTGAGGTTAAGGATTATGAATAACATTAAATATTGCATCTGATTCAATATCCTTTGTGTTGGTTTAGAATTCGTCAAAAGCAAAAAGAAGGAGGTACATATTCTCCACGGGATGCAGAAATTATTGACACTAAATTCAAACTAGACCAGTTGATCACAGTGGCAGACCTGGATATGAAGGATGAAAGATTTACACGGTAAGCAAACTCTTTAGGCAAAACAGTTGTTCTGGGGGTCTGAAGCCATGACCCTATTATGACCTTTTACTTGTTTAGAAGTATTTGTGGTATTCTTATTTGCACAGGTCACAAAGATCCTCTTTCAAAGGGTGACCTCCAGACACTTCTCTCAGGAATTTAGATAATCATTTGCTCTTCTCCATGTTGGAATAATGACTGAAGGCAGCCTTTATATATCATGCCCTGCTATTACACACTTATCTCTCTGAGCTGAAGTGCTTTTGATGAGGGAATGTAAAACTACTAATAATGCTCTGATACACTGTTGGTCTCAAAGTAATGCAACAGTGTGTTGTTCTCTGCTGTCTGATAGTATCTCTGAAATCTCTTAGCAATGGTGCTATAGCATGATAAACAGATTCCTGTGTTTGGTTCAGGAGACCTGAATTCAAATCCATGAATAGTCATACTTTTCCTGGTCATAAATCTTTCAGCCTAATCTTCTTTACTGGATTGTTCTGAGGTTTAATTAGAGGAATGTAGTCCCTATGAAGGATGAAGAAAACTAAATGGCTGGATTATAACATCTGGGGGAAAATGTACTTTTCTTTATAAAAGTAATGTAAAGGTCTTTTACATTACTCTTCAAAAGAGTTTAGGAATCACTTTTGAGGCGCCATCTTCAACAGAAGATTTTTTGCCACTAATTCTAGTGAATTTACCTGGAAGGAAAATATCGGTTAATGTATTTTTTTACTTAACTTCAGATGAAAGATGCTAACTTCAGAAGGAAATGGATCTAAAATTATTTAAATTATACTAGGCTTCCAACAAATGATATAGAAACCACTGCTGATCCTCAGATACCAAAGTAAAAATAATCATATTTTTTTAACATTTTCACTTAAACCTTAGTGAGATATTTCCATTATCATTTGCAAGATTTCTGACAGAACACAAACATCTCATAAGATTTGGTGATCTCCCAAGATGGTAGGCAATTTAAATTTTTTGAATTAACTCTAATATAATTTGGGAGTTTCATATATACAGTCTGGGAAAGAAGAGAGAACAAAGTGTGTCAAGATGATGACTGGTGCTACATTGCTAAGCCATGGTTTATGTGATGGCTCTCAAAAACTTTACTGCTGGTATAGCTGTCCACATAAAGGAAGAGGTTGGGAACTACTGAACTACTAGTCAGCAAATAGTTTGTCTATTTTTTTAACATTACTTACTTATCTTAGACATAAACATTATGTTGTAATATTAAAGAATATGAATGTGGTAATTTCATTAAAGGTAATGATTAATTTTTTTCAAGAATTCTATTTATTTCACAAATTTACATGGCTGCCCATTCACCAAAAGGAACTCTGGGCAGAGTGGTTGTAAGTCCTATTAAAATGAAGGAATCTAAATTTTACTACCTTTGCTTGTAAATTAGCAGTTTTCCAGTTACCATTCGTGGAACAAATTAATTAATGTAACAAATGAATTAGCAGAAAAATCGATGGCTTAGTTATCCTTCCTCAATAAATGTCATTACTTCAAATGATAGAACAGAGACCTCAGCTGTTGAATTGAACTTAATACTACTGACAGGTTATTTTAAGTGAAAGGGCAACATTTTGGAATTTGAAAGTGAAAAAATATTTTTTGGAATGCATGAACGTGCCCCATCATGCATAAGTAATACATCCTTCATATTTTAACTAATGCATTAATGACCTGGGTCTTCCTCTAGGCAGTAGGGCCAGGAGATTAAACCAGCCCTGTTGGTGGATTCGTTGTTTGATCTATATGGGTTAATACCAGATTTTTAGGCATGGGCATATGTTATATTTTATATTATATTATATTATAATTATAATTAATTTAGGTTTATATTTTTGCATCATATTTTGTTGGTTTTAATCCTTTGTGCACTGCCTAGTCACCCGTGAAATGGATGGCTATATAAATTATTTAAATAAACAAATAGATTGGCAAAGAAAGAAAGCATTCACTTGTGGGGGCAGTCAGGAAGCCCTTTTAGTCCTATCACTTTTGTACTTACTTCATGAGTTCATTTGAATAGCAAAGCTGGTTTCTGTCTGAGTATTTAATCACAAGTGGGTTTTGTTTCCAGATATTCCTCTTTTTTCTTTAGACGCAAGGAGATATTTATCATACAGTAAGTTACTGCATGGCTGAAGATTCAACGTGTGGTTTCGAGTGTGAAGTGTTCACTTGTGTGATACTAGGTTATACTAATTTTTATTTGAAATAATACTTTTCTTAGCACTTCAGATGAAGTTTGTATCAGTTCGCTAGTGATGACATTTGTTTTCATATCTTCCAGAGGCAATGCAGGGTTTTTCCTCATGGCAGAAAAATCAGTGTGTCATTATTAGTGCTGTAATAGCACATGCATGATTCAGCATAATATCCTATCCCCAACCTGCCCCCCAAGACATGGCATTTGGCACCATGCCTTGAATAAATCTATTTGCTGCTTTAAAAACACAATGACAATTGAAGGTGTGTAATGTAACAAAAAGAGCCTTCAGAAAATAAAAAGTCAAAGGCTCACATTATGGTCACAAAATATGTATGAGGAAGCATTGTTTGTGTTTGACATTGTTTTGTTAAATTACTGTAAACAAAATCACTCTGTGTAGACAAATTTGTGGATCCCAGACAAATCCTGAAGCAATAATTATTTTTTTATGATATGTGAAAAAATCATGTAAAAGGTCTTCTAAGCAGATCCCAAAGACTTCATTTGTACTGAAGTTATAGAAAGGTTTTATTCAAACTTAACACACAGTATCTTTCAATTTTACCAAACTTGGACTGACCAGTAACTAAAGCATCTTTTAGTTCAGTTCTCATTTACTCCAATTCTCCTACTGAAAGAAAAAGACAAATTGTAGATGATATCAAGAATAATGATAATCAAGATTCAGAATTTCACAATCCAATTTTCCCAATTTCCTAATTTGCAAATTTAGATTTCCCAAAATCTGATTTAAAATAATAATATATTACATAAGGAACTGAAAATAATAAAACAGACTTCCAATCAATTTAAAATAATTATTAATTTAAAATTTAATACAACCAATTTCATTTTCAGGGAAAACTACATACAGTTAGCCTTCACTTAACAACCATTCATTCGGCGACCGTTCAAAATTATGACGGTGCTGAAAAAATGGATTTACGACCTGTGCCTGAAATTACAACGGTTGCAGTACCCCCGCAGTCACATGATCAAAATTTGGGTGCTTGGCAGCCCACCTGCATTTACAACTTCAACTCCCCCCACCCACCTATCTTCCCTCCCGCCATCTCTGCCCTTTTGGAAGCCCTGCACTTGCTGGGCAGCAAGCAGACCCGGAACCACGTAGTTCTGGGGATGCAGCCAGCTCCAGCCTCCCTAGTCCACCCACATGAATATCCAGCCAATCCCAGCTACCACAGCCTCTCCAGCCTGCTTTTGTTCATCCCGCTGCCTCCTCTCTTCTCCCAGTTCCCCGGACCTGCCTTTGGGCTTTTTCACTCAGCCTCTGCGGGAGAAGCAGAAGCGCCTCACTGCCAGACCCAGCTTCTCTGGCGAATGTTTCCTCTCCACATGGCTCCCTTCCAACTGCTGTCTCCCAAAGCTTATGCTATCTTCTCAGAGCCTTTTTGGGAATCTTTTTAAAATATAAATGCAGAATTGGGATTTCAAGTATAGTACTTCTGAAGCTAAACTGTAAGACATGAAAACTGTAATCTCCATGACATTCTTGATGCCTGGTTTATTTACATATATTTTCTTCTAGCATTCTTTGACCATCAGATGACTTCTCTATTGATTTCCTTCTTGCAGACAAATCTTTTACATAATACATAATGTTATGAAGCTTCATTACTTAACTTTAAGCCCGTGGAAGGCAATTCATTGTGAAAAATAAGCCTAAATGCTTATGTTTTTGTTTGTATGTTTTGGTCTTTTCTTGTTTTAAATTGTCTGCAGCTAATGAGTATAATAAATTGAAGCTGAACATTACAAACAGACAAATTCAGTATTATCTTAATATCATTACTTTACACTGTTAACAAGCTTGTTTTCAAAATAATTCTTCTGAATTGTAAGAAACTTGTAAAGTGCTGAAACCATTCACATATCAGCTATAAAATGTATTTAGGTGAATATCTCACACTATTATGAAGTAGATTAAGGTCTGAAAGATAAGAAGGAAAAAAGTATTTTAAAGATTTTTTAATAGGGTTTGATTATTCTATATTGTTCTGAGAGAGATAGACCAACAAAGGTCTTAATTAACTTGTTAAAAACTATTTCCATGGCTATTCCTTGCAAGTACTCATGTTGCTTATGAGTTAAGCCTTTAGTCTACATATTCATTTCTGTGGAGTCTATTGAAAAAGATATAATTCCCAACAGTTTTCAAGTGATTGACCCAAAGAGTAAGATGATTCTGTTTGACAACATGAATGCCGGTCACCATTGCCAACATAAATAAATGGCGTCTCTTGATTCTACATCTAGACAAATAACTTTCATCTGGGAAGGGGAGAAAATCATACTAGAAGTGAAACTGAGCCTAGGCTTTAAGGCTCTATCTATCATTCAAGATAGATAATATTGCAAGTTCTGATAAACTGTTGCTGTATATAGAATAGCTTTGATGATCTAAATGTTTTCCCAAAACCTGATGGAAGGCTTGTTGGATGAAGCATTTTGATTTCCTGTATAAGCCTGAAACATGGATGTCTTGCAGATTTGTGACATGCAGTTATTTACAAAGTCAGCATTGGATGGATTGAATGGAGGAAAATAAATCATCTGCACAATAATTTCTGTGATTCTGTAACTCAACCTTTTCTAAGATGAAGTATTCCAGATGAATCCTAGCCATTAAGGCCAAGAGAATCAGGTTAAAGAAAGCTCCTGTAAATCTTATTACTGAGTGCTTAGCAAATTAACATTTCTTCCACTCAGTGTTTCTGTAATCTTTAGATAAATATATTTATGCCATAAAACTTAATCCCATTCTAATTTCATTCAATATATCATTTATTGATCATTTATTATATATTAGATAATATTTTTACTGTTTGGTCCTAATTCAGCTCCATAATACTTTTTTGCTTAAGAAAGATCTTCCTCTTTTAGTAGCTGGCAAGCACTGATTATCTATTGGAGGGCAGAATGAGGAGTCAGTGATGAATGTCCTTCTAAAAAAAATTAAAAGTTTCATCAGCCTTGATTAGCATTTTAAAAGTATGCACATAGTACTTACTCAGCATAGGTTCATCTTCTCATCTTTGATGGAACTTGATCCAGAAGTGAGATGGAAGCTTTTCCCCATGCAATTGATTCATGATCATATTAAATTACATTTGTCATAATTTGATATTTTATTATATCACTGTGAAATTTTACATAAAATTCCAGGGGATGAAACCCTATCTTAACACAGTGGCACATACTGTCCAGATCAGGTGGCCAGTAAAGCAGGGTGTTATATGAATAAAGACAACCCTCTTTCATAAGATTGTCTGGTATAAAGAAATTGTTCTTTGCATTTAAAAAATCTTAGTTTACAAATCTTTCAGTAATTCAGACTGTAATCCTATACCCACTTGCCTGTGAATAAGATCTACTGAATACAGTGGGATTCAGTTCCAGATTAAACCCAAATATAATACAGTCCTTGAAATATTTCATTTTCATAACCCAAGATGGCGACCAGGAGCGGACGCTGATTGCAGCTCCTGGAGGGGGGAGGATTCGGGTCGCTGAGAGCCCCGCGGGCCTTGTTACCAGCCCCTTCCCTCATGGGGGGCTTGGGGAGGACAGACAGACCCTGTTTAAATTTTGGGTTCTCTGGCCTTGATGCCTGCAGTCGGCATTGGAGGCAGTGGGAGTCCCCCCGCCCCGGGTGGAGCAGCAGAGCACAGCGGAGCGGAGCGGAGGAACGCGGCAGACCTTTGGGGCGGATGTAGAACGCGGAGGACCCTTGGGGCGGCTGTTCTCTGGCCTTGACTCCTGCAGCCGGCATTGGAGGCAGCGGGACCCCCCCCTGGTGGAGCAGCAGAGCGCGGTGGAGTGGAGCGGAGGACCGTGGCAGACCTTTGGGGTGGCCACTGACTCTGTGGAGCCTCCGTGGATGAGGGAGACTCCCATGGATTCGGGGAGACCTCTGTGGACCCAGGTGGACCCTGGATGCCTGGTTGGACTCAGAGGCCCTGGCGGATGCCTGATAGAACACGGCAGTGTGTGAAAGATTCTGGAGAGAACGTGGCAGGCCCTGGGGCAGTTTCCCTTCATGGAAAACGGTGGACACGGCTTCCTTGGGACAGTGGTGGACCCAGGTTAACCGCAGGAGATCTTCAGTGGGCCTGAGTGGACCCTGCCAGACCCGAGAGACCCTGGCAGATCTGGACAGCCTCCACAAGGTGGCAGAAGACTGGAGACCTTGGAGGTGGAGTCCCATGGTGTGGACCAGAGGACCGTGGGCCCTGGGTGGACCTTGTGATCTCTGGCAGGACTCTGGTGGAACACTCATAGACATTGGTGGACTGGGGATTGTCAGGGTTCTCGGGCTCTGTGTCTGGGGGTCTGGAGAACGCCCGTTTGTTAGAAGTGGCAGAGTAGTTTGGTGGGCCCCTCAGAGTGAGTGTGGGCTTACCTCCAGGGGTGAGAGTACACGGAGGGAGCCCAAGATTGAATGGGGTGTGTAAGAGTACCCACCCCTGAGTGAAAGACAGGAGGTGGGTAGGAATGGGTGGGGTGCCCCCCTGTGACCAGTGAGAGTGGTGGTGGGGTGGACACAGTGAGTGAGTGGATGGGGGGTAGGCTCCAACAGCACCAAGAGCAGGAGCTGGTACACTGGAGGGCCTGCCTCCACCTGAGGTTGACTGAGGGTGGGAGGATGTGTGCATGGGGGAGGGGACCTTTGCATTATCCCAGGGTGGCTGGTGGTTTGGAAGTGGAGGCAACTGGTCCTGGCGACTCTGGGTGTTGTAGGGCAGGTTTCACTATTGAGGTAGTGATGGACCGGGGATGTTACGACGGGAACTGGAGGGCAGGCCATTTCCTGGGAAGACGCTCCCGGTGTCTGTTACCAGTAGCGTGTTCTGGCCCTCCAGGTTCATACCCAGGTCCTGGTCAGCAGATCCCTGAGGGTCTCTGGCTACTGCTTCTGAATGCCAGGTCAGTCAACAACAAAGCCCCCCTTATAAGTGACTTGATCGCAGAGGAGTGGGCAGACCTGGTGTGTATCACCGAGACCTGGCTGGGTCAGGAACGGGGGGTAGCCCTTTCAGAAATGTGCCTGGCTGGATTTCAGGTGTGGCACCAGCTGCGACACCGGGGCAGGGGAGGTGGGGTGGCAGTTGTCATCTGAGAATCTCTAGTAGCCTTCAGGGGCGCTGCTCCACAGGTAGCCGGTTGTGAGACCCTGTTTCTCAAATTGGGCACCCAAGAACAGTTGGGAGTGTTGCTGCTGTACCAGCCTCCCTGCTGCGTGGCAACCTCCCTGCCTGAGCTGCTTGAGGCTGTCTCAGGGTTGGTGGTGGAGTTCCCCAGGATTATGATCTTGGGGGACTTCAACCTACCTTCCCTGGGGCATGCCTTGGATGCAGCTCAGGAGTTCATGGCTACCATGGCAGCCATGGGCCTGTCTCAGATCATTCAGGACCCAACTCAAGACAGTGGCCTCACTCCGGACTTGGTTTTCTTGTCGGAGCAGTGGCAATGTGATCTGAGGGGAGAGGTAGATCTGTCCCCATTGTCAGACCATGCCCTGGTGGCCCTGAGATTCTCTTGTGCTGCCCCCCTCCGCAGGGAGGCAGGACCCATTCAATTGGTCCACCCCCGGCAACTGATGGACCCAGTGAGGTTTCAGAAGGAGCTGGGGATTATACCTGGGGATCTACTCCACTGTCCATTGGAGGTCCTGGCCACAACCTGGAATAGAGAAGCAGCCGGGGCCTTGGACAGGATCGTGCCTGTGTGGCCTCTCTTCCCCACTCAAACCCGGCACTCCCCGTGGTTTACAGAGGAACTGCGGGTTTTGAAGATGGTGAAGAGACGCCTAGAGCGCCGCTGGAGGAAGACAAAGACTGAATCTGACTGAACACAAGCTAGAGCCGCTATTAAGGCCTACCTTGTGGCGGTAAGAGCGGCGAAACATCAATATTTCTCTGCTCTTATTGCATTGGCAGAATGCTGCCCAATGGCCCTGTTTAAAATTACGCGATCATTATTAGGTAGGGGGGACTCTGTCTCCCACCTACAGAGCCGTGCGGAGGAATTTGCTGAGCATCTGCAGGGTAAAATCGCTCAGATTTGGTCCAAGTTGGACTCTAAGCATGGGGCAGAGTCTGGGGAGATGCTGAGGGAACGTACTTACCCGGTTATCTGGGAACAGTTTCATCCTGTTGGGCCTGAGGAAGTGGACAGGATCCTCTGGATTGTAAACACCACTACGTGTCATCTAGACCCATGCCCTTCCTGGCTTGTGAAAGCAGCCTGGGAGGTGACATGTGGTTGGGTTCAGGTGATGGTTAATGCATCTTTGAGGGAGGGAGTGGTTCCTGTTGCCTTTAAAGAGGCACTGGTACACCCCCTCCTCAAAAAGCCATCGCTGGACCCTACTGTCCTGGACAACTTTCGTCCAGTCTCCCACCTCCCCTTTTTGGGGAAGGTGGTTAAGAAAGTGGTGGCGTTACAACTTCAGAGGATTCTGGATGAAACGGATTATCTAGACCCCTTTCAGTCAGGTTTCAGGCTGGGATATGAGTCAGAGACTGCATTGGTCATGCTTATGGATGATCTCTGGCAGGAGCGGGATGGAGGCAGTGCATCCATCCTCGCTCTCCTAGATCTCTCAGCGGCTTTCAATACCATCGACCATGGTATTCTTCTGAGACGACTCAGGGAGTTGGGAGTGGGCAGTGTGGTTCTGCGCTGGTTCACCTCCTTCCTCCAGGGCTGTTCCCAGTCGGTGGTGATAGGAGATGAGAGATCCGACCCTCGACCCCTGCTTTGCAGGGTGCCAGAGGGTTCGGTTCTCTCCCCTCTCCTATTTAACATCTACATGAAACCGCTGGGTGAGGTCATCCGTCACCACGGGATGAGGTACCATCAGTATGCTGATGATACTCAGATATATATCTCTATCCTGGGTGAAGTAAGTGATGCGGTCAATGCCCTTTCTCAGTGCCTGGGGGCTGTGGGGGCCTGGATGGGGAGCAACAGGCTTCGGCTGAACCCTGGTAAGATGGAGTGGCTGTGGATTGATGGCTCCTCGGTATCCGGGAAGTTGTCATCTTTAGTTCTGGATGGGGTTGCACTGCCTCATTCAGAATCCGTGCGTAACTTGGGGGTCCTCCTGGACTCACGACTCCTGCTCGAAGAGCAGGTGGCAGTCATGGCTAGGAGGGCCTTTGCACAACTTCAGGTTGTGCACCAGTTATGCCCTTTCCTGGATCGAGATGCCCTCTGGACAGTCACTCATGCCCTGGTCATCTCCCATACAGACTACTGCAATGCACTCTACATGGGGCTACCCTTGAAGAGTATCCGCAAGCTTCAGTTGGTCCAAAATGCGGCTGCGCGAACAGTGATGAGTGCTCCAAGATCAGCACATGTAACACCTCTACTGTGTGAGGTACATTGGGTTCCAGTTTGCTTCCGGGTCCAATTCAAGGTGCTGGTTATCACCTTTAAAGCCCTACATGGCATGGGGCCAGGCTAGCTGAGGGACCATCTCATCCCTATAACATCAACCCATCCTACCCGATCATGCAGAGAGGGCATGTTCCGGACCCCGTCTGTAAGAGAATTTCATCTGGCGGGGTCCAGGAGGCGGGCCTTCTCTGCAGTGGTGCCCACCCTGTGGAACATTCTACCCCCCAAGGTGAGGCAGGCCCCTTCGCTCCTGACCTTCCAGAGGGGCTTGAAGACCTGGTTTTGCCGCTTTGCCTGGAATGGGAAGGGCAATAGTTCTTCCCGGGGGTGGCTGGTGATGTAGAGTTCTCCCGACGGAATGGAAATCTCCCACTTGGATTTTATATTTATATTTTTATTATTTTAATATTGGTGATTTTATGATGTTAGGTTTTAAGGTGAATTTTATTGTAAACCGCCCAGAGTCCCCTTTTTAGGGGGAGATGGGTGGTGATAGTAATGTGAATAATAAATAAATAAATAAATAAATAATACAGTCCTTGAAATATTTCATTTTCATAACCCAGAATACCCATAATCATAATTGCTAAGCAGTGTTTTAAATGCCTTTAAAAGTGCAGTCAAGGAAGGAAGGCAGGCAGGCAGGCAGGCCATATTTGGATCTTCTTGTTACTCTATGTCTAGTGTTTCCTGATTTTACACAGAGCTGGTTTGATTATATTACAAATATGGTAAATAGAAAGGACAGAACTGTAAAGAACTTAATTTTATCACCAGATATCACTTCCAGGTACAAGACGGAGCTATTCACTTGTTCTATTAATATTATAATGTAATGTTTCAAAGCGCTTCAGTACTTACAGTCAACAATTAACAGTATTTTTCTTTTCCTCAGGAATCTTATTTTTATTTTGTCTATCCCAGCAAAAGGTCTTCCATCTACAGCAGAATAAAAACTTTGAAAACTGAATAAAATGGGACCAAATTTTGTGTGATAGAAAAGCCAGTGAAACAATGATTCAGTTAAAAAATTAGATAGTTCTGGCTTGGAACAGCAAAAAACTAGCCATTAAAAAAAACCCTTGCACTGCATCCCTATGGGAGAGAGGTTTGGACAACGGCTTGTAATGCTACCAACTGCTCTATGCTAAGCCCTCCTCCCTCCTCCCTCTGAGTACATGATCCAAAGTGAAGTGTATGCAGCTCACTTTGTGCTTCTCTGGGCGCACATACACACAAATACTGTATACAGAAGCAAGATGAGAGAAAAGCAGGAAAAAAGATTATGTATGATACACATACACACACACAACACTTTAATCCATTACATGTACACACTTAGGAGAAAAAAATTACAGACCCCTCCTGAATTCTTAAAATCATCCACTAAAATCAGATTATGTAATTAGGAAATTCTCAACCATTATAATGTGTGAATATAATTTCTAGAAAAATGACTACTATTATATTACTACTGTGTCTTTTATGTTTTCCCTTTTCAGTCTATATGATGTTTATTTGTTTAAAATGTTAATAAACATGCATTGGAACATTCCCCAATCTAGTGCTCTCTGAATGTGTGGGAGTCTGTGAGTTCTGATCCCACACATCTGGAGGGCACCAAATCAGGAGAGGTCTACTGACATACTATCACATACCTAAGTAGTACAAGAAAGTTTCATGTGTTATTTTAAACATAGCAGACATTGTCCCTTCAAAAAATGAGACATTATACTGGATTCTCAATCCTGAAGCACAGAGCTTAATAAAGTATAGATATTCTTCTGAACTTAGAAACCCTCTTTGCATTACATATAACTTGGTTAGAGAAGAATAACTAAATTGTGAAACACCTTTACCTGGTCTGCAACGGTGGTAGCTTTAGTTTGGGGCTGAATGAAGTGAAATAACCTCACATAATTCACTACATCATTAAAAAACTGAAAAGAGGGTTAATATAACATTAATCCTCTCTTCCACCTACAGTGGCCCTTCTGCACTTCTTAAGGCACTCTACTCCTCTTCTCTTGCAAAAATAATTTAAAATAATTTATATTGGCACAGCATCTCATAAAATGAAATCTAAAAACTTTAAAAATGTGAATCATTCATACATACTTAATGTTGTTTGATTCCTTAGTTCCATCTTTGTTGAGTCCAGAACCGATTTAGAGTGCAAAGTGTTGCCTGACTCACAACTTACCTTATTTGACATAATCTCTGTTGCAGGTTACTTAGTTATAGAAAATCCATCAGGTAAGTTGAGTTTTATATTGTGCCTAGTCTGATGAATTGTAATGTGTGATATATATTGGTATACGTATTAGAAAAAGTTCCAAGCTGTGTATAAATCATAAAAGCATGACCAATTGCATGGTAACTGGAGAAATGCTCTCTCTCTCTCTGGGGTGAAGCCTGCATGTCTGTGTTTTAGCTTGGCAAGTAATACAGGGATATTTAACTCCTAGGGGTTTAAAAACCATGTCATTATGGGAATGATGTCACTGCTATATTTTATGTATCTAAAGCCCTGCATTGTATAAAATGGTTTCTGTGTGACAAAAGAAGCATTATCTGCTTGAATTGAACTGAAAGGTGATTTTACAAACTTGCATAAATATCAGAAGACTGCAATCACATTTGTAAAACAGTTTGTAGATAACAGTTGCAGGCTGTCAAATAAATAGGATAAAGTTTAAGATGGAATTCTGTTATTTCAAAACTATTCCAAATGTAAATCTTAATAGTTTTATATGTATAGAAAACTGTATGTTAACTTTCCAATAGAAATGTCTTCATTTTAAGCCTCACTTTTTCCCCCTTTATTTCAAGGCCAATAGGCAAGAAATGTTTTCTGCAACATGTTGAAGAGCTCTGCACAAATAACAACATCAAGTTTCAGGAAGAATTTTTGGTATGTTACCAGCAGTTGTCACAACATTGTACAATCTCCACTTGCTTCACATGATGCACCTTGATCATCAGTATCCAATGAATAGTTTGATCTGTGGAAAGCAATGTTATACACATATCGCTTCTCTGCCATTTGATCAGAAATACATTGATCCTCCTTATTCCTGCTACAGAAATCTTTCCCTCACTGCTGCTTGCCTACAAACAAAAAATACAATCTTCATTCCATTTTGTCTTAAGAAGTATTCCTTTTTACTTGAATTCTTAACTTCTCTGAATATAGTCCTGATTCTGATGTAGAGGCAGATGGTTTCTAAGTTTGTCTCAGTTCATTATTTTGGGCCTTCCCATAGAGAAGAAATAATATGCCTCTTAATATTATTATTCCTGCTACAGAATTACTTCTTCAGGCTAACCACATAGAGTCCCCATTCACATAACTGTCTTACATCCTTATGAATAGAAAAATTACAGAAATTTTATAAATAGGACCTGCAATAATCAAACATAGATGTGGAAACCTTAGTTCTCCTCAATGTGATGCCATCCAGCTGGATCAGAGTTCATGATTCCAACTATGCTGGTACAGATTTGCAGGAGATAAATTATGAAATTATTATGAAAGTTCATCAGCAATTTCAGCTTGTTAGTCTGCTGTCAGCTGGCAGTGTTTGGCCATGTTCACTTTTTTCTGCACATATCTAAAGAAAAATTTTATCATTATTTCCATCTCTTGTAATCTGACCTTATTCTTTAGCCTTCTTGACACACTCTGCAATTCTAGCCCAGTTGCTTGTAGACTTCCTGGGTGACTTGCCAAAACATTTTCTATATGTATTTTTTTTTCAAATTATCAGTAAGTTTTTTTGTACAGCCACAATGTTTTCTTCTATACAACTTTCTACAAGAATATGTTTTTGAACCCATATTTTTGTGCTTTAAATGCAAACTGAGGCCAATAAAATGAAAATTATGAATGTAAAGCAGGTGGTTGGGAGGTCAGAAAAGAACTCCATTGACCCCACATTTTTCTGCTCCTTTTCAAATAAAGGTAAACCAAACTTAGGTTTAAACAGGAGAAAAAAATCAGCAAGGATTAGGAGGCTATGTTCACACCTATAATCATTTCTGTACAGGTAGTCCTTGTTTTAGCGACTGCCTCATTCAGCAACTGTTCACAATAATGATAGTGATGAAAAAGTAACTTTATGACCAATGCTCACATTTACAATCTTCTCAGGTCTGTAAAGTAAAGTAAAGCTGAAGTAAGATGATAAGCACAGTTGGGGTTTCACTTAGTGACTGCTTCACTTAATGACTGAGTAGCTGATCTCAATTGTGGTCGCTAAATGAGAACTGCCTGTAAACTCAGAATGCTTTGCCCAAATCCATTTTAGTATTTTTTAAAATTGTTTACAAATCAACAGTAGACCAATTTGCTGTATAACAATTTGCAGTGGTGAAATGAAAAAGATCATCCCCAAATCATAGCTTTTTATTATCTTGTAGGAAAAAAGGTGTTTCATGATTCCCCTAATTTGTAAAAGTTTGAACTTTTACTGAGCATTTGGCATAGTCTATGTTCAAATGTTGGTATTAGCAAAGCATATTTTATCATGAACTGTGTACAGTATAATAAGGCAACCAAAGATAATAAATTGAAAAGTGTTGGAATTGGTAGAAGCAATAAATCCTTAATAACAATGTGATTTTTATATATGTTTTTGGTCTTTTTTTTACTCTTGAAAGTTTTTTTAACTTACTACTTCATGATTTTTTAATTTCCTGACTATGACACTCCCATTCCTGTACTTTTAGACTGTATTTCAACTCATCTCTTTCCTCATCCTATTTGCTATGCACAGTATTCATATTTCTGTCTTCTCTGCACTAATTTGAATTTCTTACAGAGGCCAGTGAGAAATAACAAATTGCCAGTTGTTCTGCTTGATTAAATACGTAACTTGTTCTCACATTGTTGTAGTTTCTTTCCCAAAGTGAAGGCTTAGGAAAAATGCTAGGCAAGACTAAAGCAATCGACACT
Source organism: Candoia aspera (assembly GCF_035149785.1). NCBI lineage: Eukaryota > Metazoa > Chordata > Lepidosauria > Squamata > Candoiidae > Candoia > Candoia aspera. The sequence continues at coordinate 41,760,355 of NC_086159.1, read as the reverse complement.
TGTTGCCACCTTAAATAGCTCAGGAAAAGTCCTCACCCTGTTTGATTTCCTCTGTTAACAGCCAAAAAAACCCCAAAAGGTAATAGTGCAACTTTATTGAGACTTGTAAAATGGAATATAAGGTAGTATGTTAAGTTTAGTATCTCTTAGATCTGATGTAACTAACAAAGGCTTACATTAAATGAAAAGACTATGTAATGTTTTTAGCTGTAGTTAGAAATGCTATATGCATTAATGGCTACCCTTTTCTACAACCTTCCCCTTTCTAATACTAAAATTAAGCAACTGAATTTAATTTTTCTATTTTCTTCATTAGACTTCATTAGTATATGGAAACCTAATATTTTTACAATGAATGCAAGATCCATAAAAATGGTAGGAGTGTTCATTGTTGATAATTTTATTATAATAAACAGTAAAAATATTTACTTCTCTGCTTCAGATATTAAAGAAGCAAAAATTATAATCAATTACTTCTTTTCATTTTGTTTCCTTTCATTTTGTCATAAGCTCATTTGGATAAAGACAAAAAGACGCTGGTTCTTTTCCATCTGTGAGGTTCACAGTATGAAGCATAAATGAATCAAGTTAAATCTTCTTTATGGTCCTAGACCAGCATCAGCATAAATGAAGTCTGAGGGATCGATGGTTCTCAGCCTTGAAGGCAGTGTGACTCCCCCTGAAGGCCTTCTGCTGGGAGACTAGCAGGCTGCCTTGTGCAATTGCTTGGACACTGGGAGAACAGACTGCTGGGCTAGATTGGCAGGACACTGCTTATATTGCAATAAGTGCTGTGCTGAATGCGTCTTCTGAATCCTACCATTCCCATTCAGTTTATCAGAAAAAAATATCCTTCCTCCCTTCCTTCCTGAAAGTTTAAGGTTTATGGTAGTTGGCACTTATTTTATGAGGCTGTCCTGTCATCCAGTGGATAATTATCCCTCAAGCAGCCCACAATCTCCTTGACATTGTGGTTCAGCTAAATGTCAGAGGAACTGATCCCTTGAAAATTGTTTGAGATCGGGAAATGGGGACAGCCTGAAAACTGCAGTGGGGGATATAACAAGAAACTACAACTACTTCCTCTGCCATCACTTTATAAAGTATTCACTAATTCTAAAGCAACCTGAAAATGAGGTAAAGGGTCTGAAGCCTCTTTTGTAGGAAATGAAAACCATTGTGAAAAAGAAAATATATTTTGGCACAGTATTAATTGGAAGTGCTCATGATACTAGGCTTCCTGTGTATATTTTTGCTGAAAACATGAGTAACCTGAAAGTCATAGCAACATATATATATTATTTTATAGGAACTTCCCAAGTTTCTTCCAGATCTTGCGTCAACTGATGCTGATCTTCCTTGGAACAAGTCTAAAAATCGTTTTCCAAACATCAAGCCATGTAGGTAGTATTTTACTAATCATATCTTTCTTAAATTAAATTTTAAACAGTGCCATACCAAAAGTGCCTTCTGTATCTTTTTGATTATACAGTCTGATGTATAAAGCCATTTCTTTACCAAGGAAATTATTTATGTGAAAATCCCAGAATCTATTCTTGTTATGAAGTAGATGAGAGATGTGTGAATATATTGTGTCTAACGTTGTACTGCCATCTCTCCAAGAGTCAGCAGCATATCTGTCTTTTATATCTCAACTAAAGCGACAATATCCTAAAGGAAGTCCTCCCACAGGACTTTTTCAGATCAGGCAGGCAGAGAGTCTGCAGATTAGTAGGGAGATCTGAAGCAGCAGACTGAACACTGCAGTTGCAGGTTTCTTAGCTTTGTAACATAATCCATCCTAATTATTCTTCTTGGGCTGTGTACCCTGGTATAAAATAAAGTTATCTAAAACTGCTGGATCCCTCTCTGTGTGTGTTCACTCTTTCTTTGGAACATGATGATGCTTTCTTAAGATACTTGTAAATGTGCTATGTAGCTGCTCCAGGAAAGATCAGAGTGAATATATAGTAATTTATAAATCCAGGATAGATTTTATCACAGGAGACAGGAGCCTGTCTCCCTCTGTAGTCAACACTGCTTCATTTTTCACTTATTAAGAAAAGAAATGCTATTATTATCTTAAGCATTAGTTGTGATGTGAGATGGGGACAAGGCATTCTTTGGTTAATGTAGCCACATTCTGTGCTATTAACTTTTGAGAACAGCTGCTCCTGCTGTCTGCTGCTGGTTCAGGAAATATTCTGTGCACCAATTTACCTGATCTAACATGCCTGTTGCAGTAGCAGAATACATATTTAGAGTTTACCATTTTTGTACATATATTTAAAACTCTATTCTTCCACGGCATTATTTATTAGACATATACACTCAGCCAAGATCCAATCTGATTTTGCAAATTAGTTTAAATATTTGAATCAATCTGAATGAATGATTACATTAAATAAAAGTGATTTCAATGATTACATTACATTAACTTCAGTGATTACATTAAATAAAAGTATGTGTATCCTTGCAGAAAAGCCTAATAGATCTTTCATTGAATCACCTTCTAACTGAAGCTTTGCATAGTTCTATTATTTCTGTCATTCCACGTTGCTTCATAGTAATACTCATACTTAAATGTGAAAATATCTAAGGGTACTTCTGTTCAGGATATGTTCTACTAGAAACAGATATCATACTCAGTCTTGAATGTGTTCAGGAGAACTACATAGGGTAGTTAATTTGAAGGGGGACGAGTAGCACAGATCTTCAATTACCCCGGACACAGGCATAGGTGCACACGCGCGTGCACACACACACACACACACACACACATTGATTTTCTTTCTTTCTTAGCACTGTGTATAGAGAGGAAACTTGTGAATTAAAATGTCTATCTAAAGGTGTTCTTTGTTAATGGGTATATTCCTTGGTTCTGTTAAACTCAACAATTGCAATGGTTAAATAAGAAACCAGAAGAAAAATTAAATTCTAAGAGAAAAATATTATATATATTAAAAGAGATGGCTGATGGATTGTTTTCAAGTGTGATGTCAAGATATTAATTAATGTCCTATTTCCTAAAATGCTTTGTGTGTGTGTGTGTGTGTGTGTGTATACATACTTACACTGGCTATTATCTGCCTGTCTATCCATCCATCCATCCATCCATCCATCCATCCATTGAAACTTGGAAAGATGCTTTGATTTAATGTCTTTTGCACAGATAATAACAATCGAGTGAAGTTAATGCCTGATGCTTGTATACCAGGATCTGATTACATCAATGCCAGCTATGTATCTGTAAGTTTATAATCATTTTAAATTGTTATGCATTCTTAGTGATTTAGAAAGAAACATATCTTTATGGAAAAAATACATGACTTTTCTTTTACCCTCTGTATGCATTACTGTACAGCTTTGGACTAACTTCAGTCATCGTCGTCATCATCATCATCATCATCATCATCATCATCAAAGTTTTCATTTCATTCATTTTGTTTCCTGTGAGAAACAAAAATAGTTTATTGAACACCATGAAGGGTATTATAACTGAAGATCTCAGTTTTTCAAGAATGTTCTCTATAATTGCCTCCCTCTATCACCTCTTAGAACATTTTAGTTTCTTCTGCTATTAAGCTCCCATATGATTAAGATGATATCGCACCTAGGCTAGTTGTCTTGCATATTTTAAGCTCTTGGAAGCTAAATCCTTCACTTTAAGCTAACAGCAGGCCACCTGGATGGATGCAGGAGAAAGATAATCATATAATAACCAGAAGGATGCTCTGGAATTCGTTTTCTCTATAGATTCAATAATGCAGAATACTACGTTTCCTGTGTGTAGAGAAATGCCTAATATTTATTTTAATTTTTTCTTAGTTCCAAAAAAATATATTGTTGATTTTGGATTTTAAGTCATTCAAAAGAACTAAATATCATGTTTCTAAATTTGAAATTTTACCATATATTTTATTTTTTAGCATCCATTTATCTCTAGTAGAAGAGAATATATGCAGCTCAGGGTTGAACTGTGGAGTTCTTGATGCTCTCTGAGCTTGGTTGTTTGCTTTCAGATCTGTACCCAACTAGGTAACATCATCAGTGTCTTACAATTTAGAGCCTAAATCTACTGGATTGGACTAGCTGTTATGCTGTGTGCTTAATCAATGCATTTTTTTGAGAATTTGGGAGCTATATATAGTTAGATAAATATGCAATAACACAGAATTACATTCAAGAGATATGTATTCCACAAAATTATTAAGCATATTGAGAAGCAAAGTACTCTTTTTGGGATCTCTTCTATATAGAATTGAAGAAACAGTTAATTCAGTTCACAGTGAAAAATTAGTCCTTTATGGGATCATATTCTCAAATAAAAAAGTCTAGATACTTACAGGTCAAGTGGTTCACAACTATCTATTGGTTATCTGATATATAATATATGAAACAGGTAGAAAGGAAAAGCTATGTTAATCTTTACTACATGAGGAGCTCATGGATGCAAAAGCCTTTTGTTTGCATTGTTTGTTGTAGAGGGCCACTGTTTTCAATAGGATGCTGTACAAAACAGATGATTGCCGGTCATTATATAGCTTATCAGGTGTAAATCTCAAACATGAAAGAAGATGTGAAGACCTAAGAAGGAGGAAGCAGAAAATTCAGGGGAAAAAGTCCCCAGTATGTGTGTGAGGGGTGGAGGGAGGGAACTTTATGGAATATTGCATATTTACTTTTATGATGCAAACATTAGTCAGGCATATGGCGCAAGACCGAACAGCATTTTGTTCTGTTATACATAGGGTCGCCATGAGTTGTAAATGACTCGACGGCAACTAACAACAACAACTTTTAAATTATATGGTAACAACACATTGTGCAAAAGAAAATATATGTTTGAAAATATATCAGAAATAAACTGACATGTAAAGGATAAATATACTTGAGATGGACAGCTATAGAAATCAAATCATCAAACAAACAAATAAATTATATACAATTCCATCCTCTTTTTTGCTAAAAAAAATACTGTTTTCTATATTTGATGTAGTGGAGGGTAAAATTTAAAATAACCTTTTTGTCTAGTTTTTACTACAATAGTGATGATTTCTTCTGTTTTCAAGATTATTTTTTTGCCTGTTTATTTTTAAAAAAATGCCACATTCTGTAACATTCAGCAGTTTGTAGCTCCACCTAAAACAAAAATGAAGAACATTATAAATTAAATCCAATCAATAATTTTATAATTATTGCCTGAATGAACTATTCCATTTGATACAGTAAACATATTTTTTACAACCAAGCCAAGATATGTGCAATACATTTTCTATCAAAGTGAGTGTGTATCAGAAAAGGACGTTAGAAATTAAGTATGCATATATTTAAATTTTTCCCAAAAGCTCAATTCCCCCCAATTGGAAAAATGATTTTTCCTCATTGTGGCAAAATTTCAGGAAATGTTACATCTCTAATAATTCATCTTGGAGATTTTATGTGCATGCTTTGTAGAAATGTAGTTTTTAAAAGGCCAATAAGGAAAGAAGACAAATGCAGACTGGAATGAAACATCTGGAAAGAGCCAGAGCTTTTTTGCAACATCTTGTGGTAGGATCCAGATCTGTGGTGTCTAATCACCACTACTTTCTAAAGAATATAGTGAGTATTCAGGAAGGGTGAATTTTGAATGAATTATTTTACTGAATATGTGGCTATATGATTTGTTTCCCTTTTTCTTTAGCAATGTCTACTAAGTTTCATCTTTTTCTCAGGGCTATTTATGTCCAAATGAATTTATTGCTACTCAAGGACCATTACCAGGCACAGTGGGAGATTTCTGGAGAATGGTATGGGAAACAAGAGCAAAAACTATTGTTATGCTAACTCAGTGTTATGAAAAAGGGCGGGTAAGTTACCAATATATGGGTTATAAATATATTTGAAAACTCACTATTATTATACATTCATAAAAATAATGGTATGGTTTTATAAGCCATCTTATTGCATCTTGACTACAGATAAGATGCCATCAGTATTGGCCTGAAGATAACATTCCAGTTACTGTTTTTGGAGATATAGTGATTACTAAATTAGTGGAAGATATTCAGATAGACTGGACCATCAGGGATCTAAAAATTGAAAGGGTAAGAATAGATTTGATTTGATTTGTTTTAAGCTTCCATAGCTTTTGTGAAAATGGTAATGTCTGCAGCTAAAATGTCTGACAAAGTCAAACACATCTTACTTTTGGGAGTATTGTTTAAATTTCTTGATTAATATATCTTGGCTTTTATAATTCTCCAATACTTCAATTTTTCTGGACATGTCATCAGATTATCTTCTATAAAGTTAGAAAAGAATATCTAGGTACCCATTTGCCTTACCCTGCTGTTGCACTGTAGTATAAAACAATATATGATGAGTGTTTAGCTTCTGGGAAATTGAAATCCAAAGAATAGCTTATTAATGCATATTCATCACTGTATGACTTTAATTAGCTGGCATGAAACCGTTATCATAAATCAAAAACAGAGAAAATGTTCACTACTATTACTCCAGCACAGTGGGTTTTAATGAAGGAAAAAGTCTGCCGATTTAGTTAAAATTTAATGAGTTACATGTCACTTAGTAATGAGATGTCAAATTATGCTGGACTATATTGGTCATGACTGCCACTTTTACAGATGCTTTAGCATGTCCGATACATCCGTTCAGTTGACAACAACCTATGAAAACATTATTCAGAAATCTCTTGATATTTTAGAACCAGTAAAACTAGGTGGCTTCATTTCTGTAATATTTCCAATGATTCTGTGATGTTACTGATTCTTGAATTCTGTATCAAATGTCTAGTCTGTCCTTCTGACAGAATCAGGACAATGAGCTACAATGTTAATGTTCCATTCCAAGTAATAATAATTGGTTGAACTGCTTATTAGGCTGCCATTAACAAACATTTAGTTGTACAATACATCTCAGGTGAAAAAATATTATTTGATAGAGTACCATCAGAAAACATCCAATTATAATTTATCCCAGTATAAATGGCCTTTCAATGGATAGCTAAATATTTTTATAATTCTAAAAAACCCCTTTTTTATGTATCTTAACAGCATGGGGATTGTATGACAGTACATCAGTGTAACTTTACTGCCTGGCCTGAACATGGAGTACCTGAAACAAGCACACCATTAGTCCATTTTGCAAAGCTTATACGAGACAGCCGATCACATGACCACACACCCATAATTGTTCACTGCAGGTAAGCAGATAATGCATTTTAAGCAAAACTCAGAATATTAAATAATGGAATTAGTTTATTAGGAAGAGTAACAATGATTATCCAATTTATGTGAATCTGAATTTTCTTTATTTTCTGAGGAATGATAGCCACTGACAAGTTAGATAGCCACATACCATACGTTTACCAGTGTGGTAAGAGAACTTGTAATACCAAAAGATTAGAGAGATGTTGAATTCCAATATGGAACAAGGAAACCGTATATAGCTTAGCACCCATGAAGTGTATGGTGAAGCCTATTTCATATACAGCAGCAGACATATTTAAGAGTGCAAGGTATCAAGTCGATAAATCACGAATTGGTAATAGAAGCAATAATGAGTTGGGTGTAATGCTGTAGCTACCATTGCAGTAAAAGTCTTAATATAGAATATAGTACTTACCATAAGTTTAGAATTGTTTTTATGTCAAAAACATCCCTTCTGTACTATAGATAGTGCAAAATATTTATATGATTAAAAAGTGGCATATAGTTATGTATCTCCATTATTATACATACCTAAAAAAAAACATTTTGAAATAATATTTTATCCAAACTGTAATCTATGTTTCATTATAATCATGGGGGGGGGGGTGTTCCATTAAAAGTGTCACATGTTTCCATGTGTGTTTCACCTCTACTTCTTTCTTATAGCGCTGGAGTTGGAAGAACGGGAGTTTACATTGCCCTTGACCATTTAATACAGCATATCAATGACCACGATTTTGTGGATGTCTATGGACTGGTAGCTGAACTGAGAAGCGAAAGGATGTGTATGGTGCAGAATCTGGTAAGGAGTTTAAGATACATGCAGTGGCCCAGTTCTCAGATTGCAGATGAAGGCTCATACTATGAGAAATTGCTGCCCCCCCTCTCTCCCCCCATTTTGGGGGAAAACATATTATTAGATAAATACTATAGTATGTATGTATGTATGTGTATGTATGTGTGTGTGTATGTGTATGTGTATGTATGTATGTGTATGTGTGTGTGTATGTATGTATATATGTATGTGTGTATATATATATATATGTAGAAATGTTATTTAGAATCTAGAATCTAGAATGTTATTGAGATATGAAATGGATATCTGCTTCTATTTGAACTATATCTATCCTTGAAAGTCTCACTCAATGTTTTTAATCCAGTGAAGAAAAGAAAAGCAAAAAATGTCCATAGTTGTAAAATAATGTTAACATTGCTGCTGCTGCTGCTGCTGCTGCTCCTATGGTAGGGGAGCACTGAAAATAAGAGGAACCATTTATTGTTAAAACCAGCACTTAATGCAGGTAGAGGAAAGGATGAGTGACAGAAAAATATATGGACCTACCTATTTCCCAGCTTGCTACACCCTTTTTATTATTTTTGAAAGGGAACATAATGTCAGAAACAGTACTCAAAATAATCCTCTGTCAAACTTGTATATTCATTGCATTCAGCATATCATAGTAGTAATCAATATGTTGTTTGAGGATTGCCCCTCATGTAATGCATGTTACCTTTAAAAATGTATCTCTGGAGCAAAAATATAATAATCAGAAGGATGAGAAACTTAAATAATTAACCCTAAATAATTAGTATTGGATCTTCTGGCCCTATAAGCCAATCAGAAGCCCCCACTTTGACTTTTTTTTTCTCCCTGTTTTAAGCATCCTGCATCTTTGGGAAAAAATAAGTAGCAAGCTGAGGACCTCATTTAAAATGTTCCAGTAAATAAAGCTGGCCTTTATTTAACTAAAGTCTCTTTCTCTACATAATCATGCTCGTGCAGTGATTCTGGATTCATAAATAGCATTAATATATTTTGACATAGCACCTCCTCCTGGATCCCAAATCAGATCCATTCATCTTGCAAGAGCTCTTCCAAGGGAACAGTGTCCTTGCTCTTTTAGACCAATCCTACTTTTGACAGCAAATCAGGATCTTGCCATGAGTACCTCCTTGAGGCATGGTGAGTTTGGCATAGTTTCTTTCTTGTTCACCTGGAAGCTCAACTTAGGAGGGCACTGTTCTTATAATATATCTAGAAGAATGGCCCTCAGAATATAAAAAAAACAAAATAAAAAATTCTTCAAGATTAGGTTCCATAAGACTCTGAGACATTATCTTTATCTTATTTGCATGTGAACTTACCATGGTGATGGAAACATGATCCCCTGATAGTTCTTTGCTGTCCCATCCTCATGCTATGTCCTTCTTCACTATATCTCCCCTTGAACCAGCTGCAGTAAGAAGTTTGATAAAATCTAGAATGGGCTCCAAACTCCAAAATATGAATTAGCTGTAAGAATGTTGCTTTTTCTAAAAGTATCCTGAATATTAAATTCAAAAATTGCCTCAAAACAAGTTCAGGTTAGCACCAAGATGTCTATGAATAAAGCTTAACAGTTTTTAATTTTCACACTTTCTAGGCACAATATATATTTTTACATCAGTGTGTTCTGGACTTACTGACAATCAAGAACAGCCTGCCTATATGTTTTGTTAATTATTCAGTATTGCAAAAGATGGATTCTTTGGATGCAATGGAAGGTATATAGATGTACTATATCAAAATTATTTTTAAAAATGCTGGTGCATTTATTTGTGCTACACTCAAAAATAGTATTAGTATAATTATGTTATACTCAAAATTTATTTATATTACTTTATTTGGTGTTTTGATTTTTACCTTTTTGGATAAAATCAAAGGGACCATCTTTGCACCATTACTAAGTTCATGAAATTCTATAGTTTTCATTCTAACCTATTTGTTGATGACAGCCAGAAGTACTTTCTTATTCTAGAACTTTCTCATCTTTCAGCCGAGTCCTCTTTTTATTAATAGACAATGGCATTCCCTGGCTTTGTATTTTTATTCATTCACATGCTTTTGTTCTCTCTTTCTGCATCCTTTCCACAATATACAGTCTGTAGCCTCACCATATCAATTCTTCTTCCTTCACAAAACTGGGAAGAGAAGCCCTTCTAGTACAGTATATTCCTTTAAGTGAAAACTTTATGATCTGATAATTTTTGCCATGATATAGCTCATCACTATCCAGATTTCTATTGTTAAGATAATTAAATCATCTCATTGCACTGTTCATGTAATGTCCCTAAATGTATCCTGTCACCTCCCAGAGCCAACAGACACACCTTGCCATTGGGCTCCATGATCTTGCCCTTTTTATCTTTTTGGTGACATTTGCTGATTCAACTCTTCTCTTAGCTCGGCCAACCTCATTTTTCAGATTATCACCTCTACTTTCCCTCTTTGGTTCATTTCTTGTGTGTCGCTTTTACTTAAAACACAAAATATTTCTTAGATGCCCTTTGACAACTTTTCCTCACTAAGTACTTTGCATGTTTTTGTTTTAGCATATAGTATATAGTCACACATAGTATATAGTATATAGTACATATACATACTAGTTAGTATATAAACTACAAGCTGAAAATAACAATAAAGAAAATTACCATGGTGGTTGGTAAAAAATCCCCAAAAGTTGTTTACCCTTCCATTGGTGATGGAAGCAGGATAAATTAATGCAATATATTTTAAATACTTACTAAACCTGTATGTGTAATTTAAGATTAATTTGTAAAAGCTTCAGCTAGTGTTCTGTTTCTCTTCCAGGTGATGTGGAACTAGAGTGGGAAGAAACTACTATGTAAATACATAGATCAAAATGTATTACATTTCAGGAAACATATGCTTGTATGCTTGTATTCTTGTTGCTGTTTCACAATAGGGGCCAAAACATATCCCCATCATACAACTGATTATAAACAAAGAATAATTTTTGTAGCAAAATAAAATTATAATAGTTATGTTTTATATTCTATGTGCCTTCACAAATAATATAAATTATTAAATTATAATTTTATACTGAATACAATCTGATTATTATAATAAAACTGTATACAATAAGAACATTCCAGCAACAGACATTACAATAAAATGCATATTACAAGAGACGCTCAGGGGTTGCTGATTTATATTCTTTTCCCCACTTTTTTCTAATAATAGCTAGTATAATATTCTAATGCATGATAAACTGTCATCATAATTGTATATTTCAATGCTAACAGTGGTCAACGAAGTAATGAAAGCAGAGAGATACACAGTACAGTGACATCACATTATATTACTAGAAACCAGGATCACTCAATAAAGCTCAGCAGTGGCAGATTCAAGACAAAGCAAAGAAGTACTTCATAAAGAATTTGGGTAATTTATGGATTAGATTAAATGCATTTGTGGAGATTGGTTTGTCAATGACTAATCATCAGAATGGTGGTATGTAATTTCTAATTTCTGAGGAAACAGATTTTTGTATTACTGCTACTGGATGCCACATCGTACTCTGAGAGACAACATCAATGATTTTATAGCAGTTTATATATATATATATATATATATATATATAATATGTATGTATATGTATATGTATATATATATATACAAATATATTTTATTTGTATACTGCCATAATCTCCAAGGACTCCCAATGATTAACAATAAAATTAAACCATACAACATGATATTAATTAAAACAATCTTAGTAAATAAAACAGATTATAAAATAAAAAACCTGAAAATAAAACAGAGCAACAACCAACAACACAGATGGCAACATCCATCAATCCACCAAAACACTCTTGAAAACCCTTAATTTTCTTAAGGCTAGTACAGAGCAGGCTACTGTTTCCCCAGGAGGAGGCTGTTCCAAAGTACAGGAATCATAGCTGTCTCCTGGTCCCAGCCCCCTTTATTTCATGGAAATGAAGCATCACCTATAGCCAGTATCACTATCACTTCTGCCAGTATAACCACATGAGATGGGTCAACTTTGGTTGGAAAAAGCAGCCTGTAGGTATCTAAGCACCAAGTCATAAAGAGTTTTAAAGGTTAAAACTTTTACTCTGAATTGCTTCTGAAAATCTATTGGATAGGCAAGACATGCTTTTAATAGGCATTAAGAAGTATAATATGCTTGTAAGAATAAGTGCTAACCTATGTTCTGAGCCTGAATGATCTCTGAAAGCAGCCCTTATGTAGAGCACATTGCAGTAATCCAAGCAGTGTGAATAATGGTGGCAAGATCATCCCACTCTAGTTAGGGCTGCAACTGGTGCTCCAACTGATAATAGCAAATGCCCTGCTTGTCATGACCTTCAGCTTTCCATCCAGCAGTAAACATGATCCAGGAAGACACTCAAGACATGGACCTATTCCTTCAGGAATTGTGATTCCCCCACAGGAGACTCCGCCAGAGTTGACAAGGAACTGCAGTGAACAAAAATTTCATGCAGACCTCCATAGACTGTAGAGATGGCTTCAACAGCACCTGTGCCAGAAGTGGCAATATATTGTCTGCATACTGAAAATATATCTCCCCAAACTGATAGCTGGCCTTTCCTAGTGACTTCAAGGAATAGATGTTAAAAAGCAGTGGTATCGGGATAAAAGACTGAACCCTGTGGTAACCCACAAGAAAGGAGACTTGGGCCAGCTTCTCTTCTCTCATAGCTACTGACTAGAACACAAAGGAAAGAATAGAACCACATAAAACAGTGCCTCCAATCCCCAACTCTCAGAGAGCAAAATGATACCATGATGATGGTACTGAAGGCCATTTTAAAGGGCCAAAAGAATCAGGACAAATCATTAGTTCCATCCAGATTATGACAAAGGTCATCAACCAGAAGCCCTCTCATCTCTAAGCCTGAACCATGGCAAATAGGGGTCCAGACAATCCACTTTTAGGGTGATCTACAGCTGAATCCTCTTCAGTAAGAGCCTGGAGACTGGGAAATAGTTGTCAGAAATAGCCAAATACAGGGAAGGTTCCTAAGGATAAAGTGTACCACAGCCTCTTTCAATACTGCTGGCTTAATTGCCTTCTGAAGTGATGCATTGACAATATTGTGGATCAATCCATCATGCTCTCTCTAGTTCCATACAGGAGCCAGAAAAAGCATGAGTTTCGCCCATAGGTAGCAGATGTCAAGCCAGACAGCATCCTATCCACTCATTAGAGTCAACAGGACAAAAAGTGTCCTAGATAACATGACCAGATGTCTTCCCACTCCCCATATAAGACACTGTTCAAATGGCATTAAAACTTTTAAAAGAGAAGATAAAAACCAGTACCAAAGAAGGTCATCAGGTTTCTCCCAGGCCAGAAGCAGGACACTTTTTGTAAGTCCCACCATTAGTAGATTTCAGGTCAACAACTAATTTGGCTTTTATTGTAGCAGAGCCCATATTATGGAATAAATTAGCATTGGAATTGAGGCAAGCCATCTCCTTGCTACTGTTTAGGAGGTAGCTCAAAAGCATATTATTTTCTCAGGCCCTTCAACGGCACTGCTTTTGCTTTTATATTTTTTTACTGTATCTTGTAAGCTGTAAGTCACAATATATTTTTTTTCTAAAAAATCAAATAAGCATGCCTCTGAATATCAAAGTTCTGTCTTTATGTGTTATGCTAGATCAATGTTCTCCATATTGATATTTTCATATGTGTTGGCCATATTAGCTGGAAATTGTGGAGCCTGGATTTGCAACGTATTTAAACAGGACCAAAGTTGTACTGAACATTATTGTTTATATCCTGCCTTCATACAAGCTTAAAGTGGCTTCTATGGAGATTCCCTTAATTTTACCCTCATAACAAAAACCTTAGAGAGTAATTGGCCCAAATTCATCCAGTAAGCTTCTGTGTTTGAAGATGGACATGAACTAGTCTGACACCTTAATCACTACACCTCACTGATTTTCAAGAAATGCAAAACAAAGATGCTTCTAAATCTAGGTTCATTTCTTTTCATAATTAAATTGTGGCAATGGAAGAAGCTAAGGCCAAGGCCAGCTATTATTTGGGTGAACCAATATAATAATTGTATGTCCAAACATTTTATCCAAACTTTATGATCTAAAACTTTCATTTTAAATATATATACAAACATTGTACACATTGCTTTCAATTACTACAATCCAGCATAGGCATGTACCGTTAGACCTCTTGGTTTCATTTGGCCTCTTTGTTTATAAATCTACTTGGGATAACAGCCAACATGTAAAAGGAGCCTTAGTTAAGATTAACTTTCTCAGAATTGTGCCTATGTCTGTGCATAATTTGGAAGTACTGTATACTGTGTCTATTTATCGCCCAGTGTCACTGTGAGTCAGATAGCATGTAAGCTCTCTTGGCTATATTTATATTTATCTTTATTTTTTTGTATCGTTTTTATTGTTTCATTGTTTTTATTATTCTAAGCTGCCCAAAGTCACTGGTCTGAGATGGGCAGCTATATAAATTAAATGAATGAATGAATGAATGAATGAATGAATGATGATGATGATGATGATGATGATGATAATGATAATGATAATGATAATAATACATGATTTCAGAACTGTAGCCAGATTCCCCAAATTGCCATGTATGCACAGAAACAGGCTTCAGGAAGATGTCATTTATTTCTTGAAATGGGATGATAATTTTAAATCAGGACTAGGATTTACTCCTCTGGAATAGCTTTCTCCTTGAAGTGCAGATGGCCCCATCCTCACAGTATTCCAGAAGCAGGTGAAACCTTGGCTATTCTGGAAGATTTTTGGGGAGAAATTGTTTCCACTTTTTACAATAATTTCTTAGCTTTGTATTTTTAGTTACTACTTTAATCATTTTACAAGTAGACCTCAAGTTATGACAACTCTTTCAGTGACTGTTCAAAGTTACAATGGCACTGAAGGAGTGAGACTTTGACTGGTCTGCAAAACTGTGGCCATCACGGCATCCCCACAGGCATGTGATCACAATCTGGTCACTCAGTGCCCAGCTCGTGGTTACATCGCAGCAAGCCAGAGTCACATGATTGCAATTTCTGACGTTCCCTGCCAGCTTCCCACAAGCAAAGTCAATGGAAAGCTGGCAGGAAGTCAGAAGTCACTACCATTTTCACTGCTTTTCCACCCACCCATGCTCCATAGCACCTGCCCATGGCAGTCAGCCACACCCCTGCAGCACCTGCACACCCACCAGCCTGCTTGCCTGGGACTCCCGCCTCTTCCCGCTTAACAACTTGCACAGTTCTGGGGTTACAGTGCCAACTGGGACTGCAGGATTGCAGTTGCTAAGCTATGCATCTCTTAGCAATAGTAATTCTGGTCCCAATTGCTGTTGTAACCTGAAGACTACCTGTATTCTGATTTCAAATCCTGTTTTTAATACATAAACTCTATAAACTGCCTAGAATCTTGCAAGTTTTAGGTAGTGAGTTAAAATCAAACAGTCAATCAATAATTTAATTGATTATTTATTTATTTATCAAATTTGTCACCGCCCATCTCCTCCGAATGGAGGGACTCTTAATTAATTAATTAACATCAAGTGTGCCTACAAATGATATATCATTGAAAGTAACAACTGTATGATATGAAATTATGCAATGCTGGACTTGGACTGAAGGGTGACGTTCCTGTCCTCATTCAGTCATAAATCTCTCTGGGTAACTGGGAGGCAGTCACTACATTTCAACCCAACCTGTCACCTCTGGTTGTTATAAGAACAAAATTGGAGTGGAACTACTAGGCACACTCACTTAAACTTCGAAAGGAAAGGTGAATTATACATTCAACAAATGATTTATATTCAGTTTCTCATTTATGCGCAAAAGAGGACTTTAGCACGTAGACCATTGAATACTCTCAGAAAGAACTCTGAACACATTCTTTTCAGATATAAGTTACCTTATAACAGCTTTCTCCAACCTGATCTCTTCCAAAATCTTCAATCTCCATAACTTCCATTTGTCATGCATGCTGGAAATTATGGAAATTGAAGTCTGTAACATCTGGAAGGCACCATGTTGTGGAAAGCTGTAATGACATTAATTTCCAAATAAACCAAATGACATACAAAGCGTTTGTATTTGTCAGGAGTATACTGTTTTAGTGTAAATTTGTGTCTTGTGGTGAATTGTGAGTGAAGGCTGTTATTTGTAGATGCAACTCATATATTTTGGTACAGAAGATGTGAATCACTGCAGTTGAGGGTATCTAGGAAATTGTAACATTTCTTTAAATGTCTGCTCTTGCATTCTGTTTCTTTGTTTTAAGGAAATTGAAATATCTCATAATCCTGAACAGCTGAAAACTCACCCTCTGACACTATGGATATTCCTCAGCTTTTATGCAGCATACAGTAGCTTTTTAGCAATGGCTGGGGTTTTAAAACCAATATGTCATCATCTGAGATTATTGGTTTTCTTTTATGCCTTTTAATTCATAACACATGCTTCACATTACTTCTTTAAAAATCATCATATTACGTTGCTTTTTGTATACATTACTGCTAGCAGGTTTGTAAACACACTTCAATATGGAATATATGGCATTATTCAGCCAAAAATAACTGTACCTCCTCTGTGTTTAATAGGAGAATGTGTTCAATTCTCAGTTGCTAGGGTCTACTGGTAAAAGCACCAATGAAAGGGATAGTCAGTTATTCTTGGCCAATATTATGCTTAAAAATCCCCCCCCACAAATCTCTTGAGGGCTTAGTAAACTACAGCTGGCTAAGGGGAAGGGGGAATCTCCCAAAATCAGGCGAAGGCAGCCTTGGTGAATGTGATCATGCTGCTTCTCTGTCTGTGGCAATTGTTGATTTCCTTCTGCCACTCCCGTTAAACAGAAGAAAAAGTAGGCAGGTCTCCTTTCCCTGTTCCATCTCATTTTTGCATTAGGTAATCAGAAAGATTGCTCACTTCTTTCTAACATTTATTCAGCTAACTTTATTCCTAAGAAAGAAATTATACTGTGGTTATGTGAAAATTTATTACCACTGCTGTTTGCAAGCAATGATCAAATTTTAAGAAATCCTACAGGAAAGTCAGAAAATGAGGCCTTTCTCAGTAAACATGTCAGATGATTACTCATGTTTACTGTAATGTATGCTGTAGATTTTTTTTTTAAAGGCAGCCCTCTCAAAGTACTGCATGGGAAACTACATTTCACATGATCCTTTAAAATGTTTATGGCATGACAAAGGGAGCTACTGTTTAATGAGTAACAGTATATCTAAATTTCTGGCTATTTATAGAGAGAAGAGAACCTACCCAGATTGCTTCAGATTGAAAATGCTATCCTTCATCACAGTGTGGGGAAAAAAGGAGAATCTCCTGAAGCAAAAATGCACTACAAACTTTTTTACTAACTGTACTTTAAATTCACCTGTCAGCCTAATAGTATAAATTCTCTTTAATGCAGAATAGAAGGAAGAGGTGATGTCCGCAGCTGTTCATATCCTTGGCAAGTCATTTTATGCAGCTCCTGTTTCATTGCATTCATCCAAAACACGTGTTCTTCATTTATTATGCATCTACTTTCAAGTATCTGATAAATTGCTTAGGGAGATTTTTACATAGGTGGTGTATGGCACCAATTGCAATTCACAAAGATTTTCATAATCAAATATTTTTAACCTTGTGACTCCAGGAAATGTGGTTTATTTTGATAAGACTTGTCAAGTTTCTAGATACTTTACCAGTCTAACAGTCTAATTAGAATGATTGAAATATGTTGACTCTGTGTTTGCAACTGAATGGACAGAAACTTATATCATTAAAAAGCTGTTTCTAATCTTTCTCTCAAGCCCTTCAGAATCCAATGTTTAATACCCTAAGGTATTCTTAAAGTTGTCTGGGTGGTAATCAAATGCTTGTGAATGTTGATATACATACTGTAGAAAATTCTGTGCTCTTCCCCTGCTCACTTAAATCCCTAGCTCACATCAACATAACCTAGGCAGATATCAGAAGACACACATATGAGTTATTTTTTTTAAAAAAAGATTTCCATTGGCCAAGCAGCAGATGTAACACTCTTTGTCCTTGATAAAGATTAAATGACATTATAAGAAAACTATTACAATAATGGTTTCAAATTCTTGTGAAAATTACTCAGTTTAGTATATATTGTATAGCTTCATACCTTCAGCTGCTAGTATCCTTGTTATATGTTCTGCTGGCCACAGCTTTATACAGGAGATCTTCAGTTGTTTTTGTTTTGTTTTATTTATGTTTATTAAAAGTTTTTCCATACAATAAAAGACAAATTGAAAAATAAAGAAAAAAGTACAAGAAACTAAAAGAGGAAAGAAAAGAGCTAAAGTTAAGAAAAATGACTTCTGACCTTCTTTTCAAGAGATAGTTATAATTTTATAATCCCTCCTCCCTATTAGATATTACATAAGTCCCTTCAGCCCCTCATTTAGTCCAAGTCTAGCTTAATCTTCAAATCCATAAATTGTCACCTCATTTCTTTCTCTTTCAGCAAAAACTCCATATAAGGTTTCTAGTCTTTCAAAAAAGTTTTTGTTGTTTTTTCTCTGACCAAACAGGTGAGTTTTGCCATTTCTGCAAATTCTAACGTTCTCACAATCCATTCCTCCACTGTGGGGATTTCATTGTTCTTCCATCGTTGGGCATACAATAATCTTGCTGTATTTACCATATATAAAATCAATCTGCCACAAGTTTTTTTTCTAATTCATTGTCCATAAGTCCCAATAAAAAACAATTCTGATTTCTTTGCATTATTAATCTTTAAAATCCTATGCATCATTTTGTGAATTTGTATCCAAAATTTCTTAGCTTTCTCACAAGTCCTCCATGCATGATAAAATATCCCCTCATGTTTTCCACATTTCCAACACTGATTTGAAATACCATTATACATTTTTGATAACTTCTCTGGTATCATGTACCAACAATACATCATTTTATTAAAAAAATATCTTAGCTATAACACAATGTAAATTTAATACCAGTTACCCACATTCTCCCCCAAATGTCAATTTCTATGTTATATCCAAAATTAATAGCCTCTTTTGTCATGCAATCTTTAACTGTTCTTCTGTTTCAAATATTAACAAAGTTTATACTTTTTTGCTGTTACATGTTCATAATTTGTCCATAATTCAATTTCAAATTCCGTTTTGTGTTTTTCAATTCCAATTGTCCTTTTATTCATCTTAAACTTTTCTTTTAACTGTGCATATGAGGACCATTGAAAACCATCTCCTTCTGCAGTCAATTGTTCTTGTGACTTCATCTTAATTCCATCTTCCTGTATTAATAAATCTTGATGTTAGCCATTTCTCCCTATCTGCTGTTTCCCTTCTATAGAATGCTTCTTGTGCTGAAGTCAGTTCAGTTATTTTTGTTAACATCATTTTTTTACATTTAAATATAGAACATTTATATAAATGTATAATTTATGTACAAAATTATATACAATTGCACATAAATTATATACAGTATGTTTTTAATATTTAAATACAACACATATACATGTTAAGTTTTAATAAAATAGACTTCATCATCTTTCAAAATGGGAATTTTTCAATTATTTACTTCATTTAACTTTGGGCAGAGAGGATACTTGTCCATTATAGTATGCAGCAGGAAAAAATACATGGGGAATAATCACATCAATTATATTTACCTGAATTTAATTATGATAATTCCATTTTATCCCAGGCCTGCCCATGCCTATTTCTTTGTAATAGGCCATCATACTATTTAAATATTCATCTCTACCTGCAATTCAAAGACACAGGACAGCCATTATCCTGAAAAGATTGTGTAGCCCAGCTGTAGGTGACCCCCCAGACTCCAATTTCAAATCCTATACTTGACTTTTCTTTAATTTATCTTTAAAAAGGTCCCTTGTAAAGTAACTGCTGAACTCCAACAATAATTTTATTTAACATCCTTCCTATTCTACAGAATATTGCTATTACACTGGATTTATTTCTTCCATTAAGCTGAAAATGTCTTGTAAAAAAGTGTTTTCTTACAAGACGAGTTGCATCTAAAAATAATACTAAAGAACCCCCACAGATGATTCTGAATTATGCCCTCTTAAAATTTTCTAGGAAATATTCTTTCTTGACAAGATTTTATGAACAAAAGGGGTGTTCTAGGGACAGTAATCTCATGAACAGTAAGCTTCTTACCCCCACCTCCCATCCCCATGTAAGGTGGGGGGGGGGGGTTATTCAAGATGATCATCATATTCACACAGCACACTAAGCTACTCTAGTGGGTTAATGTGAGTGTACAGTATTTGTTGCTATGTGGCCCATGTGGCTCTCTAATTACAGTGGGTGGTTTTCAAAGGTTAAGCATGTTTTCTGAACCTGGAGTAATCTCTTTTTCCATTTAGCACTGACCAAAACCTGAAATTAAACTTAATTTTTAACAATTTGAATTCTAAGTGGTTGCTATTCGCATACTACATAAATGTTTTTGACCTGGAATGTTATGCCCCATGTTTTATTAAAAACTGCATGTTTCCTCTGCCATGGTATTGCAAGTTAAGACCCTGCTGGAATAGAATGATCAATGCATTTTATACGTTCTTCAGATGTTTCTGCCCAGGCCTTTTACCTTTCACAATATTTTATAAGTTATTATTATAGATATCTCCCTATTAGGTTACTGTACATGTTGTATTGTCATGCCCAATTATTAGGGAAGGGCTGCAGTTGTATTTCACTGGGACAGATTTCATATCAAGGTCACACATAACAGGAAGCTTGTTCTTACCAGTTACCTGCAGGCATGTAAAAAGATTGTATAGATCTGGCAGAGACACAAACATTTCTGAGTAATATGAAGGGAGAAGCACCTACCTATGGTTTGCTATGGAAAGTTATAATTTTTTTTCTAAACATGAAGCTTATGGCATGTTTCTAACATTTTGTGGGTGCACAGGTATGTACTGTATGTGTGGGTGAAAATACATCTGCTCAGAGAAAACGGTGCCCATACTAACTAGGAAAATATCCATAAGCTCATTTAATAATAACCAAAATAGGTCTTTCAAAAACATTGTTAGGAGCATTTATTATCATTCTGTGACGGAATGAAGCTGGGGTTGCTGTCTGCATTTGGGAAAAGCAGCCTCAGCCAGGCAGAAATGCTTCCCACATGTACTTCCCCAAGGCTAAGCTCATGCTGTTTCTCAAAAGGCCATAAAGGTTTACAGCCCCAGAAACTAGAGAGGAGATGGGCTCATGCATTCATTCATTCATCCCCCACTCATGCTGGTATTTCAGGTGCTGGGCTAATTGAGGCACACCCTGGCATTTTCAGGAACATGCTGACATCCATAGGCAGCCTCACCCCACCTAGGCCTTTAGCCTATAAAAGTGTGGATGTATAGGAGAGAAAAGGAAGAAAACAACAAGCAGATGAGGAATCAGGAAGCAATGTCTGGAATGTACAACTATTACAGGTAAGCAAGACAGCTATCATCAATTGCCAGGACCACAAGCTACAATAAGCAGCATATTCTGGTGGGATTCCTGCCTGGAGCAACCAGAAAATGAGACTTTTCATCAAAGACTTATTTATGAGGCTACATCAACTTGCAAAGCCCAGGAGGGTGGAGTTAATCCAGGCCAACAGGAAAGGTGTGTCCTACAATAAAGAATTTTGTACAGTTATCGTCTATGCTGTGGTGTGTTCAATGTTTGGAAAACAGAGAACCCTCACACATTCTCATTACAACTTGCAGAGTTAAATAACTTGTTTGTTTTGTGCCAATTTTCACCAGCTCAGTTTCAAATTATTTATTTATTTATATCCCACCTTAATTATTTTTGATACATAACTCAAGGTGCAAACTTACCTAATACTCCTTCCTCCTCCTATTTTCCCCACAACAACCACCCTATGAGACGAGTTAAGCTGAGAGAGAGTGACTGGCTCAAGGTCACCCAGCCAGCTTTCATGCCTAAGGCAGGACTAGAACTCTCAGTCTCCTGGTTTCTAGCCCGTTGCCCTAACCACTAGAGCAAACTGGTTCTGCAGTTAATTAAATTAACTACTTAAAATATATGGTGGAGTCTCTGGGATATAGATCCAGTTGGTCTATACCGACTTAAACTTTTACATCAACAATTATTTACATTGACTGTCCAAGAAATAGAGACTAAATTAAAATATGCAAAGCAAAAAAACTTTGAATTTGTGAATAAACCGGGGAGAAGGTTATCTTATAAATTGAGGAAGGAGAAAGAAAAGAAAATGATAATAAAGATTCAAGAAGGTAATACACTTGTAACAGCTAATGAGAGAATTCAAAAACCCTTCCATGAATTTTATTCAAACTTATATAAAAAACAGGAGATCTCCCTGGAAAAGGTGGGTGAGTATTTGAAGAAACAAAAGCTACCAAAACTTTCACAACCACAGAGACAAACTTTGAACAACTCTATAACAACTTTTGAGGTACTGTAGCTGAAGCTATTAAAGAGATTACAGCTGGGAAAGCACCTGGACCAGATGGATTATCATGTTTGTATTATAAATGCTTTGAGAATCAACTTTTATAACCCTTTCAAAATTTGATGAACTCTATATTTCAGGGATCTGCAATGCCAGAATCTTGGAAAGAGGCCAAGGGACAAGATCTTACTTTAACTAAGAATTATAGACAGATTTCATTGTTGAATAATGATTGTAAAATATTTTACTTCAATATTGGCTGATAGACTGAAGAAGATTTTACAGGACTTTATTCATGATGATCGATGTGGGTTTTTATTCAAGAGGCAATTAAGAGCCAATGTGAGAATTGTATTGGATAGTATTGAATATCTGCAACAACGTAATGAAAAGCAGGCGGCATTTATTTTTTTAGCTCTACAGAAAGCTTTTGACAATTTGAACTGGTCCTTTATGTTTAAAAACTTGGAAAATACGGATTTTGGGGGAAATTTTATTCAAGGAATTAAGTCAATATATACATCTCAATAGGCACGCATTATTGTTAATGGTGATTTAACCAAATCATGTGAGATATACAAGGGGACAAGACAGGGATGTCCTCTGTCCCCTCAGCTTTTTACTTTAGTTTTGGAAGTGTTGAACAGAGACATTAGACAAGATGAAAGAATAAAAGGTCTGAAAAATAACTGAAAAAAGCAGTTTATAAACTAAGGACTTTTGCTGATGATTTAGTTTTGATTATTCCAGAACCTCAGAGGGATATTGAACACTTGATGAAGAAATTGAAAGATTTTGGGGCATTAGCTGGTTTTAAAACAAACAAAAAATAAAGATATTGTTTAAAAATATGAGTATATAGGATCAAGAAATTTTGTTTTCTTTTTAAATTTTTTATTATTAATTGTTCAAGATATAATTAAGGCACATAATGTAGAATATAAGATGTAGAAAAACTAAGAAATTTCGGATCAAGAAATTTTAATGAATAAGACGGGTTTTAAAGTTGAGGAAAAGGTTAAATACCTGGGGGTTACATAGTCAAACATGAATTGTATGTTGTTCCAAAATAATTGTGTTAAGGTATGGAATGATGTTAAAAAAGATTTGCTGAGGTGGGATAAACTACAATTCTCACTGTTGGGAAGAATTTCTCTAATTAAAATGAATGTTTTACCCAGAACTTTATTTTTATTTCAGATAATACTGATTTTGATAACTAATGTACCATGTAAAAATGGCAAAAAGATATTTCAAAGTTTATATGGCAAGATAAAAAACCAAGAATGAAGTACAATTTGTTACAAGATGCTAAAGAAAGAGTGGGGTTAGGACTTCTGGATTTGAAATTATATTTTGATGCTTGTTGTTTGGTATGGATAAAAGAATGGGTGACTTTTAGAAACAAGAAGTTATTGGAGCTGGAAGGTCGTGATCTGAGACTTAGGTGGTATGAAATTTGTGGCATGAGAAAGCTAAGGTTAATATAGATTTTAAAAATCATTTTATTAGATCAGCCATATTGAGAGTTTGGAATAGATATAAAGCAAGACTCCTAAAGTTCCTCTATGGATGTCACCCCAAGAAGCCTTTTTTAGAAGAGAGAGAACTGTGAAACCATCATGGTTGACTTATGCTAAATTATTGACTTTTGTTGAAGGAGAACCTAAACTAAAAACAAGAGAAGAATTGGAAATGGAAGGTTACACTTGCCATTGGTTTATATATGCAATTGACAGAAAGATTTCATTTGGATAAGAAGATTTATAACTTTGCAAATAAGATAACTCAGTTGGAACTGGACTAGTGTACTAATGATGAGCATGTTATTGCTAAGATGTATAAACTTTTATTGAAAATGAATATGGAAGATGACTACAGTAAAGACTGTATGATTAAATGGGCAAAGAATTTTTGATACAATATCATGCTTGATCAATGGGAGAATATGTGGAGTAAAGGTTTTAAATTCACACTGAATTATAATTTGAAAGAGAATTTCTATAAGATGATGTATCATTGGTACTTAACTCCTGATAAATTGTTGAAGATGTATAAGGGAATGTCAAATACATGTTGGAAATGTGCTCAAGGTGAAGATACCTTTTACCATCTCTGGTGGACTTGTAAGAAAACTTACTGGGGTGCGATATGTACTTTAATTCAAAGGATTCTTAAGGTCAATATAATGTTGAAGCCAGAAGTTTTTCTTTTAGGTTTGATGGATAAACCGTTTGAAAGAAAATTTGGGACTTTGTTTTTATAAATGATAACAGCAGCAGGACTTTTATATGCACAAAGGTGGACTTACAAATTCCTACAGTGGAAGAATGGATGGTGAAATTAATGGAGCTGGCAGAGATGGCAAAACTGACTGCATTGATTAAAGAAAATAATTTGTCTAACTTTGTTTCTACTTGAAAACTACTTTTGGACTTTTTGTTTGAACCCCCCCCCAAAAAGTCTTGATTTTGGGATTTGACAATTAGAATTGTATAAGAATATAGAACTAATGTGTTTTATAGTTAAAAATAGAGTAAGAGGTTAATGTATTTTTATGTTTATATTTGTACTGAAGATGGTCGGAAGTCACTCTTTTTTCTATGTCTCTTTCTATTTCTGCACTTTTAAGTTTGTTCTTTTTTGTTCTTTCTTTCTTCAATCTTTTTCTATTCTTATATGTTTTACTGATATTTTGAAATTTAATGAAGTTTCTTAAAAAAAATAAATAAACTTAAGGTAAGCTTCATGGGTCCATGAAAAAAAGGTTACACCTTTATTAGGATTTATTAGAATCACAAAAACCTATTCAAGCTTTAGCCTTCTCAAGAATTCTTCATCAGGAAAACTGTACAAAAGACAGGCAATGGAGGAAAAAGCAGGAACAATGCAAACAACGCTCTCCATGTTATGGCCATTAAGCCTATAAGAAACAGGAAAAATTAAATTTGAATAGCTCATTTGATTTGGAAAATCAATCCAATATGATTCAAATGTTCTAATCAGAATTCAAGAGATCAATTCATTATTTCTTAATTTCTTTGGAAAACTATTTCACTGCATATTCAGAAGCATTCAAATCAGTTCAGTTATTTGATTTAACCTGATAGTAGATTTGACTTTCAAGTTCAGTCAGAAGGTTTATTTATTGCATTGCCCTTCAATCAAAATTCCAAATCAAATTTTTGCACAACCCTAGTGATTGTGTGTGTTTAAAATCAGTCTAAATATGGGCTTTGCAGACTGAATATATTAGTCACCAACAGGTACTGCAAATATATTATACTGGCATCCTGAGACTGATGCCACCACCACCAATACCAGTTCCAAAAAACAGATGGGGTTCCTTGCCTCTTTTAAGAAAGCTACTGTGTATAGATGTCTGTCCAGGCAAAGGACAGAAATGAAGCAAAATGTTTATTTTTGCCACTGAATTCCAAGTCACATTGGCAATGCAAATCCCATAGGATGCTGGATTTGTAATAGGGTTGGCTGTGAAGTTACTGAACTCTTTAACTCAATGTGTTGGATACTTCCTCATGAAATTTAATTTTTAGAATCTGTGCCAGGATAGGTCAACTTACTGAAAAGTAATCTACTATCCCATGTGGAAGATGTCATCACTTGGTAGTGATGAAAATATAACCTCATCTAATAGCGCTTCTCAAATTTCTTCTGGTCAGACAGCAACACTATAGTAAGTATTTTTTCCAAAAAGCAATCTCTTAATTAAACTCAGTGGAAGGCATACGTGTCCCTACAAAAAGCAATCTGAGCTGTTTATTGGTCCTCCCTTGATCAAGTAATTTGCCATCTTCTGTATTAAGAACTGAGATATGGTTAACAGTTAAATAATTGTATATGAGTGTAATAAAACAGTGCTAACACTCTTACGTAGCCTTTCCTAAGCTCTTCTTCAGATATGTTAGATACAACATCTACCATTCCATGTTAGCAGAAATATCCTGCCTGAGAGTGGTTGAAGCTATAGTCCAACATGTCTGGAGGGCACCATCTTGAAGAAGAGTACACTCAAAGGTAGAACTGGATGCCAATATCTCATCAAGTATATATTCACATTAGTTGTTCTAAATAAATGCTGGTATCAATTTGACACTGATTGATGTGCTCCATCTGTTCAAAGTGAGAGGAAAGTCATCATGATTATCATTCTGAAGGATACGTTTTTCTTCCACCTCTGAACTTTCCCTTTCCATGATGAATTAAATACTATGGTAGTATGTAATGGGATTGGTTTTGGGATTTTTGACAAAACCAAAGCCCCGAAGAAGCCCTGAAGTGCAGGGAAAATGAGATATTTAAGTATAATTTTACATGACGTATTTAAGTAATTGAAAAATAGTTTTGAAAACCACATAAATAGTTTGGTTAATTGAGGAGAATTCAGATAGCCAATTATTCCACCCTGAAAAACAATCTTAACCACTTGTTCTACCACATGATGACATTTTACTGCATTTTAGGAAAGAAATACATATATGTGCTGTGGATTCTACCTGGCAGTATGTCCAGATTTGGGGGTCTTCAAGGCTTATCATAGAGAGATTTTATAATAGAGAAGAAGTTGAACTTATGGGCAGCACATTATAAAGTGAAGATAAAGAAATCAGGCCACACTGAAAAGTCGGTAAGAACTAAGGAAATCAGTTTATGACTTGCAATCTTATGACCTTTTTACTAATAGAAATAACAATTGTTAATTAGAGAATTGTGCCTAACACTGCTTCCCATCCCTGTCATCCTCAGTGGTCCTTCACTCTGTCCAATAGTTTGACTAGCTCTGAGTGATATGCTTAGCAACTTGGCAAATAATTATCTAGGCAAGATTTTACAACTGTTTCTATTCTGTTTTCTATAATTGACTTGTTCAGCCTGACTCTGATTCTGTTCCAGAAATGGGATGAATAGGGTATTTCATTTTAACATTATAAACTTGCATCGACAGAAGAATTTTAAGTGCTTAAGAATATATTATTTTTAATTGTGGCCTTATTACTTCAAATGTATGAGCAGCAGCTGGTTCAGGAAGACTACACAGTTGAGTTTAGTCAAATAAAATTTATAAGAAGTTCAGTATGAGATTGCAGTTGTGCTAGTCATACAATGTTTATTATAGTCTTATGCATAATATCCTTAAAAGCTAACTGTGAATCTGTTGGGTGGTGAAGGTGGCCCTCATCTGCAAAACCTTTGTATTTACATAGTGACCTTTATTGCTTCATTTCTTGCACTGTTATTTCTCTTCTACCCATCAACACATTCCTACTACCAAAGTTAGCTCTACATTGGTCAGGATGTTCTCCTTCATCTGCTCCAAGAGGAACTGAATATCAGCACAGCAGAGCCTTAATATTTTTGCCCATGGTCATGGTTTGGAGTGCCTTTCCAGGAAGGCAAACACAACAGGCAAAAGGTATCTGATTATACAGTAAAGGCAATATTGCCTATCTCTTTAAAACTAAGCCAGGCAATCAAGGTAGCATTGGCAATCCATATAGTAATTTACAGCTAAAGTTGCCTTTTCCTTAAATTGCAGGCATGTAATGTTGGTAACTTTTAGTTGCCAGACAGATCAACCACATGAGGTGGGCATTTTATAAAGGAAATGCAGAACGTTTACATTTTTCAAAGCCTCCGAAACACAGTATAAGTGTTATTGATGTTGCTTTTTTAAAAAATAACAGTACATACAGATAATAGCCTTTACTATCTTCTCCTGCTTTAAATTAAACCATAATTTTATATAAGACTAAATATAATGTGCTGTTTGCTTTTACAACCTTTCTTGTTTTTTCCCCAGCTTATACTTATACCTCAAAAGTTTTCCCCAATTTATTTCAGAATTGTTTCCCTTTGTCTTTTCTGTTTTAAAGAACTTTTTTTGGCCACAATATAATTATGAGACAGAAGTGGAAATCAGTTTCCCAATGTAGTTCTGAAACAGAAGTGTAAATTGGTTTCTCAGGACAGTCCTTGCAAAAGGATTTAGGGATAGAAGGATATGAGTCTTATATGTGGAATGTCTCAAGTAGTAAATTGGATTGAGATCTCTCGAAACAGTTATCCCTTTTCTCGAGGGGGCCCACTAGAAGAAACATTAGTAAGATACTTGAATCCTATTTCATATTCCTTTGTTCTGGAAAACACCATGCAGAACAGCTTTGAAAATTGTGCTAGTTCATGGCAACATTACTGTTTTATCCTTAAACAACAATATTGGCTTCTCAGTTTTGACCCAATCTGCAAGTTACAACAAGATAAATAGGTATCACCAACAAATCATTAAAGTTTTATTTTTTCATCCATTCAGTCATGTCCAATTCTCGGAGACTGCCTGGACAAGTCCCTTGGCAAGGTTTTTCAGAAGTGGTTTGCCGTTGCCTCCTTCCTAGGGCTGAGAGAGAGTGACTGGCCCAAGGTCACCAGCTGGCTTTGTGCCTAAGGCAGGACTAGAACTCACTGTCTCCTGGTTTCTAGTCTGATGCCTTAACCACTACACCAAACTGCCTCTACATATTAAAGTAATATGCTGTAATAACATATTAATGCATTTCAACAGTTTGGGTTTTCACATTAACATTAGCATAGTATCATTTTTGTTGTAAATATTCATTGATTTTGAGACTTTATCCTAACATTTCTAGGTAGCACTAATTCCATCAGCTACGTCTGGATTCTAAATTCTTCATTCATTTGCTTCTTTTAAATATCTACCACAAGGAGAGACAAGAAAAAGTCCATCAAGTTCATAGGAAGAGGTAAAATGACCCTGTCCCTTTCTCCACTCCTCTTTTATTTCCCTATTTGGACAGTTTGGGAAGAGCTTGTCAAGGGGAATATTGTTACAACAGCTGAAAAGTGAATGACTCTATTGAAAGAAAAATTACATTCAAGTGTCAAAATAGAAAGTAGATTATTCCAAAGGAATGAAATGTTAGGAATAGATGTTAAGATAGCAAATTGGATAGGAGAGAGACACAGTCTGATGGATTAATGAACATATCATGAATCCCATGCATTTCATAGTCCATGGTTTCAAACTCTCTGTAGCAAAAAAAAAAAAAAAAGTCTGCTGTTTTTTAATGGAGCAGAACCATATAAGTTGTAAGTGCTTGATTTGATTGGTAAAATTTCACTATTGTGTTTTTCTTTGCTCACAAAACAGGTTCAGGATTTCAACTTTGATTCAGAAATCAAAAATACTTAATAATACTTAGTGAAGCGACTGTCATGCTGGCCACATGACTGTGGAAGTGTCTTCAGACAACGCTGGCTCTTTGGCCATGAAATGGAGATGCGCACCCCCTAGTGTCGGACACAACTAAACGGGAACCTATACCTTCACCTAGTGAAGTATTTAAAGATGAGAACAACTGAAACATTTAATGCCATAAAGTATGTAAGTACAATAGAAAACAAGACCTTCTAAAATTTTGGGTGTAATCTGGATAAAAAGGAATTATGTGACACATTTTCTAATCACAAGAACAGTATAATGGAGGCAGTCTATACTTTGGGAGACTACAACAATCCCTTACACTTTTGTATAATTAAAAAATGTCCACCACATTGTCAAGTATATTGGCCCAAGTCTGAATAGTCCAGAACACACATTTTGTTTCCCAATACCCATCTCCAACATAATGTTTTTTCACACAATCATTTATTGCTGAAAAAAGAAGCAGGTATCATCTGAAGTAGTTTTTTATTTAAATATCATTCAAGTAGGAAAAATCTCTTTGTGTGCTATACTGAATGAATGCCCATATACATGCATTTGAACATAGATAAGTATTAATATTAAGACTACTGTGTTTATTACAATCAGTTGAACATAATACCAGACATAGCTTCTGCAGGACTTGTAATTTAGAACTAACAGTCATTCAAGATCTAAGAGCTATAAACAGAATGTTGGAAACCAAGTTGAGGCTCCAAATATTTGGGACATGATTAGTACATCTGTGTGGCAGCCAGAACAAATTTTCTCTATTATACATCTTGCTTTTATATTTGGTCTTTACTAGCTTAACATGACTTTTCAACTAGTAGCCTAAAATCAGATTCCAAAATATATTTACCAGTAAAATTGTCTAATCTGTGACCATCCATAGTCCAGGAAACTTTAACCTTCCTTTCTAAAAAACCATGACCTTTGGCTTAAGGTAATCAATAGTTAAAATAGTTCTTGCTTGTAATAATCTGTAAATCCAGTAAGCATTTTCTCAAATCCTAGCTGGATTTGTGTCACTAGAACAATATCATGCACATGTAAAAAGCTAAGAGCATTGGTGGTGTTTAATTCAGGAGGGTAGGAATTCTTGCACTGACATACAAATAAAAATAATTGAACATATTGTAGTGGGATCCTAACTTCATGAGCTAATGCTACAAGATATTCAAATTAAGCATCATCATAATAAACCAAAACAAAAATAAGTATCCCTGAACAAGAGGTTTTAGACCCAATTAAGGGAATACTCAGCTTGGTTCACTCAAAAACTAAGCCATTATTTGTTCTATTGTGTTAAGTAAACTAAGCTGTGGCTTAGTCATGAAATCATGGTTAAAGTAAGCATGGTTTAGTATGTTGTATGAGCCATGTTTATATATGATTCTAGGTGCTAAAATGTTAAAAACAGAAGTACTGATTCCTTATTGAAGAGGAAAAAATTTAATTAAAAAGAATGAGATTTAGTAGGGAATATGACTAATTTTTTATTTCCAAATGTAAAGAAATAGAGGACAGACAGCCTTTTTGTTGCTAGATGCTCTGGTTTATCACCAAATGTACTGTTTCCCAGTTCATTCTTGAACTTTATTTAATGGGATGGCTGTTGTTGTTGCTGAACCTCTGAAGCTTTTCACAACTTGGGTCTATTGGGTGGGGTTGGAAATCAACCACATCTGAAGGCATCACATTGGAAGAGACAGATGGAAATAATTCTCGACTATTATCTAGGCCTCTTTATTATCTGTTAGATCCCAACTAAGAATGATGCTCTATCTGCAGTTTTTATATAAATTACCTGTCCTAAAAAGCAGGCAATATATAAAACTTTATATGACTAAATAAACAAACATGGTTTGCATTACACTGTGGATTCAGAACTACATTTGCCAATCTCAGGGCCAATTAGCATGTTAGCATAAAGTCCTTCTAATTGCTTCATCTTTTTTATGGAAATCTACCTGTGAGATATCCTAATTGGAAAAACTGTAATAGAAGATTATACTCATCCTTGTGTTTTTATGATATGATGACCTTTCAGAGTTGGTTTATCCATGTAAAATTGTTTTGTACAAAAGTTTCTTCCATCAAAATGGCATGTTAAAGAATGCATCAAACCAAAGGCTTGGTATTTTAAAAATCAAACTGCACAGGTCTGCTGCAAAATGCAAAGATAAGTTATGAATTAATGTAACAGTCTCAAAAATTTGAATTTTCTGAATACGTGAAATGTAAAGAACGCTGCTTTAATTTTTTGTTTCAGTCATAAGTTTATCCTGTTAAATAGTTTTTCACAAACTTATAAATAATGTTTAGATACATTTTTAAATCTAAGATCTGCACAATTCTAATAATATTTTTGGTTTTAAGTATATAAAATAATTAAATGGTTACTAAGAATGAGCAGATTAATTATTCTTCCTAAAGAAAGCACTTTGTGAATATATTCAACTTAACTCTTATTTTATTTTACTTTACTTTATTTTATTATTTTGAATGTGATTTTGTCATATTGGAATTAGGGGAGTCTGGGGTCTAACCTCCACACTTTAAAAATCAAAATCCCATTGTCTTTGATATAGGGGGAAATCAAAAATCTGTATCAGACCTGCCATTTGTTCTTAGTTTTGCCCTATTCCTTTCCTAGTTTTGCCATATTCCCAACTCAGAGGTGGGAAATCCATGGTCACCTGCATCTCCTAAAACCTGGAGCCGCCCTGGACTGTACTGCCACAATTCAGCATTCAGACAGGCTGAGCAGAACTAAAACTGGAAGAAGAAAAGCTGTGCAAAATAAACAATCTAAGGAGGAAAATACCAGTAGTATTACTTTTAGACCGTCATGACATTATCACCCTGACTTCCCACCATCTTGTGGTCCTTAGCCACAACAGAGTGGAAAAAGTACAGCCCCCAGCTGCCAAAAGCTTGCCACTGATGCAGGTAGAAAGACTCCCTCTTGAGGAAAGAAGCAACATAAAAAGAAATTCTCTGCAACAGACTTTTTCATTCAAAGAATACAATATTGGAGATTCAGACAGAGTACCCACAATATATAAAATATCCTGGAAAGTGATACTCTACTTTTACAGAGTAGATTGGATGCTATAGATTATTAATTTTCCATCCAGTTGCAAGGGCACCACTGTAAAGGCTCTCTGACCTCTGCATGGACATCTTCTGAAGTGTCTTGATGACCCCCCACCCCATCAAAACAACCAGACAGAATGTTTGGATTCCAGGGTTTTTCACTGGAATGAATATTTCTATCTCTATTCAGTAGAGTTATCTCTAACATTTACCTGCAACTCCTTGAAACCAAGTTCATACATTCACCTTGGGGGACTTTTTTTTTTTTTTTTGCATGAGAGAGAACAACAAGGTGATCCTTTAAAATGTTTTGTATGTTACAGGCACATCAGGCAAAGTATCTGGTTGTGCAGATGTTGGCTTCAAACCATCACTTTCACCACTCTTCCTATTCCTATATTCTTAGAAGAAACTGTGGCCATCAAAGACCAATGCAACTAGATGTCTGTACTCAGCATATGCAATATACATGTATCAAAAAAAAAGGGGGCGGCACTTGTAATTTGGATTTGGTCTGATTTGGAGCCCAACTGTATTATAAAAAAGTACATGTGCAAACAAGTAATGGCTACTGGGTTCAAACAGAGGGCCTGATTGAAAGCTGGGCCATTTGGCACACATTGCACAAAAGTATCTACTGAGTGCACATTCACTATATGCCAACGCAGTTTTACGAATTAGCCCAGGGAGGGAGAGAGAAGGATTGTGTGGCCACTCAAATCAAACACTGAGACTCTGGGCAGCTTACAACAAACAAAAGAAAACCGATCAATGAACAATTCCAAATAAAAACCAGACAATCCTTTGTGGACAACCAGGACTGTTGCATTCATGCCCCCTCCAGATGTGAACTCTACTCCTCACAGTCCCAGTGCCTGAGGAAAGAGCCAGGCTTTTCTGAAGGTCAGCCGTTTACTGGAGGATGGGGAGGACTGTTCCCCAGGGCAGGGTGCACCGCAGTTTGGAGCTGCTAAATACAATATTGTGATAAGAGGCTTAGGTGTTCTCTCCTTTCCAATCTTCTTGGCAGCATTACCACTGTGTTCCTTTTCCTTTATACTAATTAGGCCACACCTAATTGATTAAGGTCATAGGAATGGTATGCTGAAAGGAAGAAGCCAACAATATTCAGCCAGACAGATACTTTCTGGCCTCTGCGCAGGTATAATCTTCAGGCCCACTTTGGAGAGCCATACTTAGCCCTGGGCCCACAAGGATTCCTCTGTGTTTTGGACTGAAACCAATCTTACTCTTTTTTCTCACACTCCCCCCCCCCCTACACACAGAGACAAGCAACTCAACTTTGTCATTCTTTCTCTCTCCCCCCTCGTTTTTTTTAATAGCTCTTCGATTCATAACTTGGGGGGGGGGGTACGGAGGATGAGCCCTTTCTGCTCCTCCTTTCGGCCTGGCAGATAACAGGCTCAGATCGGCACCCAGAACTCGCTTTCTGCTGGGCTCCTGGAGGGTGATGCGTCGCGACAGCTAAAAGTTGGATAGAGTTTCAGGGCTACTATATATAAAGCAGCCGAGGGCTCTTATGTCACCGCGCTAATTAAATTCCGTCGGGCCGCTTCTCTCGCGCGCGCTCTCTGCGGCTGCCTTTGGGAGCCCCTCACCCACCTCCGGGAGGCACAGAGGCGACGCGCGAGCCCACGATGATGGACCTTTTCGAATCCGGCTCCTACTTCTTCTACCTGGACGGCGAGAATGGAGCCCTGCAGACGCTGGACATGGCCGAGGGATCGCCGCTCTACCCGGGCAGCGACAGCACGCTGTCGCCCTCTTCGTGCCAGGACCAACTAGCCCCGGAGCCCGGCGGCGGCGGCGGCGGCGGCGATAGCAGCGGCGAGGAGCAGCACGTGCTAGCGCCGCCGGGCCTCCAGCCGCTACACTGCCCAGGCCAGTGCCTCATATGGGCCTGCAAGACGTGCAAGAAGAAAGCGGCGCCCACTGACCGGCGCAAGGCGGCCACGCTGCGCGAGAGGAGGCGCCTCAAGAAGATCAACGAGGCCTTCGAGGCCCTCAAGAGGCGGACCGTGGCCAACCCCAACCAGAGGCTGCCCAAGGTGGAGATCCTGCGCAGCGCCATCAGCTACATCGAGAGGCTTCAGGAGCTGCTCCAGCGCCTCGACCAGCAGGACAAAGGCCAGGAGCTGCTCCTGCCCACTGGCAGTGGAAGCGCCGAGGGCAGCAGCGCTTTCAGCTTCAGCAGCCCCAAGCGCGGAAACGTAAGCGCGGCCTCTGCCACTGCCACGCGCCAGCGCCCTGGTCCCTTCTCTTAACTTGGCCGAGGCCAGCCGGGGAAGTGGGCTGGGCGCGGCGGTGGGGCGGGGCGGGGTGCTTGGAAGCGGCTGGTGATCGCGGCCTTACCCTCTCCTTCAGCTTCTTTCTCTCGCCTTTCTTCTTCTCCTTCTTCTTCAGATGGCCACCCCCGACTACTTGAGCACCTGCAGCGCCGCCTGGCCGAGCGGCTCTGAGCATTCCCGGACGCTGCCGATCAGCGCCAAGGAAGGTAAAGAGCGCTCCACGCTGGGCTAACGAATTGTATGCGCGCACGTTTCCGGATCTGAACTGGCTGGGGAGCCAGGCCCCCGGCCAGACACCTGTCCTTCGCAGGTTTGGCCTGGACTGGTTCCCGGGACAGCCCAAATCTTAACAAATCCTTGGATCTCCACAATTAATACAATGGGGTTTCTGTTAGAATGACGGGAGCAACCTCAGCCAACGGGATCTTCTGCCGCGTCCGATGGGAGCGGTGAGCTAGCAGGGAGCAAGTGCTGATTTTAGTTGGACGACTTCGTAGCCTAAAGCTGTAACCGAGCTTAATATCCTGAATACATTTACTCACGCGAGCGCTGCATTTCTTTTCCATGTAGCTCAGGTCCAGAGTCAAAACTGAAGCGTTTTACAGCTGGATCTGCATTTTTAGGAATCAAGGCAAACCAGCATAATGTTAAAAGCTCGCTTCAAAGTTTAAAACTCTAAAGCAAATGCCTGAGGATCCCGGCAGCTTCCGAGACAGCTGAGCTTTATTTACCCGATTGTAGGACCCACTGAGGTCGGTGGCGCTTTACAGTCGAATCGGGCCCACGATTCGGAGATTACAGACCCCGCTGAATGCAATGGGAAGGGTTGGTTTCGAAGCCTACGTTTGGCAGGTTACTTGGCTCTAAATCTGATTGGATTAAAATAACCAAGGCGCTTCAGACAACTTATTATGGCACAAGTTTTCGTGGGCTACCGGGGTTTTGTAATCCAGTGCAGGAAGTTGCATGCTACGCTATGTGTGTCATGCACATTGTGCGCTTACATTCTTCTTTGGAAGAAGGTAAAAACATTCAGAGTTGTTAAGGTAAAAATACCTGGAATCGAACTTGACTCCTGATGATTTCATAAGCACCTTGAGAATTACGTGGAGGTCGAAAGTAGAAACAGCGATCATTTCGGTTTTGACAATGGCCATTCAGGCAACAGGTATCACACCCGACCAATAGCTGGAGGTGCATTTGATGGTAAGATTTTAGATCCCGAAAGCCTGTGCCGGCATAAATGCGTTAGTCTGAAAGGAGCTAACCAGCAGTCTGCTGTTGTAACAAAAATGAGGGTGATTAGGATACTATAGGAAGAAGGGATAGCGCTGGGGTTCCGCGTTTCTGTGGAAAAGTTGGCCTCCTTGCTGTTACTCTCGCTCGGTCCTGGATCTTACGATACTCCCCTGCTTCTCTCTTCTTTCCAAAACAGGCGGGACTCCCGCGGATTCTTCAGCCTCAAGCAGCCTGCGCTGCCTCTCCTCTATCGTGAACAGTATCTCTTCCGAAGATCGCAAAGTACCCAACGGGGAAGATGTGGTGGAAAAGTAGTGATCCCGTAGTATTTTGGGAATCAGGCAGTGCAAGGAACTGCTTGATTGGAACGAATTCTCGAATTAATTTAATCTCGAAATTCTAGAGGGGATGAGGAGGGCAGGGCAGCTGAATAAATAAAGGTGCAGCTTCTTCAGAGGAAGTCTTACCCATCCGATAAAGGGTACAGTCCCTCTTTTATTCTCTCCTCTCTGATTTCAATTCTATTTTTTATTTATCTCCTACTCTTTTTATAATTAATATATTATTTTGTGTTTGGAGAACATCTTCAATGAAATGCTCATTCCTATTTGAAGGAAGCTTATGATTCTGAGATCTTGGTTTGTGTGGATGTGGGTGTGGGTGTGTACGTGCGTGCTTGTGTGTATATATATAATTTTACTACTCCCCCCCCCCTTTTTTTAACAGAGTATCTATTTAAAATGTGGGATGTGATCTTGTATATAAGAAAATCTAGATAACATTCCCAAGATTGTAAAATAAATCTCTTTGTGTACAAAACTGCTGTCAAGAATATTTTCACCTTTCCGCGGGATTCAGTTAAAGACTGGAAGAGAATGAATGAATGAATGAATGAATGAATGAATGAATGAATATCTGCAAATTCTTATTTCTCTCCCTTCCACCAAATGGATGATCGGCATCCATTTTGCCCCACAAATGTTTCTATTACTAATAAATGAATAAAATAAAAGGAGCCAGAATTCTTAGGGGTTCAGTCATGGACAGCGAAGGGCGTTTCTTCTTCCCTCCTGAGCTCAAAGGAGCTCAACCTTCAGAAGTTTCCGAGGACACCGAGATAAACTGGGCGTCCAGGGATTTCAGATCTGTCTGCGGCAGGGATCTCTCAGGTGCTCGAAACGCCTTTTTTCTGGCCTCAATATTTTGGCTCGTTAATCCAAAAGCCGACAGACCGGTAAAGTCTTTGGAAGGTTCGCAGGCTCTCCGGCGAAGCACGGAGATGGCCAGGAGCATCGTCCCCCCCCCCCCCATTTTTTTTCCCTTCCTTTTCTTGATAAGTATTCGGCTAGTGTTGGATTGATTGAAAAAAAACGTGGTTTGGGAAACGAGAGCTGGTGGGGACTAGGCGTTACCTGGCTGGTCTGACTGCCTCGAATTTGGGATCCCTCTGCCAGTCGAGCGCCTTCCTTTGAACGCTGCTCCCTGGGTGCCTGGGCCCTCGGCATTCCCCCCCCCCCCAAGCGTGCTTTGTTAGAGACCTCCCCTCGTGCGTCTGCCAGAATCGCTTCCAGCAAAACGAAAATATGAATGGCTGTATAAGAGTAGCGTCCTATTACGCTTTGCTGTAGAATTCCCAAAGACCCTTAGGGTTGTTTTTACTAGGATCGTGTAGCAGCGTATACGTGCCAATGTTGAATCGCGGCTTTCACTGTCCACCAGTGCCTGACATTGCCAAAACGTTTGTGTGCGCGTCCGTCCGTCCTTCCTTGATTTTGGGATCGTCAGCAGCATTTCTGGGCGGGGAGTCCGGAGTCTGACAAAAGTTTGCCAAGTCGCCGGTGATGGGGCCCCGCAGCACAGAGAGGTTAAGGGGCGGCGGCGGCGGCGCGAGAGACCCGGACAAACAAGACTCTCCCTCCCAATTAAAGCTCGTAGTAAAGCAAGCTACTTCTGAGGCAGCCCAACGCCGGGCTCCAAGTTGTCCCAGTTTATCAAGGCAGGGAGGGGCGACCACTACAGGACGCTGGCACGGCTGGCGCCTTTCCTTCCCCGGGAGCCCCGCCGCGCTGAAAAAGAAGGGGAATTTCCAGCCCCAGCTACTGGGGACTCGGGCGGGGTTCCGACGGTCCGGAGCAGCGTCCCGTTGCTGCTCGTCCGCAGGGCGCTCATGTCCCAAAGGTGATAGGTCTCACTATTCTGCCTCTGGAGTGGCCGCTCGGGGAGAATTCCTCATTTCGGAGGGAAAAAGCGTTATTTTCTTCTCACTGTTTCTTCAGAGTTAGCCAGGCGCATCCCGAAAGGGAGGGAAATCCAAAGCTGGGCAACATTTTTTAGGACTAACCGAATTTCCTTAGAGTAATTCACTTGCTACGAATCGACCGCCCTCCTGTCGGCCTCTCGATGTCGTCTCAGCCCTTTCTCTTTGCGGAGATCGAGGGCTTACTTGGGCGTTATGGAGCCTGGAAGCAGCGCGAGTAAGGTGGGCCCTGCTAGCCTACACACACACACACACGCACACGCACAGGTACAAGCAAAAGACAATTGTCCAGGCATGGGTTATTGGTAATAGGGGTTAAGACATAATTGTAGAAGGAATTATGAAATATATCACAGGGCTGCAGTTCTACAATTCTTAGGCGGGAGGAAATCCCAGTGAGTACTTCTGGCCTAACTTGCTAGGAAACGTGTCCGGAACTTCAGTGTGCAACGTCCTGAAAGTTCTGCAGAAGGTCCTCCTCTTTATCTAATATTCTCTCTATTGGGCGTCCACTCGGGCTCGCCAGTTTCCTCGGAAGAGAGTTACACGCGGTTCAAAACAAAGGGTTGCGGTTTTACACGCCATTCACACTTTGTGGCGATGTTATTTTGAAGGCAACGCAAAAGGCTCGGAAATTACCTTGTCAGTTTATCACACGCAAACCCTGAGGACATTTTCGGTGAAGCCACAGCCCAAACCCTTTGTGGCTTATCCCCGCTTTGCGGTCTCCTTCGCACACTTTACTCCGAAGTTCCTTTACTCCGAAGCTCCGCGGTGTTTTGCCCGGTTAGGAAGCGCTCTTAAGGCTGCACTGTAAATGCATCTGTACAGGAAAACCTGGTTATTATCGTTACCGCTGCTGTACCAACCCCAAATGTACCTGTGAAAATCTGAACAATTTTGCGGTTGTGTCTGTGTAAACATACCTGGCTCATAGAGATGAGGATCAAATGTTTGTATTCTTATAACGAGATACTATTTCTTAAAGCCAGTTTTAGGCTTTAAAAGAGACGAAAAATGCGTGCTCAAGAGAAGGCAGAACCATTCTCTGTAAATATTTTTTCCTAGGTGAAGGTTGACAGCGCCAGCTCCAGGTGTGAACGAGGAGTGCTTACTCAGAAGTAAGAGCTACTATACTGAATGGCCCCTACTAGTAGGTGAGTGAGTTAGGAACACAGAGCACCCCTCTCCCTGCCACCTCCTCCCTCTCTCCCTGTGTGTGTGACATTTTAGCCGTACCAAACCGTGTGTGGTTCCCCTCCGCCCTCGTCTTCGCCAGCAAAGCAGGGTAACGTGAGAAATTGTTTGGAATAAGGGGGACTTCAAGGTTTCTCATTAAGGAAGAGAAACAGTCTTTGTTTATTTCTCTCTCCCGGTCCCCCCCTCCCCCCCCCGTGACTACAGCCGAAGCACTTGGGGTGTGTTTGGAATGAAAGTGTTTGCGTTCGATATTAATGATAATCTTTACCTGAGTCTAAAGCTGAAGAAAACACAGCGGTGGAAGCAGAGCAACGAGACGCGAGGGCTGGAGAAAGATAGATCTGGCTTTCAACCCGGGGTTTAGCCTCCTTTCCTGCCCTACCTGCAGGAAGAGGGTGGGGGTCTTGCAAAGGGACTCCCGGGGCTGTCTCTGGTGCGCTTCCCTCAAAGTGCCCCTGCAGCTTTTTTCCTGCGATGGGGACCGCGGGTAACAGCTGAAGTATAGCGGCCCCGCCATCAGGGCAGGGGAATGCTGGGCATTGTAGTTCAGCTTGGGGTGGGGGAGCAAAGAGGGCAGGTTCTTCATCCCTGCAAGACCCTGGAAGGCCGTCCTCGGGCAACCAGCTTCCACTGTGGTGGTGGGGAAGGGGAGGAAGAATACTGGCCCACTGCCTGGCGTTGAAGAAGCCAGCAGCATTCCTTGGGGCTTTCCGGTGCGTTGAGCTGAAACTCCCAGGACGTGTTTTATCAGCATGGGATGGGGAAGGGCCAGCTTGGCCCGAATATTTATATGACCCTTTATATGGCGGTGGGGAATTTTTCCACTGCTTGTTACAGGCCCTTTTGCTCTTCTGACATCTGGCTGTGTCGCTCAGGCCATCTTCGAGGCCCCTACTAGGAATCGCGTCTCTTGCTTCTTAGGCTGGCGACAGATCTGCGGTTCTGGCCACCAAATGCCTGCCCAGGTGGAAGGAAAATTCGCCTATGGTAGGAGGCAATTCCGGGCCGGCCTTGTCTGGCACTGCAGACATGCTTCAAGAATCGGGGCAGATGTTGAATCGGCCTGGTTCTGCTCACCTTCATCCCTTTTGCTCTAATCGACAA
Organism: Candoia aspera; assembly: GCF_035149785.1. Lineage (NCBI taxonomy): Eukaryota > Metazoa > Chordata > Lepidosauria > Squamata > Candoiidae > Candoia > Candoia aspera. Next base: position 41,719,387 of record NC_086159.1, on the reverse strand, counting down.
TGTGCAGCGTTTTTATCTGTGGGACAAATGGATTCGCCCCTAAGCCCCGTTTTTTGACAGACACTAAGCCAGGATGTGCCTAGGTCTTCAGATCTTTCCCCCAAATCTTTATCTTATTTCCTTGTCCAAGAAAGAGGCTGTCTGTCTGAATGAGTCACGACTATAGACAAAACATCAAGCAAAACGTGTGGATGATTTATGGACAATAACACGAGAATGTTCCTCTTGGTGAAGATCTCCACTGCACCACATAATTTTGTAACCAGCTCAGAGTCACTGGGTGAAGTCTAGACTACTCTTGATCGAGCCACTGCTCTCCCGATATCCTAGAACTGCCACTCAGGATGTTGTCTGGGGATGATGGGATCTGTAGCCCAAAACCAGTGCCTGTCTAGGCAACCCTCCAAATCTGCTCTGTGGGCTACAAAAGGCATAATTTGCAAGTCACTCAGTCGGAAGATGATTGCAATTTCTTTACACTTCGTATCCGGAAGAGGAAAAAGTTCCTACAAAGAATAGGAATTCTAATCTTTTTTGCTACCCCAAATGTTAGTATTCAAAAGCGAGTTCTATTAAGGCACGCTGATAAACGTGCACCGATGGACCCGAATCTCAAAGCCTTCGGTGAGATTCAGATAGCCTAAAGTTAGTGTCCTATTGCAATGGTCAGCATAACGGAAAGGGGTGGTATAAATTAAAAGGATTTATTAAATTTTTTGGGACCTATCCCATTCACTGTGTTTAACAGTTAATTTAACTAATTAAACTATGAAGTATGCATGAGTATTACTCAGCAGCATTAATTAATGGTTTAATTAGTTGCATTCATTCAATCTCTTTAAAATCAGAGTGATTGGTTTTTGCCCCAGTCCCTGTCCTCCCTTCTTTGCCTCAAACGAAAGGCTGCTGGACTAGCGACATCTTGGCCGGTCCGGGAGGCACCATGAAGGATGGGAAGAAGCACTTGAGTTGGCAGGTGCGCTCGCCGGCGGCCAAGTCTCTGGGTCCAGAGGTATCGGCAACCCTTCCCTCAAAGGAGCGGGGTTGAGTGGGGTGGCAGACCCCCATTGATTGGGACATCGGACAAGAGAAGGCAGAACAGAGCAAAGGTCTTTGTTCCCTGTTAGGAAACACACATAATCAAGCACCCACCTTTGTGGATCCGCTCGGCGGGACTTCCCTAATCTCCGGCGGGCTTCCAAATCGTTTAGGCTGTAGGTTCGTCGTACGTGGCGTCAAAGCCCTTGACAGCGAGAGAACGCAGAGAAGGAAATAAGCGTCAGCCCCGTCCGGCTTTTCCACAGGCGGGGACTTTGGATGCAAAGTGGTTTTTCCCGCCGGCCGGCAGGCTAAGCCCCAGGCCGCCCTGCACATTCCAACACACCGCTTTTGATCTCTCCCGGCCGGAGCCTAAGGCGATGGCTTCTGCAGCTGGTGGCCCGGCCCGAGCCCTCCCTTCCCTAGGGCAGGTAGGGCTGTGTTGACATAGGTGCACAAGCCTGGGGAAGGGGGGGATCCAAGGATCCGGGCGGGAGGGGGGATGCCGTGGAACGGCTGACCCTCCCCCGATTCACCGATTTGGGTGGGTGAAAACCAAGCTCTGGAGGCCAGGCTCCCGGAGGAGAAGGAATGCAGCTGGAGGTTTCTTGGTCTGCTGGGGAATAGTTTTAAGACCAGCCCTCCTCTCCTCCTCCTAAATCTCGCGTAGTCCAGTCCTGTGGAGCTACAATGTCCATCCTCTCAAAGACACAGTGACGGAAGCGGAGGGCTCAGATCATAGGTCCTCACGGGTGTACAGTAGGGACGTGTGCATTTGGTCTACACGTGAACTTCACCTCTGAATTTAATGTTTTTAAAAGCACCCCTCCTACCTGCACCCAGCAACTGACACTCCTAAAGCGCCACCCTCGGGACCAGCGCTGGCTTCGGTTCTGCAGACTGCGCCACAGACACAGCAGCGGAATCCCCAGACCTTAAGGCACTGGCGTTATCTTTCCTTTTGATCTGTCCCGTATTTACAGATTGCCCGGGTTCATACAACTCACTTAACCTGATGGTATTCTCTGGCTCTGCACAATGTTTTTAACCATACACTAACGCATGAAATAGGCTTGCACAGCGAACTAAACCACCATGGATCTAGCCAAACTTAACATGTTGTGCGAGCATGGTCACTATGCGTCCCTTGATCGAGTTAAGTGTAGCGTGCACACCCAGGGGAACTGCGCGTTAAATATTTATGGGACGGGAGTTTCAACTCACACGTAGCTTAGAAACTACAAGACGTCCCCTCCCCCCCCCGCCAAATGAGACGAAGATCTCGCTGCAAAAAGCCCTCTATCCCGACCCCCCCCCCCCGCAGCTCCAGTGGGCAGGTAAGGTCGCTAAGTGCCAGGTCGGCCTTTCACTCTTCCAGCCGCCGTCCCCGCAGCAGCGCTCCAGAGCTTTCCTGCCTGGCTGTCCTAGTTCCTCTCTCTGCCCCACAGCTTGCCCGTACACCACTTGCCCGCGAAAGCGGAGGGTACTAATGGCTGGAAGGCGACCTCACTCGCTAGCTAGGACCCCAGGTCTCTTTTGGCAGTTGGCCGAAAGCCCTCGGCGAAGAGGGGTGGTCTTCCTGACCCCGCAGATGCATCCGCCGAAGCAGACTCTGACGAGCATCCTCTATTAGCACAGGAACACAAGCCCACTGCTGGCTGGGGACGATGGGAAATGTAATCAAAGGATAGGTGGAGGCCGCCCGGTCAGGGAAAACTGCGATAAGCAAGCAAAGACCAGTTAAACCGGCTTTCTGTTTCATCCAGGGGTGTCCGCAGGGTGTGGCCCAAAAAGTCAAGGCGCCGGCCGCAACGTTGCGATCGAAACTCCGCCAGTTTTTTCTTTGCCACGCCACCTCGACTTTTTTGACCACACCCTGCAGACACCCCTGGATGCAGCCGATTTCCACCCTGTGGAAATAGTCGCGGAAGACGCCAAGCGCCAGAGCGACGCCGGAGTCTCCACTGCACGCGGGGCCGGAGCGCTGTTTCCTTCGGAATCTCGGGCCTCCAAGACGCCCTCCGGGTCCATATACCGAGCACTGTCTAAGAAGTGCGTAGAGGACCCCGAAACATTTTCACCCGAACGCTTTCACCCCGTTCACGGGGCAAAACACACCGCGCGGATCTTTCCTACGCTCAATGAGCTGGCTTAAAATGAAAACAAACATTTGTGCGGGACATACACAGAAAGAGCAAGGCTACTCAATTAACTCACTCCCTGAGGATGCGTGGCCCTTCTTCATTTTGGAGATCCCGAGAATGGGAAAAAAATCAAAAGAACAAGCGTTGCTACTGCTCTGCGCACGCTGAAGGCGCTCTCGTGTAGTAAGGAGGCAAATGAGGCAGCCGGTGCGTCCCGAAGATCAGCTTTAGAAGTCATTCGGGCCAATAGCGCTCCCTCCCGCGGTTCCTCCGCCGAGCGCAAGGTCGCCCGCCCTGTAGGCCCGGAGCGGCGGAAAGGGGGCAGCCCCACAACAGCGCGGGTTCCGGCAGGATCCTGGCCACCGCGGGGTCTCCCGGACCTGTGGAATTGAGCGGCCAGGCGCACAGAGCGCGAGACTGGTGGCGCTGAAGGCGCGGCTCTCTTTCCCCCGAACGCTTGGGAGGAAGAGCAACTAAATCTCTCCGTTTCACTCACGATCTCAACCTAAAGCCAGAGCAGATAGCATACCCTCTGGGCCTGCCCAGAAGTCCAGAAATTCTCTGTCGCTTCAGTTTTCAAGGTCCCAGATGTTACTGTTTCATTAGAGGCCGGCAGGGATTCCTCTGACCTGTATATTGCTTCCAGTGTCTGTTCCGAACAGGAGCTCTGTCACCGCAGCAGCTGCTCCCAAACAGCAGCCTAATCGCTCCCAAGCGGATTTCTACTTAAGGCTGACTAGAAAACCACTACTGGCAATCTGAATTGGGTGGATCTCTTGTGTTCCGTTAGGATTAGGCCTTCAACGCCCATCAGCCCCAGCCAGCAGAGCTTTCGGAGTTTGCGTCCAACAGCACCTGAGAATCAAAGGCTCTCCCAGGCATCAGGAAACCCAGTGAGGTCACATGGAACCAGAACGGATGAAATCCATTTTAGCTCGAAGACGAATTAATTAACTAACCAGAATGAGCTGCCAGATGGGAGTGTCTGCACGCCAGAGGATTGGGACCTGGCCTGGCTTTGCTTCTCTTAAAGAAAAACTTTCTTCGAGGGTGACTTAATGTGCGACTCACGAATGGCGCCGGTGGCCAGGGTGATGCACCTGGTGGTCGGCTGACTTTCAACAGGAACAGCGTTCCTTGGAGGCAGGTTCGGAAGGAGGCAAGTTGAGAGTCGGCCCCTTTGAATTCAATGCGACTTACTCCTGAGTGGACTTGCATAGCCAGAGTCATGTTTCAATAATCCACGTAAGTATCAGACGGCAAGCAAGGAGGCAGCCTTCTGTCCCCTTAGGAAGAAGCCCCACTACACAACGAGGGACATAGTGTCGTGTGAACTAGGATTGCCTGTGGATCGGGTATTGTAGGAGGAGAGCTGTGATAGAGTCTGGTAGGCCCAATTAAGAGGAGCCTGGAAGAAGCTTTTCAGTTTTTATTAGAAGCATAAACCAGGAATCGGGGAGACCAGAAGAAACCAAAACGCCGGAAAATGCCTTCCTGGCTGGCTGCAGCTTTGTGAAAGGCCTTTGTGTGTAACTGAACTGCCACTGAGGAAGGCCGCCTGCATTTACTTTTGCTCTCTCCTTTCAGTTTTCCTCCCAGGATTACGCGGATGCAGACCCTCCGTTCAGCTGTTCCCCTGTTGGGCGCAATGGACGCTCTTCACCAACCTGAGACCGTGTGCCGTTTGTCAGTCTTGGACGTGCCCCACGGCTCCTGGTTGTTGTTGTTTTCTGCAACAGATTAACACGGCTGAGCTTCTGGCAACCGTAAAGAAACAAAGGCGAATTGCCCACCAAGACAGAGCCGCTTGTTTTCTTAGGAGGGTCCCACGTGACCGGGGCTAAAGAGTCCCGGGACTTTGGCAAGCGCTGCCTGCTAAATGTCTTATCATTACCCACTAATGACCCCCAACGCCCTCTCCTTCTCTTAATTGCCTGGGCCTCTGGGGAGCTTCAATAAAGTTCCTTAAAGGTTGCCGGACTAGAAAGTGTACACTGGGGGCGGGGGGGCGTCCTGGCACCAGCAGCTGGAACACATCGGTAACGGTGCAAATCCAGCATTTTCGCCTTTTCACAGATCCGCCTCCTGGCAAACTGAGACGGCAGAAGAAAACGAGAGCAGACGAGAGGGCGCAGGAGCAGCTTTTTGGCCCCAAGCGATTTGTCTTCGAGCTGAAGGACCGGACAGCGCTGTCGCTTTCCAGGACTCCGGAGAAGCACGGACGCCCCTGTTCAGGCTCCCAAAGCCATTTTGGGGCTGAGGGGGTCAGGATGAAAGTTCTCGGAAGTCCGCTTTGGCTGTGGTTCGCGCCACCCGCGAACCGTGGTTTATTAACCTAGCTTTCTAAGTTTGCACAACAGCCTACGTTCAGTGGCAACTGCTAGCAGAGCTTCCAGCGCTTCGTTTCAGTTGCCCACTATCCTTAACATTCCGCTTCTGGAGTCATCTCCGCTCCAGAAAGAACCAAAACGTAATTTTCTCCTGCCTGGAAAATTGCTAAATGGTTATAGAAAGTTAAACGGGACGTCTATTTCTATAACTTCTATTATTAGTCGGAGTAATAGTCGTGCCTTCTTTTGTGGGAGGACACACTGCCATTACTAATCAACAGTAATAAAAGAAAAAGGGAAAAAAATGCGACGATTTGCTACGCTTTAGTCTTACTTTGGATAAACTTTGAATTACTTTATTCTTAACGGACCCAGGCGATCGCTTCCATTTCTGACGGCCCTCGACCAGCTTCTTCCTAAGAGCCCTTTTATTGCGGGGTAATGCAGTCGGATTCCAGGGAGGGGTGTTCGGCTGGTCTTCGGGTCTCCTAGCTTTTTTTTTTTTTTGGTGGGGGAGAGACTCGCTGAAACAACTCCCCGTCGGGCTGCCCGCCTTGCGGAGTGCGGCCTCGCCTCCCGGTCGTGCTTTTTCATTTTTCCTGGTGAAGCTGTTGCTGTGATCTTTAGTGTTACTAATTGCACCTCCTGGACCCGCGCCTCGGAAAAAGGCAGCGGCCAATCCGCGCAGAGGAGCGGAGGGCCCCTTGAGAGAGAAGGGGGGCGACGGACTCCCCCCAAGCAGGGGTCGTGACGGTGCCGCCAAGGCGGGTGGGCGGGATGGGTTAGCCGCCCCGGGATATAAAGCGCCGCGAGCCGCTCGGCCGTCTCCAGAGTGCCGATGCTTAAGCCCCTCCCTGCCGACCGGCGGCGAGAATGGAAGAGGTGATGGACGGCTGCCCCTTTTCGCCCCCCTCGGGCGGCTTCTTCTACGGCGGCTCGCCCCGCGCCCCTTCCCCCGAGGAGGAGGAAGAGGATTTCGCGCAGAGGATGGCCGCCGCCTCCGCCTCCTTCCGAGAGCCCCCAGCTGAGCCTCCCGGAGGCTCGGACGGCGAAGAACACGTCCGCGCCCCGACGGGCCACCCGCAAGCCGGCCCCTGCCTGCTCTGGGCTTGCAAAGCCTGCAAGAAGAAGGCGAGCCCGGGCGACCGGCGCAAGGCGGCCACTCTCCGGGAAAGGCGGCGCCTGAAAAAGGTCAACCAGGCTTTCGAGGCCCTCAAGCGCTGCACCTCGGCCAGTGCCGGCCAGCGGCTGCCCAAAGTAGAGATCCTGCGCAACGCCATCCGCTATATCGAGAGCCTGCAGGAGCTGCTGCGGGAGCAAGTCCAGCATTTTTACGGGCTGCCCGGGCCCGGCTGCTCCGAGCCCACCAGTCCCAGCTCCAGCTGCTCCGACGGCCTGGTAAGGAAGGGCCGGCCTCGCCACGGCGAAGGGACCGCCCGGAATCCCATCCCCCCGGAACGACATCAGGGAACGGCCGCGGGCAGGCCCAGAAAGGCCAACCGGGGCGGAGGGGATCCGAGAGACCCCCGGGCTGTTCGTGGTAGCATCGCCAGCCTCACCTGCTCCCGGTCTTTCTTTTTAAATGGCCTTTTAAAATGGTTGTGACCGATTGTTTTCCATGCCAGCCCGGGGCTCATCCCTAATCGCCGGGCTCTGGTGAAGATTCCCGGGACTGAGGCAGGATTTGAAATTCCCAAGACGCAGCGCAGGGCTGGTAGGTCGATGCCTGAACCCAGAGGAAGACTTTTCTGAATCTGGAAGCAGTTGGGCATCTTTGGGGTGCAAGGAGGGGCAACCTTAGTGGATGGGGATGACTGTGCAGGAGCTCCCTGAGGAAGCCAGGCCCTTTGCTGAGCCACGTGGAAATCGGTGGGACTGAGCTGTTTTTCTCTCTGGCTTGCCACCACATTTGCGCATTCCATGGGTATGCAAAGGTTCAGTGGGCAGCATACACCTTTGACTTGGGAGGGGGACTCCTAGTAAATAGGAGTAAGATTGTGCTGCTTGTGTGGTAGGTATGCAAAGCAACAGTAGTGGATCACTGCCACTTTCTATTCTATGAGCGTCTTAATGTGGATTTTTAAGAAAGCATTCTGATTATTTCCTTTCAACAGTTCTCTGAAATGAATTAACTGCTCTTCCACATTCTGCAGGTGGAAAATGGAGACGAATTTCCTGAGGAACCTGTTTGCTTTTTGGTTTAGCATGTTCCCATGTAATTGCAGTCTTATGCAGGACTACTTACACATAGTATCTCTATATACTGCATGTACCTACTGTGGTGTAAGATTATTCATCCAAATAATGGCACAGCAAAAGTTTGTTTCCATACTCTGTTTGCTGGGTATATGATCAAAAGATAATTTAGGCAACCTTCCCTTTTTCCAGAGGCAGCCTTCTTGGATACAAAAGGAAGGAGGAGAAAGATTCTGAGGTTAACCTGTTGAAATTTTGTGAATAGATTGATTTGTGTGTTGGTGTGTAACAAGTGCATCTCCTGAACAGTTGTCTAACTCAGGGCTTTTCAACCTCAGCAATTTATGGACTCCAACTCCCATGCTGGCTGGGGAATTTTGGGAGTTGGAGTCCACACATCTTAAAGTGGCTGAGGTTGAGAAACACTAGTCTAACTCATACTCCTGAGGAAGAGCTGTAAGTTTGCAATGTAAGAATTGATGGGTGGGAGGGCAATCTGTATCCTTCAAATTTCCTTGCAAACAATATTATCAAATAGCAAAGTCTTGAAATGACTCAGGGAAATCCTTGTGCTAATTTCTCTGGGAGTAAGCTGCACTGCACCTCACTGCATACATAAATTCCCTGTAAATCTGCCTCAGACTTCCCTGACATTTTCCCAAGGGAGACAATGGGAGGTTAAGTGATCTAGCCAGATCCATCAAGGATTAGAGTCAGACCCCTTGACTTAATATTCAGGGGTGGTGACCATAAACATGCTTATTTGAATCTCAGGGCTGACTTCTTTTAAATAAAGGTGTGTAGGTAGTGATCCTAGGCATATTGAGGTTGCAACTGTAAGACAATGGTGGGAATTTTACTTGGGGGGCGGGCGGTATTCAGATTGTCTGTGGGTACGATTGGGTTGTTCACTAAAATTACAGATCCCTGAAGGCAGGAGCTTGACCCTGAGTCTGTTAAAATAAAGTGTTTGCTTTGAAGTTCATGATATCAACAGGCTTCCCTGCTTGAGTGAAACACCAGTTGTGCTTCAGTTTAAGCAGTTAAGAATCAGAAGCTGTCCACTTCAGTGCTAAAGTGCCTCTGATGGGCCTTGCTCTTAACTGTTTCAAAACCCATATTCAGTCAATTCCTTCATTAGGCCAGCTTGAAGCTTGTGGGAGCACAAACAAGCCACAGCAAAGTTGACTTAATGTTCAACTATGAAAGCCTCATGTGAAGGCAGTTTCTTCACTCCTTTTGTAATCCCACTTTGGGAAGGTGTCACCTGTGAAGAGACCTTCAGATCTTAAAAGTTTACACATTTGTATGACCTTTGAGTAGTCCTAATAAAGATACTGTCCTCATGTGGATTTTTATTTTTGTGGACAACTCAGCTACTTTTGCTGAGAGTGGATATTCTAGTAATGTAACTGTACTTACGTGTTGGTGTGTGTGTGTGGCATTATTTTCAAAAAATGCAGAAATTATTTTAATAGGAATTTAGCATTATTACATTAGATTTAGACACTGCACAAATCAAAGATTACTCTGGGTGGCTAATTTAATTTGAAACAAAGCAACAATACTATATAGAAAATACATAATACAAAACAATGTATACAAGATCAGCATCTGTCTGAACAACACTATATCACCTATCTCTATCTTTTTCCCCTCCCTAGTGAAATAGTATGCATGACTAGACAGAGAATAGACTAGGCATGCCTCATCTGCCAGTGGACAGAACACACACACACACAACCACAGATGTGCTCTATATGCCACAGTCTTTTTAGTTTCCTTTGGAGATACCAAGCTTTGATGTGCTTGCCTTTAAAGCTTAGCAAAAAGCCATTTTTCCTGCTAGCTATGTCTTATGTTCCAGTTTGTTTCTGTTCATGCAGCAGAGCACTACAGATGCATCAGGCTGTGCATGGCCTTGGTTCTTCTTCTTTTCCTTCTAGGGTAAATTACAGTGTGAATGAGGTTGGTTAGTTAGCTTGTTACACAAAGGAGTTTTCTTGGCATGGATAAGGCAGCTAGACCTTGGGAAGGGGGCACATACAGTAAGTACATAGGCTCAGATTCCAATCAGTAGAATTCCTAGCATCTATCTGATTTAACTAATATATCTGAAATGCAATCATTATGCAATATGCTAATTTAATTAGTACCATTACTAGTAATATTACTAAAACCCACATAATTAGGAGAAACCCCATACAACCACAAAATACGATGAAGGCATTTTATGTAGTAGAATCACATCTACTCTGAGAGTACAAGACACTGCCAGGAGGCTGTACCCTTCTTAATGATAGCAAAATCAGACAGAAAGCCTAAGATACTGTATTGAAACTGTGAACCCTATTATAAGATTTCAAACATTCAAATAACCCTAGTATATATCTAACATAACCTCATCTGCCATATATCACTGAACTGAACCCAATGCAAAATAGAAGAAAAAAATAACCCTGTCAAGCTGCACTGTATGGCCTGATCATTATTCTGACACCCCAGGCAGGAAATGCTGCAAATGTTGCCCTCCTCCCTATCATTAAAACACCACAATAATAAACTAGACAATTTGTTGCCCTTCCTAACAGCAAAAATAAGCTGCCTGAAATGATCACTTTACTTTTCCAAATGTTTTGACCAACCTTATCAATTATGCATAAAATAATCAGAGACAGAGTCTGTGCATTTGATGTACTTTGAGCCACACTAGCTCAAACAACCACCCAGCCAAGAAGCATCCTCTAGGAGACTGCAGTGGATTACACTCACCCCTGTACTTATATGCATGCCAGGTACTCCTAGTACCTGCCCAAGTTCCTTATTCTTTCCAGATATTTTGGCAGGTGAAACCCAACTGACAGTGCCTTGAGTGTACAAAAAGCACTGAGCAGATAAATTCAGTGCTGTTGTATTAGTTCTTAGAAGTATGGTTCTATGAGGTGGGGTAGCTTAAAGCTTATTGCATAAGAAATACATCCATTATTCTTTTCTACAGTATATACAGTATGTTGGCCATTACTGGCATGGAAGCCCATATTCGACAGTTTCTGTAACCCCCCAAAATAGCCAAAATATTATTCAGCGCTATGACTCGTGTATGGTTTTTGGTTGTCTTTCAGCTTATGGGTGCTCAGCCTAGTTCCCTTTTTCTTTTTTCTTGCTAATATTTTCACATGAGCACCATGACTGGCCATATCCTAGACAGAAACAAGACAATACCATTCAATTTCATCTTGTACAGAACATGCTGCTGAACTCATGGCTACAAATGTAACTCATATTTCCAATTCTGTATTTGTAAATACCATCTGTGGTCATCATGCACTGATGTGCATTTCTCCAAAATAACTGTTCTGATTGGAAGGAGTTATTGTACTTCTTGAAAAAAAAATCCCCAGTAATAAAGACAGTGATGAGGCCAGATCCATGTAACTATTAGGTCATTGGTCAATTTACTCACTGAGCTCTGTTTGGGGGCATCATTCAAATAAGGAAGCTGAAACCAGAAATCATTTACTGTACATCATCCCCAGTCCTTGACAGATTCCAAGTTCCATGAGTATTTGACTTACCAGACTTTAGGGATTAGCACCTGGCCTTTCAAATCTAGTGTCTCTTTTTACCCATCATGCAAGAATCCTTGATCCTTTTGTTTTAGCTACAAGAATCCAGTCTGTTTTAATCACCAGTTTTCTGCAAGTCCTAACATATAGGACTACTTAGTGTGATCCTGTCAGAAAAAAAGACTAATAGGGTTTCTCGAACAAGCTCCCAAGGAACCTAGTCCTGGAGAATGCAAAACCAAACACCCATACACATTTATTCTAAGGTTATTGCTAGACCAGTTAGTCTAGCTTGGGAGAAGATTCCATCTAATACAGCTGCAAATAGCAGTCAGTCAGCCTTTGAGCTCAAAGCTATTTTGCAAGGAGAACCTTAACTGGGATTTGGAATAAGGTGAAGTGCCATAACTCAGTTGCAAAACACTTCTGGGGGTGATATCTAGCTGGTTTGGTCTGGTTCATGTGAACTGGTTGTTTAAAAAGTTAGTTTGATTAAATTTAACAGCCAAGGTAGAGGACAGGGAAATGAGTTTAAAAAAAGAGGACTTAGAGTGCCCCAACTCCACAGAGGGAGAACAACATTTCTGGTCCCCAATCAGTTGTGAAACCTCAACAACAATCAGTACTGAGACCCAGTGAAGATAAGAGGAGAAAATGCCTTGCCTTCCTCCATCAGATGGGGCTGCAGCTGAATGAGAACTGGAAATGTAGATTCTTTTGTCCTTCCACTATGCTCCCTGGAGTGATCTGCTGGGCTTCTTGGGCAGGGAGGCAATCAGAATTGTACATACAACTGTGCAGAAGGAGAAGGAATAGTTCAGGCCTTCAGAGATCACGCAGAAAAGAAACTTGTGGGGTAGAGAGGTGGATGCTAAGGCATCTAATGGTCACTCACTGTTGTTTGAGAAAGGAGGTAGAGCTATCTATGTTTTCTTGGGATTAAATCTCATGGCATTATAGGCTCTTCTCCTTAGAAGATCTGTGCAGGTTGGAATTACTTTTTGGAACCAATTGTTGCCTAATTTAGATAACACCCTGGCACATGTTTTGCACGCAGTCTTTCTTAGCTTCAACCTCCAGAAGGTAAGAACTACCTGAAATTCTGAAGAGTTCCTGCTGGTCAATGTACACAGTAGATTTTTCAATGTTTGCTCAGGCAGTTACCAGTGTCATACTCTAATGGTATGATGTAAGAGAGAAGTTGTGCTGCATATGGTTGTTGCCAATAATCTTGACTTCTAAAGCAGATGAAAAGATGAATGATGGCAACCACCTTCTTTGCACTGCTACAGCACTAGGAATAATGACAGTCAATAATGTGATAGTCTTGCTCAAGAAAGTTAGTATCAGACACGGAATATTGACTTTCTTGAAACTCAACCCCACACTCAGGAACAGCAGAAGGTTTGTAGACTCTACATGGTGAAATAAGCTACTATTCTGCAGACATCCTTTATTCAAGAAGAAGATCTGATTACTATAGAGTACAGAGGCATGTTCTATGTATATATGTCAGTCCTAGAGTTTAAATTCTTGGCCTTTTCTCCCACCTTTCTAATCAATGGGCTTTTAGCTGTTTCCCAGTCTTGAAAGCCAGAGACATCTGTTCAATGTTTACATAATGGTTCTGTTGGCCTGACAATCCTTGATAGCCACCTCACCAATCTCAGCTCTTAGAAGTAGCCAACTTGTTCTAAGTTTACAGCTGAATTCACAGTACACATTAAGCCTTTTGTGCTAACTTGGCTGTGAATGTGTTGTGTGAAGCTAGGAACTGGTTTATTCAGCAAACCAATTTAAAGAAATCATAGTATTATAAGCCACAATCTTGTTTTTATTTGTGATTCCCCTCTAGCCTGCCTGCATAGATGTAGCAGAAATATAACTCATGGCTTCTTGTCTATTTCAGACCGAATGCAACAGCCCCATGTGGTCCAGAAGGAACAGCACTTATGTCAAGAGTTACTGCTCTGATCACCAAAATGGTAAGGCTCATAGTTCTTCACACTGCAAGGACAGCACTAATAGCACCCAAACACAGGTAGTCAGCTGGATAGAATAGTCCAGTAACTGCTCTGGCAATATCTGGCAGTACCTGGTAGACTTTGAAAAGAGAAATTCAGCTGCATTAGATTCAAACGTTTGTTTGCTACCTTTCTCTTTAAAAATGTCCAGAGTGGTATACATGAATACTATATAAAATAACAGGTAGCGATTTCAGGTAATTTCTGGAATTACATCCCATGAGAAAAATGAAAGGAACTGAGTATGTTTAGCTGGGAGAAGAAATAATTAAGAGACAGAATGAGAACAGTTTTCTAATATACGAAATGTTGGCACATCAGGGTTAGGGTTTTTCTACAGCATAGCTTGCAGAATTCCGAATCAGATGCTGGCCCTGCTGACTAATTTTTCTGAGAATTGTAGTCCAAAACATTGGAGGACATAAAGCTTGGGAAAAGCTGCTCCAGAGGACAGGCCTGAACCAATGGCTTCACATAACAAGCAGAAGCTTGTGTCCTAAACATTAGCCAAAGTTGCTCCAATATGTATTTGTTTATTCCATCTTGCATTGCACCTCAGTCACCAGAGTAACTCTAGGCAGCTGAACTGAAATGATAAGAAAGGGCATGTTTCCTGTGTGTTAGCAGAAACTGGGGAACAGTCTGAGGGAGAAAAATTGTGGATTCTCCTTCATTAATGGAGATGGCCTGCTCAAAGGGACATGCCCACCCTCAGTAGGGGCTGGATTAGACTATCTCATGAGAAAGCCTCAAACTCTGATTCTGTGTCTCATTCCACTAAGTGCCATTTTGTCTTCCCTTCTCAGTCTATCCCTCGGAAGCAAGCACTGCCCTCTCCAGCCTGGACTGTTTAATCAGCATAGTGGATCGAATCTCTTCCTCGGATCAGGTGGGGCTGTCCCCACAGGACGCTGCTTCCCTTTCTCCTATTGCCAGCCCTGAATCTCAGCCAGCCTCTCCTGAGGCCCCTCATTCCAAGCTCATCTATCATGTACTGTGAGCTACCTGAGATTTGACACCAGCTGGGCCAACAGTTGGGTATTTCTAAGAATGCCCAGCATCAACAAGGAGATGCTCCATTGAAATATGAGGCTCTTGGAATTTGGTGGACCAAAAATATGCATATAAGGAAAAAGTCACTTTATGATGTGTGTAATCGTGGGTAGCTTTGTGCTATCTCCCCTTTTTAGAAGGAGAATGACATATTTAATCAAACTACTTTTTAATACTATATACTATAATTATACAGTATACTAATGTTTTAAATTGTATGACATCGCTGTCTTAATTATCATAAAGAATAGAAGCCAAATGCATGGATGTAGATCCATGTTTTGCATTGCCTAAAAAAAAAAGGATTGGTTAAATTATATTTCATAAGAGTAGTTTTAATAAGAAATACATTAGCTACATGATATCTTTATAACATTATAGTATATATAAAAAATGTAACCCAGAGCCAACTCTACAATTAGCCAGGAGAAAGCAGCATGGTTCCAAAGGCAGGTGTTTGGCTTAGGACAGTACAGGTAGTCCTCACTTAACAGCCATTCATTTAGTGACAGTTCAGACTTACAACAGTGCTGAAAAAACTGACTTACAACCGGTCCTCACATTTACGACTGTTGCAGCATGCGTGTGCGCCCCCCCAGTCACACCACAATTTGGGCACTTGGCAATTGTCTCACATTTATGACCATCACAACATCCCGTGGTCACATGATCACCATTTTCAAGTTCCCTGGCTGGCTTCTGGCAAGCAAAATCAACAGGGAACCATGTGATTTGAACCACATGCTTTGCTTAATGCCTGCAGTGATTTGCTTAATGACTGCTGCAAAAAAGGTCATAAAGTCAGGCTGGATTCACTTAATGACCATTTTGTTTGGCAACCAAAATTCCAGTCCCAATTGTGGTTGTTAAGCAAGGACTACCTGTATGTTACAGTATCACTGTTTAATGTTTATTTTACCACTAGGGGGAGACATTTAGAATGCTTGATTCAGGCTTCCAGATGTTTGCCTACTACTGCTTTAGACCTACACTGACAAACACCTTTGGAATGCAGGAGCATTCTATCATGCTTCTGTTATTCTCTTTTGCTCCTTCCACACCCAGCATCTCTCGGACAATATTAAGCTCTGAGGTGCTTTGGTGAGCCTCTGTCATTTTAAATATGGGAAATCAAAGGGGAAGACAGTAAAGTTCTGGTTTTATTTTTATACTCATGCTTCCAATAATAACAATAAAAGTTTTACTGAATATTTATTTATTTATTATTCAAATTTTGTTGCCGCCCATCTCCCCCAAAAGAGGGACTCTGGGCTGTTTACAATAAAATTCGTACCATAACAGTAAACATTAAAATCCGATTAAAAAAAATACCAATATAAAATATAAATAAATATAAAATCCAAGTGGCTCTAAAGATGCCAATCCGGTGGGAAGGGCTGAAAGGTGCAACCCAAAGAATGGCTATCCACTGAATTTCTGTTCAAGGTGTGTAAAACTATCCTTGGCATAGGTTTTGAATAATAAGTTCTTTAATGTGACATTTCCATTCTTTAAATTCAGAAGACTCATAGCCTAATGTTTCAAAACACTTTTGTTCTCTATGCAACTCAGTGCCTGGAGCATATCAAAACTGATTCAGTGAAGGGTATGCTTTTGTTTTGTGATGGATGGCTGCTCCTCAGTGGACAGCTGACCTAGCCTGTGCCCAAACCTGGACTTTCTAGGACTTGTGTTCATATGCACAAACCCAAACAAACTAAGCTGTACCTAGCTGTAGTTCTAAGTTACACTAAGGTGCTGATCCTGCGCAGCACAATAGCAAGGTAAACCTAGTATTATTTTAATTAAAACTAGTATTTGATAGAAGAAACCGTAGTTCATACTTCAGCCTGATACAATGTAGATCTAGAATTTTTCAGACTCAAAACCCCTTATTTTGGAGCTGGCTCACTCAGGAGTGGACTCTCAGACATCACTTGGCTGGTGCAGATTCTTTTACTGCAAGAATGAAGCTAACCAAACTGAAGATCTGCCCACTACAAACATGCACAACGTATGTGTGTGTGAGTGAGTGAGAGAGAGGCAGTATTCCAGATATCAAATTCTGAGTTTTTCCACCCTACCTTTGTGAGGTAACTGATATTTGGCCTTCTCTTCAAGATCATGGGAGGCAGCTGGGGTTTGTTAATATAATGCAAGGTTTCTCAGGGTTCCGTGAGAGGTCACTAGGGGTTCCCTGGGAGATCACAATTTATTTAAAAAATTATTTCAAATTCAGGCAACTTCGCATTAAAGAGGTAAGTTTCATTCTTTATTTTTAGTTTAAGAACACTGTTAATGCATATATACAGGCCTACACATGAAACACATAATGTTGTAACTTCTGACCTATATCTGAGCCTAAATGTGCAGGGGTTCCCCGAGGCCTGAAAAATATTTCAAGGGTTCCTCCAGGGTCAAAAGGTTCAGAAAGGCTGATATAACAGTTTTCATTAGACTAGGAATCACTGGTCCTTGCTAGGCCACTTTTATTCCTGGCTAACCTATTTTATTTCTTACTGTCTTGAAACAACACTGGAAAGATACATATTTATCAGGATGGATTAGTCAGTTACCTCTGTAGTGGTCAAAGTTTCTTCCTGAGTTTGGCCATTACTTTGTATAAGGTGAAGAACCTACATTTCAAAATGTTTTGGGAATGTGATTTGTGCATTCATTCTAGTGCATTAGTTTTAAACAAAACAGGCTGGTATGGTTCTGTTCTGTTCACATAAAATGCTAAACCAAGAAAAGGAGAGATTTTCATATGTGAGTCACCAACCTGGAGTTGATTTACCTCATAGAGTAATTCCATTTATTAAATTGGGGATGAGAAAGTATGAAGGTTGTTTGGAAGAAAGGTGGGATGTAAGTGTAATCTCAATTTTAAGAGTGATGATTTTCTACTGGTATTACAGTATTGTATTTATCACTTGTCAAAACCTTAAATAGTGAAAAGCAGTTTAGGTATTTGCTAAGAAATAAGTTTTAAAAGTAATATAATAGACTGGATCCTTGAACTAAATTAATTTTAATTCCAGCATGTCTGCTCTAAGCATGATTGACTACATCTGCTGCTTTTCTGTTCTCTGTTTGGTGTTTTCTTTTTGTTCTGCTCCATAATACCATTTTCTAGATAATTTATATTTTTCTGTTTTTCTCAGTGACACAGAACAAAGTACCCACTGCAGTAAAACTCCCCTAGCTAATAAAAGTATCTACAACTTTAATTTATGGTGGCTGACTACTCATTAAATCAGACCAACTTTCCCTTGCCTGATCTTTCTCTTTCCAGATGTGTTAGACTGCAATGCCTGTATTTAATGTTCAACACAAAGAAACAAAGGCTGGTTCAGGTTGACTGTTCTAGCCCAACACATCCAGAGGCCAGTTTGAGAAAGGCTGCAAATTAAACCATGGTGACTGATGTTGTACCATGTTTCCATCACCCCACTCCATGTGCTATAAATTGATAGATCACATGCTGACAACAATCTCTTTCTGGCAAGCTAACAGTTGAAGAGTTCCCCGTGAAGGCACCCCCTAATCTTTGATTAGTAAAAGCTGTTGGCTGATCATTACTCAATATCCAGGAAGAATTGCATTCAGAATGTTGATTCAAGGAGTATTTTCTACAGTGAAAGAAACATAGATACTGGATTTCAGTGTTGACAGAAGCTGTTGTATTTGAGAGAAAATTCTTTTTTATATATAAAATTTTATTAGGTTTCAAGACAAAGATAAAAGCTACAAAAAAACAAACAAAAAACCTACCAAAAAAGAAACAAAAAAGGTGTGAAAACGCAAGAGAATTTTTTTTTCAAAATTACAAAAAGGTGTGGTTTCTGATTTTTAACAGCAAGGATATACAAAAATTTCCATAATCAATCTCTTACTCTATATTAAACCAAAACCACATTATTTCTGTAAGTCATTCCACTTTAGCACATAATGAAAATCACTAACTACAGTTACTCCTCCCCCTTATATTAAAATAAAGAGAAAAAAAAATTGAAACTACCACAACAGTATTTTTTAATAAGCAGTTTTAGCTTAACTGTGTGACCAAAACCTGCAGCAGGAGACTCTAAAACAAAGTAAAACACAAAACATGTGAAGAAATATTGGACAACTCAAATTGATGAATTAACTTAAATGATTAATAACAACTTAGTATGAAATACTTTCATTACAATAAGTTATACAAAGTAAAATTAAGTTTTCAATTTGTTCTTTTCTTGGCTTTTTCTAGTTGGAGAAGTAGTTACATTTCAAAAGATTGCATGCAGTTTTGAAAACATTTTGAATAACCTCACATAACCTTGTTTAGGCATCAAAATTCAAGTTTCTAGTTTTCATGGTACAATCATGACCTTAAAATGTCACTGAAATGGACAAATATAGTAACATTTCAAAAGTAAGTTAAAAATAAGTCTTAATTTATTGTTTTAAATATTGACATGATTTATGTATATCACTAACTTAATATATAGAGTTAAGAACATCATATTATAACTGAGGCAAAGATATGGAGGTAGAGAATGCTTTAGAGAATCAACTCCTCAAACACACTGAGTTTATTTTGCAGGAAGAGGCAAAACTAACTTGGTGTTAACCCCCTGATATTGAAGCTGAGTGCAGAAGACTACAGACTCCATGAAGTAAGATCCATGTTAAAACTGTAGCCAAAGCACATATTTAATAATTTTACAAATACGTATATACTCCCCCACTGCACACAAAGGCCTGGATAACAAGATAACAAACCCATTTTCTTTCCTCTTACCTTGCTTTGTTTAACATTGTCTGATTAAATGTTCTGGAGAACTTAGAAGCTTGTTCAGTATTTATGCCATTTTGGTTTGTCCTAATAAGATATTGCCCATACAGGATTTGGGAATTTTTCATAGGCACTAACATGTTTTTACTGCTTCACTTGCTTGGAAGGTCATTGTCCCATAGTTAGCTTAATCATAGCTTATTCAATTAACCCAATTTTCTGGGAGTTACATGATACACTAAACCTTAAAGTAGCCATGTGGGCAGTTGAACTTACATGATGTATTTATTTTGGGCATTCAAGTCAGTGTTGACTCCTGACTACAAGTCCCTGCAGTTTTCTTGGGAAGTTTTTGGAGTGGTTTGTCATTGCTTTTTTTCAGAGCTAAGAGGGAATGACTGGCCCAAGGTGTCATGTTCACTGTTTAAACGTACAGTATACATCGTAACGTTTCACATGCCATGGCGCTGACGCGCGTTTCTGTTTGGGAGGGAACTGCTGTGAAACCTTGTGCCAAGCTCTGTATCTGTGTTCTTTACAATGGAATGTGTTTGGGTTATGTGCTCTGTTCAAGTTATTTTCCCGCAGACCATCAGAAACCGTTAGGAGCACCTGGGATTGTGAACTTGGGAAGATTCTACAGGGGGGAGGGATTTAATTTGCACCGAGGGTTTTTAGTTTGTATTTGGTGTGCTAAGGTGGGACTAGAACACACAATCTCCCAGTTTCTATCCTGGTGCCTTAACCACAACACCAAACTGACTCTCCAAATTTACATGATATGCTAGGTAAGTTCACTAAAAGTCTTCATGTAAACCCAGCCATTTTCTGGATATAGTAAATGGTTAGCAATGTGTAAGATGGCAGATTCCTTGAAGGTGTCTCAGTGATGGAATCTAGTGCTCAACAGACATTTGTAAGACTGTGCCCTAACTATTCCCATTCAATAGGCAATGACTGTTGTGGTCCTAATGCTTGCTAGTTTGCAAGTTATTAGTTATTTTAGATCCTCTAATCCAGTGTTTCTCAACCTTGGGAACTTTTAGATTTGTGGACTTCAACTCCCACACATCTAAAAGTTCCCAAGGTTGAGAAACACTGGATTAGAGGACCCCAGGGTTGAGAAACACTGCTGTAATCTATCCTGCCTATGTATTTATTTGCTTCTTGTTTGTTTATTAATTGCATCTATATACATGCAACACAGCTGAATCTGCCAAGGACTCCTAGCAATTTACAACAAAAATCCAAAACTATTAAACATCCATGACAGTCACATCCTAGAATAGATGGCATCATTCACAGTAATGGCTGTGGCCAAACACATCACAGCCACTTAAATCCTAAAATCCTTCAGTGCTTAGTCAAGCCTGGATGCAACCTGATCCAAAGACATCCCTGCATGGTCTGCAGGCCCAAGATGTCCTAGGATCCTCCATTATTGAGATGTGATCTCCAGGAATCAACAACTCTCTGCACCAGCTAAGTTACAGTCTCTTTTTACCTTATTCTTCCTTGTCACATTTTATCATTTCTTGCCATTTTTTAAGCAACTCTTAACCATCTGCTCATCTGATGTAACTTGCAGATTCTGAAGACTTGCACTTCTACTGTACAACAAGTCAAAAGCCATTCTTTTTGTCTTCCAACACATTAAAATCTTGGACACTAGAATGATGCAGGTTTAATGTTCTCATTTGATTAATGAGATTCCAGATCCAATTTCTCCTGAGAACAGCCATTCTTTGGATTCAGAACAGCCATTCATTACCAATATTTCAGTCTGTAGCTTCCTAAGAGTAACTCCCACTGATGGCATTTATTCTGAACTGGTTTTTGTAAAACTGTGAACTATTATTTTGTGATTTCTCATTTAGTTGGTACTGACCACATGCAGACTTGATCAGTTCCCACAAGTAATGTAATTACATCATGTGTTTTCAGATCAGACTGTGGGATTAAATATGTAATACTTGAGAATTTGGTCTTATACATTTAACTATTTGGTTTAATGATTTAAAACACCTGGAGAATATTACATTGAAGACTAACATAGTTATGGAATAAAATAAATACAGAAAAAAAGGTTTTCATTAATGCAGTTTTTAAGGCAAAGCTGGAATTACTTGGCAGAAATTTTCCTTTGCCTTTTTTTTTTAATGATTTCAATCAATCATTAAATTTGTACAAGAGGACATCTGCTGGAAAGTTGTGGTACTACAGTTCATTACGGAGGAAAAGGCATAAATACATGCATGTATGCATGCTTGAGTTGATTGTTTGCTTGTCTATTTCTTAGATTTATACCTTGCCTTTTCCCGACGTTCTCAAGATAGCATACCCAGGTTGCTTATGCTGTTAGAGAGTAACTGTCCCAAAGTGAGTTTTCATAGCTGGGGCTAGACTAGAACTGGGGTCTTTCAGGTCCACATGAGCCTTTGGTTATTTGAAAAAGGGTTTGAATGGCATGCAATGCATTTCATATTTTTATATTTAAAATAAGCATTAACATAGTCAGAACAGATCTTAAACTTTCATTTTTGCATTTTCAAGGAGAAAACAGAAGTATGGAAGCTGAGCTCTAAGGAGTACATTTTACCTCTTATTAATAATATTCTGAATACTGTTTTCCAATTTCCCCAAAGTTTTTCTTCTTATGTAAAAAGAGACTTTTGTTTTCTATGTTATTTTGAGGGTCTTTTCAAATGTCTGTCGTTTTTCAAAAAACTTGTGATTTTGAGCTTACTTTTTAATGAGAGGATGAAGGAGCTATTTTCTCTCCACCACTCTGCAGCCTCCCTGCTGCTTGTCAGAGGCATCCATGAGGAGAGGGTCAAGAAAGTCGAGATAGCAGATGCAACACATATTTTAAAGGGGGGCTTCAGTCATGTGGTTGTGGCTTTTTTGAACTCTTGACGTTTTTGAGCTCTGCCCTCTGGTGGGTGCTCCTGCTACTCATCTTTCCTGATATGAAAAAGCACCGCCTCTTGTGCTTTTAAAAGGATCCAGGAAGGCTGCAGATCGGTGGAGAGTTGATTGAAACAAAATGAAGGACAGGATATCCACATACACCTACCAATCACCCTGTGACTAAATTTTATTTAGGAATTTTATTCTACTTTTTTTTAAAAAATGAAAGCATGGAACTGAATGAGAATTCTAAAACAGAACAAAGAAGCAATTGTCAGTATATCTCGTAATTTAAAATGCAATAAATGTCATGTAGGTAACAATACAGTATCATTTTCATTTAATAATTGTGTACAAAAGTGCAGAGGAGCACGGTTATCTTGAAGAGGTAAGAGAATTTTCCAGTGACCAAATATGGCTTGCATTTAAATTAGTAACAGCCGAAATTGATGGAAGGACTAATCTGTCTTTAATTTTTAAAGGAACAACTTGTATTTATCTCATCTGGCACAATCACTAAAAATTAATATGTTTTAATTACATATTTGCCTACAAGCTCTATGTTCTGAAAAGATCCATACAGCCCAGGTCTCTCCATGGGTATGCACCATAGGCTTTCAACATTTTGAAGCATTTGTCTGTTAATGCGCAAGATCCCCAGTGACTGAGCGTTCCAAGCCATCTAGGAAACCACAAGTCAGAAGATTTGTGGCTTCCAGATACAAGTCAAGTCTGCATCTTCTTTTTCTTAAAGAAACCATTGCTTCAGTTAAGATTAGCAGTACTTTTAAGACATAAATGTTTACAACTTCAGTTGTCAGTTGAAAATGGCTAGATCTGCACATGACAGAAAAATAACAGTGGTTTATAATTTATAATTTCTTGCCTTAAATTCTCTAAGAATAATCCAACAGATCTTCAAAAAACAAAATACTTCAATTATAGATAGCAAGGTGACAATAAATAGGATTAATTTTAGAGTGCTATATCCTTTTGGAACACTAGATGGCTTTCTTTGTTCCAGGTTATGAATTTTGCAGGGGACTTCTTATTCTGCCTGCTAAATGGTTCACATTAAAATGATAACATCATGCCTTATTTTTTGAAAAGATGTTTATTTCCCCATTCAATCATGTCTAATTCTCAGAGACTGCCTGGACAAGTCCCTGCAGTTTTCTTGGCAGGTTTTTCAGAAGTGGTTTGCCACTGCCTCCTTCCTAGGACTGAGAGAAAGTGACTGGCCCAAGGTCTCCCAGCTGCTTTGTGTCTAAGATGGGACTCGAACTCCTGGTCTCTCGGTCTGTAGCCTGATGCCTTCACCACTATACCAAACTGGGTCTCAGATTTAAATTAGTTTATACCATAAACTTTGAATGTTAAAATACTCAAGATCAACCACAATCACATAACTTATTCTGCAAAATATCTATTCGGATATCAAAGAGGCTTCCCTGTTGATTTCCTTTCCCTGTGAGGATAACCTGCCCCGTGCCCCTGTAGGATGCACCCTTCTACCCTTCCAGCTTTTATCTTTTTGACCTAGCCAGGTAAGCATACTTCCACGCAAATCCCTGGGCTGCAGCCAACCACCCATTTCCCTTTGAAGAATACTTGTGGGCCTAAAAATGACACTGGAGGATGCCAGCTACCCATTTGTTTATTAAAAGAATCTAAACAAACTATTGAAAAGTGTAGAGGAGCAGCTGGGGAAAAAGGGAAGAGTATAATAGAGACAGTGAATACCATGATGCAAACCTCGGTATGAACCAGCCCTTCACCGTCTTACACAGTTTAGTCCTTACAGATCTTTCACCAAACGGGATCTCTCTTTATATAGGCAGTTCCCTTGATCTTTTCAAATATTAAGCATTTCGTTATCTTTCAGGTTATCTTCCTTGCATTTACTGTAACTCTAAAGTTCTTGTATTTCTTTACAAGTTTCAGGCTCACTCATTTAATGCTTTATAATTGAAAGAATTATAAAACATTAAAGAATTCTGGAGTTAAATCCAAAGAAGATAACATGAAAAATAATGAAATGTGATGCATGCATCCTTACCCAGAATTAAATCCATTGAGTTCAGTAGGATTTACTCCCTGATAGGTATGCATAGATTGTAGGTTTAAAGAGTTTGATCACTTTGTTATTGTTTTTTTTAGGTGTCACTGATTGATTTCTGATTCTCAAAGGAGAAATGCATAAGTGATTTCATAGTGTTCAACTGTGATTTATTTGCCAGATGAAATGTTCTGCAATTTTTGGTGCAGATATGGAAATTGGCTCAAATATATAACTGAGGTGAATGAAATATAGGGAAGTAGAGGTCTGGGGTGGTGAAGACAATGAAAAAAAAGCATATGTTGAATAACTTTGGAATTAAGAATAAAATATTCATAATGTTGGAAACATGCAACAGTTACTTTTGAAAGGAAAATGCAGTATATACCTAAAACATCTATACTTCATGGATAACTAAGGGTTCTTCCATAAAAGTGATCAGATACACCAAAGACTAGGGAAAAAAATCATCCTCAGGAAATTTATATACTGTTTAAGTCAACTGTGTGCAGTGGTATGATGTCAGCTCCTTGAGGTAGTCCAGACAAGAAACACCACCAAACATGAGTACTAACACTACATTTATTTTAAGGTTAGGTAAAGGTAAAGGTTTCCCTTGACATTAAGTCCAGTCGTGTCCAACTCTAGGGGGCGGTGCTCATCTCCGTTTCAAAGCTGAAGAGCCGGCGTTTGTCCGTGGACACTTCCGCGGTCATGTGGCCGGCATGACTAAACGGAACACCGTTACCTGCCCGCCGAAGCGGTACCTATTAATCTACTCACATTTGCATGTTTTCGAACTGCTAGGTTGGCAGGAGCTGGGACTAGCAACGGGAGCTCACACCGTCATGCAGATTTGAACCGCCGACCTTCCGATCAGCAAGCTCAGCAGCTCGCAAGTCGGAAAGTATCTCTCCCTTTCCTTACTTTTCCTCTCCCAAAAACCACTGAGATGCTTTCTCCAACCCCATCCCTCCTTTGGACTTAGATTTTGTTTATCAGGCTGTTGTCTAGGCTGCAGCTTTTCCTCCTGTCTCTCAGGGTCATTCCCCCATACCATTACATCTGCAGCTAAATGTTTAAGAATGGCTCTGTTAGCTCCATTGATGTGGAATAGCTGATTTGCATGCTAGGCACTGAGGCTCACCTCTGCTGTCAACTGGCTTGCAAAATTTCAGAAAATTTATCGATCAGCTCTCACAAGCTGCTGTGAGTTGGCTCCAGCACACACTGATATTCCTAGGAATGCAGTCTTAATATATGCCCAAGCAGCTACCCTACTAACCTCAATGGAATTTATTTCAGAATCAACAGCACCTAGAACTTCACTCTAGCAGTGATCTTGACATGCTTCATTAACCTTTCAAAGTAATAGGCTCAATATGTTGCAAACTGTGTTAGAATGTGATGCATAAACCAAGCTATTGCAGAATGGCTTTTAGCTTAGCATGTTCCGTAAACATTATTGTGGTTTACTTAATAAACTTTGGATACTCAAAGTATGGCTTTACACAATATATGAACCAGTTCATAATTTCTAATGTAGTGGGCTAGTTTGCAGCTTAGTGTGTTATGCAAACACAGGCAGTTGGATTAATCCAGTATACCATTTATTAATCAACCATGGAATTACAATGTCAAGTGAACATGTCACAGAATTGTCATTGGTTTCAAAAGGAGAAAAGTGACTGATGCTCAGTTTCAATAGGTTCATGTGCATTATGGAGGTTTCTGGATCAGAACTCACTAGACCAGGCCTGCACAATAGACAGCCCACAGGTTGCCTGTGGCCTGCCAAGCAGCCCTGTGCAGCCTGCCAGCGTTTTTTAAGAAGTCACTCAATTCACTGCCATTGCTATTGCTCTGATAGTCACCAAACAGCTGATTGGTGCTCCAGGTATTCCTTTGTGGCCGCAATAATTTTTAATTTATTTGACCCTTTCTCCTCTACAGTTGTGCAGTCTTATACTAGACCATCACTTGTTACTGATTTGCAAACATCATGAGGAGGTAGTTGGTATTTGACTTTAAATATTTGCCACATGTTGAATTCTCACTTTTAAAAACTCTTTGTAGATGGAAGATGGAACCTAAGAGAATCCTTATTAATTTTATTCAGCAAAAATATATATGCTACCAAACGTTTTGGCAGACTTGAGATAAATGTTGAAATTTATGAATACAGATAGTCTCTTCTTGCTTATTAGAGAGGTTAGGCAGCAGAAAGGAATGTTTAGATCAAACAGCTACTCTAATTGCTTAAAAAAACTGAAGTTGCTCAGGAAAGTTTGGAAACTGAACATCCTAGATTAATTCCTAAATTGCCAACTGAATCAGAATAAAACCTGGCAGGCTCAATGTAATCTCTGTGTGTATCAAACCATGCTTTTATTCAAACAGCAATGCTTAATTTTGTACTGAGCTATTTGTGGATCAAATACATTACACAAGTGTATCATAAGTGCAGAAATATGCAAAACTGAAGCTGTGTAATCAGAGCTGTCCTGGCAACTAAGTGATGTACCAACATTTCAAGGAATTCTGTATCAGCTGTTTAATATCTTGGAGACAGTTGTTGCCTACACTCAGTGGAAAAGAAGCAGTGAAGTAGCTTAGAAGATTGTCTGGGGACAATCTAGACCCTTCTGATCCCCAACTGCTTGCCTGGCATATAGATATCTTTGTAAAGGTAAACATGTAAAGATGTGAGAGGCAACATATGTTATATACATATAACAGATTATTTATAATAGTAAAACAATATTCTGTGAAGCACTGGGAAATTTAACTTAGTGTTTGTTTCTTATTGTAAAATAAGATGTAAGCGGAAAACAACAACACAATGCCTTGAACTGGCCCTGCTTGTTGTTTGGAACATATTAAAGAATTTACTCTAACTTTTTGTTAGGATTTGGGTTAGGGTTAGCCTGAAACTAATCAGGTACTGACTTGATTTCATACACCTTAGAAACATGAAATCTGGTACTACCTGTGCACTGAAATTTTAAAAGATGTATCTGAATTTTGAGTAGTTCAGAGTAATAAGGAGAACCTAAATT
The DNA here is from genome assembly GCF_035149785.1 of Candoia aspera. NCBI lineage: Eukaryota > Metazoa > Chordata > Lepidosauria > Squamata > Candoiidae > Candoia > Candoia aspera. The sequence continues at coordinate 41,692,228 of NC_086159.1, read as the reverse complement.
GATAGGCCTAGGCAAGCACAGTGTGGGTTTCTACATTGTTTCTACCACAAGTGTACATAACATAAGGTAATACTAATATTTCAATTTTGATTTCTTTCTCACACTTTCATTTAAACTTTCTTTCTGAAGTTTCAGCTTAAATTTGGGTGATACCCAAATTTAATCATTCATAGAGTAGATTTACTGAAAATATTAGAATGATTTATTATAATTAATGATATACTGCCTTCAAGATAACAACCATCCAAAGGGAGCTTTTTCAGTGGATTCTATAAACAATTATAAATAAAAACCCAATAAATTTTAAAAACTTCCCACTAGCATTTGTTGGCAATGGCTCTCTGGAACTTGGTGGGGAGAGGGGGAAGACTGTGGCTGAAGAAACATTTGTGAGGGCTATTACCAGCTCTCCTGTAGGGATTTATCCCACAGAGCACTTGTTGGCAATGGATATGAGAATCCAGTGATTGTTTTACCTATGACTAACTTAAAATCTGTCACATTGATTTGACTTACTTTAAGTGATCAGCTATGGATCCAAGTATGGCCTTTCATATCCTCTCTCATCTAGAGATGTTCAGTATATGGGCATAGCTTGTGTGAATGATGAGCACTCTTTTTGTTGGTTCAATTAAGAAAAAATGAATTCAAAGTTCACATTGAACTGCTTGCTTAAACATTTGTCATTATGAGTATCTGGACAAGGAAATGAACCTAAAGAGGTAAAAGTACAGAAATCAATGAAGACATTTTCAGTATTTAAGGACAATATACCATTCCAGCAGTTGAGATCCAGGTCCAAAGATATAGAAAGAGCAAACATAATAAGAATAAATACATTTCCCTTTTTCTATTCCAAATGTTGGTATATCCAAAAGTAGGAATACGTAATCATCAAATATGATGCAATGTTCCCTTTCTCTGCAAGTGACTTTAATTACCTAATTTCTTCCAGTGCTTCACAGAAAACCTTATTTTCCTGCTTCCCCCCTTTCTCTCCAGTGTAGTCACAGTTCACTCTAATGTCCTATAGATTCCATATCCAAATCTGGTCTGAAAAAGAGGGAACTTTGAATTTCTACATTTTACCTGAAAGAGATGTACTGTAAGGTTTCTAAGCACACTTGCACAGATTCTTTAAAAGACTCTCAGAAGGAAAACATGCTGTGCTTGGATATTTCTGCATGGTATAAGCTCATTATTCAAGAACACTTGAAACAGGAGAAGAGTATTCTCTGTAAATAATTTATTAAATCTTAAGATCCAAAAATGTTGATATTCACTATTTAGACAAGAGTGACAATTTACTTACAAACTCTCTTTTATACAATAGCATTGATCCAAAACTTGTTTTTTCTTGTGGAGTTTGAAATTGCAGTATTTCCATTATATAAGAGTCTTTTTTACAAAGCAGAAGTTGTATTGTTCTAATGTAATTCATCTGGAAAATAAAATTAGCTTTTATTCTCTCCCTCCCTCCCTCCCTCCCTCTCTCTCCAAACAACACATTATATTCAGCTTTAGGTGGACACAACTGAGTTGATGGAATTGAGCTTCACTGTTTCTCCATTCTGACAAAAAAACTACCATAGAAGCTGGGTTTGCATATTCTTCTTCACTATAGTTTGTTTTAAATATGATATATAGAACAAGCTACAGTATAGTGATTTGGTTCAGACAACACAAAATCATATTATCATAGGCTTCACAAATCATGCTGCTAAGCTTTAATCAAACAAGCCACAGTGTGTGAACTCAGCCCAAGATTGAATTGGCTTCACTAAGATGAAGAAAGAAATTTTTTTTGAACCAGGATGGAAACATCTTCTGAAAATGAAACTCTACTCCAGTTAGCAAGGTTCCCCAACCCACTGTATAACTAAATGTTATATAGAGGAGGAAGGTGGGAATACATGGGGCAGTGCTAAAGAGGAAGGTGGGGAAATCTGCTCTCACCAGTCTTGTTGCATACACCTACAATTAGATCAGTCCAATATAGTTCAAAAGTTAAATATTTCATGAGATACAACACAGTTGATAAATAAATTCAAAATACAGCATTCCACAATTAAGGCTGGAAAATACAGCTTCATCGTTCAAACACCACTGAAATAATGTATAATTCCACACAACTATGTTTTTTATGTTAGATTTTCATAAAGCTAATACATCTTATTAGTAACAGGATTGTGGATTTGGCTTTGAATATACTTTTCACAGCTTATTTTAAAAATGGGTGCATGAACTTTGCCTGTCTTCATAAACAGGAACAGGAAGTCCCAATCTTATGACCTCATGTTAGCTCACAATAACTTCAGTGAAATCTGACAGTGTATTTTATACCTATGAAGATCCCAGTATCGACTTCTAGAAATTATTTTAAGAAAAATGATATTTTTAGTAGTCTTTCCACAGGACATTTACTGCTTTTGAATGTATATGTATATATTTTGATTTTTTAAATAAACTTTATTAAAATTCTACACATAAACATAAAAAACACAATGAACATATACAAAAACATAAATCTGCAAATATAAAACTAAACATCTAACTTAAAAAACATATAGTGTATTTCTGTCCTTCACTTTCCTCACGGATCCATTAACCATTTCTTATTCTATTATACTATTGTAATAACTATTTAAATTTTCTGTTACCTCCCTGTATTTAATCTATAAAAGCCTTTATCATGAAGCTATTTTTCTCTACTTTTATAATATAATCCATAAACGGGCTTCAGTCTTTAATAAAAGCCTCTGTAGATTTCTCTCTCATTAGACATGTCAGTTTTGCCATCTCAGCCAAGATGTATATGTCGTAAATATACAATCTTTAACATTTGGAGCTTCTTTATTTTTCCCTTTCTGTGCATATAATAATCTTGCCGCAGTGATCATATACAACACTAAGCTTTTTACTCAGTTCTTTTTCCATAAACCCTAATAAGTACAGTTCTGGTTTCATCTTGAAAGGAATTTGTATTATTTTCACCAATGTCCTGTGGATCACCAACCAAAATTTTTTGGTCACTTCACAAGTCCACCACATCTGATAATAGGTTCTATCTTCTTTTCCATATTTCCAACTTTACTTGAAATGTTCTTATACATTTTTGATAGTTTCACAGGTGTCAAATGCCATCTATACATCATTTTATAAAACTTTCTCTTAAATTATTGCACAGAGTAAATTTAATATTTTTAGTCCACATTTTTCCCCCCAAAATCCATGCCAATACTGTGCCCAAAATTTATCATCCATCTAATACTACATTCTTTTACATCTTGTCTGTATCATATTGTAACAGCAATTTATACATTCTTGCGATTACATGTTTGTCATCTTTGCATAATTCTATTTCAAATTCATTCCTACTCCCTCCTATACCTCCTCGTTTCACATTCTTTTCAAATTGTGCCTTTATTTGTGCATAGGCAAACCAAGTCAGATATATAACTTTGTACTTAACTTCGCTCTAGTCTCAAGTATAGGTTTGCCACCTCTGAACGTCAGCAAATCTATATTTTGGATTGTTTACTGGAGTGGTTCATAGCTTGGATTGGGGAGTCAATCAATCAATCACGTTTATTACAGCCCTAAGGCCAGACACAATAAACCTATACATAATAACAATCTTACGTTAATACATATATGTACGTAAAAACAAAAACAATCAATATACTATGATCCAAAATTTGTTTAAAATAAAAATAATAAATAAATAAAAATAAAATACTATATTAAAAATCTAAGTGATGGTGCGACATATTGTGCAGATGGTAGCACAAAACTGGGCAACCTGGGAGGATATGACTGATAGTTTCAACTGGGAAACTGTGAGCATCCTAAACCAGGCCAAATCCAAAAACTCCAGAGAATTCCTGGAAGCCTGGCACTCAGACAAAGCAGCCATCAACAGACACATAGAGGTAAACAACATTTACATACCATTCAAAAGAGACAATAGAAAAGCCAAAAGACCAGTACACTCCCTTGCCAGCAATCAACACCCAGATATGCAAAAATCAACACTAGGATTAACACCAGATGAACCATCAAACAGCATGATACACCCTAATCAAGGAACTATTAACTCAGTCAATCTACCAAGCAGCAAACAACAGCCCAATCAAAGAACTCCCAAGGAGAGAACAACACCCCCACCAACACAAGCAGGGCAAGCCATGGTATATAAACTGAGAGCAAGGCCCACTCCCTCTTTGCACTGAAGATGTTGCCTAGTCTGGCAATGAAATGTCTGCAAGCAAACAACAAGGCTCAGAGAGCACCAAGGACTCCATAATGGTTTCTGAATATTTGCTTCAAGGCCTCTCTTAGGTCTCTACAGTCCAAGAGATTCTCCAAGTTGTAGACCATCTGTGAGTGGGGGAATATAACCCTGTTTGCAGCCAAAGATAGAATTGTTTGGCCCACAGATCTAAAACTGCTCCAACTTGGCAGAGTTGCAGATTTGACCTCCAAATATTATTTACAGTATATGCTTGTTTATATAAACTTATATTTATGTGAGATGATATAAATAATAAATATATAAGACTTTAGGTAAAGCTAAGGAATCCTTTTCTGAATTCTTTTCCATAAAAAAGTAAAGTAAAAAGTAAAAAGTAAATTAGGAATAGTTCCTGCATACATATAGGAGGAATATTATGAAGTATTGTTGAGTGATAAAATCTCAATTCATGAGGAACAGCTGGCAATTCAATGGCAATTCAGCTCCCAGCTCAGCTCCCAGATTCATCCTTGGAAGTTCATAAATCATTTCATTTATTGAAAAATAGAAGAGCAGGAGGTGGAGATATAACTTTATCTGAGCTAATAAAAGCCAGAACGAACTGCTTGATCCCTTTATTAGAATTCCTTGTATCTCATATAGATTAAAAATGCAGATACCCAAAGGACAAATTCTATTTTATACCTGTTAAGTGGATGCAGCCCACTATTGTCTAATAAGCCTACTGAGTGTGGACAGCAAGCTGCATGGTTACTACCTGAGATAATAATCTAGCCAGTGGATTGCTAGAACATACCATCCTGGCAGCAAAACAGGTTAGATTTAGGCAGGAAGGTCAACAATGGATTAGCATGCCATCCATCATCTGGTTGAGCAGTATCCTAGTTTTTCATTGTGTGCTTATTTGTGACATTTATAGAACTAAATGCAGCATTTGAGTCAATTTCCCAGATTCAGCAAAATTGAAGCTTTCTTTGAATGAGGAAGCCCTTAAGATAGTGTTTTATGCCCTTAATACCCTTTGTCAAAGCGATTGTAATACTCTGCATGGGGCTGCCTTCGAAGTTGTTCCAGACAGTGCAGTTGGTTAAAAATGTGGCTGCCTAGATGTGGTGGACTTTGACATTTCAGCAACTTTACAGTTGGGCTGTGATCACTATATTGGCTACCAGTTGTTTCCAGGTCCAGTTCAAAGTGCTGGTGTTAATCTTATAAAGTCCAACATAGCTTGGCTCCTATTTCTTCAGGACTGTCTCTTCCAACTAGAATCAGCTGGTCCTATGAAGCCATCCTAAAGCGATGCTGAGGATACCTACCTGAGGGAGTGGGGGTGCAGAGGCAGGTCTTCTCAGTGGCAGCCCTCACATTGTGGAATAACTTATTGCCTGAGGTATATTTGGGCCTGCCGTGTTGTCTTTTCAAAAAGCTTTAAAAACTGTTCTATTTGGCAGATATTTGAGCACTAGTGGCCCTGTTGGGCTGCACTTTGGGCTCTGATTATTTTTATTGCTTGTGGTTTTTAGTTTTGATGATGGCTTTATTGGGGCACTGAGGGTGGTTTGTTTTTATGTGATGATGCACCTTACTATTATAAGCTATCTGGAGTTCTTGCAGTACAGTAGAAGTTTGTACTATAGAAGTTTGTAATAACTAACTAGTTAATTATGGTGGCCATGGACAATTACCTACCCATCTCCACTCAGAAGGGGTAAAACATTCTGACAGGGCTTATTTTGAACATGTATGTGAATGAAATGGTGCAAACACTAAGAGGGATTTTCATCCTCCAAGTAGGAGATAAGCCATTAGCTGCGTTACTGTATGTGGATGATGCTGGAGTTTCATCTATCGTTCTTTTGGTATGAATAAGAGCCTTATGAAACTTGCATTCAATTGCAAAGAGGACTGTTTAGTTGAAATTCCCTTGAACAGCTTCCACGTTCCTTACTGTGTAGCAAATGTGTTGCTGTGATACGATTCTAGAATCTATTTGAGGCATATGTTTGAGGCAAGGTAGGATTTTTTTGGTTGAATTTTTGACTTAAAGTAGTTTTTATTGTTCAATTTCTACCCACTCTAGTTCTCTAGTACAGGCTGGCCTAATCTTGAGAAATAGAAATTGAACAAGGTGGTACTGGGCTAGAAACCAGGAGTCTGTGAGTTCTAGTCCTGCCTTAGGCATGAAAGCCAGCTGGGTGACTTTGGGCCAGTCACTTTCTCTCAGCCCAGCTCGGTGCAATGTAGACTAGCCTCCTCATGGTGCACCCGGGGCAACGTGACTTGTCATGGCTAAATAGTTAACACATCTGGCTGCTGGACCTCACAAAGATTTCCTTGCAAGAAAAGGCAGCATGAGCACCGAACTGCTATGCCATATGATAAAAAAAAAATTCCCAGTCACTGATCAACTTGAATCTAAGAGGAAAGGCTGGAATCAGACATCAGGTATTGATTTTCAATCATCAAAGGGATGTGATAAATTATTACAAACTGACAAATATGATAGTGATATTAGTCTCTGTGTCCAGACTAAACACACTGTCCTCCTGGTTATTGGTATGAGAATTAGTTCTCACACAGTCAACAAAGAACATGACACTAATTCTGTCCATTACAAAAACAAGGGCACATGAAACCTGGCCTCCCATGCACAACAGAGGAGTCCATTACATAGGGCAAGATTGAGAAAAAGGTGCAAAAGGATTTGAATATCTATTCTATATTCTATGTAGCACTCTCTAGAATTATTGGGTTATGGTTTCCTAACTTACTTCACTACTTATTAGGAGTCTTGAATTCTCAGGAGTTCATTTAATTGGTTCAGCCCTGTTGGGTAAAGCTGACAGTTGGCAGCGGGGGGTGGGGGCAAGTCTTGTGACATTCCAACAGCAGAGTGAATGTTTCCATTGAGACTAGAGGAAATAGAAAGAGCTGACCACATCCTATTTCAATGTTCATTTTATACAGGGCACTGAAATGATTTAATACAATTGACTTCATGCAAATGACTTAATACCATAGCTGAAAATGTACTGCTACACATCCAGATAAGTCAGAGACAGAATGCATAAAGTTTTTACTAAATGATCAACTTCTATGTGTATCAAAGGAGGTTGATACCAATCTACTTAACTAAAGCTAATACTACAGCACCAACATTTGTGCCTCTTTGGTGCAGATTGCTTCCCACTTTAACAATGAAATTAGATAACAATAATATTTAATAATAATACATCTGTGCTTAATATCCATTACCCAGTTGTAATCAGCACAACAGTCCTATATAATAAGTCACTCAAGGTAGTGCCCTCCAGAAGTGCTGAGGTGGACCCTTCCAGAATTCCAAAGGAAGCATAGCCATGTTGGCCAGAAATTTTGGGACTTGTAATGCAAGCACATCCAAAGCATACCACACTGGGAAAAGCTGCAATGTTACACAAAAAATAAGTCTCCACTATGTGTTTTAGTACTAAATCTAACAACATCCATGAAATAAATACATTGGAAAAATAGAGAAAATATTGTGGGATACCAAGTTAGTTATTTTAACATCATCTCAAAAATGTTTGCAATATACAGTAAGTACAGAGCCTACATCTGGAGCAAATATATTCTGACAACATATGCATATACTGTATATTTATTTATTTATTTTAGTTAACAATCTCTCTCTCTCTATATATATATATATCTTATCAATATACTGTATACTTAGCTTAGATTTGGGGATATAGCTATAATAGATACACTAGGAATGCCTATGTTTAAAAATACAGTTTTCTAATCTTACTGCTCACAAAAGATAGAATTAAACTTGTTCCTGGTATTCTTCAAGAGTAAGAATTTTATCTACAAATGGAATGGCCTACAAATGAGGGCTCCATCAAATCAAGAATATTTTGCTTGATTAATTAATTGATTACATCTGCATAAACTTTGCATATGACTTGCAGCGTAATGCTATATGGTGAGGCTATGCAAGTGGGAAAAGGCTGATTCACTTTGCCAGTGTCTTGAGCCTCAAGCAGCCCTTTGAAGCTGTTTCACAAGGCAGTAGAGCCCACTTGTAAATAATGAATTTAAGCCATCACATTGCTTCACTTTGTGATACATCTCAGGCCCACATTGGCCCATCTAGTAGCTGGAAAGATTACTGCTCAAGCCTCTCTCTGGTACTGGACATGCAGAAGATTTCAGTGAGGCAAGTGATGCACTGGCAAATACCTTCATTTCTGTGACACAAAGTCCTATCTCAAGGCAAAGTGTGGTTACCTGGCACAGCCTACTATATATGTCTCCTCAGAACTAAGTCTTTTTGAGTTCAGTAGGATTGACTCAAAGGTATAGCAGCTACCTCCAATCTAATGTTCACCAAATGTATTCAGACTGAAATTACCAGAATTTCCAATCAGAATGGCTAAAGACAATCCCAACCCATCTGATATATATGATTCTGACTGCAAACCTACACATTTTTACCCAGGAGTAAGTTTCATGGAATGGTTCTGAAGCCTAAAACTAAACAGCTTAAAAAAAAATCTCATCTGTTTCAGTCAATTTAAGCTTGTGACATAATATGCACTGAACCAAAAGCATCATCATTCCTTCTTACTATCTGCATATCTCCTTCACATATCTTTATGTGAGGGAGAAGATGGATTAGTGCTTTAGGATAATACCTACCACGAGTTATAAGTAATCACATTACAAGTAATTAACATTCTCCTTTCCATCCCACACCTCATCAGCTGATTAATCAACAAAACATTGTAACTAGGAAAAAGAGGAGAATTATGCAAAAGGAAAAATAGAGAATTATGATAATTTGGTTGTGACAACTGTACATGATTGTGAAGGGAGAACATTATGCAAGATAATAGCATGTCGTAAGTCAATGCAATATTTTCCTCAGGTTGTTCATTTCACATACAGGCCTTAATTCAGATAAGGAGACATCCATATATGAAAGCAGACTTTTTCATATATATTGCTTGGTGCTAGATAAGGAACCATGGATAAAAAAGGGAAATCATGCAAATATGGAGCCCATTTGTCCGTAATACATTGCTTTTCATGGGAATATTCAATCTAATGTACTTCCCTATATGTAGTCTATCACATATAAATATAGTTTAAAAGCGAGATGACGGCTGCATTAGGGCTACAAACTCAGGACAGTCTTCATTCTTGATGGGGACCCATCTTACATTGTTTTGGCAAATTCCCATTGGAGTTTCACTATAAAGAATATGTATTGGACCACATATACATTCATTCATTCATTCATAAGCCATGAATGTGATTTCTCAGAATATTCTTGAATTTTGCTAACAAGTTGTTATTTTGATAACCTTACCATATAAAAGAGGAATCAAAGAAACCTTTCATCCTAAGACTTCAATTCTTGGAAAAATCACATGAAGAGTTTATTATGCTGCTGATTTGCCAAACTGATCTTATTGTACTTTTCACAGTTTGCTGGTGAACACAGTTGCTGTATTCTCACTGCTGTTGCTCTTTACTGTAAAGTTGGAATACAAAGCACAGCTTTGAGTTGTTAAATTCTTGATTTAGAAAGTCTTTCTTGAGAGCCATCTATAATTAAACAACAAAAATATAAACCTTCAAAAGTATAAAGCAATGGACTGACATTCTCCATTCCTTTAATTTCTCCATTATATATATATATATATATATATATATATATATATATATATATATATATATAAATAAGTATGTATGGGCATACATACATTATTATATATATATATATATATATATATTAATGTATGTATTACAAAACTTGTGGAGGCACTGCACTAGTTATTAGAGTAATTAGTTCTTTTTATTATTTTTTATATTAATATATAATATAATATTATATAGAACAATATTAACTTTTCATAGCAAATATGTACAGTACCTGTGTTTGTTACAACTTACTAACAGCTGTAATACAACTCAACCAGTGTTTGATATTACACAGATATTAAAAAAAAAACTGCACAGAAACTAGTGGAACTCAGTTCTAAATATGTATATGACTGAACCACCAGAGTTCCTGAATTTCACATTGGAATCTTGCAGGAGAAGAGCCATAGCAGTCTATGGTAGCCAAAAAGCAGAAGGTATCTATTAGCACCGTCTGACTAATGCATTTTATTAAAAGGCATAAACTTTCATGAGCTTCAACTCACTTCATCAGATACCGTACATAAAGTAGCTAAACTGATATAGGATTTAAATTGGGAGGATGGGATGGGAAGAAGGAAAAGACGAAGTAATTATATAGATATGGATTATGTGTGAGACAGATTACAAGTACCTTATCAATTAACCATTGTAATATTTATTTATTTATTTATTTATAAATTTATTCAGCGCCCATCTCTCCCTCACAGGGGGACTCTGGGTGGCTTACAATAGAGTTTTTAACAACATGTTAAAAACTCAGCGTGCTTGTTGAAACCTTTTGATATATGTGAATTTTTCCCAATTTAATCCTACATCAATTTAGCTACTCTATACATCTGATGAAATGAACTGCATCTGATGAAAGCTTACATTGGAACCTGACCAACGTTATCTGGAACTGTTATGCGTAATTTGAATCACAAAATAATTGCCTATTATTTTAATCAAAGTTAAGGATTTTAGGGCATTACACATAAGTGAAAATTATGGATTAGTGTCTAAAAGCCCTTATAATTATAGCTGAACTTGTGAATCTAAAAGCAAAATACATACACATAAACAACTGGCAATATCAGCTTAATTTCTGATATTAGAAACTATTGGAAACAGTTTTTTTAAAGCACTATAATGCCTGGCTCATGTATGTGATATGTAATCACATACAATTATGTTTTATTTCAACCAAGATTTATTGGACAAACTATACTGTCCTGGTTTATATATTAGGCCAGAGACCATGCTTTATTAACCACAATGGTTGGGTTACAACATCATGCTAAGACATACTATGGTTAACACAGTGCATGGAATCAGCCACTGCCTGATTTCATATGATGTTTATTTTTTAGACAGCACAGGCAGCTCGTATAAGCCTTCCATCATGGGCATCATGATATCATTGAACAAATAACATGAATTATATAATTTGTATCAGTTGCATAATGGGACTGACACAAATTACATGATTTGCACCATTTTACAACATTATCATAATGCACATGACATTATTTGCTCTACTCCCCCCTGCAGCAAGTTTTAAAAAATACAATACTGTAATATGAGAAATTATCCCATAAGACAATGAATATGTTTTTCAGTTTCTGTGACATACTCAGCAAAATAAACAATTAAGTCACAAGCAGCTATTTTATTCACTGAATTATCTAGAATATAATACAATGTTGAGTAAGGAAATGGGGCAATATGCATGTCTCTAAGTAAGGCAGATCAACATCTGGCAAATGATAAACTGAATTCTTATGCTAAACTGAATTCAGATAGAGGAAATAGTTGAAAATAAAGCAGAAGAATACTCTCACCTATGACATATGATTTTGCTGTGCATTTTGCTGCTGCTGCTGTTGCTGCTGAATTAACAACTGTTGCTGTTGTCTGCGCCGTGCTGTCCTCAGTTTTTCAAAGCGAGCTTCCATCTCATCCAAAACTTTGGGAGTGTAACGCACCACCAACTTCACACTGTCCTTAGCAGCCTTCAGAAGCTCCACTGCCTTCTCATGATGTTCTCCCTCCACACTCTGATTGTGGAATGTTTAAAAATAGCAAAAAGCAAGAAGTTTTCAGCCTTACAAGAATGGAGAACAAAGAAAAATCTATGCCGTGAGTGAATCTGGTCCCGCTAGGCCTTCCCAATTATGATTGTGGAGTCTCTAGTTAGGCTTGTGCTCCTCTCTGACATTTCAGCCCCCAAGTAGCCACTTCAAGGTGTATCTCTGTTAAGGTAAAGGTAAAGGTTTCCCTTGACATTAAGTCCAGTCGTGTCTGACTCTAGGGGGCGGTGCTCATCTCCGTTTCAAAGCCGAAGAGCCGGCATTTGTCTGTAGACACTTCCGCGGTCATGTGGCCGGCATGACTACACAGAATGCCATTACCTGCCCGCCAAAGCGGTACCTATTAATCTACTCATATTTGCATGTTTTCGAACTGCTAGGTTGGCAGGAGCTAGGACTAGCAACGGGAGCTCACCCCATCACGCAGATTTGAACCGCCGACCTTCCGATCGGCAAGCTCAGCAGCTCAGCAGTTTAACCCGCAGCGCCACCACATCCCTATATCTCTGTTACTCCCTTCCTTTTCAGTGGGAAAGGAAAAAGGAAAGCAAAACCACCTCAGCAGGAGATGCATCATCAAAATCCTCCAAGTAGCATAGGTGTGATTTATTTGTTCATCCCATTTATATGGCCACCCATCTATCCAAGAAAGTCTAGGCAGTGAACAAAATAAAAACAAAGAATTTCATTAAAGCAAAAAGCCAACTAAAACTGTATTGAGGCTCAGTAAAACCACAACACCAGTACCCATACATTCATGCCAAAGCCCCCATACTAACATCCTGACCCCAATGCCTAGGGGAAGAGCCAGGCCTTCATGGCTTTACAAAGCCCAACAGAGTAGGGGCTGTCCATATTTCAGAGGGGAGGCTGTTCCATAGGGCAGGTGCCATAGCAGGGAGGGCACAAGATGACAATGTTTTATCAATGGCAGATGGAGCATGCCCATGGGGGGGGGGCAGAAACCACTGGGGAGAGATGTTCCCACAGGTAACCTGGTCCTATGCTATGTAGGGATTTAAAGGTGACAACCAGCACCTTCGTTGCATCTTTGAGCAATTGCACTGCACCTTGGTTTCTTTGTTTTTCAGAATGGGAAAGGTGTGAGGGCAGTTCAGTTGTCAATCTGGGATTTCTAGCTTCAAGATATTCAAAGCATTGGTATAGGAATATAGATATCAAAGCTCCACATATCAATATGTGCAGATCAGGCTAGCATCAAGAGTTCATATCATCAGGGACTTGTCATGGCCCATCTTTAAGTTTGATGCTTCCTATTAACATCAATGAACTGAGCATGGATGAGGCTCTGTGAGCTCAGAGCATTTGAATCCCAGTACCTGCAAAATCTTTGTGCACAGACGTGGCTTCTTCAGGATCAGTGCACTGATGTGAAAAGGGTAGGGATGGAAGCACTTAATATTAGTAGCAGGGCCAATAGTCATGCTTCTCCTTCTGTATGCAAAACATTCTTCTTCTTTTATACAGTGTGTAAAGAAGATGACAGTCTCTTAATTTTGCTAACATAACTTACTTCTATGCTGGGAATAAAAAACTCTGGTTTCAACTGAACCATAAATAAAATCAAATATTAATAAATGCTAGTTCAGTAATTGCATGTTGGAGTCTCCCTCTGGATTTCTTGTTGAAAAACAGTCACTTGCAAACTAATATGTCATGGGGAGACTAAAATATTTTCTAAAGGTTTCTGAATGTGTTTACTTTTAAATGACATATTTGTGTCCATTTATTCTCTTGTGGATGCACTAGAACTACCAGATTGGAGCTGCAAAAATCTGGATACTACTAGATGACAGCAAAAATACTGCAGTAGTCATCCAGATTTTTTTCAGTCTGAAGCTGTCTACATAAGCAGAATTCATGAAATCTGAATCAGCATATTCACATACCACTCCATTAACAGAAAGCAGCTGGTCTCCCCGTTTGAGTCCTCCATGCTTCTCAGCTACTCCTCCAGGAATTATGCGAGAAATATAAATAGGAGAATTTTGTTCTTTTCCTCCCATTACATTAAAGCCAAGGCCTTCATCCGTCTTTGGCAGTTCTACCACTCGGGGGTGAGAATGCCCTTCACTAGCTGCAAATGCAGCAACTGTTGCCTAGAAAAAAAATGCAATTTTTTAACATATTATGAACACAGTTAGGAGCACTTCTGCTGCTTTTGTTTCAAATATTTATTCACACAAAACAATGCTTTAAAATTTGTTTTTTAAAAATGGCTTCATTCTTTCGAAGAAAAAAACATTACAGTAATAAAATGTAATGTAGATATGCCCAAGGTATTCGTGTACAGTCTTAACTGAGTAGTATTATTTTGAGGATTACGGTGCTTAAATCTCAAGGTCTCAGTTCCATATATGCTCAGGTGGAATTCCTGCATATGTGGTTATTCATATTTCACATTATTGCACATATTCATATGTGCAATTCATATCACACAAAGGAAAATATGAACATTGGCTCTATGTTCTACATATAGAAGATTTTTTGAGAGGGCAACTTGATGTAAACATTTGATTATTGTACCTGTAAGTAGTGAAATGGAAATTAATTATTCTGTGCTCTCTACTATGTGATCCCCAATTCAATCTAGGCATTAATCCTTGCAACATAAATTTCCTTTCCTGAAAAGGGAATGGTATGATTAGTATGTATGTATGTATGCATGTATGTACTCAAATTCTTATTGACTACTTTGAACACACAGACACCCATGTAAGCAGATTGCAAAAAATGCTTCTTTCCTCTCTAAAAAAATTATCTTTTATTGAACACTTGGTTAAGCAGAATGATGAGATGTAAATCAAAGCACACCTTAAGACTGAAGAGGTGTGTGCATACTAAAGTCCTTTACATTGCAGTGGAACATGCAGTGGTATTAAAAAGTTTAATAACCTTTTAAAATATGACAGTTTTGTGTATATGGCCAATACAATGTTAAGGTTCCTTAAATTTTAACAGTAGCTAAAATAAGGAGCAGTAGAAGCTCAAGCTTCTGGGTAGTATAATTTTTAAAAACACATTTAAATTGTGAAAATAGTAGTTTCCCACTACCAACTCTTTATCAGAGTGCACGACACATCTGAGCACTTTTTTGACTTATTAAAACATAAAGCAGAATATACTATACTTTCATTGATTTAAACAGGAGAGAGTTAAGCATGTATACTGAAATATATGAGACTAGGCAGTAAGTTATGAAGATAAGCTCTGATACAACTTGATTTTTATCTGATTTGATTATTTGAAAGTCAGATTGGTTCGGTTCAAATTTCGGTATTGATCTGAATAAGTTTTCAAAAAAATGGAAAAGATGATACCAAATTTGATGGTTTGGTTCCAATCATCAGTTCAGTTCAGAAAGTTCATTTGATTCTGAGAATTGATCAAGTTGCCTTCAAATCAAATGTGTCTACAGCCCCACTTTATGGTGGTTAATTTCAGCTGGACCATTTCCATGAGTTCTAAATCTCCTAGAGTAAAAGGATAGCTAAATTCCATTAGGATCTTATTTTAATGGATGGATTTAGGTAGCATGAGTGTAATGTCTTAGTTACATTATACATTATCATGCAAAATTTGTCATCATGCATGCCAGACATAAATGCATAAGAAAAATGCAATGCCGACAGCCCAGAAATAACCAGGAAAGACTGTGATATTGAAACATTGCTGTACAATCCTGCTGTTCCATGTGAATAAGAAATGAGAATGACAGACCTTGTTGAGAGTTTTAATTTCACCACGTGATGGCAATTTTTAACTTCATTATATAATGTAAAGTTAAACAATCTAAAAACATCTTTCTATAATCAGCAGAATAAAGCTTAAATATCTGTAGTATTTATGTTAGGTCAAACTCAATACCCTCTAGAATAAAAGAAATCTACTATCTGATAAGCAAATGAAAGAATATTTCTTAAAGTTATCTTCAGTATATTTAATGTTAAATGTACTATATGGCTTCAGTAATATTCCTCCATGACTTATCTCAATTTAAAATTAATGTAATTCTGTTGCTGGCTGTAGTGTGGAAAGAAGATTAGTATTTATTGCTCTGGTTTACAAAGAAGTGTTCTCCAGTAGTATGTATTAGGTTAATAAGGTTCTATTTTACACATATACACACAGAGCCTATTTGAAATTCATTTATGCTTTATCAATAGTAAAGAAAGGAATTTATTCCATGAAGAAATACTATTTTGTAACTAATTTTTATTTCTGTACTATGCAAACAAAAAGTACATTTCAGATTTATTCCATAGGGTAGTATTTTTTTTTTTGATGCAGAGAACTTACACTGATTTATAGAGCATCTTTACAGCATTTTGACCTAAGACCAGTTTTTCAGGAGAAGTGAAAGCCCACCACCAGTCCTGCTGTTTTGTGTTGAAGAAATACATGCTAAGTACTTCTGAAAATGGTAGCTCTGAGACCTCTTATTTTTTTGGCCGTACTATAAGTAGACTGTATTAGAGAACTTAGCCATCAAAGTGCTAATGGTCAGTATTTAATTGCAATAAAACAGATTTTGATTGGAAGCTGATTCCACTCTACTCCATCCCCCCACCCGCCCCCAGTAAGCTTCTTGGCTGCATACAGCATTCTCTTTTCTTAAACTACAGAAGTAGCACAAGGGTTGAATTTGCCAGTATGATTGTTACCTGGGAAGTAGCACTGGTTCTAGACTCTGGGCTGCCACTGATGTCTAAATTTTCTTATAGTGTACACACGAATACCTGAAACATACACGCGCACAGTCAATTACTAGGCCATATGGAGAATAGATCTCCTAAAACTACAAGTCTCTTACCTTGGCAGTAGCCCTGGCACGGAATTCGGGGCAGCCATTAACATTTATGGTTTCATGCATGTATTGATATACCTGAAATGATATGAAGAGAATGATGGAAACAAAATTAATAATCTGCTATCTCCACAAATCAAACAACATTTAGTGCTTGTTTTAGCAGTCTTCATTGTCCTTGAAGTTTTTCACTGCACTGAACAAACCTACCCCAAGAATGTTTCTGTATCATTGGTTAATAAATATGTATGTGTTTCTCCTATACGAGATGCCTACCCTTAAGACTTGGAAGAATTTCGATCTGCTAAGCATTCAAAAGTTGACATTTAATTTAGGGAGGAAATATACTTCGAAAGTGAACTCCATTGCAATTCTTAATGGCTGTGTGTAATGGTATGTGGGAAAGACCTTGGGAGAGGGGGAAAGAGATGCTGCCTAGGGAATGATCAAAGAGGGCATAGCCCACAGCTGCATAATGGGAAGAGAAAGAGATTCAGAAAGGATCCTCACTAACTTCTCAGACTGTAAAAGAGACAGTGGCAGATTTGTACTTTCAGACTTGCAAGATTCTGTTAATGTAACTTTACAATAAAGTAGTATTAGCTCATCTGGTTGTGTTTCCTGTCTGGTCTGCCTGGGAAAACTGACACTGTGGGAAACGTGGCTAATTACCACAATGAAGCCCTTTTTTGTCCTCCCATTCATCTTCCTTAATTTCTTATGCCATTCTGGAAATGATCATTTTAGCTACTGGGAAATGTTTTGCTTAGAGTGGATGGCCATGTCTCTTACTTGCAAAGTCCATTCATCAACTTGAAAGGCTAATTAGGAAACAATTAGCCTTTTCTTTGTCATCATCTTCTGTTTCTAGGGTTGTCCAGTCCAAATCCAGTTTAAAAATATATATAAGAAAGTGAAGGCAAAGCTTGAAGTTGCCCACAGACAGTATAACAAAATACAATCATCATCATCATCATCTTTATTAAATTTATATGTCACCTGACTCCCAGTGCCTCTGGGTGGATCAATGGGCCTGATTTTTCCCATATCTTGATAATAGACATTATTTTCAGTATTTATCTGTTTTGTATAAAACCATATTTGCAAATTTTATGCCAATATTTGTCCTATTTCTTGTTACTTTTTTTTCTTTTGGAAATATACAATTCCTCACTCATTTTGGATGCTGGAAATTAAGTCTCATATTCTGATTTATCTGCCGAGCTCACTGAGGGAACAGCTTTATTTATAAGAGATTTGTTATCAGGAATCTGAATTGAGCAATGGCATTGGGTAGAAAGCAGGTCAAGTAAAAGGCAGCAATTTGAAAATGTTTCAGATATATTGAAGGGCTGTAAGTTGCCATTATCAGTGATGAAGCCATACAGAATACATGCCCTGTCACAGATCATTTTTAATGCATGCACTAACTGGAAGAAAATTTCCCCCATACAGAGAAAATACCATTTCCTGTGGCCCAACTGTAAAAATAAATCTGTATCCATAGTGGAAACAATTTTGTTTCAGTGCAGAATAGTGAAGCAGTGCACAAATTATAACCTTATGGAATATACTTGGCTTTTGACAGAGCCCCAAAATTCACTAAGGAGAAAATGTGTAAAATGGCGACTCCAAAACGTGAAATCGAAACTCAAGATTCAGTGCCAGGTTTTCAACAAGGAGCACTCAAACAAATCTTTTCATGAATAAATCTCTGCATATTCCTTTCTTAAAACTTCCTTCATTTCCAAACACAATTTAGAGGAAAAAACAAGAGGTGTTTTTGATATTGCTAAGAGGTGAGATTTACCAGTTTATTCAAATCTAATGTCTGCATATTCTGTTGCTGTTGTGCAACAAAGCAAAAGATCATGATGTTTCTATTTCTATGAGTTGAATTAATGCATAGGAGATAGCTGTTGTAAGCTATTACATTTCAAATTGTCATCCTGTAGCTGTAATCAAATATTAAATCATTTTAATCCATCCTTAATAATTTTTGGTATAATTTAACATGCCGTAACTTAGTCATATGATACATAATGAAGGTATAACTGTATTGACTTGAATGTTTGCTTCAAATAAAAAAAACCTCCTGGTGTTCAAGTAATTAAGAAGGCCTCAACTCATTTTCAAAATATTTTGAAGTCTGCTTTATTATTTCTCAGTGAAATAGAAGTACTAGGCTTGCTTTAGTCAGGCTTAGTCCTACAAGTGAAAATGAGACAGGGATGTCAGATAGCAAACGCTGAGGGATGGTACAGCAAATAGCATTTTTGTCTCATATATCTCCCTGTGCTGTATTTAAATTCATTGAAGAATATTATCTTATCAGCAATTCTGAAGAAAGAATCAAACACCTGTCTAGTTGGCTTCTGTATGTTGAAAATGAAAAGCTACCATCTTGTGGCAGCAAAATGTATCAAACCACCCTTAATTGTGGGACTAAGGCAAAGAAACACTATTCTTACAGTGGGACAGCTAGGATGCACTCCCATACTCTGAAGACACCCATATGTAATTTGGATCATTTTGAAAAGTTTTTGGGTGATGAAGATATTTTTGGTAGCTTGGTCCATCCTTACACAATAAGAGGAATCTACAATATCAGCAAAAACAGTTTTGATGTACTGGGTCTTTTTTTTTTTAAGGCAAGTGAGTCATAACTAGAGTTTATTTGGAAACTGCAAATAAATTAAAAAATGAACATTAAATATGCCTTCCCCACAAAAGTGGACATTTACTTGTCTCTTTTCTTAGCACAAGAATGCAGAATGGAGACTGTAAGATGCTGTGATTTATCAATAGTATCTTAAAAACAAGGTCCCTCTAACAAGGGAAACAGATCTTGCAATTATGTCTTCCGGTGTGGAGTAACTGCTGGATTATTGAATTTGGACTAGGATAATATTAACCCTGTTCCAGCCATGGAACTCACTAGTTAAAAATTTGCAATTAGCCAAATTATCAGTTTTTGAAGCCCAATGATTTATATCATGTTATTAGTAAGTTTTAAAGCATAATGTCTTTATCCTATTGTATAATGAATATATTATATTCTTAGGTACTGTCCTGACTAAGCAAAGGCCATGCTGAGATGAGGAGAAAGTCTCTAGTGTTTTATTTACTGCTATTGTAGACAGAAAATCCTACCAAACTGAAGAAGCGTGGGAAAACCCAGACAGATAAACCCCAAAAGTCAAGGTAGGTCTGTTCTGGGTTTCTTTGAATGACAGCTCAAAGTCTCTAAACTACACATGTGTTTTCCCCCCTGGATAGAGGCCTCCTCCTGCACAGCATCCGTACTCATGACAGGTACGCTGTCTTTAAATCCTGATGCTTCATTTTGCTCTTTACTAGTAGCTGTTAATAGAGTAAATAAATAGCCTTCATCTGTAAACCAATTCCTTGGTTAGTGAATTATAATGGCATGTTCAAAGGCTGAAGCAGCTAGGACAATTCACCAAGTTCTTTATCTACTTCAGAACCATCACTGTCCAGGGTATGAAAAAATTCTGTGTTGGTTTCACTGCATTTTTTCCAACAATTGTTATCATGCAGAGTACAGGAAACAGAACAACTTGTCTTTGAGGCATAACAGATAAGGATGCATTAAAGTAATGAAGTACATACTTATTAAGGCTTTGAACCCCAGGAAAATTAAAGTGATTAATCATAGGCACTTTAACAAGCTAATGAACACATTACATAATATCTACAAAATAATGACCTAATTTCAAAAACCATAGACTCCTTCATTAGTTCCTTAAGGGCTAATCTGGAGATCTTTATTTATTTATTATTCAAATTTAATTATTTATTATTCAAATTTAATTACCGCCCATCTCCCCCAAAAGAGGGACTTCTATCTTTTGTGATATATATACTGGTAAGATATGCTCAAGCAGGAATCTGGCACACAATAATTCTTTATTATTGTATTGATATAAAATAATGATTTTAACAATGATTTTAAAATATTTATTTTCATTTGAAACTTAAATGAAATATCTCCTATGAGAACAGCAATTCATTGAAGAAAAAAAAGAACAATTCACAATAATATCCATATCATGTTCTTTCCATTACTGGTCAGAGAAATGATAGCCCAAATGCAGAACTTACACTTGGCTTGCTGAAGTTCTCCAGTTCACTTCCTGATAACTCCAGCTACAAAGACATTAGGTAGCATAGCTGGGAACCTCCTGTTTGAAACACCTAAGTAGACTACTGGAATTACTGAAGTTGCTGGATTTCTGACTGGATATGAGATACATTCATAATGTCACCCAAGAAATGAAATATAATTCTTAACAGTTTTTACACTGATACTTAATTTGTACAAGGATGTGTCTAAGTATGTATTATGGGAATAATGAAATAACTTTATTGATTTTGTTATGCTTACCTGTAGAATACCTTGAATATCCTGCCAAATATTCAATGCAACTAATAAAAAATTAGCTTTTACTTTTGTTCTTTAAATAATTAAACAGATACATGAAATTAACACTAAACCAATTAATCATTAAAAGTTGGGTGAAAGTGATGTGTTCTTATAGATTTTTTTTAAAAGTACCAACAGAATGTTGGAATGGGGAGAAGGAAACACAGCTCCTGATTTACTGCAATCTATAGTATGGGAGAAACATAGAAGGGCATTTCCAGTGAGCCAAAAATATTGGCATCTAGCAAGGGAGACATCTTCTAAAGATCTTAATAACTAAACAGGTTTTGTAGCAGGAGAGGTGCTCCATCTTCTTGTGCACCAGTTGATGTTTCATTCATTTCAATATATTTAACTGACAGTCAAGTGGGTACTTATGAACAATAGAATTAACTATCCAAGGCATCTTGATATTCCATGGATTAACCAAGGCACTGACTGATCACGAATAGATGATATGGAAAATTCTTTAAGGGAACTGAACCATGCAAATGCATCAGGTGCCTGGGTCAAACCATTTTACCAAGTCCTTTGGTCCTGCAGATATTTGTATCAGCCATCAGTTTTAAACTGACCAGTCAGTGATTTATCCATGACAATTAAATCATATAAGGGTCCTCCACGTTCAAACCGTCAGCTTCATTGAAACATATCACCAAATCCATATTAGTTGGGATAGGTTCACGGTCATCATGTGGAATTTAATATCCTGAGCTGCTCCTTCTGTTGTATTGGGGTTCACTGTACACTAACAGTAGAAACAGTGTTCCAGCTACCCAAATACAGCAGCATGCATTACAAATGAGCAGATTGTTAAACGGAACATCTGGTTGGTGAGATAAAATTCCTGTTATATCCCATGGCAACTCTATCTCCCTGCCATACAGTCCTAGCTTTATGTTACATAGACTAGCTCAATGAACAGAGCTGCAGCAGATAAACTGCCCTGTCTTCTGTCATCCAAGACTATATAATACAAACCCAGGTTAGCACTTTCTTCTAGGATTAAATCCTAAATAATAGATGCTTTATCAGCAACTGAACTAGCATTAAGAGCAGGCCTTTTAGGCTCAAGGACCAGCACTGCTCTGCCTTGAATTCCTCAGTTAAGCTGCAATGTGAAAAGACAGGAAGCTAGGCATTGCTTTTTTTTAAAAAAAATACCTTCAGACTTTGCTGCCCTTTTAGTTTCTTGTTTTAGGATTTTTCTGGCTTGTTTTATCTACATTGTAATTGCTTTTCTATTTTATTTTAGGTACATTGCTCTGGGAATTCCTACCAAAATAGAAACAAATAATGAGGACTTTTGCTCAGTGGTAGGCTACATTTTCTGTGTTCTAAAATCCCTTGTGTTGTCTTTGAAAAGCTTTTACCTTATGACAGGTGATGGGAAGCAGCTCAACCTGGACAGTGTTGCCAGATAAAGTAGGTAATAAAAGGCAAGAACAACCAAAGGCTTGAATACACAGATTCCGGGGGCATCAGGTTCATGAAAGCTATGCTAGAGTTATGGCATACTTTTTTAAAAAAAATCTGAAAATAGTCACATGTTTTGTTCAGGATATTGGTAGCAGTCATCCCTGGGAAACAAACATCTGCATTGTTATGGCAGATGTCAGAACAATTGGAAGCCATGCAGTCAAGCTATGTGACATCTTGCCTCATACAGTGGCTATGATGACTCATTAACAATCTCAAACTTGCAATGAACTAATTTAGCTCTTAGTAGGACTGACATTTTTAATTACAGAGCGTATG
Organism: Candoia aspera; assembly: GCF_035149785.1. Lineage (NCBI taxonomy): Eukaryota > Metazoa > Chordata > Lepidosauria > Squamata > Candoiidae > Candoia > Candoia aspera. The sequence goes on along the minus strand of NC_086159.1, from coordinate 41,669,177 downwards.
ATAGGAATGTATGAAAAATGAGTAAATTAATTCTTTTTTTTTTTCTGAAGGAATTCATCACAGTCTGTGGGTGTGGGAGGGGTGTTTATGAATATTGACTTCATTTTCAATTTAATTTCAATCTTGGAATTAACTTCATTTTCAATTTAATTTCAATCTTGGAATTAAATATCCTGAAAGATTGTTGTATCTTAAGAAAGACTATGGTACATTCTAAAACAGGAGATATTTTGTTTAAGGTATCTCTCTTGACAACCCTGTGTGTAACATCTATAAGAGACACAACATGCTTCCCCTACCACGTTTTATATTTTGTCATTTAGCTTCAGAAGAAGGAATGGACCAAGAGTGGCATAAAGGATGAATTGTAATGGAGCATTTCACTTAGGAAATTATATAAGTATTTAACTGATACAAGGAAGAAGTCCCCAGAACTGATTCAAAAATCCCCTTTACCAAGTTCCTGTTGTCTCACAGGTCATATCTAATATTCCATTAATCACAAAGAATTTGAGCAAGAAGTTCTTCACATGATGACTGACATAACAAGAGTAGTATGGTCCATTCTGTACAGACTATTTCCATACCAACATTATGCACTATCAGGAAGATGTACTCCTAATACAAAAGGTATCACATAAGAACAAAGTAATGAATGGGCTAGGCTACTTTTTAAACAGGACAAGGAAGGGCAAAGAAGACTTGGTTATGTAAAAACAATCAAATATGTAAAGCTATAAGAATCCTTTAGTTCTCTGAATGAAGCCAATATACATATAACAATTGACATGCCATTAATGATTAATAATTGTCAGCTGTGTGAAGCTGGCAAACTCAGGAAACAAGAACCATTTGGATTTCTGGAAAGATCTGTATTGCTAGTAGGGTAACGTACTCTGAGTCAATTTCTCACAGTTTCCCCCTCCCCTGAAGTAAATCTCTTCTGTAACAGACCTGTTTCCTCTCTTAATTGTCTTGCTGCTCCCTCTGTGTTCCCAAGGACTGTTTGGCATTCCATCACAATAAATATTACTGTTCATTTGCATTTCTTAATGAGCATATCCACATTCTCATAGTATGAAATATTTTTTACAATTGTCTTATGGAGAATAGTGCTCTGATTCAGCATCAATTATTTGATGTAACACTACATCCTGGGGCATTACATTTATGCCATGAGTGCAAACAACATGTAAAATGTATTTGTTTATTTATTTATTTATCATATTTTTATTACCACCCATTATAACAGCTGTTTTAGACTTCCTGGACTAGGACATCAGAATGAGATAACCATAAATAGGCTTAACAAAGCATCTTATTCAGTAAGTCTCGGGCTGCCTAGCCCACTCAAATAATTTGCAATTGAGAGCAAACTGATGCATGAAAAGTAAATTACTCCTAAAAGTTCTGATTCATGCTATCCAGGGTTGTGGCAGCAGAAGTCAGGATGCATGATTGTGCATCCATGTTGCACATTTGTCATTTGGGAAAAAATATTTCTATTAAATTGATTTTAGGCCACTTTATTCTGATTGTCATCTATACTGCAAAATATATTTCCTTGTCTCAATATACAGTTAGAACAGAAAATTGTCTATATTGTTTTGGAAGAGAAGCCAAAATTTTGAAGATGTCCAAAAAGTTATGTGGTTGTGGCCAGCTCTAAAAATTCAAGCTTATGTCCAACTTATATTTTATTTCATCTTACCATCTGCAGGTATTTTTTTTTACCTTGTATAGAGTAACTACTAGCTAAATCCCTAATTACTACAGTGCATGTTCAGTCTATTTTCATTTTATCTCTTCTTGATCAAAGTGTATAGCCATAAAACTGCTGTTGAGCATGCAGGAAAAAGATCCTTGAGTTATAAAATTATAGTCAGATTCAAGGTTCAGGTCATAGTAATAGCTCAAAGGCCAAGGTATGAGCTAATGCTGTTATTCTTTTAAAATGAGCAGTACAAGTACTGCAATCTTACAGTTGTAAGTATAATTTTATAATTGTATGTATAATTTTACTTAGAAACCTCATGAAGAAAAGAAACTCATTTTTGAACATTCTCCAAGGTTGCTCATAATGTATATTTCACTTGTGGATGTCCATCTGTTGCTTGTTGTTATGATATAATATGTCTGGACCAAAGACTGGAGAATCAGTTATACCTTTGGGGTTCAGAAATCTGTAAAGCATGTTATGTACACTTTGTGATGATACTTCCTACATATTTCTCCATCATGGCTGATGATAAAAAGTTGATCAAAGCCTTAGTGGATTTAGATTTTTAAAAGAAAAATAATTTCTTTTCTAAACAGAGTACAAACTCTCACTCATTTTCTTGTGCTAAAGTGAGTTTCCAAAAGTAATGACCTCTCAGAATCTAAAAATTAATGACATAAGCTGATAATCCAGCCATATTTAGACACGTTCTAGATATTTAAGTGTTTTCCTATTGTGAGCTAGTTATCTTTATTCTGTTAATACCAGAAGCTTTTTATGAATGCTGAGACCAAAGAAAAATATCTTATATGCTGACATAAACATATTTCTTCAAAATTAAGTGATTATTTCAACATATAAATATAAGGTTCTCAGAATGCAATCTTATAATATGCCATGGGTCTCTGCCAGAGTGTACAATGATCTAGACAACTCACAGGCCATATGCACTCCCCCACAACTTTTATCATTATTATGGAAATTCCCAGGAGCTGACTGCCTTTTTGTTGGCAGCAAACAACTGAAAAACAATGTGTAAGCCATTATTTAGATGTAGCACAAAGCAAGCCCAAACAAACCTAAATTTCCTTCCCCCAACAAACAACCCACACCTGAAAATCAGACTGTCCATTTCAGCAATATCACAGCACCTTCACCCATCTACTGGAGCCTTCAGCTGCTGCTCACCAAAAGCTTACCTGCTCCTGCCATAGAGTAGTATACTAATGCTATTCCACCAGCAGAAATGGATTCTGCCAATGGGGTAGGTTGGGTGCTACTGAGGAATTCCTTAAATCTGTAGAATCCCAAACCTACTTGTTCCCCACCCAAGGGAAAATTAGAAATTCAGCTAGTCCTGGAGTGGGCAGTGCGATTTCCCCTCCCACCATCAAAGAAAAAGATTTTGAAAGTTAATAAGCAGATTGAAGGGAAGGGAAAAAAGAACATATATCCTCATTTTCTGCACTAGTTCTGCAAAGGCAGAGTTGAGGAGGAAAGCAGTTTCACAGACTGTTCTGCAAAGATTCCTTTAGATGGTTTTGTTCCTTGTGGAGAACAAAAAAATCAGCTCTCTTTAAAAAATAGTCAGTTGTCAACTACCTTGTCAAGCTCTGATTAAATAGCTTTTAGTTCATTCAATCAATAGTGAATATTAGTTTAAATAATTTTCTGGTTTCCTCAGTTTTGCTATATGTAGGTTGCTGCTTTTTCCACATATAAGAATTGTATTTAAGCAATATCACTGAGGTATCAAAGCTTTCTGATATGGATACTAACTTATATACATTCTCTCATCAATCTGAAGTATTTGGCTGATTCATTTAAGGGCTTTATTACAGTATCTGCTCTAAAGCATTGAATAATATTGTTTATAAAAGAGTTCAGTAACTCTTCTACAGTATGTACTATGGACCAAAGAGGGACACAAAAAAATTAAAAAAAGTAAAAAAAAGCGCCAAAATCTCATAAAACCACAAAATCTCATAAGATTTTTGAAATCTCACCCTGTGATATTGTAGGTTTTCATACAAGAGCACTGACATTTCATAAGATATGTGTATTATTTGTTTTAAAAAGATATTAATTGAATTTCTATGGATCCTGCTTCTGCTTGTAAAAACGTTTTGGTACCCAGAGACTCTGTGTTACCAACCTTACTTTTTTCAAGCAATCAAGAGGTTTTTTAAATTGGGGATACTGTTTCAATCTATGTATTGTAATTGCCTTGGTTTAATTTAAGGGAAAAGGGAAAAGTGGTTCTCTGATGCACATGTAAATCACTGAAATAAATACTTTCATGTTTAGCCACTGACTACAAGTTAGTACATTAGTAATGCCATGATTATTCAGTTAAAACAGTTTTAATTATTCTAACAAAATAATAGGGCATTTTTTCATTTAAAAAAAATATTTAGATAAGTACTTACAAAAAACAGACAGTACTTGTCTTTCTAAGAAGGTTCCTATATGTAGTAAAATATATCAGCATTGCTTAAAAATAAGGAAGGGTTACAATCAAAATGATTTTTTTTATAGAAAACGTTATAAATTTGCAATACCAAATTCCTATGGGTTGCAACTGAATAAGCTCCCTTGGTCTTAGTGGGCTTTATTTTCTAGTAAACATATTTAAGCTTATGTTGATAATCAGGTTTTCTGGGCATACCAGTCCAGTGGTGTAGGCAACATTTGTCTGCGACCTCTAACATTCTCAGAATGTGCCTGCCATGATGTTGAGGCACTGGCCACAGTTCTATGTGGTTGGACTGGATTTCCCTCTTGAACTCTCTCCCTGTCTTCAGAGTGGTGGCTCCAACAAACACTATAGACTCTGGGAACCACACAGCACTCTAGGACAATAAGACTGCAGGATGAATCAAATAATAACTATATACATTACCTGCTTTGTTCTCCTCTGCCTCCACTCCATATATGATGTAATGCTATCCCCTAAAACCTCAATAGAAAATATTCTGGAGTCTGGATACTGTTTATGTCAGATCAGACCTCATGTAGTTTTTATGCAAAATTTTATTTTTATTATTGCAGCATTGATTGTGGATGCATGCCAATGACTTCCAGAAACTCCATAGAGCAATATTCACTTATTGGCATGGTACAGAAGTATGTGCAATGGTTTGTTCACTCTCTCTGCATTAAAAGCAGTAGCCTTTCCATTCCCCCCCATACAGAATGTTTTGCCAGAAATTTATTACCATACCTCTCTGATAGCTGTACAAAACTCACTCTGCAGTACTTTTTTAAGTGACTGTAACTTGTGTCCTGGTAATTCTCCAGATTCTTGAAGTTTCTCCAGTAGTTCAATTGCTCTGGCAATATCTGAATAAGGCAAAAAGTCAGAGAGAGAGAGAGAGAGAGAGAGAGAGAGAGAGAGAGAGAGAGAGAGAGAGAGATTGTTTCAGCTAAAATAGCATAGAGTGCAATATTTAGTGAGTTTTTACCATCCAGAATTAATTTAACTTTTTTTCTTTACTGTGATAAATTTCAGTTCTGCAATTCTGTTCTTCCTATAGTCAGTTATCTAGATAATTAATTAATTCTATGCCCACAACCTGCAAAACCCTAAGCTTCTCAGAATCTAACTCCAGCCCATCCAGAACTATAATCCTAATCTGTCCATAGAAAACAAAGCCAGGAAATGTATTCAGTGTGGAATGGGAGTTGTCACAGCTGGATGATAGGATGTATTTTATTCAATTTGGTGCATCACAGTCTTTCAAATAGGTCAATCTGAATTGTGATTTTTGTCCTCTAAATTGTTAGCTAATCATCTACAAATCTGATGAGCATCCCTTCTATTCATCCTCTGGTTCATTCAAAAGATGCTGAACAGCACTGGGATGAAGATGGAGCCCAGAGATGCCATTTGATATTTCCTTCCCTTTATGAACATGATTTGGATCTGGTAGCAGCCAGTTAATATACACCTGTGTACAGTGCTTGTAGTCTATATTTATTCATCTTATAGCAAAGGATATAATGAAACCCTTTGTCAAATGATTTACTGAGATCAAAATACACTACATCTACAGCATCCCTGTGATCTACTAAACCAGTCACTGTATAAAAATAAATAAAGGTAGCCTGACATGGCTTCTTATTGAGATTCCTATGTTGGCTCCTTATCAGGATAGCATTCTTTTAGAAGGGCTTTACAGACATGGTTGTCTGTGTAAGGCAATTTCTAGTCTGACATTCCATTCAATGAGTTCTGCAATTGCATTTGGGATTTATATGAAGTTGGTCAGTTGACTAGAGATGTTAATAGCATTTGTGAAGATTTTTTCATTATTCCAATTATTATACAAACTCAAGAAAAAATCAAGAAAAAAGAAAACCAACTCAGGTGACCAACCAGAGTCTTTAATGCCAGTGCCTGAATTAAAAGCAAATCCACTGAAATACTCTGTCAAAAGTGGAAGGAAAGAAAAATAGTAAGAATTAGAAGACAGACAGAGCCCATGAATGTGTATGGTGTTCTAGCTTGGGAGTTATATTTGCAGTTTAGGATTGTGTCATTAATTTTGAATGTTCATTTCATTCAAATGTTTCATCTGAATAATTTAGTCAGGTTTATCTTTCTATTCTTTATATTTGATATATCCATTCTATTCAAAAGTAATCTGCATTTATAGGATGAAGACATTGCTGAGCTGTGTAAGTTAAAATAGTATAGTGAAAAGCCTTTCAAATGTTTTAGGATAACTTTAAGAAAAAAGATTTTTAACATGTTTGCATCCTTCTAGTGTCCTCCTCCCTTGTATTAATGCCTTAATGGTTTAAGATGAAATTCAGCTCAGTTTCTCATTTGCCTTGTTTACAAGTTATACATTTGATTAAAAATTAATGGACAGCATGATGATAAGTATAGCTGCAGCAATATGGAATTGTACTCTTTATACAAAAAAGGAAGTAAGTTTAAAATTGATACAACAAATATCTGTAATTTGCTGGCATTGCTTTTCCAAGCAATAATTTGTATGCATGAATTTTTTCACTATTTTCATCTATGTAACTTAAAGTTGATAGAAATGTTTTTAATGAACAAATGTATTTCATCAAAGCAACTACCCTTATATTAATTTCTTTGGCTTTCCTGTTAGCCATGTTCTTTCCCGCCTCCTTTTCTGCTTACACTGTATCTTAACAGCTGTTTGAAAGTTCAGTTAGGGACTGCAGTTATGAGGCCATAACCTCATTCTGTACATAGCTGCATTTAATAACTAATGAAAAATAGTTATTTTTTTAAAGACTATCTTCATAGAATGGCTTATAGTATGCCTAGTATCTCTTGGTACTGTAAAAGTACTGGTACATATGCATATATTTTAGGACACTAAGTTTTACCACTCATAATTATATATTTGGAATGGTTCCAAATGCTCAGAGCAAACCCATTCAAATCAATGGGGCTGATAGGTAAAGGTAAAGGTAAAGGTTCCCTTGACGTAAAGTCCAGTCGTGTCCGACTCTAGGGGGCGGTGCTCATCTCCGTTTCAAAGCCTTGGAGCCGGCGTTGTCATAGACACTTCCGGGTCATGTGGCCAGTATGACTCACGGAACGCCGTACCTTCCCGCCGAAGCGGTACCAATTAATCTACTCACATTTGCATGTTTTCGAACTGCTTGGTGTGCAGAAGCTGGGACGAGCAACGGGAGCTCACCCCGCCGCGCGGTTTCGAACCGCCGACCTTCCGATCGACAGCTCAGCGGTTTAACCCGCAGCGCCACCGCATGGCTAAATTATCACTTATTTCACTGATTCTGAACTAACATAACTAAATTTGGACTTGATACATTGGTACTCAATGACTTTACTAGCTGGGCTGTGGCTACTTACATGTTTTGCTCTTTTTCATATACACAGCTCCTCTCTATTCTCAGTTAATGCTTGTTATATTCTACTAGACAACCTGTGACCCATTGGGTCATCCTTTCAGAGATATTTCCTTATCTAAACAGAGAAACAGAATGAGCACAGGCAGGCAAAAAAACAGTGGGAGTGGGAGCAACTTCTGACTTCCAGCTGGTTTCCCCATTGACTTTGCTAGTGGGAAGCTGGCACAGAGCATTGGAAATCACTCTTCCTCTTCCTCAACTGACCAGTGGAACTGCCTGCCACTTTGAACAAAGGAATGACCATGGGTGGGCAAAAATGCAGTGGGAGCATGAGCTGCAGACAGCGAGGAAAACTGCACCACCATTTCCCATCTCGGCGTGTCCCCACAGGTCCCCTCTGTCCAGGACCCCCGACATCCCCCAGCCAGCCCTACCTCACCAGCAAGCATCTGAGTCACTCCCTCATCCTTCCCTCCACCACCATTAAGAGATTTCAAATTTCGACCTCAGTTCCAATGCAGCCATTGGAAACTGTACCTGTTGGGCCTTGCTGCCAGCTGATTGGGTACAGGGGCCAGAGGGAGGTGGGAAAGAGGGCAAAGATACACCCCTCCCATCTTCCCTTGCACCATGCAACATGGGTTTCTGGGAAGTATAGTCAGAAGGCACAGTGGTGCTGAAGAGGCCACAACTTTGCCAAATTTCAGTCCCATGGGAGTAATGGGTCTGGGATTTTGGACGCATTCTGTAAATTAGCCCATTTGACGTACCTTGGTTCAAAATTGTTGCCCTATGATGCACTGTTTCACCCAACTGAAGGTTACAAACAGGCAGACAAAAGAGTTTTAGTAGTACAGTATATAGATCATTCAGTCTTACCCACTATATGTCAGATGATCTTATGTATTCCAAATCCCTTAAACCCTGGAACATCCACAATTCAATCTCCTAGTTCATTATATGCTGCACATTCCTAGCTCTGCCAGAATAGGTCTGTGCAGGCTAAATGGTAATGCTTCTCAGATTAAACTGTAAAGTGATTAAATCTTCCATTATATATTCTACATAATAAAGGAATAATAAAGGAATAAGTCATTTTGTGCTGTCTTAAGAGGCTATGTGCTGACAAGAATTACACAAAGAAGTTCATGTGCTTGAGATTCACCTTATTTATACTAGTGAAAAGTTCATTAGTTTTAAACAATTTAATGCAAATTTTGGATAACATATGTAAAAGTCACTATTAATGAAAAAAATACAGTGTGGTTTTTATCGTATTACAGCTGACGAAAAATAGAATACAAAAGTTTACATTACAATCTTACAAAGTTGCTATTCTTATGAAATAGGGTTCTTACAACATTCATTACACCAGAAAAACTCAGTGTTTCAGTGACAAAGTGACAGTAACAAAGCAATTGTGTTACATCATCACAATCTTAAACTAATATAACTATTTTAGTGGGATTCATGATGATATGGAGTGGGAAGTGGATAGATTTGGGAGCTGATGTGCTTTTTATCAGAGGAATGGTAATTCAGGTCTTCAACCCAGATCTTTTAATATAGATCTTCTCTACACTTATGGTAAAGTCTTGCATCTCTTTCCAATAAAATTATGACAGCAAATGATCATTTAAAAAATGGAAGAGATGACACAAGGCTAGAATACTATTTGCACAAATGAGATCCAAATAATGGTTGATTTCTGTAAAATATTTTGGGGCAAAGAGAGAGAGATTCCATTTACTACCAACATGCACATCCCATATATTAGTAACAGCTATTGAGAACATACTGTAGCTTTTTGCTAACTTTTAATCAAAACCAAAGGGTAATGATTGCCTATCCTAAAACACCATCAGACTCATGAACAGGTTCATAAAGATATCTGATTTATTAAAGAATAGTATGCAGGATCACAAAGAAAGCTGAGAATGGGAAAAGCGCGCCAAATGCAAACTAAAAACCCCTCGTACAAACGAGATCCCTCCCCCCGTAGAATCTTCCCAGGCTCACAATCCCAAGTGCTCCTAGCGGCTTCTGATGGTCCGCGGGAAAAGTCCTTGAGCAGAGCATATAACCCAAACACATTCCATTGAAATGAACCATGGCATGTGAAACGTTACGATGTACAGTGCACATTGAAACAGTGAACATGACACAAAGAGCTTTCACTAAACTAAATTATATGTATTTAGTTAACTACAGCCTAAAAGCTATCATTTTGTATGGTTTCCAGAAGTTTGCACACTCCCTTGGTTAAAGTTTGTATGAAAAATCTTTCAACTGGAGTACATAAATAGATGATTAAAGGGTGGCAACAATAATCACGTCTATAGGGAAAACTGTCAGAAGTTATTGATAATCAGCAAGGGAGAGTGGACTAGATTGAAAAGGATTTGGAAGAGACAATCATTTATCTATCACTTGTCCCTGCATCTGTAATTCTGATTAGCCTGGTTCAGTGTTGTAGGCGTGTCAGTGCAATTTTTCCCGTTTCATAAGAGGCTATGGGGAAAAGTGAAACCTATCGACCCTTTTCCACTGGGCTTGTGTTATTCCACTTAAACCATATCTCCATGTGGTTAAGTAAAGTCTGCTTTGAGTCAAACTCAACTCTTGGTGACTTCATGGATACATCCACATTAGTTTTTTGGGCAGCAATACATTAAATGGTTTCCCGTTGTCTTCTTTTGGGATGCTGTTTTCACTTAGAAGTCTAGCATTCACCCCTGGCATTCCTTGTTTGTCTCCTATCTAAGAACAAACAACATGAGATCACATTTAGCATCTGAGGCAAGACAAAACTGGTCCTACTACTACTGAGATATGAGTGGGATTCTTCTATGTGCAGCTATGAGTAGAGGGGAGAGGAAGAGAGAACGAGTGAGGAGAAACAATGTAGGGCCAGGCCTCCTAGAAATTTTCCTGCTGTTTTCCTCTTTAACTGTGTAATCAAAATGCTACCTTTAAGTAAGTTGTTCAAATTCTTTTCCCTGTCTCTTCCACTCTGACATTGTTTATTTTGAGGAGCAGCAATTTTCTGTTTTATATTACAGTGCTTTTTATATTAGATCGTTTCCTGTTAGTTTGGTTTTCTAAACACAAGCATCGTTGTAACTGCATTGGAGGTATGGTCTGTTGAGATTACTGTACTGGATGTAAATCAGAACTTTAACTTTCCTCTGGAAGCCCATAGGTGATCCATAAACATATACGATTTACTGGGTACCAAGGCTGCAACAGGATCAACATTAGTAGCATTTCTAATCACGTTTACAAGGAAAAGATCTTACTGAATTCATATGGAGAATTTTCTACCCTGGACATACTGCAGAAATGTTCTGTCCTCCACCTTCCCTATCAGGACTGTGAAAAGCATTCAGAGAGGTGTCTCTCAAGGTGCATTAGCGAGAAGAAACATCTCTTTATAAATGGTTAAGGCTACATATTTTGCAAGGTTTGTTCATGGCTGTTTTCAAATATATATGCTTTCATTTCATTTCACTTATATTATGTGATAATTATTTTATTATGCAAATGCATTTCTTAATGAACAATTATTTTCAATTTCATATGAGATTTTAAGTAGCTTAAAATTAAAATTACTTAATATAATATCAATATTAAATTCTGATCTAAATAACATGTACTATATTTTGTGATAAGTTTATGTAACTAAGGACAGCTTTTCTCCCTGGTGTTTTATTTATTTATATTTGTATTCTACTCTTGCATAGCTGTTATTCACCACTTTTTCTACATTCTCATTAAAGTTGCAGTTGCAACTTAAACACGTAAAATAAAAAGTTAGGTGTAAATTCAGATCTATCTAGTTTTTAAAGAATAAAGATTAGAAATGCAAAGGGTAATGACTATGTGGTAGCAATACTTTCCTTTGGAAAAAAAATCTATGCTTCCTAATGGATTGCCATCTGTTCAGCCTTTTGCTAAGAAATAATTTATCCTGCTTAAAGTAGTCCACTGGGTTGGAACTGCAGATTACACACTGAGTTTCTAACTATTTGGTAGAAATATACATCCTTCCTTTTTGTCAATGGTCCTTTTTCTATTGCTAACACTTTATACTTTTGTCTCTTTGGATTATCTACTATGAATTTGCCAATTTCAGAACTGAATTTTAAGTAAGCTTGGGCAATATAAAAATTCCAGGGTTCTTCTTCATTAGAATCCAACAAGCTGTCCAAATTTATACTGGGAAGTTGAATTTTACACTGAGGGTAAAGCAAGAATTTTGGGATTTGTTGTAATTCTCATTTACAGATAATATATTTATAACCATGGCACTTAGTTTAATTACTTAAAAATTAAGGATACTTTTAAGAGTTCTTAGGAAGCTTTCAGTCACACTATATTTGGATTAAAAAAGAAATGTTTTAAGGCTCTTGGATATAATTTATGTCATTTACTAAGATGGCAATCTTACTTATATTACCAGGGAGTTAGTTCCACTAAAATCAATGGAACTTACTTCTTGGGTCACACAGGTAACAAGTAGTACTAAAAAGCAAACAAATTGTTTTTCTTTCCTATATTCTACATTAATAAAGCAAAGTGTTCTCTTAGGCCAAATAGAGAATTGGGTTTGCATTAGGAAAAAAATTTTTTTTTCCTCCAAATGAAATCTTTTTGACTGTACAATTTAACTACAACCACAAAGAGAAGTATGTGAAAGTATAATTCCTAAGAGCTTTCTATTCCTCTGTCTCAAAATATTAGAATCTGGGCTTATCCAATGAACCTGCATAGCATGACATTCAGAAAAGTTAGTACTTCTTCATATAACCTATGGAATTAAATGCCACAAGATAACATGGACCAACTTAAAAGGATGTTTAATAAATTCATGAATAAAACTACCAACAGCTTTAAATCATGGCTGGGTATATATTTTCTCCAATAATGGAGGCAGAATGCCTCTTGAGATGACTTGCTAGAAAATGTGAGTGAAAGGAAGGTATTATGTCATCCTTTGTCTGGCTTTCCACTTGAATAGAGCTGATTAACACTAATTTAACCTAATGTTAAATTAGATACCTGTAGACATTTGGCCTGATCCATCAAAGCCATTCTGATAATTGTGCAGCAACAAATAGTCCACTTGTGTGTGGAAGTTATAATATATACCTACAGGGTACCAGGTGGGCAATGAGACCTATATTAAATTTCTCATGTGGCCATGAAGCTCATTGGATAATCTGGAGCCAGACACTTTTTCTCAACCTAACTTAATATAAAAGGGGGGACAGGAGAACCAATGTCCTGAGCAACCTAGAAAAAGGAAAGGCTAGAAAAATGCAGTTCTAAAGAGACAAATATGGAAATTTCAGTCCCATACTTGCACTGAAATGTCTTTTTCACATCTCTGTCTCTTCCACCCGCTCTTGTTTCATTCCACTCCACTGCTTCATCTAGTCTTTAGTCCCTCAGTTTCATCATCTTTTGGAATTGTCCTCAATCTACATACTACTCTTAAAAAAAAAAAAGTATGTGAGGATTCGATTCCAGCCAAACTGCCAGCTTCTATTTTCATTCAGAAATGTGGACTGCAAACATTCTGATAGCTTTAGAATGTGTATATTTATATCAAGGCATCTGCAAATGAATTGCTATCAATAGCATGCAATAAAGACTGCAACTGAGATTTTAGTTTTGCAAATCTATGAGACTTTCCTCATCTCAGGTGAACCTATTGAATGAAAAAAGAAAAGGGGATTGGTTGATAACTCCCCACAGTCAACAGCAAAAAGTAATCCATAGCATTTCCACCACAAGGGATAATATATCAACAGAAAGTAGTTATAGATAACAGTATACAAGCGGATGCTAGCCATTAGTAACCAAGTCTTAAAACTCAAAGTCAGGGAAATCAGATTAATAAACATCTTTTTGTACTACTGTGTGAAACAGTGCTAAAAGTACAAATGCTCTCCTCTCCCAGTTTCCCCCTTTCTTTAGGTGTGGAACATGCGTCTCCCCCACATTACAGACTGACAGTTGCGGGGGGGGCTGTATTTATTTGTAGTGACAGTTCTTTGCCTTCCAAACCTGCCATGTTGGCAAAAGCAACTCCAAGGTCTCCAGGAAATTTGATCTTGCTGCTGACCCTCCGCGGTGCTAATCCTGCTCCTCCAAATTTGCACGCGGACACCCAGCTTGGTAATAAAGTTTCCTTGTCCTTCCCTTCTCGTTCACTACCGCCACCCTGTTCGTACGCCTCAAGTCCGCCGTACTGATCTGGAGGCGCAAGAGCGTGTCCCACTCGGCTGATGGCTGTCTATTCGTCCCCGCGCTTCCCGTCCGGCACGGGGCGAGGAAGAGAACGCAGGCGGCCGGCCGGCGGTTGAACCTCAACGTGTTGCCGCCGGTTGGGCAATCTATTGCTCCTTCATGGAGTTGCCTCCAGGGAGTCCAACGTGGCGAAGGCTCTTGAGGGGGAGTCTTTTATGGCAGCAGCAAGACTGACACCACATCCAGCTACAAAAGCATCCTCCGATGCTGCCATCGAAAAGGTGGAGGAAAGCGAGGGAAGGCGGACGTAAGACCGTGGCGCCCAGCGCAGCACTTACCTCTGTCCAGAGTGAGCGGCTGGACCACTGTCAGCGTCGTCGCCATGTCTGCAGCTCGGCTGAAGCTGAAATGACGCTGGGCTCCAGCATCAGGCTGGAGTGTGATTGGGAGCGGGAGGGGGACTAAGGAGGGGCTACAGAGAGGAGGGGGAGGGAGGAGGACGGGGTGGGCAACGGGGAGATGCGTAAACACGGTGTGAGTGAGAAAGAGAGAGAGATGGGAGAGAGGTGGGAGAATGCCGCGATCAAGGCAATGTGCACCGCCGCCGCACCACAAGGCGGTGGTCTGACGCGGGGAACGGCCTGTTGGTAAAGGGGGGCGGAGGCTGGGTCATCGCGAGGCCATTTGCATCCCTGGGCAACGGCTGAGTGTGCAAAGGCGCAAGGCAGCTCAAAGAAACCGAGAGGCTTGGAGCCGTTCTGCAGGTCTCCTTAGGCTGAGGCATCCTTATTATGTCAAGCATCGCTGTTTGCCTCAAGCAGGTGCTAACGAGGCAAGAAGAAGGTAACCTGAGATGAACCAAGCAACTGGGCCAGCGAGCCTGATAAGGTAGCAGGGCAGCTCAGCTTATTGCAACCTGTTGCAACCCAATTCCCCCTATATTAGCCTGGAAAGGGAGGGGATGGGGGTCCTCTATCATGCCTGAAGGTATATCAGGTAGAGAAACACTGAGGGAAGCAAAAAGAAGAAGCTACTCGCCTACCCACCCCTTCCTGAAGTATTTACTACCCAACATGAGAACTGGAAACCGTCTGGAAACAAGATTAGACATCAAAGAACTTCAGGAGGTTGCCCTTGCCAGCAAGTCCACCTGTGACATTTCAGCAGCAAGCGATCAAGTAACTCATTTCATCCAGGCTGCCAAGAATTACCACAAGCAGAGAGCAGTAATGAATATCACAACTCACTCCACTGTGCACAGGTAGAGCAGCTAGCTCCAGGTAACTCAAGTGAATTTATCAAAACACATGCACACGCACATACATAGATACATGAAAACTCTCCCCATTTTTAAAGGTTATGGGATTTTTTTTAACAGTCCCATTGGATTTGATATTCACATATAAATGCATATCAGTATGAGTGGAAATTATGAGAAAGAAAAAGAAAGGATCAGAAGTGTCTGGCAGGAAGGGACAATGAGATATATAACTATACATATCTGAGAAATATGAGCCTCAAGAACCACAAAAGTAGATGGAGCCAGAGCCAGTTTGGGGCAGGGTCTAGAGCAGAGCTTTCCAAACTGTGTGTTGCAACACATTAGTGTGTTGGCTGCAGTGTGTAGGTGTGTTGTGCGGTCGAGGGATCATACAGGTACTGCACATGCGCAGTATGCGTAATCGGGTTGAAACAGCTGATTCTGCATGACTTCCAGTGACTAGGCTGCACCTGCAGTGTGTTAGCGTGTCACCAACATGAAAAGTTTGGAAAGCTCTGGTCTAGAGGCATTTCAAGGGGTGAGGTGATTGTCTTAAGCATTTGTAAGTTTAAGGCATTGATTTTTGCTGCTAAAACTCCCCAACTTTTTATACTTCTGTATGTATGTATGTGTGTATATACTGTATGTACGTGTATGTGTGTATGAGTGTGTGTGTGTGTGTGTCACTCAGAAGAACAGAGTTTTAGGGGCTACAAAAGGTACACTGGTCAGTCATATACAACCCCTAGGCTACATTTTTTGCGGTCCCATATTTAGTCATAGTGTGGTTTGACCATATAACTTAATCCATAGGTTGCAATGGATTAAGATATAATGTAGCTCATAACCTATAGTTTATAAATCAAATTGTCTGGATTCAAACATGCTACATTAAAATGAAACAAATCATATAGTTTAGCATACTGTGTGAATCCAGCAACTGATGGAACAGCAAAGAGGTTGGTGTAATCAGAAGATGCTTCCAAATGAGCATGAGTGTATTGTGCAGTTGCCCTGCTTTGTTCACAGCACTGTAATGACATCTCCAGTTCCTAACCTCCCCTCTTGCTCTCCTTCTTCTGTCTTTTCCTTCCCTATTAAGAAGAAAAACAGGAAATTACTGCAAGATGCCCTTCAGTTAGAAGCATAGGAAGAATGACTGACTGATACCTATAATTAGGATTCCCTGAGTGAAAGGACTCAGCTTTAATATAAGTAGTAAGCTTTCAGAGACGTCATCCAGGCTTAGATTTATTTGTTTGCTGTTTTTATTAAAGCAGCATAAAAGACTTGAAGTAGAGCAAGCTTTCCTTTTCAGAGGCTGACTCCCCCTTGTGCTACTTAATATGGCAATACTATCCCTATCCCCTGGAATTAGGCCAATTTAGTTGCAAAGTAAGACTCCTCTGACTAACTCACCAAAAATCAATGGCATTAGCTTCCCATTTTGAGGCAGGAAATACATGAAAAATGTTATACAAGTCCTGAAACAGACAAGGTAAGTCTATTTTTTTAAAAAAGAGTAGGACACCAAAATTCCCTCCAAAATCCAGAAAAAAGAGAAAATCCTGGCCCCACCCAAATTTGTGATAGACCCCTGCCATAGCTGTATCATTGCTGTACTTATTAAGGATCTTAGTCTCCCCAGAAATTTTAAATTAGGCCCCTAATTATCCAAAACTTATCCATCCACAGTATTACATAATTTGTATTATATAATTTATCTTTTAAGAAAAAGAATTATGAGGAGGGATTTCCCATCTTTTCCAAAAGGGCTAAATTCCATGAATTATTTGTGTGGTACAGTTTTGCAGGTCAAGGAAAGATAAAATACAAATGCTGTTTTCTTCAAGCTATAATCCTGGCTGGGAAAAGCACATTATCACAGAAATCTCCCCTCCTTCCCACCCAGACATTTATATAAGGCAAACTGAAGTTATTGTTTCTCAGATTGTTCTTATGTGCTATACCTTTCCCCAGTATAAAAATAACTTTTTGGAACAAGATGGAGAATTCTTGGAGAAGACAGTCTTTTCAAACCTTCTATATCTGCTGTCAGTTCTGGTCACTGTTTAAATATAATAGAAGTAAAAACAAAAAACAAAAAACCTACAGCTGATGCCATTTAACATTAACTCCACACAATGTTCATATATTAATTAAATAGAAACCATAGTGACAATGTTAAGTGCATGGTATTAAGTTACTTTAAAATCAATGGAACTTATTGGGACAGAAGCTTGCTTAACCCTCATTACTCTGTGCCATCTGTGTATAAATGTATGTACCAAATAAATATTTTCTAAAGCATTTTTTGGTTTTTTTATATACCAGTTCTGTAGTTCTGCTTTGGAAGCTGCAAGCTTTATAATATACTACAGAAATTGAATTAGAATTATGTGCTTACCAAATGACACACAGTCTGCCAAATCTGTATCCCTTGCCAACAAAACAACCTTTTACATGAAAGCATGAACCTCATTTCCTGAGCTATCCAGGTTATGGTGCACAAGACCATCAACCCTCCAGAGATTTCTGAGGGCACATCTTCATTTATTAAAGGAAAAAAAAAATTCTTGTAGTCAGTAGGATGACTGCTGTTATACAATATCAGACGTCTTTGTGCACTTGTAAATTTGTATCACATTTTTGTGGCAGATTTTAAAAGGTCCCAAGGGTTGCAAAAGGGCACAGCAGAGATTATGTATAACCTGTAGGCTCCCCCTGCACTGCTAAATTAAGAAGACAGAATACCAACAGTTAGATTTTTCATTAGGCTTCATTGAAAACTGAAGAACAACAGTATCTGTTGCCACTTATGTAACATCACTCTCTAAAAGCCATCTGCTTAAGGCTCTCTAAATGCCATCTTTCTGATCAGCTCAAAGTTCACAGTGGAAGTTGTCATATTTGCTTTTAAGCTGAGCCACATTCTGTTCCATGTTGGAAAATAAAAATTCTAATGACTGCTACTTCTGATTTGTAATAGAAGATTTTTTCTTGATAGAATGTAGACAGATGAGTTCAAAGACTATTCTTTATCACAAAAAGCTGGATCTTTTTTGCTGAGGAAAATGATCTGACATTCAGCATGACAGTTATAACAGCAACATCTAGTTTAGATACTAAACCTATGTCTAACGCTGCTTTTAAAGAATTAAAACATTGTTCCAGGGGAGAACAAAGTACATATCTACACGGTTCTGCATTGTATGGTGGTATATGGGAATCTAATCAAGGTCATATTTTGACTGGAGCAATTCATATGTAGTTTATTGGCTAATAAATAAGTCTATACCTTACTAATGGGAGACAATATTAACCGTTTCCATAGGAGACTTATACAGTGCATTTCCTCTGCCTCATTCCTCTCCCTTCTCCATTTACAGAGTCTGACAACCTCACAGGCTTTTATAACCTACTGTGTGTTTTCTGTTGTTTCTTCCATCTTTTTCTTATCACAGAAACCCATTAAGAAAAAGCAGCACAATGGCATTTTTTTAAACTGGTAGAACAACAAGTTGTCTGTCTAGATGCATTCATATAAGTTATGCAGGTATTCAGGGAAGTATAGGATTAGCCCATCAAATACTGAATTCACATAAACCTTAATACAGTTTGTGACAGGAAGAAAAAAATCAGTGTATTCAAACTACCTCTAAAATTCAACTGTGTATTTTCCCCATTTTTTAAAATCCAAAGCAGTTACAGAAAATTGTATTCTGCACTGTGTTTAGCCAATGGTAAGAAGGAATGGAGATACAGTTTGGTGCAGTGATTAAAGGCATCAGGCTAGAGACTGTGAGTTCTAGTCCTGCCTTAGGTGTGAAGCCAGCTGGGTGACCTTGAGTCAGTCATTCTCTCTCAGTCCCTGGAAGAAGGCAATGACAAACCACTTCTGAAATCTTGCCTAGAAAACTGCAGGACTTGTCCAGGCAGTTGCCGGGAGTCAAAAACTGACTCGAAAGCACACACACACATAAGAGGGAATGAGTCCTTTCTTCTTCTTTTTTGATGTACCTTTTAGGGTACTGTGTTTTGTTTTTGTTTTTTGCACCTTTCAGTCAGTCTTGATTCCTGGTGACTACATGGACAAGTCCTTGCAGTTTTATTGGCAAGATTTTTGGAAGTGGCTTGCTGCTGTTTTCTTCCTAGGGATGAGAGAGAATGGCTGGCCCAAAGTCACCCAGTTGGCTTTCCACCTAATGCAATATTAGAATGCAGATTTCCCCATTCCTAGTCCAATGCGTTAACCATGAGACCAAACTGTCTCTCTTACTGATACAAAAAAGCAGAAAGCACATTTAGGAGATGCCAATAGTTCATAAAAGAAGAAATTAAGAAACCTCCCATGCCACTTTGTGACATTACAAGGTGATCTTATCTAAGAGATGCATTTTACAATATCCATAGTTCTGCTTCCTCTGCTGTTATTAGTTCTATCCTGTCTGATCTGACTATTTAGTTAAACTTACTTAGTCCATCACCAGTTCTATACATCAATTCTATACATTGTAATTATAGACCTGAATTTTGTAAATTGTAAGAAATTATACCTGAATTTTATGGAGACATAGGCATCTTCCTTATTTCACTACTTTTACCCAAGGCTTCATTTGTTGGATTGATTGATTTATCATATTTTTTATCACCACTCATCTCCCCCACACGGGGGACCTACCTTTCCTTAAGAAGGCATATATAAAACTCCCTTCTCCATCTTCCACCCCAGAAAACAACAACCCTTGTGAAAAAGATTGAGTTGAGACAGAT
Organism: Candoia aspera; assembly: GCF_035149785.1. Taxonomy (NCBI): domain Eukaryota; kingdom Metazoa; phylum Chordata; class Lepidosauria; order Squamata; family Candoiidae; genus Candoia; species Candoia aspera. The sequence continues at coordinate 41,649,306 of NC_086159.1, read as the reverse complement.
GACAAGTCCAAAGTGAGCTTCCATGGCTGTGTGTGTGTGTGTGTGTGTGTATTCATTCATTCATTCATTCATTCATTCATTCGTGCTTTGTATGCTACCTACTTGCAAGACTCCCTAGTCCTTGTCTAGCATTTAACCATCATGCACATTAACACCATACAGTGCTTCATGAACTTGTTAAAATAACAAAGGACCAAACTGGAAAATGTGGAATAAATGGAATTAATAATGTACCCCACCCCCCAAAACCCCCAAAACCTCTGCTCTATAGAGTGAATTACTAAATTGCAAGTAGTAACTTCTTAGTAAAGAACTTTCTAGATCTGGACATCTGCCCATCCAGCTTGGCTATTGGATCCTTCTGAGCAGAAGCAGAATAAAGTTGTTTGTAATGTAGATTGCCTTTGGAATCATGATTTACCTGAGTTCCAGTGTGTACCGCATGGCTTGTGTTCTGTCATTGTGCCTTCTGTCCCCTTCTGTTTTGGAATGCTTTGTGGCCCCAGTTTCCAGTCCTGATTTGCAGAAAACTGATATCTCATAGTCCAGTTTTGACAACCTCCACCCTCTGTGGAGATTTCCTTCATTAAGCAATAGAATCACTGTGAAGAAATCGTTGAATGACTACCAATGCTACCATATCTGCTATAAGTTTTACTGAATTCAATAATCTTTATTGTTATTAGGTATATTTAAAATAAAAGGGCAGACTTGCTACTGTTCTAGCTTTCTGCATAGACAGTCCTCATCTAAGATTGCTAGTGAATTTTATTTGTCATCTATTACTAGATATCTATAAAACCAATATATTAATTATGGTGCGATATACATTAAGAGTTGAAAATAGTATAATAATAAAAAATTCAACTATAACCTTCCAGATCAAGTGGAACGAAACAAGCTATAGAAATACCAACAATAAAATGTTTCAGGAGCTAAAATCAGCAGTAAATACAGGGGCTAAAATCACAAATTATATTGATGGAGTATAGGAAGAACAAAGCTGATGCCAAAAGGGCAATAATATGGGCATCAGGCTTTTCAAACATTCTGAAGACAACACACATAAGCAAATTTGGAAGAATTCATATTCAGTCCTGAAATCTCCCAGCACCATTTTTGTAAATAGCCATTTATGTGTGAGAAGAATAAGCACAAGAAGTCCTGCTTAACCCAACTTTGTCATCTGGTTCATAAGCATATTATGCCCAAGAAAATGGTATTGCAAGATCAAGAACAATCAGCAAGGATGTATGCCTTCAGCTTTCACTGACATTTCATCGGATTTGGCATTTTAGTGCCAATACCTGGCCTAAAACCTTTGGCCTCAGAAAACTAGGCTCATCCAGAGAGACTGGATCTGATTGATCATTATTTGTACTTTCTGCTTTCCATGAAAAAAAAATATCCAATTCATGTCTATCAAAGTCTCAAAATGAGATGTTAATCAGCCAGCATCTTTTCTTGTAAGCTTTTGTTGTAAAACTTCCACCTACAATTGTGTCAAAACAGAACCATAAAGATAGATATTTCTTTCAAAAAGTCAAATAAGATTTGACACCTGCAATGATATTACATTCATTTGCACAGTTTTCTGCCTTATTTGGAAACCTGCATTCAGACATCCTCCTAATACACAAAATACCATCTAGAAAACATTTCTATTTTGATTTTAGTTGTCCCAGTTCTGCCTGTTCTATGATTTGTTTCATGTTGTGCTGCATTTTTCAATGAACCACACACATTTGTATAAGAAAAATTGTTTGAAGAAAGAAAAAGTGTTATTAAAAATATTTCCTAGCATTTTATATTCCACACTTGTAATATGAAAACTCAGGCTTTATCTTTTAATTATTTTATTATCAGTTGTGTCGTAAGATATGCTTCAGAACTAATTGCAAGTCAAAGATCTTAGCTTTAAATAATTCATTTTGTACAGAAACATCTATTATACCACACCTCAGAGAAGTTATTATTGTCCCACCCCCCTCCCAAATTTTATACTTGTATCCTGTGAGATTGGTGAAATTTAGACATAATGACTGGGTTCAAGTCACCTTCTGAGTTTCATGGCTGAGCTTGGATTTGAGCCCAGATCTTCCATTTCTATAGTGCTCTTTATTGTAAGAAGTCAGGGCAGAATAGACATCTTGTAATAAATAAATTGAATGAATGAATGAATGAATGAATGAATGAATGAATGAATGAATATCTAATTCAGCTCTCTAGTCACAGGGAAAAGGATATAATATAGTGGAAAATCTGCTTTATATCCAAAAGAACCTAGCTTCAAATCCATGGCATATCAGACTACGTCAAGATTTCTGTCTGAAATTCTGGATAGCTTCTGCTGGTCAATTATGTGGATAATACTGAGCTAATTGGACAATGATCTGTCTTCATTCAAGATGGCTTCTTAGCTTGCTGTTCGCTACAGCAAATTGGCTTATATCTTTGTTGTTCACTAAGAACTCGTATCTAGAGGCAAAGATTTGTAACACAAGAGCCACCTAGTGTGAGATGGGTGGCCATATAAATGTGATAGATAGATAGATAGATAGATAGATAGATAGATAGATAGATAGATAGATAGATAGATAAATCGTATTGGTTACAAATGGAGTAGCCCATTATTTGTGAGCCTTGGCACAGGTGAGTATTTTGGTGTAGCGGTTAAGGCATCAGGCTAGAAACCGGGAGGCTGTGAGTTCTAGTCTTGCACTAGGCCTGAAGCCAACTGGGTGACCTTGGACCAGTCACTATCTCTCACCCATAGGAAGGAGGCCATGGCAAACCACTTCTGAAAAACCTTGCCAAGAAAACTTCAGGGACTTGTCCAGGCAGTTACCAGGAGTCAACACTGACTTGAAGGCACAAAGAAATCCATCAACAAGAACAAGAAAAAACACGTAAGGTTGCAGGCTTCATCTCTGGTAGCTCCAGAAAAAATGATCTCATTAAACAGGCCAGGGAAGGATTTCAGCCTAATATTCTAGAGAGCTTTGACTAGTCAGAGCCAACATTACTACATGGATTCATGGTTTGACTTGGTATTCTTTCTTATTTATTGGATTTATATTCCAGATTTCTTCTAGGAGCATACATAGACAGTACCCAGAGTAATTCCTCTTCCCATTCTGTCCTTAGAACAACAGTCTTGAGCTGAGAATAAAGACTGAATAAAATGACTCTAGATTCTTTAAGTGTGGATTTAACTGTAGGTCTTCTCAGCCCTAGTTCAGCATTCTATCTATTTATACCACACTGCTAGCTTCATAGGCTAAACTATGTTCACTCTCCATTACAGAACCTGAATCTATTCAAAAAATACTGTGAAGTTTCAAAGGCACAATAAAGCTAGTTTTCCCCCTCCACGGAGTATTTCAAAGCCATCTAAAAATAAAGTGTAAAAACAACAACAATGAAATGCTATTATGGTAACATCTGGAGCTCTCATGAAATGTTCAATTGATCTGAGAATAGGAATATAAATATTTCTCATCAACGCACAGCAGTTCACAACTGTCACTAAAGGGAACTGATTCAAGATTGAATGTAAAGAATACAGTTGTTTTTAAAAAGTGATAAAAAATAAAGGTGTTCATTCTAAACAATATTGTGTAAAGTTGTTAAGCAAATTGGACATGCAGCTGAAACTGTTTTAGAAGCCAGTTTTATTTTAAATATACAAATGAGGCCTTGAGATTTGGATGAAGTGCAGATTAGAAATATATAACCACAAAGAGCAGATGGCTTGAGATTTTATTTGTAGCAGACAGGCTTTTTTATTCTATTGACTCAAAGTAGATTTAGGACAGCCATATTACTCTTCTCATTGTACTATCTGAATCTGTAAGAATTTGGCACATTCATATAAAATAAAGCTGGCAAAATGCAGCCAACTGATTGCACACCACCTCCAGCCCTACTTTTGTGGCCCTCAGAGCCCCACAAGATTATGCTGCCAAAAAGCAATATCAAATCGCTAAACAATGACAGTGCAATTTCCAACTACTTTTTCTGAAACAAAAGAACTTAAATTGGTGATCTTAACATATCCAAGAGCAATTAAAAACAAACAAACATTAAAAACCCCTCAGTTTAATCTCTCCAGTTTCCCCTGTTACAGGTAGGTAGGTAGGTAGGTAGTTAGACAGGTAGACAATAGATACAGGATAACCTATTCACATAAAGGAAGTATTGGGAATATATTTACTTCATGATTATGAGCCTTTCCTCACCAGGAATCTTCTGAGTACCTCAGCCTTTGCTATACTAATATGATTTCTTGTGGAATAATGAGATTCTATTCTGACTCTCATTGCTGTTCTTGCTGGCTAACTAAATGTATTGGCCTCATGGGTGGTAATAGAAAGAATATTTTGCTGATGATGCTTGGTTGATGAATAGCCAATGCCATAAATTTTCAAGGCTGAGCTGATTACATGAACAGACTTCCCAGAGACGGGGGAGGAGACGTACAATACAGTTTATGTATCATGGTTCTATTGTAGCTTAAATAAGGAAAAAATATGAGGTTTTGTGGGACACAAAGGGTGATATAAGACCATTTAAATCATGAGCTGGAGACAAGATAAGGCCAGTGTAATGCGCTTAAGGGAGATCATTAGTGTTGCTAGGGCTTGCATATGAAAACCGCAAGATCTATATAGCTAAATAATGGATATAAAACAATATTTGTCAAACTAAGATTTAATATAAGTCCCATGAAATTGATTGAGATCTATTTCTGAATAGATATATTTCTAAAATTTATATCCTAGTTGATGGATGTGATAAAATAGGCCAAAGTAATTCTATCTTGAAGCTAGCAGCATTGTAACTGTGTATAATGTGTGGGGGGGGGGGGCACAGGGAGAAGCTGACATGGTTACATATGTGGAACCAGACAGAGGATTAAAACCTAGCTTTTCATGTTATTTCTAATGTTTCTGTGTGGAGACAAGATGAGAGAGTACAGAAAAAGTTATTCAAGGAACAAAGCACAAATGAAAATGGTGACTGGTGAGTGTCTGCTCAGAAAAAGATCTGTTGGTTTAAGCACAGATCACTTGATACATTCAGATAACAAATGAATGAGTAATGATCTAAAAGCATGATTAATTTCATTGTTTATAATGAAAGATTGAGAGAATTAGTAAATTATACAATTATACAAGGTTGATAAGAGGTTCTGTGTGGGATAGACCTTTTTATAGTGTCAAGGCTGGATCTTGAGGGAAAAAATAGATAAGGAATAAAAAAGAAAGAAATGAAGGAAATGAGAGTGAAAGTAGAACTACAAGCAGAGAAAGCCTGTGTCCTTTATGAAAAAAATATTAGAAGGATAATTTTCCAACATAATGAATGGGTATAAGGAAAGAGGGTGTAGATGTTGCTTGGAACAACAGGAACAATGTCATACAGTATAACAGAAGTGCATGGACTCATTCTAATAGGAATTATGAAAAAAGAGGGTTGGTAGAATTATGAAGTGAAAGAAGTCATGCATGAGAAAAAATGCATATGAGAGAATGCAAAACATAAGAAGGAGAGAAGAATTTTGTTTAACATTTTGACAGAAATAAGAAATTGGTTTGGAAGTAAAGTAGGCTAAACAAGAAGCCTCCAGAAGAGTGAATGAAATTTAAAAATTAGTGATGAAATGAGGCAAACAGGAGATAACAGTAGATTTGGGATGAAGCAAAGGAAAAGTGGAAGGAATATTTTAGAGGGTTGTAAATGGAAAAAATAGTTGTAAATTGAACAGTGAAATTGAAACAAATGGGATATATATTATTGTTCAAGGGAGAAAAAAATATATTAAAAAAGCAGTCATAAATGCTGTGCAAATGTTGAAAAGGGATAAGGCTTCAGGTATGGAGGCAATTTGCTTAATGAAATGATTGTATGACTTACTTAACCTGTATATCAAAACCATCTGAGCCTGAGGATTGGAAGAATACCATCATCATTATTCCTTCATACAAAGGCAAAGTTAGCAAGGGTTAATGCTAAAACTATAGGAATTACTCTGTTAAGTCTGCCTAGGAAGGTGTTTGACAAAATTCTGATTGAAAGGGTACAAGAAATGACAAGCAACAACATTTCAGAAGTACAACATGGCTTTATGGTGGAGAAAAGGTACTGTATGTGAACCAGATTTTTTGCTATACTCCAGGTTATTGGAAAATGTATTAATGTGAGCAAGAAAGTTCATTATACATTTAATGATTTAGAAAAACCACTGAATAGCAATAATGTGAATAATGATAATATGAATAGCAATGGAGTCTTCAGTGGGGGCAAAAAATATGGTGGAAGCAATATTTTGATGCAAACCTCATGGGCAACATGAACACACATTAAAAAGGGGAAGGGCTTGCATTATGACATTGCTTCCACCATCTTGTGTGTGTGTTTTTTTTAATCTCCTTGTAGACATCACTGGTGAACAGGCTTGTATTATTACTATTATTTAATAAACATATCGTTTTACATGAAGATCAGTGACTAAATGAAATAAAAGCAGCATATGATGGAAGTAAAGCATATATGAGAATAAATAGAAAGCTTAGAGACTTTTTAAGATGTACACATGCTGGCAGAAAGATGTTTTCTGTTGTGAGAAATGAAAGGAATGAAAATAGCTGTGTAAAAATGGTTCCCCACTGAACAGGCAGTAAGATAAGGATGTGTGATGGATGACCCTTTGATTACTTCATGTATTTACGAATATAGGTAAATATATGTATTTATGAATATAGGTATAATATATGCCTGTGGTGACAGAAGGTATATCTTGGTAGAGGATAGAGATATAACTTTATATGCAGATGAATCTGTGTTGCCCGAGAACCCCATCATTTGCATCACATATTTGTGATGCAAATATATCAAAGATCAAGGTAGCTGTGTTTGTCAGAGAAAATGGAGTGAGAAATTGCAAGGTGTGTGTGTGTGTGTGGGTGTGTGTGTAAAAAAACCTAGAGCAGGTACCTGAATATGTGTACCTTGGTAGAATGTTTACTAAAGCTGGGAAAATAGAGACTTTTTAAGATGTACAAATGCTGGCAGAAAGATATTTTTTGTTGTGAGAAATGAGAGGAATGAAAACAGCTGTGTAAAAGAGCATCTTTCTGTCTACTTTGTTATATGGAGGTGAAGATTAGGTACATCAAGAGAAACATAAAAGTAAGTTGAGTGCAGTGGGAATGAATTACTAAAAGGTGTATGTGGTACTATAAGAAGAGTTAGGGTGAACAGTGAGTATGTGCTGAATGTGAATAAATTGAATAGAAATGTATGCCATATAAAATAAGCAGCTTCCCATTAGAAATCCATCCTTTTCCTTAACTCCTGAACCTAGAGGCAAATATCCATATCAGTAACTATTTCTCATACTGTTTTAACATCTCTTTTCACCATGGGAGCTTTCATAATATTGTATACAGAGAGGTACAAAATTTGAAAAGAGATGATCATCTTGCAACCTAAGCAGCAAAGTATATTATTGTCTGCCAGACACGTTCAGTTATAAGGCCTTGTAAGTCAGCCTTGAAAAAAACCTCATGAGCTGAGCTAAATATTCCTAGTTATAGCAAATCAGAATTATGGGCTAGAGCAGGAGTGCAGTCTCCATCAGGTCTGATGCTAATAGTAAAGTTGAAGGGTGAAAGCACACTCTAAAGTGGCTTTGGGGACTTTTAAGAGATAAAATAGTTTCCCTGATCTTTATCCCTTCCCAAACTTAAAATAAATGAAAGCCACAAAACAGACGCTGATGGGCTGCACTTTTGCTGCCCTGAGATGGAATGTAGTGTGACTTCTTAGATGACTGCAAACATATTCGTGGTAGACAATATTTCTTTCTTCATTGCAGCCATTGTCATCATCATCAGGGATGTGGTTCTATTCTGGGATTGCTAGAAAGCTCAGAATGTTTCCATTCAGTATTGCTTTAGTTTTCTCTTATTTGTTCGGAGAACTATACAGGCAATCCTCGCTTAACAACCATTCGTTTAGTGATGGTTTGGACTTAAGACGGTGCTGAAGAAACCAACTTAGGATCAGTCCTCACACTTACAACTGTCACAACATCCCTGCAGTCACATGATCATGATTTGGGCGCTTGGCAACTGGTTCGCATTTATGACCGTCGCAGCGTCCCATAGTCACACGCTTGCCATTTTCAACCTCCCTGGCTGGCAAGCAAAATCAATGGGAACCGTGTGACTCTCTTAACAACCATGTGGTTTGCTTAACACCCATGGTGATTCGCTTAACAACCACCACAAAAAAGGTTGTAAAATTGGGTTAGATTTGCTTAATGACTGTTTTGCTTAGCAACCAAAATTCCAGTCCCAATTGTGGTTGTTAAGCAGGGACTACCTGTACTGAGTTTACAGTCCTTTCATGAAACTATCTATTCTTGCTTTCATAATATGTCTTCATTTTGTTGCTCCTATTACTACAAGTCAGAAATCCTAGTCAAAACCATCCAGGAATCTTTTTTGTCTACTCTTTTGTCACCATGGTTTCTAGTTTATAATTTGCAATTCTTTGATTATAACTAATTAATAATAATTTACATCAATCTGAAGTGTTTACTTTTCACTGGAGACAGTGATTAGAAAACTATGCTAGAGTTTCTGAAATGAGCTTTTAGGAGAGTACATGCATATTTGTTTTAATTGACCATTTTCATAATTTTGCTTTTCTATCCTCTAAAATGTGTGAGTATTAATGAAGTCTTTTTTCATATTCTTCATTTCACCCCCAGGTTGAGACTCTCTTCTATAGTCATCATTATATTTCATATTTCTGTTTAAGCATATGGATGGGGATCTCAACTCTTTCCTAATATCTACATCTCACCTTTTGCATTCTACCAGCCTAATCTCTTGTTACAAGATTAAATTGCACTGTCCATATTCTAAAAGAGATGAACCTTTAAATTTGTCACACTCCCATTTGAAAAAATGTAAAACAGATCTGGCAAGAAGTAGAATTAGAATATACTGTGGTTCTGTATAACAGACTGAAAAGTATGTTGGAATCATGAGACACAATTTTGACACCTTTCTTTTTTAATAACTTTATTTAACTCTCAGCATAATCAGATGGACTACACAAAGTTTTTCTTGTCCTTCTCTCTTAATTTATACATATATTGTATGTGCCACAGAAAGCTCATACAATAGTGAACCTGAAAAGTATAAGGTATGTTTACCTTTCCTTTTTTCAGAAGCAAGAAACCTGCTGTTGAGGCAGTTTTAATGTTTTATATTAAAAGATGAAGGTATATTGGGGGCACCACACAGAGCAATGGATTTCAAACTTTCCGGCTAAAGAAAACTATGCAATATTTAATCTACCATGGAACCCTTGGCATCTTTTCAAATACAGCCTCATTTTATCATGGCCATTTCCACTAAATAGCTCACTCAGAAGATAGGCCTCATCTATAATATCTTTCTCTGGATACCCCTTAGAATCAGGAGTTCTGATTTAGTACACATTCTGGAATGCCGGATTGTTATTTATTTATTTATTATTTATTAAACAGATTTATATGGCTGCCCAACTCACACACAGTGTCCCTGGACAGCTTACAAAATTAAAATCCACAACATAAAAATCTGTCAACCCCTTACCTCCCCTGCGGCGGCTACAACACAATCAAATCAACTACTTGATTGGCTCCATCTCAGTCTGGGCTCTCCAGGCCTGCTGACAGAACCACATCTCTAGGGCCTTTCAGAAAAAGCATCAAGATGGGGACCAATCTAATCTCCAGGGGAATGATATTCCACAAGGAGAGAGCCACCACGGAGGAGGCCCTTTTTCGTGGTCCCACTAGATGAACATCCCTCACAGAAGTTATTATCCCAGTTTGAGGACTCCTCAAGTGAGTAATCAGGCCAGTATGGCTCTCTAGAGCAATTGCTCTTTCAAGGAATTTATGTTGAAGGTTCCTCAGAGTAAGGTATTGGAGATGGTGATAATATCAGAGCTAATGACTTGGCTTGATGTCTCACTAAGTCCTGGCCCTGTTCAACCACCCTTCCCAGTTTGTTGCCTGAGACAAAAGATTTATACTGCATCAAGTGTATGGCAGCTTTGTTTCTGGCCACACTACTTGTTCTTCCCATTCTTCTCTTTAGGGCCTGTCTTATCCTTTGGTGGTATTTGGATGTTGCTGTCTTCCTTGCCTCCTCATCGTGGTTCCCATGTGTCTGTGGGATACCAAGGTACTTGTAGCTGGTCTGTATGTCTGCTATGTGGCCTGCTGATGGTTCCACCCCATCAGTCTTAACTACCTTCCCTCTCTTTACTACCATCTGGCCACACTTCTCCAGTCTGAATGACATCCCAATGTCCTCACTGTAGATCCATGTCAGGTGGATCAGTGAGTTGATGTCTCGTTCTATAACTAACTATAACTATAACTAACTATAAATATAAAACTGTAACTATATATATACAGTATATACAGTATATATTTCAGGATTGAACTGTGGAGTCCTTGGTGCTCTCTGAGCTTGGTTGTTTGCCTGCAGACATTTCATTACCTAACTAGGTAATATTATGATTTTTTTTTTCCAAGAAGGTATTTCTATACTGTCAGCCTTTGAGGTAGGCAAAGTCAAGAAACAGAAGCACAAGGATTCCAGGAATACTTTTATTATTGTAGGGTAGAATAACAAGTTCTTGAAAGCCTGCCAGGGTTTGTCTCTGCCCCATCTTATACCAAAAAAATCAAGGTGGAGTTATTTTGTGTTTCTTATGCTTTCCCACTTTCCCAGGACTCCATTGTCTTTTTTCCTTAGTATTTCATTGCTCTCCTCCCCCTTTCCAAGGCCAGCTCTATATTCCTTCAGGTACATGTTGTTGTTGTTGTTGTTGTTGTTGTTGTTATAGGATTTATAAAACAGAGCAGTGTTTCTTAACCTCAGAAACTTTAAAATGTGTGGACTTCAACTCCCAGAATTCTATGGGAGTTGAAATAGAGAAAACAAGATTTTGAAGTTGTTGTTTTTTTAAAAGAAACACTTGGTGGTTGTTTAGGACATTTTTGGGCGTATATTCATGTTCATATGCCTTACATAAAAATAAAAATAAAGGAAAAATAAAAATTCAAGAATAAAGTTAATGAACTTTTGAGTTTGCATGCAAGACAACCTACATCAGAATTATACAAAGGAAAGACCTGAAAAATTATTGCATCTGCTTGAAACAACAACAACAAAGAAATATGTATTTTCCACAGTCCAGTATATTCAGGGCAAAGTATAAAAATACTGTGAGTTCATAAATCAGCATTTAAAAATATTTATACTATTATACTGTTTATACCTCACACTATTATATTTATTATACTGATTCAAATATTACTGAGGAAAAATTAATCATTTTTAAAATAATATAGCTCTTCTATACATTACCAAACTATTGCTCGTTTATCTCTTCAGGAAACGATACTATTAAAACTATGAAACAGGAAAAGCTCCCAGCTCCGAAGGCTATCCTACTGAGTAGCATAAGACTTACTGATTTTTTTCACTGTATTTTGTTGGAGATTACAACTACTGTGTGCTTTTCTAAATAAAGTTTGTCTCCTTTAATAAGGCTTATGTAACTGATTTTTGAAAGGCTGATAAATATTCTGCCAACTGTGCAAGCTACTGCCTGATTTGTTTGTTAAAGACTGAAGCCAAAATGTTGACAGTGATCTTACAGACAATGTTATCTGTCATTATCCATCCTGAGCATTCTGGTTTTATAAAAGAGAAACATATATTAGATGATGCTAGATTACTAATTTATACTTTAGATATATTGTATATTCAGAAAACTGGAAGCTATAGTGGTAGATTTTTTTAAGGTAAAAAATGTCTTTGATATAACACAGCTCAAACTGAGGAAAGACTGACAGAAAAAGATAACTGAAAAGAACCTCAGGAATTATCTCATCAGAGCAGCATGAGTTCCCAAGTAATGCAACTAGCAATGTAGCAAGAAACTCAAGTTGCATATGAACTATTAGGTCATATGATATCTGGAAGCAATTAAAGCAATTGGCAAGCTAAAATGCACTGTTACTAGAAGTAACTAAAATAGTTATGAAATACTAATGCAATGTCAAAGTTTCATTTAGAAATCCCAGCAGAGAAAACAATGAAGCACCATCCACAGCAGGAAGAAACTGTTCCTATATGCTATATAAGAACAAGACACAGAAGTAGCACAACAACCAGAACCAGAGGCTAACAGAGAGTTTTGATCAGAGGTAAAATGTTCAAGCAGATTTAACAAGGGAATGTCTCCTAAAAGACTTACGCATTTAGCCAGAAAAGATAACACACTAGATCCTTCCACAAAGCAACACATAGATGGGATGCCAGACATTGATGAAGACAAGCAGCTACGAGCTGTTAGAGAAGAGCTTGAATCTCTTCACAAGAATAAAGCATAGATTCTCACAGTTACCAAAAACTGGATGCATATGGGATTTCACAGCTGAGATGCAAACAGGGACATTGATGCTACAAAGCTAAACTGGTTGCCAAGGGATACCTCCAAAAATATAATAAGGATTATGATGAAAGCTTTGCACCAGTACTGAAGTACACCTCCATTTAGAACATTCCTTGACCTTGAGCCCCAGGAGGAATGCATGTTTCACACATAGCTATAAAGGCAGTGCCTAGTATGGGGACATAGAGGAAGACATGGTACTGTATATCGCAGTGTTTCTCAACCTTGGCAACTTTGAGAGCATCCTGGCTGGGGGAATTCTGGGAGTTGAAGTCCACGCATCTCAAAGTTGCCAAGGTTGAGAAACACTGCGATATACATACAATAACCACAAGGATTTTAAGGACTTGGGGGAAATGGTATATACATAGTCTCTTTTTTCCTTTTCCTTTGTCTTTTTATTTATTTAGTTACTTGATTATACATTACTTGATTATACAATTTCATCCATTTTTTTTTGTTATTTGCTTTTGTATACTAAAGTAAACATTAATAATTATACATTAAAAAAGATACCTGCATTCTATCGTAAGATTCAAATCCAGTAGGTAAATTTGATAGTAATATAGTTTTTAACTGTATGCCTCTCAAAGTCTTACAAATGTTATAAATAAAGCATGTAGGTGCTTTAAATATGGCAAGATAGATGCCATATTCACATCCCCCCATGCTCCACAGGACCTTTTTGGAATTGATCCAAAGTGCTCTACAGCCCTAACAGTTTTATATAACTCAAGGATTTCTTTGGGAATGGAGTGGCTTACATAGACAGACAGACAGACAGACAGAGACAGACAGAGCAAGCTTTCATTTTAGCCCAAGCTAACACAAGACTTGTTTATACTTACAAATAAGTCAAGGGCAATGCCACCAGACATTAATGGCAGGTTTGAATAGCCACTCCTGTTATCCTTACATGCATATCCCCACATTTCTTTTTCTACATTGCAGAAGCCTGACCAATGGCATATTACTTGCTGCATTTCTTTCCAAAAGATAAAACAGAATTAGAATTACAGACTATTCTGTCCTTTAAAGTATATAATTCCTTCTGAAGTTTATTTTCAGTAAGAAATTCTAATTGTGCCCTTCACTGTAGAATGAATAAGTTTGATTCTGATTATGCACTGAAAATAATGACACACAGTAACAAAACAGCAGGCCCTTATTTCCAAACTAGAAGCATACTATGAATCTTGAACTGCAAATATAGTATAGCTTCTCTGAAACTGTCTGCTTTAAAATGCAAATGAGCTGGAGAGTAATCAATGATTGCATGAAATAAACGGAAACCTAATTAAACAGTCATACTTTGTTGATACTTTTTTATTAGCATGTTAGGTTTGTCTTCTGATTTTCTTTTAAGAAAGTAATTTATTACCTTGATTGTAGCTCTGAAAAAGGCCATGGCAACAACAAATGTACATATAATAACAAATGTACATATAATAAATGGCAGCAACAAATGTACATACAGCATCAATAAAAATAAAAATCTACAAGTGTTTTATAAACATTCATAAACAACCAAATAATTTAAACAGAAAGAATCAACCATCATCTATATGGCAGTTAGCAACTGGTTGTGGGCATTTCATTCCACTGAACAGAAGCACAATTCGAAGACATGGCATCCGTTGCCAAGTTGAGTTCTAGTTCTGCTCTCTGGAAATTAGCATTACAGCTAGGAAAACAGCAACATTACATATTGTCTCACATAGCATCACTGGAAGTCATTCCACCAATCTGCAGTGTTATTTGTTGCTACTGTTACTTTTTGGTTTGCAAATAATAGCAACACCCTAAAATGGCTGTTCTGTATTTTAGGTAACCTGTGCCCTTCATTTCAGATTACTGTATTTTGCACACTGAAGACAACTATATTATTATTGGGGTATGGTAATTGTATTGTTGGCACTAGTACTCCCTCATCTTAGGGATGTGAAATAAGGGCAGGGCTACTTCTCCCCTGGCCACGGATCTATGGCAGACTGCACAATCCTTTATAAACCAGCCTGCCTCTCAAGCAATTACAGAAAGTACATATAGCCTTATAGTTCAGTATAGCTGGAAATAAAGCATGTTGTTAAACAAAACATTTTTAACAGAAGTTTTTCAAGCTCAAACTAATATACATTTCCTTGAGCCAATCTGTGAGGTTCACTTCTCAATAAATGGACAACATGATTGTGTTGTCAGAATTTTTTTTTAACATTGCTTTTTCCATACCATGTCCTCTTGAAACTCATTAAACCTCCTCTTTGTGTTTCAAACTATTTTCTCAGGCATGAATAATCTAAAGCAGTGTTCTCAACCTCAGCAATTTTAAGATGTGTGGATTTCAACTCCCAGAGTTCCCCAGCCAGCATGCTGGCTAGGGAATTCTGGGAGTTGAAGTCCACACATCTTAAAGCTGCTGAGGTTGAGAAACAATGATCTAAAGTGTAAGCAGGAATACTAGTATAAATATGCCAGTAACACTAAAGAGAAACATTACATTCAGAGGTAGTTAAAAAGGAAATAAAGAGAACAAATGCTCTTTTAACTTCTGGCACTATTATGTAAAGTGTTTTGCCCATATTGTTGAGTATTAATTAGATCAAATAAAGATAGAAGAAACTGGGTTATCAGGACAGGCAGATGGCTAAATAGATTCTCAAACCATTTCCTTATATTGGTCAGAGTAGGCAACCTATTTGGGCCTGATGTCTTACTTATCTTCTCTGGATAGAAATGGTAAAAGGTGTGGCTGTGATTTTGTATCACTGGAATGGGGAGAAAACTTCGGATTTTTTTTTTCCTTTGAGGGTAAGCTTCTGGAGAGAAAAGGATGGCTTAAACCATACAGATACTTATTTTTTACTGCTTAATTCACCCAATGGGAAAAATGGGATGTCTTATGTGTTAAGCCTACGCAAAGCTTTAAACAGACATTTTGTCATGAGTGAGGATGGCGAGCAGGGGGCTCCCATCCAGGCTGTAAAGCGCATGCATAGTACTGAGGAATTAGGTGGCCATTCAAAGAGACACAGATCGGGCCTGCCTTAGTCTCTGGGGTTTATATGTCTGGGTTTTCCCACGCTTCTTCAGTTTGTTAGGATTCTCTGTTATGTAGCAGTAATAAAACACTAGAGACCTACTCCTTGTCTCAGCGTGGTTCCTGGCTGTTAGGACACATTTGCTTCTTAACATGAATTCTTATATTTTAGTTTTTAGTCTATACAAAGTCTTTTTGTATAGACTTTGAAAAATACATTGATGAACAAAAGATTTACTGTAGTAGATTATGTTTTTAGTTATTTTTTTATTTGAAAAGTAGCTAAGATTGTTTTTTGAAATAAACTAGCCTTCAGTGGAATTTAAATTTATGCTGTCTTGCGTGAACAATATTTGGTTAGAGAATCTGACATTTGGAATTGATGTGAATGTTATTTATATAATATACAGATGCTACTCTTTGTAAAATATTTGTATTTTCAATACTTGTAATTATTATTTTTAATTATTTTCCATTTCTCACTGCAGTTTACTTTATTTCTTTAGCAAATCTGAGATTTTCTAAAGCCCTTGAACATAATATTCCCACAGAAGAAACCCTGGGCCGCTGAAATGTTTAGGAACTGATTTCTTCTTCTTAAAGAATATACATTGTAATTCTGCTTAGGGAAAATTGTTTTTATTTCTGCTTTGATACTTGTCTGTTGATAACTACTGCAATGGGAGTAGGTGTTCTGCAAGAACCAGTGTGGTATAGCGGTTAAGATGTTGCCCTAAGACCAGAAGACCCAGGTCTGAGTCTTCCTTTAGCTATGAAAACTCACTGGATGGCTGGTTCTGGAGTAATCATTCTATCAGCTTAACCTACTCCTACAACTCTGTTTTGGAGTTAAAAATGAAGGGAGATGCCCATGCCTTGAGCTTCTGGAGACAGATGGGAAATAAGCCAAACAAATGTCTAGGAATCTACCTACTGTATTCCCTGACACTGAACAAAGAACATGGCATAATCAGAAGTTGTACTTGCCTTGATGAATGCTTTTTAACAGTACTAGACCTTTTTTTTAAAAAAAACAACCACCCTAAAAAAAGGGAGGGTTGCAGAAGTTCCATTGAATTCCATAAGGTTTGCAGATCCTGGCATCTGTCAATGCTGAAGTTAATACAACATGTGAATATAGATATTGTGTAAAGCATTATTTCTGAATCTAGCTAACAAACCCTTCAGCAAAGGATCGTTACCTTGTCGTGGTGCTGGAGCTTGAGCACCTCAATGATGCCATGAGCTAAACCGTGAAGGGCCACTCAAGACGGGAAGGTCATGACAGAGAGGTCAGACTAAATGCGATCCCTGAGGAAGGTAATGGCAACCCACCTCAGTATTCTTGCCGTGAAAACTAAATGGATCAGTACAACCAGAGATATGTCGGTATACCATCGGAAGATGAGACCCCCAGGTCGGAAGATGGTCAAAATGCTACTGGGGAGGAACAGAGGATGAGCTCAACTAGCCCCAGACGTGATGACGCAGCTAGCTCAAAGCCGAAAGGACGGCTAGCGGCCGACGGTGCTGGTGGTGAACGGCGAATCCGATGTTCTAAGGATCAACACACCATCGGAACCTGGAATGTAAGATCTATGACCCAGGGCAAATTGGATGTGGTTATTGGTGAGATGTCAAGATTAAAGATAGACATTCTGGGCGTCAGTGAACTGAAATGGACTGGAATGGGCCACTTCACATCAAATGACCACCAGATCTACTACTGCGGACAAGAGGACCACAGAAGAAATGGAGTAGCCTTCATAATTAATAGTAAAGTGGCTAAAGCAGTGCTTGGATACAACCCAAAAAACGACAGAATGATCTCAATTCGAATTCAGGGCAAGCCATCTAACATCACAGTGATCCAAATATACGCCCCAACCACAAATGCTGAAGAAGCTGAAGTAGAGCAGTTCTATGAGGATCTGCAGCACCTACTGGACAACACGCCTAAAAGAGATGTTATTTTCATCACAGGAGACTGGAATGCTAAGGTGGGCAGTCAAATGACACCTCGAATTACAGGTAAGTATGGCCTGGGAGAACAAAACGAAGCAGGACACAGGCTGATAGAATTTTGCCAAGACAATTCACTCTGCATAACAAACACTCTCTTCCAACAACCTAAGAGACGGCTTTATACATGGACTTCACCAGATGGACAACACCGAAATCAGATTGATTACATCCTTTGCAGCCAAAGGTGGCGGACATCTGTACAGTCAGTAAAAACAAGGCCTGGAGCTGACTGTAGTTCAGATCACGAACTTCTTCTTGCACAATTTAGGATCAGACTAAAGAGATTAGGGAAGACCCACAGATCAGCTAGATATGAGCTCACTAATATTCCTAAGGAATATGCAGTGGAGGTGAAGAATAGATTTAAGGGACTGGACTTAGTAGATAGGGTCCCGGAAGAACTCTGGACAGAAGTTGGCAGCATTGTTCAGGAGGCGGCAACAAAATACATCCCAAAGAAAGAGAAAACCAAGAAGGCAAAATGGCTGTCTGCTGAGACACTAGAAGTAGCCCAAGAAAGAAGGAGAGCAAAAGGCAACAGTGATAGGGGGAGATATGCCCAATTAAATGCAAAATTCCAGAGGTTAGCCAGAAGAGATAAGGAATTATTTTTAAACAAGCAATGCGCGGAAGTGGAAGAAGACAATAGAATAGGAAGGACAAGAGACCTCTTCCAGAAAATTAGAAACATTGGAGGTAAATTCCAGGCCAAAATGGGTATGATCAAAAACAAAGATGGCAAGGACCTAACAGAAGAAGAAGAGATCAAGAAAAGGTGGCAAGAATATACAGAAAACCTGTATAGGAAGGATAACAATATCGGGGATAGCTTTGATGGTGTGGTCAGTGAGCTAGAGCCAGACATCCTGAAGAGTGAGGTTGAGTGGGCCTTAAGAAGCATTGCTAATAACAAGGCAACAGGAGACGACGGCATCCCAGCTGAACTGTTCAAAATCTTGCAAGATGATGCTGTCAAGGTAATGCATGCTATATGCCAGCAAATTTGGAAAACACAAGAATGGCCATCAGACTGGAAAAAATCAACTTATATCCCCATACCAAAAAAGGGAAACACTAAAGAATGTTCAAACTATCGAACAGTGGCACTCATTTCACATGCCAGTAAGGTAATGCTCAAGATCCTGCAAGGTAGACTTCAGCAGTTCATGGAGCGAGAATTGCCAGATGTACAAGCTGGGTTTAGAAAAGGCAGAGGAACTAGAGACCAAATTGCCAATATCCGCTGGATAATGGAAAAAGCCAGGGAGTTTCAGAAAAACATCTATTTCTGTTTTATTGACTATTCTAAAGCCTTTGACTGTGTGGACCATAACAAATTGTGGCAAGTTCTTAGTGGTATGGGGATACCAAGTCATCTTGTCTGCCTCCTGAAGAATCTGTATAACGACCAAGTAGCAACAGTAAGAACAGACCACGGAACAACAGACTGGTTTAAGATTGGGAAAGGAGTACGGCAGGGCTGTATCCTCTCACCCTACCTATTCAACTTGTATGCAGAACACATCATGCGACAAGCTGGCCTTGAGGAATCCAAGGCTGGAGTTAAAATCTCTGGAAGAAACATTAACAATCTCAGATATGCAGATGATACCACTTTGATGGCTGAAAGTGAAGAGGAACTGAGGAGCCTTATGATGAAGGTGAAAGAAGAAAGTGCAAAAGCTGGCTTGCAGCTAAACCTCAAAAAAACCAAGATTATGGCAACCAGCTTGATTGATAACTGGCAAATAGAGGGAGAAAATGTAGAAGCAGTGAAAGACTTTGTATTCCTAGGTGCAAAGATTACTGCAGATGCTGACTGCAGTCAGGAAATCAGAAGACGCTTAATCCTTGGAAGAAGAGCAATGACAAATCTCGATAAAATAGTTAAGAGCAGAGACATCACACTGACAACAAAGGCCCGCATAGTTAAAGCAATGGTGTTCCCTGTAGTAACATATGGCTGCGAGAGCTGGACCATAAGGAAGGCTGAGCGAAGGAAGATCGATGCTTTTGAACTGTGGTGTTGGAGGAAAATTCTGAGAGTGCCTTGGACTGCAAGAAGATCCAACCAGTCCATCCTCCAGGAAATAAAGCCAGACTGCTCACTTGAGGGAATGATATTAAAGGCAAAACTGAAATACTTTGGCCACATAATGAGAAGACAGGACACCCTGGAGAAGATGCTGATGCTAGGGAGAGTGGAAGGCAAAAGGAAGAGGGGTCGACCAAGGGCACGATGGATGGATGATATTCTAGAGGTGACGGACTCGTCCCTGGGGGAGCTGGGGGTGTTGATGACCGACAGGAAGCTCTGGCGTGGGCTGGTCCATGAAGTCACGAAGAGTCGGAAGCGACTAAACGAATAAACAACAACAACAAAGCTAACAAACCATTCTTAAAACAAATTATGGTTTAATGCAATTTATGAATTCAACCACTAAGTCAGTTTGATTAATTGCTTCTTTTCAAACAATTCAGGGAAAATAAAAATGATATGTGATGCCTTTGGACATATGAACTACCATTTAGTAGTGTTTTTTTTAATTTAATCTCTTTCTGTTGCTGAAAAGGTAATAAACTTATATTTAAATACACATTTGAATAATGAACAGAAAACAGCATGCATTATGTTTTAAATTTGGCATATTTCACTACTACATGGAAGGAGACCTTAAGTCCCTTTAGGTTGTTTTATGCACAGAGGAAAAAAAAGACAATTTTCTTTGATTAGCTTCTTCATTTAGTAGTACTATTTTTTGTTGTTTATTCATTCAGTCGCTTCTGACTCTTCGTGACTTCATGGATCAGCCCACACCAGAGCTTCCTGTCAGTTGTCACCACCCCCAGCTACCCCAAGGTTGAATCTGTCACCTCTAGAATGTCATTCATCCATCCATCTTGCCCTTGGTCGGACCCTCTTCTTTTTGCCTTCCAATCTCCCTAGCATCAGCATCTTCTCCAGGGTATCCTGTCTTCTCATTATGTGGCCAGAGTACTTCAGTTTTGCCTTTAATATCATTCCTTCAAGTGAGCAGTCTGGCTTTATTTCTTGGAGTATGGACTGGTTTGATCTTCTTGCAGTCCAAGGCACTCTCAGAATTTTCCTCCAACACCACAGTTCAAAAGCATCGATCTTCCTTCTCTCAGCCTTCCTTATGGTCCAGCTCTCGCAGCCATATGTTACTATGGGGAACACCATTGCTTTAACTATGCGGACCTTTGTTGTCAGTGTGATGTCCCTGCTCTTAACTATTTTACCGAGATTTGTTATTGCTCTCCTCCCAAGAATTAAACATCTTCTGATTTCCTGGCTGCAGTCAGGACCTGCAGTAATCTTTGTGCCTAGTTATGTTTAAAAATTCATTCCAAACCATTAATAAATTAGATTATATTTTAAAAGTTTGCATGTTGTCTTGTAAGCTCATGATTGTGTCATCAGGGATAAGATCTAAATATTTGGTCTTCAGTTGGCCTCTTTTTCAATTGCTTTTGATTTTTTTCAAGCATCAGAGTTTTCTCCAGTCCCTTTGCCTTCACATTATGTGTCCCAAATATCTAAATTTTATTTTTGTGCTTCCAGTAAGCAGCCTAGTTTCTCTTCATCTAGTACTGAATTATTTGTACCTCTTGTAGTCCAGGGTGTTCTCAATTTTTTTCCCCAGGACCACAATTCAAAGGCATTAGTTTTTCTTCATACAGCCTTTCTGATGACCCAGCTTTCATATCCATATGTTACAACTGAGAAGAACATAGCCTACACAATAGGTACCTTTGTTCTGTTGTTAAATCCTTAAATAAAGATTTAAGTTGTATGTTAGTTAGATATGCAAAGCAGTCACTAGCTAAGTTAGAATTCTTTGATCAGTTTAATTTTTGTGGTAAAGAACATCACTACATGCTCAAATAATCAGGAAGTGAATTAATTATTTCCAGATTAACTCCACTGATGGCAGCTTCAGGTTTTCTCTCCTCAGTCTGATAGAGTGTGACAGCATATCAGACATCATGGATTCCTACCAGAGAAGCTTCATCATACTATCCCCACTGCTACCTGATACAAATGCCCAGATTCTGCACCTATTAGGATGACACACCGTGTGAACATGCAAGATCTTTAGTCAATTTAATGACCCAACACTATGTCCACTTAGCACTGGAATTTTACCTCAGGCAGATAAAATGTGTGTAGACAAAATTCACAAGCTTGACAATGTGCATGCCTACAAAATAATGGTGCTAGAAATGGTGGGACTGCCTACTTCCAACTATGTAACAACTATCATCCATCTCTGAGACCATCATTCATCCTGAAATGACCTCTGTAAGACAGAACTGGCACCTAAAAGTACTTCATTTAAAGTATTACAGGTAGTCCTCAGTTAGCAACCACAATTGGGACCAGAAGCTCTGTTGTTAAGTGAAGTGGTCACTAAGTGGGAAAACTTGTGACCATGACTGTGCTTTCCTTTTCCCCACTCCCCAGCCCTTTGGAATGCTCACCCTGGCCATGCTGGGACAGCTGGCTTGAAACTGACAAGACCAATCAGTTTCACACTTTCACTTTTGTTTGCCTCTTAACCACTCCCCTGCCCTTTGGAATGCTCATCCCTGCCTGTGATAATTATCAAGAAGGGAATTAATGTTTGTATTTACATTCATTGGAAGAAAAGGGATTACAAGAGAATAAGCAAGCACACAATGGGGAATACACATCAAAAGCAATGTGCTGGCGCCAGCAGCCATTAGCATGCTACACCAACAGCCCTGTGTATTCCCCATTGTGTGCCTGGTTACTCTCTTGTAATCCCTCTTCAATCTCTCTGCTTTACAATACTTGAGTATTGTAAAGCAAGTTAATCTCTCTAGTTTGCCCTTGCTATGAAACAAACTGTTGGGGGATTGTAAGATAGTAGTTGAGTACATTCTCATGAAACAGATAATCAATGCAAAATAAATTGTTTTAGTGCTTAGCATGATGTCTAAATCCAGTCACTGGGTGAATACCTTTGAAAAACAGTTCTTACATGATAGCTATGACATGTAATGTCATCATGATGCAAAAATCTTTCAGATAACCTCTTATTTGGTGGCTGCAAGTAAGAAACTCAAGCTGTTGGAAAAGAAAGTCAAATCTGAACAGCTATCTGCAATGCAGTGCAGGGAAAAAAGTATCAATGGCAGGTCTAGATATTTAGTATAAGTTAGCTATTTTACCAGGCAAGGAATCTTCATTCCTTGGCTAATTTGCCTTATAATATTTAATAAATATGCCAACACCTTTGTTGGCATATGCATCTCACAGATTATCTGGGGATAAATGTATATAGGAAGAACATAAATTTTAACTAGGAAAATACAGTCTTCTGTCTTAGAATCAGAGAACATTCCATGAAATAAATGATAATAATTGGGGGAAAGTTGAAAGCCACTCTGATTGTAAAAGAGGAGACTAAGCTGTTTGAAAAACTGTGTGGTTTTGTCTTCAGACTTAAAATAGTGGTGATCTAATCCTCCAATGATAACTGCAGTTCACCCATAGCATTATCCCAAACAGAAAAAAAAAAATGTCCATAAGCTCTGCTTGGCAGATCAGATACCAATGGAGGACTCATTGACCTCTGAATAAGAGACATAGAGGGTTGTTCATGTGATGATGTGATACCTCTAAAATATGAGGTGAATTTAATAAAGCTGTAACTGTATCAAAATGCAGATCATTAATAAGAATCATTCTAGGTCTCAAAGCAGGTCCAGTAGATTCATCTGGTATGTCAACCTTTGGCCACTGCCCCTCTTTAACTGAATGATATTTTCCAGTGGAATGCATTGGTATTGGGATAAGTTTCCTTAGGTTTTGTTTTCTATGTCCACAGTGAATCCAGTGTAGCAGAGGTGTATATTGTTTTTTATGATTATTGCTAATTTGTGTGGAGTCTAAAGACTTTAGATCAATCAATGGTTCCATTGCTGCATGTTATCAACAGTGTTTATGTTCATCTGACCTTCTCAGTATTTCTTTCCTGCTCTGAAGGAATTAAATAACCTAGCTTCCAGAGCCACATCTGTAATCTTACCCTGTGTAGATGTTACCTTCTCTAGATGTTTATGTAAACTACACCTTGTCAGGGATGGTGCCTCTATTGAATGCTTGCAGTTATGATCAACCCTCAAAAGGAACAGCCTGATCTCATGAGGATAAATGAAAAAGTGAGCTTTTTCCCCATTGTGAAATAGATAAAGTGGAAATATTTGAAAAATATTCCCCAAACGTTTCATTTTAAATTGCATACCAGGAATTGTAGAATGGTTGCATGTTAGCAACATTCTCTTAACTCAGTTTCACTTGATGGTGACTCAGTCATCAATAGATCAATCAAATTATATTGGCAGTGGAGCTGACTGAAGAATAGAATAATCCACCAATATTCAGTTGAGAATAATCTGTAAGATAAATTTGAAGTGTACGATTATTCTTAGTTATACTGTCACGTTAGTTTGAAATTTATGATTATTCATAGTGACATTCTTACTTGAGTGACATTCGTACTCAAATATATCTTTTATGAAGACTAGAATGAGAATGTTTCTCCAGGCTAATTTTGAACTGAATTCTTATCAATATCTGAAGTTTCTACAAATGCTGCTTATTTATCTACAGACTTGAACAAATGAAAGTCATCTATTTATTTATTGATTGATGTTAAATGCTTGAACATAGAAAATTGAAATTATAGTCTGTGCAGTTAATAAACATTGCCTGAATACACAATCTCTTATGTTTTCATTTATGGGTTTCACATCCTGCCCATCCTTCACAAGTTTGCTGAGAGAACCGCAGCAACTTCATAGGGAGAAACTAGTGAAATTAGAGATCCATTCTGTTGATCTAATTCCTTCTGTTTGGAAAAGGATAACCAGAATATAAATCATATTGCTTCACAGCTCCAGTAAACTCTGGAAATACTGAATAGTTATCCAAAATAGTCATAATATCAGCTTATAGAGACAGTTTGTACTTGGTATCCACTGTTGCAACAACTTTAGTATCTTGATACTGTTAACAAAGAAGGGAGTTTAGTAAGATTAAATGACTCATTGTAAACCTCTAAGAATAAAGGTGCCAGTAAGTCTATAGAGAGAGGCAGTTTGGGGTAGTGGTTAAGGCATCAGGCTAGAAATTGGGAGACTGTGAGTTCTAGTTCCACCTTAGGCACAAAGCCAGCTGGGTGACCTTGGGCCAGTCGCTCTCTCTCATCCCTAGGAAGGAAGGAAGGAAGGGCAAACCTCTTCTGAAAAAACCTTGCCAAGAAAACTGCAGGGGCTTGTCCAGGCAATCTCTGAGAATCAGACACCATTGAACGGATTTTAAAAAAAAGTCTATAAAAGTTCCATAGTACTTAACTGGAAAGCCATCAGACACAGGGGCTTCCCTCAGTTTCATAGATTGGGATTTTCTCTATGAGTTCATGTAATGGCAATGGTTGCACTGGTTTATTTTTACAGTCTTGAGTGATCTCTTCCATTTGAGTATTTCCAAATGGAAATCTGCATTCAACATTATAGCAATGTGGGTTCTGTGTAAGGGGGATAGGAGGGTTTTGGAGTTGACCATCACAGCCTTTCTTCCTCTTATTTTACAGCTCCCTCTATAGCTGTCACTGCTACCACCCAGATGCTGTGGGAGGAACTGGAGAATCCTTCCTACGGTTGTCCATGGGGGGTGGGGAGGTGTCAAAAAGTCAGGATGGCAGCCATGAGTGCATGAAGTCTTGCCCCTTTTTAAGTATATCGCACAACATGCAAAAAGGGGGCATGGCTTTAAAGCAATTGTGGCCACCATCTTTCCTTTTTTGACCCCTCCACTACTGATCCCCCCAACAGCACCAACCACCACCTGATATGGTGCCACAGAGAGTATAATAAAATCATTTTTTCTGTGGGTGAAGTCACACATTGTTCTCAACAGGTTACTTTCAGTGATTTCAAATTCCATGTGTAATTTGACCCTGAAAGACCAATATATATTTGACTTGTCAGTTGTCTACAAATAGGCAAAACGCAGTCTGAACTTATTTATTCTGAGCAAAGGTTGCTTTGATGTGTGCCCAGTGTAAACTAAATTCTCCTTAGTTATAATTTAGTATAGCATTGTCCCTGCTTTTCAAATCAGGGAGTACATGCCTTCTTTAAATTGTAGTCTGTAAGTATACTCCAGGAGGGTACTAATGCATTTTAAAGAGAATAGAAGCTCTTAAGTCATTGGAAAACAGAATGAAAGCTTTACTCTTATCCAAATCAGGATTTAAACAGTAGAATTTTCTAAACTAAATGAAGTACTTCCAGACATTTAATAAACCTGGAGGAGAAATAAAAACTAGCAGGTATCTGCGGCAAGGAAAGTCTTAAGCGATGAAGGGTTATAAGACAAATCGAGGCGGGTTGAAAGACGAACGAAGGTACGGGGTTATACAATGTAATCATTGCCTTTTTTCAGCAAAGGGGAGGATTTGGGAAGCAAGAGCAAAGCCCGGACTGGATTTTTGTAACTGTAAATTTATTTGCAAAACCAAGTAGATCAATGAGCAAAGTTTCCCATGTTCAGAAATCCAGCTCGACTTTTTGTTGTGACTTGGGAAAAGCTTGTGTACTTCTAGTTCGCTGCAGAGGGCGGCGTTCCTTTCGTTGTACACATAAGCACCCGCCCGGTACAACACGGGACAGGGCGTCTCCAGGGAACATGGTCGTCCAGGGCAGAAGGGTTTTGCTGCAGAAAATTGTCTGCTGCAGCCGCGTCAGTTGGGGATCAGCGGGCGGGCTCGGGTGCGCCACACAGCCTAGCAAAGCACTTGCTGGGGTGCGTTTTCCGAGCTCCTGGGCAGGGGGTATTCCTCCAACTCGCCCCCTTCACTTGGCCAGCAGTTTCGTCTCCCAGGCAGCCGCGCCTGCTGCAGGTGACTATGACACGGTTTTCAAGAAGTCGGTGGAGGAGCCGGATCAACTTTGGGCTGAAGCGGCTCAAGGCATCACGTGGCACAAGCCGTGGACCAAAACCATGGAAAGGAAAGATGCCTTTAGCACCTCTTGGTGAGTGGTTGACGTCCCTCGCTTAACGCTTACTCTGCCGACGTCATAAAAGGGAGCGTCATAATGATGCCCTGGTTAGTTTCTTCAGCTCGCTGGCCCTGTCGGAACTTTGTAGCAAGCGTAACCGAGGAAGCTTACTGCACGTCCTTTAGTCCCCGTTTCTTGGGAAAAACGACACCTGTGGAGTTCCTGCCGACCATACAGCTGTTAAGGCACTACACTGATGTCAGGAAAAGATGGCACCATTAAAAAAAACAAAGCCATAGGCTATGTCAGAGCTGAGCCCCGTTTTAAAGTATTTCCTGGGTTCATAAATTGTGTGAAAACATGTCCTGTTGAAAAAGCTGAAATGGCTGCATTTCCAGTACAGGCTCTGTTGAGCCCTCCCCCCCTCCCATTACATTAAAGTGAGGGCAGTACATGAATCCAGTACACCAAATTCACACGCACGGTTAATGTGCATCATATGCATAAGATTAGACATACGTATTCTGTATTGTGATTAGTCAGGTGTGAAATGAAAGATGAACTAAACCGGTGGTTCCCGACTTAGTGCGCTCCGGAGGTGAAACATATTATCTGCCAATCAGAAAATCACTCGAAAGAAGCTTGGTCTGCTATTCTTCCCGTGGGGAAGCTTGTCTTTATATTACTGGACTGTTTGCAATTTGTAATTGTAAGAAACCTTTGGAAAAGGTTACACTGTGGATGATGTCAGCATTTAATTGCTTTTTTTTTTTTTTTTTGCACAACTGAGCCCTAGAAAACTTGTTTGTCCTGCTTTCAATGACACTATAATAGTCATGCTGGCTGGAGAAGATAGGAAGACATTATGCTAGGGAAAGCTGTTCTAAAGTTTTGGCCTTTCTGATTACAGAAAAGAACAGAGCTTCAGTAACTTGAGCAAATATTTCTCCTATATTGGTATTGAATAAAATGGGTTAAGTGTACTAGCTTGCTGGCATTTTGATATTGAATTAATGAGTATTAGGAAATGATTTTTAATATGAGATGATTCTTGGAGTACTGTTGCAATTAGTATGCCAACAGGTTTGCTCTTTCTTGGAAATGTACTTTTGTGTTGGCAAATGTAACAGCCTGATTGTGTCAGCAACTTCTGTGTTGACAGAGATTAAAAAAAAATCCCACTGCTGACCTGGGACTTTCCGAAAGCCTTATCATACACTCTGTTTTGCCATTTGAATATGAAGTGAGGAATAATGTAGAAAAGTTATTGTGTGCTCTAGTCCTAAGATGTTACATTTTCTTTTTTTTTCTGAATCTCTTTCACTCCAGTTGTTAGGTAGTTATTGACTCCTGGTTCACAGGATGAATAGTGCTTGAATCATACATAATTTTTTTTAGTGCCTTCAAGTCAGCGTTGGCTCCTGGTGACTGCCTGGAAACTAACCCCCATCTAAATCCCTGCAGTTTTCTTGGCAAGATTTCAGGAGTGGTTTGCTGCTTCCTAGGGCTGAGAGAGTGTGACTGGTCCTGGTGTAGTGGTTAAGACTAGAAACGGAGAGATTGTGGGTTCTATTCCCGTCTTAGGCACAAAGCCACCTGGGTGATCGTGGGCCAGTCACACTCTCTCAGCCCTAGGAAGGAGGCAATGGCAAACCACTTCTGAAATCTTGCCAAGAAAACTGTAGAGACTTGTCCAGGCAGTTGCCAGGAGTCATTGACTCAAAGGCACCAAAAAAATAAGTAAAACTAGACAACCGGTGTCTTATTGGGTCATCATTTCAGAGATATTTCCTTACCAAATTCCTTAGTGCCTTCAACAATGGCAGAGCTTCTAATGTACTGGAAAAGTTCTTAAAAATTCAGGGAGGCATTCGGAGATGTATCTTCCTTGAAAGTAGCCCATGTTGAACTGCATAGCACAGTCAAACATCAGGAGGTGACCACAAGAAATGTTTTATGACATTTTGTATTATGTCATAAAATGTTTTAAGATAATTTTTATGCCATAAAATGTTTTATAAAATTTGTCAAATTTCTATTCCATGGGAGTCATAGGTCCCAGATTTGGGTGCATTCTGTAGGTTAGCCCATTTCATGTACCTTGGTTCAAAAAATGTTGGCCTTGTGGACAACCTTGTGGACAACCACTTCCTACTGAGAGTTAAGCGACTTGGTGCAACTATTGCTACAGCTAAGGGTGAGGACATACTAGAATCATCTGCCTGTGGAGGATGATAAATTTCAGTGGATTCTGGAAGCTCTGGAGCATTTTCCAGGGAGTGTGGTTGAGTTCTTTCAAATATTTGGCTACTAAGATATCCAGGATTGTTGACATGATTGTTCCTGAGGATTCTTTCCTGCATAGCAGAATTTGTTTGGCCTCATAGTACCCATCTAAGCTGTGGGTAATATAGCAAGAAAGCAATTTTCACATTCATCTTTAAGTCCTCTTGTTCTGGTCCAGCAGAACTTTTCTGAATGGTTTGGTGTGGTGCCTTTTGTAATCTGGCCTAGTTGGATATCATATAAAGCCCTCAGTGTGAAATGTTGAGTAGACACTTTGAGGCACAATTCATCAAATTCAAAATGAATTAAGATCTACAACTCTGACAGTTCAATCTGTAGAAATTTTTAGGACCCTGTCTGGTCGGATTTCTCTGAATGGGTTTCACTTTATGAAAACCTGATGATGTGGACAAGATGTTTGTTGAGTTCAGTTAGCATATTTTTGCTTGCTTCTTTTCCACTGTAGCTTATTTCATGTATTAGGATGGAGGTGCTTAGTTCAGCCCCAGGTATTATAATTGCCACTGTACAAGAATAGTAGCCCACCCTTATTAAAGGAGACCATAGTGAGACCACTTCTGAAAAAAAAAGCAATGGAACCATAAAATCTAAATAAACATACACTGGTAGCTAAAATCTTCTTGATTAAAGTGCTTGAGTATGTAGTGGCTGATTAAACATACATATTCTTGGATGGTACTGGTTTTCTACATCCATTTTAAATAGGGTTTGGAGCTGGTTTTGACATTGAAACTTCCTTGGTTGTCCTGTTGGATGATCTTTGTCAAGAGAGAGATGGTGGGATTGTAACCACTCAGTGGCTTTGGTAACATCAACCATGGCGTTCTTTTGGAGAGTTTGGCCAAGCTATGAGTGAGTGGGTCAACTTTGAAATAGTTTCAGTTGTGCCTGGAGGTAGGTAGGTACTACTGCAATATTTCTGTTCAACTGCATGACATTTACATTGTGAAGTTCTGCAAGGCTCTTATTTTATCCCTCATTCTGTTCAACAGCTACATGAAACCACTGAGTGAGATCATTCCAAGATTTAGAGCAGTGTTGTTAGTATGCTGATGACACCCAGAATGATCTTTCGTTTACCTTGGATTTAGATGGGGCAGTAGAATTGCTGAACCAGAGCCTAGTTGGAGTAATGAACTAAGTGGCCTCTTTGACAAGAAGCACTTTTAACCAACATAAGCTGGTATATCAGCTATGATCTTATTAGATAGAGATAACCTTGCTATGGTAAACCTTGCCCTGGTAATTTCTTTTTCAGATTGCTGCAACATAGTCTACATGGGGCTGCATCAAAGATGAAATGTCAGTTTGTAGAAAAATAGTGCAAGAAGGCAATATGAACATATGGTATCAGTTCCTTATTATTTTAACTTTTCTCCAGTTTATTTCCAGTCCCAATTCAGAGTGCTGGTATTAATTGTAAAGTCCTGCACAACATGGGAATATAGTTTCTGAAGGACTGCTCTTTTCGTATGTTCCTACTTGTACCTTAAAAGTCATCTTTGGAGGGCATGTTCTGGGTATCCTCCCACGGTGTATGCAGTGAGTGATTACTCAGTTAATCAATTAACCAAGTGATTACTCAAGAGCAGCCTTTCAGTGTTAGCCTCTTAACTTTGGAATACTGTCACCAGTGAGTATATCTCACACCATCTTTTCTAGGCCAGGAGAAGCAATATTTATTTTCAGAGGCCTTTAAATAATGTACAATGCTGTTCTGATATTTTCAAGTTTTTATTGCTGCTTTTATCTTCTATGTCAGCATTTCTCAATATTTCTGCAATTTGGGGCCACAAAATACAAGTTTGGAAAATACAAGGACAGCCTGATTAAACAAACTTTTATATTTTTTTCTTTAACAGCAAAGGAATTCATATTTTGGGTAAATAAATTGAGTGACTACTGAGTGACTACTCAGTAATAACTGAGTGATGTGACATTTTTGTCTTTAAGAGCAAGGGAATTCATCTTTTTGGCAAATAAGTGATGAGAGTTGCATTTGTATTCCTTCTCATCTCATCACTTTTAAAGGCCCTTTTAAACTAACCTCTGTACCAAAAATGTAATTCAGAATTAAGTATCTACCACTTCAGGTGGGGCTGAAGCAGCAAGCAAGGTCTGGTCAGCAGACTATTAGAGATGCACTAGCAGTTCATTGGCCAGAGACCCATGTGGTCTTCAGCTTGCTTTCCCATTTGTAGCAACACTCATCTGGAGATGGTGCTGAGACAATGAATCTGCTGGGCTGTTGAATGTGTGAAGCTGTAGCAGATCACCTGGTGGACCACCATGGATCACCAATGGTCTGTAGACCATACTTGGAGAATCACTGTTTTATGTTTGTTTGTTGTTTCTGTGTATTTATATAATGTTTTAATGCATGTTTTATTGATTGCTTTCACCTACTGTTTTAATTGTTTGGGGTTTTTTTGTAAATTGCATTGAGACTTTTAAAATTGGAAGCAGTATACTAATGAAATAAATAAATAAATAGCTAGCTAGCAGTTGGCAAGTTTGCACAGCATGCTTAGCCATAAACCAGTCCATATAAGTGTGATGTGTTATATCAATCCAATGTACACTTTATATATAGGGTTGCCGTGAGTCGTAAATGACTCGATGGCAAGTAACAACAACAACAATGCATGAATCACTTGTTGAAATTTAACTTGACATACATTGGTGTTTTGAACCTATAAACCTATTGATTACAGGGGCTATAATGTAAAGATAGTTCCTAGCAGGATTCTTTGTCTAAAAAATTTCCTTTCCTAGTCTACTGTAAAACACTAACATGACTCTTCTTGGTGAGATTGGAACTCTCCTGCCTGTCATCTCTTTTTTTTCCTCTAGTTAAGTTCTCCTTTTTTTCCTGAGTCTAACTGGGGCTGTACAGGTTCTTACTTGCTCTCTCTCAGTAAAAGAAGAAAACGTGCTGCTGGTGGTTTTCTGTAGGCAAGTCATTTAGGCTTTCCCATCATGATGTTGTTTCTTAAATAAGGTTTACCTTTATTTTCTTTCATGCAAACACAGTCTTAAAAATACTTTCTTACAAATACAAAAGTCGTACTCCTAACTTTAGTGTGTCTCTCCACATAAATCTTTTCTGCTAAGCAAAAAACTTCCTGACCAATATTCCCATTATGTATGTATGTGCAGAAATAAAAGAGGGTGGGATGGGATTGTCTTTCACTTGTAAGAGTGGGAAGTAAGACAGGTTGTCTCTGCCTCCTTGTGTGTTTATATAAGTAATTAGATAATTCATGAAGAAGCTTATGATGCATTTATGTACTGAAGTGTTAATTGGTTGAGATAGAGTGGGTACAAAATAGTCACTTGCTCAGTGAACTTGTCTGTGCAGTCCTGATTCTGTGAGGGAAGGAATAATTGGCTTCACAGGGTGAGACTGAAAATAGATCCCAGGATGTGTGGAAACTACAAACAGAGATGACAAAGGCTAAGAATGGCGCATAGTAAAAAATATTTTTTATTTATCATTGATTTATTTAATCAATTTAAGAGGCCAACCATTTTGCAAACACGACTTTGGGCAGTTAACAAATTTTTAAAAATATACAACCCACAGAATAAAAACAATAACCAAAGACAATGGGAGGCATACTATGGCAACTAAGAAAATCAGCAACCAATTCACCTGGGCTCAACTACCTTCCCTCTCTGTGCTTGGGAAAATAACAAGGTCTCAATGGCCTTCTGAAAGGCCAACAGGGTTGGGGGTACCTAATGCCAGGAGGTATGGTGTTCCAGAGGGCAGGTGTTGTGAAAGACAAGCTTTGCCATGGGTGAAAGTTACTACAAAGTGGAAGGACCTGAAGCACATACTATAGCTGTCCCACCATGATGATATCATCCATGTCATAACATCATTGCACAGATGTCATGTAGTTTGTGTAGTCAGATGATGGGACTGATGTAAATTACATAATTCATGTCAGCTGCATGATGATCTATGATGAATGTGACATTATTTGCCCCCCTTGTCTCCCTACCATAGACGTTCATTATATCAAAGAGCTGGTAAAGCAATGGGAAGGAATTGGGATATCCTGAGATTTGGCCCATGTCACCCTGTCTTGCAGTCTATTGTAAACTAGGTAATCCCCTCCTTTGTAGGAAATCATTTGGATTGTAAATGGTAATTTTACTAAGTTGATTTTAGCTGAGTTTATTTTTTAAAGTTTTATTGTTCTTGCATTTTTTGGTTACTTGGTGCCATTTCAGTTTTAACTTAAAAATGATGTTTTATGTTGTTAATTCTTGTTTTGCAGCATTCAGCTCTTCTGAGGGAAGATGAGGATATAAATATTTTAAGGAAATATTTAAGTGACCCCTCCCCAAAGACCATGAAACCGAGTTTGTGAAGGTTTTTTTTTTAAATTTACCATTGATTCAAGCTAACGAGGGACTGCTCCGCTTTGCAAGTTTTCTTGTACAAATACCTTGATTCAGCTTTTGGTCCAGGCGCCACATAATTTGGCCACAAAAATAAAGAGGTTTTCACTTTTTATTTGCAACACTAAACAAAGGGATATCTCAGTTGGTGAAAATATCTTATCCATTATCTTCTGATCCACACAAGCCTTTCTGCATGAAGTTTTATCATTACTGTGTCTTTTGAAGGACACTATATTCTTCTCTCCCTTCCCCAGCTTTTTGTAACATGAATGTGAATTGTACTTGAATTTTAAAATAAAGATATTTCAGAGGTCTGCCATTCCTTTTCCCTTCAGCTTTTACTTTCTCCACAATTTAAATTATTTAACTTAAATAGGATCCTGATTGGGAGAATTAAATCCCTCTTCAGCCAATAAAAAATTAAGACTATGCACACCGGAGTTAATTATGGATCTTGAAATTTGTTGTTTCTTCAAGAGCAGTGCTAAATGCTCCGTGTTCAGTGCCATCACTCACAAATAGAGGTCCTACTGGATAACTAAAAAAAGTTATATGCCTAAGTTCTGTGTCACAAAGCGTACATTTCTCAGGCATCCATTACTGTGCTTCAGTGTGTCCCATCAGGATTCCAGGTTAACACCTCCAAAATCAGCTATGAATCTCAAAATCAAATAATTACTCAAAATCTACAGTATGTCAACATTTTCTGTTCATGCTTTAACATAACATTGACAAAGTTCTGCATAGTAACCCAACTCTTAATATAAAATTAGGTTGGTTTAGATAGCTACAAATTCTTTCTTCAGATGTTATGTAGGAATTGTAATTAGATATATAAAAGTATATACTTGTAAGCAAAATTACACAACTCCGAGGGGGGGGGGTATGGAAAAAATACAAATTTTTACCACAGTTTTGAATAATTACCATATTTTAGGTTTCATAATTAATGAGCTCCACAGAGGTTCACTGAAGAATTTCTTCCCTCTACCACCTCATTGTGAAAGTAGTAATCGGTTTATGAATTTTGATAGATAATTTTTGTAGATGGAGTCAAGACCTGTGCTTTAAGATAATATATCAGGTATACTACAGAGACAAGGGAGCATATGAAGTCAGCTCTACCATTCCCCATGTATTCTAGAATTTCATTCTGGTTAAAAAACCCTACTTTCATAAAACATTATAATTAATGTTTCATCAGATGTCCACTACATATTGATATTTAGGACTAATTTTCTAATCCATTTTTTCCTTTCTTTAGGTTTGTTGAGGGAGAGCTGAATATTTGTTATAATGCTATAGATCGCCATATTGAGAATGGACAAGGGGATCAAATTGCTATTATCCATGACAGTCCTGTAACAAATATGAAAGAGTTTATAACTTATAATGAAGTTCTTGAACAGGTGTGTTTAATATATATTTTTAGCAAACTAAATGGCAAAATTAAAATGATTAAAAATATCCTATCATGATTATAGCATTTCAAATATAGAAAACCAATAATTGCAAGTACATAAACTCTGTTATAGTTCACTTGATACAGTTATGGTTGCTGTGTGTTGTTATTGAGCTTGTTCTCCCAGTGGCCTCTTGTGTGTTTTCTCATAAAGTCTCCCTTGAGTTGAGCTTGACTCCTGATGACTATACAGATACATCCATGTTGTTTTCTTGACAATAATAGATGTGTTTTTTCCAGTTTAATTTGCATCACTGAAAATTCTTGGGGGCCTTATATCCGAGTGCCCGCCATGTCTGACCTTACTTAGCTTTTTGAGATTAGCTGAGGTCAGAGAGATGCTGCCCCCTGCTGTGGTCATTTGCTATTTTCAGTCTTTTCAGTTTAATTACATGTAACATGACTAGGCAGCAGGATAACAATTAAAAGTCATTACAAGATTGTCTTTAATTATAGATTTTAAACATAGAATAAGAGGATCTATAATTAATTTGTACTGAATATTGAGCTGGCTGTAAGTTTAATGTTTGTATAATAGAGCTGTATGAGTGCAGATGATCAAACTACACAACTGTGTTCTGGTTGCTTTGTATACTTCTGTGTCTGGTATAAAAGCTTCTTTATCTATTTTATGAACAGCTTTAGAGATGTTTTCAGACTGCATCTGTCTTTAGTTCTCTTTATATATGTTATTGTTTCAATGAAGATTGACTATAGATTGGTTTTCCAGATCTGGCCAATAGTCAAAGATTGACCATAGGCCAGATCTGGAAAACCACAGAAATAGTTCTGTATAACCAGCCAGGTTTAGATCTGGTTCCAGCAGAGTTGTTGATTGCTTCCAGATCTACTGCCAGTTCAGGTAACTCAGGGTTGAAGTTGCTGCTGGTATGGTAAATGCCATGTTAGTACATAAGAAAGCAGCAACCATCTATGACCGGATTCTGAACGACAGCACTAAACTGGCCTCACAGAGAACTATTTGAAGATTGAGAAAGTGCATTTATGCAGTTCAAGAATGAGGAGAAATTCATAAGAAAAGTGGCAGTTACCAAATAGAATTAATGCTTGCCCTTCAGGTTCTTATAAATGGATGACAAGAGGACCTGGCTAAGAATAGTAACAAAAGTCTCTTCACAATGCATTGTGATTCTTTCATTCCTAAAAGAGGGTTTGTAAGAACTTTGTTTTAGAAGCCTTTTGCTCTGCTGTGTTGCATAATTTCCAAGTAGTCTTCAATTTTCCACTTTTGAATGAAATACATGATAATGTGCAGCATACTGGTGTGAGCCCAATTTACCTCAAGCATGCTGACACAACTGTATGCCAGATAGAATCTCTAAGCTAGAGACAATCTTCCAAGCCAACGTTTTGCCCAGATGGCACCAAGTAAAAGGTACATGTAATGGATATTTTGATGGCTTTCCTTAATTTGTATTTATTAGTATTTAAAATGTTTTCTTTGTTATGCTGGTTTAGATGCCATTAGCTTACTGATACACAGATACAAAGATTTAAACCATATCAACATTAGACAATTTATTATTATGTGTGGTTGCACTAAATTATTGATTAACATAATACTGTATATTATAAAATACCTTATTTGAATGATATATTTTTAGCTCAGGTACATGGCAGAGTTTAGCCAGTTTTAGCTGATCTTGAACAAGAAAGGAGGGACAAACCTGTTTAGTATCTGGATGGGAGACCAAACATTCCAGTGCATTAGACTGGGGGGAAATATCCTAGAAGATGACAATGATAAACCACTTCTATATTGTTTCCCAGAAAACTACATGAATGTATCTGTGAAATGAACAGATCAAGACTTGAAATCAATTCTTCAAGCTCCACAATAAATAAAATTTATTTATTTATTTATTTATTTATCTAACTATCTATCTCATTTGTCCCCACCCATCTCCTCCCATCGGGGGACTCTGGGAGGTTTACAGTAATCAATTAAAACAACAATAATAAAATCCACAATATAAAATTACAATAATAAATAATATAAATAAGAATAAAAAATAAAAAAGTCCAAGTGGCAAAATAATCTAAAACAGTCCAAGTGTGGGAGAAGTGGTCTATAGCAGCCATTCCCATGTAGATCTATTCCCCTCTCCGCCCCAAGCGAGGCGGCAGAACCAGGTCTTCAGACTCCTCCGAAAGGCCAGGAGTGATGGGGCCAATCTCACCTCCTGGGGCAGCATGTTCCATAGGGCAGGCGCCACTGCAGAGAAGGCCCGCTTCCTGGACCCTGCCAAAGTTGTCTTAGAGACGGTATCCGCAGCATGCCCTCTCTGCATCATCGGGTGGGACAGGCTGATGTAATGGGGAAGAGGCGGTCCCTCAGGTAACCTGGCCGCATGCCATGTAGGGCTTTAAAGGTGATAACCAACACCTTGAATTGGACCCGGAAGCAAACTGGTACCCAATGCAGCTCGAGCAGCAGTGGTGTTACATGTGTCCTTCTGGAGGCACCAAAAACAGCTTGCGCAGCTGCATTCTGGACCAGCTGAAGCTTCCGGATACTTTTCAAGGGTAGCCCCATGTAGAGCGCATTGCAATAGTCTATATGAGAGATAACAAGAGTGTGAGTGACTGTTCGAAGGGCCTCCTGATCCAGGAAAGGGCGTAACTGGTGCACAGCATGTAGCTGCACAAAGGCTCTCCTGGCCACAGCTGCCACCTGCTCTTTGAGCAGGAGCCGTGAGTCCAGGAGGACCCCTAGATTACACACCAGGTCTGTCTGGGGCAGTGCAACCCCATCCAGAACAAGAGATGTTAATGTCCCAGATACGGAAGAACCATTAACTCACAGCCACTCTGTCTTACCAGGGTTCAGTTGAAACCTGTTGTTTCCCATCCAGACCGCTACAGCCCCCAGAAACTTGGAGAGGGCAGTCACGGCATCACTTACTTCACCCGGGATGGAGATATACAATTGAGTATCGTCAGCATACTGATGATACCTCATCCCATGGTGACGGATGATCTCACCCAGCAGTTTCATGTAGATGTTGAAAAGGAGTGGAGAGAATACCGAACCCTGCGGCACCCCACAAAGGAGGGGCCAAGGGTCGGACCTCTCGCTCCCTATCACCACCAACTGGGATTGGCCCTGGAGGAAGGAGGTGAACCAGTGCAAGACCACGCCGCCCACCCCCAACTCCCTGAGCCGCCCCAGAAGGATACCATGGTCGATGGTATCGAAAGCCGCTGAGAGATCAAGGAGAGCAAGGATGGATGCACTGCCACCATCCCGCTCCCACCAGAGATCATCCATAGCCCCATCCTCCAGACAAGGAATTCGGTGAGCTTTATGCTTACTGCTTCACTTCTCAAAGAGCTTGCTTTTCTTCTTTCTTTCTTCCCTTGCTCATGTAATATGTATTAGCTAGAATGTAATACCATCAGACAGGGAGAAAAATAAGCCTCTCTATTGCTTAAGTCATGGTGAGCCACTGGCTTGATGTCATGAAGGGGGAGTAATGCCATCTATCAGAACTGGAAGAAGAATAGGGTGTTAACCTCTGTGGGTTTCTTTCAGTTTAGAACAGGCATTCCAAATTAGGAACTGGGAAATAAACTCCATTCTCCTCCTTCACTCCATCTTCCAAACTTCACTGGTGACAGGTCAACCCTGTGAAAAAAGCGATTTTAGCTGGAATTCATAAGGGAAGAAACCAAAAGAAAACCTACCTCATGGGCACTGCCTAAATGAAAGCTACAAGAAGAAAAGGTGCTAAAGGTTCCATGGAAGAATCAGACTTAATAGAAAATAGGAAGTACCTGAAAATTATAATTGAATCCAAAGGTAAAAAGTTCCATCATCTCAAAAAAGACAGCAAAAAAAGTAACAGTCTCTTGTGTCTACAGGGCAAAACATCAGATAGACTGAGGGTTTTGTTTGAAATGATGAGGTTGGCAATCCAGAAGTGAACAGGGCCAGGGCCCATTTTAGGAGAGGTTTCAGCATTTGTACAGGGTGAAATAAATGTATACAGTATCTGCAAAGCTTTAGGCACTCATTTTGCCCATTAAAGTCTCCCTACTTCCAAAACTGGAGAAAAGTCAAAATGTTTGCTGAACCCACTGGGATTCTGATGGTTCTGGGGGCCACATAAGAGAAATTAGTGGACATATTTTTTTACATCCTTGCTATAAAACTTTGATAGGTCAAGAGAATCCTGAGGATGTAAGTCTAAATGAAAACATGCTGAGAAATATACAGTTTATTAAAAATTCAAACATACTGTTTTTGTAAGGACAGGTATGTTGCTGACCGCTGACTTAGAAGTTTTCCTGGGAATATTGTACTGCTTTTACATATTATCTAAGGTATTTTTGTGGTCCTCAGCTTTTTTCATTATACAGGCCATTATACAAATATAACACCTTGAACTATTTTCTTTGTCAAATATATGAAGAATGTTGGTTCACACTGACGCCACACAGAAAATCCTCTATTCAGAAAATGGTCTATAAGAGTATATGTGAAGTAAATTACACTGCAAATAAAAATATAGCATTGAATATGATATAAAAGAGGCATACAGAGTTGGATTATTATTACATTCTCCTACCACCATCAAGGTCTACCTATGGTAACCTTGTGGACCATTGGGTGATATAATTAGAATGCCTTCTGGGGAAGTTTCACAACCGCCCTGCCCCATTATCTAGAATTTGCAAAGGCCAATCTCTCTACCTCTTCAATCCAGGCTTGGTTTTAAAAGGAATAGCTATACTGCCCTCACTGTACATATATGGTGATAAGGACTTCTTTCTTTCTGAAAGTATGTTACAACTAGTATTTTTTAAATAGTCATAGCACATTTACTGTTGATAAGATGCTTTTTTTAATATATTGGGGTATTATGTTTTTCCAATACTTGTTTAGAGGATAGGGTAGATAAATGCAGGTAGCTGACCTACAGTACAAAGACAAGGGACTATTTCAAAGGAATGGAAATACCTTTGGGCCTACTGTAAATATTTTTGTATGTTGTTTGTTTGTTCTTATTTGTTTTTCCACAAAAGCTCTCAACAAAAGCTCTCACATATTAACATGTAAAATCATGAAATGCAAATTCTGTAGTTTGTATTGATACTCATTCAGTTTTATTTGTAAGTGATGCAAACTGAGAATGTAGCCAAATATTGTCTTTTCTATGTAGCCATTAATTCCATGTTTATGTGAATTCTTTTCAAAGAATAATCTTTTGCAGAATGAAACTATAATGACAGTTATAATTTTAGTGTTGTAAGACTAGAGATACCAGAAATGTATTTTAAAAGAGGTAAATGGATCTGCATCAAGAAATACATGCATAAATAATTGCAACTGGATTTATTTTTATTTTGGTCTTCAACCACCAGAAAAAGTTATGGAATCACTCACAAATTACAAGTTGTTACTAGCATTTAAAAACAATCTAATTTTAATCTAAATATCATGTAATAATACTAATAGAGTATGTAAAATACCTGTAATAATACCTTAACACTATTACTTCATCTGGATATTTACAAGAATGGGAGAATGAATGTGTAAAGGTACAAGCTTATTACAATTATTTCTAAAGTTACAAAGAATGCATATTGAATACAGAATGAAATTTAAAAAAACATAATCCAACTTTAAGTATTAAGCAACCTTGGACTCTCCTCTTTAATTTTTTTTTCAATATATACTTTGCAACAGATTTGGTGAAGTATATACATTTATTTGCATTTGTCTTTTATCTATACAAATGATTTAAAATGATTTTCAATTAGGATAGTTTTTTGTGGGGGGTATGTGAAAACTAATGAGAAATGGGGGGAAATGCCATATATATTCTGGGAAGCTCATGAAAAGTTTTACTGGCTTTTACTAATAAGTCTGTATTAAAGTGAGACTTGTTCTCTGGTCGTACATACACATGACCCTATGGAATTACCTTTTTAGCATATGGGTTCTTTTAATAAAGTCAAAACAATAGTTCATACCATTTACTTTATGTTCATACCAATAACTTTAAATTGCTACTTTTCTAGGTTTCCAAGCTAGCTGGTGTTATGGTGAGTCATGGTGTGAAGAAAGGAGATTGTGTTGTCATCTACATGCCAATGATACCACAGACAATGTACACTATGTTGGCATGTGCAAGAATAGGAGCTATACATAGTCTTATTTTTGGCGGATTTGCTTCAAAAGAGCTTTCTAGTCGCATTGATCATGCCAAGGTAATAAACATGTCTCATATTCTGAGAGGAAATGGGAGTCTTATGATAAATACTTTAAACATCTACTTTTCCTGCACAGCCCTCTCCCAGCCAGGTTGTGCAAGAAGATCAGAGCTGATTTGTTTTATGCTGTTTATATATCACAAATAGCTAATACTGATAGATATTTTATTAGTCAGCCATGAAAAACTGCCTACACTTGCTTTGGAATAATTTCATACCTAAAAGTTGCACCTAAAAGAGCAACTTACTTATGAGTAAACTCACCTAGGGTTGAACCAGAAGGATAATAAGTGCGTTCTCAGTTCAGGCTATTTCTTGATTTCCTGAAGTCATGAGAACTTAGCGTGTAGTGTGAATTTAGACAAAATTTAAACTTGGACAGTGTTCTCTTTTAATAGAAGCTTAGCTTATCAATATAACCTTTCAATTAAGAGTCCATTTCTTTTTGAGCACTAAACACATTTGGACTTTAGAGTGCATGCTGTAGGAATGCACACCAAATGGTTATTATGGCAGCTGCAGTAAATGATAAAGCATACATTTATTGGAAGGATATCATTACCTTTGGCACCCAGAATATTTCCTACCACCTCCAGCTTTTATTTATTTTTATTTATCAAATTTGTCACCACCCATCTCCTCTGAACAGAGGGACTCTGGACAGTTTACAATAACTATATAATAAAATTCCAATATAAAATATAGACTAAAACAATTTTAAAAACTACCAAATATAATAAAATCCTGGTGGCTATGGTCTCATTCAGTCCTTGCATAGGAGGGGCACTTCAAGGCACTAGCCAACCCCAAATATGACTATTCTCCTCCCTGCCCCAAGCCCAATGGCAGAGCCAGGTCTTCAATTCCCTCCGGAAGGCTAGGAGCAATAGGGCTAACCTCACCTCCGGGGGCAAGATGTTCCAAAGGGCAGGAACCACTGCAGAGAAGGCCTGCCTCCTGGACCCCGCCAGATGGAATTCTCTTGCAGATGGGGTCCGCAACATGCCCTCTCTGCTTGACTGGGTGGGACGGGCTGATCTTCATCAGCCTGATGAAGCAGTGAAGAGGCAATCCCTCAGGTAACCCGATCCCATGCCATGTAGGGCTTTAAATGTGATAACCAACACCTTGAATTGTACCCAGAAGCAAACTGGTATCCAGTGCAGCTCACGAAGCAAAGGTGTTATATATGCCCTTCTAGGGGAACCAAAAATAGCCCGCATGGCCGCATTCTGGACCAACTGAAGCTTCCGGATACTCTTCAAGGGTAGCCCCATGTAGAGTGCATTACAATTGTCTATATGGGAGATAAAAAGGGCATGAGTGACTGTCCAAAGGGCCTCCAGATCCAGGAAAGGTCATAACTGGTGCACAACATGAAGCTGTGCAAAGGCCCTTCTGGCCATGGCTACCACCTGCTCTTCAAGCAGGAGCCATAAGTCCACGAGGACCCCCAAGTTATGCACCAGGTCTTTTATTTCTTCTTTACTCAAAACTATTCTGAAGAAGTCACTTGGGGCAAGAAGCCTGGTAGATGCTAAGGGATCTATCTGCAGATACTTTAGCACACATACATTCCATGCTGACTAATCCTGGCTTTGGACTGAGGATGATTATTTTGGATGCTTTTGTCATCACATTGGTTGATTTTTTTTTTTACAGTTATAGATAGCAATGAATTACAGGGGTCTGATCAGTAATGCTCTTGTTATTAATAAGATTTCCTTTCATCTTCTAGCAAGGAATTTATTAATAATAGCTCCTCCATGTTTCACTAGAATGTCTTTGGATGTCATGATCAGATGCCATAGATAATTATTTGTTTCTTCTCTCTTTTTACAGGTAATATTCAGCAATTACAGTATTAAAAAGAAAGAGTTCCTACAGCTCCTGAGCTAGTGCTTGACTACGTTGCAGTTGATTATGTTGTGGCTAATTCTTGTTTTTCTCTAAACTAACAGTATTCAGAAGGTATAGTTTAAAGGTAGGAGTAAAAGGGAATGAAGTTTTTTTCAGATTCTGGAGGGGATATTTAATTTGGGTGTTAGCTGCAGAATAAAATTAAACTTGGTTATATCATTTTCTTCATACTGTCCTTGTAGTCTCTTTTTGTTCTTTCTATCCCAGTGAAATGTTGGAAAGAAAGGATGTAAAAGGGCCCAGGACTCTTTCTTCTGCCCATCTGTCTGTCCATCAGCAGGATAACTTTCCAAAACCAGAACAGAACAAGATCAAATATTATGTGGGTGAGAAGCCAACAAAAGGAAGTTGGGCCAGATTTGGCCAGGAATTGCAGAGGAAAATAAAGCAACCCCCCCCCCGCCCCCAATCTATCTAATGCATCTCTATAGGAGAGGCAGCTGGGCAGAGTCTTGGAATGTTACTGACTGTTGCATTCTAAGCCCCCTTCCTTATTACATGATCCAAAGCAGAGTATATGTAGCCCACATTGTACTTCTCTATGCAGACATGCAAATAGACACAGTTGCAGTTTGAGGGGAAAGGAGAAACACAGAGATACAACAAATACACACTTACCCAGATTTTACACACTGAGGCAACATGTATGCATACACCCTGTTCACCGTAATAGCAATTACTTTCTCTTGTGAACTTTGCCATTTGTACAGGGTAAGTTAGTCTTTAGACTGAAGGACGTTTTGAACTAACTTCAGGAAAGACTTAGTGGGTTAGTGAACTTTTGCATTAGAGTGTATGTCTAATAAGGAAGCTTTAAAATTGGGATTTATATGGCATTACTAGTAATGGTTACAGTTTGAAAAAATCTAAATCTGTATTTGATGTAATGAGGAAAATACTGCTAGGTTAGGCAAAAGATAAAGAAATAACGAGTTCAGACCTTTCTTCAGGCTGATTACTTTTAGTTTTTTAATGTGTAGGGATGCACTAACTATTGGGAAAAAATAAAAAAGTTATTAATTTAAATTTAATAACAACATATTTATGCCACAAGGCAATGAATCCAAGAATTAAAACAACTTATAATCACATAAATAAATACAAGTTATTCTTTTGTCTTGCTGCAAATACATGTACGTCTTTTTTTCTCCTTAAACAAATATGTGTTTATGCATGTACTTTCTACATGTAAATGTGGGGGAAAGATCCTGGGCTTCTTCAGTGATGAGTGGATTCTTAACCTGTGGAGAAGGAGGTATGATCTTTGTGCTTAGTACAACCTGAGTATATGATATGCTTATGTTTGTACATACAGATTGAAAGTGGGGTTGTGCATTCAGAATCTTAATTTTTAACTAACATATGGGAAAGTCAAATCATCCATGAAGTCCAATCATCCATGATAATTTGTGTGTGTGTGTGTGTGTGTGTAAGCGGCTGGATAGCATAGTGGTTAGAGCTCCCCCTTTGGAGTAGGAGACTGGGGTTCAAATCCTGGCTGTACCTACCTTACCAGTAGGGGTCCTTGGGCAAAGACCCCCTAATGCTTCACCTGCCTACCTCAAATATGAGAGTGACCAAACTAAGAGAGTCATGCCGGCTTGGATGTCGCCCAGATTAACAGGGTCCACGTCAGAAGTTGGGGAACTGGGACAATCTGACGATAAGTGGGCTACTGGAACAAATCATACATGGATGAGACAAGAGAGCCTCGAACTGATGGAATGCTACTGCAACAGTAGACTTAATGAGAGG
The DNA here is from genome assembly GCF_035149785.1 of Candoia aspera. Lineage (NCBI taxonomy): Eukaryota > Metazoa > Chordata > Lepidosauria > Squamata > Candoiidae > Candoia > Candoia aspera. The sequence goes on along the minus strand of NC_086159.1, from coordinate 41,604,550 downwards.
GTGTATATGAAATGCATGAGGGAACTATGGATGGACAGAAGACCTACATCCACGCTAACTGAGAAACAGCTAGTTACCCAATGCTTCAACATAGTGAAGAGGAAGCTGCTCTCACAACTTGAGATAGACCAACTACACATTATATCCCAGACTCAAGAAGACCCAGAAGAACAACTAGAGGTGCAGCCAACACCTAAAGCTGGAACATCACTGCCACCCCCTCCATTACAGAGCACAGCAGCTGATATGAGGCAAAAGATCATGGATAAACTAGCTACAGTCAACGCTCCAAGGCTCAGTAGAGAAGTACCATCAGATAGTATACTAGAGGATGCCAACAGAGCCCTCATGACAATCCCTAATACCACTATAACAGTAGTACATACTGCCCCCCCTCCCTGAAAATGAGGTTGGAGACTTAGATCAAGGCAACTCAGAGAGAAGTTAGTCAGCTGGTGGAACTACAGAAGGGTGTGAAGATTAAGGATAAGACTGTGCTACTGAAAAAATACAAGTGGTGATAGATGTAGCAGTGCCAAGTGATGCAACATCAGGAAGAAGGAGTATGAGAAGCTGGAGAAGTACCAGGGCCTGAAGGAGGAACTAGAGAAGATGAGGAAAGTGAAGGCCAAAGTGGTCCCAGTGATGGTAGGGACACTTGGGGCTGTGACTCCAAAGCTGGGAGAGTGGCTCCAACAGATCCCAGGAACAACATCAGAGCTCTCTGTCCAGAAGAGTGCAGTGCTAGGAACAGCTAAGATACTGCGCAGAACCCTCAAACTCCCAGGCCTCCGGTAGAGGACCTGAGGTTGAGGAAGACACATACCACCCACAGGAGTGAGAAGGGAATTTTTTATATAGTGTGTGTTTGTATGTGTGTGTGTGTGTGTGTGTATGTATGAAATATTAATTAAATATGGACATGTTTAAATTACATTTAAAACCTTTCTCATTTTTTAGCCCAAACTGGTTGTAACATCCACATTTGGAATAGAACCTGGAAGAAAAGTGGAATATGTGCCACTTCTAGAAAAAGCATTGGAGATGATCAATCACCAACCAAAGAGAGTTCTGATTTATAGGCGACCTAATATGGTAGTTACAGCAAATAATTTTATATGCATTATTCTATTCTTTTAAATTGTATTTCCCTAAATACCTTAATTGTACTAACTTCATTAGACTGTGGCATTTCATGATCTTTGTGTGAACCTCCTGCTCTGTGTTCCTTGAAATAAACACATTTATACGTGCTAGTATATCTACTAAAATTCTTGCATAAAGAAGATTTAATTTTTTTATTGTGTGTGTGTACTTAAATGCAGTTTTAAAAGTTGTAATGGTAGTTCCTTGTATACAGGAAGCTGTTCCTCTTAAACCAGGACTTGATTTGGACTGGGATGAAGAAGTGGCCAAAGCAAAGCCATGTGACTGTATTCCTGTTCTTTCAGACCATCCGCTTTATATTCTTTATACCTCAGGAACTACTGGTACACCCAAGGTATGTCTGTATTTTAGCAGAAATACTTGTGATCAAATTAAGTTCTCCTCCACATCAGGGAGTATTTAATTAAAGTTAATTTAATTAAAAATGTTTTTCCAGCTTAGTGCTCATACAAGGTAAATGTGTGACTGGAGGTGGCTGTAACTGTATTTCATTATTAAATGTTACTTTTTAATTTATGAAAATAAAAAATATGTGAGATGCTTCAAAACTCTTTCTCCATAGCTGAACTGCTCCCAGCCTGTGGTTGCACCTTGGAAAAAAACCCTTAAAGATTCTAGGGTTTTTTCCCCTAGTTTTCCCTAGTTTTTTATGGGGTTTTTGATATTCAAACTCTGTTCATCCTCCTAATTGATATGGCACAACTTTGCTTCTGTATGGAGTCAGGGATAAGATCAAGGGCCTGAGCTTGTGTATATTGGTGACATATGGTCAAAATCAATGGAATGTTACTGTGGGTGAAGAAGCAGCAACAAGAGATGAAGAACTCCCATAAGAAGCAAGATTAATGACTGTAGCAACATAACCACCTTCCGTAACAGATATGAGAATGAAGAAAGGAAAGGCATATTTAGCTGTCAATCCAAGAGATGGAGAATGCTTATGAATCGTAAATAAACATTAAAATCATAGGCAATCTTTTACAAAGGTATTTCCTAGTTTCCTAAAAAGATGTAGGCAGGCACCAGGCGACCTCTAAACTCCATGTGTCACTTTGGCATTTTGAGTCTTGATGTAAGTGGGTTGTTTGGCAAATGATAGGAGGTAAATAGAAATAGGCTGAGTTTTTCAAACTTCTATCAGGCTAGGGCTTTTTCAGTATTTGGGGGCAGGGAGGGAAGAATGCATTCCTTTTTCTCTTTTCTTTTCCTGGCTCAGGCTGCTTACTACAGCTCTTGTTCCAGGTATTTTTGAGATATACCTTGGTAGATTTTGTTGCTGCTCATCCTGTTCCAGCATCACCCCCTTTGTCAACATTACTGCCTTTTTGGGGGTATGGGTGTCGTCTTCTGCTCATCTACCATTTGCCCTCAGCTAGCCCATCCCTTTGCCAAGGGATAAGGTGGGGCTAGTGGAGCAGTTATAGACACAGATCCCTTAAGAAGCTGGATTGGTCAAGCTAGCCAGCTGTAGACCCACATATGTGATGGGGCTGGGCCAGTCAAGCCACTCAGCTGTGGCTTTACCAGTTGGCTCTAAGGATTTGTAAGGGTAGCTGGATGTTGCCAGGCCAGGTTGTCCATGCTGTTCTAAATTCTTGGGGGAGGGAGGAAACCAGCTGGTGGGGTGTACTGCTCCAGCATGGCTTTTGGAAAGGGCAGGGAAGGTCAGTTTCTTCATGCCAGAGTCCAGCCTGTGCCTAAGCAAGACTGACTTGGTCTTCTCCAGTGTTGTTCTGGGTTTGGTCAGGCTTATTAAGCCATTGTAGCACAGTTTTTTTGGACCTGGTAGGAGCTGCTAAGCCAGCAGTGGCCAAGCTAGTTAGGTTGTGGTGGTGTGGCTCTTTGTTAGAAGGAGCAATTTGAATTGGAAGCATCACTTGTCTCATCTCACTGCACTGCAGTCCTTTTCTACCTCACACACACACTGAACTGAACAATGAATTGAACCAGAAAATGTCCCTCCAAAAGATTTTTTAATCTATAAAATGCCAGAAATTGTGACTATGCCAATTCAAGTATGTGGGTTTTCCAGCCTGTACTGTTTTTACATGAAGATGGTATGGATTAGAAGATGGAAGCCATACACCTTTGAAATTCTAACTGTATTTTGTACTAGTTAGACTGAGAACAGCTTGTTTTCTTTGAATTACCTGGAGTTCTTCATATAACTATTCATGCTCTAAAAAGGGGATGGGAACCCTGTGCCCTTTCAGATGCTGTTGAACTATAAGTCCATCTATTATGACCTTGTTGATGTTCAGAAGTACCTGGAGGACTGCAGTATGTTTACCATGCTTTAAATAAATGGATTTGGATTAGCTGAATGGCAGAATCTCAATTTTTCTCCTGCCATGATAGGATTACATGTTCACATTGTATGCAACAACTAGATTCTGAATAAAGAACAAATTTATGCATCTTATAACTTACTGTATGCTTGAAATTCTGAAAGGCTCCTAAAAATTAAGGAGAAGAATATTAATTTCCTGCAAGAGTTCATTTAATTTTTAATGTATTATTTGTATATGATTTTATGAATTATTTAAATTTCACATTTCTTTCACTTAGGGTATTGTCAGATCAACAGGTGGCTATGCAGTTATGCTAAACTGGACCATGTCAGCTATATATGGACTTAAGTCTAAAGAGGTAATTTCAATTTATATAATATGTTTCAGTCAAGAAAATCAGTGGCTACATTTTAATACATGTTATATCTCATTTTTAGGTCTGGTGGGCTGCATCTGATTTAGGCTGGGTGGTTGGTCATTCTTACATTTGCTATGGACCTCTTCTGCATGGGAATACAACAGTTTTATATGAGGTGATTATTTTTTTAAAATCTTAATTGCTTAATACATTTGAGGTGCTGTTCAGTAAAGTAATCAATCTAAACAGACACATACAACTTTTCTATTAATTAATATGTGAGCACTATTACTACTTTTGAGTAGTAATAGTACTTTTGAGTAGTCTCACATGGAATGGCTGGTTGTTAAGTGGTTAGGAAGGCTCTGTCTTGCTTGGAGAAACAGAATTTGTAAAGCCTCCTCATCTGTTTAGCAGCTTATGTTAGCCTAGGAAAATCATAGTTTCCCACTATGTGAGCAAGCTACAGTGAGCCTGGAGTTTGCATGTTCCTCCTTCCACTTCTCTATATACTAGAGGAGAAGATTGGAAGGTTTTTCTTCTGATTTTAAATAAAGTACTGTTTCCCATTACATGCCATCTGGAGAACTGTGTTTTGTTTAAACTTCTAAGTAGTGAGAACAAACCAGTTTCATACTGCAGTTTCAGATACTGTTTTTCAAACATGTAAAAGTCATTTCTATTCTGGTTCCATCATGAGTTCAGACTGGCTAGCAAGCTGTATTGGCAAATAACCAATCTTGTAAGCTTACCATCACTAGTATATTGACGAAATTAGGGTGGCTTGGATGCACAGCCTTTTTTTCTGCATCTTTTGTTAGTTAGAAGGTTGGACTAAGACTGTAGAGAAACTCTGAATGCATGTGGGAGAAGTGGAATGTTGTGGGTACCAGGCATGCCTCCCCAGTAGGATATTCCATCAGGGGGCCTCACAACCTTGAAGACTCTGTGCCTTATACCCAATTGCCTTACTCCATTGTGGGAACAGGGAGCAATCTCACCGAAGATGCTTGCAAGGCCCAGGCAGGTTAGTAAGAGAGCGACTTTTCTTTAAATATACTAACAGCAAGTCGTTCAGGGCTTTAAAAGGTTAGAGACAGAAAATACCCCCAAAATCGTACTAGGCCCTGAGATAGTTTTATAATTAAAAGGAACAAAACATTCACTCATGGAAAGAGGAGAAGCCTACTCCCCCACAACTCGCATGCCACATGTGTGAAATGAGAGCCCACTCACTTTGCATCATCACCCCACCCACCATGGTCCTCTCTTTCACAAAAAAAAAAAAAAAAAATCAGTCTTCATTGACTAAAAGCCTGCCTATACCTGACCTCATCAACTTTATAGGATTGTTGTGAACTTAAAGCAACCAAAACTCAAATCGCCACTTTGAACTCCTGGGAGGGAGGGAGGGAGGGAGGGAGGGAGGGAGGGAGGGAGGGAGGGAATAGGTGAGGTTTCTTTGAGTTGAGCTCAGTTTCGATAATTTTCATGGATAAATCCATGGAGTTTTCTTGATAACAATTTGGAAGGAGTTTAGTTTAGCCTGTAGCCTTGGGATTCCCAAGTAATCTCACAGTCCTAGTGGTAACCAGCCTTGACTCTGCTCCAAGCCCAAACAAGGTCAGCCTGGTTTTGCACCTGCTGAGATGTATGTGCAATGTATTAATAATCACCTGGTAACAATTTGATGTAGTAAGTGCAAGACATGTTAAGCTCCTTTTGTACCTCGGTAATTTATTCAGTGCATCACCAGATAGCCCTGAGACACTAATGCTGGAGCATATGAATAATTTCCTCATGTTTGTACAAATGCATTTTGTACAAACAGTCATTGCTTCAGCATTCTGCTGGCAGGTTGATGCCATTGTTGCAATGAGCCCTTAAACTGTGAAAGAATTATGGAATGTTTTTTACCCAATTACATTTTTAAAACTAATCTCTTTATAGGGAAAACCTGTAGGGACTCCAGATGCAGGTGCTTTTTTCCGTGTGCTGGCAGAACATGGAGTAGCTGCCCTTTTTACTGCACCAACGGCAATTAGAGCAATCCGTCAACAGGACCCTGAGGCTGTCCTGGGGAAACAGTACAGTCTGACAAGGTGAATTTGGGTCCCTCTGCTTATCATATTTGCAGATGATGCGAAATTGGGTATGATAGCAAAAGCCCTAGAAAACAGAAATAACGTCCTAACTGGCCTTGATAGATTGGACAGAGGGGTTTAAAATGCTCCACAGACTAGGGCAGCAGGAGCAATACTACCTGAATGTAGCCTTGATCTCATTAAACTTGTTCTGTGTTTATTTACTCCAAATACTTCATCTGTGGCTGTTAAATTGCACATGTACTTTTACCTTCATCTCTTTTATTCAGGTATTTTATTTGAAAAGTATTGTCAGATACCTTCAGTTACCTTGTAACTTAATTCTCTTTATCATTAGCAGACACAATCTTATTATACCATTGCCACTTCTCATTACTGTTAGGCCTATTCATATTATTTAGCTCCTGAAATTCTACCATAGTAGAATTTGTTTGTGAGGCAGCATAATTTTCTATACTTCTCCCTTGACAATAGATATAACTGGACAGTGAACTGGAGTGATCTTGTATTTTTAATTGAACAGGGTAATTATCTTTTGAGATAATCCACTTACCGCTGTACCTCCTGTTATGGCACAGTAGCTGGGTCTGAGTTTAAGAAGCTGATTCCCCAGGAGATCTCTCAGAAGGATCACTTTCTATCCAATTCACTTTAAACAAATCTGCGGCCTACTCTTCTAGTGAGCAGGAGGACTCTAAAGGCTGATTTCCTTCTTCCCTTCTGGGACACTCAATAAGAAAAATATAAACCTCTAGTTATGAACAGAAGAAAAACTTTACTACTTGCATCAACAAAGCAATAGCCATACAAATATACAGGCAGTATTACTCAGGGACAAGAATGATTTGGCTGAGTTCAGTGGGAATGAAAGGCTTGCCTAGAGGTAGCAGTTCATCTTCTCTCAATAGACTGAGCACTCTCCTGAGCAGTACATTTCAAAAGCACAATGCCCACTTAAACTACTCTCCCTACTCCCATAATAAAGATGGTCACAGCCCACAGCTGCTATTGCAAAAGTCTTGTGAAGTTGTCTCATTCTTCTCTTGGCTGCTTGATCGCCCCTGGATCTTCCCTGCTGGCCAGTCTAAATCCTGTCTGCCTCTTGGCTCTGGAAGCAACAATCAGTGCCCCCCTCATCACCCTGCCCCCCTGCAATCCACTAGGTGATTCCCTTGCTTGACAGCCTGAGACTTGGCAGCCTTTCTCTCCCCTCACTGGCTGACTGTGCTAACTGATTTGAATCCCATGCACTTAATCATAGCATTATATGGCTACATGGAGTTGTGAGCCCTTTGAGTAGATCCAGTCAGGAAGCAGTGCAAAGATTACAGGAATGCCACATTATTGTTGTAGGGTATAATAATAGAAACTAGAAAGCCTGTCAGAGTTTCCCTTTGCCCCCTCTTATACCAGGCAGAATCAAGGTGGGGTTATTTTGAGTTTGTTTCTCATGCTTTCTCCTTTCCCAGGACTGAGTTGTCTCTTACTTTCCATTAATTGTTCCTGCATACTTTCTTCAAGTTTACCTCAGCACATCTCTACAGGAGTGGAGTCCCAGCAGGGCACAGTGCAGCAAGGAGAGAAACATAGTGTCTTATTTCCTTTATGTCCCCAGGCTGCCTCCTATAACCATTTTGATTTACTAGTTATTGCTCTTCATGATAAAGTTCTTTGGTTCCTCTCTTGTGTATCTGTCTGTGCATGTGTGTCTGTCCTTTGCACACACAACACAACAGCTTTTTATTCTTTTCCTAATGAACACATCCAATTTTTGTTTCTTCCCTCTCTACTCCTTTAACCCCTCCATTCTGGGAGGTCACCTATTCTGATTTTCTTCTGGATGTCATGCTGTCAGCCAAGAAGTCCTCTATCTCTTCTTCTAAATACCTTAGTATATGAAGGTTATACTACCTCTGATTCTAACTTCCACCTACTACAGCCTGTTGAACCAGATCCCTAGCACTCAAGTTAATTTCCTCACTTTTCCTGGCAAACCTGTACAAGTTTGCACCAGATTTACTTAGTGCCCAGCTCTATTGTAAGTCAGTACTAGTTTTATTGTAACAGCTATAGTATGAGAATCTTGCAAGTCTGAATGTGCTTCCTCTTCCCTCGCTTTATCTTTGTGTGAACTAGAGAGGGGCCTGAGACATTTACTCACTTTCCTGTCTTGGCTCAGGCCCCTTTTATCATTGCCTTGGTAGCGGCTCTCCCTCATCTCCTTCAAGGCCATTCCTTCTTCTCTCTACATCTACACAAGAAATTTCCTTCAGTTAAAAATGTACTGGGGATGTGTAGTAATAGAAGAGGACCTGCAGAAGTTCTTGTTCCAGCAGCACATGCCACCAGCTACTTGAAAAGTATGTGTTTGTTGTGCAAAAGGAAAATGTAATAATCTTTGAATAAACAATGAAGAGTCAATCTAGTCTGCAGACATTATGCTAAAATAAATGTGTTTGTCTAAGATGCCACAGGTCCCTTTGCTGCAGTAAACTAACACGATTGCCCATTTGGAAATCCTTTTAAAACAGGTAGAGAATCTGAGGCCCCAGGATTACAAGTGATCCTCAAAAATCTTATTTAGAACTCAGAAACCTCCAAAAATTGTTACAAATCATAATTCTTAATGTGACAGAAGGGTAAGAATAATTAGGAACACAACTGATAGTAAAGAAATTCCCTATATTTATTTTTCATTACCTAAAAATTTAAATGGAATGAAGTCAACTTGAGTTTTTATCCTGCCCTCATTGCTGGCACAACATTCAAATGCAAAATGTAAAAAATAAAAAATAAAAAAATGAGTACCCCTGCTTTATAACTCTTCCATTAAGTGGGAAGCAAAGCCACATATAACTGCATCTATTGTTACATTTTTAATTTCTTTGTAGGAGAGTAATGTTGAAAATAATCCTATTTAATGTAGGTTCCGAACATTATTTGTAGCTGGTGAGCGCTGTGATGTGGATACATTAGAATGGTGCAAAAAAATTTTCAAGGTACCAGTTTTGGATCATTGGTGGCAAACTGGTGAGTTGATTATAACTAACAAATTCACAAAAAACAGTTCTACCTCTTTTCTGACTGAAGTTTGTGTTTCAGATTAGTTAACATGTGAAGCTTCTTAAACATGTTTGCATTTCTCCATTGTTTAGATTCCTTCTTATGGCTACTGTATTGTCTTCCCACTTTCTTTTGGTTTCTTTTACTATATCTGTACTTGTTATTGTCTTGAGTTATTGTGTTTATGTGAGAATCATGACTTATCTGGCTACTATGGTCTTGGGAAAACAAAAGATTGATAATGCACTTATCTATCAAAAATATTTTTTCTTATCTGTATGTAAAAGTGGAAAGGAATAGGGCTGAAATGCACCAATATGAGAACAGATATATAAGCAATTATGACATATACAACAGGAAAAAATGGTTTCAGATCAGTTGTAAGCAAGAGTTGCACATGAACTATACTCTCAAACTGGTAGCAAATGTTGGGAGAAAACAGCTGTCAGTTGCAATCTGATAGGTATCTGAAAAAAAGTAAAGTTTGAAATGGGGAGAACATTTGCCTTGGAGAAAGTGTGTTTGTAGAATGAGTCTTCTGATTCCAATAACATCTCCCTTATCTAACCCCACCCATCAACAGCCTTTTGGAATATTTGAGAGGCTGCAGAGAACAAGTTCCCCATCCTTTGCCTTTTGTCCCAATATTGCCATGAGCTTGAACAGCTGGAGAATAGAGAAGGGATGCAGCTTCCCTCATGCATTGAATCATAAGTGCTTCTTGAATAGCTCTGTTGGGAAAAGTATGTTTGCATAGTCCATCCTGAAAGACATGGAGGCTAGACAGCCATTGCTGCAGCTGTTCCTTTGCTTCAGCCTGGAAAAGCCAGCTCAGTTTGAAAAAAAACTCCAGCCATTTATTTACCAGTGATTTATCTAGCTTCACAGGCCAGAGGGTAATAAAGACAAGCTTTATGTTGTCACACTGATGACTGGTTGATGCTAGCATATGCTATAACTCACTACTGAGAAATTATTGCTGAGAGTCTCTGTGAGATTCGCTTCATGGATATGTTGCTGTAATCTCTCTGAGCATCAAACAAACAAGCTGGATGAAACTGAGTAGCAGCTGAAGTGCCCATTATGTCTAGAATGGGCTGTGTGGAGTCCCTCTGCTCCATCTGACTGCTCTCAGTTTATAAATAGGGTTGGAAGGGGCTCCAAACCCCTTCCCAGGGCAGGAAGACCATCTCAGACACATGGCTATCCAGTCTTGTTTGAAAACCTCCAATGATGGAACACCCATGACTCCAGGAAGCAAGCTGTTCCACTGTTTAATACAGGGTTTCTCAACTAGGGGTTCCTTGGGAGATCACGATTTATTTAAAAAAATATTTCAAATTTGGGCAACTTCACATTAAAGAGGTAAGTTTCATTTTTCATTTTTAGTTTAAGAACACTGTTATACATATATACAGGCCTACACGTGAAACAAATATAATAATTTTGTAACGTCTGGCCTATATTTGAGCCTGAATGTGCAGGGGTTCTCCAAGGCCTGAAAAATATTTCAAGGGTTCCTCCAGGGTCAAAAAGCTGAGAAAAGCTGGTTTCATAGCTCTCACAGTCAAGAAATTCATCCTTGTTTTGAGTTTGGATCTCTCTAAAGCTTTTACCCATTGGTTCTTGTCCTGTCCTCAGGCAGGACAGAGAATAAATCCACACCCTCTTCCCTGTGACAGTTCTTCAAGTGTTGGAAGCCTACTAAATAGATAAGCTACTATTTCTAGAGCCATCTAAGATATCTAATGATCCCAATAAAAAAGACATTATATTCTCTATGGTTCCTCAGTGTATTAAAGTTCTCTCTTCCCTTCAGTTAAGTCAAAGTTTTCTTACTGCTATGCCCATTATTTTTAGTCACTGTATCTAATTTTATAACATTCTCAGTGTACTGTTAGCATGATGGTTTATAGAGGACAATAGTGGAATAAAACTTACCAGGATTAAAATATAACACAGTTCAAAGAGTTACCTACAATATTAAAGCCTAAGTATCTGAAGGAGCTGTAGCTGGTATTCACACATGCACAAGAAGGTATGTCGAAACGGCAGAACTAGGGATTTTTTTTCATAGAGCAGAGGACATGAGCAAATTTAGGTGTAGTGTCACACTAAGTGGAGGATTAAGTGAGATTACACATAATTAGTTAGAGATGTTTAAGAGTTTGAACTACTTAAGTAGAGATGAATTCAAATTCTTAAACATGAATAGCCAAGTCAAACTGGTGTTCAGGTTGGGAGTCAGGCAGTGTACAAATTGAATAAAATGGAAATAAATGGATACATACATACATAGGATACATACATTTATATATGTGGATGCTTACTATCATATGTAATACAGAAGGGAAAAAAGGAGTTTAGTTAACATATCCACTAATAACACACAGTCTAGTATACTAGACTGAGCACTTTTAAAGATACAAGTGATGAAAAGCTTTTGCTAAATAAGGAGTTGAAGGAGGCATTACAGAAATGGTAGGACTGAGTGGTTTTCATTTCTCTGTGAAGAATTGCCCAGAGGAAAAGATGGCATTTATTCAGTGAGAGATGACAGAATGTTTTGAATAAAATACATTTCATTTTCCTTCCTTTCTTTTGATATTTTTAGTAGTGATGATAAAAATCTTACCTGGGAATCAGCATTTCCTTCAGCCAGTTTTTCAAAGTGCTGTCAAAATTTGAAAGATAAGTGTCACCCCACCCCACCCCGACTTTGACAGTTCTCTTGGTAGCCCAGCTTTATCCCTCTGAAGATATTCCCACATGCATTTTCTCTAATTTCTTCTGATTTTGGAATTGCATATGTGTGGCATTTCATTTTATTCTGAAATTGTATCTGTTAAGCATGAATCCAGTGTTTCTTTTCATGTTCCTTCCTTCCCTTGTGCAAGTGCACTGACTGCAGTAAAAGGAATACCTACAACAGTCATGGATCTAATCTCAAACTAATTTTAAGGTGTGCTAAAAGAGAGAGAGATGGTGGGGAAGTTTTTCAAATCTCATTTGCATAAATGAGAGAAGCTCTGACGGCCGTTAGTTTTATATGTTTCTATGACAACGTTACAGGTTGCTGATGTCATTTCTGTTGCCTAGCAACAGCTTTTCCCCTTGTTCTGTGACTAGAGTCTTCATTAGGGTAGCGTAGATGTTTTTACTGATGGTTTGTGAATAGGGAACTGAGAGTTAAGCTCCATGAATTTCTTTTATAGAAAGAATAATCCTTTGCTAGATTTAAGGCAGCCCTGATGGATCTTTTCCTGGAGAAAGAGCATGAAGCAGGTTATAAAACACTAATCCCTGCTGTAGATGGTTTTTCACATATTTCAAATAGTATCTGTCTGATTGTTCTCTTCTCTCTGTATTGGGTTACTGACATTAAAGCAAACATAATTTTTTTTTGGAAGCAGTTAAATCATGAATGTTTAGCACCAATATATGAGATTTTTTGTGTTATTCATCTGTGTCTATTGTCCATAGAACAACAGTTGTAAGTGGAAATGAATAAAATGCTTTGATTCTATTCATACTGGGAAAAATCATCATTTTTATTAAAATGCTGTGATATGCTGATACATACTGCAGTAAGAAATACTAGTAATAGTTTTCAAATTGTTTCTGCCACTCTGCCTTAACAAGTTCTGCCTATTTATCTTCTCCTTCCAAAATACAGCTGCAATCAAGAACCTTGCTGCTTTCTCCTTCCTTCTGTAGGATGTGCTATGAAAGTAAAGTTTCTCTTTCAGAAGGAGAAACTAAATAAGTAAAATAATCATTTCAGCTTTCTCAATTTTAAGAAGTAAATAGTTCAAATGATGTCCCTCACTGTATGAAAATTTTCCACATTTTATGGTTGGCAATAGGGTGGAAAGCGTGACAAAATACCTTGTTTGCTATTATTCCTATGGGTATAGATGTGTCCAGCTTAATTAATAGAAATACGATGACAGATCCTTAAAACTGGTGTTCTGCAATGTTCTTCTAGATTAGCTACCATTAAGAACAGATTCAGTAATCTAGGTAACAGATGTTCCTTTGGCTTGCCCTTCCTCTGCTACAGCTTCATATGTTTCATTCAGTCTGTGGACTTCTGCTGGATATTAACTTCCAAGCACACAGCTGGTTTTTTTGTTTTGCTCTAAGGAACATATGGTCCACTGCTGGCCCTAACTCATGAAACTGCACAAATGCTCAGGGATTATGTGATGTGAAGATGGGCTTGTGTTTTCCTACTGGAAATTATTTTAATACAGGGAGTGAAGCTTAAGCGTTTTTAATCACTGAAACTACATATATTGGACGATTAATTATATATATAGACTGTCTGCAATCTGTGTCCATGTAGCAGATCAGGTGTGTTGCTTTTTATATATTGTAGCTTTAAAAAGCATTTTCCCTGTTCAGAACATCTTTTACAAGAAATCTTCCCATATGCATTAGCCACAAGTTTCCTAAAGAAATGTGTTGGCACCCTGGTGACCGGTCGGGAGCCAATAGGTTCTTTAGGATTCAGTAGGCTCAAACTGCGGTGAAATGCCAAAAAGGATTTTATTGAATAAATATAAGAAAGTTAACAGTGAAAGATAAAACAATCCGCATCCCATCAGCATGCCAGGAACCTCAAGAATGGCAGTGGATGGACTCTTTGTTGCTGGCAGTTGCACAGCACCTTCCTGGGATTTTGGGTCTGTGTTGGGGTTCAAACTGTTTAGGGGCTTTTGCCATCTTTCAATAGTTTTCTTAAGAGACAAGAAGTATAAACAATAATATCTAGCATCTTTTATCAGCGACTTGTTCATAACTTTAGATAGTGGAATCTCTGCCAAGAATATTTTTAAGGAAAATATGCAGGTTGCTTGATGACATATCTGGTCAATACCGTGAGAACCCCAGTAAGTGACCTCTGTGTATGAGCACATCATTCTTAGGTAGTTACTGTTCCCCATCTCCTTGGCAGATGTTAGATAAGGGAGCTGGCATTTTTATCATAATAGTTACAAGCAAGGATACAAATAAGGGGTAAACAAGAGTGATTAATAAGAATGAAATCCGCAAGACATGCTGAATAACTTCTGAGTTCATGTGTGGAGGAATTTGTAATGCAAAGCTTGCCAAGTTACATACCAAGTCCTTGGCTGACTAAATAGCCCTTTCTGCACCAGTATATCTTATATGTTCAACGGGGAAAACTTGTTCACACCACTAACTATTCACCAATCTTCTGCGGAGCCAATACAGGAAGTCATCTGCTTGGAAGAATGAATAATAGTACTTTTTAAAAGTGATTCAGTCTACTTATTTTTTGCAACTGTCTTCTGTTATGCTTTCTTAAAGCTTGATAATGAATGAAATAAATGTGCAACATTGAGCCAAAATTGAACATTGTAAAGTCCCAATGTAATTTAATTAACCTGAGAAAATTAAGCATATGCTTAGTTTAGCTATGGCAGGATCATAATAATAGGCTCTATATAATTAATGTGGCTGTTTTGCAATATTTGAACTCATTTTTTTTCTTGACTACATTTTCTTGTAGCATAATGCATTCAGTTGCCTATATGTCCAGTCTTAATTTTCTCTAACAAAGTCATTCATATTTTAATTAATATAGCATGGCAGTTTAAGTCCAAAATGTTCCATCTGTACACTCTCAGATGATCTTCAGTACTCACATTTGGAGACTGCACCCAAAATCTTGGGAAGATGCTGAGCATCCCTGCTTTGTAGCTTATGTGCTGAAGGATGTTCTAAGCCTGGATTTTTGTCCTTAGCCGTAGTCCAATAGCGTTGGAAGTGTTAGCAAATCAGGATGCCTCGATTAGCATGTAAATTGAGTTTGTTTCCAAGATGCAACTCTCCGTGCTTGTTAGAGGAAGCTGTCTGTTGCCACTCCCACTTCTCTCTCTCTCTCTCTCTTCCTCCTTCTTCCCCCTACTGAGGAGGCAGCATGCATGCTGCTCTCCTCTGTCTCCATCATGGGCCTAAAGCCATGTGCCTAGCCCTTTCTTCCATGCACCTCTTAGCAGCTATAGGGCTAAGAGATCACTAAGTATAGTTAAACAACAGAAGAAATAAGGAACATCATTTTTCCACCAGAGATGGATGTAACAGAACCAAGAATAAAAGCCAGGCTCTTTTTACTTTACTTTTAAACCTGCTATGTCTAAGTGTATGATCCCTTATGCTTGGGAGGTCTGAGTGTGTAAGATCAATAACCTGTGTTTCTCTGACATGCTCATTAAAGCTATCTAAGATGATATTCTTTTTCTGTGCACAACTTTTCTGCTGTGTTAAGCTCTGCTCCAATTCAGTTGGTCCTAGCTGTCTACTAATTGGCTTCAAATAGAATGATTTTCATTATGCCTCATTTCCTTCTTTTCCTCTGAGGCTAAGAACTACCTTGGTTACTTCTACATATTTTGGGAAACCTGCTGGATCTAGGATCTGTTTACTTCTGATTAGACTCTACCTTCTCTTATGGCTTGTTTTGTCTTTGCCAACTTTCAGACAGTTGGTTTAACATGGTTTGCTCCAGGCTGAGGCTTTATAATGATATGCCAGCTTAAATTTGCTCTGCCTAAACAGCTGGTCTCTACTGTGCCTTGGTATCAGGGCCTGTGAGTGATTGTGGAGTTTACTGCAAGACAGATTAAAGTTCAGCTACTGGTAGATTTCCCAAATGGAAGAAAAAAACATCAGTCACTGCCACTAACTTGTTGTGCTGGGGAGGAGGCAAATTTTGACTGAAGTAGTGAGTTTAGCTATGTAGCAAAACCTTCACTGTTTGCTTTAGAGAAGCAAAACTTTTCTACTTTTCCACTTTTCCAGCAATAGCTATACCAAGATTGCTGGAGGAAGCACTCAGAAGGCTTGGGCTATAATTTTGTCTAGTGATGTTGGTGCTCCTTTTTCCTTTTGGAATCATGTCAGTCCAGTAAGAGAAAAGTTGGCTACAGTGATAACAGGTTTGCCTGCTGCAGCCAAAAATAATCAAACATCACAGCCCCTGCCATCAAACATCATGGAAATAGCACAGCTTATGTTAGGAGAAGATGGAAACCATTACTTCTCTATCAGATTAGAAAAACTTGCACAAGAAGCTGACCTTGACAGTGGGCAAGGAAGGAGAGGAAGGCTGTGTCATACTGACATATCTTTCAAGAATGGTAGACAAAAGTTAAGAAATTGTGTAGATGTGCCTCTTTTCCTGTCTTCTGTCTTTATGGAGGTACAAGCTTTATTTTTACTGTAGTAGAATCAGTCTTATTTGAAGTAGTATCTTAAAAACTGCTTTCACCTGCATTATTTTTGCTGGGATATAACTGGCAGCACATGTGAACTGAGTTCACCTTTGTTTCTGGATCCAACATTCAACATATTTAGGTAAAGGATGAGAAGCATTTTCTGTCTGAAGATCATGTTTGTTCATGGTCATATAGTAGTGGTAGATGAAGCCAGAGTGGGCATGGATCACAGCAACTTTCTTTCCTCTTCCTCCTCCTCCTCCTCCTCCTCCTCCTTCCCTCTCTCCCTGTAATCTTTCTGTTCCCACTCTAATTTGGCAACTAGCTTTACTTTTAAAAAAGTCTCATTTAAATGATGAGAATTTCCCATCATTATGTATTAAAGTAGCTGATCTTAGGATAGCATTGAAAACATATTCTCTCCCATTGGATAAATACATTCATAAGGAACCATTCAGTAACAAAGTGGTTCTGATACTGAATTGCCGCCAGTTTAAATTGATTTTTGTCTATGATGGCAGGGCAGTGTGATAAAACTCTTTATCTCTGTTTCCCCTATGTTCTTTTAATTAGAATTCTGTTTTTATTTTTATCTGGTTTTAAATCTAATTTTAACCTAGTTAGATGGTCCTTTGCTTAGGTTAATTTAGTAGCTTTCTCCCTTTTTAATATACTTTTAGATAGTTCCTTTTTATTTATCTCTCTAATGGGGAATAGAAGAAGAGGTCTTGAACGAACTCTGAATATGCAATACACAGTTAAGGATTGATGTCTTGGCTCACGGATCTGACTCTACACCAGAAAGTACAGAAGTTTCAATGTGAGCCTCAACCTGCCTCAGAAGTAGAGCCAGGATAGAGGCAGTAACTACAAACAACCGGGATATATCTACCACTCTCCCTCTACAAGAGAACTCTATAAATCAGCAGACAAATCATTCAGAAAATAATGGTTTATCTAATCTCCTCTTAACAGGTCCTTCTCAAACAGACTTGCTAGAAAATCAATGTCTTTTAATGGCTGACACAGTTTCCATAATATACCCCAATATAAAAACCATTAAGGAGAAATGAGACATGCTTTTCTGGCTTTTAAAGTATTTCCCAAAAGGTATTGCAACAGATGGAGGAATCCCCGGGAATCGCCTTTGCGCCTCAGAATAATGGCATAAATAAAAATGGGATTTCTATTAAAAAGCCACTCTTCTATGAGTTTGTGCTATGTATTCCAGTTTCTCAGGGAGATTTAGTAGCCATGGAGTGGCTTCCCATTTCAAGGATATTTGTATGATTTTACTTAAGTTTAATTCTTCTACAATTCTATATATGTTAATTAGAATGAAAAATTATTTGGCACCCTTTCACATTTATTCCAATTGGGTCTTCAGAGATCTGATGATTAAGCCTCTACTGTCTTCCTCTAAATCTGGGCTCATTGCCAAAATAAAACTGGAAACACAAACCTAATACATAGTGTGGCTCCAACAAGCAATGATGAAGTTGATCATCTATCCTGGTATCTGCTATCCCATCCTTCTGTAAACCTAGTTTCAGTGCCAGTAACCTAATCTCCTAGTGTACTGGACCAGATATTTTTGTGTTTAATTGATGCTCCACTTGGTGGTGACTCACTTGATCCCCCTCCCCCATTATCCAGTCTCTTTTCCAATTAGCTCCTAGTTTCACAATCAGAAATCAAAAAAGTAATTTCTCACTTGAAAAATGATAAAGCTCCAGATAAAGATACAATTTTGCCAAAAATTATTGAAAATAAATTCTGATTGGTGGGCTTCTATGCTAGCCCCCCATTTATTGTTATTAACAATTCTGCCACTTCCTAAAGACTGGCTTATTTCTATCACTGTTTCAGCATACAAGAAAATTGATAGGCAGAATGCTGCTAACTACCATCCCATCAGTTTATTGTCAGTAATTAGTAAGCTATATGCTAGATTTCCCTATCAAAACATTTAGATTGGATGTATTTAGAGAACATTTTGGCCCCTGAACAGGCAGGATTTAGATAGAATAAATAGATTAAAACTCCTTAAACAGAATTTGCATCTTGAACAAAGGCTGCCAGGTTTTTTTTTAACACAAAGAGAATACTATTTTATGGCAGTTACATTCATCAGAGTTTAGAACTCTCTGTGTGCCCAGTGTAATAGCAGCATAGGTGCCAGCCTCAGTACTCCAAGTGGTATCTTTGTCTTTTGATATTCTTCCAGATGGCTGAATGACATTGGGCCAATCACTTTCTGTCAACCCAATCCATCTCATGGGTAGTTGTTGTGGAGAAAATAAGAGGATGAGAATTAGGTATGAAGAGTTTCTGGTCTGAAACTTTGGATAGTGGCTGCCAGTTAGTGTCCAAAATTGATTTGACACTATATAAGACAGCTTTCTGACATGTATTCATTTTTTCCCCTTTTGATCACGAGGTACCTTTTTCAAGATTATCCCCGGACTCATACCTTTGACACTTAATGCTGTGCCCTTAGCAACTTTGGAGACTGAAGAGATTTTTTTTTCCATCATATTTTCTCCTCATCCTCCAGTATGGTCTCCTTATTGTGATGATCTCAATATTCCCCTTATTGTAGAAGATTTCAGTAAGACTTATGTTGCAAACACTTATTTGGAAGTAAATCCTATGTGTTTAAGAGAGTTCACCTCTGGCTAGGCATGAATAGAATTGTTATTTACAAATAATTGTAAAACTATGAATAAAGTATTACAGTATGCCATATGCTCAATCTATTGTATACAGTGAAGTCATCTTTGAAAACCATGTGGATTTGGTAACAGGATTTGCATGCTTTTCTATACTGATTCTAGCATAAGAAGTAGTGTCATATAAGGGATTGGACTGGATGTTCTTCAGTTTATTTTATCCCCAGAAACACCCAATGAGGTAGGCTAGGCTGAGAGATAATGACTGGTTCCATATCATCCAGTGAGCTCTATGCTCTAGAGGGGACTTGAACCCGAGTTTCTTTAATGCTAGTTCAACAACTTAACTAGTATGCTGCATTGGTTCCCTTAGGTTATTTAAATTCTATTCCTGTTGTACTGCACATAATGACAGTTTTAAAGTTTTTTTTTTAATTTTTAAAAAAAGTGGACCTCAAAGTCAATTAATTTACACATAAAAATAGCTCTCTAAATATAATGTTACAAAAACCTTTAAAAAGCATTTTTCTTTTTTTATTACAGAAACAGGCTCTCCGATAA
This sequence comes from Candoia aspera, assembly GCF_035149785.1. Lineage (NCBI taxonomy): Eukaryota > Metazoa > Chordata > Lepidosauria > Squamata > Candoiidae > Candoia > Candoia aspera. Next base: position 41,585,086 of record NC_086159.1, on the reverse strand, counting down.
CAGCTTCCTGCATTGGCTTAGGAAACTCTTTAATGCCTCCTCCAGGACAGACAGGAAAATTGGTACCAGGATACAATGGTAAAGTTGCAAAGTAGTTGCTACTAAAATATACTGTGTATGTGTGTATATATATATCTTTTAAAACACTCAGTTCCTGACAAAAAGAACAAGTAAACAATCTTTAAAACTTAGGTGTTTCTATTTAGACAATTTAGAACCAACCAAACATTGACCTTTTTTAACTAGTTCAATATTCCTATTCTGTAGCAATATCTCAGAGATGAAAGAACCCCTGCCAAATATACAGAATGTACTGTATTTATGGAATTGTATCATGAATCAGTTGTTTCCTAAAGATGCAGTAACCAGCATTCACTCTGACAAAAAGGCACAACACAGTGTAATGTGGACTGTTATTGCTTCATTTTTTGCTTGGACGTCTTTAGAGTATCCCAGCGCATATAAGTTGCTATATGTGGCTTTCTATTCTGTAGCACAAATGCCCAAGAGAATCACTTTTGTACTGAATTACCAGAATGAATGAAAGTCAAAAAAATAATTATACACAAACTGCCACACAGAGATTAAACTGCTTGTGGGCCAGGAAATGTAACCTATCTCTTTTATAGCAAATTAGACCAGAGTTTCAGATACCTCTTGGAGAGGTATCTGGAAGAATGAATCCTGTTGGTTATTATGAAGTCATGGCAACTGTTGTGCATTCCATGGGTGTGCCTGACATATTCTGAGCAGGATACTTTATAGCTGTTGGATTTCTGCATGTGTATTATAGTATCTGCACTCACATATGCAAGAAATTTTAATATTGAAGAGCCTTTGAGTTTGGGATTTGCATATTCACAGTGTGTCAGTTTGGTAACCTCCATAAATATGTTTATGATGCAGAAAACTTAGCTAAAGTTCAACTACTTTATCAAGAAGACTATCTTTTATGAACCAGACATGAAAAAGGCACTAGCTGCCTCTACTTTGAATGACAAGTGAAGGAAGTATAGAACATGTGCAATCAAAATGAAGGATGTTAAGAGGATTGTCATAATTTAGTATTGTGGTTTAACTTTGAATACTAAGGGATATCTTCTCTTGAAATATAATTAGTTATAATTGTGAAATGAAATTATGAAATGTAATGCAGGCTATTTCACATACATGAATAAGAAGTATTTAGTTAACTGAAAAATAGTTAATTGTGTTTATATAAAAGATGCATGGAAGAAAACGTTTTTAAAAATTATATATTCTCCTATTTGGATAACATGAACAGTAGTGATGAAGCAAAGAGAAATTCATACATAACTATGGCAAATGACCCATGTTTATTAATCCAGGAATAGATATCAGCTTGTCCATTTCTACCTCCTCCTCTTTCATTACGTATAATATTCTCAGGACTGTAAATTTTGAAAAAAAAAAACCATTCATTCCATTTAACTTTGGTTAAGCTTGACATATTTCTATTTTTATTAAAATTGAAAGTATTACCCTTGTTTTTGTGACTTCCTGTGATGCCCTTTTGTTTTAGTTGTGATTCTGGATGACAACAAGCAACCTGTAAAAGTGAGGACACTAGGAAACATTGTGGTGAAGTAAGCAATCCATGACTTTCCAGACATTTACAACTAAGCAAAGTAATAAAGATGCAGGGAATGAGAATGTATCCACAGTGGACAGTTGAAGAATAATTTGTATGGTTATTATGGGAGACCCAGGTCTGCTGATAGGATATTGTAATATTGATCTGCTGCAATGTTCATGTCTGTTTGCCAAGAAGATACTTGAAAGACAATCTCCATTTAAGAAAAAAAAACTTATTTGAAATAGAAAGCATAGGCTAATATACTGAAAGATAGAACTGTATTCTGAAAAAGATTAATGATTAAAGGTAAATGTAGCCTCTGATCATAAAATCTAGGTTATTAAGTGTTGATTTAAAGATAGACACTTAACAGCTGGCACACAAAACGATATTTTATTTCATTACTTTTAAACATTGAAGGGCAGAATCCCTTCCTGTTTGCTTATGAACAATGCATTAAGTGTAGTCAATAGGGCTTACAGCTCTCTCAGAAGTACATTATATATAATCTAGCTCAGCCTTTTTCTTTCGGGCACAATTATGTTTTTCCAATATTTAGTTATGAATTGTATAATTTGATATCTTGATAATTGCACAGAAACAGCTGCACATGATTAAAAGGAAGTGGGGCTACGTCCCTGGCCCTGCCCTGATCATATGTGGTTTCTCTGCCCTTAATGTGTACATGTTAACCATGCAGTGGACATATATAGGCCTATGTAGGAACTAGTGTTACAAATTTTCCTTAACAATCTTAATCATTTTGTATATTTATCCCATGTATAGACAGCCATTCACATCTACAGTATAGTGGGCATGTGTCACTGCCTCCTCCCACCTGCTCTGTTCCACAACTCACTTAGCAGATGGGAATAAGTGTCTTGCATTTGCCAGAAGCCCAGCCTGGGTAGGCAGTGAGATTTTATGCAGTGAACATATATACACACACTCACATGCAGTGTGGGGTATCTATCCCTAATTCTCCTTTTTAGCATTCTCAGATTTCAATTTCAAGGCAGCTAGAATGTTTGCAGTGAGTAGCAAGTATACTGAGTTTCAGCAACAATAAAGCTTTCTTGATTTGACAAGATAGGTGCCCATACTCTCAATACACCCTCACCTCTCTCTCTCTCTCTCTCTCTCTCTTTTCATTCATTCTTATCCCCCCAGGGCACAATGCAGTGAGAATGGGGTAGTGCTACCCTGCCTGGAGCAAGAATCCTCTGTTGAGGCTTTGTTTCTGACTCTGTTATAGTTTGCTAGTTGCTAGGGGAAAGAACTTTGAAAGTTCCTCTTATGCAACTTACTTGGCTGATTTTCTTGTTTCTCAGGTGTCTGTTTTTCTCCCCATTCCACCTTGGAATGCATAAGTGATGTGCTTGCCTTCAGATCATTGTGTGTTTAGGCCTCTTACTGTCTTTATCTTAAGATGCTGACTCCAGCCTTTTTAAAGAGATCTTTAAAAAAATTTTAACACTGGAATTTCATACAGAAAATTATATTCCATTGCTCAACGCATTTAACTTAGGGCAGGGCCGGGAAAATCCTTGACTGCTGCCAGTGATGTGTTCTATTATAATTTTTAGCAAATGAATCCCATTCATGCGTAACACATAAGGATGTGCCTAACTGATGGATACAGGAGTGGAATGTTCCAGAGAACAGGATGTGCTGTTGCCCCAGGGCTATACTGAATCTCTGGACACTGCCATTCTGGGGGACCGCTGGGCAGTTTCCAGAATTAAATCTTATGAACCAGAAGAGGTTCATGGTGTCCCTGACCCAGCATTCTGAAGAAAACAGGTATATCTTAGGACTGAACAAGCCCCCAGGCACCTTGAACTGCTTCAAGTTCAGGAGATTTATTTCCCGAAAGCACCTCCCTCGAGAACAGCATGGTCCTGACTTTGTTTGCCATGATCTTTTTTCTTCCCTTTTGACTAAGTAAGCTGCCTAGAGCCATTTGGGAGTCTGTATCAAATCAAATCACAGGGGATTATTTTGGAATTCCATGGGGCGACCTGATCCTGTATTGATTTTTGCACATCTCTTGTAAAGTGAATGGAGTATCACAGACTCTGTAAAATATTAGTCTTAAGATCCTGGAGAGAATCTAGTTTCTAATCAGCTTACTTTTCCTATAGAGTATACATAGATGACAAATTCTGATTTTAAGGATTTATATCTCCCTCAGTTATTTTCCTAACAAATACACAATCATGTTTTTATTAGCATGCTGTATTCTGTGTATTCATCTAGAAGGTTTTAATGATCCATTTATCTTTGTGCACAGTTGAACCATTGATTGGACATCGTGTTCTTTTCTGCATTCCACTCTTTTCCATTTCTGCTGCTTCTGATTACAATTTCACTAAATCGCCACTGTGATATGTCATTTGTAATTTTTTGGCTGATTTACAGGTACTACTGGAGCTGATTATTCTTTTATAGGGCTGCACACTTTTCAGAACTATTAAGAAGTGCTCTGGACTTCCTGAAAGCACAGCTCCTCTCCTAATTAAAGCAGTTAATGCACTTTCTTAGATTTCTGCATGAGTTGATACCTTCTATCTTTTTTCCTTTTTTATGTATTTCCATTAGAGTATTCTGAAAATTCTGCAGTATTCAGGAGAATATAATGGTTGAACCCTAAGCTGCAAACTCAGTATTTATGACTGCTTCACTTGTTATCTTTTTTGACTAGTGTGTATAAAACATGGACATAATTACAACAAATGGTAGTCTGTGTATACAGACCTTAGTTACTTAATATGAAAAATCCATACCTTCAAGCAGTGAAATCCCATACTTTTGATTGTTTGGACTGCATGAAGGAAGCATTCAGGGCAGGTGTTTTCATATCTTACCATGTGGACAAACAACATCAGAATGTATTCTTACTTAAAAATCAGATGCATTTGTGTTGTATAAAATATAACAAATGAAAATATTTAAAAAGACAACCATAATGCATTATAATTTCAGTTAAGTTCTTTCCACGTTGTATCACTATGATGTGTGATGGCTTGGGGAAAGTAATTTTTTTGTTGGAGTACACCATCAAAAACCACAAGACCAGTGGGACTGGATGAAGCATTGTACTTTGTGATTGGCTTAAAAAAAACCCCAAACTCTTCTCATCGCCTACAGCAAGGTTTGACTCAATTTTGTTTTGTACCCAAAGTGGGAAGGAAAGCAGCTTCGAAGCCTGCTGGGGTGATTATGGTGAGAGGTAGAATGAAATAGTGGATATCCTTCTCTGAAACCTGTTCCCTTGGTCTGACTTGGAGGGAGAAGTCTGTAATTTTTTGGCTTTTATAATACTGTCCTATGCTCTGTATTTAAGCTGAACAGTGTCTTGAGCCCTGTATTTAGCAAGTATTTTGAGTTTTGAAGTACATGATTTCATTATTCTTGATTTTGTTATATCATGCATATATACTTTCCCACCTTTTTTAAAAAAAATACAATAGGTTGCCTTTACCACCAGGAGCCTTTTTGGGTCTTTGGGAAAATGAAGAGCTTTATAAAGAATTATATTTCCAAAAATTTCCGGTAAGAAGTGATTAAATATGTAATAACACACAGTACATTAACTATTTAAAATATGAAATGCTCTCTATTTGCCCTTTAATTTTGATCAGTGGCTCTCCTTGCCTCCCTTTTACTCATTGTACGAACATTTACTGTTTGGCTTTTGAATCCTGGAACCTTTTCTTAGCTTTATGGAAATGTTTAGTTTTCAATCTTTAAGCTTGCTGAATGGTTTAGTATTAGTTAAAATATATCATCTTATATTAAAATATTTTCCATGCTAAAAAATATTTCCACTGAACCCACACATGCATGTGCACACATATATACAGACATATTTAGGTATATTTAGTACAGTATAGTGCAAGAGGTTCAGTTATTCCAAATCTGCATATTTTTCTTCCTTTTCCAAAAGTCTTTATCAGACTAGGAGACAATTCCCCCTGGAATGTCCAGTGCTGACACAGAGATCACATATAAATTAAACAGCACACATGGTAATTGGTCCTGAATGTTAGGTACTGGGTTTATGGAGAAGCCATTCTAGTGATGTGTCTTGTGTCAGCCTCCAGGGACAGAACCTTAAAATCATAGGTTGGAACCTAGAATAGTTGCCAGGGGTCCAATGAGGTACTTCTTTGGTCATGCATTGATTTACTTTAAAGGAGCAAATATGTAGTATTGTTATGTCTAATATTCTGAAGCATTTTTCATTTATCTACTTTTCTTCCTAGGGGTATTATGATACTATGGATGCAGGGTATATGGATGAAGAAGGCTATCTATATGTCATGTCTCGTGTGGATGATGTGATAAATGTTGCAGGCCACAGAATTTCAGCAGGTGCAATTGAAGAGGTAAAGATAAAACAACCAGGAAAATGTGGTAACTTAATCTCAAAATCAGCAAAAGAGTGGAGGGGAATCTGCTTCAAGATCAAAGGGCAAAGTGTTTCCTGGTGAGCCTCTCCCATACCAAAGTTCTCTCCATGAAGACTTGATGAGAGGGTGGGGCAATGAGGAGCAGTGCTCTGAGGAGTGCTAGGCTGCTCCTCTTACATACTCACGGAAAGCCATCCTATTAATTTCTGACAATATTCTAGACTACTGCTTTATCAGAGACACTGAATAAGAAAAAAATGGCAGGATCCCTGTCCAGCTCCCTGGCAGCATTGATTGGAATGCAGGAAAAAGAAATCAGTTTTAAAAACAGGGTAAAGAGGATACATTGTTGATGGGCCTGGTGAGGGTTTAGTGAAGCATATCATCTGTCATGCAGTATTCAAAGAAGGCATGCTTTGATTTGAATTCAAGACAAATCAAGCAAAGAAAGCAAGATTTGATGCAAGCTGCTTCATAATTTGATAAGGAAAAAGATTCATCCATGAGCTATAAGGGGAAGCATTAAAATGCCTGTGGTACTTCACTTACAATGCAGAATGAGATGAGAATAGCCAATCTAGCCTCTGTGGAAGACATTAATCTGCCAAGGTTTAATGGGTCTCATTGTAAATATATTTTTGAAATATTTCCCCACATCTTTTAAAAAATGAACTAGTAAACATAAGGAAAGGCCAGCACAACAGCCATCAAAATCTATAGAGAAGTTCCATTGAATCAATTCAGAAAATATTCTAGTCCAAATTTAAAAAAAAAATAAGTTTAAAACTGTTTTAAAATAAACTTCATGCCAAGTGTGGTAGCCCCAAAAAGCATGACACTGAGGCTCAGTAACGTGCCCTTATGGACTGATCACTTATGCCTCTGATCACTTGGCTTTCTAAGATGCCAGAAAGAGTGCGAAAACTGGTTGACAAGTTTGCTTGTCCTGGAAAAGATCTCCTCAGCATTATGTGTAGGCTGGGTGGAGCACATTGGCAAAGTTTGGCATTTCCTGAGCAGGACTTGGTTGCAGCTTTCACGGCAAATTGCATTGGCAGGACAGAACACAGAAGTCTTATCATTCCATTAACATAAGAAAGAGCTAAATTAAGATTTGTGGTCCTTGCTTAGCATGTTAAAGAAGCTGAGGAGTGGGAAAGTAAATGAAACTCAAACTAATGTTTGCATTGCCACCCAAAGGAGCTCTGTCAGAGAATTTAACAAAGTGATAACACTGATTGGTCAGCTACTCATATTAAAATTAGTCACTCATTCCACCTTCCCTCCCCCTACATTCTCCTTCTATAGAAGTGATATTGCATCAAATATTTTCTGTAGCAATTCCAGAAGCAGTGGATCATTTATAGAACCTATGAAGTTCTATAACAAGACTGTAGAGTGCTTTATATCGATGCATTTTGATCAACTGGATCAAAGCAGGTCTCTGCTTTAATTGTGAATCTGGCTTGATGGAGTGATTTGATCAAAGCTTCAAACTGAAGGATCCTTCTGAAGCTCGGAGAATGATCTAACTCAAAACCAGGCATCTATTTCCCTGAAATTAGGCAGGCTTCATCCCCACAGAATGCTTGGAAATTAGTTCCTTGCTGTTTAATGAAAAGTTACGTTTTATGGATTTTCCATGCTAATCACAGAATACAGGAGTTTTGATCATCTACATTTTATTTTAGACTTGAGGTCCAAGTGGAAATGAGCAGCTTACGATTCAGTTTCAGTTAAATCAGGCTGTTTCAAAAATCAGATTTTGCGACTCCTGCACACTCCTATTGCTACACATCAGAGTCAACCACCACATGAATTAGCCCAGCACAAATTCATCTGTAACTACACATGGTTTAGCACATATTTACTCTTAATCTTAGCCAAGCATTATTAAATAAAACACCAAATTTGCTTTCTTTTTTCAATAGTGCTGTATCTTTTAGTATCTTGCTTTTAGGATAAAGAGTTATTAAGTTATATCAGTTGGTGACTGATTACTTTGCTTAATGCTTTGTAAAAAATACATGTTTTTTCCTTGTTTTTCCTATTTTAATGTGGCATTAATTAACAGGACTAATGGTAGATCTTGCTGTTTTAGGGTACTATACTTCTTATTACTTCAATGGCTGACCACAAATGTAAGCCAAAGTACCTAATGCTCAGTTTATTAACCAAACTAATGATTCAAACATTATGGTCTATGTGATACTTCAGTAACAAGCTATTGCATTTACATTTGGCACCAATCTAAGCTCTGAGCATCACTCAAACCTGAACAAAGTATGGTGTAAATTTGCACCAAGAGCATGCAGATCAGAATTGAAATATTACATAATTTTAAAATTCTGCTCTTAGAAAACCAGTAGTACAGTATAATGAATAGAGAGCATACATTACTAGAGATGCAGTGGCTGAAGGCACATTAACTTCTAAGAAGCATAGTTTTTTAGGCAATCTACATATGAAAGCGTTCCCATTAATGTTTGAAAGAGCCACCATATAATATGGGAAGAAATCTCTATTGATACAGATTAAGGAATGGACCATGACTTCTGGATTTTCAAATTCTCAGCGTTGGATCTAGAATGTTTGTTCCGTTTTAAATGATTCCCTGAGTTAATTTCTACTCATAATACTCCCACTAGTAAAAAGATTATTCACTGGTAGCCTGATCCTTCTGCTACTTCCTAGGCTACTTCTCCCATGTTCCCGAGAGACCCCAAACTGTATAGAGCAGGTTTTCAGGGGTTGGTATGCATAGGAGGAGGTGACAAAGTTGGTCAGTTCCATCTGGCCGGTGGGAACACTGTACTGGTCACAAGCCTCCTATTAATGGAGAGTTTCTTCTTTCTGTCCACGGGATGCTGCTGCTGAACCCACCTTGTCAGATGAGTAATAAACATGCAGTCTTATATTCGTCTAGCATGGTATTTTTATTTTGTCTCCTCCACAGGCTGTTCTCTCCCATAAGGCTGTGGCAGACTGTGCAGTTGTTGGCCAAGAGGATTCATTAAAGGGCCATGTTCCTCTAGCATTGTGTGTCCTAAGAAATGGTGAGACCTTGTTCATTTACAAAGCTGAATCTATCTTTGGAGTTTTGAGGTGCAATTGATTTGTTTGAGATTATTGACTTGATTTGGTTGTGACAGGCAGGTGAGTAACAAAATTGTACCCATACAAAGGAATAAAGCCACTTATGACAGTTGTGCTCTTATGTGCCTATCAGGAGTTGATACTGAAGAGGAAAAGCTTTTAGAAGAAATTGTTAAACGAGTTAGAGAAGATATTGGTCCTGTGGCAGCATTTCGGAAAGCAGTATTTGTGAAACAGATACCAAAAACACGTTCTGGCAAGATACCACGATCAGCTCTTTCTTCCCTCGTGAATGGGAAGCCATACAAGGTAACTGCCAGTAATATAGTATATAGTAAGGTATATGGTGCAACAAACTTACTTAAAATTTTTAGTATCTATAGTGCTGTTTGCAGTTTCCTAATTTTAACAGCCTACTCCTAAAGTTATACTTTGAGGATTCACATACATGGCTTTAATTAGAGCAATATTCATTGTGTTGATTCTGGAACATTATAATGGGCAACTAGGTTTACAAATTGTAACGAAACAAATTTGGACTATTCAGTGAGATAAGGATGGCCATTTCCCTGAAATTCCATTTTAGTGTCTCCATTTCTATATGAAGGAACCATTTTGTTTGATGATACAGTGAGTGATGGTTCAAAAGTATCAATTTTGCTATAAATGCAAGTGCCTGATTATCACAGAATAACTGTCTTTTACTGGGCATATACTGAATTATACTGTATATGATTTTCACACAAAAAAGAAAACATATTAATTTTAATTTGCCATGCTAAGGGTGATTTCTTCCTCTTAATTTTTTCAGATAAGCCCAACTATTGAGGATCCTGCTGTGTTTAAACATGTAGAAGAAGTGCTAAAGACATTAAAGTAACATTTAACAACCACTAAAATGTAAGAAAGACCTGTAATACTTACTGCAGTTTATTATGCCAGAAATATAATTTTTAAAATATTGATTTTATTCCTGTAAATGTGTTACTGAATCTTAGATCACAGTAACAAATAATATTGAGCTGGCAGTGTAAATTTTATAATGACTTACTCAGATGGTTTAAAATCTTTATGGTAATTAAAATTGTATAAGCAAATATTTATAATATACATATCGGTCTTAAATACAGTGCAAAAGATGACATAATATAAATTCTGTTAAAATTAAGTTTGTTTCCATCCAGGACAAGAATTAATCTTAGCCCTTAATGCTTATTTTGTCTGAAACAGCCATGCTTGCATTGAAGCTTTTTAAGTAACTCAACTTTCATGGCTAAAATTTGTTGTAGTTTTAAGAAGACATGCAGATTTAAAGTGTGAGTACTGTAATAAGGTAAAGAAAAGGATTGCTAAGGCAGTTAATGATTGAGGTATTTGCAAGATCCTGTAATTTGGGCCTACCAGTGGCTGCTGAATTAACTGAGGCTGTTAAACACCTCAGCCGTGTAAAGTTTTCATTTGCAGCTAGACAGGAAACAGTGAATGCAAATGTTTTTAGGCTATGGAAAAGCTCAGAAGAAGCTCTTGAGGGCTGCATGGGTAGAGAGAGCTTTTTCCACAAAGGTCATAGCCACTGGCTAACCCATAATCCTTACTGACAAATTGTATTCCTATCTCCCATTGTCTTTTTCCATTACTACACATAACTTTCTTGTAAGGTTCTATTTTCATGGGCAACTGAGTTATCTGGCAGAGAAGCTGAGAACAGGAAGAATTGGGCTGCTCGAGTATGTTCTGCTTGAGTGCTGAAGCAGCCCAACTGATTTTAAAAAATGGATTGTGTTGTCTTGCTTATGACTCTACCTCATAGAATCCTTTAAGAAACAGAACAGGGTTTGTGCATCAGCCCTTCAAGTTAGTCCAGACCAGGAAACCAAAACCAAGAATACTAATACTACCTTTATTGTATACCAACAGAATCTTGCAAGTCTGAAAGTGCTCCCCAACTTTATGTTCCAGAGAACTAGGGAGGGTCAATTTTGAGATGCTTTCTTCATCACCCATTCCTGCTTTGGACTCAAATTTCTCTTATCAGACCACTGTCTAGGCTGTGGCTCTTCCTCCCTTCTCTCAAGGTTATTCTCATAGCCCATTACAGTGTCTTTGGCTGTGTAGTATGCCATAAGCTATGAATAGAAGTTTAAGGAAGAAAATAAATCTCAGATTCAGAATGACCAGATACTCATAGTAAATAATAATTTGTAGCCACATACAATTTTCAGTTAGAAAGCAAACAAAAAAGGACAATAAATCTCAGAAATATTGCCCCCTAGTGCTAAAAAATTAAGAAACACATGGTCTCTAAAATTGTAAAAAAATCCAAATTATTTTAAACGCTGTTTATAAACAGACATGTTTGGCTTTAACCACTTGGTTCTCATGGGGAATAATCTTTTGACCATCCTTCATTCACAGTGTTGTTTGTTATCTACAGTGTGATAATTTAATTATCACTATAATGAAATTAGGTAAGGCTCTTTTCATATTATGGGGGTGGGGGAGTATTTATCATTGAGGTGTTCTGTTGCTATAATACCTGAAAGCATTTCTTGCATCTACCTACACACATGTGCATAGCCTGAAATGTGAAAGGAGAGGAAACATCACCAAAGGGTTTTTTTGTGGGGTGGGTGGGTATCAAGCACCATATTCTGTTAGGAGTAATCTGATGGGGCCTTCCATGTAGTGATGGTATTTGGAGGGGATTTCTTTCATTCTGACACCCTCTTTTGTTTTTCTTAGAAAGCTGCTAGAAAACAGATAGATTACATTCAATTGTCTAAACTATTTGCTTGCAAAGAATTTTGAAATCAGGGGAAGAGCTGTGCTATTAAGATGAGGGTACATGTTGTTCAACCTGCTTGCATGTAAGTCAGTAAAAAATGTTTCATTAAAAATAAATTTGGGGTAAATCTTTTCTTTCTGTATCACCCTACCTCTCTCCCTCTTTTAGTCTAGCACATATTAAGAACTCTTGCAGCCTAATTCTAATTCTCTTACTGTGAAGTAAGTCCAGTTGCTTTCTATGGAATTTACTGTTTAATACAGTACAATTTAGATTGCAACCGAAGGAATGCCCCTGTGATTAAAAGGAAGGGTCCTTTTCAGTGTTTCAGCAGCCCAAGTTTTCTTACGTGTTAAGCAAAGGTGGTTGGACAAGGTAGTTGTGGGCAAGTACAGTAATCCTTTTTGTTTTGGGGGGTGGATAAGTTTGAATCCAAAGACAAGCTGGTCTCTGGTTTCTTATATAAACAGACCAATCCAATATGTTTTCCTAGGAAATAATTTGCCCTCTCTTCTGCTCTTCACTCAGCAGCCTAATGATGCAGAGCACTGAGTAGTGTTCTCTGACAGGGGGAAAAAAAAAAGAGCAAGCCAACATGAAAAAAATGCCATGCACAAAGCACTTGGAGCAGAAGTGTAGAGTGATCTGCAGGTCAGACTGATAGATTGTAGGTTATGGATGCCCCACTTCAACTTCAGAAAATAATTGCCCTCTTCTGTGCCTCCATAAGGAAGGATTATATCAGGTAAGGCAGAGAACAAATCAAAAATTAATATATGTATTTTCTCTCCAGAAGATGTTCAACTGGAAAGATATTCTTATTACAGTAGTGTACTGAAAAGAAACATTTTGCAGTATAACTAGAATGAGTCCAAAGTGGTATGTTTCATAGTAGTCTTAACTTCATGTTATTGCTGTGTTACAAACAAGTGAAGGAATCTGCAAGTATTCATTAAGGCTGTCATACTATAACCACTTGTGTATGGGTGTCAGCTTAATTAAATGTAATGATTTATTTCCAGATAGTCATGATTAAGACTGCATTATTAATAAACTTAATTTTTTTGGATCCAGACAATTTGTTAAAATAAGGAGCAAAATAAAATGTGCTTGAAACTTATCAAAGTTATCAGATGTTCACAGCTTACAGAAATCTAGATATAGATGAAAAATAAGTCATCATTAAGTTAAATCCTACTAATTTAGATAGGGATCAGTTCATTTTGCTACTTGCTTTTTCACTTGGAAATATAACAATATCACTTCCTTTTAATTCTACAAATTAGAGATTGTGCTTTGATTTTGGCAAGTAGTTTTAGGAGGGGATTGTCTACCATCAAGCCATAACAGAATTTTTGCCATTCAGAGTTTTTTTTTCCCCTGTAGTTTTCAAAAGTCTGATTCTAATTACAGAACTGTTTGCTATAGTTAACTATTTCCAGTTGAAATATACTTGTAAGCTCTGTATAAGCTGATTTTTGTCCATTGATTTTTGATTTTTGTCCATTCCACTGCTAATTTCTAAATTCCTAGTTATATGTGTTCTTGTCAGCTCAGACTGAATATCACTCAGAACAGTTTGCAAGTATTTGCAGTTAAACCTAGATAAAATCAAGTTGAGACTGACAGGTTTCTATCACTGATGGTTGATGCTTACTAATCTCAAAGATGCTTGGAAGATGAATTTAGACTAAGTAAGCTCACTTAAGGGGCGTGATGGCTCAGTGGTTAAGATGCCAGGCTTGTCAATCGGAAGGTCGCAAGTTCGGCGGTTCAAGACCCGAGCGCCACATGATGGAGTGAGCTCCCACACTTGCCCTAGCTTTTGCCAACCTAGCAATTCGAAAGCATGCAAATGCAAGTAGATAAATAGGCACCGCTTCGGTGGGATGACAACAGCATTCCGTGCCTGTCATGCTGGCCACATGACCACAGACGCGTCTTTGGACAGTGCTGGCTCTTCAGCTAAGAAACGGAGATGAGCATCGCCCCCTAGAGTCAGACACGACTGTGCAGGGGAAGCCTTTACCTTTACCTTTAAACTCACAAAGCAGCATGTTCAGCTTGTTCACCCTTTTTTTTTTTTGTGGCAAAGTGCAGTCTGCAAGCATATTGCTAGCTGTGTGCAAAATGTTTTAAATTCAGATAGTTTTGAATTAAATTGAGTTATTCAATTTTAAAACACTGTTTCAAATATGAAACAAATATTTTGAAAGTTTTGGAAATTTATTGAACTTCATAATGATTGACAGTCCGCTGTGATATGTAATAGCCATGTTGAACTGAAACAACTGCTTCAAACTCAAAATGGGGTCTCTCAAATTCCAAATTATTTGAATTAGAAACATTCTGTATGCCCAAACTTAATTGCCTAACAAATGAAAATGCTTTGCTTATATTTGTCCCTTAAACAATGTTTGTCTTTAAAAGTTATGCTTGAAACCATGATGTATGCAGCTCTACCACAGACAGAACACATAAAAGAGCACTGATTTTATTTTATTGACAACGGGGGAGAGAAAAAAAATTTGTCACCATTTAGTTAAATGAAATCTATTTAAAATTTTAAAAATGCAGTAAAACAAATGAACGTGCAGATGTTTTGCAGATAAGCCTGCCAAAGGACAGGACTTAAGCTACAATAAGATCAATCAGGCAGCAAGATATTAGCAAATAGAGTAGGTAAATTACATTATTAAATAGTTCTTACTTTGAAACTTCCAATATAACAAAGGGTAAACATCAATAACACCACCAAATAAAACCACAGCAGGTAATAGTTTCTCCTCTAAACTTCTATACGGTATATAATAACTGTTCTGCCTTTTAGTTATTTCCTCTGATAAAGTTGACTTCAGTGAAGTCTCAGCAAGGCCACTCTGAATGAAAGCCTAACATTAGACAAGCAGCTGTCCAATACCTTATTATAATGAAGACATGGAGGGTATTGTTCTACAACTGAAAAGTTGAAAATCAGATTTATTTTCTCTTCATCATTTTGTTTTAGGCCAATTTTAGCTAGCATGTGAAGAGTTTGGGGAAAAAAGAGAATACTAACAAAGCTAGCTGCTTCTTGGTAATTGCTTCTTCATAGCCATTGAGGAAAATGTCTCTTGCTTTCTGTAATTGGTTCTGACTTTTGCAAACAGTTTTTCTTCATGTTGGTTTCAGAAAGAAGAGCAGTCACAGTGCTTTTCTACAAGTGTGTTTGTGTGTGTGTGTGTGTGTGTGAGAGAGTGAGCGAGTTCTGTTTTACCTTTATAGGTCTATTTTTGGCTCAAGGTTCATGTTTAAATCTTCCCTCTTGATCATCAGAGGCAAGGATTCACTTTAAATAGTGGCATTTTTTTTAAAAAGTAGGAACATGAAGCATTTAATAACTTTTTACTATCCAATATCCAGTTGACTTTGCTACAATTCAAAATTGTAAAAAATAGTGGAATGAAAAGATACAGTATAGCTGACAATGTATTGTCAAGTGTTTGCACTAAGACCCCATGTACCACAGATTTTTTTTAAAAAATCATATTTATATCCATTTACATGAGACACATATTAAAAGAAATTCACCATAAATACATGAATTCTAGTATATTACAATAAAATAGATGGAACAAGTTTTAAAATGAGGGCCCCTTTTTGATAAAAGCATTATTTCTGATCATTGGCCAGATTTGTGAGGATGTATACTTTTAAAAACTAGTAATTATTGTTAATTAAACTACACCAAATGTGCAATCTGGGCAATATTGTCGCTACACATTATTCAGTCATTTCAGTGGAATTTGTAACCAACTTTTATGTGAACTCCACAGAAAGGATTAAAAATTGTGTGACAGTAGTACTTGGCAGTTTGCACATTACAACTAAATATGTAAAAAGATCACCACACATTTTAGTCTGATAAACATTTATATTTTCTTCCCTATTACCCTGTTCTTGGAATAAAAAGCTTCTTAAGATGGTGGTAGTGCACTTCAGGTAAAATAGAAGAAAGAGGTGGCATCTAGAAGTAAGGAAAAACAGCACATTCAATAATAACGTTTACACCATTCAGTTATAGATTCATTTCCAGTAATGACCTCTGGGTAGCAATTGTAAAATCAATAAAGCTTAGTTGAGGTGGGAAGGAGATAAGGCATGGTGAAGATGGGATCAGTAAAAATGCAGGGCAGAAGATTCACTGGTTGCATTTAAACTCTACTCTGATGTTGTCAGGGCCTCAACAGATATATCCTTTTTTATCTTGCACAGTAGATAAAATAAAAATGAGTAAAATAGCCTCAAGAAATCTTGTAATTTTCTATGTGAACATTTGTTTCAAAAACTAATCTTACAATAATATTATGAAGTAGAGATGTTTATATATCAGGAATGCAGATACAGTTAGATTATCTGGAACAAATCTCAGTAAAATCAACAATTTATTTATTAGAAGAGTTGTATAGGATTACAATTTCAATGTGTTCTGTTTTTTTTTTCTTTTAAACACCATTACCTATAATTGAAAAAAATAAGGAGAATGATTTTTTTGCCAGAGTACAATTTCATTTTATTAAAACAGCATGTTTTAATAAAAATACTGAGACTGCTGTTCTCTAGTAGGAATGTTTAAGATACAGTATATTTTAGAAAATATATGCATTTTGGAAGATTAAGATTTCATGGTTATGATTCATCCATAAATTATTACAGTTACTGCTTTAATGAACACAGTTGCCACTGCAATGAACTGTGAGTGAAGTCAGTTTGAGTAGAAGTAATTGTAAATTACATGGATAAACCCAATTTTTGCCTGTACTTTAAAAATGAACGATTTTTATAAATATTCTGTGGCTTATTTTTTCCCTTTTGGCTTTCTTATTCTCAACACATTCTACTGTAAAAACAGATTAAATAATCAGAGGTTCAGTGTCTACAACCATTGCATTTTTTGTTTTTTAAACTTACTGCATTAAAGGAATATACACTTAGCAGTCATGGCATGTTAATAGCTTAGACTTTCCCTTCCTAATATTATTTAACTTCTAGAGAAAGGATAATGATTTCAGCCAGCTTTAAATCAAAATCATATTACGTATGAGAACAGAGTATTTAAATAAGTGTGATTTAACCTGATTTTAATTTGGAAGAAAAATCCATTATTTTACAGCAAATCGAGCTTTTTTCCTCAAACCCATGACATTCTGTTTACTGGGTGTCGGGGTTAATATCAGGCAGGAGTCTTCAGCAACTAAGCAGTAATTGGTTCCTGACCTGAACAGAGAACTTACGTCTAATTTTTTTCCTAAGTAAAAGTGCCAGCTTAATCACACTTGTTTAAATACTTCACTAACAGTGCAACTGGCTGAATTCTTACTGCTTTTCTCAATACTCTAGGAATATATTTCAGAGCACAATCATAGACATGTATGGATGTATTGAAAGTAGTGGAAAGTATGTGTTTCTCTAATACTTCCCAATGT
Source organism: Candoia aspera (assembly GCF_035149785.1). Classification (NCBI taxonomy): domain Eukaryota; kingdom Metazoa; phylum Chordata; class Lepidosauria; order Squamata; family Candoiidae; genus Candoia; species Candoia aspera. The sequence continues at coordinate 41,567,728 of NC_086159.1, read as the reverse complement.
TAGTGAAACCTTATCCTGATTTGGTTGGCATTTATGTCCCATCACAGCATACACCAGGGATTATATACATAGCACCCACTCATAGAAGATGTGGGGTGGGAGGCAAGGAAAATAATTTGAGATTTTCAGAAGACAGTTTTGAGATTGGCCAGAGACATTATAAGGAGAATGCAGACACACATTAAGGAGACAATTGTAAAAACATAAAATATTATTGGACCCTGTATTTTTCCAGCTTTCAAGGAGCTTAGTGGGCCTACACACTGTACATAAAATTTTATAATGGAAGAAATGATTTCCATGCAGCTACACATTTTCTAGAGAACACTATTATCAGTTGTCTTCAATGTTATGAACAAAAGTTTGTGAAGTTGGTGCTCTCTGAGCTTGGCTGTTTGCTTGCAGATGTTTTATTACCCAACTAGGTAACATCAGTGCAAGTGAATGTGGGGTTTGCTGCCTGTGTGTGTGTGTGTGTGTATTAATTTGCCCTGCCAGTTTTGATGGGGGTATAGTTTTCTCTCTTGGAACAATAGTTAGTTTTTCCCAGTTTGAGCTTGAAATAACAGTAATATATCAGGAAACAAGTTACAGATGTCTGTTACTTTCTGAAGAAATGCAAACAGGATCTACTGTTGGGTGCAGAAATAGCATCAGAAATGTGGCTGCTAGAACATGGCTGAAGCAATTTTTGTGTACCCTTCTAACTACCTGCAGTAATCCTTTGGATATTAGTAGCATGAACCAAACAACAACAACAAAAACTAGCATCAAAGTTGTATCTTAAGGAAATTAGGGCTGAGGGACCCACCTAGGATATCAGATATCAAAAACAAAAATTCTTGGCATGGAGAACTGGTTTATCTTATGTATCTTGTCCATCTCAACCTGAAATGTTACAACCCAGGTCATAGATTTGCCACCATTGCTGAATTTTAGGCTGAAATACACAGGCCTCCAGCAGAAGCCTATACTATCATTGTTATTTCTTTTCTATACAGAATGCAGCCTTTCATGTATTTTCCTCTGAATACTCACTTTAGTTCAGCTTGGAGCTCTTTTTCATGCTAGATATGTCAACATGAATATGTGCGAACTGTAGAACTGTCTAACCTCTGCAACCGAGCTGAAGCAACTGCAAATAGAAACCCAATAATATTGAGAACCTTGAAAGGAGGGGGAAACCTCATTAATGGAGGTTTTTCTAATAAAATAAGTAGCTGTGAGTTATTTTATTTTGCCTTTAAGCTTATTTAGTGCCAATTACTTGGTTTCCTCTATTTAGTCTTTTGTTTAATATTTATGATGAAATATTATTTTAATGAAAGTAAGCATTTTCCCCAATTATCTATAAAACCAGGATCAGACGATATGTTTTATATCACTCTTTGCATGGAAGGGACATTTCTGACATTTCCACTTCAGACATTTTCCTGTATGCTAAATGTTCAAATAGAGTTTATACTCATATGTCCAAATTGCATAGTCTATATCCTAAATGAACTCCAGAACCTGAACATATGATCAGAATTCTTATTTAATGCCTTGTATGACCTACAGACATCCAGTGGAGCTGAAGACATGGAAAATAATCCATCTGTTGGGTGGGAAGGCTCACTTGGATCTCCAATAATGCATTAATCCAATAATAAACTGGAGATACAAATCCAGCATTGGATAATGTACTTTAATTTAGAAATAGGTATTAAATATTTATTTAATTATTTTTCATATTTCTCTACCGCCCATCTTGCATACAACTACTCTGGGTGGGTTACAGATAATACAAATCACAAATCGCTAAAAAACAGTAATATGTAATCATCAACTGAAACATTTAATTCTTGGTCAAATGTCTTAAATTAAATAGGAGACCTATATTGCTTTTTTCTATCTTCACATATATTGCATGTTTTCTTCATAAATAACACTGCTAATAACCAAATACCTTAAAAGGAAAATTTTAATAGTCTAAAACATTACTTGAACACTTAACTCCAATCTCATTGCCTTTTCCCAGACTCTTGATGTATTTCTTGTACCCTCTATTAGCTGTGATATAAATTTGAACATTTTACACTAAATGAAACTAGCAGCCGTGCAAAGTTGGAACATTCATTTTAAAAGTAGGTATTAACTGGTTTACCATCAGTTGCCATTTTTCGTGACTGTCCTGATGTTGTAGTTAACCTAAACCCAGCTGGCAGTGTTTCTGAAGAGCCAGGCATCATGCTGATTCCATGAACTTCACGTGGAGGAAACTGTCTTCGCCAGGAAGAGCCACGCCTGAAATTCTTGTCATCGCTCTGCAACACACAAATACTGAATTTTCGTAAAACTGAAACCTTTCCCTTTGAGCAGCTGTCATTCCTGGGTTTTGAGATGTTATAATTGGGAAAGTAGATTATTGACTATTGAAAAACAGTTTTTCTGACTTCCGGTGGGGACATGGCAGACTGAACAGCTGTGCCTGCAGGCTCAGCAGGCAGAACTGACAATGCGGCAGTTTCTTCGGGCTCAGACAGGTTTTTCCTGAAGCCCAGGACTACTTTTCTGGAAAAAGGAAAACACCTGGAATCACCCCATTTGTCCTCCAAACAGCTGCTTGCAGCCAGAAGATCACAAACAGCATTTGCGTTCAACTGGTAAAAGCTAGCCAGGAGGCTGGAACGTCACTATTTCCAAGCTGCGCTGCAGCCTTAAAGGGACACTAAGACCAGCCACCCCATTTCTAAATCACCCAATTTATATTTCTTTTAAGTATGCATACTCTAAAAGAGGATTTCTACAGCAAAGGGAAGTGAGTTCTCTTGGTGCTTGTTATTTTTGGGATCAATTTTTTAAAAAAAATCTTTTTAATTTTTGGGCCTTGTTTTCCCCTCCAAATATTAAGAAGGATTGAGAGTAAATAATTGTCTCTGTTACTATTTTTGTACTAAATTTGAAGATATTAGCATTTTTCTACACGTTGAATCAGCTGTTTTGAACTTTCAGCTTTCTGTTTCTACATTGCCTGGGGAACTGTCTGCATATCTCACTTTTGCTTATATAAACACATTCCAGAATTCTTTCATATCTTCTACTTTCACTGGTTAAGCTCCTAGGGGGCTCCATAATCTACTCTGTGAGACATGGAGGATTTTAAACAGACTTTCTGATTTCCACCAAGATTTTAAACAGATTCTTTCTGATTCCTACCAAGTTTTTATGTAAGGTATTCATGACACTGTGGGAAATATGAGGTCTAAAATGTGTCATTTGCTTGGAGATGTCGTGGATGAAACTGGAGAATTTAACAGCAACAGAAATGTCTCTTCTAAGACTGAGATTAGGACTTCTGTTGAAATGCTGAAGATTGGATAGTCGAGCTGGAGAAATTTAAGGGAGAGATCAAGTTGCAAGCCACAAGTGAAATTGATCTTCCGGTGGAACACCATGGAAAAGAAGGGATTATTATGTATGGAAGGCTTCCTGAAGAGAAGTCAGAGTTTTTGAGGGGGGCAGTTGGACTTTTTGATCTTTTTAAGAAAACAGCTCTGTGTATACTGTAGGGATATGTAAATGCTCTAGTTTATTTTGAAGTTGGATAAGCGTTAAAGAATATTTATCTGGATTGTTTTTAAGGCTTGGCTGATTTCATTTATCTTTAATGATTTGGATTAAGATTAATAAGGTATAAAAATGTCTACTTGGAGGGTTTGGGGTTTATTAAGATTAAGATCATTAAAACTGTTGTATTATTAAGTGTAATGGTGGACAGTTTATGTGCTTTTTAGTTTGATCTTTATTATAGTAGACAGAAATGTACAGAACAGTAGTAGGAAGGAAATAAATAAATGTTTTCTTTGGGGGGGAGTTGATTAGCAGGTTTATATACATTTTTCTTTTATTTTAATATAAGGGGAGGGAATAACTGTATTTAGTGACTTTTACAATGTGCCAATAGAATGATTTATAAAAATAATGTGATTTTAGTTTAATATAGAGTATGGGATTATGGAAATTTGTTTATATCCTTGCTGTTAAAAGTTGGAAGTCACCTCTTTTTGTAACTTTGAAAAAACATTTCTCTTTTGTTTCTACACTTTTTTAGTTTTTTTCTTTGTAGTTTTTTGTTTTTCTGTAGCCTTTATCTTTGCTTGAAACTTAATAAAATTCTTATGAAAAAAAAACATTTTTTCCCAAAAGCGGATACTATGGAAATCGTTATCTGATTGGCCCATGTTGGCCTTTGCATACTTTTTGAAAACTGGCTAATAATAAGTGCACTGGTTACTTTTGTTATGATAATTGTCGTGTACACTGACAATTACAAAAGCTATAGGATATAACAAAGGGAATGACAAAAATACTCAATGTTTAAATGGTTTTCACTTGATTCAAAATATAGAAGAATGCTGACTGGACTATCAAAGAGATTCTAAATAGGGTTGTAAAAAATGTTGCGAATTCAAAATGCGCTGTCCCTGCTTGAAACACTTCAGGAATAGTCAGCACAATTTGCTTTGAACTTAGAAAAAGCTGTTTCAGGCTCAAAGGTTTTGAGCTTGAGATACTTTACATCCACTGGGCAGCTATTTAGCTGTTCTAACCATCATACATTGCATTGATAGAAATAGAATTTATGTAATTATCTCATTTAATTTTTTTTAAACATATTTGGATTTGGCCTGCATTTTTTAGGAATGATGTGAGGGATTCTTGGATTTAAGGAATGAGGAAAATAGTTTTTCTTAACAGTAAGAGAAAAGCAGAAAAATTAGCAATGAATGGAATAAAGTTTGAAGTCAGACTACATATTTGCGATCCTGAGTATGATACAGAGCCTGCAGATTACTGCTGGAACACTCAAGAGTGGGCAGGAACCTGGTGTTGCTTACCATGATGTTGGAATTCCACCCTCTCTTCATTCTTGTTTTATTTTTCCAGAAATACTGGAAATGGATGACAAGCCCTTTGGTCAGGGATGGGCAACCTACAGCCCCCGTCATACACGAGGCCCTCAATTTCCCTTTCTTTGGCCCTCAGAGCCATAATGATTGCTAAAAACTGAAGGCATAGCCCCCCCCCTGCCCCATTTTGACATTAAGAAATAGATGAAAACTGTAACATATGCTCTGAAGAAGTTAAAAAACAAGATAAAACCCTCCCCTCCCCCCATCAAAAGACTGGTATACTGTAACCCCAGCCATCTAATAGTCCTCACCTCCACTGTGAAATATTAAGTGTGATTTAGCTAGCAGTGTTAAAAAGAAAAACAACTCATGAAACTTGATTAGCACACATTCTTTAAAACATATTCTGTTGAAATGTGACATTTTTAACTACTGTTGTAGATTCTTAATTAATGAAAATTATGTAACTAAATGAAGCTAGAAAATTCTGATACTCAAGTAACATATATTATTATCACTAATTGCTTTTTTTCAGGTAGAAGCATTAACGGTTGCATATTGGCAGTTAGGGCTAGTTCTGTAAAGAAGAAAAAAACATTTATCATAAGGATTCATCCTGCCAAAGGACTGTAGGAATTTATATAAGTTTGCGTAGATGACCTACTGATCTGTTTTCTCACTGGATAAACAACTTGTTATTCTGAATTAATTTGATTACATCCTTCTTTCTAATAAAGCCAGCATAGCCATAATATCTAATTCCTTCTCACACTTTTCTATTTTGTTAGACATGCCCGGTTTTCTCATCTATATATAATATAATTTGCAATGGAAGTAATGTTTAACAATCTAACTTAATGCTTTTATTTCCTTTTCATATATTTGATAGACATTACAAACACCTACTATTCTCTGCTGTTCATAATTCATTATATAAAAATAAGACTACTTACTTCATCAAGGCGCCTGTCTGTTCCTAGTGCCAATAAATTGTTGTATTCCCTCTCAAGAATCTGCCGTGCCTATGGTTAAACAAATCACCCAGTGGAATAATGTAAAAAATGCTTCAAATCCTATGGAAATTGAATGGATTTTACAGTTAATTTATGTACCTGGGTGTTCTGTGTTGGAATCTGCAACAATAAGGCTAAACTGCCGTAATCAAAGTTATCATCTAAGGCTATGAGCGACCCATGCACACCACTTTCTAGCATATTGTTTGCATAATCTCGTAATCCAATTGCTTGTATCCAGCGTATAACTCTGTCATTGCTCCACACCAAGACATCTGTAAAAAAGACAAAAAGAAGAATTTTGCTAATAACAAAGCTTTGGAGGCAGAAGAATAAATGGAAATCTGAACTAAACCTAATATGGCTATTTCAAACTCTATTCTACTCCCGTAATATTAGTAGACCTGTTCTAAAATGTAAAGCAATTTTTTCTAGCACAATGGCTACATGAAATTTCTAGAGACAAATTCATATGATGTAACGAGAAACATCTATGTTGATATTCTGTAGTTATGTATTGAAAAATACTGTGGTACAAATCTAATTATGAAGTTAGATACAAATTGTAAATGTTTTCCCCTTACATATATACTGTCGCACATGAATGTTCAAAGGAATAAGCTTATACTGATAAAGCACATAGACACCAAAAGCCCATCCAATGTTAATATATTGCTAGATTAACAATGCTAGATGCTAGATGGAATGCCATCAATTAGCTATTTCCCATTACAGGATAGTGTCTGTTAAGGCAACCACCTGGCACACTACTTCTTTCAAACAGAAACCTGTTACTATTCACTTATTGCTGTAATTACTGTTTTGAGGTGATTTTTTTTAGATTTTATCCCACCTTTATTATTTTTATAAATAACTCAAGGGGGGGGGACATACTTAATGCTCCTTCCTCCTGTTTTCCCCACAACAACAACCCTGTGAGGTGAGTTGGGCTGAGAGTGACTGGCCCAAAGTCACCCAGCTGGCTTTCGTGCCTAAGGTGAGACTAGAACTTACAGTCTCCTGGTTTCTAGCCTGGTGCCTTAACCACTAGACCAAACTGGCTGTTATTTTTTGCATTTACTTGCAGTTCAATGTACATTTATAAGACAGTGTTCGTATTCAGAATATTTTACAGGATAAGCATTGAGAATAACTTAATGTATTTTAATAAAGCATTACCTTTTATTTCATGCTGACTTGCTTCCCTTCTCCTTTCTAATTCTTTTCTATCATAATTCAGTTTCTTTAAACACATGATTCCATATTGCAGACTTGTTCTGTTATTAAAAAAAAAAGTAGCAAAACATCATAAGGCAATCAGAAACAGTCTTATTCAAGAAAATTCTTATTCAGCATGTTTCATAAATACTGGAACTATTTTGTGACAAATGGTTTAGATTGAAAGAAAAATGTAGAAATCATAACATTAAAGTAATATGTTGATTACCAGGATGTTCGATTATGTTCCTATTTTGACATAAAAATATAAGATTCATTTAAGGGCTGAATGGACCTCTATGGCTTGAAGATTATACATTTCTGATATTAAAAATGTTATTTTAACTTACCGATGAAAACTATCCACCATTTTTAAATGTACGCGGAGATCTTTTTTTGTTAAATGATCTAACATCCTTGCATCCACCAAACATTCCATGAAATAACTTCGGTACTGTGGTAACCCTAGACTAGGAAGCCATTCATTGCCAATCCATTCATGGTTCATATCACCATAAGCCAGAGTCTACGGAAAAATAGGAAAACATAATGGTTATATTATTACCAAACCAAATACAATTGTTCTTGTCTATTTCCTTAATAGTTTCTAGTATTGGTCTTCCCCATTCTATTACTTGACAGATTGATTGCACACACACACGCGCACACACACACAAAAGATTTGGAGGCCGCCCAACTCTTGAATGATTCTGGGTAGCTTACAATTAAAAACAGAAGAATAATAGAGGAAGAATCTATCATACATGACATGACTTCACAGCTATCCTACCCCTAAGTCTTGAAGAACAGGTATATTGGGACTTCAGATTTTAGAATTCCTAGCCAAACCACAATCTAGAAGGCATCAGGTTAAAGAAGGGTAGCTAAATGACTAATTACATGGCAGTCCTAGTCCAGTATCTCACCAGGTAGCAGCATCTAACCAACTTTGGCAGATCTGAGAAACAAAGTGGGGTTGGCCCTAGTAAGTGCTTGGGAGGCTGGCTAGGAATTGAAAAACAAGAAGCATTTTGGCATAAACAAAGGCAACCCACTTCTGCAACACCACAAAGAATTGCATGGATGCCATGCAACAGAGGGAAGAAAAGGAAACAAATAGAAGAAGTATTGTCCTCAAAAAATCATTCTGTATATAGAAAGAAAAAGATAATTCACCTCATCTACTTAAGGAGATATGTTTCTGCCAAAATGAAGCTGTGCATGTAAGCAATATGTAGATAGGATTTATTAGTTGTATTCATATACAGTATAATGCTAACAGCAAACTTAAAAGAGGTGCATTTTAGTGGTGGTTGGTTTATTCCATGGTTATGGAAGCACTGGTGGAATAACTAGCACAATTAGCACAAACATTACTTAGCATAATTACATTGCAAAGCATCGTTAAAGCACTTATGCGAAGAATTGCATAAATGGAACCGAAGTATTGACGGTGACACTGAAGTGCAACAAGGGTTTTCAACAGGGTAAAAACTAAAAAAGTGAGACCATAGGACACAATTCAGTGACTTGTATCTCATCCCAATAAAATTACCTTCATAGGTACTATAATAATTTCATATTAATTTTGTCAAGCTGCAACAGAATATTGATTGAGTTGGCCATGTGACTGGTATAATATGTAAACTCTCCAGCTCCCAAACTATAGACATACAGATCCTTACTACAAATATGGGCATTCAGAAAAACAGAGGAAATGCATTTTGCAGTTGAGCTATGCCAACCCATCAGTTAATTTCTCATCTTTAGCTACCTAATCTCATTGCTTAAGACTAGATTAATGTGAAAGGCACCACATTGGTGAACTCCCCTATCTTGACTATTGCTCATCCATTAAGTGCACTGCATGTACTTTGATACTATTGGGATACGATTGGCTTTATGTATAATCAATTCTAGACAATTTGGCTGATTTAATAGCGCTGGTAAAAGTAACTGCCAGAGATTTCCTGGATCTGTGCTGGTAGTTAATAGAGTACCCATCCATATTCTCAAGTTTACTCATCACCACATTAAATCTAGATGCCATGGTTTGCAAATTACATGTAGGAAAAATAAATCCTGGGTTAGCAAGCAAAGTTGATGATTGCAAACCAGTGACAAAATGAGACCAAGAAAGTCCCTGAGAAAGTTAAATGGAAAATTCTATTTAAGCTCAGTGAAAATGCCTTTAAAAAAAAACAAAAAACCCCTCTATTGTAGGCACTATTACAAAACTCCTTAAGTAATGTGCTCTCATCTATACAAGGGCTGATCACTCCTAGTTCCAGAAGTTGAACTACTGTTTGTCATGCTGAAAAACCATTAGAGGAAAAGGGTCTTACCTGAGCCCAGCTGCTTTCTTCACTGTCTTTCTGCAAGTTGAAGAGAACCATTAGCAGTGTCAATTAAGAACAAAAATAAATAGATATAGCATACTTGGAAACCAATAAATAAGATACAGATAGAGCAATTTATGCTTATAATCCCATATCCTTTTTCAGGTTGTCATAAAGTTTGGTCAATTGGAGGGGAAAAGAGGCAGTAGGTAAGGAAGCATTACCAGCCCAGTTTTCCAGGATGCCCAGGGCAGGTGAACTGCTATTGGGCAAGCTGGCTGACAAACAATCGATGGGCACCAACTGATCAAAGCTTCTGCACAATGCATCTTCCTCTGGGAGGTAGTGGCCAGGTGCTTTGACCAGCCAGTGACCAAGAAAGGAGAGCAGTGGTGCAACCAGCTTTTGAATTGCCTGCAACCTTCAGTAAAACTTGAACAGGATAGGTGGCCTCACCACATGTGCACTGTGTACAGTCTCATGGCAATCGCCCAGACTTCCTGTCAGCTGAGCCAGCAGGCCACTGGCTGCACTCCCCCCAGATGTCCTAGCCAAGAGCTCTGCCCTGGGTGCCAAAGGAATGGGTCGGGGAAATCCCATGTCAGAGAACCTTTTGATAGCTTTCTAACCCTTGAGCTTTTTGAACCAAGTGGGAATTACGTATGAACAAATATGCCCTAAACAATTGATAATTGAGTTGATTTCTCAATTTTAATGCATTTGTATTTATTTTGATACAAATTATTTAAGGAGTTTATAATTGACAGCATGGACTTCAGATCATCTCCATAAAATAGCCTACACATTTGAAGCTTAATATGTAAAGCAGTATATAAAACACAAAGAAGTAATACTGATTTTTAAAAAATAAAATATTATATTTAGCCGTCCCTGAAAATTCCTTATCACAACAGTACAATAGCAATGACAGGCATTATTAGAACTAACCGTTTTGGCTGGAGCTGCAAGATTTTCCATTTCTTCATGTGTTACCCAGACATTGCCTGAGGGCTATTGTCCATGCCCACAGGGAGTCAGGCAAAATCCATATTAGGTAAGCAGTGTTAAAGAAGAAAGGCAGCAACACTGTAAGTTAACAGCATACAGCATCAAAATGAGCACAACCACATCCTTGCCTCAGATGAGGTGCAGCTAGAAAGCAATGTAACATAGTTGCTTTCCTGCTGCATTTTGAAAAACAGTTGAATTAGTCTGATATGGAAGTGAGCCTCTGCATTCCATTAAATAAGTGTGAACAAATAATCCCTACACACATCTGTTATTGTCTTCATAAACATTATTACTTTAAAGCAGCATTCTTCATCTGGTTTCCTTCAGGTACACTGGAATTGTAATGTCTATAATTCCTATTCAGCATAGCCAACATACCAGAATGTTAGACTTTGCCATCTCAACAAACCTGGAACTGTGTTAGAGCATTTTTTAAAATGGAAATAATAATTATAAAAATAATAATTCATTGAATCTATGAACCTTAGGGCTGGTTCCCGTAAGATGTATTTTCTACACTAGTACTGAAATTTGAACTGTACACAGTGGGAATCATGTTAATTATGATTATCTCAATATTTCAACATTAAAGGAATACAAGGATATCATACATCTGTAAAAGTACAGAAATTGCCCTAGAAATGTGCACTCTTTTATATAGAAAAATCATCTGTGAAGTTGATCCCAGAGATACTGTACTTTCAACTGTTGTTACACATGACCTGAAAATAGTACAATGGGAGAAATGGGGATTTAAGAAAATAATACTTTAATCCTAATTGGATGTCACAGTTGAGTATTTTATTATTATTAGTTTAGGTTTCCCAAACTGATTAAACCATGACTAAGACAATTTCTTTGCTTCTCTATAGGTACTAAGGGGATAAGGATGTCTTGTCAGAATTTATCCTTTATAAAGGTCTGGCACTCAATTTAGCAAACTAAACCATGATTTCTCTGCTTCTGTGAGATTTTAACTAGGACTAATGGAACAATTCATAACTGGGCCACATACAGTTATAAAATATACAGTATATAACTCCATTCAGGTGTTTTCCCACACAACTATAACTGTACAGAGGGAAACAGCTGGACCACATCTGCTACCACTTTCCCTGCCTTTCCCCAACCACTTTGTAAGTAAGAGATGACTAAATTCACAATAATATATCAAATCGACCACACACACATACACACACAATGTACATACTTCACAATCTTCTCAATCCTGCTTAAACAGCCAGATTTTCACAAGATGGATAACTTCTTCAAGGGAAAGTAAAGAGTTAATATTTTCAGGAAGATAACATCTTAATGGGGAGTCTCTTGTATATACTCAAGTTTTCCTGAGATTGAGATTCCAAACATGCATGCAAAAACCTCCACTTCGGGGACTTTTCCCACATAACATTTGATCGTTATGGGTAAAGTTGATGAACATAGATTTTCTAGTACTACTGTCCCTTCACCAAATTATAGTTGTATTTCAATAATGCTTAAATTAGGTTTCTATGTATTTGATTTTAGATACCAAAGTAATTTAAATGAAATTAATTTGTTCTCCACTTTATCTCCTGTTTCATTTTAATGAATGCAGTAGCAATCAACGTTTAGTTCACATATCCTTACAATTGTTTGATATAAAGCTAGGACATAAAGTAGGGAGCAGAAGAGAAAAGCAAAAGGTAAAATAGGGAATACAATATCCCTTAGTCACTATGACTAGTAACCCTGGGAGCCAGTATGTCCTGCAAACCCATCCATCAACTTTGTGACCCACAAAGGCATCGGGCCTAGAATCCATGGTTCATTGGTGTTGAAACTCGACATTGCTGAATTTATACATGCTGGATTAGGCTAAAAAGAAGTTAGTGGTTCAACAAGCAGGAGGAACCTAGCTATTGTTTTAGCTTCTTCTGAACCAGGCCATCAGACAGTTCAGGCATAAGAATCATTTATGAACATGAAAATTGTGTTTTATTAGTCAGCTCTTTACGGTTCATGGTGTTGTGTAATTCCAGCTGATGAGGCTTAGCTGAAGAGGGTCTGTGAATGCTACTGTGGAAACTATTCTGAACTCCAAGATACTCTTATATGGTGCTGCAAACACCCCTGGGCCTGTCTCCATATTCTTCTACTTCTTTTGGTGCTATGTCACTAAATGGATTTCAGTAACATCTAAGACTGCCTGTTCACTTGCCTGACAACTTATATCAGGGACTGTTGTTCTACCCACTCTGGGCACAATGAAACAAAAGGTCACTGTTTCTACCCACTTCAACAAGAAAAACGAAATAAACACTGTTCCCATTCACTGCCACTGCTACTATCCTCTATTAGTATTGCCTGCTTAAAGACACATTGGCCATTAAGATTTCATGCTGATGCTGATCATGTCATACTGGATTCATGTAGTGCCAATCACTTCCAAGAGAAAAATTCTGTTTCACAGTGATATCCTAACTATTCTCATATCCCAAAGTTCTTCCTACCTTCTTACATTATTAGTCCAGTTAGTTTAATGTACGTCTTAGGTAAGATACAGGGAAACATTATTAAAGTTTAGAAAAAAAAATTAAAAGGAAAAAGATGAAGAACATCTGATCTGAAGTCTTAACCTGGTCTACCAAGCTGACCTATCTGGCTTCTGCATTCTAAAGTGATCCTCTTAGTAACTCCCAAATGTCCCTCATCATTTTCAGCTTGATGGCTGTACACTCTCTGTAATCCAGGAAAGTAGATACAGACAGTCCCCTACTCAGGAACTTTCGAGTTGCGAACTCTCGCCGATGCAGACAAGATGGTCCCGGAAGTTGGGAGAAGATGGGAAAGGGTTAGTTTCTGCCATGCTGCAAACTAACACTTATCTGCCTTCTCCCACCTTCCAGGGACTGCTCCAGCTAAAGGAAGAGAGCAATATGGAAGGGTGTCTGATGGCCATGCACATGAGGCCTGTAAGAGAGAGACACTGAGCAGAGGCCAAGGCTTGTGGCGGGCATCCCATACAACCTCCCCCCTTCTTTAGGAAGGTGGAGAAACATGCTGTTCAACTCCCCCCCCCCTTCACTGCACATGTTTTTAATGCTTGGACTTGCAAACAAAACTGACTTGCAAACAGCCTTTCAGAACATAACCTGTTCATAAGTAGGGAACTGTCTGTAGTGGATCAATTGCGCCAGGAGCTTTCCCATATGTTCCGTGATCAGGAAAGGAACTGAGTAGTTCCTGGAAGTTGAGCTGCCATGGGTTTTCACCCATCAGGAAAAGCACACAGCACCCATATTAGTCCTTGAGGGAAATGCAAAGGAGTGAGCTCCCTGCTTCAGGGGAGCATTTTCTCTGTCTATAAAGAAAACACAGCCTTCTGCTAACTCCATAGAAAAATGGGTAACATCAAGATGGCTTTTTTGATAGACATTGATTTTCTGTCCGTTAACCTCCACTCTAATGTTATCCTATTTACCCAGATGGCTCCTGAATCTAACTCCTGGACTAAAACTGGTTCACCCTCTGAAAACAGAAGACAAGCCATACTGAGAAAGGATATACTGTACTTATCAATGCCTATCGCCTGGAATGGCTGAACAGGGCTTTTTTCTTCAGAAGCCACTGAGTACCTACCTACCTACCTACCTGTTGTTGGAGAACACAAGTAGGAGTTAGCTATTGTCTTCTTCATTGCCTGGCTTCCCAGAGGCATCTACTAGGATGTGTAGTGAACAGAATCCTGGGCTAAATGGCCTTTTGACTGATCCAGCAGAGTTCTTTTTATGCTCTGTGACTCACCGTTCTAGAAGTTGGAGGGGCTGATGGGCTTGTGAGTGACACCATCTCCTGGATTGCCAGACGGAGCTTCAGGCGATGGAGAGGATTGCTGATTCCAATTTCTCTCTGGATTTCAGTATCTGACAGTGCAGACATAATGGCACCACTTTTCACGTTTGCACGGCAAGCAGCAACATACCATGCCGGCATTCCCAGCCACAGCTGTTGGGGATGGAGAATCAGTAGTTAAGATAGGGCATCTTCTAGTTACCAAAGGCTCAGGGCTGAATTAAATTGGGAGCGTGCATTGAAATGCATATGCTTGTAATGGGAGGTGACCCAAGTTCAGGCTTTGATATTTGGGTTTAGAAGGCAGTATACCATTCTGACATTAGATTTCTTACAATGTTTTTCTTTTAAAGAAGTATTAAACAACACAGATCTTTTCCCCCAAATATAGAAATGTAATGATGTCATCCCATAATCAGCTTTGGTTCCATTATGACATCTCCATTACCAGAAAAGTAATCTTTCTAAAATAACAACAGAGTAATCCTGACAGGAATGATGAACAGCTATGAACTAATGCAAAGAAGGTACAATTTTTAAAAATCGGCTTTTCATATTGAAAGCCATTGTGAAAAATGCCAGCCTTCTGCCTAATTTAATGTGCTTTATTTAATAACTATTCTGATTGAATGACAACATTATAATTATCTGGAAATTCAGCACCTGGTCACTCTTGGAACAAATCTGGCCTTTTAGTCCTCAATCTAGAAGACAAAGTACAGTGTCTATGCCAAACAAAATGGTCTATGTTTGGTTACCTTCTTTAAGTGAATTTAGATATTATAGAAGTCCAAGACTACCTGCTTTTGGACCCTTCTGTATTACATCCATGTATGAATTAAAGTAACCTAGAATTTCGCAGCCTGATTATCTCCATTCTAAGAGCTGCAGATCCAAACATAGAAAACACCAGGTTGAGGAAAGCTTAGTACTCCTTTTTTTCAATGTGGAATATAATCTGTCCAGTTACATGGGATAAGGGGCACAAGCAAATCTATGTTATCAATATGTCCCAGTTTCTGTTTGTCCTTTTCCTCCCATGGCAATGGGTAACTCTGAGGAAAGGGAACAGGCCTATGGAATGTTCTTTGCTTCCCTGACACATCTATTTCTCTGTCTATCTTAAAAATGAGTAACAGTAAGAGCCAGTTTGGTGTAGTGGTTAAGGCATCAGGCTAGAAATCGGGAGACCGTGAGTTCTAGTCCCACCTTAGAGACAAAGCCAGCTGGTTGACCTTGGGCCAGTCACTCTCTCAGCCCTAGGAAGTAGGCAATGGCAAGCTGCTTCTTAAATCTTGCCATGAAAAGTGCAAGCCCTAGTCCAGTCAGTCACCAGGAGTCAACACTGACTCGAAGGTACACACACACACACACACACAGAGTGTAAGAGAAAGTTTGATGAATAGCAGACTGAGTTTTGAAGCAAAGCTCAGGACCAGGTTTATTACTAGAGTTAAAATTAACATAATACTCAAATGATACATGGCTAAAAATGCCTTTCTTATGGATTACAGCTCTTTAAATTGTTTATGGTGGTATAATTTTAAAAAATGAAGAACCTGCTTTTGGATTCTATGCAAGTTCTTTACAAAAGCTGTGTATTTTTCATTCTCATAGATGACCTTGTTCGACATGCATCACATTATTACCACTATACTTTATTTAAAAGCTCTTTTAAAATTCCTATTTCCTCAAGAATATCCTTTTCATTCTCTCTCAATTTAAAATTTATTTATTTATTTATTTCAACTTTTGAAGTACGAGTGAACTCTCCTTTCACCATTCCTACAGATTTTGGATGAAGCATATTGATCTTCTGTTTTGTTTTTTACTGGATCGTTTTTCTGTTCTAGTATTCAAGAATCTTGCATAGTCTTGTAAAATATCCTTTATCTTTTTTTTTAAAGGGAAAGCATGTCCCTATGTAAGAATGAACTGTTTACAGACTTTGTTTCAAGAGGGAGTTGGGAATTAACAATTGTAAAAGTCTTTACTTTTTTTTCCAGCATAAATTATTAAATTGCTGATTAAAGGATGTTAACAGAAGGTAAAATCAGGTATACTAATATTTTTAGAAGGTTTTCCTAAAGCTTACCTCTAGCCAGGCAACTACTGTTGGGCCATCCCACTGTGCAAAGGGTAACCCCTTCCTCCGAGCTTCCTCCAGAAGTTCATGCCTAAAAGTGCATTACAGATTGTTAAAACAGGGGGTAATACTTAGCAACAGAACAAATGCAATTCAGTTTGGATGAAATAAAATTGTAATGCACCATGCCACTGATATTACATGTTAGAGTTTTTCACTTGTTTGCTGCACTCTCTGAAGTTTAGGAAGCCTTTTTTTTTTGTTCCCTACTTTGCAAGAGTATTTACCTTCCATTTTGTTTCCACAGATGCAATTCATCTTGGCCTATTTAAAATAACAACAAACCAATTTTCCTAACTTCATCTTCCAACCTTTCACGAACTGGTTTATGAAACAATCATTATTGTATTTTGTTAGAAGCTGTTACATATGTGGAAACACCCAAAAATATTTATGCCCTAATCATAAAGTAGAAAACAATCAGACTTCAATACAAGAAAATTCCCAGGTTAACTAATAAGATTTTCACAGCTTGTTCAACATGTGTCAGCTGTAGTTTTCCACATTCAGCTGTCTGCAAAAACCTAGTTAAAACTGATTTTCATTTTTAAAGAGTGCAGGTTTTTTTAAAAAAGCAAGAGTTTCCTATATCTTAGCGAAATATGGTTTGTCAAGTAGTTTGTAATTGGACATGACTGTGAACTTGCAAGTGTATGTTCTATACACTGGAGATGTAACCTGTGACTCTCCAGATATTGGTGGACTTCAGCTCCAACCAGCTTGCCCTGAGATGAAAGATACTAGGTCTTGTAAATGGGCAACATCTGCAGCACCATTAGTTGCTGTAAATCTTCCTACTTCTGAAATGGTTTCTGCAGAGGTGAAAAGTGATCACATCTAGGTGCTCAATATATTCCACTATAACCTTTTGATAGGTAGCTTTCTATCCAACTGTAAATGACTTAGTCAGGGATAAGCAATGTTTTGATCCA
The DNA here is from genome assembly GCF_035149785.1 of Candoia aspera. Lineage (NCBI taxonomy): Eukaryota > Metazoa > Chordata > Lepidosauria > Squamata > Candoiidae > Candoia > Candoia aspera. The sequence continues at coordinate 41,550,340 of NC_086159.1, read as the reverse complement.
AGGGCCATAACACTTTTCCCTTTTTTGTGGGGGGGGGGGATATGGGCCATGAAGTGTGTGGGGCCTGATCAGCAATGTGGATAGTGTTTGGGGAATTGTTTTTAACTGTGCTATGCCTAGGACTTATGCCGCAGTTTTCACTTAGAGTAACAGGAAACTTACAGGTCTCAAGAATTATAGTGAGATTACTCCCTCTTATTGCAACCCTATAAGACACACTCCAACGTCCAGCGGCCTCCCTGCTCAAAACTTTCCACAGCAGCTTTCTGGGACATTAAGGCAGCTTCAGAAAGGAGAAAAAAATATTCATGCAACCCTGGCTTTTATTTGATATTGTTAAGCACTGAATGGCAGTCTTCTGCTAATAATGATTCTCCAAAGTATCTAATCACATTTGCAATTTATGATTATATTTGAAGGCAGGAAAAGCTTCGAAAAATCCATTCCCTTAGGAATGCTGATAAATGCTGAAAAGTTAATTCACCACTACTGTTTGTTACTTAATTTCCCCCCCCCCAGTATTTCTGAGTGATATAAATATAATTCCAAAAAATTAAAACCAAGCACAATGCATTTTCAATTATCTTAAAGTATTTGGACCTTCTTACATTATACTTCCCTGACTGTCCCCTCTATTGTATCAGTCACATTTTAAAAAAAAAAAATACAGTAATATTTCAAATTATAACAACATAGGAATGGTATTACAACTGGCCCAAAGAAAATCAAACTTTAAATGCATAGTCTGTAGCCTCCTTGCCACACAGAGCAGATGTGATTGAGGAAGTTCGTGGATGGAATTTTAGTTGAGAATTGCATTTATAGCATTCTGAGCCCCCAGTTCCACTTGGCATCTGCCACCAGTAAAACCACAGTGACATGCAGCAGATCCAATATATTTTAATTGGACCACATGTTTATAACTTTAACATATCAGCAGCACGCTCACCAAGGCAATGGATCATTTGTGTACTAATGCAGTATGTGTATAAGGCCAGCACACACAAATGAAACAGATTAGCAGCTTGGAGAAAGGGAAAACAACAAAAATAGAGAAAATGTAGGGCTTGGGAAAATATGTGGAACAATTTTGTACTACTAGGCACACAAGTCTCTTTCTTTCCAGTAATGGGATAAAAATCAGTGCAGTGAGATAGGAGGCTATATAAATTGTTTAAATTAAAAAATAAATAAATAAAAGTTTAAGATTTAAAAGAGATCATCTCTAATTTTTGTTTTAATGTTCCAACACATCACATAATATCATGAGACAACAAATTTTATCATTGAATACCTTCTCTCTCTTTTAGATAATTTATTCAATAATTTATTCATTTGATTTTTATTTTTGGTCAGCTCAAGGTGGTATATGTTAAACTAAGATTTTATCAGGACCAGTAATGGTTTTGCCTACCATTAGACAAGAGCAGCCACATCCATAGCTGTTTTCGGGACTTGTGAACGGACTGAAGGCTGATACTTACTGGATTTACTACTTTGTTTTAATGCCAAGAAGTGCTTGTGGGATTTTCTGCCTCCGGTGTCAGAATTATGGCCAGCTTTGCTTACTATACATCTTGAGAAAATGTAAGGGAGATTTTCTGTTCTGCATCAGGCAGCAAAATATCTTAGGCTAGGTTTGCCTGCACTCCATACTTAGCATGGCTTTATCTATCACCTATCTATCTATCTATCTATCTATCTATCTATCTATCCATCCATCCATCCATCCATCCATCCATCCATCCATCTATCATCAATCAAACTTCCCTTCTCACCCCTACGGGTGGTATGTGTCTTCCTCAACCTCGGGTCCTCTACCAAAGGCCTGGGAGTTTGAAGGTTCTGTGCAGTAACTTAGCTGTTCCTAGCACTGCACTCTTCTGGACAGAGAGCTCACTCTCCCAGCTTAGGAGTCACAGCCCCGAGTGCCCCTACCACCACTGGGACCACTTTGGCCTTCACTTTCCACATCCTGTCTAGTTCCTCTTTCAGGCTGTGTGTGTGTGTGTGTGTGTGTGTGTGTGTGCATGCTTTTGTGCCTAGAATTAGAATAGGATACCTATTATTGCACTGTGCAACTAATACTTCATAATTCATCTTAGCCATTCAGTGATATATCCATAAATATATGAAAATTATAAAGCTCATTAGTAGTAAGGTAGAGTGGATTTCATCTGCAAATTCAGATGTTTCAAAAACTTTCAATATTAGTTTGTTTCTCATAGAATGTCAAACAAATTCTCTTGTGATGTTAAATGAGAGGGACATTGTAACTTTATTTTAAGGACTCAATCCAGTTCAGATGTAGATATGAAAGATAACCTGGAATGTGGCATTTATAATACGTTTTCTTCTAAATATTATAGGAACGTGGCCTAATTTAGCACACAAAACATTAATTCATTGAGCTTAATTTATACAATAATATATATATATTTATTTTAGAAAAAAGATTCTAATCCAGAGTGCCAATGATGAAAGGTGGAATCCAACAGGAAATTTCTACCCTTTTCAGGAATGTTAAACTAGATCAGTTTTCCCAACTTGGTATTTGCCAGATGTACTGAAATATAACTTCCATACTCCCCAGTCAGCATGGCCAATAGCTGTAGTCCAAAACTCTTGAAGGACACTAGATTGGAGAAAGCTGGTCTAGATGAAAACTGAATTTCAATCTAGTGTATAGGAGAAAATTTTATTTAATAGTGAAAGGTAAGAATGAAACCAATTTGTAAAACTCAGTTTAGAATAATGATCAATATTATCTATGTTTTTGTGTAATTTTAATTTTTAAAATACTTTTTGGTTTCACATGGTGCAGTGTAAGTGCAATGTCAGCAAGCTGAATCCATTACTTCTGTAATTTTTTAGAAAAATCCTAAATGTTAAAAGCAAATTTCTGATAGGATAAAAAGTATGAAAAGCAAAACAAAAACTAGTTTAAATGGATTGTTTAGATCTAATGACAGAAATTGTAATATACTTTCTAATGACAAAATTTAATATACTTTCAGCAAAATCTCAGCTTGCTAAAATAATGCCATCATTACTATGTTTAAATGAATGTATATTGAACATAATGAGCCTTATCACTTCCTTAAACATCAATATTATGTAAATGCAAACACAGTTTTGAATGCCAGGTAGTCAGTATTCAACATCTATAGAGATTAATGTCAGTAATATACCACGATTATGATGAATTGATCAAACTGCCTAATGCATAAACTCATAATTTTATTGTAAGCCTGCTGGAAACAATTACAGACATTTGGAGACTTAAGGCACATTAAAACTGTACTACAGGTAGTCCTCGACTTACAACTGTCCATTTAAAGAAGGTCCAAAGTTACGATGTTTTCTGAATCATCTGTAAACAGTCTGTAAAGCACTTTTTAGCATTGCAAAATGTCACATTCCCCCCACGGTCATATGATTGCATTTCAGGCACTTGGCAACCGGCTTGCATTTACCACTGGTAGCAGCATCCCATGGTCACCTGATTGCATTTTGTGACTTTTTTGCTTAACAACCTGTGATTTGCTTAATGACTGCCATGATTTGTTTAACAACCTGTCCTAACAGTCAGAAATCACGCTGAGACGAGGAGTAGGTCTCTAGTGTTTATTACTGCTACATAAAACAGAATCCTAACACACTGAAGAAGCGTGGGAAAAACCCAGACAGATAAACCCCGAAAGTTAAGGCGGGTCTGATCTGTGTCTCTTTGAATGGCTGCTTAATTCCTCAGTACTACGCATGCGTTTTCCCCTCTGGATAGAGGCCCCTTCCAGCTCGCCATCAGTACTCATGACACAACCACTGTAAAAATGGTTGTAAAATTGGGTCTGGTCACATGGTGATACAACTTAGGACTGCAATGACTTACAATGGAAATTCCAGTCCCAACTGTAGTCGTAAGTCGAGGACTACCTGTATATAAATATTCAACAGTACTACCTGTTCTTCAAAAATTTTAAATGAATAAGATTCTGACTTTCAGCAAGAGGACTTTTTGTAAACCTCCAAAACTCAAATCTACTAACTTTATATTAATACTTACATGTAGCTTTGTTTTCCTTCTAGATTTCCTGAATGTTTACAAGATAAAAAAATGCAATCCTATACATATTGATTAGGAATGAGGGCTGTTTATTTCAGTGAGTTTTTCACCTAGGTAAGTAAGCTAGCTTTGCATTTTAGTATTTTTAGCCAAAATCTGAAGAGCAATAGAACATATTTTTAAATTTGCAAATTAACTGAATTGGTAAGAGATGAAATCAAGAGTGAAAAAATCAACACAAAATATTGTTGTTCTATATAATGTTCATATAGAACAAGTAAATGAATCAAATGATTGAGTGAAATCTAAGTCATATATAGTAGGCTTAGAACATTTTAATAATTTATTTAAACACATTTAGAATTTCACTCGGTTCATTTAAAAATAATTTAGTATATCCATAGACTAAAAGCAACCCTTGAAAGACTATCAAATGTTGCCAATTTAGAATATTTTAATATTCAATTTTAGTTCAATTCTCAGATTAGTCAATTCAAAACAGTTAGAAATAAATAAATAAATAAATCAAAGGAAATAAAGGAGGAAATTTAAACATGGTGCTGAAAATGAATATGATCAGCAACCATTGTGGTTTAACTTACCCTGGTGTGCTTTTCATGAGATGGAGAGAGATGGATGGAAAAGAAAAGCACATAAATATTAATGAATATATGTCAATTCATAAAATAAATCATATGATAGAGTAAGAAAATTAAAAAGCAGCATAGCAAATATGATTAATATGATTAAAACTCATCGTTCTCTCCTGAAACAGAATACAAGCAGTAATTATTTAAAAATATTATACCTCCTTGATAAACAAATACAAATCATCCAAATTTAATTCTGAATTGAAAACACTGAATGTAGAAAAGAGAAAAATAGTTACAACAAAGCCTCAGTTCACAGTTAAGCATTTGTGTTTCCTATAGGTAAGATTTGCAACAGTTTCCTGGACCATCATTTTAAACATTCATTTTTCAACTTGTCATTAATAAAAAATTCTTGCTTGCACTTTGCCCCAAACAAATGAATATTGATTGTTTTTTTTCTTATGTACTGTATATATTGCTTTCCAGTGAGAAGCAAATTGGTATATAACCCAGAGGGAGGAAATAGAATTTTGGCAAAATAACAGATATTCCTGCACTAAACATCTAAATAATTTTCTAGCAGACATTTTATGAAGCAGCTATCATTGGCACATTTCTCACTCCCACTGAGATTCGCAACCACCACCGGGAGTAGATTTGGATCACTTGTGCACTGCACCAGTTCAAAAGTAGTCCCAGACCAGTGATCTTGTGAGAATTAGTTCTTGCACTGTCAGTAAAAATGAAGGTAAGGACAAGTGTGACTCCTGGAAAAACAAAGAACATATAAAAACAGACCAATCCACTCAGAAGTGTGTCTGTCTGTGGGGCAGTTATTCTGTTGTGTAGGACAGGAAGAAAATAGGGCTAATTCTTGAATTCTTGAAGTTGCTGAATTTCTTTTTGTTTTGAAAGTAAGGAGCCACTGAAACAATAGCTACATGCTTCTTTACCGTCAAGCCTATCACCAATTGCAGCACAAATGTATGCACCTTTATTAACTCAATCCCCAAGCTGCATTGTCTTTTTACCTTGATTATCTTTTAGCTGATCAGTGATGTGCTCTCTTATAATATCACCAATTTCTTTTTAATAGCCAGCTAGTTTCACCAGAACTTCACTAGGAACACTTTGATTTGATTAGACTTGCTCCAACTTAAATAATAACAATAACGGCCATCTGTTTCAAACTGTTCATGATGGCTTCTTCACTGAAACCTTAATGCTAAGAGCCTGAGTGTTCAATGCGATCTATTTGAACGAAGAAATGTTCTCTGATTTTTCTGCTGCTTATATTTTAAAAATTCCATCTTTTAAATTTTATCTCCTTTTATTTTTCAATCATATTTTATTTCTATTTCTTTATGTTATAACCGAAGTAAAGTATTTTGATGTACCAGTACTTGAGCCAATTTATTTCTAGCTCAGGTACAGTCTGACATTTTTAAATTTTTATTTTTTGCAAAGATGAAGCTCTGCAGTTTGTGGGAGGTCTGTATCTCACTGGAGGGAACTCTCAGCTCACCTTGGATCCTGAATCATCCTAACAAGTGAAATCCTGGCATGACCTAGCAGGTGAAATTGACAAGAGTCCTGTCTATTTCACCTGTTCTTTAGTAGGGACTATCAGGCACAAAAAATCCCTGGCTGCATTCCCCTCCCCTCCCCTCCCCGCCTTTAGTTTCCTCTCTTCAATTGCCCTGGAAGCCTACAGCCATGGTTTGGGTGGTTAGAATAGTGCCTGGCTGTAAAATAGAAGACAGAGTATGATGCAACCTTCATATCCAGCAGGATAGGACAAATATAGGAGCAATGATGGCTTGGTAGCCAAGTAGCTTCAGCCTGATACTGACACTCAGATTTTTATTTGGCTCTTGTTCCTTTTTTGCTCACCACTAAGTTTCACACACCAACTGATTATGTCCACTTATTTTGGCTGTCTTGTGCTTTTTTACCCCATCAAAGGGGTCAGGGGTACGGTTATCCATCGGTGGTTGACAGTTGCCTCTGTGAATATATGTACCCATCATGCCATGATTCACAAAGATACTTCACCAATCAATTATATCCACAGTGGACAAAAGTGTTTTGGACATGAAAGTTTAATACAAAAGAAAAAAGAAAAAAAGAGCTTTTTATTTTTTATTTGTAAACAGCTATATGCACATTTATTTGCTTGCTTGCTTACAGGGCAGCATACAACTCCTGAAATCACGTATGTAGCAAAAATGTAGATATTAGTGTGTTGGGGAAAAGCACCAGCAAAATATGCCATTTTCATTTTGTATGGAATGGGTGTGAAGGAATTTTGTCATCTTAGGACCTAAAGAAACTTGGATTGGGGCACTGAAGGAATGCTGTTTCTTTTCTTTCTGTTTTGCAAATTCCTATAGGTCGGCTGGAGTGAGAGCACTGATTGGCTCATTCTGTTTTCTGTATTTCAGTACTAGCAGCTGAGAAGATGATCAATAGGTCAGCTTCAAACTGCTGTGAAGGGAATGGGAGGCAGAAAAAGAAAAGTGTCATGTAAAAGCACCCTTTGACTTGACACCATGATAAAATCCTTCTTTTCTCCTCATATTAGGGTTCTAATTTCTTTTGAACCCCTTAAAGTCCCTTGAACCACTTTGGCTTGAATATGTTTTTTAATTTTTAAAAACCAGCTATGCAAAGCCAAGCCATATGACTAAAGTTTCATCCTCTTTGGCTTTGAGCGAACGGATGTTTTCCAAATGCATGCATGAGACAATGAGAAAAGGCATTGCGTACAAGCAGAGATTCTGGCTGTCCAAACTGGCCCTTAAAGATAGATGCAATGGAATTGCATAGTTCAGAAATAAATTTTCTTGGCTATGCCAACATTTCAACAGACAGACAAATAAGCTTCCCAGTCTGGACAGGTAATGGAAACGGGTGGCTGGACAAGAAATGCTGCAGTGCTGTTCTCATGCTCTTAGCAGGTGCTAGGCATCAGCATACTCAAAGAAGACTCTGACCTGAACATATCTTGGAGGGTGGGGTGGGAGGTAGGTCAAGATCAACATACCAAATGTTTCAAAGCCTACCTATGCATTTAGAAAAGCTATACTTGATTAAAAAACAACAACAATCTATACTTAACCTGTCCAAAAGGGCTTTTTACCTAGCTGAATCAAGATAAGCATCTTTTGCTCTCTTTTGGAGAAAAGGTAGGCCATTATGAAGGGGTGTAGGGGTATCTGGTGGGGTGGGGCTCAAAGTAGTCAAGGTGGCAGCATGTCTTCATGGTTGAAGCCCTGCCTGCTTCTACATGCCTGCAGAGTCAACAGAATACAAAGAGTGGGGCTTCCATTGTATGGTCACACCTACCATACTGACCTTCTGACCCCCCACCCCACCTGCAGATGCCCCTGTCATTCCAGCACTGTTATATACAGTACTCTACTGAGTGAACCTTGTGTGTTCAGGATAGAAGAGTATTAACATAATGATTCTAATGATCTTTATGTATTAAGAGACAAATAAAATTTCATAACCTAACCAGCTTTAAGAAACACTGATTATTAAAAATAATTAAAGAGATAGTAAAAGTGTAATTATTCTTCAGGGCTGAACAAAAATAAAGTCTACTGGCACTGCAAATGGATTATTGCAGCAAGAAGAATGAAGGAACATTTAGATTGCTCATTATTATACATAGCTTAATGCAATTACTTAAAATTGCATTTAATTACTAAGCTTATTAAAAGCCATATTTTATTTATAACAATGGTAAAATTGTTGTTTTAGCTAAAGATGAATAGGGCAATCCAGTGTAATTAAAGACTTAACTAAAATTTAAAAAGAGCTCTGACACAATAATAGATGATCCAATTTATTGAAAAGGACTTTGCACACAAATTGCTCCCTGTGTCTGCACAAATATGCTGCAGAGGTTAGGTTACAATCCTCCTGCATCTAGCATTACCCTTAGACCTAGATGGTGTGCTGGATTCCTCAACCTAGCCCCATTTTGGCAAGAGGTATAGTCCTGGCACTGTCTTTTATATAAAGTAATTGATTATATAAATTGATTATCACCTTCTACAGATAATCAATTTGGTTACCCAGAGGAAGACATCTGGGAGGGGTAAGAGCACCACTTCATTCACAAAACTATGATTTGAGGCTAAGAAGCCGAATAGTTTTTAAAACTCAGTGATTAATTTTTTCACTTTTTTTTTCTTTAAAATTATTGTAGAAAAAAAATTAGGCAAAGGAAAGCAACTGTGGATTACTTCCTCTCTTATTTGGGAAGAATCTGGTGTTATATCTTACTCAAATTAAATCAAACTAAATCGAAGTATGTGTATTTCAGGTAATTACACATTTTTCCCATTTAGCTATGTCTCCATTAACATTTCTTACTGCCTATTCTTTGAAGTGCCCATATATTTACATGCTGGTACTTCAGCTCGAGACCAAAGAACTGCTCTATATACAAATCTAAATCTAAGATTACACTCACCCAATTGTTATTATTAGCTATGTACACCGAGTACTGTATATAGTGATATATATGTATGTATGTATGTATGTAGAAGTGACATATTTCAAGTTTTATTTTTCCCCCAAATACTTATTTTTCTTAATTATGCCAGTGAAGTATATTCTATCATCAAAATTAATTAGCAATCAAATGAGTGTTAAGATTTTAGTTTCCTTGTGAGGAACTATCTTCCTCCTTTTATATGACTAATTGACTGGAATTAAGGGACAAAGAAGGGTAAATTTATTTCTACTCTATTATTTATTTCTCCCAAGATTCTACAGTTGGGCCCTCATAAAAATTGCTTGGATAAACAAATAATTTCTTCCTTTGCATATTCCATGTGAACTTAATAGAACGGATAGCCCGTAAAACTAATACCACAAAATATATTTGTCTGTAAGATGCCCCAAAGTTTTATTTTTCATGAAAATGTTCTATTGATGACTGAATTCACATAGCTAATAGTGAAAGAGAGCTTTTCCAATCCTTCCTCCAAGCCTATTATATGTCAGTGGAGTTGTTTCTGAGAACAGGTATAGCACCCTTGAAAAAGTGCTAAGATCATGTTACCAAAATTATTAAAAAAACAGTCTGATAGGTAACAGTAACAGTACAGAGGATAACATGGCGTATAGCTGGAGGGAGCAATCCAGTAAGTGATCTCCATGTTCAAAGGAAAAACAATGTTCAAGGAGTCCAGTGTTCAAAAAATCCAGTTCTGACCTTGTGGCTGGCAATGCTCAGAAACAGCTGTTGGAAGGGCCATGGAGAATGTGCATGCTAGAATGGGCTTCTGGATTTTGCAGTTATTAGTTATTGTTTATTCGTTTAGTCGCTTTCGACTCTTTGTGACTTCATGGACCAGCCCACGCCAGAGCTTCCTGTCGGTCATCAACACCCCCAGCTCCCCCAGGGACGAGTCCGTCACCTCTAGAATATCATCCATCCACCTTGCCCTTGGTCGGCCCCTCTTCCTTTTGCCCTCCACTCTCCCTTGCATCAGCATCTTCTCCAGGGTGTCCTGTCTTCTCATTATGTGGCCAAAGTATTTCAGTTTTGCCTTTAGTATCATTCCCTCAAGTGAGCAGTCTGGCTTTATTTCCTGGAGGATGGACTGGTTTGATCTTCTTGCAGTCCAAGGCACTCTCAGAATTTTCCTCCAGCACCACAGTTCAAAAGCATCGATCTTCCTTCTCTCAGCCTTCCTTATGGTCCAGCTCTTGCAGCCATATGTTACTACGGGGAACACCATTGCTTTAACTATGCGGACCTTTGTTGTCAGTGTGATGTCTCTGCTCTTAACTATTTTATCGAGATTTGTCATTGCTCTTCTCCCCATCTTCTGATTTCCTGACTGCAGTCAGCATCTGCAGTAATCTTCGCACCTAGAAATACAAAGTCTTTCACTGCTTCTACATTTTCTCCCTCTATTTGCCAGTTATCAATCAAGCTGGTTGCCATAATCTTGGTTTTTTTCAGGTTTAGCTGCAAGCCAGCTTTTGCACTTTCTTCTTTCACCTTCATCATAAGGCTCCTCAGTTCCTCTTCGCTTTCAGCCATCAAAGTGGTATCATCTGCATATCTGAGATTGTTAATGTTTCCTCCAGCGATTTTAACTCCAGCCTTGGATTCCTCAAGCCCAGCATGTCACATGATGTGTTCTGCATACAAGTTGAATAGGTAGGGTGAGAGTATACAGCCCTGCCGTACTCCTTTCCCAATTTTAAACCAGTCCGTTGTTCCATGGTCTGTTCTTACTGTTGCTACTTGGTCGTTATACAGATTCTTCAGGAGGCAGACAAGATGACTTGGTATCGACATACCACTAAGAACTTGCCACAATTTGTTATGGTCCACACAGTCAAAGGCTTTAGAATAGTCAATAAAACAGAAATAGATGTTTTTCTGAAACTCCCTGGCTTTTTCCACTATCCATCGGATATTGGTAATTTGGTCCCTAGTTCCTCTGGGGAACTTTTCTAAACCGAGCTTGTACATCTGGCAATTCTCGCTCCATGAATTGCTGAAGTCTACCTTGCAGGATCTTGAGCATTACCTTACTGGCATGTGAAATGAGTGCCACTGTTCAATAGTTTGAACATTCTTTAGTGTTTCCCTTTTTTGGTATGGGGATATAAGTTGATTTTTTCCAATCTGATGGCCATTCTTGTGTTTTCCAAATTTGCTGGCATATAGCATGCATTACCTTGACAGCATCATCTTGCAAGATTTTGAACAGTTCAGCTGGGATGCCGTCGTCTCCTGCTGCCTTGTTATTAGCAATGCTTCTTAAGGCCCATTCAACCTCACTCTTCAGGATGTCTGGCTCTAGCTCACTGACCACACCGTCAAAGCTATCCCTGATTCTGTTATCCTTCCTATACAGGTCTTCCGTATATTCTTGCCACCTTTTCTTGATCTCTTCTTCTTCTGTTAGGTCCTTGCCATCTTTGTTTTTGATCATACCTATTTTGGCCTGGAATTTACCTCCGATGTTTCTAATTTTCTGGAAGAGGTCTCTTGTCCTTCCTATTCTATTGTCTTCTTCCACTTCCGCACATTGCTTGTTTAAAAATAATTCCTTATCTCTTCTGGCTAACCTCTGGTATTTTGCATTTAATTGGGCATATCTCTCCCTATCACTCTTGCCTTTTGCTTTCCTTCTTTCTTGGGCTACTTCTAGTGTCTCAGCAGACAGCCATTTTGCCTTCTTGGTTTTCTCTTTCTTTGGGATGTATTTTGTTGCCGCCTCTTGAACAATGTTGCGGACTTCTGTCCATAGTTCTTCTGGGACCCTATCTACTAAGTCCAGTCCTTTAAATCTGTTCTTCACCTCCACTGCATATTCCTTAGGAATATTAGTGAGCTCATATCTAGCTGATCTGTGGGTCTTCCCTAATTTCTTTAGTCTGATCCTAAATTGTGCAATAAAAGGTTAGTGATCTGAACTACAGTCAGCTCCAGGTCTTGTTTTTACTGACTCTATAGATGTCCGCCACCTTTGGCTGCAAAGGATGTAGTCAATCTGGTTTCGGTGTTGTCCATCTGGGGAAGTCCATGTATAAAGCCGTCTCTTAGGTTGCTGGAAGAGAGTGTTTGTTATGCACATTGAGTTGTCTTGGCAAAATTCTATCGGCCTACGTCCTGCTTCGTTTTGTTCACCGAGGCCATGCTTACCTGTAATTCCAGGTGTCATTTGACTGCCCACCTTAGCATTCCAGTCTCCCGTGATGAAAATAACATCTCTTTTAGGTGTGTTGTCCAGTAGGTGCTGCAGATCCTCATAGAACTGCTCTACTTCAGCTTCTTCAGCATTTGTGGTTGGGGCGTATATTTGGATCACTGTGATGTTAGATGGCTTGCCCTGAATTCGAATTGAGATCATTCTATTGTTTTTTGGATTGTATCAAAGCACTGCTTTAGCCACTTTGCTATTAATTATGAAGGCTACTCCATTTCTTCTGTGGTCCTCTTGTCCACAGTAGTAGATATGGTGGTCATTTGATGTGAAGTGGCCCATTCCAGTCCATTTCAGTTCACTGACGCCCAGAATGTCTATCTTTAATCTTGACATCTCACCAATAACCACATCCAATTTGCCCTGGCTCATAGATCTTACGTTCCAGGTTCCAATGGTGTGTTGATCCTTAGAACATTGGATTCACCGTTCACCACCAGCACCGTTGGCCGCTAGCCGTCCTTTCGGCTTTGAGCTAGCTGCGTCATCATGTCTGGGGCTAGTTGAACTCATCCTCTGTTCCTCCCCAGTAGCATTTTGACCATCTTCCAACCTGGGGGTCTCATCTTCCAATGGTATACCGACATATCTCTGGTTGTACCGATCCATTTAGTTTTCACGGCAAGAATACTGGGGTGGGTTGCCATTACCTTCCCCAGGGATCGCATTTAGTCTGACCTCTCTGTCACGACCTTCCCATCTTGGGTGGCCCTTCACGGTTTAGCTCATGGCATCACTGAGGTGCTCAAGCTCCAGCACCACGACAAGGTAATGATCCTTTGCTAAAGAGTTGTTATTAGCCCATGTACAATATCAACAGTCATTACCATGTCCCCTGGTGCAGTTTTTCTAGCCAGGTATTCAATATTAAGCTTCATGGGGCAGAGATCTGGGACCCAGTGAAAAGATGGGCTCAAGAAAGAATAATTGTATGAACTACTCTCTGTTTTGTTGTATTACAGCTTAATTTATAGTGATTATCATGGCATGCCATGTTTCGATAAAATGCATAAGTAGATCAGTAATTTTTTTTGATCTATCAGAAGGCAGCTGTTATGAACAGAGCATCTGTGTTTGCATTAACAATAAAGAAAACAGGAACAATTGTTTTTATTGCAGTGAAAAATTGTCTCCATTTGTTGTACAGATAGTCCTTGGTTAAAAACCATTTGTTCAGTGACCGTTCAAAGTTATGACAGTACTGAATGAGAAGACTTATGGCCAGTCCTCAAAGTTGCGGCCGTTGCAGCATCCCTGCAGTCACATGATCATGATTCAGTCACTTGACAACCGGTTCATGATTACGATGGTAGCAGCAGCAGCATCCTGCGGTCACTTGATCACCATTTCCAACCTTCACTGTTGGCTTCCGACAAGCAAAGTTAACGGGGAAGCTGGCAGGAAGTTGCAAGTTGTGGTCATGTGAAGTCATGCTTAACGGCTGCAAGGGATTCACTTAACAACCACAACTGGAACTGCCGTTACTACTGTCATAAGTTGGCACGGTCACATGATGTTGTGCTTTATGGCCGCATCACTTAGCGATGGAGTTCTCAGTCCCAATTACTGTAGTAAACTGAGGACTACCTGTATTTAGACAAATATATGTATAATAAACATCTAAGAAAAAAAAATCTCTTGGGTGTATTTACAGTGCTTTTGAATTTGTATTTTTGATCCTTGTAAAGGAAAGATCAAGTTGTACATGAAGTCAGATAGAAAGTTTACAGTCAGGTAAAAGTTGCAATAAGACCAAAGCATAGCACAGCTAGACCGGAGAACTGCTTCTGGTTGTTACCCATCAATTTAGAAAGATAACTGATGGGACTTTTTAAAAATATATCTGACCCAAATTTTTACTTATAGTTAGCCTTAGCCCTGAATCAGTTATAGGATGTCACAAAGCAACTTAGTGTAGTCCCTTAGGTTAATACATTCTGTTACCAGAGATCTGTTCTGACACATTTGAAAGACAAGCCAAAGCAAAACTTAAAACATTCTTATTGAAAATCAACCCATTATTTCTTGCAGGTTTATGAAAAAATGCCAAACTCATAATCAGAAAGACAAGTTGTTATGCCAGGTTCCTTAGTATAGTTGAGATATAATGAGGCCATGGGACATCTATAGTTCCAAGAGAAGAAGCTCAATGCTTGTTTCTTCATTGCTCTTTATGTGCCATGACTGCTGCATGTCCTCATAAGATTGCCCCTGCTAGTGCTGTTTTTCTGGAGTAATTACCAAGCAATCTGATGTTAGAGTGATGCTTATGATGGCTTAGGGATGTTAAAAAAATATACAGGTATGGGAAACACTTATGAAAGGTTATTTTATGATGAGACATACCATACTACAAAGCAGAAATTATCCAAATCTCGTAATATATGGATGCTTTAAATGAATACTTTGACATTATTGTATGGAAAATTATGAAACGTAAATACCCTGCTATCAAAATCTGGAATGGTGCATAAAATTGTGATGACAAATGGATCCTATTACTTGAAAAACAAAGTCATGCATTTTAGACACAGCATCAGCTATGATCTTGTGATGATGATCCTATCATTTACTGCAGTTTTATTATAAAACCACATACATTTCTTTTTAACTCAAAAATAAATGCAGAGAACTCTAGATCAGAGCACTAATGAGGAACTAGTTTCTATGATATTCTGTTGTGATTCTGATCCTGAACAAGATTCATGCATTTATAGTTGAATTGGTGTAAGATTACTATATATATTTTTACTTCCTTTTTCACTGGTAAAAGTTTGGAAGCATTATCCTGTAGACTAAGATATAATCTAAGAACAATATTGGGGTGTCATGATTTTTCCTATTAGTTTAGTAATAATTCCTGATGTGGCATGACAATATTTTAGAACAGGGCTCACTATTCAGGCAAGCTTCAACAATCTTCATTTAGTGCATATTTACTGAATACAAGTGGGTTGGATGAAATTTGTGAAAACTGAGGGTTTATTTTAATTGAAGCTTAAGCTTTTCTAAAGCCATAAATCCATGAAGTTACCAAAATATGAATATTACAAGGATAGCAGTTCATTTGGCATGAACAGAAAACAATTAAATGTATAGTCTTCATTTTAAAAAAATCACAGCAACATTCAGTTATGTATATGAAGAGGATAGGTCAATGATAGTAAATGTAACATGTGATTAAATGATCCAAGTTACAACTATAATTGAATATTTCTATTTGATGTATAGCAAAAAGGTAAAGGTTTCCCTTGACATTAAGTCCAGTCGTGTCCGACTCTAGGGGGCGGTGCTCATCTCCGTTTCAAAGCCAAAAGCCGGCGTTTGTCCGTAGACACTTCCGTGGTCATGTGGCCGGCATGACTACACGGAACGCTGTTACCTGCCCGCTGAAGCGGTACCTATTAATCTACTCACATTTGCATGTTTTCGAACTGCTAGGTTGGCAGGAGCTGGGACTAGCAACGGGAGCTCACCCCGTCACGCGGATTCGAACCGCCGACCTTCCGGTCGGCAAGCTCAGCAGCTCAGCGGTTTAACCCGCAGCACCACTGCGTCCCTATTTGATGTATACCTACTGCATAATCCAACAAATATTCATTCAGAGAGCATAATCATCCAGATCAAATGATTAATTTGCAGAAACGTAACAGTACAGTTTTCATATTAGATGATCATAAGGTTTTGTATTTCTGCATTTTTTATCCAGAATAGTGTAGATGAGTGGTGCATGATGGCATGGCCAATGACAATGATACTTCAATTTCCATCAGCCCCAGTAGCCAACAAGATTAATAACAAGAATGTATGGGAGTTGTATTCTCAAACTTATGGACTACACCTAATTCAATCCATATGCATTTAATCTACTTGGAATATTATTTTAATAGGACTAAATGGAGACAATTAATTTGCCTGAAGGGGGTCCTCAGTACAAAATCCATAGAATTCAGACACTCAGGACTTCTTGTGTGGCAGACCTTTTTTTGGCAGAATATATTTAGAAGCTAAAATTAAATTCAGAACTAAAACAAACCATGGGGTGCTATTTCTATTCATCAGTTTGATTGATTTTGTAAAGCAGAAAGGTATCTTAAGTGTTTTATAATAAGCAAACTGTGTGAAACTGCTGGGTTCCGTTCATGTACTGTATGTGTGTATATACAGGGTGGACAAAGCCTTTGATCCTAATGGAAGTGATTGTCCATGGACATAAAAGCACAGGGACAATTTTTGGAGCAGCTGCATCAGCATTTGTATATATACACAAATGCACCATCAGACTATAAAACTAGCAGCAGCAGCAGCAGCAGCAGCAGCAGCAATAATAATAATAATAATAATAATATTAATTTCATGCTTACCACAGGGAGGTGGAAATAAAGAATAAACGCAGGGAAAAAAAACCCTGAGCAAGATTTTAAAAAAGAAAAAGTCATTTCTTGTCTCTCAGCTTTTATTTAACCTGATGAATCTTTTCTTGCTTCCTTTCATTTAGTCATGATTATTCTGCCTAGCAATGAGCAGTAGGCAGAATTTTCTTGGAGCCTTCTAGTACATTCATATGGTAATTAGAAGTCTTTTCACTATAGTTTTCCTCTTTCAGAGCTAACAATGAATGCAATTAGCAGCAAACACCACAGAAGTATTTTCTAATACTTTATCATGACAAATATGTTTTGCAAAACAAGTAATCACCCTAATGGAAAGTCAACACTGTCTTTACAAAAGACATCTGAGATGATATACTATAATAAGAATGCCTTGGATTTGCTTTGTTAATAAACATGAAACTTACGTTCCTTTTGCATCCACAAATCTGTCCACTTGGACATTAATTTAGGTAGATTATTAGAAGGAGTCAAGGAAAGCAGCTTACATGCTAAGATCCTTTTTAAAAAAATTTTAAGCAACTTAAGATGGGCTTTCCCTAATACACTTATTTTGAATGTAGGCATTTTATGAAAGCTGCTGTTCTGTAATTTGTCCTGTTTGGACTGACAGGGTTGGGCTTATTTAATGAGAAAATACAGTAAAGCAAACAGTTTGATTAAACTTTGGTGCCAGGGCCAATGTAATGGTAAATAGCTTTATTATCCCTCCCGCATAACTTGCTCATTTGTACCCAGCCCAGATTCAGCTCAGAGTACTTCACATAAAGGCAGCTCCAAATAGGTTGAAGTCACCATATGCTTGAAGGATGCCACCAAAATCCAGAGATTCCAAGCATCTCTTTCTCAAAGCTCTTTTTTCAAAGCTATGACCATAATTGATCATTATCTCATTTACATGCCTTTTCCCCCCAAGGAATTGTTTGCTGAAAGCTGATAACAGAAAGGGTAATTAGGAAGTGGATAAGCAGATACATTTTTCCATTGGACTGTTAAGGAAAAGATCTCCAACAATTGCTATCATATTTTAAGAGAAAATTAAATGCTCGTTATTGTATCTAAAATGTCTTTCTGCCAGCAGAAAATAAATGAAAACTATCAGAGGGATGAAAATGAAGTGTAGATAGCAAGACTAAATTCTCCAGAAAAATGTTATCTAAATTATCATAAACTTCTTATAAACAAGTATCAAAATGTATCTAACTACGTAATGCAATAACAGTGGTATAAAAATATTTAGGGATGCCATTTTTTCACATGACATTCTCTGGCTGGAGTGCCAGTAGAAACAAAAGTGATCTTACAAGGTTTATACCTTCCAACCTTATAAAGAAACAGCAGCAGCAAGAAAAAGAAAATTCAGAAGTTACATTTATGATCCATTACATTATTAAGGGTAACAAATTGTTTATCTAATAATAAGTACTTCTATATTATTTTTAGAAGAAAATATTCATGATTGAAATATACTTACTAAGTATATTGTTAATTGTGTCTTGTGGAAATACTGTCTCTAATTAAGAAAAAAATGTGCATCTGTTCTCCTGTGGAATCCTAATTTTAGTGGCTTTTCTGACAGCATGATATAATCCTGTTTGGTATCACTGATGTTTTCTATATAGTCACAAATCAAATATGCATTTTGATAATCAGAGTAAAAATGAATACACACTTCGTGGCTTGCTCTCTGAGAGTGCTCCATCATAATTTTGACAGGAAGCATAATCAAGCTAAACAATGAACAATGTATTACCAAAATATGTTTTCTCACACATGTACTGAAAACATGGGTAATATGTATGCTACAAATAAACATTGTGAAACGCTGGAAAGATTTCAGATAAAGCAAGCATCAAATATTTGAAAGGAACAGCAGAAGCAAGTTCTAAAGAGGAATTCCTCCACTTTTCTCCAAAGTAGTTCTTTGTGATTTTACAAAGCATTTATTTTCTTTAGGGAACATGATAGGTAGAAAAAAATAATAGCATTTTACCATAACCTTTGTTCAGCAGCTGATGAATTAGGAGTGGCAGATTGAATTGAAAATAATTACTATTCTCAGTGGAAAATGTCTGCATTTTAAAATATGCTACTGATAGGCCAATCCAAAGACTCCTCCTGCCATATTTCTTTAACATAAACCATATAGAGAAATGGAACTTATCTTTCACTGTGTTTGGCTTTTTAAAAATCCAGTCAGAATAGGTACTAATAAACTGATTTTTTTCTTCCAGCAAGCAAATGTATTTGCTGTTTTATTCAGAGTTCATGCCAACCTACTTTTTCTTTAGCCTTCGGTCTTTCTCTGCCTGTGTTCCAAGTTTGCTTAATCCCAGAGATTCTTGTGCTGCAGCTTCGGTTTCCATATAGCTATAGCCTCCTGTGTTTAAAAGAGCAAATATATTTTCTCCTTTTGTTTTTTTCTAAAGTTCCATTAGCTTAGTGCTTTTAATTTGTTTTCTGAGACAGACACATACAAATAAAAAAATGGTGTAATAACCTGAAATATATGAAAAATAAAACTAAAGAACATAGATTCTAGTAATAACTTTTTGAAGTATCTAACTAAAAGTTATTTTCCCCTTCCATGTTTTTCTGCAAGGAGCAAGATTCAATGTTTTTCTCCTTGACATTCTGAGGAGACAAGGTGCCCTTTCAAGCTAAAATGGCTGTTCTTGGCAGAAGGGATACCTAAAATAACATTGTTTATACCCAATTTCTCCTAAATTGGCCCTTAAGGGGTTCCTTTGTATGACATCCTAGACCTGTAATTTTGCTGGGATTTTGTTTTGTTTCATTTTGAAATAAGGCACTAAAGGCTGCACTGGGTAGGAAGGAGGAAAGCTTGGTTGTATGAATGGCTTACTCAGGTCACTTTAGAAAATAACCTAATAGGTTTTTTTAAGAGAAGCATAATTCCTCATGGTGTTTTTTTTCCTCCCCCACATGCAAAATCAGCTTCCAAGAAGCAGAAATACAAAGGTGATGCATATTGTAAATATAAATTCTCTATCAACTCTTGTCTAGTTTCTGAAAGGGAGTTTGGTCTTTCCCAAGTAATAAAAACTGTTGGCACAAATATATATGCTGGTTCATTTTTTTGTAGATTGTGTCCAGTACAGATCAAACTCTCTTAAAGACTGCATTATCATTATACTTGGCTGCACTAACACTTGGGCATGTGCATTTATGACCTATACTTCCTGTGATATAATTTACCACTGTATTATTTTAAATTAAAAGCAATATTCCTATCTAGCAATTACAGACATTTTTTAAAACATATGTTCAGTTTTTTCAGTTTCCAACTGGGAAAAATAAATGGTTTTTGCTCACATCCATGTTGAATGGTTTAATACATTGTTTGAAATTAAGGAAATATATTAAAGATAAACAATATGTATTATAACTGAAACAATCCAAGAAAGAGACAATAAAGTACTTCTCAAAAACATGCTGAGGTACTGAAAAAAAGATAGACAGATATGATTAATGAAAAGATAGGCGGTTCAAATACAGAAGAAATATGGAGAAGTATGGAGAAGAATGGAGAGTATCATGTGGTGCAGAGTGGTAGGTGGCAGTATGGCAACTAAAACTCTCCCCACGATCCGAGTTTGATCCCAGAGGAAGCTGGATTCTTGGGTAGCTGGCTCAGGTCGACTCAGCCTTCCATCCTTCCGAGATCGGTAAAGAGTACCCAGCTTGCTGGGGAAGGTGACAACTGGGGAAGGCAATGGCAAACCATTCTGCTATAGTCTGCCAAGAAAATGTCACGAAAGCGGCTTTTCCCCAAAGGGTCAGACATGACTCGGTGCTTGCACAGGGGACCTTTCACCTTTCACATAGAGAAGAATAGTGAAGGGGGCTGGCATAAACCGATCTAGTTAAATTTCCTTTTTTACCAGCTTTTGGGGGTGGGGCTCTAATTTTCTTTTCTTACCCCTCCTTAATCTTTTTCTCATGCTATGCATAATGTTGTGTACTCCAAAAGGGAACATGATGGCTATGTATATATGTACAGGTGTTAAGACACATAAAGCAAAGATCTTTTTGCTAATAATTTAACAATAAACAATAGTCAAATGTTTCCTAAATAACAAGATACGATTTCTGATTGTCTGACCACTCACTGGGGAAGAAAGGTGGAGTGGGACTGATCCTGCCATTGCTGGTCCACAGCATCAGAAAGTGGGCCTGCAACTGCAGTGAAGGGATGGCATTGAAAAACAAACAGGGTTGTGATCGTATGGTTTAGTTAAGCACTGCCTGCCCTCCTGTCATGTGAGCACCCAGACAGACAAGCTGCACTTGGAGATGATAAAGTTGGGTTGGGAAAATCTTGGGGAGTGGAAAGGGTCGGAGGACAGAAAGGAAGCAAAGAATGGGCTGATAAGCTGGCAGGAAGAAAGAGCTGGAGTTTTGGAGAAAAAGAAGATGGATAAAGAACCAAGAAAGATTTAGATAGTTTTGGCTGTTGAAGATTTATTAGTTTGAGAATGGATCATGATTGCTGAAGTGTTCCAGGATGAAGGCATGAACATTAAAAATGGGGGAGGACCAGACTTTGAGGGTTATAACTACTGAATCACAGAAAGAAGAGTAAAGGAAGAAAGAAGCTCAACATGCCTCTAAAGGTAATTGATTAATTCCAGATGGGGGAGATTAGGAGTAGCTACACAGTCAACTACAGGCTTAATTGCCTCATTAGGTAGGGGATCTTTAACCTTGGAATGTTAGAGCAAGCAGCAGATCCATTTTCTGTTGATTTTACTTCATACCATAATCTTTATAGCCAAAACTATAAGATGGAGCTGGGAGGAAGAGATCTGTTTTGTGTGTTTGCTTAAATTAAAATGCTGCTTTCAGGATTAGTCTTGCATGACTGACACAGAAAGCAATGTTTTCTATTTATGTTAGGAATAAAGCAATAAAAAAAAAATCAGAAGAAAGTTTTGTGCACTGGGGTCTGTCTGGTTGATCCTGAGAATCCATCCCCCCGAGGCCTCATGACAGGGTTATGAATTAAGCATACAGGCTAAAAGTTCCCCATTCTTTCCATAGAAGCTACAGGTACATTCATCTCTGCTCTCAGTGTTATTTAATGGTACTGTGGTACACTCTATTTTATTATTTTACAAATGAGAATATGTTCTACCTAATTTATTCTGTTTCTCCTCTGGAATTTTTTTAAAAAAATCTAAAGTGTCTGAGTAAATAATCAATACTGGAGACATTAAATTGTACTGCACTATACTGTACTGCAACTAACAAAGCTTTATGCTAGGGTTGTGCAAATTCTTCAAGAAAGGTATATCACAATATGTAGAAATGCGGATAAAGCACTAAAGCAGCTAATTCTTTTTCCGAGTCGGTGTGCTGCTTCAGAAATTGCTCTTAATCTAAGGAGGATGAAAAATTTGACAGAAGAAAAATCTTGCAAAAGAAGTCATGAGTGAAGTCTAAATTGTTTGCTATGTGTATTCTCCATAAGCTTGAGTGATAGGAGGATAGCTATGGCTGTGTAGAGTTGGTAGCCTTGTCTCACATCACACATTTCTTCTGATTGCTATCCAAGTTTTAATCTGTATGATTTTTAAAGCTCAGCAGATCTACTTGTGAATGGAATCTTTTGAAATATGGCAAGCATTGGTAAAGGAAGCTTAATCTATGTCCTCTAATCACTTAAGAAAAGATAGTTTTATGACAGTAAATATTACTAATGATAGCAGAATGACATGGAAAAAACATGGAAAAGAAGGAAAGCAAAATGAAACTGAAAGAGAGCATTCATGAAAAAGTAAAAAATAATAATTTAAAAAAAGAACTGGAAAACTGTGATCTGAACCTGGAGAAGTCATGTCTTACTCAGCTGTCCAAGTCGTGCCTTCTCTTTTTTACCAAACAAGCGCCCGATTGAAGACTTTATTCCTTTCTTCTTGGGAGCTTTGTGCAAGGAATCCTGGCTGCTATTGACACTGCCAAAGCCAATACTTTCTGGCTCCAAGGATGCACTCAAACTACTATAAAACACACAAAAAAGATAGAGAATTCGTTATTGTCCTGATGAAGTCCCATCCAACTAGTCCACTGTGGAAACATGCAGAAACAAGTTATATGAAATCTAATGACAGTGTCTTCATAACTGGAAACATTAATCAAATTATGGGCAGAATCCTTCTGGTGTTATCACAATATTTAGAACTGCACAATTGCTAATTTTCATGTCTCAATAATCTTGATTGAAATGTTTCAATTTAGTAAAAATGACAGGAGATATAATTCATCAAAACTCTGTTAACATAACTATGGTAAGAAATATTTTCTATCCAATGCTTTGGATAGGAGCCAAACAAATTAAATGTTTGATTAAACAGTTTCTAAGCTGTAACTACTACTACTATTACTACTGTTTTGGTCTTATCTGATAAATATCTATCCTAAATAGAAGATGGTGAAACTAACACATTTCCTCCTGCAAGGTTTGATGTAAAATATGTTTTCTGATGCACTTATATTGCCCTCCCAAAATAAGATGATGTTTTTCAGTGGCCATGATACTTCCTAGAAGTAGTAAGGTGGCTTTTTAAGAGAGTCCTACATCTATCTATCTATCTATCTATCTATCTATCTATCTATCTATCTATCTATCTATCTACCTACCTACCTACCTACCTACCTACCTACCTACCTACCACTGTGTACTTATTGCTAACAGACCTGGTGTATATAATGTAAGCCAAGGCTTGACTTCTGATTTATTCCTTTACTAATTTACTAATTAGACAGAAGGAGTGTTATAATGTGTAGGAAAAAGAAATAACATATTTCACTGACCCACTGCAATCTTATATTAACTACACTATGATCATGAGATAAAGATAGTTTGGTGAAGTTTAGGAGCTGAGAATGTTTCTCTGGAACACTCTGCAGTATTATTATTTTTATTTACTCATCCTGCTCATAATCATCTATTAATTTTTCACTTGGGGCAATAGTATGATTCTTACTAAAGCATTTTGCCTTTCAATAATAAAGTATGGAAGTGAGATTATATTCTTCCCTTCCCTTCCCATCCCTTTCTACATGGAAGGTATTTCCATGCAAAGACATGATGCCAGATTCTCAACTTAAAACATTAATCATATGTATACTATTACCCACCTATGACAACTGTTCTAAATCTATTTCAGAAGTTAACTTGAAACTAATATGGATGAATCTATTTTAAAAATACAACACATGACTATGTCAAACAAACCAATTCCTACCTTCTGGCATCATTGTGGTATGAAGAAGGTAGAGTGTGAGTCATTCTAATGGCTCTAGGTGTTGGTGGAGGGGAGGTTTCACATTTTATTGTGGCTTTGTCTTCATGTCCATCTTCTTCAACTACTGCAATCTACAAGTAAACCATTCTTATAAAACGCAGTTGAGAAACCCTTTTAAGGGGCTTTTGGGGAAAAAAAAAACTATTGGAAAGCCAACCACTTTCCAAGCAAAGGTAAGGACATCAAACAAGCAAAGAACCAGTTTGGTCTAGTGGGTAAGGCTCCAGGCTAGAAACCAGGAGGCTGTGAGTTCTAGTTCCGCCTGAGGCATGAAAGCCGGCTGGGTGACCTTGGGCAGTCACTCTCTCTCAGCCCAACTCACCTCACAGGGTTGTTGCTGTGGGGAAAATAGGAGGAAGAAGGAGTATTAGGTATGTTCCCCGCCTTGAGTTATGTATAAAAATAATAAAGGAGGGATAAAAAAATAAAGCAAAATAAAAAATAAATAAAATTCCATTCCTAGAACAAGAGGTAGAATAGAAGTGCTAAGCACAAGTGTTTCCACAGCCATACAATTATGGCCATATAGCCCCAGTTTCCAGGACTGGATATGGCATTAAGGATGCATTTAGTTATTGCAAGATTGTTGTTGTTGTTATTAAATTCAGAAAATAATAAACAGGTTTCCTGCTGGGGAGGATATGCAAAATAGGATATGGATAGAAATAAAGTTTATTTCACTTTCTCTCATCTTTATGTCCTAATCCAGATTCTCTCTATATTCTACTAATAGCCAAAGAACAAGATTCAAAGGCCAATTAAGGAGTTGTCTATATGTCTTCTTTGCCTTTTGCCATTCAGATCATGTTTGAAATAAAATTGACATGTTTATATATAATGTTTGAAGTAAAATGGACATGATTAATTTTATATACATACATATTTGTATAAGAATGGTATAAGATACCATGCTAAAATGTAGACTGTTTCATAAGATTAGTTAATTAAATAGTGAACCAATGCAGTTCTATGTGTATCTATATATTACTAAAACTTTTGTCGCTGTTTGTTTGTAACCTTTAACTGGGTGAAAGTGTGCATCATAGGGCAACAATTTTTGAACAAAGGTACCTCAAATGGGCTTACAGAATACATCCAAAATCCTTGACCCATGACTCCCATGGAATTGAAATTTGGCAAATTTTATAAAATATTTTATGATATAAAAATTATCATAAAACATTTTATGATATAATACAAAATACCATAAAACATTTCCTTTGGTAACTCCTGATGTTTGACTGTGCTATACAGTTCACTATGAATGGTATGGGCTATTTTCAAGGCAGATACATCTTTGAATATCTCCCTGAATTTTTAAGAATATTTCCAATGAAGGCAGTACATGAGAAGCTCTGCCATTGTTGAAGGCATTGAGGAATCTGGTAAGGAAATATTTCTGAAATGATGACCCAGCGGGTCACGGGTTGTCTCATATATACTAATTAAGAATTATTGTGAATAAAACTACTAGAAAATGGCACAACTCTAATTTATTTTGGTTGGATTTTGAGAATGGAAATTCTTGAGTTTAAGTTAGCTGTAGCTTGCCTCATTTATTTATTATTTTATCTATGAAATCTTTTCATCACTAAAAATAATTTCAGAGCAGAGTTAGAACACAATAAAAGCAATAAAACCATAAACATTTACAGCAGGCTAAACCACCGATTGCTTGAAAAGGACATAATGTTCAGTAAAGTCGAGGGCCAGTGGAAAAGAAGAAGACCTTCAATGTGATGGATTGATACAGTTACAGCAACAATGGATGCAAAAATTGGAACAGTCAGGCATATGGCGCAAGACCGAACAGCATTTCATTCTGTTATTCATAGGGTTGCCGTGAGTTGTAAATGACTTGACAGCAACTAACAACAACAAACCATTTTATGCAATAGGGGAGGCAACAGCAAAGAAGCTGTAGTAGAAATTCAGCAAAAAGTGAAGATGAAAAAAAAAAAAGAGTGTTTAGCTGGTAATATATCTGGTCTCAATCATTAATTACCATGTACAAAAGTCCACCTCCATAGGGAGGCTGAGGAAGCTCACAAAGTGACTTTGATCTAGTCTATATTTCTCAGACCAACATACCTCACAGAGTATAAATTGGAAAAAGGACATTTCCAGGGGAAAGGTAAGATATAAGTTTAATAAATACAAACAATATAAAAAATATACCTTTTTAGGCTTTCACATAATTAATTCCTAATAGATGTGACATATGGTCTCTTCTTAAACACTTATCTAAGAAGGGCTCAGTTTTGTTAAAAACCTTTGGTCCAGTGTGAGTTTCCTCAGAAGTGGGTGCTGTCTGCCTCACAAAAATGCAATGATCTCTTCTTGGATCATCTAGATGATCTGCTTCAACTAGAATTAATTAAGCTATGAAGGGTTGGGACTGAAGGGATTTCCACATCCTCAGAAAACCATATCTTGAGGAAAAAAGTCTTTATAAAGCTTTGAATCTGAAAGATGCTAGAAATAATTAATTAACCTCTGTCAGAGAAAAAATAGAAACAATAACTTATTTTTAAAAAGTATACCTTTCTTCGATGTTTCCTGAGATCACTTGGCTAGAGTTGACAATAAAGAAAAGAAAAACAGTATTATCAGAACTATTAATTTTTATAAATCCTGTGTTTCTTTCTATTAGCAAGAATCTTTATGTCAGTAGCTTAAAAATGCATTGTTTTTATTATTTACTTTATCTTGTATTAACACTAGGAATTGGTCCAAATGAAAAATTTATAATGATCTGTGTTAATGATATCACACGCACACGCACACACACACAGATACCAAAAGATGAGCGACTAAAAAAAGAGAGGAAAGAAACAAGAAATGAAAATTAACCCTATGTAGAGAATTCCTTAGTTATTAAATAAACCCAGCAATCAACAGAAAGCTATACTTCTTACCAGTGTCATGATACCCATTCGATCTATCTCCCTAGCTGGGCTGCGTGGAGTGAGCTTAGGGGTTGAGTGCCCACTGGGAGGAGAGGAGCTTGCTAGTGAAGATGCAGTAACTGAGCCAGTAATAGATGTTCCAGGATGAACCCTGGCCAGATTTAAGCCTTCCAGACTCACACTAGCAACTCTATTCTCTATTTCTTCAGCACGCAGTTCTGTCGATTCTTTTTCTTCCTGGATTAACCTGTAAAAATGAACCAAGACACAGCTAAAATGCAGCCATTTTCTTGAGAAAGTTGTTTTAATATGAGTGTTAATAGAAGTTGTGATTGTTCTCCCTGCCTATTACCCAGAATACCTTACAGGAATGGTATACCTTCAAAGGCAAATTGGAGTAATTACCACAAGTGGCAGATATTGGGAAATGACTGCAAGATGTTGGAGGAAAGAACTGTGTATCATCTATCCTGCCTTTTGCCCTCCAAGCTAATATGCTGTCACCTAAAATAGTGGAGATGGAGTTTCTATGTCAGTACTCAAAATTTAATTGACATTTTAAAAAATAAATTTGTACAATGAATTTGAGTGGTGACCAGCAACAAATGATCATGTTTAGATTTCCCATCTTTTAACAGTTGTTTTCAAAAGTAGCCATGTTGAGCACAAATTGCATCAGGAGTGATTGAACTACTGGAATGAAGTTTAATTTTTTTTTTTAATTTCATATCATTTCTGTTTGCACCCACCAATTGTTATTTTCACTTTTGAGAAAAATATGCTGTGTTTGTATGCTTTTACTAGAGAGGCTGAACAAGATTTCCAGGGGAGAATTCAAGAAAGTAGCATGGGAAAAAGGACACTATCTACCTTTCTCTGTTGCCACACTCACAACTGTATATTTATTAGGATTATGTAACTATATAACAAGGAGCAATTTGGCATATTCCTCTTTTATACATGGGAATCTCTTTTTCAATGCATTAAATATTCTTTGCATACAAAGGAACAAAATATTACTACTGCTTTAACTCTGATCCTGGATTTCTGCTTGCCTAGAATTCTCTAAGAACATTCAGAGACTAAGAAAGGCCCAGAAACTGACCAAAGAATTCAGCAAGTTTTTTAAGGTCATCCTCTGCGTGCTTACAATGTTTAGGTTTCCTCATCATTTTCTATGTCAGTCCCTCCCAGATATTTCAGGTTTGAGAAACACGACTATAATTTGGTCCACAGAAAGCTAATACACTTTAATTTGGGGCGTTTGTAGAAATGTATCTTACACTGATAATTAAAAAAAAAAATCCAGAAGAAGGAAATGGCAAAGCACTTCCATATTGTTTCAAAGAAAACAAGATGTCCATGAAGGAACCAGAAATCATACTGACTTAAAAATGGTTTTACCTTACCAGAGGACAATACATTGGATTCTTCAAAGCGTTTTTTTTTGGGGCGGGGGTGAAGTGAGTATACCTGATTTCTTTATTAATTGCATCTAGTTGCTCCTGAAGCATCATAGCAAGGGTCTGAGCATCAGAATGTCCACTTGGTGACAAAAGGTCCATTGAACTGAAAATTGTATCTCTATCATCATCATCTATATCAGACATTTCAGTATCACTCTCAAAAGGATGGCTGCTTAGAACTCCAATTGGCTGATTTCTATTCCAGTCATGATCTCCAAGGGATTTTACCTAATTACAAATTGTAGAAATGCATATAGATCAGTCTAATTCTAAATGTTAATTTTCACAGAAGAGCTTACATTTTAAAACACTATTGCAGTTATTAACACCTTTCAATTTTCTCAGGCCATTTGTACACTTAAACCATTCTTGTTAATTTCTAACAGCTGTATTGTGATATCACACTGACCTTCATTTCAGTCTGTTATAAAAATATCAGGTATACAGATTTATCTTGCAAGAGGCCTCAAATAGTTTAAGCCAGGAAGTGTGTTTTTTTCTGTATTGGTGACCATTACCATTGTAAGACAATTTGGGTTTATAGTACAATATAACGGATATCCCAGGATGATTTAAAATTAAAGGCAACATTTCTAAGGACTATACTTTGATTTTTTTTTAAAAATGCTCCATTAGGTCTTGTCTATGGCTTCCAATCCAGTAAAAGAAACAGAATAAGGGAAGCTAATGTTTCAAAATTGGGCCTGAGGAAATTGCCTAAAGCAGAAGATTTGGGTGTTATAAATAGCAAATAGCTCTACTCCATTGCTTCTTATTGTACTTTTACTAGTAATTGCTTTTTATGTTTAATATTAAATTAGAATTGTATTATTACTGTAATTTTAAGGCCAGAAATAAGGAATCCTACTTCTCCTTCAAATATCAAATTGTCTTATAGCCTTTAGATAACATGTCTTTGACTTGGCTGACTGAAAGATAACTTGCTGCTTTCAGACAGGGTCAGATTACCTATTGGGCAAAACAACATAGTGCCCACATATATGAAGCTCTTGGGGGTTTCCAAAAGGTTTTAGGCCCAAAGAGATGACTAAAAAATTAGAAAAGTATGTGTTTGTGTGTTTGTGTATGTATGCGTACACACACATGCATACATATATATATTTTTCTACCTTTTAAATATATGAATAACAAAAACAGAGTTACATGTTTGAGATATCTGGCCATATCAACTGAATGAATGAATAAATAAATCTATGATCCTATAATGATGTATATAATTAAAGCTATTATCTACAGGAATATACAAGCACTATGGAAAGTTAATTCCAGCCATGGTTCAGTCAGCAAAATGTCTTAAGTCAGCTGTGTTTATGATTGCAATCTTATTAAACAAAAAAGTTGTAAAATATAAACCTTTGGTTCATCTCTTCGGATTCCCATACGACCTCTTCTAGGTCTCCTTATCACTTTAGTTGACCTATAATCTGGTTGACTATCAACTAGTGAGCCCACAGAGAACCTCAGTTCTGCTGATGAATCAAGATGTGTTCTGAAAAACAATTGTGGCACAGGATTTAGAATCTTTTTTTAAAAGAAAAAGACTCAAATTTTCACTTAAAATATATTTATTTTTACCACATGCAGAGGATATTATCCTAAAATTTGCTACAACAGAGCAATAAAAATAGAACATGCTTCCTTGCATACTGAAGGGAATTGATTTGTAAGGTATTTTAATAAAAAAGAAAAAAAATCAAAGTGCAATGTATTTTTCTGAAAGATTATGGTTATTATTGTCAGATGAGTTAGATTGTAGAGTCATAGTCTAAAAACTCAAACTTCAAATCACTGGCAACTAGAGTCCTTCCCTCCCTCCCTCCCTCCCTCCCTCCCACACACACACAGAGGAACCTACTTAAGAGGAACCTAAGAGGATTAAAATTGGATTATCCAAATATACACTAGAAATGCTAGGAATTTGTCCCTTCTGAACTGACTTCCATGATTAACATGCAGACTTATTTATTTGTTTGTTTGTCGAATTTTTAGGCTGCCCAACTCTAAAAATACCATGTAGGGCTTCACAAGATTAAAAAAAAAAAAACATATAAAAACAGCACACAATATTATATAGGAGCACAGAAATCATCTGAGGGAAAAACACAACTTATTTCCACATTACTCCCCAACTAAAAGGGGTCTGTTACAAACATTCTAAATTAAGGTTTGGGGAAAAAAAGTTTTAGAGACCACCTGAAGGGAGGAAAGGTGGGGGCCATACAGATTTTAAAGGACAGGTGCAGCAACAGAGAAGACTCATTTCCTGAGTACCAACAGATGACACAGTTTAACAAGACCCAAAGCAAGCCAACAGCTATGGATTTTGCACTGCACCTCTCAATTAAAAAAAACTTATTTTAGGACAACATACAAACAGAAGTATGCATTTAAAAAGAAATAATTTTTAGGTATGTATATTTAATGGCAAAATGTCATCAATAGAATGTACTTAATGAATATTTTCTTACAAAGTTGTTAAGTAACAACTTAGTATAATATTGAACACAGTTTATGAAACAACCCATGTGAAAATGAATAGACCAGAAATGATCCAACTGATCTGTGACATTTATAAATTGACTTGAATTCCATGAAAAAAAAACAGGAATACATATGTAATTAATAAATGAGGTTTATCTGTTTCATATCCTATTAAAAATGTTCCAAGAACTAAAAACTAAAACAAAATCACCAATAAAAATAAATCCAAGAACATATTAAGCAATAAGGCAAATAATAATATATGATCTAAGTTTCCTTCCAACCTATGATTCTATAATCTCATGATTCATTTTCATAATTGACTTAGCTGGCATTTGTTTACTTCCACAGCTATTTAACTATATGGTTAGATGGGCAGCCACATAAATTTACATATATACATACATACATACTTACTTCTGCGTCACAAGGATGTAAACAGCCACAGCTCTGTTCCACTGTAGCTTCCTAGCTGCTATTTAAGACATCTGTTACTGAGTTTGGAGATAATTACCAACTATTTAAGAGTCATGATACGTCTATTCTCTATCCTCAGACAAGCAATCTATTCCCTTTTAAAGCCATTTAAATTAGAGACCCCTATCATATCTGGTGACAGCAAATTTCACAGTTTAACAATCCTGCAAACAGTAATCAAACTACCAATAATCCATTATGGATGATGAACAGTGTTTTCAATATTTGATGATTGAAACATATCAAAATAATTTTATTAAAGAAAATGTCATTATTTTCTTTTGCTACCTTGACAATGTGGGCTCAATTAAAGAACCTGCTCGCATTTTCAACTGGTCAAGTTCAGCTCTCAGCTTGTCTATCTCTTCTGCTAATCTTTCCTGAAAATTGAAACAAGTAACAACAACAACAACCATTAACATAGATATATGATACTTCAAAAATATTTATCATACTTTATTGTCATATAATATCAGCTCTCTGAATAGTTGAATCATATTCTAAAAAAGTCTACATGAGTTACCTAGCCTTCCCCAATACAACACCTGTACGATCTTGTCTGGGCTTGGAAGCTAAACACACTCAAGTGTCTTGTTAGTATTTAAGATGGAAGACCAGTAGGGAATCTCAGACCAGTACACTAACCTGGATGGGAAAGTTGAAAACATTGCAGAAAAAGGCAGTGGTTAAACTACTTTTCTAATATGGTATCTGTAATGAATGCCTACCCTAAAACACCATCAGACTCATAAGCAGATTCACAAAGATATCTGATTTATTAAAGAATAGTATACAGATTCACAAAGAAAGCTGAGAATGGAAAAAGCACGCCAAAAGCAAACTAAAAAACCCTCGGTACAAATGAGATCCCTCCCCCCGTAGAATCTTCCCAGGCTCACAATCCCAGGTGCTCCTAACGGCTTCTGATGGTCCGTGGGAAAAGTCCTTGACCAGAGCACATAACCCAAACACATTCCATTGAAGTGAACATAGATACAGAGCTTGGCACAAGGTTTCACAGCAGCTCCCTCCCAACAGAAATGCGTGTCAGCACCATGGCATGTGTAACGTTACAATGTACAATGCACATTGAAACAGTGAACATGACAGTATCTTCCAGATGTATTCTTAACTCCCAATCACTATCAAGCATTTTGCCTTGGGAATTATGAGAGGCGAAGGACACTAGGTAGGGGAAGGGTGAATTAGACTAAATCTTTATGGACGGATATTTGTTATTAGCATACATTGTGCAAGAACCATTAAAACCATCTGATAAAACATACCTACAGATCTGACAATACTAAAAAGAAATTATTAACAAGGGGTTTGTGGACAAAATTGGTGTTATCTAGGTATGTTCAACCACAAGTTCCATCCTTAGTGCAGGATGATGAGAGACAGGCCAATTCATTATGTACTGAGAACTGATCTGGAGTGATATCATTAATGAGCCTGGAGATTCCAGAAGTGACAAATAGAAAACTGGAAATACTCTTCAAATATTCCAAAATTGTTGCATTTTCACCACATTTACATCCTTTTTTCACTATTTTAGATAAATAGTGAAATAATCCTTTATTTAAAATTAAGAATTTTAATATAGGAACAGCTTACAATAAAGGCATCAACCCAACTAAAACTAGCTGTCACCAAGTCCAATTACAAGCAGTGAGGCTTTTATGTGTACCTATTGGTAATTTTTCCAGTGTGATGCTTACTATTGTCAAGTACAAAGGGTGATAGCCTAATAAAACATTTTGAGGTCAGACTTGTTATAGGATAGAAACACTGGCCTTAGTGGAGAGCTACATTATTAGTAAGCTAGTCCTGGTAACAAAAATATAATCTAGAAACATTTGTCAAATATAATGAAAAGTATTAGTGAAAGTAAAATGTCAGTTAAGATACATAGGATTTTATGTACTAGTCCTTACATCAATTTTGGTTTTCTGAAATGTCTGTTTTCCCCCTTGGGAGAAATATTTTCAGTGACTTTCTCAATTTAGTTTACTGCAGGTTCTCTTCCTCTCAAGGAATCTCTCCAGAAAATAACCACCATTCATTCCCTCCCTTGCTCTTTTTTGTTTTTGTTTTTGTATCTATAATGGTTTGTATTATTTAGGTTATGACTTGGAGAATCTCTCTGAATTGTATTTACTAATTTGGCACTTTTCTTATTCTTATGCATAGTTTTAAATAAAAACAGCATTAGTTTAAAAAAAGAAAAGAAAAAAAGGAACCTTTCCTTCAAAACCTTGTCACAACTTGGCATTTAAACGGTTTAGAGTATTCTCCTCCTGTGCTGACTTTCAAAATGCAGCGTAAACAAAGAGAACCAATACAGCAGGTGGTTAATGCATTATGCCAGAATGGTACAGGCCCCTATTTAAATTCCAGTTGAACCAAGAAGCTTACTGGGTCACGTTGGGCCAATGACTCCCTCTGGGCCCATCCAACATCACAGCAGTAGTTCTGGGGGATAAAATGTACATTGCCATAATATCCTTGACCATGTTAAAGCAAATGTAGCTTACTCATACAATAAAGGAACAAATAGTAGAAACATATTTGTTAACCATATACATGCACAGCAGTTTTGTACTTTCAGTGGGGGTGGGTAGGAACTCTAATCATATTTCTATTCCAATATCTGCAGCCCTCAAAACTCTGCTCCTGAGATGTAAGGGATTTGATAGAACAGAGGGGGTAAAGGAAATCACCAAAGCTGGAAATGTTGAAAAAGGTGGCTGTTTTGTACAGGCCACAGTGTTTGTTCACATGAATAAAGTATGTCTGGATTCAAATGAAATCCAATCTAAAGATTAGGCTTTTATCAGATAAAGAATCCTTTTTCTGATCAGAAGGGTCTAAATGTATAGATAAGCATAAATGGAAGGACGGACAACACTTTGTATTCTTTGAACGAGCACATTAAATTACAACACTGAAATGTTGTCATCATGTCCTGGACAGATGTTGAATCCATCTATTACTGTTGAATATTTTTCTTTTTAAGGACAATCGTCTTACTCTCAAATAATTGTGTATATAATTGCAGTCTAGGATTAGTTCTTATGATTAGATTTTTGAAAAAAACATTCAGCTGCTAGGTTTATCAATAAAGGCTGTTATCTAGAATACCTTATCATGTAAAGATTCTTCCAAATTCTTTCTGAAGCTTTCTGATTCTTGTATTAAAACATTCTAGGAGGGAGAAAACAAAAGCTAAAATAAGATGTAGTGCAATAATTACTACCCAATCAAGGTTAACAAATCAAACACATATCAATGATATTTAAAATATTTTTATCTCTAACATATAGGTATACTGTTAAAAGTCCTTCATTAAATCAATCCAAGTCTGAATATGTTAAAAGATACTACCACTAATATTAAAATTACAAAATTGATACCAATATATGATTAATACTGTAAAATTAAGAGACTGATTTCATTTGGGTTTTTTAAATATAATTTTATTTTAAAAAATTAAAAGGAGGATAAAAGCTAATACAAACTAATATAAAGTAAGAAAAAAAAAGAAATCAAAGAGAAAGCTAAAAGTGTAAGAAAAGAAAAAAAATAGAAAAGAAAGAAAAAAGATACAAAGAAGTGGCTTCTGATCTTCTTTACAGCAGTTATACTTATACATTTACCTCTTTCTCTATGGTTACAACATAACTCTCTTCTTTGTATAACCTATCCTGTCTAATCATCAAAATCATAAATCATAAGTTCCTTTTTTGTTTTATGCAAAAAGTCCATAAGGGGTTTCCAGTCAACAATAAATGTAGATATTGTCTTTGAGACTGATTTCATTTATGACCTACAAGTATCACCAGTTACATTCAGTCAGAGTAGGTGTGAGAGGATACCTGCAA
Organism: Candoia aspera; assembly: GCF_035149785.1. NCBI lineage: Eukaryota > Metazoa > Chordata > Lepidosauria > Squamata > Candoiidae > Candoia > Candoia aspera. The sequence goes on along the minus strand of NC_086159.1, from coordinate 41,514,973 downwards.
AAGGGTGGAGATACTGAATAAGAAGTATAAATCACCAAATCTCCTGATTCCACCAGCTCATTTCTTTCCCCACTGTCCACCCACAGTACAGAACTAAGACAAATGATAGTTTCACATCCTAACAAACACTGTACAATGGATAAGCATATCTCAGATGAGCACTGAGTGTCTGTAGTGATGACAAACTGCTGTTACTGTACCATAAGGTTGAGACTCTACCCAAAGTGCTATGGAAGTGAAAGTGGTGACAATGAGAGACACTAGAAATGGGAAAGAACCCACTAGCATGATGTAGGTTTTTAAAACTCTGGTGGTGATTCCATGTGCCATTATGGAAAGCTGATGGAGGAAGAAAGTCAACAGGAACTGCAGAAAACAAGACAAGAAGAATTTCTTCTTGGGGCATTGTGCCCCAGATTTTTAATGCCTTTATTCCATAGGATTTTTAATGCCTTTATTCTATACCATCAAGTGAAGAATAAAAATAACTATGAATATATACCTAAATGAAGCAATAAGCATGCAGATTATTTGCTCATTTTCCTTTACCTTTTCTTCCAATGCTGCCATTCTCTCTTTCAAATGTAGTTGCAAACGTTCATTAGATTCTGTCAAGAGTCTGTCCACAGTATCAGACAATCTTTTGTTGTGCTCTTCATTCATTTTTTCTCTTTGCCTTGCCTTTCAATAAAGTTCAAAGGAAATAAAGCAAGCAGTTTCAACATTAATTAACATCAAAGTACTGGTCAACGATTCATACTGGTTTCTTTGATCTGAAGTCACAGTATTAATGGTGTGATAAAATGGCATGCAGAAAAACATGCTGAGACAGAATACAATTGAGCAGCTGAACAGAGAAGTGAATAAATTTAGTAGCTGAGACATTCAATCATATATTCAAATATGGATATAAGGGGTAACCATTCTGATTTTTTTCCCTTCCAATCGCAGTACTTAGCTTTGATTTTCTATTCATATTCAAAAGGACACCGTGATTTTAAATCAAATATTTAGGAGTGCCACAAATAACTTCATGTTGCACTGTGGTCTGTTTGTGTTCAGAGTTCCAGCCAGCCAGCTACTTCCTTTTCTAGCATACATCATTTCATTCAAGGATTCCTCCAACATGCATTTAGTATTTTGTAGTCAGTACATAAGCTCAGTCTAATGGCTTTGTTTGGATAGATTTTTCCCCCTTTGTTTTATCCTCATGGCCCCTTCCTCCTGATATTTCTCCACATTTTGGCATGTACCTAGACTGACACCTCTTTCCTTTGTTTTGGATACATAGCCACTAGCATTCTGCATTGGAGCTGTTAATTAGAAAGTTTTGTTAAAGATTACTCTGATTTTTTTTTTCAAGGCAATGGATATTCAGCGTTTTGAAAATAGTTTCATGAGCATTAGTATTAAATGGTTCATGGTTGTGATTTCAACCTCCCTTTTTCATGTTCACTTCTCATGAAAATACAGTAAAATTTTAGGTGACAGATGACTAATGCCATTTGATTATGCTATTATTGTTGTTGTTGTTGTTGTTGTTTATTCGTTTAGTCGCTTCCGACTCTTTGTGACTTCATGGACCAGCCCACGCCAGAGCTTCCTGTCGGTCGTCAACACCCCCAGCTCCCCCAGGGACGAGTCCGTCACCTCTAGAATATCATCCATCCATCTTGCCCTTGGTCGGCCCCTCTTCCTTTTGCCCTCCACTCTCCCTAGCATCAGCATCTTCTCCAGGGTGTCCTGTCTTCTCATTATGTGGCCAAAGTATTTCAGTTTTATTAGGACTATTATTAGTCCTACGTATTTGTATACTTTAAACTATTGCATTTACAATTTGGGGCTAGTTCATATAGCTGGTAACCCACAGGTTTCCATAAGAACTACCTCTATGATCGCAGCAATGGTGACAATTTAAATAGGGGCATGTTGCAGCATATTCCATCCCCTCCACGAAACTCCACATAATTATGGCTGGCTAAATGAACCAACCTGTTTTATTTTCTCCAGAATACACCTACCTTTGTCCTTTGTTTTTAAAAAAGCCCATTGTGTATTCCAGCTATCATCCAATATTGCCTCCCACTCCTATCTAAAATTCTCAAGAGAGTAGCTTCCTTTCAATTTCTTGTTACTGTCAGCAGTTCTTATAGAACTGTTTCAGCTGGAAACTGTGTGGGACGTTCAACAAGTCAGCATTGGCGTGTGTTATAAATGATCTGCCGGTGACCAAGGCAAACTATCAAAAAGGGCAAAGATTGCAATGTGATGCAGCTTTTGCCATTTGGATAAAAACAGAAAACGTCTGCTGATGCCCACAATGGGGCTCTATATTTTAGTTGTGATTTTAAACTGGACTGTAATGTGTTAGTCCATGAGTATCTTGATATTGTACTACACCGAGTTATAAGTACATGGAAAATAAAACAACAACAATGGCTACTACTATTTTACATGCATATATGATATGGAATAAACAGTTGAAACTCAACTATAATGTAAATATGCATACCCTTTGAAGTTCTTGATTCTTTTCTTCCAACTGAGCCTCTAGGTGCCTCATGCGTTCTTCAATATTCCCATGTCTTTCTTCTGCCTATAAAAATAATATACGTTGGTGTGAAACTTTAAATAGGTTTTTAAATCAAAATGTTCATTTTCAAAAAAGGAAATATAAAGCAAGCTACTACTAACTGCGAAACTTAATTTTATTCAAACAGGCAGCTGAACAGCATCGCTTGAAATGTGTCAGCTACAAAGGCCTGTTACATCCAAGCATCCAGCAAAACATTGGAATTATTTATGAGCAATGAAATCAGCCAAATGTAACATGCAGACTGTGCATGGTTTTAACACAAACCTGCCATCATAAAATTGTAAGCTCTTTAAGCATTGAACTGCACAATGGTTGATTATCAATAAAAGAAATACAGAAATTAAAGAGTTCTTAAAAATATGAAAACAAAATCAGATGGATTCTATTTAGCAATAGAAAGTAAAGTCCTGTAGGACTACCTTCCTACGTATGGAGATCATTTCTTGTAGTTTAGCTTCCATAACATATTGATAATCATCAGATGAGGTAGAAGAGGTTGGATCAGACTAACGTCAAGGAAAAGGAGAGGGACAAAATTGAAAAATCAGAACTAAAGACACCACACTGAACAGAATACAGCACAGAATGCTTAAAAGAAAAGTGTGATTGCAAATTTAATATTTTAACTGACAAAATTTTATGTAGAATAAACCACACTTACAATAGGGTGATATGAGGCAGTTGATGCACATGGAGTGAAAACAATGGAATGCTAAAAAAGCCAACAACCTAAGTATGGAAATTCCAGGTTAGTGATGTCTGGCTGATGAGAAATTATTCTTCCTCCACAGAGGGGTATTCAAACTAACAATGGCAAATGCCAGGTCTGATTGGAATTTCGGTAAACTCATAATTAGAGTGTGAAAATTAGTGCCAGAATGTGTTTTTGAAGTTTATCCTACAATCATAATGAAAACAGGGTATACAATGTTACAGATTATATTAAAGTAAATGAGCTAAACATTTTTAGAATCGTGTCATGGAGATTCCCTTAGAAGTATAAAAGCAGATAACTAAATGACACTGTACTTCTAGGTAAAAGAACAAACTCCTCTTACAATGAAGGAGAATAATAAATAGGGGTGAATATAAAGCAAATGTCTAATTGCTTTACCAAGTGCATACACCATGGCTGGATATACTACTACTGCATTTTGTTGTGGTGCTCTGAACCATAATCTGGGCAAATATATTACCACAGATTCTGTGTTGACTATAAACATTCAGTTAAACTTTAAAAAGTATTGTGGATTTAGTCTTTGTCTAACCAAGCAATGCAATTTTATGTGAAAATTGCAAAAATAGTTTAATCCCATTTAGTTCAATCAGGTTTACTTCCAAGTAAGTGAACACATGATTGTAACCTAAAGTTATATTAGATTTGCACTTTTGAGTCAGCCTTTTTACCTTTGTAAAAACAAGTATGCTGTTTGAAAACAATTTTTGATTTATCGAGCTAAATACAGCCATGTATGAGGGCCAGTGCTATTTTTGCAACTACTGTACTGGCAGGTGGTAAAATCAGAAAAATGTATTGAGGTTCTGGCAGGTATCATAGATGCCCAGTTAGCTGCATTTGAACTTGATGGCACACAAACCAAATCACAAGTAAGAGAAGACCCTAAAGATTATTTGAGGGTACTGATTATGAAATAATCCAAACCATCTTGAAAAGTCAGTGCAAAGTGTAAAAGCCCATCTATTGCTTCAATCTATTGCTTTAAAAATGGCTAATTTATTTAAAGGAGAACATTGTTTTTACTATAAATTCCATGAACATAAGGAGGATTTCTCATACTCTTCATGGATAGTCCCTTCTGTTGGCTACAAAAAGGATCAAATTGCAAAAAAAAAAAAAAAAACCACAGAGAGGGCTTACTCTATCTCTGAAATGAAGCTGAAGTTTCAACTTTTTCTGAAACAATCAAGAGAATATTATTTCAAGAGAACAGAAGGACACATCTCAGAGGTCAAACTTTCTCTAATCTTAGAATCCAGCTGTATGATCTAGGCTCCACTGTCCTGTCAGAAAAAGGATTTTACAGGTTTTCCCTTTCTTCCAATGTCCTCGGGGAGGTAATTAGAATACCTAGAAAACAAAACTCAGCAGTTTCCAAAAACAATAACTGCACTACTCACTTCAGAACCACAAAGATATGAATATAAGAATATAAGAGTCCAGCTGAATCAGGCCATAGACCATTCTAGTCTAGCATCATGTATCACACAGTAGCCCACTGAAGCATTTGGGAAGCCTACAAGCTGGGAATGGAAGGCAATAACCCCTGTCCCTGTTATTTCCCAGCAAGAGGATTTAAAGCATGTTCCTCTATGATTCAGGAGATAGTAAATAACAATCAATATTATTTGGCATGGATAGTTTGAACCTCCATGAGCCACTCAGCACCCTTTGAAAGCCATCCTAATTGGCTGCCATTATTACATCTGCTGGCAGCAAATTCCTCAATTTATGTGTTGTGTGAAAAAATACTTTGTACTATCAGTCCACAATTCTCCCTGCATTTTGTTTCAGTGGATAAACTAGAATTATAATAGTATGAGATGATGAAAAATACTCCTGTATACAGAATAACTATGCCATGAATGATTTATACACTTCTGTCTCCCATTACCCTCATTTGCCCCAGTTATTCTGATGAGTCAGCAAAATACCTCAGAATCACATGCTCTAATACCGATCAACTCAATCAGTCTACTCCACATTGATAGATTTGGGTTTGTGACCTACCTAAAATTAGAGCTAAAGAAAGTGAAGATTTCCCAGATCTAGCTATATAATTTAAGGGCTCTATAAATCTACTCAGTAACTACTCAGACATGAAATGAAATCTAGAGATAGACTCTGTTTAGCACAGGCATAGGCAATATTTGAAATGTTGAGGACTATGACTCAGACTCCTGACTTTCCAAAAGGTAGCAGAAGGTCATTCAGTGATATGGTGTCATAATCAGAAGGAGTGAGGCTGAATTTGTTTTAGCCCTTTTTGAGGGAGTTATGATATGAATGGGAGTAGAAGGCATCTGGAAAATAAACTATTCCCATCCTTAACCTTAAAATCCTCCCCCAATGGCATCAAATTAATTAGCCTTAACTTTTGCTCTTCTCCCCTCCAAAAGTTGTAACATTGCAGTTGAACCATTTTGCTACCAAATTTTGGTGATGTAATCTTGGGATGCTGGGGCATCTGACCACAAGTTAAGATTTGCCATCCTTCCTTTAGTTTATGATTCTAACCTTTCTTGCCCAGACCAGACTACACAGAGTTTGTCTTTACCAAATAATCTAATAAAGGTAACCTATCAGGTTTGGGAAATCTTTGGTTATTGGTTTTTGTCAAAAACCTTTACACTGTATGTGGAAAAGTAGCTCCCATAATATCAACCAGGATTTTTTTATAGTCATATCTGGCTCTGGCATTTTCTTCATCTGGCAGGTGGTCATGTCATTCTCAGTTCTTTGAAATTAAAAGCTGACAACGTATTAAATGAAATACTAAGGTTTTGGAGTACTAGGGATGGCTACCAAATTGCATATTTGCTGAAATCAAATATTTTTTTTCCTACAGAGTAGAATTTGGGTTCTGAAATCATATCAATTAAATGACACCATATCAATTAAATATTTTCAAAACTAATTGCTAAAGATAATTCTTTGGGTAACCAGATCCACCCCTGTTCCATTTTTATATGGTGAACCTGGAACAGTATCCATTAGGTTATCTTTATTATTAGATTATTTAACTGCTAGCTCAATTTGCCTTGTCTCTTCACAACTAGTTAAATTCAGATTCTTCAAGCGAATGGAAGTTTCAACCTGGTTTCAAAAACTAATCATTGAGAGTTTTTCCTCCCCCTTGAGTTTTTTTCCCTACCAATTTTTAGAGATTGTACATAGACACCCAATTTATTTACATAAGTACCAGTGAAAAGACAGGCTTCTTTCTTGCTATGCAAAAGTCTGATTGTTGTTACTGAGTGAGAATAAGCTATCTAAAGTTAATTCCCACTCCTACTGTTACAATTTCTTTAAATCAACTAAATGTTGCAACAGATAGCAAATGTAATTTTAGAAATGGTAAATGAAGAATGCCGCATTGTGTTTTATTTTGTCTACCTACAGTATAATAGGGTAAAACTAATGTGGCAGGTTTTGCCCTGTCAGCTTTAAAACTGGGCTAAATATTTATTCTTCCAGCAGTTTAAGAAGTAAGCCAGGACTGTAGGTATCTTGAACACTTGCTTTCATATAATCACTTTGAGCGTTTTGTCATCTGTTTAATTGATATATCCCCTTTCTACTGTAACCTACAAGAGAAATAACAATGTTTGACTGATTCAGCATTAATTGAATGAGTCTAGCTGAGTCCTGGGCCTGTGCGATCACTGCTATCCTCTCCTTGTCTTATACAGCAGCAAGTAGATAAATTTATTTTCAATTAGCCAGGAGTTTAGTATAAGTGCCCTCATAAACTGTTGTTAAACTACTCTGTAGGACATCAAGCCAGATCTATAAACCACAATGACCTGTTATTAAATCATAGTTACAACTGTCCAAGTTTAGGCTTACTCAAAGCTAAAGGTTGCCCATTGGGTTCAGCTCTCTTAACAATCCATGATAAATATTGGTCATTCTGAAAAAAAGCCTCATCAGACAAATTGGTGTCACATGACATTTCATCAGAGCTCTTGTTATTAACACTATATTAACATATTAAAGAAACCTTAAAAGAAATTACGGACATAGAAATACAAAGTGATATAATCTAGTTTCCAATGGTCCTGGTCCTCAAAATTGGATATCAGTATGGAGCCAGTTAACTATCTTCCTATTTTGGAATTTCCTACATATTTGGTCTTCTCTCAAGATCACTTTAACATACCCTCATCTGCCTTGCTGGAAGACTAATTTAATAAGATTCCTTATTAGAAGCTACTATGCCCAAGCATGTCAAATGAAGTCAGAACATGCCTAACTTATTCCACATTTCTCTATAATGTCTACAATAGTGAAATGTGGAATAATACTATAAAACCATTTTTACGAAAACTCCCAGGTTTTCTAAATGATTTTGAGTCTTCCTCTTAATATCAGACACCTGAGTACTGTATTACATAAAGCAAAGCCAAATTGTGTGCAATAGCATGTACAGTCCAACATGAGATAACAGCAGGCTCCTCTTAATAGCTTATAAAATTAATGACTTGGATTAACATGTGATTCTGATATAGTTACAAAGATTTGGTTTGTTGTATGTTTAATATTGCTGGTCTTTGTAATAAAAGCTTCGTTTCATTTTCAGGGTTGATAACCACTAAGCTAAAATCCGTTACATGGAAGCAAAAACCTCCCAAAGACTGTCTTGAAGATGCCATAGAGGAGGGAGAAGCAGGTGAACTCAAAGTATGCTCAGGATGCTTCATATAATTCAGATGCTGGTTTACTAGTGAATTCCAGATTTCACAGTTCAGGAAATTATGGATTTGTTTCCAGGGATAACTGAAAGAAATGTCCCTGCAAGGCCAAACAATATTTTCATGTATCAAGTATCAAGAAAGAAATTAAACTTTGTGATAATGCAATAATTAAGCATTACTTTGATGATGATGGTGATGATGATGATGATAATAATAAATGATATATCAGTCAATTGCAAAAGGCAGCTTTACTTGGAACAGCTTACATCTTGTGACAGTGTTGTTTAACACCATCAAACAACAACATCTGCCTATCCCAGGTCCTTAGGATAAAAATGATGAATCCAGTCTAAACATACGTATGGCTGACTGTGCGACCAACCATAATAGAAACATTAGGACCCTGAAGGAATCATGGTAATTGAAGTTGGTTGGGTCAGATGGAGTAGGTCGATACTCCTTATCCTCTATTTTTGTCCCTCTTCCACAGAACCTTCTATTAGATCTCTCAGAAAGCTGTCAACTTAATGGACTAGAAAATTTCTGAGTGCTATATCCTGAAAGATCAAGGGCCCTGTCTGAGCTGGATTCTTAAGAAATATTTCCTGTCAATCCTCATAGTTCATAGAAGAACCCTACTGAGTTTTTGGTTGGTGTTTCTGGCACTTTGTTTAGACTGAGAAAAAGGAAGGCACTGGCAGGGCCAACTACTAAATATATATTTTGAGCCAACTTTGGATATATCACGTATAATTTAATTATCTAAATCAGCATCTACTAACCTAGACACCTTTTAGTTGTTCCAGCACTGGCTGGCTGGGGAGTTTTGAGAGTTGAAATCCCCATATCATGAAAGAACATAGGTTGAGGTAGGCTGGTCTAAATGGTAGCTTCCTCCCACCCCCTTCAATTAAAGTAATTTAAGCTACATAAAAATCTAAGTTACACAACAAAATCTAGATGAAATACTGTATATGAACCACATATTTATTGAAAAACAGAAAAGAATGAGAACAGCTAATATGCTTAAAGTGTAACAAAAATAGCTAGTAAGTAATATTACCACTAATATTAGTATTACTTTTCCTCATCAACAATAGAGAAGATAGATAAGGCTGAACCAGTTTGGCAGGCTATTATGCAGTCAGGTGAAAATAAGAAGTAGTATAAGTTGTATTTTTCAACCTCTAGAGACCTTCTAAATTGGAATCATAAGCGCTTCATTATAGAGCACCGATATACAGTATGTATTTTTCTCCATTTATTTAATTAGAGGGTGCAGACGATATACACAAACATTCATTTATCTACTCCCTCTATAGAAAATAATGGGAACATTCATGTGTATTGGAGCTTCGTTTTCAACACCACTTTGCAGATTAGATGATTTTTTTGAATATTACCAGAAATTCTAAAGGTCAAGAAAATATTATCTCATTAAATGATTGCATGAGCAACTGAAAAGTATTTGAATAGATAGCCAAATAGGAATAATCCATTAATATTTTGAAAATGGAAGCAGGGAAATACAAATTCATTTTTTACCATTTGAGGTTGTTCTGAGTTTTTAATATAACATATTAATTGAAATGGATTTTCTTTCTACTATATACCATCAAATAAGTTTTTACAAACTTGTAAATATCTAATAGACCATTCCTCTGCATCTTTATTCAGAAGTTAAGTGTTGTAGAAGACAAAGGGGAGATTGCTTCCCAATAAAGTATGCAGAGGAAGGCACTCTTAAGTTCCACAGGACAAAGCAAAACAACATGGTCTGAGAGCTAATAAAGAGGAACTGCAAAGGATTACAAGCGTAGTGTGTCTTTACTTTTTGTACCTCTTCCATAACAACTAAGCTGGCAACTTGCACATTTTACCATAGAGCAGATGTGCAAATTTCAGAGATGTGGAATGCATATTACTGGAATATCAGGCACTTGTCCTATCCAAGCTCTTAATGCTCTCATGCAACACAGAATCCTTCAAGTGTGGCCAAGAAAAATAAAATTGAACCTTGCAATTTATTTTAATGAAAGTGATCATTGTGTTTTGCTGAATCAATGTGATGTAGAAAATCATGAAGAAAATTCAATGACAAATAAATTTCATGATGTTTAGCTGAACTGGGTTAATCATAACTCTTTTATAATACAATGTATTATAAAATAAACTCCTCTGGGATATCGGCAGAAATATGTTAAGACAGAAAAGAAACACAAAGCAATACCTCTGCCATTAAATTAAATTAAATTAAACTAAAGCAAGTAACTTTGTCTAATTAGTACTTATTTACAGTGCCATTAAGTAGGATCATCTTGTCCACTCCAAAACAGTCTTTTATGGCTGTTGACGGTGCTGAAGGGAGGAGAAATGGATGAAAATCAATGTTAAAAGAAGTCAACTTTCTGAGACTGAACTATTCCTAAACTTACATTACCTTAGTCAGTGCTGCAATTCTCTGGGCCAGTTCTGCCTCCACTTCTGGTAAAGTCTCAGCTTTTCTTATTGTTTGTTGAAGCTTTTGCTCAGCTAGCTCAAGACGTTCTTGCAGCTGCCTGTTTTTTTCTTCCATCTGAAATCCAGAAATTGTAACATTAAAGGTTAGACTAGGAACTGGGCAATGGGGGGAAGGAGTGAGAAAAGATATAGATTAATAGAAACAAACTGGATATTAAAATCTCCTGGACCACCATGGTTCATAGTAGAATTCAATTGTTTAATAAGTTAATTAAAACATTTGCTTCTGGAGATACTATATGCTTACAATGGTGGCAACTGCTGATCCTTTTCCACCATATGGCTTTAGATCTAGACGAAAAGCCCAGAATGGAATAGGATAACTGCAGTTTACTTCACTGTCAATTTAGGAATAAAAGGAAACACATGAAATTCAAATTAAATCTAAAAAATGTCCATGCTTCATAATAGTCTGTTTCTCAGAATCACCACCAAGGAAACTGAAAAACTGAAAGTGGAATCTGTGTTATATGTCTCCAAAAAATGTATCCTTTCCACTAAGACAAAAGAATATTCCTGCAAATATTAAAAGAAAAAAAAAGAGGTATAACTTGGTTGGAAAATCTGATGTTAACCCAGCTTTCACCCCCATTTTATGTATCACAGCTACATGAACCAAAAATTACACCTTTCTCTGAAGTAAGCTAGTAGTATAATAAGAAAGTGGAAGAAATAAATTGCACCTATACACCTATTGCATGAAAGAGAATTCCAAACTATCATTCTCATGCCTTTTAATGTATTGTACAGCCCATGTACAATATATATATATATATATATATATAAATAAAAAGCCACAACTTCCTACATTATCATTGTTTTGGGAACTCTAACCCTATCTTTTATGGGTTTCAATTCTGTATCTCAGCTGATATTCCTGGCCAGCTACCCAAGAACAAATATTTCTTGTACCTAAGGTATAACTAGTAAAGCAGGTAAATAATTATATATAAATAAATTGAATAAACATTCACATGAATGAATGCCACTGGCAGATTATAAAGTGTGCCAGTGCATGCAAACAGTAGCTTAGTTTACCTCTTTCATATACCAAGAGGAAAGATATCCTGCCATATTTGTTCTGTCTTTTTGTGTCAAAATTAGAGTGCAGTCTTTTCATTTGCCACAGCTTTTACAAAGCAGTCTCATTCAAAAGATGAACTTTGTTGTGTTTAATTGTGTTTACAATGATTTAACTCATAGTTAATCAACCTTAGACTGTTTTGTATCTTACCATTAAGCTATATTTACTAGCATAAAATAATGATTTAGAACACTGACAGTCCTTACAACTAACAACTTGTACAGTTCCTGTGGAACATGTTTGCTGCTATATACCTGCCACCCCTTTCATTCTTATCTTGGTATATTCTTAAAAGTCTGCCATCCTAACTTGGCAATTACCTGGTCTTACAGCCCAGTTCCAAAACAAAACCTTCTGGTGTTGGCAAGTTACTTATTAAAAAACCCTAATCCTAAACATGATTTGCGTTAGCCTCTCAACTTGCTTATATGAAAATCCAAATTTGTTCCTGACTCCAATCTACAGAAAGAGCAACCTGTGAATATAAATGTGCCTGCTGTCATTTGAAGCAAATGTAATGCATAAAGTGGGGAAAGGGGAGCTTATCTGAATGGTTTTCCTACAATTCACTTGAGTTGTAGCAGCAATCCCGATACAGAACCTGACGCAGGAGGGCTTCCTTGTTTGCAAGTTCATTTTCCAGCTTATCATTCATGTCATGTATGGAAGTGGATTCCCTCTGGGCACTTAGGTAACGCTTCTCCAGGGTAGTTATTCTTTCTTCCATATCTTCTTTCTGGGCCATAGCCTTGATAGAATAAGCAGCATGTCAAAATACAACAACACTGGAGTGGCTAGCAATAGGTGTCCTAATCAACACCTTTGAAATGAAGTTACACACTGTGGGAAAAGTGTGCACTGAAATTTACTCACCTAGAAACAGCAATTTGAGCATGAAACCTAATGGACAAATTAGTTAAGTGGGGATTCTGAGTGAAAACTGTTAGAATTCCAGGATCGTGATGAGATCCGAATCTGATATTGCTCATCTATCTGCTAATGCATCCACTCATTGTACATTTATAAACAGACTATAATTACAAAATGTTCTTAAAATAACTAGTTTTCTGTCTTAAAACCATTTACATGTATTGTGACCAAACAACAACAAAAAATTAATAAACACACAAAAACACACCCTTCCAATAAGTTATCCAGAAACTCAGGGGGAAGATGAAATACAAATGATAGTTTTGACAGACAAAAACTTTATTTCAGTCATTGACCAATAAAAATACATTCAGTAAATCAAACAAAGCAAAGTTAACCCCTAACATCAATGACTGCTGACAACCATTTGTGAGTGAACCTTACACATAATGTAGCAATTTTTTTCTACTTTAGAGAGAGAGATTTATTTTGGTTATCTAACAGATAATGCAAATAAAAATTATTGGGGTGCCCTGGAAATTTAGATAAGAAAGGGGTAATAAGCTGGTGATGAATGTCTCTGTCAAACTTGTACTACAAAAGAACATGAGTTGTGGTAAATGATAGTTTTGTTTTTCCATCCTAATTTCTAGAGTCCAAAATCAAGATTTGGATATGAGGACAATTCATATTATTTCCTGATGAAAGATAAACATAAGGCTTGTTTCTGGACATTGTAGACATATTTTAAAATGCAAAGTAGCCCTTCATATCATCTATTCAATTTACTTTTCTGAATAATTTATAGTTTGATAAACATGCAAACAACATTTGGAATGTTTCCCACTCTTCCTTCAACTTTCTGTCCTATTTTAATTCCTCACAGTGTGAAAATCATGAAAATAAACAATGTTTTAAAAGGAATTAAATCATACGTTATTTTAAATAGCAAGAGAAAGAGCATTCTGATGATGTAAATTAGCAAAATTAGGACAAAACAAGTTACAAAATTCTGTTCAACATGTCATCACTTTGGAGTGAGCAGTTAGCTGGAGAACTTAGGAACTCTCATTCAGTTTTGCCAACAGATGTCACACAGACAATATATTAAAAACAGTTTTATGGAGGTTAGTACTGTCTTTGATGATTAATTTACCCTTCTTGTTGACTAATCCTACATTGCAAATCATGTCTCTACAGTATATCATAAGATCATTAGTTTTCTGGCAAACCCACAGATCTCTCTCTCTCTCTCTCTCTCAGAGATGAAGCTCTTTATTTCACTTGGTAAGTTGTAGTGAAAGAGTACTTAAACTGATGCACACAAATGCAAAAAATAGAAGTGCTATTAGAATATTCACCTACGATTAAGCATCTTAAACTGGGTGTTAAATGTTAAAGGCAAATATATTTTCCCCAATTGGTTATACAAGAACTACATTTCCCTAAATAGATTATTGTCAAGCCTGAACCGATGACTGGATGAACATCTAAAAGAGATTATCCAAACCATTTACCTCTCTAATATCTCTCTGATATTTGCTGTTCAGTTCTTCAGTTTTAATGAGGTCCTTCCTAGCGGTCTCCGCATCTTGCTCCACCTCTCCAACTCTAGAAGACAGTGCAGCCAAGCGATCCTTCATCTGTGCCATTTCATAATTTTGCTTTTCAAGAAGTTCTTGTAGTTCTACCAACTGAGTAGTCTCATCATTTGAGTCTATAGAGCCATTTGATAGACGCTGTTCAAAAAAACAAACAAACCACAAACATACCAAATGCTGACAGCAATATCTTAAGGATCAGAGCTACATGTACTGTATATATAGTTTATATTTTATTAAAAATCCTGAGCTCTGCATTGGTTATGGTCTCTGAAATACACTTACAAAAGATTAGGTACCTAAGCAGCAGTACTCCAAGCACATTAAATTATCAGACAACTATATTTAAAATCCAAAATCGGCAACTCGTGTTAGAATTTTTTTCAAAGTTGTTCTTGTAAAAGTTTATATTCTGTTCATGTCTCCTTCTTTCCCAAACCGAATATATAAATATTTTCTGTTATCCATTCTATTGGTCAGATAATGCTAGATTTATTACAATGGCTGAATGCGTATGCTGTGTTTTTTCTTCTTTGTTTTCCTTTTTCATTTGATTTACTCTTCAAATATTTTTGTAATGAATGCATGTGTTTAGCTGAACTATTTTTTAAATAAAAGCTTTTTATCCTGGTTAAAATGATAAAGCAAGCCAGGCATATACAAATTATTGCTGTGGTTAATTTTTAGTGTCAAATTCATTTGCTTGAACATGGAAGCACTGGAACTGCAAAACAAAACAATATATTTAATGTTAATACAATAGGAATATTATTGTGAAATATTGACAGGTGAGACTAAAATTACTTTTACTTTTAAAGTCTTGGAACCAGTTCCTAGTTTATATTTCTTTCAGCTTATTTTTACAAGTAATTGCTTAAATGAGTAATTCTATTTTATTTATAAAATTTAGAGATTGCTTCAATCTAAAAAGACTCTAAGCATTTCTACTCATATGAGCTGTAAGAAGAGATAAATATATTTAGAAAGCCAAAGCAACTGCTTATAGGAAAGGATTTCCACCTTCACAAGAGATAATGGGTACCACTGTGAGTTCTAGAAGAATATTTACTTGATCATAAAGATTATATTTTTGTGCTTGACTGACCTCAGTTGGTCAGCTAAGGCAGCTGAGATATTGTTTATTCATTTAGTCACTTCCGACTCTTCGTGACTTCATGGACCAGCCCACGCCAGAGCTTCCTGTCAGTCATCAACACCCCCAGCTCCCCCAGGGATGAGTCTGTCACCTCTAGAATATCATCCATCCATCTTGCGCTTGGTCAGCCCCTCCTCCTTTTGCCTTCCACTCTCCCTAGCATCAGCATCTTCTCCAGGGTGTCCTGTCTTCTCATTATGTGGCCAAAGTATTTCAGTTTTGCCTTTAATATCATTCCCTCAAGTGAGCAGTCTGGCTTTATTTCCTGGAGGATGGACTGGTTTGATCTTCTTGCAGTCCAAGGCACTCTCAGAATTTTCCTCCAGCACCACAGTTCAAAAGCATTCTTCCTTCTCTCAGCCTTCCTTATGGTCCAGCTCTTGCAGCCATACATTACTACGGGGAACACCATTGCTTTAACTATGCGGGCCTTTGTTGTCTCTGCTCTTAACTATTTTATCGAGATTTGTCATTGCTCTTCTCCCAAGGATTAAGTGTCTTCTGATTTCCTGACTGCAGTCAGCATCTGCAGTAATCTTCGCACCTAGGAATACAAAGTCTTTCACTGCTTCTACATTTTCTCCCTCTATTTGCCAGTTATCAATCAAACTGGTTGCCATAATCTTGGGTTTTTTGAGGTTTAGCTGCAAGCCAGCTTTTGCACTTTCTTCTTTCACCTTTATCATAGGGCTCCTCAGTTCCTCTTCGCTTCCAGCCAGCAAAGTGGTATCATCTGCATATCTGAGATTGTTAATGTTTCTTCCAGCAATTTTAACTCCAGCCTTGGATTCCTCAAGCCCAGCATGTCGCATGATGTGTTCTGCAACAAGTTGAATAGGTAGGGTGAGAGTATACAGCCCTGCCGTACTCCTTTCCCAATATTAAACCAGTCCGTTGTTCCGTGGTCTGTTCCTACTGTTGCTACTTGGTCGTTATACACATTCGTCAGGAGGCATACAAGATGACTTGGTATCCCCATACCACTAAGAACTTGCCACAATTTGTTATGGTCCACACAGTCAAAGGCTTTAGAATAGTCAATAAAACAGAAATAGATGCTTTTCTGAAACTCCCTGGCTTTTTCCATTATCCAGCGGATATTGGCAATTTGGTCCCTAGTTCCTCTGCCTTTTCTAAACCCAGCTTGTACATCTGGCAATTATCACTCCATGAATTGCTGAAGTCTACCTTGCAGGATCTTGAGCATTACCTTACTGGCATGTGAAATGAGTGTCACCGTTCAATAGTTTGAACATTCTTTAGTGTTTCCCTTTTTTGGTATGGGGATATAAATTGATTTTTTCCAATCTGATGGCCATTCTTGTGTTTCCCAAATTTGCTGGCATATAGCATGCATCACTTTGACAGCATCATCTTGCAAGTTTTTGAACAGTTCAGCTGGGATGCCGTCGTCTCCTGCTGCCTTGTTATTAGCAATGCTTCTTAAGGCCCATTCAACCTCACTCTTCAGGACGTCTGGCTCTAGCTCACTCACCACACCATCAAAGCTATCCCCAATATTGTTATCCTTCCTATACAGGTCTTCTGTATATTCTTGCCACCTTTTCTTGATCTCTTCTTCTTCTGTTAGGTCCTTGCCATCTTTGTTTTTGATCATACCCATTTTTGCCTGGAATTTACCTCCGATGTTTCTAATTTTCTGGAAGAGGTCTCTTGTCCTTCCTATTCTATTGTCTTCTTCCACTTCCATGCATTGTTTGTTTAAAAATAATTCCTTATCTCTTCTGGCTAACCTCTGGAATTTTGCATTTAATTGGGCATATCTCCCCCTATCACTCTTGCCTTTTGCTTTCCTTCTTTCTTGGGCTACTTCTAGTGTCTCAGCAGACAGCCATTTTGCCTTCTTGGTTTTCTCTTTCTTTGGGATGTATTTTGTTGCCGCCTCCTGAACAATGTTGCGAACTTCTGTCCATAGTTCTTCCGGGACCCTATCTACTAAGTCTAGTCCTTTAAATCTATTCTTCACCTCCACCGCATATTCCTTAGGAATATTAGTGAGCTCATATCTAGCTGATCTGTGGGTCTTCCCTAATCTCTCTAGTCTGATCCTAAATTGTGCAAGAAGAAGTTCGTGATCTGAACTACAGTCAGCTCCAGGTCTTGTTTTTACCGACTCTATAGTTGTCCACCACCTTTGGCTGCAAAGGATGTAGTCAATCTGATTTCCATGTTGTCCATCTGGTTAAGTCCATGTATAAAGCCATCTCTTAGGTTGTTGGAAGTGAGTGTTTGTTATGCAGAGTGAGTTGCCTTGGCAAAATTCTATCAGCCTATGTCCTGTGTCGTTTTGTTCTCCCAGGCCATGCTTACCTGTAATTCCAGGTGTCATTTGACTGCCCACCTTAGCATTCCAGTCTCCCGTGATGAAAATAACATCTCTTTTAGGTGTGTTGTCCAGTAGGTGCTGTAGATCCTCATAGAACAGCTCTACTTCAGCTTCTTCAGCATCTGTGGTTGGGGCGTATATTTGGATCACTGTGATGTTAGATGGCTTGCCCTGAATTCGAATTGAGATCATTCTATCATTTTTTGGATTGTATCCAAGCACTGCTTTAGCCACTTTACTATTAATTATGAAGGCTACTCCATTTCCTCTGTGGTCCTCTTGTCCACAGTAGTAGATCTGGTGGTCATTTGATGTGAAGTGGCCCATTCCAGTCCATTTCAGTTCACTGACGCCCAAAATGTCTATCTTTAATCTTGACATCTCACCAATAACCACATCCAATTTGCCCTGGCTCATAGATCTTACGTTCCAGGTTCCAATGGTGTGTTGATCCTTAGAACATCGGATTCGCCATTCACCACCAGCACCGTCGGCCGCTAGCCATCCTTTCGGCTTTGAGCTAGCTGTGTCATCACGTCTGGGGCTAGTTGAATTCATCCTCTGTTCCTCCCCAGTAGCATTTTGACCATCTTCCAACCTGGGAGTCTCATCTTCCGATGGTATACCGACATATCTCTGGTTGTACTGATCCATTTAGTTTTCACGGCAAGAACACTGGGGTGGGTTGCCATTACCTTCCCCAGGGATCGCATTTAGTCTGACCTCTCTGTCATGACCTTCCCGTCTTGGGTGGCCCTTCACGGTTTAGCTCATGGCATCATTGAGGTGCACAAGCTCCAGCACCACAACAAGGTAACAATCCTTTGCTGAAGCAGCTGAGATCTATATGTGCTTATTGACTCATATAGTTATTTTTATTGGCTCAAAGACAGTAATTAGTCCCTGATATTTATGTATGACTAACATTAACAGTTTTATTCAAATCATAAAAGCTATCTATACAATTTGCCTCCTGCTGATTTCAACAGTCAGTGAATCACACTTGCACTTCCTGACATATAAAAAATTCATACAAACTCTGCAACATGTTCAGGGAGTCATATATTCTCTAGAGAGTCTGATATTATTAGCATATGCCTAATCGTATTTTGGTATGAGTCAGAAATACACAAGTGCTTTATTATTTGAAGCTTGTGTCGTGCTTGAACAAGAAACTGTTCTATTTCTTGCTCATGCATTGAAATCAGCACGTTCCTGCTGCAAGGATAGCAGACTATTCTCTCAAGGCATATTTCAGGCATGAACAAAGTTTGGAAAAATGTGCTTAGCTAATTAATCAGTTAAATGACTATAATTTGATTATAGCTTTATTAAACTAAGAAAAAAAAGCTGCCTAGTACTTTCTTGCTTTAACATATTGGCATTCACAAAAACATAATTATCCAGCTTATTGGGTATTCATTTTGAATAGCCACATGAAACAATACAACACATTAACTCATCAAGATACTACTAATTGTCATATATATCATCTAACATTCTATACTGAATTTTGCACAGACGTATTGTCATGAGCACTGATGGTGAGCAGGAGGGGGCCCCTATCCAGGATTTTCTGTCTTATGTAGCAGTAATAAACATTAGAGACCTATTCAAAAATCCTAACAAACTGAAGAAGCGTGGGAAAAACCCAGACAGATAAACCCCCAAAATCAAGGCGGGTCTGATCTGTGTCTCTTTGAATGGCTGCTTAACTCCTCAGTACTACGCATGTGTTTCCCCCCCTGGATAGGGGCCCCCTCCTGCTCACCATCAGTGCTCATGACACATATTGGTGCAGAGATATGACAAGTTTTGCCTTTAAAATATTATCTAGCTGTAACAACATATGCTGAACAAAGCCTTTACAGAAACTTAATCAGCTAAGACAAGTCCAAATGAGTGAGACTAGATCCACTTATTGGTGGAACTCTAGCTTATTTTTGGTTAGTACCTTTGTGTTAAACATTCAGTTTGTAGAGCCTATTCTTGTGGAGGGGAACTAATGGTGCTCTAGATATTGCTGAACTATAGTTCCCATTAGAGCTGGCTAGCATGGTCAGTGGTAAAGGGTGCTGCATGTTGTAGTCCAGCAATTTTTACAGGGCCACTGAACTTTTCCTGGCTAACAATGTATTCACAAGAAAATAAAAAAGAAAGGTGTGCAGAATTGTGAGTTCACTAATTTACTTTTGATATTTTGTTTTGAATACCAGAGCCAATTCTGATCATTCATCCTTTGAATACCATGAGTTTACAACCCATAAAAATACACATTTCTTGACTATCCTAAGTTGCAGTATTCTACTTATACTTGGGAGTTGAGCATGTCAGAAGAAAAAAGTGATCGTATAACAAGTAGGAAAAATAGAATCATGAACACTTCCATTTTCCTTAAAATCTGCTTGCACATGGACAGAAAAAACTGCTCCACTGATACAACTCTACTGAGCTCTACAGGCAGAAAAACAGTACCTCTCCACAGAAAAAAACACAGCAATCTACCCCTACAGCTAGGGTAGGAATATTTTTTCCAGCTTTGTGTTGCATGTTCTTTTTTTCTGGCTTCTGAGGGCAGTAATGCAGTGTCATTCTGGGTGGAAGTAAGGGCTAGAACTTGGAGAGGTAACATTACTAAAAAATTTAAATAGATGATGGCCTATAATGTTGCAGGAAAAGAACAAAGCAATGCAATTAGTATATGCCTCACTTAGGCCTTATCTAAGCATGCAACAAAATGAAGCAGAAGACTTCAGGTCATGACTGGGATCGCTATTGATTGAAAATAATACATCAGGAGTAAGATTCTAGTTAGCATTCTCCTTTTTTTGGGTTGTTGTCTCTTTTAAGAGATTATATTATGTAAGGAAACCTCTTTTTTTTAAATGCTATCCGCTGGACCACAGTATGAACCCTGCAGGGATCTATGGAATGCTTCACATTTTATTACAATTAGAATATCAGAAATAACATCCTTGAAGCGAAAACAAAAATAGAATTCTAAGCAAAAGTCCTAACAGGGCCAGACACCTGATAGTTTTATGGTTTGTTAGCATTGTGAAGACTGTGCAGTTAACTGCAGAAAGCCTGACATCCTCACACAAACCCATCAATGATATGAATGAGAAAAATAAAAGACATTTTAAATTTGCCTTCTTATGAGAAATATCAATAAAGATTTCATATAAAGATTGTATTTAATATACATCATTTCATATGTTCAAGTCAAATAAATCCAATAACTATATTTCAGTACATGATCAGATCATACACATAAATTCGCAAAATGGTATAAATTAGTATATAATAACCATAACCTAAAATCACAAAGCAAATTTATCTCAGAATTAGGGAGGCTGCTTTGTTGCAATTAAGGGACAACAATACATTTTGATTCTCTAATCTTACACATTATGACACAAAATTTGGCCACCTTTGTATTTGTCTTCAGATCTGAACTGGCAAGCCAAAAAGTAGATACTGTACATCATAGGTACAATGGGAGGATCATATAATCAGGACAATAAGAAGGCGCTGCATAATGTTACCGAATGTACATCTTAGGACAATATATTCTATTGATTTAACCTCTTCAGAGTTTCAAGGGCAAACTCTCTCATTACACAGAATTTTCATACTGTTTTTATTGTTTATTCGTTCAGTCGCTTCCGACTCTTTGTGACTTCATGGACCAGCCCACGCCAGAGCTTCCTGTCGGTTTTCATACTGTATATGTCCCAAATAGAACCACCATGAATATGGCATTGAACCTGGCTAATCTGCTAGTTCTTCTATAATTGAGAATCATTATACTGAACAATTAATTGTTTCAGGGAACAATTAATTCTATTCGGATTAAGCTAATTTAGAACTAGTGACAAATTCATTTGGTGATCTGTATCCATTATTTCCTCTAGCACATTCTAACCATAGTGCCACAAGTGCCCCTGGAGAGAAAACCTACTTCTGGAGCCTAGTTTTGAGTTCCAAACTGATGTCAGGGATACAGTTAGCAACTGGAAAAACTGCCCTTAAGCAGTTTAATTGGTTTAATTCCTAAAACGTATGATTAGGGAGTGATAAGTTGACCTTGGTATACAATGGTGCTAAGACTTCTGGCTCAATGTTTTTTTAAAAGCCACTGGAATAAAATGGGCACCTCTGGAATGAAAAAAAGTCCTGGATTACAGCAACACTGTCTTGGACACTTTGGCCATGAATTTGGCATGTTTTGTGTGGGACCCAGTACAGTGGAAAATAAACCCAATTGTGATTCGAAGCTTTGAGCTTCGAACCTATTCAGTCTTGATGCCACACTTGGTCTTAGCCAAAAGGCCAAGAAGAAAGTCCCTAACCCTAACCCTTGTCAATCTCTATATTAATTCACTGGTGGACCTCTTACATAGCATGGATATTCATGCACCCAATCTAGCACAGCACAAAATTCCAATTCTTCTATCTGCTGCTGCTATACTTTCACAAACCCCTATTGGATTGAAAAGAGCAATTGCAGCAACACTAAGGTACTGCAGACAAAACCATTTGGTTCTCAACTTCAGTAAACAAAAAAATTGGTTTTTGCTAAGACAGCTAAGCAGCATTCCTGGAGAGTAGAACGGCATGAATTAGAACAGGTTGATGCATTTAAATACCTTGGGGTGGTCTTCCACTCAAAAGGTACTTGGAATGCACACCAGAATTTGGTAGTGCAATCAGCCCTTAGGTCAATGAATGCCATTAAACGGTTCTTTTACACCAGTGGAAGAGAATCAGTACCTGCGGCTTTAAAACTTTTTGAGGCCAAAACATTGGCTCAAATTACTTATGGGGCTCAAATAGGAATTTATATGAAGAAGGAGCCGCATGAAACAGTGCAAACAAAATTCCTGCAATCAATTCTAGCTGCACCCAATGGTACATCAAATGCCCAGTTAAGACTCAAGACAGGGATGCCATCAATTCAGGTTAGGGCCTTGAAGATGATGATAAATTATTGGCTCAGAATGCAATTCTTCCCAGTTGGTTTGACCCCTCTAGTTCCAACAGATAACTTTTCTTCACCCTGGAAGCAGCTGGTAGAGCATAAGCTGGCTTCATTTGGGCTCTCTCCACTATTTAACTATTAAGTTATGATCAAGCAAAGCAATTAATCGTTCAAAGAAAAAGGGACAAGGAGTTCCAGACTGAAGTTAACAGGCTGCCCCACACAATAGAATTTGGATAAACAGGGGCGTATGGGAACCAGCAAGTTATTTGCTAAATCTAACTTTCCCTAAGCTGAGAATTGTGTTCTTTAAAGCTAGATTCAATATCCTTCCATCTGCACTTCTTCAAGGGAGATATAGTAAAATCCCTATGGCTGAGTGTATCTGCCCATGTGGTGAAGAGGAAGTTCAAACCATCTCACACATATTATTACATTGTAAATTTTATAGGGACATTAGGTCAAACTACATTTTGCCCCTAATAGATAAATTCCCTGGGAGTCCAGATAATTTTTATGTGAACCATCTTTCTTCATGATCCAAAACCATACATTACATGTGCAGTAGCCAAATTTTGTGTTGCTTTAATGAAAATAAGACAAAACCGGCTAAAGAAATAATTACCGTTGTTATTACTTTTAAATTGAAATATCTTAATTAATAATTTTTAGGGGATATATATTTTTTATTTTTTATTTTATACTTATTAAAGTTTTAGATTCACACTACCTGGGTAACAAATGTAACAATATAGTAATAGATGAGTGAATGCTATATTATTATGTAATCTATTTTATTAGTTGGTAGTATATTGTTGTATCACTTTGTTTTAATTTGTTTTTGTCCTTTTAAATCTTGCTGTTCATTGACTGAATAAACATTACTGATGGATTGATCGAGTCTTGATGCTATTAATACATTATATATCTCATATATTTTATTTACCAGAGAAGAAAGAAAGCTAGCTGCCTTTCAGGGTATAACCTTCAGCATTCCACTCAAAGGACAAATGCTGCCCTTAGTCAGAAAAATGTTTTGCAACCAGAGGAATCCATAGAATCTACAGCCTTCATCAGAATGCTGAAATGGATCTCATGGTGCAAGCTCTGTCTCTTACATGCGTGCACCATCACAATGTCCATACAAAAGGGCAAGTGTGCATCTCAGTGCATGTGTCATCATTTCTCAACCTGTTCCCAGTTCAGATCCCACTAGCTGCATCTGCTCTATAGCTTTATGCAGCCTGAATATGCTTTACCATTGCCTTCATTAAAACCAGGAAAATAAATGTAACATTTGTCTCAAAAACAAAGGAGATGTGTTGAGGCAATTCAAAATACACTATATATTACTATTACTACTACTACTAATTTATTAAATGCATATGGCACCAAACTCCCAGCAACTCTGGGCAGTTGATACTATTATATATAGTTGCACTATTTATTTATTTATTTCTCACATTTCTGCACCACCCATCTCTCAAGCGACTCTGGGTGGTTTACAATTAAAATCATAAAAACAAGTACATCATAAAAATATAAATATAAGATATAGAAAATATGTAAAATATTTACAATTTATATAAAATATAAATTCCTCAGGGCCACATCAAGGCGCCAACCACCCCCATGATTGACTATCCCCCCTCCTACCCCAAGCGAGGTGGCAAAGCCAGGTTTTCACTCCCTTTCGGAAGTGATAACTTAATAAACATACTGAGATTCTGTCTTAACTTTTCGAACCTTGATGATTCTAAAAAGAAAGCTATAATTTATACCTTTTCATGAACTTTTTGTCCAGGCTCCATTCCTTTGATATGCTCTGTATCAGGTGGACTCTCCCCTGATGTTATTTTTCTTTGAATATGTGCATTTTGTTCACGCAAACCTAAAATCTAGAAAAGAATTCAGAATAAATTCTTAATGTAAAATCAAACAGTGAACACCACAAATTTACGGTATGTCTTATTAATCATAAACAAAATGTGATGAGAACTATTTTTAAACTTTGCATATTTTCTATTCCAATGGAAAGAAATGCTAATATTGTACAACAGTGGCAAGAATTCCAAAAGTTGATGACCTAGTAATTCCCTGCATCCCTCAACATTAGCCTTAGTGGCTTGGTATTGGGATAAGAACTCATAACATACAGAGGGCCAAATGTTTTTCTCTTTGCAAAACGATATGCAAAATACATCCATTTTTATTGTGTTGTGTTGTGTTGTGTTGTGTTGTGTTGTGTTGTATTGTATTGTATGGCAATGAGAATGTTAAACTCTGGGAAACCATGAAGCAGAATATGTCAGTACATTGAATTTAGGACTTAGAATATTAAATTCTATAGCTATAAATGCAATTTATATAAGTATTTTAGAACACAAATGTGCCTCATTTTAAATGAGTGCAGTTTAAATGATGCGTAACAGGATGGAAGTCTAGTGTACTTGGTCACATTTCTTAAAAAAGAATCCAACTAACTGGTCACATAATTAACACTGCAGGTAAAAGAACTGAGGCCTTGTAATACATCTATGATTTGACAGACTTTTGCTATGTTATAAATGTGATTTAATTCAGATTTCAGTAACACACGTCATTTGTGTGCAAGCCAAGTCAAGAGCCAGAAGTTCTTAGGGCAAAGATGACAAAGATGTCAACAACCAAAAGCATTCAGGTTCAGTATCGTGAAGTACAGAATGAGAAGTCCAATGAAGAGTGAGAAAGGCAGGAAGAAAAAGCAACCAGTGCTGGAGATAAGATGGCAAGCAACTACTGTATTTAATATGGCTTCAGTCTAATCAGTAGCAGAGTTCTTACTTAGCTGGGCAGTATTGAACATCTGAGAGACTAAAGCCACGTTTGAGCCTAGCAGTTTAATTAAACTGTTTAAAGTCCGGGGCTTGTGATTTACAGCTGAATCCTGGTCCAGACAGCCCAATAATTTATTCTAAAATGAAAATAGCCAGAACAAATAATTATTTAGAAAAGGTCATATCCATTCTGCATGCAAAATACAGATGATTCTTTTTATGTAGGGGTCTGCAAAATATTCCAAGCTCAAAGGAGCTATAAATGTCTTGAACTCAGAAGGCCATGTTTTGGACTTTGTCCCTAGCTTTGTTTCAAGATTCTTGCCAACAAAAATTCACCTGAAGTCTCTCACTTGATGTGATAGAGTTAAATATGATAGGATATGCCAATTTAGTTTTGTTAGCTTTATTTCATATACATTACTTAAGAATACAAGGAGAATAATACTTAATCAGTCCAAGACTTATCAATGTCAGAATGTTGTTCTCACATAGGAACCTAAAGGGAGTCTGCAAGCACAACATGAATGCAACAGCATCCTCCCTAGCAATTGGCACTGAGAAGTATGTTGCCTCTGAAACTGCAGGTAATATTTTATGTAGCACACACATATATATATATAATATGCATATTATGTAGCATATATATAATATATGCATATTATTTTGCACATAAAAATATTTTTCCTTTGAGTCAGACTTGACTCCTGGCAACTACATGGATAAATTTATGAAGTTTTCTTGGCAACATTTTCAGAAATGGTTTGCCATTGCTTTCACCCAGCTGGACAAAGACAAGTCTAGAACTTGTGTTTCCCTGCCTCTAGTCCAGCATTTTAACCAATAGACCAAACTGGTTCTCAGCTTTTATAATTAGCAGCAACTAATATCCTTATGGAGTCATAGAGTTGGAAGGAAACTCAGAAGTCATCTAATCCAACCCAGCTCAGTGCAGGAACTGCTAAAGCATTTTGGACAGATGGTCATCAACTCTCTGTTTGAAGACCCTCAGTGAAAGGGGACATACAGCTTCATAAGCAAGCTATTCTACTGGCTGATAGCTCTTACCATCAAAAAGTTCCTTCTAATATATAATCTGAATTTTCTTCCCTATAGTTTCAACTCAAAGATTCTACAGATACCCTTTGGGGCAACAGAGAATCACTTGACTCCTCCTCTATATGACAACACATTAGATATCTGAAAAGTGCCATCATTTTCTCCTTTCAGTCTTTTCTGCAGGCTAAACTTAGAACTTGGTTTCTAGTCCCCCTCACCATCTTCAAAACTTGCTCCAGTTTGTCAATGTCCTTTTTTAGACTGTGGACATTTGTGTGTCCATTTAGACCAGAACACACTATTCCAACTGGAGTCTGAAAAAAGGAAAGCAGAATTGAACAATTAGTTCCCAAGATCTGGACTATGTTAATATATCCCAGTATGAATTAATGTAATCCTCCTGTTAAATCTGGCAACCATTACTACTTACTACTAGTGAATTGCACAGAGTTTTCTCTTACTGGGGAAACATCAACTGCCAGAAGCAGGGGAAAATTGCAAACTTGTATTTTTTTCACTCATTTTCCCTACCATGACTTTTAGCAGTGTAAGAAGGGACAAATGGATCAACCTTCTCATCTAAGATATGCAGAAAGGAGTTAGATCTACAGTAAACCCTACATGTAATCTCAGTCCAAGCAATAGAATACTGTAGCAGATTTTACAGAAAGAAAAAAATTGTGATGAAATCTAAACAGAAAGACACAACAAAATATGTAACTTGGCTCTAAAATACTATTTTTCAAAGAACGGGAAAGTAAAATTATTCTTCACACTGTTTTCATGGATGTTTTCTAACAAATGAATGCATTTAACAACTTTTCTCCCATTTATTATAATATATTGTTCAGTCTGTAATCTGTAATCACAAATTTACTTTACAGAACAGAAATTCTACTGAGCTAAGATAAATTAATATAGAATTGGTTATTTAAAGCATACATGCCAAAAATGCCTGCCTGCCTGCCTTCTTATTTTAGGAAAATCCAGCACTTTACTATCTCCTCTATCAGAAGTGTTATTATTATTCTCTCCTAATATATTTCATTAATGTTCTTTTCATTAAATTACAGCATATTTGCAACCATATGTAAAAAGTATTAAATTATGTCAGTCTATTCTGACTGAAATTTGCTTCCAGTTGTTCAGTACATACTACAATGATTTAATTTGATTAACAATGTAATACAAAGGTTTATTAGATGTTTATAGTATTTTGAAATATTTTAGTTTGAAAACACCCTTCTCTCCCAATTAATTGCATTCACCTTTTACTGTGGGCAAAATAATTATGCATGTTCTTCGCTGAGGATAAGTACTTATGATGTTCACCAGTACGGCAAAAGATTTCTTGTATTATTGCAGTTTGCCTTTTACCATCCACAAATCCTCTTCACCTTCAGCCATTCAGCTTGCTTCTTGTGAATTATAAGAACTTCAATATTTATACAGAGATGTTCAACATCTCTTTAAATTTTTGGTGAGGAAAATTTATTTTTATTTAACCATAATCAGAAGTTCTCAGAATCAGTTTTCCTTTTAATCTTCCCAAATACATAGATACTACATGCTGAATAAAATGTCTTGGGTCAGCCCTTCACCTTGAAGATGTCAATAATTGAGAAAGCACTGTGTTCTGCATACAGATGTTCTATTTCATAAAGTTCAAACAAAGTCATACTCACTTTGATTTTAGAAAACTAGCTTACATAGAAATAAAAATGTAGCATTCTTTTGTGACATCTCAGCAGTTAAACAGCCTTTGTAAGATATAGACCCATTATCAGGACTGTATCAAAGAAATTGCCATTTGCTTCTAATTTGAATTGATTTCTCCTGTTGAGTTACTTAGTATGGCTGCAGGGATCAAGTGCTGTTGCCCAGCTAAGAGGTTTTCAAATGTGTCACATTCCAAATGTACCTATTTAGTTGCAGATCTTTTCCTTTGCCATGAATCCTATAACGATATTCATGTATTCTTTGTTTTTCTGCATGAAGATAAGCCTTTGCAGATAAGTAAATGGTGGAGGCACTATGGACAAAATGGCTTCATACAGTCAAAGAGGTCTTGGGGCAGAATATATTTTACATGAAAAAAATCTTGGGCCATGGACATCATATAAGATGTTTAATGTTTATATTTTGAAATTTGACATATTTTAAATAGGAATATTTCTTTTCAATTTCAATATGAAAAAAATATATCTTTCTGTTTATAATTTAATTAACATGAAGTGCAGTGGGCAAAACTTCCCAAGGATGCTCCAAGAAGGCATGTAACAATTGACTTGAATAAGTGGCAAAAAAATTAACAACTTTTAATTTTAATTATCACACATACATATACATACATACATACATACACACACTAAAAATCATTATAATTTATTCTATATTTTTTATTGTGCTACTACATTCTGGCTGAAGAGATTGTTAGAATAAACCAAAAATCATTATGAGACTATGTAACACAGTAAATCAAACCTGTAGCTTGATTCATCATATCAACAACTTCACAGGTATCTAGGTTTGGACTCTGGATATTTCTAAACCAATCTTCACCCCATACACAAATAGTACCCTTGATGTTTTTCTTTTTAATCCATTCATTCGTGTCTGATTCTCGGAGACTGCCTTGATAAGTTCCTGCAGTTTTCTTGGCAAGGTTTTGCCTCTAGTGCTGAGAGAAAGTGACTGGCCCAAGGTCACCCAGCTGGCTTTGTGCCTAAGGCAGGGCTAGACCTCACGGTCTCCTGGTTTCTAGCCTGGTGCCTTACCTACTACACCAACCAACTGGCTAACAACTGAGCATGAACTCATATTCTTCAGTGGAGAGGATTTTGATGTGAGACACTCTGCTAGTAATTCCTACTGATTAATTGCAACTACATAAAAGACCATTTTGTTCATATAATTATGAGAATCTCTATTTAAAAGGCCAGCTAGGAGCTTTCATGAAAAATAACCTCCATCCATCCATTCGTCCATCTATAATGGATATAATGAATTCATTTTATTATTATAATTTACATTTATATACCACCTGCCTCCCAATGACTCTGGATGGTTTTGGGTAACCATTTAAGGTAGTTGCTTTATTTCTCTTCTTAATATACCCTATTTTATAGAATATTGAAGTAGAGTATCAAAAAATGATCCTGAAAAAGGAATGCAGTGGTTGGCAAAACATGATTTCAGCCCAGGAAAAGAAGAGAATATTAGAAAGAATAAACTGGATCTGCCTTAACTCTCTTTGGTATAACAGGGAGGGAAAATGCAGTCAGGCTTTCAAGACTGTGCTATTATACCTTATATCAAGAAAGTTCCAGTATTTCTTGTGGAGTCTGTTTCCTAACCTGACCTATCTTAGATGACTGAAAGTCAAATATGCAATTCCTAGATGCAGGAGTGCATTCCTATTTATGATAACGTGATAACATGATTGCTCAGCAGCATCTTCTATCTATCTATCTATCTATCTATCTATCTATCTATCTATCTATCTATCTATCTATCTATCTATCTATCTATCTATCTATCTATCTATCTATCTATCTATCTATCTATCTATCTATCTATCTATCTATCTATCTATCTATCTATCTATCTATCTATCTATCTATCTATCTATCTATCTATCTATCTATCTATCTATCTATCTATCTGATTTCTATAGCCGCCCATCTCAACAAGTGACTATTATGGTGAATACTACTAACTATGGCTAACAGTGAAAGGTGCCCTCACTTATTTTTCATCATCAGACAAATTTGCTGTATGGTTACAGTTTTATTAAGCAATTTCTGACAGGCTAGTTTACTGAAGTTGTATTCCAGACTTCCTGTGGAGCTATACCTGAACTAAGATAAAGGATGCTATGCAACACAAAAAGCTTTCTTATGTCATATTATGCCAAAAAGTACTTTCATGAACCTGATAATACTGTTCACATTTGGAGTATTGCTTGATATATTAACACTTCTCTAAGTCATTAACACCTTCCTATATTTCATTTATTTCTAGATGTTTAAGTCCCCTAATACAAGACTGTGGTCACGTCGGATCCCTAGACGTGTGACAGTTTTAAAATTAGCAATTTATATTATTAAGAATTTGCCATAGCGATACTGAAAGTCCCCAGGGCACAGAATTTGGGAAAATAATTAAAGAGGCAACATAAACTTTCCATACCACCATGCAGGAAATTCCAGCATCACTATATGCATCTTAGTACTGAGATACACAGAGAAACATATCCCTGTAGCACCATGTTGTCTTCTTTCACATATAGGTTTGTACATATAGCTGCAAACATCAGCTATCACATTGATCTCTAATTCCCCAATCCCAGATATATAAGTTATACCTATATAAGGTAATATTGTTTCCTAAAAATGTTCCATCACATTTGAAAAGACAACCTCTCTTGTTCCCAACTCTCTCAAATACATATTCAAATGTATGGAGTCGTCATGCTGGTAATTTCTGGACAATCCTTCTGAGAAATATTTAAATTAACTACAGTTGTTAATATGTCACAACTCCTCCTTTCTTCCCAGCTTTAAGCATTTAAAAACTGCTTCCTCCGGTTTCTTAATAATTGCACTGTAAATTAATTCAGTGTTAATGAGAACTTGAAATTTAATACGTTCTGCTTCTGTGTGATAGAAATCTAAAGTAAAGGCACTCTGGACCTTTTCAGAATTCTGGTTCAGTTAGGCAAGCATGCTATAATTCGTCACTAACTACTTCAATATTATGGGTGGAAGAGGATAAGTATCCATTTAGGTTAAATG
Organism: Candoia aspera; assembly: GCF_035149785.1. Classification (NCBI taxonomy): domain Eukaryota; kingdom Metazoa; phylum Chordata; class Lepidosauria; order Squamata; family Candoiidae; genus Candoia; species Candoia aspera. The sequence goes on along the minus strand of NC_086159.1, from coordinate 41,483,708 downwards.
CCAAAGTTAAACTGAAGAAACGATATTAATGCTGAAGCACTTTTTATTTCTTTTCCTGATTTCCATGTACTCAATAAATAATTCTTTAATAGCACAAATATGGTTTCTGAGTTTTGAACAAGCAATCAAAGCAATTTCACCCAGGCATTGGTGACCCATGCATTCAACCATCCAGCATTTAATACTTCTAAAAGCTATTTTAATGGTATTTAAGGTAGGGAAGAAAAAGGCTTTTTTTTGGTGACCTTGTGGTTTTCTTGATTGAATATACTTATTTTCAAGATGTATATTCTGCCACCTTTTAAAATTTGTTTTCACCAGCAATGTCTTTTATGCTTTCCCTGGCTGGAAGGAGTACTGAAATATTTCTTCCAAATGAGTTTCTTCATGGTTTCAACTCATTAAAAAGAAAAAGGCCTGTTTCAAACAGTGTTCCAGCAGAGTCCTTCCTAGCTGATCTATGGGGGAAAAACAATTTAAAGCAATATTTTCTAAGCAAGTGCTCTATTATGGGAATGGTATCTTTTGGGAAACTGATTTGCAAATCTTGGTAAAGTTAATTTATAAATTAACTTTAAGCTCAGTGTAAGCACTAATTTCCACACAATAAATTTCCTTGAATGATTTCTATGAATGCTATTTCAACTTTGTTCCCTACAGAAACAAAGAAATATTTCAGGAAATGACTGTTTAGGAAAGGAAGTCGGCATGTGAAAATTAATCTTCAAACACAGCTTTCCTGCAGTGTAGACTTTCTTGCATTGAACCTGGGACTACTCTATGGGCCACCTAAGCAAATCACTATGTTACTGGTCTTTTTACAGGTGAAGCAGATGCCCTTGAATTATGATCAATAATGCTGGCTTGTTTTGGAAGGCTTTTTTTAAAAACTAAGCTCCCTAAAATTTATTATTTTTTTTGTTCAGGGCACATCTATTGTATTCTTTGTTCTCTGACCAATTCTGAGCACAGTGCTGGAATTATCAAGCCCTGTTTAGCCTCTGTCTAAAACCCCATAATTGCATCAATTGTCTTTTGTTGCCCAGCCTTGGTGCCAGTTGGCTGCATTACCTAGAATCTGGGTGAGCAACTAACCATTGGCTTATTACAGGGGTGAGAGTAATGCTGCAGAAAATATACCAAATTTTGAGCATAACAACTTTTGGTTTTTTAAATGTTGGAGTCAGAATTATGGTTTTGACTTCTGCATGTTCTAAAGACTCACGATTACTAGCAACTCATGGAAAATGTACAATATAGACATAGTTATAGGCACAGACCACAGTACATTACCATTATGGTGCTCTCTTCTGGGGTAAGCAACATTATACCAGGTACTAAAAAGCAGTAAGAAATAATAATTATATTGTAAAATAAATTAAAGGCATAAGATAAGAGAAAGGGAAAAGAAATAACTCAACCTAATGTATGGCAATACAATTCACTATACTTATCTATACCGTTCTGTCCTTGCAAACCATCCTTCCTTCTACCATGTCCTTATACCAATGCATGGATTGCTTTTTCTTTTCTTTAAACTTCTCACCTGTCTCTTTTTCAGGATTTTGTTCATTCCATCTAACTGCTACTTTCTCAGATCTCCCCTTCCTCTCAACACCTTCCTCTTCCTTCATATATTTGTTCTGTGATTTGATCCTTGTTCATTCTCTCTATAATGTACAACTGAACCCATTCATTTTTACCCTGTTCCTTCTTGATTTACGTACTTCATTGACTTAAGTATTCATAATTATATATTTAACTTACATTTATCTTTCTCTTGACAAACCCATTTCTCACTTTGATACAACAGATTGGCTAGAAGCATGCTATTAAGCACAACTATTTTCTCTACTTTCAACAAACATTCATTCCTCAAAACAAGCTACATTCTGCCCATTATCAGTCTACCAGCATTTGACTGATTGTTATATGCCATCTAGTCAGTGGTGACTCCTAGTGGCCAGATAAATAGCCCAGGACAGGGCTATTTATTGTCCCCAGGACAATCTGTCCCCAGTCTGGTTCTTCAGGTCTCTCAACAATGTACTCATTACTGCTGTAATGGACTCCATCCACCTTGTTGCTGGTCGTCCTCTTTTTTTTTTTTCCTTCCACCTTCCCCAGCATTATGCACTTCTCAATTTTTCCATCTTCAGGAAAACATTCTAACAAGCTGCACACAATTCATCTACTTGCTCTAATTTGTTGCCATTTATTTATTATTCAGCTATCTTGGCCAATGATACAATAATTTTCAATTCATATTCCCTGTTCCATCAAACAATCTATCTGACATTCATTACAAATAGTTTGAGTTCTTGGTGAACAACATGATATAATCTGCAATAAAAAGTACAAGGACATTTACCTCCTTTAAACACACCTCTAAAATCACCGCAAGTATTCCTTATGTTTTTTTTGGTCACTGTAATCTCTTGCACCCTTTTGAGCAACATATAATATTTATTAAAAATGCACTGAATTTTCTCTGCCTCTTTCAATTTGAACCATTCCTTCCTGTCTACATTCTTTTCAACTATTTTTCTTTCTATATACACAATGTAGAATACCATCCTCTCAACCCCAGTTTTTTTGCAGCAACAATTCTTTTATATGCAATTTCTTTTTCTCATCCCCAGGCTCTTTCCCTTCATCTTCCCACCAAGTTAAATACTTCCCATTAATATAACTCTTCATACTTTCATGATACTCTGTAACATAATTCTTTTCACTCAGTTCCAAGCAGCTTCCACATTCTCTTTTCATCGATTCACCCTCCATTTATTCTCTTGGGAGTTTAAAATAGACTGTCTTACACTTGTTATCCTTGTAATCCTCTATAATTCTCTCATACTTTCATCATAAACAATAGATGGATTATGCCTTTGGATTCATTCCTTTTCCACATGCACACATGGATAATCATATACTGAAAACACATATTCAAAACAGACCTTTTTCTAAGCAGAGAGTCAACACTATTTTCATTCATTATTGGATCTTCGAATGGCTCAATCACTTTTTCTGTATGCTTTGGTCATATCTGCATCTCTCTACTCTTGTTGCCTATCACTCTGGATTCCATTCATTCAGAATGGTTCACAATTTTTTTCCCCAAATTCATCCATGGTTCTCCCATTATCATTATTACTGGACCATAACATGCAACTACCACCATCCTATGAATTTCTCCTTTCATTTACACCCAGAACAATCTAGATGACACCAGTTGATACATACATTTTAGCCACTTCATTCATTATTAAATCTAAACTTTCACTTCCATAAATTTATCTATCAACTTTACTATACAGGTTCATGCAGTACCATCTTCATTCAAATCTCTTACACCCTTCCCCATTCTATCTGTTTCACAAACACATTAACACAATTCTTTTCCTTACTTTCCTTTCATTCATTCATTTCCTCCTTTTATCCTTTACTCTTCTTAAATTCCAAATCACAATTTTCCATATGCCATGGTCATCAGTGGATAAGCCTACCAAATTGACATACAGTGCCTATTATGGCATTGGTCGACAGAAGCTTTCGCATGACATTTTTAGTAAGATAAAGAAAAAGTGGGCTAGGTTACCACTCTTAGTCATATCCATGCCACATGCAGCATTCTTCGCTAATGATGAGGGCAGCACTGATCTGTTCTGGCACATGATAGCTTGTATGCCGTAAGCACAATCAAAGCCAAATTTTGCACCAATTATGCTCACATTATTCTAGCAATTAGGATCTCTAATCGTTCAAGCCAACATCTAGTCTTCCAAGCCAATATCCTGTTCCTCACACCCCACTCACCAGAAAGTACATACCATAGGACAATTGTTTGCAATTAAATGACCTGAATAAAACACATATTCCTATAAATTATTAATATAAATTTTAATCCAGAGGATTATCTTTAAAAAGAAGTTTGATCCCATTTAGACTTCACAAAAAGGTTCTGTTGTATTACCTCCTGATTAGCAGCTGCTAGTTCCTCTTCAAGCACGGAGACTCTTTCTAAAGAAATCCTTAGTCGTTCCCTTACCTAGAAGAAAAATATATTAACAGCAACTTGTTTTTGATCTTTGCAGTTTATAGACTCCATCACTAAAATGCCTGAATGCTATACATGGAGTCTAGATATTACCAAAAAAAATGTACTTGGCAATAAGTCTTATATTTCATCTTTCCCTCTTTTCTTATTATGCTGGAGTTGGTATTCAGGACATCCTCGATTTAACCACTGTTTTCCATAATATGCAAAATGCAAAACTATGGTTTAATTTTGTTTTACTAAAAGCAGAGGAGATCAGAATCTGAAGAAAACAATTAGGTTAATTTTGGGGTGTATATAACAGTAAACAATGAGTTTATAGTGAAATAATGTATATAGAGCAGTTGCCTAATCCAAGGGCCAACTAGGACTTGTACATGTTTGGCAAAAATTAAACAGTGCAGCACTTTTTCAATGACTATAGTATTAGCCAATATGTTTTTAATCTATGGGCCTAGCACCAAGATGATGTGGAATTCCAAAGGGCTGAAATAAATCTCTGTTCTGGCCCAGACAAGAGCATGTGTGTATGTCCAGCCATTAGTGCAAAAGTGAGAGAAAGGAAAGGAAACGGAGCTACTTCTACATCTAAATTTCTGTCTCTGTACCATTTAATTTCTCCGCAAAGGATCGTTACCTTGTCGTGGTGCTGGAGCTTGAGCACCTCAATGATGCCATGAGCTAAACCGTGAAGGCCCACCCAAGACGGGAAGGTCATGACAGAGAGGTCAGACTAAATGCGATCCCTGGGGAAGGGAATGGCAACCCACCCCAGTATTCTTGCCGTGAAAACTAAATGGATCAGTACAACCAGAGATATGTTGGTATGCCATTGGAAGATGAGACCCCCAGGTCGGAAGATGGTCAAAATGCTACTGGGGAGGAACAGAGGATGAGCTCAACTAGCCCCAGACGTGATGACGCAGCTAGCTCAAAGCCGAAAGGACGGCTAGCGGCCGACGGTGCTGGTGGTGAACGGCGAATCCGATGTTCTAAGGATCAACACACCATTGGAACCTGGAATGTAAGATCTATGAGCCAGGGCAAATTGGATGTGGTTATTGGTGAGATGTCAAGATTAAAGATAGACATTCTGGGCGTCAGTGAACTGAAATGGACTGGAATGGGCCACTTCACATCAAATGACCACCAGATCTACTACTGTGGACAAGAGGACCACAGAAGAAATGGAGTAGCCTTCATAATTAATAGTAAAGTGGCTAAAGCAGTGCTTGGATACAACCCCAAAAACGACAGAATGATCTCAATTCGAATTCAGGGCAAGCCATCTAACATCACAGTGATCCAAATATACGCCCCAACCACAAATGCTGAAGAAGCTGAAGTAGAGCAGTTCTATGAGGATCTGCAGCACCTACTGGACAACACGCCTAAAAGAGATGTTATTTTCATCACGGGAGACTGGAATGCTAAGGTGGGCAGTCAGACGACACCTGGAATTACAGGTAAGCATGGCCTGGGAGAACAAAACGAAGCAGGACATAGGCTGATAGAATTTTGCCAAGACAATTCACTCTGCATAACAAACACTCTCTTCCAACAACCTAAGAGACGGCTTTATACATGGACTTCACCAGATGGACAACACCGAAATCAGATTGATTACATCCTTTGCAGCCAAAGGTGGCGGACATCTGTACAGTCGGTAAAAACTAGGCCTGGAGCTGACTGTAGTTCAGATCACGAACTTCTTCTTGCACAATTTAGGATCAGACTAAAGAGATTAGGGAAGACCCACAGATCAGCTAGATATGAGCTCACTAATATTCCTAAGGAATATGCAGTGGAGGTGAAGAATAGATTTAAGGGACTGGACTTAGTAGATAGGGTCCCGGAAGAACTATGGACAGAAGTTGGCAGCATTGTTCAGGAGGCGGCAACAAAATACATCCCAAAGAAAGAGAAAACCAAGAAGGCAAAATGGCTGTCTGCTGAGACACTAGAAGTAGCCCAAGAAAGAAGGAAAACAAAAGGCAACAGCGATAGGGGGAGATATGCCCAATTAAATGCAAAATTCCAGAGGTTAGCCAGAAGAGATAAGGAATTATTTTTAAACAAGCAATGCGCGGAAGTGGAAGAAGACAATAGAATAGGAAGGACGAGAGACCTCTTCCAGAAAATTAGAAACATTGGAGGTAAATTCCAGGCAAAAATGGGTATGATCAAAAACAAAGATGGCAAGGACCTAACAGAAGAAGAAGAGATCAAGAAAAGGTGGCAAGAATATACAGAAGACCTGTATAGGAAGGATAACAATATCGGGGATAGCTTTGACGGTGTGGTCAGTGAGCTAGAGCCAGACATCCTGAAGACTGAGGTTGAGTGGGCCTTAAGAAGCATTGCTAATAACAAGGCAGCAGGAGACGACGGCATCCCAGCTGAACTGTTCAAAATCTTGCAAGATGATGCTGTCAAGGTAATGCATGCTATATGCCAGCAAATTTGGAAAACACAAGAATGGCCATCAGATTGGAAAAAAGCAACTTATATCCCCATACCAAAAAAGGGAAACACTAAAGAATGTTCAAACTATTGAACGGTGACACTCATTTCACATGCCAGTAAGGTAATGCTCAAGATCCTGCAAGGTAGACTTCAGCAATTCATGGAGTGATAATTGCCAGATGTACAAGCTGGGTTTAGAAAAGGCAGAGGAACTAGGGACCAAATTGCCAATATCCGCTGGATAATGGAAAAAGCCAGGGAGTTTCAGAAAAGCATCTATTTCTGTTTTATTGACTATTCTAAAGCCTTTGACTGTGTGGACCATAACAAATTGTGGCAAGTTCTTAGTGGTATGGGGATACCAAGTCATCTTGTATGCCTCCTGAAGAATCTGTATAACAACCAAGTAGCAACAGTAAGAACAGACCACGGAACAACGGACTGGTTTAATATTGGGAAAGGAGTACGGCAGGGCTGTATACTCTCACCCTACCTATTCAACTTGTATGCAGAACACATCATGCAACAAGCTGGTCTTGAGGAATCCAAGGCTGGAGTTAAAATCTCTGGAAGAAACATTAACAATCTCAGATATGCAGATGATACCACTCTGATGGCTGAAAGCGAAGAGGAACTGAGGAGCCTTATGATGAAGGTGAAAGAAGAAAGTGCAAAAGCTGGCTTGCAGCTAAACCTCAAAAAAACCAAGATTATGGCAACCAGTTTGATTGATAACTGGCAAATAGAGGGAGAAAATGTAGAAGCAGTGAAAGACTTTGTATTCCTAGGTGCAAAGATTACTGCAGATGCTGACTGCAGTCAGGAAATCAGAAGACACTTAATCCTTGGGAGAAGAGCAATGACAAATCTCGATAAAATAGTTAAGAGCAGAGACATCACACTGACAACAAAGGCCCGCATAGTTAAAGCAATGGTGTTCCCTGTAGTAACATATGGCTGCGAGAGCTGGACCATAAGGAAGGCTGAGCGAAGGAAGATCGATGCTTTTGAACTGTGGTGTTGGAGGAAAATTCTGAGAGTGCCTTGGACTGCAAGAAGATCAAACCAGTCCATCCTCCAGGAAATAAAGCCAGACTGCTCACTTGAGGGAATGATATTAAAGGCAAAACTGAAATACTTTGGCCACAAAATGAGAAGACAGGACACCCTGGAGAAGATGCTGATGCTAGGGAGAGTGGAGGGCAAAAGGAAGAGGGGCCGACCAAGGGCAAGATGGATGGATGATATTCTAGAGGTGACGGACTCGTCCCTGGGGGAGCTGGGGGTGTTGACGACCGACAGGAAGCTCTGGCGTGGGCTGGTCCATGAAGTCACGAAGAGTCGGAAGCGACTAAACGAATAAACAACAACAACCATTTAATTTATTTGTGCTTTAAATTCAGAGGAAGAAGTGTATGGGCCTCAGAAAGGCATGTATCTCCTGTTGAATTGCCTCAATGTATACCAATGCACTAGTGTTAGCAATAGTGGGCAGCAAGGACTCAAGTCCCTATTGAGCTGGGAGGGGATTTCTTGTATATAGCAGTTGTATCTGTATTTGAAAGAACTTAGTTTATATATTAATTATACTGCATGTTCAATTTATTTTTAATTATGTATGTCAAATACAGAGAATAATTATGAATTCTGTCCTATGAGACAGTTCTGATTCTTTGCTGCTTGTCCTCAACCTATTATTTGTCTCTCAGCTGTCCCCTACCATCCAGCTGGAAGACTAGTTGGACAGAGTAAAATTATGAAACAAAAGGTATCCTGGGTTTTTATAGTAGAAACATTCGATCAGCCTTTCCACAAATTAATGGGATATTGATGTGGATTATTGGATTATTGATATTATTGATAATATATTATTAATTTGGATTAATGGATTATTAATATTAATAAGCTGTCCCCCTAAGAGTTGGGCTAAGGTGAGGCTGGAGCCCAGTAAATATGAATGTTCATGTGTGGAGGAGTGTTGTTTTGGGGTGCAGGGAGTTTTTTTGATGGTGGTTTTATGGTTCTTTTGTGTTTTATTGTTGTCCTTGTGAGCGACCAAGGGTTACTGTGTTCATACTTCCAGTTGCCATACTAGTATTTATTTTTCTAAAACTACAACTTTTCTTGAAGCCCTGAGCTCACTGGGGTTTTAATAAGATACTCTTAGCAGCCTATGCTCAGACTTTGGGTGTATAACTTTCTGATCTGGTAATAATTGCCCAGTGAAGCCTTGCATTGGCTAAGAAATGTCTACTACCTATGTTTTCTTTTGATCTAATGGACTCTTTCTTCTCTTCTCTTTCACATAACTGGACAGTTTGTAGGTAAAGATCATAAAGAAGTCATCTAAGTCATTCTCCATTACCCTAAACACTGAAGCATCATCACATAGGTATGAATTTGCTATTTCTTCTTTATCCATCTTCCTCTTTTTCACGATAAATTTTCAGTAATTTACTTTGCAATTTTATTTTACTATCTCAGTAGAATATCCTTTCTCCAGGAAATCTTTCTACTCATCTCTGTTTCTACCTCCTAGGTAGGTTTTGCAAATATGTTGCTAGTGTCCTAGAAGACCTTATTCCCAATACATGGAAAAGCAGGATTGCGATATGTGTAAAGACATATGTTGTAAACCAATGTGGTAACAGTAAAATGGCCTCAATAGCTCACTCTGTGGCTTTGGGCCAGACATACTCTCTCTGCCTAGCCTACCTCATAAAAGGTTTTGTTATGGGGTATAATTGGAGAGAGGAATACGTATACGAGGTCCCGGAGGAAAAGCAGAACAAAAGGTGACAAATAAATACACAGAAAGATTATAGTGGACCATTAACTTATATCAAGGTGCCTGAAACTATAGTTTTTAAAAAATCCAATTTCTGTCACCAGGCCATGTCATACAGATAGCCAGAAACAAAAGTTCCTTTTTTTACTTCCTTAAGTTTGGTGGGTTTATTTTCTTTTTTAAAAAAAATAAAGCCTATTCTAAGACTTCTACTACAATTTTCATTTGTCTCCAGAAAAACTGTATTATAAATTTTGAGGAACTCTGTTTGAAACAAGCTCTGGAGATTACAAAAATGGGCTTGGTCTTGCCTGTGGTTTTAAATTGTTCACACCAGTACTATACCACAGTTTAGTGTAGTGCAGTCACTCTTTTCTCTCTTCTTCCATTTTGGCTGTACTGTAAGGAGTTTGGAAGCATTTGCTTCCGTTTTCAATTAATGATTTTTCAGAATGTCAAATTGGAAGAAAATATTGTTAGTTTCAAACATGACTTCTCAGAAGAAACCAACTTTAGCTGTGGATAATGATGTTCGACCTGTTCAGAAAACAGAATAACTGTCCTGTGAATCCCAACTGCGGCACAGTAAATGAAAATGTGGTTCAAAATGCAAGCAAATGCTTCTGATCTGGAAAAGGCAAGTAGAGAGGGAAGTGCAAAGGTTTGAGGCTTACACATGCCCAAATCAGTTCATTTTAATCAAATCAATGTCACAGGCAATGAGCAAAATGATTTTTAATATGCATTTTTTATCCCTTTCATCCTAAACACAGACATTTCATTTTCATCTAACAAAAAAGATGTACTCTAGTTTTCCTATGAAGACCAGGGACTGCTTTGTCTTGTCAATCATAAACTTTTCATTTCTGTAATCTAAAAAGTATCCTTTTCTATAATGGATTATAAATTACATATTGAACTTCCTATCACATTTTATTTAATTTTAATTTTATTTAATTGTTAAATGTGCATCAGAAGAATGCCTTTTTTTTTTTTACTGAAATCATTATGTGAAACAATGACAAATCAATTTAGCTTTGTGCTTTTTCAGCTTGATAGATTTTTGGGCATCAGGTAATTCAGTCTGCTAAATTCAGTCTACTTCTAGGAGGTTGGAATATGTAGAAGAAAATAAGCTATCACTGTACTAAAGATACAATGGTTATCACTTGTTTCATCAATAGCGTAGGGAACTCTTTCAATCTCAATTCTGTATTAAGAAGAAAATGCAGAAAGATTATTATATAGGGGGAGGGAGAGATCTCCACTTACTGAAATAAATTATTTGCTGAATGTTCAGGCTAATTTTTTATTCATTAATGTGCTACAAGAAAGCACAACACTATTACTTTTCTAATGGTGGGTGGCTTTGGGGGTGGGTCTCTGATTTTGCAAAGTGAAATTAAATTATAAACCATATTGGTCTCCAAAGGCCTTTTCCAGCAATGATGCATTATATAAATTCTGATTACAACTATTAATCGCTCTGGAAACTTACAAGTTTCCTGGGACTTTATAATATTGTTTGAATGTGTTTGAATAACATTTTTCTCAATAGAATACTAGTCCTCTAATCATATCTGTAACTGTACACTTCACTTCAAAAAAAGTAACAGTAAATGCTTTCTGATTCTAAATTTATATGTGATAAGTAATGTCCATTTCTCAAAACAATCCAGGAATCTATCTGTATAGACAGTAAAAATCACTTCCATAGAATTCCTTTTAGAAGGGAACATGGTTTCGGCAAATTAACTGTAATTAATTGACTCATCTGGAAGTCTCTTCAACTCCAAAAGTTTGATCCAGCCTGGACACTACATGAGTGGAATCACCTCTATGGATATTACATTTGGGACTCAGGGCTTTGACCAATTTGTTCATGTAATATTAGTTTTATTGGTTGGGGTTCCCCAGATTGTTAAGAATTTAAATTTCTGTGCATGTGGTGTATCCGCTATTTCAAATGCACATCAGAGGTGGGAAGCAAAAATTATGTTCATCAGTGCTACAGAATGCAAAATGGAGAAATATAATCCTAGAATTCACTTTCCTATTATGACCCTTTTGTAGCAAATTAGCATTAATAATGGGCTGGTAGTGCCTTCACCAAAGGGCACGTCCTACCTGTTCAGTATAAAGGCTCGTCACGCTGAGCACATTTTGGCATATGGCTACTGCCTCTGTAGCTATCTCAAGAAGAAAAAAAGAAGAGGTGGGGAATAACATCCTGAAATGATCATCACCACATATGCCAACAGGATGAAGAACAAATCTCACATACTAGTCTAGGGAAAGCAGAGAGAATATGCAGAGTAAGCAAACATTTATTTCCATACTGTACCTTTTCATCTAAAGCCTTATGGTGTTCAAACAAAGATTTCAATGCTTTCAGAACTTCAACTTCACTGGAAACTCCTGAGGGAGACTGTGCTTGTCGTTTCACCACTGTCATTCTCAGTGACCTTTCATGTCTTGAAACAAGGCACTCCAAATGTTCCAGTAACAGCTATTTCAGCGTTAAAAAAACCCAAAAAGTTAGCTCGTTTGTACCTAAAGCTCAATGCCACACTACTTCTAAAGACTAAAATAAAATCATGACAAAACCGGCAGGTTTTCCTATATTAGAAACCTTATAATACTACACATATTTGAACTCTTGGAATACACTGCTTCACTTTCATTGCTATTTATTTATTCATTAGTTAGATTTACATCCCATCTTTCCTGCAGGAGCTCAAAGCAGTGTACCCGGCACTTCTTCCTCTTATTTTCCCTCACTACAGCCTTGTGAGGTAAGTTGGACTGAAAGAGAATTGACTTGCCCAAAGTCAACCATGGAGCTTCCGTGGCTGAAGGGGGACTTGGATCCGAGTCTCCCTGGTCCTCATCCAGTTCACTATATCACACTAGCTGGTGTGGCAAACTAAAAAAATCTAATATATTAACATATTGTTAATTGAGACATAATTGAAATAAACTAAAAAAAATCAGTCAGTATATAAATACATGTGGAAGTGTTGTCATTACAAGAATGCAGTATCACTAACATCGGATATGATGTATGCTCTTCCAAGATCAGTAAAGATCTAATAAAGCCATTATTACATTTCTTCAACAGCATCAGATCTAATAGTCTATAATAATGATAATTTATTATTATTATAATATTATATATAATAATAATTATATAATAATAATAATAGAAGACATTTATAATAATAAATGTCTTCTGATAATGCTGTGCAAAATTGATTGTTTTATACTTACTCTTGTATTATTCCTTTCAGCTTTCAGTTCCGAAATTTCTTCTTCTTTTTCCAGTAGTTGTTCCCTACATGCATTTAGTTCTTTTGTAAGTGCAGCAAATTCCTGCAAAGTTAATGAGATATGAAAAATAAAAATACTGCGTTATTTCAGAAAGTTTCATAAACGTGTTTCAATTTCTCATTAAAAAAGGTAAATTTAATATAACCGAAATGCTTTTGAAATCTTTCTTTAGATTAAAGAATTTCAGGGAGCTTTGAGAATTGTTTTGTTAGAGCCTTTAAATTAAAATAAAATTTAAAAAACACTGTAACTATGTTTTATCTTTCCCAAAAAAGTCAAAGATGAAGGAATAGGCAAGCCTCCCCCATGGCAGCTACTCTGTGAGACCATTCACAAATTTTATTCTGACATTTCTAAATGCGGCTACTGGCCCCAAAACTTAGCCCATCCCTGTCATAAAGTTTCACCTGATGATTAACAAAGGGAGAATTTAAAAATAATAGCGTTCACTGAGAAGTTATTAAATAGAGTACCATAATGTATGATTGGTATGACTAGGATTTGTACCCAGTAAATGAACAAGTTACTGACCATAACTGTGGTCTTCAAGTGGTCATCCATGCATTTATGTATACATACATACATACATTCTACACATGCATAACAGTTTCATCAGAAATCTGCTACAGAATAGGTGATTTGGGGCAGGAAATATGGCTATGTAACACATCCATAATGAAAATCCCACTACTTACTCATAGCTCCTCAGGACTATTATGACCATTTCGGAACAAGAAACAACACCACCAACAGAGGCTTCTGAAGATGGGCAGGAAGGTGGAGTATATGAATGCACAAATAACAACTCAAAGAACCATAGTTATAGATGAGCATGATCATGCTTTTCCTTTTTCATTGTTGTCTCTGTACATCACACATGAGACTGAGTAGCAAGCATACCGGTGGTGGACAGTTGTCCTCTCTAAACCCAAATGCAGACAACAGTGCTCCAGTAAAGCAAGCATCTATTCTTGCCCTAACTGTCAATCTGGCAATACCAGAAACATTTTAAAAGGTTTGGACGAAGAGGGTAATGATAGTTTTTCTGAACCAAGCTGCTGATATCAAAAGGGCAGGTCTAAATCACCCTTGCCCACATCAGATCTGAATACTGCACCTCCCTGAAAGCACAACTTAAGGAGGATCTAAATATGACTTAATTATTTGCCAAGAAGTTGAAACGGATACAATCTATTTAACAAAAGAGCATCAGTTTTCATGAAGTGACTAGTAACTAATCATTAGTATATGGATAGATACAAATGCCCCTTAGATGAAGATGGGATGCACTTAGTGTAGACCCTCATGGCAGTAAAGGTTGAAAAGTAAGATGCAAAATTGGTAAGAAGCATTGCCTGGAGTAGAGATACTTCTTTTTTTTTGTAGTCAAATTGTAATACAGAAGTACACATCTTAGAGATCTAATGAGGCAAAGCAGTTTCCTTGCTTTAGCAGAAGTTTGATGTCCTGTAAAGTTACCACACTTAACTACCAGACAAAAATTAATTTGCTGAGACTGCAGTGTTCCAAAAAATGGTCTTATTTCATCAACAAGTTATGAAATAACAAGGAAAAAGGTGAACCTGTTCAAATGGAACCAGTTTAATTGGGCCTTTGTGCAAGAGAGCTGCAAACTTTTACAATAGCAGTTGTGCTAAATAGGAGATGCAATACAGTCAGCAAAGGTATTAAATAGAACTCTACTGCTTGTTTGGTAGGCAGTTTTGTCAGCACCTAATGATCGATGGTTAGGGCTTCCCACACTGAGAAAATGAGCCAAGTGAGCCATCCCCCTACGCATGGATATGGAAAAGAAAGAGATGGAGTTTCCAAAGATTCATTATCAGATTCTATGTCCTAACAGTGAGACACATGCTGAGACGAGTAGCACTCTAATGTTTATTACTGCTACATAAACAGAATCCTAACAAACTGAATAAGCGTGGGGAAAACCCAGACGTATAAACCCCAAAGGCTAAGGCGGGCCTGATCTGTGTCTCTTTGAATGGTTGCTTAATTCCTTAGTACTACGCATGCGCTTTACAGCCTGGATGGGAGCCCCCTGCTCGCCATCCTTACTCATGACATTCTAAGGTCTAATTTTCAGGATGACTGGCACACTGATGATGTAATGACTGATTGATGTGATGATGATGTAATACTGTGTAATGACTGATTATTTTTGTAAGAGGATGCCTCAGTTCAAGCCTGGATTATACCTTCAAATGCTCTCTTACTGTAGCAGGGATTCCTGAACTGAAGGTTCAGAAACCTTCCCCACAGGCGATAATCATACCGCTAAGTACTCATGGTACACGGCATCTGTGATTGCTGTAGATGGTGGCTTTGGTGGCATTGAGATATGACAGGAGACCTTCTCTTACCCATTCTAAAAAGCACAGGTGGTAAGGGAATTTTGAGGAACAGTACAAAATTATGTATTTCTTGACACCCTTGATAAAGAGAATGGTATGGTGGACATGATTAGGGTAAGATTCTATAGTGGGGAGCAGTTACACTGACAGTACTCATGAGGTGGTAGAAAGAGCAATAGCCATGTCATTTGCCAGTCATGACCTCATGTGGTCAAGATGCACATTTTCTTGTTATCAGTAAAGAGATCCACCTAATTTCAGCCACAAAACTGTCAGAAAGAAAATCAGAATGTTTCCACTCAAAAATATACATGGAGATATATTGGTTCTAAATTGGAACTTGTTCAGTTGCTGGAGTTCTTATAACCCATTCCACCATCTCAGTAAATCTTGCTAAAGAGAAATTCTATGAGAACTGTGCTTGGAAAAAACATTCCTTTTGATTTAGGAAGCTACTAAAAAGTGTAAGAGATCTCTTTTTCAGATACTCAACAACATTTTTGGCTTCCTTTGATAAGATGGAAGGAGTGTTACTGAATTCCTCAGTATTGGAAATATTTACCAAGCTTCTAGATATCCTGGCTGATCCAGACTAGCAGAGTGCATCCACGAACACCAACCAGCAGTCAGAAGACATGACAAAAACCCTTAATCTCACAATACATGGACAAAGATCAGGGCATACTTTGATGGATCCAGAGGTCTAGCAGCCATAAAAGACCACTTCCAGGCATGCTCATAAACACGTAGTTTGATTTTTTTCAGAGCTTACTTTATGAAACTTTGACAGGGGATATCTAAATGTCCAAACACAGCAAACACAAATGCATTTCAATGGGCAGCAACGTGCATTTTATTGTCTTATCTGGGACAAAACCAATGTTGCCTGATGTTGGTAACAAAACCAAAAGCTAAAATAAAATAACTATGCAGACAGTAAGCGTATACACAAAGATACATATAGAAACATAAACATAGAATGAAGGGTATTAACTCCTTGCATTTGCCCACTTAAAAGTAGCCCTTCCATTGCAAAGCAAGATCTTCAGAATATGGAAAGGTGTTGATTCTTAGTGAGATGTCTTCATAATAAATTGACACACAAAAGTTACTTTATAAAATGGTTTTGGCAATCCATTATTTTACTGCATTACATTTTAAAAAATCT
Source organism: Candoia aspera (assembly GCF_035149785.1). Lineage (NCBI taxonomy): Eukaryota > Metazoa > Chordata > Lepidosauria > Squamata > Candoiidae > Candoia > Candoia aspera. Next base: position 41,467,524 of record NC_086159.1, on the reverse strand, counting down.
GCTAAAATAATTATAAAATACTCATATGCAATTAAAAGAGTCCAATATAATAAATAATGGTTTCTGTATTTGCCTGAGGTTTCTATATGACTAGGCTTTTATCAAACTAATAAACTGTAGGTTTGATTATTTATAAATTTCACAGAAATAAACTGCTCATTATCCTGATGTTTTAAATTTGGAATATTTGGATTCAGTCCAACTTTATTTCATCAATGAACTAAATTAGTTCTTTGGCTTAATTATTTTTAGTTGACAATCAGTTCATTTTTTTAGAAAAGAAGTAATTACATTATCACAAATGACATTGTTATGATTTGCTTGAAAACTGTTCTTCAGTGAGAGTCTTCACAGATGAATTCTGACCATTTAGTTAAGATGCAGCACCATGAAAAATCTTTTTATATCACATTTGTCTTCTAATTAGTCTGCTATGTTTATATGCACCATATGAAAATTAAGAAAGCAAGGAAGGGCATGGGCCAATAAAAGACAGTACAGCAAATCCAAAAAAAAACTAAGAAAAATAAAGTAGCTACAGGAGGAAGGAGTATTAGGTATGTTTATTAAAATTTATAAGAGAACTCTAGTAAGATTTTATAACCTTTGAGGGACCGCCTCTTCCCGATTACATCTACCCATCCCATCAGATTAGTCTGGACAGGCATGTTACGGGACCCGTCCACTAAAGAGCTCCGTCTGATAGGACCCAGGAAGCGAGCCTTTTCTGCCATAGCACCTGCCCTTTGGAACACCATCCCCCTGAGGTGAGATTGGACCTGACCCTACTGGCCTTCCAGAGATCTCTCAAGATGTAGCTTTTCCAGCAGGCCTGGGGATGCCTTGGGAACAGGGAACCTGAGAGATGGCTTTATTATGTATGAGTTTTTAAATACTTTCCCATGTTATACACATGTGTCTTGCTTTCTATGGTTATTTTAAGATGTGTTTTTATTGTTTTGCTTTTACTGTACACTACCCAGAGTCACATTTGTGAGATGGGCTACCACAAATTTGATAAACAAATAAATAATCATGCAACAGCTCAACTTAATTAATAAATTGTTGCTAAAATCACATTTCTAAAACATTTTGTTGTTGATATATAAAAATCATAGAATTTGGAGTAAAATGTCTGAAATTTTATTTTTACTTGATCTAGTGAAGTGAAGTCAAGCTTCACCAAGCATTTTGGCTTCTCTGTTTTGAAAGGAAACAAAGATCTTCCTTTTGGAATACATCCACAAGCTTTTTTGATAATGCTTTGTAAGAAAATGAAGCTTATCTTTCATATTTAAAATGAAATTATTCTAGCCGGCTTGGATCTTAAGGGATAAGGTAATAATAGCATGGTATTCACGCTTCATGAAACACAGGTAAAAACCATTTGTTGGCCTCAACATTATCTCAAAAATTATCAAGTAGCTTGTCATTCGGCAGTGCATAATAGCAGAATCTTCTAACAAATATTTAAATTAAAAATTTAAAATGCAAACTTTTGTTCTACCTTGTTATGTAACAGCTTCTGATGATAATAATCTTTGCTGTGTATTTGCCTCACAGATGCAGAGAAAACAAAGGGATGTTGTCATCTAGAATTATTGTTTCTCCAAGATATATTGCATGGTCAGTCATAGCTTAAGGAGCCTCAAGGTAGAAACTGCTGCAGAACTAATACTGTTTGACAGACAGAACTACACCATTAAATTCACACACACACACACAAACACAAACTGCAGGGTCGCAACAGCAGTTTAAAAAAACCTACAAGAACCTAAGCATCAAATTAGTCAGCAGAAATAATCCCACTAGTGTAGGAAACCCGGAAGGACAGAAACTGTTGAAATGCATAATCTTCCATTTTCAAAGCCCTATATAGGTTAGTTCCAGGCCACAAGAGGCCTAACTCCTCCAAAGAGAATATTCCTGTCCTGTTCAGTCAAATTGGGAAAGGACATTATGGGTCCCTTGGGGGTGAGCCTTTCTTGGTAATGGCCCATATTTCTGGAACAATGTACCCACTCAAATCCTGAGAGCCTATACAATTTTAACATTCCAGAAAGTGGTGAAAACCTGGTTTCTCCTGCAAGCATTTGGAGCCCGAGCTGGCATTGTTTTTAACTTTTTATTAGGGCAATTAAATTTATTTTTTCAGGTTTTAACTACTGTTTTAAGATATTTATATTTTTATGTGTGCTGCCTAGAGTTTGTTGAAATGGGTGGAATATAAATGAGATATGCATATGTGTGTATATACATATACCTCCCTCTATATATCCTTCACAGCAGCAGACCTCAGGATACAGGGAACCAGCAGAGAACACTACATACCAATCAATACTCCTCCTCCAGCTTCCTCCACCTGACCAATGGGACGGTACCAAAAACATCACTCAAACAGTGCCTTCCCCTTCCTTCCCACTCCTTGCAAAAATGAAATAAAATACAATTCCCAATCCACATTTCCAGAACTTATGGTGTGCCTTTATCTGGTTATTTATAAAAGCAAATCTAAATGGTTGCAGTAAAGGGGTACGTGCCAGAACATGAAGCCTTTTAGTTAAAAGCTTATTGCTAGCTGTAACAATGGAAGGATCCAGAACATAGATGTAATGTAAAAGCAGCTTACATGTAAAGGATTTTCTTATGATGTGCTGCACATAAAATGACTGAAGGCAACTAAGTTTTGTTTTCTTGGTTTCTAAACCAGATGTTTTAATTGCACAAGTAAGGAAGGCAAGTTCACAAATTCAGTATTCCAAATGAGGCTTTCAAGAAAAGGACTGGACTGAAATGTTCGTGATCATAATTTAATATCCATACCTCTTCAGGCCCAGTACAAAAAGGGAGATGAGACAAAATGGACTTAAGATGTTTTAGTGTGCTTCAGTTAAATCAAAGGAAGGGGTGAGTAATGACAATTCCTTTCAGTTTTGTTAGATTAACATGCATCATCCTTTATCATTGGCCAAGGGCTGATAAGAACTGGAGTTCAACATCTAGAGAAGTATATGTTGTCTTTTCCTGCCTTAAGGGATGGAGAAGGATTGAAATCTTGGTTGGATAAGATCAAGATCTTTATCTACTTAAGGCTAAGACTGGAGAAAAAAGTTCAGTAAGATGAAAGATCCATCTGAGGCTGATATCACCCCCCGCCCCGCAAAAAAACCTTGATGTTGCCAGTCATTATTCCCTATTGCATGTAACTGCCTGTACAAAAGAGCTGAGCCTAGTTCAAGGAGAATTTTATTTTTGTAAAGGAGTAAAATCAGTTGAAGTATTCTCACATTCTAATATTTTGATCTTCAAAGAAGGAAATGATTCTTGTCTCCACTAATCTAGCTGTATAAGCTGTTTCAAAAAGCTTATTTCTTTCAGTAGTTTGAAGAATTATTCTGGAACTACAAACCCAACATCAGAATACTTAGGCTCCTTCAAGTCCAGTTTATTTTATTTTTATTTGTTTGTTTATAGTTCATAATCTTCAGCAAAGGATCGTTACCTTGTCGTGGTGCTGGAGCTTGAGCACCTCAATGATGCCATGAGCTAAACCGTGAAGGGCCACCCAAGACGGGAAGGTCATGACAGAGAGGTCAGACTAAATGCGATCCCTGGGGAAGGTAATGGCAACCCACCTCAGTATTCTTGCCGTGAAAACTAAATGGATCAGTACAACCAGAGATATGTCGGTATACCATCGGAAGATGAGACCCCCAGGTCGGAAGATGGTCAAAATGCTACTGGGGAGGAACAGAGGATGAGCTCAACTAGCCCCAGACGTGATGACGCAGCTAGCTCAAAGCCGAAAGGACGGCTAGCGGCCGACGGTGCTGGTGGTGAACGGCGAATCCGATGTTCTAAGCATCAACACACCATCGGAACCTGGAATGTAAGATCTATGAGCCAGGGCAAATTGGATGTGGTTATTGGTGAGATGTCAAGATTAAAGATAGACATCCTGGGCGTCAGTGAACTGAAATGGACTGGAATGGGCCACTTCACATCAAATGACCACCAGATCTACTACTGCGGACAAGAGGACCACAGAAGAAATGGAGTAGCCTTCATAATTAATAGTAAAGTGGCTAAAGCAGTGCTTGGATACAACCCCAAAAACGACAGAATGATCTCAATTCGAATTCAGGGCAAGCCATCTAACATCACAGTGATCCAAATATACGCCCCAACCACAAATGCTGAAGAAGCTGAAGTAGAGCAGTTCTATGAGAATCTGCAGCACCTACTGGACAACACGCCTAAAAGAGATGTTATTTTCATCACAGGAGACTGGAATGCTAAGGTGGGCAGTCAAATGACACCTCGAATTACAGGTAAGTATGGCCTGGGAGAACAAAACAAAGCAGGACACAGGCTGATAGAATTTTGCCAAGACAATTCACTCTGCATAACAAACACTCTCTTCCAGCAACCTAAGAGACGGCTTTATACGTGGACTTCACCAGATGGACAACACCGAAATCAGATTGATTACATCCTTTGCAGCCAAAGGTGGCGGACATCTGTACAGTCGGTAAAAACAAGGCCTGGAGCTGACTGTAGTTCAGATCACGAACTTCTTCTTGCACAATTTAGGATCAGACTAAAGAGATTAGGGAAGACCCACAGATCTGCTAGATATGAGCTCACTAATTTTCCTAAGGAATATGCAGTGGAGGTGAAGAATCGATTTAAGGGACTGGACTTAGTAGATAGGGTCCCGGAAGAACTATGGACAGAAGTTGGCAGCATTGTTCAGGAGGCGGCAACAAAATACATCCCAAAGAAAGAGAAAACCAAGAAGGCAAAATGGCTGTCTGCTGAGACACTAGAAGTAGCCCAAGAAAGAAGGAAAGCAAAAGGCAACAGTGATAGGGGGAGATATGCCCAATTAAATGCAAAATTCCAGAGGTTAGCCAGAAGAGATAAGGAATTATTTTTAAACAAGCAATGCGCGGAAGTGGAAGAAGACAATAGAATAGGAAGGACGAGAGACCTCTTCCAGAAAATTAGAAACATTGGAGGTAAATTCCAGGCAAAACTGGGTGTGATCAAAAACAAAGATGGCAAGGACCTAACAGAAGAAGAAGAGATCAAGAAAAGGTGGCAAGAATATACAGAAAACCTGTATAGGAAGGATAACAATATCGGGGATAGCTTTGACGGTGTGGTCGGTGAGCTAGAGCCAGACATCCTGAAGAGTGAGGTTGAGTGGGCCTTAAGAAGCATTGCTAATAACAAGGCAACAGGAGACGACGGCATCCCAGCTGAACTGTTCAAAATCTTGCAAGATGATGCTGTCAAGGTAATGCATGCTATATGCCAGCAAATTTGGAAAACACAAGAATGGCCATCAGACTGGAAAAAATCAACTTATATCCCCATACCAAAAAAGGGGAACACTAAAGAATGTTCAAACTATCGAACAGTGGCACTCATTTCACATGCCAGTAAGGTAATGCTCAAGATCCTGCAAGGTAGACTTCAGCAGTTCATGGAGCGAGAATTGCCAGATGTACAAGCTGGGTTTAGAAAAGGCAGAGGAACTAGAGACCAAATTGCCAATATCCGCTGGATAATGGAAAAAGCCAGGGAGTTTCAGAAAAACATCTATTTCTGTTTTATTGACTATTCTAAAGCCTTTGACTGTGTGGACCATAACAAATTGTGGCAAGTTCTTAGTGGTATGGGGATACCAAGTCATCTTGTATGCCTCCTGAAGAATCTGTATAACGACCAAGTAGCAACAGTAAGAACAGACCACGGAACAACAGACTGGTTTAAGATTGGGAAAGGAGTACGGCAGGGCTGTATACTCTCACCCTACCTATTCAACTTGTATGCAGAACACATCATGCGACAAGCTGGCCTTGAGGAATCCAAGGCTGGAGTTAAAATCTCTGGAAGAAACATTAACAATCTCAGATATGCAGATGATACCACTTTGATGGCTGAAAGTGAAGAGGAACTGAGGAGCCTTATGATGAAGGTGAAAGAAGAAAGTGCAAAAGCTGGTTTGCAGCTAAACCTCAAAAAAACCAAGATTATGGCAACCAGCTTGATTGATAACTGGCAAATAGAGGGAGAAAATGTAGAAGCAGTGAAAGACTTTGTATTCCTAGGTGCAAAGATTACTGCAGATGCTGACTGTAGTCAGGAAATCAGAAGACGCTTAATCCTTGGGAGAAGAGCAATGACAAATCTCGATAAAATAGTTAAGAGCAGAGACATCACACTGACAACAAAGGCCCGCATAGTTAAAGCAATGGTGTTCCCTGTAGTAACATATGGCTGCGAGAGCTGGACCATAAGGAAGGCTGAGCGAAGGAAGATCGATGCTTTTGAACTGTGGTGTTGGAGGAAAATTCTGAGAGTGCCTTGGACTGCAAGAAGATCCAGCCAGTCCATCCTCCAGGAAATAAAGCCAGACTGCTCACTTGAGGGAATGATATTAAAGGCAAAACTGAAATACTTTGGCCACATAATGAGAAGACAGGACACCCTGGAGAAGATGCTGATGCTAGGGAGAGTGGAAGGCAAAAGGAAGAGGGGTCGACCAAGGGCAAGATGGATGGATGATATTCTAGAGGTGACGGACTCGTCCCTGGGGGAGCTGGGGGTGTTGACGACCGACAGGAAGCTCTGGCGTGGGCTGGTCCATGAAGTCACGAAGAGTCGGAAGCGACTAAACGAATAAACAACAAATAGTTCATAATATAAGACAGACTATTCTTGTAGAAATTTCCAAAGCAGCTTGTTAAAAAGAATTGAAAACCAAGTGTCAGACAAAACCTTGTTAGCTCACACAGTTATGTGAGTCCAAACTAATTTATGGAATTAATTTAATTTCTGTGGAATGTGAGTTTTAACTTTTTTCTTTTTGTATAATATTTTTAACTATTCACTTTAATTATGGATGCCATAAGGGGCAAATGTTGGATACTACAAACATTTTCAAGCAACACAGTGGAATCAAGTATCATAGACAATCTTGCACGAATTGTTTAAACAATGCAATGCAGTACTATACTACACAGTATATGTAAAATTCCTCGTCATCATTCACATTATGTTACAAAGACTGAGACTGTAAGGAATTTGACAGCTTTATCCAGTATAAAATTAAAGCTTATAAAAACATGGCTTTCATAATAAAATGTTTTATTGAATATTATCACCTCAGAAACACAAAGAAGTCTTTTTTGGCTGATTACTACAAAAACTGCATTTCCAAATTTAAACTTATGACATTGTTTCAAATGTCATAAAGAGAAGCCAGAAGTGAGAACTTCAGCAAAATATTGAAGTTCAGGTATGAGATATTCTACTCCCCACTCTTTTTTTGGCTTTGAATAGCCTCTACCCACCCCAACACTTAATGATTTGTTACCACTAAGCATATTTCAGTCCTCACTGGATTGTTGGCTGGGGTCAGTGATGGTGTACCTACCTACCCTTAGGGTTTTCTCTCAATATTTTGTTTTTGTGCACAGCATAGTCAACAATCAATGACTTGTTGAATTAGACTGAACTGATCACAGTACTTTCAAATACTGAAAAGCTAGTTTCAATGCAAGTTTCAATCAATAAATATATATTTTAACAAAATGCCGTGCAGTATAATGCTAGAAAATATATCATCTTTGTTTCACAAGAAATGCAACAACTATGACAACAACACTCAAGATGCTGGGATGTATATTCCACTTCTTCTATAAGCTGATGATGCGGCTATCCTTTCACTAACATCTGTAGGACTTAGGTGAGCTCTCAAAGCTTTCACCCATTTCTGCCAAGAGCATTTAATGACCAAAAAACCAAAGTGGTAGTTTTTGCCAATAACAACAACAACAATAATAATAATAATAATAAATGGGCCATTGAAGGGAAGGAAATTGAGCAGGCTAAAAGCTTCAAGCTTTTGGGGATAGAGGTCCAGTCTACAAGTACCTGGAAGATACAAATTGATTGTACTGCTTCACAAGCATAAAGGACTACAGCAACTATTATGAATTTCATTTGGACAAGGGGTAGGAAATGCATACAAGCAGCTACATAACTTTTTATAGCAAAACCCTTGGCTCAAATGTGGTATGGTACTCAGGTGGGATCATCCCCTCACTATAAATCACTTGAAGCCAGACAAAGTTTTTGTGAACCCTTTTTCAAGTGCCTAGAAGTGTATCCAATGTGATGCTCAGAAGGCAATTAGAGCAACAAAAAGCAGAGGTGAGACCATGGCTGTTAATACTCACCTATTGGCTCACATGCCACTTCTTCCCATCCGGACTGATTCCATTAGTCCTGACAGGCCATTTTCAATCTTTGTGGCCACAAGCAGTTCTGGGGAACCCTACTCCTTAAGCCTTGCCACCTGAGCAACTGCTTCTTCTGGAATACCCTTAGAGTAAAAGAATCATTAAAGAAAGGATCCTAGATACAGAATTCCAGAATGAAGTCAGCCATGTTCCAGCCCACATTAGAGCCAGCACAATTATTCTAGATGGGAACTGGGCAGCCCACAGTTTTAGTATTAACATCAAGAAAGTTTATAAAGGTATTTTAGTGTTTTAATATTATAGTGTTGTGCTAGCTAACTTTTTTTTTTCTCTCTCTCTCTCTTATAGATTTCAGTGTTATTATTGAAATGGGTGTAATTTTTCTGCTGGTATTTTTTGCTGGATTATGACCAAAATAAAGATTTCATTGATTTATGACAACAAATGCTCTCCAGAGAAATCCTCTCTTCTTTCTTTCCAGCAGAACAAAATAGGCCATAACTGCTGTTTCTGCACTTCCTTACCAAAATAACCAGTGGGGGCACTGTAACATTTTGCACTATTTATGCCTCTATTTGACATTGCAATGCCTTGCTCTTGACCCCCAAAAACAAGTCAGACTGATTATAAGTATCAGAACAATTTGGGGAAAAGGAGAAATATAATACTTTAATAACTCAGGAGATTTCCCAAGCTGGCTAGAAGATTATCAGAATCATACTGACTACTAAGAAAGACAACACTTCCTTTCCAGTTTTTTTTCCCCCTCTTTGTCTATTGCTTGATCCTTGTTATGTATGCAGTATCACATGTACAAACCCATCTTCTGTGTTATAAACAGAGGAAAATGGCTTATATCAGGTCAAATTAATTGTTTGTTCAGCTCAGTACCGCATTATCTACACTGGTAATGTGCCTCCATTTCAGACATTTCCTCTCACTGGTTCATTACAAGTGCTTTATGGGATCTGGGACTTTCTGCATGGAAGTTCTCTATCATTAAGCAATTTAAATTCTCCCTTTAATAATCATGACAGATGAAGAAAACACATCTTCGGGAAATGAATTTAATGACTTAACTGTAAATGCATTTGTTAAAGTCTCATCAACTTGTTAATTTTTGCCTTGTTATAAAAGTAGGCCAACACCTATATGATATAAATAGAACCTCTCCTTTAAATGTATTGCATCTGGCTTACAAGTTTTCCTGAATTATGCATTAGAAATTATGTACATGTGTTGATTTACTTCTTTAGCATTGCTTCTTGTAGGGCAGAAGTGGGATGGAAAATAATAGTTATAACTGTATAGTTAATCACCACAAAGACTTCTTGGCTTTTAAAATAAGACACAAGTGACACATTCAAAGATCCAGCAGGGAAAAGAGGAATTTCAACAGATGTTCCTGATCAAGGATAGTGAAGAAACTGAGATTAGTGACATCCTGCAGAAACAAACATAGCAGCAGCCTGCTTAAAGTGCTATGATCATTCATGTCATTAGAAGTGTTAAAAGCATAGCAGGGAAGCATAAACATTCTAGCCATTAATTAAACACCCTGGCCATCAATCAGTGCCAAAAATTATGCTAGTAGCAAAATTGTCAGCAATCTCTAAATTAATCTAGCAGCTGTAATAAAACTCCTTTTTACTTCAGATTTAAGTGATAAAAAGAACCTTTTAAAATAATTGTCATAATGCTCCAAGTCGACAGTATATAGGATTTTAAAAGGCTATAAATTCATAGCTCAGAAAAGTAAACTAAAGGATCCCCAGAACCTTCAAATTCAACAGCAAATGGAGTTGGCAGAAAACAGATTTCTATGCTTTAAAAGCTCCTTCCTTCAAAATAATGAAAGAAATGGAGGGGACATATATGTAAGATTCACTGACTCAAACAAAATAATCCAGTGACAAAGGAAAGCAATTACTGCTAATCAAAAGCATTGAAGTGCCAGATCAAATACTACATAACACGAGTAAAATCTCTGCAAAAAACAGCTAATCAAAATCTCTTCTTGCTTCCAGCAACTGATGCATGCAGGAGAGAATTCACTGGCTATGCCATGAACATCTGCTCAGTGTATGCAGTTAAACCTTGATGATATCCATCATGCACAATAATTGTTTCCCTTATATAATCTAGTTTACATATTGGATTTTTCTAAGGTAGCATCTAAATATGCATGTACTCATACTTAAAGAGAGCAAGAGCACACCTGGGACTCTCTCTCAGATAAAAAGAATCCAAATGGGGTTTCTTTCTCACCACCCCCAGCAAGAGTTATTCTTTCTCTCTTTCAACTTCCAAAGAGATGCTTAAAGGAAAGGGTGAGCCGATGAGATGCATTGGTAAAATTGACAATAGAATTAATGCATGGTAATTTATTACATTCAAGAGCCTTGTGTGGCACAGAGTGGTAGGAGGCAGTATTGCAACTGAAACTCTCCCCATGACCTGAATTCAGTCCCAGCAGAAGCTGAATTCTGGGGCAGCCGGCTCAGCCTTCCATCCTTCCAAGGTTGGTAAAATGAGTACCTAGCTTGCTGGGGAGGATGACAACTGGGGAAGGCAATGGCAAACCACCCCTCTATAGTCTGCCAAGAAAACGTTGCCAAAGCAGTGTCCCCCCAAAGGGTCAGACATGACTTGGTGCTTGCACAGGCGACCTTTCACCTCACAATTTATTACATTCGAATAAGAATTACTCCCTCCATAAATCGAGACACAGAATGTTGGCAGAATTGTAGCCAAAGTGGTAAAAATGAAAATTAAATGATCTTTTGCAGTACAAATACTCTTTTGGGAAACAAAAACTTTACATTAAAGGGCAACACTCTTTTGAACAGCCCAATGAAGACTACCATGCTCCATGGTCACTTAATGCTGTATCTGTTTGTGGAAAGTATTGAGTGGGTTGAGATTGTGGAATAAAAGGTAACATGCTGGATAATGCTCCTGCTGGAAAGGGAGCATTCTACATTGCATTATTTGTTGTGCATTGTCTTTGTATCCCATACAAGCACCTTTAAAAACCCTGAAAAGCCCAGAAACAATGTTCAGCTGATCTTGCCCACTTATGCCTATTTCCTTTTCATTACACCCTGTTTCAATGCATATTTTCTCTACTCTTGGCTACTGAAATCAATCATTCAGTAAGAGAACAGTAAGGTTTTTGGTGCTCATCTATAGCATACAGTGCAAAGACTGTAACAGCCACTATGTAGGACAGACAGAAGACCAGCAGAGTGCATCCACAAGCACCAACCAGCAGTCAGAAGACATGACAAAAACCTTAATCTCACAACACATGGACAGATTCAACCGGGAAACTGTGAGCATCCTATACCAAGCTAAATCTAAAAACACTAGGGAATTCCTGGAAGCTTGGCATTCAGACAAATAAGCCATCAATAGACACACAGAGATAAACCACATATACACACCATTCAAAAGAGACAGTAAAAAACCTAGGAGGAAGCAGAAAGATTAGAACATATCCCCTCCAACAGCCCTCATTTAGATAAGCAAGGATCAATGCCAGACAAACAGGCAGAGAACAATACTCTAATCAAGGAACCACCAAGGAGAAAATGACACCCCAGCCAAAACTGGCAGGGCAAGCTACTATATATAAACAGACAGCAAACCCCACATTCACTTGTACTGATGTTACCTAGTTGGATAAGGAAACATCTGCAATCAAGCAACCAAGCTCAGAGAGCACCAAGAACTTCACAGTTCAACCCTGAACTACATATATTCTCTTCTATTGGAGCAAGAGAAACAGTGTGGAAAAAGTCAAAATAGTACAGTTACTCTGGAGTTATATTCTAAATACTTTGTTTTATTGATATGAATGAAAAGTATTCATTTTATTAGTTCATATGGACCCAAAAGGAACCTTTACTAAGGTATTGCATTATGTGAAGACATCTAGATTTAACAATACATTGATTTCTTTAATTATAGATCTAGCACTTTAATCAAGCAAAATAACATATAATTAAGATTTTATTCATTTTATGTTTGATTCCTAGAAATAAATCACCACTTTAGGGTTGATTCCAGGTTACAGTGCATAGCTCTGAGCTGTAAATAAAGGCACTAAACAAATCTTCATATTTTCTTCCTATAATGCTTCTTAATATGCTATCTATAGCAGAAGTAGGGAACCTGTGGCCTTCTAGATGTTGCTGAACCACAATTCTCATTAGTCCCAGTTAGCAGAGCCAAAGGCAAGAGATACTGAAACTGTAACTCAGCAACATCTGGGGAGCAATAGCCTCTCTGTTCTTGGATTAAAGAATAGTTTATTAAAAAGACAGATGCTTTTGAAATTGATCCTTAAAGAGTAATGTCCTTACATTACATACCTTCTCTTGATCCATATTCAACTTACATGTATCATACACTCCTACATAATTAGAAGTGGAGAATCCTCTACAGCATGAATAAAGTTCTATGTGCACAGTTCTATGTAAGTGATCTGTACATAAATTAAGTTGCCTTGTCATGTTACTGAGAGGGATATTACAGAACATGACACATATTTGAAGATAGACAGCTCACAGGTAAAAGCAGTTTAGGTTGGAATGTTTGACCTTTAATTGCAAGTTGTAAGTAGCCAACCCTCCAGAACTTTAGTACCACTGCAACAGCACTTCAGAGGCTGAGGAACCAATAATTTGATGGTTTAAAAAAGAAGTGGGTGGGTGGGACTCAGGATGTTGAAAACATGAAGTAAGCTTTTATTACAGCTAGTCCTTGACTGATGACCATTCAAAGTTATGATAGTGCTGAAAAAAGTGACTTACAACTGGTCCTCACACTTACGACTGTTCCAGCATCCCCATAGTCTCATGATCAAAATTTGGATGCTTGGCAACCAGCATGTATTTATGATGTTTGCAGCATCTCAGGGTCACATGACTGCCATTTTGACCTTCCCAGCTGGCTTCTGACAAGCAAAGTCAGTGGGGAACCACATGATTCACTTAACAACCACAGCAAAAGGGTCATAAAATTGAGTGGGTCATGTGATACCTCACTTAACAACTGTACCACTTAACAAATTTTACAGTCCCTATTGTGATCGTAAGTCAAGGACTACCTGACAGTACTTGTCTTTGAGGAGACATACAATATTAAAAGAAGGAAATGATCAGAAAAGTGTGGTTGGAAAGACACTTACAGAAACCAGTACTAGTGTTTTAAGAGCTAAATCTTCTAAATCCAACATGACACCAACTTCATAGCAATCATAGATTACAGAATAAATCCATGATTGCTGTGAAGCTGGGGAAAGTAATTTACGTTTTTCATACCTTTTCATACATTACAACCTGTAATGAACTGAAGATATATTTCTTAAATAAATATTACAGTGTATAATTGCCAAAGTTGTATGAAACAGTTTGTTTTTCTAATTTTCTAGAAAGTTTAAGTAGCATAAATCATAGAGCACTGTCTGCACTTTCTCATTATCATTTTTAATTGTTTAAAAAAATCACACCAAATTTACACTTTCAATGTGACTTCTATTCATATAACTGTGATACTGTCAAAGCATGAAAATGGAATTGGGATTTAAATAAACTGCATCACCAAAAGTTTACTATTAAAATAGCAAAAAGAGATGACTGAAAGGTTTGATTCTTTGGAAAGATAACAACAACTCTAACCATAAAACCATAGCAATGATACCTCAATAGTAATCATTGAAATATCATTTGTTCATTAAATTGGCTGTGTGGTTTGTGTTTTTTTTTGAATGCAAATGGGAGCTCTGTGGAGAAATCTGTATTGTTTAAAAATTACTGTAGAGAGAAAACAGAAGCCTGGTTTAAGTCTGTTTACTTTTTCTTGTGTGATCCTCTACCCATACCCTATTCTCTTATCCCGTCTTAATTTTCATTCACTTAGTCTGATCAGTAGTATTGCCAACGTTTGTCGGTCTATTGCATTTCCTCTGCACTTTAAATCTCTTTCATTCTCCTCATGTAAAAACACACACACCCCAAATTCCTCAGTTTTCTCATTGCTATCAAGATAATTTTGAATGTTGTCTTCTAGAATATTAGCTATATGATTTTGTATCATCTGAAAACTAAGTAAGATTTTCCTTCACCTCTTTATCCAAATCATTACTGAAAATGATGAAGATTAGAGTGCCTAGGACTGAAACTTCCCACACTCAATATCTTTTTTATTCTGATCAGGCATGATTGATGAACCCTAAGTATGATTTTTAGGCCAGCCAGCTGTCCTTAAATATCACACTACCACCCATGTTTGACAGAAAATTCATTGTCTCTGACTTGTCTTGTACTAAGTGAATATCTAGGTCTGCAATAGTCTGCTTGTTCTAAATCTATAGTATTTTTGCAATAGTCTATTTGTGTATCTCATAGTGCATCATTTATTTAAATATTCAGTTCAAACAAATGCACATTTCTCCTTTTTAAAAAAATCTATTTTGGGAATGCATCATTGTCAGAAATACTAAAATTGCCAGAGAGCCTTTCTGCTTAAATTACACCTCGGAGTACCAAATAATTAAATGATGGTAGACTCATTGAACTTTCATAAGAATTTACTTTTTAAAGAACTTTTGAATATTTTTATTTTTAAGGTGGAATTTAGTATGAAACTTTTGAAGCTCTTGGCCTGGTACTTTCAAGGGTTAATGTCCTGTTACTTTCATCCCATTCTGTCAAAAAATGCAGCAGAGTAGGTGCTTTGATATTTCTCCATTATAACCTGTCATCCACCCTTTTGTCTAATCAGATGTTACACATGAATTGGATATTGGCTGATACTCATGATCTTACTATATAATACTACATGAAATTTTATTATATATAAACTGTGAGACAGAAAGTGTATTATATGTCTGTTGATTTAGAGAAACTGTGTGATAAAAAGAATCAGTCTGAATTATGAAATTATAGGAATATGACATTGAAGGTTTGTAGCTAAATGGAGATGAGACCAGTCTATGAGGGAAATAAAGCACACAAGACTAAATGGAATGCTTAATAAACAGGTTAATGTTGAACAAGGAGTAAGGTAATGACATGTGATGTCCCCTTGATTGTTTGATGTATTTTTGCATAAATGGAGAAGGAATGCTTGGGGTGACCAAATATGTGTACTGGTTGAGACCATGAGTATGTGTATATATGGATGCAGACAATGCCATGTGGTTAATAAAGAACATGAATGATTTGCATGATGCAAGGAGGTGCACAGAACTGAAAGTTAATATATCAAAATCCAAGGCCTTTGTGTTTCATGGGGAAAATGGAGGGAATGATGACAAGTATGGTATATGTACAGCCATTTTGCTTCTTTTGATGAATATTCACTCCTCACAACAGAAATTTCTCTTATTTTCCCATTTTTAGTAAATATTCTACTAAGGTACATAAGTTCATCTATTTTGCCTAGTTTCTCACCATCTCTGCCTTGCAATCTTTCACTTCGTTTTTCCTGTCAAACACAACTATCTTGGTCTTTAGTACATATTCTTGCTTACAGCTAATTTAAAACAGCTTTACAGGTAGTCCTCACTTAGTGACCACAATTGGGAACAGCAACTCTGTTGCTAAGTGCCACAGTTAAAAGTGGAAAATCAGGTGACTATGACAGACTTATAATGTTACTTCCCATCAGGTCGTTAAATGAATCACTGTGGTTGTTAATAAAACATCATGTGACTGAAACTTGCAATTTTACTTCCATGTTCTTCATTAACTCTGCTTGTTGCAAACTGATTGGGAAGCATGCAAATGGCAATTACATGACTGTTGGATGCTGTGACGGTTGTAAATGCATGACAGTTGTGAAGTGCCCAAATGGCAATCACTTGACTGCAGGATGCTGCTACAGTCATAAATGTAAGGATTGGTTGCAAAATTGCTTTTTTACACCATTGTAACTTTGAATGGTTGCTAAATGAGGCAGTTGGTAAGCGAGGACTACCTGTATGACAATAAAACAATCTAACAAAGGCAATCTAAGGAAGGAAGGGAGGATGAATGGATCTGGACTTTGCAATAAACCAAAAGGCCAACTTTTTCTGTTACCATAATGATTCTGGTAAAATTATAAAAACACAACAAAAATATATACTGTGAAACAAGGTTATATATATATATATATATATATATATATATGCAGTTACAAACTGCATGATAGGTAAATTTCAGCCATTTTCAATATCTTTTTTTTTAATGTTAGATTAAGGGCAGGTTAGAAGTAAGTATTTTTATTAGATCAATCAGTATTCCTGTGGCTTTCCATCATGATGCTAAATTAATATTTTATTTCAGATCTCAAAACCACTTATGCTGTAGTCCTATACCAATTTACGCGAGAATAAGTCCCATCTAACTCAATTGAAGTGATTTCTGAGTTGACCCAAATAAGATTGTACTGTTAATTCAGACAATACAGCTGCTCAAATAGCAGTGGCACATATGGCTGTCTCAAAACATTTATTTAAATAATTGTCCTATACATACTGTATATAGCTCATGAAAGTACAGTATATGGCTACACTTTGTTCTTTTCCATTTACTTTCTAAATCTGACCAATTTGTAGTATTTGTTGCAAAGTTTAAATGTATGTGTGAGAGCATGTGTGTTGAGTAGTAGTGAACTGTGGAGGAGATATATTGTACTACAAGCATATGATTCAGGGTTAATAATAAATAATAACTTTAGCCCTTTGAATTATCTGGCCTAACAGGATAGTTAAACCATATTTCAAATAAAACTGAGCTGGGAAAAAACAACTCATGAGAACGGTGGTGCTATAATCATAGGCTTTACTTGAAAATCTTAATGCTTAGAATCCTTACTTGTAGTAAAATATGTAGTATATGCTGGGAAGGAACATAATGTTGTGGGTGACAAGAGCAAATTCACATAATGAAATTTTGCATTAAAAGAAGACAAGAATCCAAGATATGCAGAACATACATTAGGGCAGGATATGGTCCTTTGAATGTTATTCTCAATGCTCGTACCAGCCGCAACCGTCATCTGAAAAAGTGTGCAACAAAGAGTGTACTGAATTCAAAAGTTTTGTTTGTAAAATAACACATATATTCAAATATTTAATGTCTCTGATTTCACACAACTGTAACTGTTTTACTAGAGGTCACAGCTTAGAAAATCTCTAACCTTAAACATAATTCTAGAAGGTAAAATGATGGTAAAATAATTATTGAATATTGATTAAAATTCAGTAATCATTAGCTAAATATATATAAAAATCAATATAAAAATCATGCATAGAATTTGATTTGAATAACCTCAGTTTGTAGACAGTAGGCTTCTCTGTTGAAGGGTATACTGTAAGTATACAGAACAGATCTGTTTTAGGTCTCTTGAAATAAAATGATAAGCAATACTGTGCTAATGCAAATATTTTGTTTAATTAAATGGAGTTTCCACAAGAGAAAATCTGCCTAGACTGTGTCTCATGTTCCTATCACAGTATCTTGCTATTTTCACTTAGAAAATTCAGAAAGTGCTACTTGTTTCACATTTTTGTAAATATTATGAATCTAGAGACATACAAATAGATTATGCCAAAACTTGTTACACAATTGTTTTATCAGGTAAGCTATGTCTTTTAGTCATATGCACTCTCCCTCTCCCTCCCTCTCTCTCCATATATATATATGTGTGTGTGTGTGTATGTAGGTGTACACACACATACACACACGCACACAAACACAGCATGCAGTAAATTAGAGAATGAAGATTTTCATGACTGCTATTCATTGTTGAAATGACTTCAGGGCAATGCCATGTGAGGCAACCAATGTATGTTGACATTTTGCTAGCCATGCTGCTAGTTTCTTCCAAACAGGTCTGAAACTGACCTTGGCAAGATATCATCTTGCCTGTATTCAGTGGAGTGGAATACCCACAACTAGTCTTTAACCACCATACTAGCTAACTGCTGTAATAACAACTGCCATCTACATGGCGGTTAGCAATTGGTTGTGGCATTCTACTCCATTGACCAAAAGCAGTCTTCAAGGACATGGCATCTGTTACCAAGTTCAATTTTAGTTCTGTTCTGAAGAAACTAGCAGTATAGCTAGCAAAACATAAATACATACACATTGTCTCACTGGAAAGTCATTTCACCAATAGACATTTTATTTCAACCTTCTAGGCAACTCATAAAAGTAACACAATTTATATTAAACTCTCAATTGTACATTCTGTGGTCTGTAAGATATATTTTGGCAAACCACAACCATTGTTTTTATTTGATACAAATAGGACATTTCTGTTACCTTATAGCTTTTGTTCTCACATATTTTAAATGTTCTGAAGTTCCTTTTTCTATCAAAGCTAAACTGTGTGCGGCATTAACTTACAATGTTTTGGAAAAGCTCTTTCCAACCGTTTGCAAATGTTTATAAACACAGGCAGGGAACCAGGTGAATTTACTCTATTTTGATCCCCTCTATCCCCAGGAAAGTTTCCATCACAAGAAGTGTCTCTATAGAGCATTCAAAATGTTCCTAAATTCTTGAGTTCAAAGAGAACATTCAGGATTTCACAGGAGATCTTATTACAGGAGAAATAACTAAGGAAAATGGCACCATCTGCATTTTTTTTCTTTTAAAACTGTAGGACTAAACAAAGGTATTTCCAGTTAAAACATGAGTAGGCAACTGACTGGGTAGAGGGTGAAAGTTAGAGTTGGTACAGCCGTGATATGCATGTTGGTGGGAACTGGGTTCTCCGTTTGCTCTGGATTTAAGGGAAGAGTTTGAGATTTTCTCCCTTGTTTTTGATTATGTCTCTAGCAAGTCCACGTTGTGGCTTATTTTATTTTTCTTCTTTTGTGTTCTGTGCCTCTAAAGTGTGGGATGTTAAAAGTACAAATTTTAGGCAGCTAGGTCAGAAGGAACTTTGAGGGCTGCAAAAAGGGGGTTTAAGGGCTGTATGAAGACCTGGGATCTCAGGTTGCCCACCCTGAGTTTAAAGGATCTTTGGGATGGGAGGCAGGGAGAACTACTAATGCCAGAGATTTTGATACCAGTGTCAGATGGTCTGAGGCACTATGGTATATATTCATGATTTTAAGGGAGGGCAAGGCTCAAATCAGTATCAGTGGCTTACCACATTGCGTGTAGAACAACATCCAGAGTTCCAAATTCTGAATGTTTGTAGCCAAGCAACCAGATCCAGTGAACGTATTTGAGCTGCCATGTGGCACAGTCATTTCTCTGCTCCAGCCTTCGCACCCAACTTTATCAGGCTTCCATTAATAATGCTTAAGATAAAATGCAGTGGCACAGATGATAACCCAGAGCCATAAAGGCTCTTCAAGGCACAGAGCCACTGCTATTTCTTGTCCCTTCCACCATCCAGGCACCAAAGACAGCTTGACCACTTCAGTTGAAGGCAGATGCGGCACCAGTGCTGCAGCTTCAGTGAGATCACAATGTGACTGCAAGGAGATCACTGTGCCAACATAGGGATCATGGTACCTGATTCTGTCATGGTCTACCTCAGGAAAATGGCTACATTGTTATATTGGCATTTCTTCATTTTTCGGTATTGCTTCCTTTCAAGAGAAGTCCTCCATGATTACTGGAGACTAAATAGATTTTATTCATGTCATAATTTAATTTGGGTGAGTGCTCCTCCTAAGTCAAGTTAGTCTGTGGATTCACTGGTACTATTGTTGGAAGTACTGATTCCTTTATAACCACAGTGTTTATGCCACTTAATAATGCCATTTTGTTCAAAACACAATTGGCATTTTAATTGTTGGTTTTATAGTTCATGTCCAAGCACCATTTCATACGTATGTAAAAACCAGGACTGACTCTTTGACCAAGAAAGCATGACAGCCATATGCAGAAAACAATTGATTGGTGTCTTTGAACAATTCAAATTGGCCTTTTTAAAAAAAATTAATGGCTGCCAGAGAATTCCAGGTCTCGATTGGATCTCAGTACAACGTGATTTTCAATTTTTTATATACCATAAGTTTGCTTCTTTCTCCAGTACAATTTGATGCAATTAGCAATTTTAGGGAAGTATATTTTGAGCAGAAAATCCAGCCCCCTTAAATTGTTCATTCATTACATCTAGTCTTTCTAGCGAACAGAATAAGCAAGGTGACTATCAGAAGGAAAATAGAATTAGTAAAACAAATTAAAATACACAAATAAATATTAAAGCATCAACAATACAAGTCAAAAGACTTGTTTGAAGAGGTAGTAGTTCAAAGGCCACATTTCACATTTAGCTTAGAGGACTCTGGCTGCTGCCCTTTAAAAATTAAACTATCTGGTTTGCATATTTACTGGGCTTATATGCTGCTCCAATCACTGACAATCCTGGCTAAATCCAGGTCTTGGGCCAAATAAAATATCACTTCTGTACAGGGAGTGTGACACCATCAAGAAGCAAAGATGGAATCTTCCTGGAATCTGATGGCCTCTGAACCCAAAGCCACTCTGTACCACCTAGTTTGATTCTGTTAAGAGAACTTCTGTTAATAAGACTTCCACTATGAATACCTCTGTGATATGCATTCGAGATTAGAAACCAAACCCAGTACTTTAAGGATCATGGCTTTAAACTGGTAATTCCTTCCAACTGCTCATCTTTATTAGGAAGTAATTCTCACTAAAATCCCTCTAGATTGAACCTAGTTAGATGCTCCGAAAGTGGTATTGCCAGACATATCTTTTATTCTGTTTAAATTCTTGTACTAGCTGTGCTCATTCCTGATTGGACTGACATATATTTATCACACATCTTATTTCAACTTTGTAAAGCACTTTTTATTAGGTGGCTTTTGAGAGCCACTCAGAAACGTCAAAGAGTGCAGTATGCCGCTGCTAAAACTTTGAAATGTAGTTTGGGAACCATGTGACCTGCTTGGTTATATCAGCTGCACTGACTGCCTTGCAATTCAAGGGCTATTACCTTTAAAATTTGAAAGCCTATTCCCTCCAGTGCCCAGTCTTTCTTATTTGCAGATGCACTCTCCTCCATGTGGCACTGCCTTCTGAGGCATAGTGGTTCATAAAATTGATGAGAACTTCCTCTGTGATTGTTATCTCTATATGGAATTCCCTGCTCCATGAGATTAAGCTATTTTCTTTATTTGGCTTCTACCAGCAACTGAAGGCTATTCTTCTTAAACCACAATTTGTTTCTGTTGTGCCTAATTGAATTTAATGATTCCTAATACGGCATCTGCATTGCTTTCTACATGCTGCTTTTAATTTGAAAAATGGTTTTATTTATGGATTCTCGTTACGTTTATGCCTATTTTTACATTTTGTAAATATCCTTTTTGGTGGAGAAAATGGAGTTATAATTTTACACAAATAAAAATAAACAACTTTTAGTGAAGGCTACACAGATGACTTCCAAATGCACATGGCTCATAATGTATTCTATTCCATTAATTGGTATGTTCCGGGTACTTGAAGTTGCATTTATATGTTCTTTACACGATGTTCAGAACTACCCTTCATTTGGTGAATTATACTACCCATTTCTTAAGTTCCATCAAAGTTGTTTTTGTGACTGTCATCTTATCTATAACATTCACCTTGTTCTACTGGCACTGATCTTTTGTTATTAAGGGTATTAAATCAAACATACTGTTTTTGTTGACCCCAAAATAAAACAACAATTGATTCAGCTTTTGGGTTTGCTCCTATCACTCTTAGCCAGCTAATTTCACTTTATAATCTGTATACTCAAACATTTACTTGGGAGGAATGCCACCAGATTATTCTCAAGGATGCTGTGCCCAGATCTCCAACTTAGAATATTTCTGTGTAAATAACTTTATACTGATTCACTATCATATTATTCCTATCCATAATCTTTGTTCCTCCAGTTCTATAATTTCCTACCTCCTTTTTCCCTTGATGACCATCATCATCATCATCATCATCATCATCATCATCATCATCATCATCTATCTTTCCTGTAGGAACAAAAGTATCATACTTGGGATTCTGCCCTCATTTCTGTGGTTAAATTTGGAGTTGAACCTGGACCTCACTAGTCCCAGTTCAACAACTGCTACACTACACTAGCTGTGCAGTGTTTTGGAAAAGAAATCTATCTATCTACACATACTGCACATAAACACACAGAGGCAAATGACTGCCAATGTAGAATGAGCGTTATTAAGTTTAAGTACCTTTTGAAGGGGCCGCAGTGGCTCAGTGGTTAAGAGACTGAATCAGAGGACCATTAAGGTCGACAGCTCGGCAGTTTGAAACCAAGAGCGTGAGCCACATGATGGAGTGAGCTCTGTCCCAGCTCCTGCTAACCTAGCAGTTCGAAACCATGCAAAATGCAAGTAGATGAATAGGTACCACTTTGGTGGGAAAATAACTGACATGAAAGGAGCCCCTTCGGGCGTCCCCTGGGCAACGGTGACATCACTGGCAAATCCTTTCAATACAGAAGTGCCTTGGTAGGTGCTTCTGACACGAAAAAAAAAAAGTACCTTTTGAAATCAGGATAACTTACTTTTGTAGTTATCCAAATCTAACATATGGAGATCAATCTTTCACTGTAAGCAAATGATAATCATGCACTGTTGGCTCCCAGAAGGAATTTTCTGAAAGTTGTAAGGTAAGCTTCACAGGTGTGTCTCAGCAGAAAGTAATATCACCTGATGTGCATAGTAGGTAGCAGTCTAGTCCTGTTATATGACAACAAATTCATTGTGGCAGAAGCACGTTATGATGAGAAAATGTAGATTTTAGACAGTCCATCTTTCCATTTCTAAGAATTAGATCATAGCAGCACCCAGCCCTAGAGAACCCAGCAAGTAAAGATTTGAGGGCTGGCAATAGGAATGCTTGCAGCTATCATATGTTTTCTTGCAAGTAATGAGTCTATTCAGAAATAAGATTTTATTCATGAATAGTCACTATTGTCTTACAGCTGAGGCCTAGTAAGTCTCTAGAAAAAAAGCATACAAGCCTTCAGCTCAGAACTGACCAATGCTGGAATATCTGATATCTGCTCAGTTGCTCAGTGAATGCCTCCCAGTAACCAGTTCACTGAAATCTTTGATTATAGTCCTTTGCCCACAGTGTGGCATTGTCTGCCTAGTTCTGGTCCTTTGATTGTTGACCTTTAGACTGTCTCCTGGTGTTGCCTTTGTTCTTTTGGCTCTTGCATTGGATGATTACTGCCTGTGGGAAATGACTCATAGACTATTTTGCCTCTGATTGCTGGCCTGAATGACCCTTAAACGTGATAGTAGCTCCCTCCCCCTTGCTTTGACTTACCCAACACAAATGTTTATTTATTTTTTTACAATTTCCCTGATAAAATGTCAGGTTCATCCTTTCAAAATCACAACGCTTCAAAACAGAATTTTGTCAGAAGTAAGAATATATTTCTCTGAATCATCAACATCAGTCCTATAAAGAAACAGAGGTTCTTTTGGAGAGCTTCCAGGAAACCATCAGCACTTATGCCCACACAGAAATTGATCTGCATTAATCAGGAAATATTACCATACAAAATATTTTTTTAAAAAAGTGGAATTCTTACTTCTGAGTCTCTGAAGAAATCTCCTTTGAAAAAGATAAGGAAAACTATAACATGGAATTTGTTTAATAAAATTTGGGCTGAACACAGGCATTTTCAAAGCATTAGCTTAGTGCCATATGCAGGGGAACGTATGATGGTAACAGTGTACACTGCAATACAACCTACAAATACAGAATAATCTGCCTCAAGAGGCCAGTTTTGTGGGCATCTCTGTGAAATATATTAAGTGTTCTCCCCATTGCAAATGCTGAGGTCCCTACTTTAGAGGCAAAGTCTCATGGTATGATTACAATAAAGGTACAAATATTCTGACTGTTCTTTTTCTCTGTTTAAATATGTTTACAGCCACGAACTAAGAAAGCATGAACAGGCAGGACTGTGAATTGTTATTCCACCACCTATAGAAAATAACTCTACCTTATTCGCTTATTTTCTAAGTGAAAATCTGGGCTTCCTTCCTTCCTGTCTCCCTCCTCTAGGGCTCCTTCTCCAATTCACTAATGGAAAAATGAAATTGTGAATCTATTTTACCTTTAGCAGGTGAAATTCACAAGAGCTATGTCAGTTTCCCCCTTTTTTAAAAAAAAGTCGTATGGCATAGCAGTTCGGTGTTCATGCTGCTTTTTCTTGCTGGGAAATCCTTGTGAGTTCCAGCAGCCAGATGTGTAGACTATTTAGCTGTGACAAGTCACTTTGCCCAGGGTGCATCACGAGGAGGCTACTCTACATTGCACCGAGTCAGTTTCCCTTCCAGCCCCTGACAAGAAAAATCTTTCTCTTTCTGCCTTGTAGTCATTGTTGATTCCTGGCAATCGCCTGAACTAGTCTCTGCAGTTTTCTTGGCAAGATTTTCAGAACTGGTTTGCCATTGCCTTTTTCCTAAGGGTGAGTGAAAACAATTAGCCCAAAGTCATCAAAGCTCTTCTCTTTAAAAAATGTTTTCTTTTTAACCTGTATATCAATTACAGAAGTGGTTTTGTATCCTGCATATCCCAAAAGAGGGCCTGTGGCATTCTCAAGTACTGTGACTTTCAAGAAGCTAGTCAAAGTTTATGAACTTCAATCCAAAGAAACACACAACTAGGTCCATGAATGCCAGGAACATTCTCTCTCTTTTTCCCTCTCCCAGTAGCTGTTCTTTCACAGACCATAAGCTTCCTCTCACAAATTTGGAAGAAGCTTCCAAAGTCATTGCAGTTTATCACTGGAGGAAAGTAGATGCTAACTAATACTTTTTAAAAGAAAAATACTGGGTGATGATTCTGAGGAAGAATGATAACTGTCAACAAGGCACAATATAATTGCTAAATTAATGGTGTTCTATCCACAAACAAAACATTTGAGATTAGTGGGATATTCAAAAACAACAATCACAGCTGAAGTTTTGGGTGCAATCATATATGCACTTACATTTTAAATTAATTAAAATATTTGTGAATTGCTTTCCTATTCCCATTTCTTTCCTCTCTTTATATAAAGTAATAAATGCTGATTCCCAGATTTCAAGTTCAGTTTGAGAGACAATGCAGGGGCAGGGAGTGTTGTTCCCATCATTCAACCGCCACACAATTTCAGCACTAAACTGGTAAGAGCCATAGAATCAAAGCGCTTTCAGTAATGTTGGCTGAGTAATAGTCTAGGGCTGCTACCCAACTCTGAAAAACTATTGGTTCTGTGCTGTGGGTCAAGCTCTTTAGGAAAACAACAGCAGAATGGTGACAGACAAGGCTGACTGAAAGGCAGGACATCAGCCAGAAACAACATTTGTCTGATCCCAACCACAACTGATCACCTGATAATCACTAATGTAATGGGTAGCAAAGCAGAACCAGTTTTGGATACTTGGGTTAAGGGGCACAATGCCGCCTTAACACTACTATAGCTAAGGATGACTTAAACCTGGGGATGAGATGAAGGCAATGTATATCATGGAAACAGCAGAAAAAAGAAGTTGCCATGCCATGTTTGTGCCATAGTTAGATGCAAGTGGAGACTAAGCCACTTAGCTGTAAGGGGTCCTTTAGACCACTGAGTCCAACCCCTGCTCTGGGTTGGAATCCCAATGAAAGCATCCTCACAGATAGCTGACCAGCTTCTGCTTCAACACATTCAGTCAAAAGAGTCTATAACCTCTCTAAATAATTGGCTCAACTTTTAGGATATTTTCCCTAACATTCAAACCAAATCTGCCAACCTGTATCTGAAGTCTATTGATACATGCAGGCTACTTGGTTTTGATGAGGCTTAGGCATTGATCCAGATGGGCATCTGTACAAAACTCCTCTATAGCCCTGTACTGGGCCAAAGCAAGGAACTGTAAGAATCCCATGCACATCTCAGTTGTGGATAATAGCACAGGCTCACCAAATGTCTCATTGGGATCATAGTTTAGGGAAAGGTCTACCACAACCACTATAAAATGAATTTCATGCCATGCTTCAAGAGCCTACACTGAAATGTGTAACAAAAATAAGGTAAAGGTAAAGGTAAAGGTTTCCCTTGACGTAAAGTCCAGTCGTGTCCGACTCTAGGGGGCGGTGCTCATCTCCGTTTCAAAGCCTTGGAGCCGGCGTTGTCCATAGGACACTTCCGGGTCATGTGGCCAGTATGACTCACGGAACGCCGTTACAAAAATAAACCAAGGTATTAATGAAAACAACTTCTAAATTATGTTGAAGTAGGTAAACAAGCACAACATGTTGGGAAAATCACACTGCTGTAAAAAAAAATCCTTTGAAGCATTGAGAACATAAATCCACCAAAGGTACCAATGTTACATGAGGATGGATGAGAAAGAAAGCAAAACAATGACTTATGTGACTGTGGGGCTTTCTCTTAAAATATCAAAGTGGAAATGTTTACTACAGACTCACCTGAGAAATCCCATTCTGGGTAACCAGACCTGGTTGCTTATTAGCCAAGGAGCTCAGGGAAATGCACAATTCCTTTGGCCCAGAATTGCAGCTAAGACAGAGATGGATTGCCAGGATGCAGATTGATCTCCAATTACATATGCATATATTCTATACTAGTCACTTTTTATGGGAAAATATTTATTTATTTATTTATTTATAATAATAGAGTAATAAAGATGCAGCTAACCTCCACACATAATGCCTATGCATACACTCATCCATTAACATTAACATTTTCTTGTCTATATACTGCCATAGTAATTTATAAAGTAAATGTTACTGTTAATGAAATAAGCAGATATTATTAGCAGATCCACAAGTAATAGATTTTACTGCAGAATTACTGGCAAGATGCTTAAACTATAGTGAATAAAATGGAACAAGTTGATGGTATAATATTTAACAACTATTCACCTAATCACTCATATATTTGTAATGCTTTTTGAAATCAATCAGATAGTCACTAATGATTGTAGCTTAATATTTTGTGAGTCAAAATAAATGTATGACAACAGTAGGTATCTTTGTTACCTGTCTTCTTCACAGACTCAAAGGGTATACAATTATATCAGAGAACTAGTTTACTGGTTGTCCCATATGCATTTCCTGAGTGACAAATGAAAAAACAATGTTGCATAGAGTGTCCTTCGTCATATTAAAATCTAATACAGGCTTTTTTTTCCTCCTCTTCACTGTTAGCTCTGCAAAGTTTTCACTGATTTAAGTAATTTAAGAACTGTTGTACTCAAGAAACATTCTGGTTTCAATGGTCTCAGAGGAAATCAGACCAATGAAGAAGCATCCATCAGTTCCTCTTTTTAATAAAATATAATATAGTGTTTAATTTTCATATATAGGTTGAAAGGATAATCTTGCATCTCCTGCACATACCATTAGAGGAATAGCCTCACATGCTGCAACTGTGCAGCTTAAGATAAGTTCCTGTGTAAAACACTAATGCAAAAGATTAAGGACTAGATTTGAAGTCTTTTCCTTAACATACAGTATATACAAGGAAGTTGGAGTAGACAAAACATTCAACCATGTACACCCGTACTATGAAATGGCACAATCCAGATACACACATCCTTCTAGTTGTTATTGATATAATCTGAGATGGAACTGGGGAGTTGTGCTGAGAACTACTGTATATAGCAACTGCTACTGCATAAAATTTGTGAAGATATTAAAATACAATTTCATGTCAAAACCTTGTCTTTATACCAAACTGTCTTCCTTGAAACTAGCAGTAGTGATTGGCACATAACAGCATAAGAAACAGAAATTACAAAACTAAAAACAATGGAACAGTTCATTGTTTTTTATCCAAATATTTAAGGTAGACACTCACAGTCAAATAAACTAGGACCAAAGGCTTGTTGGAATGAAACATTTAACTTGCTTGAGAAGTGCAAGAAGGGGACACATGTACTTTTTTGAAGACTACCATGAAGGCCTGTCATGTGGTATAGGTAAAGGTTTCCCTTGACATTAAGTCTAGTCGTGTCCAACTCTAGGGGGCGGTGCTCATCTCCATTTCAAAGCCGAAGAGCCGGCATTTGTCCATAGACACTTCCGTGGTCATGTGGCTGGCATGACTACACGGAACGCCATTACCTGCCCGCCAAAGCAGTACCTATTAATTACTCACATTTGCATGTTTTTGAACTGCTAGGTTGGCAGGAGCTGGGACTAGCAATGGGAGCTCACCCCGTCATGTGGATTCAAACCGCCGACCTTCCGGTCGGCAAGCTCCTGTATTTCTTACAGTGGAGAAATCTTAACAGGACCTCCCTAGATGACTAGACCAGATAGGCAGATTTAATCTTAGCAAGATATTGCCTGAAGTATCCCAGTACTGCACCATAAAGGGTTTTAATGGTAATAACAAGCATTTTGAATTGGGCATTGAAGCCTACTGGTAACCAATGCAGTGACTTTAAATTCTACAGTGGTGCACTGTCCCATCAGCCATCAGGTTACAGCCTTTTGTATAACAGCTACAGCTTCTGAGTTATCTCTAAAGAAAGCCTGACACACAGCACATTGCAATAGTCCAACCAGGTGGTTCTCAGGGTGGGTGCTGGAGACATCAAGACATCCTCATCCAGGCAGTGTCACAACTGGTACACCACCTGCATTGAGCAAAATCCCCCCTCCCCAGCCAAAGCTTCCATCTGCTGCTTCAGCAGGATCTGGGAGTCCAGAAAGATCCCTAAGTCACAAACCACTCTCTTTTGTGGGGGCACAACCCCATCCAGAGTAACTACTGAGGCCCATGTTATGGGATCATCTAGATGTTTCTGGATAACTAAAAACGTCTAGTAGGATTTAATCTGAGCTGTTTTCACCCCATCCAGATTCTCACAATCTCCAGGCACCATTTCAGGGCTACCTTTGGCTCAGCTCAGGGTGGTAAGTCTTAGCATCATACTGGTCACACCTCAACATAAACTGATTGATGACCTCTCTCAGCTCAATTGCATTACTTTTAGGCCATGCTTTTGAGTTCTCCTTTACAACAATCAAACTCAAATTTTCTGTTTCTGTTCTCATCATTTTATATGCATACAGTCCAATCAAACAAACTGTCCCCAACTGAATTATTAAAGAATTTCCTATCTATCCCAAAGATAGTGGGATGGATTATGATATTTCCTTTATAATTATCCCAATATTTCTGTAAAGTAAGTTAGATAAGATGGTGATACCAGTGAATTTAACTGAACATGAGTAACTAAACCCTCTGTTCATCTTAATTATTTTAAACCATGATTGAGTATAATTATCCACACACTGAGCTCACTTTAATTATTTCTTTAATAAATGCAGAATAGGACACATGATAACCTTAATCTTATTCCAGTTTAAACTAGCTTGCAGTATTACTGCATCTTGTTAACCAAGAATATATCTCGTGCAGAAGTAACTGTTTCCTATTTCTGGCAATTTATTAAAGCATGACACAGAGGAGTTACTATTTCTTGGAAAAAAAGATGCACAATTAAAAAGCTGAGCTGAACTGTGGCTTTTATATACACCCCCATACAGCTGGCATACAGGGCCCACTCTCCCATCTGTACTAAGCCATATATATATATATATATATATATATATATATATATATATCTCACATCACATCACATCACACTGGAGTTGTCATGATAGTTATTATCTATGCCTGTTTAATCATGTCCTACTGTTGATTTTATTAGAGACCTTTTTGTGTCTCCAACCAGACTTTTAAAAAAGTAAAATACTTTATTTTAAAGTAAGAAAATGAATAGCTGATACTGTTCAACAGGTCTGTGACAAGTTGTATTGTTTTGTAGCAATGGTATTTTCAGTGCCTTTCACATTACATAAAACACATAAAACGTACACTATTCTTATAAAGGAGAGACACATTGTGCATTCACTGGAATTGATTTAATTCACCATGCAATATCACACAGTACCCTGAGTAGGAAAGCCATAAGAATTTGGACTGCAATCTTTCTATCCTAATCTAGACTCAACAAGGTATCTTAACATATTTTCACATTGCCTGGAAAGCTGAAGTTTGGCACAGACATAGCCTATCTGAAGTATAAAGAGGAAGGGATATTTGACCATCTCTCCATTAAAAGGAAGACATGACCTATCACTGAAACGTGTCCATATGCTGGCTGTGGAATTCAGGGAATTGAAATCCACGTATCTTAAAGTTGCCAAGGCTGAGAAACACTGACATAGAGTGAAAAACTACTTTTGACAAACCATTCAATGCCGTCCCAAGCAACAAGCCTTGCAAAGGATAGAAGCTACATACAGTAGACTAATCATACTGCCAAGAAACCTGGTCTTAATTTTGGGACAGTCTGTTAGTTTAATAGTTAGCATTCCAAGAATATGTTTCCTTTTCACCTTACATTCATTTCTGAGACTAGCACAGATTTATTGGGGTAAGGTAGAGACTGTGCATTTCAACATTCAAAGTTGGTGCTCATTGCTGTATTTTACTTTCAGCCCTTTTCTTTTTTTTAAATAAATTTTATTAAAAGTTTTAAAGAGAATATAAAAACTAACACAGACTAATACATAATAGAGAGAACAAAGAAAGGGAAAAAAAAGAAAAGTGCAGTCAGAAAGAATAAAATGAAATAGAAAGAAGTTTCCAATTTTCTCTGGAGCAAACACAATTACAAAATTATCTCTTCCTTTAGGATTACAAAAAAGCTCACTTTTTTCTATTACCCATTTTTTTTTCTAATCATCAAAACCACATGTTTTCCCATTTCATGCAAAAAGTCTATAAGAGGTTTCCAGTCAGCCATAAATGTAGCTGTTGTCTTTTCTCTAATCAAGGACATTAAGTTAGCCATCTCTGCAAGTTTCATCATCTTCACCAACCATTTCCAAAGGTGGAAACCATTCGGCAGTGCCGAACCTTTCCACCTTTGAGCATATAATAGTCTTGCTGCTGTGGTCATATATAAAAACATTTTCTAGTTGCCTGTCCATTAGTCCCAAAAGAAAAGTCTCTGGTTTCAGTTGTACTTTAATATTTAAAATCTTATGAATTAATGTATTCATTTGTATCCAAACTTTTTTGGCTTTTGTAGATGTCCACCAAAGATGATAAAATGTTCCTTCATGTTGTTCACATTTCCAGCAAAGTTTTGAAATACCTGTATACATTCTAGACAATTTCTCTGGTGTCAAATGCCAACAATACATCATTTTATAACAATTCTCTTTAAAGCTAGAACATAATGTAAATTTCAACCCGTTCAACCACTTTTGATCCTTTTCCAGGACAGTTCTACTTCACTCATCATTTCTTCCATAATTGCCTTCATTCCACAGCACTATTTCTACTGGAATTAGGAGTTTCTATTGAGTTGATTATATTCTGTTCCATCATTTTCCATAGAAAAAGTTTATTCTATCACATTCTAAAAAAATGAACAGAAGTTCAGGAACCCAATTTAAATGCATTTTTTTATGAATATATGCATTTTATACACTTTTATTTATATACAGATTTTGCAAGCTATTGTGCACTTTGCCCTAATATATAAATTTTTACTCAATTTTTACAGTTGTAAATTGTAGTACATTTAGAAAAGGGCAAAAGTTAGCATATATATATGTTCAAAAAGATATGATAATAGACTATCCAAGGTATCGCCAATTGTACTTTATTACTACTACCACAAGGAAGTGTATTTGTTTATATAAAGAAACATATGCTACTTTTTCTGTATGTGTTTAGTATTATGATAAAGTCCAAACAGTATGTTATTATATTAGCATTTAGTAATTCTAAACCAAGCAGAAGGATGTTTAATTATAGTATCCAGTTGTGTTTAATAGAGTGCTCTTCCTTTTTTCTCAAATCACATTGCTTTGGGAGCTATTGTATAATCTAAAGATTCTACTTAAAAGTTATTTTATTTTAAAATATTGTGATTATTTTACTGATAATATATACTGATTAAATTATTTTAATTAATTATAAAAAGCAATAATTAATGCAAACATTCTGGTTTAACAATAATGTGGGCTAATGATATAAATGAATCTGATGTAAAAGAACGAAAGTGAAAATGTTAGTTACAGGATGTTGTGAATAAGCCAATACAATATATTTGTTGATCAAGCAACTGTTTACAGATCCAATACTCATCTTTGATGCTATAAAATATTTAATATTTCTAATCTGAAACATTGTAAAAATGTGGACCTTTAAAGAAGTTTATAGTTTGTGCTTGGGTTCATTGTATGCAGTTCCCAGAGTCCCTCCAGAAGTTACTGACAAATTGGAGGATTATTAAATACAAGATAAATTATTGTAAATTTAATGTAATTCAACTTAATTTAATTTAGTCTTTATTCCTGTCTACTTTTTTGGAATGTGGTCCTGGCATAACAGGCCAAAAACAGCTTTGAACCCTAAAAACATTGCACACTTTTTTCAATCATTCTTAAGTCAACTTTTCTGTTTCATGGTCCTTGATCAAACTGTTGAAGATATCTAAACATAATAATTAAATAACTTCAGATTACATGAGTACTTATGATCTTTACCCATAATAGCACCTCATGAAATTTGAGTAAAGCTCAACTGTTAGAAATTTCATTTCCCCTTTTTTTTTTTTACAGTACATGGCCCAAGCCTCTTAGTTAAGAGTCCTATCCCACTTTTCTAAACTGGAAATTCAACTGTGGATCAGATATAATGTGCCATGAACAAAACTCTAAACCTCTACAATAAGCTCTCACTGTATATGCCTGCCTCAGACTTCTCCCAAATTCTGGGAAGTATAAGTCCAATTCTCACAGAATGAGAAGCTCTGCCAAAGTAACCTTCATGCTATTTTTTGCTCCAGAGTTAAATTTATGTAGGTCCCAGATGCAGAGAAAGGAGGAAGCCACAATAGTGGCTCACAGGATCAAGATGAACATAACCCTTCCTCAAATGCTCTCAGGCAGAACTTTAATGTCAAACACAAAATCTAAATGCAATGAACAGACAACTCTACAAAAATTGCTAGAATTATCTGAATTAAATTATCTATTAGCTAGAATGTAGATTGGGATCTATTGATGAATCACTGGGTGATTTGCAAAAGATTCAGATGGTTTTCTCATTCCCACCTGTTTCATAATAACAGTACAATGATCCTCCTACAAATCACAACACTGAAAGGTAAAATAAAAATATTTTGAGTGAAGGTAACATAGTGTGGGCTTGTTCAGTCTGGCTACTAAAGAATAGTACATGTTGGCCTCAGAATTCTTATATTCTGTCAGTATGTCATTTATACCTGGCTCTAATGAAGTGATTGTGGTTTCTATGAAAAGCAAAACAGATTCTAGAAGCTGAAGCCCACCCATTCCAGTTTTAACCCACTAATGAATTAGCTGGCATTAATTCATCCTACATATGGTATAATTGAAATAATTCTAGCTTGTTCTTTTTCGACAATAGGTTTATTACTGAGTTTTTTCAAACTTCATTGGAAACATGTATCTAAAAAATTCTTCCTAGCATTTTTCCCACATTTGTAGGGTCCACTTTTTTTTTTTTAATCAACTGAATGTTGATCCGTTAGTTGCAAAAGGAATTAACCAACCAGCTTGTCACCCAAGCCTGATGTCAGGGGCTGAGAGAGAGTGACTGGCCCAAAGTCCCAGCCGGCTTTCATGCCTAAGACAGGACTAGAATTCACACTCCTAATTTCTAGCCTGGAGCCTCAGACCACTAGACCAAACTGACTCTCCTAAAAAATATTATAAGTAAAAGTTCATTGCTTTTGACAATATTCTTAAAACTATCTTTTAAAAAATTAAAATGAAAGGGTAGTGTTTAGCAATATAACAAAACATTAAAAAAAATCATTTAAAGTCTGCCAGGTCCTGGATCCTGGAAAACTAAATTACCAAAATACTGTTCCTACTAACACAATTTATGTAGCATTATGGATCTGTAAGCTGAGCCACCAAGCAGATACTTCACTAAAGAATCTTGTATCAGATTCTTTTGCACACTAAATGATGCTGAATGATGCTGAATGTGAATGATTGCACATGAATGATGCTGAATGTGTTGGAGGTCTCAGTAAATCAGCATGCCTCATTAGCATAGGGATGAGTTCATTCTAGGATGCAAATTCTCTATGTGCTTCTGGAGGAAGCTGTTTGTTGCCCCTCCCGCATTCCTTTGTCCTCTTCCTCATTCTTCCACCATCTGGGAAGAAGCACCATGCGGCTCCTGCTCCTTCCATCTGGGCATCATGCATGGGCCTAGAGTCAGGACTTTCCCCCTTTCTGCATACAGTCTTTAGCAGCAATGAGGGCTAAGGGTTAATTCAGTTTAGGGAAAAGAAAAAAGAACAATGATCATTTTTCTGGATGGATGTAACTGGACCAAATAAATGAGTAAGACTTCTTTTTACTTACTTTTGAACCTACTTTGTCTAAGTGTGTAATTCTTTATGCTTGGGTGGGCTAAGTGTGTAAGATCAATAACCTATATTTCTCTAACGTGCTCATTAATGCTATTTTAAATAATATTCTTTTTCTGTGCACATCTTTTGCTGCATTAAGCTCTGCTCCATTCAGTGGTCCTAGCTGTCCACTAATGGCTTCAGAATGTTCATAAACCATAAGACCAGCCAACCATCACTCATATTTCTCATTTCTGTGAATGGATGAAAACTTACAGTATACATCTCTAGAAGATAAAATTTCCTCTTAGCTTATTATAGACAGTACCCACCATTATTACAGATGCAAGAACTGGCAAAGTTCTTTTTTACCAATTCCCCCATTACAGAATAATTTAACATGAGAAACAGCTCCTAAATTTCCAGTGATCTTACTCATGTCATAAGAAAACACCTCCAAATAGCAGAAAATATATTTGGAAAGTTTATCTCCAATTTAGAAAGATATCATATACCATTAAAAATGTGGTATATTTCTTCTAGAATATTCTCTTTCCAGCTAGACTAAAAAAAGTTTGAGCAAGCAATGGCTTCTTGCATTCACAATCTATTCCAAACTTGTTTCTAGTGATAGTTAAAAGTTCAGAAACATTAGAAAACTACTTTAGAGTATGTATGTATGTATGTATGTATGTGTGTGTGTGTATGTATGAATGTATGTATGTATGTGTATATATAAGATAAGGCAAGGCAAGGCAAGGCAAGGCAAGATAAGATAAGGGGAAAATGATTAAAAAACTTGTTTGGTTTTTAAGGACAGATGCTAAAATTTGCCTTAAAGTACAATGGAAAAATTTTGCTAGAGTCTAACATAATCTAAACAATACAAACTTTTTATCAAAATTGCAGTTATTTTAAATTATTATTTCAATGTAACCTCAAGCTATATGGATATTTTTATGCAACAGTTAGAAATCTGAATTTTTCTAATCTCTTTGGATAGAGTTAGCTTTTCTCTTTCCACAGGATTCTAATTTGTTTCCATATCAAATTATTCCCCACACTCACTACTTATCTACTTGTTCTCAATTATTTTTAATTTTATATTGGGTCTAATTACCTATTTACATTTGCTGCACAGAATGAAGCAGTAATTCACAGCTGTTCTTATGAAAACAGAAAATAAAGCGCAAAATCATATTTTTCTGGTATTGTCTGTTTTAAGGCATCTTGTTTAAGAAAATCTGGGGGGGAGGGGAAGGAGGAGAGAAAAAAATACTACTTAAATGCTGAATACAAAATGAGATTACACTTCATAAAATGGTTTTACAGACCCAAAGGATTGAGAATGCTCCTTTTAGTGTTAATTAATCCAGATTATTTATATACTTGACATTACAAGCAGTCAATTTATGACAAACTATTGGAATACCGTAAAAAAAATCTCAACATGGATTTGTTGAGGTTTATCCTAGTTCTAGTTTAATTATTATTTCCAACATTGATTTTCTTCATATACTTAATCCTTTTTCTGATTAAAAAAAATGATTGACTTTGATTTTTAGGGAGACACTAAGCTGCAGCTTTCAAGCTGCTTTCACATTTTCAAAGATGGAAGACATAAACAAATCTAATCATGGTTGGCTGTGATCAGTTTTCACTGCAAAGAGAACTCTTTCTCTTCATTTGACATCTTACATTCTGCAAGCAGAGCTTTCCCTGCAGTGTGGCCTCCAACAGGGAAATATTCTTGCATTCTGGAGGGATGAAATTCAAGGCTACTCTGGATCACTAATATCTTCTCTTTGGCATCTGTTCATGGCAAGAGGGGAAATGAAGGGTGAGTTTAATTTAAGGCTATAAATAGCAAAATAATTATATCACTCATTAGATCTCTATGTAAAGATCCAAGGCCTCTAGAAGAGTTGTGGACAGACATGTAAAATGAAAAACAATATGAATAACATACAGTAGAAGTAGGTGGTATTTACTGGTAATGCAATTCCATTTGCAGATTCAGATTTTTCATATAGTCTCACACATTATGCAATTATTCTAAAACAGTGGGACCAGCAGTGATGCTTGAGAGAAATTCATGAATTCCTTTGTGACCTTTCAAATTATGCCAAACAGAAAAAAATTCTTCTACATTTGTTTAACCAGTTTGCATTTGTTGTATTTCCCCCCCCCCCAAAGCTGAAGAGTTTTGTGAAATTATGTGGCATATATTACTGCACTTATTACTGCACTGATTACAAGGTAGCTAGAGTTACATGAACATCCTGCCATTCATTGTCCAATTATCCCTCCAGTGATCTGCTGCCTTCTTGGTTTCCCATGCTTCAGTTAACTCCCAGGTGACGACATCCTGAGAGCCAGTGTGATGTACTGCTTAAGATATTGGACTGGCACCGGGGAGACCCAGGTTTAAATCCACTGCCAGCCAAGAATCTCAACCAGGACTCTTCCATTGTTTCTGACCATCCACTAAGATTTGACAGAGTGGGCCTGCTCCAGATCCCATATTTAATATAGTGTCATCCAATGGGATCCAGGCCATGTGCCTTCTTTATTGTGATGCCTGCTCCCTGGAACAACATCTCCCCAGAGTTGTCCTGATGCTGCCATCCTTTAAATAGGCCTTGAAGACTTCGCTCTTTCCCCAGGCCCTGGATTAGCAAGTATGTGCCTTTGGGGGAATTTTATCCGTATGTTGGGTGTTTTAGTCCCTGGGTACTCCCTCTCCTCTTCTTCCTCCTTCTATTGTATTGGATGGTGGCCTATAAATTTATTATAAATAAATAAGCAAGCTTACTCAGTGACTTGGGGCAGATCATTCTTTTTCAGCCCAACAAACCTCACAGGTTATAAAAATATATGTAAGAGAAAACAATAGCAGCCAAAAATAAGCTGAAAAACACACTAAGAATTATTCAAATGAAAATGGCAAGTGCCCTGAGAATAAATCTGGATCCCTGTTTGCAGGGAGAAAAACCTTGAAAACTTGCAAGGCAGATTTCAGCATTAATTTGTCTTGAATATGTATTTCAGTTAAGTCAGGAGGAAGTACTGTTCATATTTTCCCAGTTTGAGTCACAAACCTGGAGTTCATAGTTTCAATGCGAAATAGTCTTAAACCTTGATTGACAATGTGGAAATCATCAGGGAAAAGACAATATGCAAGGAAAAATCCAATGAAAGGTAAAGGTAAAGTCAAATGCCTATTTTCAGTGATGCCTATAAAATACTGCCTTATTAAACAAATGCAATTTTGTCTTTTTGACTATGTGGTTCTAGCTTACTACCCTACTTCCAAAGCTGTTACTGACGTCTGAGTCATCAGGTTGTATACAAAAGCATTTCAGTGCACTGATTTTTCAAGCACATTGTAATTATATTCAGAGAGAAATAAATTAATCAGCCTCCTACAGTGGAAAACATATGCAAAGTTTATTGTGCTCATATCGTAATAATAAGACTAGTAACTGATATCCTGAACATAAAGGATTTATACCCAATTTAAAATATATTTGCACACATGCAAAGATAGTTGCTGACCTAAACAATGGCTCCTGCTTATCAGTTATCTGTTTCTGTGCATGTAATGAAAGGCTGAAATGATACCTATTGTGTTTCTTTTCAGTGGGTATGGGAACAAAGCACAATAAAGCAATTTGGCAATAACAAAAGGGAGGAGGTCCACCATTAGCACTTGGTATCCTTGTTTATCTGCTGGGATTATAGGGAGATAGAGGAACAGAAATGGATGGCTGATGGAAACACCACTGGCTGGACAGCTGTTTGAGTCACAAGAGGAGGAACTAGAAGGCAGACAATGGCCAGACTCAGGAGAAGAAAGTAGCAATTACAGAGCTTCATATTTTAGGGTGGTTACTCTGAATATTACTCACTCCCTACTCAGTGAGAAAATAGAGGGAATAAAGAAGATGCCCAAAGCCTTGGTTATATCCAACTGTGAACCATCAACCCATGGAAGAAAATCATATCTGATTGTTGTTGTTTTTGCTTCAATATGGGCATTTCTCAGAGTTTCACCAAGGCTCTGGAATTACCTTTCATTCCCCACTTCTTTATTAAGATAGTTACTTCCTACTAGCATTTTATAATGACTGAGAATGCAATTGTATCCTCCCTTTTCTCTCTTTCTTGATCTATATTTTGTTCATCTACTATGGTTCCTTAAATGTGATTTCTGTGTGTCTGATTGTTTTACTGCACATGATTTGAAAATAGGTTGCTCTGGAGCCAGTTTGTACCATAAAAAGAAATTTTAACCTATGTCAATATAACTCTGGTGATACATTTATGCACATTGCAGCTATATAGACACAGAGCAGTCTTCATCTCTTCTTGGTGCCTTCAGATGTGCCATTACTGTAGCTCCCAGAAAAAATTCCAGTTTTCCCATGCTGGTTGAAAAACTCTGGGAATTACAGTCCCAACATATCTGGGAAATGGGAGGACCAAGTGGGAGAAAACTGAAACAAGAATTACCCTGGAATGCTGCAAAGACAGAATGTATTTTTTTCTTTTGAATTGGGAAGCATCTTGAAACCCTATCTAGGTTTCCTGGAAAAAAAATGTGGATGTTTTTCAGTAATCCTACCAACATAAGTTTTTTTTTTAATATATAATTTTATTGAAAACTTTAAACACAAGAATAAGACTAACACAAACTAGAGTGAAAAAGAGAAAAAGGAAAAAAATGAAAGAAAAACTAAAGGTACAAAAGGAAAAAGAGTAGCAGAAAACTAGAAAAGAAAAAAGATATAAAGAAGTGGCTTCCAATCTTCTTTATAGCAGTTATAAGTACAATTATAAGTTGACCTCTCTCTCTAAAGTTACATTGTGAATTTCTTCTTTCTATAATCTATCCTATCTAATCATCAAAACCATAAATCATAAGTTCATCTTTTTTCTTTTTTACACAAAAAGTTCATAAGGGGTTTCCAGGCACCAATAAACGTAGATGTTGTCTTTTCTCTAATCAAACAAGTCAGTTTGGCCATTTCAGCAAGTTCTGTTATCTTCACCAACCATTCTTTTGTCACAGATATTACAAATCTTTCCATCCTTATGCGTAAAATAATTTTACTGCAGTTATCATATATAAAAACAGTGTTCCATGACTTTTTTCCAACTGCTTATCCATCAGTCCCAAGAGGAAAAGTTCTGGTTTTAGTTGAATTTTAATCTTTAAAATCCTCTGAATCACTATATGAATTTGAACCCAAAATTTTCTAGCTTTTT
Organism: Candoia aspera; assembly: GCF_035149785.1. Taxonomy (NCBI): domain Eukaryota; kingdom Metazoa; phylum Chordata; class Lepidosauria; order Squamata; family Candoiidae; genus Candoia; species Candoia aspera. The sequence goes on along the minus strand of NC_086159.1, from coordinate 41,427,537 downwards.
TGCACATCCACCAAGCAAGATAAAATGAACCTTCTTGTTGTTCACATTTCCAACATAAATTTGAAGTACCTTTATACATTTTAGATAACTTTTCTGGTGTTGGATAGCAATAGTACATCATTTTATAAAATTTCTCTTTAAGATTATAATGTAGTTTAAATTTCAGTCCTTTCAACCACATATTGTTCCATTATAATTATATTTTAACATACATACATGCATGCATGCATACATACATATAATATAACCAAAAAATATAGCCCACTTTATCATACGTGTCTTGTTCTTCTTCTGTTTCAAATTTCAATAAAAGTTTATACATTTTAGTAATCACACGTTCATCATTTGTACACAATTCTGTTTCAAAATCAGTATTACAATGTTCAATACCATAAATTATTTTATCTACTTTAAATCTTTCTGATAACTGTAAATAAGAAAACTTTGACAACTATGTCTCTCTTCCATCAGTTGTTCTCTTGATTTTAATTTATATTCCACTTGACAAAATTCTAGTATCTCACAGTATGTTAAGCATTTGTGTTTGCCTATTATTTCTTGTCTATAGAATGCTTCTTGTGCTAAGAGCCACAAAGGTGTGTTCAGGCACTGCCTGAATTTGTATCTACTCTATATTCTCAATATGGCATGAAAAACGTAAGTTTTTTTTTAAGAAGAAAAATTAGTATAAAACACTGGAGGCACTGGGTCAACAATGCTTGTTTACGTTTCTTAGGGTTGCCAGAGGTTCTATTTCATACAAGCTACCAATTAGTTCCAAAAAAGTGGTTTAAACCTAAAATAAATGTGGTAAGCGGTGTCTGGAATTTGTAAATAGTGCTTATAGACTACTCATAAACATTCCACGCAGTAGTCAAGAAAAGGACATGAACTTGCATCTGATTGTTAGATGTTGTATTGAATTTGTTTCTTTAGACTATTAGGCTGAAATAAAAATAGAAACATACTCTCATATAGATCTGTTTCTCTACTAAAGTCTTTCATCAGAATTCCTGCAGACAGGAGGAAAAAAATTATGCTTACTGTCACCCAAAGCCTTTAAGCAATTTTCTCCAGATCTCTCCATCTCCATTTATAGAATGTGAGATGGAAGAGCATAGCTTTTATTCCTACTCCCTTGTATGACCATTCAGTCTGTTTCTTTAGCTTCAGCTTAAAACTGACATATTTTTAAGTCATACATATTTGTCAGACACCCTTTAAGGAAAAAAAATAATTGACATATGAGCAGTTATGTGTACTATTTGGCATCTACAAGAAAACATTCAAGGTGTACAGAGATGGATTCATGGAATGACATAGCCCTAATTCCTGGTCAGCATACAGTACACTACATAATGCATTGCTACAAGTCTTTAATTGTACAAAGCATACAGACACTAAAGGAAGTTACATCAGGGCTTCTTATCCTATCCTATAACTCCTATGTATCAAATGCATATACAGTGACTGTTTGCAGAGAATGTATTCCTCTGTATTTCTTTTTACTAACATTCAGGTCCTCATTTGTTCTTGGCTATTCAAGCTCCACAAAAGAGAAAATTCAAATAGCTCAGACTAGCAGTTCCAAAGAATGTACCATTCTGTATTCAAGATAGCTTTCCATGTTAAAATCAGGAGGACATGGAAAAAGAAAAGAAACACTACAGCTTTTTTCTCTTATCTAATAACAAGACGTGAAACAAAACAATGCCATTATGCAATGCTATTTGTACATTTTCTTAAGTAAGTAATTGCAGCCAGTTACTTAGAATGGCAAGTTATGTGAAGGATATCATTTCAGTCCTGAAACTACTTTCACTGGCGGCAATGTCTTGTAATGAGCTCCTCTAACAAGTTCCTTTTATTTCTATTTTATCACATTTTAAACTCACCATTCAACTTCAGATAGTTTTTTCTCCTACTACGGAGCCTCCCTTGCTTATTTATATTTGACTTATACCACTTATCTCTTGATATGGGGAAAAGGAGGAAGAGACAAAGGACTCCCTCGGCAACACAACCCTCTTCTAAACCGCTGAAACAACAGAAGGTGGACAGATTTGTTACAAGTAAGCGAACCTTGTCAGTAAACTATGATTCCCCAACTTACTTATTGAATAGAAAGGATTCTTTGGAGTGGGACTTACAGGCCGAGATAGAGAGTCAGCAATTGTTGGAGTTTTCTTCATCATTGATAGAAAATGCTTCTTCCCCCGAGGCTGTTGCTGTCTGCACAGCTGCTGAACAATTAAATAAGGAAGGACTCCTTGATCATAAAAGCTTGGAAGTCCAAAACTCGTTGGAATTTATAACCAGACACAGTCTATTGACGGCACAGACAGTTCTCTCAATCTTTGATTTACTGACTACGATCAAAACTCAAGTTGATTCTTTAAGAGACTCCCTGGTTGAATTTGGCATGAGTCTTGCAAATCAAACTGAGGCCTCTGATAAAGCTAAGGGCTTACACCTGCACTGCTCCTCTCAGTCAGGCTGTGGAGGAAAGGAAGTTTCAGCCTCTGAAGTTAACCCTATATTAGGAGCTAAAAGGGAAGATAAGAAAATGACAAACATCTGTATAGAAATGGATGAAAAGGGTAAAAAACCTGTATTAGGTAAATGTTACTTACAACCCAATAAGATAGCCCTTCAGATACAAACTAATAAAATTAATGGAGGCAAATGGGAGTCGAAAAGAGCTATACTGCAATCATTAAGTCAGTTACTACGATGTGAGAAATGATTTGTGGATTTACAAAAGATAGACTGGCTACCAGTCAGAGGCAGCTTTAGACGGATTCTCTTGACTTTTGGTCTTTCTGTGATACCAAGTATGCTTCTAAAAATGAAACCTTTTTTGAATACTTTCTCAATATTCCCAATTCAAGTTCTTCATTCAGAGGAAGTTAGTCCCCTTATAATTCAGCATAATCAAGAGAGTGTTATAAATTTAACTCATAGTAGAAATACTCCTCCAGATAAATTCAAGGACACCTCATTAATGAAGACTATGCCAAGGAACAATAATAGTAAACATTCTCTCCACCGGATAACAACTCAGTTGCCTCCTGTTCCTTTAGAACGGAACTTAATTAACTTATCCAGTGCTCCACCAGATAATAGACAAGTTGATATACTTAAGAAATTAATTGACTTAAAATGAACTTTAATGGCAACTTGCCACACAGCGAACCCTCTATTAAATTTAACACCTCAAACAATGCAAGAAGAAAATTCTCACTTGGGACAACAATATGAATGCACTGAAAAGAGAGAGCAAACTAGCTGTAGGCAGAAAGCTGTCAATGAGAACCATAAACTACAAAATCCAGATGTAATATCTGAGATAGAGGAGCCTTTTGCTCTCACTACAAGTATTAATATCACACAGAAGCAAGTGGAAACAACTAAAGCAAAAATTATTACAGTAGCCCAAGTTCACGAGCAACCCTTAGAAATTTCCAACCTTGGCTCTTTAGAAGATGGTGATATGGATGGGACCCATTTGGGTTATAAAGCGTTTGTCTAGATCAAGGATATTAACGCATATGGCCTGATGGTACACAGACCAGTGTAAGATAAATCCCCTGAAAATTATTTCGTGGGATATAGCCGGATGGTATCGTAACAAAGGCCTTAACCATTTAGATCATTTGTTAGATACGGATATCCTTTTGCTTCAGGAAACTTGGACAGCTGATGATCTTGTATTCAATGGCTATTATTCGTACAAGTTGGAGGCAACCACTGGCAGAGGACCAGGGTGGATGAAAGGTGGACTGGGAATTCTTATTTCTACCGATCTGAGAGTAGGCCATAAATCCATTCAGCCACTTAATCAAATAACTATGGCTATACTCTTGGATCTGGGAAATATTTCCTTATTAATTATTAATGTGTATTTCCTGCCAATACAAAGAAGAGCTGAAATAGAGGCAATGTGATCAGATCTAGAGCAGTACGTGGATAACCTCCTTTTGGAATATCCTAGTGCCTTGGTACTACTCGGGGGAGATTTTAACGCCAGGCTAGGTCCTGATGACCAAACACTGTTCTCCAAATTTCATCAGTACCCGCCAACCCATGCTCCTAATTTACCTGATGCCACTCTTGTACGACTCTTCAAAGATCTAACTATGCTGGGATTTGTCTGGCCAAGTTTGCAAACAAGTTTAATCTATACATACTAAATGGCTCCATGAAAAGTGATCACCCAGGAGAATATACATTTGTGGCTGGAACTAGGAGAAGTACTATTGATTGTATGCTAGTCTCTATTAATTCATTACATTCAGTGGAGTCCTTTAAGGTGCTTCTGCATCTAGAAAATGACCATCTTCCATTATGTCTACATTTGAAGATACCTATTAGTCAGCTGCGGCCGGAGACATATTTTACCCCCGTCATTGTACCAGCAGGACAAGTAAGTTGTCATGCCAGATGGCCCTTACAACTTGATCAAAGGGTGAGGAAGACATTGGCAGAGGATGATTTACAAACAATTCAATCATCATTTATGTCTCCCAATACCTCACAAGATCCATTGTTTTTGTATAAAAATTTAATACAAAAATTACAACCGGTATTGACTCGTATTACTAACCCTGACAGCAAAAGGGTTGTGACTTTCTCTAAGACATGGTTCGACAAAGAATGTGTTGAAGCTAAGAAAGCCCTCACTGCAGCTTATCACTTATATAAATCTGAGACAGAATCTATTAACAACACAAATACAAAATCTCTTGAACACCTCCTTGCTAGCAAAAAACAGTATAAGAGACTGGTGGCTGATAAGAAGAAGCAGGATATGAAAACCATGTGGAAATGTCTTATTGAAGCTGCCAAACTGAAGAACACCTCTCTTTTTTGGCAACTATTATCCAATCAGACTGTCAGATCATCTACTATTCTAGACTCTCACATTTCACCAGAGGTGTGGGAATACCATTTCCAGAAAATGTATGAGGATCCTAACAATGCTATGTTGACACAAATGAACGAAGGTCTAATCGAGTGGCCCCCAGTCTCGGTGGCTGAAATCAAATTTCTTATTGGACAACTTAGAAAAGGGAAGGCTCCGGGAATGGATTTTATTTCAGCGGAAGTATTAAAGAATAATGTTGAATGGTGGTCCCCAATTTTAGCATCACTTTTTACCTATATTGATAATTTGGGGAGAATCCCAGAGGATTGGGGCCTGGCTATTATAGTCCCGATTTTTAAAAAAGGGAAGATAAATGATCCTGCCAATTACCGACCTATTAGTCTACTGAATATAATTAGTAAGCTATATGTTAGACATTTGCAAGGAAAACTCAAAGACTGGCTGGACCAGAGAAATCTTATAGCGGACGAACAGGCTGGCTTTAGAGAGGGCAGAGGAACTATTGAACAATGCCTGATTCTTTAACACTTGATTGAAAAATATTGTTCCAACAAGATAACATCATTGCATACTGCTTACATTGACTTAAAGGCAGCTTTTGATTCTATATCTAGGCCTGTGGGAGAAGTTGGAAGCCGCCTCAATAGATAGCAGGCTTCTCTACCTAATACGTGCCCTACACTCAGATACAGCCTTGAAGATCAGGTGCAATAGATCTGGGTCACTGTCCAAGACGATTAAAGTACAAAAGGGGGTGAAAAAGGGTTGCATTTTGGCTCCCCTACTTTTTAACTTTTACATTAATGATATGGTAAGATGACTAAGTCACCCAGACTTTCATCCTCCTAAATTAGGGGACCAAAGTATTGCCCTGCTGCTGTATGCAGACGATGCAGTCATACTCTCTAGGACTCCTATAAGTCTCAAGAGAGCTTTGACATCCTTGGCCCAATATTGTATTAATAATCAGTTAGAAATAAATTATCAGAAAACAACGATAATGACCTTCACTAAAAGGCCAAAACTTCACTCCTGGCATATAAATGGGCACAGAATAGAGCAAGTGACAAGCTTCAAATACCTAGGGGTAGTTGTGCATGCCACTGGATCTAGGAAACCTCACTTTGAGTATGCAGCTGATTCTGGACAAAAATCAGCCAATGCCATTCTAACGTTTTTCCGAAGCAAAGGCGGGCACTATATTCCAGCAGCTCTTAAGCTCTTCCAGGTGAAGTCATTAGCCCAGCTCCACTATGGGTCCTGTGTTGGTGCTCCGACTTCAAGCATTACACCTCTGGAAAGAGTGCAGTCCAAATTTATTAGAGCAGTACTCCAAATGTGTGACAAATGCTCAACTTCGATTGGAAGTCGGCATGATAAAAGTCGAGGCAAGAGTGCGTCTAGCCTCCCTGAACCTTTGGCTAAAACTCAAGCATTATCCCCAAGGTTTAGCACCACTCATTTTTCAAGATTACTTCCAATCCTCTTGGTTAAAGGACATTGAATTTAGCCTCACAAAGCTAGGATTTTCTACAGATTCAATTCTTAGGATGGATTACGAACAGGCAAAATTGACCCTGAAGCAAAGGATAAAGGATGTAGAGAGACAAATGGACTTACAGAAGGCCCCTCATTTCCTATCTTCAGAGCATAATAAATATATTGTCAATACTGCTAACTACCTTTCTCAACTTGAAATTCCTAGCCAGCGGAAAGCTTTCTCCCTAGCTCGAAGCCATGCACTCCCTTCTGCAGTCTTGGAAGGCAGATACAAAAAAATCCCAATAGCTGCAAGGCGGTGCCCTTGTAACAATGGAGAGATAGAAACTACAGACCATGTGCTTCTCCGTTGTCCTTTTTATAAAGAGCTCAGGAGTAAACTAATATTACCTTTGATTAGTAAATGCCCTAGATGGAAAGATATAGATTGTATGCAAATGTTACTTATAGATGAATATCCAACTGTCACGGCGCAAGTAGCCAGATTCTGCGCAGCTGCTATGAAGATGCGTCAGATTATGATTGGAAAAATGTAGTAATGTATCCCTTGTAATAACTTTGTCGTCTATATAACACATTTTATATATGATATTTTACTCTTTTTATCACTCCTTTTAATATTTTACATATATTTTTATAGACACTTATACCTGATAGAATATTAGTCATGATAATGCAAATTAATGAGATTGTTTTTAAACTTGATTAAGGGGCTCACTTACATTGTGATCCAAATGTATTTTAACACCTAATTGGAACTTGTAAACTCAAATTTAAAATTATTTTAATTTAGATGGCTCATATTTTATGACTAATGGCTAATGTGCATATTTTTATAGAATTGTATCTTGTACTGGTCAGTGACCGTAATAAAATCAATTGAATTGAATACTTTCACTGGCTCACAGTCCTTTCAGTCCGAATCCAAAATATTGTTTTTGATCTTTACAACACTTCTAAGCAACCTTGATCCTCTAGAACAGATCAACTTATCTTAAAAGGCCTGCTTGGAAACCTTAGTTCTGACTCTAAGCCAGGGTTTCTCAACCAGGGTTCCATAGAACCCTAGAGTTCTGTGAGAGGTTACTAGGGATTCCCTAGGAGATCACAATTTATTTTAAAAAATATTTCAAATTCGGGCAACTTCACATTAAAGAGGTAAATTTCATTCTTTATTTTTAGTTTAAGAACACTGTTAATGCATATATACAGGCCTACACATGAAACAAATACAATAATTTTGTAACTTGCGTCCTATATTTGAGCTTGAATGTGAAGGGGTTCCCAAAGCCTGAAAAATATTTCAAGGGTTCCTTCAGGGTCAAAAGATTGAGAAAGGCTGCTCTAAGCTATCTCTCTGAGCTGCAGAGGTGGTCATGAAAGACAGAGCTTTTCTCAGATGATACCAATGATATGAAACTTATTTCCACACCTTGACCATTTTCATCTTATTTTAAGGTATAATGTAAAAAAAAAAACGTTATTTCAAGTTGCAGATGGACTGTCTTTAATTTTTTTCTTTGATCTCTTCATTTTGAATGTACCTTGCTGGTGCCTTTATATTTGTTTTTAATCAGAAAATTTGGGCAGACACTTCTGAAATCAATGTAAAGCAAAACAGTCTAATGGATTTTGATGATCAGTCTACTGGCAAGCAGTTGGTTAATAAGCTAATCAAAAATCTGAAAGGCAGAAAAGGAGATATGGAAGTAAGATGAGGAAATGCAAGTAGGTTGCTTTTTACTGAAGGCAAATTATTCAGACTAAGGATCCAGACAAGAATTTTGACAGATTGGAGGTAACAACCTACTGATCTTTTGTCCCTTGACTTCAGTTAAATTAGTAGCTACCCTACTATTTTCTGCAGTGGATGCCAAGCCAATAATGCCCTCTTCTGGCATGCTGCCAAAACAGCACAGAAAAGGATGCACAGCAGTCAGACCAAGAATGTCCCTAGTTATCTAGTCAATAGGAAATAACTTTGGTGATGACAGACCTGCAAGTTCAAAGAAACTTGAAGTGTGCTTTGCCTAGAAAGGTTAATTTGTTGGGACTGTGGCCTTGGGCCATACCCATCCCTTAAATATGCCTTGGTGTCAGTTTGACCATTTATTTGCCACTTAGATGGATGACTCACCATGTACTTTTCTTAGGCTGCACTGTGATCCATGCTGAAGATATTTTAATTATTTTAGCACATTATCCTTTTACCATGTTATACCACTCACCTAGCAAACACAAGATCTTTAAATTACAGTTTTGTTTAACAAAACATGCACTGAATACAAGTTCATGTACCTTTCTATCTAATTTGTGAACACTAGAAGTGCTACTGTTCATTAGCACCATTTGGTTTAGATTTAGTTGCCAGAACCCTATGGGAAGCTTTTCTCAAATTATGCAGAAAGAGCATTTTTTTTAGCTATAGCCCATGATGACTTTTGTTAACATTAGTCAACCTAACCCCAAATTCTTTTGAAATACTTTGACAGTACATGCTGGATTTAAGAATCAACAGATTTTTGTTTGTTTTTACAGAATGTAACAGTTTAATTGATCAACTTACACTTCCTCAAAACAAAAGGCTTATATACTTTGTATTCCTTCATTATTGTTAATATTTTAACATGAAGGTTCTGGCTTTGGTTCATTTTAGTGGCATCTATTCTGTTAAAGATCTTAGAAGATGGCAATATCTCAAAGAGAATATTTGTAGATCAGGGTTGAACTATGGAGTCCTTCGTGCTCTCTGAGCCTTGTTGTTTTCTTGCAGTCATTTCATTGCCAGACTAGGCAACATCTTCAGTGTAAAAAGGGAGTGGGCCTTGCTCTCAGTTTATATACAGTGGCTTGCCCTGCTTGTAGAGATGTTGTTCTGTCCTTGGTAGTTCCACTGGAACTACTATATATAAACAGAGAGCAAACCCCACTCCCTTCTCACACTGAAGGTGTTGCCTAGTCTGGCAATAAAACATCTGCAAGAAAACAACCAGGCTCAGAGAACACCAAGGACTCCACATGGCAATATCTTTCTGATCTTGTCTGAGTTCAGAAGCTGAATGGAGCTGGGTCTGATTAATATTTGGATGGGATTCCACCATTTTTTATTATGTTCAAAATTTTAAGTAAGATACAGCATTTCTAAGATGTCACCTTGAATCAGTTGTATCAATTATGTAAAACTCAGCATTTCTATCAAAGCATAGTACTATTTAGATAAATGTGTGTACATCCATATACAGGTTTATCTAGCAATATATTCTTTGCTTTTAATGCCAAATAAGACAGAAAACTAGGGACGTGCAAAACTTACTCTTCTGGGAACGTATTTTTCTTCCTGACCATATTGTTCCAGCCATTCTGGGGGTACTCTGACAGTTTTCTGAATGACAGTTTTCCAAAACTGAAGCAGTTTCTGGCCTTCTGAACATGATCTGTTCACAAAACAGGCCTGCTGCATCCAGAAAACTGCATCAGAGCACCACAACCACTTCCATACTGCCCCTCAGACTCCCCTGAAGCTGATATTTCCCTGACAAAATCCTCCCTCCTCCCTTCCCACAAAGCAGCAAATAGCTGCTAGGATCGATTCTGGTCTCTCCAGCAGGCACAGCAGAAATGAGCACAGAGGACTGGAGTACGTCAGCTGCAAGGGAGGAGGCAGTCCTGCAGAGGGCCAACTGGAGCCCAGCAGGTTGCTAACCTCCAAAGACTCCTTCATGCAACACAGAATAGGCAGTTTGCCTAGCAGGTTTTCTTCTGTTTTCCCACAGAAAAACCACTTTCTTTCCTGAGCACCATGATCTGATTTCATCTGGCCTCAGCAATGGGATGGCAATGAGACAGAGTCTCTTCTGTGAAGATATATCCTCTGCAAAAGGTAAACAGAGCATCTTGGAGCTGAAGAAAGGAGAGGGTGTGGATGTGCTCTAGATCTGTTTTTATGTATGTATGTATGTATGTATGTATGTATTTGCCCATGGAAAAGATAACTACTGTTGAGGAAGAACTCTATTTTCCCACCCTTGATATTTTTAAGTGGAAGAAAAGGCTACAGTTTTTTCTTGACTGCTCAGTTCACAAAGACAAGACTAAAAGGACTTGCACACCATGATTTCCATTCCCCAATTCCTCACAAATCAATTCAAAGCTGACTTGCTGCTTTTCTCACTTCTGCCAATCTCAACCTGAAAATGCTGGGAACACTCAGGGAACCCGAACAGCCAATCAGTGCTTGCCCTCCAGCTGACTAATAGCACAGTGCAAAACACTTCATTGGAACCAATGAGTGGCTGCAGATCCTGGAGCAACACAATTCCCCTTAGCCTTCACAAAAGTGAAATAAAATAAATTGTTACTCCCCAGCCAGATTTTCAGTTCATGATACATGTATTTGCTTGGCCATTTGCAAAAAGAAAAGAAAATCTCAGTGTCTGTATGAAAAGATTGACTGCAAAAATGACATTTTGGGGTTACGTTTAAGTCTCTTGCAACTGTGAAGGTAAAATGATAGCATGGCACCATTTTTGCAACCAGGCATTCTAACCAATAGCTGTAACCATGGTTGCATATTACTGCTGTGGCTGGAGTGTGGGAGGTATTTTCTAAACAGGACACTAAAACTCAGAGGGGGAGATACTCATGTTTGCCTTGAATCCAGGAGCTGGGGTAAGGCAGGCATTCCCAAAAGTTCTTCAGAGCTGTAACACTACAAAAAGAAACAGCATTGTTCTCATTTCCACTGAGCCAGCAAAGAATCAGAAACAAAGTCACTCAGCTTCCCAAACCAGCCATGTGTGAGGCTGGACATATCTCAAGCAGTTGCAAAAGTGCAGTTAAGCCATTATATAGAGGTGCTCTAAGCTTGACAAAGGAGGAGACCAACAACCTGCAGAACTGGTGATAAATCAGGAGACTGGTCAAGGATCTGGTTGGAGGAAGCCTGATCCTGGGCCGGGCAGTGCTTCCTCTGCCACAAGGGACCAGCTTCCTAGTGCAGAGATCACTGCTAGCAGCCGTATTGCATTAATTGGAGTCAAACAGATCCCTGGATGCTAGGGTACATTTTGGGAGAAAAAGATCTTGATGATGGATGTACTGAGTTTATGGGAGACAGGGTTGAAGACAAAATGGACGACTATTGTAAGAAAGAAGTACTGAGAGTTATGTACAAGAAAAATAATTAAGAGAGTGGTTGAAAATTTAAAAGCCTATAAAAAGGGAGCCATGCACACCAGGGGAGAGTGGCAGAAGGACTTCATATGATCAAGCAGAAGAAATTAAATAATATTTGAAGGAAAGCCAGGTGAAATGCCATTGTAATGGTGAATGCGTACCTACTGGTAAGCATTTTAACAATATTTGCCTTCATTCACAGTTTTTTCTTTAATTAATTCACACTATAGAAAACAAAGAGGTTGATATAGTCAAGCTCCTCGTGCCTAAAATATCTGCCTGCTAACCATCCAGGCAGTCTGGGATTTCAAGAAGTCTGCCACACAACAAAACTATTAATATTTACAAAGAAATGTAAGTAATTGGTAATTATATTACACACACACACACACACAAACCAGTCCCCTGAATGCAAATACTATGCAAAGGTCTGCTTCAAAGCTGCTCTTACTTTTTCTTGTCTGATATGTCTGAGTTGGCTGGATTGCCTGAAGACTGATAGGCCAGCTAGCTACCATCATCTGCCATGAAAGACCACTCTTTCCTGTTTTCTGCATTTTAGTTCTTTCTAAAGGACAATGTTATGCAGCTCAACTTATATGAAATCATGTAACAACAGCTCAACTTATATAACAACATAGATATAATCTAATTTATAATACTTTCTAACCTGCAGGCTATTCAGATAAATCATAGGTAAGCCTAGGTAAAAAAACTTGCCAGTTTTCAAACATTATTAATTCATGACTGTGGAGTTAGGCCCAGGAATTACCATTCCTCCCTCCAGGATGGCTTTGTATGCAGAGAGATTGCACAAGAGCGCTCAAACAGATGTGCAATACTCAGTGCCCAGAGAATATGAACTGGGTTGTATATATAATCCAGTAGATCCCCATACCCCACCCCAAAGCAGTTCTTTATTTGGAAGCATCATAATTCTAACCAATGTTCACATATGCTCTCTTCTATATTTCTCACATGAACAGAAGGGGATGTGTGTAGTTCTGTCCCTGAAGTCATGTGATTCTTCTCCATATGTTGTGGGGGCAGCTTTTGCAGTGGAAAAAATTAACCCAGACATTCCCAGGTTTTAATTTATGCAGGAGGGTCTCATGGAGAGTCCATTACTTGTTAAGAATGTCCTGTTCTTTTAGCACTTGCATGATTAGTTAACAAATTAACAATTACATCATTTAAAAATTTGTTTAGGTTAAACATGATACTTCTTTTTAGAAACTTGCCTTTTTACCAACTCTTTTTGTTAGGCTAAATTAAAATTCCTTGAAGTTACTGCAGCACAAAGCTGTACTATAACACAAGAAATGCAGAAGTTTTCTAATTTTGATGTGTTATTCTGTGTCATTTGATTTCCTGAATATTAGATGCTCTTCATCAGAAAGTCTCCTTTTGGACAGTCCCGAGGGTTTTGAGAACAAATGTAAGTTTTGTTTTGCTTTGCATTATTTGTACATCAACTCTAATTTATTCTATTACTTTGACAATTTTTACCTTTAAGAAACCCAACCAGCATAAGAAAATCCTGTTTCTTATTCAAGAGCAATATTTGAAATGAAGTGACTCTTTTTTGCTATGAATGTCAATTTCATTCCACGTTTTGGTATAGCATGTTCAAGAGAAGCAACAAAATTGTCCTTGTTTTTAATGGGCTTGTTTCCTAATTCTGTTGTTAGCATAAATCCTTTCATATTATCAAATCACCCACACACAGGCTAACATGCTCTTCATAATAACTGAATCCATTACTGGGATGAAAAAAACATCATTGCAGGAGGGAGGCATGAATCAAAAGGCTATAGGCAAGGACAGATCCTTGGGAGTAAGACTTAAAAAAAAAAGCATCATATATTATTGAGAATAGTGAAAGCTCATCATACAAGATTAGAGCAATTATCTCAGAATACAAGGGTATCTTGAACTATGATGAATTTAAATTATATTGACTTCATCTCAAGCTTTAAGTGAGAGGAAATAAGCTAACAGTATCTGGAGATTCTGAACCACACTGAGCCTCAAGCTAGTGGTTAGAAGCCTACAAAATCTGAACGACGAACCATCTGAACACCTTTATACATCCTTGGATCATCTGAGAATTCTCATGTCTCCCACTCTACTGTCCCTGCTCAGTATCACAGGGTGAATGACCTTTAGGAGTCTATAAAAAGAAGAAATGCTTGTTTTCAGGACAGGGTGTTAGTGCCTTAAGAATTCACCTTCTTCAAGCAAAGGACCAGAACTTAGAGTATTAGGCTAAGTACAAAGACTTTGACCTCATTTTACCTCCAGGCTTCAGCAGAACAATCTGCTCTCTGAAAGCTTTCCTTGCTACCTTGGCTCTTAGCAGCAGCCACAGATGGGTCATAAAATGGAAGTAAAGGCCCAGAACACAGAGCATCATTCAGTATGGAGATTTGGTTTTGAAGCTTGTAGAAAAATTATTTCAAAACATAAAGGAGTTTCATATTCCAAAGAGAAACATATACAAGATTCTGGGTGGTATACAATAAATTAGTGATATAACACATCCCATAATATAACCATACCCCATAAATAAAAATGTCAGGAACAAATTAAGTCATCCAGTACTCATCAGGTGTCAAAAGCCCATTTTAAAATATTTTTTAAAAAATCAGTGCCTTCCTGAACGCCAGGAGTGAAGGGGCCAAACACATCCCCGGGGCAGCATATTCCATGATGTGGGGCAACAACAGGGAAGGCTTGTCTTCTGGTCCATGTCCTCACAGGAGTAGGATCTTAAGCAGACCCACTGTAGATGTGTTCACAGGACAAACTGAATCATACTTGGTAAGACATTCTCTAATGTAATCCAGTGCTACACAAATCGGGTTTGATAAATAATAATCGGTACTTTGAATTGGGCCTTGAGACCTACTGGTAAGCAGTGCAGCAACCACAAAGTAGATGATATTCTTCAGTAGCAGATTTTCCCTACTAACAGCCCGACTGCTGTGTTCTATATCAGTTGTACCTTCAACTCATCTTCATAGGAGGTCCAACTTTATCCACATAGCAATAGTCCAACTGCACAATAATCAGGTTTCCTGCATACAGTTACTGAAAACTAAACACACATATTCTGGAGATTCTTCTCCACTAATAAATGAATAAATGTATATGACACGTTTGTTCATGTCTGTGCATATCTGTATCTATATGTATACTGTCAGAAGCCAGAAATAGTATAGAAGGCTGATGGAGAAAGAATATTTTCAAAACTTACCACATTTTACTCATAGAAACTTCTACAAGATTCAGAAAGCTCCGACTGGTAGAGAGTCACCATTAAATACGACTCCAAGTATGATTCACCATGTCAATAAAACATAAGGCTAAATACTCTGAAAATATATTACTGGTCTGGGTTAACTTCTCTCTGCCCACAAATACTCCTACAACTTTTTTTTTTTTAAAATTTGGCTATTAAATTCTTGCTACTTACAAATAATGGTAACTGTAAATGAGGTAACATTGATTTTGATTCACAGAATGCTAAATTCCCATTCCTAAAAGTTTTATATATTTTATTTGTAGTGATAGTTACAAGACCAATATGAAATGCACAATAGTTTATTATTTATATTACCATAATGAGGACTCACAATTTACATACAATTTACTGAAGAAACATATATTTCTCCTACACTTTCATTTATCAACGGGTTTTTTTTCAATTAAAAGGGTAGGTTTTTTCCCACTAAAATAATCTGGTATCAACAGTTTGTTGTTGTTTTTTTACTGCAATTGAAAATTCAATTTCCCTGATCAATTTACTGCTTTAACATGGTTGCATTAGAAACAAAAGCAAATTGAGCTTCGTCACACTGAAAAGCTACTTAAATTAAGAGAATTGACACATTCACCATTTCCCGACAGTAACATTCTTTTTATATGGACTTATTATTGATCTGTGAATTAAACTGTAATTTTCCTATTTTTAAACATACTTCAGTAAATTACAAAATGAATTATTGTCTTCTCCTGTGGCTTTAATATTTCCTTTTCCTAGGTCAGCTTCATTTAAAGAAAAGCACTCAAGTTTTCTAATGTCTTTCTAAATACCAATTTACTTATGTGCCAGTTGAACTGTTGTTGTGGAGACACAGAACAACTACAACTGCCATGAAAGCCCAAAACAAAGTCAATATCCCTCTAAAAATCTAAATCAGCTTTTCTCCAGTCATATCTAAAGTAACTGGTATTTAATTCTGCTTGTTTTCTTCTGATGGATCCAGCACTGATTCTGTCTGTCTGTCTGCCTGAACATACACTGGTGTTATGTACCAAATATTAAAACCTGTCAATCATTCAAAACTAGGAATCTGATTCCTTCACTTTTATTTTTCTGTGTTTAAGGGATATACTCAGTGTTCACAGAGGACAAAGTACATCTGATCATTGTTTTTCCTCAGACAAGAAAAATTAGTCTTCAATCAATTTTGTTTTGTTCTTCACAGATAAACAGAAATCATATTGTACACACTTAGAAAGAGCATCTGTAGTCCATTGCGCCAGCCTAATAAATGGATTATACTAAAAATCTCCAAGCTTTGAATGGTTAATTTTATTTCTCCAAGGATTTCATGGTTGCCTTTGTCAGTTAATTATAGACTATAAAGGATTTGAGTTGTTTTTCTTTTAGATCACTTGGTTAGGATTATACAGTTGGTTTTATGAATGTCATACCATTAAATTGATGCTTATTTGCCTTAATTTTTGTGTGTTTCTGATTTTCTTTATTTTGCCAGTGCTCCTTCTAAACATAGACAGTTGTGTTAGAATAATGCAAGCTACATGTCTGTAATCAAAACACATGTCAAGACCACAGTCTGCATGTTTACACATCCAAGGACAATTTCCCCTACAACTTAACCTTCCAACTACATACAGAAATCCCTGGAGGAATTCTTTTCTGCAGAAGCCCAAAAGAAATATATTTATTGAATAAAATCTTGTCTTTAAGGTGTGGCAGAATAGTCAAGAGTAGAGGCCTTGCTCCACTGTGGAGTCCCTGCAACACTGTCCCTGCAAACTTCTTTTGTTAAGGCATTCTGAAATTTCTAGATTCCTGATAAATTTTGGTAGGTTAAGGCTTGTCACTTTAATTTTAAAAACAACTAACTGAGGCACATTAGAATCACACATAATTATGTATGGCAAGCAAGAGAAAGGGCACTTCTTAATGAAGTATTATCCAATTGAAGACAATGGTGGCAGAAGACTTTACTAAGCTGCTACTGAAGGACCATTACTCTCCTCTCTGTGGGATAATGGAGTTTGTAAATCAGAGGGCAGCTGTATGATCCTAGGAAAATGCATAACTGCTTTAAAAAGTATAGAGATGTTATATTTATGTTTTCTGTGTATTCTTTTTGCCTTTGATTCTGAAGTGCTGCACAGCCTTAATATTTACTTAAAGGCTGGAATATAGCTTACAACTTGATTGGGATCTACTGATTATCCTTGGAGTAAGCTGCCATTCAAGAATTAAAAACTAATCGCCAGACTGAGTATGTGCTGAGCCTCTTTCTGCCTTCCACAGCCACAATTTTGTATGTGGCTTTAGATCAGGCGTGTCCAACCCACAGCCCACAGGCCACATGCAGCCCTGAACAGTAATGCAGCCCCCCAAAATTGTGAACTTTTAAAACATTTTGTGATTTTTTTTGTGACTCAATTGCACAGTGCTCAAGCGCAGACTGTGTAGGTAGAAACAACAGAACACTGTGTAAGGGAGGGGGCAGTGCATTGCTAACACCGCTGCTGCCTGCTACACACGTCAGCTTGTGTCAACTTGGCGTTATATATAATATTTCAACCTACCTACACGTGTTCTGTGACAACAGGCATTTATTGGTATTATTATTGTAGACATGTAAGTTTTCTTATTTGATTATTAAACTTTGCTTTATTTGCCTACCTAACAATTTACAATGGGCTTGTTGTGTTATTTCTTAAACTATATATATTTATTCCTAAATAAATTTATTCCAGCATGGCTTCAATGTCTTTTCCACAGAAAACAGAACCCAAAAAAGAAAAATTTTAAAAAAAGAAAAGAAAAATCGTGGATGAAGAAAGAGTATTTAATGAAAAATGGACAGATGAGTACTTTTTTGTCGAGACAATACTAAGGCACTGTGCTTAATTTGTAGGGAAAATGTGTCAGTTTTCAAAGACTACAATTTGAAAAGGCATTATACAGAAAAAAATGCTGTCAAATTCAAAGCATATCAAGGAATTTGTTGTAAAGACAAATTAGCAGAACTGAAAAGAAGTCTGTCATCTCAACAATTGTTTTTTAAAAAGTCACAACTCAAAAGGACTCTATTACAAAAGCTAGTTATTTGGTAGCAAATCTGACTGCAAAAAAATCAAAACCATTTACCAATGGTGAGTTTATTAAGCAATGTACAGAAAGCATGACAGATATAATTTGTCCTGATAAAAAAAGTGATTTTTCTAAAATCAGTTTGTCTCACCAGACTATAGCCAGGCAAACTGAAAAAATAGGAAAATCTATCAAAAGAGGTTTGAAGAGTAAAGCTGCTAATTTCAAATTTTATGCTTTGGTGATGGATGAAAATACTGATGCTACAGATACAGCTCAACTTGCCATTTTTATTAGAGGTATTGATAATGAATATAATCTCACTGAAGAAATGGCTTCTTTGGAGCCATTAAAAGACACAACTAAATCTCTTGATTTGTGTGATGTGAAAGGTCCCCTGGGCAAGCACCAAGTCTTGTCTGACCCTACCAAGTCATGTCTGACCCTTTGGAGGGACACTGCTTTCGCGATGTTTTCTTGGCAGACTATAGTGGGGTGGTTTGCCATTGCCTTCCCCAGTCATTTGATTTGTTCGAAGCAGTAAAAATGACATTAAAGAAATTTTCTTTAATCACTGTCAACATATTTGGTATATCTACTGATGGTGCCCTGGTGATGGTTGATAAAAGTGAGGGACTTAAAAAATTGATAGAAGACGATGCAAGTGCTGCTGGCAACTCACATTTGATGAAGTATCACTGCATTCTACATCAAGAAAATTTATGCACAAAAGCTTTAAAAATGGATAATGTCATGCAAATTGTCATCAAAGCAGTGAATTTCATAAGGGCCAAGGGATTGAATCATCACCAATTTCAGGAGTTCCTTTAAAGTATGGATGCTGATTATGGGGACATCATTTACTTTTCTGAAGTATGGTGGCTAAGTCGCGGTAAAATGCTGAAAGATTTTATGATTTGCGAAATGAGATCAAGTTGTTTATGGAATCAAAAAGAAAATTTGTGCCAGAACTTGAAAATGAAAAATGGCTCACAGATTTAGCATTTTTGGTGGATTTGACCACTCATTTAAATGAGTTAAACATGCGTCTTCAAGGTGAAAACCAACTTATCGCTGCAGTGTTTCAAACAAAACAATGTTTGAAATGAAACTTAACGTATGACAAGCTCAAGTTATGGAAAATAATTTTATACATGTTAATACATTGGCTAAACATAGCCCTATGAACAGCGAGAAATATGCAGCCTTGCTTTTTGGTTTGATACAGGAATTTGAGAACAGGTTTCAAGATTTCTATTTTGGCATATTTTCGACTCCATTTTCAGTTGACATAACTACATTTCCTCCAAATTTTCAAATGGAGTGCATAGCGTTGCAATCAGACATTCAACTCAAATAAAAATTTGATCATGTCTCTTTACTGGACTTTTATAAGACCTATCTTCCCAGAGAAAAATATCCCTCACTTCAAAATCACACCTTATTCATGACATCACTTTTTGGCAGCACGTACATTTGTGAGCAACTATTTTCAAGGGTGAAGCACACGAAGAGTAAAATTAGAATTAAAATGTCTGACAAGCACCTTGAGAACTCACTGAGAATTGCAACCACTTTCATCAAAGCAGACACTGATGCATTCGTTTCACAAAAACAAGGTTAAATATCCCACTAGTTTTAGTTACACTCTTTTTAAAAATGTTATAATAAAAAATATTTTAAAATAAATTAAGTTTTATTACTTTTATACATGAACTATATTATATATTTTATGTGTGGCCCAAGACAATTCCTGTTCACTCACTATGGCCCAAGGAAGCCAAAAGGTTGGACATCCATGCTTTAGACGATAAGCCTAAGGGTTCTATTGGAAAACAAATGCCCATAACCTTGGAGCTTTAACCATTAGGTGAGATAAGTACTTGCAAGCATACCATCATTCAATCATTCAGTCCATATATTTCAGAACTATAAATGTCAATTCAGACAGTATTTTCAGAACAGTTATTGAAAATTATAGCATTTCATTATTTTACATACAAAGCAATACATGAAAACCTCTATGGGTAGCAGAGGTGAATACCTGTGAGCCGATCTAGAAAACAATGGCATTTGGCTTGGAATGTAAGAGGAATAAATGATAAACAGCATGCATTAACAAATGTTGTGTTTCTATGAAACTAGAAAAAAGGGAAACGATTACCAGACCTGAATGGAAGTGATCTGATCTTCCATAGTGGTGTTGAGAATGTATGCAGGGAAGTGACGATAGATATATAATTAGGAATAAAAAGTCCAACATACATGTCAGAAAATATGTTTTGGTATCTTCTTGATTGTTGTGGATACATATGAAGAAAGGACTCCACAGGTTAGTGATAGTTGCATGTCATGGTCCAGTGAATGGTGATCATGGAAGAAACAGAGATGACTTTGGACAAAAAAATTATGATATGTTCTGAATGAATTGGATCCAAAGGTGATGATGGGGGAAATATTTTATTTATTTGTTTGTTTGTTTGTTTGTTTGTTTGATTTCTATAGCTGCCCATCTCAACAAGTGACTTTTGTTAGATAAAGTGAGAGAGTATATAAAAAGTGATTAGGCCTTTCAGAAACAAATGAATGAGTGAATGAGAATGCTGGCTTCTGCTTACAAAAATGAATGTATGTTTTAAAAAGCTATCTAGTTGAAACAATTCTATACCTACATATACATGGCAAAAATCATATATATCCTGAAGTATGGCTGATTTGATTGTTTATGAAGAAATACTAAAAGAAATAGTGAGATATGCATGGATACTGAAAGGTGCTGAATGTGAACAGACTATGTTTTGGTGGTGTCAGAAGTACGTGTTGATAAAAAGAGGGCATGGAAAAAATGGGAGAATGGGAAAGAAGAGTGAAAATAGGACATTTACCGAAAGAGAAACATAAGCCCTGAATACTGAGAAGTATGAAAAAGGGATGATGAAGTGAAAGATGCTATGGATTTAAAAGATGAGGATAACAGAAAGATACTGTAGAATGTATAAAAAGAAAAAAATGTCAGTTGCAAAGATGTAGCCAAAGAGAGCAAGGAATGGTTAACTTTAAAAGGCAGAGAAAATGCACAGCAATTTTTGTGGAAAATTTAAAAAAAATATTCTGGGAGAGGATAAAGTGGGCTGAATAAGGAAACCTCCACAGAATGAAGGGAATTTTAAATATAAGTAATGAAAATTATTTGGGATGAAATTGAACTGAAAGAACACTGGAAAAAGTATTTTAGGAAACTGTATGGGAATGATAGTGAAATGCTGAAGAGTGGGATTCAAATGAATGCTATTCGTGGTAGAGTGCCCCAAAAATTGGTGAAAAGAAAATGAGTTGGGAAAAGTTATTGTAGGTAGAAGTAGTAATAATAATAAATCCTGATTATAAGACAACACAACACTGTACTAATTAACAATTAGTAGTTATAGCAATCTAGACAATAAAATGTTTTTAAAATGCCCAAGAAATTAGCATTACTAACTTTAAGTATACATGGAATAACTTGAGAAATCTTAAAACATGAATGTTGAAGTGCTTGTATAAATTGTTTAATGTGTGTGACATTTACATCCATGTCTGATGATTGAAAGAATACTGATAGGAGTATTTCTGTACAAAGGGGTAGATAGTATGAGTAAATGCAAAAACTATAGGGGTTAGCTTGTTAAGTGTGTCTGGAAAGGTGTCTGGCAACATTCAGCAAATCACTGAATTATACGAAGTGAAAAAGCAAGTTCACTGTATATTTATTGCTACAGATAAATGTATGATAAAGAGAATAAGCTTGAATTACGGAATCTTTCCACAAATTTGAAGATTTATTTATTTTTTGCTGAATGCAATAAAAGCTGTAAAATAGTTCGGCATGTAGCAGTGACAAAGATATCTAATGTCACCTTGTTTAATGTATTGATAGATAAATATGAAATAAATGCTTGGGATGACATTAGAGGTGTGTGGCTTGAGGATGTGAATGTGTATCTTGTAATTAATTCCGCTTGCAATTCCAAAGTTCCAGGACTTTCTACATTCTCTTTTGAGAAGAAAGCACTCACAAGCAGATACAATTTGAGCCTCATAATGTTATAAGACACATTTAACCATGTTTTGTTGACTGTGCCATGATCGGCTGGGTATCCACCCTATGCTATGCTATAAACCATATGTCATAGCGGTTGGTTTTACACCACACACTGCCAAACCCAAGCAAACTGCAAAATGGTTTAACTCCACATATAAGCCAGCCATAGAGTAATACTTCCTTTGAAGTACTTGTTAAGGACATGTTTGGAATGCAGATATTATCGGGGTGGGGGAGAGCTGATTGTATAAGGGGCAAGGCATATTGTGCATTGGGAATTTATGGGAATCCAATTGGAAGACTGCAAGGAGAGTTTAATCGTGTTCCTGCACAGGTAGGAAGAAATAACCAAGCTGTAAATGACCAGTCCTGGAATACTCGTCTCTCTGAATCATTGCCAGCATCAGCAGAATATTACTGTGAGGAAGATAACACATTGTTTCAGCACAGCCTGCAGCTATCGGTAGAAAGGGGCAGGATTAAAAATAGAACCTTAACCAAGGAAAAGAATATGACCTGAAACCAATACAAGAGTCAGTTGGTAAAGTGGATTATTCTGAAGTTCATATATTTTAGTGTAACCCATTTGTTTCTTTATCGTTTTTATGTGGGGGAATTTATACAATTATGATTATATTTGACAGACCCACTGTGGATAATTACTTTGTAACTGCCAAAAGAGAAATGGATTTTAAAAAGAAACACAGGAAGCTTTATTTTATGCCAAACTTATTAAGGTGATGAAATTAAAAGGGTATTGTTATGTTAAATAATGATACGAGTGGACTGCTGTGCTGGATAATTGAGAAACTGGGGGAAAACTGGTGTTTATGCATCTTTGTGTACATGTGTGTCTGTACCGAGGCACAATCACATATTTCTCTTAGACCAGGCATTAAAGGATCTGTTTATTCAGATAATGGAAGAGAGTTAGAAAATGACAGATTGGCATCTCATCAAGAAAATACAAAAAAAAAATATGTTACCTTTCCTTTAGTAGAGAGGAATTTTATTTCAGCTTAACTTGTCTGTAGGTTAGAAAGCCATATCCTTGGAGGTGTGGGGGGTGCACATTACACTTTTGCAGATCTGTTCCTGCCTTCCCAAATCTTCCCCCCAAGTAAAAATCAGGCATCATTAACTGAGAAAGGAGGGAGGTGAAGATTGCAACAATCTTATTTTCCTTTCTTAGTATGCAACATGCAAACTTTCAATGAAGATAGTTTGCATTATTAGAACACTATTCCTATTTCATAAATATTCTTGCCACTTGGTATAAAAATGCACTTTTTCATAAAACAATAACATCAAATGACATCAGTAACATCAAGTGATCCAACCCATCCTGCACATTGAATCTAATTTCCCACTATTTGTTAATGAGTCTTTTAAATGATCTGATTTAACTTGCACTCTTCTGAACTTTTTAGCAGCAATTAACTTCCTAACATTAGTAATAAAAACTTGCTTACCTGGAAAGTATAAAACCGAGTTCCATTAGGAGGATGCACCTTGGGGGACCCAGAAAGTGTGCTCATCTCAGAGAATATCATTTCTGGTAGCAGACACTATATAATCCACAAGAAGCTACAGGAAGAGGCAGAGAACAGCAGCACCCTATTTGCAGAGGAAGCCTTCCATGGGTTTCAGGGAGGTTACTGTATAATATGACATCTGCTCCATCCATTCAGAGAGACGAGTGACAGCATGCAAACACACCATGTCTACATTTGTAAGCTCAGCCAACAGACTCATCAGTCAAAAACCTTTAGTTCAGCCAGCTTTAAAAAATGGCATAGGAATAAAAAATCAAGATTTTCTTTTAAAAGAAAGAAAGAAATGCTAGAGCAAAACCTACAGTAAAACGTAGCTGGTGCAGGATCTGGCAGTGCTTCGGACTCTACCCATCTGTTCCTAGTGATTATCACCTCCCTCATCCACAGACTTGCAGAATGATTATGCTAACATCCCTGTTAACCGTTAACACACAGCTTGGTTTCAAGCAAGCATGCAAAGGGGAATACAGAGGACCTTTTCTGATTAGACCAACTCAAATTGTATTATATATAATGCTCAGTAATGTGGGTTACATGCAGGTACACAAAAAGTATCTTAGCTTCACTGTTCATTGCTGAAATTTCTACTTTAAAATTAGGATTCAGGTATTTCTTGCCCCACTTTCTTGCACAAGTCTATTAAAAATTGTGTCTGATAAACACCATGATCGACAAATAAAAATGCCTTGTATATTCACCAGCATAGCCCTGTTCTTTTCACCAGAGAAATATTCAGATAAAAAACAACATGCAGGTAATAACATCATTGAATGATTTTGATTACTGAAATGTTTATAATCGTTCTTGTTTTAAAAGAACTCATCCAAGAACTTATACTGAAAAAGCAGAAAATGTTTTTTTGCTATTATTTATCTGACTTTCACACACTTTCAGTTTGTTCTGAGAATAGGAAAAATTAACACTACTCTGACACCTTGTAAGCAGCAAAAATAAATAGTTTCATTTGCACTTCAGCAGAAGCTGGCATTTCTAGATATATGAAGCACCAACTTAAATGATGCTTGAAGAGCAGAAGCAGTATGGGGGTGGTTAAAGATATATTTTGACATTTACATAGACTATTGTTTTAACGGTATATCCACGGTTCCCAAACTATGCACTGCGGTGCCCTGGGATGCCCCAGCGAACTCACAGGCATGCAGCAGGATATTCTGCTACTTAATCAGTGGCAACTATTCGTGAGTCCTCTGCAGCATACAGTTAGGGAACTGCTAGAGGCGTGTAAAAAAAATATTGTGACACAAAAGGTGCTGGATCCAGGAAAGTTTGGGAAACTCTGTAGTATAAAAATTGTTGCAAAAAAGAAAATTAAAAAAAAAATCTTAAGCATTATAAGAATAAGATAGTAAACAGAAATCTCTTTCACTGGGAAAGAAAACACTTTCCTTGGAAGGAAAATTCTAGCACTACATTCATTCTAGAGATATTATTCTTTGCTGGCACCAAGTATAAGAACTATATATTTAGATATAGAATCTATCAAGGAAATTCTTTTAAGTAAGATTTTGAAATCAGTGTTCAGATGAAATGTAACATGACACTTCATGGAAAAGTTTTCCACAGGATATTCCTACGTGAATGGGGGGGAGGGGCATTCTTTTGTAACTTCCATGTGTCCTGGCTTCCCACATTTCAATTACATGTCAAATGAAGGTATCAGAAGAAGATATCTTCCACTGGGTATTTAAGAACAGAAAGTGTGGATAGGCAAGGCGGCTTCAGATTGGGGTGTAATACTGTATATAAAACTAGTAGTAGCCCCTCCAAAAGTATTGTCAAAAATGTTATGAAGAGAAATTTGAAAGAAATTCTCAAGTATTTTGAGAATAAGACAGAGTTGCTCTTTGAGTGAGATGGGCGGTGACTAAATTTGAAATATAAACAAACAAACAAATAAATAACACAGAAACAAGTGACAATATAAATTTGTTTGCCCTAGTGGGTTGTGAGCCACAGTTGAAAACACAGTTGAAAACCCCTGTCATAAAAACAGTTAAATTAGAAAAACACAACAGGACAACCATAACACACTGAAACAAGGGACAAGATTTTAAAATCCAGATCACTTGAAAGGCAATTAATTAATTGACCTAAAATTACTCTTTTGGGAGGTAGTACCAGGGCCTACTGCAATGATCTTTACATAGGGTGCTCTTTGAAGAAGACTCAGAAAATTGGCTAGAAAGATATAACATGAGGCTGTTAACAAAGATCATTTGCAGCAAATAGATGGTCCCTCTACTGAAACAGGTAGTTTTCAGTGTTTTCCCATGCTGCATCAGATACTGGTGAAGACTTTAGAGCTCTGATACCGTTGAGAGAAAGATGTCTGAAAGACCACCTTCTCTTTTATTATCTTCTTTGCCTTCTAAAATAATTGTTCTTAAATCTCCAGGAAAAACACTTAGTCTTGCGACCTCAGAAAAAGAGTTCCCTGGTACTTCCTCCCAAAAGAGTAATTTTAGGTCAAGTAATTAATTAATTACCTTTAGAGTGATCTGGATTATAAAATCTTGTCCCTTGTTTCAGTGTGTTATGGTTGTCCTGTTGTATTTTTCTAATTTAACTGTTTTTATGACAGGGGTTTTCAACTGTGTTTTCAGCTGTGGCTCACAACCCACTAGGGCAAACAAATTTATATTATAGTGTGTGTTGGTGGCAGGGGGATGGTTTTGCATCCTCAGGTCATTGTTCTAACCATGATTCAGCTTTGCAAGCACAAGCCAGGGACCTAGAAGAACTTGGCCCTGCTTTGCCTGGACAGGGTAATGCTTGCACACACAGAGCCAGAGCCTAGGAGAACTGATAGCTTGTCAACACAAATTTGGATTAGTGCCAGAACTCAATTCTTCTCTGCCTGCACAAGCTGGCAGCAAGACTGAATCCTGGCAGGGCTCCAGCTTGTGTGTGCAAAAGGGATAAAGAATGGGATGTGAACTTAGCATTTCTTGCTACACAGATAGTTGGCACGTTCAGTACTACTGAGGAGGAGCTCATAATTTATTCAGAGAGGTCACACAAATTCAGGGTTCATGGCACTTCAAAGCTATTTGCCCTTTGAGCTTTAAATGTTTTAAAGAAGTGTCTTACTTTAAATTTTTCACCCCATCATCAATATCAAATTTTTGTAAGGTAACCTCTGGCAATGAAATTAATTTTACAAGCTAAACAACATGGAATTAAAAAGAGAGGGTGCAAGTCTAGGGCAGTGTGGTCTGGGAAGCCTTAAACAGTCTGCCAGATGGGCAACAAAAGCAACAGGCTAAAATACAGTGATGCACCAGCAGCCAGATGGTTGAGGATGTAGCCTTATACCAATTTCATCGCCTGATTATGTGCATTCTTCTAAGTATCGTGGTGTTCAAGAAAACATATTTCTTTTTCTTTTAATGGTATCTTTAAATAACAAGATATATGACACTTTGGCACTCAGCTCAGAGATTCAAAAATATATGTAAAATCCCTTTCCTTATTTTTAAAGTAACTTAAGTATTTTACTTGTTATGGCTAATTTTTCATCAGTGAAATCCTAAACACTAACTGTACAACTTCTGTAACATTTTTGTCCATTTATTGATATTGAATCTTCGCATCAATTATTTTCTTTCCCCCCTCCCTCCCTAAGTGATTAATAAAAAGTGATTAAAAAAAAGAAAACGTATCTCCTCCAAGTATGTAGGCACTGGTATGTGCTTGTGTAACATATTAAGCCACAACCAAATCCACCACAGGATAATATAATGCAATATGTAACTTGATGATTGTAATGTATGAACCATGAATTAGGGTTGTGTGAATCCATTCAATCGTAGTGTATTAGAATTTACTACAGTTGTACAATTGTAGTTTAAACAAACCATGACTTGATAAAATGTATGAATTCAGTCTCTCAGCCTCTGCCTCATTTTTTCTAGACCAACCTTCTCAAATCTCTGTACCCTCTAGATATGCAAACTTCAACTTCCACAATTCCTAAATAGTGTGGCCAGTACTGAAAATTGTGGGGATTGGTTTATACTTTTGGAAATGCCCTGTTGGGAATAGCTGTTCAAGAGCCTGAGATAAGAATCCCCTGGCTTGGTGATGTCTGCAAAAATATGAAAATTACAGGTATGTGACTTCATCATATGACTTCCTTACTAGGCAATATAGGGGATATTTGAAGTCAGTCTACCTACAAATTCATTTTGGCCACCCTTTCACTGAAGGCAGGGGGGTTTAGGATTGTCATTTTCAACTGCTTTTTTCATCCTTGTGAGGGTAAAGGTATGAATCCCTGACCAGGGGAATGAGCAGGGCAACTAGGGTGATTCTCCTTGCTGATCTCTACTAGTCACCGGAGAGGCCCCTGAGAGACAATGACGAAATCTGACATAGTACAGGAACAGATTAGCATCATACACAAGTACTTACATATCCATCAGCATAAAAGCTTAAGGTCTGCATATTCTCACTGAACGTTATCTGCTGATATTCAAAGATATCTAGAAACAAATACAGGTGGTCCTCATTTAAAGACCACTCGTTCAGCGACCAAACCTGCAACAGCGCTAAATAAGTAGTACTTATGACTGGTCATCTTAAGTTCCAGCTGTCACAGTACCCCCGTGGTCACAAGATCATGATCTGGCTGCTCAGCAACTAGGCCAGATTTCCTACCGTTGCAGCATCCCAAAGTCACTTGATTGTGATTTATGACTTTCTCTGGGAAAGTCAATGGGAAAGCTGGCAGGAAGTTGGAAGTTGCAAACACATGAGGTCCTTGCTTAGCAACCCATAGTGATTCACTTAATGACAGTAACCAGGGATTGCTGGAAATGCTGTCACGTGATGTTGTGCTTTATCACCACATCACTTAGCAACAGAAATTCTGGTCCCAATTGCCTTCGTTAAGTGAGGACTACTTGTATTCTATTTACAACAAACAAATGTATATTTCAATGGCACAGTTAAGCTGGAGGAATTCCACTAAGCAAATCTAGTGTGTATCTGAACTGATAACTCTCTGAAGAATAAGATGTTAAATTGTAATTTTCTAAAATAGAAAAAGTTTGGGAACAATCAGATATGTTCCCTTTTCATTTTACTTTTTATCCTGAGTATTTTGATAACACATTCGCATGCTGTGGGTCCCCACCCTAACAGAGATAGTTGGAGTGGGGCCCCAGAAATGTGTCTCCTTTGCTGTGGCTCCCTTCCTCTGGAACAGCTTGCCCTTGGTCAGGAGGTTCCTTCCCTGTTTAATATTCAGAAAGAAGCAGTTAAAACACTGCTTTTCCACCAAGACTTCCAGGAATAATATTTTATTCTGTTCTGATGGAATTAGCTAGCTGGTATATGGGAAGTAATTATTATATTTGATGTTATAGTGGTCTGTTTTACTTTTACTTTACCATTTCCAATATATATATATATATATATTCTGGAGTTTTAAGTTTAGGTTAACTATATAAAGCCAGACTGCTCACTTGAGGGAATGATATTAAAGGCAAAACTGAAATACTTTGGCCACATAATGAGAAGACAGGACAGCCTGGAGAAGATGTTGATGCTAGGGAGAGTGGAAGGCAAAAGGAAGAGGGGCCGACCAAGGGCAAGATGGATGGATGATATTCTAGAGGTGATGGACTCGTCCCTGGGGGAGCTGGGGGTGTTGACGACCGACAGGAAGCTCTGGCGTGGGCTGGTCCATGAAGTCACGAAGAGTCGGAAGCGACTAAACGAATAAACAACAACTATATATATAGAATGAAGTACCATACAAGGTTAAATCTATAAATAATTAATGCACAATGTATCCTTTCATCTACATTTATTGTACCAGCTACATCAAGTAGTTCTTATATTGAAGGAAATAATTAAATGCATGTGTACATTATAATGTGCCCAACTACTAGTGAAGTAGGCCACAATATAATTTAACAAATGCTGTTTGGGTTTACAGTATAATTCTATGCAAGTTTATTCAGAAGTAAGACTCTGAGCAACAAGTAGAATAAATAAATAAAATCTGGAAGGCCACTGGTTTTATGTTTGCGTGAATTCCCACAGCTTTACAAAAAGAGAGACTGGGGAGAATTTATTCCAAATAATGAAGAAAGGAATATACGCCACTCTTTTTTTCATTTTTAAAGTGTTGGTCTTCATTTCAGATTTTTAGCAAAAAAATTAATAAAATTATTATTTTAATCAATAATTATTATCGATCATTAACCAATAATAATGATTTCTTATTTGATATCATGAAATTGCATTATTCCCAACATTTGTTCTTAGCATGCTGTCCATATTCCTGAAAATGGTTGACCACAATGAAATACTCTCATGATGTTGGACTCACATTTTGAAGGAGTATTGAAGGAGTATTGTACATTTTTCAGGCAATAGTGTGAATGTGTATTCTGGTAAGGCATACTCATTTATCTAAGAGAAACATATTTAGTAGAAATACATTTCCAAGTTAATAAGAGCGCAGCTATGTAATTATGTGTTTATGGGTATAACTAAAAAAATCCGAGTCGTTCAAAAATCAAAGTGCCGCTTGCAGTCTCATTAAAATATATCTAAATATTTGCAATGTTTAGATGCTTACTTACAAGCATTTATTTATGAAGCGAGCTGAGAAGTTAATGTGACTCAGAATTTAAATCCTGATGAGAAGAATACTGCATGATTTTTAGCTAAAGTTTTAAAAGCAGATAATAATCTTGCTGTAAGTTCAGTTAGAAACACCATAAAGTTCTGAGATTTGTACTGTTTCAAGGACTAGATCTACTAGGCAGTTCTTTAAAAACTTATGTGAGGATGATATAAATATAAATTTATTATATTCATATATTTTATTTATAAATATTTTAGCTCATTTCTCTGTGGAAACATGGTTAGAACAGCTTACTGTTTTTAAGATGCAAATGAATAGAAGGTAAGTTTAAAATAGTCATAATAGCCAACAAAATAGAAGCAGAGCAGTTAACTATTTTTTTAAAGCCTTTAATAAGAATAGCTGCAGGACCACTGCAATATAATCATATTCAGTGTGCTTATAAAAAATGAGTAATAATAGAGTCAGGTGGGCCTTCTTCAAGTCTCCTAATTCTTAATGCCACACCGTAAAAGCCCTGCTGCTTTTTTATCAACTGCATCACAGATACGAAAAGCAGAAATTCACTGGATATTCTGAATATCTTGATAGAGTTGAATTAGCCTTTAAAATTCTTTGTATTGCTGTATTATATGTATTTGAACCCAAAATTTTCTGGCTTTTTCACAAGTCCACCAAGCATGAGAAAATGACCCTTCATATTGTCCAAATTTCCAACATAAATTTGAAGTACCTTTATACATTCTAGGTAATTTTTCTGGAGTCATAAAGCAATGGTACATCATTTTATAAAAAATATCTTTTAAATTATGTGAATTTTAATCCTTTCAACCACGTTTTCCCACTGTTCCAACAATATGTTATAACCAAAGTTCTTAGCCCATTTTATCATACAGTTTTTTACTTGTTCTTTCTCCGTTTCAAATTTCAGCAAGAGTTTATATATTTTAGCAATTACATGTTCATTATTTGTACATAATTCAACTTCAAATTCTGTCTTCTGCTACTCAACTCCAAAAACTTAAAATGCAATAAATGAACTCTCTTTCCCACATCTCATCTCTTATAAACAAAACCTTAAAAACACTGTCATCCAGTCCTAGTCAGCAAAAATCCTTTAAAAATTACCAGAGATAACAACCCATCTATTTTAACCTTAATCAAATAAACCAACTTTATATTCTTTCCCCTTTCTCCCAACAATCTTTAGTCCCTTCAGATAATCTCCTAACATCTGCTTTCTTTTCATGTTCTCTTTGTCTCTTCTCACAAAATCATTGACAATTTTAACAAATCCCCTTTGTAGATCCAGTATAAAAAGGTTATCCACATCGCTCTTCTGGTTTAGTATTTTTATGTCTTTTTCAGCCAGTTTTATTTGTGTATCCAGTATTTCATCGTTCTGTTTATCCAATATTTCATCTTTTTCCATCTCCTTCTTATAGCCTGTCATTTTTAAATTCACATTTAAATCAATTTCAATCTTTTCTGATGAAACTTGTTCCTCTTCCGTGACACCATCTAGTCTATCTATAATAGCAGATAACTTTAAAATTAATTTCTGAGCCCAATATTCATAAATCTCTCTCAATGGATCAGTTGATGCATTTATTTCCTTCTGGTGCCCTCTAGTGTCCAACCTTCAAAATCATGTTAATCAGTTTTTTTCTCCCCAAATGTAGACAGCTTCCCACGGGAAGGATTTTTATCGTTAATTTCAAAGACTTAATTCAAGTCCTTCTGGACCCTTAATCCATTTAAAACTTTCTAAAATTAATGCTTTAATCACCCTTCTGCTCTATATTCCAAAAACTGTTTTTTCAAATCCTTAAACTTGTAATTAAAATTTCTTTCTTAAGGGATTGAAGAAAACTCACCCAGTGAATCCAATAAAACTAGCTGTTTTGGAGGTTCACAATCTTTAAAAAGCACTAAAAAATTAAATCATAAATGATTAAGAGATGAGGCTCAGCTGAATCTTGAGTCCATATAGGCTACACTGGTGGCTATGAGCTCAATGGAATCCCGCAACTCCCAGCCATTCTCAAGCCAACCGCAAAAATCTTGGTTCCTGCCATCTTCTCATGAAAAAACAGCTGTACATATAGGCAATTTCAAGATCTCCCCTTTCTCTGGAGAGATTTTAGCGGTCCAGATCCAGCATCTGGCTGCCGTTTTCAGACATAATGTTGTCCCTTTCTTCCAGGGTTGTCAGTTCACCATGTCCTCACTGGAAGTTCAACAAAATACATTTCTTTATGCAGCCTTTGGGGGGAAAAAAACTTTTCCAGGCATCACTTTCAAGTATTAAAAATGAATCACAGAGTAATCTTCTATGAACAGAGGAAACTGTTTGAAAAGCACAATCAAAAGAAAACTTTAGATCTGAAATCTTAAGTAAAAATATTAACAATACTAACTATAACTGGATTCAAAAACATTCAGGTGTTGGTTATAAAATTAATACTAATTTCAAATGTTGTTGACAGATACAGGAAAAGATATGTTAGCAGATTTTATGATGACTGGTTTACAGTTTGCAACACCACGCTGAGTATCAAAACCGAAAATGTTTCACTTACCTCTCTGATAATGGCTCATTCAAGAGCTGATTATAGTCAAGCATCCAAACAAAAAAAAATGCTTTTTAAATTGTAGGAGAGTGGGGGAGAGCAAACTGATGTAGCCTAAGAATTATCACACATTTCTGTTCTTTTTAGCCACAAAATAATTATTTTTATTTTATTTATTTTTTATTTTATTTATTTTCTATCCTGCCTTTATTATTTTTTATAAATAACTCAAGGTGCGAACTTACCTAATACTCCTTCCTCCTCCTATTTTTCCCACAACAACCACCCTGTGAGATGAGTTGAGCTGAGAGAGAGTGACTGGCCCACGGTCACCCAGCCGGCTTTCATGCCTAAGGCGGGACTAGAACTCTCAGTCTCCTGGTTTCTAGCCCGTTGCCTTAACCACTAGACCAAACTGCCTCTCCCTCTACAATTGTACTATAGTTGTTATTCAAAATTAAAATAAAGTCTGCTAGGTTTGAATTTAGCAAGTTTCCTTCTCTGTCCTATAAAAGCACAGAAGCAACTTTTTCTATGCTATTGTGTTCTCAACCAGACTGAATCTCTTGGGAAGTTTTCTTATGTTCTTTTTATGTTGATATCCCCAATAATTAAAATATACTAAACAACAAAAGAGAGTCTTGTAGATCTTAAAAGTACAGGCAAATGTTATTCTTGTCCACAGTTACCTGGGAATAAGGCCCACCTAGTGTGACTTCTAAGCTGCTGATCATTGCAATTCTAACACATTTATTTAGAAATAAGCCCCATTTAAGACATGGGAACTTTCTTTTGGTTAAATTTGCATAACCACTGAAAATCCTGTTGAACACAATGGAATTTTAGTTCCCTGCTTGCGTGCAGAATACTAACCTCTTTCAGGGATAAGCAATTTAGGTGGTGTTAAGAGATTGCTGAACCACAGCATCATTCAACACTGTCCATGTTTCTTACGGATGTTATAGTTATATGAGTTATACTTCATCCAACTCTGGAATACTAAGGTCGTTGACACGCGGCTTAATGCTACCAAAGGAATAAGGCATTAAACCAAATGCCTCATCATCTATATCAGGCTTGTGCAGTATTCTTTTAGAAAGAATTGTTGGAGGACACATACTGGCAGTGAATCAATTGCTCTCCTCCTGAGTTCCTAGGGACCATGCTTGTCAGAGTCCTAATAACAGTAGCAGAAGGATTATGTTATTAAGTCAAAGGTTAGAGCCATGGTTACATGTTGTCAGAAGACCCTAATCTGTACTGCATTTGAGATGCATCCAGTACTGATTAGTTGGAATGCTAGAGTAGGACAGACTGTTCAGGTACTTAGAGACTGATAAAACAGATTCAGTTATGGAGAGGAAAGGCTTTATTTTACCTGAAAATAAAGCTTCACACAGAGACAAGGTGAAACTTGAAAAATTGAGACATGGTCCCTGGACAAAGCAAAAACCAAGGGACAGGAAATCCAGTGGCTTAGAAATAGCTTTGGCTTAGGGCTTCCAGTGGGGGACATGGCCAACTGAACAGATGTGTCTGTGAGCTCTACAGACAGAACTGACAACACGGCAGTTTTTTGGGCACGGGCAGGATCTTTCCTGAAACCTGGAGCATTTTCACAAAGAAAACACTCAGAATCATCCCATCTGCCCTCCAGAACGGCAAGTTGCAGCCAGAGAATCACAAATAGCGTCTGCGTTAATCTGGTAAGAGCCACCAGGAGGCTGGGATGTCACCATTTCCAAGCTGTGCTGTAGCCTTAAAGAGACACTAAGTCAAGGCACCTCATTTCTAAATCACCCTATACATACATACATACATACATACATATAATGTACCCTAAGAGAGACTTTCTACAGCAAGGAGAAGCAATCTCTCTTGGTGCTTGTCATTATTTTTGGGTTTAATTTTCAAAAAAAAAAATTAAACTTTGGCTTGTTTTCAGATTTGGATATTGATGGGGACTGAGAATAAATAATTGTCTCCCTATTATTATTTTTGTATTAAATTTGAAGGATTTAATATTTTCCTACATGTTGAATCTGCTGTTTTGAATCTTCAGCTTTCTGTTCACTTTCTCTGGAGCTGCTTGTTAGCATACTTTCTCTTATGTCAACAACTTTCAGAGATTTTCCATTAACTCATTAACTCCTACTCCTACTCTCACTAGTGCAAGTATCTAGGGGGCACCCTAATCTACTGCCTGAAACATGGAGGATTTCAAGGAGACTTTCTCAGAGTTCTGTTGTGAACTTCGCTATGAGTTTAAACAGATCTTTCATGATACTTGTCAAGCTATTTTGAAAAATATTCAGGACATTGCAGAAAATATCAGCTTTAAAATGTGTCATCTGGCTGAGGATGTTGTGGAAGAAGATGACGATTTTACCAAAGATAGAGATGTTTCCACTGACAGTGAGATTGAAGCTTTTGTTGAAATGCCAGGCAGTAATTACATTTTGGTATTGAGGGGGTTAAAAGGACAGTCTGACTTGCAAATTACAAATGGGGTTGTTTTTTTGATGGAATGTTATGGGAAAGAAGCAGCTCTGTTCTGTGGGAGGTTTTTTGCTGAGAAGTCTGAGTTTGTAAGGGGAGCAGTTGGGCTGTTTGATTTCTGTATGAAAAGTGCCCAGTGTGTAATATGGAGATATGTAAATGTTTTGGTATATTTTGAGGTGGGGTAAAAAATTAAGAATGTTTTTTTATTGATATTAAAGCTTGTATGATTCCATTTTTCTTTAATAATTTGGATTAAGATTTACTGGATTGTTTGATTTTTAAGATTTATAAGATATAATAATAATTGCTTGGTTTTAGGTTTAATAGGGTTAAGATTGTTGTAGTATTATTAATTATAAAAGTAGACAATTTAAATGTTTTTATAATTTGATTTCTATTATAGTGGACAGAAATATATAGAATAGTGGTAAGAAGGAAATAATTAAATAAATGTTTTTTGAGGGGAAGTTGATTTGGAGGTTTATACTTTTCTTTTTATTTTAATATAAGGGGAAGGAACAAATGTGTTTAGTGATTTTTATAATGTGCTACTGGAATGATTTATAGAAATAATGTGATCTTGGTTTGATATAAAGTAAGGGATTGATTATGGAAATTGCTGTATATTCTTATTGTTGAAAGGCAGAAGTCACCTCCTGATGTAATCTTCAAAATTCTTTTTTTTGTGTGTTTCACACTTTTTAGTTTTTTTTTCTTTCTTTTTGTAGCTTTTTTGCTTTTTGCTTTTTCATAGTTTTTATCTTTGTTTCAAACTTAATAAAATTCTTATAAAAAAAAAAAAAAAGAAATAGCTCTGGCTTAGAAAGACCCTGGAGGAATGATTGGTAGGTAGTGAAAGAAATGAGGGAAGAAAGGGATAACTGAAGAGTGACCTCTGATTTTGTTTTGCAGTGTTTATGTTTTTTTTTACCTTATCTTAAGCAGGATGAGTTATGCATACACAGCACATATGCACTTTTTTTTTTTTTTTTGGTGTTTTATTCACATTTTGGTATAGTCAAGCTTTCTCTTTTTCTTTATATTTGTGCAAATGTTAGACTTCTTTGGATAGCCTATGCTCTTCCTTCTGTTTGTAGTGACACAGTTTGGGCTTCAAACTGGCCAGCAGAATTCAATGTCATTATAGCTTGATTTCCTATGTGACCACAATCTGCCTTCTGTGTGCTGAATTAATTTGAAATGTCTGATAGTACTATTGGAGTTTCACATCCAGAATTACTTTAGTTTGTATTCAGTAAGAGCTATAGATGTCAGTTTTGATCCACAGGAATTTTTCTCCTCACTTGCCCCAAATGGTAAAAATAACATGTACTGCACCTTGCCTGGAGAATTTTCATTGCCAGTAGCAATGTAAGAAAGGCATATGTCCTAATACTTTCTGCCTAGTTATAGAAGTGTCTTCTTCAAGGCTTAGAGAAGCGTTCTTCAACCTGTTATTTGCCAGGGATGATGGAAGTTACAGGCCCAACATTTCTGAAGGACTAGAAGCTGGGGACAGCTAGCTCTACAGAACAAAAAAGAAATCATCTAATGTAAACATGTACAAATGGCCTATAAAATCCTAAGGTATAAAGAAATCACACCGAATATATTATGTGAAATATAATTATATTCACACATGATAGGGTTGATTTATAACTCCTCTATTTTTTTTCACATGATCTTTATGAGATTATTCTCATTTTAGCTCTTCAATATACTATTTGAAATTTGTTTCAACTGGAACATGCATTGGTTTTGTTCAGCAGTGTTGTTAGAGTTTCTTTAGAAACACTTAGCGGAAAAATAGCTTTGTTGTTCAAATCACTGTGAAATCGAGCCTCTCTTCCTATATTGAGCACAGCTTCCAAGGGCTAATTTTGTAGCAAAATTACCAGAGTGTTCAATCAGCAATGCAGGCTGCTTGCATCTCACAATTCCTTTTGGAAGATATGCATCAAGTTGACCCAAAAAACCTACTCTATCCACTTGTTGTCCTTGCTTAGACAATTACAAATGAGCAACATACAAAAACAACAGATCAGTATTGGCAGTATCTTGATCAGTATCTTCTTTCCAGCCAACGTCTTTCAGGCCTTCTGCCTTCTCTTACAGACCTTTTGGGAACTTGATTCCCTGAGCAGTTTGAATATTCATTAACATCCTCTTTCAGATCATTCAATCAGTTTCAAAGGCCAGCATAATGCAAAAAAGACAAATGACTGTAAAGTGCTTTATTAAATGTTATCATAATTTTAGTTATTAAGAAATTGCTTTGCAGTGCCAAAAAGGCTCCCATAATTCTTCAGTGAAGTAACAAAGCAAACATATTTAAAACAATAAACAATGTCAAGTATTTATAGACTCAGACTTCCCCTTTCATTATGACCCTTTCTTATACAAAATTATGCCCTACTGGACTTGCAGTCAAATGTACAAAAGGGCTGAACTGAGTTATCCTGCAATTCATGCACAAGTAATCTATGATTCATCTCACAGAAGGTCAATTAAATGTACGCCTCTTGGACCCACACATACACAGAGACACACAAACACACACAATATTTAAAGCTAATGAACCAAGCCACTACAATGGATTGGAAGATTACAGTGAAATAAAATATATTTGTAATATTACAAATATCACTTTTTCTTTAAGCACTGACTGCTCTTCCAAAATCAGTATAATTTTTTAACCGTATGCACATTATACTGAAAGAATCCATTCACAATCCACAGCTATTAATGTGCACACACATATATAACTATACGTGTGTATGTATTCTAATGGTATGTGGGAATGACCTTGGGAGACACAGGGAAGAACTGCAGGCTAGACAACAGTCAGATAAGAAGCAGTTGAGCCCACAGAAGGAATGGAGGCATGGCAAATGTCTCAGAAGGGACCCTCCCTAGTTTCTTGGATTGTAAAGGCGAGCGGGGAGAGACGTACTTACAGACTTGCAAGATTCTTTTAATGTAGCCTTACAATAAAGATCTTACTCCTGGATCTGCTTCTTGTCTGGACTATCTCGCAAGGCTGACATGTACTGTATATAGATGAGTGAGAATCAGCACCCTAGAAGATAATTATAATTTCTTTCTGTAAGAAATGCCTGAATCAACAGCATCATGAAAATATTACATTTGAAAGGAGTCTCATCTAGTTGTGTGATTTAAAATATTTTCAGCCAGTGATCCCCTCACACAGCTCCCTATTGACTTATATTTCCAGAAGAACATTCTTCATCTCAGTGTCAGTAGAGTAGGACCACTGGGCACAAGTTCAGAGTGCACAGCCCAATTGCCCCCCTCTCTGTGCAGTTGTCCATGTTTCTGTCATTTCCTCTCCCAGATCTTGGTTTCCTTCTCCCCAATTTGCTTTCTTATCAGCTTGCAGCCTGATAAGATGGGGGGGGGGAGAGAAGGGGAGAAAGAACAAGTGCTGGGCGAATAGGACAGTGAGAGCATGGTGGAACTGCAGAGAGGGTGTGGGGGTTACCCAGAGATAATATGGGTCAGGAAATTCAAACACTGATAGAAACACTTTTTTCCACACCAGAGTCCTTATATATCATGTTTCTTGTTCACACAGAATATATATCAGACAGTAACTGAATTACAACTGAACACTAAGCTCTAGTAAGAACACTATCTCCTTTAAGGAAGGGAAAAAACAAGGAATAATAGCCTTTCCTTCCAGTATTGACTTCAGCTCCCAGAATTCTTCACAGTTGGTAGAGAAGTCTGGGAATGGAAATCCATATTTCTGGATAGTCTTAGGTTGACTAGGTCAGTAATTTTCCATTTTCAGTTTTTCATGACAATACTGGCAATGTTCTATGTGCATGATTGGATGCTGGATAGATAATAATAATATGCTGTGTTCCTTCTGCATTATATTGTTACATTATCCTTTCCAATATAATTTGCTTCCCAAACACCTTTGGGCAAATCCAACATTGTCTCAATTTCAACAGCAGTGCTCTTATATAAGAGAGCCTCGTGTGGCACAGAGCGGTAGGCGGCAGCATTGCAACCAAAACCCAACCCAAGTTCAATCCCAGCGGAAGCTGGATACTCAGGTAGCCGGCTCAGGTTGACTCAGCCTTCCATCCTTCCGAGGTCGATAAAATGAGCACCCAGCTTGCTGGGGAAGGTGACAACTGGGGAAGTCAATGGCAAACCACCACACTCTATAGTCTGCCAAGAAAATGTCACGAAAGTGGCATCCCCCCAAAGGGTCAGGAATGACTCAGTGCTTGCACAGGGGACCTTTCCTGCTCTTATATAAACAATACATTTGTGAATAAACACAAGAAACAGTGTCATAGAATGACTTGCCTCTCCATCTGGGGAGGGAAGCTAAAGACCTAGAGTTAGAATAATTCAGCAATGTCCCCTAGCATCCAAATTTTTATATGTTTTGGCATTTTTACATCTTTGTGACATATTATGACCTCTCATGAACTCACTGGAGACCATGCTTTTCATGTCATCCCCAAATTTCATTGCTTTCTTTAAATTTTCATTGGTTGTTGGTTACTCCCTAATCAAATAAAACTGACACTGTACGGATAGATCATTAGACTCAGAGATTACAAAATTATTTCATTCTATGCTTCTACAGGAGCTATTTTTGCATATGGATTTTCTTTTTATTAGGTAAAGTATACAACTTGCTAACTCTAAAACCTCTTTCATCAGATTACCTAGATCAGGATGCCTTTATTACTTGAGGGCTCTGAAATTCTCTCTTCAAGAATAAAAAAATAGAAATAAAATAAATAAATATATACCTGTAAAATAACAAAATATCAATAAAACAAAATATAAGACCAATAGTTAATATGTGTTGATTTCCATTGATTCATTGCAAAGGTAATAAAAGCTAATGCTAATTTCCAAAGTTACTGAAACTAGATCAATCATACTTGTATCTTTGTGTCTATTAAAATATTTATCATATAAGTACAGAACTTATAGAGAAATGTACAGTATATTTCTCTATTTATGACAAGAGAGCTGCGTGAAAAAAGTATCACAGCAATAACATAGAATTAAATGTATTTATATAACAACAATGTAAATTCTTCTTAACATTATTTCTGTTAGTTCCATACATTCCAATAAGTTTTAACAAAATCTGTATTTGTCCTTGGTCAAATGAGGGTGCTATAAATAAATAGGATTCATAGATTTTATTACTCATTTTCATTATGAGGAATTCACTATACTATCCTTATGCTTTTTGGCTTCAAAGTAGTTTCTGTCTATGACATATTATCCTTTTTGTGACTTAAGTCACATGTCAACCTTTTCATTACTTAAGTTACATGTCAACATCCATTCTTGCATCTATCTTTCCACTAGACTTACATGGATTCTTTAAAGCAGATCATGACTCCTTAAAGTAAGGTTTGAAGTCCAGTCCAAGCAATATTTGATTCAAGCCTAGCTCTGAGCAATCCATTCTACTCCAGAAGTTGCCTGCTTCATTTGATTCAGGTTCTCACAGGTTTTGTCTTCTAGGAGACCTGATACTTTTTTCACAGGATCTTTGAAGGATAAGTTTAGATCAAGTTCCAGATCCAGATTTTGTCAGACACAATCATTGACCCACATTCCATGTTTGTAGAGTATCATCATGTTACCAGATTAATAAATCTCATTTTTCAACTCCACAAACTTACATTGTCTACATTTGTTAATGAGCCTGCTTTTTTTTTTTGCAATGTGATTTTATGACCCCAAAGTTACATATTTTGCATTTAACACACACACACACACACTGTATTCCAAAAGGCAAAAATAGGCCATCCACTCAGTGATGTCACCATATTAGCAGACATATACCTATGGTCCTCAGAGATGGAAAAAAAAAATTGAAGTGTAGCCTCAGCTATAGAGAGTTGCCCATCCTCATTTTCTATACTACCATGTCTTATTGTGAAGGGAAGGTATACTCTTTACTTAAGAATACAGTTACCTTATGACATCAAATGAAATAGTTTCTTCCCTAAATAAGTTGGGTGTTTTATTGAGTACCAGCAATTACAGTAGTTTGGAATAATTACAAAAGAAATACCTTTAAACCTATAACTTCCATGATGCAATATGACCATAATTAAAAATATATAAAATAACCAGGTTTGAAAAGTTGAAGCTGTGAAACACTATGCATTATGTAAACACAACTCAATTTGGCTAATGGGTTTTCAAATGAAATCTGGTTCCTATGCCTGGTTGCAATCCTATTTATCCTAGTGATTTTGCACTTCCTAGACTGAATTCAGGAAATTCTGGCTCAGATTATATCCTGGTGGTACTGAGCCTTAGTATGGTAAAATTCAAATTAAACTTGTGTAGTTCACAGCACCTGTAACTTTTACCTGTATGAATTTGTTAAAGATTCTGTAACTATACATACTTCTGCTATTGAACTTTTTGTATAATTTTCCATGATGTGATTCTCATGGACTTTTCCCTTCTGTAAACCTGTGACCCTTCAGATATTACTAGATTCTAACTCCTACTATTCCAATTATTATTCTGACTTTGGCTGATGGTAGCTGAGGGTCCAACAATATCTTCCCCAATTTTCTACATATATATAGTAATAGAATATAATTAGAAGAACTAAGGAACTAAATTAACAGCTTAGCTACTGACTGTAGTATACACAAATATAGGAAGTTACATGCTCATATTCATCATAGCCTCCCTGATTCTACAAGACAGCTTTAAAATAAATATTTGCAGTGTCATTACTTAAGGAAATTGAATTTCTTAGTGGATTTTCTCTGCATATGTATAATTTTTACAAGCAACATGATGCTGATGCTTGGTTTATCAGAAAATTCTGCATATACAAGGGCCTTTTTTTCCTCTGATAATCACATATATTCTAGCCTTATTAATACAGCTATCAATGTATTTATAAATGCTTCCATTTGAATTAAACTTTCTGGTGACTGCCATCTCATGGCAGATGTGAAACTAGCATTTTTTTTCATTTCCTCCACTTTATATAAATCCATTATCTCTGAAATTGAAGCCTCTAATAAAATGCAAATTCTAAGTTTCACCTATTCTCAGTCCTTTCCAAAACTTCTTTAAATTAGACTCAGCAAAATTGTAGATTATACTGTCCAATGTGTTATACAGTTATTTCCCCTACCTATACTATATTTTCTCAATCTATTACTTTCTAGAACCATTGGTTTACCTTTTAAAGAAGAGTAAGAGCTGTAGTATATAGAAACTTTCAATAAAATTAAAGTCAGTTGAACATTAGATGCTTCCTCCTCATGTTCCTCGGCATTAAGAGGAATGATGATAAGCAGCCTTTTCTAAGCTGGCACTCTTCAGTTGTATTGGCATATTCCCTTGTAATTTCTTAGAATTCCAACAGCACATGGCTGGAGATTTTGAATATTGTAGATCCAATGTATCTGGTAAGCACAAGGGCGTTCGACTTTTTTGCAAATCTTTGAGGGCCAAAGGGATATGACCAGTAACACCATGTCATCGATTTTTGGCCATTTTGATCATGTGGAGGGAGATTAAGGATACAATAAGCATTTCAGGGCTTAAGACATCTATTTTATTCCTTAACTTCCCTATGTAAAAATGGGAATTCAAGACGTATTGTGCCCATTAACACTCCCTCTCCAATAATAAGCCAAAAGTTTTGGTTTTTTCCCATTCTGGGTATCTCTGGGAGCCAAAAAAGAGGAGCTGAGGGATTGCCAGGCAGCCTATAAACCATAGGCTTATGTGTCTTACAGGGACATTAACAGATACAATATTCCTAAATAGAGCCTGTACAATGTCTCGACTGGATGTGACCCTGAATTGATACTTATGACCTTGTTTAGCTCTGGATATAAGAATCAGCAAA
The DNA here is from genome assembly GCF_035149785.1 of Candoia aspera. Classification (NCBI taxonomy): domain Eukaryota; kingdom Metazoa; phylum Chordata; class Lepidosauria; order Squamata; family Candoiidae; genus Candoia; species Candoia aspera. The sequence continues at coordinate 41,384,370 of NC_086159.1, read as the reverse complement.
CATATAATGGAAGTGTGAATTTTTCTTTTTTAAAGGAATTAAAATAGAGGTGCAAATGGTGTATGAGCCAAAAATTGATCATTGATAATTCCCCGCTGCCAGAGATGTTCAGTGGTTGTCCAGCGTCAAAGACGGATTTCGGCCAGTGAAGGATTGTGAACTCAACGAGCCTCACAAAGTTGCTTTTGTAGGGATAAATTGAAAATATATTCCCATGTAAGTTGCCTTGAGCTCCTGAAGGAAATGCAGGATAGAAATCTAACAAATTCATTTTTAAAATCCAGGAAGATCATACGTTGTGGAACTGTTTCTTAAGAGGAAATGTCGGAACATCCAGAACAAGCATGTCTTAAAGCCTTTAGAAAATACATTTCTTCTCAGAATTCCTGGAAGTACAATGCCACTATCTTCTTCTCTGCCTGGGTTAAATATGGATTATTGAACATCAGAATAGTTTAAAGGAGGAAAAAAAACCTGGGTCCAACAATGTCTTCTTAAGAAACAGTTTTTCTCCCTCTTCCTTTAAGTTGGTTGGAAATTATTCCTACTACGGGGAGGAGTTAATCATCTCATAAATCACTGGCAAGATAGACTCCTTATAAGTCAGGCTATTAAGAACTCTAGTAGACATGAATTTACATGGCCTGCTCAAAAATCTATCCAGTTTCTTGCCAGACAAGCAACATATGTGGCTCACAGAGTTATCAAAAGGTATGTTTGACAACCTAATACCATCAGAATGGGATTGATAATGGGAAATAGAAGATTTTAACTACCTAGACATTTGTTGAGAAACCAACTCAGCCATGTCTACAACGTCCCCAAAACTCCTTTGTGCCCTTGCTATTTTATTTTGCAGAAAGTTGAAGAAGAGACAAGGGAATTGGTTCTCCTAGGTCTGATACTAACCAATAAAGAATAATTGGTTCAAGAGATAAAAGCAGTGGGAACTTTAGGAGGAAGTGATCATGTCATTTTGTGGTTCAATATACTACAGAAAGAGAAATAGTCATAGATGCACACTAGAGTTCAGGAGACCTGGTTTTGACAATCTTAGAGAAGTAAGAGGTAGGATCTCAATGACAGAAATCCTAAGGTCAAAGAGACCATTGGGGGAAGGGGTTGGGAATTTATCAAAAATCAGATACTAGAAGTATAATAGCATACCATTCCAATAAGAAAAAAAATGGGGGCAACTGAAGAAATTTGTGGATACAGAAAGATACTTCAACTGAACTACAATTTTAAAGTATTATGTAAAAGAAAGGGGAAATGGATATCATCACCAAGCAGGTTTATCAATAAGTAGCTAATAACTGTAGAAAGAATGTTAGAAAGGAAGTTACATTTGTAAAGGAAGTTTAAAGCAACAGAAAGGACTGGGACTACAGTAACAGAAGAAGGAAGGGCGGGCTCCCTATTTGGACATGATGGTATGATAACAACAGGTAACAGGGAGGAGACAGAGCTTGTCAACACCTGTTTTGCTTTGGTCTTTACCCAAAAGGGAACCTGTGTTCAAATGGAACTGAGCAGAACAATTGATAAGAGGGAGGAACTATCCAGGTAAGTAAAGGGATGGTTATGGAAAGAATTTAAGTCTCCAAGGCCAAACCAGTTACATCCAAGAACCTTGGAGGTGATTATGGATGTAATCTCAGAGCCCTTTTCTGTGTTCCTTGAGAAATTGGACAGCCATAGTGCCAGGGGACTGAAAAAAAAATACAAATGCTACTCATGTCTTCAAAAAAAGGAGAAAAGAAGGACCCAAGTTACTATAGACTAGTCAACTTAATGTCAAAACCAGGCAAATGTTTTGGGACAAATTGTTAAGCAGTGACGTGTGAGCACTTAGAAAAGAATGCATTGCTTGGCAAAAGCCAGCATGAGTTTATCAAGAATAAATCATGCCAAATCAACCTGATTTCCTTTTCTGATGGAGTGACCAGTTCATGGACCATGAGAATGCAGTGGACGTAGTGTACCTGAATTTCAGCAAAGCGTTATGCAAGAGAAGATGGGAAAATGAAGGCTGAACAATGCTACCATTAGATGGATACACAGCTGCTTGAATCCACTGTAAGTTACATCAATGGCTCCATGTCAAGCTAGAGAGAAGTGCCAAGGAGAAACCTCCTGGATCCATTCTAGGCCCTGTGATGTTCAACATATTTTTAAATGACTTGGATAAAAGGTTAGAATATGTGGTTAGCAAATCTGCAGATGATCCAAAGATGAAAGAGACAGCAAATATCATAGAGGATCATATCAAGATTCAAGATGAACTTGACAAGCTGGAACATTGCGTAAAAACCACCTAGATGAATCTCAGCAGAAACAAATACAGAGCCCTAAGTTTGGATATGAAAAACCAAAGGCATAAGGTAAGTGATGGTGGGAATCATACAAAGCAGCTTTTAGCCTTTTAAATCTGGACTGAAACACAGAACTGCATCCCCACTGTGCAATGCAAGGCAAGTCTTCCACCCACCTCAACATGCTCTCCACCTGCACAACTGTTAACTTGGTTTGTGGATTCCATAAAGCTGACTTTATTCTACATGGAAGATGGAAATACAGGGCAAGCACCATATGTTCATTTCATGGTATATGTATCTTTCACCTTGCAGTTGACATAAGTGAATGTTGTTTGATGAAAGCAAACTAAAGAGATAACTTGAAAAACTAATGTATAAGCATTTTGCTACCATAAAATGCAATCCTAAATATAATTCTTTTTGTTAATCAAGTCAGTTAACACATTTTGCTAGTAATCAAATATACTTAAGATGTAGAGAAATCAAATTATGTAAAATGTATATGTGAACCAATTCTTATATATATATGATCTTGTCTTTCTGTAAAGGTATTTTGTAAATAATGTACATATAGCTCCTTGTTATCACAGCTTTATCTAATAAATCAGCTAGGTTACTGTTTTTTTTCCCATTAAGACAGACTTCACACCCATTAACTCTAGAGGTGTACCACATTGTCTTAATACTTGTGAATACAAAAAAATTCTCTCCACAAGGTGGTGCTCATTGTTTTAAAATCACTTGCGAGATAGGAAGAAAACCTTAACAAGGGAAATGTAGAAGAGCTGGTTTGTTTAATGTGTCTGCAGGCTACTTGCAAAAATAAAGAAAACCAGATTTTATATCCTGGCACAAAAATTTGTAGCAGTATTAGATTGACAAATTATAACTACAATAATATGTATATTTTTAAAACAAACATTTTAACAGGAAAATAACCCATTATTTATGGGGATCTGTGTGATTATGTGTTCAGTCACACTACACTGTTATCTATGCAGTGATCATAATCACTTTAGGACAATTTTCTAATCCAGTCTCTCCAATTCTTCTGGGGCTGCAATACCCAGAGTTTTCATGTGCTAGTTTGAGTAAGCATACATTAAGCTTTGAATCTTAAGGAACAACACTATTAACACTGAATGGCCCACATTTACTTGCAAATTGCACACCTCAATGTGGAGCATACCCATTTATAAAGCACCAGAACAGCATTTCTCCAAATTTGCTGGATCAGACTTTCTCAGGTGGATGACTGCCCTTCTGAAAACTATTTTCATTGTTTAAGAAGAAAAACATCCCAGATCTGTGCCTTCTGAAGCTCTTTCAGCTAAGCTTCTCAGCCTGGTTGAGATTTCAAAAGTCTTAAAATTTACATTTGATGGCCAAGGGTGGGAGTGAAAGGCCTCATTTTGTACTGGCTGGTTGGAAAAGATGGAACAACTAGCCTAGAAACATTATGCATTTCCACTGTGATTAACATGCAACATTTTTATTCCATCCAAACAGCTGGAAGCACTTCCTTTTATCTTGAAAGTGGAACATACTGGCCAGATATTAGCAGATATTTTCTGGAATCTACATAGTGAATGAAAAGAAATATGGTTAAGAAGAATTTATATTGACATACCTTAAAATTCATTTACTTCTGTTTAACTCTTTTAATCTTATTAAAGTCACGTGACCCCTGCAGTCACATGACCAAAATTTGGGTGTTTGGCAGCCCACCTGCATTTACAACTGTGAGGTGCTTCAATTCCCCCCACCCACCTATTTCCCCCCTGCAATCTCTGCCTTTTTGGAAGCCCTGCACCTTGCCTTGCGGAGCAGGAAGCCCAGCCATGTGGCATGAGGCCGCCAATAGCAAGCTCCAGCTTACGCTGTCTTCTCAGAGCCTTCTTATAGTCAAGCTGAGAAGATAGCATTCTGAAGGGAGGCACATGGAAGAAACGTTTGCAGAAGAAGCTGGGTCAGAAAAGGCAGCCAAGTGCTTCTGCTAGGTGAAAAAGGTCAAAGGTAGGTGCAAGGAACTGGGAGAAGAGGCAGCTGGGTGAAGGAATGCAGGTTGGGGAGGCTGGAGCTTGCTATTGGCAGCCTTGCACCACACAGGTGGGATGGGACAGGTGGCTTCCCATTGCACAGCTGGGCTTTCCACCCCACAAGGCAGGGTGCAGGGCTTCCAAAAGGGCAGACATGGGGGGAGATGGGGAGAGAGATAGGCAGGGGGGAGTTGGCTTTGATTGGAGTGGGTGCTCAGGCTAACAACAGGTAAAATTCATTTAAGGACGGCAAGGGGAATTGCTAGGATTGCTGTCACTAAGCGATCCCATCTTGCTTTACAACCGCATAGCTTAGCAATGGAAATTCCAGGCTCAATTACTATTGTTAATGAAGACTACCTGTAATGTGTCTTGTCTATGCACATGTGTTTTCATCCTATATATTTCTTGCAATTTTTTTTTTCAAAATGAATGAAAGAAGTCACAATTTTTATGGATAGCAAGGAAAAAGTTGATAGTGTTTTAGATACAGATCTTGGATTTTTTGACATAGTAGTTATTCTAGTCCAGCTGTGTAGCTCTGCCTTCTTTTCAGTTTACTTAGAGGAATCTCTGTTTTATATAACACATCAATTAATGTCAATCCAAAGATAAAGTGGGTGGATTCTGAAGAAATATATATTTTTTTAAAAAATTACTAGAGAGAAATAATCTGAATAAAGAACAAAGAAACTGAGAGGATCACAGACCAGCAATACAGGACTCTTCCCAATAATCCAAATATATTCCAACAGGATTATTCCTGATAATACTGCAGCTTCCCACCAAAGCCAAAACAATTGTTTTTTTTAACACAAGCTTAGTTCTGCACTATATGACTCATGAGGTAAATTGGATTATCACTTACTCAACTTTGAAATGGCTTTCAGAAGCTTTTGAAATATGTATGAATGTTTGCGTGTATGTTTGTGTGTATGCACATATATGCACACTTACTTTTAACCATAAACTTCACATACTGTTGTGACTTGCTTAAATATAGTAATCTAATTCTTCCAGTTAGAAAATACATCACATGTTCTGTGTAATTTCTACTTTTAGAAACCTATTCAAATATGTATTTCAAAAATTTTCCTGATAATAAAACTTCTGTGTATTGGCAGAATATTGTCAGCTTCAAACAATACACTAAGCCAGTTTACTTACTTCACCTATAAATTTATTTGCCTTTTACAAAGCTGGTAAAAGTGTATGTTTTCATTCTGTCTAACTTAATTAGGACTGGGAGGCCTTGCTCACGGTGACTCATGCCTTAGTCACCTCCCATTTGGATTATTGTAATGCATTCTACATGGGGCTGCCCTTGAAGAACATTCAGAAGCTGCAACTGGTCCAGAATGCAGCAGTGCAGGCAGTTTTTGGCATCTTTCGATATGCCCACGTAACACCACTGCACTGGCCCCCAGTAGGCTTCTGGATGCAATTTGAGGTGCTAGTTGTCATGTAGAAAGCCCCACATAGCATAGGGCCAGACTATTTGCAGGACTACCTTTCTCCCATTGTTTCTGCTTGACCCACCAGATCTAGCAGAAAGGGCATGCTCTGGGTCCCCTCTATTAAAAAAAATGTCATCTTGTTGGTCACAGAAGCCATGCACCCCACCCCGCACAGATCCAGATGGTCCTGACCATATTGGCCTTTTGTAAGGACCGGGCATTCAGGCCAGGAGGTTAGGCTAGACCTTTTTATGATTGGAAGGTGTCATTTATCTGAGGTGCCAAGAGATATTGTTTTAATTGTTGGATATCAATCTTTCTACACCACTCAGAGTCACTGTTGTGAGATGGGAGGTCATATAAATAATTTAAATAAATGATAAACCATCATGATGTTACCACGCAAATGATGCAAGTTATAGATTTGTGTCAGACAGTGTGATGTGATTACATTATCATGTCATTTGCACAATGTTGTCATGGCATAAGTATCATTTTGACATAATTGTATATTGGTACAGGTGCCTCTGTCTTATTATATGCTCTACAATATTCAGGCTTATTTGACAAAATCTCTAGTGTTCCAAATTGTATGGAGGTGCCAAAATGAAAACAGACTATACAGACTTTAGTCTGTGAAGGCCAGAAGCAGGGGCAGTGATGCAATCCTGTTGCTTTCTCCTCTCGTATGGATTGAAAGACTACTTATATGATTTGCATAAAGTTTCAAACCTTTAATCATTGTCATAAACAGCCAGAAAACAGCATGAAGATGGTATTCATGTACAGTGTGTCATAATAAAATGGTTCTCTCACAGTAAATGTACACGTGGAAGGAATACTTTTGAAGAAAGGAACTGAATCACATGTACAGATGCTAATGCATCAGATCAGTTGCAGCCTGAATTTAATAATCATTTACTCAGATCTATAATGTCGTACAGTTCAATGTCTAGGGATGCTATTATAGAAATTATTGGACAACATATTAAAAAGCAACAATGCTTGTCTGCCTTTTTTTTTTCTATTTATAGAACAATTGGCAGAAACTTTCCTAGGTTTTGTAGGGTCCTCTGTTAAATGAGACATGAGGACCCAAAGGCAGCTATTTGTAGCTCATGTTGTAGATGAGAAAGGTGGAGAACAGTAATATTTAGAAACTGGGCAATATTCAGTGTAAACATTTGTGGGACTGCATCTTCAAGAATGAATATAAAATAAAAGGTGGGTGTTTGTGCTACGTCTGATAGATACCATATAAAAGCTTTTGGGGCTTTTGGAAGCTTATGAGGTACTATGTCTGGCTAATCTGTATGGTAGATGTAATGAAGCAAGATTACCCTTGATAAGTATTCTAGCATGTTATTAATAGAAAACCAGTAAGTTTGAAAAAAAAATGACAAAAGTTAAATTGTGTTAGTAAACACAAGAATAGAGGTGGTATTATTATAAAACTCAAATCATAATTTGTGGAGTAAGTTTCATTATCTAGCTTTACGAACTGTACTATATGATAAGTTATAGTTTACAAATTGCAGTCACCAGCTACACACAACACTCTAAGCCAAAACTAAACCCTCACTAACTTAATGTAAACCTAACCACTGATTTCCACATACACCTTAATGGGAAGTAAGAGATAGTTCAGTCTCGTAGTTAAGAAGCTGGATTAGGAAATGAGAAGATCTGACTTCTAGCCCTGCTTTAGGCATGGAAGCCAACTGGGTGACTTTGACCCAATCACTTTATCTCAGGACTAGGAAGAAAGCAAGGGGAAACCACTTCTGAAAATGTTTGCCTAGAAAACTGCAGTGTCCATGTAGTCACCAGCAGTCAAAATGTACTCAAAGGCAAAAAAACTCCAGAACAAAAATTGGAAGTACTAAAATCAGAACACCAAGCCTACACTGGACAAAATAAAGAATTCTACCTATTATAACAGTACCAGACTATGATCAACCACACACTTACAGGTCACAATCTATAAACTCTATTTAACTGTTATATATGCATAAGGATTTTCTCTTTATGCTGTCAAAGCTCATTGTGAAGGCATTATTTTTTCTGAATAGAAGTTGCCTCCATACTGTATATTTCCAGTCTATATCCAAGGTATAGGAGAATTATAGAATTCAGATCCTAGCAATTGTTTAATTAATCTGAGAAAGAAGCTTAAAGAAGTCTCTTCATTTGTGCATTTAGAACTTAGTACTCATCAGACATGTAATTTGGTTTAGTTAATACATATCTTGATATGCATGCTAAATTAAATGATCTGAACAAGAGAAATACAATCATGGTGTTAAAAGGTAAAGTTTTGGGTACCCAAAATTAAAACATTCATGTTTGGGAACTGTTCTTTCTATAATCAGATACTAGCCATGCAACAACCTAGCACTTGGAGCTACAGTCAATTATAGCACAGGCAGAACAAAATTACTGAGAAATTACTGGGAAACCTTAGTTTAGGCAACTGCTATGTTGACATTTTTCATTACAATGTATTGAAAAGGGTGTGTGACCTATTTCTTTATATCTGTGCTCTCATAATGGCCACTCATGAACTTTTGGTTCTGCAAAATCCTATCTGAAGTTGATTTTTAAGAACTTGGCATGTACTTTCAAGGATACTCAACTGGCCATTAAGAAGATATATACAGTACCTGTGTACAGAACAGCATCACTCAAGACAATTTACCCAACTAGAGTGCTTATTATGTAGAGCTTTTGCCATATAAGTACAGTTATCGGCATAATTTACTATGGAGATAGACACATACATACATAGACACATTATATATATATACACACACACACATGCGCGCGCGCACACACACACACACTGTTAGTTAAATTTAGTGTTATATTTACAGGGACAGCTCTCATCATACAGCAAAAAATGGTTACTGTTGAAGCTATATATAAGTTCGATATTTTGATATTTGAAATAATTAAAAATAAAATATACTGAGATCTTAAAGTTCTAAACAGAACTTACAGATAGGTACAGAAAAACTCTGTAGTATTTGATTTTCTCTTATTGGGTTTTTTCCATAGATCACAATTCCAGCTCAACCAGAGACACTGCAGGGTTTTTACCCAAGTTAGACAACAGCCAGTTCTGATTATATAATACAGTTATGATTATAGCCCTGTGCAGATCTTCCCAGCAGTGCCCCATGAGATGCCATGGGATTTACTTGCAGAACAACATAGGTAGGACTGCAGGATTACTTGACTCTCAAAGTGCCAGTTTCTCCCCCCACTATTTGCCTTGGTAACTAGATCTCCCACATTTTTTTTTCCTTTACATGACCCCTGCATTCCTTAGCTGCCCTTTTATTCTGCCCCATTCCCCACAATTGTGCCTGCAATTCTTTATTTTTAGTATAATTTTTATCAAGAATTTTAATTACAATACTAAAAACTAATACGAACTAAACTTAGAGTAAGAGAATGGAAAGAAAGAAGAAAAAGTGCATGAAAAAAGAAAAAGAGAAAAAGAAAAACAAAGAAAAGAAAGAGAAAAGAGAAAATGTAGTAAAGAAAAAGAAATATATAAAGAAGTGACTTCCAACCTTTATCACAAGTATAAACAGATTTAATAACTCTTCATCCCAATAAGATTAAACAGATATCTCTTCATCCCATATCCCATTCCTTAACTGTAAGCAAATCCATAAAACATCAACTTTTCAATCCTGGTATCAGCAAAAAGTCCATAAAGGGTTGCCAGAACATTGCAAAAAATGTCTTATTTTAACCTTGATCAAATAAACCAACTTTATGTTCTTTCCCTTTACTTCTAATAGTCTTAATCTTTAATTCAATAGAATATTGTCACAGGATTTGATTTCTCTTCAATTCTTCTTCATCCCATCACACAGATTTCTTTTCAACAAGCCTCTTTTGTAAATCCATAAGAAAACATTTTCCAGGTCATTCTCTTGGTTTATCATTTGTATTTCCCTTTTAATTCTTAAAACTTTAGCCAGTTTATTTTGTATATCCAATAAAGCATCCTTTTCCAAATCATTCTCTTGGCCTGTCATTTGTAGTTCCACATTCTGTACTTTCTCTACCTTGTCAGATAAAATTTGTTCCACATCTGTCATTCCTTCATTAATATCTTTTAGACATAGTCTATCCATAGAAGCAGACATTACTGAGAGTGTTGATATTGTAGTTACTAACTTCCGGCTCTATTCTTCAAAGACCTCCTTTAATATTTCCGATGTTAAAACATTTTGTGTCATTTTGTAAGTCCCAATATTAATGGACATCAACAGGCTTGTATTTTTTTTCTTCTGCTTAAAATCTTCAGTCCCCTATAGTATCCAGTTTCTAAAATCAGCACTTAATCTTTGTTATGACTTGCGATAGCCAGGATAGCCAAAATAAATCTGTTTCCCACAAGAAGTTGTCCATTTTTTACAGTTCATTCCAAAATCTTATAGTAAAAGTCAATATTCCAAATTTATCTGGACCCTTAATCCTTTTGTAACATTTTTAGATCAAAATCTTATTTAGCTTTTTGCTGTTTATTTCAAATTCTTTAAATTCTTAAGCTTATATTTTTTTTATTTTATTCAGAGTTGAAGATACACTCACCTGATGAAGAGTTTTCAAACTTGTTCCAAAAGTCTCTAATAGCTTTAATTAATTAATTTAATTAAATTTTTATCCTGCCTTTATTATTTTTTTTATAAGTAACTCAAGGCAGTGAACATACCAAATATTCCTTCCTCCTCCTATTTCCCCCACAACAGCAACCCTGTGAGGTGAGCTGGGCTGAGAGAGCATGACTGGCCCAAGGTCACCCAGCTGGCTTTCGTGCCTAAGGCAGGACTAGAACTCATAGCCTCCTGGTTTCTAGTCCAGCACCTTAACCACTAGACCAATAGGCAATTTCCAAAAGTGATTAGAAAGTAAGGTTCGTGGACTTAGTGTCCTTTAAAAAGCTCCACTACAGTTGCGAACAAGATGGCTAATCCTGTTGTCTCCTGGTGCTCAAACCCACAGAAAACCTCTGTTCTGTGGTTTCATTGTGAAGAACAGCCATCCAGAGCATATGTGGGTGATCTTCCATCCTCTCCTTATCTGGAGAGGTTCCAAGGAGCTGGTCTACTCATTGGTTCCTTGGTCTTTGCTGTGGTCATTGGCTCTGCTTTCACAGAGCAGTCTTCAGTTTGCCATACCTCCCCCAATTGTACCTGCAATTCTGATCACCTTTTCACAGAAGAAGCACAGCAGAAGATTAGGTCCAATCTGCATCTGATCCCTGGAGCACAAATGGTTCAATATTGACCCTTGGTAGTTAAATATTTTTATGGAATAAAGCATGAGTAATGGTTACAGTGACTCTAGAGGTATGCTGATTACTGATGTAACTGTATGTGTACTTTAGTATGCTGCTGATGTTATGTTGTTAACTGAGTTCCCAAATATTTGCAGTGAATGTGAGATTGATTGTGTGATGCAATGAGGGGTATAGATTTGATGTATCAAAGACTAAGCTACTTGTATTTGGCAGGAAAATGAAATGAATAATGGCAAGTCATATCAATGGTAAAAAAAAAGTAGAGCAAGTAAATTTGTGTACCTTGGGAGAATGTTTACAACAGATAGGGAAATTAATGAAGAAATGTTCAGAATATTTCTATGAATATATTGATAGAAAGATAATGGATAGTGGATAGTATGTGATCGGCTTCAAGTAATTCATATTTGTTGACAGACAAAAATGGCTGTAAGACCATGCTTCTGCCTACTCTGATACATTGAAATAAGAAGTAGGCATGTTAGGAAGAACATAAAAATTGAATATAGTGGGAATGGGGTGTTTAAGAAATGTGGTAGAACAAGAAGAGAGAGGGTCAGGAACAACTGGGTGCTGTATGGATTGAATACAAAAGTGGATTACTGGTATAAAACAAATACACTGAGGTGATTTGGTCATATAGAGAGAATAAAGGATGATCAAATTGCAAAACAAACATATGAAAGAAGAGTGAATGGGATGAGAGGAAAGGAAAGACCGAGAAAGTTGTGGTTGGATGGAGCTGTTGAGATCCTGAAAAAGAGGTGAGAAGTTTAAAGATAAAAAGGCAATATTTGAATATCATGGGCATGTGTAGGATACAGACATGGCAGAAGCAAGCATGGTTTGCAAGGATAGCACAGAATGGGGATGTACAGTGTTATGTTGGCGTAAACTAGTTTTATATATATTTCCTTTTCTCATCTCATGTCTTGATTTTTTTTTTGTCCTTCTATTTCATACCCTTTTTTTGCATACTCCAAAAAGGACTGCCATGATGGATATGTACATATGTATATATATATCTAAAGCAGTGAATCCTACACATCCCTATGTTATTCAACTGAGATGTCAACAATTTTGAGAAGGCCCGTCACAGAAGACTTTGTGGTAGTTCAGTTCCTAATTATACTCAAGCAATATTCTTTAGAATACAGAGTGGCCAGCCCATTCTCAGCAATTTAGCAATTATTATGTTAGCAGATATTTTCATAATATTTATTTATTCCTTTTTATTTTTAAGCTCAGTCACACAAGAATATGTTAATCGTTTATTTTTAAAACGTTTTCCCCCACAGGGAAAGAAAAAAAAAGATATGAATCTCTGCAGTGCATTATTATAATACAAAATGGAATCTTGTGCCAATATGCAAGATTCTTTAATACGTCAATAATTTAAGTGTCTACAGTTCATTTTATCATCGAAGTTGCTAGATTAATTAATAGGGTACCACTGTAGAAAGCAAGTGTTCTGCCAGAACCATTTTTAATTACTATGATTAGCTCTCTGTGATAATTTAAACAGTATTTCTCCACACAACCTTCATTCATTGAAGTGAGACTGGGCAGAATGAGTAATTCTAGCACTGGCTAGGAATCAAATGATAATATGAGACCAAGAAAGCCCTCTGTACCTGTGGATATATTGCATGAGTGAACTGAACAAGAAGTTTGGAGCAATAGTATTGAAAGAAATGCATCAGCTTCTGCTTATTATGCTTTACAAAAAGCAAACATAGTATAGCACATTAGCAGTAATCAGAAAAAGTTATTCCAATTCACAGAAGGGTTGATGTGCTCGCTGTGCATAATTGGAGGTCTGAACAAGTCAAAACCTTCCAAATAAGAAACAGTGATGTTCACTTTAACCAAGCTGGACGCACTGCCCTCAGCAGTCCTTTTTGGACATTTCAAGGGTACTCCTATGCACCTTCGACGATGTCCACGTGGTGACGGCTCAATAGAAACCCTAAGCCATATGTTGTTATATTGTTCCCTATATAAGGATTCGAGACAGATCCTTATATATCCATTATTGAAGAAATTTCCAGGCAGGGAGAGCGACTTCTATCTAATGTTACTTCTTTCAGACAAGGACTCAAAAATATCCCCCCTGGTTGCCCAGTTTTGTGCTACCATCTGCACAATATGCTGCACCATCACTTAGATTTTGAATTTCTTAACATAGTATTTTATTTCAATTCATTTTAGTATTTTCATTCTTAATTAATTTTGGATTGTAGTATATGAATTGCTTGTGTGTGTGTGTGTGTGTGTGTGTATAAATATATATAAAATGTAAGATTGTTACTATTGTATAGTTTTATGGTGTCTGGCCTTAGGGCTGTAATAAACGTGATGATGATGATGATGTTCTACTGTCTCTGCTTCCTCACTGCTGCAACAGTGCAGTCACTGCTCACATGGAATTTCCCCATACATATACATCAGGCAAAGACAAAGCATCAAACCTAGCCATTGAAAACAAACTGACCTGTTAACAGTGAACACATAAGTTAGAGAAAAGAATTCTTCACATTAACAAAACCTATTTAAGCACAGTACTAAGATCTAAGATCTCTTTGGAATCTGGAATCCCGTTTAAGCAAAAATATTTGCTTATTTACCATTTGTTCCACTGGGACCAAGTATGGTTAAACAATCCAAAGGAAAACCATATAAAAAAAATTTGCCTGACAATTTATTTTAGTTAGGGTTGAAATTATGAACCAAAACTAATAGATAATAAATCAGAGAGTCAATTTTATCTACAGGCTAAATGGTAAGGCAAGCTCTAGCTTCTATTAAGGTATCCCAGCATCTTAACATAATAGAGCATTTGGCATGCTACTAGTATGGTCATAACTGACCAAAGAAATTTGCACTCAGCAGCCTAAAGTGGACCACAGAATTAAAGTATATAGATTTGTACATCATACAACTAAACTCATAGCTTGTGTAGAAATGCTCAGGAGCTGAAGGGACACCACAGCCATCTTCAACCAAAAGAATCATTAATTGCAGCAGCATTTCTCCTGGCATTCTTAGTTCAATAATTAATGCAAGTGTTCCATGGTAACAAGGACTGGGAAACAACCCTAAGAAGTGAATACTGCTTCATGTTTTTTTCTATTTGGTTGCTACCAAATTTCACTTATAACTTAGTTCTCTATCCAAAATCTGTGATCTTTGATCATCAGTAGTGAAAAGTACTTTTTGCAATGGGCACCTAACAGCAATAAGACTCTTTTCCATTTAACAGATATCCATGAAAGGATTATTAAATTATCCATGTACAGGAAAGAAGCTAAAAATCTCTTTGCTAAAATGGGAGGATAGAATGCTAGATCTGTAGGAGCATTAACTGAGGGAGAGGGAGAGGGAGAGAATGAGATTGAATAAATTGGATGCTGGGGGGGGGGGGAAGTTTGTTTCACCCTATGTGGAGATCACTTTCTTGAGATGCTCTTGCTGAGTATATCTAATCCTTAATGAGGTTTTCCCATATAATCTTTGTATTAGCAGGGTAGACCATTTATTTGTCAAGATATTCATTAGTTTCCTTCATAACCTTTTATGGGGGATTACAGCAACTAATAACAACAACAGATCAAACTTTGACAAACTAAAACACATACACACAAGGCGCCCTCTAGTGTAACTGCATATGTTTCAATAAGTAGTGAAATATCAGGCAGTCATAACTGCAATATAGCCAAACCTGAAACCCACCTGTTTTTCAGCTACAAAATTCTTATGTTCTATCCCCCTCCTCCCAGTATATTTTCAATACCAACTCCTGGCATATCGTTTGCTGATTGTATTCATCTTATTCTGTTTTTTTTTTTTTTTTTAAGGATCACTGTAGCACATCCCTTTTAAGGGATGCGGTGACGCTGTGCATTAAACCGCTGAGCTTGCCGATCGGAAGGTTGGCAGTTCGAATCCGCGTGACAGGGTGAGCTCCCGTTGCTAGTCCCAGCTCCTGCCAACCTAGCAGTTCGAAAACATGCAAATGTGAGTAATAGGTACCGCTTCAGCGGGCAGGTAACAGCGTTCCGTGTAGTCATGCCGGCCACATGACCACGGAAGTGTCTACGGACAAATGCCGGCTCTTCAGCTTTGAAACGGAGATGAGCACCGCCCCCTAGAATCGGACACGACTGGACTTAATGTCAAGGGAAGCCTTTACCTTTACCTTTAGCATGTCCCAATAGCAAGCTCGGCCTTGTGATTAAGGTGCTAGGCAGAAACAGAGAAACCTGAGTTCTAGTACTGCCTTGGTACAGAAGCCTTCTGGGTGACTTTGGGTCAGTCACTCTCTTAGCTCTAGGAAGAAGACAATGGCAAAACATTCCAAAAATGTTGGCCAGGAAAACTGTACGGACTAGTATGCGTAGTTTCCAGCAGTCAAGACTGACTAGAAAGTGCATGAAAGTGCACAGAAACTTAGATCCCAGTCCTTCGGAATTCAAGGATTTCATCAATGTTAGTTAAGAGGGCTGCAAGTCAAGGAGTCCACAATCCAATTTTGATCAATATTAAGGTGGTAAAATCTACTATTAGGAAACTTTCTTGATTTCATCATATTCACTAACTTAGCATTTCCTAGCTTATGGCATGGGACTATTGGGGAAGATGGTCTGAACTAATTGAATTATAAGCTTGTATAATAAATTATATCACTAACCTAAAACGTATATGATGTTTGTATTTTGGTATTAGTGCCTTATTATAAACAATTCATTTCCATTTACATAATCAGGTCTCATCATTAATTATCTTTACACAACTAAGTTTCATCAAGCAAATTTCAATAAACGCTGCTGGCAAGACTCATAGCTGCTAGAAAAGCTAATGCAGTATCAGGTTGCATTAAGAAAAGCAGTTCCAAACTACTTCTGGAAAATGGTGAGAGTTCTGGGGAGTACACTGACAAGCTGAACTATGTCCATAAAGGGTGAGTAAGATGGTAGATTGATTGGCTGAATTTATGCCCCACACTGGAATACTTTGTCCAGTTCTGAATACAATATAAAAAAGAAGCTGAGGAACTTGAACGAGCGCAGAGAAGAGTGACAGGGATGGTAAGAAGTTTGGAGGTTAAATCCCATGGAGAGCCATTAGAGAACTTGATTTGTTTAGCCTAAAGAAGAGACAGTCAAGGAGATGTATGATACCAGTCTTCAAATACACGAAAGAATGTCACAGGGCAGAGGGTATGGATTTATCCTCCATGGCACCTGAAGTAAGACAAGAACCAATGGGTGGAAGTTTTCCAGAGGGAGATCCAAACTTGAAATAAGGAGGAATTCCCTGACTGTGAAGGCTATTAAGCACTGGAACAATCTGCTTCCTGAAGTCATGGATGCTCTGTAGGATTGCACAGCCATTTGTCCAGGATTCCTGCACTGGGCAGGTGTTAGCCTAGAACATGACTAACCCTGTCATTCTATGCAGAAATATAAGCAGATATTCTACTGCCTTCAAGATGTTACTGTGGCATTATGCAGTGCAGGTCCTTCATTAAGTTGGAATAGATGATGTCCAAGACCCTTTCCAATATATTTTATGATTCTACCACTAAAGTTGGCAGGGCAGGGTCTGCCACACTTCACCGTGAAACTCTCTCTTTCAGGAAGCATCAGGAAGGGGGATGAGTAATAGATGACGATAGAAGTTGGTGTATTTTTTGTTACCTTTTTTAAAAAATGTTAAAAATACATTTTAAAGTATTTAGATTATAGTGCTCAGCATCATTTCAGTCCTCCTTTCAGCTGTCCTTCAGATAGTAAAATATCTTGGGCTGGTACTGAAGCTAATGTCCTGCATATTACTTGTTATCTAATCTACTGAATTAATTTTGAAATAAAATTTACAAAGTCCCGGGTTATAGCAGAAAGAAGTTTTCAAGTGTACAACTACATAAAAATAAGCCCAACTGAATTTAAAAATCTAAGGCTTATTACCAAATAAATATTAGCCTTCTCACAGAAAATTCTCATTCCAAAAAGCTTTGGATTTTGTAACAACACAGTCTGAAAGATACAGCTTTTCAAGTTTGCCTTTCACTTTTGTCAGAGAAAAATGGTAAGAATAATTTATCTCAGTTCCTTTTCTTACTATTTAAATAGCATTTCCTTTAGTTACTGTGTACCAGATATCTGTATTTTGTCTCTCAGGGTATGTGTGTTTTCCCCCCTCCCCTCTTTCCTCAGAAGCAAAATACTTAAGTGGCAATGAACACCCTGCTACTGACCAGTCTGAATTTATTTTTATCTAAGCTTATATCAGGTGTTTTAAAAGCTTTCAGATAATGAACCATCAAATAGCGTATCTGCCTTTTAGTGTGTCTGGTTCAAGTTAAAAGTAATTGACAGGGATGTTTACAAAGCTGATTTAAATTTGGAAACTAGAACACACTGTTTCTACTGTAAACAATCTTGCTATGAACAATGTATGCCAGATATTTCTGTTTCACACTCATCAGAACTTTCTTTTTTATTCCAAAAAGTAACTCATTCTGTCATAGAACTCACAGGAGATCACACACAGAATGTTTTGTCTAGTATCAGAAAAGACTAAATACCCCCAAAGCTTTTTTTTCTCTTTGAGAACCCCATACACATCTCCTTCCAGAGAGAAAACAAGCATCTACCCAGTTGTGAGGGCCACAATGCACATCTGTTTCTGCCTCTGTGTTGCAACAAATATTTGCAATAATTAGCTTCTATAGTACAAAGGATTGGTGTTAAACCAATTTAAAACATGTTTTGTTTTCAATCTTACCAGCCAACTTGATTCCAGAATTTAATATAATTGACATAATAATATGGTACCTCCTTACTTCTTTTTTGACCTTGAAGACAGCTTTAAGCAAACTGGAATTAAGGTCTAGCTGTAGAACACTTGAGTTCAATGTGATATATAATGCTTCCAGATGGATGGGTCTTTGTACTACTACTAATCAAAAGACATTGCATTAATAAGAGTTTTTTTCCCCCTCGTAAGAAGAAAATATGACAGTAGAGGTGATAAAACATGACAGGGCTACCTGCATGCACACATAGGCATAAATGAAGCATTGTGATTGCAAAATAAAACCGTTGTTTAAAAAAGCTCATAGACTGATATTCTTCAGAATGCTGGTTTATCAGCAAATGAGCAGAACCCTAGTACAACTTTCTGATTCCTCTTGACAGTGGATGTGGCAAACTATAACATCTTCATCTGTGGTTTCTTTATTATGCCCTATAAACCAGAAACTCTGGAACAAACCAGGTTTCTTACTCCAATCTGTTCCAAAAAGAACAAGCCAGGCTCTTGGTCTAGACACAACAATTAAAACTCAGTTGAAACTGACTGGACTTATGAACTGCATCTGCTGACAGGAGGACCCAAGAGGACCAGCTGTGGCTTAGGATACTTCTTATTTGCTGGCCAACCAGAAGTCTTTTGATCAGCAAATGAATATTCCAGCTTACACCCTACAGAAAATAACAAAGTGATATTATGGTTTACTGTATTTAAATATCAGCATTTATATCTTGTCCAAAATACTTACTTTCCATTTATTTGTACTCCACCATATTAAGTTTTAACAAGATGCTAATACTACTTTGGAAGGAAAATTTGTCCAGGAACCCTGTGAGGCTTGTCTAAGTCTATGTGATAAGAGAACCTGAGGATTTCTATGTCTTCTCTTTTTAAATATTTGTGAACCTCTTTTTTTCTGGGTGCTTGTCAGGAAAATGAGTCAGACCCTACAAAGATGGATTATCTGTTAGCAAATAGATAGCAGAAAGTGTGAAGTAAGCCAGAAGCATGCTTCAGCATTATGCAAGCCTCATGCTGCTTTAATTGAATCCTTCTGATAAACTGCTAGCATGGATCAAAACACAAGCAGAAAATGGGGACATAAATTGTCTGGGAGTTGAAAACCAAGTTCTTTGAACATAGTAATAAAAACTAATCTTGGTTGAACTTCATTTGCCCATTGTAATACAATGTAAGAGAAGATTCTGTTAATAATTTTAAATATTGCATATTAGCACTTCTATCATGGCCTATGAACAGTGTTAAAACAAAACTAAACTAGCCTGATTAGAATGTTATCCTAGAGCAGTGTTTCATAAACATTTTGCTCTCAGAACCCCTCCCCACTTTTAAAAATTATGGAAGACCCCAAAAGAGCTTTTCTTTGTATATTTATCTATATTTACCATATAAAAAATTAAAATCAATGCATTCATAGAATATTTATTTATTGACTCATAAAAATAACAGTACTAAACCCATTAGATATTAACATAAATAAAATATTTTTCACAAAAAACCCTATATTTTTTAACAAATTAAAAATAATACTGAGAAGAGTGACTTGTTTTAAATTTTTGCAAATATCTTCAATATCTTGCAAATAATTTTTATTTCATGAACCCCTGAGAGGGTCTTGAGGGACCCCCAGGGGTCCTTGGACCCCACTTTAAGAAACACTGTCCTAGAGAATTTGTTAGACTACATGAAAAAAAAGTCAAATGGTCTGGCAAGAGAGTGGAAGATTAATGGTCAATGTAAGTATTATAATATAGAGAGTTCTCTTTTTGCTGATTAATATTAATTGAACATTTGAAACATACAAAATACAGTTTCATTTATATAAATAAACTTTTTATTCTCCATGGACTTAATATGCTAAAAGCATTATTTTATAACAAGGGCAAAAAAAACAACTTGGCAATGTTAAAACCACTGCCTTTCCTAAGCCCCTTGGCATCTCCCGAATTCCTCTCTTCCACCACTATGAGGGATCTATTGTTTCTACTCATTTAAGAGATGCCTTGTGCAAAAAAGGCTGGAATCCGAGTTGCATCCAGCATGCTCACCTTTTTGAAGATGGAACATTACTATCTAAGTCAGCCTTTCTCTACCTTTTGACCATGGAGGAACCCTTGAAATATTTTTCAGGCCTTGGGGAACCCCTGTACTTTCAGCTCAAATATAGGCCAGAAGTTACAAAATTGTTATATTCATTTCACGTGTAGGCCTGTAAATATGCATTCACAGAGTTCTTAAACTAAAGATAAAGAAGGAAACTTACCTCTTCAATGTGAAGTTGCCCAAATTTGAAATAATTTTTAAAATGAATTGTGATCTCCCAGGGAACCCTTAGTGACCTCTCGCGGAACCCTGGTTGAGAAAGTTGGAGTCTTCCAAATCATAGGTGCCCCAGTGCATGCAGACACCACTCCCTGCTGCTGAAATATTTTAACTTAGTGTTGATGGGGGTGGGGAGCAAGTGGTCAGAGTGCTTAAAATCTGCCTTCCATCCACCTGCCATCTTTTCCATGGATGGACTCAGGAGGAGTCATAGGAAGCAAAGCCAGCAAATGTCTGCTAGCCAGTGCTTCACTTTGAAGTGATACCAGTTCTTTCAGGGTGACAGGAGCCTGAACAGACTTCACTACACAGGGATATTTAAGGTAGCTAGTGGAGCAACCAAACAAAGTGGTAGGAAGAAGCAGCAGTAGATTATTTTGAGACTAAGGAGCTCTCCAATGATACACATGGGTATAACTAAATAAGCCCTTTACAACGTTGATTCAGGAAAAGTACAGGCACCGAGAAAATGTGGTAGTTACTGAATATACACCTCCGAAATTATTTTTTAAAAAAGAACCCTAGCAACTTCCTCCTCAAACTGAATGTCACTGCATTGAATCAGGAAAATCCTCCCTGCTCAATAGCAATGAAGAAAATATAAGGCTACTGTGAATGTTTTTAATACACCCTGATTAAAATTTGATACTGATCAAATTGCATGTCCTGGGCAATAGAGCAGTGCCATTAAATTTCCCTCCTTGTTTCCTCTCCAAAGTCTGCCAGGTCTTTTTCTTCCAAAAAAAAAAACAGTGTTTCTTCCAGCTGAATACCAAACTACAGATTTTCAGCAACACCTTGAGCAGAACTAGTTATTACAAGAAGCTGCAGCTGCTGTTGCTGTGTGGGCCTGTGTGGGCCTTGTAGCTACTTAATGGATTTGCAATGTGACACATAATGCTAGGAATTAGAACACAGCAAAAGAGCTGTGCTGGAGCAGAACTAGTCCAATATCCTAATTGTGACAATGGCAAGCAGGATGCTTCTAGAAACTCAAAACAGGGTACAAAAGCACAAATAGGGAATTGCAGTGCCTTTTCTCTCACTTAACACCTCAGTCATACAACACACTGTGATGTGCGTATTTAGCAAGTGTAGGGTTGATCCACACAATCATTTTGCCACAGCACAATTTCTCACAGGCAGGAATGCAAATGTTATTATTTACCTGCTCCCAGCAAACTAACTTCTGCCCATCTTTTCCTGCTGTATGTCAAAACTAGCGCTTTCTGACTGTTGCTGGCAAGAACAGTGTGGCCCAGTTTACCTGCTTTGCTTCATTTCATTACAAGCAAACGCCTCCATTCCAATTGGCTACTGTACACTGGGGCATGAATGCCCATCCTTCTGGTCAGTGGTCACTGCCCTCCAGGGCTATTTGTTTTCAACAAGTTCACCAGTGGATCCTGGGCTTTCTTTAAAAAAAAGTACAATAATGAAACAGTGAAATGGCTGACCCTGACCTTTTTTTAAAACTAAAAGCAAAAAGAAGTGAACTTGACAACACTTCTTTTCCTTTCTAGACCATTTGACAGCCAAAATGCTAAAACTGTGTTTTTTTTCCTTTCTTACTGGTCCACTAGTAGATGCACCAGATAGGAAAGTATCAAGGTTGGTGGGGACATCAATTTAGGGGGCTCACACAAAAGGTATATAAATCTGCTAATGTACCAGTTAGTCAGGTTAAACATCAAAGATTAATAATATTCTAGCATCATCTGCAAAAATATATAATCGTTTCCATTGCATCTTCTCTATAGAGTAGTGCAACCACCAACTATGTGGACAGTTTTTCTACATCCACCATCTTTTCCACTCATTCTCTTCTCCTTCTCTTTCTTTCCCATTTACTCGACTGGCCCCTAAATCACAGGAGTACTTAAACAGACTTTATAATTTATCCCTAGAATAGCTACACTCTCTTTTTCCAACAAGTTTGGATAAATAAATCTATATCTCTGAAAATATGCAGTAATCCCTTTTTTCACCAGTGCACAGCAACTTTAAAACAAATAGTTTTCTATATCTGGAATTATAGATGGGGGAACTGCTTCTCAGATTAGAAAGAGCCCCCAAGGCAATTTACAAATCCCAATTTAAAACTTTGTTTTGCTAATCTCCTACTTATTACTGCTCATTGCTGTGTCAGGTCATTCCTTTATTAAAACAATGTTGTTTTTCACCCAGTTTGCCTTGTACTTTCTTCCTACTAGTTCCTGTATAGTTGCCAGAACATCACACTGTTTACTGTACTTCCACTGAGGAATTCTACCAATAGTTGTAAGTGAAATTTTTGATCTCTCCAGTTATCTGTTATCAGACCCTTACCAATAGCTTCCAAACCATTTCAGTATTACTTCCAGGAAAACTACATGGACACATTTAGGGAGATTACTTAGTTATCATTTCCATCCTTTATTCCTGAAGTGAGGAGCCTATGTCCTTCTAGATCAGCTGTTTTCTACCTTTTGACCATGGAGGAACCCTTGAAATATTTTTCAGGCCTTGGGGAACCCCTACACATTCAGGCTCAAATATAGGCCAGAAGTTACAAAATTATTATATTCGTTTCATGAGTAGGCCTGCATATATGCATTAACAGTGTTCTTAAACTAAAGATAAAGAATAAAAGTTATCTCTTTAGTTGCCTGAATTGGAAATATTTTTTTTAAAATAAAGTGTGATCTCCCAGGGAACCCCTAATGACCTCCTGCAGAACCTTAGGGTTCCATGAAGCCCTGGTTGAGAAACCCTGTTCCAGATGCTGCTGTACTATAATCCCTATTATCTCTGGCCCAGCTGGTTGTGGATGCTAGTTGTTATAATTCAGCAACAATTGGAGGGTGACAGGTCTTTACTTCAGCTTTAATAATATTTATTTCTCTCTTCTTTGGTAAAGGCCTCTATTTAGTGCCAAATCCTATACTCCGTTCCATCTTGATGCTGATTCATATAGTTTATTTATTTATTTGCAATATCTGCATGGGGGTCGCTGTGGCTCAGTAGTTAAGACGCTGAGTCAGAGGACCATTAAGGTCGGCAGCTCGGCAGTTTGAAACCTGAGAGCGCGAGCCGTATGATGGAGTTAGCTCCCGTCAACTTGTCCCAGCTCCTGCTAACCTAGCAGTTCGAAAGTATGGAAATGCAAGTATATAAATACGTACCACTTCTGCGGGAAAATAACAGGGACATGAAAGGAGCCCCCTCGGGCGTCCTCCAGGCAATGGTGATGTCACCGGCAAATCCTTTCAATACAGAAGCACCTTGGTAGGTGCTTCTGACCCAGAAAAATATATATATATATCTGCATGTCATCCATTCCTGAAAACTCTGAGTGGCTAACAATAAAAACATCATTAAAAGCCCTCAGAAACCCCCACCCACCCAAAAGAATAATTAAAAATCTGTACAACATTGTAAGGGACAAAGAAAAACATAGGAAGTCTCTATCAATGAATCCCAACTTTCTTAACATGCTTTTCTCTTAGGCTAGATGGAAAAGCAAGGTATTCTCTGTTGTTCTGAAACCCAAGAGGGACCTGAGAGAAAGAGTTCCAAAGCATAGGGGCAGCAATTGAAAATGTGCACTTCCTAGGTCCTGTCTGGATGGAATTGACCCTGTTTGACCTGGTTGGATGGGCAAATGAGAGCAGGAAAAACAGATAACCAGAAGTAGAGCCACATAGGTCCTCAGAGATAACAACCAGTGCCTTGAATTGCACTCAGAAGTCAACTGGCAACCAGTGCAGTTTCTGAACCAGTGGGATCACCTGAGTCTAACAGGAAACACTCATCACTGTCTGGGCTACCACTTTGTACCAGCTGTAGCTTCATAATGCTTTTCCAGGGCAGCCCCATATAGAGCATGTTACAGTACTCCAGACAGGAGGTTTTGCTGCATCATCAAGGCTACCTGCTTTAGAATTCTTATTTAGTCTTCAGTAACACCTCTACTTCATTGTTTATAGGGCCTCTCTTGACCTAAGAGTGTTATCAGAGCTCTGTCCCTACTCTTAGGTGACTCTATGACTGAACCTAAGTAGACAAAAAGCTTGGTTTAGTGGTTAAGACATCAGGCGAGAAACTGGGAGACCATGAGTTCTACTCCTGCCTTAGGTATGAAGCCAACTGGGTGACCTTGGGCCAGTCACTCTCTCTCAGCCCTAGGAAGCAGGCAATGGCAAACCACTTTCAAAATCTTGCCAAGAAAACTGTAGGGACTTGTCCAGGCAGTCGCCAGTAGTCAAAGCTGACTCAAAGGGACCAAAAAAAAAAAGACTGAACCTAAAGTATTATCTCAAAGCACCAGCTAACATTCAGGGGTTCAACATGCCAGTATAAAGCAATCACTTGGAAAGAGCTCTATAATTTCTCTCATAGCAACTACCAAAGCCACTACTAACTCTCTCAAGGTCTGAGCAGTCCTGTTAACAGCTGCACTTCCACAACAACAATGGCCGGACAAGAACGCAACACTCATTGTGAGACCAAAATACAGGCTAGCAAGATCTTCTACATCAGGAATAGGCAGTCTTCTTGCCCTTGAGCCACTAACAGCATCAGACTATTTTCAAATGCTCTTTAAATGTTTGTTTCTGTAAGTATTTTAGCACAGAATATGCACTTTTCATAATTGAAAGAACTATATAAGAAGATAAACTACATTCCAATTTGCAATTAGGGTGGAAGGTACAAATTAGGCTGGCTTCATTTCAAATTCAAATAAAACCCACAACTGTAAGTACAACACCATCCTAGTGCAGAATTTTGATCCTAAAAGGTAGAGGTCAATATGGTGGGATACACATGACAGGTGATCAGTGAACAGAGCTAAAGTAGGGCTATCCACCTAGTACCATCCAGATGCTGGTTGCTTTCCTACTGAGCTTCTGAGGAGCTACTGAGATTACATACATAAGAGACTTGAATCTTGCAGTGCTATATGAACATGAAATTATATTATTTCCTACATACAATATACTGTAGTCCCTTCTTGCTGCTGCTGCTTGTTTTAAATAAATACATAAAATATTTGAAGAGAGAAGACAGAAAACCTTGTGCACACTCATTAAAGATAACAGAACTTAGAGCTATGCTGTATCTATCTTCCAGCCTTTACCCAAAATGTTCCATCCTGTATACTTTCCTTCATTAGGCATCCAACAGTATCTCGCTGAAAGGACAAGGCAATTTTCTCTAGCTTTCTTCACAGTCCTCTTAATTTATTTTTCCTTTAAACTATAAGTGAAAGGCTGCTTTTACTTTTCAAAATGTAGGATCAAATTAATAGAAACTTTTTTTTACTCTCAAGAGGAAAATGCTATCAAATATCACCTTCAAATTTACCAGAAACACTTGTCTTATTATTTTGTTATGGCTTTTTAAGGCTGCTGAATAGAGCACAAGGAAGACTCTAATCTGCACATGCCAAGAAATCGGCTTCTGTTTTAAGCAAGGTGAAATTGAATGACAAAGGCTATAAAGAGGAAGGATGAGACTATTTTACAATGCTACAACATACAACATCACATTTTCAAATCATTCTTTCTCTGCAAATATAGGGTCAAAAAATTTATGTACGCTTTACAAGTATCAAAAGGTTCAAAAGGAATTTTGTTGAAATACCTCTGCTTCCAAGTATTATTATATCACTATTTTAATTATGCCTTACCAAACTTGGTGCCCTCTGGCACAGAGAGGGGAAAGTGGGGGAGTGATTGAAACTGACAAATATAGGTAGACTGGCAAACAAGCAGCAAAAATCCAGTTTAACATCCCTAATTATTTTCTGGACACTGAAATAAATAAAAGCAAGGCTGCTGCATCTAAAGGTAACAGAATACTGTTAATGGAATAATTTGAAATGCCCCCCACCTTCTCGTCCAAATAAAATAGTGATGCTCCACTCTACTGCATCTCCCCTGCTAGAAACCTTGAAAGAAGGTATTGGGAGAGTGACAGGCATGAAAGGACCTCAGAAAACGAAGTATCACTGGGCAAATGCTGGGAGAGGGATGGCTGCCTCAGAGGCTGGCTACTGACCAGAGCAGGGGGTGTACCCAAATCTCCAACACTCCCCAGACACACCAATGATCACACTCACAACTGATCAGGGGGACTTGCCACCAAGAAAATGAGTGACAAAGCATTGCGACTTTAGACTCCTTGAAGCTGACATGGATTAGTGTTGGTTTAGGGAGTAAAATACCATTTTAAAACTGTTAATGATGAATTAAAGCTGTTTCTGATACATATTATCTGGGGATAATATCAGGAGAACACTGTGGAGCCAAGAAAAAGATTGGCACTGCCAAGGCATGACTGTGGTAAAGTACACATGAGAAGAGGGCCATCACATCTAGGGCCAGTCCTACAAAATGAAACCATTGTCTCAGGCCATTGCTTCTGGGAGGCGGCTGCAAGTTGGTGAAGAAGAGAGTTGTGTATCATGCCTTCCCTGCAGCTTTTTCATGTGGTCATAGTACTGCTGTTCCATTTTCAGTAATAAACACAGATTCAGGTATCAGTCCAGTTAGGTTATACATGGTATGGAACCTGAGCCATCATCTTGTTGATTGTAAAATACAGATCAGACTGCTCACATACACTGAAGCTTGTAAATCATGACAGAATGGCTCTGGCTACTTCTGGTATTTCCATGATAATTGTGCTGATAACGTTCCCCTTCTGTTGCCAGTCAAACATTATACATTTGCTTTACCTTCCTGTACACTGCAAATCCATAATTATTTATTGGATGGATTTATATACCATCTTCCTCCTTCGAGGTGTACTTAAGTGATTAGCAAAACTAAAAGTGGGAAAGAAAGATCTTTCTGGAACTTCTGTTGTACAACTCAATGAAACCTGATAGAGTAATACTGAAATGTCTTAGTAAGTAAAAAAAAAAGGGGGGGGGAATGAAGTTCGGTTTTTAAGTGAATCCAATAACCCCTGAAGTGGGGAAGAATCCAAGTTGCAGGTTAATCTCATCCATCAGGCCATAACAATTCATTTAAAAGATAAAGTTGTTTTCATGTAGGCGAAGAGGTAAAATTGCATGGTTTTTCTTCTTACTAAAGCGAGTAAGAGTATTCAGCTGGGTGGTGTAGAACATAGTAGCTTCACAACATACATTGGCATCTCTCTTTGAATCATTAAAGCAGCCTCATCTTTTGCAAACAGGATTAGATATTTATGATATTCTGCATCAAATTGTTAAGGAATCTGTGTGTATAAGATTAAAGGAAGAGGAAATAATGTTTATAAGTTAAGATTACAGAGAATGAATATACATACCTGGGGCAGTGCAGAATTGAGTTGTCGTTGGAGAGAATCTCTATCATAGATTACATCTTGAAGTCGTTGCTGTGCCAGAGATAAACTTTCTTGTGTCTCTCGAAGAGTATCTAGAAGACGATCTCTTTCATCTAGCATATTCACCATTAGCTGTTCAAAATGAGAATCTGAGTCCGATCCACTGCTCTGGGACCCCCTTTGACTCATTGGGGTGTCCTCGTTTATCGTAGGCATCACTTCGCACATCATTTCTTAAAATAAAGAGAGGGAGGAGAGAAGAAACCTTTCAGTACAGAGGCATCCAAAAGTTTTTATTTATTTTACACACAGAGAGAAAGAGAGAGAGAGAGAGAGAAACTGGAAATTGCTCCCGTGTTATTCAGTTACTCTGTATTGTAATTTTTTGTTTTTGACCATGAGGCCAAAAGCTGCATCATTTATCATAATGCCACAATTTCTCTACGTGTATCTCTTTCAGGGAAGTTCTATGGTTAAGTCTTGACTGGCACAGAATACAATGTATTCTGAAAACATGGCAGAGTTCGTTTGTTTTTTAATTAAGGTTTTTTTTTACCTGAGCTTAATTGCTCCCCTCAATACTTTGTACAGACAGTCCTCTACTTATGAACTTTCGAGTTACGAACTTTCACCAACATGAACAAACCTGTCTGCAACTCCAACCTAGAAGGTACCAGAAGGCAGGAGAAGATGGGGAAAGGGTTAGTTTATGGCGCACCGCATACGTACACTTGGTTGGACTTACAAACAAATTGCACTTACAAACAGCCTCTTGGAACATAACCTGTTTGTAAGTAAAGGATTGCCTATATATCATTTGTGCTAGTGCCTACAGCTACCATTAACAAATATGCTTAGGACTTCTATGTGGAAGAATCCATTGTCAACCTTGAGCTGAAGAAAATCAAGCTTCCCTTCACAGCAGTTTGTCTAGGGTAGACAATAACCCTCCAGTTAGGTGACGTTTTCCAGGAAAGCTGATTGCCTTCCACGTACTTTCTTCCTGAGAATGGGCTAAAGGGCAAGCCAGAAACATTTCCACCAAACTGATTTGTTTAAAGACTGTTACAGTCTGCCCTGGGGGTTATTTTTGAAAAAGCAATTAACATCAGCATTATCAACACATCACTTTTAGATATCTGATGCGGTGCAATAAAAGGTAATTTCACAAATCTAATATATAGTTAGATACTTCTTAATAAACATTTATGGTTAATATCTTAGATATTCTATATGTTATGCAGATTAATCAAATATATGAAAATAAACAATTACTATATTTTATCATTATAAAATAGCAGTCATTATTAAAGTGGTTAAAATATATGTAAATATGAATTAAACTTACAAAACCTAAATCAATTATATGATCAACAAGAAGCAAAATAAAGAGCCACATCAAAAACAACTGGAATTGGGCATTGCAGACATAGTTTTTGGTTTGAAATATTGTTCACCCCTTGCTGATCCTCTGTAGCATGAAAAGACATGTTCTGGGTCATACGTGGTACTAAATCAAAATGTAGTTAATTTATTTTTGTTTTAATATGATGCGTAAGCTCACTGATTATGATTTCATTTTATATGTGAACTAGATTATTATATACTGTATAACAAACCATGATTAAATCATGGCTTAGCATTTGTGAATGAAGCCACTGAAAAGATAGGTATATTTTTTTAAGCTTTCATCCAAGATATCTTGAAAGGGCTTTGTTTTTAGAATCCCACTCAATTTGTGACTAAGAGACCTTAAACATTTGTAAGAATCTGAAGGCCAAGCAACTTATAACAAGAGGCCTTGCACTGCATTCCAGCTGCACTGATTCACAAGACCTGTTTAGGGTCAGTACATAATCTGTGGAACTTCTGTCAATCTGAACACCAGTAGAAGTAGCTTCTCCTATTACTAGAATTATCTTTCAAATCACGATCATTTTATCCTGCTACAAGCAACTGACGTTGCTGTTCTAGCCTATGTTATACGCCAGGGTGAACAACTTTCCCAAGACCTTGATTCAACCTCACCTTCAGAGTACCTTCCCATTTGCTTTACTTCTTAAACATTTGTCTTCACTGATGACTTGATGAGCTGAGCATGTGTAACTTTTCTGAAATATCCTTCAATTTTTAGGGAGAAGGAAAACTACTGAGTCAGGTCACTGGTGAATTTAGTTCAGATCAAGGATCAGATCCTGTTCAGTTCAGACTCTCAAACTCAAAAGCCTACACCAACCTATCAGACTAGCTTAACCAGCCTGCAGAGTCTCAATAAAGCCCTGCCCTTTTCTTCAAAGTCATTCACTTTTGCTTGCACTTCATCCTTTCCTATTGAACAGAGAGACCAGGCAGGGGCAAAATCAGCATTAGCCAATCCTGCTCATACCTATGCAGAAAGGATGGCCAGATTGATTCTGCATTACTTATGACTCATAGATCCTTTTTAAAGGAAAAGGACAGAACCAGAACCCCTAGATGGAAGGGAAGAAAGATGTAAAGCTTGCTAAATGGTTTGTTAGATTATATCCTACCTTTCCTCCAACTGTTCAGGGCAGTGAATATAATTCTCCCCCTTCCACTTTTTCCCCAAAACAAGCCTATGAGATAGTTTGAACTGAGAAAAAGTGACTGGGCCAATAGCACTCAGTGTGCTTCCAGGGCTGACCCTGGACCTGAATCTAGGTCTCCCCAATCCTACTTTCTAGTACACTACACTGGCTCAATTACTCTCTTCCCTTGTTGCAAACAGAATATGAATGGCATCAAGGGCAGACATTTTGCCCATGGAATGGGGATTTCCTCTTTGAAAAAAGCACTTAATCCATAAATAATCTGGCCTGCCAATATAGGTGGGGGTCTGAATTTGACATTCTAATTGAATAGGGCATTTTGGCCTTGCCCACTCTCATCTCATGCAATGGAAAGTTCAAACTATTCCTATAGTGATTCTAGAAATCTGCTACAATTCTTACCCACAACTGTCTCAGAAATTTCAAGAGGGTAAGAGCATGTTGCTGGATCTTTAGCTGGAATGGTCCACCAGAGACAACTTTGTGATGTTAACTGTTCCAATGTGTGTTTTGATTAGGAGAAAACATACACATTATTAAACAAGGGAAAATAATTTTGGAATTGCAGGCATGCCTATACTATACTACTGAGTTGTAGCCCAGGGGTTCTCAAACTGTGGACCACGAGCCTTCATGCATTGCAAACAACTGGGGGAGGTAGACAAAAATTGTGAGGCTTATATACCCAAAGCAGAATTACTGTCAGAATCTGCTCCTAATCTGCCTGGACAAACTGGCAGCTGGCTCCCCCAAACAAAACCTAGAAAAATTCTCATAGGGCTTCAGCTTCATGGACAGAGAATCTATTAAGGGCTGAATCTGGCAAGGTAGAAGCCAACAGTTGCCACGCTAGAGAGAACCATAACACAGATATGTCATAACATAGACAGGCCATCAGACAAACTGTCAGTTAACTTAGAAAGGCAATAGGATAAAGCCCAGAATTTAAACTCTGGAACACAGAAATATATAAAATTGCTCTTACTTCTTAGCATTTCAGAGAACAAACCATAAGTGTCTATAGGGTTACAGTTTTGCCTGGAATACAGAGTGTAATCTAATGAAGTTGTGTCTGAGGATAAACCTTTATCTGAATTAGGGGTTAAACGCCTGAGACTTGAGATTTACTGCCAAGCTCTGCTGTGAAGCTTGACAAGATTGGTATCAGAGCTCATTCCTGGGCCACCTGCGTAAACTACTAGCCAGCTTGTCCAATAGCCCGGTACAAGTTCTGAAAGGGCTCTGGCTTCGGTATGCAGGGCCAATGGCTTGCACACATGAAACTGTAGCACCATCAAAACTTATTTCTACTTTGGGCTTGCCTAGGCAAACAAGCAGAAAAGTCCACAGTGAGTTTTGACAGACAGCTATACAGTCTACCCATTAGTCCCAACTATCAACCAATCAAAGCCATATTATGATTGGGTAATGGTTTCCTAACTGCAGGTGACTTCCAGTATGACATCTAGTATCCTGATAATCTTTGGAATTTCTGCAGAACTGAAGTTTAGTATTAGTGAAGTTAGTGAAGTTATTACTCTAAGGAAAAACAATAACTTGTATGAAATGTTTATTAGCATGTTGATTTTAAAAAAAATGCAATTATATTTCTTTGTGTCTGTGTATCATCAGCCACTTTAAGCATAATTTTGTGGCAGAAGCAGCTAATAACTTTAATATACATTTAACATACATTCTTCTTCAATACAAACAGCAGACAATCTATTTAAGTTTCCACTTACACGTTGTGACAATTAATTTGTTTATAGACAAAAACAACAAGATGGGTGCAAGATCTGAATGAAAGTATTTTCATTCCTATTGTATAACTTCTCTGCACAGAGCTAGTGCTGAGTTTAAGAGAACCACATTCACTGCTCCATTGTCTATCTTTACCGTTATTCTGGGAGAAGAAGGAATAGCTGAACTACTAATTGCGTTGTTATTGAAGCCATTTCTATCTGTTCTCTGGTGTACTCATATATTGACAATATTATGGTTATCCTTGATAATTATGCAATGTCATTACCAAAGCCTTTTGAACTCATCCAGCAATATGGTTTATTCTCTGGTTATAACATTAACTGGAACAACTCTAATCTGTTGCCTTTGGGATCTGCTATATCTACAGATTGCTGCAAGAGATTAGTATTTACAATTAGTACAGACTCAGTATAATATTTGGATTAACATATTTCTCGAAATATATCACAGTATTGAATTAAATAAGTCTAAATGTATAAATGCAATTTCAATAGATGTAATTCAATGGTTAAACCTCCCATTAAGTTTTCTGGGCAAGACTAATGTTATCAAAATGAACATTAGATCAAGATTAATGTATATAAGAGGGATTCCAATGTTAATTCCTATTAAATATTTTACACAGATAAGTTAATGAGAATTTTTTAATGGCACACTAAAGCCCCTAGAAAATCTTTGGTCAAACTGAGGCTACCTTATGATGATGGCAGCTTTAACCCACGAGATTTTCAACTATATTACTGAGCTTTTATTTTAACATCTGTATTGCTTTTTGAATGAAACTTTGTATGATTATTCTCCTAGTTGGGCCCATTTGGAGATCAAGTGAGTAATACATTTGAAATATTGGCAAGTTTTAGGGTCCAAGTATACTACCCAGGATCTTCATTTTGGGTTAATAGGTGAGTGGTTATATTTTGATCCTGAATCACATGATAAATTCACATTGTGGAATAACCCAAATTTGAAAATAGTGGGGAAGGTGTTTTATTAGAATGCTTGGGCTAAACAAGGGATCAACTCTTTAAACCATTAGAAAGTTGATTTCTAATGGTTGTTTTAAAGATTTTGGGAAAATACACGTCGAGTATGACTTACTTAAAATATTTGCTTGTCAATATATACAACTGAAACATGTACTAATTAAGTAACATGGCCCAGATGCTTTAGCAGCCTGCAATTTTAGGTTCCTTAAGAGAGGCACCACTTGAACAGAAACCAACAATTTAATTAGAAAGAATCAGAAAGAAAATGAAAGTTCATATTAGTTATTTATCTGAATTTTGAAATGAAGTATTGGAATAGCCAGTTTTGGAGAATAAATGTGTCCAGCTGTTACAAAACATGAAATATACTTCTTAGGTTTAAAGATTAAATTAACTCATCAGAAAATATTAAGTGCTTATTGGAGCCCCTCAAAAGTGTTTAAAAAGGGATAGAGGTTAGATTTGTTATACTGGCATTGTAACAAATTTGAAGGTTCTTAAATCCATATGATTTAGCCTTATCCAGTTATAGTTTTGGTTTGGTTTCAAATTACTGTATATGTCAGTACCATTTGGGGACGAAATATTATAGTTAAGGCTCTCAATGTGATGTTGAACTATATTTCTAAAACATGGAATTTGTCACCTAATGAAGAGCTTTGCTCTATCAAGCAAAGAGAATAATTTTATATAAGTGGAAAGAAACTTACTCTCCTAATTTTAAGGAACAGATCCAGGATATGAGTTTATTATCAATTTTTGAAAAATCTCTATGTTCTAAAAATTAGAAGATGATGCAGTATGTTGCTATGTCTAGTTTTAACAATAAACGTAAGGTTTGACTTAACTTTATATTGTTCTGTATCGTTATATGGGTTTTTTCTCTTAATTACTTTTTTTCTTTTGTCACATTTAGTTTAATTCACTACAATATACCTACTCTTTTACTCATTGCATAATAATGTCATCTTTTTTCTTCTGTTGGTGATGTAGTTTTTTTTTTATTTCACTATTTAAAAATAAAGAATACCACAAAAATAAAAAAAACATCTGCCAACTCTGAAATTCCAAGAACTTGATTTTTTTTTTCCTTTAGTAAACTCATATTTTACTGTAACACTACATTATCCAGCTTTAACCTTGGTATGTTTTTTGCCTAAGGACAGAAACAAATTTAGCTTTACAGCTGGTACTTTCAAAAATAGGGAACTAACAACCATTTCTTTATTTTTTCATACCAGCAAGCTCTGCACCAAATAGAACCCAGTGAAGCAATAGAGTAAAGATGTGGCTTGGAAATATCTTCCTTCTTTCTCTCTTTCCTTCCTTCCTTCCTTCCTTCCTTCCTTCCTTCCTTCCTTCCTTTCCTTTTGCTTCCCATATCTTTTTCTGGTACTATCATTTGGCCCAATACAAAGTTTTCTGAAAACTCAAAAGCACATAGAGTATATTATTTTATTTTATGAGCTTGAGTTGGCTTAGTAAAGTTATTATCTTAATAGGTTTTTTTATTCCCCTTATGGTCTTAATGGCTACTTTTGCTTTTACAAATGGAAAGGTTGATGGTTAAGTTTATTTATTATTTGTTACTATACAGTACACGCATGCACACACACACACACACACCCCTTGCAAAGCATTTTCCCAGGGCATTTTACCCATTATTTTAAAGACATGTTTAAAAGTTAACTAAATCAGAAATGTAGAATTTCTCATAACAGTCATCTTTAAATCAAAAAGACAAAGGAATTTTGAAAATCCATTGACACCCTGGAAGTTTTTAAAAGTTACACTCTGTTATAACAATTAATTTTGCCATGTGATTCAGTGAGAAATAGCTTTTAATGAGGCATTCATGCCTTAACAATGATTGTATCTGAACACAGTAAAGAAATATTTTATAAAATATAATTTAATAGGTGTCAAGACAAAGGCACCCTTTTTGGGTGTACCTTCACTTTAAATTGTTTTACAATGAAGGGATCAACTTTTAGAAATATGGACAAGGAAAAGTGTATTTTTTTATCTAATAATACAACATTACTTCCTTTCTTCTATACAGTCAAGTTTCCATATTCACAAGAGTTATGTGAATATTTATATGAATATTCTGTGGAACATTTTCCATGAAATCTATACCCTCTCTCAAACATCTCCCAGATGTTTTCTATGTATGCCTAAAAATGTACACGTCTTAAAGTCAAGTTGGATTAGCCTAACGCAGACACACACAAAGGTCCTAAACCATCCTATTGGGATGACCCATACTGCAACACTGAAGATGTGCATGCCCCACCCTTACTCAGGGTGAATGCAGCAAGCAGCAGCCACATTTTTGTATGATAAATTTTGCAGCCACCACTGCAAAAACATTATTCATGAATAGAGATCCTGCAAATATAGAGACCTGACAGTAATATGATTCTCTCCTAGTAATAACCTCTTATTAAAAGCTGATCATTGGATATATAGTTTCATTTTTTGATGAGGTAACTGGTTAGTACATTCACATTTTTTTAATGAGATAACTGATTATTACACTCACATTAAAAATTATAAGCCCACAGGATGTGGATTTTAAAAAACAGCTTTGGCCAGAGCTAATGGAGCACAGAGTTCTGCAGTTCCTGGTATAAAATCTCTTCAATCCTACCACTTGTTTTTTAATATAGAAATGTTTAATACAAAAATTTGGTAAAGTATTTTATGTTCAAAACTTAAACTACAAAGTAAGTCATGAAATTAAGTCTAACATAAAATGAAAAAGACACAGTTTGAATATTTCCAGGACTACCGTGATGAACTAGCTATAAGAATTCAGGACTTTTCATATTAATTTGAGTATCTAATCCTACTTTAAAGAGATCTTGACTGAATGAAGATCTCATGGAAGTAATGCTTCATTCACAATGTTCAACTTTCAGAAGTTACAAGAGAGGTGTCAGTAGACTGGGAATAAATCAAAGATTTTTATGAAGGCGGTTCTTTTTTAAAAATAGGAAAACAAACTGTGAGAGAAAAGGAAAAAAAAACAGCTAAAGGATTCTTTCTCACAGGCATGTTAACATGCATCCCTCCCACACTTGAATTAGCAAAAAAGTATGCTTATATAAACTGTCCTGCCCCATGCCGGATGCTTAATGTGTCCAGCCACAATGCAATCTGGTAACACTCTCCTAAGAAAGTTAATGCCGACAGTTGGAAGAAAGTGATTGGTGGATCACCAAACTACTTTTCCTATCCCAGCCAGTGATACCTGCCTCAAGAAAAAAAAAAAAACCACCAATCACTTTCCATAACATGTGGTGGAGTGGGATTGGGGGACCCCAGTCATGTCTCTGACTGAAGGTGTAACCATCTTTCAGGTTGCCTATTTTATGATAGGCCACTACAGTATTCCACTCTCAATACTAAAAATATATCCCAGCTATAGATCAGTCTGGGGTGAAATGGGAGTGAGCTCAGAGACACATTGACAGAACTTCCTGACCATTAGGTGCCCCTCCTAAACCCCACTGACCTGTTAGCTGGGCTAGCATTTCTTTTCTCCTAACACAGGAATATTGATCTTTTGGAAGACTGGTATTTCCAGTCATTTTTTTTTTTTTAAATCCTGGCTGACAGATCAGTGAAGCATAGGAGGGATGTGGGATGACCAAGGAGGAAGCTCTGTTGATGTGAGTTCCATCCCAACCGGTCAGTTTTATTTTATTTTTAGTTTGACATGGGAATATTCAACTTTCCTAAGACCAGCATTTTCATGGGCATCAATAAATAAATCAATAAACCCAGCTGACAGCTCAATAAGGCATAGGAGGAAAGTTGAATGAAACTGGTGACAGTTGTTGTCCCTGTGAGCTCCATACTGATTGACAGGTCAGTTTATTCATTTTTGACACAGAAATTATTATTATAGAAGACCAGCATTCCAATGTGTTTCATATATATTACAGTACACACAAACATGCATATGTTACATCTTGGCTGACACTGGAGGAGGGTTTGGGGTGGAGTAGAAATGAACTCATAGAACATCAATAGAACTTCCTCCCACTTGGTCTTGAATGCCTCCTGCACCCTACTAATCTGTCAGATGTTGTTTTTGGTTTTTTACAAGAGGTTTTCTTTTTGGCAAAGGAGAAGTAGCATCGGTATCCCAGAAAAGGAAACCCCTGTTTAGCTGTAACCCTGAAGGAAAATCCTGCACTCTCTAACTTTTTTGTTACAGATACCATTTCTTGAATAAAATTCCCAACATAATGAAGCTGTGCTATTGTCCATGTAGTCCAGCCAGACTCTCCAGCAGGCAGTGAAACAACAGTACCTCTCCCAGCCCAGCCACACTGGATTTTTTTTTTTAAACTGGAAATGCCAAGGACTGAATGCAATACTTTCTATTAACAAACATATGCTCTATTCATCAAGGATACAATCACCCAATATTTGTTGTATCAAAATACAGTTTGATAAAATTATAAAAATATAACTTTATAAACAAACTCTAGTTTACTGTGAAAAATATTTTAGTCCAGAGTTTATGCAATAACATTAATTTGTATAGCAAACTCTTAAGTTCAGTGACTTGTTTTAGAATGGCAGAGATCTAAATAAACACAGAACTTGTGTTGTCCATGGTTATCCTAAGAAACCAAATGAACAATGTATGTTCTATGTTTTTTTTTAATTATTATTATTATATTCTGTTGCTCTTGTTTGTGGGGTATTGTCCTTTTGGTAAGCTGCCAAGAGTATCATTAGATTGCAGTAGGGTAGAAATCTAATAAATAAATAAATATTCCAAAGCAGTTTGATCCCAGTGACGATTTTTTTTTGTACTTTTAAATACACATGACCATGAATTGTATATTTTTATTCTAAATCAATTTTTATTCTATTTGAACTTAGAAGGAAAAAAACTTATCTAAGCTCTAGTACTCTTTATGTTTTGACTCCACCCATCAGATTCTCTTGAACTCTTGATTTTAGACACTCCAAGTCGAAGTCCCAAATCTGAAGGTTAACATTAGTTCAGCTCCTCCAAATTAATACCAATTTTCTCCACAGGTCTCTTGCATTGCTTCTCAATTTGCTCATCACCATTATTCTTTTTTTTATCGAATGGTAGGAAGTGGGAAGAACCCTTGGTGAGTGTAACCAAAAGCTCAACAAAGGAGTCCTAATTAAACAACAGTTCAAATACAGTTCACCTTTAAGGCTCCTAAATTTAGAAGAATATATATTATATATACAATATTTGTAGATCTACGTATGGTTACTACGAATAAAGTGGCTTTCCCTTTTATTTTCTATCAGATCTATAAAGTAGTTCGTATTCCTGGGAAAGAAAACTTAATTACACACTTTGGCAACATCATTGTCATCACCGCCCCCTTTATGGCCTGATCTGTGCCAGCTGTGACATCAGCTGTTAGAACCGTCCCATACCACCTCCTTATACTTCACTCCAGCCACCCCTCTTTTAAACCACTAGGTAGCTCTTTGGATGCTGCCTCTGAAGCCACCCGCTCATCTTCATAATGCCACCCTCACGAATCCTAGGTGCTGGTGGCTACACCTCACTTCACCCAGGAAGAGCAATTCCATCAGGAGAATCTGTGCCATTGTCTGACTTGCACTGCATGCGTATTCCTCCTCCTAGTTAACTCCTTCCCTTCCATGCTTTCAGCTCAGCTGTGAGATCACCTTTAAATCAAAAAAGGGGGAATGGTGTGGGGGGAAGCAGTTTCACTCTCTTCTCCAACCCGAATTAGGAGCAGCAGCAGCAGCAGCAGCTCTTGGTATAAAGAACCGAGTCTTGCTTCTGGCATTTTCTTCAGTATCCAGAAACCCAACCCATCATCCAAAGAAGAAAAGCCAGACTAAGTTGGTTTATCAGATATTACACATAGAATAACCCCGTTCTCACCCCCCGCCGAAAGAACCTTGACAAGATCCTTCTCCCGCAAAAGAACCCTCGCAACAGCGGAGACCTCCGCATTCGCCCGCCGGCTTCTGCAGCGGAGGGCCGTGCCGCCGGCGAGGCAGGCTGCAATACCTAATGCTCGTTCTTCCTCCCGGGTCTTCAGGAAATCGGTGCCAACGGCCGCTTCTGCCTCTCCCTCTTTGCCTCTGATGGGCGCTCATTCACCCACCGCTGGGCGCTGTTCAACTCGCCTCCCTCGCAAGGCTACTGCAGACGCCGCCACTCCCGCTCCGAGAAGACGCCGGAAGCCCACCCAGCCCCCTTCGGCCGGCAGCAGGAGCAGTTTGGCGGCACCTCAGCATTTTCTCCTGTCACTTCGTTGGCAGCAGCAAAGGGGAAACGTCCATGAGAAAAAAATGGCATATTACAATTTTTGCTTCGAGAAGCAGAGCTCGGTTGAGACCATTGTTGGGAGGACCAGAGGGGGGGAAGCGGCTCTTAAAGCTCCAGCAGCCCTTTTTCCTGCCTGGGCTGGAAACTCACCGGATTAAGAAGGGAGGGGCACCCAAGCAGCGGGGAAGGAGCAAGGGGGTTGCTTTCTTTGGAATACAACTTTACGGAACGGCTTTCTAAAGGAAATCCAAGCTGATCTTTAAAAATAATAATAATTCTAATACGAGCAGGTCTGAAAAATGGAATAAAGAGGTCTGATCAATGATTGTTTTAAAAGAAGATGAAGCCCGAAGAAGCTATTTTACACGTTCGTGCAGCACAACTTTATGCAGGCGTACTGAAAAATCAGCCTCATTTGGCTAGGCTCTTATTGCCACATTACTCATTCCGTTCAGAAGCAGCACTGCCACCGTGCACACAGCTGCTCAGAAGGAGATCCTAACCAATTCAGCGAGATTTCCTCTCGGTTCAGTTAAACATAGGATTGCCATTTACATCCCACTGTAGCCAGAGAAACTGATTTACCAATTAGGGTGCAGAGAACGGTGGATTCACAGCGTAATCCTGCATGCGTTTAGTGAGAAACCACACGCTGCTCACGGGAGTTTAT
Source organism: Candoia aspera (assembly GCF_035149785.1). Classification (NCBI taxonomy): domain Eukaryota; kingdom Metazoa; phylum Chordata; class Lepidosauria; order Squamata; family Candoiidae; genus Candoia; species Candoia aspera. The sequence continues at coordinate 41,344,454 of NC_086159.1, read as the reverse complement.
TCAAAGCCCGGGGACTGCCTTGGGGGCGGACTGCGTCAGCCCAAAGAACACCGAGCTGAAAATCCTCATTGGCTTGAGGCAACGTCGTCGAGGACGAAGCGGTTCTCTGGGAAATCATTCCCATCCCCAAAAGGGATCGCGATCTTTTTCCCAGGTTGCCGGCAAAGGGCACCAAAGTCAGATCCAAGCGCCTCGTGTTAAAGATCGAAGCGACTCATTAAGAGCTGGTTTTTCTCATTTTAGACCCAGGGTTATCTGTCCCCTTCCTGCGCACTCTCTGACTTTGATCTTTGTGTGCCGTTAACCCCGCGTGAATAAACACTCCCCTAGAGGGGCTTAGAACAATACGGCGATCGCTTCGACCTCCTCTGAGATTTGCCGAAGGAAGTTCCCTCCGCCCCCGGAATGATAATCGGCTACCGGGTGAAATCACGCCTGCGGTTCACTCGCTACCCATCCTCTGACTCGCGCAAGGCAGGAAGCTTGCTGGGAAGGCGGCAGGTGCGCGGGGCGGGAGGGGCGCCCTGAGAAAGGGAAACTGAGGCTCGAGCAGCGGGGAGGCGGGGGCTTACTGCCCTCTTCTCGGACCGGGATTTCCCCTAGAAGCTGCCGCAGTGGTTTCCCCCAGCTCTGAAATAAATTCTGAAGTAATCGCGTCGGCTTCTCTCTGCCTTACGCACAAACAGGTCCCAAGATGCTGCTGATGCTGATGCTGCCGCGTTTGCACAGCTCGCCCAGCCTTAATTCTCTGCCAGCCACCTTCTCCTTCCCAAAGGACGACAGCGCGCCCTCGGGTTGTTATTAGAGAACAGACGCCCAGCTCAAAAAGCGGCGGCAGCAACAGCCTGCCGGCGGCTCGACAACACACCTTCCCTTGTTCTTCCGATGGCAGGAATAGAAAATGCGGAAAAGACGCCCTGCCTTTGGATTGCTGGCTCTGCTTGATCTGTGGAGTGGACTTAGTTCAGTTTCTTGCTGGAAGCTCTTTGCTGTTGAGTCCCAAATTATTTGGCATCCTCCAGATGGATTTGGTTCAGACTCTTATTACCCCAGGGAGTCCCATAAGCTTAGTCACTGGTGGTGATGGGGAGGCAACATTTTGGAGAACACTGAATTTCTCATTGCTGTGGTTATTTGAAAGGGTTGGGGAAAAGAACTCAAAACATTTCTATGAATGTGTAGGGTGGAGGCTTAACACACAATAAAAGCCATTCAGTATGGGGTTTCTTGTGACTAGACATGCATCAAGTTGCATTGTAAGACCTGGTTTACATAACCTAAGTTTGCTAAATCATAGTTGTCGAATAAGCCACAATTGACTCAGTTCACACATCACACCATGTTATAAATTATAAATCATAGTTTACAGATCACCATGATTGGACAACCTACACAAAAGCCAAACATTGCAGTTTAGCACAGCCCTATCCTCCAGATGTGTTGAACTTCTGTGGACAACCAATGTTTTCTTTAGCTATATTAAGATTACCAATTGAGGAAGGTCTTTTTAATCTATCTGATTTGCAAAAATATCATTAAGCTTATGTTTTATCAACCATCAGTATGTAGATGGATAAATAAAACTATCCCTTATGGGTTATGTTGGAAAGCTATTACCTATTTCCCTTGCAGTCATGGCAAGTGAACAACATCAGGTAAAAAGGGTGTTTTATTTCCAGGAGTGCAGGCAGTAAGAAATCTTTGGGTCATATTGGAGTATAGATTGGGTTTTCATAACAAGAGCAATGCATATTTAACTCTCTGGAAAAATTCTGCTCTGAAAATAGGTGGTAAAATGTTACATTGGAAACTTTTGGTGGAAGCCAGGATTATGACTGTAAACCAATTATTACATAATCACTCTAAACCAATTATTGGGTAGTGACTGTTTTAATTTGACTGACTTCAAATTGAATTTGCTCTTTCCAGTTCACAACAATAGCCATATCCTTAACTAAAGCATGCTTTAATGGATCAATATGAGCCAGATGCTTTGGCCACTTGATAATCCTTATCAAGGCCATACCAACTGAAGAAATACAAGAGCTGAAGGCTAATACAACTGGAGAACATGAAGCCAAGAAATTCTAAACATCTGATGTTACAGCCAAATTTAGTGCATACTGGTCCAGAAGAAAATCCCATAAGCCTGGAAAGGCCTGATGCCTTTTTAGTGTTGATTCTGAATAAGAAGATGTGTTGAGGACTGGCTGTGATTCTCCAGATGAGGGCTTTTCTCTGCACCGATGAGCTGCTGCTCATAGAATTCAATAAATAATATAAGAAAATAAAAGTTTGTCAAGTTCCATGCTGGATGCTTATTTTGGAGCTGTTTTTTTTAAATCACTTCCCCATGTTATTTGCATGATGACATCAAAGTGCATATTCAGCCCTCTATTCTATTTCTATGGGTGTTTACACACTTGGAAGCAATTGAAGGTGGAATCTTTGAAGGCATAGATTTATTTTTTTTATTCTGAAAAAGTATAGTTTCAATCTGGGAAATTGTACCATACGTCTTCAGTTTGACCCATCTTCAGAGTTACTTTTTAAGTCAGTGCCATCGGAACAGAACAGAGACTTTTAAAATGTGATTTGATCTGAATTTAATAAATAATGTAAATAATAAATAATTTAATAAGTAAATACATGCAAACAAATGTAGATGTATAGGTGTGTGTGTAAGCATGCTTGCAAATATCGTTCTTCCACCTTGCCTCACACAACAGTTGCATCCTACGAGTATGAATGACCTGTAATTTGATATACAAAAAGCACTGTACTCATTGAAGGATGGAAAGCCAACTGCAAATCCCACAGGGAAAAAATAGTGACTGAATTGCATGAAGTAAACCATATTCCACAATGCAAGGAAGTACCGACATTCTGCTTTGGAAGGAAATGCTATAGCAAAGGGCTTGTGCTTACAAAGGCAGAAGCAGTCAGCATAGGACAGTGTTTCTCAACCTTAGCAATGTTAAGATGTGTGGACTTCAACTCCCAGAATTCCTCAGCCAGCGTACCACATATCTTAACCTTGCTAAGGTTTAGAAACACTGGTATAGGGTAATGATACAGTATTATTTCTATGAAGAAATTGGGGTTCACCACAAATGGTTCCTAGTGACTTTGTGGCTGGTATGACTGAATGGATCTATTCATTTGTTCTCAGAATAAGGAGGCAAAGCCTTTGGTCTGGTGCTGTAGGCATTATCTTTTCTAAGCACTGATCGAATATTAGCCATGTTCCCAGAGAGGTTAGGTTTTATTGACAGGACCAATTTGGCTAGTACAAACTTTTTACCAATGATGTTTGATGTTTACTGAATTCTCCAGTGTCAGGAAAAATATATTCCTCAATAAATGACTGGGTGTGTTAATTTTTTCTTATAAATTTGGCAGATGTTCCTGACCTGCTGGGAATATAATTCATGAAGTTCCATGCCATTCAAAAGCTTTAAGATACTTGCATCCATAGAACTGTTTTAATAAATAAACATCTTCCTTGGAAGGCATCCAGTGGGTAGTAAGAGCTGATGCCACTTTACTTTTGCTCACCCATTGTTCCCAATAAATGTATCGGTCAGTCTTTTCTTAAGTATGTGTGCTGCACTATGATCCCTATAGACTTAAGTCATCCTGCACCAGTTCCATCTAAATATCTGTTGTAGACAAAGCAGAAAAATGAATGTTTACCAAATGTCTGTCTCCTTATATAAAGCCACCACCAGCACGTTCATTCAGCAGTGTGTTAATGCCTGCCTCCAGTGGAAAAAAGCACCTTTCTGTGGCTTTTTCTTGCTTTCACCCAGATAGCTGAAAAGGATATTCTTTTAATATTCCTTCCACCTATTAAAATTAAAATGTTCATAGTGGCTCTTCTTTTCAAAGGCTAACGTCCATCCCTGACATTCTTGGGAAAAAGCCAGGGCTCCAGCCCTTAGCAAGAGTAATTCGTGATACCTGTTTATTTCTTTCCCTAACACAATGCTCTGGGCCAGCCTAGTAGGTAATGATAACTTCCAGTTGCAGATGTTGAGTAGTGCAGAAAAAGCAGCAGACATCCAAAATTGACTATAAAAATAATCCATAGGTGGTATTACATTCCACTAAGATTTCAAATTGTAAAGCACAACTCTTCTAGAGTGTGTTGGTGGGGTTGTCAATAAACTGATACTTCAGTGGCAAGAGTCAATTAGTCAGTGGTTAAGGTCAAATATTTTTGAATAAAACTTGGGGAAATCATTCAATTTCTTTTATAATGAATCAGAAGTTGGTTTCCTGTTTAGATTGTTTAATATAAATTAATTGACCCAGCACAACAAACTCCTCAGTTTTTACTACTATCCTCTAGGTTTGTGATATCAGATTCTGAAAAGCTAAATATACCTTTCTTTGGCTCACAGTAAAATAAATTGTATTGACCAAAAATTAACACAATGCAAAAGGCTTTTTAAATACCCTTTACAGCAGGGGTGGCTATAGTGTCTACAGTCAAGTTGGCAGCTACAGCCATGCAACTGAAGCATGACATATCAATTGCATGGCTCTGGCTGCTATCTTGACTTTTTTGGAAAAAAAACCCTCCCCCCAGGACAGCCCTGTATTACAACTCTCTTTCTCTATTCCCACATGGTTGGTCCCTCCAACCCCCACCCCCCCTCCATGCACTTTGGGTTTCTTGTGAGTTCTTTTTCTTTTTTAATTCTGTCCATTTATGTACATGCCTTGTTCTAGTGGTTTGTCTTCCAAAAATTAAATTAAAAAAGGTCTGTTGGAGGATAGAGCTATAAGTTTCAGGCAGCTGGTCTTGCTTGTAATTAGCTTGCCTCCCTCTGGCAGGATGAAGAATTCTGCCTGTCACCAGGCCAAAGAAAGATTTTACCAACCACCATGAATTGCAGGAGGAAGAGATCATCTTGATCTCTCAAAGAAGCAAAAAGTCTTAGCCCCCACCCCCCAATAAGAAATTAAAAGACCATATGTTTTTAAGTTATGTAAGAACAAAAACATCCACTGATTGAACCAGGTATTCATCTACTCCAGCATTTAGTTTACAACAATGGACAGCCAGAGGATTCTTGGGAGCTTTCTCCTGTTTGTTTATTAGCTCCGGCATCAAATATTCTCATTTATACCAATATTTTTTCCTTCCTTTTCACACTTTAATTGCACCCAGCTGCTTAGCCTCCCAACCGTCTTTTAACCCAGGGGAGTTTATAAAGCATATTATTACAGTTGATGCTTTGGGAGAACTACCTCATTTTCTTTATTGTATGAGGTAGGCAAAGTGAGAAGCCTGAAAGATCTATGTGGGTGTGCTATTATGTGTTTTCACAAACTTTTAGGGGGTGGGGGGCCATGATATTTATATCCCAGCTATCAGTCAGAAACCAGGTCCCTGGCAATCTCCCATTCATCCTCTGGCTAGAATAAAACATTAGTGGTGCATCTGGATGATTATGCCTTTCATAAATAATCATTTTCAGTTGATGTATTCAGGGTGAAAGAACATATGTATAGATAGACAGATGTTTGTATATGTACCTGTGGAGGGAAAAGAATTTTTAATAGCCCTGCAATGAACATGAAACTATCCATATTGAGCTGTATGCATAAAATGAGTTTACATGTGCCAAGCTATACAGATGTAGGAATTTTTGTGGTTGATTACATAACAAGCTTCCTAAATTTAGGGAAAGAGAGACCAACACAACATAGTTTATATAGCAAAGCAACTGAATGAACCGACCGTTCTATTTCTGGCTGATTCCAGTTTTGAATATGCTAATTTTTGAGGGCATTCCATTAAAAAAAGTCTGCATGAAAAAATCGTATTTATATCCCAGCTATCAGTCAGAAAAGCAGATCCCTAGCAATTTCCCATTCATCCTCTGGTTAGAATAAAACATTTTATTTCCTAATTTTGATCTTGTTGTTTTGCAATAAATAATTCTAAATGTACAGTATTTTCTCTTAAAACACTAATTTTAAATGTGTTGTGAACTTTTTGATGCATTTTTTATCTAAGAACTGCAAAATTCAGAGCAGTGCGACACTCAAATCATTTCAATACACAAGGTAATAATGTTATATTGGAATTCACAAAGATTGACTCTCCCAGGCAACTCCTCTGATATGTCATCAGAGCCTTCAGTTTTTTATTGAAATAATTATGGAAAAAAACAAAAACTTGGAAATTTTCTGATTGTCACATTTTTAATCATGTAAAAATGAAATAAAGTGAGTTGTGCACCGAGCTAATTTCTCAGAGGCCAATGGAGAAGTCTAACTAAGCTTTTGGTGACAATTATCTATCCTCAGATCAAAAGGCAACCTTAGATATAACCTGACTTCCCATACCTAGAAATGAGTTCTGAACATATCAGCATTTCCACATTTTCAAATATGTATATTTTTGGATTGGACTACTGTCTTCTATTATGAATGAATTTATGAATACTGTCAGACACAACTTTTATAATTACGTACTTTTGAAATAAACTTTGAATTAGAATCAGACATCATTATATCTAACTTAGCCCTTTATCTTTGCTTTATTAAAAAGACCCATCTATGGCAAGAAAAAAAGAATGAAAAAAAAGTGAATGAATATCTTCTGGTCTCTGTTAGCAATAAAAAAAAAAAAAAAATCAGTCATGCTGTTTGAAGGAAGCTGCCAAGGCTGCCCACTGAGCTTTCTTCCCAATGCATATAGCGAATAAAATGGGATGTTATCAGAATTGTGGAATGGGAAGAAGGTAAAACTCTCTTAACCCACTTCTGCAAATATCTCCTTTTGCTGTTTTCATTTCTAAAAATGTATGTACCCCAAAGACTTTGAGCAAATTCTACAAATCTCTTAGCGTATTACACCAAAGACTCATATACATTTCCAAAATCATGGAATTATTCTACACATCTAGAGGACAGCCAGCTGGGGAAGGCTGCAAGTAAACCTTCGAATCAGTCCTCCTCAGGAGGGCCCAGGAACAGGGCAGCAGCTGAATGACTATCCATGGATACAATAAGGGTGTGAAAATACTGGTGTTCCACCACCCTTAATGCCATGAAGTAGGCCTCAACAGCAGCTGTAGCTCACACTTTGTCAGGTTCACTCCTGATTGTCCTCCAGTGGCACTTTAGGCTTCAGCCATTTCATCCCCTTCAACTCCTTGGTAAACCAATAGGAGTTTCAGGATCTGCTGGAAGAGGGGCTGCATGGGCACAACCTGATCCAAAGCCCTTGTTGCCTTCTTGTTCCAGGCAGCAACCAAGACCTCAATTGGACCGTACACCAAACTCCCTTTGAAACCCTATTGGATTTATCAGTCACTTGGGGTAGACCAATCAAATAGGTCCAGCCTCCCTGCTATGGGATGGAGTATCAGAGAACTCTAACCCAACAGAGAGTGATCTGACAGTGACAAAGCAGTGACAGCAGTTTGCCTAACTTCAAATCACATTGCCATTACTCCAATAAGAAAACTAGATTTAGCATATGACCGTGAAGCAGTAACTGAAAGCCAGGGTCTCTGAAGGTCCAATGAGCAGGAAATGAGGTTGAGTGTGGGAAGTCAAAATGCTGCACTGGCATAAAACACTGGAACGGTTCCCTGAAAACAGCCCCCTCCCACCTCCTCCTATACCTCTGCATACATGTTACCACAAAGATGTTCTGGCCTGCCCTTACTTGCCCAGAAATTTCAACCTAATGTTAGTTGTAATGTGTAAGCCTAGCCAATATTTCTACTAAGAATATTTATACACATATAAAGTTAACCCTTGAAATAAGAGCAAGCAAGGAAACTTCTACCAAGTGGGTTTAACATGTTGTAAAATGGCACAAAGATTTACAATTTAAAAATATAGTGAATTGATATAAAATAAAGATGCTTGTAAGACTCAGTACTATCAAGACAGGATAATTGGTGGTTATTCTGGGGTGAAATTGCTGAAAAGTTTGATCAAAGAATAGAAAACTTTTCTATTTGTATTATAGATATTTATGTAAGAAAGAAGCTTCTTTGTTACAGCTTTCCTGACTTTGTTTTTTTCATCTGACATATTAAAAAAGAAATCAGTAGAATAAAGATCTGTCCCATATGTATCAATTAATACCAAAAAAAAATTCAGATCTCTGGGACATATTCCATACCATTGATAAATTAAGATATATATCGAAATGTTGACTGCTGTTGGGCTATAAGACATTCATATTTTCATTAATTTTCTACCACAGGGAAAAATTAAGTGCAATGTCCTCTGCTCCGTTCAGTGGTCAGTGTATTTATTTATGTAGTCTTTTATTAGCCATTATCACTTTGCATCAGTGAAACTCTTTATAATTTCGCCTAACTCTAACTCCATCCTTCAGCAAAGGATCGTTACCTTGTCGTGGTGCTGGAGCTTGAGCACCTCAATGATGCCATGAGCTAAACCGTGAAGGGCCACCCAAGATGGGAAGGTCATGACAGAGAGGTCAGACTAAATGCGATCCCTGGGGAAGGTAATGGCAACCCACCCCAGTATTCTTGTCGTGAAAACTAAATGGATCAGGACAACCAGAGATATGTCGGTATACCATCGGAAGATGAGACCCCCAGGTCGGAAGATGGTCAAAATGCTACTGGGGAGGAACAGAGGATGAGTTCAACTAGCCCCAGACGTGATGACGCAGCTAGCTCAAAGCCGAAAGGACGGCTAGCAGCCAACGGTGCTGGTGGTGAACAGCGAATCCGATGTTCTAAGGATCATTGGAACCTGGAATGTAAGATCTATGAGCCAGGGCAACTTGGATGTGGTTATTGGTGAGATGTCAAGATTAAAGATAGATATTTTGGGCATCAGTGAACTGAAATGGACTGGAATGGGCCACTTCACATCAAATGACCACCAGATCTACTACTGTGGACAAGAGGACCACAGAAGAAATGGAGTAGCCTTCATAATTAATAGTAAAGTGGCTAAAGCAGTGCTTGGATACAATCCAAAAAACGACAGAATGATCTCAATTCGAATTCAGGGCAAGCCATCTAACATCACAGTGATCCAAATATACGCCCCAACCACAAATGCTGAAGAAGCTGAAGTAGAGCAGTTCTATGAGGATCTGCAGCACCTACTGGACGACACACCTAAAAGAGATGTTATTTTCATCACAGGAGACTGGAATGCTAAGGTGGGAAGTCAAATCACACCTGGAATTACAGGTAAGTATGGCCTGGGAGAACAAAACGAAGCAGGACATAGGCTGATAGAATTTTGCCAAGACAATTCACTCTGCATAACAAACACTCTCTTCCAACAACCTAAGAGACGTCTTTATACATGGACTTCGCCAGATGGACAACACCGAAACCAGATTGACTACATCCTTTGCAGCCAAAGGTGGTGGACATCTGTACAGTCGGTAAAAACAAGACCTGGAGCTGACTGTAGTTCAGATCACGAACAACTTCTTGCACAATTTAGGATCAGACTAAAGAGATTAGGGAGGACCCACAGATCAGCTAGATATGAGCTCACTAATATTGCTAAGGAATATGCAGTGGAGGTGAAGAATAGATTTAAGGGACTGGACTTAGTAGATAGGGTCCCGGAAGAACTCTGGACAGAGGTTCGCAGCATTGTTCAGGAGGCGGCAACAAAATACATCCCAAAGAAAGAGAAAACCAAGAAGGCAAAGTGGCTGTCTGCTGAGACACTAGAAGTAGCCCAAGAAAGAAGGAAAGCAAAAGGCAACAGTGATAGGGGGAGATATGCCCAATTAAATGCAAAATTCCAGAGGTTAGCCAGAAGAGATAAGGAATTATTTTTAAACAAGCAATGCGTGGAAGTGGAAGAAGACAATAGAATAGGAAGGACAAGAGACCTCTTCCAGAAAATTAGAAACATTGGAGGTAAATTCCAGGCCAAAATGGGTATGATCAAAAACAAAGAACAAGGACCTAACAGAAGAAGAAGAGATCAAGAAAAGGTGGCAAGAATATACTGAAGACCTGTATAGGAAGGATAACAATATTGGGGATAGCTTTGACAGTGTGGTCAGTGATCTAGAGCCAGACATCCTGAATAGTGAGGTTGAGTGGGGCTTAAGAAGCATTGCTAATAACAAGGCAGCAGGAGATGACGGCAACCCAGCTGAACTGTTCAAAATCTTGCAAGATGATGCTGTCAAGGTAATGCATGCTATATGCCAGCAAATGTGGAAAACACAAGAATGGCCATCAGACTGGAAAAAATCAACTTATATCCCCATACCAAAAAAGGGAAACACTAAAGAATGCTCAAACTATTGAACAGTGGCACTCATTTCACATGCCAGTAAGGTAATGCTCAAGATCCTGCAAGGTAGACTTCAGCAGTTCATGGAGCGAGAATTGCCAGATGTACAAGCTATGTTTAGAAAAGGCAGAGGAACTAGAGACCAAATTGCCAATATCCGCTGGATAATGGAAAAAGCCAGGGAGTTTCAGAAAAACATCTATTTCTGTTTTATTGACTATTCTAAAGCCTTTGACTGTGTGGACCATAACAAATTGTGTCAAGTTCTTAGTGGTATGGGGATACCAAGTCATCTTGTATGCCTCCTGAAGAATCCGTATAACGACCAGGTAGCGACAGTAAGAACAGACCACGGAACAACGGACTGGTTTAAGATTGGGAAAGGAGTACGGCAGGGCTGTATACTCTCACCCTACCTATTCAACTTGTATGCAGAACACATCATGCGACATGCTGGGCTTGAGGAATCCAAGGCTGGAGTTAAAATCGCTGGAAGAAACATTAACAATCTCAGATATGCAGATGATACCACTTTGATGGCTGAAAGCGAAGAGGAACTGAGGAGGCTTATGATGAAGGTGAAAGAAGAAAGTGCAAAGCTGGCTTGCAGCTAAACCTCAAAAAAACCAAGATTATGGCAACCAGCTTGATTGATAACTGGCAAATAGAGGGAGAAAATGTAGAAGCAGTGAAAGACTTTGTATTCCTAGGTGCAAAGATTACTGCAGATGCTGACTGCAGTCAAGAAATCAGAAGACGCTTAATCCTTGGGAGAAGAGCAATGACAAATCTCGATAAAATAGTTAAGAGCAGAGACATCACACTGACAACAAAGGCCCACATAGTTAAAGCAATGGTGTTCCCCGTAGTAACATATGGCTGCGAGAGCCGGACCATAAGGAAGGCTGAGCGAAGGAAGATCGATGCTTTTGAACTGTGGTGTTGGAGGAAAATTCTGAGAGTGCCTTGGACTGCAAGAAGATCAAACCAGTCCATCCTCCAGGAAACTAAGCCAGACTGCTCACTTGAGGGAACGATATTAAAGGCCAAACTGAAATACTTTGGCCACACAATGAGAAGACAGGACACCCTGGAGAAGATGCTGATGCTAGGGAGAGTGGAGGGCAAAAGGAAGAGGGGCCGACCAAGGGCAAGATGGATGGATGATATTCTAGAGGTGACGGACTCGTCCCTGGGGGAGCTGGGGGTGTTGACGACCGACAGGAAGCTCTGGCGTGGGCTGGTCCATGAAGTCACAAAGAGTCGGAAGTGACTAAACGAATAAACAACAACAAACTCCATGTACCCAAACAAACATCTTTTCAGAGAATGGCCTTAAAAACAGTATAGGCTTCCTCAAACTCCTCCCATTGCTGTTTCAAATGGTTACAATAAGAAATATCTGTAATACAAATAGTAATGATTTAAAAATGTATAATCATACAGGCTTAATTATTATATTCATAGAAAAAAATAGGAAAGTCAAAGGATTTACTCATTAATGATGTGTGATAGAACTTTCCTTTAGCATATTACTGTACAAGTAGAATTTGCAACAAAATATTACAGATGTACTGCTCCTGTTTAGGATGCCAACTGCCAACTGTATCTGTTCCCAGAATTTCCCATGCCTGCCTTTCTCAACAGCCAAGGAAGAATGTTTGTTTTTTCTAATTACACACATGGGAGAAAGGACTTTGTAAAGTCAGTGGACAGATGGAATAAGAGATTGAGGCCTTTTTGATTTGCGCACAACAAGCTTGGTCAGGATCCATGGCAAATAAGCCCTTTCTGGGTGGCTACCTGCTTTGGTGAGAAGGGTTACTTGGAGGAAGGCCTCTAAAGAATTCTAGTGAGTACACATGAAAGATGATCTTCCAGGTAATTTGGTCCATTTAGTGTTATAAAGATAAAAATACAGCAGCTGAATTTTAATTTGTATTTATTATTTCTTAAATTGATAGCTCACACTTTCAGTGAGGTATACATGGGGGTTGCTCTTTATTTGGTTCTTCACAAGATGTGAGAAAAATTGGGAAGAGAGATAGTGACTGGCCACAATCACCCAATAGGCTCCATAATGCAGTGGAAATTTGAATCTAGGTCTTAATCACAGTCCAGCACTCTAACCACTACACCAAATTGGCTTTCTTAATTTGGATTTTAAAAGAAACCGGGAGCTATAAATCTAGCAAAATACAAGAGCAATATGGCAAAGCATATTAGGTCCACTTAATCATCTTGAAGCCCTCTTCTGGATCAACTTTAGTTTCTGACCCATTGTTAAAGACATTTCCATGAATAACACATTGTAACAGCCCAAAGAACAGACACTGGTAGATAATTGTAGCCAACCTATTTTCATCCAAGTAGGATTACAACTGTTGTATCAGGAAAATATGCTAACAAGTGCATCAAACAACAGAGACCATTTGACTTTCCGGGTAATCCTTTAGCCCAGGATATGTACTCCAGCTGTCATGAGTAAGGATGGCGAGCAGGGGGCTCCCATCCAGGCTGTAAAGCGCATGCGTAGTACTGAGGAATTAGGTAGCCATTCAAAGAGACACAGATCGGGACCGCCTTGGCCTTTGGGGTTTATATGTCTGGGTTTTTCCCACGCTTCTTCAGTTTGTTAGGATTTTCTGTTATGTAGCAGTAATAAACACTAGAGACCTATTCCTTGTCTCAGCGTGGTTCCTGGCTGTTAGGACACCAGCTGTTGCTAAACCATAACTCTCAGTATCCCTAAACATTGTGGTAAGGAATGTTTGTTGTAAGAAATGTTGAGAATTGTAGCTCCACCGGTTAGGAAGAGTGAGAACAGAAACACCTGAAATGGGAGTGTTATACATAACAGTTGTTTCCATTTACTGTTTGGATTCTGTGACACACTGTGCCATCACGCAAATTTGCTGAGAATAGATTTGCTTTCCTCATTTGTTTCTTAACACATGACATTATAGTTCAGCATTCATATTTGGGAAGTGCAACCCTATCTACACCAGCCTAAATACTTTGCTCTGAAAATAATGAATGTGGGATTTAAAACGAAATAAAATAAACCTCTGACTTTTTATTTGTTTTGATGCCATGATATCTTGTAGTCTGGCAAAAAAAAAAAAAGCAATCTAAGAAGAGAGGTATAAAGGATGAAAGGCTGATCATTTATGATTTATATTGACACTAGCTACTTAACAGATCCATTTCCAGCTTAAGAGAACAAAGAGGAAATCTAAAATTGCACAGGAAATGATTAAATATTTAGGCTTTGCTCTTCGTAAAGTGGGATTCAGATAACTTCAATGGAAAGTATCTGAATGGAAATGTAAATAAACTATTCATTCTTAAATATTACCCTCATAATGGAAGGGAACAGCTAATTGCTGGAGTCAAGAGAAATATTATCAGCAAATAGTGGTTTAGAGATTCATTATGTTATCTCTTTGTCTCTGCAGCTCTGATCACAGTTTCAGAGGAGACTTCATATTCCATACATACTATTTTATTCCTTTTTGGGCTTTATTCTTATATTTTGAAAAGTGCAGAAAAGGAGTAAGAAATAATAATCAAAAAGTAAAAGAGGTGGAGGGGAGAGTCAGACTAGGGAAAATAAAAAATGACACCAATACCACTTACTTTACATCTTCATATCTTTCTATCCTCTCAATCTATCCTTCTTCCATCACAGCTGTACACTAACTCATTACAATCTTTATGCTTCTCACCTCTCTCTTTCAAGATCCCCACTATTCTATCCAAACACAACATTCTCAATATTTCTCTTCCTTTCCACCCATTCTTTTTTTTTTTTCCCTTCATATGTTTGCTTTGCAGTTCAGTTGTCCTTTATTTTCTCCATGTGACTGAACTATCTCAAGTTTCTTATTGGTCATTTGCCTTTTGTATTCAGTCTACATCCATTCAGTATTAATTTTTTCTTGATCCTATCTTTTCTTGTTTTATAATGCATGCTTTTAAATAACCCCTTTTCATTACATTCAAATTATTTTTATATTTCTCGTGACACAGCCAACTCTCACTTTCACATGACAAAGCACAATTTTATACACAGTCATTTTCACTTATTTTGACAAACATCCACTGCTTGCAGTGGAATATATGCTACCCACTACCTTTCCACTTGCATTTGTATGTCTTAAAATATCATTTGTATGTCTTAAAATTTCATTGTTTCATCTTCAGTAAACATTCTACCAAGACAATCACGTGTTTGCTATAATTTTTTACCATTTACATATAACGTGCTTTCATTCACCCCTCCACCCCGTCAAACACAACCATCTTGGTCTTTGATGCATTAATTTTCATATCCATACTCTTTTAGTATCATACAAGAGCTAACATTCATTGCAAATCATTTTGCCCACAAGCTAGGATTATCCCCATGAAAAAGTACATGCACATTCATAGCCCCAACCAACCCAAACCTAATATCGCCACAAGCATTTGTAAACTTTGATTGGTAAACTCATAAGACAACCAGGGTGACATCAAACATCTTTGTCTTTCTCTGTGCCTAATGTTAAATTATTTGCTAACATTTCCATTTATTCTCATGTGTGGTTTATTCCATGATACTGTATACCTGTGTAACTAAATTCATCAGATAGACTTCAAATCCATTGTAAAACAGAACAGTTCCTAGTTCAAGCTGATTCATGTTATCTTTGTTTTCTCTAATCAACAAGCATATAATAAAATATGCTTATACATTTCACAATACATTTTTATACAATAAAACCTTATACATTTCACCATAACCTATAAAAGAGCAAAAATAGAGTCTGCACATCTATTGCTTGGCCTAAAGCCACACTGCATATTCCAAATTTTGTTCATCTATTACATACCTTTGCTTACATCAACAATTGAAATCAATTATTACAACTAACAGCTAATGCATGTTTTAAAGCATAAATTTTTAGGGCTGACAAAAAATTAAGCCTCTCAGTTTAGGAAGCTTCATAGGAGGTTTGACCATGAATTGCTGCAAGATAAGCCTGTGGAAATTGCAGGGGAAGCTCCTCAGGTGATCTCTGTGAGCTGAGGGGTCAACTAGAAGCAGTTGTTTTCTCAGGCAGCCTGGATCTGAGCCATGCCAGGCTTTCAAGATAAGAACCAACACTTGGTACTTTGCCTAGAAACGTACCTGCAGCCAGCATAATGCTCTAAGCATACTGTAGGTATATTGGGGTGTCTTTGAGTTCTTTCAGGAACTAAACTGGCTGCTGATTTCTGCTCTGAGTTTTGTGGACTAGACACAAAGATAAGCCTACACATAACATGTTTAACACTAATCAAATCTGGAGGTTTCCAGCATATACACTGTGCTTCTAAGTGCATTAAGGGATGGTGTATTATAGCAACTGAAGCTTAGCATCTGGGAGAACATAGAGTGTTCTAAGTTCAGAAACATCCCCAAATCATGTGTCAGCTCCTCCTTGGAGAGTATAAAACCCATTCAGAACAAGGAGATTACTGTTTCTCTGGAGCTGTATGTCCCTATGTTTTGTTTGGATTCAATTCAGTTTATTATTCTCCACTCAACTGTTATACAGGAAGGCATTCAGGGGAGCCACACCATTACCTGAAAATATTACAGAGCAATGAGTATGGGTGTTGTCGGTATAAATAGCATCACTTCCAGATCTCCTGATGATCTCACCAGCAGTTCCATGTAGATAGTGAAAGGAACTGCAGATGACTGGAGTCCTCTGGGATACCACATAATAGCTCCCATGTTAAGGAGTAACTGTTTCCAGGCAACTGAAACTAAAACCTACCTGTGAGATAGGAGTGGAAAAACAGTGTCCCTTATTCCAAAGTAGCATTTGCAAAGTATTTGCAAAGTAGGTAGGTATTCTACTTACATTATGGCTGGTTGGTCCCCCAGACCGCAAAGTACAGAACTGTAAAAGTGCAAGCCTAGTGAATTCCCTTTCACTCTAAAATGCATATTTTAAATTTAGCCTTATGAATGGTTTTAGTAATGGCTTTAATTATGTGATTACAGTTATTTAAAGTTTTTTGTCTGTACTCATTGGATTATGTTAACTAGGTTTCGAATAACAGCTTGAATTAATTTTTTTATTTTAGGTTTTTCTTCATTAGCTATTCTGAATAGCATTCTATTGGATAACCTGCCAGTTGGTTTCCTTTGAAATGGCCTGCTTTGCAATTAATGCCAGACACTGCTTAAACACTTCTTTAGCCAAATCCCCAGGGAGTAGGTGAAATAACCCTACATACAAATTGTAAGTCAGCAACCAATCTGACTACCTTAAGTCCTATATAGTGGTCGACTATCATAGAGTCACAGGCAAAGGCAACACAACATGTTTTGTCACACTACCTCCTGAGTCATCCTCCTGTTCTGATCAGGAGCAGTGCTTGACTCATCTGATGCACAATCCTGAACATCCATGATTTAGCAAAAAGATACTTTTTCAACAGGGAGTTCTATCTATTTTGTTTATCTTTACCTTATATGGCAATAATCCTAGATAATCATAAACACATGCTGGGACCAAAAGGTAAAGTAGGCTGACCATATTTCCTTGAGACAAAAAAAGGACATTGGGATGGCAAAACGGGACAGGGTTGGTTTTTTGACAGTTTTACTGTGTCATGTTCTTTGCAACACGATTTCAAAATTGGGGATCAAGTATATCTATCTACCAAATTCATCAAGTCCCCACAACCCTCGAAAAAGCTTGCTCCCAAGTTCATTGGTCCTTTCCCTATTGTTGGTCTTATCAATCCAGTTACTGTTAAGTTGGACCTGCCTCACAATTTGAAACGCTTGCACCCTATTTTCTATTGCAGCCTGCTCAAGCCTGTCTACCACTCTTCCTGCTGGCATCCCCAACCTCCTCCTCCTGCTCCGATCATGATTGACGGCCAACAGCACTTTGAAGTCAAGGAGGTTGTTGATTCTCGCAAGCTTCGAGACACCCTCCAGTATCTGATCCGCTGGAAACACTTTCCTCATTCTGAATGGGTGCCTGCTCACCACGTTAATGCTCCTGATTTAGTTAACCGTTTCCACTTGGCTTACCCTTTAAAGCCTGCCACTTAGTGTTTTCTTTCTTTTGGGGGGCAGTATGTCATGTTCACTGTTTCAATGTGCACTGTACATCGTAACATTTCACAGGCCATGGTGCTGACGCACGTTTCTGTTTGGGAAGGAGCTGCTGTGAAACCTTGTGCCAAGCTCTGTATCTATGTTCATTTCAATGGAATGTGTTTGGGTTATGTGCTCTATTCAAGGACTTTTCCCGCGGACCATCAGAAGCCGTTAGGAGTACCTGAGATTGTGAGCTTGGAAAGATTCTACGGGGGGAGGGATCTCATTTGTACCGAGGGTTTTTAGTTTGCATTTGGCACGCTTTCTCCATTCTCAGCTTTCTTTGTGATCCTGCATACTATTCTTTAATAAATCAGATATCTTTGTGATCCTGCTCATGAGTCTGATGATGTTTTAGAATAGGCAATCATTACATACTGCAGCTGATCACCTGACACCAGGTGATCAGTTGCAGTAATCTTTAGCTCCACCAGGAGTTAAAGAAGGGACTATAAGGGGCAAGAGAGAGAGAGAATAATCAGTAAAATAAAGAGCAATGTTTAACATCATCTCTGAGTGCACACCCAGTTCTCCACGGTGCATATCATTCCCAGCCTTAACTTTAATGTGCTTAAAACAGGATGCTAACTGATACAAATTGCACTATTTATCCATCTAGCCTATGTTGTTTACTAGACAGTGTTATTCACTCCTTTTGCCTAGATATACCAACCAGAATAAATAATACCTGGAGTATTCTGAATGGAATGCAGTTGTACCTGAGAATAATGGAATATGGATTCCCCTGTTCGGTGCAGCATTTCAAGAGGGATCATAGTATTAGAAAAGAAGAGAATAATCCAAAAATATTTTTCCTTTTTTCAAAATAATGGCAAACAGATTTTTGGTAAATATATCCTCAGAATTCAAGGAACAGGAGTAATTAGGAAATATAAGGTAGTTCTCTTTATGAAAAACAGCCTTGTCACTACTTATATTGTGCTTTAAATTTAAAAATTAAATTCGTAGCAGTGAAATGCACTGACCTCTTTGCTCCTATATTCACTTATGTAGGATGTCACTAATGACATATTTTGTGGAAAAAAACCCTAAGAAAATATTGCTCTACTTTCTAAGGCCTGAACTGAAGGGGAAAAAAAGTTAGTATGCCTCCATTTTTTTCTCACCCCTGTTGTCTTTCCTGGGTATGGTCTTAAATGGTAAATTCCAGTTTAGCTTTAAGGTTGTTTCTCTGCAGATTAGATATGAAAGACAAACTGTTCACAAATATATTTATGTTCTTGCACTTGCTGTTATGACATGCCAGACAAAAGGATCTTGCCTTTGCAGTTACTGAGAAAAGCCTGGTGCCTATGAATAGACTTAGTTGAATATTACCTGACTTGCCCTGGTCCAGATCTCTTGTCTTTCTTCTAGAGGCCTTTTGAAGAAATGCAGATGACTAGCCTCACTGCAGCTTTGCTCTGCAGAATGCCCCAGTGCTTTCAAAAGTTAGAGGAGACAGAGAGAATGGGTGCTGGACAGAGAGCCTGAAAGAGCACAGGCGTGGCAAAAGAGAGGGAAGGAAACAAGGGAAGTAGAGCAAGGGGTGCAAGAAAACGAGGGAAGAGGAATGTGGGAAGGAAGAAAAGCCAATGAGCATCATGCCCAGAGTCCCCTCAATCTTGGAATCGCCATCACTTTTTCAACTGTTTACAACAAATATCACTGAGACAGAGATACATAACAATTCTACTTCTTATAGTACATGGTATTTGCACTCAATTTATTTTAGATAATTTTGTGGAAGATTAGTTGTGTAAGTGATCTGTGTCTTATACCAACCAGGTGAACATCCTGAAATAATTTTGTGACTAGGAACTTCTCAGGGTGTAAACTGGCCACATTTGCAGTAATTGCTACAGCTGCTTTTTCTCTAAGAATTGATAAAACAGTACAATATAAGCCCTTTGCTTTCTGCTGCTTTACAGCATTCCATTGCAAATGGTGTATTATATTTATTTGAATGTGGAGTATCTTCTATAAACACTTTAACATCATCATGTAAAATTCCATCAAATGAAAGTTAAATGTGTGGGAGTACCATTTGGACTGATGATCCAGATTGCTTGGTAGATTTTAAAAACACAAAGAAATGGTATGACTCACTGCATTTCTTTATTTTCTTCAGAATGTGATAGAAGCTGGATTAGGAATCTTGCTCTGTTTTATGCTTTAAGAAGCAATAGTTTTAGCCAGGGTTGTTGTTGGGCTTTTGGAGTGGGGCGTGTTGGTAAGAATATTTCCATGTCCTCTTTATATTTGTCAAGGAGTTCTACTATTACCAAGAATGAAATGATTTTGTGCTCTAGGTCATACTGGATTTTTACATTAGGAAAAAACACAGGTGTCCTATCTTACTGATATCAGTGGAATCTGTTTTTCCTATTTTGGCATCAAGCTGAAAGAAACCACAAAATACTTGCTGTAGACTGAGTCAACTTGCGGCAGTTTCCATTTTTGAAAAGGTACTTTCCAATGTAGAGACAAATGACAGCATAACTCTGTGTGTGTAGAGAAAGCCATGGTAACAGATCAAAAGCTGCAGCAAACCCAGGTTTAGCCTGGGGCTTAAGATGATTAGGAGAAGTAAAGTAGATTCAGTGCTGGTAAATTTCCAAAACTCTTCCTCAGTACTAGGAGTGATGAAGCAGGGCTAAAAGATCAGCAAAGCTCATGTAAGGTTTTGATTGAGTCCCCCAAAAAGTAGGTGGACTATAGTGATCAGAGCCATGGAGGACAATTTTCAAAAGAAGTAGAGAATTCCTGTACTAACTCAGCTGAGAAAACAATGCTAATTCCATCTGATAGTCAAGAGAAATAGCTTGGTTATAGACAAGTCCAGATGTAGAATGTCCATTAAATTATGCTCATACTATTAAGTAATGTCAGACCCTCCAGGTAGGCCAGACCAGGAATCAACTCCACAGGAAGGCTCAGTCTACTTTTATTGAGAGTGGCTACAGTAACAGAACCTTGCAAGTCTGGATGTCCTATACCTCCTCCCCTTCTTATACCCATGTGAATAAGGCAAGTATCTGAATCACTTCTGTATACTTTCTGCTTGTTTTAGACTTAAGCTATGTTTTTCCCCTGTCACTTTGGTAATGGATCTGGCCTATCTCTGTTGAGCTCATCTTCCTTACTCTCTACAGGTAAGGACTATAAGAGTTTGATGGAATTACCCAAGGTGGACTTTTTAATGTTTTCTTAGGATAGAATACAAAAGTGAGCACATCCAGCTAGACTGAAGATCAAGTTTGATTAACATACCAAGGTCACACTCCAAAAATGAGGTAAGCAAGGCTAGACCAAAGTTAAAATTTAGCTTATATTTAAAATAATATGATTATTCTTCATCTATTTAAAAATTTTCTCCTTCTGTTCCATTAAAAGCTACAATTTAAAGGCAATGCTTGGAATTCAATGGTGATGAGCTTCCTGGACAATAGGCCTTGGTCTAATTATCTGGTATTCTGATGTTTTGCCAACAACTGTGCGTGGCATCTTCAGAGGTAAAGTGATCTGCTTTTTGAGCTGCTGAGAAGTGTGCTACAGAACAGATCACTTTACCTCTGAAGATGCCAGTCACAGTTGCTGACAAAGCAACAGAATACCAGATAATTAGACCACAGTTTATTAGCCCAGAAGCTCATCATAACTGGACTGACACTGGCTGTGAAAGCCTGCATCAACATTATGTTTGAAATGCTTCTGCAGGTTGCAGCCAAGGCTTAATAGTGAGACATCGGATTATTATGCCCACTCTAGTATCAACATTAGTTTTATACATTTCAGTATGAAGGTGGCTCTTTTTATGACTTCATAAAAATTAAGGAGCAACAGACCCACTGCCTGTATATAGAGTACATTTAAAAATAAAAAAAAATCATGTAAAGGAACTTTCTTTCTTCAAAGGAAAGCTACGTTTTTCAGTTACAGAAAACTATCCTCAAACAGAAGAAAATGCTTGCCCATAGGCTTGCATACAGTAGTTCTCAGACAGTAGTATATTTTATTAGAAGCAGACATGATAACTAGATGACTTTACCAGGCAACAAGATGTAGCTTTAATGTGTGATCCAGTATTTCACGTACAGCTTTGGTTAACTAATTTATGATGTTGAGCCATTTTTTCCTCTACAAATAAATTAGTCACAAGTAGAGCAAGATGCCAAAATGTGTAGGTGTGCCATCATCAATAATCAAAGAAAAAAACAAAATATGCTTTTCACAGCTTTGGAGTATACCGCCTTATATATTTCTCCTTCAGTTGTCAAAAGATTAACAACAAATAGTCCATGAACTCACAATTAAACGAAAGACTGTTACTCACTTTAGACAACTCTCTTGGATATTCTGTGATTGTGCATGAGTGTTAACATAAATTCTACCAGTTGTTCAACAGGTGTAAAAAGTGGGATCTTCTAAGTCAATTAAAATAACTTTACCTGATCTACATTTCATGTAAATACAGTACAGTTGCAGGGATTTTCACATTACAAAATTACCAACATATTTAGCATTGAATATCAACAAATAAAATTAAAATTTGTCTAACTAAAGTATTATATCTCCTTGATTTTAGATACCAAAATTCAGCTTAAATAAAATGTACTTTCTTTCAGTATCCTTTAAGAAAAATATTCAAGTTCAGAATGAAGATTAGTGAAATTTGTTGTTGTTAATATCTTAGTGTGTTGGTCAATGAGAATAAGTGTTTGAGAAACAGTTTTGTAAGACAACAACAATCTCTTCTGTAAGGTTATTCATTGCCTTAAGCCACATTGCTCTAAGCCATGGTTGTTTAACCAAGGTTTGTTTAACTGGTTGTCTTCGCACATCACATTAATCCAAAAGCTATGGTTCACAAAATATAGGGGCTGAACTTACATATCATGTAAACCAAAACCAGGCTGGAGAGACATAGATTAGGAAAGTTTTATATAATAATAATTACCACAACAAAGCAGATGTTCTTCGGTCAATAGGGGAACAAGACTGCAACAATGTGATTCATTTTCATGTAACTGAGACTGAGTTGCTATCAGAAAAGTGTAACACAAAGATCAGTTTACTGACTTAGTCTTGTCAGAATGGATATATACCAAGAAATGTTTGACAGGGGCAATGTTTGTACATATAAATTATTATATAGGCAATAAACTGAGTTGCATTCAGTCTTATTAAGTTCATTAATATGGGGAAGAATTTTTTTTATACACTGCATTTGTGGATTCACACATTGTGTTAAGCTGTGGTGTATTTAACTAAGTTTTATTTAATAAATCACAATTAACTGGGTGAGTATCATACACTAAAGCATAAATTGTACTTTGCCTACCACAGTAGCTGAATTCACACATGCTATAGCAAAACCTATATAAAAAATAAGCCTATATCAAGCCTATGGTAATACCTTTTTAAAGGATGAACTATATGGTCACAAGGTAATGAACAAATATTTTTATTTGTACTATCTGTTAAACAACCAAGACAAATTTATTTCTCTAAAAGTAGCAAAATTCTGCTACATTATGTGTAAGCTTTACTCACAAATGGTTGCCAAAAGTTATTGATGTTAGCAGATAATTTTGCTTTTTTGGTTTTATAGAATGTATTTTTATTGGTCAATAACTGAAATAAAGTTTCTGTCTGTCTGTCATACTTCAACAGGACACAGTGGTTTATTTTGATTTTTAAATGATTTGTAGGGGTAACTCCCACTTTAGAGATATTTGTATTCAGAAAAGTGGGATATAAAAATTGCAATAAATAATGGATGGGGGGGGCAAAAACAAAATGTTTTTGTTCGAAAATATTACAATTTAAAACTGCTAAAATATACAGTGACAGGAGGTAAGCAATTGTAAAGTATTGTAATAAACTGTATTCCTAATGTCTGCACATAGACATTACACCGCTACCTGTTTGTGTTAACTTGTTTCAGAACCATTACTTTTATTAAGTACCAGCCATGCATTACTTACTGGATTAAAGTAATTCCTGCTTTCTTCATCCACTGATTTTCCTTCAGCCTGAAGTATTAGCCATGACTTGAGAAGACAAAAGGCTATTTGAGAGGTTGAAATTCAGTGATACCTGGACAGTCATAGGTTTTCACCCATGTTCCAGCATGAATTCTCTTAAGCTGAGAAGTGACTCAGCTTCTGCCTTTGATTCAGACACAGAAGTCTTAGGTTAATGAAGAAGCTTTTTTTTAAGGCAACACAGAAGTCTGGTGAAATAAAGCCCATTCTGGGATACGAGCCTCTTTCTGGTTGACCTCATAATTATAAGGTTTAGACTGTGGATAATTGGATCAAAAGCGAATATAACAGAATGAGTGTCTAATGATAAAGTTAAATTACCATAGTATCCAATAATACATGCTTTTCCTTCAATCTCTGCTTCTAGATAACAAATATATGCAAGAAACCAACATACAGAAATAGGTGGAATTTATGTACAGAGATAGATTAAATACACAACTCTCACAATTTTTAAATTGAGCAATGAGTACTTCTAAAACTACTTGATAATTAAAGCAGTTAAATAGGTTTATATAGAAACTGAAAATAACTCATTTATCTGAGTTTATGAACACAGCAGAAAAAAAAACTTTTTAGTATTTATGCCAACTGTTACTAAAGTAGAAGAAAAATGAATTCAAAACTTAAAATATTAAATTCTGTATACATTATTTCTGTTACTGATTTCAAAAGTCATTATAGATCATCAGACTTCTTAGCTGCTCAATGAAAGACATAATTAAGCATCTGGCTAATTTTAGAGTCCACAATTCCATTTTTTTAGTCAAGAAAAATATTAATGAATTCCTCCTTCCTTAATTATCATCTTATATTCTGCTTTTTTCAAAATTGTTTTTCATAGAGAAAGCTTTGCTTTCATTCCTATTTGAATGTAATCAAGACTTTAAAACCTGAGTAACTCAAAATATTTATTCTTCATTGTCCCTAATTTATGGCATCTTTGCAAATATATATATTTAATATTAAATTTATAAAGAATGCAAAGCTTTGGAGAGTTAAGTTCAAAGTTAATATTGCAAAGTTCAGAGTTAACAGTCCTATTCCTCTACCAAGATATTGGTTAAACCTAAGGTCCTGACTGTAAACGCTGGGAACTGTCCATGGTACTGTTATCCATACTTTGAATTACTGAATCTTCTTGTTCCTTATTGGTAATGAGCGACTACATATAAGTAAAAATCAGTGTATCAAACATGCAACAACAGCTGGTAAAACCCATACTGGTATAATATTAATAGTATTGCACTAGTGAGGGATCAAGAGCAACAAGGAAAGGAAGTCCAAAGTTATTAAAATATTAATTAAAACATAAATGGATAACTTAACACTCAGCCATCAAGCTGCTTTTTCTTTGTGCCATAAGTACATGTCACTTTACAATTACAAATGCCATTAGTATACTGCTGTTCTATCAAGCAGCACATTTTTGGCCAACCACCTTACAATCCAATTATCATTTTCTTAAGACAAATATCTAGAGATCCTTGGAAAATCACAGTGGCTCTAGGGGTGTTTATTCCAGCAAAGGTAAAAGTGTAGTTTTAGAGGCTTAGGTAAAGGTAAAGGTTTCCCTTGACGTAAAGTCCAGTCGAATCCGACTCTAGGGGGCGGTGCTCATCTCCGTTTCTAAGCCTTGGAGCCGGCGTTGTCATAGACACTTCCGGGTCATGTGGCCAGCATGACGACTTGGAACGCCGTTACCTTCCCACCGAAGCGGTACCTATTGATCTACTCACATTGGCATGTTTTCGAACTGCTAGGTGAGCAGGAGCTGGGACGAGCAATGGGAGCTCACCCTGCCGCGCGGTTTCGAACCGCCGACCTTCCGATCGACAGCTCAGCGGTTTAACCCGCAGCGCCACCGCGTCCCTAGAGGCTTACATATCAAATTATTGTTTAGTAATCACATTTATAACCTGCAGGATCAACCATGGACTCTCAACCATTGGACTCCACTCAGCAGTTCTATTGTTGGAATGAAAGGATGCTCCAGAAAACTCTGTGAATATATAGAGGTCTGTAGGATATCTTTCCATTCCATATGTAAAGCATGTAAAGAAAGTCTGACAGTGGTTTGGGTCAATGAAAGACAGAGGTGTTCTTAGGCTTCTCCCCAAATTGCCTTTACTTCTCTCAGTTCTAAAAAGACTAGAGCATTTTAGTTAGATTACTTCAAATGTATCAAAAAGTGTAAAGAAGAACATTTCCATCCTATTTATGAGGTTGCAGGATTGTAATAAAAATACTCCAGAATTTTGCTTGCAACTTCTGTGAAGAATAGTATTTAAATATTTTCTGTTTCCTGCCATGTGTTTACATCTTCAGCATATTGATGACTTTGATATTATGTATGTCATAGATTGTTTTAGCTCAGCAGTCTGATCTTCTCCAATGAATGGTCAGTTTCCTTCAGCATGAATGAAATATGAACAAAATCCTTTTGATTAAACTAGCACCTAAAAATAAAGACCTTAGTCCTCTCAATCCAGATGAAATACATGTGCATCAAGCACAGATATCATTGAAATATCTTCACAGTTGGATAGTTGCTTGTGTTTTTGACTTCTTGATTCTCTGAGATATTTGAGCAATACTCTTTTTCAACATAGACATCTGGTGAAATTTAATTTAATTTAATTTAAATTGATTAAATCAAAATTTAATCAATACACAGTAGATGAAAGTCTGTATGGAGAAGGAAAACCCAATGAGGAAGGAAAAAAAACTATATACTGTATTATATAATAATGCAACTTAAGGTGAGTAAATCTTTTCTTTTCAATCTTTTAAAATAGAATGTCCAAATGAGATATGAGGTAACAGTAGAAAGAATTATGAACACCTGTGCAATTTCAAAAAATAAACATGGAACTTCTTGAGGCTAATATAATCCACTACTAGAACAACACACTGTTTTCCTTCTTCCTTAATGTATTTATTCATAAGATGAGTTCTTCACATGAATCTGTATAAATGGAGGAAATGGTGCCTTCTCCAACAGAGGAGATCTCTGTGCATACATCTGTACATATTGAGTACTCTCTGAAATGTCCATAAGGTGTAGATTTTCTGGCAAATTTCAGTTAAGGAAGAATTTGGCAAACTCTTGTAGAAGTGGCTCCTAAACCACTGACATGGAAAAAAATTTATTTTGAAAAAAAAAAAAAATCAGTCAGACCTATAGGTTCAAAACAGTATCATTTACATTTGCATTGGATAAGTTGTTATCCTCAAGAAACAAACAGATAAACAAACAAGGAGATGAAAACAGCTGTGGATCACAACAGTCTATGTTTTGTTACCAGAAACATGTCCAAAACATGTGATGCTTCTATAATATTAATCTTAAGATGTATAAAGTAATATGAAGACAATCAGCCAGAATATGCATATTAGGATTGTTATTTATGTGGCCTTAATGATTCTCTTATAACTCCTTCCCTAACTTGACCTAGTGAGACTAAACAATGATTTCATTTTGTTGTCTTGTATTTTTAAATCTGATGTCGATATCTGAAATGTATGTCTTTCTGATTTGGTGGCCATATAAGCTGTTGTGTCATCGTCATCATCATTATCATCTTCTTCATCCCACCTTCTGTACCACTTAGATGTCATAAATGAAACTACATTAACACTTGCTTCCTCCATTTAAGTATCCATAAATACACCCTTTTCATATGTTGTCACTCATAAACACAGCTTTTCACATTCCTAGAATAATTCCAGATGGCTGCAAAAGTGGTTATAACCAGTGACATACTGAAAGAGGGAGAGGGAGAGAAGCAAACGAACAAAAAACAAACCTTACATATTTGCCAATATTAATCTTTCACTTTCAGCTATAGTATATCACATCTAATAAACATAAATGCAGTGGCAGAATCCTCTGAACTGACATCTGACATATCACGGATGCTGCCAATTATCTGTTAAACTCTTGTGAAAGTGAAATCTGAAGCTTTGCGAAGTTGTTTCACTGAACAGTTCATACATAAGCAGAAAGTGGAATAGCAATTTGTTCCATAACTCAGTTTAGCTCTAACAACAGGATTTACATTTATTTAATCCCATGAGATTAATCTGAATGAATACTATGTCTTATGTATATTTTTTTCTAAGTGTCTTTTAAATAGTACCCTACTTAAACCTTTTAATGTTTCACATCGCTAAATCCAAATTATACTTAGCTAGGTGATCTAAAGTGAAAATGGTTCAGCATTGAAAAACACCAATTTTCCACTTGCATAACAAATGAGGAGTAGGAGAGGTGTGATTCCTTTTCCTTCCCACCCTTAGCTCTGCAGAATTAAAGGGTTCTTCCCAGGAAAGGAAAAAGCATCTTAACATGTTGTCCTTTCTTTTAAAGCTCAGGGATGTATTCCTGCTTCTTCAGGACCCAGATCTGTTGATATCTTTAGGCACAAGATAACTCTAAAAGAAAGTATACCCCAAGGAAGCTGTATCCTACCAGTAGTATCTGGACATTTTATAAATACACTGGATATAACTTCAAGCAATGAATATGGGTTCAGTGCACTTAGAATATCATACTGCAGAGTTATAGCTGTAGTGTTTGAAATTCCCCCTCTTGAAGCAATAATATAATTCAATCTGCACGGTACAGATTGCACACTGAAGCCCTATCTAGGACTGAGGTTGCTGTATCTCTAGACCCCATATCACATAAGCATCCTTGTATTGCCAAGTCTCAATATCTATGGATTTGGAATTCACTAGGGCTACAAAAATGTGCCTTGTGAATGAATAGGAACTATACTAAAATGCTGACCACTGGCTCAATCCAGGAAGGATGGTTTTATTGCCAAATTACTATTCTTTTAAAAACAAAATAGCAGACAAAGTCTGCATTTTTTTTCTGTTTTCAACAGCTCTGTACTAAGTAAACTTTAAATTATGTTTGTGGTAACAGGATGGAAAGTTGAACTTACAGATGATGCAAATGAAAATGATAGATAAGTGAACTCTATTTCTGAATATTTTCAGTAACCACCTATTGTCTGACTATCAGAAGAAAAGTTGAGAAAGCAAATCTAATTTTAGCCTTCACTTGAAAGATTTGAGAGTTCTGAGAGAGGTATCTGAAAAAAAAAGACCATAATCTGAGCACACCACCACAGTAGTTCGTTCCAATCAACTTGTACTGGTCTAAGACTGTAATAAACTGACTGACTGATTGAATGAATCAATTCATGAAACAGATAGAGATTGGCTATGTTGCCATGATATGTTAAGCTAAAGTGCTTGGTTAATAAAAAATGTGCATCTAAATACATACATACAAACATACATACATACTGTACATACATTCACTCTAGTATTAATTTGACGAAAATCTTGTAATTTTCTCAATTTCATTCTTTGCTGTTTTGAACCATCCACAGGCAAAGACACTGTTCACGGATGGCTGGTGTAGCATAGCAGCTCTTAATCTAAGCAGCAAAGCAGATTTAAATCTTGCTTCTGGTCTACCAAGTTCATAATGTTTATTTAGCCAGACCTCCCTCCCTCCCTCCCTCCCTCCCTCTCTTTCTGTCTCAGATCTCCCCATTTAAAAATAGGGGATAATAAAGTATACTGCCTTATATAATAAGATTATTGTAAGGATTATAACTAGGAAATTCATGTAAAGCTAAGGGAATTCTAGAAAGCATTAAAGATATAATCAGTGTTATCTGAATCAGAGAGTGACTGAATGTTTCACAAAAGTATTGTATGTTTATTGGTTGGATTCATACAACATGCTGAGCCATAAACCTGGTTTACGGACTACAGTGATTGGGCTCAGAAAATACAGCAACTTGAACACAGGCATGCATTATGGCTGATGTGATACATGGAACCAGACATACTGTATATAAACTTTATGCAGGAAATCTGACTTCTGATCCATAAAAACAAGTGAGGCTAAGCCAAAATTTTATAGCTTCTATGGTGCAGTATGTACTAGAGCTGTACGGTGGCTCAGATTCAAATGGAAAAAAAAATGTTTCAGAGTGCTGATGAGTACTCACATTATACCTGTCAAAACTCCTTAAATCCAACAAGTCTGCTTCCATGATTGCACTGCAGTCATGGATGTTCCCATGCAACCACACGTTCCTGGGAAGAGACACTGCTGTTATAAGGAGAAAACAGCAGAAGGCATGGCAGATCAGGGAGTTAAAATAAAAATTGGGGTGAGGACATGAAGGAGAGGGTCAAGTTGTCAGCAGGAATATATGCCGCAGTGAACACCCATATATGTCTGCTGGGGGGTTCAGGGGAACCCATGATTTGTATGTGTACATGAAGCAGCAACATTTTTTCATACTCCTTTAATTACTATTCACCACTGATGGACTTTTTTGATTTTACAAAGTGAGTGGACAGGAACAACCTTGAATTTTTAATGTAAGTTTAAGTACCTTAAACAGAATGAAAAGTTGTCTTTTGTCTTTCAAATAATTACTTTCCCTTTTCTGTTTCCAAGTTTCGAAAATGTTATATTTTAGACAAGCAGAGCTAGGACAGTTATTGTAGTCATGAATACCTCAGGCATTGAATCCTGGGAATGCATTAGCTATTTGCTGTATTTTCTCCAAAACTTGTACTGGAGTTGAAAAAGAACTGAATTTACAATGAAGAAACATTGTAAAGTAATGTCACAGTGTATGAATACAACATATCTATTTCTGATGAATAAGACATGCCAAGAAGTTAGCATTCTGGAGAATCTTTTCCACAGGACGCATGATGGGGAAATTTCAACATTCATGAGTGAACTGGGAATCCATGAAAGCTACTCTGATTACTCTAATATGTAAAATGTATATTCATATAAGCTCTTCCTGTGTACAGAATGATCTCACCTCTATAGAACTGATGTATAACAGTACTGGATGACAATGTATGTATTTATAACATCTATAACACATACACATTTGCAAGTATCATTTCAGATACAGAGATAAAATATTTCTATGTATAGCCAAACAAACAATAATTTTAAGTCATTCTGGTAGAGGTGATCAGAGACAATTTTCTGTAAAATACTGAAAGTTCAGCATTGCTAATTAATAATAATAAAACTACAGACAGTTCTCAAATCCTGATAGGGTTTAAAGGAGTCAGAATCCTCATGCTATCTGGATCTAGAAACTATAACTTAACTAACACCATACAAATCACAATGTGGCTTAGTGTAGTATGTGATTTTTTTTTAACCTAGCCATAGATGAAAACCACTGGTATAATCCTCTGACCCCCAACTGTGTTTCCTTCCCTCACATAGGGTTTAGATACAAATTTCAATGCCCTGGGGCAGAATATTGTATAGTGGGAATAATATTTCCTTTGTAAGGATTGAGTAAATGTGAGTTAGAAAATGCTGTAATACAGATCCAGATTCATAAATGGCATACATACAGACAGCAGTTGAAATATGGAGTTCATCTTTTTCATTATGAAGTCCTAGTTTTTCTCTCTAAAAAGCTTCTATTCTAAAAAGCATGCCTTGATTTTGATTTTAGAAGACAGGATTAGCCAAGTATTCCTCTTATTCCCATTGTTCTGTGCAAATTGCTCTCTAGACTAGATAAAACTGCTGTTCTGTAATGGGTGGATTGATTTCTAGGTTAATAAAGCATACTGGAAATTATTGGTCTGGAAACTCTTACAAAAATATAAGAACAGAAAAACCCAATTCCACTGAAATAAATACCTGATCTTGTTTGCACCTTGATTTTACAGTATATTGGATTGCAAGAAAGTAATAACACTAATTATCCTATCTAACTGAGGGCCAATCAAAAATATTTAATCAAAAATATTTTGCTGCCTGAAGCAAAAGAGATTCCATTTCAAATAGAAGACTGGACTGCACTCAAGCTGGACCGTTCTTCAACACTGACAGTGGCACAGCTTTGTCCACTGCACTGAAGGCAATCATGTGTAAATCAGGCTACATGTTAAACAGTTCCTTCTACCAACACATTACTGATGCTCCCCCAAATCTGTAACATGAAGCAATTGCTTTATTTTGCCTAAGAACATGGCTAGTTATGGGCCATGTTTATAAATTAATATATGCATCAAAAGTCACTTTAGAAAGAAAAACCCAGCAATTGCTTTCAAAGGAATATTAAAATTAATAAAATGAAGAAGCTGCATATAATCAAACTTTCCCAATTTAAGCCCCACTGAGAATTTCATCTAATTCTACATACTCTATTTCTTGTCCAATAAATTATACAATAAATCTAAATCCAGCACATATTCTGTGATGAAGGAAAATCACATTTTCCCTTTCAAAATCTCAGAAAGTGGTGGAAAACTTAAGATGATGGCACAAAGCAACTATACCTACTTGATGAGGCAAAATAAAATAATGTAGCAGCAGTGATATATTAATTTGTGTTTCAAGGTGATACACATTTTCATTATGGGGGACAGAGAAGCCTTGGAATCTCTTTCTATATGAATTATATTGGGAATAAGTGACTTTGATCCTCTTTTTATTGGTAGGATTAATTTATGGTAATTTCTTATGAATTTTAACTTAAAATATAAAACTAGGAATGGTATTCAAGATGCTGTATGAGAAGCCAAATAGAGCTACAAACTCTACCTGGTCCTTCAGTGAGAGGACCATGCCATAAGAAGAAATTTCCAAAGATTCTTCAAAACCCATATACAGAAGGAAATTTAGAATGTTTTCTGTAAACATCTAGCTTAGAATTGAGCCAGATCAGTAACTGAAATATCTAGAAAGAAAAGACCAACCAAAACTGAGCTCAAGATCTGGTGATTCAATTGACATGTCCATTGTTGTTTTCTTTGCAGCCATACCAAAGTGATGGCTTCCCTTGAAGAAAATTTGGAAGCTTCAGCTGGTGCAGAATGCAGCTGCATGGATAGTAAATAGTGTTTGTTACTTGATAGATGTAATACCGTTGCTTCATGAGCTGCATTGGTTGCCATTGTGTTCTGGGTGCAATTTAAGGTGCTGGTTGTCACCTTTAAAGTCTTTCATGGCTTGGATCAGATTACCTGAGGGACCATCTTCTCTCAGTTGTTTCTACTCATCCAATCTGGTCTGGCAGGGTGGGCATGCTCTGGGTCCCGTCAGCCAAGGAATGTTGGCTGACGAGGACCAGGAGGCAGGTTTTTTCTGCCATAGAGCCAGCCCTCCAGAACATTCTCCCTCCAGAGATTAGGATGGTCCTGACCCTGTTGGCCTTTCATAAGGCCTTGAAGACCTGGTTGTGTGCCTGGGCCTGGGGTCCTGCACGTGTAAAGGGCCCCATTTCCTGGTTATGTTAACATCTATGGATTATAATATTTTCTTGGCTGCTGTATGTATTTAATTTTTTTATATTGTGATTGTAATTAGGTTTTCAATTTATTTTATTATTGTTTGCTGCCCAGAGTTACTTGGGCATCTATACAAATTGAATGAATGAATGAATGAATGAATGAATGAATGAATAAATAAATAAATAAATAAATAAATAAATTTGCCATTGCCTTTTTCCAGGATTTTTTTCTTTCTAGTCTACTTTACAGCCTTGGGAGTTCTTGGTTGTTTCTCCTCCAAGCATAACTAGAGCTGACCCTAACCTTTGTTTTCTCAAGAGCAGCCAAAGTTGACTCGGTGCTTGGCCAAACTGAGTAGGTGCTGACTAGGTGCTTGGACACCCTACCTACTCTTGTGGATCTAGAGAGAAAATCAAGAATGCAGCAGCTGGTCCCAATTTCCCATTGTACCTTGAATTTTCAGAAAGAATCTTTGAGTTTTATTCCAGGAGAACATGAAGTACACAAGCCATTTTGAGTTTTAGTACATCAGAACCAGCCAAGTTAAAACATCCAGATCAAACATTTGGGTGGGGCTATTTTGTTCCAAGATCAAAATAAAACACGATTTTCATTTTGTGCATTTGGCATTTTCCCCCCTTTGCTATTAGAAAGTATATTGGTTATTAGTCTCAAAAGCCACATAAAAGAGAGGGCTTTTTTTCCCCGTCAATACACTTCTATTTACATGTAATTTTTATTACTTACCATACACATGTCCTTTAATAAATCATTTGATCAGTATAATTTGGAATTATATTCTGTTTCATTTACGCTTCAAAAAGTGGCTTGTGGCTGTAATAGATTTCCAGACGGCATAACAATATTCCATGAAATTTCACTTGTTAAACTATATCTTCCTTTTTGTGATTTGTGTATTTCTTCTCCTTGTTGAACAGCATATTTTGATGCTGAATTTGTTTTATCTTTGGTTGTTCAGATATTATAATACCCAGTCTAGATTATCTAAAAGTGGATTGGACAAATTCATGGAGGATAAAGTTTTAAAAGTTTGATGATCTTGACAGCTATTTACTAACTGCAGAATAAAATGCAGTTAAGAATCATATGTTGGGAAGCAATAGTTGTTGGGTATGTCTTTATTTTTGGTTTTGTCCATATATTGTTCCTGGATCTTGTTTTTGGTTTGCATTGGTTTTTATGTTTAGTGAACCACCCAGAGTCAGCTGGAATCAGGGGCTGTCTAAAATGAATGAAATAAATAAATAATAAATAAATGACATCACTATCCCAGTGGCATTTCAGGCAATTTTTATGTAATTGCTATTTGCCAAAAGTTGCCCACCGTTCTTTAGGTATTTGCTTTGGCTTTTGTGCCATTGTTTAAAAAATATTTTCATTATTATTATCCAGCTATTGCACATCTAACAAACAAAATATATATTTTTAAAAAATACCCCAAACTGCTCTGTTTCAGTAGCAGAAGCAGAAACTGGACTAAAAGGCTGTTCCTTTTTTTTTTTTTTTAAAGTAAGCCTTTCAAACCCATCTACAGATCATGTTCTGAGAAAGCAAAGTTTAATCTCTATCAAGAACATTTCATTAAGCATAAAACATAGGCAAATCTAATTAGAGCATAACCAATTATTCTGTTTTTATCTGATTTACTGGTCATGATCACACACAGAATATCTGAAGCATGAAAGAGGAAAACTGGCAGATATGGATTACATTGTTTAAAGATTTTTTTAAAAGTTGGCATCTCTATAGAAAATAAAAATGAATAAAATCTGGAATAGGAAAACAGAAGGTGATATACAGTATATGCTTTTATTTAAAAACATTTCACTTTTTATATTAATTTATAAGGAAAATATTCCATTATGAACAGGTTCTGATATTTTCTAATACAGAACAAGAAAATAATATTTAATATGCTAATTACACTAAGTATATTTTTGTCTGTGTGTAACTTTTTAATATGCTATTTCAGTGTCTCATATACTTATGAAATAATTCTATCACTGCTTCTTGAAAAACACAGTGGTAGAAAGAAGCTCACTGGTAAACGAAGAACTGAATTGGAAGAGCAATTGTTCAACAGCATCACTTCTAGTAAACAGAACAACAAATCAACATTTAGGAAGGACATTGACAAACTGAAGTTGTCCAAAGGACAGCAACAAAGATGATAAGAAGCCTGGAAAGAAAAATTTATGAGGAATGGTTGGAGTATTAGGTATGTTTAGCATGGGGAAGAGAACACTGTTGGGAGATATGATAGCTGCCTTCAAGTATCTGAAAGCCTGTTAGGTATGGTGGAATTCTTTCAGAAGACAGGAGAAGAAACTATGGGTCTAACTTAGAGTACAAGGAAGTAGATTTCAACTAGCTGTTAGGGAGAAAACAATCCAAAACCTAGCAGTAAGACCTGTTCAAGTGGAAATGACTGCCTCAGTCAGTGGTGGGCTTTGCTTTGCTGGAGTGTTTAAACAGAGGCCTAATGGCCATCTGTCAGGGATGCTATAGGAATCCACCCCTGCACTGGGCAGAATGTTGGACCAGTTGAGCTCCAAGACCCCTTCCAACCCTTCCATTCTATCATTCTGTGACATGCTTGCAATTAAATGACTTTCTTATGATTAACAATATTTATATCCATTTATTAAATAGGGCTGAACAAAAAGTATATTGTTCAAGGACATTCCAAGTAATATTAAGAAACATTGGCATTTTGAGCTACCTTTTGATAACTGTCTTATAAACAGCGGTTTTCAACTCTTTTTGGGTGCCTTTTAAGTGAAGATTGGATAAGGCCAGGAGAGAGATATAGATTAGGCAGGACAAAGTTAAATTTAATTTAATGTAATGTATTTAGCATTGTATTAATTGAATGTAATTAATATTATGTTTACCTAAAAGGAAACTGATCTTGAACTTTAGACATTCAAGCCCAGAAGGAAGAGTAGGCAGAAAAATAATAAACAGACAAAAATCCTGTGCAGTGCCCAGCTCCCCAGCCTTGTCAACCTAAGGCTGCCAACTCCAGCTGAATCCAATCTTGCAAATCTGTCTCCTGTCCCATTAATATTGGTATGTGCCACACTTGGCTATATCTATAAACACAAGTACTGCATGTGTGCCTGTATATCAGAAGTCACACTCTAGGGAAAGGACAGGGCCAGGAGAAAACAACACACACACACACACACACACACACACACAGACTGATTAAAACCAATTACTTCTAAATTAGTTATCCTATTTACAAAATTAATTGATCCCTATCTGCATATACTAACCACTCTCTCATACACATATAGAAAAATGCAGGTACACAGGCATGTACCATGTTTCATCAGAAACAGCAAAAAAGAAGGAAAAAACCAGATGGAGATGGGTTAAAGGAAGGGATGCAGCTCTGAGAAGGAAGGAATGAAAAAAGGTGATGGTGGAGAGACAACTGGATGTGAATGAGGGCAAGAGGTAACCGACAGGGAAGGAAAAGAAAAAGAAGCCCTGTTTAAGCACAAACGCATACATCACTAGCAAACAGCCTCCCCCAAGCAATGCATCTCATTCAAATGCTTTTGTTTTTAATTGCTTCTTCTATGCTTATCTCTGAATGCAATGTGATCCCCCAATTCACCTGTAATTATTTGGGGGTGGGGAAACCTAGTCTTCCTATCTAGTAAATACAATACAATGAGCCCCTGTGCATATAATGATTTTTCCCCTTCTGTCACCTTAACACTTGCACCTTTTCTTTAAAAGCTTATTGCATTCATTACAGAAGCATTATAGCGTAACCTTAATACTTTTGTTATACCCTTCCGAAAGACATGGTTTTGCCAGTGGGCCTGGGGAGCCCAGGGTGGTACGGAGCCCATCAAGTGGTTTGTTTGAATGTATTGGTGCCGCCAGAGGGTTAGGGGTATAGTGGGTTTATGTTTGGGATTTTATTTTTGTGAGCCGCCTGGAGTCATCATGAGTAAAGTAGAATTAGCTCATCTGGTCACGTTTCCTGCCTGGTCTACCTCGTAAGGCTGACAGGTTCATATGAAGCATCCTTCAAACTTCCTTCCCCCCACTCCCCACTGGCAGCCCCTGAATATTCTGTAGTTTCATTTTTCTAGTTGAATTTCTGGATATGATCTTGCAGCTAGACCTCTGGTGAGCTAAGGTCTGCTTCTAGTTTTCACAGATAAAATCTGCATTGGGATACGTGGAAGATTCCATGAGGATCATATCTTCACTACCACTGTGAATTAGGGCCATTAGCACCTGTGGGAGTGATCTCTGTAGAGAGAGAGGGAGACAACAAGTATTCTGGAAGCCTTCACAGTCACACTTGTCTTTTCCCCTCACCCCACAGGATAATTACCTCCAACTGCGCTGTGGCACAGCAGGTAACCACCATAGAGATGTGGTCAGTTGGCCTCTCTGCCTACAGTGCTAAGGCCATTAACTGTTCTTTGGAAGGAGTATAGAAATTCCTTTGCATTTTAAATATATAATTTATTGTATATTTATTCACAGGTTTCGTGGGCTGTTATCCTGAAAGGCCTTCAGGAAACGAACAAAGTTATTCTCCCCTGTTAACATCTTCATTTTGGTCTTAGGTGAATCTAATATTTTTGCTATAAGTGCAGCACCTACTGAGGCACAAATGGTTATTCTATTAAAATACAAATGTATGCCAAGGTTATGTGGATGGACTTTAAATAATAGGACCGTTGTTGCCATAATTCCATAGCTATTATGAAGTCCAGTTGAGAAAAGGGAATTTCTTATGTTAGGACATGCATCTCTAAAAATTATTAATGCAACAATCACTCCTATGATTCTTGACAATATATCCTCATTAAAAAACAATTAAAGCCTTTATATATTTTCCCTTAAAAATCTTGTATTTGTTGGAGATGTTAACAAATCAGCATGCCTCGTTAGCATATAGATGAGTTGATCCCATTATGCAATTCTCTATGTGCAAGAAAGCTGTTTGTTGCCACTCCCATTTCCTCTCTTTCTCTTCCTCCTTCTTCCACTGACCGATGAGGCAGCAAGCATGCTGCTGGCTCTCCCTCCATTATGGCCACATGCTTGGGCCTTGAAGAAGGATTTTTCCCATTTTCTGCACTCAGCTCTTAGCAGCTATGAGGGCTAAGAGTTCATTAAGTTTAGGGAACAGAAGAAACAAAGAATCTTCATTTTTCCACCGAAGATAGATGTAACTGAACCAAGAATAAAATCAGTAAGACTCTTTTTACTTTTAAACCTACTTTGTCTAAGTGTGTAATTCTTTATGCTTGGGAGGGATGAGTGTGTAAGATCAATAACTTGTATTTCTCTAATGTGCTCATTAAAGCTATTTAAGATAATATTCTTTTTCTGTGTGCAGCTTCTCTGCTGTGTTAAGCTCTGCTGCGTTCAGTGGTCCTAGCTGTCCACTAATGGCTTCAGTATTTATGACAGAGCACTTCCAAGCTATGCTTTCAATGCATTATTTTGTTGCTAAGAACAGGTAATAATACAGTTTCCAATTTTATATGGATTTATTGCCAATAGTGCAATAGTTTCCACTAGGGCAGAAAACTGGGGCCTCATAGTCTGGAAGTCCTACAGACATCTGGCAGAGAGAATACTCATTGGACAACCATACGATAATCTGCCAAATATGCATTTTTGCCAGAGGTAAAGACAATTATATTCTCCCTGGCTTTGAATTTTTTTTAATGTTTTGGGTTTTTTTTCCTACTCTTTTAAAGTCTTGCTATATTGGGAGGTGTTATATTTTGTTTTGTTTTTTAAACTGCCTCAGAAGCTTTTCTTAAGGACATTAATCAGTCTCTGAAGGGCAAATTCTCTTGTATAAATCTGTCAAAGTCTTATTCTCCAATGAATCCATCCAATCTGCCTTTAAAGACTGATTACCACCTCAACTTATGGTAAATTTATGAATTCCATAAATTAAGTACATGGTATATGAAAAAATATATCATTTTTGACTGTTCTGAATCAACTAGGTAATAATGTTATGTTTATGAGAAAGGGAGGTAGAAAAATATCAGAATCAATTTCTTCAATAGACATAGCTTTACAAATTCAGTCATGCCAGTCCTTTGTAACTCTTTTTCTAAATATTGTAACTTTCCCTTCACAAAAAGGGAAGTTCTGGTTCTTTTTTATTATGGTTGCCCTTTTCGGGACTTCATTCTTACATACATATCAATATAAATAGTATACTCATCACATTATTCCCTTTCACTGTAAGCAACGTTGTGCAAAGAGCAGAAAGGGGATAAGAAATAGTAAACTACTAATTTAATTATTTTATTTTATTTTATTTTGTGTTGCCTTTGTTTTTAACTGCTGTCAGTTGCCCATGGTGAGATGGGCAGTCATATGAATTGCAGGAAGGGAAGGGAAGGGAAGGGGAGAAAGGAAGGAAGGAAGGAATCAAGCAATCAAGCTCATTTTACTTAGTTAGTGTATTGCAAACTACTGAGAGACTTCAGTAGTCAGTGGAGAAAGAGGAGGAAGTGAGTGTTGGAGATAAATTATCACTGTCATGAAAAGGAGGAAAATTTGAAGAAACTAGCTATGTATTACCAGAAGAAAAGCAGGGATATGAAACAGTAGCATAACCACTCTGTTTAAATCCAGAATAGCTATCATACACAAAGGCTTGCTGTTTGCTGCCTATGAGGATGGGGTTAGAGTGAATGGTCCTAGGTTTGACAATTTGACAATGGAAGCAATAGCTTAGAAGGCTGGTGAGGTGTCCCCCTCTGCAATTCCTCATGAAATCATTGGATAAGACAGCTTGGAAGCCCAACCATCCTCAGTGCACTGTAATTGGTGAATGGTGATCAATATATACACCCTTCCTGGTATTTATTTAAGGTTGAAACTCAACTTCAAAAAGTGGAAGATACTGCACTACTGTATAGACCAGTCTCTCTGCATACAGTATGAAGGGATCCATTTCCAAGTGCAGACAGCTTCAAACCCAGATCTTTCAGAGATAAAAGAAGAAACTACTATATAGACAGTTGCTTTGTAAGCAGTTCTATAGATCTGAAAATCTAGTGGGGTGATTTATCACTAATTCTGCTTAATATTGGACTAAACATAAAAATTAATACAGTAAAGAAAGAATATAATCACATTTTATTGTCAATTTAAACAAAATAAAATGACACACATTCAATTTACAAATATAATGGCTTGGTGACTTAGAAATATATTATCTGAAAATGTACTGTAACTATGTTGCCAAACAATCAGTCATTTAAATGGTCAAATGAAAAACAAATTCAATTAGAATTAATGTGGATAATTTCTCCACTCTGAGTTCCCCTGAGTGTTTCATAGACGACTGTTTCAATCCAAGTGCTTTAAATGTGTTAATTTTGTCTCTTCTAAGTAACTCTCATTCAAGTTGAGCTCAGCTCGCGGTGTCTTCATGGACACATCCATGTAATGTCTTTGGCAGTAATATGGAAGTAGTTTGTCATTGCCTTGCCCCAGGCTGTGTTTTCAACTTCCTAGACTATAGATCTGATATTCCCTGAAGGTTTCTCTTCCAAGTACTAACCAGGGTCTCTCTTTTTTTAGTTTCCAAGCTTGGGCAAAGTCAGCCAGTTGCTGCCATGTTTTGAAGCAGATTTGTTTTCCTGGATTATTTCAATTGCTAGCTATTCTTCAGTTTAATTCTTTTTATATTTTTTCAGATCTGTTAACAGATGGACATTTTATTTATGTTCAGAATGTGAGCCCTTTATATGTTCAATATTGGGATAATTAGGAAAAGAATTTAAAATTACTAATACAATAAATTTTGTGTTTGTGTGTGTGAATATATAAGTATGCATAAACCATGCCTGGTACACCCAAAGAAAAGATATAGTCTTTAAGACATGTAGAAAACTGCAGCCAAGATATTGAAAAACTCCTTAAAGAGGCTGTTTTACAGTATTAGGGGTGTTTTAGTTTATTTTAAAAGGGCAAACATAGAAGGGAACTTGATGGAGACATATAGAATTAAGCATGTTGTAGTAAGATCAGAAAAGGAAAACATAATTTTCTTATGAGGTTAGAATTCAACATCACCAGAATTAAATGCTGAAGAGCAATACTGAGCATTGACCAAATTCATGCATCATGCTAACCCACAGCCTACAGCAGGGTTTCTCAAGCAGGGTTCTGTGGAAACTTAGGTTCTGCAAGAGGTCACTAGGGGTTCCCTGGGAGATCACGATTTATTTAAAAAAAAATATTTCAAATTCTGCCAACTTAACATAAAAGAGGTACATTTCATTCTTTATTTTTAGTGTAAGAACATTGTTAGTGCATATATACAGGCCTACAGATGAAACAAATATAATAATTTTGTAACTACTGGCCTATATTTGAGCTTAAATATGCAGGGGTTCCCCAAGGCCTGAAAAAATATTTCAAGGGTTCAACCAGGGTCAAAAATTTGAGAAAGGCTGTTGTAAACTAATACCATATCATCTAATCCTGGACTCAGCTTTAACTGCTATGGAAGAAGTAAAGGATTATATCACAAATGGCAGATAGAAGAGTATGTAAAGTCAATATGCTAGACTTGTCCAGGTTTGTCCAGCTTGCTTCTGTAGA
This sequence comes from Candoia aspera, assembly GCF_035149785.1. Lineage (NCBI taxonomy): Eukaryota > Metazoa > Chordata > Lepidosauria > Squamata > Candoiidae > Candoia > Candoia aspera. Next base: position 41,303,000 of record NC_086159.1, on the reverse strand, counting down.
AGATATTGTAAAAAAAATGCTCATAATATATTCATATCCATAATCAGTTCAATTAATATGAACTTGGTTTTGTTATTAAGCTTGTGGTTGTCTCAAACAATTAAGAAACATGAGAGAAAGCAAGGCAGCATCTAGTGGCTACCCTACACATTTCAAAGCAATGACTGTTTTCCAGAGCTTTGTTTCACATTATCCTGTCTCCCATAGATATCTTTTCCAGCTTCTCCCCACATCTAAATTACAGGAAATCGCTGTAATTAATTTAATGGAACATTGGAACAAAAAAAAAAAAAAAGAGGGGGGAAGTCCATTAAACCCAAATGTCTGTTAAATCCAAATTTACATAAATGAAGTAATTTGTGTTGTTTGCATAATAACATAATTGATGTTTTATGTCATTTACATCAATTTATGAAAATTGACACAGATGATTTTAAAACACCAGTTACATTATTATGCAAATGACACAAATGGTATCAATATGGTTGATTCTTCAGATTTCAGAAACAGGACACTTACCAGTTATTTCAGTGTTGAAGTCAAAATACAATTTAGTCTGTTGAATCTGAAGCTTCTTAAACAGACATCTGTTAAACTGAGGTTACACAATACTACCCAGTGTGAAAGTATATTATCTTTGGGCAATTCCACAATCCATATGGCTATTATCTGTAAAGATACTATTCCTGATGCAAGATAATCAAGCACTGAAGAAGTTCTTTAAGGTTAGGAGTATTTTTTTCTGATTTTTTTAAACATAAATAGTTTCATTTTATCAGTTTTAATGTAAACAATTTAATCTGGATCTCATTTTTCCCTGAAATTAAATGAGAATTAGATTGTCAAATTCATGCTAATATCAGAATTATTCACAGTGTGGGTCCTTGGTAATTGTGTTCATTTGCCATACTTATATATTAACCAAAGATCTCACTGTACATTTCAGACAGTGTGGTATAGTGGTTAAGGTGTTGGACCAAGACTGAGAGACCCAGATTCAGGTTCACCCTCAGCCATGGAAACTCACTGAGTGATTTAGTGCAAGTTAGTATCTCTTAGCCCAACCTGTTTCACAGGGTGGTTGCTCTTAGGAAAAATTGGTGAGAAAATGTTAAATACTCTCTCTCAAGATGGAAGAAAGATAGGATATAAATCTAACAATTAAATACACAAATATATAAAATAGAACTTCAACCATTAGGTATGATGAGGAAAATGATATGCTTATTTTCCACATAACTCCAATCTATTTGCTGCTCTGCTTTTGAAATTCTCAGCCAAGGCAGATCTTTAACGGAATGAAGCCCAACCTTCTCCAACTTGATCAGCTACCAGACTTCCAAGAAGTGGCTGATATTAATATAAGAACCATAAGAGAGAAAAATGTATCTGCTTTCTGGAGGAGAGGTCTAGTTGACCATTACACATGGATTATAAATTAGGATTACCTATGTACTTCTTCAGAATCTTCAAAATGTGTACATTTAAAGCTGGTAAAATGCTACTAATATTCAGTAACCATCACAGGCAACTGGGAGGGGAATAAGTGATGAAATGTGTATCATGATGTCATGACATACCTTCAGACTTTATGGACTCCCATCAGGTGTCAGAATGCTAGTACATAAAGGCTGGGTTTGCACCATATGCATCATCTTTTTTCTGTCATTGTGGTTCTGTGGATGCCTATGATAATCAGGATGTGACCTTTGTTAAAGATATCAGTTCTACTAAGATGCAGTTTTTTTTTTAATCTCACTGAAGTGTGCAAAAAGCACAGTGTGTTCTTTGTTAAATGTTGCTTGGTGTGTTCATGAAGCTTTGCTTTGCTTTTAAAACAGCTGAAATAAAGCTGCTGTATTTATTATTATGACAGAATGCTTCATGGTATCCTGCTGCGATTTTCTGCTATGGGCATAATTTCAGACCCTTTCTTGTCAGACTGTTTTTTTTTTCAGATTGCAAGATAAGGATCTAAATTATATGCAAAATGTGTAATTCTAAGATATTAATGAGGATTTATTTTCGCTCTTGTTGATTATGAAATGTTGATCAGATTATCACATAACCCAGAAGAAGTAATGTAAATTTTCTTATGCTTTAATTCTAAGACCCAGATTTCCTAATCCACTTTTTCCACTCTGTTCTATACACAAACTGTGGACAGATGAATTTAGTATCTAATATTCTATCTTCTGAAATGCTTTAAATAAAAGAATGTATCTTGTTCCAGGATCTTGCAGGCCAGAAAATACAAAAATATTTTCAAAGGACAGTTTAAAAATCTTTTCACAGACAGAGGAGTACATCAGTCAAAGGAGGAGGAGCAGCAGCAATAACAGCAACAACAATTGAAAAGTTAGCAAAAGAGAAATTAGGCTAAATAAAATAATTGTAGTTCAAGAGGCCAGAAGGTCAGGAGGAAGACAATCAGAATAAACTACAGAGCTGTAAGGCCAAGTCCAGTCTTACATCAGTCTGATAAAATGGAACAATTTTTCATGCTCCTATAGTCAGAGCTACATTCAAACTCACCCACCAGAGATTACCCAGCAAAGATTTCACATATGCAAGAATTTATTCTTGATTAGGCCAAATCATTCCAAACAGATATTTCCTGCTAATAAGCATTTTTGTACCAGCAGTCTTTAAATCTGACTGCTTTGGCTGCCATCACATTAGATACTCAGCCTCTGGACTGGGTGAATGGAACTGCATACTCTTCCGTCTTATACTTCCCTTCCCATTGTACATGACCCTTTAACCAAATTGACGGTCAAATTTGGAAGCTTCAAGTATGTAAATAAATGACATTCAAAGCACCAGGTAAACTTCTGATTTACTGACTCCCATGTGGTACAAGATTAAATAATGGTATATATAATCTTTTTCTCTAGTACAACTTATTAATCTGCTACAGAAACGTATTATGTGCACTTTGGTCAAGGCAAAGTAATGTAGCTACTCTCCTGCTTGAAACAGGAGGCTGCTTTACATGATGATGATGATGATGATGATGATGATGATGATGATGATGATGTATTGTTCTTCGCTGTTGTTCAATACATTATTATTATTATGTTAATGAAGAACAACAAGGAGAAGAAACTGAAGTTGCTAAAGAACTGCAAGCACTATTGGTTAATGAAGAACTAGTTGGAAAAATCAAGGACTGAATGAAAGAAGCTGAAAGAATATGTTTGCCAAAATTGAATCAAATTAATAAGAAGACCTCGGCTAAAATGAAGCTGTTAAAATTATTACAACTGAAACATTGACCGAAATGGACCAGTTGATGTATGCCGCAGCCTATGTAACCACTGAAGAACTGGGGCTTAAAATACGAATGAATGAAGTCATTAAGAAAAGAAAAACTAAATGGAAAATGTGCTTGGAATTGAAGATAAAGAAAATTCACATAGATTTGAGCAATTTGAAGAATTTGAGGCAAGGAAACTTGAAGAATAAGAAAATCAAAATTAGTCTGTGCATGAAGTACAACCTGGAGAGTAAAGGAATTGCAAAGTTGTAGAAGCATTGATACAAAGAGTCATGGCTATTGCAGAGAAGATCAAGTGATATGGCAATCAAATGATTCAATTCCAGCAGAATTTGCAGTTTAGAGCAAATCAGCATCAATTCAACAAAACTCTTAAAAATGAGAAATGATAGACCATAAATAATGAAAAGCCTGACAAAGAGAAGACCCTAAAATTTTGGAAAGGTTTGTAGGAAAACAATAGGAATGCAACTTGGATCAAGCAAGTTGAAAACACAGTGAAAGTACTCAGTATGGAAGACATTAGGATAACTAAGGAAATGGGACAATAGCAATTAGAGAAAGTCAAAAACTGGAGTGCTCCTGGACCAGATGACCTCCATGAATTCTGGCTAAAAGACCAGATGAATAAGGTTTTGGAAGCACCAGAAAACAAAGAATGGCTAACAACTGGAAGGACATTCCTAATTCAGAAGGACAAGGAGAAGGAAAATGAGCCTGGAAACTACAGACCCATAATCTGTTTGCCAACATATACAAGCTACTTACAGGCATAACTGCAAATAAAATCTACAGCTATTTGAAAAGAAATGATTTACTCCCTGTGGAACAAAAAGGGTGCTGCAAAAATTTGAGAGGAACGAAGGACCAATTACTGATTGACAAGTTAGTCTTGAAGAATTTTTTTTAAAAAAGAAGAAATTTGTTTATGGCTTGGATAGACTATAAAAAGGCATTTGATCTGTTTCACATAGCTGGATTGAGAAATGTCTTGAAATTTTTGGAATCAGCAGAAACATTCGGCAACTTATGAATACTTCACTGAAGTTTTAGCAAATGAAGCTGATGGCTAATGGGGAAGAATTAGAAGTCAAAATCAAATGTGGAATTTTCCAAAGTGACTCATTATCACCTTTACTCTTTAAACTATTAAACCCACTGACAACAATTTTGAACAAGACAAATTGTGGACATGAATTGGCCAAAAGAAGAGTAATTTTTTTGCCTGATTTCAAATTATTTGGAAAAACAAAAACTGAACTAGATTCCTTATTTAAAAGCACAAAAGAATTCATTGAAGATATTAGAATGCAATTTGGCATTAACAAATGTACAACCATAGCCATAAAGGCAGGCAAAATTGTTGAAGATGATGGAATACAGCTTAACAATGAAGATATGATAAAGGCAGTAGCACCAGAAGAAGGCTACAAATATTTGGGAGTTTTGGAAGTTTCTGACTTATTACAGAATCAAGTCAAAGAAAATACTTCTACCAAATATATATCAAACAAGTTCAGAAAATTTTGAAATCAAAGCTAAATGGTGGAAACATCATTAAAGCAATTAATATGTGGGCAGTCCCTGTTATTTGATATACAGCAGGAATAGCTGACTAGACCCAGATGGAACTTGATAACTTGGATCAGAAGACAAAAAAACCCGACTTGTTGATTGGAAGGAAAAGCTGATAAAAACCCCACATGGTTAAGATCAGGAGTGTTAAAGAAGGAAACCAAAGGCTTTATTTTAGTGGCTCAAGAATTAGCTTTGCCAATTAATAGCATGAAGACGAAAATTAAACATGTAACAAACAATAGCAAATGTCGCCTTTGTAGTGAAAAGGATGAAACAATTGACCATTTGATCAGGGGCTGCAGAAAAAAATCACAAATGGACTACAAACACCATCATAACCAAGTTGCCCAAATTATTCATTGGAAACTTTGCCAGAGGTTTGGACTTGAATGTAGTAAAAACTACTGGGACCATCAAGTTGAGAAGGTTTTGGAAAATGAGCAGGGTAAGATCTTATCGGACTTTAATATCTAAACAGACAGGCATCTTGTTCATAGCATGCCTGATATAATAGTTATTGAAAAGAACAAAATCTGATTCACTGATGTTGCTATACTGGGTGATGTTAAAAGGTAAAGGTAAAGGTTTCCCTCGACGTAAAGTCCAGTCGTGTCCGACTCTAGGGGGCGGTGCTCATCTCCGTTTCTAAGCCTTGGAGCCGGCGTTGTCATAGACACTTCCGGGTCATGTGGCCAGCATGACGACTCGGAACGCCGTTACCTTCCCGCCGAAGCGGTACCTATTGATCTACTCACATTTGCATGTTTTCGAACTGCTAGGTGAGCAGGAGCTGGGACGAGCAACGGGAGCTCACCCTGCCGCGCGGTTTCGAACCGCCGACCTTCCGATCAACAGCTCAGCTCAGTAACCCGCAGCGCCACCGCGTCCCTTCAACCCTGGGTGATGTTAGGATTGAGGAAAAACAATTGGAAAAAATCACAAAATTCCAGGACTTGCAAATTGAAGTTGAACATCTATGGAAAAAGAAATCTGTTGTTCTACCAGTTGTGATTGGAGCACTCAGAGCAATACCTAAAGATTCCCTGGAAATATTGAATTTATTGGACCTGAACACCCTAATCTTACAAAAAACCACCCTGCTTGGAACTGCCTACATTCTTAGACGCTACCTTAATAATTCTTAGGTCCTTGGTTAGGACATGAATTATTAAATTTCCACTAGTCTTAGACTGTGAATCTAACTATAGATTACCCACACATAATAATTTATTAATGTATTAAATGTATATGCTGTCTGAATCCCAGAAACTCTGGATGGTTTACAAATTGTTAAAAACGTTTAAGAAACAAGGAAACAAAACAAAAGGAACAAATATGGCAGAGAAAAGAAATCTGGACTCTATTGTTATGCTTTGAAGTGATATTTTGCTTGAAGCTTGAGCTAAATATTTCGTGGAAATTCATCATATGCTTAGTGCATAGCACTGTGGACTAAATCTTGGCAGCAAAGCTACATTCCAGGATGAATGTGCTGTATATAATTGGTGGGTTAAGTGAAGTGCTAGAAATGTGGCCTCATTGCTATGTGACATTCATGAAAGGAGCTGGATTAACGCTGGAAAAACAACACAGCCTGGAATCTTGTGGCATGTAGAAGCATTTCCAATGTGGCTACCCCTATCCTCCATATTGTATGTCATAGCTGGAACAGAGGATGAGCTCAACTAGCCCCAGACGTGATGACGCAGCTAGCTCAAAGCCGAAAGGACGGCTAGCGGCCGACAGTGCTGGTGGTGAACGGCGAATCCGATGTTCTAAGGATCAACACACCATCGGAACCTGGAATGTAAGATCTATGAGCCAGGGCAAATTGGATGTGGTTATTGGTGAGATGTCAAGATTAAAGATAGACATTCTGGGCGTCAGTGAACTGAAATGGACTGGAATGGGCCACTTCACATCAAATAACCACCAGATCTACTACTGCGGACAAGAGGACCACAGAAGAAATGGAGTAGCCTTCATAATTAATAGTAAAGTGGCTAAAGCAGTGCTTGGATACAACCCAAAAAACGACAGAATGATCTCAATTCGAATTCAGGGCAAGCCATCTAACATCACAGTGATCCAAATATACGCCCCAACCACAAATGCTGAAGAAGCTGAAGTAGAGCAGTTCTATGAGGATCTGCAGCACCTACTGGACAACACGCCTAAAAGAGATGTTATTTTCATCACAGGAGACTGGAATGCTAAGGTGGGCAGTCAAATGACACCTGGAATTACAGGTAAGTATGGCCTGGGAGAACAAAACGAAGCAGGACATAGGCTGATAGAATTTTGCCAAGACAACTCACTCTGTATAACAAACACTCTCTTCCAATAACCTAAGAGACGGCTTTATACATGGACTTCACCAGATGGACAACACCGAAATCAGATTTATTACATCCTTTGCAGCCAAAGGTGGCGGACATCTGTACAGTCGGTAAAAACAAGGCCTGGAGCTGACTGTAGTTCAGATCACGAACTTCTTCTTGCACGATTTAGGATCAGACTAAAGAGATTAGGGAAGACCCACAGATCAGCTAGATATGAGCTCACTAATATTCCTAAGGAATATGCAGTGGAGGTGAAGAATAGATTTAAGGGACTGGACTTAGTAGATAGGGTCCCGGAAGAACTCTGGACAGAAGTTGGCAGCATTATTCAGGAGGCGGCAACAAAATACATCCCAAAGAAAGAGAAAACCAAGAAGGCAAAATGGCTGTCTGCTGAGACACTAGAAATAGCCCAAGAAAGAAGGAAAGCAAAAGGCAACAGTGATAGGGGGAGATATGCCCAATTAAATGCAAAATTCCAGAGGTTAGCCAGAAGAGATAAGGAATTATTTTTAAACAAGCAATGCATGGAAGTGGAAGAAGACAATAGAATAGGAAGGACAAGAGACCTCTTCCAGAAAATTAGAAACATTGGAGGTAAATTCCAGGCAAAAATGGGTATGATCAAAAACAAAGATGGCAAGGACCTAACAGAAGAAGAAGAGATCAAGAAAAGGTGGCAAGAATATACTGAAGACCTGTATAGGAAGGATAACAATATAGGGGATAGCTTTGACGGTGTGGTCGGTGAGCTAGAGCCAGACATCCTGAAGAGTGAGGTTGAGTGGGCCTTAAGAAGCATTGCTAATAACAAGGCAACAGGAGACGACGGCATCCCATCTGAACTGTTCAAAATCTTGCAAGATGATGCTGTCAAGGTAATGCATGCTATATGCCAGCAAATTTGGAAAACACAAGAATGGCCATCAGACTGGAAAAAATCAACTTATATCCCCATACCAAAAAAGGGAAACACTAAAGAATGTTCAAACTATCGAACAGTGGCACTCATTTCACATGCCAGTAAGGTAATGCTCAAGATCCTGCAAGGTAGACTTCAGCAGTTCATGGAGCGAGAATTGCCAGATGTACAAGCTGGGTTTAGAAAAGGCAGAGGAACTAGAGACCAAATTGCCAATATCCGCTGGATAATGGAAAAAGCCAGGGAGTTTCAGAAAAACATCTATTTCTGTTTTATTGACTATTCTAAAGCCTTTGACTGTGTGGACCATAACAAATTGTGGCAAGTTCTTAGTGGTATGGGGATACCAAGTCATCTTGTCTGCCTCCTGAAGAATCTGTATAACGACCAAGTAGCAACAGTAAGAACAGACCACGGAACAACAGACTGGTTTAAGATTGGGAAAGGAGTACGGCAGGGCTGTATACTCTCACCCTACCTATTCAACTTGTATGCATAACACATCATGCGACAAGCTGGCCTTGAGGAATCCAAGGCTGGAGTTAAAATCTCTGGAAGAAACATTAACAATCTCAGATATGCAGATGATACCACTTTGATGGCTGAAAGTGAAGAGGAACTGAGGAGCCTTATGATGAAGGTGAAAGAAGAAAGTGCAAAAGCTGGTTTGCAGCTAAACCTCAAAAAAACCATTATGGCAACCAGCTTGATTGATAACTGGCAAATAGAGGGAGAAAATGTAGAAGCAGTGAAAGACTTTGTATTCCTAGGTGCAAAGATTACTGGAGATGCTGACTGCAGTCAGGAAATCAGAAGACGCTTAATCCTTGGAAGAAGAGCAATGACAAATCTCGATAAAATAGTTAAGAGCAGAGACATCACACTGACAACAAAGGCCCGCATAGTTAAAGCAATGGTGTTCCCTGTAGTAACATATGGCTGCGAGAGCTGGACCATAAGGAAGGCTGAGCGAAGGAAGATCGATGCTTTTGAACTGTGGTGTTGGAGGAAAATTCGGAGAGTGCCTTGGACTGCAAGAAGATCAAACCAGTCCATCCTCCAGGAAATAAAGCCAGACTGCTCACTTGAGGGAATGATATTAAAGGCAAAACTGAAATACTTTGGCCACATAATGAGAAGACAGGACACCCTGGAGAAGATGCTGATGCTAGGGAGAGTGGAAGGCAAAAGGAAGAGGGGCCGACCAAGGGCAAGATGGATGGATGATATTCTAGAGGTGACGGACTCGTCCCTGGGGGAGCTGGGGGTGTTGACGACCGACAGGAAGCTCTGGCGTGGGCTGGTCCATGAAGTCACGAAGAGTCGGAAGTGACTAAACGAATAAACAACAACAAAGCTGGACCAGAATTATATGGATAGCATATTGGATTTCTGCAGGAGAAAATAATGAGTCTTAAAGAGTAACAAGTTTATTATTGTCTACTCCTTTGTCTTCTCCATCAGACTATTCTGTAGCTCTCTGAGAGGAATTTGTCAAGCTGGCTGCATAAGTCTCCTACCAGATAGTTACAGGCTTCTGAAGAAAAAGTGGACAGATTCGATAAACCTCAGTTAGCTGGTCTATTCAATAAAAGATGTGCTAAGTTGTAAACTGTACTTTTCAAAGCTTAATGGCTCAGCTGAGTGTTTCAGACGATATACTAATTCAGATCCAACCTACGTTATAGCTTAATGTTTTGGGTGAAGCAAGATACTGCTCTGAGGCTGGACTTCAGAAAGAGAGAGAGGGGAAAAAATATTCAGCTTTCTGATTCTGGGGAAAAAAAAGCTCAGGATGCTTGACTGATTTAAAGCTCATTAAACTGAATATTACAAAATCATGCTAAGAAAGGACACAGAGGCAAAAAGATAGCATAAGGGTGCCGGGTTGATAAATTAACCTGTTGCTTTACCTCATGCATAGAAGTGCTCCAGAACTGAAACCTACTTCTTGCTAAGACTCTGAACTGGCCAACATATAGCCCTCCAGACTGAAATTATTAAAAACCAAACTGAATGGTAGTCACAGAATGAGAATGCCATTTTAAGTTACCTGGATGAGCCCAGATTTAGAAGTACAGCAGTTTCATGCAAGTAAGTCGGTTGAATGCAATTAAATGGAAGGATGTTTTTTTCTCTGCTCTTCTTCTAAGTTCCCTCTGTGATAGTTTAATGCAGGGTTTCTCAATCAGGGTTCCGTGGCACCTTGGGGTTCCATGAGAGGTCACTAGAGATTCCCTGGGAGATCATGGTTTATTTTAAAAATTATTTCAAATTCAGGCAACTTCACATTAAAGAGGTAAGTTTCATTCTTTTAGTTTAAGAACACTGTTAATGCATATATTCAGCCTTACACATGAAATGAATATAATAATTTTGTATATTTTTGCCCTATATTTGAGCCTGAATGTGCAGGGATTCCCCGAGGCCTGAAAAATATTTCAAGGGTTCCTCCAGGGTCAAAAGGTTGAGAAAGGCTGGTTTAATGTTTCCGTGTTTAAAAATTCCATTCAGAAAGATATTATGTATGTAGGAAAATGGTGTAAATGTAAATGTTCTATCCATTAGAAGCAATTTGTAGAATGGCTATTCTACTTTCAAAGAGACAATACATGTTTCCTCTACTTGTTTATTGGCTGTGTTGCTCAGGCACCTTGACTTTCCTTTGATACTGTGCTCTGCTGGTGCCCCTGAGAAGCACACTTCTCAGTGCTTTGACAGTACTTTGTGGTACTTCACAAAAGCAACAGGCGTAACGGGTAAAATTGGCAAAGGGAAATCTAATTAATCCTGTTTTTTAGATTTGAGCTACTAATCATATTAATACCATCTGGGCTAAAAACACCAAATGAAATCAAATCTATTTTATTTTAATGAGAAAGCACTGAAGTATGGAGGGCATTGAACAAAAGAACATGTTTGATCCATTTTGGGGAAGTTGATATCAACAAAGTCTGGGTTCACATCTTGCAATACCATGGTATTAGCTGTGTTTTGCTGAATAAACCACAGTGTGCTGGTTCATACATAACACCAAGCCATAAACCAGGAGTGGGCAACCTGAAGCCTCTTTGCTCCCCCATTTTTTTTTTTTTTAGTTTAAGGCCTGTGCTCTTCTTCCATCTGCTCTGCTCTGCAAATTGCATAATATATAACAAACATGCTTGCCCCAGCAGCAGTTGAAACCCTGTATTTCTTTATTTATAGGGTTCTTTATAAATAACTTATTTCACTTCCCATATTAAATCTTCCTGGGTGCACAGATCCATGTTATGATCTTCTCCTTTTAGTGACGAGCACCTGACCTCACCTACACAGTAGCCAAATGTTGTGGTTGAAGTTGTGAAAGCAATCAGGGTATTCTAAACAAATCTCAGCCTCTGTTATAAATGAATATTATATCTTATATACTTCCCTTGCATTTTAAACTGGTTTCATCTATGAGTTGAAGGCAGTCTTAGGATAGTTATTCCTATTCAGCATAGTGAAAATCAATTGAACTACATGGTTTGGCATATTGTGTGAACTTGGCTGATAGTGTATAAAGAAATGTGATCGCACAGATGAACTCTATGGATACATTGCGGCTATTGCTTCCACCAGTTTGCCTGGGTTCATTTTGATTTCTTCTTTTCCTGAACTGTATAAGAGTGTTTGTTTGTTTAGGATGTAGGCCTAAAAAGTTATTGTAATGGCTACAGGTATCATATAGGTACTGCAGTCCTTTTCGTTAAACTTCATAAAAGTTAATTCTTTCAATGCTTAAGGCCAATTTATAAGCTAAACAAAGCATTTATGTAAGGAAACTTTCATCTCAGCTTCCATTATGTAAAAGATATACTTGTGCTGTTTAGCATAGCACTGCAACCGCTTGCTTGCTTGCTTGCTTGCTTGCTTGCTTGCTTGCTTGCTTGCTTGCTTGCTTGCTCGCTCGTTCATTCATTCATTCATTCATTCATTCATTCATTCATCAAATTTATCCATCAAATTTATATAGCTGCCTATTTCACAAAAAGTGAGTCTGGGCAGTGTACAACAAGACAATGTGTTGCTGGTATGTTAGTGTTAGTCTCAACATGGCTTGGCATGTGTGGAATACATGTGGCTAAATGCTTTAGCCCTATCTCTTGTCACATCAAAACTGTATTACTTCTGTATTCAAAGTTTCAAAGAAGCACTGTATCTTGTTTCTTCCTTGATGTTGTGCAGCTCAAAGCAATTAGCTATTGTCTGCAGAAATTTAGAAATACTCTTCCAGCTAAATGCATATAAATAACACTCCAGAATAAACTTTTTGAGTGTTTTAGTTTTGAAATATTGCAGATAACTAACAAAACAAAAACAAAACCCCATCCAAGTCAGCATATTTGCACTTTTCTCTCAGTGTCCAATTAATTCATACTTGCTAAGTAGCTTGAGAGTAAATTCTGAACAAAATCACCACCTGATGTGTGATTCTGTGTGCGAAGAGGTATCGTTAGATAGTTTAAGACAAGTAAATTATGAACACTCCAAAAAGCAATTTTTTAAAATGCTGACAGGCTAATAAGAATAATGGTGCAACCAGATGCTCATAATGGCCTCACAATAATGTTTAGTAACTCTAATATAAGGCAAAACTGTTTTATGATGTGTCCAAATTCAGCATTCCTAGCACATTTACATTTCTGTTGTTTTCTCTACTCACTATCCTAAAATAAACCTTTCTCTGTTTCTCCATATGGGTCTGTATAATATACCTGACTGTCAGAATTGTGGTCTTTTTTTAATGGTTAGGTTCACTCATCATATCAAGCCATTAAATACAGTTTTACAGTTTACAGTTACTAAGATCTGACATTACACTAAGCTACAAACAAGCCTGCCCAGTGATGACTTAGTGCACGGGGGGAAAACTTCTTATGGCTTTTATGTTGTCTCTGCATGTGGTTTTCTTGATAAAATACAGGTTTGGTTTATCATTGCCTTCTCCCATGCAGTATGAAATGATGCATTTGCAATTGTCTTTAAAGTAATCATCTTCCACTTTCAGCATTTTCCTGTATGGCTGCTAACTGATACAGGTCCCTGCTTATTGTAGCTGGGGAGCTGGGATGACATTCACATCTAGAGTGATGCACCTGAGAGTTTGTACTCTTAGCATACACTCCCAGCATTTTTCACTCATCCGTCCCAGGAAAGCCTCCCTCCCCCCGATAAGGCAACAGGACTGGTGGTGGTGGGGGATTGGTCTTAGGAATTATTATTTTAGCTATTATTGTCAACCTACACATGCTTATGATTAAAATCAGATAGAAATGCTGGGCTGATTTGTTGCACTGAGGCTTTTTCTTGTATTAGTGGCAGTTCTTTTGAGAAATGAGGAACATGCAACAACTAGTTGAGGTGCTCCTTGATACTTAGATCTGGTTCACATGTCATGCTAAGACAGTTTGTGAATCAAGACACTGCAACATATTTAGATATTGACCAAGATTTACAACCCCTAGTTGTGGGTTCATACAACATGAAATGCCAAAGCTTTTCTTTGCTTCTGTGTCTTATTAGCTAGAAACAATACATCAACAGTACATTGTAGACTAAATTAACACTTCAATATATTCTATATTTATTTTCCTTTTTTAAAACAAATGTTTCTGGCTAAATGCCCTATATTACAGTGCTAAAAGTTTGACTCAAGCATTTCATTTTAACACAAACTGTACTATACTGTACTTTCATGCAGTGCAGAAAACAGTATACAGTATACTCCGGAATGCCTGAGGTCTTAGATATGACATACATTTCAGCTTTGCCAGTCTGTCAGGGCAGTTCCTGGATAAATAATTCATTCAGCTGAAGAGAAGTCTCCCTTCCAGTATTTTCAGCAGTTTACAAAAAAAGAATGTTTCATAGCACAAAGCAGGGTAAGAGATACAATTCATAAAATACTTACATATTTGGCAATCACCTTTATTTAGATCTTCCCTTTCCCATTAAGATCAAGCACCTTTCAAATTCTGTAAAAGCAAACCAGCAAAGAGAATCACAACAGCATGTTTTCCAAATATCATAAAAAGCCTGCTAAAATAATAAAGAGGTAAGAAGCATTGCCTCTGGTTTATAAAACATCTTTGGACTGTTATTAAGAAAGTTCAATCATTCTGAATCTCAGAAAATGTTCTGTGCTCTTTTTGTCATGGAACTCAGATTAGTAGGTCTCCCTGATGGTACATGCTTTACAAAACTCCCTCTCAAAGGATACGTGGATAGCCCTTTTAAGTTGAGCAATTTAAGAGATTTTCAAAACAATCTGTTTCGAATATATTTTGTCAGACTATTTTTAACTAATGTTGTATTGCTGTAGCTTTCAAAATATGTTTATATAAATTGGACTTTAATGCCTTCAAGTTTATACAGTACTTGGATTTTCTGTATTACTGAATTTCTATTTTCATTTGCTTCCTTGGGTGGTCATGGCCAAGAAAGGTGGCTTATAAATAGTTATGGTAAATAAATTTTACATGTATAGGTTTTTTCTAAAAAAAATGGGAATTTTTTTTTCTGGGGATATAATGGAAGTATAGGATGATGTAAGAAAACAAATGTGTACTGCTTCACCTCATCTTGAAGTGGCGGTCTTTGGTACAAAGAATCACATAATTCTACTAGTGCACAGGATAGCCATCTCATACTTCTTTAGGGCATAGACTTTACTTTCTGAACACAGAGCATTTTTCTATTAGCTTTTTTTTTTAAAGGAAAACAGTTGGCAAACCATTTTTACTTTCATCAATTACATCACCATCTCTCCAACTTCTGTGCAGTAGAAATGATAATGACGCAACTGTGAATTATTGCCAGTCTAGTATCATTCTTTCATATTCTTTTCATCAGGCTACATGGGATAATTTTGACATCATAATGAATACAAATTTACTCTAGCAGTAGGGAACCTGTGGCAGACCAGATGTTGCCAGCTATAATTCCCAGCCAACTCAGCATGATGACTGAGTTTGCTGGGAATTTTAGATCAGCAATATATCAAAACCCACAGATTCGTCACTTCTTGGTTACAGCATTATACCAATAGAACGATAGCTGACATTTAAATATCCTAAACATTTACACGCTGATTGAAAAGGCTAGTTGATACTATGGCTGGTGTTCACTCACCACATCAAGACAAAATATTAATCATTTGCTTTTGATTTGGCATGATATATAAACCTAGCCAGAGGGATTTGTAAACTATAGTTTATGGCATAGCATAAATTTTGAATGAACAAATTATTTTTTGAAAAATCATGGTTAAGCAAACCATGACTTAGTGTAATACACGAAGCAGGTCTATAAATAATTCAATAAACTTAATCTTGGTTTTAAACCTTGGTTTAGTGTTAAATTTAAACCAGGCTGAAACTCAAAAGATTTGGCCACAGAGATAAAAGTGAGATAAAATTGCTTTATTTTTGTTGGAGAAATCATTGTGAAATCTAGTGGCATACGATGAGTTTATTCATGGGCTTTCCTCCCACTTCAGTTAATGTTGCTAGCTTTCAGGTAGTTTGTGGATTGTCCAAGTTAATATTATTTGCAATAATAAAACCACTCTGCTTATGATAAATGACTTTAATCATTTTAGTATACTTCAAAGCAAGCATCTATAGTCTTATGATCGCTTATTTTAATAATACTTCCTAAAAATATTTTTCTGCATGAAAAACTATTTCTATTATAACACAGAAGGAGAACATAAATGCCAACAAGTTTAAATTAAATTATGAAATCTGGAGACATACAAGAGTACTATATACACAGTAAAATCATTAACATTAATTTTAAAATTAATTAACATTGTTTTTTTGGGATTATTTTTAAAAATCAGTTGAATTTCCAGGTAGAAGATTTCATAAATATTAGGTGGCACAGTATCCCTTGAAGGCTGTTGTTCCTTAAAAAAATTTTTAAATGCAGTAAAGAAAATTATGGGTAAAATTCCCCAAATTGCTAGTGATAAAATTGAATTCTGCTAGAGAAAACATTAAAATTTGTAAGCAATGGCATCCATATTTCTTCCTGGGCCATCATTATTATTTCTCTGAATGTACAAAGTGGCCTAAATTTTACCACTTTGTCAAATGGATAAGGCTGAGTAATGACTATTTCCTGTAATTGCCTACTGAGTTTCAACAATTAAATTAAAGGCTAGAAAACATTTCTAACAACCTAAAAGAAAATTCTACACATAGATATCATGGTATGGATAACATGGAAATCAAATTGACTATATACTTTACAAGCAAATATGGAAGAGCTCTGTTCAGTGAACAGAAACTAGACCAGGTGCTGACTGCAGCTCAGAACACAAAATAAAGAAAGAAAACATAATAATCAAGCCAACAAGGTACAATCTAAGCAATATATCATGTGAGTTTGCAGTGAAGGTAAATGGCAGATTAAATGAACTAGATTTGATAAACCTGTGCCTGAAGAACTCTGCATCAAAATTTATATTATTAAGGATGACATAGTTAAAAACATTCTGCATTGTAAAAAGCAAAGAAAATGAAATTGCCATCTAATATTTTCAAAGTAGCTGAGCTAAGAGGAAATTTGCCCGACTAAATTCTAGATAAACGCTAGAAGGAACAAGAAGATATATCTAAATAAGCAGTGCAAACAACTGAATGAGAAGGACAAGAGATTTATTTAAGAAAATCATAGGCAATCTTTTAAAAGAAGATAGATGAACTGAATCAGAAAATATAAACAAGTGATGATGCAAATATGCAAAATTAGTATCCAAAGACTATCTAAAAAAGAACACTCCTGTGATACGTATGAAGATATGACCACTGAGCTTGCGTCAAATTTTGGAAATGAAATGGGCCCTATAAATACTAATATCAAAGCTGCAGGAGTTAATGAATATAATCAGAACTGTTTAAAACTGTTTAAAATATTGCATGATGATGCTGTTAAAGGACTGCTTGCAGTTTTAAGCAGGTAGGAAAACACAGCAGTGTCCAAAAGAGTGAAAAAGACCAATCTATATTCTAATGTCAGAAAAAAGAGTCAGTGCTGTAGAATGCTTAAACTGCTAAACTTTTGCATTTATCTCACATGCTAGTAAGATAATGCGCAAGACATTGTATTCCAGACTTCAACAATATATGGAGGGAGAGTTATTAGAGGTACACGCTGGCTTCAGAAGATGAAAAGGCATCTGGGATTTCACTGAAAACATCTGATGAATAATAGAAAAGACAAGAGGGTTCCAAACATATATTTATTTCGTACGTTATTGATCATTCTTAGCTTTTTTTTTTAACTATGTACCTCTTAAAAGTGCAGAGCCCTTAAAATCATGGGTGTACAAGTCCAATTTATCTGCATATTGAAGAATCTGCAGCCTTCAAGGGAGCAAACAGGACAGAATAGAGAGTAACTGATTGGTTCAAAATTGGAAAAGAAGTGCATCAAGTTTGTATGGTATTACATTACCTATATATGTACTGCAGAACAGAAGATACCATGAGAAATGCTGAACTAGAAGAAACAGAAGTTGGAATTAAAATTGCTGGAAGAAATGTTAACGACCACGTATGTGCTTTGGTAGTTAAAAGCAAGGAATACTTAAGGTATCTCTTGTTGAAGGTGAGATAAGAACAAAGAAAGGATGATTTCTTTGTCACACAGTATTTTTTTAAGACCAAGGTTATGTCAGCTGTAGTCCAACAATATGTAAATAGGTGAGTTTCACAAGGTGTGTCTAAGGTTTTCAAAGGATTTGACTGAAAAAGTCAATGTAAAACAGCACTCCAGATTTTTATTTTTATTTATTTCAGCAATAAAAACAGTTTCACTTCTGCAGGCTCAAGCTTTGCAAGTATGATTTACAGCCACCTAATTGTTCTGCACAACAAAGTGAACAGTTTCTCTTTCCCCTTCAGATAACACAGTATTTCAAATGTACAGATGGGATCATTTTATTTTCTGAATGTCAACATTCAGCTCTAGTCAACTCTAGCATGTATATATGTGTAGATTATGATACAAGCTTAATATTATATGCACTATTTGAATTCTACCCTTATTTACTCTAATTCTAGAGTTAAGGAAGTGTTACAGGTATCTGCAGCAATGTTTTTTGTCTCTCTGTCTGAGGAAATGGTGGTTGATCTTGATCTAGCTAGTGATCCATTGGCAAGTAAACCATTGGTCTTTTTTTCTTTCATCTTCTTCAAGCCCAATGATGTCCTCTACCTTTTCAGCACTCTTTTTCTGGATCATTCCCTTGGTTGAATCACTCATAAAGTAATAAGTCCTCAACAATGCAAACCCTGCCTAACCCTTTATAGGATCATTAGCCACATTTTCTCTGGATTCAAACCAACAGTCCATCTTCGGTATCCACCAAAGCAGTGTAAGTCCATTTTAGCCATTGTAGCTGCCTGCCACCATATTCATTTGCAAGTTTCTTCTTCTCAGACTTATTTGTCAGGGAGTTTTAAAATTTTGCTGGAAAGCCAGTGTGGTTTCCATTGCTGATACCAACCCATCTGCCACCCTTCTTTTCCTATCAGAACAATGTCCTTGGAGAATCTCAGTGAATACTCTCAACTGTTGTACTCAGCAAAGTGAGTACAAACTGCTTTGTTTGGATGTCTTCATGGATACATGTAAACAGTCAGCAAAAATTCATGGCTAAAGGCAGGCTCATCACAGTGAGGAAGTTGTGGGAATAGTAACA
Organism: Candoia aspera; assembly: GCF_035149785.1. Lineage (NCBI taxonomy): Eukaryota > Metazoa > Chordata > Lepidosauria > Squamata > Candoiidae > Candoia > Candoia aspera. The sequence continues at coordinate 41,284,143 of NC_086159.1, read as the reverse complement.
GGTTTTATCTTTCTGAGCTAAAAAATCTCAAAAACTTATAGTCAAAAACTGTGACCATAACCATGAAATAAAGAGATCTGTTTCTTGGGAGAAGTACTGTGAAAATCTAGAGACACTATCAAAGTGTAAAGATGTGGTTAAACTGATGGTCTTCCCATAATAATTTTATAATTCTGAGAGCTTTACTAAGAAATGGCTCAAACTTTCCAGATATGTGCATACATAAACACAGGGTTCTTCCTAACTACCATATTAATATGTTTCCCCCCAGTCCTTGCACGCTGTTATACATGGCATTGTCCCTATAGCAAACCCCCATTTGGTCTGAGGAACAAGGCAGAAGGCTGATGTTGTCCTTCAGATTTAATTCAGCACAAACTAGTGACTGAAACAGCTAACAGTGAATTTAGGCTGCTTCCAAGGCAGGGGTTGAGATAAAGGCAACATCATGGAGATATATCCTTTTAAAATATTTGCAAGGCATCTTCATGCCATGGTAAGCAGAACATGAGGATGAGCCCATGCATATACTGTAGCAATTTTAAATTATTTTGCTGGATGGAAGTGAGAAGCCTGATGACTTTCCATTGCTCCCAGCAAAGGTGGCAGCCACTGATCAGCATGTGGTCTGAGATTACAGATTGTTCTTTCCATCAGCATAGAATCTAATGGATGCACATTCCATTTAGGAGACAGAACTTATCAATTCCCTCATCCTTGCACATTTCCTTTTTCACTGTATTATACTGCTCATCCTTACAGCTGAAAGCATGACTGTATTGATCTTTAGAACAATTTAGTACATTTTCATGGTTGATTTGCCCAACATCATACAACTGCCTTAAAGTATGAATAGAATTTAATTTTAGTGCAACTGCAGTGCTTGGTAGATAAATTGACTGAATCCTGCTAAGTCAAGAAAAGGTGGGGGTGAAAGGAGGAGATTATTTCTCTTTCTGTCCATTCTGTCAAACCTTCCCAATAAATAAGAGTGTATCTTCAACAAATAAATAGGACTAGAGATGTGCAGTTTAAAACCCTTTCATTTATTCTGTTCAATCTTTCAGTAATTTTATTCTTGGATATGAAAAGATACATTCAAGCTTGTGTTTTGTTAAAATAAAAGACAACTTGCCTGAAGAATGACATATTCCTGTAATTGGATAAATTAAAATGCATGGGAGAAAGAAACAGAATTTCATTTTTTATTCTAGCCTTGTATCTTCTTAAGTAGTCTTCTTGGCAGTTTATTAAAGTTGATGCCCAGAAAGTCAATCACTATCAGTTTCCTTCTAAACTAGTTCTGAGTCATCTGGGGCATGATGTAGACATTTATGACATAACCTAATGGGATTTTTAAAAAGATTGTGCAAACTATAAGGAACAATTTATTAAAATATTTCATATTGTTTATATGGTCTTAGACTGGTTTAGAATTTATTTTGGGTGCACATTATGAAATCTACAGTGGGCACTAACTTTTAGAAACTGAACAAATTTATGGATAGAGAAAACTGGATGATTTTCTCTGCATTTCTCCAGAGAAAGAAAAATCAAGACATTCCTCAAAAACAGTACTCTGCTTTACAAATAGAAGTTGACATTTCCACGAACTCCTTGGGTTCCTTGGTTTTCAACTACTGGGAGAGATGGGGCGGTGGCTGCCTTGGCAAAACACATACCATTGTTGTGTAAATTACTTTGAGAGTTAAAGCTATTGGGTTAAATTTTGAAAAATTATCTAAATTTTCTGGGGCCACAACCAGTGCCTATTGCAAAAATGAACCCTGGAATTGATTTGGGGGTCACTACTAGAACCAAATGGCAAGGATATTACCAAAAGGCAACATTAACTTCATAGAAGTTTAACATCTTTGTTTAGTGAGGTTCTGGTATCTCTTGAAATCATAACAGAAATGACCCCAGAGACACAGAGCTCTGTAGCCAGATGGAAGTAAGTGGTCCTGTAAGTGGACCAATTAGAGCCATACAGGTTACCAAAATCCCTCAAGTTCCTCCTCTGTGTGACGCAGAATGTTCTCATAGAGAAGGGCTTATTTAATTTTTCAATGGATACACTAGTTTCCTGCTGGATCACTTTGATTTGGCTTCAGCCTTCCTCAACAGAAGGTTGATGCAAAAATGGAGGGTCCATTGCGAATGTATATCTTCACCAAATGGTCAGCAGCTTAATCCCAGAGGAAGGAAGGAGTGGATGAATCTTAGTGAACACATTCTTGAATGTAGATTTTTGTAACCCAATATGGCATCATCTGTCATTCAAAAGGGAAATATCAGAAGACTTTTGAGAACATCATAATGTGCAGAAGTACAATATTTTGAATTAAACCCCCCTCTGGGTAGTCTTTTCTTCAAGTCCAACAAGGACTGGTAGGTTAAGGAAATACAGAATTCTGAGTATCTACATGATGATATTGGTACTGGTGGGGAAAAATCAATGTACGTTTCCAGGGAAAAAAACTCACAAGCTGAGACTGAATTTCCTGACAAAATTTGTTATACATATCACTTGTAACTATTAATTTGCTCTAGTTTAACTGCAGAAAAATCAGGAAGCCATATCAAAAGATTTATATGCTCTTAAGAGAAATCAGAGCTGCCTTTCATTTTCCCCACTGATGTCAACCTTCTTAGTTTACTATCCTTATGCCAAGTTATTTAGGAGCACGTCACCATTCAATTCAGCAGGGGTTCCTTCTGAATATTATTTTTTTTCCCAAAAGCTTTCTAAGCTGCCTTTTACATTAAATTCTCCCAAGGTGGTATGTAGCAAAATTAAAACCATTTAGAAAGTCATACAAAACAAAAGAATGGTACAAATAACCATAACATTGCATGAATATTTAAAACCAGAGTAATATGCAAGTGCATATAATACTCTCTCAGTTAACAGGTAAAGTAAATAGATAATTCTTTACCATATTCTTGAAGGACTCTAATAGTTGGGTGTAACAGATGTCATTTGAACAAAAGTAGATGTATATAGTATTACATTTACCAAAATATGTGCTTTGGGCATTGGGGGACAATGACCATTGTCCAATAATGCAGTTCAGTAGATTGAGATAGCCTTATAGCTCAGTAGGCAGTTGTCAAGAAAAATGAATACCTGTTAAGGGTGTATAACAGTTAGCCACCTGTTAACTATATACTTAAAAAATGGTAATAATAATATAAGAAGTTGTGTTTAATATGAACTTAGATCAGCACAAAAAATTGGGGTTTGGTATCTCATATATGCTAATGAAGAGTCTTTTCTGTATAATTGCAACAGAACCAAACAATTAAAAGGGAAAACAATAAGGCTGGAGATTTTCTATCAAAGATCTCTCCCATATAGATTGAAAGCTATACAACATGGTAAGACAGCCAAACCAACTAGGAAAAATAATTTGAATCAGGTCTTGAATAAATAAGTCCAGGCTGGAACCTCCAGAATGAAAAAGGCAACTCAGGAATTTGGATTGAATACTTACAAATCTAGACCTGGGCATGAACCATATATTATGTGGGGAAATGAATGGTGATGACTCTCCTAAAGGCACATAAAGACAGACATAGCAGTTCAACATTTCGTTGCCACTAAACATGCTAGTATATGCCAGACTGTATCACACCTCACCTATGAAGAGTTATTAATTTAATCATAGGATCTTTCTGAGGCCCAAAAAATACAGTTTTATGTGATGGGTGTCTCCACAGCCATAAACAGTTTACACCTACAGTGCGACATAAGTGCAGCTTCTGAACAGCATAGAAACCTTAGCTTGTTGTTGTTTATTCATTTAGTCGCTTCCGACTCTTCATGACTTCATGGACCAGCCCACGCCAGAGCTTCCTGTCGGTCGTCAACACCCCCAGCAACCCCAGGGACGAGTCTGTCACCTCTAGAATATCATCCATCCATCTTGCCCTTGGTCGGCCCCTCTTCCTTTTGCCTTCCACTCTCCCTAGCATCAGCATCTTCTCCAGGGTGTCCTGTCTTCTCATTATGTGGCCAAAGTATTTCAGTTTTGCCTTTAATATCATTCCCTCAAGTGAGCAGTCTGGCTTTATTTCCTGGAGGATGGACTGGTTTGATCTTCTTGCAGTCCAAGGCACTCTCCGAATTTTCCTCCAACACCACAGTTCAAAAGCATCGATCTTCCTTTGCTCAGCCTTCCTTATGGTCCAGCTCTCGCAGCCATATGTTACTACAGGGAACACCATTGCTTTAACTATGCGGGCCTTTGTTGTCAGTGTGATGTCTCTGCTCTTAACTATTTTATCGAGATTTGTCATTGCTCTTCTTCCAAGGATTAAGCGTCTTCTGATTTCCTGACTGCAGTCAGCATCTGCAGTAATCTTTGCACCTAGGAATACAAAGTCTTTCACTGCTTCTACATTTTCTCCCTCTATTTGCCAGTTATCAGTCAAGCTGGTTGCCATAATGGTTTTTTTGAGGTTTTAGCTGCAAAGCAGTTTTTGCACTTTCTTCTTTCACCTTCATCATAAGGCTCCTCAGTTCCTCTTCGCTTTCAGCCATCAAAGTGGTATCATCTGCATATCTGAGATTGTTAATGTTTCTTCCAGAGATTTTAACTCCAGCCTTGGATTCCTCAAGCCCAGCTTGTCGCATGATGTGTTCTGCATACAAGTTGAATAGGTAGGGTGAGAGTATACAGCCCTGCCGTACTCCTTTCCCAATCTTAAACCAGTCCGTTGTTCCGTGGTCTGTTCTTACTGTTGCTACTTGGTCGTTATACAGATTCTTCAGGAGGCATACAAGATGACTTGGTATCCCAATACCGCTAAGAACTTGCCACAATTTGTTATGGTCCACACAGTCAAAGGCTTTAGAATAGTCAATAAAACAGAAATAGAAGTTTTTCTTAAACTCCCTGGCTTTTTCCATTATCCATCAGATATTGGCAATTTGGTCTCTAGTTCCTCTGCCTTTTCTAAACCCAGCTTGTACATCTGGCAATTCTCGCTCCATGAATTGCTGAAGTCTACCTTGCAGGATCTTGAGCATTATCTTACTGGCATGTGAAATGAGTGCCACTGTTCGATAGTTTGAACATTCTTTAGTGTTTCCCTTTTTTGGTATGGGGATATAAGTTGATTTTTTCCAGTCTGATGGCCATTCTTGTGTTTTCCAAATTTGCTGGCATATAGCATGCATTACCTGGACAGCATCATCTCGCAAGATTTTGAACAGTTCAGCTGGGATGCCGTCGTCTCCTGCTGCCTTGTTATTAGCAATGCTTCTTAAGGCCCACTCAACCTCACTCTTCAGGATGTCTGGCTCTAGCTCACTGACCACACCGTCAAAGCTATCCCCGATATTGTTATCCTTCCTATACAGGTCTTCTGTATATTCTTGCCACCTTTTCTTGATCACTTCATCTTCTGTTAGGTCCTTGCCATCTTTGTTTTTGATCATACCCATTTTTGCCTGGAATTTACCTCCAATGTTTCTAATTTTCTGGAAGGTCTCTTGTCCTTCCTATTCTATTGTCTTTTTCCACTTCCACGCATTCCTTGTTTAAAAATAATTCCTTATCTCTTCTGGCTAACCTCTGGAATTTTGCATTTAATTGGGCATATCTCCCCCTATCACTGTTGCCTTTTGCTTTCCTTCTTTCTTGGGCTACTTCTAATGTCTCAGCAGACAGCCATTTTGCCTTTTTGGTTTTCTCTTTCTTTGGGATGTATTTTGTTGCCGCCTCCTGAACAATGCTGCCAACTTCTGTCCAGAGTTCTTCCGGGACCCTATCTACTAAGTCCAGTCCCTTAAATCTATTCTTCACCTCCACTGCATATTCCTTAGGAATATTAGTAAGCTCATATCTAGCTGATCTGTGGGTCTTCCCTAATCTCTTTAGTCTGATCCTAAATTGTGCAAGAAGAAGTTCGTGATCGGAACTACAGTCAGCTCCAGGTCTTGTTTTTACCGACTGTACAGATGTCTGCCACCTTTGGCTGCAAAGGATGTAATCAATCTGATTTCGGTGTTGTCCATCTGGTGAAGTCCATGTATAAAGCCATCTCTTAGGTTATTGGAAGAGAGTGTTTGTTATGCAGAGTGAATTGTCTTGGCAAAATTCTATCAGCCTATGTCCTGTTTCATTTTGTTCTCCCAGGCCATTCTTACCTGTAATTCCAGGTGTCATTTGACTGCCCACCTTAGCATTCCAGTCTCCTGTGATGAAAATAACATCTCTTTTAGGCGTGTTGCCCAGTAGGTGCTGCAGATCCTCATAGAACAGCTCTACTTCAGCTTCTTCAGCATTTGTGGTTGGGGCGTATATTTGGATCACTGTGATGTTAGATGGCTTGCCCTGAATTCGAATTGAGATAATTCTGTCATTTTTGGGGTTGTATCCAAGCACTGCTTTAGCCACTTTACTATTAATTATGAAGGCTACTCCATTTCTTCTGTGGTCCTCTTGTCCACAGTAGTAGATCTGGTGGTCATTTCATGTGAAGTGGCCCATTCCAGTCCATTTCAGTTCACTGACGCCCAGAATGTCTATCTTTAATCTTGATTTCTCACCAATAACCACATCCAATTTGCCCTGGCTCATAGATCTTACATTCCAGGTTCCAATGGTGTGCTGATCCTTAGAACATCGGATTCGCCGTTCACCACCAGCACCATCGGCCGCTAGCCGTCCTTTCGGCTTTGAGCTAGCTGCGTCATCACGTCTGGGGCTAGTTGAACTCATCCTCTGTTCCTCCCCAGTAGCATTTTGACCATCTTCCGACCTGGGGGTCTCATCTTCCGATGGTATACCGACATATCTCTGGTTGTACTGATCCATTTAGTTTTCACGGCAAGAATACTGGGGTGGGTTGCCATTACCTTCCCCAGGGATCGCATTTAGTCTGACCTCTCTGTCATGACCTTCCCGTCTTGGGTGGCCCTTCACGGTTTCGCTCATGGCATCATTGAGGTGCTCAAGCTCCAGCACCACGACAAGGTAACGATCCTTTCCTGAAGAAACCTTAGCTTACATAATGTATTTATCCACTTTACAGGAAAATATATTTCAAGGCAAAAACACGAGCACTGTTCAAACAAAATGTGAAACCCTCCAATTTTTATTTTATTTTATTTTATTTTTCAAATTTCTATCACTGCCCATCTCTCCCGGAAAGGGAACTCTGGGTGGTTGAAATTGAAACCCTCAAAAGCAGAAGAAATTCTTATTTAAGTTATTAGGTATTCTGGAATGCAAAGCGTTCAGTTATATCCTGGAAGCCACTATGGCAAAATCTTCACAGACTGCCATTTAGTTCTAGCAGTCTAAACTCCTAGAGCAAACAGCAGCTTTGCTAGTATTCAGTGCTGAGCTTCCTATTTGTTATCCTTACCCTTACTTCTGAACAGTTCCCCTGTCTCACCTGGAAGACTGGGACCTAGAGAATTGAACAAAGGCCCTAGACAAACAGATGGGTATTAACAGACCATGGACTAGCCTGATACATTCTTGAAGAGTGCCCCATAGAGAAATAAAAGTATTTAAGGCAGAGTTTACAAGCAAGAAAAAGATAAGCACCATTATCCTGAATTATATTACATTGCAGAGTTTCTAAGATCTGCTGGCTTTTTTAAAAAAGAGACTTTTTTTTTTTTTTTAAAGAAGAAAGCTTTGTATTTCTGGACACAACCATTTAACTTGTATATTTGTACAGAAGTACAATATTCTAGGGATATCATAATTATCTGTATTCCCATTTGCTTTGTGCAAAGTGCCCAGGAATTTGAATGATTCAGGCATAACTGGCTAGCTAGCAATGAAATTGATGTGCAATTTTAAGATCCAATACTTATTTTGAAAAATATGCTTGGTTGACTTTTTCTGAATCATTGAAATTTCAGGACAATCTTTGCAGGAAAATTTGGAGTGAACTATGCTATTTTTTTCCATACCCACAGAAAAATGCACAGAATTTATATGAAATGTTAACAGCCAGTGCTTTGTAAAGATGTTTTGGAATAATATAAACATAAAAGATAAATACAAAAGCCTATTATAATGCTAAATAATGTTACATCTTAAACATGAGAATTATTCTAGCTAAGTAGTACAGGAGAAGACACTGTAGGATTCCAATCAGCAGAGGGAAATGCTGTCTGGGAAAATCAGTAGCGTGCTATTACAGCAACTCTGTTCTATTTATAGAAAGCCTTTCAAGCAAGCTCTGCTGCTGCCTGTATCAAGTAGCACAATTACAACTGCAGGACAAGCATTGTGTAGCATCTATGGCACTTGTCAGAGAACCTTGGTTCTAAGCCAAGAAGACAAAAGGAGTGATAGGGCTGATGATGTTGGAGCTGCATGGAATCATGCAAAGGTATCAAATAGAGCAGCCTGGAATAAAGACTAATTATGATATTTATAGTGTGCTTGGGGTTGTGATGACAGAAATGTCTAAAAATTTCATGGAACTATTACATGATTAGACCTGTACTATCATCAAGCTGAATGCAGGCCCCTCGACCATATTTTCTGGCTATGGAAAGCCTAGTAGTCTTTTTGTTTTTAGTCAAACTGGGAGGTGACCCAATATTTGGGGGCAAACCTTCCCACTGAGTGTGCTTCAGTCTACAGTATAAGCCTGGTACATATTCCACCGTGGCTAGGTCTGACCTTAGTGGAAATATGCAGATGAGAAGGCAAGACCGGTTCAGAATTGCTGGCTTTGCCCAATCCTGTTAACTTTAAATTTTATAGTTAGTTTTATAGTTATATGCCATTTTACTCACAATCATGGTTTTCAAACCATTATAGTTTGCAGACAACTATGGCTAGGTAGTCACTCTGACCTAAAATCAAACAAACCACATAATGTATGTTGTAATGTATCAAGCTACCAATTATACGTATTTTCAGTCCATCTAACCTGAATGATTCTAATACATCTACAAATGGCAGATGATAAGGAAAGTACAACAACAAACAGGGCCCACTGAGGCTACTCAGCACAGGAACGTTTCTTCTTATTTTATAAAAAAATATTTACAGTCCATGAATGGGTAGGTAGGCATGTTCATTCATAGCACAAATGTTCACTCTAGTACGTTTATATTTGATCTTTTCTATTAAAAATGATTATGTTCAAAGGATGATTGTTTAAAGTCTTCAAACACTCTTGTTTTATAAAATCAGGTCTAAGTTATACTGCTGGTTCTTCATGGAACTTCTTTTGAAGAATTTTCAGAATTTGCATCTGTCCAACAAGGTCTATGCTGGGGACATAATTTATTTTTTCGACACAACAGTCTTTAAAGTACTAAATATCTGAGGGCCAGCATTGTTTTTGGACTGCCTCCTCCCATTCCAGCCTACCTTATCCTTGTTACCTGTTTCCAGTTTGCATAATCACCTTTATTGTTTCTTTCAATTGTTGTTAACTATTCTGAGTGGCTGTAATTACTGGAAGTATAATTTATAAATAAATTATTATAGCAGAAGAAAAAAATAATAGAACACTTGTATCAGACAACGCATCTATGCTATTTTAAAATTAATCTGAAGGCAATTATTTTGCAGTCAATCTGACATTCAGGCTTCTAGAACAGCAGAAAAGACTGGCAGATTGCCAGGATGAGTGTAGAATGCTCAGCCTTGTGACTATTGTTTCCTGTAGGAGCATTGCATTCTTCCACTGAACACTTTTCTTTATTGGATATATTGAGAACTCCCCCTAAAATGTTTGGATGGATGGATGGATGGATGGATGGATGGATGGATGATGTGCAATCAAGTCACTGTAAACTTTTAGAGACATTTTCTCTGTGATAATATGTCCATAACCTGGTCTTTCAGGTCTTCTAATGGAGCACCCATAGTCTCTGTAACTGAGTCTGCCTTGCTGCTGGTCATCCTCTTCTTCTCTTTCCTTCCATGTTTATACTAAACTTCTCTTTATTTACAATTAGCAATATGCAGGCTTATCACAACAATCACATTCTTTTCTCCCTTCTCAAACCCAAGTCAACACACATGAACACACATCCCACCCCCTAAAAGAAAACAAAGAGGGTGAAAATTAAGAAATAATTACTACTTTCCAAGGAGATAATTTCATGAGCTGTGAGCATAATTTTTATAGTAGTGGGATTTCTGGGGAAGGTACATGGAGGAAGGTTTAAACAGGACAATTTTATTTACATGGAGAAATTGGGACTTGAAGTAGTTTGTGGTTGGAGAAACCTGTATAGAAAGTCAAACCCAATTAAAAATATTGCCACGTGAGCATAAACTGGATACTTTGTAGCATAGGAATAAACAAATATTTGGATTAGAGAGCTAAATTCAGTCTTTGGGGCATTAAGGCTAAGCCAAAAGAGAAAATAGGTGGGGAAGAACAGAACGCACTTATTTTTAAAGTATAATAAATATTTTCCCACTGATTGTGACAAACTGTTTCCAATAGATCTGGAGGAAGGCATATAATAGGATTTTATCAGTATCGTCCAATTTGTTTTAAGGGAAAAGTGATATACTTAGGCAAGTACACAACCATTTTACCGTAGTGGAGTACTGAAAAAGATGAAAAGTTGCAATTTAAAAGATAAGTACATCTGTTTCAGAATTTGGTAAAGTTTAATATAAAGCTCATCCATAAATCTTATATTTATACAAACCTGAGAATTTTTCATTTGTAAACATCTTTTTTCTATTGTTAGTCCTCTCATATAACCACCACTGAAAATTATATGGAAATAGACTAATTCCAAGTAGTTTTTTTGCTTGAAATAGTTAGCAAATTGCAACACCACTCACTTTTGGTAGCAAATGAGGAGTGAACTTCAAGGACCCCGACAAAGCCAAATTAAAGCACTGGAGTTCCAGACTAGATACAGAAATATTTTTTAAAATATATCCAGATAAACATGGTGTTGAAAAGAAATATAATATTAAATCATATAAATCTAAATATACATGAATATTTAGGCAACAGAATCAAGGCATCACATTAATCCGTGCCCTACCCAGATTTATTAAATCATGAGGCCCACATACATTTGCCTGTAGGCAAAGCAAAGCAGACTTTCTCAGTGCACAGTTTCAACCACTTCTCCCTTTTCCTAATTTTTCATATATAGTTGCATATACCGTATATGACCTCCATCACAAGCTCTAATGAATATATGCTATGATATGGAGATGCCATCTCACTGGAGATGTGATTATGTAACACTAAATCCACATCTGAAGAAAACAAAAACAAAACCTATTATATATTTGATAATAAAGATTATGGCTAAGGTTAAGAGTAAGATCAGGGAGACCAAGTTTTCATTCTTACCCAGGAGAATTCACTGAATGACTATGGGCAGTCATTAATGCTCAGACCAATGTACTCATAGGATTGTTGTTTTAGGAAAATATTGGAGGAGGAAGTCCCTCCTTTTGTTCTTAAAGGAAAGACACAGATACATTCATAGACACAATCCTACCTGTAGGCATAAATATACAAAGACAGAAAAAAAAAAAACATTATAGTTGACTTCAAACGAACTGAATAATTTCACAGCTAGTTTAAGTCCTGTCTTCATTGGCAATTTAGAGTTAAGACCTTATTATTATGTTTCAGATTAGTATATTGCCTACAGTGTCTTGGGACTGAGTTAGTTAATACATTTAATAAGCAAACAAATGAACAAATGAATCCTCAAGAACAGGCATTGCCAGTCCTAGGGATATGGACATTAATGTTATAGTAATGGTACAATATGGACAGGTTGGCTAAAATCAAGATTTGAGAGCTGCGTATTTCATCAATGGAAGGGAGTGCTATATATCAAACAGTTCATGAGAAATATCTTTACATACTTTGTACTATGTATAACAGTATCTGCAGTATGAGATCAGAGTGTTTCTATGGCAACTGTTGAACATATAAAAACAGGTGAATAAAATATTAATTGTGAAAGTATCCAAATAACTAATGCCTTGCAGAATTGTGTGCTCAAATTTAAAGGATTTGCCATATCTATAATTTTTAAAAGATGGATAAATTGTAATCCTAAATCTATTTTATCCTGAAAATGTATTTTATTTCAGAGTGATTGCTTGACAGTAAATGCTACTAAGATTAACCAACAGTAAAATGTTTCAATAGGGTTACAATTTTCTGTTTTTCTTCATTAGTTATAATAGATGTGAGATAGGCTTAGCTTTTGTACAGTTCTCTCTGGACTTCAATAAACAAATCATCATCCTTATCACTTTCTCACTCTTTAGGCTTGGTAGGATATCAGTCTGTCTTTGGCGGTCTTCATGATTGCTTGTGTTGCCAAATGGAACATGACAGAAAAAATATCTTCCTAATCACATTATAAAAATTGTCATCTTGACACTGTCAGGGTCTAGGGGAATGTGACATCAAATTTATTTCTAGAGTAGAAAGTTCTAATAAAAATGGATTTTGTTCTTAAAATGTATCTATTTCATATGGCATAGCAGAATGCAACATTATTGCATAAAAATCACAAAAGCAATATATAAAAGTGTATAAAATAAGAAATGAGAAAGTCACTTATAACACAACTACATGAATAAAAATATATACATCTGATTGTGAAAAATATACACATACATTTGGCTCCTTGATATTAGAACATTATAGAGAGCATTCAGCCTCATGTGTTGGGAATACAACAAACATATATTGGAAATGTTTTCACTTGGTTCAGATTTAGACTTGATAAACAGAGAAATAACTTGCTAACTTAAAATGTAAATGGGTATGCTCTGGGTGGCAAGAGTAGCACATGATGAGGGATAAAGGCTAAAGTGATGATGCAGAGTGGATTGTACTGATATCGTCAGGTCCTATATTTTTATTATTGGAATTTTCTTTTCTTTTTAACTGCATCAAATCCTTTTTAGGACCTATTCTACACTTGTCAAGTGTTTCCTACATCAAAATTATAAGAACCTGACACCATTTCTCAGCATTTAAGTTTGGAGTGGGTTGTGGGGGTTAAAAAAAGAAAGTGCAGGGGTCATATCTAGTCCTGGGCTACAGGCTGTTGATCCTAGATTTGGAACAATAGTTATAGTACCTATGGGATGAATGAAATGTTTATGCATTGCAAATCCCCCCATCAGTGACTTTCAGAAAAATAAGGAACTTTCATTTATTTAGTTTTCATTCATGTTAGCCAAACTAACAATGCTTAAAAAAAAAAAATAGAACAGCCTTATTGTTTATGCACTGGCCAGACAAAGAGATAATCAGGAACTGCATGCTGACAAGAGGCTGGCAGAGAAAAGATATGTCTTGCTCAGTCTGGAGATAAAGCCAGGAGGTCTCATGAACATAGCAAGTGAAATCAGAAACTGGAGCTGTAAATTAATGGACCCAATGGAGGCAAGAGAAACAAGAGCCTAAATAGCAAGGGGAAGAGTAAGCAGCCTAAAATTTCAAGAACTGAGGCAACCAAGATGTCATGCCATTAGGAACTACATTTTTGATTTACTGATTTCAGTAACAGGCTAAGGTTTGACAAGGCATATTAATTATCAAAGTTCATCTGACCTTTCTCCATTCTAGGTTGATCTAATCTGAAATTGATGCAAAGTCAGTTTCTGTTTTGCTCTAAACTGGATGCTGATGCCCTTCCTCTGGCTTTCAACACACAAAACTGGCCTTAACTCTTCTGGGATTTCAATCATTCCACACTCTTCCTCTACAATACAAACAATTCAGTACTGTCCTTAGTATTCTCCTACCAGATGGTAAAGCCTCCTGAGCCTCCTCTTCTTCTGTACAGGAATTATCAGACTGATCCACACACTGATCCATACCTTCTCTGTCCCAGCATATCAAGGCAGCACACTACCTTATATCACCCAATTCAGAGCAGACTGATATAAATATTTACAAGCCAGTAAACAAATTTGAAATTGAATTTCAAATCCTTACTTAAATTTTGAAGAATTCAAAAGGTTGCATTTTTGAAACTACTAATAAAGGTTTTTTTTTAAAAAATGTACCATAGTAATTGATGTTAAGAAGCCCCCACTCAACTCACCCATGGAACTCAACATTAACAAGGTTACACATGATAGATGGAGTGCTGAATCAAGGAGGAACAGAAAAGGAGTCTAGTGGCTCAACTGTGGCCCACAACCATAGAAAGCACCTCACTCATTGCATATAACAGAAAAGCCACTGCCTGAAACTGAGCAGCAGCTTGCTGATCTTGTCCAGGCTCAGAAGATACTCCAAGAGCTGTAGCTTGAGATGAAGATGTACAAGATAGAGGTGGAGATGTACCAGGTTGTGACATTCATTATTGTTATCACAAACACTGAGGCCAGATCTCTGGACTAAGAAAAAACACTACTCCATCCCTGAGGAGGGCATGCTGATGCCTGACTATACTTCTAGCTCTGCATCAAAGTATTATCACAGCCAGGACCCTCTTACCTGCTTCCCCTGTCCATGCCATCACCATGGTTTCTCTGTTCTGGTCTGCCAATTACATACCCAGTCAGTATATGCTACAAGCTCAAGGTATTTAATGCGGTCATAAATCTTCAACTGAAGTAACACAAAAACTAATTGTAAATTAAAGCTTCTGCTTTAAGCATACAGACAAGCACTGGCCACATGATGCTCTTTGTCTCCTTTTTTTACTTGTTAAAGACTTGTGAGAGTTTGAGCTGGGGTTCATAGAAAAACTTTGCTTGGGGCACACTGAAGTTCTGGAAATGTATGTCTTACTTATAAGGCAATGTACAGAAAGGCTTTAATGTTGCAGCTAATGAATGAGCCCTTGTGCAGCACTGTCAGAGTTTAAGATCTGTTCTAGAATGTAGGACATAGAGCAATAGATTGAAGTTACAGGAAGGCTGATTCCCACTGAATGTTAAAAAGAAATCCTAAGATGGGATCAATTTAAAAATGGGATCGATTACTCAGATAGATGGTGGCTTCTTTTTCACAGAACATGTTCAAACATAGGCTAAACAGCTATTTTCAGGGTTGCTTTGATTTGATTCCTACACTAAGCAGGGGGCTGGTCTGCTAAATGGCAGACCATTTCAATGTAATAAATAAAATTAGATTACTATTCATTTACACAAGACAGAATTGAGAAATATTATGCCACTTTCTTTTAACATGATGATTGAATAAAATCACTGGAGATCCTGATGTCATGTAAGATCTGCTTAGGAGTTCTCAAAATATAAGTACAATTTCTTGACAAAGAAAGAAATACTAGACAAAATATTTTCTATTTAAATGCTTTAGTTGATGTTTTTCATCATCCTCCCCAACATCATCTTTTCTTTTAACAAATAATATACAAAAGAATTACAAAACTTTCCTGTATCTCATGCAAAAGAACTGCTTCATTTTTATCACTATATGAAAGCAGTTCAAATCCTACCTTTCTTCTTTCAAACAGGATAAAAAGCTGGCTTTCCATATTGTATTCAGCACTGACATCTATACACTGGATGTTATCCAAACGGGCATGATTTGGAGAGCAATGGAGTTCAAGTACTCTATTAATCAGATTAATACCTGATTAATACCCATGGTCCTCGATCCAGCATTTTGTATGGGTGATCCAGACAGTGTAGTATGAGGGGAACCTTACACTACAAGCTTACCTTACAGTATAATCTAAGCAGGAAACAAAAAGACCAGAACACATCCTCTCCAGCAGCCAACACCCAGATAAGTAGGGATTAACACCAAACAATCAATCAAGTAGAAAGTAATCAAGAAACGACCAAGGAGAAAACCACATCCCCATCAACACTGGCAGGGCAAGCCACTGTATATAAAGAGGGAGCAAACCTCGCACTCAGTCACACTGATGATGTTACCTGGTTGCACAATGAAACATCTGCAAGCAAACAACCAAGCTCAGAGAGCACCAAGGACTCCATGGACCTTTCTCCCTTCAATTTTTTAAATATCAAATGAAGTATAACTATCAGCATTTTCTCTGAATATGGTATCTAAGACAAGAATTGTGTACAATGCTTCTCGTTCATAGGTTTTCACTGACAATATTTAGACAATACATTCTATTTTCTTGTCCTTCACCTTTTCAACTTGCTATTTGAGAACGTTATGAAATCAATGTGGCTATTGTATGGTTTCCAGTTCCTCTGTGGTTGTCATGGCATTGCAAATGCATAATACTGAACAGAATTTGGTCACACAATATCTCTCAAACTTCTTTTACAGCCATTATGACACCTGGTTTCTATTTGCACTTTCATGGCAAAGAAAGAATACCTTGATAATTCATTGTCCTGAGAAAGCTTTATAAAACTTGTGCTGTAATTGCAAGCTTAAGGCCTTGGGACAGAAGAAAAAGGAAATTGAGCCAGTCTGGTCTAGTGGTTAAGGCAACGGGCTAGAAACCAAGAGACTGTGAGTTCTAGTCCCGCCTTAGGCAAGAAAGCCGGCTGGGTGACCTTGGGCCAGTCACACTGTCTCAGCGCAACTCACCTCACAGGGTTGTTGTGGGGAAAAATAGGAGGAGGAAGGAGTAATAGGTATGTTCCCCACCTTGAGTTATTTATAAAAATAATAAAGGCGGGATAGAAAATAAATAAATAAGTGTTTCCACCCTAGGGAAACAAAAATCCTAGTCTTTTGTGACTTATTTGAAATATAGTAAGTTGAAGCCCAGCAATTAAATTGACATTTTCACACCTGCCCTGCTTAGCACACTTCTGCTGTCTCAGTCTGTTTGGCTGATCTTTGATCTTTGCTTAAAATAATAGTTTTGATCAAATATTGGTATTCTTAAAGTAGCATTTCAGTTTTAACACTGTTGGCAGGGCCCCACTTATGTATGTCCATTTAGTGGTAGTGAAGTCTCTGACATTGACTGGTGAGAGAGAGTGATAATTTACAACTGGAGTACGCAGGCCATGGCATTCCAGAGCACTCTAGTGATTTTCAGAAGTGGGACTTATTTGTTGTTTATTCATTTAGTCGCTTCCAACTCTTCGTGACTTCATGGGCTAGCCCACGCCAGAGCTTCCTGTTGGTCGTCAACACCCCCAGCTCCCCCAGGGACGGGTCCGTCACCTCTAGAATATCATCCATCCACCTTGCCCTTGGTTGGCCCCTCTTCCTTTTGCCTTCCACTCTCCCTAGCATCAGCATCTTCTCCAGGGTGTCCTGTCTTCTCATTATGTGGCCAAAGTATTTCAATTTTGCCTTTAATATCATTCCCTCAAGTGAGTAGTCTGGCTTTATTTCCTGGAGGATGGACTGGTTTGATCTTTTTGCAGTCCAAGGCACTCTCAGAATTTTCCTCCAACACCACAGTTCAAAAGCATCGATCTTCCTTCGCTCAGCCTTCCTTATGGTTCAGCTCTCACAGCCATATGTTACTATGGGGAACACCATTGCTTTAACTATGTGGATGTCATGTTCCCCGTTGCAAGGCATCCATGCATCACAATGGGGAACATGCCTTTCAGGAAAAGGGAAGGAAGGAGGAAGGAATAATCCTAATCCCTTAAACACTTAAACGCTAAAGCAATCACAAAGACAAAGGAGGCACACCTTTGCCCGGACCAGAGAAGCCATCAACATATCGCCTGGACATCTCCACATTGCCCCGGGGGACACACCTGCACCAGACACGGGAAGGAGACAGAGGAGACCAGCGATAAATCCTGATCGCCCATCAACAGACCGGTATTGCACCCCGATCACCCATCAAGGATCCGGATCCAGACTGTGGGACAATGGGGGGTGGAGAAGGGCCAGATCCGTACTGCGGGTATTTACGAGGTACCCCGCAACCATGTCCGCATTCCCGGCTTTTTGCGCATATGCACTCTGTTCTCATTAAACGGAAATCCTTAGCCCCATCTAAGTGAGTCCGTGTCTTTTTGGGAAACAAGGCAACCGTTAAAGCGGACCTTTGTTGTCAGTGTGATGTCTCTGCTCTTAACTATTTTATCGAGATTTGTCATTGCTCTTCTCCCAAGGATTAAGCGTCTTCTGATTTCCTGACTGCAGTCAGCATCTGCAGTAATCTTTGCACCTAGGAATACAAAGTCTTTCACTGCTTCTACATTTTCTCCCTCTATTTGCCAGTTATCAATCAAGCTGGTTGCCATAATCTTGGTTTTTTTGAGGTTTAGCTGCAAGACAGCTTTTGCACTTTCTTCTTTCACCTTCATCATAAGGTTCCTCAGTTCCTCTTCGCTTTCAGCCATCAAAGTGGTATCATCTGCATATCTGAGATTGTTAATGTTTCTTCCAGCAACTTTAACTCCAGCCTTGGATTCCTCAAGCCCAACATGTCGCATGATGTGTCTGCGTACAAGTTGAATAGGTAGGGTGAGAGTATACAGCCCTGCCGTACTCCTTTCCCAATCTTAAACCAGTCCGTTGTTCCATGGTCTGTTCTTACTGTTGCTACTTGGTTGTTATACAGATTCCTCAGGAGGCAGACAAGATGACTTGGTATCCCCATACCGCTAAGAACTTGCCACAATTTGATATTGTCCACACAGTCAAAGGCTTTAGAATAGTCAATAAAACAGAAATAGATGTTTTTCTGAAACTCCCTGGCTTTTTCCACTATCCATCGGATATTGGCAATTTGGTCCCTAGTTCCTCTGCCTTTTCTAAACCCAGCTTGTACATCTGGCAATTCTCGCTCCATGAATTGCTGAAGTCTACCTTGCAGGATCTTGAGCATTACCTTACTGGCATGTGAAATGAGTGCCACTGTTCGATAGTTGATTTTTTCCAGCCTGATGGCCATTCTTGTGTTTTCCAAATTTGCTGGCATATAGCATGCATTACCTGGACAGCACCATCTCGCAAGATTTTGAACAGTTCAGCTGGGATGCCGTCGTCTCCTGCTGCCTTGTTATTAGCAATGCTTCTTAAGGCCCATTCAACCTCACTCTTCAGGATGTCTGGCTCTAGCTCACTGACCACACCGTCAAAGCTATCCCCGATATTGTTATCCTTCCTATACAGGTCTTCTGTATATTCTTCCCACCTTTTCTTGATCACTTCATCTTCTGTTAGGTCCTTGCCATCTTTGTTTTTGATCATACCCATTTTTGCCTGGAATTTACCTCCAATGTTTCTAATTTTCTGGAAGAGATCTCTTGTCCTTCCTATTCTATTGTCTTCTTCCACTTCCATTCATTGCTTGTTTAAAAATAATTCCTTATCTCTTCTGGCTAACCTCTGGAATTTTGCATTTAATTGGGCATATCTCCCTCTATCACTGTTGCCTTTTGCTTTCCTTCTTTCTTGGGCTACTTCTAGTGTCTCAGCAGACAGCCATTTTGCCTTCTTGGTTTTCTCTTTCTTTGGGATGTATTTTGTTGCCGCCTCCTGAACAATGTTGCAAACTTCTGTCCATAGTTCTTCCGGGACCCTTTCTACTAAGTCCAATCCCTTAAATCTGTTCTTCACCTCCACTGCATATTCCTTAGGAATATTAGTGAGCTCATATCTAGCTGATCTGTGGGTCTTCCCTAATCTCTTTAGTCTGATCCTAAATTGTGCAAGAAGAAGTTCGTGATCTGAACTACAGTCAGCTCCAGGTCTTGTTTTTACCGACTGTATAGATGTCTGCCACCTTTGGCTGCAAAGGATGTAGTCAATCTGATTTCGGTGTTGTCCATCTGGTGAAGTCCATGTATAAAGCCGTCTCTTAGGTTGTTGGAAGAGAGTGTTTGTTATGCAGAGTGAGTTGTCTTGGCAAAATTCTATCAGCCTATGTCCTGCTTCGTTTTGTTCTCCCAGGCCATTCTTACCTGTAATACCAGGTGTCATTTGACTGCCCACCTTAGCATTCCAGTCTCCCGTGATGAAAATAACATCTCTTTTAGGCGTGTTGTCCAGTAGGTGCTGCAGATCCTCATAGAGCTGCTCTACTTCAGCTTCTTCAGCATCTGTGGTTGGGGCGTATATTTGGATCACTGTGATGTTAGATGGCTTGCCCTGAATTCGAATTGAGATCATTCTATTGTTTTTTGGATTGTATCCGAGCACTGCTTTAGCCACTTGACTATTAATTATGAAGGCTATTCCATTTCTTCTGTGGTCCTCTTGTCCACAGTAGTAGATCTGGTGGTCATCTGATGTGAAATGGCCCATTCCAGTCCATTTCAGTTTCACTGATGCCCAGAATGTCTATCTTTAATCTTGACATCTCACCAATAACCACATCCAATTTGCCCTGGCTCATAGATCTTACATTCCAGGTTCCAATGGTGTCTTCATCCTTAGAACATCGGATTCGCCATTCACCACCAGCACTGTCAGCCGCTAGCCGTCCTTTCAGCTTTGAGCTAGCTGCGTCATCACGTCTGGGGCTAGTTGAACTCATCCTCTGTTCCTCCCCAGTAGCATTTTGACCATCTTCTGACCTGGGGGTCTCATCTTCCGATGGTATACCGACATATCTCTGGTTGTACTGATCCATTTAGTTTTCACGGCAAGAATACTGGGGTGGGTTGCCATTACCTTCCCCAGGGATCGCATTTAGTCTGACCTCTCTGTCATGACCTTCCCGCCATGAGTGGCCCTTCACGGTTTCGCTCATGGCATCATTGAGGTGCTCAAGCTCCAGCACCACAACAAGGTTATTATTATAAACTTATTATCTAAGTTTTATTTGCATCTTTAACCTTCTATTCCTTAAAAAATAAAATCAAAAACTGAAAAATTTGCCCTGTCCTCTGAGTAACATCACTGAATCCCTAGATATGTCTCCCCTGCAGACTCAGTTCAGAAAAGTTATGTCAGTTTGTATTCTCCCCTCTGTAAAGGAAGAGGTAACTGTCAGCATGATTGGGAGAAATATATAGAGGATAGCTGAACAGTCCAAGGGAGATAGTAAAGTTAATAGATAGGGACCTCAGAGGCAGGTGGCTGAAAGAATGATGTAGTTAACTGATTGCAAAAGATGTAACTAAAAAGAGCACATTGCCATGTGACCTCCTCCCAGCAATACTTTCTGAAACCCCCACAATGGGTGAAACCAAAACATTTGGCAATAATTTCCCTTTTTTTGAGGTGGGGGAGGGTGGATGTAGCCAAAGGAAGATATGAATCTTTTAATGAACAGTGAAGAATCCAGAGTCATATTAATAATCCTGTTGATGTCAAACAATATGCGATAACATTAGGACAAAATCAAATTATAGGACTTAATGTTCCAAATCTTGATTTGCAACAGCAAGGTGATTGTCATTAAACTTTTAATGATGAATTTTAGACTCAAATGTTTTGAAATATTATTTAAAAAATAAAGCTTGTAAAAATAGTCTGCTTTCATGCATATTAAAGCAGTTTAGTATAGTCCTGTTTTTTCCTCTTAAAGGTCACTTGATGCTCATTATTTTTCAGCTCATATTTCAGCAGGAAAATAATTCTTAAATGCAAAAAGCTAAAGTGACTGATTTGCAATTGCTGAAGACATTACTTCTCATACTGCTTAAATTAAGGCTAACCATACAGGTATTTCATCTTTGTTTTATAATTCATTAACACAAAAAAAGAATTATGAAGTCTCTTTCAGGGAAAAATGAACATACAGACTATTTAATTATGGCTTCTATAAGAAAATTATCTGAGAAAGAAAAACAAGTAAGGTTCATCTACTTCCCATCCCTTTCTTTTCTCCAACCCCCATTTAACATACCTAAAAATTGAAAATCAGTAGTTCAGAAGGTTATGTTCAGATTTAAAAAGAAAACACACACATAACACAAAGGTATATTTCCTATTCAAGATAAAAAGTTTATAATAAGGTACATAATTTGTTCACTTAATATATTTGACACATAAATAACTTTTTCTATTTTCAGATGTCATCGTCTCTTTCTTCTTCCTATTATACAAACCCTAAGGCTTTCAGATCCAGATTGCAAAACTTCAGGCAAAGATTAGATGGCAGCAGGATGATACAAATAAGCCTAACTCTTGACTGCCATCTAATGGTAAACTTACAGCTTTGCATATGATTGTCCTAATAAAGCCAATTGTGCAAGCCAATTGATTAATATTTATAATTTTAAGCATTTAGAATACAAAACTAGGTTCTAGTCTTAATAGAAATCCTTGCTTCACTAGGCTTTTTTGTTTTTATTTTTTGTCTTTCACTGAGGAATCTTGAAGCAATTTTATTTCATTGGTTCTTATTTTAGAACCACTGAATATCTACAACAAATATTTTAAAAATCGTTTCAGTTCACAGGGACACCTACCTGCAGCTTCTGGGATAGATTTCAAATGTCAAAGAAACAGCTCTGAGTTTTGTGACAAAAGAATAGGCAAATCCCAAAGAATTTTAGGGCTGTGGATACTAAAAAGGGATAAAATAAAAACAACTTCAAATATAATCCCACATGGTTTGATTGAAAAGAGTTTGAATGTGTTGAACAACCAATTCAATTACAACTGGAAGTAGAACAACAGCAAATAAGCAAGCATTTCCTATTAGAGTAGAGAAAGCTGATTTTTATGATGTCAAATGCAGATCTACTTGAAACATCATGCGAAGCTATTAGTGACAAAATTGGACAAATTGTATAGTTCTATCCACTATTCTTTACCTCAAACTACTGGTGGCTGACCAAAGTCTCTTGCATGGTCTTTTCTATATCATCTACCCACCGGATTATTTTAATGAGAAACTCTATGGGATCTTTTCTATGTAAAGCATATGGTATGTTTCATCTATGACTGCACTCATAACTGGGAAACAGATGCCATAGAAATATGTTCAAAGTCTGTGGTGGGAACAGGCAATTATCATCACTCTCATAAACCAGGTTCTCAGGATTCCAAGGAGGAGCTAAACTAAGCTATGCTGAAGCAAAGCAAAGCAAAGCAAAGCAAACCATCAAATAAAATTTGCCCCAGATTAAAGCTAGTGAATCTTTGCTCTGCAGAAAAATTAGGAAAAGGTTATGATCAAGAACTATCATTTAAGAGGCAAGAAAGCTAATAATTAATATTGGTGGCAATGCATCTGCATGACCTAGAAAGTTGATGTGCATATATTTTCTGTATGTAAAATGTATTCAGGAGTTACAAATTCATTTGTAAAATAAAAGGAGTCATGTTTTAGTTACCTGATATGCTCAGTAATTCAACAATAGAAGACACGTACAAGCCTATTTCAATTTTGCTAAAGAAAATTGTCCCTATCTAATAAAGGTCAGTTTAGCTGTATGTGTCTTATTACAATCATCACTCGAAGAGACATAAAGGCAGCTGCTGAAGATGAAATCGTGTAGATATAATACAATATGAAGCATCAGCTGTTTTTCCTGAGAAAAAGAGGACACCATACATCTGTTAACACTGTGCATATATTAACATTCATTATTCTGTAGAAAATGTTAGGAGGGCGAGCCCAGTAATTTCTACTCAGTGTAAATCAAATTTGTTCTTCTTTAGAATAATTTTGAAGTCATGTGTAAATAGATATTACAGATCAATAGTTATGTTTCCTAGACAGGAAGTTGTTGTAAAAGCAATTATACAACATCACTCCAAAGAGTTGTAAACCAAGGATTAATATGTTATTAATATCTTAGAGTTTATATTTCATAGTAGATGCTTCTCAGGGTACAGACCTAATTAGTAGCACTGGATGTATTTTTCTTAGCAATGTTGAGCCAATATCATTTGCTTCTTAGTCTAGAATTTCTGTGTGCAGACAACATATTAAATATACTTAGCAATGTTTTTGCATCCTCTTAAAAGCCTGTAGCTTTCTTGACAGCAGTGTGGAAGTAATTAGCTATTGCCTTCTTCCAGGACATTTCTTTTCACTTTTCCACTCTAGCCCTTTGCCTTTGTATTTTTCTGGTGGTTCCCCATCCCATGCTATCCAGGTCCAAGCCTAACTGGCTTTTCAATATTACCAAAGGTCACCTATATGGATGCTATCTGGTCATATGAGACTCATACTGCTATAGTGTGGTTCTGCCTATTTATAAATCAGTGGCATTTGGGCACTTTCACCTTATTTGCTTTGTTCAATAATTTCTGCTATACAAGACAACATATTTTTATATTAGATCACTCATACTAAGAAGAACATCAGGTCACAGTGCTATAATGTTCTAGTTAATAACTCTTTTTAAGTACCAGATCATTCTTCTTTTTAAAATGAGTCAGCTCAGATATCAGTACCCATACAATATAATCCTCCCATGTGAGAAATGCTGTATTCAGCCACGATGTTGTGGTTTTGATTTCAGGTTAATGTAATATATGAACCCCACCACTGTTGTTAATAAACCAGGGTTTAGTATTATGTGAACCAGTAATTATAATTTGCTTAAAACAGGCCATGGCTTGGTGTGAACCAAGCCAATGTGTATTTGAGTATACTTCTTCATCAATAGTTCTCTCCTAAATACAACACTCACACAGTCAAGGATATTGAGTTTAGCACATTTTACAAATTCATGCATTTATATTAGTTGCCTAGATGAGCAGTGCAACAGTTCAACCATGTTGAATGTTAAGGATGTGACTCCTCTGAAAATCAAATATCTCCAAGATACCCGATTTAAGTATGTGCAAGGCTGTAAAATATTGAACCCTAAATATTTCCTTGGGCCTTAAGACTGTGCTAAAGAATGCAGCATGTGGTCTGAGGATTCAAGTCATGAACTTGTGGTAATCCATTCTTTCCCAACCCCTTTAGTAGGGGATGACTTCCATGTGACATCCAGAATCAATGTCCAGCTCTTCATTGTCCTCTGAGAATGAGCCATCTGAAAGGACCTAAACAGATGAGATTGGTTGAAAGAAAATGTCCATGGTTTTCCCCATATATCTACTATTAAACCCTAGGATAAGTATAAAATAACGGCCGTCTCCCTCATGTTGTTTTAACATGCATTTTTATAGGCACAACTACTGACAGGAGTATCTGCAGGGCATGGTAAAAAAACTCAGGAAAGTGGCCACAATAAAATAGAGTACACATTTGGAACACCCTTCCCCCAGAAGTGAGGTTAGCCCCCTCCCTCCTGGACTTCAGAAAACCGCTGAAGACCTGGTTTTGCTGCCTTGCCTGGAATAGGGAGGGGAAGAGCCATTCTTGGGGCTGGCTGATTCCCTGGTTCTGCGGGGACCAGTTTTATGCCCTTATGGTTTGAATTAGATCCGCCATGGCTTGGATTTTATTGCATTTTTCTTCTGATTGAGTAATGGCTGTATTTATGATTTTATGGAATTTTAATTGTTTTTATTGTGAACCGCCCAGGGTCCCCTGTGTGGGGGAGATGGGCAGTGATAAAAATTAGATAAATAAATTAAAAAATAAATAAATTAAAAAGGCAAAGCTTCGATTACACCATCATGGCTGCCATCTTGAATTTTTTGGCCATACCCTATGGACATCTCTGACTACTGAAAAATGATTAGATGTTATCCTAACTGAACAAAAAGATTCAATGAAAAGAGTTTTCTTAATTGTATTTTCTCAAAATGAATGTGCGACCGGTTCATATGGCATGTTTACAAAAAGCAAAAGGAAATGAAACTGTGATAATAGAAAACATTGCGATCATCTAAAATCCTAATTCTTCTATTCATCTGAAAACAGGACCAGAAATATTTAGCCTTCTCAGAAATGGGCCATAAATACAACAAATTGCTCTTACAAGAACATATAAGGAGTTTAAAGAGGGATGCATACACCTGCAAAGACAAGACGACAGCACAATGTCAACACAAAAATGCCTCTATTCTCCATTGCCAACGACAAAGAAAAAGTGTAGGAGTCCCACTAGAGCAATACAATAAAGGAAAACCAAGAGGAAAAATACTGCAAGTTTCTCCTGCTCGTAGTAGTAAAGACCAAATGTAGTTTCTTGTATTTAGAAGGTACAATAAAGTAGTGTATTCACTTGTATATCTGTATGATTTGCAGAAGGCAAAAAACATATCTGAATTAAAAGACATATCTGAATTGGCGTTTATGCATGCAAAAATATTGGGACTTTTACTGTTTCTTTGTCCCAGATTGCTAGATCTAATCCTGTTATGTAATGCTAGATGTAAAATTATTAGGAAACACTTCATTCAGTCTGCAGTCTCCATCTTAGGACAAAGTCTAATCTGTAGATTTCATAACCTCATTATCTGGCATAATCTTTGGATGCTCCCTGTTTCTTTTCTTATCTTAGGTTCTTGCCTCTCCACCCAACCTGATGAACTCTACAGAACTCTAAAGTGTATACATTAGGCCACCACAGTGAGGTGCATAGATGTACAAACATACCCACCTCTGCT
Organism: Candoia aspera; assembly: GCF_035149785.1. Classification (NCBI taxonomy): domain Eukaryota; kingdom Metazoa; phylum Chordata; class Lepidosauria; order Squamata; family Candoiidae; genus Candoia; species Candoia aspera. The sequence continues at coordinate 41,257,830 of NC_086159.1, read as the reverse complement.
ATATTTTGCATTTTGTAAAAACAGCTTTTAAAACGTGATATGATAATGACTGTCTCCAGAATGACAGGATAAACAAACAAACAAACAAACAAACAAAAAAGCAACAGGAATAATTGAGTAGTTTTTTTTAAAAAAAAACTACAACAACCAGACAGATGATGCTAGTATTTCCTCCACAGATGTAGAACTTCAGAAGTGTGCTAAACAAAGTTTTCATGATCATATCTTTTGATTACTTTTGACAGATAGGATGGGCCTCTGTCCCATAATACATATGCATCCTATGGGGCTTCCATCCAACCTGTAAGATGTTTCTAAAACCCTGTTTTTCTCCAGATTGGTAAAAATAAATAAGAATTCATCTCCAACCAGCAGCTGTCAGACAAAATAGCTGTTCCCCAAGCCACCTAGGCTTGTAAAGACCTTCCAGTAATGTTCGTAGAATATCCTTTTGAAATCCTTAGTCCTTATTGTTGGATGGGGTATTATTTTCCTGCCAGTCAGAAGAAATGGCCAGCAGTTCAGTTCTGAGAAACCCTTCTTCAAAAATCAACCCATATATAGCAGTTAGGCATAAAAATAGTCCCTTTACTAAACTATGGTTGAGCAAATGTGGCTTAGGCTGATATATCATCTAAGTGCTTTTCAAAATGGTTGTTCCCATTTATTTATCATCCCATCCCACCTTTCTGTTTTTGTTGTTTCTGAAAGGTGATGTTACTATAATCAACAGTATGACACAATGAGCAGAGAAAAAACCCTATTATCTTTTGTTTCAGGCTCCCTGTTCCTTATTTATGTGTATTGATTTACATGCATTTATTTACACTTGTCTAGCTCTATGACTATGTGTTGGATTACAGATGCCTTCAAAACCCCAGAAAGACCAACCAAGGAAATAAAAATATACCACCTTATCACAATTATATTTTAGCTTGAGTGAGTCACAGAAATACTGTGTTCTTTTTAAAATAGCTTAAACTTTGTGACATCCACTCCTCCACCCAACACACATCATACTGAGCAGCTGCCGAAGTTTTTACACTTTCGTAAATTGGAAATGCTTAATTTTTATATTGAAATCAAATGGACTTTAAAGTACAGTACATTATCTTTCCTGGAACCTGCCCAAATAAACTAATTAAGGTATGTGATTCATTTTGGCAATAATGTTTAACCATTGTTTAATGAAGGGATGGAAAACCTTTACTAAACTATGGTTTAGTGAAGGGATGGCCATCCAGAAGATCCTGAATTAAGATTAAGAGCATCTCATAGCATTAGCCATTTGGCTGGGACTGTCTAGATTTGTACCTCAGAAACAAGCAGGGACCAGAGGTTTCCAAACAACCCCTACTAGCTCACCCTTGGATGATGATGATGATGAGGAGGAGGAGGAGGAGGAGGAGGAAGAGGAGGAGGAGGAGGAATTATTATTTAATTGTGTATACCACCTGAATCCTTGTGACTCTGAGTGGTCTGCAGAGTAAAAACACAGAAAAAACTATTAAAACAAAATAACAGTAAAGACAAAGGACCCCCACAGCATCCAGACACTGAGGCAGAATCTCTGTAGCATCGCTTGGTCATCCAGGGGGCAGAGATGTATAGCTGGGTATCATCCACATACTGGACAGATCCTTCTGTGGAATCCAGGTGCCTTGTCTCTCCTGCAGTCAAATCATGGAATGTATGCCCAGTGACTGGAGGGGAGAGAGCATGCCTGCAGCAGCCAAACGTGGCCAATGGGAGCAGGAATAAGCCCCTACCTTATTGCCAACATCATCAGTGAAGGGTCATATTTGCACAGCAAGTCTTTGTCAAGAGAAGAAAGATTTGGTATGCACTTTAACAGTATTTATTGTTACTTACTGTAAGTGCACTACAAGACCTCTTATTCTTCCAGAACAATGAGCTTGTTGGTAGGTTAGGTTAAGAGAAAGGGACTGCCCCAACATTACCAAGTGAACTTCTGGGGCTGAGGGCAGAATAGAACCTGACTGTCCCCATTTCTAATTCAACATGTTAAGAACTACATCACAATGGCTGCCCTGTTTAAAACCAGAAGAGTGAAAAAAGAAAGCAAGCTGTCTTTGAGGTGGGTAGATATGAGACAAATATGCTTATAAGCACTTCCCTTCAAATAACAGTTAGCGGGCAACTTTTGTGCCATGGTGAGAGGGTTATGAGAATGAGTCCTTAGACTAATTGCACCATTGTTAGACTAATATGCTCATTATTCCCTTAATGCCATTTTTAAAGCAATACTGATAGCCTAGGAATTAGCAACCTCATTACACAATCCATGATTATTGCCATATTGGGTGGCACTTAAAGGAGTTATTGTTCAAATCATTTGGTGGGGTTTCTGGTTGCCCACTTCTTACTTAGTTCATGCCAATTAATGGAACTTTTGTGTTCTTGGATTTATCATGTGGTCAAGCTATTATTTATTATAATTTTAAAAGCCATTATATCAGCAGATGTTTTCATAATTAAAAAAAATATTGCTATGGTTGTGCAATTATAGAGAGAATTGTCTTTAAAACTCTTACTTAGCAATCCTGCTATCAACAGAGCCATTAAGTAGCAGTTAAGTTCTGGTTAATCTTAAAATAAAATCTTGAGAAACTAAATATTTCAAAGGGAACCTTTTTATATTTCCTTCCCCTAAAATACTTTAAAAAAAACCTAAATATATCTATATCTATATAACTACCCCATCCTAGAATCCTTCTGATAAGTTGTACCTGGAATCCTCAAGCATGGCCAAAGGCTAGGCATATTGGGGTATTATTATAATGGGGGACACCTACACTGGAAGTAGGAGAAGAAAATTCAAAATTCGAAACATATTCATGTAAAATCATATATAAAGAGAGCTACAAAAAACCACTTTTCCATATCTATATCCATACTAGATGATGGATACAGATTACTTCAGCATATGTATGATTTGACTTCTTTTTCTTTCCAAGTTCTTGAACCCTTCAGCATGATGGGGGAAAAAATTATCAGCATTCTTGCCACTGTTGCAAAAATGGCTTATGGGAGTTGAGCTACAGTTTAAATATTGACTTGAGGCTTAGATATCAAACAGCTGACACACACACACACACACACACACACACAAACTGCAGTCCTTGGTATTTTGCTAATCTACTCCAGAGGGTTGGAATACCCTTCTGGATCACTGTGCAGTAAGTGGCACAGACAGCAGCAGATTAGAATCTACATAATCCTTTGCTAGATCACTGTTTCTTCTGTGGATGGAAGGAGTTATTGGTTCATGGAAAAATACTTGGAACACAGCCCATGAACTCCTGTGATTATATAATGCAATAAACTATGACTAATATATATTTAATATATCTAGTAACTGAATGCTAACATTAATATTTTGCCTATATCTTTGTAATACAGATAAGATGAATTTTTAGCATATTATATTATATTATATTATATTATATTATATTATATTATATTATATTTATTTTATTTATCTGATTTATCCCTGCCCATCTCCTCCCGTCGGAGGCCTCTGGGAAGTTTACAACAATCGATTAAAACCATCACAACAATATAAAAAGTAAAATACAGTAAAAAAATACTATAAATAGAAATAAAAATAAAGAATAAAAAATCCAAGCGGTGAAGCATCTAAAACAGTCCCAGTGTGGGAGGAGTGGTCTATAACAACCATCCCCATGTAGCTCTATTCCCCTCTCCACCCCATATTATATTTTATTTCATGTATGTATATATGTATGTATCCCAATGATTTAGTAACATATATTAAAAGTAAATTAAAATAACAGAAAGACAGGTTAGGCTGGCAAAGAATGCCGCAGTATCTGCAAACAAAAAATTCATAGATTTTTAGAAAATTTACCTCAGCTTTCCCCATCCTTCCAGGTCTTTGGGGAATCTTCAAGTCATGGGAGGATTTCATTTCCCAAAATTCCCAACCAGCTGGGGCAGATTTGGGAAACTGTAGTTCCATCTGAAGCATCCTTCGATAGTGAAGACTGGCAAGCACCACCATTGTCACAATTATTTTCTGAGAAATATGTAGCATATGTATCAGACAGATGAACCTAGAAAATGCAACAGAAAACCCTAGCACATGTTTTAGACAGATTTATTACATCATGTGTTTTTCAGTGTGGCTGCTTTTTTGTGGTATTGTCTAATTTTGTAGCCAATTGATGAGACCTCAAAGTCACAGTAACGGCAGGAAAAATTAAAGCAGAAGGACACCATGTAACTGTAAATCTAGGCACTATAAAAATGGAATAGCAACTAATTTTTAAAGATATTTGATTTAATATTCACTTGTTCAAATGGCATCATTTTAAGAATCTCTCTTCTCTGCCATGCTGATTCATGAATTCCTAGGAGGCTGTGAATAACAGCTGGTATGGTCATTCAGAAGCATTCTGAATTTTTACAACATAATAGTCTTCCTTAATGGATTTCAAAAAGAATGTCAACCAATAAATTAATGATGAGAACTTTCTTCTGAGAGGAAGATCTAAAGTTTCCTGCACTATCTGGAGCCATCAAGAAGTCCATTGAGCACATACTCTTTTTATATTTTTGTCCAGGACTAGCACTTTGGGGAAAGAGCGAAATGGCCAGCTGCAATTTGCCCCAACCTCTGGGAAAATGGCCCTCAGTTATACTTCCACCCTTCCTCTCACCCAGTACAAAAGATTCTATATTAGATGAAAGCTAGAAGCCAGCAATATAGATCCCAGGATGACAAATGTGTGTGGGCCAGGTTGACCTAGAATAACTATAACAGGTCATGTGGTCCATGTGGTCCTCACAGTCCCTCTGTCTCTAAGTGTGGAAAAACAGCATTCTAATTCCTCACCATTTGCCTTGACAAGATGCTTCATAATACTTTGTAGCCCACTCTGGTACTTCCAAAAGCCAGAATAGCTTCTGTGTGGTGTGCTGCTGGGTCTGAAGCGTTTCCTACCTCCTGCAAGTTCCATGAGAGATTGTAGAAGAGGCTGTGGGAAAATAAGGAGAAAACAAAGCAAGAGAGCCTCCTAAGTAAGGTTGCCACATTGCTTTGCAAAGCAGCTTGGAGGATATGCTTTGCTCAAACTTTCATCAAAACAAGACACTCCTTCAAAGATTTGTACAACCCTAGTTTATATCCACTTTTCTTCTGAGAGTTCATGGTGGTTAGAGAGAAGTAAATTTGTTTGATGGATAGTAATTGGCCTAAAGTCACTCAATCAGCTTCCATGGCCAAGTGTGAATTTAAGCTGTCACTCCCTGTCCTAGTCCAAAACTACACTGCCTTTCTTATTTTGAGATGGAAAATACATAAAAACTATAGTCTTAAATAAGTCTTAACATAGTTTAAAAAATGAAAAAATCCCCAGCTTCCCCCAATACAAGGGGGAAAAAATTATAGCACCTCACATCTTGCTTCATCACCATATAAAGGACTTCCAAAGCTATGTTAAACATTGCTGCTTACCCCCAAAATCTGCCTCCATATTTTGGAAAAGGAAGGGGAGGCTGTGGCCAGGAGGGCCTGTGCCTAGTTTGGTGCCCTGCATCTGTGCCTATGCACTTATCCTTTCTTCTCTTTGCAAAACATAAAATAAAATTCTAGTGTCTCTTTATTGTATGATGGGATCCCAGGAATTTGGCAGTAAGTTGAGCAAAGAATTTAGCAAGAGCATAGATGGCTTCTTCAAATGCAAGTCAATGGTATGTTGTCATTTCTGAAGGAGCATTCCCTGGCCTGAACCTGTTTTTCTCTGTTCACAAGTACAATCCATGACACTGAAACAACACTGCAATCCCTCCACCAATATGATGTAACAAGTGATTCATGTCACCCACTACTGGGAATGCATTTCATCTGGAACACCTCTGGGAGAGACTGCTGTAAAAGAAAGAACTGGGAGAGACATAGCTACTGAATCAGAAAAAGGGAAAATCAACATGCTAACCCAGCCAATTGTTTGGATTGCTTCTGTTGGGGGGTTGGCTCAGCAGCTTAACTGCAGTAGAAAACAATGGAGTTGCACTTCAACGTTTGGATAGAATCAGGAACTAATTACATACTAACAGAGTTCCTTTAAATTCAGCACATGGGAGTTCTTGCAATGACATGTGTTTCTTTCTTTCTTTCTTCTCAGTCCTTGTGCTTTAGTGAGAACAAACTGCAATAAAACTTCGAATTAAAAACAAAAAGTACAATAACAATTCTAATGCTGGAGGAGATTTTTAGGAGGGGGGGGAATTACATCATTGTTTGCTAAGAACTTAAAGCTACCTGAAAGTTGTTTAAGAAATCAGTGTTGAAATATATCCATAGCAACTTATGTAAGTGTAGACTTACGTACATGATTAGGGAGTAATTAATTTTTATCAAGCAAGATATATTTTATTTTTTTCTGTAACTTGTAGGCAGCTTGTTATGTAAAGGTTTACAAGCTTTTTCATGCTAAATTTCACTGAACTGTGAATGGCAAAGTTATTTTGCCATTACCCTCAAAATACGTGTATTGCGTTTCAATAGTCAGGATGTAAATTATACCTGTATTTATTACAGAGAATAATATGTTGCTAGCACAAAAGTATTCCACCATCACAAAGCATAGGCCAGGCTCTCAAAATAACTTGGTGGTGAATTCAGATAATAGCACTTTTTTCTGGTTTCTGAATCCTGGCAATATACCTATGACAGTTATAAGGCAGATGATAATGACACCACCAGCAACATCCTCTGGTTAATCATCTGGATTAACAAGCAACATATCTAGAATTTCTGTATTATAAGGGCCATTGCCTTCTTTCAGGGAATCATTTTGACCTTACTTCACATTCTTTGGCACAGCACTGAAGGCAGAGGGAGAAAGAGAGAAAGAAAGATGGTGCTGAGCCATAAAGAGATTTGCTTGGTTTGAACTTCATATGTTGTATGAAGCCAGCCATTATAGTTGTGGTTTATTCAGTGTGCATAAATCAATTTCACCCACTATATTTGGTCTCCAGATATACTGAACTCCAATTCTCAGAATTAGACACTTCTAGAGAATACCAAATTGGGAAATACTAGCATAGACATACCATGGTGTCTTCAAACTCTGATTATGTTGGTGTGCAAAGTTGCCATATGGGTCGCCACTCCTGGAGTCTTATATGTTTTAGTGTGTCTACTCATCCCAGTGCAGAAATGCTTCCTTTGTTCGAAATTCTTTAGCTGACATGAGAATCCTTTTCACCTTCCATGCCATAGATGATCACCCATTACTCACCTCTATCCCCTCATTTAAGCCAAATATACAGTATATGGGAGTATTATGAAGTGTTGGGGAGGTGTACATGACTTCCTAAACCAAACGGTATGCTCAATGGAAGGTTTTATGGGTTTCCACAATCCACAATTCATTTTTATAAACTTTTTCCCCCCACCCATGAGTTGTATACCCATCTTTAACATCGATGGTGTCTTTGGATTACATAAGTACAGATCTTAATTTGTTCTTAGTATATAGCAGTTTGGCTATGCTGGCTGACAACTGCAGACCCAGTATATCTGGAAAGCACCAAGACTGAGGAAGGGTTGGTGCAAATATGAAAAATAATCTGAAAGTATATATTCTTGGTTTCTTGTATCAAAAACGTACTTCCAGAAAGGTGCTTAAGATCACTTTCATACATTTTCATGCCATGTTTGATTTTAATAGTACATTTTAATGGGTAGTTATTGACAACAATTAGGCCAACTTACAAGTAGTTTTATATCTTGGCTGCAAAATAATCTGTCTTTTCAGATAATTAAAAAAGGAGGCGGTGTTTATCCAGTTCTAATTTTCATGAGTACAGGCATTATTGCTTAATTAACGGTGTTAAGTGTCTGAATAGATGAAATTATTCCCTCAATACTAAATGAACTGGACTTTTAAAGTGTCACAAATTAGGACATTGGAAACATTCAAGCAGAATGAGAGAAGAAATGTTGTGAAGAAAATACTTCAGTGAAATAGATTCCTATGTACTTATTTTGGGGGGTTGTTTATACAGGTATGAAAAAATGCTGTATTGTGAACTTGCTGATTAAGGGGCAATTTTGATAACATTTGTCCCAGACAAGAAGAAAGGTTATAATGACCTAGTTGGCACAGTAGCAATGCTGTCTGACACGCTTCTATATAAATAAGATACTGCAAACTATTTGTTTTTATAACCAGTCACCCACACCTAGAGAAAATTCAGACATTCAGTTCCAGAATGGTAGCTAATGCCAAGATTCATGAATTTTGAAACAGCAGGTGCTTGTCCCATTAGATGGTAACAGATGCAAAACTATGAACATTTTAGTGCTCTCATAAAAAGAAGGAGGCTTCATGAAAATGGAATTCTCCAGATCATCACCCAATATATTTGACTTCAATTATTAAGGATGATTTCTGAGGACATACTGTGAACAACTCTTTCACCCTTGATCAGATAAGCCATTTGCTCTTTTAATTGACTCATTAGGTTTTTCAAACACAAGATGTTTCCATTCAGGTGAGCTTCTGTATAATATAATGGACAAATACATCTGTTGCTTTAGAGATGTAAAACATCACAGATAATATTCCATAGCCCTCAAGCAAACATGTTTCAGTTTCTTGAAATCTGTCAGGCTCTCCTGACCTGGGCTTAGCAGTAAATTATACATCTCCTCACACTTCATAGCTTAACTGATCTTCTTGGCTTGACTAGTTTAAATTCTCATAAACTTAGCTTGACAGTACAAAGATGTCAGGACCCTTTATATTTCCTGAAGTTTAAACTCTAGGCTTCTTCTGCTCAATCTTTACAAAACCCTTTTATCAATGAAGAAGTATGGGAAAAGCCTTGATGGATAAGGCCAATACTATCTGTGGGATTCATTTTGAAGGGACACATCTCCTCCTCCTTCTGCTCCCCATCTCTTTTTCTGTATCCAAACACTTTCTTAGAGGGATGAGCAGCAGAGATTTCTGCCACAGCTTAAACATTCAGGGAGATGTCATGAAGCTACCTACAAAGACAACCCCAAAATTCTCTCTTTAGACCAAAGATCCAGGAGCTTGTCCTCCACAGTCAGCAACTGGAACACCAACTGTTCCTTCCAGCATGCTGGAACACCCTTCATCCCCAATGCATATAATCAACTTAAAGTCAATCGAAGCTCAAGCCACTCTTTCCCTTGTTTGTTTCTCTCATTTTCATGTTGTTTTCTCAAAATTGTCTCTCCCTCACCTCAATTGACCAAACCACAGGAGAAGTCCTATGTGACACTGAGTGAAGGAAACAGAGAGGAGCTATTTTAAAGCATTGCTATAAGCAACAAAATGTCTTGAGTTGGCCATGCAAGCTACATTGCACTTATCCTTTAATTATATCTGTCAAACCATAAACTTTTCCCATTGTGACCAAGCATTTATTCTAGAACAGATTGTGGAAAAGCAAGGGAGGAGATATTTGGTTTATCTGAGAAGAAGCAATACAGTTCACATGTCAGATCTGGGAAGAAAGCATTTCAAAGAGACTCACTATAAACAAGGCTGTGAATTTACCCTTAGTTTTTCAAATCTGTTTTTAGTCCAGACTAGCATTAAAGATCTCTTCTAAAATCTTAGAAGTCTTGTTCTTATTTCCTTGGTTTTGCCAGCAGTATGGGGTTTCAAGCATTCTTTCCATTGGCTAATTTTCAGTTCTCCCATTCTTGCCACTCCTTGGCCAAGCTCTGCTGCAGCTGTTTAGCTCTGTCCCATCAACTTTAACCTCAGTCATACACCTTTGATAAAAATGATATTATGTTCTAATAGCTAATATTACCGAATGAAAAATATATTGCATACTTAATTAAAGAGCAGTTTGGTTCAAACATCATGGTTTGCTTAACTATGGTTTATTGAAAAAAATCACAGGAGGCTGAGTTCAAACTAAGCCACAAAAGCAAGCCATATTATGATTTACTGCAGTGAGAGAACCAATTACAGACTTAGTTTACATAATATGCTAAGCTATTGTGTGGTTTGCTTTTGATATAGTATGTTGTATGAACTCAGAGAATGCTATTATATTTAACACATTATTGTTAAACACACCATGATTTAGCACAGTGTATTAACCCAGCCAATGAAACAGATGACATATATTTCATAGTCATACCTCCCAAAGATACATCTCTTTCAGGTTGGGACTTGCAACCTGCAAGTTTTATGCAATGCATTGCAACAGAAATATATAGATAGGATTAATAGCATCACAGCTGTAAGTGCCAATAGGAAAAATCACATCAGTAACATCATTCAGGGTAAGCCAAGCCTTCTGGTCTGCATTTTGTTACGTATCTATTGTAAAGTGGCCATTTTCTCACAGAGAACACAGCACGAAACACAGCTCTCTAGTGATTTCTTGGTATTTCATAAAGACCAGTTAAATACATATGCAATTTTCCGTGGCTTCCTCAGTGGCTTTGAGTCTATCACTTAGCAACATTCGCTAGGGAGCTTGTTGCAAAGGTATCTTTGGTTTCCCCTTTTCCTGCTAAGAATGACATAATTCACTTGGGGAAAATGTAACCAGCTAGATTTTTATTGCTAGGCTTGAAAGGAAGGTTTATGTTACTGACAATATCATTACAAAATCACTGAATTAGAAATCATAGTTTTTAACTGCTTAATTCTGGCAGAAAGAGACTAACATGGAGAAAACTAGGAGGAATAAACAGGATTTGGTCTGGTAGGCTGTACTTTCTGCACATGTGAAAAATGTATCTTGCTTTTTAGACAAAGGAAGAAGCAAAGCATTATCAGATAAGTCTTTGGATTACTCAGGGTGTTGAGTGAGACATTAAGTTTCCCCTTGGCATCATTCTGAAAAGCAAAAAATCTCAAGACTATCGGTTCTAGTTTTTTATATGTGTATTTTTAGATTTCAAACACACATTCTCCTGGAATCCAAATTGGTACTGCCATATGTAGTTTTGCTTATGTTATTGTGTAGTGTTTGTTTAGAACATACAATATAGAGTAATGTGACTTTTATGAATGTTAAGAACAACCAAGAAAGCACTATATGTATGCAGTATTTCATATCAAATCACAAACTGAAATCACATTATCAGTTTATTTTTTTAACTGTTTAGTTAAATGCTTAGAGCAGTGGTTCACAACCTCACCAACTTTAAGACATGTATGTAGACTTCAGCTCCTAGAATTCCCTGGCCAGCCATGCTTGGTTGAAGTCCACAGTTGAACTCCATGCTGAATTGAAGTCCACATGTCTTAAAGTGGCCAAGGTTCAGAAACACTGGTTTAGAATAAGTACTGTATGTGACATAACTCTTGTAGGACTCCATCATAAGACATATAGGATAGATTCTACTGTGTGGTATTGTAGATATCGACCAAAGAGTAACTTCTTTTGAATTAAAGAGAATAAGTAAGTGGTTATAGGATTGCAGGCTTAATTTATATTTATATTTATCACTGTGCTGAAAGTTAAACTGTAACTCTAACACAAGACTTTAAAGTAGACAATGTGCTATTTTCTGGCACTCAAAAACTACAGTCATGATTTGCATGAATTCCAATAGTAGAACGAACAAAAATGAACTTTATCAAACTTTTAAAATTTCAAAAGCTGCTCTGAGTAGCCTTAAACATAATAGCTGCATTCACATAGTGGGGAAAAGAGGGTTTAACTTTCAATAGGATTTTTCCCCAAATATTCTTTTACACTATCTTTAAGTTCATCATATCATATTAAACTCACAAATAAGTATCAAATTACCCCTTCCTGCTTTTTCTTTGTTTGAAAGTGCCCTTTCTTGAGGATATTTGCAAAAGAAGAGAGACTACTGTAAAATAAAAACGAATAACTTTGGATCTAGCCATATAGGCTTGAATAAGGATCTTTTGCAGCTCAAACACATCATTACATCATCACTTAAATGATGAGACTTACATGCAGAACATCATTTGTGTCATGACGTAACTAATGTAAACTATGTAATTTTCATAATTTGTACAGTGATATCACAATGCCCATATCATCATTGTGCCTTCTGCAATCAACAACGTGGAGCTAAGCATCTAGGCAGATATTGAATAGTTTAAAAAGGCTATCAAATATAACATCCACCGATTAATTTGCTACTAATATGAGCAGGAGACAATTAAGGATTACAGTTCCCATCACTCAAAGTCAACTTGCTTTTTGAACATTTTAACAAAATCTATTTAAAAAATGAGAAGTAGCTACAAAATCTTTTTCTTGAAACTGTTTTCTCACAGTACACTGATGAAAGATACAGCTGTGTTGACATATAAATTATGGTTTGCTTAAATGTAGTTTATTTAATTAACTACAAATGACTAGGTTCATACAATATGCTAATCCACAAAACTATAGTAAATTCCTTCCAAATACAAGAAAGATCAAGAATTTTTGGTTGAATCAAATTTGGGTGGGGCACAAGAAATAAGTGCCGGCAGGCCCATGTTTTATAACTTTTAATTAGTAGTGTTTTTAGCAGTAATTAGTAGTTTCATTGGCATGCTGCCTAATATCTGGTAAAGCCAGAGATTGCTTTGTTTCACCTTTCCTTTTTGTGTATTACTTATTTTGTAGTAATACTTTGTTTGTGTTTCTGTGGCTGATTCAGCAATACCTTGAATTATAAACTAGAGAAACACATTTTAAACTAATGTATTGTGTAAATCAAGGCAACTGGATAGTTTACTGTTCCTTGGTTACCCATCCCAAACCAATTGGTCAATTCAATAAAGTATGGTATAATTAACCATGTGTTAATTGTGTGTTATACAGAGCCATTTTTTTTTAAGAAACCCAGATTATTGCTTAATTAGAGGAATATAGTGTCTGTGCTCTTAATTAGAAAAGTATAGTGTCTGTGCACTATCATTATACAGTTTGGTCAGCTTCTTTACTTAAGGGTACAGTTACATTTGTGCAATTCTTTACCTTGATGGACTAAGTCTATTTTATTCTGTCATTTTTTGTGAAGCTGTCTAACTTGTTTGGTATACAGCTTCATGTGATGTGTGACCACAACCAGTACAAAACATGGTTACATGGCTTAATGCGATATGGGAACCAAGTCAGAGTTTGTAGTCTTAGAAGGCAATCCTATACTGGATACTGAAATGAAGTTACTTGTGCAGGAACTGGTGTGCCTTTGGGTTATTTTTTAAAAATATATTTTCATGCTCTCTATATGCCTGACTATCTCTAAGGCAGCCTTCCCCAGTCAGGAACCCTCAAGATGTGTTGGGACTGCAACTCCCAGAATTCATGGCCAGCATGGTGCCGTGGGTAATTCTTAGCCAGACAGAGCTTACAGAAATGTATTTCTTGCTGAAAAGTATAAAGATGTAAATCAGACAAAATCTAATTCAAATCAGATTTGTGATCTAAATCAGTCTGACTTTCAATTCTGCTCAGAAGACTAACCCAATTAAATCCACGATTTGGGGGGGGGGGGGAAACATTTCCAGGACTGTATATAAGTGTGCAAATTAATTTGGAGACATAAAATTTATTGATTCAAACTGACTTGCTGATTTGTTCTGGAAAACCAGTCTGATTCAGGCACTTAACTCAAATAGCCTCAAATGAAAGTCCAAATTGAATCTTAACATAGTCCTCTTGTATGTTTTTAATTATTAAAAAAAATTAAGAAACAGATATAGGTTTAACTTCATAATTAGCAAAAAGAAATAAAACCAGGACCAGCCAAAATTAATTACTTGAAAACTGCTAAGGCTGAACTTTGTTTCAATTTGATTAGGAATGTTAGAAATGAACTGAATTGTTATTTCACTAGAAATAACAATTATTAGAGATTTTTTTAAAATATGGCAAGGGATAAGAATACACTTAAAAGATTACCAGGCAGGACTAGAACTAAGGGGTTGAAATAACAAGGAATCAGATTTTTTAAAGCTTAATAAAGAATGTTCTCGCCTATCAAATGGATTTGCAGAACACACTAAGCTAAATAAGCCTTAATGTATAGTTTGAAGCTTGCCCATGAATCCAGTGTATGGTTTAGTGTGTTGTACAAAACCAGAAACATTTTACATTTTACATTTACTATAAACACAGACTACATTGGACAGATGCTTGAACAGCAATGCTGTAGATGCAAAATGCCAGCATTGATAAGGAAGCTTTATTAAATAACAGAAGTCCATGTTCCAACTGTAAAATGTTGTGATTAAAATAAAATAATCTGCTTTATCAGATGTTCAGATATTTATAGACACATGCATGGATATATATACACATATAGATTATTTATATCTTGCTTCAGCAGTGTAAGCATTCATTTCAAGTAAGTTATGAATCAGAACAAGAGGTTAGGGACAATTCCCTGATGTTCTCACAACTGGCAATGCTAGCTTCTGCATGTTGTAATGTAACACTTTTGGGCAACTGAATGTTCACTTTGCTGTACATATACAATGAGAAAAACTACCATAAAAGAGCTGATAAAATAGAGATTTTTTTTTAAAAAAATGGTGGTTTGGCCTCTATAAATCCTTTAATTGCTTCTGAAAAGCCAGGAAATTGAGAATTAGATGAAAAGATAGGCCAAAAGATAAAAGCATATTCTCAGACTTGACAAACTTTTAATGTACAGATTGGGGAAGACTTAATTTTAAGCTCTTTCCAATTTTAGATGGATTGGTAAATATAAGATAAGCCAGATCTGCTGTGAAAATGTTTCTCCTACCACAGCTTTTTTCTATTTAATAAGCCATGGATTTAGATAAGAGCTGAAACACTAGGGGATCAAACTATTCTTCCACAGCCTGATTCTATTTTGTCCTAGAGACATGATACAATGAAGAAAGTAAAAACACTGTCCGCTATCCTATGACATGATCTTCCTGACATACACGGTTCCTATCTTGTGATAAACACAGGCTGGAAAACTGGCATAGCAAAGCAGTAAGCTATGAAGACAAGAAATTACATTAACACAGAAACTTTCTCAGGGGAGAAGTTAAAAGGGGCTGATGTGCTGGCAGAACAAAGAGTTAGTTCAGCATGGAGTTGCTGGAATTTGGAAGGAAAGGAAAATTATGGATAGAGAACCATGATGGATTTAGGCAACTGTAGTTGCTGAGGAAACAATGTTCCTAGGTAGGCAAAGTTACCAAAGTGTTCCAGGGTTGCCTGGTGAAAGACTACAGAAAAAAAAGATGAACAGCAAGATCATTATGGTGAGTGACATATCTACTCTCTGCAGATGGACCTGATGGAGAAGATCCAAGAAGGCATTTTGCTAGCTGAGAGACTGCCAGTGAAAGGTAATTAATGATGTTGATTAATTCTAAGAGGGGATTTAGAAATAGCTGCACCCACATACTAAAGGCTTAAGATACACATAAACATTAGAGTCCTTTATAAGCAGAGAACTAATTATCCTAGAAACACTAGCACAAGTAGAGATACATATACATATATACATGTGTGTGTGTGTATATTTAATAAAGTTCAATCACTTTAAGGCAGAGGTTAGAAGAGAAGACAGACAGGGGGGAAATGTTTGTGTGTTATAACCTCTTGCATATGCAGCTTTGCATGGCTAAAAATTAGACTGATGCCTGTGTTATGTGCAAATAAAGAAAAACAAATTGACCAGAAAGTTTCTACTGGAGTTGCCTAATCACTTTCCCAGAAACCAAGACTTATGACAGACAGATATCCCAACCTTTTACTGGGACTTCAGAATGGAGGCAGTCAATTGGTAGCAGATCAGCATTTTCGTGTAATCTACTTGGAGCATTACACTGTTGCATTTTTTAAAGCAAGCGCCTCTTCTACCATAAGCAGAAGAGCGCTGTGAATATTCTTTTTCCAACTATGAATGTTTGCATTTTGATATTTAAAGTGAAAAAGTGAGTTTTCTTTAAATTCAAGTTTTGTTTATTTGCCTTTTGTAAGATTGGTTTATTTCCCAGAGTGAAATAGTGAAAGGTGGGGACAAAAGTATGATTCTTCTAGTAATAGGGCTTAACATTATATGGCCAGTAAGTGGTGCTATAGAAATTATTCCATTTCTTGCTTTCAGACCTTTTCATTAATAGAAAGGTACAACAGGTGGTGAGTGCTGTCTCTCACCCACAGGGTCACAAAAGTTAGTGGAAATATGTCAGATGAGATGCCCGCTGGAAGAGCTGTGCCTAGCTCAAGGTTGACCTAAAAACCAAACATTATTGGTGTGGCAAACCTAAGTTGTAGTGTGTGAGGCTCAGCAAGGTCTTTATATCTTCGTTGAAATGAATATTACAATCTTAAACTTATTCTCCAATTTTCTGGGTCTTGAAAGTATGAGTGGAAACTGAAATGATCTTAATGCTCTCACCAAAATTCAAGTTACTTTACTATTGATGAACTCTTACTGGAAAATCAGATCTGGATCTTGATACAAATCAGTCATGATGTAGTATAACAATAGGTGACCTGGGGTCTTCATGTGTTGATGAACAATATCTTCTAACTGCATGGTTAGAAGTGGGGGATGCTGGAATGTTCTTCAACATCTGGGAAGCCACAGATTCTCATATCTATGTATCTAATATGACTGTGGCAGTGCTTACAGGCCAGTCTATTCATTCTGTTTCCCTCAGTATACAGTACGTGAATTACTCTTATCAATCTGAATAATAGTCATGCTGACTGATTAATTCTGGGAGCTGAAGTCCACACATCTGAAAAGCACCTAGATCAGGGCAAGTTTTCAAAGACACTTGGTAATCCAGGGCCAAGAAAGATAAAGCTGAGACTCTTAGCAATAATGAAAATATGAATTAATGTCAGCTATTGAGATGTTCATAACTGATCATTCTAAAACATGACGTGTTGCTTTCTTTCCAGAAATATATCTAATACATCCATTGTTTTATATCCTAATATTATAGCTGATATCCAGATCCAAACTTGGCTTCTCTGCTGGACCTTTGCTTTACCAGTCCTATAGTTACTACAGAAGTTCTTTCTGTTTTTACTGACTGAAAAGTGGGCCATGATTTCAGCTCTAACCTTGAGATACATTTTTGCATGGCCTAGATATGTTTATCATATGAAGCTATTCTCTATCCTTTTTGAACCTTGCCCCTGTCCTTGCTTATCATTTATCTATTTATTGTTTGAATAGACCAGTCAGTAGGTCTGATGCTTTGCAGAATGAATGAATGAATGAATGAATGAATGAATGAATGAATGAATGAATGAATCATATCCCAAGATGATATCAGCATAAGAGAGGCTGGTATTAATACATACTTTGCTTTTCCTGGATGGTGCAGTTCAGGCTTGTGTGCCAGGACCATCCTTAGAATTACCTGCTTTATTTTTAATGAGAGATCATTGACCTATTTGGGCAACTTTGGAAGCAGAAGCATGTTCACTGTGATTATGAGCATCAACCTAGAATTTCCATTAAGCATCTCCAAACTTGCAATACACATCTTTTTAAAAAATGTTATTTCATTCATAAAATAAGATGGGCATATTTAGAAATGTGTGGGCAAGAGCTAGTTCTGCACTTATAGCACCAAAGGAGAGCCTGGTGTGAACTAATAGCTATATTTTGTATTTTTCATATTTGCTCTATTTCCTATTTTTCATATTTCCTCTTGTGGCTTATTATAAGGCATTAGTTTCAGCACACAAGATGGGTTCACAATAGGGCTTTTCTTCTTTTTTCACAACAAAGCTACCTTCTGTTTAACCAGAAGTGTCTGTCTAAGCTGCATCACAAGTTGCTTTGTAAATTCTGATTTAAAAGCATGCTGCAATGCAGCACAGGGATTGGGTAATAGCTGCTTTTCAGGAAAAGAAAGCCATGCTCAGTTTGAATTTTGTTGCATTTTTCTCCATAGAAGTATATAAAGTTGCGTCTTTAACAGAGTTCACGTCTTCTAAAGAAGATTTACCTTGTTTGATATATTTCTTAATTGTGTGTATGTATGTGTGTTTAGTTTCCCCAATCACATATGATAGCTAAGTACAAATAGATTAAGCTATACAGACACTTGGGAGTAGAATTATAAAAGTTACCATGTAAAATGTCCACATTTTGTACTAAACCAAAATTTAGCTTTAGCTTTTTGAAAAATCATCATTGGTTAGGTTTGCACAATTTGGGAAACAATTAATCATGATTTGTAAACCATAATGCCCAATATAACATGCTAAACCCAAATAAAATAAACCATGTTGGAGTATAGCATAATGTGTGAACTATGTCTGGTGTCGCATCTCATTCAAAGTTGTATACTGCAGTTGCTAACAGTTGCAGTTGTATATTGCGTGCAGTAATCCATGATCTCAGGCAAAGAGTGATCATATCAAGAGTGATCATAGCCAGTCTCAATAAAGGTAGTTTTAGTCTTCCTGTGGAGTTGATTTCCTACTCTGGTCTACCTAGTGGGGCTGACAATACCTCAAGGACAGGTTGTACATGATAATAAGGTGGGTGAATAAAATATCAACATGTCATAATTGTTGGAATTATCTGGGTCAACTCAGCATTGTCTCATAAGCATAATAAAAAGGCTTATCTGGTAGGCGTGTCTCTGTTGTGCTTGTGGGAAGTCACATGGGTCACCTGATTTCCTCTTCGTCCTCCTCCTTGAGTCTGGGAGATTCACAATCTCCATCTTTACCTCATGGACAGACATGCAGGCAGGAGGGCTGCGTGATGCAGGCCTCGTCCTGTAACATCTCGCCTGCACACAGACTTTCTATTCCACATAGAACGTGTCCACAAAGAACCAGAGATGAAGTGCCTTTCTACTATGAACCTACCTGTATCAAGATCTACTGAATAAAAGTAAGCTATCTCTGCTTTTCTTCATCTAACTGCTGAGTGAAGACTGAATTTATTTCTGAACATAATTAAGCTTGATGTGCAAGTTCTCTTTTTTGCTTCTACTCTGCAAGATTGCTGTTAGCTGCTTGGAGTTCTTTTATTAACATTTTAAAAGTCCATCAATAATCTCCCTAAAACTTCACTTAAATTAAAAAAATATATATATGGGAAGGGGAAATCACTCACCTTCCTTAACTATTGAATAATATGAATATTGTAATTAGCTCAAATGTATGTCCTGATACTGTTCAAAGTATAAACTGCCCATGTTTTTAGAAGTAGATTCTCAAGAAGATAGGCATTTTATTTGAAAATTTAGACAAGGAAATCAGTGAAATAGCACCTTTCTTATGCATTACATGTGAATGTACATCCAATACAGAACAGATGTTTAGCTCTGCCATTATTAGACAGTTCTTCTTGGCCCACAGCTTCTATTATGAGGATGCTTTTCTTCATAATCTAGAAACTAATTAGGGTTTGATATTTTTTTGCAAGGAGACTCTGTGAGCAGAGAAGACTCATCATAAGGAATTACTTTTCAAGTTGTTAGGGACTAGAAAGTCTTTCTGGTTCATAACCCAGAAACAGAGCTAAATGCATCCCCTATGGTCCCTTCATATCCGTATAGTCTACACTAGGGCAACTGTTCTGGCTAGTAGACATATTTGAAATTTTGAGGATATGTTGAGGTCATATTCATAAAATAGCCTCCTGGGATCACAAAATGGTGCATCACCTTCACAAAATTCCTAGCCACCTCCTTTTCTCATACAGATGTTCACTATCACCCCAGCTTTCCTTTGTATTATATTTCCAAACAGACTCAAATATCATTTTTATTTTCTAACAATGCCTTTGAGACCTACAGGGAGCAAAAAACATTCTTGGATATCAGAATTGTGCTGGAGGTTTATGTTGCATTCATACCATGCCACTCCTAGTTTTTCTAAAACTAAAGTCATCTTTTACGGTCAAATATGGCAAGACACTTATAGATCACCATGACTACTATGTTGTACCGCTGAAATACCTGCTTCATACAGCTAACACCTTAAGGGGAGGAGGAGGAGACTTGCTGCTGTTAAGTAAAAATTACTAGATTTCTCATAGCTTGCAGTTTGTGTGACTCAGAATCTCCATGCTTAGCTCTACAATTTGTTGCTCATCAAGTTCTGTTTATGTCCTAATTATGCAAGTCATCATGCTTGGTTAGTAAACAGTTAAGAACCATGAGTAGAATGGTTTCCCTTCCACATCATTCTCGTTTTTAATCCATACATACATGCTATAAATGTTTAACTGGAGGGGCAAATGCTGTTGCTCAGCAACAAAGACTTGGCAAGAGCTCAGAAGCAACTCCACATTACTAACATACAATGGAGCACACTGTTCAGCAATCAATAACTTTTGATTTAAAGACAATGCCCAGTTTATCAACCTTTCTATCTACAACCCCCAAGTGTATTAAGTGAGCAACAAATATAAGAAATCTACTGAATGCACAGCTTTGTTTCAAATGTTGTCAAATAATTTATCACAAATATTCTCCTCCATTCTGCTCAAATGATTCCAATTACTGTAAATTATACCATAATTTATATATCCATTGTTAAGAACAATGTATTGTAGAACCTTAACATCTATATATGCCCTCATGACCTTCCATCAGGACTACAGCACTGCACTCTACATGGGGCTGCCCTTGAATAGCATTCAGAAGCTTCAACTGGTGTAGAATGCAGTGGCATGGGTAATTAATGGCGCAGGTTATTTGGCACATGTAACACCATGTAATGGTATGTGGTAATGACCGTGGGAGACAGGGGGAAGAGCTGCAGCCAGGGCAATGATCAATTAAAAGGCAGCTTAGCTCGCAGAAGGAATGTGGGTATGGCAAACATCTCAGAAGGGACCTTCCTTAGTTTTTTGGGGCTGTAAAGGCAAAGGGGAGAAAATGTACTTTCAGACTTGCAAGATTCTGTTAATGTAACCTCACAATAAAGTAGAGCTACTATTTCTGGGTGTGCTTCTTGTCTGCACTACCTTGCAAGGCTGACACACTACAACTTCATGAGTGGCATTGTCTGCCAGTGTGCTTCTGGGTGCAATTCAAGGTATAGGTAGTCACCTTCATAGTCCTTCATGGCTTGTGGCTGGGTTACTTAAGGGAGAGGAAGAGAGAAAGAGATCCTTTTCTGCCAGAGTACCTGCCCTCTGGAACATTCGCCCTTCGGAGATTAGGTTGGCCCCCACCCTGCTGGTCTTTTGTAGGGCCCTAAAGACCTGGCTTTATGCCTGGGGCCTTAAGTGTGTTAGGGGACCCATCTCCTGGCTATATGACTGTTGATTTTGCTGGCTGCTGTGTATTTTAATTTTGATATATGTGCTGTATCTGTTTTTAGTTTTATTATTGTCTACCACCCAGTCACTGTTTCGACGGGTGGCTATATAAATTGATTAAATAAATCAATGAATAAAGTAAGTACATAAGTAAGTTTGATGGCTGAGCCAGCTTCATCCAAAAGTCAGCAAGAGACCAAGGAAGAGGAGAAAGAGGGAGGAAAATAACTTTTTTAAAGGAACTAATGAAGGCAACAGTTCAAATATATATTACACTGCATTACATATTGAATATAGAATCTACACTTGCATAGAATCCAACCATCCAAGGTACTAATCTCATAGACAAGATCCTCTCATAGACAAGATCCTCCTATCACTAATGGTTCACTTATATTGCAGACACATGGCAAAGTGAACAATACCAAATGAATGATGGAGACTTACAGCCCCAAGATCACCTATCTATCTGATGAAAAGCTGGGCAGGACCTCCCCCATATCCCAAATCTTGCCCTTGTATTCCTAAAGTTGTACTTAGCAGCAGGCAACATTAGGTTAGTTGTAAATTTAATAGACTTGAATAAAAACAAAGACCACTTTGTAATTTTATCTTAAGATGCTGAAAAAGCTTTTGACAAAATCTATAAACAGTACATGTTTGCTGTACCAGACAAGTTTGGATTTCCTTTGGAATTCATAAACTGGTTCAAGATATTATATGAGTGGTCCACATCTAAAGTAAAGGTAAATGTCATGTTTCCTGCTACTTTCCCATTAATTAGAGGAACTAGGCAAGGATGTCCACTTTCACCCTTGCTTCTTAATATTTGTGTAGAACCCTTGGCTTGTGCTATTAGACAACATGGGGAGATCTATGGAGTAGTACATAACTCAGTTAAATACAAATTGGGTTTATTTGCAGATGACATTCTTTTGTTTATTTCTAAACCTCACATTACTATTCCAGTGTTGATGCAAATGATAGATGTCTTTAGTAATATAGCAGGATATTCTATTAACTGGTCCAAATCAGAACTGATGCCAATAGATGAAAATTTGGTTACCCATCTATTTAAGGAATATCAGTTCTGTATTTGTACCAAATCCATTAGATATCTAAGTATGTGCATTACAAAAGATATAACTCAGATAGTAACATGTAATATAAATAAAATATATAGAGAGGTTTCTTTAGATATGATAGATGGGAGTCATTACACCTCACCTTTGGGGAAAGATGGACACTCTCAAAATGAATATTATTTCCAGATTAATTTATATTCTGAGAGAAATTCTAGTTCATATATCTGGAAAATATTTTCAGAAAATAAAATCTTTGTTTAGAAAATTTCTATGGGATTCTTTAATTCCGAAAGTATCTTTACAGAAGATGCAATTATCAATTAATGAGGGAGGATTTGGTTTTCTGAATCTGGAGCTATATCATCATGCTTACCTATTGTCAAATATTAAATACTGGAAGCCGACAATTGGTGTCAATTTTCCATTCTGGCAACTTTGGAATATACATACATAGCACCTTTGGTTGGATGGATAATATTAGGATCACAGTACAGTAGAACTCTAGTATCTTTGGAAACAATTGTCAGAAAGCTATGGAATGGAATGTCTAATAAATTAAAAAAAAATGATGTGACCCCTTTTCTCATGCTAAATTGACTCTATGGGGAAACCCAACCTAAAATTAGGGAAAAGATGGTGATATGGAAAAATTGGATGGAAGCGGGGATATTGATTTTGGACCAATTGATAGATGATGAAGATGAATTTTTAACACACACTGTTGTAAAAGATAAATATCATCTATCAAATGTAACCCAATGGCAATATTTACAGCTACAAGATTTGTTAACAACACTGTTTGGAGCATTTTCAGCTTCTGAGACACTAGAACAATTTGTTAAAACCTTTAAAACTAAAGAACCTAGTATTAGTTTTTATAGATATTTGTTATCAATAGATCAATCTGATATGCAGATGCTAAGAAATGAGTGGAATAAAGAACTAGAGGTTCCTATATTGCCTAGACAATGGGAGAGTGTCTTAATTTCTATTGCCTAGACAATGGGAGAGTGTCTTAATTTCTATAGCAAGAGTGTCAATGAATCTTAAACTATAACTTATACAACAACAAAAAATATTCAGAATTTATTGGACTACACCACGTTTGTATAGAAAAGGACTAAGACAGCATTTTGTTGAATATGTAATAAGGATAATGCTTCTTGAAAACACATGTTTTTACAATGTCCTAAACGTACCAAGGTTTTGAGAGAAAGTAATGGAGTATATAAATATATAAATTATATAAATATGACTGTGTGACAAAAGCTAAAATTTTCAGAAGATAATATTCTCTTGAATGACATACCTAGTACATGGAATTTAACAACTGGACAATGAAAATGAATTCTTCATGCCCTTACTATGGACAAAAGACTTGCAGCATTGGAAATATAAATGTACTGTATGGCCCCATTTACTCAGTGGATTGAAAATCTGATCACTCTTGCCACTTATGAGCGGATTTTCTAGAAATGTAGACTTTGTACGGACAACTATAATGAAATATGGGACTCATTTATACAAAATACAGTAGGTTAGAAAAGCATGAGAGTTATATAAGTGTATATGGAATAGAATTGTAACTTTACTGTTATAACAATATACTTTTTTAAAAAAACTTTTTTCTGTTGTATTCTTTTCACTTCTTTCTTTAAAGCATTTTTATGCATTTTTTTTTCCTTTGACAATGTGTATGTGTGTGTACAGTATAGGTTACTTGATAAATATAAACACGTTACAACCCTTCATGCCATCTCAGCATCCATCCATCCTTTTGTCTTGGAAAGACTGCAAAAACAGAGCATCTGGCAAGGGCACTTTTGAATGGAACAATATCTGTGATGATAGAATAAGATAATTTCAGATATATCAGTTGGTATGAGAATCCATATTGTATTAAATATAATTGCTAATTAATTATAATTTTAATAGACTTGGTTTGTTGGTTAAACGCACCGGGATAGAAACCTGGATACTGAGTTCTAGTCTTGCTAGTTGAATGACTTTGAGCCAGTCAGTCACTCTCTCAGTCCTAGGAATAAGGCAAAGGCAAACATTTTTGAAAATGTTGCCAGAAAACCTGCAGGGATTTATCCATGCAGTGACCAGGAGTCAAAAGTGACTCAGAGGCACCCCCTCCCCCAAAAGGACTTGATAGAACTAAAGCCCATACAAATGTGAGGTTAATGAATGTATGTGATTCCACGGCTGCAGGGAAAAATAGGAATGAGCTGCATGTGGTCTGTGTCTGCCCTTAAATATAACTTGCTACTCTCAAGACTTATCAGGCAATTCTTAATATAAACTCAGACAGACATGCAGATGCACTGTTCTGTTTTTACATTGCTAGGCAGTAACTCTGGGCAAGTTGCAAACAAGAAAGGCAAGCCTGGAATTTATAGGATAATAGTTATTTCCACTATTGCATAAAATCAGAAATGACATTCTGTTTTGTCCACACCTTGAAATATGAATACCAATGATGTTTTAAGCTGATTTTTAAAAAGCGATGAATTATTTCCTTTCATGAGGTATTAGGAGCTTTCATTTCGATTTTGTATTCATTTTAGTAAAAAGAAAAGGTGATTAATCTTTAATATTCTGAAACATAGAAATGACCCCGTTAAATTTTTTCTTCCAAGCTTTATCAGCAAAAGGCCCTGGGATACGCTTTCTGTGTTATGTGAAAGGATGTTCATGAAATGTGTGCGAGTAGACTGGCCTTCCAGTTCACTGGCATGTAACTGACACAGTTTCTCATTCAGCAAAATAGTTCTGGGATTGCTTGCAACAGAACTGAGGTGCTTCCTCACTCATAAACTAACTTTCCAGAACAAGAGGGGACGTGACTGTTGAATTTTCTGGTGCTTTTTGTCTGCCACTAATTCATGACATTTCTAACTAGTGGGAGAGCACTGTGCCTGCAGTCAGTTGAAGACAGACGTTAGAAACCTGTGTTTGAAAATGAGGAACTGAGTACTTCTTTTGTTCCGTTACACTGAAGCCCATGACACTGTATTTTCTATAGCCTTAGAATGTAGCTTTTGAAGCATCGCATTGCTACTGCTGTGCTCTTTCATTCTTTTGCAGAGAACTTAATTGAATAAATATACATCTCCATAGCTCCTACAAAATTTACAGTTTCACAGTAAAGAAAGACAGAACAGAACAAAAGTAAACTGCCAAGGAAACCCACCTGTGCCCCCAGCCCCATTTCCTATATTATTTTGTTACTGTAAATTAGGTTTAAGAGGGCTGTGCAATACTTGTAATTCCTACAAAATGTTTCAGGGCATGCAGGAGTACAAATATAGCACTTGTCTGCAGTTCTTTATAAATGTGGCTGCTTTAAAAGAGTGCACATACAGTATGTGCTAAATTTATACCCCTGTGTGCTCCAAGCACGTTTTTGACATAAAATCACAAGCTTTGCATAGCTCTAATGATTGATCTTCCCTAACAGCATAAAACATCTGAAAGAGAAACATCTGATAAACAAAATTTTAGGCAGTCCTTTAAAAATGTATCTTGTTTGCTAAATGTAAGTTCTTTAAAAATTCCTATACTTTAACACAACAACTAAATCTTTTTTACTCTGATTACATCAGTTCTATTGAACTATTGAGTGCAAACATATTTTTGCTGCTGAAATTCAGCTCTATACTTCCACCCAGTGGAGTTTTATTGATAAAAACTAAAGTACATTTATAACAGGAATAAGATGAAGCAATTTCCTCCTGCTGCACTAGGGTAAATACAATGATACATTACAATACCATTTTTATGAAGTGTGATTTTAATTAAAGCAATTAAATGACTCTCTAGCAGTAGCCTTAATCATTTATTTTACATGTTCGCAATACATAAACCATGTATTTGGCAGTAACAGTAGGAATCACAATCTATACAGTATAAATTTACAGACTGACATGTGAACTCAGCCAATCCATATATGCCAGTGCATATTAATAAGAAAAGATTCTACAGCAAAAAGTTATGTCAAAAAAATAGGTAGCTTTTACTGTACCATATAGGTACAGTGTGCTGATGGGCTAGGCTAATCTTCTGCCTTATTTGTACCTTTATATTGCACAAATGAGATGAAGGATAGCAAACAGATCACAAATACCTCTGAATCTTATTTAAATTTGGTGAAATAAGGAAAGCTTGGCCTAGGCAGAAAGAGACTGCTGTATGAAAGGGCTTTGAGTTCTGCTCAGTTCTAGGTAAAATTCTTGGCTCAGAATTTACAAAGAGACATTCTGTTCTTTTATACTAAGTGTGTGTATACTGTACCTGGTTCTCTTGTTTTATTGCAATGTCAAGATCCACCAGGCTTGATTTAACAAGCCTGAGGTCTGTAGATATCTGCATAGGTGTCCTATAATAAAAGATAGAGCATGGCATATCTGCATGTTACATTACCTGTTGAAATGCTTGTGTGATTACATTGCAACAGTAGTTTGAATTATTGCAAATATTTTTATCTCTCATATTATCCAAGGGGCAACTAACAAAAAGAAATTACACAAATGTATTGTAACCCACCCAAACAACTATTTGCTTTTTCTGTAAGCCCAAGAACATAGGACCTTACCTCATGCATGCTATATTTGTGCATGTTAAGCTAGGTTATATTTTAGATTTAGAGTTGTTATGCTGATTCAGATCTTGAGAATAACTGTTGTCAAAGCAGAATATCAGAATGCAGGATGTGGCACGGATATGCTAATGCAGGTAATCTAGTTGACACATTCTTCATCTTACTGAAAAGTATTCTGTGAAAGCCTCAATTAACCAAAGCCATGATGTGCAACAGTGGTTGAAACCTATCAACCCATTTGGTGACACCCATGGCATATAGCATATTGTACTATTTGTACAGACAGATGTAAAATGAATGACTAATCTAATGAAAGACTGAGTGAATTAGTGGGGGTGGGGAGAAGTCTCCTTTTGGTGTTGGATAGTTCCAGTTTAGAATAGGAAGGATCTGGTGCTACTGTGGTTGAACCTGGTAATAGATTCCTTCCAGAAGAAAGGGCTGAAGGAGAATTGCAACCCCAGCTATACCTGAACAGGATGGGGAGGAGGGGTGGGAAGGGGGATGCTGCTGTTCCAAGAAATGCTTAGGCAGCAACAAAAGGATGAGAAGGAACATGGAAGTCAAATATAGGCATTAATCCAAGCTATGAAGGGGAGTACAGCATGCACTTCTTAGTTGAAGTTATCTATCTATCTCTCTGTCTGTCTGTCTGTCTGTCTGTCTGTCTGTCTATCAAATTTTTGTCACTGCCCATCTCCCCTCTGAGGAGGGACCCTGGGCAGTTTACAATAAAAATAAAATTTAAAATTCAATCCAACCTATACATAATACATTACATATAGAAATAAATAGAAGATAAAAATATAAAATACTATAAAATCCAGATGGCAGTAAGGTTCTGCTTCAGTCCGTGAATATATAAGGATATATTTTAGGATACCAGCCCTCCCCAAGAATGACTATTTCCCTCCCCGCCCCAGGTGCAATGGCAAAACCAGGTCTTCAGTTTTTTATGGAAGTGCAGCAAAGAGGGGGCTTGCTTCACCTCCAGGGGAAGAATGTTCCAGAGAGCAGGAGCTGCTGCAGAGAAGGCCCGCTATCCGAACCCTGCAAGATGGAATTCTCTTACAGACGGGGTCTGTAACATGTCCTCTCTGCATGACCGTGTGGGACGGGTCAATGTGATGGAGATGAGACGGTTCCTCAGGTAACCAGGACCCATGCTATATAGGGCTTTAAAGGTAATAACCAGCACTTTGAATTGGACCTGGAAGCAGACTGGAACCCAATGCAGCTTGCGCAGCATAGGTGTTATGTGTGCTGATCTTGGAGCAGCTAGAACTGCCTGCACGGCCACATTCTGGATCAGCTGTAGCTTCCAGATACTCTTCAAGGGTAGCCCCATGTAGAGCACATTACAATAATCAATATGTGAGATGTCCAGGGCATGAGTGACCACTTGAAGGGCCTCTCGATCCAGGAAAGGGCATAACTGGTGCACAACATGAAGTTGAACAAAGGCCCTCCTGGCCATGACTACTACCTGCTCTTTGAGCAGGAATTGTGAATCCAGGAGGACCCCCAGATTCCACACCAGGTCTTTCTGGGGCAGCGGACCCCATCCAGAGCTAAAGATGGCAAATTCCTGGATATTGAGGGGCCATTAACCCACAGCCATTCTGTCTTACCAGGGTTCAGCTGAAGCCTGTTGTTCCCCATCCAGACCCCCACAGCCCCAGGCACCTGGAGAGGGTGGTCACAGCATCACTTAATTCACCTGGGATGGAGATGTATAATTGAATATCAACCGCATATTGATGATACTTCATCCCGTGGTGACGGATGATCTTGCCCAGGAGTTTCATGTAGATGTTAAGGAGCAGAGAGAGTACCAAGCCCTGAGGCACCCCACAAAGGAGAGGCCGTGGGCTGAATCTCTTGCTCCCTATCAACACCAATTGGGACCAGCCCTGGAGGAAGGAGGTGAATCAGCATAAAACCATGCCACCCACCCCCAACTCCCTGAGCTGACCCAAAAGGATACTATGGTCAATGGTATTGAATGCCACTGAGAGGTCAAGAGGAGCCAGGATGGATGCAGTGCCCCCATCCCGCTTTTGAGATCATCCATAAGTGCAACCAATGCTGTTTCTGTCCCATATCCGAGCCTGAAACCTGACTGGAAGGGGTCTAGATAATGTTTGATCCAGAATCCTCTGGAGCTGCAATACCACCACTTTCTCTACCACCTTCCCCAAAAAGGGGAAGTGGGAAACTGGACGAAAATTGTCCAGTACAGTAGGGTCCAGCAGTTTCTTGAGGAGGGGGCACACCAAAGCTTCCTTAAAGGCAGCCAGAAACACTCCCTCTCTCAAGGATGTATTTACCATCATCTGGACCCAACCACTCGTCACCTCCCAAGCTGCCTTCACCAGCCAGGAGGGACATGGATCTAACTGGCAAGTGTTGGGATTTACAGTCTAGAGGATCCTGTCCACTTCCTCGGGCCCAACAGGATCGAACTGTTCTCAGATAACTGGGTAAGCACGCTCCCTTGGCATCTCCACAGACTATGCTTCACACTTAGAGTCCAACTTGGAACAAATCCGAGTGATTTTATTCTGCAGATACCCAGGAAATGCCTCAGCATGGCCCTGTAGGTGGATTTCTGAACTCTTTCCCCAAAAAGGATCAGGTGATCTTGAACAGGGCCACCGGGTGGAATTCCGCAAATGCAGTAAGAGCAGAGAAAAACTGACATTTCACTGCTCTTACTGCCACTAGGCCTTAACAGCGGCTCTAGCTTGTGTTCAGTCAGGTTCAGTCTGTCTTCCTCCAGTAGCGCTCTAGATGTATCTTAATCCTCTTCAGAACCCTCAGCTCATCTGTAAACCACGGGGAGTGTCAGGTTCGATGGGACAAGAGAGGTTGCACAGGTGTGATCCATCAATTGAGGGATGTTTTTTTTTTATTTGGTTTAACATGAAACATCTGGAAGATCCTGTAGATGTCCATAGCAAGAATGGGTGGCAAGAACTGCACTTACCTTCACTGGTAAAGAACTGAAAGCATATTCTAGCAGCAATATGATATAGCTCCATATGCATACAGTATCACCAAAGGATATAGAGTGAGGGAATTATGGGGTAGATTTCTGGACTTACATATTAAATGGTTGCAACTCATTACAGAATTCTTGAGCAAGTTATAAAAAAAATGTACTTCTGCTGGTACTGTGAAAAGATTGCCTATGAAGTATTTAATGGTAATTACCTGCCAATATGCAGGCAACTGGTTGTGGACAATACTCCTACACCATTTATTATAGTTTTCAGTGTTGAATGTTACCTATTTCTAGATATACATGCACATATATACACTATTTTTCTGCACTGTTCCTGCCAGATCCTCTTAATCCCACGTATCCATATGCTTTTTAAAAAGTTAATCATGATACATTTCTTAAAACGATTTTTTTCTCCAAGTAAGTTTATATGCTCGTTTATCAGATTAATAATTACACGTTAATATGCTGCAAACATTAAAAAAAAACTTTTTATTTCTGTATTTTATCAAGTTATGTCAAGAACACTGTGCTCATAGTCATTTAAAGTGAATTTTTGAATGTATGCACAAGAAAACAGAGAACAGAGGAAAAGGAGGTGCTGCAAACTTTTATTAAACAAAAGACGTTACACTGAAAACAGCAATGCAATTCTATGCATGCCAACTCAGAAGTTGTGTTAAAGCAATAGGATCTGTTTTAATTCACAGTAGAAATGTGCCATTTACATTCAGGAAGTTTAGCTGAATTTCTTAAAAATACAAAGAACATTTTAATATAGTAAGACTATGCACACTGTTAAGTTTTAATTTTAAAAGTCCTTGCAAGCAGATCTCATTTTGCTAAAATATTTTCACTATAACTTAATAAACATTAGTAAGAGTTGAATTGCAAAATTGAAAGGGCAGGCCATTGTATAAAAAAGTCCTTATCCAATTCACATTATCTTTTTTGTGTCTGTAGTTAAAGAAATCTGACATGTTATGCTTTTTGCTCAATTTTTTGA
Organism: Candoia aspera; assembly: GCF_035149785.1. Lineage (NCBI taxonomy): Eukaryota > Metazoa > Chordata > Lepidosauria > Squamata > Candoiidae > Candoia > Candoia aspera. The sequence goes on along the minus strand of NC_086159.1, from coordinate 41,226,855 downwards.
AGAAGATATTCCATTTGTAAATTTAGATTTGGTTGTCCTTTTTTAGTCCTTTTACTTAACATCTTGTATGTTTCCATTTTCTTCTGTTTGTAGAGCTTTTGAGCTTTCTCTCTTTCTTCTCTCCTTTTTTTGGCTGCCTGAAATAAAAACCTGGAATCATTAAGACATACACTTATTTCACTCCTCATAGTTTCTAGACTTATTTGATATTATACAGGCTGAATCAGTCTTTGCAACTATACATATAAAATTGAAAGGGATGATATCCATCAGCATCATGAGACACTCTAAATGCCCCTTTCATTTTCTGACAGAACCTGCAAGTGTTGATATAAGCTTATTCTATATAAACGTCTACTGATGAAACATAAACAATCTAAGGTGAGAGGCATCGAATGTTACTTTAAAAATGAGATGGTCAGCTTTTAAGACTATATAGTCCTATGCATACTCAAAAGGGATCAGCATCACTGAAATCAGTAACTAATTGTTAATGTAAAACTTAAAACCAAGATATTAGCCCTAAAACCAATGACTTTATTTAAAAGTTACATACCTCTTTTTTCTTGTCTCGTTCAGCCTTTATTTTCTCATAATCCTCTTTTGCTTTCTGGTTTGAAGTTTTTGCTTTATGTTTTCTTTGAATCACAATGCTCCTGTGTTAAACAAGAATACTGGCAATTAAAATATGCCTTTGGTTTAATAGTTATATTATCTAAGCAGTTGACAATTTTGATTCAATGACTGAAAACCTGTGGAATGGATGAATGGAAAAGGTTATTAGATCATCATTTGCCTCCTCCCAGTACTTTATTTAGTCATTGTAACTTTTCTGGGGAACAGAACTAGAAACAATTTTACCATTGGCTTCCAAGGAAGAAACGGTGAACTAAAGACAGCTCCACTTAGCAGAGCTGACAGTTGCAGCAGAACAAAAAGCTGGCAAGTAGACCGGACCAGCTCTTCGTAATTCCTATCTGGACAAGGAGAGGACTTGAGACTGTCCATGAGTGCTCCAGACAGTTGCTCCTCGAGAGGAGACCACAAGACAGCAGTCTCCAGCAGGTTTAGAGCTCTGTGAGACAGCTGGCGCCTTTAAAAGGACATTGGGTTTGCATATTTCGTTTTCTAATCACTTTCAAAAATTGCTTATTAACTGCTTTTCAGCTATTAGGAACCTCTGGATTGACAAGTCTGAAAACACCAGGTGAATTTCCTTCTAATCCTTAGCGAAATAAGTTTTATAATGTAAGTTTAATAAATGTTTATGGATTTTTTTCTAATAAACAGCAAAAGGGTGATTAGAATTTTGATTTTGGAAAGTTACAAACAGACTAAGGGTCCAGACAGATTTGAAATAAGATTTTGGAATTAATTATAAGAATCCTTCCTGTGGGAAAATACTTTTGTTTTGAATTCTTTAAAAAAAAAAACTTGATAGGATGGGACTTTGAGGGTTGGACACTACAGAGAACTAGAAGGAACTAAAGATTACAATTAAGGGAGAAAAATACTTAAATTCAAATTACAAATACAGAATGAAACAAAATATTTTAACATTGGACATACTGAAGGATATTGGACCCAGAAGTTAATTTTAAGACAGTCTGCCTCTATAGACAGACTGTGTTTAAAAGACGTTATGGAAGAGGGACAAGTTTTACTTGACAAGATTGAGACTGATCTGAAAGTGGATTTAAAAATGACAGGCTACAAGAATGATATGGAAAAAGATGCTACACTGGACATTCAAAAGAAACTAGCTGATGTCTTAATAATTAAAAGGGATATACAAATAACAAACCAAGATAGTGACCTGGATAATTTTCTATATTGGATTTACAAGAGGCTTGTTAAAGCTTTGAAGACTTTTGTGAGATGGGAAAAAGAAAAAATGAAAATAAATCAAGTTCTAGGACATTATATGAAGGGATTAAAGATTAAAATTGTTAAAAGGGAAAGAAAGGAATATAAAATTGGTTTACTTGATCAAGGTTAAAATAGCGATGTTATCTCTGGTAGCCCTTAATGACCTTTTGCTGACATTACAACAGAAATGACGAGGCTTTAAGGATTTGTTTATACAGTAGATACGGTAAGAGATGGGATATGGGAAGAAGAGATATTTTATTGCACTTGTCTTGATGAAGGGGGAAATCATTTCTTTATACATTTTTTTTTTCTTTACTGTATTTGTCCTGACTAAGCAAGAACCACACGGAGACAAGGAAAAAATCTCTAGTGCTTTATTATTGCTATAGTAGACAGAAAATCCTACCAAGCTGAAGAAGCATGGGAAAACCCAGAAGAGATAAACCCCCCAAAGTCAAGGTGGGTCTGTTCTGTGTCTCTTTGAATGACAGCTCAAAGTCTCTAAATTACGCATGCATTTTTGCCCCTGGATAGTGACCCCCTCCTGTTCACCATCAGTACTCATGACAGTATTACTATATTCTTATTTTTTTATATTTTTCTTTCTATTTTTTTTCTTTTCTGCAACTTCTATTTTTTTTCTTTTAGTTTGTATTAGTTTTTAGTTTTGCAATTGTAATTTTTTAATTTAATTACTATAAAAAAAAGAAACAATTTTACCATTAAGAACACGAGTATTCTCACCCTGAAGTTATAGCATCCTTCTTTTCAAGTACTATTGGTTTATGTTTAGGTTTCTGCTGTTTCTGAAGCATTTCCTCTTCAGCTAAATAAAGATGCTTCAGGTGTTCTGGATAATCTTCAGTATACCCAACAATCTTCTGAGAATTCACATTTCTTTCCTTTTTCAGTAACTTTTTGTAGTCACGTTGAATCTTTTGCTTTCTCCAAATAGCAAAGCCTTGACCTAAAAGCGTAAGACAAAAAGATTAAATACTTTTTGATGAATGTATCTTTCTTATAACATGTACCTCTAACGTAACATACTTAAACATGAAATTCTATTGTGCCAATCTGTACATGGTAGTGATTAATCAGTTACAGAGTTTACACCTTGAGAGGGGACAGGACTCAAGGATATATGCTGCCCTACCCCCTTATCTTTTCTATCTGTAAATGCAATGTCAGCTTGTTAGATAACAGTTAGAGTCTTGGCTAAGTTGTATATCAAAGCTGCTACGGTCGTGTGAAAAAGTAAGTACACATCATGTAGTCTTTTTTTTTTAAACATTTATGAACATATCATATTCTGCCTTCATTCAAACAGTATATAAAGGTGATGTAAATGAATCAAAAAAAAAAAAAACCCTGAAAAATTGACTTTGCAATCATTTATTTCACACACACACAAAAATAACAGATATGCTATTTCTTTCTGTGGAAAAAGTAAGTACACCCCTGGCTCTAATATGTGGTATTTCCCCCTTTGGCAAGCTCAAGTAGATGTTTCATATGACTACCTACCAGTCTCTAACATTGATTGGGAGCAATTTTTTCTCACTCCTCCATGAAGAATTTTTCAGCTGTGGAATGTTTGAGGGGTTTCTTACATGCACAGCCTGTATCAAATCACCCCACATCATCTTGATATGATTTAGATCCAGGATTTGACTTGGCCATTCCAGAACCCTCTGGGTTTTTTTTTCAGCCATTCCTTGGTGGATTCACTGAAATATTTAGGTTATTGTTATGCTGCAAGGTTCACTTTCAGTTGAGTTTCAACCTTCTGACAGATGGTCTCACATTATCTCCAAGCACCCTCTGGTACAATGAAGAATTCATAGTGGATTCTTTGATGTGAGCTCTGATACAGCAAAGCCTCCCCAAATGATAACATTTCCACCACCATGCTTTAGAGTTGGTATCAGGTTCTTCTGGTGAAATGGTGTCTTTGGTTTTCACCAAACATGTCTACTGGTATTGTGGCCAAATAACTCTTTGCCTTGTTTGTCCAGAGCACATTGTTCTAAAAGTCCTGGTCTTTGCCTAGGTGTTCATGAGCAAACTTTAGTCTTGCCCTGATGTTCTTTAAGGCAGCAAAGGTTTCCCTCTGGAACACCTCCCATGCAGATCTAATGTGTGCATATTTTTTTCTAATTGTACTCATGCACTTTGACATCAGAGCTACCTGTGGGTCACATGATGACATTCCAGGATTCTTAGAGACTTCTTTCAGCATGTTCCATTCTGCTTTAAAGCTGGACTTGCTGGGATGGCCTGGCCTGGGAAAGTTGGCAGTCGTTTGAAATCTTCTCCACTGGTAGATGATCTTCCTGACAGTGGAATGATTCATGTTCAACTGTTTGGTGATCTTTTTAAATCCCTTCCCAGACTCATAGTAAAGGTAAAGGTTTCCCTTGACGTAAAGTCCAGTCGAATCCGACTCTAGGGGGCGGTGCTCATCTCCGTTTCAAAGCCTTGGAGCCGGCGTTGTCATAGACACTTCCGGGTCATGTGGCCAGCATGACGACTCGGAACGCCGTTAACGCCGAAGCGGTACCAATTAATCTACTCACATTTGCATGTTTTCGAACTGCTTGGTGTGCAGAAGCTGGGACGAGCAACGGGAGCTCACCCCGCCGCGCGGTTTCGAACCGCCGACCTTCCGATCGACAGCTCAGCGGTTTAACCCGCAGCGCCACCGCGTCCCTTATTCCCAGACTCATAGGCATGTATAATTCTTTCTGAAGGCCTCAAAGAGCTCTTTCAATCTAAGCGTGGTGATACCACACACTACAACAACAAAGTCTAACTAAATGTCTGTGGTTTAAATAAGACAGGCTCTGCCCTCTCTAACAATGTTCTAATTATTTGCATCTGATTCTAATTTACGGTATTTGAGAAAGCGATAAATGTAGGGGTGTACTCTTTCCACAAGTGAAATTTGCATTTATGTTTATTTCAGTTACACCACAGACTACAAAATTTAAATGGTGCATGATATTTGTTAGATTATATCCCCTTTATCTATCAATAATGTTGAAATGAAGATTAAATATATGTATATTAAAATATGTTTAAAAAGTAAAAAAAAGCTTTTTCACATGATTGTATCTTTCCTTTCTAGAAATATGGCTGGATAATGTTTTCCCACCATGAAGGATAACTGTGTCTCCCTTTGTGGCTGTCTTTTTCCTCATTAATTTCCTTACCAGTAAAGCATTTTTTTTTATGTATCTGAGATCTTTTGCACATACGGTATATTCATGCTTAAAACTGTCTTATCTATTTTATGTAACGGTATGGCCCTTGCTCTTTCCTGGGATGCAAGACATCACTGAATCACTGTGACCAGCCAGCTTTGTAGGGAAAAAACTATCTCCAGCTATTGATAAGTTATTTTTTTAGCCACAACAGCAAAAATATAGAAGTGATTTGTTCTCTCCCAGGTTGTATGTATGTGTGTGTTCAATTTCACAGTCTGGCCCGTCTTTGCTTTCTTCTGAGATCAGTCAAGGTCTGCTACCGCTGCTACCTAGCTGAGCGTCATGGAAAAAAGTAAGAGATCAAGAATCCACACTGCAGAGAAACCATGGTAACATCCCTTCCCCTTCGGCTCGCCCAGCTACGAGGCTCATACCCTCCTGGAGGCTTCCCCTCAATCGATGCGTGTCCAATCTCCAGGGCTGCTTCCGACTCAGACCAGCCGGCGCCTTCTCCTTTCCTCCATTTCTATTGAAACTCGGAGACCCCCTCCTCTTCCTAATCGGCGCCATCACGCAATCAGTCTTGCTTCGTCGCACGTTTCTATGTCATCAATAGGCGTCCTCGTCGCCTTTTCAGCTGCAGAATTATCCAATCGGGAAGGACGCAGAAATGGCTTTGTTCGGCGCTTGATTCACTTTGCCTGGGAAGAAAGGTTGAGTGAGCACAGAACGCAGTGGGGGGGGGGAGCGAAAGGCAGCCTATCGATGCTGAGTTATCGGTGTTCCTTCCCAGTCTTTTCTCCTCAATGATTGGCACGCAGTTTCTGCTCCGGGCTCACCATGGCGAGGCGTTCTCGAGAAGCGTTGCCGGCCTCCTCCCGGGAGAATTACGTCTTGCCTCCAGAGCCTTCTGCGGAGGCAGTAAACGCGCGAGTACGGGCAGTCGCACAGTTCCTCCGGTGGGGACTTCCGCTGTGCCAGACCCACACGGTGGAGTTTTACACACGGGGGCTCTGGGAGAAGTTCATAGCTCTTCCTCCCGAGACGGTATTAGGCGCGCTAAGCGGAGAGAGGCTGCAGCACCTCCTGGAAGAACCGACTCCGCAGCGCCCCGTGGAGGAAGTCGCCGGTAAGAGCCACCATCTGGAAAGCAGACGGCGCTGGCTTGAGCGGGTCCCGCGGACGGGCTCTTGGAGCGGAACGTGCTTGCGGGGCGCGCGCTGGCCGGGGACGAGCGAGAACGCCGCGGCGGGGCGGGGCGTTGAGGGACCAGCGCCCTCTCGTCTCTTCTCATCCAGCATCCTCTTCCATCCGCTCTATCCGGTCTCTTCCCCTTCTCTCAACTTTGCCAGCATCCTCATTTTTTTCCTACCTCATCACGTGGAATCGGGATATGCTCCTTCGGCCCGCGAAGATCTGATAGAAAATGTTATTGCTGTCGCAGCGTTAATCCTGTAGGGCAGGGTTTCACAACCTTGGCAACTTTAAGAGGCGTGGACTTCAACTCCCAGAATTCCCCAGCCAGCATGCTTTAGGGAACTCAGAGGTTCCTAGGCAATCTCGCCCCACCCCTTGAATAGACCTGCTTAGTTTCAGTCCTAATTCATATAGTTCCTTTTCCTCAGTAGAGCATGGATTATAGGCCACCCAGATAATAAATTTTGTTGTTGTTTATTCGTTTAGTCGCTTCCGACTCTTCGTGACTTCATGGACCAGCCCACGCCAGAGCTTCCTGTCGGTCGTCAACACCCCCAGCTCCCCCAGGGACGAGTCCGTCACCTCTAGAATATCATCCATCCATCTTGCCCTTGGTCGGCCCCTCTTCCTTTTGCCTTCCACTCTCCCTAGCATCAGCATCTTCTCCAGGGTGTCCTGTCTTCTCATGATGTGGCCAAAGTATTTCAGTTTTGCCTTTAATATCATTCCCTCAAGTGAGCAGTCTGGCTTGATTTCCTGGAGGATGGACTGGTTGGATCTTCTTGCAGTCCAAGGCACTCTCAGAATTTTCCTCCAACACCACAGTTCAAAAGCATCGATCTTCCTTCGCTCAGCCTTCCTTATGGTCCAGCTCTCACAGCCATATGTTACTACAGGGAACACCATTGCTTTAACTATGCGGGCCTTTGTTGTCAGTGTGATGTCTCTGCTCTTAACTATTGTATCGAGATTTGTCATTGCTCTTCTTCCAAGGATTAAGCGTCTTCTGATTTCCTGACTGCAGTCAGCATCTGCAGTAATCTTTGCACCTAGGAATACAAAGTCTTTCACTGCTTCTACATTTTCTCCCTCTATTTGCCAGTTATCAATCAAGCTGGTTGCCATAATCTTGGTTTTTTTGAGGTTTAGCTGCAAACCAGCTTTTGCACTTTCTTCTTTCACCTTCATCATAAGGCTCCTCAGTTCCTCTTCACTTTCAGCCATCAAAGTGGTATCATCTGCATATCTGAGATTGTTAATGTTTCTTCCAGAGATTTTAACTCCAGCCTTGGATTCCTCAAGGCCAGCTTGTCGCATGATGTGTTCTGCATACAAGTTGAATAGGTAGGGTGAGAGTATACAGCCCTGCCGTACTCCTTTCCCAATCTTAAACCAGTCTGTTGTTCCGTGGTCTGTTCTTACTGTTGCTACTTGGTCGTTATACAGATTCTTCAGGAGGCATACAAGATGACTTGGTATCCCCATACCACTAAGAACTTGCCACAATTTGTTATGGTCCACACAGTCAAAGGCTTTAGAATAGTCAATAAAACAGAAATAGATGTTTTTCTGAAACTCCCTGGCTTTTTCCATTATCCAGCGGATATTGGCAATTTGGTCTCTAGTTCCTCTGCCTTTTCTAAAGCCAGCTTGTACGTCTGGCAATTCTCGCTCCATGAACTGCTGAAGTCTACCTTGCAGGATCTTGAGCATTACCTTACTGGCATGTGAAATGAGTGCCACTGTTCGATAGTTTGAACATTCTTTCGTGTTTCCCTTTTTTGGTATGGGGATATAAGTTGATTTTTTCCAGTCTGATGGCCATTCTTGTGTTTTCCAAATTTGCTGGCATATAGCATGCATTACCTTGACAGCATCATCTTGCAAGATTTTGAACAGTTCAGCTGGGATGCCGTCGTCTCCTGTTGCCTTGTTATTAGCAATGCTTCTTAAGGCCCACTCAACCTCACTCTTCAGGATGTCTGGCTCTAGCTCACCGACCACACTGTCAAAGCTATCCCCGATATTGTTATCCTTCCTATACAGGTTTTCTGTATATTCTTGCCACCTTTTCTTGATCTCTTCTTCTTCTGTTAGGTCCTTGCCATCTTTGTTTTTGATCATACCCAGGTTTGCCTGGAATTTACCTCCAATGTTTCTAATTTTCTGGAAGAGGTCTCTTGTCCTTCCTATTCTATTGTCTTCTTCCACTTCCGCGCATTGCTTGTTTAAAAATAATTCCTTATCTCTTCTGGCTAACCTCTGGAATTTTGCATTTAATTGGGCATATCTCCCCCTATCACTGTTGCCTTTTGCTTTCCTTCTTTCTTGGGCTACTTCTAGTGTTTCAGCAGACAGCCATTTTGCCTTCTTGGTTTTCTCTTTCTTTGGGATGTATTTTGTTGCCGCCTCCTGAACAATGCTGCCAACTTCTGTCCAGAGTTCTTCCGGGACCCTATCTACTAAGTCCAGTCCCTTAAATCTATTCTTCACCTCCACTGCATATTGCTTAGGAATATTAGTGAGCTCATATCTAGCTGATCTGTGGGTCTTCCCTAATCTCTTGAGTCTGATCCTAAATTGTGCAAGAAGAAGTTCGTGATCTGAACTACAGTCAGCTCCAGGTCTTGTTTTTACCGACTGTACAGATGTCCGCCACCTTTGGCTGCAAAGGATGTAATCAATCTGATTTCGGTGTTGTCCATCTGGTGAAGTCCATGTATAAAGCCGTCTCTTAGGTTGTTGGAAGAGAGTGTTTGTTATGCAGAGTGAATTGTCTTGGCAAAATTCTATCAGCCTGTGTCCTGCTTCGTTTTGTTCTCCCAGGCCATACTTACCTGTAATTCGAGGTGTCATTTGACTGCCCACCTTAGCATTCCAGTCTCCTGTGATGAAAATAACATCTCTTTTAGGCGTGTTGTCCAGTAGGTGCTGCAGATCCTCATAGAACTGCTCTACTTCAGCTTCTTCAGCATTTGTGGTTGGGGCGTATATTTGGATCACTGTGATGTTAGATGGCTTGCCCTGAATTCGAATTGAGATCATTCTGTCGTTTTTTGGGTTGTATCCAAGCACTGCTTTAGCCACTTTACTATTAATTATGAAGGCTACTCCATTTCTTCTGTGGTCCTCTTGTCCGCAGTAGTAGATCTGGTGGTCATTTGATGTGAAGTGGCCCATTCCAGTCCATTTCAGTTCACTGACGCCCAGAATGTCTATCTTTAATCTTGACATCTCACCAATAACCACATCCAATTTGCCCTGGCTCATAGATCTTACATTCCAGGTTCCGATGGTGTGTTGATCCTTAGAACATCGGATTCGCCGTTCACCACCAGCACCGTCGGCCGCTAGCCGTCCTTTCGGCTTTGAGCTAGCTGCGTCATCACGTCTGGGGCTAGTTGAGCTCATCCTCTGTTCCTCCCCAGTAGCATTTTGACCATCTTCCGACCTGGGGGTCTCATCTTCCGATGGTATACCGACATATCTCTGGTTGTACTGATCCATTTAGTTTTCGCGGCAAGATTACTGAGGTGGGTTGCCATTACCTTCCCCAGGGATCGCATTTAGTCTGACCTCTCTGTCATGACCTTCCCGTCTTGGGTGGCCCTTCACGGTTTAGCTCATGGCATCATTGAGGTGCTCAAGCTCCAGCACCACGACAAGGTAACGATCCTTTGCTGAAGATAATAAATTTAATAAATAATATATTTAAAATGTTGGTTTCTGAGGCAGAGCTATGAATATTGTTGGTAGGAATCTTTGGGCAAGTCACTGGTGCTCAGCCCCAACCCACCGCACACGGTTGTGGTTGTGGGGAAAATAGGAGGAGGCAGCATTATGTATCCTGCCTTGAGATGTAGAAAATAAAGGCAAGACATAAACGGAATGTAATAAACTCATAAATAAAAGCTGGTTTAATGCTCCATGGTAATCTCCCTACTTTATTTAGTGTATTAATATTGTTTACAGAATGCATATGTTAACCTAGTATTGATTATCCATTTGGGATTCCAGTACCAAAGTACCATTTCCCTAATAGAGAAAGAAGATTGAAATATCTTCATTCCTGCTTTTCTCACAGCTTCATCATGCACAGTACTATACTTCCCCACCCCACCCCCTCCATCTATCTATCTATCATCCATCCATCCATCTCTATCTGACATGTGAGACAGATTTGTGGATTTTTATATTATTCAGGTAAAAATATAAGGATGCATGGTATAGCTAAATATGCTTTACCCTGGGATAAATTGTTCTAGGACACGTCCCCTCCCCAGAGCTGTTTCCAGTAGCAGCCATTCTCACAGATCATTCAGTCTTTTGTAACTTAAGTAGTTACTAAATTGCTTGTGTTTCTTTTGATACCCTGTTTATTTTTTATGTTACATCATGTGTACTGCATAGTGAATTTATAGATAACATTTATTATCTAATTTCTGTACTAGACTGTAATTACAATCAAATTGTAATTTGATTGTAATTTCTTTGTTTAATTGTTGTGAGCTGCCCAGAGTCATTGTGAATCAGGTGGCATGCAAGTTTAATAAACTATTATTTTTACTATTACTAAAACATTTATAAATGAAAATAACATTTGGGAGTTTCATACACTGTTCTGTTTCTTCAAGAAAAGAGGGTAGGTTATTACATAAAATCTGATTCTTTCTGATTTTTTCAGGTTACTTCATTGCCAGTGTAAATTATAGAAGTCTTTCTTTTTGAATAGAGAGATTGACGACTTCCATATTCTTTTTTTTTATTTTATTTTAGTAGCTTTTCTTTTGACTTTGGTTTCTCTGCAGGTGCATTATACCCATTTTATAAAACAGTCCTCCAGGTTTGGTCAGAATAAGTCCCACTTGGTTTAGTGAGATACACTCCCAGCACTTCGGTGCCTAAAAGGTTGCAGCCTAAAGGTCACTGTTGATTAAAGTCTTCGCTTCATTTTCCTCTTTTGCTGTACAAAGGACATGGAGCCATGGTCAATTCAGGAACTGAACTTTGACTTTTCCAAGCTTCTGGAAAGCATTTTGGATTTTAAATATTAATTTTAAAAATTAATTAATTTTAAATATAGTCCTATGCTGGTGAGGTAGTTTGATTTCTCTTTGGATATAATGGTTGAAAACAACAATCTTACACAGTTGATTTGTGTAGCCTTTTGAGGCCAACCTATGATCTCTTCTTTTTACAGCTGAAAAATAAACATCTCCACATCATTAAGAGGATATTTTCAGTGTGGCTCCAAATTTAGATTTCTGTTTTAGTTTAGAAGGTGCTGTAGATGCTAGGGTTATGCTGTGCATTGAATCCAAAGGCAAAAATGTGCTTTAGAGTGTGCGGCTCTGCAGCTGCCACATGATGCCAGGAAAATATGTGTTTGGTTTAACAAATTGCAGACAAGTAGTACATGTGTGCCCTGTGAGCATATGAAGCATTTCTTTTTTACATTCAAATCTGAGGTGCTGCACAATCTAATAGATGCTAAATTGAAATGTCCTTAGTTATGTTAGTAAATTAAAACTGAATGTTGTTGAACATTTGTCCTACTTCTTTTAGAAAGCAAAAAGAAACCCATATTAAGTTTTATGAAAAAAAAAATACTGTTTATGATTTTCATAATTCTAAAGTTACAGAATGAGCCTCGTGTGGTGCAGAGTGGTAGGTGGCAGTATTGCAACTGAAAACTCTCCCCACAACTGGAGTTTGATCCCAGCGGAAGCTGGATTCTCGGGTAGCCAGCTCAGGTCGACTCAGCCTTCCATCCTTCTGAGGTCGGTAAAATGAGTACCCAGCTTGCCGGGGAAGGTGACGACTGGGGAAGGCAATGGCAAACCAACCTGCTCTAGTCTGCCAAGAAAACATCATGAAAGTGGTATCCCCGCAAAGGGTCAGACATGACTTGGTGCTTGCACAGGGGACCTTTCACCTTCAAAGTTACAGAAGAATTGTTATATATTTGCTTTTCATTGGTATGCAAGTTCTACTAGTCTCAACTGATTCTGCTCCACTTACTACACAACAAGGACAGTGCACAGTCCAAGTCATTCATTGGATAATGTCTCCTGCTTCATGGTAACTGTAGAGAAAGCATTTGTTATTTGTTAAATGAACATAAAATATTTAAACTGTAGGGAATTATTCTAAAACGTCAGTTTTATAAAGTCAGTTTTTCTAATTCTAAATTATCTGCCTAATGTATACATAAAGTAAGATAAAATGACAAACAACTGACTGTATCCTTGAATATATGTTATTTTTTAATTTTCTTTTATTTGCTAATGTATTTTTCCTGAAGAGCTATAAAACCTAAAGGGAGCTCATATCATTTATGTATACTAGATAGGCTCTTTTTGTGTTTAGGGTCCATAGGAGTCTGAGTTCTGTGAAAGCTCTATTAGAATTCCTGATCATTGATGTGAAAAATCTGGTTTTTCATTATTATAAACTGTTTCCTGTTCTTTCCACACAGATAGCTCTGGATTTTACAACATTTTCTGTAAAAATACTCAGAGGCTGATTAATGTCCAGGCTTTTGCTCTAGCTGCTAAACACTACTCAATGCCAAATCTTGGAGTGTGCATCTCATTAGAACAGATCCTTGAAGCACTGAACAGAAAACAGCAGTCAAGATCAAGTAAGTTAATAATCTTGGCATATTGTTTTTTATATTTACAAAACTTTTTCCTTAAAATCCAGTTATTTTCTTTTTTTGCAAGTTGTGTGATATTCCTTAGTTTGTGCTTTTATTCTCTCAGCAATCGAAATCCAAATATCTATTTATCGTGCACTTAGGCTTTCAATCATATGAATGTCCCACTGTATGCAGTCATGGTTATTCCAGGTAAGTGAGTAATATGATTGTCATGACCTGTTCAAATATCATTATTAATGCTTCTTATTTTATTCTATTAATTTAAATTTTATTAACTGTATTTTAGGCTGAGTAAGATTTTTTTTTGAACTATGCCCCATATAACTTATATTGTTCCTGTTGAAGAAAGCCGTCTCCCAAAGTTCATGCGGTAGTTTTCTTTGGTTGCTTCCATCAATTTCAAGATGAGTTTGTAGCAAATGCATCAAAGCCCATGCTAAGAAACCATGTTTGGTCACATTTTTCTGGTCTGTGGACATATAAATACTATATGGCTGTGAACAGTCAGAGAGCATTCACATTATTGCAATCTCCATGACAGTCTAAACACCAGACATTTGAGTTTCAATATACATTGAATATACATTTTCTCTCAGGTGTGGGCTTACCCATGCCCAGAGGAAATTCTCTAGTCTAAACCCTTCCTTCTAGAGATAGATAGGAAAAGAATGTTGTTTTAAAAGACAATAGCAATACTTTGGGGACACATAGCAAGAGGTTTCTGTGCCTGACCTGAGAAAACAGGTAGAGTGTGCTGTTTCCCCAACAGCTCTGACCAATGGTTGGAATTATAAAACAAAGCTGGGGAAGGTCCAGGACCAAAGAAGGAGAGCCCTTTGTTTTGGGATTCAAGTTAAGTCTAAGGAATAGGTAACTGCTTAGATGCTGTGTTAATTTTTAATTCCCTTTGTCCCTTTGGAAAGGGGTGTTTTAAAATGATATAATTGTATAACTCAATTCTCAATGTGCTTTGAAATGAGAAATTTGGGGGATGTTTTTCCTAGTGTTTATGGCCTGAAAATCATTTTTTTAACAGATGGCACTAGTTTAAAGATGCCAAAAGAAGGCATGACTCTTCCCCGTAGAAGGTCTGGTATTCCAGTTTTTTTCAAGGATACAAATGTTAAGAATCTTTTCTGCCACCACTGGAAAATCAAAACAGAGAAACTGGTTTAAGAAATTTCCAGTTGTCTTTTTATCCAAGGGATTCTGCAAAAACGAAATTTGTGATGTGTTCACCCTGCCAAAGTCAAGATAAAGAAACTGTACCACATGAATTTCCACCTTGTGGTTTCCATGTGAAGTAGTTTTAATACTTGATTAAAGAAACAGTTTTCCTTATTTTGGAATGAACTTCCTTTTTGTTTTCCCAGCAATATTCAATATTCCTTGAATATTCTTCTTGCTCTAAGCAAGTACACTGAACTATATTGCATATGCTCCAAATGAGAGGACACAATCTGAGCACTTAAACCATGCTGTCATCTTTGCCTCTGTTTTCTCCCTGGCTCTCGAATGACCTTCATTTACCTAGGACTAAGGGAACAATACGGTATTCGTATGAGTTGGCATCAGTCTGGTTCTTCTAGCCTATAAAGGCAAATCAAGTGATGATATATAATTTTATCTCTGGACCAGCTCACAGATAGAGGTTAAGGATGAGACACGTGAGCCTGCATTGTTATTTAAGGTCTTTGGAAACAAAAATGTCTCAGAATCCATTGCATAGTAGCAAATATTGTTATATTGACTCAGAGCATTTCAACTTACTTATCTGGGCATAGCTATAGTTTGTAAATAAGATGTACTTGTAATGATATTTTTAGTGATCTTTTTGAATTACAAAATAAACACATTTTTCCAGAATTTTTAAGCTTAACTGCATATTTCTTTTTGGTCAGAGGTAGAAATAAAAACAGATAATTTTATGAATAATAAGAAGTCACATGAAGTACAACTGATGTCAGATTTAGTAGATGGCATTGCAAAATATTACGGCTTAAACCAGGTAAGAATCTTTATTATCTTAAATCTTTCAGGTTCAATTCCTTCCAAAGGCTTGGAGGTGTTATAGGAGATGCTGTTGCCTGTTGAGGAAGATGATAGTATCAAATTAGACTTTGTTCTAGATTTGCTTTTCTCCATTTAAGAAGCAAGGTTAATCAATACCCAGTTAAAGAATCAGAAGCTAGAATTCTTAGAAATGTGAATGGGATAAGTTTTTATTAAATGTGAATTGAAGGAAGTTTTCCATATCATTTAAGTTAATCTAAAGAAAATTATATTTTGTTTTCTGTACATATAGAAGAGGCCAAGACGAAGAGTAGTATAAGTGTGTTTGTGTGTATAGGTAGTCCTTGTTTAACAACCGCAGTTGGGACCAGCAATTCAGTCCTTAAGTGAAGGGGTCGCTAAGTATGCTTACGATCTTATTTCAGCTTTCCTTACAGACCTGCAAAGGTTATAAATGTGAGGATTGGTTGCAAAGTTACTTTTTCATCACCAATGTAACTCTGCATGGTTGTTGTCTGAGGCAGTCGCTAAATGAGGACTACCTGTGTGTATGTATGACTATCCAGTACTTTTGCTAACTAAGCGTTGGTGCCAGTGAACAAAACTCTGTGTGAGAAGAGTAGACGTTTCTGAACAGTACATTTAGTACTGTTATAACTATTCATAATTGACATGTTCCAGAGCATAAACAGGAAGAGTGCACGAAAGCAAAACAAATTTTGGTATGGCCTCCTTAAGTGATACCAGGTTACAGGTGGCACTTTCTGAATCTTAATTCCAGGTGTTATTTCTGATAAGATATTATAATAAGTAGTAAAATTACTTCTAAGGCAATTCTGTATCTGTCTACTTCAAATTAAGAATCATTGACTTCAGTAGGACCCTCTCATGGCAAAAGTATATAGAATTGCCATCTTAGATTTGACTATTGATTATTACCGAAACTTTATCTACAGTGTGGCACTAAATATGAGACATATGCCCTTTAGTCAGTCACTCTGTGATGCTGTATATTTGCGTCAAAATCATAAAAATCATACTAACATGAAAAAAATGTTCTGATTATAGGGCAAGCAATTTCTTTAGTTTTAAAAATTACTGCTTTTGTTTTAATAAACTGAAAAAGGCAGCTTTATATTAGATTTTTCAGTCCTTCTCATAAGAAAATGCCAAATGTAATCAAAGTATAGATCTGTAAAAAAGCAGCACAGTGTTTACAGCAATAGGGATCTTAAGGGTGCTTTCTAAGAGCTTCTAGTTCAGCAAAAGGATTTATACTGTCCTTAGCTTTACCCTTCTACCCAAATTGTAGGATGGTATATTAAATATACAATATTGTTTGGATGATTAAAATCTAATCTAATCCATTAGCACTTTAGGCTTTTTTGATTTCTCTTTGAATGATGAGTCTGATAGTCTGGTAGCACAACTGGGTGGGTCTAAAGAGCACCACAGCCCTGATCACCTGGTAGGAAGTAACCCTGATAAAAACAGTGTTTCAGCCTTCTTGTGTCTTTGCACCACTAAAAGCATTACATCACTTTAAATCACAGCATCATCAAATACATTTAAAAACATCAACAACAGAGATCCCAATTAAAACATAGCTTTTAAATACAGTAAGGTATATTTAGGATTCAGAAAAGGTTTGTTAAAATAGAACTTTTTTTTTTAATCTGTTCAATCATGTCTGATTCTTCAAGACTGCCTGGACAAGTCCCTGCAGTTTTCTTGGCAAGATTTCAGAAGTGGTTTGCCATTGCCTCCTTCATAGGGCTGAGAGAGAAGGACTGGCCCAAGGTCACCCAGCTGGCTTTGTGCCTAAGACAGGACTAGGACTCCTGGTCTCCTGGTTTCTAGCCTGATGCCTTAACCACTATACCAAACTGGCTATAGAACTATCTTTACCAAGTGGCAAAAAACTCCAGAAAAAAATCCATTGTTGCTTTATCAGCAAAATGTTTCATAATTCTGTGCATTCAGTGGCAGTTCTGAATGTTTAAAGGAGATGGATAATAATTTGTCTCTTCCTGCAACCAAAGTTGTATATCAGAGCCCAGATATTAGATGGATCGCAGTCTTAACTGCTAAGAAACCTTTTGTAGCATGTAAGAGTTGACATTGCCCTTGGTTCGGTTCTGCCCAGCAGCTGAGCAGTTAAAAGTAATGACTGATAATTAGTTGTGTTACAAAAAGACATGGCAAGAAATCAGAAGAAAAGTCCTTGAATAATTGCTGTGCTAAAGGAAATGCCTCCAGATCTAGACTGAATAATGCCTTGTACTGTATAGTCATAGGAGAATAGGAAGCATAAAGCTAATTTTAATACACAACATATACAGAAAAGAAGGGAGAAAACATTTGGCTTTGGTGAACCCAATCATTTCCAGAGATGATATACAGGTAGTCTTCACTTAACAACCATTCATTCAGTCACTGTTCAAAATTCAACGGTGCTGAAAAAATGGATTTATGACCTATACCCAAAATTACGACTGGGCTTGGCTGGATCTTTGTGTGGGTGGGCTGGGATGAGCTAGGCTGGGCTAGGGAGGCTGGAGCTGGCTGCAGCCCCAGAACCTCATGGTTTCAGATCTGCTTGCCACCCTGCAAGGCAGGGTGCAGGGCTTCCAAAAGGGCAGAGATGGGAGGGAGATAGGCGGGTGGGAGAAGTTGAAGGCAGTGTTCGGGGCTGGGAGGGACCAAGCCCGGAATGGCTTGGATTGGGGTGGGTGCTCAGGCTAACGACTGGTAAAATTCACTTAACGATGGCAAGGGGAGTTGCCAGGATTGCTGTTGCTAAGCAATGCCATCTTGCTTTAAAACCACATTGCTTAGTGACAGAATTTCCAGGCTCAATCACCATCGTTAAGTGAAGACTACCTGTACCCTGGAATTGGATAGAACAAGATGCATATCATTCTAATGCATATCAGCTTGCTCCATCCGAAAGGTCAGCTCATAATAGGCCATGGAAAAGCTAAGAGGAAGTTAGTCATCTCATATTTCACAAATTGTCAGCTCTGTAATGTTTCTTACCTGCATCCCAGTCATGCCTAGAAGATATATGTGTTGGATTTTTAAAAATGCTTTATTAACAGGTTTCTTGACTAATCCACAGAGATTCTTAAGGTAGAATTTTATAAAAACATAAGCTATAACAATGAAAATGAAGAAAAAATAGACTGCAATAAAAATTTTAATTTTGGTCCTTTGCTGTAAAATTGACCAATACTTCAATCATTTTTAAGAAGTCAACATAGTAAAAACATACACAATTACTGTTGGAACTGATCTCATAAATTTATTCTGTCTCTAATTGAGATAATAGTATTTTCTATGAATTTTACATATTTTAAAGAGAAAGTGCTTATTAAAAGACATATATGTTTTCTCTCTTTTCTCAGTCCTTTTTGTATAAGATAAACATCCAGTACAGCTACCAAATTTGGGCCATAAAACTAGAAAAGTTTTAAAAACTTAAAAATTTGCCTGGGTGACCACAGCCCCAATATATCCCACCTCTGCCCCACATGTTCAACAGAAAAGTGTTTTTACTAATTTCCAACACTTTAAAAGAGAAAGGGCCAACCTGACCTCAGGAACAAGTTGTTACATAGGGCTGGGACAGCCATTGAGAAGGTCTGTTTTTAAACTCTTATCCCTCTAGCTTCACACTGGATTTGCAGGCTGGGCCTGGATTTTCAGCATGCCTCCTTGGCTTATGTGTACAGAATGGGCAGGTTCCATTTGGAGGAAATGGTCCTCAAACCATAAAACACTTAACCAGCACTTTGATATATACCTGGAAATTTATTTCTGGCCAATGCAGTGTTTACAATATAGGTGATAATGTGGCTGAAGCAGCTCTTACTTACTGAACTGGCTTCTGATTTCTGCATTAAGTTTAATTTTGGAATACTTTGCAGAAGCAGGCCCAAGTAGAAAGCATTACAGCAATCCAAGCATGAGATGAAAAGAGCATCAGTGATAGTTACCAAAACTGGGCAAAGATTTTCCTGGCCACACCTTACACTTGCTGTTCAAGGAGGAATTGAGAGTTCAGAAAAACCTTCAGATTACAGATCTGCTCCTTCAGGGGAGTGAGATCCCATCTAAAACTAAAGGAAGAGCTACCATGGAGACAGATGCTTTTTGTGATGAAAAGTCACTTCATCTTGCTGGCATTCAGCCTGAGCCTGTTTTATCATCTAGTCACTCACTGCCTCCTGACATTGAGTCAGGTCATCAATTACATCTCCTGCCTAGGTCATAGTGGAGATGTATAACTGGGTATCATCATCCTGCTGATGGTTACCTATTCCTAACTGATGGATGATCTCTTCCTGTGGTTTCATATAGATATTAAATAGCATGGAATGAAAAGTCATCTATCAGAATGGCCAGAAGCTCAGTCTTAG
Source organism: Candoia aspera (assembly GCF_035149785.1). NCBI lineage: Eukaryota > Metazoa > Chordata > Lepidosauria > Squamata > Candoiidae > Candoia > Candoia aspera. The sequence continues at coordinate 41,207,485 of NC_086159.1, read as the reverse complement.
TACCTCTGCAGGTACTCCCTCTACCAGTACCATAAGCACTGATTCAGCAAGAACTATAACATGGTACCTGCAACACCCAGCACTTGCAGTCAGTCCAGAAGGATACAGGGAGGCCTGTATTCCCTTCATCTAGGTAATGCTGCAGGTCTTCCACAAAAATGATCAGCAGAGTTTCTGTCCCATGCCCACATCTGAAGCCTGACTTGGTTTCCTATTCTGGCCATTAACTATCATTTTCTGTGATCAGATAAAACAGGATTCTGTAGTTCCTGTTGCTGGCATGTTCCCATGGAATGCAAAAATGGGGGAGTAAAAATACAGATGCAGTAGGCTCCTCTATAGTTTATTAATATAAGGTCTTATCATCCAAACATTGCCATTTGTTAAAAGTCTAGGGAAATATAAAAATGGTCACATAACTTTAATAGCTGAACTTTTTTCCTTATTTCATGATAAGTTTATGCTAAGTTTTAGAATGGCTATCTGCTACTTTTTAAAAATTATTCTTATTTACATTCTAGGTGATTGACCTGGGTTCTGGAAAAGGTTACCTGAGCTCTTTCTTGTCATTGCAGTATAATCTAAAGGTTTATGGAATTGATTCTTCAAACATAAACACCCATGGAGCTTATGAAAGGAACAGGAAATTAAAGAAGCACTGGACAGCCTATCAAAGACGTGCAGGAGCAAATGTCAGAGGCCAAGCATTGGAAGAAGCAAAGAAAAGGGCAGAACAAGATAAAGATAAATGTAAAGCAAACACCACTGAAAAGCCCTTAAGAACTAATAACGGTCTTGAGAGCCAGGTCCAAGTGGCTGTTCCAGATGCTGTTGTTTTGGAAACAGCTGAAGTTAGCCTAGATCCCAGTAGATGCATTACTAAAAAGCAATATGTACTGAACCCTGAGGCTCAGGTACAACTCATTGAGAACAACATACCAGAAAATATATTTCTAAATATTCTGCCTGCTGATGCTGTAGAAATGGATTGTTCACCCAGAAGTAATTGCAGAGACCTCTGTGAAGAAGAGAAAGAACAAAGGAAAGTAGCTTCTTTGAAAGCCAAAGCCAGCCAGTCAAAAGAGGCCAACATATATTCTCCGTTGACATCGTTCATAACTGCAGAAACAGAGCTACGTGATATTGTTGGAGATATGGAGGTTATTTTGTTGTTCTAGTTTGAGCTATTTAATCTGATTTTGGAATGTGAATTGAAAAGCGCTGAATCAAGACTGTGCTTTTCTGTGAGAGCATAGAGGAAATATAAGATAAAATGTCTTTACAGGATACCATTATTGTTGAAAAGTGGCATAGTAAACTTGGCAAGAGAGAGAGATTTAGTTAAGGTGGTTTGGATTAATAATTATATTTATCTGGCATCCATTTGCTTTGATACACTGTTCTTTAAATTGAAACATGCAGATATAGTCCATATAAAATTGTATGCTTTGTATTTCAGAAATATATTTGACTAAAAAACTTCTGCATTTTCATAATATTTCTATTATCTTTTTTGAAAGGTATGTTAATACAAACATTTTAAACATTTCATATTAATAACAACTATAGCACTGGATCCTAATGTATTGAAAAATAAGTCCTATATAGATTTTTTAAGCAAAGTTTAAAGAAGGGTATGAAGAAGGGCAGGAAGGAGGGGATGGAGACAATAGGGAGAGGCAAGGGTAAAATGTATTAATGCAGGTTAGTTTGTTATGACCAGAAAAATATTTACATTTATAAATTAAGATACATAATCAAACAGTGAATCTACCAAACAAATTCTAGGAGCAGTATGTTTGCAGAAATTGTATACAGCACAGCCCTTGCTTCAGATTCTTGCATTTTAGACATAACATGAAGAAAGTTTAACAATATTTGGAAAGCCTGATACAAAATCAAGAAATATGTTACCATCTAGTTAATGGAACTGGGCAGATTATAGTTAGTTTCTCTCTGCCAGCTGAAAGCTTCTAACACCAGGAGGAGGAGAATTTCCTGTTCTCTCCCATTCTTCCACACAATCTGCAGATCATACAGTTTTTGACTATCAAGCTTTAGTGTGAAAAACATGAATTTAATATGCAGTGATTCTGCATATAAAAAGTAGTACAGGGAGTCCTTATTTAGCGACCACAATTGGGGCTGGCAGCTCTGTTGTTAAGTGAAGTGGTCGCTAAGTGAGAAATCATGTAACTGCGACTGTGCTTTCCTTTCTCCCCACTCCCCCACTCTTCGGAATGCTCACCCTGGTGCTGGGATGATTAGCAAGAAGGGAATTAATGTTTGTATTTACATTCATTGGAGGGGAAGGGACTACAAGAGAGTAAGGCACACAATGGGGAATAGACATCAAAAGCAATTTGCTGGTGCCAGCACACCCTAGCATGCTCGGGGCTGGAAGCTGCAAGCATGCTACGCAAACAGGCCACTGTATTCCCCATCGTACGTCTGCTTACTTTCTTGTAATCCCTTCCTTTCCAGTCTCTCTACTTTGCAGGGGATGGGGAGAAAAAAATGGTCAGGAACAGGAGAAATCATTTTTTCTTCTTCTTACCCCTCACTTGTTTAAGCAATCTCTCCACTCTGCGGGGGGGGGGGGGATAAAAAAAAAGTTATTTCTGTAGGCAAACTCTCCTGTGTCTCAGCTGCTTTTTTCCTGCCTCCCACCCTCCCCAGGTGAGAATACCTCACCTCAGCTGTTTGCATAGCACGCTTGCAGCTTCCAGCCCTGAATGTGATTGGGGGTGCCAGTGCTAGCACTTTCCTTTCTATGTGTATTCCACGTTGTATGCCTGCTTACTCTCTTGTAATCCCCTCCTCTCCAATCTCTTCGCTCTGCAAGTGGGGAAAAGCAACAGGTCAGACACAGGACAATGTGTACTGACTGTAATGGCGATCATGTGACTGAGGGATGCTACAGATGTCGTAAATTGGTTGTAAAGTTATTTTTTCAGCACCATCATAACTTAGAATGGTTGCTGAACAGGGCAGTCGGTAAGTGAGGTCTACTTGTACTTTTATATTCAATAATATAGACTTTTTATTGGTTTCTGAATCAGTTGTTTACTTTTGGCTTTATTTGTGGTCAGAAAATTAATTTTGCAGTCATGCCTGATTCAGTCTTCTTCCAAACTTTACTCTTACTTTGTCAACAAACCGATCTCCCCATCACCATGGTAGAAGCTCCCCAAGGAATTTTAATTTTCCATTCTTTTACACCCATGGATTTAGAGAGAAATGGAAGAGTAGTATATCTCTCTCAAATTCATAAGGCTAGAATTTTTCTAGGATTTCCAAGACTGCTATGATGGTATGCATAATGACAATTATTAGCATATGTGCTGCTTCCAACCATCATATCCTGGTTTGAATTGTGTTTTGGGTCCTATTCTAGGATTGTGTAATTGTGGGTCTGCATACCTGTGGTGATCTTGCTCCAAGCACACTGAGACTTTTTAATGCTGTACCTGAAATCAAGGCAGTTTGCAGTGTGGGTTGCTGCTACCATTTGCTTTCAGAGGAACATGAAATGCATGAAGGTAGGACTGTTTTTAAGTGTATATGGAATTAATAAATGCTTGTCATTGTTCCTGTCATTGAATCATTTTTTGCTGTTTTTAATTATGTTTTGTGGAAGAGTCACTTCTGAATGCCCTGTGGTTTTCCTGTTTGGCATGCTTTTTTCAGTTTTGTGCTGGTCGTAGGCTTATTAATGCAAAACACTTTTATGTGGTGATAGAGACAGCTGTTTTTACTTCACCTCAGTAAAAAATGTGTTTGTTCATTATTACTATAATTCCATCCTCTTAAAGAAGGAATGCTCTTGGCAGTGTACAGAGAACAATCTGAGTAATTCATTATATGGTAAGTTGTGCATATGTGTCTCTGGAAACATGGTTGCTGCTTACAAAATTCCTTTATAAAGCAATTTGACTTCAGAATGTGACATTTTGAAGTTTTTATTAGAATGTTATTGTTGCAAATATGAATGCCATACAAACTGGCTTAGAACATGAGCGCTGATCAACAAAGATGTAAATGCATGTACAGAAGTTTAAGAGATTCAGAGGTAATAGTGCATGTATATAATGCAGTTTCAGAATTTCAGAAATGAAATTTTGGGAGTATGTTTATATCTTAGAATATATTTTTCATGTTTTTTCTGTGATGTGAAATATAAAAAAATACTTCCCAGAGTCCCTCTTTTGGGGGAGATGGGCGGTAACAAAATTTGAATTTGAATAATAAAAACATGCAAAATGTCCACAAATTGTCTTGTGAATTATACCCCCCCATGCACATATATAATAGACAAAGATGTCTTATTTGCTTGCTTGCTTGCTTGCTTGCTTGATGAATAGATTTATATGGGTACCCATCTTGTGAATGCATCTTAAATAATAAAATAATAAAAAACAATATTAGCAAAGAATAAAAACAACAATGGTCATCGAGAATGAATCCAACAATAGAGAGAGACCTCTCAGTGGACCATCACCTCCCAATCCATCAGGCCCTGGAGCACATCCAGGTCTTCAAAACTTTACAAAAGGCCAGCAGGATTGGGGCCAAACTGATTGGGGGGGAGGGTGTCAATAGTATTCCAGAGGTCAGATGTTGTGATGGAAAAGGCATGCTTTGGAGGTCTCATAAGATGACATTTTTTAATTGAAAGGATCCAAAGCATGCCCCTCCTGTTGGACCTAGTGGAATGCTAGAAACAACTGAGGAGAGGCGGTCCCACAAACAACTGGGCCACTTGCCATGGAGTGCTTTATAGGTGACAACCAGCACCTTGAATTCCATCCAAAAGCAAACTGGGAGCCACTGCAGCTCGTGGAGCATAGAGTGTAACATGGGCATACTGAGGTGTCCCTGTAACTGTCCACACCACTGCATTTTGGACCAGCTGCAGCTTCCTGGTGGTCTTCAAGAGTGGCCTATGTAGAGGGCAGGTTGCAGTAATTCGGTATCTTTTTTCATGAAGGATTTACTATCTTCAAAACATAACTACAAAATCTGTTTTTATATTTAAAACCTATCCTCATATTTGTGTATTTCTGAAAGAGTTTGTACATATGCTTATTTTTTCCCCCAGGCTAAATAGTACTTTTTACTATTGGCTTCTTGAAGCTAATAGTATAGACTCAAAACTGAATGAAATTTAGCTTACTGTGTCATACAAATGGAATCCCAGTTTCCTTTTACAATGTTCACATGCTGTACCCTGCTGTGATTGAAAAGCAATTGTCCCCTTCACTTTCTTCCATCAAAATATCTATTAAATATCTATCCATCAAATCCATGTTGGAGGCCTGTGTGCGAAATAACTCATGAAGGATAGGTCATTTCCTGTTTTCACCATAGCTTTTATATAAACTGTATTTTACTTTACCATGTTTTGTTTAATAAGTTACAAGTGGCTGGGTATTCACACATTGTAAACCATAGTGTATGGCTTAAACACAAATGACAGTGGCTGTCTTCACACAACACTAAACCAAAAACAAATCATTATTGGTGATCCCAACCTGTGAGGTGAACCAGGATTTTTACCACAGAGTATGTTTATATGTAGGTGGGATAAGGCAACAAGAAGTAATTCGCGTGTTCAAATTCAGTCAAGTATCCATACTTATTTTGCGTGTGTAAGTACGGTGATAAATAGGAAATATGCAATCTGTTTATTAATTTAATTTATCATTATTTTGGATAACATGCTGAATTTTTTAAAAATAATTCTATTACAGGAAGGATTTAATTCAGTAATAAAATACCTAATCTTGAAATATATATGTGTGTTTGTGTGTACACACATACACTTTTTAGATGTAGTTCCTAATTGAATTGATTTTCCTCAGACTTAAATCCAGAGTCCATTGGAGTTGGGCAGTTATAATAAACAAACAAATAAATGTTATTTAAATTAAATAGCCTTTAAAAGAATATGTATCAATACTCTGCTATGTTTCATTAATCAATTTAAGTTGCATTCTTACATCGATATTCTAAGTCATATTGTAAAGCACTGTACCATGGCTTAATCAACCCAGTTTTTTTGCTTCACACTACAGATTGCCTCATTAAACTCCTTGCAAGGATTGCATTTTCACAGTACATTAAAATAAAATGTTATTGCTTGTTATGGTTACATCATGTGAACATAGACAAAGTGATTTATGAATTGATATGTACAAGACCTCAATGTAATTGTTCTACTTTTTTCTGCAGAAGGGACTCGGGGAATATGGGGTTTCCCTTTGGGCTGCTATTTGAAAGAAGAGGGATGGTTCTGTGGTCGTAATGCTAGAATGGCTGCCTGTTTGGTATGGAATCCTTTTCTTCTGCTTCTGTTTGACTTGCAGATATATAGGTCTGGCACAGAACTCAGGATGTGTTGAATAATAGATAGTGGTGTATTGATTATCACTTTAAAAAATAGTGATCCTTTATAAAAAAAAATAATCATTTAAATTTGCATGTTTTGTGTCTGTAAGTTTGAAACAGTGGATAACAGTAAAAATATAACCACAAGTTTGTTGAGTTGAATCCATATAAGATTAAGTTTAAAGGAGAAATGTTAATGTAAAGGAAGAGAATTAAGGGAAAACGTCTGGAAAATCTAATACTATTGCCAATTTTGCTAGTCTTTACTGGATTTAATAACTGCATAATGATAGATAGCCTTTTAACTGCAGAATCAGAACAGATCTATGGTCTCCTTTTTAACAGAATGACTGTCTTTATACATTATGCAGTTACCCATTATTTAGGTAACCATAGTTTACTTAATCCTATTTTCTGGGTTTGCATCAGATAGAGAAATATAAACTAATCACACAAATAGGTTTGCTAAACATGCTAGGCAACATGCAGTTAACTACTGTGTTGTTCACTGTACTGTGGACACAGCTGAAATGTTTATATGTAATGTCTCTTAATTTCCAGTGTACCTTGTCATAGCATAGTGAAAAGCCGTAAAATGCATTCAGATTTCTAAGCAAATTTATTTTGAGTGTCTGTTCTGCTGACACTTAAATCCTCTCCCTAGTGAGATCCAAATGCATATGATTCGTTAGCATTTTCACGAAAGCTAACTATGAATCAGAATGGGGTAGCAGAATGTTAAGCAAAGCAGCATTAGATTTCCTTCACTGCTATTGGTTCCAATGCTATCCTAGTCTTGAAACATCTTTCCTGTGAACCAAGTGCTTATTTAATCCTTGTCTGATCTTCTTATATACTTCAATCTTTGCCCCTTTGACTTTCTCATCCTCTGCCTCTGTTTTGTTAATTCCTGCAGATGCATTCAGGCAGCTATTGCTTTCTTTGCACTTCGCTCTTTTTTCTTCAATAGACTGATTGGAATGAAGATACATCCCTTTTCTCCTCCCATTACATTGTTCTCTTCTACATTTTTTTTTAAATTGGGTACCTTTTGAGAGAAACCATATTATCATTTATCTTGTTTTTGCACAAAGGAAAAATATGTTTAATATGACAAGCAATATGGCAGGATATATTCCAAATTTCTTTATGTGGAATTTATGTTCAGTACGTAAGAAATGGTTCTTTTGGCAGATAATTGAACTATTATTGATTCATGCAGTTTTATAGCACCAACTTAGTATTTGAAGGGTTTTGGAGTATTCCTCAAGGAATTTCTATCTAAACAGTCTTGGAATAGATAATTTACTTATTTTTTTTAAGTAATTCTAATAATCTGGTTAAAGTTTTTGATTCAGGTTCTGTGTTCTCAGTTTCTACATATTTCAGTGTTCTTAGTGTTTTTTGAAGTATTTTCCTCCAGCTTTTAGAGATTTCTGTTTTTTTTCTTTTTTCATTCTTTCAATTTCTAACATTTGGAGGTTTCCCCAAGCTAGCTGAAATATCTCTATTCTGCATACATGATGCCATATGCAGCAATATTTACCAGGACTGGGCAAATAATTCACTGAAGCAAATTAAGTGCCCCCCGGATCTATTTTCAAAGCTGTGAAGCAGCAATACTGCTCAAAGGCTTAGTCTAGCTGCATTGAGGCCCTCCAAAGTCTTCTAGCATGCATGTACATGGATAAGTGGTGAAGCACATGGCCAGAGGAAAAGTATTTAGAGGACACTTGGTTTGTGAAATGGTTTGCATGACCCAATATTTATGTGGATAAAAACTAGATTTTCGAAGGATGAGAAAATGCACGTTGGTATCCCAGTCCTATTTTAGTTATATATATTTTATAGCTGGGATCAGGAATACTTTAAAACCTCACTGGCAGACTTCTAAAAGTTCCTCAGTAAAAGAAAATTATCATTGGTTGTCATCAGTTAAAGCAGAATCTCCTGATATATCCTAGTTTGTTTGGTTGAGATATTCTTAGCACTTCTAACAAGGACATCTCCTTCAGTCCACCCTGGAAGAATAGAAAGGAAGTTGCCTTTGATCTTCTTGCCAAAACACAGAATTTAATAAGCCATGTGGCAATTCTGAAACACAAGAGAAGCGACTCATTTGTGCAGTCTTTCATATGGGGAATATTTTAATGAGAAATCTCCATATTTAACCAACTAAGCCAAAGCTTTAGATATATAAAATAATGTATTGAGAAAAAGGGAAATACAGTAAATAAAGAAATAAAGGACGCAAAAATCATGCACACAGAATTTTAAATAAAATCAGTATATTCTGATTGACTAAGATTAGCTACTTATTACCTCCTAGAACAAGATTTCCCAAATGTTACATAGTTAGGGACTATAGCTTTTCTGTTGACTGTTGTTACATTATACATGCAGAAAATGGCCAGTAGGTTTTTATGCATGCATAGAACATGTTTTTTAAGCCTTTGATCCCACTCTGGCCAGAAGTTCCTTTTCTCTGATCAGAGTTCTGGCAAGATTGTGAGCTATTGTGTATATTTTCTAAGGACCAGTTTTGTTTTGTTGTTTACAAGGACTGGTACCAGGCCATGGACCATATTTTGGGAAACATGGCCCTAGAGTAGCTCTTGAGTTTCAGCACATGTTCATTGCAGAAGATAGTTGAAGAATCATCTGGGTCTCCCAACTGGATGATATTCATAAGCATGCCCTGCTTGTTATTTCTTTGTCTTTCTCTGTTTGTTTATTTTTAACACTATGCTCTGTTTTATAAAATAAATAAGATAAATAAAAGCTTTCCTTTTTGGGAAAGCTGTCAGGAAAACTGACAGTAGCTTTGCCCAGTCAAAGAAAATACTGCATCTTTGTGCCAACTAATTGTAAGATGTCTAGTGGCTAAATACATCTTTCTAATAACCCTTACTGGAATTATAAAAAAAACAGTCTAATTTTCACTGAATGCACCATTGTATATAAATGAGATTACATGGTTGAGGCATTTTCTTGGAAACAAATGCTGAATTCCACTTATTTTGTCCTCTCAGGAGATAGTCAGTTTAGCAGATGTTTTAGGAGCATTGTTCTGCCATACTAAATAGTAGGATGTTGTTACACATTTCTTAAATCTTTCATACATATCCTATCTCCAACTATGAATTGCACTGCAGGGAAGGTAGGGAGGAGAAAGTTGACTTTAAAATGGTGTTAGATTTTTTAAAAAGTAAAAGCTCTTATGTGTACGAATCGTTACAATTGATTCAATCAATTAACTGACAAAATGCAGAAAGTAAAAATACAGTCTCATGAGATCTGTCGATAAAATAGTATACTTTAATGGCCCTGACATTCATTCAGTGACTGTTGTTCATATGTAATACAATAGGGGGAAATCAAAATAAGTTTGAAGACAAAAGCTTATAAGAAAAGGTAGTAAGTGCATTAAAGAGTCAAATTGGATGTGAAATAATTCAGGCAATTGGCAACTGGAATGTTGCTGTTTTTCAGACGTGTGGATGCCAGTCAGGATCTAGTCAAGCAAGTAGGGAGTCTTAGAACTCCACACATATCGCATGTTATCTGCAGTGGAAAAAAGCTCCCATTCATTTTATACTAGTTTGGACATTCCTTCCAGTATAAATAGTTGACACAAACTGTCACAATCTGGTTTGGATCAAAAGTTAAGTCAAAGTGTTCAAGCCCCCAGGGTCCTAATCCAATTCATCTGTCAACATCTGATTTTTTTAAAATCAACCCAAGTGTGAACTAGAAAAAAGATGTTGCTGCTTTTTAAGAGTCACTTTAATGACCTGATTTCTTAAAGAAGTGCCATTTAAGACAAAGCAATCTTTGCTGCTGCTGTTGCTGCTGGCTGCTTGTTTCATTTTATTTATTCTTACTGCATTTTTTTCTTGAGCACTGCTCAGAACCAGTTTAAAATGGAGCAACATCAAAATATTAGTAATAAATAAATAATAAATAAATATTTTTCCCCAAATTGCACAAATGGAGTTGCATGAAAATCTTGAAATAAATAATAAATACATATCTTCTGGGTTGCACAAAAACCTGAAAACTGTGAAGCTGCTTTTATTACTAGCAGAGAAGTGTTGTGTTTACAACTGCACAGGATCTAAAGCAATTCTTCAGAATCATTTGCAAAGCATGCAAAGCCCTAGCTTGTGCCTTTTGTTATTGAAAACCTAAAGAAAGTTCCTAACAAAGTTTCATATGTTTCAAGTGTGAAAGAAAGCATAATAATAATAATGAACTGAATTTCAAGTCAGTAAGCTAAAGAGCTGGGGAGATAGTATGCTAATATTAGCATAGAGATGAAGGGCTGATGTGTTATTTTACTAAGTTTATATATTAATGAGGAGAAATTGATGAATTATTTTGTTGTTTTGCAGAAGTGAATTGGTAGTCTATTTCCAATCTATTAATTTTTATTTTATGATTTTCATACTTACTAATACATTATCATTTTAAGGACATATGTTTCAGCTGTATGCACTTTACTGAATATAATTAGGAAAACCACCAGAGTAAAATTAATTATAAAATTAATTATTCACTAAATTTGAAAAAAAAATACTATAAAATAAACAGCTCAGTATCATCTTGGCTGTTAGTAGAAGAGTGAGTGGAGTGTATGTGTGTGTATATTACACAAACACAAACATACATCATTTATAATTACACTCTTAACATGAAGTAATTTTCATGTAGCAGCTTAATTTTTATCATATAATCTGTCAAAAAATATTTTTCCTTCATGAAGTCTGCTTATTAAAGTTTAAAGAATAAATACTCTTTCTTTTTAAAGGCTCTGGAACGAGTTGCAGTTGGTCAGGTGGTAAGTAACGTGTCTTTATCCATTCTAATGACAGTTATTTTATGTCTTTGAATACTTTAAATACTTGACCTTATGTTGAACTTTATAATTTGCTGTAGTCAAAGAGCTGACAAACAGTAAAACTTGAACTGGAGCAACTTGATATTCTGCATCAACACCATGACATTTTCTGGTCTTCATGATGATAATTTATATATTTAATTAAGAGTGACTGAAATAGAAAGAACACAGAGGTAGTTCTCACTTAATGATGGTAATTGGGACTGGAATTTCCATTGCTAAGTGACGTGGTTGTAAAGTGCAACGTCACCTGACAGCGCTGCTTAGCAACAGAAATTCCTGCACTTCCAGTTACCATCGTTAAGTAAATCACCATGGGTTGTTAAGCAAAGACATCTTGTGGTTACCATGTGCAATCTCCTGCTGGCTTCCCCATTGACTTTGCTTGTAGGAAGCAGGCAAAAGAGGTCGCAAATGGCGATCACGTGACTGTGAAATGCTGCAACATCATAAGTACAAGGACTAGTCGTAAGTGCCACTTGTTCAGCACCATTGTAAGTTTGAACAGTTACTGAACAAGTGGTTGTTAAGCAAGGACCACCTGTATATTAAATGAAATATAAAGGTCTCATGAGTCTTCTGTCACCTTGCTTCATTGTAGTATCCATGTTTAAAAGCAGTCCTGATTAATTGAATTGAGGATAGCATAGTATTATAACTTTAATATACTGTAATTTATTTATTTATTTATTTATTTATCCAATTTACGCCTGCCCATCTCCTCCCATTGGGGGACTCTGGGTGGTTTACAATAATCAATTAAAACAACAATCATAAAATATACAGTATAAAATTACAATAATAAATAATATAAATAAGAGTAAAGATAAAGTAGTATAGTATAGTAAAGTAGTATAGTATAATACTATACTAAGATTATTACTGCTTTGAACCTTAAAAAAAATTAGTTTTCCAAAAGGGATTATAGTACAAATATGTTATATTGATCTTTTAATGCAAAGTATTAATGGAATAAGTATCGTTCAGACTCACTTTTTTTGCCAAGTTCTTCCACATACTTATTGATATAACTACATAGCTACATGGAGAAAACAAATATAACAGTACTTACATTCTTTCTAGAGATGTAATAGCTATCTCTTCAATTGCAGCTACTTTAAAATTTTCCATACCCTTCATGTTCTTTCTCCATGTGACTCTATGTAAGCATACAGCTGGGAGAGGATAAGGGAACTGTCATACAAACTGACTTTTTATGTTCACAAGATACTAGATACCCTATTGCTGTGAATTAACCAGTGTAAATTGTCTCTGTAGTTGGGCACCTCACAAAGGTAGTGAATTGTTTTCATTTGGGCTCTTTCATATTTTTTGAGTAACATACTCAAATTTCATACATTGTTTCTTTAAATGAAAATCCCTATCCCCTTTCAGCTTTATAACTGGGGAGCTGCCTGTATTTACTTATAATGTGGTGCTGCTGTTTTCATAAGAATGGTTACCAAATGTTTATTTCTAGACTGGGATAGAATTAATTTAAAGCTAGACCAGAAACACACTAGTTAGATTGAAATGGCTTCCTGATCTTGGTCAAAAAACCCAATAAATGACTTTTCCTGAATATAATTCTTTCACAGCTGAAGATACAATAATAGTAGTAGATACAATAATAGTAAAAAATTGGATGTGTTTACTTTGATTTATTGCAAATGCTAGATGTTGGCATCTAAATATTCTTTCTTTTTAAATTGCCAGCTAGATTTCTTTTATGGAGAAGTTAAATAATTATTACACCATTTAACATCCCTTTTGATATATGTACATGAGATGTTTGAATCTTCAGCTCACCAAGTTTATAAGCCATTGTGTTCCTATTGCAAACCTACTGATCTCAGTGGAATTTATGCAGGATGAATTTGACCCTACATTTAAAGAGGCTCAAAAATGGTCTTTAATGTAAACACCCTGTTCATTCAGGATATTCTTCAATGCACTGCATTGTTTTTAGAAACACTGTACTTTTTGTACCAGGGAGAAAAGATGTTAAGGGGAAAAAAGATACTTATTTGCAAAGTGTTTTCCCTCTGTTAGAGAGATTAAATGGGTTCATTTCTCCAGCCCAACCTACATACTTATTAGCATAATTTGATCTATGTGGCTTTGTCACTCTTCTAGCTTTCTTTCAAATTCTGTGCAATCTCTTCTGTTGCTTGTGTTTATTTTTCCCCCTTGGCAGCAATATATGGACAGAGCAATATGTTAATTTGGTAACAGGAAACTTACTAGTAACACCAGATGAAATGAATATGAATCAATAATTGGTTGAAGTTAGCCAATAATTTTTACTGTTCTGGTTGTGGTGTATGGTTCCAACCTAACTTACTGTTCTTTGATTTGTTGTAGCTGCCCACAGAATCTCTGTTTTATCGAGCTGTCCTGCAGGTTATTGTAGAAGAATGTTATGGCATCAAGAGAAGGTAGTATGGGTCCTGTCCAGCCCAATCACATGCAATACATCAGGGAGACAGTTGTAAAACTTTACTGAGAAACTTGTGAGGTAAACAGGCAGCAAAGAAGTGAGAGTGCAAACACATACGCTCTACAGAAACAAGCCCCCAGAGTCCCGTGAGCTTGCCTTAAGGGAGCTTCACATTCAAAACAAGATTAGTCAAGTGAGTTCAAGCATCAGGAATCAGGTCACAAGGTTTCTGATCAGGAGTCAAGGCACATGGAGTCCAGTAAGCAGACGGTTGTCTCCAGCAATCGATCTGGGCTTGCGGCTCCGTTTTTATAGAGGCAGGCCTGGGTGGAGCTTATTTAGGAGGGCAGGGCTACTTTCTTATGCATAGCCTTGCTGACCTCCACTGTTCCTCTCTCTGCTCTCCTTTCTCGAGCGCTGGGAGGTGGCAGCAGCTCTGAGTCTTCATCCTCACTAATCAGCAGCGCCTGTGCCTGCTGCTCACTGACCAGCCCTGCCTCCTCAGAATGCTCAGGTGGCCATTTATCTAGAGCTGTCTGCTCACCCTCCAACTCTACATCAGAGGCTGGCCGTCTGTCCTCATCGTCAGACTCTGACTCTGAGCCCGAACCCCCCATGGACTCTGAGCCTGAGCCCCCCATGACAGTATGCTGTCTGGGGGAGATGGGCGGTGATAAAAATTTGATAAATAAATAAATGCTGCAAATTTATACATCATTAAAGAAACATAAGGTTTGCTTCTTGTTGGTGTTGAAAACTGAGAAGAATGTATTTATTGAAAGAAAAGCAATCATTTTTTTGTCACTTTGAAAGAAGGACTACCTGTATATGATTTTCTCAAGGATAGTCATGGTAAGATTTCAAGCATGTTTTCCTAACTGAATCACTTCTTGCATTTTCTGTTTTGGATTACAGGCAAACATACCCACAAATAATTTTATTTGCATATTATTTATATGACCCTCTTTTTAAAAGAAAAAATAATGGGATTATACTATTTAATCCACACGCATGCGCGCGCACACACACAAATGCAAAGCAGAAGGTACCAGTGAGTTACAGCCCATGTTGCACCTCAGGTAAACCAGACTGAGGAAGGCTGAGCCAAGACAGTTCTTCTGAAGAATTGTTCTTCATGGACTGAATGTGTGTGTGTACATGTGTGTGATACTGCAAAAGAAAAGTCAACAAAAGAAATCATTTGTCATTTCAGTGATCGTAATATTGGAAAAGTATATTCTAAATCATCTTCCTTTTTGGATTATGTTAGAACTTCTTTGAAAAAGCTTGAACTAGATGAATCAAAGGTAAGTACCTGGTTATGAATTGAAATTCATACAATGAATAAGCAGATTATTTCAGTGACTTGTCTGATAATAGAGATCATGCTGAAATCAAGGAGGCCATACAGTTCTGTAAATGCTGAAAATTAAATCTAAGTTATGTATAATGATTATCGCTAACTTGTAGGAAGTTAATATTTATCTGAGGAATATTTGCTCACTTTTCACGTAATCTACTGTAATTAAAGAGTAAAATGTCATGGATAAATGATGCTAGAACAGCAATTACTGAAGATGTTGGGACAAAGCATGGCATACCCCTATACCAATGCAGCATACTTTCTAATTCAGTGAAAATTTAAGTAAGCATTTACCAATATTGTTCACACAGTGTGAGATCTTTCTTCTCCTCTTCTCTGTCAAATCATAAGGAAACAGGTAAACCCACTTTGACATGCAGCAGTAAACAAGAAACAGCTGTAGATGACATTTTGAAGGACTGGAAACTCCTACATTCTCTTTTGGTTTAGCAACCTGTAATGTGAATATGATCTTAAGTACCATAATCTGATATGAAACATGATCTTACTAAAAAAAAAAGGGACATGGAAAAATATACATGTTGGAATAAGAGTTCATTAAGCAAGTTATCATACCAATAATTATTTCAGCAATGATTTAATATATTTTGGTGTTGCAAATTATAAATGTGGCAATAGGTTTTGACTTGAGTTCACTAATGAATATTACACTATGAAAAAGAATATTTGTAAATAAGATTTGACTAAGAATTTTCATTGCATAAGTTAATCAACTTTTGTTATCATTTGGAATATTGCACTGCTTTGTGAAGATAAGATAGCTTCACTCTGTCATAAGCAAATACTGAATATGAAGTTTCAGGAAAGTTGAAATTTATTGCCATGCATGATGTGAACTTGACAGTAAAGGACTGACCTTTTAGAAAATCTGATGGTCTTCAAAGAGATAATCTTATAATCTAGTATCTTCAGAGAGAAAGTCTTATACTTTACTAAAGGAAGACAGATGGTAATAAAACCTAGTAATTTAGTAAGGAGAGGGGAGAGTGAGGTATTTTGGTAAAATAAGCCGTAATGTTTTATAGTGTCAATATTTGGTGTAATTGTACTGTGGATGTTTTAATTGTTGATATATCATACTCTGTATTCTATAAGTCACCAAGAGTCATTAGATCATTACAGGGTTTAAGTCACATAAATACATAATATCTGATGTATGCAATTGTTAAGGAGACTGATCTGGTTCATGGCAAAAAACAAATACAGATAGTCTTCAGTTAACGAACAACTTGTTCAGCAACCCTATGAAGTTATGACGGTGCTGAATGAGTGGTGGTTACAATAAGTCCTTGAGGTTCTGGCTGTCCCAGCACCCCTGCAGTCATGTGATTGCGATCACCCCTGCAGTCATGATTGCGATCAGGGCACTTGTTAACTGGCTTGCACTTATGACTTCTCACCTATTGGGAAGCTGTCAGGGAAGGTCGCAAGTTGCTGGGTAAGTCCCCACTCACACACCCTCCCTGAGCCTCGCTGCACTTGTGCTGTGCCTCCCTGTCCATTCAGGTACCCAGAGCCTGGTCATGGAATAGCTGCTGTGCCATAAATACATAGGGGAAAAGGGATCTCTTCAGTTTTATTTATTTATTAAATTTGTAAAGCCGACCAGTTCTATAATGATCTAGGTAGTGTATAAAATTTAAAATAGATTAAAATAATACTTTTTTAAAAAGCATCAAGAGAGACCAAAGCAACACACTTTCTTACATAAAACAAGGGAACCTTTTGCAAGACAGTTTATTTTTTTTAATTTGATTTATTTATACTTCAAATTTAGTCACTGCCCATCTCACTCAGAGAGGGACTCTGGGTGGTACTATAATCTATAATAGAAAGACAGTTTTATAATCAGTATTGTCATGAGTACTGATGGTAAGCAGGAGAGGGCCCCTATCCAGGGGGGAAAACGCATGCGTAGTAGCGAGAATTTGAGCTGTCATTCAAAGAGACACAGAACAGACCCGCCTTGACTTTTGGGGTTTATCTATATGGGTTTTCTCATGCTTCTTCATTTTGGTAGGATTTTCTGTCTACTATAGCAGTAATAAAACACTAGAGACTTATTCCTCGTCTCGGCGTGGTTCCTGCTTGTCAGGACAAGTATACTTGTCACTGAGAAGGCCTTACTGCTGAGCACTGCGTTGTGAGCCACACCTACCAGTGGGATCAGAAGCACAGCCTTCCAACCTGATTGCAGTGGATGAGTATGTGGGTAGCTGTTTATGTAATGGTATGTGGGAATGACCTTGGGAGATGTGGCGAAAAGATGCTTGAGTTACTTGAAAAAGAGAGTAGTACTGTAATTTAAAGTAGGAAAAAATGTTGTTGGAGAAGAATAACAAGTTGAAAGAATCAAGCCAGATAAAATAAACATAGGCTGAGGAAGAATTGGGAAAAAATCATTACTTAAGGATGCGTGAGTCATATGAACATGAGAAAAATCCTGATAGACCAAAAATGTATCTTGTCCAAATGAGAAGACCATGACCATAGCCTGGAGACAGTATCCTTCTCCTGTTGTTGTCCTTCAAACATACTGCCTCTGATCCTGAAAATAGTATGTAGTCATCATGACTAATATCATTGAGAATTCACCAAAATATTTAATCCCATTTTAAGCTATTTAAACCAAGTATGCTTTTAACTTTGTATTGTTTAAAGAATTTCCCTTTCAATATGAAATGACAATTTCAAGATCACTATGTGCATATTGATCAGATTAGATTATGATCTTGGTCATGATTTGCCTTTCATTCAGGAGCTCATAGTGGCATACATATTATTCACTCTTCCTATTTTTCCCCATAGAAACAATTCTGTGAGGTAAACTGTGGCCAAATATGGACTAGAAAACCTGGGTTTCCCCACTCCTTAACTATTAACCCATACTAGAACATTTGTGTTAATAGAAATAACTTCAAAATTGGATGAGATCTCAGGAAGAGGAAGTTTTAGTTGATAGCTCTAGCCTGTGCAGGACTCAGACTTCTGGCAACTTTTCAGCTCAGGAAGTTTCTACATAAAGGAGGTCACAGTTTGTAAAGTGCTTTTATAATTCCTTTCCCTTGTAGTATGTCCACAGAAAATCTCCAGTGGCAATAACTTAGCTTTTTCTAATACATGGTATATCCTGTTAACTTTGATGTTTCTCATTTTGAAGCACTAACATGATACATTGTGAATTTAGAGAATGCTGCTGCATAGAATGCTGCTACAGGAAATTGGAAATGACATGTTTATTCCTTTTATACAGACATAGATTGTCCTAAAACATTTAAGGTATCTAGAATAATCTATCTGTACCTGTTGATAGCACCATCTCATCCTTGCATTGAGCTGTCTCAGTTCCTTGTTTTATAAATATATTGCTTCTAGGACTACGCATTGCCCTAACATAATGGATGCTAATGTGCCCATAGCTACTAACTTATCTCTGGCCCTCTCTTATAGCCTATTTTATTAAGTATGATACCCACAAACTTTTTGTCAAAGAGACAAGTCACCATATGATCCATAAATGCATTTATTTTCCAACCCTTGCTACTTTCCTTTTTTTTTTGGTCCCCTTTGGAATTGCTACTAATGTACACAGATAGGATCACTTGTTCACAGTGAAAATTGATATACCTTGGGCCTTACAGTATTTAGCTGAAGTGCATATAACTGAAATAGTCACATACTCTTATACTTCACACCTTTACTTAGTTTTAATGTATATTTTTTTTAAATGTCCATCTCTACAAATAAAAGTATCTATAATTTGAATTCCTGATAGGAGAGCAAGTTCTGAGAAATGTAATTTATAACATTTAATTTAAATAATGATAGGCCAGTATTCCAGGAATATTGGAATACTTGTTAGGAGAGCGTTTCAGTTTGTTCCTTGAATGAACAGGTTCCTTCTAAAAGGTTCTCTTTATGGGAATGGGGCCTCCTTTTCCAAGGAAACTTTTTCTCTGCAATAGAGAGAACAATCTTGTCAGCTGTAAAAACTTGTATGCCATTAAATTAAAGATCTGACAAAGGAACATTCAGAAAACAGATGAAATCTCAGGGAGGGGAATTTCTTTATCTTCCACTTATTTGTCTGCTTACTCGGCAATAACAATGGCTTTTATTAAGTATATGAGATAAAAATTGCCCTTACAGCAGGGATAAGTTGTATATCTATTTTCTTTAATCTGGGTTCTGTGCAATGTTTTATATCCACTTTCATATCCACTTTCAGAACTAATTAATGAGAAACAGCTGAAAATTGTTTTTAAAAAAAACCCTTCAATTTCTATTGGTAAAAATTTCTTCAATAGCAGTGGTACAAGTCTATCAATAATTTACTCATATATAAGTCTGGACAAATTCAGTGGAACCTATTCTCAAGTAAACTTTGGTATGAAATTATTTGCAGCTGTTCAGAATTTGGTTTGCCTGCTTCTTCTTATCTTGAGTTTTAATGCAGATAGATAATCTAAATCTTAAGCGTTTCAGTAAAAATATTTATCAGGCATTTGTGGACAGGACAATATAGTTCAGCTGTCAAATGAGATTATGAAAGGCTGATAGCGTAGTTGTAAAAACTTTTATTTATGCAGTATTTAAAGGATAACTGTACTTTAAATATAAACTAACATGCAATGTTCATGATCCCAGTGCCAAATTTCAGTTTAATGTGACAGTTTTAACAGCTGTAATAGCTACAAGTATCACCTGACAAACTACAGACTTCACTTTAAAGTAAGCAAACAGAAAATTTAGTAAGGTGTTGGAGAAGAAGGAACAAGTCTGTGGCAGATAAACATTCAAGATCAAATAAGCACAGAGTTTCATTATCAGTATTTCTTCACTGTCAAGAGTTGATGACCCCTTTTATGTGAACATATGCATGGCAAGTCCTTGATAAAAATTGCATGTAGCCTTGTATTTACATTCTACAGTTTTAGTAATTTAGAGATACAAGGTTCTTCAGTCTTTCAGAAGATAATATATGTATGCATGAAAAGTTCCTTCATTGAGGTTCACATCTGCTGGTTTAGGCATAGCGGACAGTTCTTAGATGCCCAAGAAGAATGGATTTAGTAAGCATGTTCTTCCTTCCTATGTAAATTGTTATTCCTTGTCCTTCCATGTTTGAACAGATCAGTGATACCTAAGATTATGGAAGGTATAAACCATCATTTGCTTCTAACCTAGAAACTTGGTTTAAAATTATAATGTGCAGACAAAATTGCTGGTGCAAATTAGGAGATGGAGGTGGAGCAGCAGCACATGTTTTGGCTGTTATTACTGGATCAATATGTGAAAGCTTTTTGCTTTCTTCCCTCAATTCTTTGCTTTTATCTTTTAAGTTTTAAATCTTAGTTATTCACTTAAAAGGAGTTTCAAAACTATATATCCAACCATATGTACAGAATGTTCGTGTGCTATCTTCCCATTTTCCACTGTCTTCATATTTAGTTCAGTTTCCTGCAGAAGGTGTTGGACTCTGAGGTAGTATAGGTAATGTACAGGAAGTTAGAGGGGATATAGGTAAATGGTTAAAGCAACAAATACTTTCATTGCACTAGTTTTACCACTGTTCACATTTCTCGGATCTAATAAGGGCACTTTGAGGTCTAGCCATGGACTTTCAAACTTGTTGTTACTGATTTAAGGCCATGATTTTAGCATTTAATATTACATATATAGAACAAGTTAGGGAAATTGATAGTATTGCAATTCTAAATGCATCTGGATTTCAGTATAATGATGTACCACAAGTAGGACTGACACTTCTTGGTGGTTTAATGAATTATCTATATTGGAAACTGTATGGAAGAAATCTTTGTAGTCCTTAATTTCTAGACCACAAGTTGTTTGGATTGCCTGGCAAGACTAGGACTTGAACACACTTTAATGCAATAGTACTGATCCTATATGTAGGACTGTGTCCTTTTTGGGGTCTGTGATTCTGAGGGAATACTTTTCTATGCATAGTACCATTTCTTATGGTATCTGTCATGTTCCCCGTTTCAGTGTTCTGTTAACGTCGTAACGTTTCACATGTCAAACCGTTTTCCCGTGTATTCCTGGCTTGCTCATTCCTGGTATTTTCCATTCAGGCGCTCTGCTTTGTTTTGGAACTTTGGAATGTATGTTTGGGTTTGCAATCCTACTCAAGGTTACTTTCCCAGGCGCGTGTAACGGTTGCTAGCACCTGGGAGGGGGTGCGTGCTGACGGGTGCTGAGGGCGGGACTGGATTGAAGGCAAGGCTTTTAAGTTTGTATTTGGCACGCTTTTGCTCATTCTCAGCTTTCTCTGTATTTGCATACTATTCCTTTAATAAATCAGTTATCTTTAAGCCCGAGCTTGTGAGACTGAGTATTTGGGATTAGGCAACCATTACAGTATCTCATGTAATTTTATCTTCATTCCATTGTGTTTAATATACATGAGATATTTTTAAGTGAGATGCCACCAAAATGTTGATCATACTCCTTTTTGTAGCTCCTTTTTTGTAAGACTGAGAAGCAATAAATACGTTTTAACTTTCTCAAGTTTTTTAACAGCTTGTCCATCCTCATGTCATCATCCAGCCTAACACTAAATCCAGGCAAGACTGTTGGTCAGTTAAAATAAAATAAAATAAAAATCTGGATGGGATTATTAACACCCTCTAGATTGGTAGGGGTCCTTATCTTACACTGTGCCTGAAGCTTAGAATCATATGAAATTGAAAGGAACCATTTAGCCAAGCAAATCCAATACCCAGCTCAGTAGAGGGATCCAAATTAAAGTATCTGTTATAGATAGCTGTTTAGTCTTGGTTTAACATATCCAGTGAAGTATAGCACTTCTCCGAATACTTGACTCCAATGTCCAACTGTTCTTTTATTAGGTATTTTTCAAAAGAATATGAACAATTCTTCAGGTATTTGAACAGTGCTACTATCTCTTCATAGGAATTAGTTTCTAGTCCACCAATGATCCTCATTGCCCTTCTCTGAATCTGCTGCACTTTGAATCCTTCTGTTGAGTCTAGAACTGAATATAATACTCCAAGAGTCTAATAGCACAGAAGTAGAATGGAACAATTACATCTGTGATTGAGAAACTATGCTTCTTTTAATGAAACTTAAAATTGCAAGTCCCCTTTTTTGTAGTCATGCCATACTACTGATTCATACTCAGATTGTATTCACTACTATTCCAAGGAGTTGTATAAATAGTATTGCCAAACCAGTAATTCCCACCTCCTCATTCTATGTGTCTGCTTTGATTTCTATATCCTAAGTGAAGATTTTTTTTTCCTCTCTTAAATTTCATCCGGTTATTTCCAATCCATTTCTATAAACTATAGTTTCTGTTTGAATTTTATTTCTATGTTCTTGGTTATTAATTATCCGGTCATATATGTGAGTTATCTGCAAATCCACAAATCATTCCCTTGACTTCTTTATCAAAATCAGCTTAACAGTGCTGAAGAAAACAAGACCTAGGACTAAAACTGACAACACCTCATCTGGTACCACTCTAGTTTTATGAGGAATCACAAACAAGGACTCTTTGAGTACAATATTGAATCAAGCTAGATACCCATTTAACTGTTGTGCTAAATAGCCCAGATGTACCTAATTTGCTAATCAGAATGTCATAGGACACTTTGTTAAATGCTTTATTGAAAGCATGATGTATTACAAACAGCTTTCTTACTTTCTTACCAACAAGTTACTTGATTTTTTAAAAAATGACATAAGGACATTCTGGTAAGACTTGACAAAGTTGCACTGATTTATAGTAATTTCTGCATGTTTTAACGATGCTTGTAGATTAATGTCTTCATGATCTCATCTGATATATTTTTGGATACTGATATCTGTTTTTTGTACACTTTAAATATAGTTCCTATGTATTGTTATGTCTGGAAAGTCATTATAATAAGTTAGAAAATGTTGATTGCAAAATAATTACTTTGTTTTTGAAGTGTTTTTAATTATAAAAATAATTTTAGTATGTGCTCATGTAAATTTTAATTGCTAATGTCAGTGTTCTTGCTGTTTCAGATTTCAGACAGCCTCATATTGGAATACCTTGAAAAATACAAGCACAGGAAGAATGAACTGGAAGCTTTTAATATGGTAACACTGAAGCACTAGAACGTTTTTACTAGGCCATGGCACGATATTTAATACACTTGTGTTAATACTTTATGATGAAGTAGATCAGTTTGTATTGTGATATTTTCTGTAAAGAAGTGAACAAACCACATATCCTTTAACTAAGAGTATATTCTGTTCCAAAATTATATTAACTCTCAGTGAGAACATATGGGGATACTTTTTCAAGTCAAATAAGTTTAAGAAAGGTTGGACTGCTTTTGGACCCATCTTGGTCTTTCTATATCTTTTTTAATACATTAGTTTGTTCCACTTTTAAGAAAATTGCTGCCACTTAAGTGTTTTGCATGCTGAGTTACATCTGAAAGCTACTAAGTAACGGATGCTATACTTAATGCATTCCATAGACTTTGATCAAAATTATACTGCTTTTTTTGAAGATGTCCAGTAGAATGGAATTGGCAAGATAATACACTGGGTTGTTGTTTTTGTTTTTGAAGATAAATATTCCATGTTCTTCAATAGTTTTAGTAGAAAAATGTAGCAAATTTATGTTCAGTAGTAAAACTATAAATGCCAAAAGTGATTTCAGTAATCTTCATGAGACAAAAATATTATAGATATTTTGATGTGCATTCACAACATAATTGTACAACATTTGCATGATCATATTAGATTGCTAATAATTAGTCATGGACAAATCTTGCTTTACCAAATATATCTTTTTGACAGCAGTTAAAATGCTTTGGCTTAGTCATTTTGAAAATCCTGATTAGCGGGGCTATCTATGTGGAGGTTTTATGAAAAGATCATTCAGTTGACTCTCCAAATCAAATTTATTTATTTGTTTGTTTATTTATTTATTTTTGAAATTTCTATCACCGCCCATCTCCCCCAAAAAGGGGGACTCTGAGTGGTTTACAATAAATATCTCATTGATTTAGACTGCATTATCAAACTGGATACCTCAGGATCTATTTGATAATTTAGAAGTTCTTTTATCTATCTGTAAAATCCATTTCTTAAATAGGCTTGGTTTTATCAATTGAAATAACTCAACAATACAAATGAGATCAACAACTTGAATTGGGCTGGAGCTGATTCATACCGTCCTAATAATTAATATCCTTGAAGTAATGAGAACATAGAGAATTTTCCCTTCAAACTTTTAAATAAGAAATCTAAATCTGTTGTGAGCAGTATTTCCATCTTCTCCAGTGGTACCTTTTAGAAAATGTGATTCAAAGATGGGTTTAAATCTTTTTCTTCAGCTGAAAGTTGTTCTAGGACCTTGCATAGAGGTGTTGATACTTCTAGATCGTCTCTGCTATCTCAAAGAACAGGTAATTCTTGGTGGATTTATCAACCATATAGGGTTTCTTTTACATATTTGAAGCAAATTATGTCTCCTTCATATTAAACAAATAATTGTTTTCATGTATTTGCCAAAATTTTAAGGGTCCAATCCATCATATCCATCATTTGCCCAGCAGATGTTTTTAGTTTGGGCAAATTTGCTGTAATATAGTTTTTATTTTCATTTAGTTGCATGGTAAATTACTAGTAATGAAATGATGATGCTACCTAAATGGATATCTTTATTATTAATAGTTTAAATAGTAAATGATATTTGTTTTGTGCAAACTATTGTTTTCTTTAAGGACCTTTATTTATGTTTCAAAAATTTCTGTGCTTGGTGGAGTTTGAATTTTAAACACTAGGTAATTTTTAATAAAGTGACTAAAATTATTTTGCGGGTTACAGCTTGCTGTAAGTTAAAGATTTAGAGTTAAAGATCATACTTTTTTGAATATTCATCCACTGTCTGTCTGTAACAGAATTTCTATGGCAGATACTTTTGACTTAGGATTCGTGCTACTTGCAGCAATGTTGTTGCTTCATCACCATTCTGGATAACTATGTCATCCACCCATGTGTGCAGAGTGATTGTGTAGATATGTATTATACTGACATGCCTGGTTGATTAAAGGGGATGTAATAATATGTTGTTCTATAGTTTATGTTAACCATTTGCACAAAAGATACATACATTATCCAGAGTGGTCTGGAAGTAATTGTGCTGTTGAATTAAAAGAATAGATTGACAGAAACACATCTAGTTTTTAGAAAATTAGGTAAACCACAGGTAATGTAGTCATATGGTTTAGTATAGTGACTAGCTAACTTAGACAGCATTTAAAGGTACATTTCCCAGTGGCTTCAGGCAAAACTAATAAAGGGTTTTATAGCAATCTTGTTATTTAACATTGTGGATAGTTTCCCATTATGCTCTTTTAGAGATTGTCTGTTTTTGTTTTTCTTTTTAATGGTCATCACACATGTTGTATGGACTTCTGTTTTCTAAGTAATCAAGGCACATTTATTCATGGAGTGGTGATGTGATACACATACTTGGAATAGGTACAGTCTGGTTTAGTTCTGATAAACATACTGAAGAAAGTCTTTGATCTTTGTCAGCAAAGAATGTTCAGGAAAGGATATTGTGTTACAACAAATGTCAGAAAAATCTGGAATAGATTTTAGGAAGCGTAACTGTTCTTTAATTCTAATGGGATCTTTAATTCTGAACAAGAGATTTCTTTTTCTCTCGCATTTGGGAATATTGAAGTTCTGGTTGGTGAACTGAAATCAAAAGCTCTATGATTTTTCAGTACATAGTTTTAAACTGCTACCACTGAGTCCCCAGTTTTGGTTCTCCATATGCAAAGTTTTTGTAGGAGAAAAGCTGTTATTAGTCTTTGGTGGCAAAAAATCAGGAGGAGTCTAATAGCACCTTTTCCAACTAACCATTTTGAAAAGTTGTTTCCTTCATGCAGTATTTGTACCAGCTGATGTTCCATATTAGAGGATTAATTATTGTTCATGTTTTATTTAAAAGTCAGTTTTTTTCCTTGTATTTCAATGTGTTGCCATATCTGAGATCTCAAGTTAAAACCCCTTTTTGTTGTTTTCTGATCAAATATCATTTTACAGGACAACATTGCCTGGTCTGGACTGGTAAAGTTATTTGATCCCATAAAATCTCCCAGATGCTATGCAGTTGTGGCTTTGAAGAAATAAAAAAATTTACATGCAGGATATTACTAGATAAAATTTGTAACTAATGTTGTAAACTTGGTTTGGTTTTTACAATTATCTTATGTGATTAAGGATTCTATTATTGGTGTGTTTTTATAGCTAATATATTTATATATAATGACAAATGAAATATATAAACTAAGTATCCTTTCAGTGCTGATGTATTATAAATTATTAGCTTAAGATAGCATGTAACAATCCATCCTGACCATATGGAGATGGCTGAAGAGAAATACCATGCCTTCATGAAAATTCAGCAAACAAGAAATCAAAAAGGAGTTAATGTACAATATTTGTGATTGTATCTTCTGATTACTGTTCTGAATAAAATTTTAAAAATTGACAATTTATATCCATTGAAGTTTTATACATTTCATGTCTTTCACTTCTAATAATTGGAATCGTTGCCCTATCTTTCTTTTGCTATAAGTGATTAGCCAAGATCTTACTGGATCTTTCACTGTTCTCCCAGTATCTCTGTTGTAAACATGTTAGCATAAATTCTGTCTGCTGTGATATTATAGAAGTTAATTCATATTTCTTTTTCTGTGTTTCTCTGTACAAAACTGTAGATGGGCATCTAACCATCTGTGCTCATAAGTGTTTCAGTTCACCTTTCAAATTATTTTCCCTTTTATTTTTAATCTTATTTTTGTATGATGCGTAAGCAATAATTCTACCCCAAATGAATGCTTTATATACTTCCCATTCAAAAATTCAGGCACTTGCTGTTCCTGAATTCAAATCAAAATATTGTGAGGTCTCTACCTGCATTTGTTGTACAAATCCTTTACCATTCAGTAGTGAAACATTGAAATACTAATTTCTCGATACCTTAGCCAGTTTCTGAAACACACTATTCAAGGTAATTGCACTATGATCAGATACATAACAAACATCAATAGTACATTCTTGAATTTGGTGATATAAGGTTGATGATATTAAAAAAATAAGCCTAAAAAAATTCTGGTGCATGTTTGAATAAAATGCATATTCTCTTTTAGTTGGATATATCAAATGCCAGGGGTCTATTAAATTCAATTCTTCCATATAAGTCTTAACTGTTTCCTCAATGTATCTTCTGATTAAAAAGGTGAAAATGACATTATATGGGTTTGTAGGAAAGGGAGTGTCATAATTCCAATTTGATCAGAAATCTTTGCCTTTCAACTTGTCCTGAGAAACTCTCACCCAGGGGCATCCATTGGAGGGGGGACGGTGTTGAAAAAGTCAAGATGGTGGCTGCAATTGCATGATTAAAGCCCTGCATCCTCTTTATGTACATTGCTTAATATGACTCACTTAAAAAGGGGCTCAGACTTTGATCACATGATCACAGCTACCATCTTGACTTTTTAAATTCTCCCTGATGTTCTTCCTACTCTTACTTCTTGAATCCTAGTATTGTACCATGTTAGCCTTATACAGGAATAAACCTAGTAGACATTGGAGGAGATACGGGATTACTGCAGAACAACACTTACAAGAAATCCTCTTTGCCTTATTCTCCTTCTCCACCCCTTCACTTGCAAACATCACCTTTTGCCAGGCTTGACGCTAATGTTATTTCTGGTCATGCTGGACTGCGAATACCCATTTTGTGGAGATGGAACTAGCACTGGGCATCCTGCTGAAAATGCTTTCGTAGCTTGGTTGCAAAACCCTAGATGCTTATTAATTGGTAGCAAAGAGTTGAAGTTTTCTGTATATCTTTGTGTCATGTTCATCATTCCAATGTTCTGTTAACATCGTAACGTTTCACATGTCAATTTCCTGTTCCGTGTCTGTCATTTGCGGGGAGGGGAATTTCAGCCGTGCCGGGCTGTAATCTCCTTGCTGTTCTGCAGGAATGTATGTTTGGGTTATGACATGTATTCAAGGTTACTTTCCCAGGCCGATGTGTGACGTTGCCAACACCTGGGAGGGGGTGGTTGCTATGATGGGGCGAGGGGCGGGATCGGGTTTGAAGCGAGGGTATTTAGTTTGTATTTCGCGCGCTTTTGCCTATTCTCAGCTTTCTCTGTATTTGCATACTATTCCTTTAATAAATCAGTTATCTTTAAGCCCGGGCTTGTGAGACTGAGTATTTGGGATTAGGCAACCATTACACTTTGTTCCCACTTAATAGTCATCTAGAATCATAGGGCCCAGGACTTGTTATGCTATTGAAAGGTTAATTGGATTAGAAATATAATCAATGCTCATCACTGAATGTAAAAGGAAGGCAATAATCGTATAACTATTCCTAAGCATATTTCTAAGACAATCAGAACTGGTTAGTCTTGTATTTTTGGTCTAGGTGATGGGATAACTTAGCTGCCCTCCAAATTATCTACGTTGGAGGGACCTAATATAAAAATCCTGATTTTATTTTATTTTATTTTATTTAGCCAGCAGGGAGAAAGAAATCTTGTGTTGAGGTCTTATCTCCATTCCGGGCTGAAGTAAATCAAGGGGAGCTGCAGGAGCTGGGCTCCTAGCTGTGTACTTCCCCCTTCTTGCCAGACTTTGGTTATTCCAGAGAACTCTTTGAGAAATCTTTTAGGTCTCTTTAACAGACTGGGAGAACTACCCAGGTTTTCTTGAACATCTGGAAACAGATTAGAGAAAGAAATGGTATATGAATGCCTGTCCTCTGAACAAAGCCTCGAAATCATGCTTGCTGAGTTTATGCTTGCTTAGTTGATCTAGTCACAAAGCACTGGTGAGCAGCTAGTAATACAGGACTCCTCTCTTCTGCCAATTTCTGAAGACTGTCTCTACTGCTGGTCCTCAACAAATGGGACCATGAGATAGAAAAAGTATTTCAGTTCTCCTTCCTGTCTCTTCCACTCTCCTATCTATTTTCTGTATATGTTTTCTGTATTCATGTAAAATATCCTTATACATATCTTGCATATTGAGATTAAAATTCATGAGGGGTTCCTATGGTTTTCAAATGGTATTCTTATTAATAAAGTTATATTGTTTGTTGAAGATGTTAAACTTATTTGTTTAAAAGTAAACAGTGGCAAAATATTTTTGTTTGTTTTAATTTATTTTGTTATCTATACATATACTCAGAGCCTGATGAACTTTAACAAGAAACTGGTTTTACTATGTCTTACTATGCTACTGAAATGCCTGGAAATTTATAAAATGATACATTTGTTTAACAAGAACTCAGAAAATTCTGTAGGCTGATTCATTCACTCAGGGAATGACCATTGAAAGAGGGGGAAAAGGAAATTAATTAATTGTTCTGGCTATAAGCTTTACATTTTAATGGATTACACCAGGAAACTGTCCTGTTGTGGTTACATCTTATGTACTACTTTCTCTAATAGTATTATTTATTTATTTATCAATCAAATTTGTCACTGCCCATCTCCTCCCACCAGAGGGACTCTATAGTTGCTTCCATAGAGCTTTTCAGTGCAGAAATGTTAGATTCTGTGAATTGACTCATTTGGTAACAATGGGAGAATTGCAGGTTTATTGAAATTTTGCTAGATACAATATTTATATGTTAGGAACTAAAGTATAACCAGACTCTATAGACAACATGATGAGACTTTATTGTTGATTTATGTTTATTTTAAGAATAACCTCCTTAACCTGCAGATTTTTTGTCAGTGGGAAGTAAATGAGAACATGCACAGCTATTTTTATTGATTTTTTTTCAAGATTTGATGTTGAACTGGGAACTCCCTATTTCTATGCATAAAATCTAGTTTAAATACCATTAATACTAAAAAATAATCCATTAATGTAAATGATAACTTGCTAGAAATTATTAGTGGCTGTGTGACAGTTCACATTCCTAATAAATGCCTTTCTATAATGTTAATACAGTATATACTGTATATGTAGTATATTTAACAGAATCAATTGCTTGAAATTCCTGCAGAATCAGTGCTGTTATTAAATTATATCACCATTCAGTAATGAACTTTTAAGAGTATATGTTATATATGCTGAACTTTTAACAGTATATATATCATTGGAAACCTTGAAATTAAAAAAAAGTCCTTGTCTGGTGGATTGAAATAATAATGATATCATAACAAAAGAATGAGCAATCAATTGTTTATGTTTAAAAAGTAACTAATCCAAAACAGAGAATTCTGCTATTACCTTTTCTATCATCAACCCTTTCTTAATGGCAGAAAGACTGTCAAGGGAACAGCAGTCATATGACCTGACTGAGATAACAGAGAAAGAGAAAGAGAAATGTAGATTTTCTCATTGTTAAGATACTGTAACTTCCACTTTTTTCTTTTCTAGATTGACCCATAAGTATGATATGGAAATTGCTAAATTCAGAATGCTAAATTAATAAAGGAAGGCAGCTGGGTTTTCAGAGAAAACTCTTTTTAGTTGTTTAATGATATCTAGTGAATCTTCTATAACTTTGTGTTGTTGATTTAATCTGCTAGGTCTAGCTGATATGGGTTCTCCCTATCTTTATTAAGGCAAATAGTACTATTTAGTAGTGTACAGTAGTGTATACTTTAAATATTATGTAAAAGACTTAGTTTGGGATGCATGAGAGCAGCACCTCCTCAAAACAGTACCCTAACCCTAACAGATAATATAGTCCTTGTATGAGGATTGCTGCCACCTCATTTTTAACATGAAGTATTCACTTGAAACTGAGAATTGAATTGACATAATTCAAAATACATTTTTAAGTTTATTATTGAATTTGTCTTTTCATCAAAGCATGATGTTCAAAGAGTCCAACAAGAATAAAATAAGAAATTAAACTTGATACATAGGTAAAAGACACTTGCAAGTACATTAATGAAATAGACATCACCCAACATACTTGAATAGCCAGAGCAGCTTGCATTCCAAAGCATTATCTATATTAAAGCATTTTACCTGCAGACAAAAATCCCAAGTTTTTCTTAGTCAGCTAGCGTGTGCAATGACTCTTTAGCATTATCAAATACTATTTTAAGAGTGGAAAGGGATTTCACACGTGGCATTGTCATCATCACTTGATAATTGCAATATCAAGTAACTGGCATCTATGAATAAGTAAAAAATTAGAGATTCTATGTTGTTAGACATCAGTCATTTCATCACAGATAGCCTTCCTTGAAAATAATGCTGAAATGAAATAAATAATTATTATTTAGTTCTACTCAAATAGTTGGTAATTTTGAATTTGGAGTATTCAATTTTAGACAAAAAACTGCAGGTGGAAACAAACATGAAGAAGCCCCCTTAATTAATTCTTTGCACATAGATAAAAATTGGCATACCAAAGAAAAAGCTAGGCTGTCTCTGAAGTGTGGTTTCTTAGCATCCAGGCAACTGTGTTTTTGTACAGAGGCTTATTTAATCTTGTTGGCTTTGAACTGCAGCTTTAAGTGGTGTGGACTACTGTAGACACAGCATTGCCTGTTCAACTGCTGTTTGTGAAAACTAGACTCTGGAATTTTTCCCAAGTAGAGAATGAAGGCACTGTGCAATAATGAAGTAATGTAACACTATGTAATTTGAAAATTCACAACTAATATCCCCAAGTATCTAGGAAGCAATGAACAAACAATTCTAATCTTTAAAAGAGGGCCTTTGAATCCAAAGCAGTGGCAGTGAATATGCATGTTAATAAAGGTGCTGTTAAAAATAGCGTTTTTCAGTTCTATATGAGATTTATCCAAAAGACACAACATGGTAAATTTTGTTGGCTGTAAACCAGATAATAGGTCTGTTGCCTCAGTTGTCACCTTTTTCACACCTAAGATGAAATGAGCAAAGCCACCTGCTTCAGGAGGAACTTGGTAGTGTCAGTCTAAAAGAAAATTCCACACTAGCAGGATCAATACTGATGCCTTCTGGTTAAACTTTACAGAAAGATAATCTAAACATACACATTAAACTACATTGTTCTATTCTTGGAAAAATGAAAGTTGACAACACGAAGTCCAAGGATCTTTCTCAGCCAGAAAGGATAAATCTTTTCTTGATTTAAAAGTCTGAAATAGTGAAAAATATATTGAAAAATACATAATATGCATACACATTTGAAGTTGCTATGAAGCAACTGAGTTCTACATGACTTGTAAAATATGCTGCTCAGAAAATAGTATCCCAGTGTTGGTCTTCCTCATACCAATATAACATTCCTATTGATCTCATCAAATATTCCTATGTGTTTCAGTAAAAGTATCCTTGGGTGATATAAGTCACACACACACACACACACACACAACTGTTTGTCTTTGACAATGGGAAAATTTATTACATTGCTGTACAGATTCCTTTTCACAAGGGTTATATGTGCAGCAGGCATATTGTCAAATATAATAAAACAACTGAATTCCAAATTAATTCAGTGCTTTGTTTTCTAGTACTAGTAACCATGTCATTTCTGTATTTTATTTATATCATTCTTATAGAGGCAAATACATTATATGATACTTATGTGCTGTTCAGAAATTCAGACCAGAACTCATAAATGTACAATATGAACCATAAATTTTGATTGATTTTAAAAATCTCTTTAAAAGACATTGTTTAGAAGACATTGCCATGGAAAATATTTCTGAAATATTGTTTCATTTAACATTGTTTCCATTGGGACATAAATGTTATGGGCTAAAGCGGAGTCTCACATAAATGCCTCAGCAATTAAAATGATTCAGGTTGTCAGAATTTATTTTGTTATTAAATCTAAACCCTCTTTGTTTATTCCAATATTCAAGATGGTTTACAATAATAAAAAATTACAAGTATAAAACAAAAAAATTATTACAATTTAAATGTTATTAATAAAAAAATAACATTTTCTTTTATTTTGTAATAGTAAAAGAGCAGAAAATTATTGTCTCATCTTACACATTTTTCTCTAAACATTCTTTATGATGTCTATGTTCGTATTGGGAAGAGTCAGCTTGGATTATTAGAGCTCTGTGAGTTTTCTCTTCATTCTGGCTGAGATATCAGTGCAATGAGCATTTTCTGGTAAATAGCTTAAAAAGGTACATATGAAATCAAAGGCATCCTACATATATATGGCTTTCAAGTGTAAGGTAGATACTTAGGTTTTTTTGCTAACTTAATTCTGAAATATCTACAAGATCTGTAAAGTAAAGGTAAAGGTTCATGCTTAGTCGTGTCCGACACTAGGGGGCGGTGCTCATCTCCGCTTCATGGCCGAAGAGCCAGCGTTGTCCGAAGACACTTCCACATCATGTGGCCAGCATGACAGTCATGGAACGCTGTTACCTTCCTGCCGAAGTGGTATCTATTTATCTACTCGCATTTGCATGCATTCAAATTGCTAAGTTGGCAAGAGCTGGGGTGAGTGTGGGAGCTCACTCGATCATGCGGCACTTGGGTCTCGAACCGCCGAACTTGCAGCCTTCTGGTCAACAAGCCTGGTGTC
This sequence comes from Candoia aspera, assembly GCF_035149785.1. Taxonomy (NCBI): domain Eukaryota; kingdom Metazoa; phylum Chordata; class Lepidosauria; order Squamata; family Candoiidae; genus Candoia; species Candoia aspera. The sequence goes on along the minus strand of NC_086159.1, from coordinate 41,173,800 downwards.
TTAACCACTGAGCCATCACGCCCCTTACAAGATCCATAGAACTACAATTAATTTCACAATTTGGCTCAAGAGGCACAAGAAAGCAGAGCAGGTTGCTCTAGAGCAATGTTTCTCAACCTTAGTGATGTTAAGATGTGTCTTACACATCTTAAAATTGCCAAGGCTAAGAAACACTGCTCTAGACTACTATCTCCTAAATCTGTCACAGTTTATTTTGCTTATCTTCTCAGCTGCAAATCACAAAACAAACCTGCACAAAAATTGATATTTGCTTTATTACAATTTTAAAGCACTCTTTAAAAGACTTATGGCTCTTTCAAATCACCATTATTTCTGTTTAAGTTACAGGACTATTCTCAGGGTCTTTAGTAAACAAATGTGAGGTTTCTTAAGTAGATCTAACAACAAGCATTTCTGGTTTGTAAGAGTTAAAATTTTGTAAAAAAAAAAAAATTATGCACAGACTTACCCTTGTTTATTACTGTTTTGTACTGCTTATAATAAATACAAAATAATGTGTTATATGAACTTGTTAGTCATAAAACGGCTTTAAAGAAAAGGTCCTGCGGACTACAATCTATTGAATCACAAACATAAAAATGCACACTGATGTCCAAAATTATTTTCTTACAAATTTATTTTCCTTCTTTTTTTGTATATCTAAATTACCCGCTCCCCCCAAATTTTGTTTCAGTTTTCTGCAGTGGAATCCTTCACAACCCACCTAGAGTTCAGTAATAAGGATGCTCATTGGGTATAGCTAAATCCTGTATCAAATATGGCATAGAGTTCATTGACAAAGATCTTTGAACTGTCCAAATTAAAGAAGAGCAGCTCAAATTCTAATCTGAATATCAATGCAGAGGTGGACAGGAACAGTATGTGATCAATTTCTCGCACACTATCTCTGCAAGAAGGAATGTTTTCTACATTTTAATTTACCATTATTCTCATCCAAATAATAAAATTGTGCTGGCAATGCTTTCTCTGTCACTTTTTTTTTAAGTGTTGGCCACCAATGGCTACAAAGATGGACTATAAATTGAAATGATAAAGACATATTCCATGATTGATGGCTCTAGCTTCTAATTGTAATAAATGTTTTTACCAGCATTTTTCAGTCAGTGCCTTGGGTGAAGGAAGCTGAAGTAATATATCAGAGGATGTTTCAACATTCAGTGTTGATAGTATCTGTGGTCGCCAAGATGAGCATGTCCCTCTGTTCTGCATGTCCTACATCCATCATATTATCTGCAACACCACTTTCCAATATCTTAGTGCAAATTAGGCAACACAACATCACCACAACAAAATTTCCACTCATAACTCATTTGCTGCTCTTCCTATTTTTTAAAAAGTTGCTGATTTTTTGCCTAGAGGAATCACTGTGATAGTCTGGAGAACTGCAGGAAGAGAGAGAGAGCAGTCAGCCAAGGTTGAAAGCCAACAAATACTAGGATAGTAGAGAAATATCTATACCTGGAATTATCCAAGCTGGTACATGGGTCCAAAGACAGTAAGAAAGTAAATACTAAATGGGATATAAGGGTAAGGCTAGAAAGTTGCCATATTTCAGGTGAAATTCTGTATATCCAGGAAAATGTCACAGTCTCTGTGGGGATTGAAAGGCTGGCTGCAAGAATGATCCAGCCTAGCCTGGCCTCAAAGATTCAGTTGGTGCTCATCATGATTCTGACTTCCAAGAAGGCCATTTCTCCCAGTGTCAGCCTTTCAAGGTAGGCCAAATCAGAAAACAGACTGCACAAGAAATACTGGAACTCTGCTTTACTGATACAGGCTATAATAACAGAATCTCAAAATCTTTACAACAGCTTTTTCTTTTCTCTCTCACACCAAGGAAAGTCTAGGCAGGTCACTTTAATTTTTATTTCTGATACCTTCTTCCCTTCCCTTGCTTAATTCATGTTTTGGTAACTACAGTTGCATTCCTTCTTCAAGGTTATCATTGTGGTTCTCTGCACCCAGAGAGCTTGACCCTGTAATCTAAAACTCCACCATTCAAAGATCTGTTCCTCTATTTGTTAGTGGTGGTACTGCTTAGAATTCAGAAGTTCTGGGTCAGAGAGTAAATTCCCAAGAGGGTCTGAAGATGTTGCAGAGACTGGTTGTGTTTCAGCCGTCACTTGGCTTTAACTGAGTCCCAAAAGGCAATCCTACATCATCATCCTAATTTGCTGTCATCTCTTTTTTAAGTGGAGACTTACATGAAAATCTGTAATACATAAATTCATTTGGGGGAGGGGAGAGGAAAGGATTATTAATCTACCTATCTGTTAACAATTGGTAGAATTATTAATTTACCTATCAGAAAAGAAAGAACATTTTGTTTTGGCAAACTAAGGAAATCTCTTAGAGAAATTGCTTGACATTTTGGTAACAGTTGCCAAAGGGGATAATTTTGTAGCACCCTCAAACAATTGACTTAAATCCTTGATCCCTTTAGCATGGGCAAGTATGCCTGTAAATTTCATAGAATACTGCCAGGATTTATTTATTTTTTTGACTTAGGTCACAACATAAAGGCCACTGATTCAAAAATATTCTATACTTTATTGACATTTGGTAGGCTTCTTCTGCATAAGGAATGCAGTAACACCGCACATTCCATCCAATTTTGTCAAACAGAAAGCGTACACTGGTTGAATTGCAGTGAAAGTAAGCCAGAGGCCCAGAACTCTGCATTTTGAATCACAATTTAGATTAGGCTGTTGAGCAGATTCCAAACTGAATTGGACTATTTTCTGAATTACCAAATAAGATTCAAACAAATTTATTGGTCCATACATTTCACTATCAAGTATTAATCTATTGTAGGCATACTCTTATCCTAACTAATAAAACTAAAAAATATATATTTTAGATGGACTGTATAACTCATGTATTTCAATAAATTGTATTTCCCAAAGCATAAATATGTGCTACTGAAAAAAGAAATATATGTACTTATAGTATATATTGCTTTTCTGATAATTAAGAGAACATAGAAGGAGAACAGAGTTAGTTTATGGAAGCAAAACACCAAGGATATAGTAGCACCTTTTCTGACTAACATTTATTTTGGTTTTGTGCCTTTTAATAAAATTTGTTACCCAGAAAATGTGCTACCAGAGTTCTTTTGATAATTAAGAGAATATAACAAATAGAGAAAATAGTTGTCAAAGATGGCTAAGTACTTCCATATATATATGAGGAATAACCCCAAACCATAGTGGATTTGATACATTGAATATGTTTTGAGAACAGCATTGTTTTGTTGTAAAAGACCACAAAATTGTGGCAAAAACATAATTTTTTAAAAAGGTAAACTTTGGAAAAGTGCCATCATTGACAAGACTTTAATTGGCTGTTGGGAGAAGGGGAAGGAGACTAAAATTGACAGTACCAGTTAATGAATTATTAGAAACTTTATCCATACATTGTTTTGTGGTGCTCTTATTGTCTAACTGAAGAATCCTCATGACCTTCCGACCTTCAGTAGGCATTAGAAGTTTAAATTACTTCTCTACAATTATATTTATTTTATCAGCTATTTTGTGCACTGTCTTTAACTGGTGGAAGCTTTTAACTTAGAAAATAAGTATTTTTCAATAAACCTGAGGGTTCTGGTTCCAACAAGTCTTGTGCACTCTCTTATACCATTATACACACATCCAAATGAATTTAGGCAGTAAGTATAGAATAGGTCTTCATAGCAAGCCATGTCAAAACAAGGCTATAGTAGGATACAGTTCAGTTATTCCCCAATATGAGAAGTTGACCATCAATGACAACAAATCTGGACTGTGTGTGTGAGGTTTTTTTTTTAGCAACATATACAGTAAAGAAAGGATCATCAAATTTAAGCTCCCTAACATCATCATTGGGGGTGGGCTATGGGTATGGCCCATAACTTCAGATTGTGGAATAAAGTTCACCACATCTACCAAATGTTCTGTCCTTAACTAATTTGATCCACTGGCAATTGTGACCTCCTATATATTGGCAATTGGAATCTTGTGTTTCAGATCAAGATGTACTATGCCATTTTGAGATTTTTCTCAGCTCCTGGCATGAACCAAATCTGTGCAAGGTCATTGAAACAAAATTATTCTCTAAAAACAATTTCCTGTATCTATGAAGAAATACAATGTAGATGCACCTGAGCTTGAGAACTAGACAATCAGAGTTGGAGGGAGTATGAGAAATGTATTGAAAATCCAAACTCAGCTTCAAATGTTTCATTTACAAATTATTCTGTAAATTGCAAACAGTTGATTGGAATTCATTCTGTCCCTTTGAGGTTTTGTTCAACTAAAAACTGTGACAATGAATATCATTTCTTTGGCTTTTTACCAGTTTAAATATCTTCTTAAATATTGCAGCTCCCAATAAACTCCCAATGTTCTTAATAAAAAAAAATTCGGTAGACTTGCACAAGGTGGCAGTAATTTACTTTTGTGAATCATTTTTTGCTTATTGCTTATTGTTTATTTTGATTAAGATAACATTCACCTCATTGAGTATTACACCTTCATTTGGCACATCCAGCAGCTCAAAGGCATTCACTATGCATACACTGAAAACTCTTCCCGGTACTGGAAAGCATTTGAAACAAAACAAGGTAAGTTAGCAGTTTCTGAACACATTTTATAAGCTTTGTGAACAGCTTCAAGTGACTGTTTTGCTTGAAGTATCTTCCAAGCATGGCCCCCTTTGAAGTTTTGTACAGCCATATCTAATTACAGGTTGGTAAAGACCCAGTAATTGATTAATAAATCGTCAGACCTATGTAGCTTTGTCACAAAAGTTGACCCCAATAGTTGTAATCATTGTGGCACCTAGAAAACAAAATTGCTCTTTGTAGTGCTTAGATGTAGAGGGAAGTACTGATGCTCAATGAGTGAACCGTTTTACAAAGAAAACTGAAGGGTATTCGTCTGCATACACAGTTTGGATTCCCAGTTGCAGTGTAATAACCTGAAGACAGATCCACTTTGCAGTATATGTTGACCACCTTTAAATCTTACTATTTCTCAGTATACGGAAATGTTTGTTTTTTAACAGGTCAAAAGTTAAATTAAAATACCTTCTGTCTTAGCATGATGTGTAAGCCCAAGTACTGCGTGTTTTAAATTTTGCTAAAATGGTAAGTTATCCTGGGAAAACAAGTCTTGAAAGAATAGGATATGAATGTAGTGGAGTGGAAACTGGCAGCCTTTTGCTGTGGGAATCATTGTACAATCTCATCTGATGGTATGAACACCTTCCTCAAAGGCTTAGATCTCACTGAGCAACTTCCTGTATGCAGGCTGGGCTCACAGCAAGCTTTGCTTCTTCCCATCTATGCCACCACACAAATCATGAATGAAACCCAAACCTGCATTTCCTATCTTTCTGGAATTGTTATATGAAGGCCTTTACTATCTTGCTCTTCAATATTGTCTTGTTTTTGCTGACTGATTATGTGCTGTCAAGGTATTGTTGACTCTTAGCAACAGCATGCATAGATTTTCTCCATGACAATCTGTCTCTAACCTGGTATTTCAGGTTTTCTGATGGTGCACCTATCACCACTGTAACTGAGTCCTTTCACCTTGCTACTGGTTATCCTCTTCTCTTTCCTTCCACCTTTCCCAGCATTAAAGCCTCCTCCAAAGAGCTAGGTGTTCACATAATGTGTCCAAAGTAGGATAATTTGAGCCTGGTTATTTGTGCCTCTAGCCTGGTCAGCTCTGGGTAGATTTGTTCAATGATCCATTGGTTCATTTTCTTAGCTGTCCACAGTATTCTCAGGAGTCTGCTCCAACAACAAAGTTCAAAAATATCAATACTCTCTATCTCGCTTATTCAAAGTCCAACTTTCACTTCCATAGAGTGTCACAGAGAATACCATTCTGATCTTTGTGGGTATAGACACTTCAAGGCATTTGAATAACTTTTCTAAGGCCATCTTGGCTGCTCTACCAAGTGCTAGTCTGTAGCAAATTTTTTGACTGCTTGTTCTTTTATTGTTGATGGTTGATCCTAAAAGGCAGAAGCTATCCAGTATCTTCACTGCCAATTCTAAGGCTGCTGGTTCTGCCTGTTGTCATTAGTTTGGTCTTCTTTATATTTAATTTTAGTACCAGTTTTTCACAGTTTTTGACTTTTATTGTTAGATCCTTTGTATTTTCAGCTTTCAGGGTAGTGTCATCAGCATAACTGAGGTTATTGCTGTTTCTTCCTCCAGTTTTAAAATCATGTTCATCGTCTTCCAATCCAGCTTCCCTTAATATATATTCCACATATTGGTTGAATAAATAAGGGGAGAGTATCCAGCCTTGTTGCACTCCTTTGCCAAGCTGGAGCCAGTGTGTTTTACCATGTTCTGTCCATACTGTGGTTTCCTGGTATGTATATAGGTTTCTCATAAGAACAGTGAGAATCTTTTCTCTAACTTGGTTTAAAATAAAATAAAAACAAATGGCTGATATAGTTATGACCTCATCCCAGGAATATGATATACTCTTTCCTGACATTGTGCAAGATTTGATATTTTTTAAAAAAATCTCAACACTTACACAAACTCTCCCTCTCTCACACACAGTGCTACTTACATTAAAGGTCTGTTGTCATTTAGTGAGGGGTTAAACATTGTATAGTGAGTAAGTAATAACTGAACAAGTGAAGCCTCAGTCTTTCCTACATATTTTCAAAATGTTAATAAAGATGTACTAGTTTTGCGATACTTAGTTTTTCTTTAAGTTTTCAGTGCCCAATACATATAAATAATTTTCATATTCCTTAATACTTACATTGTGTCAGAAATTAATTTATTTTAATAAGAAATTAGAATCTAATAAAAGATCCCTTTCGAAACATTTTTTTAAAATAGAAACAGTTTGTGTTGTTTCTGTTCACCCCCATATCTGATATATGGGTGCAAAAATCTGTGGTTTATTATTCCTTTACACAAGCTAAGCGCTTACTCCTCCAATTGCAAATAATTTTTAATGGTCCAGCTGGTGAGAATGTTTTGTTAGAGCAATGATTTGTAGTTAATTAAGTCAATTAGCATTTGATGCAGTCACCTTTTCCAGACCAAGGACTGCAACTATCTTAGGTTTCTTTGGTTTTTTTACACAGCAAAAACATTTCAGTGAGAAAAAGAAACAAAAATAGATCAGAAATGATTTCAAGTGTATTTCTCCTCTTTCTGGCTAGAAATGTAGTCTATGTTTTGAAGAGAGAGACCTTGCTTTTTTTAACTAAATGTATCTTTAGTAATTAAAACAACAACCTAACAACTGTTATCTATATTTTCTCCAAAAGGTTCATAATGGTCTATGTTGTTATTCCTCTGCCAACACAGAGTATCTTAGACTAAAACTGAATTCAGGTCCTGCCAATCATGGTTTTCTTCAATCATGATGCATCATGAAACTGTCAGATAGGGTAATATCATGATAAGGCATATACCATGGTTTACAAACTTCAGTGGCAATACTTATATAATAGGCTAAGCCAAAATCAAACAAACCACATTACAAATCACCACAGTGTGTGGTCTAGCTAATGAAGGTTAGTAGTTAAGTTAGAAGTTAAACTGGAGGCTCCCTTGTAGCACACTTTAACTCAGCCATGTCCAAACTGGTTCTTGAATTCTAGTTTTATTATCCCTGGCCACTATTGGTAGTTCTGTTTGAATATATCTGGGGAAGACAAAAATGAGGGAAATTGTATTATGCATTATAGAGCTGTAAAATATATATACTTTCTCAATTGTACTTCAGATTGCTTTACAAATTCAACTCTTAAGAAATCACATCTGTCCTAAAATGCTTTCCTACTTTATGGAGTTTTCAGGCATAAATTGTGCTCTCAGAAGAGCACAGTGAGAAAATGGAAGTAAAGCTTTTGAAATAAAATTCCGACTCTTTTCCCCATGTGAAACCCCTCATATAATGACTATTCTGGGCCAACTTATAACTTGTTCCAGTCTCCATATTCAGCTAAATTTAATTATTTCCGTATCTGAACTACATAATGATACATAATGTATCTGTTAGAATACTTAGGTTCCTTTTTATGCACAAAATATATGGCTTCTCTTTTTCGAGTTTTCAGATGTTTTATACAGGTGGATCAAATCCCTTTTCAGGCATTGCTAATGCATTTGAACTTTAGCACTCATTTGTTATATACATTATTCTGACATTTAAAAAAAAAAACATGCGTGGAAAATTATTCTGTCTGGCCCAAATAAAGCAAGATTAAACTAGTTTTTCAAAGACCAGCTCTCTCAGTGAATTGTTCTTAATTTTTTATTCTTTTCAGAAGATGGAAATGAGTAAACTCTGGCTGGGAGGGATTGGAGTCTTGAAATAGTTGCACCCTCCTACATCTTAGCCCTCCCCCTAGCTAAGTTATTTATAATAACACTTGCATATCTATAATAAAGTATTCACCGTGTCTTAATCCTGATAGTTTTACAAAGTCACCTACTGAGTTTATGCCTGAAATAAAAGTATCAAGAGTTTCAGGATGGGTGTTAAACCACATCCCAAACCCCATCAGCTTCAGCTGGATGGGAGGTAGGTGTGTGTGACTGCACGTAAGGGAAGGGGATATTCTTGTTTTCTGACAGAGCTCCATTTGTAAAAATAAAAATAATCTCCAGCTGACAGTGATTAGAAGGAAATGTCTTGTGGCTTCTCTCAGTTCAGCAGTGAGCACAGCAGCATCATTCCGAGACCCTTGTCCACAAGTGTCTGAGTCTTCCAGGAACTGCAGGTGCTTCAATTGTGGCTCTTTTGCATTTGGATGACATACTAATCCTCAGATAAACCACTGATTTTGATTACTCAGGCACATGGGGGGAGGGAGGGAGATGGTGACTTGTGTAACCTCTTTAATCCTTTACTGTGGTTTAGCATATCACTGGGGATAATCCATTGATTCAACATTAAGTGCTGGGGAGGCTAATTTTAATTATCTGAACCAAGAATTAGGGAATGATTTTTAATGTCTTTATTTTAAGCACATTGCAATGCATATCAAAACAAGGGATTTCATTACTATTGTTTTTCAGATGTATATGAAATAAACATTTTAACATTTTGTATTAAAAATAGCTTGAGATTAGCTGTTGGGTGGCTACAATAAAGCAATGCTGTTTTCAGCTTTCACTGGAAGAAAATGACTTTTTCTTTTACTGCATTGTATCACTATATTTGCAACCACAGCCATGTTACCCATTCATATTGCTATGAACCCCATGGGTCTTTTGCTGTGTCCTATCTCACTATATTGGAAACCTCTTTATCTGCACATTGAGGAGGACAACTGAAAGGGAACATTTCCTCATGTACAACAATGTATATGTACACAATTTGATTGCACAAGAATCACTGTACGTACATACAGTTATGGGTGCATGACAGTCCAAATTTAGATGCTTGTTCAGTGTAGTTGTGGGGTCACAAATTAATCTTACCTATTGTTTATTTAAACATGGCTTGCTGAATAAACCACAATTGATTCACACCATTGAAGATAATAGAGATGGGGTTGAAATGCTTGGCAATGAGAGCTTAAGATCTTTCCAGATATTGAGATTTATTTAGGACAGTCTTTTCCAATGTGCTGCCAGCTAGATGTGATGGACTGAATTCCTGTGAGGTCCCTCCTGCTGCCTACTAATACCATTTGGAGAAACGAATCAATATTTAATTGCTTTGCTTTCCCCTTTCTTTCTTCAACAGCTATGTCTCTTCTGCAGCATTTGATATCACAATTTCCACAATGTGGTTGTAGCAATAATAGTTATTGCTCTTTCAGTTCATCTCCCTTTGCAGAGCTAGATCTCATGGGATGGTGCTAAGGTTCTAGAAAAGTACTTGTGCCTGAAAGGTCCAGATAATAAAATCAACAGGCTCATTAAAGAGATTTGTATGGGTTATGCTAGATAGGGGTACTAAAAGCTTTCTGAACCACACCTTACTGTTGCTATTCTTTTCGAGAAATACAGTGTGGTACAAGGTCTAAATCAGTGTTTCTCAACCTTAGCAACTTTAAGATGTGTGGACTTCAACTTCCAGAATTCCCCAGCCATGCTGTCATTTAACTATGAAAGATTTCATTTAACTATACAACAACTATTTATGCAAGAGTTACATGCTTTGTGGCTCTTTCTAAATCATACTGTGAAATCCTATAGAAATGAACTGTGGGATTATAGATAAGCAATTTTTAATTCTCCACTATAATATTTAAACAAGTACATGCACACTTTGTATTAAATTACAGTCATGATCAAACATGGAATGTATTTAGATTAGTATGATCAAACATAAGAAAATTAGCTGCTATGGCCATTTGCTGCCAATGTTGTTGGATTATTTCATGTGTCGCAAAACGTAACTTCTGCATTTTGTTGCTTTGCCTTAATCGTAATACTAATTGTCATGAGTAAGGATGGCGAGCAGGGGGCTACCATCCAGACTGTCAAGCGCATGCGTAGCACTGAGGAACTGTTCAGCCATTCAAAGAGACACAGATCGGGACCGCCTTAACCCTTGGGGGTTATATGTCTGGGTTTTTCCCACGCTTCTTCAGTTTGTTAGGATTCTTGTTAAGTACTAGCAATAAATATTAGAGACCAGTTCATTGTCTCAGTGTGTTTCCTGGTTGTTAGGACACTAATTCTTAATACTACTTTTTACTGGTTCCCTCCTCATACCATTTTTATGGTATTAAATGAACAAAACAATTAATATAGAACTTTGTGACAAGAATAAGTATTAGCAATCGGCAAATGTATTTGGCTTAGTAAGGTTGAATTTACCATTTAAAAAAAAGAAAACTAGGTTTTTGAGCATGTTCTCAGTTCATTCTATAATAGCAATCATGAAGATTATACTTTTCCATTCACACATTCCTTTGCCCTTTTTCTCAGATAAACATGGTATCATTTCACAAAAACAATCGGAGCAGAATAAATGCAGTCTTCACAGATCAAATCTAGGGGCTTTAGGAAAGAAAAAGCAAAGAGGACTTGTGGTTTTGTGAACAGGAAAACAGGCATATATACAAAACAGTATAGATCAGCTTCCTTACAGCAGAAACTCCTAGAATTAATTAAACCAGGCATGCATGGGATTAGCTTTGGTTGCTAGGGAACTCTTTTCATTTAACAAGTTTGCAGTCTTGCTCTTACACATTTGCAATGGGCAAACTCATTTTCCCAGTGAGTTATGTATGAGGTTAGTTAACACTTCTAAGGATAACATTGCCTTGGGCAAGATCTACAGTAAAACTCTCTTCTAGAAGAAAAAGCTATGAGCAGTCTTCCAATACCTGAAGGGTTGTCACAGGGAGGAAGGTGCGGATTTATTGTCCATGCTGTAGGACAAGACCCAGTGGGAGGGAGATCCAAACTTGAAATAAGGAGGACTTTCCTGACTCTGAGAGCTATTAAGTAGTTGAACAGCCTGCCTCCTGAAACCATCGGTGCTCCAACACTGGCAGTTTTCAAACAAAGGTTGTGCAGCCATTTGTCTGGGGTGATTTGAACATTCCTGCCCTGGTAGGAGGTTGGATTAGAAGACCTTCAGTCCCTTCCAACCTTTTGATTCTATGTGTATGTCACTGTGATATTTGTGTTAAACCAATTATTGCTCTGAAGCAGGAGTGGGCAACCCACAGGCTTGTATAGTCCCCTAGCACCCCAAGACTGACTAGGTTTGGGTGGCATATTTTTTTTTCAATTTTTTTTTTAAAAAAATGAATGGAGTCAGTCATCCAGAAAGCAGATCTATTCCTACCCTTACAATCCCAAAGATCCAAATCCCAGAGTAAGCATTTGGCCATTCTGACAGTGATAGTTACTGATAGTTTTGGGGGCTATATTTTGAGGAGAGAGAGTTAAATATGGGAATAAAAGTGGTTTGCTTTCCAGAGAAAAATGGCTTGTTACTCCCTTTCCTCCCCTTTAAAAAAAAATTAATAAATGGGCTTGCTCCTTCCAGTGATGTTGTCTCATCTATGAATAAACCTCTATGGGTTTTTGGAAGATCAGGAAATATGGTACAATCCTCAGTCTTTCAAGCATTGTCCACCCTTGCTTTATGATTACTATATAGCATATTGGGTATATTTAAAGCATAAGCAGAAAACACAGACCAATTTTAAGTGTGTGTGGAAAGATCCAAAAACTCACATGTTTTTGTCAACCCATGCCAGTTAGTTTTGGAGTCCAGTTGTTTACATGTTTTTTTAATCCATTAATTACCTATGATGGATAAAACTGTATAGAAATGAAAATTTAAAATAATAATAATAAAAAATACTTGGTTTGCTAGCCAGCCTTCTTTAGAAGTTAAACTTTTGCTAGGGATTATGGTTACCATATATGGGCTACAAAAATCCAGACTATCACTAGATGACAAGAAGAGTAACAGTATCTCTTTCCTAGCATTTAGAATTGTCCCTAAGTTTTCCTGGCCCTGATCAAGAAGGATGTAGGAAATTTTTCTCCCCTTTTTTATTTCCTTTCTGTCTCTGGACATTAAGAAGAGATCCAGCTGTTTGAGTCCTGTCTAAAAAACAGGTATACTAAATAGTAAGTAGAATTTTAAAATTTCCTGCTGGTAAGCACTAGAGTCCTGTAAGTCTGAAGCACTCTTTATTTGGAAGGTCACAAAAGCCACAATGACACAAAAGTAACATCATAAAAGCAATCAAAGGAACATTAAAGGAAAATTGTGTTTAAAGGGTAAGATGTGAGGAACATTTCATGTGCCTTTAGAGTAAGTGAGATATCATAATGAATGGATAAAATGCCTGGGTGCTTGTCCCTGATATTCTTCCAGTACAGTAGGTGGGTCTTGGTTTTTCTGTGTGAACATACATACAAAATGCACTACAATGACAGTACTTTGGTGTCTACCTCTGTTTTTTAAGGGTACCTGGCTAAACAAATTAGTTCTGGTTATTTTTTAAAGTTATTTTGTTTGCAGTTTTACAATTAAATGCATAAAATATAATATTTTCTTGAAATTATATTGACTGGTGCAGAAAATTCCAGTAGATGTCACCATTTACCATATTTAATAAACATGGACTGTCAGCTTTGGGGAAGAAAATATTGGATGAGAAAAACGAAGCTCTGTAAAACCTCTGTTATTTACACTGACAATCAGGAATCATCAGTGTCAGCATCTTGCTTGCCCATTGTTTGTTTTCATTTTGCTTTGCTCTTTTTTTTTTCCTTTTTCCTTTTCTTTTCACAAGTCATTTTAAACATTCTTGAGTGAAGTCCAGGATTGGATGTGAGCTCTATTTTGCCTCCACCCTGCAACACCACCCCAACTTTGAAAGGTCATCCAATTTTCTAGAAAAGAATGAAAGCTCAGAAGATGGAGGGGTTACCCCAGCTATTTTACTGATAAAGATCTATTGGTCCTAGAAGACATAAATTAGGATTTCGCCTTAATGTAATGTTTCTCAAACTTAGCAACTTTAAGATGTATGGACTTCAACTCCCAGAATTCCCCAGTCAGCATGGGGGAATTTGGAATCCACACATCTTAAAGCTGCTGAGGTTGAGAAACACTGCCTTAATGCTTGAATAGGATATATAGGCTCTTTTAATGATACAAGGCAAGTTCTTTAGGAGTGGTCATTTTAAAGAAGCAGTCATTCATTTTCCATATAGATGTATAATTAAATCCTGCAAGTAGATGCTGTCAAGCTCTGAAAGCTTCCTGAACTGAAAGTGATTTTTCCCCCAAATACGATGCTACAAACTTGCCTTTGGCAAGATTTACTAAGATGAAAGAGTACAGAAATTCCAGCAAGTGAACTACTTTTCAATTAAGAACCAATCAATCTCAGTGTATGTTAGCACTGAGACTTTCTTAGTCCTTTTTTTGATGTCCTTACAATGTGTCAGAAGGAGTCAGCTCTCGTCATTGATGATGGTAAAGTCTGCAACTGGTTGTTTATGATTGTTGAATATTTATAAGTCTGAGAACCTACAGATGCTTCTCTCTGCAACAGAATACTTTACAAATTTTCAACAGTTCCAGGCAATTTTTCTTCCATGACCAGCATCTCCTCCAACCACCCATCCCTCTCAGATTCTTTCTGAAGCTCTTCTCAGTTCAGATTTATTTAGCTGCATGTTCATGTTGTTTACAGTTTAAAAAAACCAGACACTATTTTATTATTATTTATCACTATTTATTTTTCAAACATCTGCTGTTTTCTGTGCTATTCTGGATAATGCATAGTACTCCACTGTATTCTATTAGTCATTCTGCAAGTAAACTTAGACTGAGAGATAAATTATTAACCTGCATGCTGAAAATATCAATTTTTCGATTGCACACATTCTGGCAACGTCACAGGCTGCATTCAGGCACAAAAGCAAAGCAAAGGTTTCATGCCAAAAGGTTGCCCATTCTTGTCTTACTCAAATATCCAAGACTAAAGAAGAAAAAAAGAAGTGACTTGATAATCTCTCCTCTGTTAAGCTGTAAAATTTTACATTTTACAGCTGTCAGTTTAATCCATAAAGAACCAGAGTTCTTAACCATGGACTACTGCTTAAGTCCTTTTCTTGCTAATAACATAGTCCTATCAAGGTGCTATTTTGTTGTTGTTTTGATCTTTACATAATCTTCACATTTCACCCAGAGAAACTATGATACTGATAGCTGCTGTTATTCTGTTGTCAACCTTTTTCATGCCTTCACCACTTGAAAAGAAAATCCATGGTGAAAGGGCAGCAGGACTGCATTTAGCCTAGTCCCACATTTATGGTACTTTTCTTATCACTGTATTCCCCTGACTTCTGTACTAGTGAAAGCTTTCACATGATTTAGGACTTGTATAATATCAGGATTCTAAATCTTGCAAGGACGTTTTATAAGTCCAGGAGCTACCCACTACAAATGATGCCAAACAGAGACAGTCATGGTGGAAATGATAGCCCTGGTTTCCCTTTGTCCACAGATGCCATATTCATAGGTAATTTGCCTAAATAGTACATGTATCAAAGACTTGCACGTATTGTTACATGTAATTTGTTATAATTCAAATATAATTTCTGTAATGTTTGTCTAATATTAACTGATAAGCTTGATTGGATTTCGTTTTTTCTGAAGTTTACAAAAAATTAACATGCACACAAATTATGTGAATGCCATTGCCTATGACTACCATTGCCTCCACGATGCTGATCATTGAAGATATAGACATATCACAGCATCTGAAAATCTTTCTAAGACCTTCATAGCTACTTGTAATGGGCTGTGAGAATAACCTTGGGAGACAGGAGGAAGAGCCACAAGCTAGCCAACAGTCTAATAAGAGAAATTTGAGTCCAAAGGACAGATGGGGATAGAGGAAGCATCTCAGAAGGAACCCTCCCTAGTTCTCTGGAAAATAAAGGCAGGGAGGGGGAACATGCTTTCAGACTTGCATGTTTTTGTTACTGTAACCTTGCAATAAAGATAATATTAGCATTCCTGGTTTTGGTTTCCTGTCTGGACTACCTAGCACCAAGTACTAGTCTGCAGGATATTTCTTCATTGCTAGTTCCTTTACTATTGATGGTTGATCCTAAAAGGCAGAAGCTATCTACCACTTAAATATCTTCATTCCCAATTCTAAGACTTGTTGTACCTATTGTCATTAATTTGGTCTTGTTTATACTTAATTTTAGTCCCATTATTTCACTGTGCTCCTTGAATTTTATTACTAAAGCTTGCAGATCCTTTGCATTTTCAACTATCAAAGCAGTGTTATCAGCATTACACAGGTTACTGATGTTTCTTCCTTCAGTTTTACAATGATGCTCATCTTCTTCCAATCCAGTTTCCCTTATTGTAGGTTGAGTATACAGTAGGTTGAGTATACAGACTTGTCTCACTCTTTTGCCAACCTGAAGCCAGTCTGTTTCACCATATTCTGTCTGTACTGTGCCTGACCTGTATATAGGTTTCACATGAAGACAATGAGATGTTCTGGGATTCCCATTTTTCTAAGGACATTTCACAGCTTGACACAATCAATAAAACCAAAGGCCTTTCTATAACCAGTGATGCATATACTGGTATTCTTTCACTTTCTCAATTATCCAGCATGCCTCAGCAATAATGTCTCTTGTTCTAAAGCCAGCTTGAATATCTGACATATCCTTTTTCATGTAGGGCTCTAATCTGTATTGGATGATCCTAAGTACTATTTTGGCAGCACATAAAATTAAGGATATTGTTCAGTAGTTCACATACCCTCTTAAGTCTCCTTTTTTTTTTTGGTATTGGAAGTAGATTTACCTCTTCCAATCTGTTGGCCTGTGTCATTTTCCAGATTTGGTGGCATAGCTTGGTTAGAACATTTACTGATTCTTCTGTTGCTTCCTTCCTGAGATTTTTGTCTTTCTTGGCTTTGGCTTCTCTTCTTGGCAATTTCCACAGTTTGTTCCAACATCTAGTTTGCTTTCTTCTGTTTTTGCATCTTTGGCAGTCTCTTTTCACATTCATGCTTAATAACTTTAAGTTCATTCCACAGTTCCTCTCCTTCTCTATCAATAAGGTTCAGGACTTCAGAGCAATTCCTGTTGTTCTCCTTGAAAATGGTGGATAAATACATATTATTTCATGGAAACTGATCGGCTTTCTTCTTTAGCTTAACTTGGAAATTGCACATGAGCAGTTCATGATTTGTTCCACAGTCAGTCAATAGAGATAAATAGATAGATAGAAAGTAGGAGAGCAGGAATGCAGAAATGCAGAAATAAAAATCTGTCACAAATGGCCATTATGAGGACTGAAGAGGAGATCCAGGTTGGTTCTGGAAACCAGTACTGCTAGAGAGCATGAAGGGCTTCAGAGCTAACCAGGTATAAATCCTGAACTACAATTCCCATTCATTCAGAAGCTAAATACTATCATACAGTATTGTACATGATTCCATTTCCTGGAATAAAATAAAATAAAGATATAATTCATAACCATGTTCATCCTTGTCTTAATGGCAGCCAATAATCTTAGTTTCTTAGCTCATGTGCAATTTCCAAGTTAAGCTAGAGAAGAAGAAAGCCAGTCTTTCTTTTCAGTCAATCTATTTCCATGATATAATATTGTGCATTTATCCACCATTTCCAAGGAGAACAGCGGGAATTGCTAAAACTGCTCTGGCAGTGAAAGAGGCATTTAACACCATGCAGTAGCCATGGTGGTGGCTGCTGCTGCTACAGTTGCATTTGCTGCTCCTGGAAAGCAGTGGATTCTGTTCCAGATGTTGAGGGAGTTGACTCACAGTTGTAGTCAAGAGATCCATCTGTGCACCTGTTGTTGTTTTTTATGGGATAGCTACCTGACTGACAGTTACCCCCAGATTTGTAAAACCTGAACTCATTATTTTGGCTCCTTCTGACCTCTGTGCAATGAAGAAAAAATTCACCTCATATTGCAGGGAGGGAGTAATTGAGAAACTGTCAAGGTATCCATCTCCCATTGAGACAAGGATGAGTACGGCTAGAAACTATGTCTATACTGTGCTCCAGAAATCAGTAGATATATAGGATAGCTGACAGTGTATGGGTGAATAAAATGGTAGTTCAGAGTTTCTACCTGGTCAGCTTTCAAACCTTTCTGTTCTCTGCAGTGCTACCCTCTCAGAAGAAGAGCAGACTGAATTTGCCGTAGGCACAGGGATAGCGACAAACCTAGGAAATGCACGGGCCAACTTCTGTTGGAAAAACCTCTTTTCTTTAGGTAATATGCAGACCCTTATTTACAGTGAGACTTACAGCAATTCAATTTAGGCTTGAATTTTCCAGTAACCAACAGAGTCCTGGTACCTATAAGCTTCACAGGATTACTTTATAGGCCACTGTTAGAAACAAAGTGGGAAAATAATGAATCATCCCAACAAGGCAAGACACTGATGCAAGGACTGTTGGGGGCTGAGCAGCAAACATATTTTTCTCTCCATCTTTTGTTGCAGCACTACAATGTATACTGGCACAAATCACAAGATTTGTAGAAAACTGACTTGCAAAAGATCATACATTAACCATAAGTTAAAAGTGTAGTCTGAAGTTACATATCAGTTCCCCATAATTTCCTTTTCAGTTTATTTGCACCCTAAATCAATTTTCCCCTTATGACTAGGTTCATACATTGCAGTAAGCTATGATTTATTTTAACAATTGTTTATTGAATCAACCACAAAAGCTGAGTTGACACTGCATTAAACCAAAATCCATGCCTGAATGCAGCCATCTAACCTAGTGTGGGGAAAAAATGTGTGAGTTAGAATAAACAAATCCCTTTTTAAATCACCTTTCCTGGTGAAAATAAACTTGTCAATTTAGCCATCAAATATTTAGAGACAAAAATGTTGATTAGAAAGTAAATTGATAATGGGAGGTGAGAACAACTTTGGGAAACAAGGCCAAAAGAAGATAACAGGGTAAAATAACACATAGGTAGTAACTTTTATTCTAAAAGCACAGCCTTAAACATCTCAGTATACTATTGTCTTTGTAGTACCACCTTAACTACTTCACTTGTTCTGACTTCACTAAGCACATAATGTGCTGCTATATCCAATCAAATATTTTGCTACTGTATCCAATCATATTTTAGTCAGCATAAAGATATCTATCTCTATCTCTATATCTCATCTACTATATATCTACATCTATATCTGTATCTGTACCCGTATCCGTATCCATATCCATATCCATATCCATATCCATATCCATATCCATATCCATATCCATATCCATATCGGATTGCACCCCACTGCTCTTAGTATTTACTCTCATATCCTGGGTACCATAACAAAATAGTTTGTGCTTCAACAGATGGATTTATGTTACTGAAAGAACCCTACTGGGGAATTTCTTCAATGCTATCAGTAGGTATTCTGGAGACCATCCAGGGTCTTAACATAGAGGTTTCTTTCCCATCACCTGCTACTTGATCCTTTTCAGGAGATGCCAGAGACTGAACCTGGGGCCTTTCAAGTGTATAGCATTTGCTGTATCTCTGTACTATGGTCCTATTCATTTTCTACATATAACATTTGAAAGGCTCTGATATGATCATAATGCTTGGGCAGGTTTATATGGGACAAGGTGTTGTCTGATGTATTCTAGACTCAAGTTGTTTAATGATTTATCACTCCATCCATCCATCCATCCATCCATCATCTATTAACTGATAAATCATTAAACAACTTGAATCCAAGACAGAAGGCAACCCACAGTTTAGAAAGGACAGCCAGTTGCTGTTATCCAGTCAGCAGCCCCTTCATTGAAAATTGAGCACTATTTCTCTATTTGCTGTGCCAGACTTTTCTATCAAACAGCAGTACAATTCCAGTTCAGTGATCTTCCTCTCTAGGGGCAAGCAGGAAACACCAGCAAGACAGTTTTCCAACACAGGAGGCTGGTAACCTCATTTTGAAGTAAATGGAAAAATGCACATCACCATCTAAAGAGCCTCTTAAAACCATTGAAGTCAGAGACTAAAATTATCTAACTGCCCAAATGGATCTGAGAAGGAAAGATTGCCTGGCAATCTTATTTAAAGTACCTACTCTTCTCTGTAATGTGAAAGCTGCAAACCTTCTGTTTACAAGAAAGATGCAAGACTGAGATGGTAGAAGCTAGGCCCTAGGCGTAAATTAAACATGATAGCCCTGAGGTTGGCAGCAGAGGTCCTGCAAGCACAATATGACTCCATCAGTAATCATTTTATATTATTACACATGCACAAAAATAAAATTAGATATATTTTTATATTATTTCACACACATGTGCACGCACACACACACACCTTTTATATGGTCGAAGTCTCATGAGCTGTCCAGATCTCAACACCTTAATTTTCTTATATGAGATGTGAAATTTCAGGAGAGAATGCCAAAGTACTGTGCAGTTTCAAACAAGAACATGTGGGAAATTGTGTGAGATCTTAAGAGTAAAATTGCTAGAATATTTCTGCCATTTTTTTAAATTGACATTTGGCAGACATCCTATAATAGTATCTCTCAAATATTATCACATTCTATATATAGGGAGACTATGCTGCCTTTGTGTGGGACGCGGTGGCGCTGCGGGTTAAACCGCTGAGCTGTCGATCGGAAGGTCGGCGGTTCGAAACCGCGTGGCGGGGTGAGCTCCCGTTGCTCGTCCCAGCTCCTGCACACCAAGCAGTTCGAAAACATGCAAATGTGAGTAGATTAATTGGTACCGCTTCGGCGGGAAGGTAACGGCGTTCCGTGAGTCATGCTGGCCACATGACCCGGAAGTGTCCTATGGACAACGCCGGCTCCAAGGCTTTGAAACGGAGATGAGCACCGCCCCCTAGAGTCGGACACGACTGGACTTTACGTCAAGGGAAACCTTTACCTTTACCTACTATGCTGCCTTTATACAGCCTTCTTAACTTGAAAGAATTAGGCATTTTAGTATATCTAGGTAATGATCATTGAAATTGTTGCATGGAGGGGAGGACTGTGAGTTATGCTTCAGCAGTGCCCCATCCTCTTGCTTTGAGAAACATGGTTATACCCTCTGCTTGTTAATTTCCATTCATCATAGTGAGGAGGGTGGGAGGCTGCAGCATGCCTCTGTATTTCCCTTCCATAATTAGAATTATGAATGCATGAAAAGGACCAATATGTACAGCCTAATAGAATAGGATGAAGATTCAGATGAGGCAAAATACCTATTAAATCGCTTTACAAAATGCATTGCCTAAATAAGAAAGACAGATGAATGGTAGGAGTGAAATGAGAACAATATACAAATAGTGGGGTGGGTGGCTAACATCAATTCTGTCCTATACTATGAAAAAATTACTTTGGAGTAACATGGACAGGAAAGGTTTTTTTGTTGTTGATGATGACATCCTTTCAAACAGAGTGTTCTCTTAAATGCTGTAGATTTGGCAACAGCAACCCTTAATATTATTCTTGATTCTTATCTGGAAAATTGCGTTAAGCATGGTATCTCTATATTAGGCTGGATTCAATAGTTATGATGAGTAGCTTCTGATAGCCTTTTGTTGTTTATTCATTCAGTCACGTCCGACTCTTCGTGACATCATGGACCAGACCACGCCAGAGCTTCCTGTCGGTCAACACCCCGAGCTCTCCCAAGGTCGAGTCTGTCACCTCTAGAACAGCATCCATCCATCTTGCCCTTGGTCAGCCCCTCTTCCTTTTGCCTTCCATTCTCCTTAGAATCAGCATCTTCTCCAGGGTATCCTGTCTTCTCATTATGTGGCCAAAGTATTTCAGTTTTGACTTTAATATCATTCCCTCAAGTGAGCAGTCTGGCTTTATTTCCTGGAGGATGGACTGGTTGGATCTTCTTGCAGTCCAAGGCACTCTCAGAATTTTCCTCCAACACCACAGTGCAAAAGCATCTATCTTCCTTCGTTCAGCCTTCCTTATGGTCCAGCTCTCCAGCCATGTGTTACTACGGGAATACCATTGCTTTAACTATGCGGACCTTTGTTGTCAGTGTGATGTCTCTGCTCTTAACTATTTTACTAAGATTTGTCATTGCTCTCCTCCCAAGAATTAAATGTCTTCTGATTTCCTGGCTGCAGTCAGGGTCTGCAGTAATCTTTGCGCCTAGAAATACAAAGTCTGTCACTGCCTGTACATTTTCTCCCTCTATTTGCCAGTTATCAATCAAGTTGATTGCCATAATCTTGGTTTTTTTGAGGTTTAACTGCAACTCAGCTTTTGCACTTTCTTCCATCTTCGTCATAAGGCCCCTCGGTTCCTCCTCACTTTCAGCCATCAGAGTGGTATCATCTGCATATCTGAGATTGTTAATGATTCTTCCAGCAATTTTAACCCCACCCTTGGATTCATCCAGCCCAGTACATTGCATGATGTGTTCTGCATACAAATTGAATAGGTAGGGTGAGAGTATACAACCCTGCTGTACTCCTTTCCCAATCTTAAACCAGTCCGTTGTTCCGTGGTCTGTTCTTACTGTTGCTACTTGGTCGTTATACAGATTCTTCAGGAGGCAGACAAGATGACTTGGTATCCCCATACCACTAAGAACTCGCCACAATTTGTTATGGTCCACACAGTCAAAGGCTTTAGAATAGTCGATAAAACAGAAATAGATGTTTTTCTGAAACTCCCTGGCTTTTTCCATTATCCAGCAGAGATTGGCAATTTGGTCTCTAGTTCCTCTGCCTTTTCTAAACCCAGCTTGTACATCTGGCAATTCTTGCTCCATGAACTGCTGAAGTCTACCTTGCAGGATCTTGAGCATTACCTTACTGGCATGTAAAATGAGTGCCACTGTTCGATAGTTTGAACATTCTTTAGTGTTTCCCTTTTTTGGTATGGGGATATAAGTTGATTTTTTCCAATCTGATGGCCATTCTTGTGTTTTCCAAATTTGCTGGCATATGGCATGCATCACTTTGACAGCATCATCTTGCAAGCTTTTGAACAGTTCAGCTGGGATGCCGTTGTCTCCTGCTGCCTTGTTATTAGCAATGCTTCTTAAGGCCCACTCAACCTCACTCTTCAGGATGTCTGGCTCTAACTCAGTGACCACACCATCAAACTTATCCCTGATATTGTTATCCTTCCTATACAGGTCTTCTGTATATTCTTGCCATCTTTTCTTGATCTCTTCTTCTGTTAGGTCCTTGCCATCTTTGTTTTTGATCATACCCATTTTTGCCTGGAATTTACCTTTGATGTTTCTAATTTTCTGGAAGAGGTCTCTTGTCCTTCCTATTCTATTGTCTTCTTCCACTTCTGCGCATTGCTTGTTTAAAAATAATTCCTTATCTTTTCTGTCTATCCTCTGGAATTTTGCATTTAATTGGGCATATCTCCCCCTATCACTGTTGCCTTTTGCTTTCCTTCTTTCTTGGGCTACTTCTAGTGTCTCAGCAGACAGCCATTTTGCCTTCTTGGTTTTCTCTTTCTTTGGGATGTATTTTGTTGCCGCCTCCTGGACAATGTTGTGAACTTCTGTCCATAGTTCTTCCGGGACCCTATCTACTAAATATAGTCCCTTAAATCTATTCTTCACCTCCACTTCATATTCATTAGGAATATTAGTGAGCTCATTTCTAACTGATCTCTGGGTCTTCCGTAATGTCTTTAGTCTGATCCTAAATTGTGCAAGAAGAAGTTCATGATCTGAACTACAGTCAGCTCCAGGTCTTGTTTTTACCAACTGTATAGATGTCCGCCACCTTGGCTGCAAAGGATGTAGTCAATCTGATTTCGGTGTTGTCCATCTGGTGAAGTCCATGTATAAAGCCGTCTCTTAGGTTGTTGGAAGAGAGTGTTTGTTATACAGAGTGAGTTGTCTTGGCAAAATTCTATCAGCCTATGTCCTGCTTCGTTTTGTTCTCTCTGGCCATGCTTACCTGTAATTCCAGGTGTCATTTGACTGCCCACCTTAGCATTCCAGTCTCCTGTGATGAAAATAACATCTCTTTTAAGCGTATTGTCCTGTAGGTGCTGCAGATCCTCATAGAACTGCTCTACTTCAGCTTCTTCAGCATTTGTGGTTGGGGCGTATATTTGGATCACTGTGATGTTAGATGGCTTGCCCTGAATTCGAATTGAGATCATTCTGTTGTTTTTTGGATTGTATCCAAGCACTGCTTTAGCCACTTGACTATTAATTATGAAGGCTACTCCATTTATTCTGTGGTCCTCTTGTCCACAGTAGTAGATATGGTGGTCATTTGATGTAAAGTGGCCCATTCCAGTCCATTCCAGCTGACGCCCAAAATGTCTATCTTTAATCTTGACATTTCACCAATACTGATAGCGTTAGTCTCCATGAATTTGCAGACTTGCCTTTCAACACCATGTTTAAATATTGAGTTTTTAGCCATCACATCTGATGATAGGAAGTTCCATAGTATAGCTATGTACTAAGTCACGGGTTGGCAGCCTATGGTCCATAGGCCAGATCTGGCTTGCCACCCGAGATCATCCAGTGTGTAGTCCCAAAAAGAAATATATCCAGCTGCCCTGCTACTCTGTACCTCATGACTCTGTGAGGCATGTCCTCATTTTCCCCTTTGGACGCAACTCCTTTTCTTGTAAGAAAGAAATGCATCTCTATGGTTCACCTCAAAGAGTCCTCACAAATGCCAGTGTGTGCACGCAAGGGAGAAGGAAAGAGTGGCCCACCATCCATTCACAGGCATGGTTTCTGGTCCTAGTGGAAGAAGATTGTCAACTCCTGTACACCTGATAGTGTTATTTTTATTCATCCTGGACCAATTACTAATCAACTTCATTGGATAAACCAAGGCCCTTGTATTAGGAGAGAAGGAAATAAACACGTGTGTTCACCTTCACCACATTATGTCTTATGTATCTTAGATATAAGTCCTCTTGCTTTTATTTACATTTCTTCTTCTTCTTTTGGCTTGGTTTAATAATAGTTTGCTGAAGAACCCAACAGTGGCTGGGGCTGTACGGCTTGCTAAACCAATGCCAAACAGATCTCATTATCTCTCACTGTAGCCATAGAACTCAGTTACAGTGTCCTTTCTTCTTATTCCTACCTCTTCAATGTTCACTGTGTTGCTGCTGTCTTTTCCCCAAATCAGGATGCAGAAAAAGCAAGTTTTTATGCCTGTTTTTTTTTTTTTACATAAGCAGATTTAATGGGTGACTGTGCACACTGTGAGATTACCTGCTATTCTCTGCCCACCCACCATCCATTTCCTGAAAATGCCTCAAGAACTAATGGAAGAGTGGGTAGTCAATTTTCCGCCCTTGTCATTTAATTTCTAAAATTTGATTGGTAAGGAAAGGGTGCTGAGATGCCAAATGGGGTGGCCTCTCTGTTAGGGAAGGCAGAGTAGGAAATGCTGTATGAATGGAAGTGGGTCAAATGGCTTATATTCTTTCTCCCCACATTTTCTTCAGGAAGAATGAAGGATGTCTTCTATTCCAGCTGAAGATCACTTGCTTGATTTTTTTCTGAAGGGCTTAAGGGGGAATGTGTATTTTCTATATCCTAACTAGTAAATTGGTATTGGAAGATGCAGAGAAAGGGCAGGCAAGTCCCCACCTCCACAGGCACTGCCTGCCAGCCCTAAGGCTAGACATCAAGCTGCAGGCTCAGATATTTAAATTCACATCTCTGTTTCAAGCAGAAGGTCATGGGTTTTGGAGTCTAGGCAAGAAACAAATCCATCCTACCCTTATCCTTTCTGGAGAGAAAAGCAGTTTGTCTTTTTAAAAATCAGTCACAAATTGCTGGACAAGAGACTGGAAACCAATGGATTTGACTATCTCCACACAGCCTCCAGTTAAAGTGGAATTTGCAGAAAGCAGGGTTTTCCAGATAGAAAAATTGGCACAGAAGTAAAATCTGTGTCAACAATCACCTCTAGTATCTATTCTGTATCTGCTAGTTAACACTTTATGCTTTTTAATATTTGTGTTCTCTGTACATGCTCAGTAAATGTTGTGTTTTTATGCAAATTTGCACCTTTTCTCATCAGAGTTGCTTCTGATTCAGTAGTAGATCTGTCATCTTGTGTCTGCCAAGAATCTTATAATGGAATCTTAAAATCTTATAGTATTTTCTAGGGAAAATCCTTCCCAGATGATGTCTGTGTTTTGAACAGCTGTATATTTTTATCTCTTTTGTGGCTGAATGTTTTACATGTTTACTTGTAAAGTAAACAGAATAAATGTTTACTTATTTTCCAATTTAAAAAAAATTAAGTTTACTTATGGCTTGTGAAATTGATATAACTCTGAAAGGAGAGTAACTGATTTTGGTAGTCACATACCTGACATAGCAGGCATAGGAAGTGAATGGAAGTGAAGCAATAGAATTGTCAGATCCCTATCAGTTTCACATGCTGAAGTTATTTGAGAGGATGTCAGATAACACCCTGGAAGACGGGAAGTGGCACTAGTAATTTCTGAGCAGCTATGCCAAAGCAGCAAGTGGGGCCAGGGTACGTAAAACCAGAAAGTTTGGGGGAGTTGAAACTTCCAACCTTTCCCCCAATGTGATCAGCCATTTCACTACCAAAAACAACAACAAAAAATGTTGGTTTTAGTTGTCTACCTGCCATACTTAGTTTCTGTGGAGTCCTTGGTGCTCTCTGAGCTTGGTTGCTTGCTTGCAGATATTTCATTACCTGACTAGGTAACATCATCAGTGCAAGTGAGTGTGAGGTTTGCTCCTTGTTTATATACAGTAACTTGGCCTGCCAGTGGTGGTGGTGGTGTGGCTTTCTCCTTGGTAGTTCCTTGATTAAGGTATGGTTTTCTGCTTGATTATTTGCCTGGTGTTAATTCCTGTTTATCTGGATGTTGGCTGCTGGAGAGGATGTGTTCTGGTCTTTTTGTTTCCTTCTGAGTTTTTTCACTGTCTCTTTTGAATGGCATGTAAATACCTAGTTTCTTTTTTCAGTGCCTACATCAGTGAACCAGCCAGATGCCATGGGTTAAGAGGCCATTAAAATATCAAAAGAAAGGTATGGACATTAGTTCAGTTATTCAGGAATTCATGCCATCTGGGCTCTTGATTACAAGCTCCAAGGTTGGGCGAAGGAAATCCTGCCTCAGTTTAAATTTTATGGAATTCAGAAGATTTTACTTAAGAAGGAAACAGAATTGACTGGAACACTGAACTTCCATGTTTCCAAGTCACTAACGGGATACTAACCATGATTTGCTTATTCTTCCTAGGAGGACTTGGAGAATCCTTGGAGTCAGCTAAGACTATTTATGTACCTGATAGGACCCAATTTACATATCTGCAGACTATTCCAGCATTTCATCTAAAGTACTTCCCTCTTTTGTACCTAACCACAGGACAAACATGTCCTGACTACTTTTTTTTTTCTTTGTCCTTCCATATCTTCATAACCTTGCTTTGTCTGACCCCCTGGCTCATTAGTAAGGCAGGCTTGAATCATCCTAAGCTGTTTGGCATTAAAGTAATTGTTTCTACCTTATTCTAGGGGCAGCCTCAAGGTATACAAAATCTGCTTGTCTGTATCACCCATTATCTTGCAGGGAAGTCAGGTGATTTCAATAACAAAAGCAACAGAAGCAAGGTAGAATTGGCCACAGGGACAGAGAATGTCAGGTCAGCACAGATTTCCTTCTGACTCAGGGATGGTGGAGACCACTTCAACACAGCAGTAATGAAAGTCCTGTGATTGTAACCTTGTGCAGAACTGGCTCAACTTCCCTTATTTCCCTCCTCTGGTTTTTTAAAAGAGTGATGCCTGCTTGGTAACAAAAAAGCTATTAATTATTTGGTAAACCTTAAGTTATGCGAATAAAGGTATGGCCTTAATATGGATCTTGAATTTATTCTCCCTTTTTTTCTGACTACCAATATGGTTGTTCAAAGAAGCAAAATGTGATTTCAAATACGTTTTCCAGCATTTTAAGCAAGTTTGAATAATCTTTGGCCTTGAATACATGTTGACACACAGTAATAACTGCATTTAAAAGGCATTGGCTAAACAGACTGTATCTGCTCAATAGCCTTATCTGTATCTTGATAGCCTGCATTTTTAGAGAGATGGAGAGCAGATATATTCTAATCATTTTATACAGCAAAGATAAAATGCCATTAAGGAAAATAATGCTGCTAGATAAATAATCAGCCTTACAAAATCAGCCTTAAGGCACCAGATTGGCAGGGCTCATATAACCCAGAGGTTAGTGATCCATTACCCTTTTTCTTTCACTGCACTATTGACCAGGTCCTGGATTTAAATAAATCTACCTATGGTTTTGTCTCACACACATCTTACTCTTTGCCATAGGTGCCTGAATACTTCTGTATAATGTGCTCAGAGAAAAATGGGATAATTAGTACAGTCAGCAATGCCATTTTTTTTTAAAAAAACAATCCTTTTCTGCTCCTTTGATTTATTGATTTGGGGGGATAAAAAGCTCAGTATGAAACCTATATATACGTTTTTTATTTTTGAGGACGTGGGTGAACTGATAAGTTTTTGAATAGCAATCTTCAGTTTAGCTATTTTTGTTAGTGTTTGCTGATGAGAGCAAAGAATTTCATAACTATTTACTGATTAAGAATTCATAGAATTGTAGAATCATGAAATGGGAAGCAACTGAATGTGTGTTAGCTCATCACCCATCTAAAGGCTAGCTCTGTACAGATTCATCTATTTAATTCGGCCTTCGCAAAAGACAGGTCATTAGAGAAGTCACCTACAAACAGACACCTACAAAGTCATCAAGTACAGGTAGTCCTTGGCTTAACTACCCTAACTGGGAATGGAATTTCCATTGCTAAGCAAAGTGGTCATGAGGCAAAACATCATATGACTGCACTGCTTAGAGATGGCAGTTCCTGTAGTTCTGGTTGCGGTAGTTATGCCATTGTTAGCTGACTTCTGCCCTGCTGTACTTGCCTCTGCTTCAACTCCCCCACCCACCTATCTCCCCCCCATCTCTGCCCTTTTGCCACCCTGCACTTCGCCACCTTATCTCCACCAACCTTTGCTGTCTTCTTCTTCCAGCTGCTGAAGAGGTGTGCTTGGCTGAGGCAGCTGCTGGCCCTTTGCGAGGCCCTTGTATGGCCTCCCTGAAGCCTCACATGGGCCTTGCAAAGGGCCAGCAGCTGCCTTGGCACGGCATGCTTCTTCAGTAGTGGGAGGAAGAAGTCAGTGAAGATCAGCTGGGGGCGATGGGGGTAGGTGGTGGCAGCAGAGTGCAGGGTGGCCAAAAGGGCAGAGATGGGGGGAGATAGGTGGGTGGTTGGGTGGAGTTGAAGCACATGTTGTGGTTGTAAATGTGGGTGGCTGCCAAGTGCCCAAATTTTGATCAAGTGACCATGGGGGCTGTAAATTTGAGGACTGGTTGTAACTACCATTTGTTCAGCTCTGTCATAACTTTGAACAGTTGCTGAATGAATGGTCATTAAATGAGGACTATCTGTAAATAGAGTTTACTAATTAGCAAAACCTCTAATCAGAATTACATCCAAAGATAATAATCTATTGCACCATGTCACCCTAATCCTAAGTAATAGATGCTTTTAGAAAAGATATGGACAACACACAGCTCATGAACCCCACGTAGTACCCAGCCCCATTTTTGTGTTACCCAAAGTCCTCCAAGTCTGTGCTGGTGAAATTTGGCATCTAATTATTGATTTTCATAGCACTTTTATGTGGGTTCCCTCTTAAACTAAGTCCCCAGATCATGGTCTCCAAAATGAAGCCTTTGGCCCCAGCGGCTCACTGTTATGCTTCTTATGGTCTTTGAAGGCCCCCCTCCTTAACACCCCCCCCCCCGCAATCCTGATGGCTCTTGGCTGAAAGAAAGTTTTTTATACCTGTTTTAGGATATGATCATGAAAACTCCTTCTTCCACAGCTGCAGAATACCATATTATTCATATCCTCGTGGCTCCCACAGCTAACATCATTCATGCAGAGGACAATAGATTCCTTTTCTGATTCCACACTTGTGTGAAAGATGACTTAAACCTGCAGTTATAGTTTTGGAAGAACATTTATTACCCTGTGTATTCTTCTCTACGTGGTTTGTCTATTTATCAACTTCTGCCCTAGGCTTTCACTGAAGGCCTTTTGTTTTCTCATAAATAACTATTTTATACTAGAAAATGAAATCAGCTTTACATTACATTATTATTATTTTTTAAGCATTTGGAAGCTTGTTTTCCAAATTTATTGTTAGACTGCCAAGGTTTGTGTGATATGCCAGGGAAACAAATAAGGCACCTTATATTTCAGCATATTTGATCCATTGATTTAATGATGATTGATTCTAAAATACCATACTATAAAACTAAGAAAAAAACAGAGTTACAGGAATCTGTTGGGGAATGAACCACTGTATTTATATCCTGCTGGACTCATGTTGGTAAAGTAGAAGGAAAGGAACATAGGTTTTGCTTTTCCTCTCTTCCCCAGCCAATTCTCTCTTGCTTTTTTTTTTTTTTATTAATTCCCTCCCACTGGCTTCAGTAGGATATAATTAAATGATACCAGCTCCCTCGTCTCTACCAACAAGAACCAGTCTTATAGTTTTCTGCTCTGTGAACTTCAAAATTGGATCTCTGCCTCCATATGAGAATCTTTTTCCTCTGTTTTCAGAGGAGATAGTCTACCATTATTTATAATACCCCATCCTGAATATCCCTCTAGAATAATAGATTTGGCCCTTTTTCTCAGACCATATCAAAGTAACATCTTGAAATATCTGGAGGGCATCCATTTAGAGAAAGCTTCTTAACTGAGTGATGGGTTTCTGGATGAAGAGAAACTAATCACCCTGTGCTACAGTGCAATATGAGTAACAGTTTATTGTTAATCCAGTGACAGTATTAAGATCTCAGAGTTATCCCACCAGGTTTCTATTCTGGATAGATTCATCACAGAACCATGAGTTTTGAATATCTCTACTGGTAACTATATTATCTGCAGTGTTTTTATTTTCTACAAGCTCCTAGATTACATATACCAACTATATCCCCATTTTTGTACCTTGTATACTTTTAAAATGCAATCCTGATTTTTAATTATCTGCCTGGTTTGATTTCTGAAATTGTCAATCCTTACATTTCTGTATCTCATGGTTCTACTGCATAAAAGTCATTAACACAGCCTGAATCTCCTTCTTCTTACCCTTGAATTCATATTTCCTGATAAATTGTAATTAAAATATTTACTATGTTTCCTTATCAGCTCTAACAGTTTCTAATCTATTCTTTTCTCCCATACACTGAAGCATCATTCTTCAGGTCTCATTCTCTCAGCCATTCCCACTTGGGGTAGTCTTCTGAAATTGACTCATTATTAGCTTATTAGTTAGATAAATAACTATCTTTTCTGGAAAAGCTTGTATCATATCTGTGTTCTACCTCTTTGGAAACCTGTGAGCATGTTTCACTTCTAGATTTAAGTTCCTAATATTGTCCCCAAATGGTGTATTTGTTGATTTGGTAAAATATGCTAGTGTCTGTCCAGCTTATATTCAAAATTTTCTAACCCTAGTCCCAGACCAGAACTTCCTTGCCTGTAGTCTAGAAAGTCTGTCTGTGTGAACTTGGATAATAGCTCAGTGATTTGTTTTATGATGTATGTAACTGTAGTTAAGGCTGCTAAAGATGAATATCTCTTTGTGCATGTACGTATATATATGGAGAAAGTTCTCACTGGAGATTATGTATATCTTGGATGATTCCATCAGTTTCTTTGTTGTTTTTTTGCTTTCTTGGAACTTTCACTTGTCCAAGTGTCTGTTTTCTGCCTCACTTCTAATGTAGAGAAAGAGCTGTAATTTGAATTTCAATACTAATTTACTATGAAAGAGTTACACACTGTACTGGAAAATATTTTGTTAAGTATCACTTTTAGACAAAAGCTGTCTTCTCTATTTCCCCTGATACACCTTACCATAATAAATCTATTAATTTGCCAGCTCATTTACTGGAATTACACCAGAACTGTCATACAGCATATGATGAAATTGCATCTGGAGCAGATTTTTAGTGGCAGCTTTGTTCATGTAAGTAGCCTAGAAAAAGGCATCGAACTGATTGATTATCTCATAACTTGGGGTTAAATCACATTTTCTCCCCTCAGTTATAGAACAAAATTTACTGCAGGAAAAACATGAAGTAGGAGTATCATCTTTCTTTTGACAAGCATATGAATGTACAATAAGATTTGGGGTCATCATATGTTGACCAGTACCTTTTTTCCATTCACATTTGCATGTACCAGTATACCAATGATATAACAATGACAACAATCACATTTGCTGTATCAATATGGAAGAATTATTATCCATTAAGTGCAAAGGGGTTATCCCATCCCTTCTGTTTGTGTTAGTATTTCATTTTACTGATACATTTAACTCATTCTTTATAAAGTTAGGAACTTTATAATTTGGGAAATTGATTTGCAAAGATGGTACATATTTTTATTGTATACATTCTGTATGCAATTTTCTTAGCATGCACACTTTTTGGAAGTAGTTTTTCTGAAGGAAAATAGTTTTTTGCATTATTTTTATAATTTTCCATTGCTATATGAAGTTTTGTACCGTCCAGAATTCTGCAAAATCTGACATTGAATTTATCAACCATTGTATAGTAGTTTGAAGTTAATATAACAAATCATGTAGATTTCCCTTGATACCTTCTATAAAAGCCAACCTAGAAACTTCTGTTATATAGTATGAATTTATAAACTAACTGAAATTATTGAAATCTTTGTTATTTTTTCTTCTTGACCTAATTCATCTTACCTTATCCTGAATATACCATTTTCTGTTCTTCTATCCCTTCAGGATTTCTGAAAATATATAAAATATAAACACTATGTGTGACATGTGACAGACTGTCACACCAAGTCCCTGATGTCTTTGTGTACGCAACAGGCACAGGGACAGTAAAACTGTCTTCACAGTGCCCCGAGACTATACTTTGACAGTGACTTCGAGGGGGTACTTTTAGCACCGAGAGCATTCAGGTTGTTTACTCTGTGAGAGATTTCTATGGTTCCCTGACCAGCGTGATGGAGTATGAATGATTGAGGCTACCAGAGCTCAATATTTTATACTGGAGTGTGATGAAGTGTAAAACTGTGATTAATGGCACAATCACATTCTTTGGCTTCTCATGGGGATGTGGAGCTGCTGTTTTGCTATATTAACCTTTTATGCAGTAAAGTTATGTTAACTTTCTGCACTGTTTTTGCTATGATTTACATTGATGGGAAACCTGCTAGAGTATAATCTTGCAGTAACCTTGTCACTCTCTCCCTTCCCTTCCCTCACCCAGAATACCAAGGCAGTTTTGTTCCACACATGTAGGATTCTATTGGGGGGCCAGCTTGCTATAGACCTTGAGTCCACCCTCATATCCTTCTTGCTACAGAGACACTAATAACACATTAGGGGGAGGACTGTAGATAAGACTGCACATCATGCTAAATCAAAATGTGGCTTGCTTGGCATTGATTTAATATGTTGTGTGTGGTGGGATATGCAACAGCTTATTGTGAAATGCCCAATGAACTTGGTATGCCACAAGGTAGCACTCTTATGCTATCAATGTATGTAGAGAAAGGAGGGACTGGAACATTCCATTTTACTACTTGTGATTTCACATTTGCTGCATCTTATTGGAGGGCATTGTTTTTCCTCTTTTTCTACCAATCTGTTATGCTTATTTAAGTTAGCTTTTACTAAGTAAAGTGTTATTTAAAGCTTACAAACTGCACCTGTTAACTGTGTTACAGTGTGACGGGGTTCTTCTTGAACTGGAGGTGTATTTTGGTTTGAAAGAGTGGCAATTGACACAAAGAAACAAGACAGTGGAAACTTTTATGCTTTTTACTATTTACAGTGAAGCCATTTGCAGCAATTATTTAAAACAGGTATATATAACACAATCCCGGTGTTCACCCGATGTCAGGTTTCCTCCTCCCTCCCAAAGACTATCCTCCTCTAGCGCTCCTGCTTCCTCCCCCTTTTCTGGGCTCCTCAAGAGAGCGTGAAAAGGAAGGAATGGGCTGGATTTACTGTAGCGTGCTCAGCATGGCTTGACTTTCTGTTGGATCTGCTCAGCCAAACTCCTACTGCTTTTCTGTTGGGGAAAGAACCTCTCTCAGGGTCTTCTGCCCAGTCCTTCCCTAGAGACCAGGGCTTCACCAATGACTGACAAACCCCTCCTTCCCATCTTGGGTTTTGCATGAAGGTGCTGTCTGCAGCCAGCTGGGTCCCTCCTTCCCGTTTTGGATTTTGGGTAAAAATGTCCTTTCCCTAGGTCTTCATTTGCCTTCTTCAGGGAAGCTACCCAGGTCCTTTCTTCTCCCTTCCTGATCAGGAACTGCCAACTACTCTGCACACTCATGTAACTTTACTCTCCAACTTTTCTCTCTAGCCACTCTGTTTTCCACAGTCTTTTTCTCTCCTTTTCTTCTCTCCTCTCTCTCTCTCTCTCTCTCTCAATTTTGGGTCAGTCCAGCAGCATGTCCCCAAGCAACTGAGGAGGTGAGTCTAGTCCCCAGGGCTCTAGTCCCTAACACCTATGTATATATCAGGCTGGACCAATGGGACTCTACATCTCCCCACAACAGTCCTGGCTAGCAGTCAGGTCAACTCATTAGCCCCTGTGACAGCACAGCTGCCCTTCAAGGCCAGAATAAAGCTTTTTCTCCCCTTTTCTCATTCCCTTTACTGACTCATGCCAGCACAACAGCAGCCAAGCCAGGCCACTAAAAATCCACATCCGACAAACTGCTGCATAAAAAAAACTCTGCAACCAGTTTGACCTTAATCACTGTAATCTGGAAATCATGGTTTATGCCTTAGTATAGTTTGGTTTATTTAATTTAGAATGGATAAACCAACCATGGGCACAATGGACTCATTTTTAAGTGAATAAGGATATACTACAAGTTTCCTTTTGCCAATTACAATCAGCCTGAAGATAAAAGAGACAAAAATCCTTTAAATCCATTTCTTTCTTGAGCAAACATCTACAAAAATTCCAGTCATTAAATGATTCCTGTGCTTGAGTTTATAAATAGGAGAGTTCTCTGGTTGATTCATTAGTTATCCATCATTTGTCATTTTGTGCAGGATGTATATTGGTTTTAAATACATTAGGACTGGTTTATAAATTATTTCAGGTTATAATCAGATTATTCTTGATCAGTCTGATGCACACACATAATATATTGTAGTTAGTATTTTAAGAATCACACAAGCAAGATTAAATTATGTTGGTACTGATATCAGAGAATAAAAAAATAATAATATAATTATCCTTATATGATAGAGACCAAAGGTTAGGATACATTTTTTTCTCCACTGATGTAATAACACTGCAAAGAAAAGGATTACATTTTGATCCCTTTTCAAGGTAGAACAAATAGTTATCTTTAATTGTACAATATATTTGCTGTTGAGTCAAATATAAAGTACACATGTCTATGGTCCCTTATTCAATATATTTATATATAACATATTATTTGCATATGTACCATCTCAAAATGCTCAATTATTAACTCCTTGTTTTACAGCGCTGAGTACTGTTTAACTTCAACCATGACCAATTAAGAAACTTAAAGAACAACTGATTTCTTTTTCTTGGTCACAGGAGAAAATCAATATGCTTTTGAACAAGCTAAAATAATGCAAGAATGGAGGAAATTGGAATTTAAAAATGCAAATTCCATCAGAAATGAAAACAAAATACAAAAAAAAAAAGAGCAGCACATCTTGTACAGTTTATGATTGGTGGCTGTCCTTCTAAAGGCACCTATAGTTTTAACTTTGTAGAATATAATTGCATACTTAAATTCTAAAAAAAAGTCAATAGATTTAGACAGTTATATCAAAGAAATGATATGATTTGACATTATAAAAATAATTGTCTCATCACTGAACAGCTTTGCTGGTCCAAATAATTTCACTCTAAAATTCACATTATTTTGAAGAAAAAAGTAGAACTTAGTTGTAATAACATATCAAGAAAGCCAGTTTGGTGTAGTGGTTAAGACATCAGGCTAGAAACCTGGAGAACATGAGTTCTAGTCCTACCTTAGGCACAAAGCCAGCTGGGTGACCTTGGGCCAGTCCTTCTCTCTCAGCCCTAGGAAGCATGCAATGGCAAACCACTTCTGAAACATTGCCTAGAAAATTGCAGGGGACTTGTCCAGGCAGTCACCAAGAGTAAAGACTGACTTGAAAGTACAAACAAACAAACAAAAAAACTAGCATGTCATTATAATTATTAACATTTATTTTAGCTTGATAGTAAGATAGATACTAGAGCACACTGCTGAAAAGATTGATGCTTTTCTAATCTGTATCAAGGGTATTCATAATTGCAGACCAAAGCAAGTGTAAAGAGCTCCAAATATATTCTCAGTCCCTGTGAGATTACACTTCTTGTCCACAATGGACACATGATAAAACTGTTCCAGTATATATTGGTTTGGGGCAAAGAGAACAAAGCCACAAAAAGTCTAATGCAAGGTAGTATTCTCCCAGATAATATCTCCAGATTCTGTCAACTGTTACTCTCATTATCTCCAGCCAGTGTAATCCCACACATCTGGAAGATAGCAGATTGAAGAAATCCTTCATTTGCAAAATAATGATTTATATTGTCCTCTAATTCTTCAAGAAATTTGAAATTAATTCCTCTGTAATTTGCATATTTTCCTGTCTTTTATTAGATTTATTCATAGGTATCCTTTCTGATATTTTCCCCTAAATCTTAACCATTGATCCCAAAATTACCAGGTCAAAGGCCACTTCAGACAGTGCTTCAAGCTTTTATGGGAAATTGTGATTGGACAAGAAAGCAGTTGCTGTGAAGTGACTGTGAGCCAGACAGGAAAGCCTCTTTAAAAAGAAGTACAGTTTATTTTTTGTCTGAAAAGCATTTATTTTTGCATCTTCTTTGTCCCAAATGTTTGTACTGAAACTGTTCTTCATTAGAAACATGAGAGTGTTTCTCTAGGCTCTGAGATAATATGCCAACAAACTGGATTCTGTTATAAAAAGTGCATTCTTGTCTTGAAATAATAATTAAAAAGGAATATTGCTGCCAAAAGCTGGGCACACGTTTGGAAACCGTTATTTGCAGATATAACAGGCCCATTGGTGTATTGGCAGAAAAGTTAGCATTTTTGAATTTAAATCACAGCAGCAATTGCTGTGCATGTTAGCTGTAGGTCTGGCACCTTCATTCTTGTTAAGATATATCAAATATTTGTATGCCTGGATCTTGTTTGGATGAGTGTTTGAAAAACTGAACAGGAAACTAGGCATTTATTTACAATTGAATGCATTCATGTGAAAATTATTCACCTGGACTGCTCATATAAATGGCTTTTGTACCCTGGACCAGAACTCTGTAGAAATACCCAACATAACACAGCACTGAAAAAAGAGGGAGGGATTGAGGAAACAATAGGGAAACAAGGTTAAATGTTGGCTTTGTCACAGAAGTACTTTAAATGCCTTAAAAGCTGCTCTGAGAGGAGGGCAGTAAAAACAACAAAAACAATAACCAAATTTCACATACAGCGGAAAAACTGACTTACTTAAAATACCAGGAACTTCTCATATAATGCTTACATGCAGTTGCTAATTAATAGAATCAAAATAGAAAGTTGGTTGTGTCATTATTTTTATTTATTTCATTGAGAAAGCAGAAATATTTATTGAGTATACCTATGCCAAACGTAGAGTCTTCTATTGTCTTGGGAGCCTTGCAGGTTACAGGCATCTGCATATATTGGTAGGGCCATGTGGTAGATATACCCCAGAAGTAAAGCAAACTTTGGCCAGACATTGAAATTCAGGTCCTGTGAAACCTAACTATCATGACCAATGGAAGGGATGGCAGGAATTGCAGTTCATTAGTGCCTGGAGGGCTACATGTGCCTGTTTCTATGAATCTACTCTTTTCTTCTCAGTCTTTCTGTTTATAGTTCCACAGCAACAGCTTGCCTTCCCAATATCCTAGGCAAGGAATAGTAGGTATGATCCATATGTGGACATTTCCCCATGGAGTGGAACAACCAGCAACATTCCAAACAGCTGCCCAAATACCTCTCCCATGCGAGTGGATGGGTACCCTTTGCCCCCAAATCTTTATTTTATAGCCCCCAGCCAGATCTGTCCCATTAATTACTCAATCTTTTTTTTTTTTCGTGGGTTCTTCCACCAAGTTTGGTCTTCTGTTCAGGTTTTGGAGACTTATCCTGCTGATAAATAAACAGAATGACCAATGGATAGACAGTCATGAGACCTGATCCCCTTTATATACTTCCTTTCCAACATTCCATTGGATGGTGGTGGGGGGAACAGAAAAACAAAAACCTGGTGTAATTAGCTCAACTTCTGGTGGCCTTATTCTGCACACATTGAAACTGCAATTTCAAAGTTGCTTTCAAATGAATCAGTGAAAGAACAGAACTGATAGCTGCTTCTCATACAGGTTAGTTGCATGATATCAACCCTCCCCCTTTTTTTGTGAATATGAGTTTATTCATATTAAAGTTTATTTCATACTGTTTATTTTAAACTTTGAATATTGATGATCAAGTCAATACAAGGATATGAAATATTCCTGTTGTGTTTAATAAGGGAATGTCACATTTCCATACAGAATAAAAAGATGTAGATCCTAGTCCTGTAAAAACTTTTAAATCATGGAGGGTGGGAGAAGAAACTAAATGAATTGCAGTTGGAATATAGATCACTATATGGAGAGAGATAAATGTGTCTATTAAACCTAATTATTTTATCATAGTCCTATCCGTTATCCAACCCCCACAATATCCTCTCCTTTGGGCTAACATTCAGGAGACAGAAGGAGTAAAATGTATAGATCCGGATATGACTGCAAAATGGAATGAAGCCATCTTTTAACACTGGGGAAATGTTACCAGTCGAAGCCCCATGAAAATATATGATTGATGGACAATATGATATCGCACCACTTTCAGTGGGAATTGTGATGACAAGAAACAGATTTCAGTTTTGCTAAATCCTTTTTGTTTACTGGACAATACCTCTGCCAAAAATGATGGAACACAGGATATGCTACAGAAACCACTGACAAAGCCTCCTCCTTTCCACACCTGCACAAAATCCAGACTGTTGGCTGCAGTTTCCTTTGTATTTCAGTAGAAACTTGACACATGGAACTTTTTAAAAAATATTTTAAAGTATTTATTAATATTTCAGAAAGTACACTTCCATAGTTTTAATTGATGATATTGTGCTGTTTTCCAATCCCTTCAATCAATTTCAACAAGTAAATTTCTCAGTTGGTAACAGCTGCCTGTACTCTAGATATCCAATTCTGATGTGAGGGTTCAATGTTCCACTTCCAATTTTTAACAATCTCCCTCTCGGCCACCACCAACAGGAAGGATATAAGTTCCTTGTTCCAGAAAGATATGCTATCATCCTCAAAGATAGAAAACAAAATATCTCAGAGAAAGAGAAGTCCTGCAATCTCTGATATAACTTCAAGACTGAAGTCCAAAAATCTTTGATCAAGATTTGCATAATAACTAAACTAGATGTTACCGCTATATGTATAACTTTCTTCATGCAGATGTTTCTTTTTTAAACAAACAAACAATAATTATTGCCATCGTTTTCGACTCTTAGTGACCACATAGATTTTCTTCAAGATGATCTATCCCTAACCTGTTCTTTCAAGGCTCCCAATGGTGCACTCATTGCCACTGTAAACTGAATCCATCCACCTTGCTGCTTCTCTTTCCTTCTACTTTCACAGCAGTAGAGCCTTCCCCAGAGAGCTGGGTCTTTGCATAATGTGTTTGAAGTAGGATAATTTTAGCCTGGTCATTTGTGCCTCAAGTGAGAATTCTGGGTTGATCTGTTCAATGAGCCATTGGTTTGTTTTCTTGGCTGTCCACAATATTCTCAGGAGTCTTCTCCAACACCAAAGTTCAAAAAGTCTTCCTATCTTGCTTCTTTAACGTCTAACATTCGCTTCCATAGAGAGTCACAGGGAATACAATATCTTGCATGGTTCTGATCTTTGTAGGTATAGACACATCATGGCATTTGAATATCTTTTCCAAGGCCTTCATGGCTGCTCTACTGAGTGATAATTTGTGGCATATTTCTTGACTGCTTGTTCATTTACTGCTTATGGTTGATCCTAAAAGGCAGAAGCTGTCCACAACTTTGATATCTTCATTGTCAGTTGTTCTACTGGCTGGTTGTTCTATCATTGTCATAAATTTGGTCTTGTTTATATTTAATTTTAGTTCCATTTTTTTCACTGTGCTCATTGACTTTTAGTACTAGGGCTGCAGATTCTTTGCATTTTTGGCTATCAGCATAGTACTGGTTATTGATGTTTCTTCCTCCAATTTTAAAACCATGCTCATCTTCTTCCAGTCCAGTTTCCCTTAATATATATTCCACATATAGGTTGAATATATAGGGGGAGAGTATGCAGCCTTGTCGCACTCCTTTGCCAACCTGGAACCAACCAACAAACCTAAATTTAGAAGGCGGAACTTTACAAACTGTCTAGCTCTTTCTTTGCCAATTTCTTTTTCTCCTGAAGAGGAAAAAATAGGCAGGGAGTAGAATTTAGCACAGCAGAAAAAAGTAATGAACTTAAGATCATAGCCTCCCAAGGCTACTTTACATTAAAGCATATAATACTGAATTTGGCATTTTAGGTGTGTAGCAAAAAAAAAAACACATGATGTTTAAATGTAAATCACTGAACTATTATAAGCATGTATTGTATGATAAGCATTTATAATAAAATGCCAATACTCAAGGACTGAAAATTCATGCATATGATAGAGCAGCAAATTAATGCCATGGAAATGAGTTGCACTAGCACTCTGCCTATAGTGAAGCACTAAGATTTATTTCTACATATTTTAGGGACACCAGAATATAGGTACCTGCCATGTACTGAGACAAATGTCCACCTGGCTTAGTGATGTATATTCGGATGACAAGAGAGTTCTTTCCAGTTCTTGTAGAAGTTGAGTACTGAACTTTGAGCCTTGTGCAAAGAAACATGTACTCCATTAGAGTTCACAAATGTAGAGGTGGATATTTGCCTTGTGGTTGGCTAATACCTCATACCATTTATAATTTTACCTTTCCAAGTTAGATCATTTGGAAGAACTTATATATTATTTCTGTGTGGGAAAATTATCTCTGAAATGAAATTGATAACAAGAAATTTCTCATTTCATTCATGAACAGTGAAATATTTTTTGTGTATGAGGGAACTCACTTTATACTTCAGAACTTCATTTTTCTGAAGTAAGCAGCCTGACTTTAGACAGGTAAACATGGTGGATATGGATAGCGAAAAGGTATATGCCAGAGGTACCTGTGCCAGAAGCACAACTGTGAACTTTGGGATCTGCACAAGCATTAAGCATAATTTGAAATATGAGTTAGGCACAGAATGTATAGGTATAGATACCATACCATTTTAACCTTTGATTTACTATACCCTATAGGGCAGCCTTTCCTCTGTTTGTGTGTGTGTGTGTGTTTGTGTGTATCTATCCCCTTTCTGGATATCCTCCAGATGTGTTGCGTTATATCTCCCAGAATTACCAACTATTGGATATGCAGTGTGGGAGTTTTGGAGATGCAGACCAAGGCACCAGATGGGAAAAGGCTGGGATATAGGTACGGAGAAAAATATCAGCTACGCTAACTGTTCATATTTATTTATTTATTTATTTTATAAATTTATTCACCACCCATCTCTCCCCAACAGTTGTGTTCAGAGTGAACTTTAGCAGCCATGACCTAAACTTTAGAAATTTAAAACCACCGAGGAACAGCTATTTCATTTAGAGCTTTTCTTAATTCTTGGAGAGTACTTTAGAATAATGAGTTTACTCAGTGAAAACAGAAATTGAAACTGAGTATTGAAACAGGATCTAAATTTCAATCTTCCCTTTACCAGTTCATTGTATTTGGATTTCTAATTAATTTTTCTTCTGAATTATCAATGGTGAATTTTGGCTTTGCAGATTAAATATAATAAAGCTGATGTAGCACTAGACTTGAACAATCTCAATTAAAATACTAAATGAAAAGGAAACAAGTATGTTCTTACTAAGTTTAGCTTTGCTTTTGCAAATAAGTACTTAACAGAGGGTTGCTAACTCCTAAAACCATTTTCTACTGTGGAATTGTGTTTAGCCTTTGGATTTGAACATGTTTATCTTCTGGCATCCAGAAACATTTGCATATGATTTAACTTTCCTTATTCTGGTGAGCTATTGTGCTATTTATACTAGCACATATAGATGGTATAAATGCAAAGTACAGTATATAGTTAGAGTTGTCTCTGCTTTGTACATAACTGTTGGCCATGAGATTCCACAAAAGAGCAATTCAGGTTTTCCAGACAGAATATTCCCTTGTGCTTCATTCAGGACTGGAGGAGGAAAAAAAGGAGGAAGATCAGGAAAGTGAACTACATGCAACAAGCATCACTTAACATGGGGATTTTGTAAAATATCTGGACTTCCACCTGCAATCTAAATTTATGCTGCTACTTCTTGGTCTGATTCTCAGTAATTAGTACAATCAAATAAATTTGTTATATCTGAACTCATATGCTATACAAAGTCACTATGTGGCTCGTTTGGTTGTAACTTATATAATGCAGGAACTCAACCAGCATCATTCATAAATTATAGTTTATGGCTGATTATAATATGTGACAGAGCCAGTTGGGTGTAGCAGTTAAGGCATCAGGATAGAAACCGGGAGACCGTGAGCTCTAGTCCTGCAATAGGCACAAAGCCAGCTGGGTGACCTTGGGCCGATCACTTTCTCTCAGACCTAGGAAGGAGGCAATGGCAAACTACTTCTGAAGAACCTTGCCAAGAAAACTGCAGGGACTAGTCCAGGCAGTCTCTGAGAATTGGACACAATTGAATGGATGAACATATATGAATATAAAAAAATAATTCCCTTGTCATCCCTATGTGGGTATGTGTCTTCCTCAATCTTGGGTCCTATAGCAGAGGCCTGGGAGTTTGAGGGTTCTGCACAGTATCTTAACTGTTCCTAGCACTGCACTCTTCTGGACAGAAAGCTCTGATGTGGTTCCTGGGATCTGTTGGAGCTACTTAAGAGTCATAGCCCCAAGTGCCCCTACCACCACTGGGACCACTTTGGCCTTCACTTTCCACATCCTCTCTAGTTCCTCCTTCAGGCCCAGGTACTTTTCCGGCTTCTAATACTCCTTCTTCCTGATGTTGCTGTCACTTGGCACAACTACATCTATCACCACCTCTGTCTTCTGGTCCTTGTCTACTACTACGATGTCTGGCTGATTGGCCAGTACCTGCCTGTCCATCTGGATCTGGAAGTCCTACAGGCTCTTAGCTCTGTTCTTCTCCACGACCTTCTGTGGAATCTCCCATCTGGACTTGGGAGGGTCTAGCCCATACACTGTGCAGATGTTCCTGTATACAATGCCAGCTACTTGGTTGTGCCATATATATATATGTGTATGTGTGTGTGTGTGTAATGTGTACACACACACACACACCAGGCTACTGACTTATTCAAAGTCCTTAGTAAAAAAACAACTGAGATTTCTTGTGTGCTGTATCAATAAATGGTGGTGTGTGTATATGTTAGGCAGGAGTTAGAAAATTTGGCCTCCAGCATCACACCGAAGTAACAAATCCTGACTAGCATGGCTTCCCTCCCTTCATTTTACGCTTTCAGTGTTGCTGCTGTACTCTGGCTCCACTGCCTGATCAAAATAAGGAACTGATACATCCTAAAGCCTTTACATGACTTGCCTTACAGAATTTTTTTTCTGAGCTCCTTTCAATATAAGAATTTTCCTTGTGGAAATAGCAGCTTGCACAGTCCATTTTTTTTCTTTGGAACCCTGGAAACAAAGAAGTCAAAAAACACAGCACAGA
Organism: Candoia aspera; assembly: GCF_035149785.1. Lineage (NCBI taxonomy): Eukaryota > Metazoa > Chordata > Lepidosauria > Squamata > Candoiidae > Candoia > Candoia aspera. The sequence goes on along the minus strand of NC_086159.1, from coordinate 41,130,284 downwards.
TTTTATTATTTTGAAATGGATTTGCCTTGGATACAATGGTTTCCTGTTTCAGAGTAAATCATATCATACAAGCATGAAGAAGTGCTGTGGGGGTGATCTCCCCTAAGACTAAAACGAGACTTTACATATACGACATGGTGGCTGAAAGCCAGTTTCTAGTTCTCCGAAGATGTCAACCAATTATTGCTTTTGAGCAATCTCTCCTTCTGTGGGTCCCTCTGAGATTTAAAGAAGAGACTAAATGAAGCATGGATTTTTGCCCTTCACCTGATATTTTTCTCTAGACAAATGAATGGCTTGTAGATCTATAACTCATCATTGGAACAGTTACTAGAGCAAATTGGAGCACATATTTTGCATGCATAAAGTCCCTGAAGCAAATCACTGGCATGTCTTAAATTGTTTGATGAAATTTCCAAACAGTGAAAGTGTAAATTATTGTTTTAAAATTCAAATAGAGCCCATAAATACTTGATTTAATTTGAATCATATAAATGAATGGTCCACAAGAGAAACACATTTTCAAAAAGAAGTTCCTTTATCTGGGGATAAGGAACCTAGCAACAAATATTTTTCATTAGAACTTATCACTGTGATTCTCAAAATGTGGTCTGTGGACCTCCAGTGGTCTGTGGAGGTTCATGAGAGGGTCTACCACAGACTTCTCATGTACACAGGCCAGAGCTTGCTTGCTGGGTTGGCTCCACTTCCTTCTCACTAGCAGCTAGTGAGAATCCACTGCCTACCTCAGTCCCATTTTTCAGCATGCATTGACAGCTAGTGACACAAGGACTATTTGCTGGTTTGGTCCATGTTTCTCTGCATGCTTGACACCTGCTTATGAGAAAAGATCCATGGCTCATAATTGGGTTATCAAAGCATACTAGTTGTAATACAACTAGCAATATCAATACTAACTTTAAGAAAACTGACAGTAGTGAACAAGCCTCATGTGCAGTTGATGATGATAACTGTCCTAACAGTCAGGAATCACGCTGAGACAAGGAGTAGGTCTCTAGTGTTTATTACTGCTAAATTAGACAGAAAATCCTAACAAACTGAAGAAGCGCGGGAAAAACCCAGACAGACAAATCCCAAAAGTTAAGGCGGGTCTTATCTGTGTCTCTCTGAATGGCTGCTTAACTCCTGAGTACTACGCATGCGTTTTCCCCCCTGGATAGAGGCCCCCTCCTGCTCACCATCAGTGCTCATGACAATAATGAATATCTAAAAATGGGATTTCATTGGGTTGGCGTTCCATTCACTCTTATCTCTTCAGTTTTGAGAGTTTTCTGTTGAAGAACATTCTTGACCAGCTTGTGTGTTAAGAGGTTTTCTTATTATGGCATGGGTTGCATAAAAATCAATTGGGTAAATAAATACTTAGGTTTGGTGTAATTTTTTGAAACAAAATTCAATTTCAAAAGGCCTTTAAATGGGGGGACAGGAAGGTTACACAAATGCAACCATAATCAATATATTACTTACAAAAATGTGAACTCCCAGCTCTTACAGACAAAAATATAGAAAGGAGTATTTGTTTAATTGGAACTACATTTTCTGAAAGTAGTCCATGAATGCTGTTAAGTAGGAGAAACTCTTACAATGGCAACCTTCATGTGTTTAATGAAATATGCAATGCAATCAGTCAGAGGTTACTCATAAGTTTTTTTTTCAATCGTGTCTGAAGTAATACCTATTATATGTGGGTATAGGATTGCAGTTTTGGGTCTCATTTTTACTTATTAAATCAATAAAATAAAATCGATTGGCTGGAAATCATTAGGATGAGGCACAAATTGTTTTTGCTAGTTGAAACCTGCTTTTCTCAGGCTCAAAACACTTTCTGCCAGATGACAACTACAGGCACACAGATCTGCAACTGAATAGAGAGAAAGCTTGGAAAAAGAGACCAAAAGGTAATGAAGAAGTGGTGGGCAAGGGAGGATCCAAGTTAAAACATATCTAAACTTCAGCCAAAAAAGGTGCAAATTATACTAGGCTGAGGGTTGTTGTTGTTTATTTGTTCAGTCGCTTCCGACTCTTCGTGACTTCATGGACCAGGCTGAGGGTAGATATAAATAATTTTCAATACACTGAAAACAACAAAGGCATCAATCTACAGTTCAAATGCCGCCATTCTGGGCTGATGGGGTCTTGATTCAACACTGATGTTTCTAACTTATTGAAATTCAGCTGAATCTTGGCCGTCTTGGTTACCTAAACTTTTAGCTTGGAAGCTATTTTGATTGGTATGTAAACATTTTTATTTTATCATTTTCAAACTATTTTTTTCTTTTTTCTTTTCTTTTACTTGTACTTCACATTAGAGAATATATTACATTTTCACAAGACAGAATCATGGAATTGGAAGGGGTCATTTATGCCAATCAACTTCCTGCTCAATGCAAGAATCCAAATTACAGTATCTCAGATAAATCTATTATGCCATATTTTCTGCCTTGGAACAAAAGAAAACAGATCTTGACTTGTGTGATACCCTTTCAGGTACATCTGAAGGTTTCTATTATTCCCACCAAAAACGTCTTTTCTTGATTCTTCAATATCTCTTTATATGGCTTACTTTCTAATCCCTAATCATGTTTGTTGCTGTATTTACAATATGCCCGCCTTTGCACAGTGGCAATATTGAAGCCAACAAAATTAACCCATGGTGACATTATAGTTCATTGCAGTTATCAGGCACTCCTGGTCAAATTGTTTTACTGAATCCTAACTGAACAGAAGTTGACGCAATCTCTACATAGGATAAAGTTAAATACAACCTGTTTCAGCAAATGTGAATGCATACTTTCTCTTTATGTGCAGTTGCTTACTGATTCAAAATGAGAAACAGTGAACGTGTCAGGTGCAAAGGTTTGGACACCCTTTTAGTCAGGTGGTTTGGAGATATACCATAGGAATCAGTGGGACTCAAACCACCACACCCATAAGTGTGTGAACGCCCATTACAGCATAAAAAGGTAAAAAGTAAAGGTTCCCGTTTAGTCATGTCCGACACTACGGGGGCGGTGCTCAGCTCCGTTTCTTATCTGAAGAGCTAGCATTGTCTGAAGACATTTCCGTGGTCATGATAGTCACGAAACACTGTTACCTTCCTGTGGAAGCGGTACCTATTCATCTACTCACATTTGCATGCTTTCGAATTGCTAGGAACTTGGGCGAGTGCAGGAGCTCACTCTGACACACGGCACTCGGGTCTTGAACTGCTGAACTTGCAGCCTTCCGGTCGACAAGCCTGGCATCTTAATTACTGAGCCACCATGCCTTTTACAGTATATAAGGGATTTTCAAAATAGGGTAATTGTGAGAACATATATGCTCACTTGCTATCGCACAGTGATACCCCCAACTGAAGATGTTGCAGCCACTGGCATAGCCTAATAATGCTCTGAAGCTCTCTGTAAAGTTCTAGAAATACTGTAGATAGAAAGGCCAATAGATTAGTGGCATAGAGGAAGAATATAATGCCATCCCTCAGTACTAGATTGGCCAGACTTAATGAAACCAGACAAACTTGGGATCATTAAAACATTCAGTAGCACCAGACTGGCACTGACTGAATATTAGGATGCAATATGAATGCTAAAGCTTGGATGATCTCTGATTCCCTCCCTGCGTCCCCCCTGACACCTTGGACACTAACTGTGGTCACATATGGAGTTAATGCCTAATCCACAGGATACCTAAAAGTAATTCAGATGCATGTCATATAAGGGTCTGATATATGAAGGAATTTACAATTAAGTTATGCCATACATTTTTTTAGGATTCAAAAGTGCTTTGTAAATTTGAAGCCTGACAGTGTAATAGATGCATATTGTTTCTAATTTGGTTCCTCAACTTCATTTTCCAAACATGATTTTATCTGGAAAATAAGTATCTTGTATCTGTTTGTCCAATGTGAAGAAGGATTTCCACAATACCGTATGCTGATATGCCTCTAAAACAACAAATTAGACACCATTTCAACTCCTCTTGAATAGCTTTTAGGTTATGCTGCTCATCTCATCTCCACAATTACTGTTATTAGTACAACCCTCCTAGTCTTGCTTTCCTTTGATAGCCTGACAACATTCATTTCACAGAATGAAAGTTATTTTGAAAATGACTATTTGGTGATATGTGTGAACTCCTAAATTACTTATCTTTATACCTTGTAATTATCACATATGTCAAACACTCAATCTACTGAATAACTTGACATTTTTCTGATGAAGTGCTAAAGCATATCTCATGTTATTTCAGAGAATGACAATAATATATTTTAAACAGTTAAGCAATAAAATGTTAACATTTGCCAAGATTTTATTCTTTCATACATGTTGTTCTTTCTCTCACATGGAACTGTTGGTCAGAGAAAGTTCAAGGAAAGCAAATGAAAGAGGTCTATTTCACCTACAGTCAAAGACTTAAACAGGAACCATGTGTAGAATCTTGCTTTATGGTTTTGTAACTTGCCATTGCCAGAAATCACTAACTTGGAATCCTATTTATGCTGTCTAAGAAATAACGGGACATAGAATATTTTTGCAGTCCTACTCCATGTGGGAAGATATGGGATTGTAGCTGCAATGACAAACACTTCTGCTTGTATAGAAAAGAAGATGGGGTGGATAAAAGGTTGCTCCTAGAGTAAGCCAGCCAAAACATGCATTTTGATAAAGTCTTATTTTATATTTTCATTGTCAGTCTCTTATGTAAATGAAGTGGTAAATGGGACAATCATCCCACTTCTCTTTTGAAAGAGATGAAAACTCTAATGTAGTGGTAAGCTAACAATATGGTGGTGCTTATGAACTAGATACTGCTCACAGGGGCAACCAACTGGCTGTTCTCTTTCCCCTAGATAATTAATGCAAGCCTTTTAGTAATTTTCCCCAGCTGTCTTCTGGAAATAGCAATTATTCAAGGATTCCAGAAATGTATAGTTCACCATCCATTTCCTGTACTTAGTCATTCCATTTGAAGGCATGCAATACATTTGCCCAGGCAGGGTAATTTAGTGTATCATGTCAACCTGTAGGTGGCACAGGCATGTGAAACATGTCAATATGCATATGTGCTATCTAAAGACTGCAAACTTCCATAGGAACTTACTAATAATTTACAATCATAACTAGAGACTAGGCAGGTGAACACTTGAAACAGTGACTAGGAACTTTTTAAAAGTAGTGTTTTGATGGTGGAATTCCATCCTGAAGAAAATGAAATTGGCTCCATTGTTTTGTTTTAAATTGGTATTAAATATTTTCTGTGCTACTGTATATTCAGTTTTGTATACTGCTTGTTTGTCTTTCGTTTACTTTTTTATTCTTGTTATCTCCCTGGTTTTATGAGAAGTTTAAATAATAATGTTATTATTAGTCTGGATGCCTGATATTTGTGTGAAATAACATTTAAATCCAACTAACTTATTATTAGTTGATTACCTAATATGGCTGAGTAGGAGTAATAAGATTTAACTTCTCCTGTATGGTGCCAAAATCTAATCTATAGCTTCAGTTAATGCAATGCTTTCTTCTGTTGCTTGAATTGAGAGGCTATTACAAATATTCCAAGTGGGGTGTAAATACCTGAATAAAAGATACAATTAATTAGTGGAACTTCAAATTCTAGAAGGGTAACTATGTTAATATGTTTCAGCAAATCCAACAGAGTTTTTGGAGTAACAGGTGGGACAGAGCAAACATATTAGTCAATACACATCAAACATACAGGCACAGAGAAAAAAAAATCCACAACAAAGTGAATTAAAAAACCCAGGAGAAAGCATGCTTACTTCCAAATGGCATCAGTAGAAATATTTGTAAGTCAGACAAAGAAAAAGTGCATCTCTCTTACACCACAGCAGGTGGCAGCACCTAACTGACCTTGTTGATTTTGAATGCTAAGGGTCAGCCCAGGTTAATATTTGCATGGGGCTTACCTGGGGATTCCAGCATTGTGGATGATAGTGGAAATTGTAGAAACATCCCAGAAGAAGACAAGAGCAAGCCATTTTTATAACTCTGCCTAGAAAACAATATGGATGTAGTCAGAAGAGTAGAGCTCTTGAAAAATTACTATTTTAAAACTACCTTAGTGCAGGTTTTGTACTAAGTAGTAGATATCTAGACTATTTAGACCAGGTTGGGTAAAGTTTTTGTGGCCAGGGGCTGCCTTAGTTTTTTGCTGAAAACTACAGAGGGCATAATAATGCAGTTATTAATAATTAAGTTTAGGAATAACATTTGTTTTTCTATGTTTCTTGTCTGAAAATGGAAAACTGCACCAACATTTTGCAATAGCACAGCTAATATTCAGCAATTCAGTTGAAAGTTTTCTGGGGACTAGGAAAAAAAAAATAGAGCTTGGGGCTACAAGCATGCCTGCACTTGGATTAAATAGAAAATGCTTCCGTTTGAATCATTTAATCATTTGTTGCAAATTATTTCTAAACCTTTCTTATTTGTGTTGGGCACTGCCTCAAGCGTGCTGAAAAAAGATGACTAGCGCATGTTTTAAATATTTCAATTAAAAAAAAACATTATTCACACTTGATTAGTGCAGGAAGAAAGGAATCTGTTCTTCTCTTTAGCTGTGACTATCAAAGAAGAAAATCTAGGGTTAGATTATGTTGAGCTAACATTAAAATCCTTGGGGTGGAAGGCCCAAAACATTCAACACCCAACAGCCCCCTGAAAAATACTGCTATCTGTTGAGGTTTGAACAGGGCTCCCAGCATGTTAATATTTCACGCATAATGCATCACCATTCTAAAATTACCATGAGTGGCGATGACACATTGGAACTAACTGAACACAACAGGGAGAACTGGCGTCATTCTGATGGGCTTCAAAAGAGCCTGTTAAGCACTACCAGGAAAGGACTGACATGGTCAAGGCTTAGGAAGTGTTTAGAGGATGTTAAATAATGAGGACTGGGAAGAGTTTTTTTTTTTTTTTTAAAGCATCCAGATATCACCCATGTGCTTGGGCATGCAGTGCTCTCAGGCTGGTATGCCTTATGCTGGGCCACTTGAAGAAACACTCTTGTTGCAGGTGGTTGGCAGAAAATGAGGAATACTGCCCACCAATTGAGGTTTGCATTGGTGACTGAATAAAAATACTGATGCTGCTCACCTTGACCTAACAGCTGGGCTACAGCCATGGTTTGTGCCTGTTTTTATTTCCCCAGATGGAATTCTTCCAGGTATGGGTTCTCTCCTACACACACAGAGGTCAAGGGCTTGGTTTCTTTCATTCTGCTCTCCTTCCCAGTAACCTGGGAGGTATTTCCAAGGAACGTGTATATTAAACAGGCCTGGTCTCTCCCAGATACCCACACACAGCAGACAGCGCGCAACTGTCCTAGAAAGCCAGCTTCCAACCCCCACTTAGCTCAACAGTATTGTTCCCCGCGGGGAGGATGAGTTTCCAGATGACTTGCTTTTGAAGAGCGGCGAGGTTGGAAAGGCTGTGCCAGTCGCAGACCCAGCCGGTCTCTTTCCTCCCTCCACGTTATCCTCCTCTCTCGCCTCCCCCTCCTCCAGAATTGGGGTCGCTTCTAGCAGTAGTAAGCTATTTGCGCCTTGGTGAAGAGGAAAAAACATAAAGCAGCGGGAGGAGGCGGCGGCAAGCAAGCAGCGCCGCCGAAACCGAGGAGCGGAAGGCGGACTGTAGCTAGAGAAAGGGGCGGACCAGAGGGGATGGCACGCAAGCGCGATGGAAGCTTGGAGAGCCCCACGCGGGCGCTCGCGGAGCCTCGGCTGTGGTTGTTTCAGTTCAGCTGTGCGGCGGCCTCGGGGCAGTAGGCAGACGGCGACGGCGTGAGCCGCCCGCTCTTGGCAGAGCCGAGCAGCCGAGCCAGTTCCCCGGGCCGGCGTTGGTGGAAAGGTAGCGCTGCAGCCGCTCCCGGCCAGCCATGGGGTAAAAGGGAGCGAGCGGACACCGAAACAATAAAAGCGGCTGGTGCTACCGGGCTCCTCCCGCCGCTGACAGAGCGATTGGCCGAGTGGGGAGAAAGGAGCGAAGATGCCGGGGGCTAGCAGGCGCTGACCGACCGACCCGCGAGCGGAAGGACGAAACCAAAGTGAGCAGGGCGGCTGAGAAAGCGCGCGGTGGATGCGTTTCGGGGTTTGGAGCGGCGGCAGCAGCGAAGGGAGAGGCGGAGGTCGGCAGGAGCGGAGAAATGATCGCGGAGTTGGTGAGCAGCGCCCTGGGGCTCGTCCTGTACCTCAATACCCTGGGCGCGGATTTCTGCTACGATGACAGGTAAGTGGGGGAGTTGGGGCTGGACGGTCCAGCCGAGCAACTGCTGCGGGAGGCCGTGCCCTTCCCCCAGGGGATTCCCGGTATGTGTATTGCGTGTTAGCGATTCAGCTTACGGGTGTGTGTTCTCGGAAAGGGAGGAATGTAAGTTGCAGGGCACGAGGCTGCTCGCGGTGCAAAGTCCTCCGATGGAAGCGGTGACTCCCCTTAGCTCGTCCGGTGCCTGGATTTCTTAACCTTTTAGTCCTTGATGTCCTCTTTCACCTGTTGAAGCGGGGCTAGTCTGCTTATTCCTCTTGTTCTCCCATGGGGTTGATTTTCGCCTCTTTCCCTACCACCAGGTAAATGGAGTTGCTGTTGCAAGTACTGTCGAGAAACACTCGCAATTTGCAGATTTCCTCTGTTGTCAACTTACTTTGGTCGAACTAGCCCTGCCGGGAATAAACAAATCAGCCGGGAGCGCCAACCAGTCTAATTGTAATAAACCTCTTACCCTTTTTCTTCTCAGATCGCCTTTTCTACTACTTACAAATATACCCGCGTTTCATGGAAGGAACGATCTGCATTGCTTGAGGCTTAATTACATGAACATGTGTGTGTCCTATGGTATTTTGTGAGGGAGAATTGTTATGATTTTCCTCCCTTCAAAGCGACACCTTAATAGTAGGCCATTTAAACGATGTTACATCTGGACAAGAAAGGGGGGGGGGAACTCCAAAAACTTCACGTTTTGGATCGGTTCCATTTGTTTCTCTTGACATGCTTGTTTCCGGAACATAACATGCATAATCTGACATTCTCTTAGATCTCATATGCATGGTGAATAAAGAGAATGGAAATACCCTTAATATCTGAAAACTAGTGATCAGAATCTGGGCTTTCTAACTTGAAAGTTTTTGCCTTTTAAATGCCATGGATGTATCAAGAAAAAGCCACATGCTGTTGTTTAGAAGTTCCCTAGAAGGAGCTCTGATATTGAAAAACTTACTTTTCCAAATACACTGAGTTCTGAGTGAAATTAAGTTCTGAAATAGGAACTTTTGCTTTAACTTTACTCATAGGGGCAGTACTTGCTTGAAAAATCACAGAATAGCTGTTTTTAAGTGCCTGCTCTAGAGCGCCTGTGCATGCATTATCTTTGAAGATCTGTCTGGTGGGTTGTGTTTTTTTTAAGCATTTATGTTGGGCCTTGGTCTGTGTATAAAACATTGCTAATGGGATAAAATAAAGGACCAAGGACTTAAATTTGTCTCTTTTGAGTTTGGGCTGCTAATGAGAGCTGCACAGAATTGCTGAACAAAATGACACTGATGTCTAGAAATGTCACAGTTGTGCTGGTGTTTTTACCTTTCCTTAAATAGACCCTGTTTTAGGGAATTGATGAAAAGCTCTTTTAGTAATTACAGAAAATTCCAATTTGTTCCTTTTTTCAGTGATGTAATCTGATTGCAATTAGAGCAGATGCATAATTAAAATATATTGGGGAGAAGAGCATGCTTGGCTGAGCTTATAAGCCATTCTGGGGGTGTTTGTATGCTCCATTGACGTTAAATCATCCAAAAAGTGAGCAGAAGTTTACTTTGACAGCATTTAATCAACCCCTTTCTGTATGGAAAGTGAATGGATCCCTTGGGTGAGGGTGAAGTGCCCTTCAGTAAAGTGTTTGCATGGATAGGAATTTTCTTACATGACAGTAATTTGATACCACAGTATCTAAAAAAAATCCGAACTAAGTTGTTTGTGACACTTATAGATGGAAGATTTGCAGTTCTGCTTTTATATACCCATTAGTTTCATGGTTGTCAACAAACAGAATTATTCAGTGGCTTCAGAAAGATTATTTGGAGAGGGTTGTGTATGAAGGCAAACTGAGGGAGGACAGCAGAGCTGAGGCCAGAAGAGCTATCTGACCCCTTTGTAGGAAAATACACAGAAAGGACAAGAGGCGTTCTTGCTCTGCAGATCATTTGCCCTCCACCGTAATCTGTCCGCATTTAAATCAGCGAGTAGCACATTTGTGAAGTTTCTTTTGTTTCAGATGTGTTGCACCTGTTATTATTCAGGAGTTAATAGTAGAGTAAACTCGTATGTTCCTTTTGTTTTTACAAAAAACGGAATGTCAATTTCTGTGTCTTTTTGGTTATAGTAGAAATTCAGCCATTTAGCAATAAAGAACATATGACTTCTTTTCTTAACAAATCCATTAAGCGTATGAAGTTTGGTGATGGTGTTTTAAGGGTAGAAAACAAAACAATGCAAAAACCAAGCAAAATCTGAGTCAGCCCTGGTAATACTAAAATATAGTTTCTACCCTAACATGTAGAAGTTGTTAATGTCAGGATATTAAACTTATTCTGTGGAATGCGTTATTACCATGGCGGATAAAATGGTATGCCTCTGGCTCTTGACATGCTTACAAATATGACAATTATGCTTAGTTTTCTAAGAAAGGCAGTAATTGTCTGAGAGACAGAGTGGTAAAGCATACTGCACCCTCAGTTTAACTTGGTTAAAGCTAGATGGTAGTTCAGACATTATTCAGGATCATGAAGGAAAAGATCAAGCTCTTTGTGGTTCTGGCCATAATTGCCCCTTAATGCCATTAGGGAAAGTTAGTAGCACTTAAATTGTAGACTATATTTTTTTCCATTTGTATAATTATGGGGGTAGTTGCTCAGCATTAAGCCTTTATCAGTTAAATTGCATTTTAACCTGTAGGCTTGTTAAATTCCTCTAAAAGCTAAAGACTCACTGAATTCTGAAATTTACTGCCATGTGTGAACTGAGAATATTGATTGTTCTGTGTAGTAGGTCAATTAATTACTGCATTTTCTATTCTGAGAGGAAGGACAGATTGCAAGGGAGTGAATGCTTCTTCCATACCACCACTCCACATCATAAAACTATTTTGAGGATTACATCCTTAACCTGAATTACTGTACTAGTCACAGAGTTATGTTTGCCACCCCTCCCTTACAAAAAATATACATTTAAGACAGCAGAACCACTTACCAGAAGGAATATAGATTATACTTTTAATGAAAATTCAAAATTATGTACAGTTTAACTTTTAGTTAAAAAAAATGCTACATTATTCAGGATCCTAGGGATGCGGTGGCGCTGCGGGTTAAACTGCTGAGCTGCTGAGCTTGCCGGTCGGAAGGTCGGCGGTTCGAATCCGCGTGACGGGGTGAGTTGCTAGTCCCAGCTCCTGCCAACCTAGCAGTTCGAAAACATGCAAATGTGAGTAGATTAATAGGTACCGCTTCGGCAGGCAGGTAACGGCATTCTGTGTAGTCATGCCAGCCACATGACCACGGAACTGTCTACGGACAAACGTCGGCTCTTCGGCTTTAAAACGGAGATGAGCACCGCCTCCTAGAGTTGGACATGACTGGACTTAATGTCAAGGGAAACCTATTCAGGATCCTACTCTATAGAATGTGTGGATTTTTTTTCTTGCTTACACTGTAATAGGTGCCTGTAAAAGTATTTTAGGAGTTTCCTTAGATTAAGTGATATCATAACTTTTGTACATTAAGATCAATTCCGTAATGATGAAAAAATTGAAACCAATGTGCAAGTATGACATAGAATGAAGTTACTTATAGTTCATCATTCTGTTCTGAGACCAAATTTAATTTTAAGTAAAATTAAATAATACTTTAGTTTTAAAAAGTGTCTTGAAAAGATTTGACACAGTCATATGTGTATGCACCTATGTATATATTCATGTATCAAAGTAGCTGTGAAGATTCATTGAAGACACATTTGTTAAAAAAAAATTATAACAGTGAATAAGGTCTTATTGACTGTAGTAGAGCAAATATCCTGTTTTTTCAGTCTGGATGAAGTTGTCTTGACAATTAAAAAAGTAATAGATTGGAATTCAGACAGAAAATAAATTCTTCTGGTGTTAGTGGGACAGATTAGATTAATCACAAATGTTCTTAAGCATAATGTGAAAACAGTCCTGCTGGATCATCCTAAGGCCTCTCTATTCCACTGTCCCATTATTGTTTGATTTGATTTATATCCTATGTTAATTTTGCACAACTCAATGTGTCAGCCACCAGTTTCGCTGGCTTAATTTCATGGAGCACAGGTCAATCAGTGGCTACCACTCTGGATGGCTACAGGTTATCTTTAGTGTCGGAGGGATGATTCTTCTAAAAAACAGGGAAGCAATGGCAAAAAGAGGATGCACTTTCATCTTTGGGCTTCCCAGAGAGGCATCTAGTGGGTCACTGTGCAAAACAGGATGCAGGACTAAATAGACTTAGGCCTGATCAAGCAGAACTGTTTTTGTGTTCTTAGATCCCCATGTGATATCCTTTATGGAGTGTCTTGGTTCAACTAAGGGCTTGGTTACAAGACCACAGAAATTCCTATTTTCCCATGTTTTGATCTTTGCTTTAGTCTGGTAGAAAGGGGGCACTGAAGCCCATATTTGTAGACACACAGATGACAGTTGCGTATTACTTTTTATTTTGAAATATCAAAACTGCAGTAACATGATCTTGAGACAGGATGATGATAGATTTCTTCATTTCTTCATTCATTTTGAGGATAGTGACTTTTTCTGGTGTCTCTAGCATTGCTAGCTGCTAAACAGGAGGAAAATTTGCTAAAAATTCTGCAAATTTGCCACTTAGGGTGAGCTTTGACTGTATTGCATTCTGATAGATTAACCAAACATAACCTCATAGAGCAAGTCAAATCCTAGAAGAATATATGTCACAATTGTACCACAATATATGTCACAACTGTACCCCAAATCCCAATAGTTTTTAACTATAGATGCCATGCCACTTATGTAATGATGTATTATTTTTATTGTTGGTTTACTTTGATATCTGTGCCAATGACATAAATGGACAAAAATTTAGAATTAACGATGTATGTATGTTTTGTGTCCCCTGGTATACAAAATAGCCTCCAATGGTCAGTAAATGTGCAAACTATTCCTCTTGGGTAAAAACAAATTACACATTATCTAATGATGTGCTGCTTTAAGAATGCTATGTGAGATTTAGAAGGCATCCCCACTGACTTACAGTATATGATTAATCAGTATTTATTAATGAACTGGCTGTCACTAATTCACCATATGGCCTACCATGATATTTGTTAATATTGTTTATAAAGGTATGTTTTCTTAGCATCTATTTAAGAGTTCTGTGTGGAGGTATCAGCATATTTATTTCTGTCCATGGCTTGTATTCAAATGATACAACGTAGTTAATATAAAGCTACTATTTCAGTCTCAGCTTCCAAAATCAATATGTCATGATGTACTTATCCATTCTGTCGTTGCAGTTCCATGTCTGGAGTTATAGGGTTTTTCTTTTCAAATGCCTGATGTACTTTCTTACTTTTTGGGGACCATGGTGTTCAGGGCTCAGCCAGTTCAGACATCGCTGTGCAAAGGCAGTACGTGTATTGAGATGACTTTTTTTTTTTTAACTTCCTTGCTAGTCCCATCACTTTCTTTCACACTTTCTTTATGTATTTATCATGTTGAAGAAAAATATCTATGGTAGTCCTTTTAGGTCAGTGCCTCTGTGGAAAGACTGGGAAAAATTGGTATATGTACCCCTACCAGTTTCCATCCCTTTAACCATCCCTCTCTGGTTGTGGGTTTTGTGTATCAGAACTGAATGATAAGATGCAATCCTTAGACAGGTGGGAAGATGGTAAGCTAACCTAGCCAATCACTTACATAACATGGCTAATGGTGTGGAATATGTTTAATTTCAACTGATCAGGGTTTTTGGGGTGCGTGTGTGCTAAAATCAATTGACCGAGTCAGTTGATCCAGTTTTCCCCATTCACATGATATTCTACTCCTTTCCCCTTGATGCAGTTAAGTGTGTTATTTTCCTAACTTGCTTCAAAATAGAAAACTGTTTTGCAGGATTAGATTCTTTGTCTCCATTCAGCACATACAATTCTTGTTGTTTTTAAATGGATGTGAATATGTGTTATAGCTGCTAAAGACGCCTACTGCTATAATTGGACTTCTATAAAGAACAGTTTTTCACTTGAAATTGGGCTGTTTGGTCTGTCTGTCTGGCATATTCAAGTGTCTGTTAGTTATAACTAGAATGTGTAAGATCATTTACATGTGTAGTGAAAGCTACCAACATGTACTCATAATTCTGTTACCTACCCTAAAGCCAACAGACCAGCACACTTTATAGATAGTATTATTATGTTGCCCTATAATATTGAATGATAATCTATTTCTAATAAAGTTGATCATTTTGAAGGAACCTTCATTTTGAAGGAGCCATTTTACATTTAACTTTCTCATCTTATAACTTAATTTACAGTATTATGACTGCTTTCACTATTCTAAAAGATGTAGCTTTAATATTTTTTATTGAACAACATGGATATGTGGATTCTCCATAGATTATTGAATAACCGACCACTATTCAGTATATTAAAACGTATCAAGATCAATCTCTTTATGGCTAAGTGTAATTTGTGAAGAAGTAATCTGCTTCTTGGAATGTCTATAGTGAAGGAGTCTCATACTTTGGGTTATTTTATAAATTTTAAGATAGATAATTTTTGGGGTGAATTAGTTTGATCAGTTGGACTGTTTAAAGCATTTGAAGTGGAATTTTTTGAATACTCATTGAAGCACTGAAATAACTGCATCTCCTGGAAGACTGGCTACTTCAGGGGTTTCCCAGATTATCGCTGGATGTGTATACATGCACATTGTCTTGCTTTCCCAGCAGTCCCCATGCACATGATAACCTGGGAATGTCTTTGAAGCAGCCATGCTAAAACAGGAGGAGGACAGGCTACCTCATCACTTTGAGGAGGTTTTTTTTTTCCCTTCACATAAATTGTGTTGCATAGCCTTACTGACTAAATTAGTTAATGCATTCAACCTAGAAATCACCTGAGTTTTTAACCAATAGAGGTTCAGTTTTAATCTGCAGGCAGCATTAGAAGAAAACGTAATTGCGTAACACAAACTTTTTAATAACACAGTGCTTTATTAAAATTTATATTTGCAGTATGTTCATAATTGATGTAATGCAAATATATTTAATTTTAGTCTTCCAGTCAATCTCTGAAATGCAGATCAAAGTTAGTGGGCTTATAGCATTTAAAACAGCTCTTAAGAAAGTATGTCTTTATGTAGGAAAATTGGACTAATGCATTGTATTGTCATATTTTTCTGAAAAAAGTGCATTAACTGAAAATTTTATCTCAATGTATGTTACACCATATTAATGCATTGCTCCTCAGACCATATTTTGGGCCTATCCCATGAGACTATATGTGGCAAATGATCTAGTTTACCTGCCAGAAGAATTCAATTAAAAAAAATAATGAAAATATGTTGACATCTGTTTCTTAATGTTTACTTGAGTGACATTGAAATTTAATATGTGATTTCTATAGTGATCTTCAATGACATGGACCTTGTGTTTTCTTTGAAAGATTTCTTGCTACATTTTTTTACATTTGACCTGCCACACATAGTGGAATCCTTCAAGATAGTTTGGCACTTAACATTAGCAAGCATGTCTTCTGTCAGTGTAATATATCGTATTAAAGACATATTAACAGTAAATCCCAATCTTTCCCAAATGATTGCTTCCTTATTATTTCAAAACCTAGAAACAATTAAGGATCTGGCTTTCCCAAATGTGTAGGAGAGGTCCCATGAGAATAGCTGAAAAAGAAAAATATGAGATGCAAAACTGCTGAAAGAATGGGATAAAATTTTACTGGGAAGGAATATATGCAATTTCACGACTGTGTGCTTATTTATTGCAAGAAGGTATAGAAGCCTGATGGACCTACTGCATGAGATTTCTGTATTTTATGGCAGGGGTAGGAAATTTGATGTTCTTTAGAAGTTTTGGACCACAACTTCTGGGGGTTATATGGAAGACACCGGGTTACCTAATCCTGTTCAAGTATATATACTGTACATTTATCTGCAGGTTACCTAGTTAAAAAGGAGATACTAATTCAGGGCTTGGCAACCATATTCTATGAAGGTGTTTTGGACTGAAGCAACAACATACTTTACAATTCAACATGGTATCTGGAGTAATTGATGGAAAGTACCAGGCTGCCTACATTTAAACTAATTCAAAGGAACCAACTGAGGCCCTCTCATACACAACAGCATCAGTAGTTGAGCAGAATCTTACAGTTAATCTGAAATACATATTTATATAATTACTGTGTGTTGAAAGCCATAGTTGTAACAGATTTAATGGGAGGGCTAATTAAGACAAATGTGCTTTGTGGGATAGCTGTTGCTGAAGCCCAGTAGTCCATGTAGTTGAGCATTTTGTCTCTCACAGAGGCCAGCCAGATGGATATGGGAAACATGGACAGGAATATCTTGCTTTCACTTCTTTAGTAGCTGATACTGATGAACCATGATGCTGAATTCATACAACATACTAAGAGTCAAACTAACCATCTCTTTTGGACTGGGGCAGTTTGTGTTCCCAGCTAATATATGGTGACTTTGAATCTGAATAGGAAACTTAACATTGTTTCTTTCTGTTGAGTTAGATTTTCTTTTAGCTTTCCATTTAGTTTGAAGTCTATCATAGCTTCTTGTGTGAGTGGCTCAGAGGTGATTCATAGAAGTCTTAGTTTAGGAATATTTTCAGTACACTCCCACATGTGTTCAGAAATAACTTACTGTAGTGAGGCTTATCCCTCAGATAGTAAATGTATTTTGGTTTATGCATGGCTAAACCATTCTTAAGTGGTGGATGTGGAAGTTTTATGGTAAACATTCCATTACTGCAAAGACCTTCTTGGCTTGCTTAAGCCAAGATAAGTGGTGGCTTTCTCTTGCTTTTTAGAATTTTGCTTACCTGGACAATAACAAACATCAGCACTAGTATTTGTATATTATGAACATTTGTTGCAGTAGTATAGTCTCAGGTGGATGTGCTCTTCTGCTGATGGAACTATATTCTGCCTTGGGAATGTTCTGTCTCTGTCCTAAGATCCATCACTGAGATTTTGGAATGTTCTTTCTAATAAGAGGAGATGCATTTTACAAAGTTATTTGTTAAGCTATACCTATAAGTAGAGAACTTATATAATAATACTGATTGAGTGGTTTGTGTCTTAATTCATTATTTGACTGCTTGAATTTTCAAAGATGGCATGTTAGAGGTAGCTTGTCTCTTCACAAGGCCGTGTATTTTTCTAAAGATCAAATGAAACAAAAAAATGACATTTTCCCCTTTCCTACCCCCTGTAATCACAGTTTGCTGAGACTTATTACTGGTCCCAATAGTCCTTTGTGAGTAATTATTTATAATTTATACTGAAACAATAATTATGGCTGATTCCAAACTTCTCATTTGTTCAGAGGCTTTATATTATAGACCTTTTATTGCTATAATTTGTAGCACATGATATTGTTGATCTTTCTGTGTTGTAGGATCTTTCTTCTAGTAATCCAGTACTTGCTGAACATTTTTGACTTATCTTTTTAAAAGATAGCTTCAGCTGGCTATAGCGAGATTTGGAAGGCACCGGCCATATTGGCTTTCCTGAGGGCTGTTAAAATTTGGCTTTTTCCCTAAGTAGGAGGGCCAGGGTGTTCAGGGAGCCCAAAATATGTGTGTGTTTCATGGAATTGTTATGAAGTGGCTTGGTTGTTGTTGTTTTTATCGTCATCATTTACTGTATCATTTTAATTGGTTATAGGTTTTTATATTGTTTCTGCATGTAATGTTCTCTGCATTTAAGATGGGTTGCTATATAAATGTTATAAAATAAATTAGATAGATCGATAGATTGATAGACGTCTATTGTTCGCTGCTGCTCTTTCTACTGGATGTGCCTGAACATTAGTTTTTAACCTTCTGGATCTTTAAGGTAATTTTGAATGATTCTTGAGGTTAATTTCTGCTTTTTGGCCTTCAAGGTTTAGCAGCCTTTGAACGCTGACTTTTCTTTGTATGGCTGGTCATGTAGATTCTTCTTACCTCTTTTCCAAATAGCTGAACTAATTGTAAATGAGGGTTGCAAATATTGACAACACAAACACACACAAGTACAGACAAAAACGTATGGAGATTTGCTGTTTGCGTCATTGTCAGAAGAGCAGTAAAATGTACTTTTTGTATTATTTTGATATTTAGCAGAGAATTTGCTTTGATTAACTGATGGTCAGAGTGGCACAGAATATAAATGTCATTCTTCAGGAATGTTATTCTAACAGTTTGACAGAAACTTTTATTTCTAGGTTTAATGTGATAGTTCTCAAGAAAAATGACTGAGAGTATTTTCTTTCTATTTTTTGTTATGTAGTTTCAAATAATGAGAGACAATTGACTTTGGGCTGTAATTCTTGGAAAATGCATATTGCTTTTCAAACCCAGCAGTAGTGCTTATTGTAAATGTGTTAATTTGAAGCAGGGAATGATTCATTTTGGCAAAGCTTTGTGTCAGTGTGTTCCTCTTGTAAAATATTCATCAAAATGATGATGGGATTTCATGACTTGAAAATCAGCATTATACTTCAGATTATTTAAAAATGATTATGATGAATTATAGGACACATTACTTACCATATATTTGGAAGGTCAGAATTTTTGATTTTTTCTGTGAGATAACAGAAAGAATCAGCTGTTAAATTTTCCCAATAGAAGTGCTTAAGTCTAGTGTAAAGAAATCGTTGAATTACATGAAATCTTTTTCCCTCCCAGGAGCAATAATTGTAGGATCAGAACTCCCGGATCCAGCTTGTCTTGGAAACAAATACTTACAGACAATTGAATCAGGATTTTCCACATGAGAGTACAAAGCATAGCTAGTAGACAACTGGGTCGTTTACAGGATTATTTTGTCTTTAGCTCTTGCTAAACTGAGGAAAATTGAACTTTGACTCTCTGATAAGCTAGATTCCTATTTTAGCACAGGTAACATTCAGTCCCAGTAAAGATCGTGCTGGTTGTGATCAAAACAAACTTCTTTGACTTTAATTAGCAAAGCATAAATCCCCATCACTTCGACCCATCCCACCCAGTCATGCAGAGAGGGCATGTTACAGACCCCATCTGTAAAAGAATGCCATCTGGTGGGGTCCAGGAAGCGGGTCTTCTCTGCAGTAGCTCCTGCCCTCTGGAATATTCTTCCCCCAGAGGTTAGACAAGCCCCCTCTCTCCTGGACTTCTGTAAAAAACTAAAAGCCTGGTTTTGTCAGCATGCCTGGAGAAAGAAGGATAATAGTCATTCGTGGGGATGGCTAGTCCCTTAGAATGGCCCTTTATACTCATGGACTGAGATACAATCTTTAGCCATCTGGATTTTATCACATTTTATATTTTTATTGCCTATTTATATTTATATTAATTGTATTTATAATGGTATTGAATTTTAAACTTTTTGTGGTAAACTGCTCAGAGTCCCTCCTTTGTGCGGGGGAGATGGGCAGTGATAAAATTCAATAAATAAATAAATAAATAAATAAATAATGATGTCTGTTTAGCTTTTTCGACAGTAACTAACACTTTCAATATCATGATTTTACAAATCGTAATTATTCCATAGCAGTTACCTACATATATTAGGGGTTTCACTGCTTCCTTTTAAAAAAAAAACAAAACCCACTGAACATAGTCTATCAAGGAAGACTATAGATAGGGATTATTTCAGTGGCATCTCTGAGGTGTGTGTGAGAAAACAGACAAAATGGGAGTTATGACATTGTGATCAAAGTCCTATCCCTTTGTACATATGGGCAATACCGACCCCTGTACAAAGGGAGCAGAGCTCAGAATATAAGGCTCTGATTTCCTTCTTGCCTGTTTTGGCCTCCTCTGCAGATGCTGCTAAATTATTTTCTTCTCTTCAAGGATGAATGTTTAAAGAAGAGACCTGAATTTGGTTGCTGCCTAAACACTGATTTTAATTGCATTGATTTTAATGTTGCCTTCAATTTCATTACACTGTTTTATCTTTAGGTTTTATGATTTGTATTTTTAATTACTGTAGACCACCTTTAATTTTGTACGTGCAGAACACTTGAGGTTTATATAAACGAAAAGCAGAATATAAATTTAACAAATAAGTGATATCATACATTTGAGTGCTTCTGCTTCAGTTGTTTCAGCAATAGCCTGTCTGACTTATGCAAGAGCTATATAAGGTAGTCCTCACTTAACAAGCATTCGTTTAGTGATGGTTTGGACTTAGGACGGTGCTGAAAAACTGACGTATGACTGGTCTTCACGCTTATGACCGTTGCAGCATTCCCGCAGTCACGTGATCACAATTTGGGTGCTTGGCAACCGGTTCACATTTATGACCATCACAGTGTCCCGTGGTCACATGATTGCCATTTTCAACCTTTGCAGCTGGCCTCTGGCAAGCAGAATTATTGGGGAACTGCATGATTTGCTTAACAACGATGTGGTTCACTTAATGCCTGTGGTGATTTGCTTAATGACCACCATAGAAAGGTCGTAAAATTGGGTCAGATTCACTTAATGACCACTTCGCTTAGCAACTGAAATTCCAGTCCCAAGTGTGGTTGTTAAGCAAGGATTACCTTATTGGAATCCTAGTTTCACTAGGCCTAACCTGGCTGCATGGGCAGTAGTTAGGATCATGGGTTTTTAGTCTCTTACCAGGACCAGTTGCTGATAACATATTTCAATAGGAAGGGTTGGGGATTTGCTACCCATAAAGCAAAATGTCATTACTGGCTTGTGGTGAGGCCACTCACTAGGGCTTGAAAGGTTATCTCCATGGAATAGGTTGCAGAGGTGTAAGCATATTAGTTTGTGAAGCAAAACCAAAAGATATCCAATAAATTATTTGAAGGGGCTACATAGCATCTTTTTGCTCTTTATATGCATAACAATATCTTCTGAAGGAGCTATTGATTTATTGACTATAACTTTGGTTTCTGGGGAATTGGAGACTACTGTCATGTTCCCCATTGCAAGGCATATGTGCATCACAACGGGAAACAGGCACATTAGGTAAGAGGAAGGGATAAGCATAATCCCTAAATCACTCATACATCCCCCAAGCACCCACATCCAAAAGGGAATCCCAAACACAATAGATAAGCCCCACAGACCGGACCTGGCACCCATCAAGAGATAGAAGAAACGCCTCCCCATTCCCCTAGGGGATGCATCCACACCGCCCTCAGGTACACACGTATGCAGAGGAATGTCCAACATAATGGGAGCGCCCATCAGACTGGACTTAACGCCCATCGAAGGGTCCGGGGAAAACGCCTTCTCATTTCCCCAGGGGACGCACCGGGTCCGGACAAAGACGAGACAAAAGAGATCCCGGAATCACCCATCAACTGACACAGCGCCATCCCAAGCACCCATCAGGTCCTGGCTCAAGGGTGAAGAAGCACAATGTCCGCCAACAAAGTATAAACAGGGCAACCTGTCAACGCATAAGGATTCCCGTCTTTTTCTTTGCAAGCACTCCGTTCTAATAAAGCCAGAAATCCTTAGACCTTCTAAATGAGTCTGTGTTTTATTTAGAGCGTGGCTGCCCTTGACAACTACTTGGTGTTGTAACATGTCTGGTGTGTGTGTGTGTATGTTTGCATGTATGTGCACTTTCCTGCAGGTGGGGAAGAGGTAATAAAGGCAAAGATAAAGGAAATATTTTTATTCTGTCTGTTTCTCAATTCACATCAATTTATTCAGGTTTCCACATGGTTAGGAAGACTTCGTAGATAAAAAATATATGACGTAGGTAAAGCAATGAAAATATATAGGCTTGGAAGCCTAGGAGGGGTACACATATTTCAACACTGCACCTACCTCGTTTTTCTAAAGCATCAACAGGTTGTTGAAAATGTAAACTTATGACAAAAAGTAACATTTTTTTCTCTACTATAGATGTAATTATTTGTACTAGATCTAAAAATTACATATGATCTAGCATGTCACTAAGGCTTCAGCAGAGGATTGTTACCTTGTCATGGTGCTGGAGCTTGAGCACCTCAATGATGCCATGAGCTAAACTGTGAAGGCCCACCCAAGACAGGAAGGTCATGACAGAGAGGTCAGACTAAATGCGATCCCTGGAGAAGGTAATGGCAACCCACCCCAGTATTCTTGCCATGAAAACTCAATGGATCAGTACAACCAGAGATATGTTGGTATACGATCGGAAGATGAGACCCCCAGGTCGGAAGATGGTCAAAATGCTACTGGGGAGGAACAGAGGATGAGTTTAACTAGCCCCAGACGTGATGATGCAGCTAGCTCAAAGCCAAAAGGACGGCTAGCAGCCGACGGTGCTGGTGGTCAACGGCGAATCCGATGTTCTAAGGATCAACACACCATTGGAACCTGGAATGTAAGATCTATGAGCCAGGGCAAATTGGATGTGGTTATTGGTGAGATGTCAAGATCAAAGATAGACATTTTGGGCATCAGTGAGCTGAAATGGACTGGAATGGGCCACTTCACATCAGATGACCACCAGATCTACTACTGTGGACAAGAGGACCACAGAAGAAATGGAGTAGCCTTCATAATTAATAGTAAAGTGGCTAAAGCAGTGCTTGGATACAATCCAAAAAATGACAGAATGATCTCAGTTCGAATTCAGGGCAAGCTATCTAACATCACAGTGATCCAAATATACGCCCCAACCACAGATGCTGAAGAAGCTGAAGTAGAGCAGTTCTATGAGGATCTGCAGCATCTACTGGACAATACGCCTAAAAGAGATGTTATTTTCATCACAGGAGATTGGAATGCTAAAGTGGGCAGTCAGATGACACCTAGAATTACAGGTAAGCATGGCCTGGGAGAACAAAACGAAGCAGGATATAGGCTGATAGAATTTTGCCAAGACAACTCACTCTGCATAACAAACACTCTCTTCCAACAACCTAAGGGACGGCTTTATACATGGACTTCACCAGATGGACAACACCGAAATCAGATTGAATACATCTTCTGCAGCCAAAGGTGGTGGACATCTATACAATCGGTAAAAACAAGACCCGGAGATGACTGTAGTTCAGATCACGAACGTCTTATTGCACAATTTAGGATCAGACTACAGAGATTAGGGAAGACCCACAGATCAGCTAGATATGAGCTCACTAATATTCCTAAGGAATATGCAGTGGAGGTGAAGAATAGATTTAAGGGACTGGACTTAGTAGATAGGGTCCCGGAAGAACTATGGATAGAAGTTTGCAACATTGTCCAGGAGGTGGCAACAAAATACATCCCAAAGAAACAGAAAACCAAAAAGGCAAATTGGCTGTCTGTGAGACCCTAGAAGTGGCCCAAGAGAGAAGGAAAGCAAAAGGCAACAGCGATAGGGGGAGATATGCTGAATTAAATGCAAAATTCCAGAGGTTAGCCAGAAGAGATAAGGAATTATTTTTAAACGAGCAATGCGTGGAAGTGGAAGAAGACAATAGAATAGGAAGGACAAGAGACCTCTTCCAGAAAATTAGAAACATCGGAGGTAAATTCCAGGCCAAAATGGGTATGATCAAAAACAAAGATGTCAAGGACATAACAGAAGAAGAAAAGTTCAAGAAATGGTGGCAAGAATATACGGAAGACCTGTATAGGAAGGATAACAATATCGGGGATAGCTCTGATGGTGTGGTCAGTGAGCTAGAGCCAGAATTCCTGAAGAATGAGGTTGAATGGGCCTTGAGAAGCATTGCTAATAACAAGGCAGCAGGAGACGATGGTATCCCTGCTGAATTGTTCAAAATCTTGCGAGATGATGCTGTAAAGGTAATACATGCTATATGCCAGCAAATTTGGAAAACACAAGAATGGCCATCAGATTGGAAAAAATCAACTTATATCCCCATACCAAAAAAGGGAAACACTAAATAATGTTCAAACTATCGAACAGTGGCACTTATTTCACATGCCAGTAAGGTAATGCTCAAGATCCTGCAAGGTAGACTTCAGCAATTCATGGAGCGAGAATTGCCAGATGTACAAGCTGGGTTTAGAAAAGGCAGAGGAACTAGGGACCAAATTGCCAATATCCGCTGGATAATGGAAAAAGCCAGGGAGTTTCAGAAAAACATCTATTTCTGTTTTATTGACTATTCTAAAGCCTTTGCCTGTGTGGAGAATAACAAATTGTGGCAAGTTCTTAGTGGTATGGGGATACCAAGTCATCTTGTCTGCCTCCTGAGGAATCTGTATAACGACCAAGTAGCAACGGTAAGAATAGACCATGGAACAACGGACTGGTTTAAGATTGGGAAAGGAGTACGGCAGGGTTGTATACTCTCACCCTACCTATTCAACTTGTACGCAGAACACATCATGTGACATGCTGGGCTTGAGGAATCCAAGGCTGGAGTTAAAATAAACATTAACAATCTCAGATATGGGATGATACCACTCTGATGGCTGAAAGCGAAGAGGAACTGAGGAGCCTTATGATGAAGGTGAAAGAAGAAAGTGCAAAAGCTGGCCTGCAGCTAAACCTCAAAAAAACCAAGATTATGGCAACCAGCTTGATTGATAACGGGCAAATAGAGGGAGAAAATGTAGAGGCAGTGAAAGTCTTTGTCTAGCTGCAAAGATTACTGCAGATGCTGAGTGCAGACAGGAAATCAGAAGACGTTTAATCCTTGGGAGAAGAACAATGACAAATCTCAATAAAATAGTTAAGAGCAGAGACATCACACTGACAACCAAGGTCTGCATAGTTAAAGCAATAGTATTCCCAGTAGTAACATATGGCTGCAAGATCTGGACCATAAGGAAGGCTGAGAGAAGGAAGATCGATGCTTTTGAACTCTGGTGTTGGAGGAAAATTCTGAGAGTGCCTTGGACTGCAAGAAGATCAAACCAGTCCATCCTCCAAGAAATAAAGCCAGACTGCTCACTTGAGGGAATGATATTCAAGACAAAACTGAAAGACTTCGGCCACATAATGAGAGACAGGACACCCTGGAGAAGATGCTGATGCTAGTGAGAGTGGAGGGCTAAAGGAAGAGGGCCCTACCAAGGGCAAGATGGATGGTTGATATTCTAGAGGTGATGGACTCGTCCCTGGGGGAGCTGGGGGTGTTGATGACCGACGGGAAGCTCTGGCGTGGGCTGGTCCATGAAGTCACGAAGAGTCGGAAGCGACTGAACAAATAAACAAAAATATCACTAAGGACTAACATTTAAACATATCAGGATTTTTTTCCTTCTACACACTTAGTTGAAGCAAGCATCTTAACAACTAATTTGCTGTTCTTTCACTCAAGTGCTGGTAGTCAATAACTCTTTTAATGCAGTGGTAAAGTACTCAATATTATGATGGCTGGAAAGATCATTAAGGGCCAATAAGAACTGGAAGGTTGGCCCCAAAGTAGCCATATCTGTAGGTGTGGTGCTTAATTTATTTTTCTTATTAAAATGGTTGGTAATACTTTATATATTGAAGGGAAGACTATTTGGGGAGCATGACTAATTTCTAATTTCTAATCTGGCATAGTGCTATTTGTTCACACAATATATTAAGCTAAATATATATAGCTAAATAGACAGTATAGGAAAGAAATTTATCCAGGTATGCTAGACCATATGACATGGCAAGCCATGGCCAGATCTAGTTTACCGTTTTTAAAGTGGTTTGATCAGCCTGGAGTAGGGGAAGCTGAGCCTTTTTTTTATCCCTTGTAGCATTTCCATTTCATACTTCAGCTACAGGAATATTAGAGCTAAGAACAGCAGAAATGCTGTGGCTGGAATATCTGATTTTACAACTGCTCTTGCCTCCTGATTTTGTGCATGGAAACAAGAAGGTGTATTAATCACAAGCTAACATACTCATCTGTTTTGAAAGACACATAGCACAATGGTTAAGGTAAATAAAAACAAACTACAGATATAATTTGTAGCTAATGCACTTTCCTTTAACCACCTTTTAACTTTTATTCTGTATTTGGATCTTACGCTAAATCTAATCACATTATGGATTAGCATGTTGTATGGACCAGGTCATTACATCTGCTGCTTCCTGTTTAGTACTATCTTGGATCTTTTTCCCTTGAACAAGATGTACATGTGACCGTGTTGAGAGAATGGAAACAAGTATTGAGTTGGATTTTTGTATGTAACATTTCAAGAAGGCAATTTACTAAATAAACACACTACTTTAATCTGAGATTAGAAATAAATTTGCAAAAAAATATGACTACTAGGCAATTATAATGATGTTTAATTGGGGTGGGTGTACTTGTATTAATTGCATTCAATTGCAATTTTAATCAGTTAAGCAAGCTCAATAAAACTCAGTATTAAGCCATGATAGATGGGTTTATACATCAAGCTTAATCAGAAATAAACAGAGCATATTATGGCTTTGCTACATGTGGTATAGAAGTGTCAGACAAGAAGTTATAGAGTATTTATAACTTAAATAATCAATTAAGTAGATGACCTTTTGTTTCATCGTAACAGTTGGCATATTTACTCATGTTCACAGTAGGTGGCAGGTTCTAGTTGACCTCTGCTGATCTCAGCAAGCTAAGCAGGATCATACCTGGCTAATATTGGATAGGAGAACATCAGAGAATACTGGGACAGAAGAGTGGACTGGAAAGTTGGAAAATCCCTGAAGGCAATGGCAGACCACTTCCATACAGTTGCTAAGAATACATGGATGTGTCAATGAAGTCACCAGGGCGGACATGAGGAAGACTTTGCCTTTACATTTACCATTAAGTATATGTGCATATTTGATTACATATAATTTCATAATTTACATAGTTTAGTGATAAATTTTAATTGTGAGGTGTGTTATATTTCCATAAAGTTCATCCTCTGAAATACAGAAAGCTTGAGATATATTCCAGACACTAAAGAGCTTATCAGTGTGATTGTCTCTAGTCTCCTTTCTTTCTCATTAGACTAACCATAATTAATACTAAACATAAATCAAAAATAAAAGTAAATAAATATATTATCAATTTTATTGCAATCCATATACTATACTTTTTTATACTCTGACCAGAGAACTGTAACATATGACAAAGGAAAGAAGAAAAGGGGAGAGAAAACACTGGAATGATGCTCATAAATCCCCAGTTGTCTGATCTAGCTGCTTAGACTTCAAGATAGATTCTCAGAGCTTTTGTTTTCAAAACAGACAGCACCTAGAAACTGTATTGCATAATAATTTGAGCATGCCTTAGGGCATAAATTCTGTCCTAACAGTCAGGAATCACGCTGAGATGAGGAATAGGTCTCTAGTGTTTATTGTTGCTACATAAGACAGAAAATCCTAACAAACTGAAGAAGCATGGGAAAAACCCAGACAGATAAACCCCAAAAGTTAAGGTGGGTCTGATCTGTGTCTCTTTGAATGGCTGCTTAATTCCTCAGGACTACGCATGTGTTTTCCCCCCTGGATAGAGGCCCCCTCCTGCTCGCCATCAGTACTCATGACAAATTCCTAGGTTATGAATCTGATACCAAAAATATATAATATAATAAATTCATAGGTTTTGAATCTGCTTATATGCTTTATGGGATGGCACCAGCCAAGACCCCAGGGCAGGAGAGGAAGGGTAACTGTTGTCATCCGGGAATCTGTTGGCCTTCAGGGTCGCTGCTCCACAAGTGGCTGGTTGTGAGACCCTGGTTTTGAAGTTGGGCTCCCAAGAACAGTTGGGATTGTTGCTACTGCACCAGCTTCCCTGCCACTTAGCAGCCTCTCTGCCTGAGCTTCTGGAGGCCATCTCAGGGTTGGTGGTGGAGTTCCCCAGACTTATGGTTCGGGGGGACTTCAATCTGCCGTTCCTGGGGCATGGCTACCATGGCGGCCATGGGCCTGTCCCATATTGGACTTGGTTTTCTTGTCAGAGCAGTGGCAAGCTGATCTGAAGGGAGAGTTACATCTGTTCCCTTTGTCATGGTCAGATCACTCCCTGGTGGCCTTGAGTTTCTCCTATGCTGCCCCCCTCCAGAGGGATGTAAGACCCGTTCAGTTGGTCCACCCCTGGTGACTGATGGACCCAGTGGGGTCCCAAAGGGAGCTGGGGGCTATTTATTTATCAAATTTGTCACCACCCATCTCCTCTCACCAGAGGGACTCTGCTGCATGGTCTAGCACAAGCCCTGGCTGCCACCTGGAATAGGGGCCTTGGACGAGATTGCGCCCATGCAACCTCTCTTGTCTCATCAAAGCCGATACTCACCACTGTTTATGGAAGAGCTGAGGGTTCTGAAAAGGATTAAGAGACATCCAGAGCGCTGCTGGAGGAAGAAAAGGACTGAACCCGACCAAACACAAGCTAGAGCTGCTATTAAGGCCTACCTTGTGGTGGTAAGAGTGGCAAAACATCAATATCTCTCTGCTCTTATTGCATGTGCAGAATGCTGCCCAGTGGCCCTGTTTAAGATCACTCAATCCCTTTTTGGAAAGGTGACCCACCTTCAGGGCTGTGTAGAGGAGTTTTCCAGGCACCTGGAGGATAAAATCACTCAGATCCATTCCAAGTTGGATTCCAAGCATGAGGTGTGGTCTGTGGAGATGTCTGGGGTATGTACATACCCAGTTATCTGGGAACAGTTTGATCCTGTTGGGCCTGAGGAAGTGGACAGGGTCCTCTGAACTGTAAATGTCACCACCTGTCAGTTAGATCCATGCCCCTCCTGGCTGGTGAAGGCAGCCTGGAAGGTGACGTGTGGTTAGGTCCAGATGATGGTGAATTCATCCTTGAGAGAAGGAGTGTTCCCGGCTGCCTTTAAAGAGGCGCTGGTGCACCCCCTCCTCAAGAAATCGTTGCTGGACCCCACTGTGCTGGACAATTTTCTTCCAGTCTCCTACTTCCCCTTTTTCGGGGAGGTGGTTGAGAAAGTGCTGGCACTGCTACTCCAGAGGATTCTAAATAAAACTGATTATCTAGACCACTTCCTTTCAGGTTTCAAGCCCGGATATGGGATGGAAACAGCATTGGTTGCACTTTTGGATGGTCTCTGGTGGAAGCGAGATGGGAGCAGTGCATTCATCCTTGCTCTTCTTGACCTCTCAGCAGCTTTTGATACCATTGACCATGGTATCCTTTTGGGTCCGCTTAGGGAGTTGGGGGTGGGTGGCACAGTTTTGTGCTGATTCACCCTCTTCCTCCAGGCCGGTCCCAATCGGTGTTGACAGGGAGTGAGAGATCTGGCCTGCGGCTCCTCCTTTGTGGGTGCTGCAGGGTTTGGTACTCTCCCTGCTCCTTTTTAACATCTACATGAAACCACTGGGTGAGATCATCTGTCACCATGGGATGTGGTATCATCAATATGCTGATGATACCTAACTATACATCTCCATCCTGGGTGAGGTAAGTGATGCTGTGACCACCCTCTCTCGGTGCCTGGAGGCTGTAGGGTCTGGGTGGGGAACAAAAGGCTTCATCTGAACCCTGGTAAGACGGAGTGGCTGTGGGTTAGGGGTGCCTCTGTATCTGGAAACTTACCATCTTTGGTTCTGGATGGGGTCACACTGCCCCAGACAGACCTGGTGCGTAATCTGAGGGTCCTCCTGAACTCACGACTCCTGCTCAAAGAGCAGGTGGCAGTCATGGCCAGGAGGGCCTTTGCTCAACTTCGTGTTATGCGCCAGTTATGCCCCTTCCTGGATTAAGAGGCCCTCCAGTAGTCATAGACTACTGCAATGTGCTCTACATGGGGCTACCCATGAAAAGTATCTGGAAGCTACAGCTGGTTCAGAATGTGGCCACACAAGCAGTCTTGGGTACGCCAAGGATGGCGCATGTAACACTTTTGCTCCAGGAGCTGGATTGGGTACCAGCTTGCTTCCGGGTCCAATTCAAGGTGTTGGTTATCACCTTTAAAGCCCTACATGGGCATCTTCAGGTCCCTGCCCTGTGGAATAGTTTCCTCCTCTTTCCCCCAACACTTGATTGGCTTCAACCCTCCTTGCCTTTTGTCTGTTGTTTATTCGTTTAGTTGCTTCCGACTCTTTGTGACTTCATGGACCAGCCCACGCCAGAGCTTCCCGTCGGTCGTCAACACCCCCAGCTCCCCCAGGGACGGGTCTGTCACCTCTAGAACAGCATCCATCCATCTTGCCCTTGGTCGGCCCCTCTTCCTTTTGCCTTCCACTCTCCCTAGCATCAGCATCTTCTCCAGGGTGTCTTGTCTTCTCATTATGTGGCCGGAGTATTTCAGTTTTGCCTTGAATATCATTCCCTCAAGTGAGCAGTCTGGCTTTATTTCCTGGAGTATGGACTGGTTTGATCTTCTTGCAGTCCAAGGCACTCTCAGAATTTTCCTCCAACAAAACAGTTCAAAAGCATCTACCTATTGCCTTTTGTAGGGTATTAAAAACTTGGTTTTGGCCATCTGGGGATTTGGCCTGGGATATTAGAGGTTGCCTGTCTTGGGAGATGTTATGATGTGCTTTGACAGCTGGATTGTATTTTTGTTGTTGAGTATTGCTTTTATTGTTAACTATCCAGAGTTGCTCTGATGAGTGGGCAGCTATATACAATACCTTTTCCCATCAGAATGGGTTTTATGTAATCTGCTGTTTGATTGTGTTTGGGATGGTTGTTTCCATCTTTTTGTTCTTATTTCTTAGTTGTGCACCGTGAAAAGCTTTGTGATTAAGTCAGTATAGAAATACTATATATGAATAGACATATAATGGGGAAAAAAAATGTCAGCCAGACATTGCAACTGGGTGAGACATAAAGGTGCAAAGGTCATTTAATAGTTTGGCTTCATATAAATTGGCTAGAAAAAAGTTATCATTAAAGCTGGCTTAATCCCTTGAGTTTAAGATAAACATAAACATCAATTACCATAACTGATAGGTGTATATGAAACCTAAACACCTATAGAAGAGAATATCTATAGCTCAGGGTTGAACTGTGGAGTGCTTGGTGCTCTCTGAGCTTGGTTGAACCAAGGACTCCACATAAACACCTCATTTGTAGAGGATTGCAGTTTTACAATATTTGTAAACACATGAACAGATGACACGGCAAGTTGTTACATGAAATAATGGTTTGGAAAAAAATAAATGAATAAAATGGTGGTGCCAGTTTTATGCAAACTGCACTTTTTAAATGCTGGCCATTTTCTTCCTTAGTGATTCCTAAACTACTAGTTGCTAGGGTTTCTTTTTCAAGACTGAGAGTTGGCACTCAGCCCCCTCTAAAAGAAAAGTGCTAAAAAGACTTGGGATACAAACAAGTTCCTTCCTTTTTAAAGAGTAACACTTCAGACAGCAGCTATGGTTAGGCATGTTTTGTCCTAGTCTAATTTTTTGACAGTGCATTATAAATGCTGTGTAATTTATAAGACTTCCCAGAGCCAGCACAGGAAGCTCTTGAGCCAGTACAAGAAGGCCTCCCTACATCCTGGGATAGCTGCCAATATTAACACAGGCATCATAAAGATCCCTAGATATCCTGCTCCAATGCCAGGCAGACTTTCTAGGGGGAGTGTGTGATTCTAATATTGCAGAGATTCTGCAGGTACTTCAAGAACCTCCTACAAGGGAGAAGTCATGTCTGTTAATGGTTAACTAATCAGGACCTTAGATGATTTGGAAAGATACAGGCTAAATTTAATTCCCCTTCACATTTTCAAATGAAACACTTGATGTATGGAGATTAATGGGGAGACTTTACATAGAGGAAACACTATCATCTACGGATTCCTACCACATGACTCCTGTGCGTACATATATGAACACGTGAACAGAATTTTGGAATATTTAAGCTCCTCTGGACCCTCATATACACCCATCATATTATAGAAGGAACAGCTGAAAGTGCTGGCTGAAAAATGGAAATCCTGCATGGATCAGGAACTTAATAAAAAATAAGACATTTCTTTCACTTGAATTCTTAAATAGTGCAAGAAGAAGAAGTTTTATTGCATAAAAGTATAGTAGAGCCATAACACTCAGTGAACAGGGCTTGGTTTTTCCAGTGTCTTTGTGGTTCTGCTTTTGTTTTTAAAGTGTGATATTCCTATTTTAGCTCTAATTCTAGAGTTTTTACTGTAACCACAATTACACTAAAAAAAGGGTTTACATTGCACTTTTCAGCAGTCATAGTCAGATGGATTGGGAAGACCTGGAGCAGGATTCAATAGCCATGTGTGGCCCTGGCCATGGGAATGGATGCTGCTCATCCCTGCTATCTGCAATTTGGGAAATGTCTGTAGTAGGCTCTGCAGCAAAGGAAAATAAGCAAACCCAGCCAAATTCAATTTTAGGAAAGTGAGACAAAATTGTTGCCATATTATTTAGCAAACAGAATTGAATCCTAAAATAATACGGTGCCTGTGAAGAAGTAAGACGTTTTAAAATTCTGTGCCAATAGATTGATTACATTTCATACATTATTGGTAAAATTTGGAAAAGTAATATTCTGTGTTTAAATGGTGCTTTTGAAATCCACTGTAAACTGTATTTCATATAAGTCAATAAACTAATAAGGACCAAAATTACAGTACAACAAAACTTTGTTTTCATGGACTAAATGGGGGGGAGAGGATATCTGTGCCCACAAATGTACTTTAAATACAAAAGTATGGCATCATGGTAATGTACGTTCTTTGTGTCATGACATCATTTGAGACGCAAATGACCCAAATGATGTAATTTGCATGACATTGTCACACAAAAGCCTCACTGACAGAAATGCCATCATTTGCATAATGATATTATTACTTAAGTGATGTAAATTGCTGTGCAAAACTAGTTCATTGAAAAGTGCAGTCCAGTGAGGTATATGCATATGCATATGTAGGTAACTACTTTAGAGTGAAGTGGCTGGCCAAATTTCTACTTCATATACTGTTAAGAACATTTCTGGGGAAATAAAACAATGAAGTGATGTTCTTTCTTGGTTGCTGCATCTGAAAAATATTGGCTAACTTGTACACATGTCATGTCTCAGTTACTTCAGAAACCTACTTTTACAGACATATTGTTGCTAGTGCTACAAACATTCATGCTGGAACAAAAGGATAGAAAGCTGTTGGATAACACAATGTCAGGTCTAAG
This sequence comes from Candoia aspera, assembly GCF_035149785.1. Taxonomy (NCBI): domain Eukaryota; kingdom Metazoa; phylum Chordata; class Lepidosauria; order Squamata; family Candoiidae; genus Candoia; species Candoia aspera. Next base: position 41,096,979 of record NC_086159.1, on the reverse strand, counting down.
AATCACTTTTAAAACCTAGCAGTAACAATTGTACTGAATACAATCTGTAATCTTGCAATTATATTTTTATAGGAATAGCAAGCATACAAGGAATACAGTAATGAAACTGCTATGCCCACTTGTTCCTTTTAGTTTTCTGAATGGGGAAAATGTGTTGATAACATGAAGGGCAAGTTCACAAATGCATGTCCTCCAATTCACTGTATGACTAATGAATGCCTTGAATCTGCAAAAGGTTAAATTAACATAATCGATAAAATTTTTATCCTTTCGTCTAGCATTTTTCAGAACTATGACTCAGCCTTCCATCTTTCCGAGGTCGGTAAAATCAGTACCCAGCTTGCTGGGGAAGGTGACGACTGGGAAGGCAATGGCAAACCAAGAAAATGTCGTGAAAGCGGCGTCCCTCCAAAGGGTCAGACATGACTCAGTGCTTGCACAGAGGACCTTTCACCTTCATGCTACACATCAAAAAAATAAATAAAAATGTCAGCATTGCTTGTCTTAGTCCCTTCAAATCTCTTCTAAAACTTCCTTTTTTTATCTAAAACCTTTGGCTCTAACTTTGGTTATTTTATATAACTGTTGTAAAGCCCAAGTATACTTGACTGAACTAACTGCATACCTATTCTCCAATTTAGTCTGTCCATTTCGCTCCCCTTTTCTTGTTTCTGTAAGTGTTTGCAAGTCGTCTTCTGCTGTATTTTGTAAAATACTTTATACATTGTTTTCACTATAATAATAAGTAATGGTGGATTGAAATCACTGTAGAATGCACATTGGTTTTGGCATATTCAATATTCCCTAATGTAAAAAGATGGTATATGAGTTAGGTTATCGGTGAGAATATCACCTTCTGTGACAATATAAGATATTACATGTGAAAGGTCCCCTGTGCAAGCACCGAGTCATGTCTGACCCTTTGGGAGGATGCCGTTTTTGCCACGTTTTCTTGGCAGACTATAGCGGGGTGGTTTGCCATTGCCTTCCCCAGTTGTCACCTTCCTCAGCAAGCTGGGTACTCATTTTACTGACCTTGGAAGGATGGAAGGCTGAGTCAACCTGAGGAGTACATATAAAGCCAGATGTGTTAAACTTACAGTGGGAACTGATCTTTACATTCAGTTTAAGAGTTCTATGTATATCTTTATTTCTAGCAATAATAATTTGACACATGTAGAGAGCTAGGCAACTGAATAAAGTAGCATCTCAGAAAGATGGTATCTCACATGTCATGTCAACTGATCTTGTGCTTTTTTGCATTGTGACTCTGTGAATTTCAATTTTATGAAACAAAATGAATGTCTGCCTAAAAATGAGTCGTTTTTCTAAGTTCACAAGTCTTGCACTATATGTACTAATTCTTTCTGTTACTAAAGCATCAAAATGAGATGGCTGGAAGACAGCTGCTGCTTTGATTACAGAGTTTGGTTTGCTCCAATACTGTAGAAGACAACAATTCTTTATTTAATTATTCTAGTAAACTACAGGTATTTAGAATTTTGAAAAGATATACTGTAGAGGGTGAATTAGTATGAACTTTAATGACTGAATCCTGATCAGATTACGCCTCTGGCCAAAATTATGTGATTACAAATATTTCCTATGCTAAGATTAAAAACACCTTTGTTTGCTTTGTTCATCATGTTAATCACAATAACCCATTCAGACATTTTCACTGTGAATTTCTAGCAAAAGCTGTGCCCTTGGTATGACTAAATAATTCCCAAGTCTTATGCTGAACATATACTTTATGGACTATCTTCATAGATGTAGAAATATATTTTTTAAAATATCAAAACTGCTTACAATATTAATGAAATACCCAAAACAGAAAACAGTAGAATGATACAGGAACAATTGTTCCCTGTGTCTTCCTAAAGAAAGAAAAGAACTATGTACAAGATGAAGATTGGAGCAAAGCACTTCTCATTTTGTTCTGTATGGAGCAGCTCATCGGATGTGGCCTTAGTTCAGTTGTGGGAAATGAACTGACTAGCCAGGAACTAAACTACTACTACTTACAAGGTAAAGTGCAGAACAGCTCCTGGCACTTTGCCAGTTCCATGTATTTTGCCTTTACTATTTAGGAGTAAAAGCAAATTTTATTAGTGGTCCTATAGAATTCCACTACTGTATGGTCAGCTTCTGACAGTTCTGTCTTCACTTCACCTTGAGAAGAAAGTAAAGAATGAAGACAAGAGGGTCAACTAGAAATGAGGAAGGGAGAATTGGAGGAAGGTTGATTGGATGGCCTGTTGATATATTAAGTCCATGAATGTTTGGTTTCCAATCTCTCTTTTGTATTATCCGTTTCTTTCCATTTAGAAACATACTTCACTTTCTGTATAATAGTACTGAAGGAGAAGATACAGAAGCTCCAAGACCTGTTGCTCTTCATCTGCAGTGTGTTCAATTAAGGTCTGATGTCCATATTTTATTACAATTTACTTGCATTCTCTCTATCTCAGTTCCTATGCAGGTAGATCAGAGTTCAGCTCTAACTACACAAATCTATGTGGCAGTACAAAATAAATTAACATTAACTGTTACCAATACGTAACATTGTCAAGTTTGGTTGAAACAGAATAAGAGTGTGATTGATTTTTCCTTAAAACTTTAAACTACTGATGCTGTTGAATATTCTCTGATTCTGTTACTTTAGTTATGTGAATTTGAAATTTGTATTAATTGCATCAGGCCAGTGTTGTTGTTTATTCGTTTAGTTGCTTCCGACTCTTCATGACTTCATGGACCAGCCCACGCCAGAGCTTCCTGTCGGTCGTCAACACCCCCAGCTCCCCCAGGGACGAGTCCGTCACCTCTAGAATATCATCCATCCACCTTGCCCTTGGTCGGCCCCTCTTCCTTTTGCCCTCCACTCTCACTAGCATCAGCATCTTCTCCAGGGTGTCCTGTCTTCTCATTATGTGGCCAAAGTATTTCTGTTTTGCCTTTAATATCATTCCCTCAAGTGAGCAGTCTGGCTTTATTTCCTGGAGGATGGACTGGTTTGATCTTCTTGCAGTCCAAGGCACTCTCAGAATTTTCCTCCAACACCACAGTTCAAAAGCATCTATCTTCCTTCTCTCAGCCTTCCTTATGGTCCAGCTCTCGCAGCCATATGTTACTACGGGGAACACCATTGCTTTAACTATGCGGACCTCTGTTGTCAGTGTGATGTCTCTGCTCTTAACTATTTTATCGAGATTTGCCATTGCTCTTCTCCCAAGGATTAAGCGTCTTCTGATTTCCTGACGGCAGTCAGCATCTGCAGTAATCTTCGCACCTAGAAATTCAAAGTCTTTCTGAAGAAGATGAAGTAGAGCAGTTCTATGAGAATCTGCAGCACCTACTGGACAACAAGCCCAAAAGAGATGTTATTTTCATCATGGGAGATTGGAATGCTAAGGTGGGCAGTCAAATGACACCTGGAATTACAGGTAAGCATGGCCTGGGTGAACAAAACAAAGCAGGACATAGGCTGATAGAATTTTGCCAAGAGAACTCAATGTGCATAACAAACACTCTCTTCCAGCAACCTAAGAGACAACTTTATATATGGACTTCACCAGATGGACAACGCCGAAACCAGATTGACTACATCCTTTGCAGCCAAATGTGGCGGACATCTATACAGTCGGTAAAAACAAGACCTGGAGCTGACTGTAGTTCCTATCACGAACTTCTTCTTGCACAATTTAGGATCAGACTAAAGAGATTAGGGAAGACCCACAGATCAGCTAGATATGAGCTCACTAATATTCCTAAGGAATATGCAGTGGAGGTGAAGAACAGATTTAAGGGACTGGACTTAGTAGATAGGGTCCTGGAAGAACTATGGACAGACGTCTGCAACATTGTTCAAGAGGTGGCAACAAAATACATCCCAAAGAAAGAGAAAACCAAGAAGGCAAAATGGCTGTCGGCTGAGACTCCAGAAGTAGCCCACGAAAGAAGGAAAGCAAAAGGCAACAGTGATAGGGGGAGATATGCTGAATTAAATGCAAAATTCCAGAGGTTAGCCAGAAGAGATAAGGAATTATTTTTAAACAAGCAATGCGCGGAAGTGGAAGAAGACAATAGAATAGGAAGGACAAGAGACCTCTTCCAGAAAATTAGAAACATCGGAGGTAAATTCCAGGCAAAAATGGGTATGATCAAAAACAAAGATGGCAAGGACCTAACAGAAGAAGAAGAGATCAAGAAAAGGTGGCAAGAATATACGGAAGACCTGTATAGGAAGGATAACAATATCGGGGATAGCTTTGATGGTGTGGTCAGTGAGCTAGAGCCAGACATCCTGAAGAGTGAGGTTGAATGGGCCTTAAGAAGCATTGCTAATAACAAGGCAGCAGGAGATGATGGCATCCCAGCTGAACTGTTCAAAATCTTGCAAGATGATGCTGTCAAGGTAATGCATGCTATATGCCAGCAAATTTGGAAAACACAAGAATGGCCATCAGATTGGAACAAATCAACTTATATCCCCATACCAAAAAGGGAAACACTAAAGAATGTTCAGACTATCAAACAGTGGCACTCATTTCACATGCCAGTAAGGTAATGCTCAAGATCCTGCAAGGTAGAATTCAGCAGTTCATGGAGCGAAAATTGCCAGATGTACAAGCTGGGTTTAGAAAAGGCAGAGGAACTAGGGACCAAATTGCCAATATCCGCTGGATAATGGAAAAAGCCAGGGAGTTTCAGAAAAACATCTATTTCTGTTTTATTGACTATTCTAAAGCCTTTGACTGTGTGGACAATAACAAATTGTGGCAAGTTCTTAGTGGTATGGGGATACCAAGTCATCTTGTCTGCCTCCTGAAGAATCTGTATAACGACCAAGTAGCAACAGTAAGAACAGACCACGGAACAACGGACTGGTTTAAGATTGGGAAAGGAGTACGGCAGGGCTGTATACTCTCACCCTACCTATTCAACTTTTATGCAGAACACATCATGCGACATGCTGGGCTTGAGGAATCCAAGGCTGGAGTTAAAATCACTGGAAGAAACATTAACAATCTCAGATATGCAGATGATACCACTTTGATGGCTGAAAGCGAAGAGGAACTGAGGAGCCTTATGATGAAGGTGAAAGAAGAAAGTGCAAAAGCTGGCTTCCAGCTAAACCCCAATGAAACCAAGATTATGGCAACCAGCTTGATTGATAACTGGCAAATAGAGGGAGAAAATATAGACGCAGTGAAAGACTTTGTATTTCTAGGTGCGAAGATCACTGCAGATGCTGACTGCAGTCATGAAATCAGAAGACGCTTAATCCTTGGGAGAAGAGCAATGACAAATCTCGATAAAATAGTTAAGAGCAGAGACATCACACTGACAACAAAGGTCCGCATAGTTAAAGCAATGGTATTCCCCGTAGTATCATATGGCTGCGAGAGCTGGACCATAAGGAAGGCTGAGAGAAGGAAGATCGATGCTTTGGAAGTGTGGTGTTGGAGGAAAATTCTGAGAGTGCCTTGGACTGCAAGAAGATCAAACCAGTCCATCCTCCAGGAAATAAAGCCAGACTGCTCACTTGAGGGAATGATATTAAAGGCAAAACCGAAATACTTTGGCCACATAATGAGAAGACAGGACACCCTGGAGAAGATGCTGATGCTAGGGAGAGTGGAGGGCAAAAGGAAGAGGGGCCGACCAAGGGCAAGATGAATGGATGATATTCTAGAGGTGACGGACTTGTCCCTGGGGGAGCTGGGGGTGTTGACGACCGACAAGAAGCTCTGGTGTGGGCTGGTCCATGAAGTCACGAAGAGTCGAAAGCGACTAAACGAACAAACAACAACAACATAATTATATCAACAGATAAATGTTAGAAATGGACACAAATAACATAATTTACATCACTTACAGTGGCATTATCACACAAATGATGTAAATTAGTGCGATGGCATACTTTCATATTTAAGAGACATTTGGGAAAAATTGAAAATTATTCCCACTTGTCCCAGTTAGGTTAAAATGTTTTCAGTATATATAAACTCCTGTAACTTGAACTTGGCAGCCACTTTCAGGGTAGGTGTGCAGTGGCAGATTTTTTCTGTCACATGTTAACACCTTCCTCAATAGTCTTTTTCAGGAAGACTGGCCTAAGTAAATAAGAACTGCTTTCTTTAATTTGGATTGCTCTGTATATTTCCCCACCACCTGATCCTGAAGAGTAGTTCTTATAATCTTGAGCACACAGTAGTGAACATGTAGCATTTAAATAGTAAGGATATCATGCACCACATTCTTGAACAAAGATCTCCCTTGTTTTTAAAGTGAGTTATACTGAAAATTCTCAGCCTTTCTGTGGGTCTTGTCACAAGCAGTCTTTCTCTCCTGCTCTCCATCTCTTTTGTTGCATAGATTGTTCTTTGTGGAATTTAAATCTTTCTCCTCCCACTCCCCAAGCAAATTGAAAAATGATGCTTTTAAGTTTCACAGTGATTACTGTCATCCTTTTCATTGGGAATTTGGATGTGACACCTCAAGCAGAATATAGTACACCTTGGCCAGAGTAGTTGTCTTGCAGTAGAGAGCTAAAATTTAAGTACCAAATTGGATTACTGTGATGCATTACCTAAACAAATTAAGTGCTTTCTAGTTGCTGAGGGGTGTGGTATCATAAAATCTAGAATGGACTTCATGAAACAGGATGGAAAGAACAATGCAGTGAATTCAGTTTAAGGGATTACATGGACAAAACCGTTTATTTCTGGTATATCACTTCATATATATTCATCTTTTAGTATTAATTTTTTAAAAAAATCATTCATTTTTAAACATTTTTATTTATATTTACTGCCATGTTCTTTTAAATCTGATTTTAAAAAATAATAATCACTTTTTAAAGTTTGAAAACATTTGAGAAGTGTCAAAATATATGGATAGCCAGCTCCAGTCTACACGTTGTTTTGTAGTTAACTGATTTGAGATCCATTGAAGAAGCAATGTTTTTATGCATCTATCAAAATATGGTTATTGAATTAAAATACATTTTATGTGTGAGAGAGAAGAGAGGGAAACCTAGCAAAGACGTTTGAACTGTACTTGTGTTACCTAACAGGTGACATAGTTTGTTAAACAGTGGAGGCTATTTCATAATGGTGGGGTCTGTTGGGATTGAAAATATCACAATTTCAAATAGAAAGATTACAACTTTTGAATACTTAATCCCAACCAGCAAAACAATATGATCAGATGACTTATTTTGACTGTGCATTGCTTATTTGCTTCCCCTACTGCAGTACTAAAGTTTGCAAACAACTTTGTTGTTATTTTTATAAAAGCAGGCCCCTCAGGTCTAGAGTCTTAGCTAAGTAATTGAATTAGGTTTTTTTTCTGTAAATATGATCCTCTTTATTTTCAGCTTGTTGAATATGCATGAAATGTTAGCAAAAATCTTTGAGCCTAATGGTTTTTTTGGAACTGTGTGTGGATTTTTCATTGGCTGAAGAGTAAGTAGATGGTGCTTAATATTAATGACCAGGGTAAGATAAGGCATAAAGGCTTTTTCCCTGCCTTTTCCCCTTAAAACAGAGCCAACATATACCCCCCCCCCCCAATTCTCCTATTTTGTAGATGTCCTATTTAACAGAGGCACTTTGGAGATATTCCAGACCAGGTAGGATAGAATTTGCCTTCTGTGTAGATTTTTAAAAAATCTTAAGGCCTCTTTTGGCTGACTTAAAGTTTGACTTGGATCATTTCTGGATATTGGATATTGGAAAATACTGCTTAATTTCTGAACCTGGTCTTTATTGAAAACTCCACTGTGAATATAGAAAGCAGTCACCTATGGATTTGAGTGCTGGGAATTAAACCAAACATTTGTTTTGCTATGCTTCTTGGCTAGTTTGTATAGTGTAGAAAAATGTATAAAGGTATGATGCTAGGAGACATCCAGATCATTTCAGTTGTGTTATTGCAAGTGATCAATCTGTCCATGCTTTCTCTGGGTCTTTTAGGCTTAATTTTAATACACACATACATATGTGTGTGTGCATATGTATGTATGTGTGTATGTATATATGTGTGTGTGTGTGTGTGTGTATAAATAAAAATGCTGGATTTCTCCATTTCTAACAACATAGTTCTTTTTTTTTTTACTTAATTCAGTTTTCCAACCAAGGAATTGCCAATTTTAGTTGATCAAACCTGCACAGCTCCATTTGCATATTAGGCATATTATTTGCTAGATATGTAAAACATGGCTGTGTTGGGAAAGGATGGACCATGCTTCCTTTTAATTTACTTCTGTAAGTTGCTGTTTCTAAAATTGTTACATATTTTTTTGCATATAATAAATGATTAGACTTTTATACATTGTAAGAAATCTAAGGGTATAATACTATGCAGTATACATCTTCCTAGCAATAAACCTCACCATACACATTAATAGCCTCCTACCTGAGATTCTAGGGGTCCCTACCCATTTAACCTTCTGGAAGGCTGTGAAGACCTGGCTGTTCCCCCAAGCATTGGCCTTGGGTAGGGATCGAGTCAGAAGTCTGATTGGTCCGGTACCTGGTAGGAAGGGTGGTTTTGTTTTTATTCTTGTTTTTACTGTTCGTTGTGAGCCACCTAGGACTGTTATATAAGGTAGGTGGCTATTTGAGTTCTTCAAATAAATAAATGAGATTTTAATTTTACCACATTGTTTTTATATAGGAAAAGAAAAAAGGGAAAAAAGAAAAAGTAACAGCCAAAACACATTAATTTTCTTATAAATAAAGTAATTTATTTATTTTTATTTTATATTTCAAATTGAGTCCATATTTTAAACACATCATTAAAACTTGATCACATAGAATAATAGTGATCATTCTTTCCATTACATACATCAATAAAGAGGCAGATCATATTCAGAGAAAGTGAATATGTTTCATTGATTCAAGATTATAATCTGGGGGTTTTACATTTTCCAACATTAAATTAGTCTCATCTTAAGATCATCAGGAATATACCTTTGAAAACCTTGGCCACTGATTTATTAAGATGGTCTAACTACTTATTCTAAAATCCTTGCAAATAAATATTATCTGTCAAATGGTACTCTTAGTTGTTTATTAAAAAAAGAATGTAGATTGTAATTAATCAGAAGAGATTCCAGTATTGACAGTTCAGGAATTTAAATGCAGCTATTGCATCTGGACCAAATTGTGAAAGTTATTTTAATTAAATATCCTGCCATTTCACAATTTGGGGCAATCTAGATTCTAGATGTTTTAAAATGGTTGTTAGGAAGAAGCTCATCCAAGGTATTAATAACTCTGTGTACCAAGGCTTCCCACACAAAGAAAAAGAATATTGTTCCTGATTATAAGTTTGTCATGTAAATATTCTGTTAAATTAAACTTACCAAAATTCCCATGTAAAATTATACTTCTGTCTCAAAATCTTCCAAATATGCCTTTATTTAATATGGAGCCAAGCTGCTGCCATGATATTAAAGTTATCACATGATAACTTTCTAATTGTTCTCATGGTATTATTTTTCTTTTGACATCATCCCTTATATCCCATAAAGAAACTGAAGTATGCCAAATGATAAAGCTGATCATGCAGAATAAGATTGGGCTGTTGGCCTAAAAAAGAAACCTCAAGTCTCATGCAAAGACTACAATTTTATTTATTTATTTATTTATCAAACTTTATCACTGCCCATCTCCCTCCCAAGGACAACCTTTCTTTTTTAATGTTTGCATTTTTGAGTAGCTATTGTGCTGTTTTCTGTGTTTTTTAAATTTTCACCATATTCTCTTAGATCCCCCTAGCTGATCAGTTTCTGTATCTCAGTTCTCATTAATTAATTAGTCAGATTGTGGGTTTCTACTGACATTAAACTGTACTTGCTCTTTAAATCCTTATTGACCCATACATTTAAAATGCAGAAAGAATTAAATATCCCCTCAATCTTGAAACAGCACACTAGATTTATAATACTGTGGGTTGTAATTAACATATCCGTTCTGTTTTCATTAATGCAAAGAATTTCTGGACAAAAGAAAATGACAAGGAATAGAATTGTTGGCACAAGGGTGTTTCTTGATTTATTAGCTAATGGCTTTTTTTAGTTTAAATTGGCTACATTGTTAATATAGAATAAACAGAACAAGATTCTGTTTGCTTGATTTTATTATAAATTTTGTTTAATAAGAAAAGTTTGGAAGTTTTAAAGGGCAGTTGTTACAGTACAGTTCAAGATGTGATAGGTCTTCTAAACTAAATGATTAAATTTGGCAGAAATGTGGATGTATCTTCATGCTTGGTATAAATAGCTTGGATTCTTTTTTCCTCTTTTTCTTTAGGAAGTCTTTGTTGTATTATGAAATAGAAATGAAATGTCATCTAAACTTAAAAAATGTGACAGTTGTTTAAGTCAGCTAAGCCCGATATTCTGGAACCTTTATTAAACTAGCTCAGCAAATACTTGAAATAGATGGGAGTGCCCTCATTTCTCTGGCTCCTCTTGTATTGGTGACTATATTTCACAAACTATACTCATTAAAATCTTGCATTTTTTTTCTGTTTTAAATTGAATTCGTTATCAAGGTTATGCATGCATGTATAATTGAGTACAACACTAATATGTGTTTTCACCCTTGTTTGCTCACTTCATGTCCTTAATTATCTGGGAACAGGGGAAATAGTGAAATTCATTAAATGTTGCGTAGCAGAAGTCTTAGCTCATCCTGATTAATTTCTAGTTATGACGCATAGATGGAGTTTGTAAAAAAAATGGAATACAATCATTACTGTCTTTTCAAATTACTGCTGGTTTTGTTACCATCTTCATAACTTAACACTATTTTCTTGTCAGAATGGGGAGAGCACCTCTCTTGATGCAGAATGACATGGAGACAGCACTGGCAGAGTGGTGCAGGGTACATAGTGGCATATACAGTATTTGCTATATGTCATTTTGTGTTCTCCTTTCTTTCATGACATTGATGTGTTAATTTCTGCTGTTGAACGATAGCTAATAGCTGGAGTCAGTTATTGACAATTAGGACATAATATATCTTCATGTATTTTAATAACTGATTGGAAAATTAACTGTGTGGCAAAACGTGAAAATTAATAGGCTAGCAAGCCAGTAAGGAGTCTGAATGATCCTCAGAAACCACTGAAAATGAAACATAACTGGTTGTCCCAATGGGTGAAAGTCTGAGATACACAGCTGATGTAAGTCAGAACCTTTACTTCAAGAAGTGATAATCAAGAGGCATATTTGCCTCTGTGGATGTGATCTTTTAAGGGTTCCCTTTCATAGCAACATACATTACAGCTACAAAAATACTTTTTATGATTGGGCAGCTGGGGCTACTAGAGACACCAAGATTGTACTTCTAAGGGAGCAAAATCAGATACAGTATTCGGCAATTGTGATTGATTTTTTTTTTTTTTTTGCAATTTTTCAGTGAAATAAGGTACAAAATAACAGCGTGTTAAGATTCCATATTACTTCTTAACCACTTCTCCCAATAAATAGGCTTTTGTTAATGTCAGAATATCATTGGGTATGTTCTTGAAAGTTCAATCTCTTTTTAAAATAAAGTTTAAAATAAGGTCAGAAAAACACTACCTACCAGATGTCCAGATGTACTTTTTTTTTTCTAGTGACTGTTATGGCTGTTAATTGTTTCAGGTTATACTCAAGTCATCACAGTTTACTATTGGGAAGGAAAATTTAGTTTCTTGCCCCATTCATGTTTGATATTAACTTCTAATGTGATCAGACATTAATTGAACTCACACACTGGGCCAAGCCATGGTGTATTTTAACAGTGTGTCATCAAACAGGCCATAATGACTTGGTTCACACATCCCACTAAACCAAACCCTATATTATAACTAGGATTGATTGATTGCATTTATTTGTTAGATTTTTGATATATGACCTCACCATTGACTAATAGCAATATTAAAAATCAGCTGACTAATATTAAACATATTAAAAATCAGCTGACTAATAATATTTTTATAACATTTAAGCAAGTAGGATTTTTTATATATATGGACTTGTAATATTCATTTTTTATTATGGATTGTCATTCTTGAAACTTTACTTCATTTGCAAAGAATATGTAGATGTTCTCTGAACTTATGTTCAACTGTTGCATCTGAGTAATTATAACCATAATTATAACTAGGACCACTACGATTGATTGCTGCCATTGCTATGTTGCCTACAGCTTGATTTCTTTTTTCTTTTTTTTTTTAGTTTTTCACTTGCTGGATGAGCAGGGTCAGTGATATCCCAATTCAAATAATCTGGCTTATATGATACATGTGTCTCAGATACCATTGCTGCTGCTTATTTGTACTAAGTACTACTTTCATATGAAAAGAGTGGTAGAATTCCTTGGGTTGGAATTCTAGAATGTGCTAAGCAAGAATAGCTGTGCACAGAATTATGTTTCAGCAGCTAGTCAAAGGCCAAGATAAGCCTACACCATTAGTGGAATTCCCAAGCAGAATATAGGATATCTGTGTTGTGAATATCAGTCAGCATCCCAGGCAGGCTCATGAATTCACTGGTTGCTTGCCAAGGGTAGAGTCAACATCTTCATAAAGAAGAGATGCCCTCTCTGTCATACACATGTGGAGAGATACCTTCAACCTCTACCATAGCTAAATACAAAAAAGCAGACAGAGTGCAAGTCTGCTTTTGACTGGCTTGTTGTTCATAGTAGCAGAGAAAAAATAAGCCCAAACTGAGTCTCAAGAATTAAACAGAGACTTAACAGGTACAGAAACAGTTCTTAGTTTATAACAGTGAATCTGGGTGCATCTGCTGGTTGGAAGCAACTGAAGGCAGGAGAACTGGGTCATCTAAGAAACAGTCTGAGGACCTAACACCAGAGAAGTCCATGACACAGTTCAAGGTCAAATCCAGTTCTATTCACAAGGCAAGAAACAGGAGGAATTTGAAGTGAAGTTACAGGAACAAGGTCAGGTAACAGGAGACTTATTTTTTAATAAGAGAAGGCCTAGGAGATGCTCTTATATAACTGGAGTTCTTCGGTTTACCTGATAGAGGAGTTAACACCTTGTCCTCTTAAGGAGTCATACAGGTCTATTTTTTTCTCAGCCCTCTTTACTGGTAGCATGTTTTAAAGCTTGGCATTCTCTCAAAGTCATGATTTGGCTCCCTGTTGTCTGAACCAGCAATCATCTTCCCTGACTCTTAGCCATTATTCATAGGTGGGTGACCCAAGCTGAGTGTTTGACAGATTTTCTTCTTTAACCTTAGAATTAGAAAACAGAAACAGAAAGCACATTTTAGGCTCAGCATCAATATAGTACTTTTTCCTGTGGTATCTTAAGAACAACAACAGAGGACTACAACCTCTAGACCTCTAGTCCAGTGTTTTTCAACCTTGGCAACTTTAAGATGTGTGGACTTCAACTCCTAGAATTCCCCTGCCAGTCCACACATCTTAAAAGTTCCCAAGGTTGAAAAACACAGCTCTCACACATCAGTATATTATGGAGTTAGAAGCGGCATTATAGAAATTACTCTTTTTTTCCCTCACCATCTTTACCTTTTGAAATGCCAGTAAGTCAGTGCAAGTTGTGGCAGCCCTATCTCTGTTACCCACTGGGATTGGGGAAAGATGCCAGGTGAGGGGCTGCCCAGATATTGGGTAATGTTAGCAAGAACTACCACGGCACTGCTCCAAAATGCAGGAGGATGGATAGGAAACCTCAGAGGAGAGGAGAAGAGGCTTGAGACTTCTTGCCTTCCATCCCACAAGTTCTGCTGTCATATGCTAACATTCTCATGTTAGAAAAGGGTTTGCGGAGCAAGCTCATAATTAATGGATAAAACATTATTCAAATGGTGAATGAGATTTCCATATTTTCAGTGGTGAGCTGTTCTTTAAACAGTACACTATAAGCTTTTGTACTCCTACATTTATCCTGCATGTGAACTTTTTATGAAGCAGTAAAGACAGAATTACAGAAGGAACATGGAATGTAAAAAGCATGAACATGGGAAAACTCAACAGTGAAAGATGAAAAAAAAATGCCTACAAATTGACATTTTAGGCAGTTTTAGGGAGGAAAGCTGTATCTTGATGAGACTTGCAAGATTTATGTTAGGCCTTAGAGGTATTCCAGACAAGAAGCATTAACCATGGGTACTAACACTACCTTATTGTAAGGTTACAGTAACAGAATCTTGCAAGTCTGAAAGTACATCTCTCCCTGCTTGCCTTTACAGTCCAAGAAACTAGGGAGGGTCACGTCTGAGATGTTTGTCATACTCCCATTGCTTCTGTGGGCTAAGCTGCCTCTTATCTGACTGTTGCCTAGTCTGCATAGGGTTAGGATCAAGAGGAGGATGACCAGCAAGAAGTTGGATGGACTCAGTTACAGTGGTGATGGGTGCACCATTGGAAGACCTGAAAGACCAGGTTAGGGATAGATCATCATGGAAAAGATCTATGTGGTCTCTAGCAGTAAAAAATGACTTGATGCCACATAATCAAATAAAATGTTTGATATTGTACTGAACATGTCCTAGAGTGTTTTCAGTTATTGGGTTCATGCATTGTAAATTTTGCAGCTTAAACAAGATCAAAATGGAAGACTTCTAACTTAAAACTGGGCTATTTTAATCCCAAAATGCTCCCAGAAATGATTGGAACAGTCCATTTGTACTCAAAACACCTGTTCCACTGATCAGAAAAATATTTTGAATTCGAAACAATTAGAATTCAATTTTTTTGGGGGGGGGGTATGCTATTAATGTGGAGAATGAACCCAATAGTATTGGGTGTTGGTGACAACATTCTTCCTATTTTAGGACAACTTGACAGGAATGAAAATAATTGATGGAATGATTATCTTTAGATGTCATAAAAAGTAAGAGTGATACTAGTGCCTGGTTAAAAAAATTAACAATTCAGGAATATATAAGCCTGCTGGATCCAGTAAAAGGTTCCTGCATCTAGAAAGCTTATAGCAGGACTGTAGGACAATTGTTCTCTTCCACTGTTGTTTTCCCCATGAACTGGTATTAAAGATATGTTACTTGTGATCCAGGCTTAATAGCTTAAAAAACAATCAGCCCATCAAGTTCAAAGCTATTGATTGCCCTGACTTTTATGGATTCTATTCACTTTTGAAATAATCTACAGTAAATGATGATCACCAGTACATTTAATGGCACAGAATTCCATAGTTGAGCGATGAATTGTATAAAGAAGTACTTTATTTCACCTGTCATAAATACCTTTGTGCTCAATTTCAGTGGATGATACTAAATTTCAAAAGTTAAAAAGTAAAAATCCTTAACTGTGAGTGGAATAGAAGTTGGGTCTCCTTGGTCCCTGTCCAACACTTTAACAGGTATACCACAGATTTATATTTTTAAAATCCTTTTTTTACTGCATACATTTCCCAGAGCAATTTGCATTAAAAGTAATAATTAAAACTATGCATTTTTAAAATAACAAAGTGGCTATTCAGTTCTGCTTTCTCTTGCTCTTAACAGTGGCCACTAGGAAAATTCAAGAACCTAGTCAGCTGGAAAAGCAGTTGGCAAGATACTAGTCCTTCTGCTCTGATTGGCTGAGACAGTGTTTCTTAAACTTTTTTCTCTCAGGACCCCTTCCCACTTTTAAAAATTATGGAGGACCCCAAAAGAGATTTCGTTTGGGTTATATTTATTAATATTTACTATATTAAAAATTAAAATAGACTCATTTGCTGTCACTACTGCTTCTCATGACTATTTGATGGGATTTTAATATTGTATTATTTTTGCAACAAAGGCTGGCAAATAATTTTGATTTTGCAGACTCGTGAGAGGGTCTTGGGGGACCCCCAGGGGTCCTTGGACCACACTTTGAGCAACACTGATCTCTTAGAAAGGGGATGTGGGAAACAGCTGCAGAAGCAGGCAATTGAGATGGCAGAACTAATTTTTTGAGCAGTGTGATGTCATGTGCTGAAGGAACTTGCTACAACCTTTCTTAAATTCTTTATCTTGTAGGTGCCCTTTTATGCTTTTTCTTGCTTATGCACTCTCTTTCTTACATTATAAACATTTTGGATCATAATCAGGAGCTGAGATACAACTAATGGGATAGAGAGCTAGTTAAGTTGGGTTATTTTCTCCCCAGTTCCTCTCCTCGTTCTTGTGGTGTTACTTTATCTTGAGTGGTTTGGCATGGCAATGCCTGCTTCTTCCTTCCTCATCCCCATTCTGAATTTCCAGAGATCCTGCACATTCATTTCAGTCAGAATTGGTGGTAATATTAACTCTTTTGAACACAGTAGGTTGGCTTTCTATTTTAAAAAGCACCGATGTTAGTTCTCTTGATAACTGTCTTAAGTCTTTGAAATTGATAGTTCCTGGATGTAAGCCACTGTCACTGACAGCAAAGGAACTTTTAAAATTACCAAGTAAAATACTGCATTTGGTTATAATTTAGATGAAACAGTGAGAAGTGGCCTAAAAAATGCAATGAACCCAGCTTCCCTTTAGACTATTTAAAGATATGTTACATTTTAGTGAGGGCTAAGAAAAGGCCTCATTCTAAAGAAATAGTTTGCAGCTGTTGTGAACCACTCACTGATGCTATTTCCTGTTACATAGGTCCACAAATTTAACTTGTAACTCTTCTAGAATCATGTGCCATGTGCTTGTTTCTGAATTACAGTATTTTCATGACAGATTTCTAAAATGTGGAACAACAAGAAGTCCTCAAACTTTTTTTTTAAACTGTTTTTTTCTGAGTTAGCGAGCATGCATACTATGATATTCTCTTAACACAGGGATGTTGTGTTAAAATATCTTCTATGGCAAATAAGTTGGATTAGAATACAGCTATCACATCTGAGTTCCAAACGTTTGGATAGCCATTTTATGGCAGCAAAATGATACACTGTAAGACACCCTAACTCTTTGCTAGATGTAATTCTGATTTTTACAGCCCACATCTGGTAGCATATCTACTCTAAAAATCTCATAGACTGCCTTATCCAAAATATAACCAGTGAATCCCTTAAAATATATAATGCAATCCAAGTGCAATCACACTTTCTAGTACTTGCTATTTCCACTTTTTATACCCAAGAGTTTTAGCAGTGGTCCTAGTTTGAGGAAAGGATATTAACTTTGGATTACTTCTAATTATAATTCTTTCATAGCTTTTCTCACTAGCTTCAGTGTCCCTTCCAAGGATGTCATGAAGATAAGTTAGTTTGTAAAGGTAGTTTTTTTTCTACTTTTGGTAGGTTATTGATACATATATTTGCACACAATAGTTATGAATTATTATCTTGCAGTTCATTCAGAGTAAACAATCAAACTGGAATATCAGTGATACAAAATACAGGAATTCATGCTAAAGCTTATAATCTTCTATTCACAGAGACTTACACTTGCTATGGAAACACATAGCAGTCTGTGGAGCAATAGTGGTTGACAACATTTTATGGTCTATGGTTTAAATTAACTAATATAATCAGCCAATACTGGGAAAGTTTAATATATCCTTTTTTTATGTGGAAAAAACCCCTCTGCAAAATAGTTCCTTGCCAGCTGTTTACAATTATAGCTTAAAAGGTTAACGCTACAATCTTCAAACAGTTGTATCTTAACTGTGCTTAGGATCATAGAATGATTTGTAGCTGTAGGAAAATTGGTACATATATGTTCGACTCCATTTGACAATTCAGGCAGGTGTGGTGACAGTGGAGGGGAAGAAGGGATCCAGTCTTCTTATAAATGTACACCATAAAATGCTGTGTGTAGAAAGAAGAAGGATCTGGGACATGGTACAATCCAATTAACTATCCATACTAATTTAGAGCATATACCTGCTTACAGGAGAAAACTGGTATTGTAACTTTGTTGAAATTACATGTTCTGAATTGCATTTTGCCACTGTATTTTATCCAGTATTTTAAAAATAAGGATTTTGCAATGATGATAATTAATTTTATGTTCTCAAAATTTATTATTGCAGTGCGCTTGGAGATGTTGCTCATTAATAGTTTCCAGAAGAAACAGCAGCTTCACAATACTTGCCTTCTAGTAGGGAGTAAATATTGAGATTTCCAATATTCAGGAGAGTTCATCTCGTCTAGTAAAATATTTAGTGCAGATAAAGATGAATGTTGGAGGCCTGGCTCAAAGTCTTTGGGATGTATAATTTGGTGTAACTAAGATGAAATCTATTTCAGTAGATGCTTTAACATGGAATTTTTTTTTCATAGAAGCATTTTATAGACTTCCCATCCATGTTTAAGCTCAGAAAAAAATGCTTGGGGAATTATGCATGGGAAAAAGCTTTTACTGCATAATTTGTTGCTTCAAATATCATCACAAATTGGGTTTAATACATAATATGTGAAAGGGAGAAGGAAATATGGTATCCAAATATAAATAGAGGATAAAAGTATACACCATCTAGAGTCCTTGCATGATTCATACAACCTTAATTGCAGAACAGACATTCATACCTGCTTGGGGAAATAGTGATGATAGGCAGGCCCAGGTAGCACATCTGCTGGTTGGGATGGAACAGGCTAAAGTTGAGTTCAAGGATGGAAGAGTTGCTGTTTGTTGAAGGGCTCTGAAAGCTTCACTATTATCCCTCAACAGAATAGCATTATTCCTGAGAGAGCAGGTCTGCAACTTGGGGATCTTCCTGGACTCATAGGTATTGTGAGATGAACAGGTTGTAACTGTGGCCCGTGCCTTGTTTTAGCTGGTGCAATAGTTGTCTTACCTGGAAGGGAAATACTTTGTGAGGTGACTCATGACCTCATCATTATTGCAATGTTCTCTATAAAGGGCTGCCTTTGAAGACTACTCAGAAACTACATTTGGTCCAAAATATAATGGCCCAGTTGTTGGTTGGCAGTCATTACCCAGGAACATGTAAAATTGTATTTGGCTCCGATGCTGTCTTCCTGTTGGCTTTCACATGCAATTCAAAGTGCTGGTATTAACCCATAACATAGTCTATGACTTGGCATCAAGGTACCTTCAAGTTTCTTCTAACCAGAATTTATCTGACTTGTGATTCCTAAAAAAACCTATTGGTTGGTTTTTGTGAGGTGATGGGAGGTTGGTGTTGAGGCTCACAGAAGCTGCTTTTTAGTGGGTGTGCTTGCATCAAGGAAGAGTTTTCCAGGGAAATTAGATTCACCTGACTGTTACTGGCTTTCTGCAGCAATTAAAAATGGAGATTTTGGGGGGGGGGGAGATGCCATGGGATTTTGTCTTTTTGTAATAAGTTGCTGATGATGTTCTTTTATATTAGGTTTTTAAAATTTTATATTATGTAATTTTAATTTATTACTGTTGATGTTTAGCAATGTTTTGCTAATATTTTTGCTATTGTGAACTTCTGAAAGTCTGTGTGATTGCAGCAGGGTACAAGTTTGACAAATAAATACATAAATAAACCTCTGGTCTTTCCTTTTTACAATGACTGTCATATAAAGATATAAGTGTCCATGGGCCTTATTTCTTTAATACATACTGTACATACATACATACCTACATACATACATTGTGTGTGTGCGTTCATATGTGTATGTATTTATGCATTTGGCTTGGCACCTACGATTTTCAGATCTGAACTGGTTTGAATTCTAAACACCTGGTTTGAGTGTGATATGGCAGTGTGCAGTGGGTTGCATGATCACTGGGGAACAGTTTAAAATACTCTTGAATCATGGTGTTTTTACACGCCTCTGTCTGAGATGCTTTTAGCACAGAATACTATGTGATTACCATTGCCAGTAATTCTGATAACTTAGTACTGGTGTTTAGCTTTTTTTCTGAAATGTGATATTTGTTGGCCTTCTTTTTATATATAAAAATATTATGTTTCATGAGAGTACTAGGTAAATAAAACATTAAAATTATACTGAGACAAATACTTAAGAACAGCTTGTAATAAGTTTTATTGGCTCTTTAATTGGAGTAAATAATTTATTGGAATAATTAATAAAACTTCCATGTAAATACTGTTCTGAAACTTACTGGAACCAAGTTCAACTATTAACTAAATTACTTTATACACAATCTTCAGCTGATATAGACAGTTCCTTTGAGAAAATTTGATTGCTTTACTAACCCCCCAAAATGACTGTCAAGTTGCATCAAGGAAGAGTTTTCCAGGGAAGTCAAAGGACTTAGCAAGAACTCAAAACAAGGATGTATTATGACATATGGAGGTGCTGAGGACAAAGAGAATAAAGTTTTCTACTTGTTCTTTTTTGTGGGAGGGAGAGCGATGGAGAAAATGTAGTAGGATAAACTATATATTGTGGAGCCCTTGATGCTGTCTGAGCTTGGTTGTTTGCTTGCAGACATTTCATTACCCAACTAGGTAACATCATCCGTGATGTGCTACCAAGGACTCCACAGTTCAACCCTGAGCTACATATATTCTCTTCTATTGAAACTATATATTTTCAGGGAGATGAACATTAAGTACATTAAGACTACCAGATCTGGCTGTAAAAGTCAGGATAGCTTCTTGATGGTAGCAGAGAGATACAGGAAGCTGTATCTGTAGTCTATGTCTGGTAGTCCTAAATTCATACCACCTTGAATGCAGTGCAAAAATAGGGGGTGGGGTTTCCTTATTCTTAAGAATCTTCAAGACAGAAATTCTCTACTTTTCTTGTATTGTTATCACTGCAATGAAGGCAATAAACCAAAATCTGTGCTTGTTTGAATAGGAAAAATGCAGAGGTCTGCAGTGTAATGCATATGCAGTCAGATTTGTAGAACTCTGAGGATATAGTTGAATCAGAGTTTCAGTGCTGATAACATTTTTCACTTTTCTATTCTATATATTATTTCATCTATATTTGAGGCCTTAGCTGCAATTTTTGGTTTCTGCTATTGATTATCAATATGTGTGCATTTACAGAAATTCTGAACAACTCTCCCAAAGATTCTCAAAATGTTTTATAGTAACTTTTTATGATTTTCCAGCTCTGCCAACCTTTCAGTGTATATTGATTTGCAATATTTCAATGAAACATGTTATTTCCAGCTTCTTATATTGCATTGTTAATGCCAACTAATAAACATTCAGGTTTGGTAGGTAAAGTAGAAATCAGATGCCAGGATGAGGCATGAAGACATCATGGTGTTTCTTCTTATATGTTACATCAAGATAATCCAGAAAATTCATTGGAGGGAATGATGAACTTCCAATTTGCCTCATAGCATGAGCAGTTTAGCCTTCATGTCCCTTTCTTCCATAGGGAAAAGAAGTGGATTTTTCCTTTCAGGCACGTGGAAGACAAAAGTGGTAGAAAACCAATTGTCACGCTTTGTAAAGTATAGGAAGACAATCCTCAGTGGTGTTCCCCCCCCCCCCCCAATGTGGAATCTTTACTTCAAATGTTGGGACTAAGACTGAGCTCAATTAAAGTGCTTGTTTTGACTTTTTAAAGTCCTGAATGGTTTGTGCTCATATTATTTACTGAACTGTCTGCACAACTATGAATCTTCCTAGGCTTTGAAATAGTCTCCAACACTTCCTTTGCTGTTCTTTTACTTACTAGTTCAAATTAGATTGGCAGGTGCTAGTGCTTTTTTTTAAAGATGATCCCACATATTTGGAATTCCCTTCTGTGGAAGTACGTATGACTCCTTAGTTGATTTGTTTTGTTTTGTTTTCAGATTTACTAAATTTTTATTGTGGCGTGCTGAGAAGAAGATGAAAGATGTTAGTTACCTCTGAATAAGGGGCAGGATATCTTAACATTTGCTGGTATGAATAGAAGAAGCTTTGAAAACAAAGGAATTAGTATAAGATGCAAATTATTTGGTTTATTTATTTATTTATTTGAATGATTTATATGGCCAACCATCTCAGGGAGTGACTGTACAAAGTAAAAAAAAAAGTTAAACAATCCAAATCATAACATCCAAGGTTGCAAACAACAGTTCTGACTTACAAAGAAACGTTAACCAGCAAAGCTCACTCAACCCTCTGACTCAAATGCCTGGGGGAGCAGCCAGGTCTGTGGTGCCTTGCGAAAGGCTAGCAGGGTCAGGACCATGCGGATCTCCAGAGGGATGCTGTTCCACAGGGCAGGCATTGCCACAGAGAAGGCACGACTCCTGGGTCCAACAAGATGATACTGCTTAATGCAGTGTTCCTTAACCTTGGCAGCTTTAAGTTGTGTGGACTTCAATTCCCAAAATTCTGGGAGTTGAAGTCCACATATTTTAAAGTTGCCAAGGTTGAGAAACACTGCCTTAATGAAATGGATCCAAGTGTGCCCTCCCTCTTAGATCTTGAGGGGTAAGCAGAGATGATGACTGATAAACAGCCCTACAAATAGCAGCAGAACTCCCTCCTGTAAAGTTTTAATACCCTTGAGAATTAGCCTACTGCTTGTGGGGAGCTCTTTACCTGGTGAATTCAACTTTTTTGTAATACTAAAGCAGGAGTCCCTTCTCTTTCCTTTCTTTCCTCTCCCATTACTTCTTCCCTTTCCTCCTCTCCATCCAGTTTTGTTCCGCCCTTTCTTTTCTTTCCCTTGCCAATGAGGTTACCCCTTCTATTTTTCCTTCTTTACCACATTGTTTCTCACTTTCTTTTTTCTCCCCTGTTAATGCTGGAAAGGGAGAAAGTGTGTGAGTGTGTGTGTGTATTTGTATACTTGTATAATCCTGGGCACACGAGTAGTTAATATATGCAGGTAGGTAACAATTTTGTAAATGGTATATCTTTAGAGGCAGTTTTAATTAGTAGCAATTAATTCAACTGATGTATTATTTGTTGTGGCCCTGCTCTTTTTTTGGTGCATTTCTTTTGGCAAATATAAATGCCCACTAATATTTACCCACATACGTATAAAGGAACAAGTGCTTACAGTTCTTCATTGGAAAAAATAAGTAAATGTGGAAAGTCCTTAGCTTTATAAAAGATGATCAGATAAGATATACTTTAAGAGGAAATCCTTTGACAAAGCTATGTTAGAGCAGATACAGCAGAGGATATCCTTCCTCCTTCATTTAAAGAAGGTCTGGAGACATGTTTGACATGTCTTCTGAGTTCAGAATTAAAGTTTATGGAATGTTTACAGGATAAGAACAGGCTAGAATTTCATTCCTGTTGGCAGCAACGAAGAGAAGTAAATGATGATCAGAACCTAAGCTAAGTCTGGGTTAGAAGGAAACTGAAATCTAGATACTTTGAGAGTGTTCTATATTAGGCAAAATATCATATTTAGTTTTTTGACAGCTTCAAAAAGGAAATTATTGATTTGTTTCTCAAACATACTTTGTTCCCTGGAGGTGATAAATTGGATCTGTTATAGCCTTCCTGTACAAAGTTAGATGTAGGAATATTGTGGGGTCATTTTGTTCAACTAATTCCATTTTTTTCTCTTCTGCTAAATATTTTTCTGTTTCTGCCTAATACCTTAATCCTGCTGCTGCTGCTGCTGCTGTTATGCTGACCTTATAACCCCTTCCAGTTCCGAAGGACTTTGCGTCACGTACAACATCAAAGCAGAGAAAAAAATAATAAAAAATCGAAACCAGAATGAATGTCAAAATCAAAACTCAAGTTAGACATACTCAATTTATTAATTGGGGATCAAGGTATGCCTAAATAAAACAAATTTAACTTGCTTATGAGATTTCAGTAAGATAGGAGCTGTATATACATATATGGTCATTATTATGAAATAACCTTTGGCTTAAAGAAAGTGCTGTCAATATCTGTCTCAGTATCAGTCATCAATCCATTATAAATAATAAGAGAGTATGTCTTCTAAGGGACTTTATTTTTTTAAAGGGACAATAACTTTAGAGGAAATAGTTTTGCCTATACATTAATATCTTGGAATATCATTTACCTCTATCTTCCTGCAAAGAGGGCCTTAAAATTATCTCATTGAATGCTCTGTATCATATCAGTAATTTAACTATTTAACTCATATCAGACTTGGGAACATATAAGTTGCAATGAATTACTAGCTGGAAAATATTTTTTAGTATCAAGGCTTTTATAATTTCAGTATCACAAAGAAAGTTATATTCTTCCCTTCCTGTGCTTAAAGTATAATAATCCTTATAAACTAATCCATGCTTGTCATAGAATTTACAGCACAACTATCATTTTACCCTGCAACACACACACACATCTGTGTGTGTAAGTATGAATTTGGGTTAATATGTATATATGTGAATGTGTGTATAGTTTTTCTCTCATGAAAACTGCAAACTATTGTATATTGAGGGGTAAAAGTTTAGTTACTTTCTATGAAGTATGACAATCACAAAAAACCACTGTATTTGTGTATTGCTGACCAGCTAAATTACCAACTTGCTATACTTTTTCATGGTATTAATGGAATCAGAAATTCAGTTTGTCAGTACAGGTAGTGTATAGTAATTACAGAAAGGAGACAAAATTATGGATGTTTTACACCTTCCATATTGCATTTGTTTGGCAGTTGACTGTATCAGCAATTCTGGATATATCTTTTGTGTCTCCTGGAGGGATTTTTTTTCCACGCTAGCATATTTCATTTTTTCCAGTCCTTAAATGTCACACCAGAAGAAAGTTTTTGATACACCTATTAAAATGAAAAATAAGAGGTGAGTGGTGAAAACAGGCATCTGTGAACACTGTGAACAATGACTTCTCTCTGTCCATTAAGAACCCCAGAAGTTGCAGTTGTTGCTCTGAGAAGACTTCCATGAAGCTGATGAGGGACATGCTGCCAAAGAGGGCTGAAGCTAAAATGGACTCTTTCAACACAAACTTGCCTTTATTATCAACCTTCCCAGAGGCAATGATGGTAGAGTTTCAGCTTAAAAAGTTACAGTAAACTGTGTGTTCAGAGTTTCCCAGAGGAAAAGTGAAGATTGATTGATGAATTTGTTTTTGTGACATTCTAAAACTTTGAACTGAAATTTATTTTAGTTCTGTTCTTTGTCTTTTGAAAACAGAGTATGTTTTGGGAACAGAATGGATTGAACTTCTGTCTTCCTAGTGAATGTCCTTAGGATGATTCTTATTAAGTGTATTCTGGAAACAGGGTTCTTAAAGGTAGCTCTGAATAAAATCTCTCACCTCTTTTGATATGTTATTTGCTTATTTCTCAGATTTATAGCCTTCAGGAACATAAAGTGGCTTCCACATTTCCCTTCATTTTCCCCTTTCAGCAACCATCCTAGCCCAAAGACACCCATGATTGAGATGGACTTGCAGATCTTTAATTTTCCTATTTATTTTTAAATATAATTTTTATTAAGAATTTTAATTACAATAGTAAAAAAAAAATTAATACAAAATAAACTTAAAGAGAAGAAAATGGAAATACTTACTTACTTACTTACTTACTTAATTATAATAATACAGGAGATTGCCCACATGTGCTCCAGGTGGCTGCTCCTTGCAAGGAGACTGTGGGACAGAGGCTTTCTGCAGGTTAAAGTGCCGAGAGACGATGGGATCAGCCATCTTGCTCACAACTGTGATGGAGATTTTTAAAGGACATTAAATTCACAACCTCACTTTCTAATCACTTTCATAAATCATATATTAGCTATTCTAAAGCTATCAGAAACTTTCGGAATAACAGGTTTGAAAAGTCTTCATGGATGAGTTTATCTTCAACTCTAAACAAAAGAAAAATTATAAGCTAAGAATTTAAAGAATTTGAATTAAACAGCAAAACGCTAAATACAATTTTGATCTAAGAAAGTTATAAAGATATTAAGGGCCCAGATAACTTTGGAATTTTGACTTTTACTATAAGATTTTGGAATTAAGTATAAAAAATAAATAACTTCTCATGGGAAACAGACTTATTTTGGTTATCCTGGCAATTGCAAGTCATAACAAAAGATAAGTGATAATTTCAGAAACTGGATACTAGAGGGGACAAAAATTTTAAGCAGAAGAAAAAAAAATACAACCCTGATGTCAATTAATACAAGGACTTACAGAATGATAAGATACATTATAACATTGGATATATTAAAGGAGATCTTTGAAGAAAGGAGCCAGAAATTAATAACTACAATATCAACAATGATGTCTGCTTCTATGGATAGATGATGTCTAAAAGATGTTAATGAAGGAATGACAAATGTGGAACAAATTTTATCTGACAAGATGGAGGAAGTACAGAATGTAGAACTGCAAATGACAAGCCAAGAGAATGATTTGGAAAAGGATGCTTTACTGGCTAAAAAAAAACTGGCTAAAGTTTTAAGAATTAAAAGGGAAATACAAATGATAAACCAAGAGAATGACCTGGAAAATGTTTTCTTATTAGATCTACCAAAAAGGCTTGTTAAAGCCTTGAAGAAATATGTGTGATGGGATAAAGAAGAATTGAAGAGAAATCAAATCCTATGACAATATTTGATTGAATTAAAGATTAAGACTGTTAGAAGTAGAAGGAAGGAATATAAAGTTGGTTTATTTGATCAAGGTTAAAATAAGACATTCTTTTTTGCAATGCTCTGGCAACCCTTTATGGACATTTTGCTGACATTTTGCTTATTAAGTGTATTCTGGAAACAGGGTTCTTAAAGGTAGCTCTGAATAAAATATCTCACCTATTTTGATATGTTATTTGCTTATTTCTCAGATTTATAGCCTTCAGGAACACAATGTGCCTTACACATCTCCCTTCATTTTCCCCTTTCAGCAAGCATCCTAGCCCAAAGACACCCATGATTGAGATGGACTTGCAGATCTTTAATTTTCCTATTTATTTTTTAAAGGCCTAAGGTGGGACTAGAACTCTCAGTCTCCTGGTTTCTAGCCCATTGCCTTAATCACTAGACCTCTGTAGATATTTGACAATTTGAGTAGTTTCTATCACAGTTTTCTCCATTTTCTCTATCTTCTGTAGGCATCCATTTTAAAAAGAAACTAAAAAAAATTATTAAAAAAAAGAACTTTCTTCTTTACCTAAAAGGGATATATTGATTTTGAAAATGGAGATTCTTATCCTAAAAGCAGTGTAGCAGCACATGGACTGCAGTTTCTCACTGGAAGCATCTGGGCTGATAATGGCCCCAATATGCAATATTTTGGAATCTTCTTTCCAAAAGCTGAGAGAATGATGAAATATCATCAGAAAATATATTTTTTTCTGATTTACCACAATAAAATTAGTAAACTCTCTATAATAAAATTTCTCTTAAACTCAAGAGAGCCAGTTTGGTCTAGTGTTAAGGTACTGGGCTAGAAACCAGGAGACTGAGAGTTCTAGTCCCACGTTAGGCATGAAAGCCGGCTGGGTGACCTTGGGCCAGTCACTCTCTCTCAGCCCAACTCACCTCACAGGGTGGTTGTTGTGGAGAAAATAGGAGGAGGAAGGACTTAGGGATGTTCAAGTTATTTATAAAAATAATAAAGGTGGGATAAAAAAAAGCAAAACAATTAGCTACTATCCTCAGATTAACATGTTTGTCAGCAATTTCTATAAAAGGTTATAATATCCAGTTGATATCACATATTCTGGGCATAGTATTAGAGCTTTTCCTCTGATGATTTTTTTTCCTCAGATAGATCAAAGATTATCTTGAAGCATCAAAGGAGCTGCACCCAATTGAAGATTGGCCCACATCTGCATCTCAGGAGTGTATGAAGTTGACTCTAAACAAACTACTGCATTTGGCACCAAGAGAATAATTGTTAAAAATATGAACTGGGTCCTCTCTGTTCATCTGTAATTCTTGCAATCTCTAAATGAACAGCTAAAGCCATATTGCCTTTGCCTGAAATATTTTTAATCTAGAAGCACATATTGGTCTCCAGCTGTACAAAAGTTGATAGCCACTGACTTTAGCTGCACCCCAAACATTACAGGGAACTTATGAAACTATTAATGCAATGAAATCTCGAAGCCCCAGGGAAAGATGGATTACCTATAGAGTGGTATAAACAATTCAAAGAAAGACTATAGTTACAGCATTGGAGATAAAGAAACATTTTATGAAGAAGAGGCCCTGCCAGCTTCATATTATGAGGTGTATATAACAATAATTTTGAAAGCTGATAAGGACCCTATAAACTGTACAGCTGATTGTTGTTTATTCGTTCAGTCGCTTCCGACTCTTCGTGACTTCATGGACCAGCCCACACCAGAGCTTCCTGTCGGTTGTCAACACCCTCAGCTCCCCCAGGGACGAGTCCGTCACCTCTAGAATATCATCCATCCACCTTGCCCTTGGTCGGCCCCTCTTCCTTTTGCCCTCCACTCTCCCTAGCATCAGCATCTTCTCCAGGGTGTCCTGTCTTCTCATTATGTGGCCAAAGTATTTCAGTTTTGCCTTTAATATCATTCCCTCAAGTGAGCAGTCTGGCTTTATTTCCTGGAGGATGGACTGGTTTGATCTTCTTGCAGTCCAAGGCACTCTCAGAATTTTCCTCCAACACCACAGTTCAAAAGCATCTATCTTCCTTCTCTCAGCCTTCCTTATGGTCCAGCTCTCGCAGCCATATGTTACTACTGGGAATACCATTGCTTTAACTATGCGGACCTTTGTTCTCAGCGTGATGTCTCTGCTCTTAACTATTTTATCGAGATTTGCCATTGCTCTTCTCCCAAGGATTAAATGTCTTCTGATTTCCTGACTGCAGTCATCATCTGCAGTAATCTTCGCACCTAGAAATACAAAGTCTTTCACTGCCTCTACATTTTCCTCCTCTATTTGCCAGTTATCAATCAAGCTGGTTGCCATAATCTTGGTTTTTTTTAGTTTTAGCTGCAAGCCAGCTTTTGCACTTCCTTCTTTCACCTTCATCATAAGGCTCCTCAGTTCCTCTCCACTTTCAGCCATCAAAGTGGTATCATCTGCATATCTGAGACTGTTAATGTTTCTTCCAGCGATTTTAACTCCAGCCTTGGATTCCTCAAGCCCAGCATGTTGCATGATGTGTTCTGCATACAAGTTGAATAGATAGGGTGAGAGTATACAGCCCTGCCGTACTCCTTTCCCAATCTTAAACCAGTCTGTTGTTCCGTGGTCTGTTCTTACTGTTGCTACGTGATCATTATACAGATTCTTCAGGAGGCATACAAGATGACTTGGTATCCCCATACCACTAAGAACTTGCCACAATTTGTTATGGTCCACACAGTCAAAGGCTTTAGAATAGTCAATAAAACAGAAATAGATGTTTTTCTGAAACTCCCTGGCTTTTTCCATTATCCAGCGGATATTGGTCCCTAGTTCCTCTGCCTTTTCTAAATCCAGCTTGTACATCTGGCACTTCTTGCTCCATGAATTGCTGAAGTCTACCTTGCAGGATCTTGAGCATTACCTTACTGGCATGTGAAATGAGTACAGCTGATATCTTTGTTAAATGTGGATGCTAAGATTTTAATGGCTATCTTAGCAAGAAGAACACAGAAGACATTACTCACAATAAGTCGTCCAGCAAAATCTGGTTTTATGAAAGGCATTAGTCCTCATATAATATTGGACTGTTTGTCAGTTTAATTGCACTGTATGTTGATAAATATGTATCAGTGGCTTTAGCATTGTTAGATGCAGAAAATGCCTACAAAATTAACTTTTTGGTTCAAGTGATAAAGAAGTTTAGGTTTTCTCTAGAAGTTATTACTTGGATAATAATGTATTATTCTAGTCCTCTGCTGAAGGATCACTAATGGGATTCTTCAGTGATTACCAAAGGCTTTTACCCCAAATTGCAGACATTGTACCATTACATGACAAATATGCTGGGTATACAATAAATAAAAGTAAATGTTATGATTCTGAAGGGTGTAGGGTAAAATTTAGGCTTTCTTTATTTTCCAGAATCTTTTAAATATATTAAGTATCTATTAAATAAATTATTGTTCCTAGGCAAATATCCAGCATATGGATATTATACTTTTAAGGAGTGAAGTTACTCAGCAGATGCTTTTTAGACAGCTGCCCTTAATGTGCTTGGTTGTCTTCCTATGAATAAAAGGTATCATTTACTTGAGATGACTTTATTGTACATCCTGGATTCAGAGTAGATTTATGGAGATGCTGTTAGGCCAACAAATTTTATAGATAATAACATTTCAATTTGCATTATACAGATAAAAAAGGATATTAAGAGGTGGATGAACACAGTAAGTTTTTGGGGAGGAACCAGTGTGCTAAAAATGAATATTGCATCAAGATAGATACATATTTTGACAGAAATGCCTATGTTAGTTCCACTTAAATACTTTAAGCAGATTGTTATGTTAATGGTTAAGTTTTTATGGAAAGAATCAGGATTTGTCTGTTAAATTTATGGCTCCAGTGTGACAAGAATGGTTTAATTTTTTCCTGAGTATCATTGGGCATAATTATTAACTTCAGTAATGTATTTTGGAATCAAGTTGATAGTTATTCTATATCACACTTGCTTTCCTGGCAAGCTCTCTGATGTACCTGTGGTAGGAATTTGGACTTTGTTTCAGCATTGAGGTGGATCAGGCACTTTTGGATCTACTTGTTGAGGAAATTAAAAATTGGCTTTATTTCTCTTAGAAATAAACAATTTGGAGTCGTTTTTTAAAATGACTGGTAGTACTTTTTTCCAGAAAACGTGGTTGGAAAATGATTTAATTATTACTTTTAATAATCCAATAAATAATGCTACTTGAAAAACTTTGAAATTTTTCAAAGGAATGTAATTTACCTAAAGTACAGTAGTATAGTAGTAAATATAGCTAAAAATGAGTAGAATAGTAGTATATACAGCTAAAACATTTGCCAGGTTCCTTGCTTGGCTCTGATTCTCTCGTGGCCTCTGAAATTCTGAAGGCATTTTGTATATTGGACAAGTCCTTCATTGAGACTAAACTTTTTATTACTATCATAAATTTAAAAAACAAATATGGATAATGTATAAGAAATTTGGAATAAGGAACTGGACTATCCTATATTGCTGAATTAATGGTTTCTGGTTTTAAGCCATTAGATATGCTAGCTGGATCATGGAAAGTCCAATAGTATTCCTTGTTTCTGTGGAGGAAGGAGAAATAAGAGTATGACAATGTGTATAATTTGGTTTGGTGGGGTCCTGGAGGAAATCATAGCTTCAGCAAAATGCCAAGGATTTACAAAAAGAGATTCCGGGTCATAATTTTTAGGCTGTTGTATTGCAGGCTGTATTTCTGCTTTTGTTGGTTGATTTGAACACATTAGGTGAAGAAAACTAAGAATTACTGCTAGAACATAGTAGCTGGACATTGCTATGATTTTGCACAATTTGTGTCAACCTGAATGAGATAGTGATCTCAGGTTTGAGTCTCAATTTACAGAAGCTGCTTTAGACATGAGCAAAGTTACAGATGCTGCATTAAACAACTCAAGAAAATTCTCCCCTTGGGCATCACAGATCTTCACTGTATTCCCTCTCAACCATGTTAAACAAGTACTTTGCAAGTAAGGGCCAGTAAAACAAAGCAAAAACCAAGGTAAGGATTACTAAACCTGTCATATAATTTTTTCATATTCAGTTAATCAGATATGGATTTTTATAGAATGACATATATCTACTTAAGTCCTTAGCTGGTGTTTCCTAAGTTATGGAATAATTACCCTGAATTGGTATACCTTCAGCATGTGACTGCATTTTTTATACTTGTTTCACACTGTATGATGAGCCCTAAAATAAGGTGAATATGTTAAAAAAAAACCAAGAAATTTTTCCCTTGAAAAAGAAACCAAGAAAAACCCTGACTAAGTTGATGCACTCTTAGCTTCCTTGCAAAATGTGAATGCAGCCCCTGACCATCAAAACTTTTCCCACTCCTTATGTAAATAAGCTTTAAAAGGAAATGTGTTGTGGTTACATTTTATTTGATTTGCAAATGCCTGGCAAATAAACCTGTCTTCTTAGGATGTCTCATGGCGTGGCGACATATGGTCTTGGTTTCATGCATGACAAAAAGTATTTTTGATGGTTGCATCTGTAGTTTAATGCTGCTCTCTTTGTTGGATTATTTTAATCCTTCCCTTTTAGAAAGAATTCAGAAGAGCTTTAGTTTAATAATAATAAAGTTCATCATCTCTAATGAACTTTGCAAGGAGAGAATTTACAAACTATAATGAAATGTTTGTTATATTTTTAAAGATTTTTGAAGCAGAAAAGAGTATTTTGTAATGTAATAAGGACAATAGTTAAAAGACTTTTCTTTCCTTTTTTCTTTTTTTTAAACAAAATTCAGTTTATTTTACTTAAAAGTGAACCAAAACAATTATCATTTTCCTGATTTTCTCCATTCCTTTGCTGGTTGAACACTCTTATGGGAAAAGGAGATAGAAATGTGAGATCTCTGGGTATGTGTTTTGAATCAGGTAAGAAATAATATGTCATGTCTAGAATGTGCTTATTCATATTTATTTTGAGTAACTTTCTAGCGATTTCATTAACAGCTGGGAAATCTACTGGACCAGCAGTGATAAAATGCTGCAATTGAACAGTTTGCTAAACTTGCTTGTTTAGACTCTGTGATTTGCCACCTCAAGTAGAAAGAAAAGGCAACTGGCATCAAGTGGTACTATATCAAGCTTTAGCCTATAAATAAAAGGGGAAGCAAAGTGGGAGAAGATAAGATATTTTCTTTAAGGACTCTCAGAAAATTAAGGGGAAAATAGATTTTGTTAGCTCATTTTTCTAGTTAGTAAGCAATTATAAAATAACAGGTCTCATACATTTTGAATTCTCATGATTCTTTCAGTTGAAAGTGTGATAGGTTGATTTCAGTGCCAAAGTTAAGGTGCATTTTTCAGTGATTCCCTCCCCCTCATGTACTGTCTTGGCCCATGCAACCAGGCACCTTGAAGGAATGAAATGCAATCTAAAGAAAATTATATTTGTTTTTAAATATATATATATATATGAATATGAATATGAATATGAACATAGTATAGATTTGCATGGTGAGGGGAATGACTTTGCAAAGAGAGAGGGTTTTTTTTCTTCCCCACCTTGACATTACAGCTTGGTTCTAGCAAAACCTTTTTTATAAGTAATTGCCCATAATCTCCATTAATAGGAATGAATCTTTTTTTGTTGTTGTTCTTTTTTGCACTATGTTATGCTGCTTTTTCTGTAAAGTAAAATATCAGAATTTTAGAGGATACCTGTATTGCTTCTGTTTTGTTTTTGTTTTTTATGTATGCCTGTAGTTTGTTTTTCTTGGTCAGATCTAAAGCAATTTTTATTTATCCCCTTCCAGTATCAGTCAGGCTTGTACATACTTTACATTCCTGAAAACAATTGCAATTGCAATGAGTAGCAGTCAAAACTTGTGTAATTATTACATTCTTTTTTTTAGATGGATTTGTTTCTTCAAATGGTATGATAGGATGGTATGATGGGAATTTGGAACTCCATTGATTGGAATGGAATTGCATTGAAGTTGGATGGCTTATAAATTCAGATAAATAAAATAAATAAAATGTGTTCGTTTAATGTTATGTATTTTTAAAAAATGAAAAATAAAATAATTGGTATAGACACTTCAGAGACTTTGGATGTATCAGTATATCCAGCTGGTAAGAAACTATCTTTCAGTTATAACATTCATGTTGCTTGTGTATGATTTTCACAGATGATTAGATCCACATGTTTAGCCATCTCTCAAAGCTCACTCTCACCTTTGCTTCTTACTGTGCCTGCAGAAGCCCAATCAGCATCTTTGACAAATCTGTGGTCTTCCCTTCTATGCTGCTTGCAGGTGCCCTTGAGGTCATGACCTTGGAGTTTGAGAATTTTGGCTTTAAGGGATATAAGTTGTGCTGAGTTTGAGGAAAAAGGGTTCACCTTGATAATATTTGAAAACATTTATATTCCCCTATTTTAAGACAAATTTAGTAGAAATGAAAAAGGAAAGCATAGTAGCTTCAGGATTATTGAGCAAGGGATTTTTAGAGAAGTTCTGTTTAACTAATTCAGCTAGTTTCCTGCAACTTAAAAATAAAAAAAAAATCACAAAGTTTTAAAAATAAGCTCTTATTGAAGATAAAAATAAATCTACCATCTTTTGACCTTTTTTTTCTTGCTTGACAGGCTAGATGGCATAGATTATTAGCAAAATTAGCCTCTTAGGCAGTGCTTATATGCAAAAAATAAATATTGATGTTGCATATTTAATTTACTATGACCTCAAAATAATCTGTCTTATATGAAGTTGTCTAACAGCAGGCAGAGTTAGGCAATGAAGAAGACTCATAGACTAAGATAGAGAACATCTAGTAAAAGGAATACAGATTTAAAAAAAAATGAGAAGAATGAAAGGGGAAACTAAAACTGATTGAAAATTTGGAGAGATGATTAATTGAATTGTCTTTGTATTGAATGACTCCTTCAAAGTTTTGTACTACTATTGGACTATAGTTTTACTTCTTAAAGTCCCAAAATTCAGTTGCCATTCTGAACTTTTATTTTTTAATCAAAGCAGTTGTAGCTTTCTTTCTTGGTTTAATTTTTGAATCTCTTTCTCTTCAAGCAATCTTAATTTATTCTTTGCTGCTAATAAAATGCACCATTGAAATTCCAACTGTGACTTTAACTTCTGTTCTCATAGGAAGCAATAAACCTTTTACTTCTTCAAATTATACACAATGTAATATACTGCCAGCAAAGCAGGCATGGTAAAATAATTTTGTGTTTGTATGTGTGATCTTTATTACTATTATTACAGTCAATAAAATTGCTATTTATTGTTGTAGCATGATTTTTTGATTATAGTTAAATTATCGTAGGTGTTTGGCGGCATTACATTATACTCTTTATG
This sequence comes from Candoia aspera, assembly GCF_035149785.1. NCBI lineage: Eukaryota > Metazoa > Chordata > Lepidosauria > Squamata > Candoiidae > Candoia > Candoia aspera. The sequence continues at coordinate 41,062,188 of NC_086159.1, read as the reverse complement.
TAAGTGAAATGTGTAGGAGAGTTTTGAAATATGTTTCAGGATCAATGTATTGTGAAAAGTAGAACAGAGTTAGTTGTCCATTCCCTAAAATCAGTGAATGTGTGTGTGTGTGTGTGTGTGTGTGTATAGGCTACAGATGCTTAGATCTCTCCTGTTTTGAGTGCTGGTGGTGACTGAATATCTATTGTTCATTTGACTTAAACTTGTGAGTCTCTTATATGCTGGTAGTATTTCCAGAGCCATTTTGTGGTTTTGTGGTGTGGAACACTTTATTTTATGGAGTCTGAGCACAGGCCAACAAATTTGTTTAAACTTCAAGTAAACACTGATCCAAGCCAGCTGCCCTTGAGATTGAATCCTGGTGGTTAGAATGGCTAAAAACATGCCATTATAGTAACTTTACCCTGTATCAGATATTAATTGATGCATGGCTTAAATACTGGCAAGTTGTGAATGTCAGATTCTTTTTGATGAAGGAAAAAAAAATCCAAACAACAATTTTGTTTTCTTCAAATTGAGGAATGACTTGAATATTTAAAACTTACATTAGTTTTAATTATTTATTCTTCATACATCACATCAGTATAATTGTTATACTGGCTGGCTGACTGTTTATATTTGGGGAAATGGTTGTTTCTCTATCTATCTGCCAACTTCTTTGCCTCCTCGATCACAGAATGACTTAAGTTTGTTTATGTAAACATTGGTCAAGTTCACATGTACAATAAGCCAGCATTATACTGCCCAGTTGCTCTGATTTAGCTTTTACTGTCAGTGGAGATGACTAAACAGAAACTAATCAGCAGATAGAAATGTAGTTTTTTCTAGTCCTCTGACATGCTGAAATCTAAATTTGTCGTTATTTAGTGATTCTTGGTTTATTTGGGAATTTATGATGGGATCCTCAATATTTTTGGACTGCTGAGCAATTTTGAATTTTGAGAAAACACATTGGCCTCTAATAAAAGGCATGCTGGGATGTTGCCATTCAAAAACTGGAGAATAAAGAATCATACATTATGCCACTGAATTCACTTCTTTGCCCAGGTCAGGAATAAAAATAAAACATCCCTGACAGCTGTCTGTCCAACCTCTACTTATCACAGAATCACAGGGTTGAAACGTACATTGGAGAGCATTGCCCTGCCCAGTGCAGGAATCCTCATACCATCCACAAGTCTGTCGTCTTTTTTATTTTGAAAATGTCCGGCAATGGAGCAGCCACGGCTTCAGGAGGCAGGCTGTTCCACTGCTCAACAGTTGCCATAATCAGGAAATTGATTCTTATTTCAAGTTTGGATCTCTCTCTATTAAGCTTGCACCCATGAAACACATTCAGTGAAGGAGAGAGAATCCCCCACCCCCACCTAGAACATTGGCCTGTTGTTGAAATGCTCATCCCATTAGGAAGTTTTGCCTCACATTTAGGAGGAATATTCTTTTCTGTAACTTAGGCTCATTGTTATATATCCTGCAATCTGAGATGACAGACAACAGGGCTGTGTGACATTTAATGAGCTTTTTTCAAGCTATTGGAATAGTTTTTCATACTACCCTTCCACCAAGTTACCTCTTCTCAAGACTAAGCATACTTCATTCTCTTGATCTGTCCTAGTACTTGTACTCTCCACTTCCCTTATCATTCTTCTTTGCATCTATTTGGTATAAATTCTTAAACAATGATGTCCATAAATGAATACAGTACTTTAGGTGGGGTCTGATGAATGCAGAGTAGCACAAACCTACTATTTCCTGTGATACAAATTATGTTTCCCTTTTTCAGCTATGCACACTACTGATTCCAGTTATCTATAGAACACAACTCTTGATTCCAACAGAGTCCTGCAGTGACAATGGCAACCTCTTCCCTCCCGAGGATTGTGGCTGGTATCAAACCCAAAACCTGGGTGGGCAGATTTCTGAGAGAGGAAACTCCCCTCTCCCCAACTAGGTTTTAGAAATACAAGCCAGCTCTGCCCTCTCATCCATAATTAAGGAAGGTTTTATTATAGACAGACTTGGAATTTAATATCAGTATCTGAGCCCTTGGCTTCCTAGGATCTGCCTGGAGCCCTGGTGTGAGGACTGAGAGCTGGAAAGGAGGATCACATGAAGATTTATTTGTCTGTTTGTTTGTTTTCTATCCCACATTTATTATTTTTATAAATAACTCAAGGCAGTGAACATACCTAATACTCCTTCCTATTTTCCCCACAGCAACAACCCTGTCAGGTGAGTTGGGCTGAGAGAGAGTGACTGGTCCAAGGTCACCCAGCCGGCTTTCATGCCTAAGGCGGGACTAGATATTGAACCTGATTTCCCAGAGTGCATCTCTCAGTCTCCCACTATATTTTATTTTGCTCATCACAACTAAGGTCCATTCCCCTCCATATTCCCTGTCATCTTCCCAGCCAGAATCCTGCCCTTGCTCATGAATATCCCAAACCATCCAACACAATAACTTTCAACAGATGCTCATAGGCTGAAACAGCCCCTCAGATACCACATTCAGCAGACCACTACCCACACTGCACACAGCCCTCTTCCCAACTGCCCTCATCACTGTGTTATATAGGATTTTAGAAATCTTCCTTCACATTAATAATTCTGAATAATGCATTAAACAATGAGTTTACTATTATTAATTGAAACAGAACAGTGTGGTAAATTCACTGAAGCCTATTGTCAGCCCTTCGAGGTAGTTCAGACAAGAAACACAAAACATGAGTATTACCACTATATTTATTGTGATGTTATAGTAACAGAATCTTGCAAGTCTGAAAAGACTTCTCCCCTCCTTTAATTTTACTTTCCTAGGGAGGGTCCCTTCTGAACACTTTCCATGCCTCTTTTTCTTCTGTGGGCTGAGATACCTTTTGCATGATGGCTGTCTAGGCTGCGGCTCTTCCTCCTCCTGGAGCATCTTCTTCCTATGTACCATTACGTCTATCTAGTAAAGCTCACAGTATCCTTTTATTTTTCTCTTGGGCTCCCTGTGAATAGAGCTTTCCCTCTTTATGTTCATAGCAGAATAAATACCAGTTAGTAACAGTACTATACTGCTATTATTTGTTTTTCTTCGGAATAGAACTGGAAACTGAGAAGAGGAGGGAGATCAGGGCTAAGAGGTCTTTATGTGTTTGTTTCTGTTTGCATGGGATAAGGTATTTATTTAGCAAGAGGCTCTGTATTGCCCCACTGGGTTTTGAAAACTTGATCTGGTCTTGGATTTACTGACTGTTAACTGTTTGTTCAAAACTTTGGCTTGTCTAATGCAGCATGGTGTGTATTTTTGAAATCTAGTCTCCACCAAAATGGCATACTGGTGGTCTTGGATTAGAGGTATTGCAGTGAAGTTTCCTTAGGATCCTTTCTTATTTCCTTTATTTGGCTCTAATGAATGAAGAATAAAATAATAATACATTGCCTAATATATTTCAGTAAGAAATGCATAGTAGTCTGAACCACTGGTGCGTATTTCCATTATGTGTCTATGTTTCTTACAGTGAAGCTTAGGCAGTGGAGTTCTTTTTTTATTGCAGACTTTCCAGTTGGTTTTTCTCTGTATCCTTTCTTTTGATATCTAAAAACAATCAGTTCAATTTTATTTTGAGCAAGGGAGAAGAAAGTTTCTATGGGAATTACATTTTCCTTCTTTTGCAGAAGAAGGAAAGAATACAACAAAAAGATTGTAGTTTGCTAGTTTCTATACATGAACAGGATTTCAAATTACTTATACTCATGTCAACTTTATATGCCAATTATTTGTTGGACTGAAAGTGTTTTATCTAAGAAGTAAATCATGCATGACTTTGGATGTCATAGCATTCCCAATGAAGCCCAGGTGGTTTTGCAGATAAAATTTGAGAGTGTGCAGAACAGCAAACTAGGAATACTCCAAAATTCTCTTGCTCTTCTTTTAATTGGGAGCTGTGGGCTTTATTATGAGGATGCTATTCATGCTGAAAAAACTGATGAGCAGTGAGAAGACATTTCCTTAGTTGCAAAATGTTTCAGCATAGCTCTGTACTTGATTAAATGCACTGTCATTCATTTTTTGTATATAGTAAGTATTTGCATTATTTAAAAGCATGAGAAGTTGGCATGAAACATTTTGAGTCATGATTCTGAGCCCAGAACTGTGTTGTCAGTTGATGGAGTGAGAAAGAGAAAAGGATATTATCCTTCCTTGTTTATTTTACAGTTACTGGGAAGGCAACAGGTGCACTGTGTAGTGTATTTTTGCTTGTGGCAAATAAACATCTGTTTTGATTACCTTTTGTCAATTTTTTTCAGCAATGACTTAATAGCACATAATCAGTCAATTCACCTTTCCTATTATAATCAATTTCCTTTTAATTTCTACTGAAGAGAACATATTACTCAGTAATATTCTGAGTAGGAAATAAGAATTTAGTTAAGACAGCTAAATAGAAGTTTTGAGAACTAAGCACATTAAAAACTGCTAAGTCTCTCTTAATGGACTTCCGGTGGGGACATGGTGAACTGAACAACTGTCCCTGTGGGTTCAGCGGGCAGAACTGACAATGTGGCAGTCTTTTGGGGCTCAGGCAGGTTTTTCCTGAAGCCCAGGAGTGTTTTTCCAGAAAAAGGAAAATGTGGAATCACCCCATCTGTCCTCCAGATAGCTACTTGTAGCCAGCAGATCGCAAACAGCGTTAACGTTCGACTGGTAAGAGCCGGGAGGCTGGGATGTCACCATTTCCAAGCCACAAGGGACACTAAGACTGGCCATGGCATTTCTAAATCACCCAATTTCTATTTCTTTTAAGTATGCATACCTAAGAGAGGCTTTCTAAAGCAAAGAGAAACGGGTTCTCTTGGTGCTTATTGTTATTTTTGGGATCAATTTTTTTTAAAAAAAATCTTTTTAAGTTTTGGGCCTTGTTTTCCCTCCAAATATTAAGTATTGAGAGTAAATTATTGTCTCCCTGTTATTATTTCTGTAAATTTGAAGACATTAGCATTTTCCTACACATTGAATCAGCTGTTTTGGACTTTCAGTTTTCTGCTTCTACTTTCCCTGGGGAACTGTCTGCATATCTCACTTTCGATTATGTAAACACATTCTGGAATTCTTTCATATCTTTGACTTTTGCTGGTTAAGCTCCTAGGGGGCGCCATAATCTACTTCATGACACATGGAGGATTTTAAACAGACTTTCTCTGACTTCCAACAAGATTTTAAACAGATTCTTTTTGATTCCTACTGTCATGAGCACTGATGGTGAGCAGGAGGGGGCCTCTATCCGGGGGGAAAACGCATGCGTAGTAGAGAGATTTTAAGCTGTCATTCAAAGAGACACAGAACAGACCCGCCTTGACTTTTGGGGTTTATCTTTATGGGTTTTCTCACACTTCTTCAGTTTGGTAGGATTTTCTGTCTACTGTAGCAGTAATATAACACTAGAGACTTATTCCTCATCTCAGCGTGGTTCCTGCTTTTCAGGACACCTACCAAGTTTTTATGCGAGGCATTCAAGACATTGTGGAAAATATGAGATCTAAATTGTGTCATCTAGTTGGGGATGTCATGGATGAAACTGAGGAATTTAACAGTGACAGAAATGTCTCTTCTAAGAGTGAGATCGGGACTTCTTTTGAAATGCTAGATGAAGATTGGATAGTCGAGTTTGAGAAATATAAGGGAGAGATTGATTTGTAAGTCATAAGTGAAATTGATCTTCTGATGGAATGCCATGGAAAAGAAGGGGTTATTATGTATGGGAGGTCTCCTGAAGAGAAGTCAGAGTTTTTGATGGGGGCAGTTGGGCTGTTCAGTTTTTTTAAAGAAAAAAGCTCTGTGAGCATTGTGGGGATATGTAAATGCTCTGGTTTATTTTGAAGTGGGATAAGGGTTTAAGAATATTTATCTGGATTGCTTTTACGATTTGGCTGATTTCATTTATCTTTAATGATTTGGATTAAGGTTATTGAAGTATAATAAAAAATAATAAATGCCTATCTGGATGGTTTTGGGTTTAATATGATTCAGATTATTAAAATTGTTGGATTATCCTGTACAATGGCAGACAATTTATAAGTTTTTTAGATTTATCTTTATTATAGTAGACAGGAATGTATAGAATAGTAGTGGGAAGGAAATAATTAAATGTTATCTTTGGGGGGAAGTTGATTAGGAGGGGTGTGTGTGTGCATACATATTCTTTTAATGTAAGTGGAGGGAGCAACTGTATTTAGTAATTTTTACAATGTGCCAATGGAATGATTTATAGAAATAATGTGATTTTGGTTTAATAGAGTAAGAGATTGATTATGGAAAATTTTTGTATATCCTTGCTGTTAAAAGTCAGAAATCACCTCTTTTTGTAACTTTGAAAAAATTTTCTCTTGTGCTTCTACACTTCTTTAGTTTTTTTTTTTGTAGTTTTTGATTTTATTGTAGTTTTTATTCTTTCCTTGAAACTTAATAAAATTTACTATATAAAAAAGGAAATTCCCTGTCTTTATGTTTTTCTGTCTATTCTTGCACTGTTTTAGTTTCTCTTGTTTCTTTTTCAGACTTGTATTCCATCTGTTCTATGTTCTGTATAGAATTTGTAAAATAAATAATGACACGGTGTAATATGTCATGTGTTGTTGTTCATCTGAGGTTGTATTTACCTAATTTTAAGACCTGCTAAGGACCAGATGATTTTTGTTATGTCCTGATACGTAAAACCATAGAACTCAAGGGTGTACTTTCTTTTTCACATGACTGTATATATGTATCTATGTGTGATTGCTGTCTTCAGCTTTCTGAAAAGTAGGCATGTAGATGATTCAAAGAGCACGACTAGAAGCAGTCTGTATAATCATTAAAACAGAGTTTACCAGAACTTAAGAGAAACTATCTAATGATGAGACCTACAATCAAATATTTATTATGGTCATAGACCAGCATAGTGATGAGAGCTATTCAGAGACTGGAGATGGTGGGCAGTCCTTCAGTGGAGATAAATAAGTATGGTGTCCCAGCAATCTGTCAGAGATGCTTTACTAACAACCGACATTGCAAAAGCTGAATTGAGGAACCAGTTGAATTGTAGAGTTGCTACTCTCCATTCCTGTTCTGTTGCTGGGATATCCAGGGCCCACATCTGCAATCAAAAGACAGAGATGATACTGTGATTTTAAAAGTATTTGCTTTCTGGTGAGGTAACAACTATTGTAACAAAATATAGTAGCTATTATACAAGATATACAACTACCTACATTACAGGGATTAAAATAAATAAACATAAAAGACACTATGTTTCCAGATGCTTTTAGCCTATAGCTGTAATTCATGTTTCATCCTGGCACTTTTTGGATGTCATATTATGGTGGTAATGGCTTAAGGCTCATACTCTGTCTCTTCTGCTTGAAGCCATGAGAAGATTAGAAATGTTCCTTTCTGGGTTATAGTAATCATAATGTGATTAATTCTAAGATAAAGATCCTAAACCATGCTGAATGTTCATTGTTGTTTTAAAAAGGAAGCTTTGTAACTCATGATTGTAAGTTATAGGTGAAGCATGGCAAACATTAATTGTAGCCTAGGCAAACAAAAAGCAATTAATTTAAACATAAAATGAAGGACTTTGAACACCTCAGCCATGCCAGAAGATGGAATGTGTATTTAACCCAAGGCATACTCCTTTCAAGTTCCGTTTACTCAATGGGACAAGAGAACAGGATGTAAGCATACTTACTGTATATGAATTAGGAATCCTAATAGTAAATACTGACTATCCTTGGCTTTCTCTAAAAACATGGATCCACTCCTTCTTCCACTGATTAATTTATTACATCATGAGAAAAATAAGAATAAGAGTACCTTAGGTTTCTTTAATTAGTAGCACTAATGAAGTTTGAATTTTTTTTCATTGTGCAAAATCTTGGCTTGTATAGGGGAAATGAGAATTGCTATCTATGTTGCTTTCTTGTGTTTGCAGATCAGGGACTGTGGGCAATATAGTCCAAAACATCTGGGAGGTACTAGATTGAATATCCCTGCACTACAGTGAAACTACAACTTCATTTAAATTCAGAATGAGTGTCTGACTTAATTCTCTTGCACTTAATTAACTTACCTGATCATGTAGCTTTCCATATTCATAATTATTTTATCCTGTAGAAGCTCTGTTCTGTAGTTACTTTCCCATGTATATCCTATATTCCAGCCTGAAAGCAACAAAATATAATAATCCTTCCTTCCTTCCTTCCTTCCTTCCTTCCTTCCTTCCTTCCTTCCTTCCTTCCTTCCTTCCTTCCTTCCTTCTGTTAAAGTCACTGTTGTATTTTTCCAGGAGTCTTCCAAGGTACATTTATGCTGCTTTCCTTCTGTCTGACCCACTATTACTTGCTGATTCTTAATGTTCTCTTAACTGTTTAAATAGCTCACTTGGATGAAGTTTACATCTAGCAGTCCCAATTATTTTGTAAGTAGTGGATAGCAAAGTAATCAAAAGCTACTAAAAAGACTTAAGACATTTTCTTGGTTTTTTTTACTGCTGTAAAATATCTGCTTTTCAAAGAGGTTGTGACTTGTGTGTTTATCAAAGGAATATCTAAAATTTAAATTGAGAAAAAGTAACAATATTTTAGCATTTCCAAGAGTTCAGAAATGCCAACAAAATATGTATTTTTGAAATCAGAAAGAAATTATAATTTAATATTTCCAGGAAAAATGTTGCCCATGGAGAGCATGTACTTTATTTAGTATCTAAATGTATTTCCTTTTAGATCCCAATGAAATTTTAAGGAAAGGTTGATCCAGATGATTTGAAAATATATTCCCTAGCTAAGTCAGAAAATAATCATTTGTTTTTCTTTCAAAGACAGGAATGTGATGTACTATTCTCCTGTAATATTTAAGACAAACAGGTTTTGTTGTTATTTTTATCTCTTCCTAGATATTGTATAGTATGTGGTTGGTTGGTTTAGTTATCAAATTTGTATACTGGTGCAATAATAAGACTCTCAGTGGCTCACAAAACACACACAAACACACACAACAATAAAATAAATCTCAAGCACAATGTATTTTGTTGGGCCCAAATCCCCTCCAGAAAAGCTCAGTCTTCAGCTTCTTCCAGAAATTAGATAATGTTGGGTACAGTACTGTATATTGCACTCCCTCCTGGGGGATTACCACTTTTAGCTGGCAGGAGGACTCAGTGATTCCAATTATCGTACTTTCATGCTTAGTGAATTTGCAGTTGACTAAAAATGTTTGCTTGAACTCAAGAATAGATAGTATGCTATAGAAATATTCTAGGGAGGAATGAAATAACAAACTTGGGCAAGATCATGAAGGAGGAGAATCATTTCAATGAAATATAGATCAGAAAGCAATGTTTTCCAGTTCTTATGTATGGCTGTAGAAACTGGTTTAAATGGCTGGGGCGGGAGGGCAAAGTAGACATCTGGGTTTGTTGCAGGGCTGGCTCCCATATTAGCATCATTGTGCTGTAATTTCTTGCTCCTGGAGAGAATATGTTTCAGGTTGAGTGGCTGTCTGTATGAAAGTACAGGCCTGCCACTCAATGTCTAAGAAAGTGCAGTATCATTTTGAAGGAATATAACGTTGGTTTATTTGATCAAGATTAAAATAGATGTGTTGTTTTTTCTGGCAACCCTTAACGAACTTTTGCTGTTACGAGGACTGAAATAATGATGCTTTATGGATTTGTATATAGATAAGAGATGGGACACGGGATGAAGAAATCATTGGTTGTAAATTAAGAGGAGGTGAAAAGTTATTAAAATTGTTTTTACTTGTGATGGTTGGAAGTCACTTCTTTATATATTTCTTTTTCTTTACTATGTTCAGATCTTTTCTTTCTTTTCTACATTTTTTCTTTTCCTTTGCATTTTTAACTCCCTCCCTCCCTTCCTTTTTTTCTCTTCCTATTTTTACAATTGCAATTATAATCTTTAATAAAATTATTTAAAAAAATAGTGGGTGCTTGGCAGCTGGCCTCATTTATGACTGCAGTGTGGATACTGGGCCAGCAGGAGGAAGAAGAAGACAGTGAAGGTCAGCTGAGGATGCCAGGGGGACAGCAGGATTAGGCAGTGGTGGAGTGCAGGGCACCCAAAAAGGCAGAGATGGGGAGGAGATAGGTGGGTGGGGTAAGTTGAAGCGGAAGCAAGTGCAGCAGGCCAAGGTGGGGAGGAGGCAGCAAGACAGAGCCAGCAGTTTGTGCAAAGCAGGAGAAGCGTAAGGTCCTCGCCTAATGATGGCACAGTCCTCACCTAACGACTGCAACCAGGAATACCAGAATTCATGTGATGTTTCACTTAATGATTGCTTTGCTTAAGTGATGGAAATTCTGGTCCCAGTTAGGGTCATTAAGTAAGGACTACCTGTATTTCAGTCTCTGGAATGCCTGGTTTAATTCCATCAGTTGAACATTTCTGTCAAGTGGGTTAGAATAAATGTGGTTGTACTGTAAAGTGTGGCTATAGATGATAAGTTTGGTCCATTGAATGTCCTAGGAAGAGGTAGGCTGTTTCTAGAAGGAGGTTGAAATAATAAGCATTGGTCGTACAATCACCAGCTAATCCAAATCAACTGCACCTCAGTTGGGGTGAATCAAATTAAATGTGCCTCTAGTTCTGGACATGAGTTCTACACAGCTTTCAACACATACATGTATTTCCTTACCAAGCTGCAATTCTTAAAAAGTAGGGAGTATGGAGCGTCCCAAGCATGAAATGAAGATCACTGGGAGAGCAGTCATCTTGTTCCTTTTCACTTGCAGAGTCTGAGGTTGATCTGGATAACTGGTTGATAAAACTGTCAAGCTATAGTATGTGGATGATAAAGAAAAGGTAATGATGGGGAATAGTTCCTATTTTCAAAAGAAATTGAAAATAAATCTGTCAGTATCAATGCTTTAAAGTCTGTGTTAGAATTGTACTTGGAGTGATGTATAATAAAAATTACTATAGAATTAAAATTATTAGAAATTATATTTATGAAATAAGATGTAGAAAGGGGCAATTAACGTAATCAAGGTACTGAAGCAATGGAGATAGTGCTCCTCAAGTATTTACTATGGAATTTGCTACTCCCATCCCTCTCCCCTCAAATATTAATGGTCATTTTGTCCAAAGTTGGACAACTTTAAAATGGGGAATAGAGAAATTACTAGAAATTAATATAGTAATGATAGATATGTATCACCTGCAGTGTTAGAGGCAGTATGTACCTCATTACCACTGGCTCAAGAACTGATGGGTTTCCCATAGGCACTGGGTTAGCAATGTTGTTCAGAATGCTGAAGAAGATAAAAGTTTGGTCTGATCCACTATAGCTGTTCTGATGTTGTAAACAAATGGCAGTAGATGTTTATTTGGGATTTCCCAAAAATAAATAGAAACGTGTAATAGTGAAAATTTCTGAACAGTAATTTCTGTTGTATAGTAGTATGTCCTTATCTAAAGATATTCAGTACCTATAGCTTATCTTTGAGGCCATAATAATATACTTTCCAGGAAATAAATTCTGTAATAAATTTGACTTACTTTCAAATAAATATACTTTGGAATATGGTATATATTTCTTTTTTTCTTTTTAAGTAGCTCAGATGCTCTTGTATACCAACTTTATATGTTGTTTGTGAATTCCGAGAGCTGGTCTTGAATAATAAAACACTGAAATTAACTACTGTAGAATTTTAAGTTTAAAATAGAAAAGAAAGAAGGAAAATATTTGTAGAAGCTAGTATTTTCAGCATGAAAATGGATAAATCTAAATAAAATAGTTACTTTAACTACATGCATGTGTAATTTTGAGTATCAGAGACTATAATTTGATGAATTATAGTGCTGAAGGCCAGAACATGCTATTACTGTACTGATCATTGTGTACAAAAGAAATGTTTATAATGATAAAAATACTACTTAATATTAGAGTCCCCCTGAAGATGTAATTATTCATTTTGTTTTAGCTAAGTGCGATTAAAGGATGCCTTATAGTTAGTTAATAGGACATGAATCACATTAAGTAATTTATGAAATATAGTTTAGACATCTGTAATTTCTTCAAAATCCATATATATAGTTTTTTTTTAATTCTGTTTTTCTGTTTTGTTAAGAGTACTGAAATTCAGTGCAACTATTTTTGATCTCCTGGAATCAAGAGTTTCAAAAGAATTGCAGCTATGTTTCCCATAACCTGCACATGCTGTCTCTTTTTCTTTTAGAGATGCTGTTCAAAAATTTATATACTGTAAAGCACATGCAAAATTTCTTAACATTCATGCAAATTAACAGAAAGGAGCAGGCAGTTCGTCACTAGTTTTCTGTTTATATCTTTAGCCTATAAATAAAAGTGGAGAAAGGGACACTTAAAAAAAAGAAGAGAAAAAAGACCTATTACAGTGAAAGTTCCACTGTAACAGAAGCATTGGTCTGTTAGACTTGTCAGTATGCTTAAAAGGTACAGCTTTGGAACAGGGAAAGGGAAAGTTTTGACAGAACCACAACCACTATAATTCAGGTAGATACTCTATATTCACATGGAGTCGGGAAAGGATCTTTTTACACAAGCCTCATTGCCTCAGTCTCCTTCTTGAGAACGCTTGAAGTGGGGAGAGTTCTCATGTTTGCTTCTGCCATGCAAAAGAACATGTGAAATAATAAGGTATAGTCCCTGAGTTGATCACACCCCCTGGTAACTTCACAGATTTATTGGTGCTGGTTTTTTGGCAGCAGTACAAAAGTGGTTTTCCACTGTGTTCTTACAAAGCTTTATTTTAAAAAAAACCTTTCTACTCTAGCCACTAGTTAGATTAGGAGTTGCTTGGTGATCTCTCACTCAAATGTGAACCAGGTCTGCCTTTGCTTAGCTTAGCTTAGCTTTGATTAGAGTCAGGGTCCCTGACCTCATAAAGACGTCTGCTGGTGTTCAGATTCTGAAGATAGGAGCCAGTGGAAAGAGGCACTGCAATTTACAACCCCACTTTCTGCTCTGCAGAGGGTAAATGGCAAGTCAGGATGCAAGGTTGAAGTGGAATGTGCAACTTTGCCTTTCAAAATAAATACTTAGGGAAGTAACTACTGAACCCCAAGTCTTCCTTAAAAGGTAATAATTAAATAGAAGAAAACACTGTTTTCTTCTCTGTTTTCTATACTCTGTTTTCACCTTATTAAGACAAACTGATTTGTTTCTTGCATTCAACTTTTTTAAAAATTTTATATTCAGTTTTATATCAGAGATGTACAGTATAACTTTTGTGAGCAGAAGATTCCGTTTGACCTTTGAGTGACCTATTGGGTAATGCAGTCCAAATAGCTCCCCAATTTTGCAAGTAATCCTGCAGGTTCAGGTTGTGTTTTCTCATAAAAAAATCTTTTAAAATAATATCAAATCATTTATTTATGGTCCCAGTCCAATAAAAAAACAAGTGAAAGAGGTAAAATACAGAAAAAACCCAAACCTAAGACAATAAATAATGAGAAGAGGATATCACTGGGCTTCTGCACCACAGCTGTTGCTGGAAATTTGGCAACTATTATAGAAGTTGTTTAAGTTAGGTATTGCAGAAGGAAGACTGTAATTTGTTAATCAGAGAGACAACCAAAATTTCTGATGATAAGAGTTTATAAATGCCAAGCACCATGGGGACCAGAGTAACAATACATGGATTACCAACCTCTGTATCTAAGCAGACACACCTACAATTTTTTTTAATTTGAAATTAGTGTATTTGCCTGTAGTCTCCATAATAGCTAGTGCACCAGTTTGAGCTAAGGTTAAAAAAAAATCTATATGGAATATGTAGGATGTTATAGAGGTAGCTGGGAATCATCCATGGAGAACCTGTAATTATGCTATAATAGAGTAAATTATTTTGGCTCTGTCATTTTATAAATCTGAATCCCAAATCCTTGATTTAAGTTCAATTAAGTCTTTATCTAGACCGAGTGAGAGGCCACAATATGTCAGATCAGAATCAATTTGCCTCCTCAGGGTTGAGGAAAACCTAACTAGTAAGGTGAGGTGAACCAGAGATTCCCACCAAGGATTTGTGTCAGCCAAAATCTGAGATGGCAAAGTCTCAGGTAGGCCCCAAAAGAAATGCAGCAAAGCTTTAGCCCAACAAGGACATTCACAAAATAAGGCTTTTGGAAACTTAAACTGAATAGCTTCTAAAGTAGGGGCATCCTTACAAACACAGTTATGCACCATATCACAGCAAGCTCAGAACCTTTGCTTTATACAGTTTTATTACTACAAGTATGCAATAATTGCCTTGATGAATAACATATTTTAAGATTGCATTAGAAACTTTTTGAGCTCTAAGAGAAAGCTCACTCAATTGGCTATTCCAGCAGGTGGAGGCTTGGAAGTGGGTGCCTTGATACTTGAGGTCCTTAACTTGATCACTTGGTCTTTTGTTAATTTCCCATTTAACAAGGAATTTAAAGAGCTTTCTAGAGAAAATTAGAACCTTGGATTTTAAGTGAACGATTCAAGAAATTCCATAGAACAGTAGGATGGCTAAAGCAGCTGGGCATCTATGAAGGCTTATTTGGATTACAGATAAAATGGCTGCATTATCTGTATACAAGAAGATTGAAATAGGACAGAGGGCAAGTATTGGGGGGTGAAATGTTGGTTTAGAAATAACTGCAAAGGTGTTATTTATATAGAGGATGAACAATAAGGGGCCAGGAATACAGCCCTGTTTGACTCCTCTGAGGATAGGGATGGAGTTATTAAATCACTGTTACAGTTGTCTCTAATCTGCATTATTGCATTTTGTTGTAACAGAATTACCAACTCCAGAAGGCAACGATCAATGGATATCGTGGCTAATTTTCTTTCATGAGGAAAGGCTGTCCTTAAATCAACAGAAGCAGCATAAAGGATGCCTTGGTAGGACCAGAATATTTTTCAGCTAAATAGTGCAGAATTGCACAATATCAAAATATTGGTAGCCAGAAATAATTTCATTTTAGTCTGACTGTTACATTATCTTCAAGAGTAGGTTTCATAAAAGGGCTGTCTTATTGGTGGAATAGAAGGAGCTTAAGGACTGCATAAGTTGAAAACAGAAAGGGAAACATAATATTTAAACAGGGACAATTAGGAAATAAAAAGCTGATCATAATTAATGGTAACTGTATCTTGCTCAGGCTCCTCTTAGCAATTTACATAAATTTTCATTAAGGCAGATGATACATTTTCTTCAAGACCCATTAGACAATCTTTAGATAGCTGAGCTTGGAAAATGCTATTGTGAACCCTCAGTTGTCAGATAATTACCTAAAATACAGTTTCAGGGGAGAAAATATGGAAGACACATTGGTTTCCTTCAAAGAGGAACACTAAGTAGACAAATACCTCTATGCGATGGAGGTTAAATGTTCTAGTTTTGTTGAGCCTGAGCTCATGGTCAAAATGCAGCTGATTAAAAACTCAATCTGAGGCATATAACAGGGTTACATACACCATGTGCTAGTCTGTTGCTGTGTGCCACCTTGCCAAGTTGTGATTTGTTGAGCATCTCTGCTAAATATGAACTTGAAAAAAACCATAGTAATGGGATCTTATTAGGAACCTTGTTTTTGTGGCACTGCAATGGTTTATTAATTAGCAATTCTCTGTATCAGTTCATAGCATAATCGTAGTTTGGGGCAAGTATAGATTAACACTGATTCCAGGCAGAAAGTAGCTGTATAGGGCCAAACAGTGGTTTCAGAATTTTTGGATAGTTAATTCCATGCAGATAGATGCAATGACTGCTTCTATTACGGTTCTAGAAGGGATGTTAGTAACTTTTTCACTTCAAGATTCTGCTTCCAGATTCAAATCTTGGTGAGGTGGAAACCAACAATCTCAGGTCAGACTGAACTGTTATACAAATGTGGAACAGATGTTTCCAATTCTCAGTACAGTACTGGGAAAGAATGGCCAAAAGTCCATTGGCTCTAAAGATCAGGAGGACAAAGCCTAGAATTTAAACCCTGAGGCTGATAAATACATAGAACTTATCTTCTTATCTGTAAAAAGCAAAAAAGCCAAATTTGTAAAGCTTGTTGCCCCAAAAAGTTGTGATTTTTTTTAAAACATCCATAAAATGTTTTTCCCGTAGGTAATGTTGCAAGATTAGGTCAGGGATGGAAATTTCCTGGTGTTTCACCAAAGTGTTTCTCTCCCCTTTTTTCTACCAGGTGAGACCAGCAATCTCAGAGTTACTAGACTTCAGTGCATAGAGTCTGGAGAGGACTCTCAACCACACTATCCAATACTGTCCAGCCTTAACAAGCAGGATTGGAATAGAATCAGGCTTTCCAGGCCAGTCTTATTCCCAGGCCTGCATACACTGGGTCTATACCTGCTGTTACCCAGTACATTTTAATAATTTAGATTGTATTTGGCTTTTTCTCTTCCTCCTCCTCTTCCTCCTCCTGTTTACTATGGGTGTGCATGTTTGTTAGATTTAATGACACATCAGTTTACACTGGTATGGGAAATAACCAGCTCTGTGATTGGACCAGGCTGATAAGAGTGTTATCAGGCACATGGTATCTTGTTCAATTGCAGGGACAGATTAGACTCATATATCAGTCCTGTTCAGCCCATTCTCAATGTGCAGTTTCTCCAGTGTTGTTTTCTTCAGTTCCCAGGATGGAGGGCCAGATCTTCCCCAAATAAATAATGTACATTTTGCTGTTTCTCCAGGAGCTCGAAATGTAATTTCTCTCATAGCAACAAACCTGTGACATACCCAGCTGAGCTCAGAATTACCCAGTGAGTTTCCATGGTGAAGGTGGACTATAACTTGAATCCTAGTACCAACTTTTTAACCACTATACCACCTGGGCTCTCAATAGATGATAAAGAAAATAAAAAGTACCAAGGAAGCCTTCTTAAAGAAAAAATGCTCCTAAGTCAACAGATACAGTGTTGTGAGGCTGTACTGATCTGGGGGAAGAGGGATTTGAAAATATTTCTGGTTAGGTGTTAATATGAAAGATAAATTAACTGGCATGGGAAGTTATGGGTGTTCCTAGAAGGACACATGATACATGTCTGCTCCCTGAGCTGCACTGGTTGCCAGTTTGCTTCCAGGTACAATTCAAGGTGCTGGTTTTGACCTTTAAAGCCCTACATGGTATGGGGCCAAGTTATCTGAGGGACTACCTCTCTCCAATTACTTCTACCCATCTCATCATGTCCAGCAGGAAAGGTATGTTGTGGGTCCTGTCCATGAAGGAGTTTCATCTGATGGGATCCAGGAGATAAGCCTTTTCTAGCCCCAACCCTAATGGCCTTCAGAAAGCATTCAAAATGTATCATCAGGCCTGGGGATCCCCTGACAGAAGAGAGCCTGCACATTGGTTGCACCATGTATGACAACTTAATTAACCCTCTTAAAATCTTGGTTTTACTTATGTTAATTATTTACTTATGTTAATTAGTTTTTATATTTGATTTTAATGGTCGGTTTTGTTGTATACCACCTTGTGTAAGATGGGCAGCCATATAAATTTGCTAAAATAAATAAAATAATGAACTGAGGTGGCTAGTAATTTTGTGAAATGAGACTGTATAAAAAGGGACAAATGTATGGATGGTGTGTATAGATGGATGGATATTGTGGTAGCTTTAGAGTTGGCCATACCTTATTTTGGTGATAGACGGCTTCACCCACCATTAGTGTGCAGCCTGCAATAGATTATCCCTCAAAATATGGGATTTATGAGGGAAAGTAGCCTACCCCTGCAATAAATAGTGATTTAACATGAGTAGAAGCAAACCTTCCATTTGCTTGCTAGGAAGTAAAACTGGATAATTTTTACTTTTGATTTACATTTAACCAAATGTTAATGTTAAGAAGTATAAAAGCCATTTTGAAATTCCCCCCCCCTTTTTAAATTTGACCATATTAACTCTTTGCTGTATTGAGGCAGAGAGCAAGCCATTCATAAAGGAAACAAAGTGAAAACTATTAAATTGCCTTCCTGTCCATGCAAGAGAAGAGGGTTGAAAGATAAGAATTCAATCTCAGTGCAATTCATACAGATCAGATTTAGCATGAGGTGTAAACATGACATATGAATCTATTTAAAGGGGAAAGATGTCTGCATTTCATATGCAACTAGTATCACTTTTTTCAAATGTATTTGATAGGACATTCTGTGTATCAAAATTATCTAACTACAATAGTGCAATATAAAGATAAGCCCCTTTATGATTCTCTCCAGCTAGAAATAATTCAGATAATTTTAACTTTGGATACAGTTCTTTCCTTTTCAGTGCCAGGAACGAAGTGCTGAGAATTGCTTCAAAGATTTTGTAATCCCATGCTGTTCTATTTTCAGTTTTCGCCTTTTATGTCATATGGAAACCATACTATTCCATAATTATAGGCTAAATGGAGCTGCCCTGCCCCTCTTTTTTTTTTTGTGAAGACTTTTTTTTTAATGATTGCTGTCCCAGAAACCATCTCCACTTTATTGCTGCTGCATTGAATATTTCTGTTTTATGAATTTCTCTCCTTACCCAAATATTCTTCCTAAGCATTCCATGTTGCTGTTTGATACAAAAGATAACTGGTACTTACATTTTGCTCATTCAGATACAATTTGTAACTGTGAAGAATAGGGTAGAATGTTAGGGTTCTGAAGTACTGGGTGGCATGAATTATATTTTATCTTGGCGCTGTAGTTGCCCTCCATGTAACTTTTAATGTGTATGAGTGCCACTCATGCAGTTCACTCAGATTAAATGGGACATTTCCATACCAACACTATATTTTTATAGTGTGAAAACTAATACACAACCTGGCCAAACTATGTTAATAATACTTACATACATCACAATTTATATAAAATATTTAGATAATTTATAATTGTATGGATATGTTCTTAAAGAAAACACTTTAGTAGTCACATAGTTGGCACTGAATTATTTTGTCTTTCTTCTTCCATTTATGAACAGTATGTGTTATAAATATGGAAAGGAACCAAAGACCTTACATGTGATAATTTACGCTACATATTGTAGTTGCTTAATTGGAATTGGAGAGCAAGTCAGGTTTTGCTTATCCACTTCAGTGCCACAGCTACCATGGAACTTCATGGGGTGAATGAGATTAATCACTTATAGATGTAGATTTTATTGCCAAATCTTAGTTACTACCATTGGTATTAATGTAGCATGAATATACTCAGTATAGTCTGTTTTTGTTGTCAGAATGAAAGTGCAGGTCAGCACTATGGTCATGTTTCAATACTTCAGTAGAATCTTTAAGAACTCAATTCATTATTGTCAAAGCTCATTGTGTAGAGGAGAAATCTGAGACAGCAATCCACTGAAAAAAGTAATTGGTTGCCTGTTTTTCAATTTAAGTACTCACATTTAAGTCAATATTATCTTTGGTAGGAAAAATGTAAAGTTCTTAAAGCTTTTTTAATATTTGGTATGTGTGCTTGTTCCTCTGGTTTCAGCAACAATATAGAATCAACATTGAAATACATATGTCAAGCAGAAGCTTCCAGGAAGATATCCTTTCTTTTCTTCTTCCTTTCTAAATCTGACCCATTAATTTTACAAGTTTTTGCTTCTTGTCATCTTTCTCTGCAGCTTTAAGATGAAAATCTATAACCAAGTGTTGAGAGAACCAGTCAGTATCTTAATCTTGCATGCTTTTTTATGATACTTGGTTTTACAACTTGAAACAAAGATGGTAAGTGCTACTGTATGTGAAATAAATGGACTTTTAATATTGCACTAGGGAGTGGAAGTAAGTAGTTTACCAGTAGCTTTCAGTTTTACTAGAATTGTAATAAGGTTTCACATTTCACCCACATGATCCTTAGAAAAGTTAAAGCTGTTAGAAAATAACTGTTCATTCTTGATTAGCTTCCAAGTTAATACCAAAGAGAAGGTGGTAACTTCTAACTCAAAGTCTGATTTTAAGTTGTCAGGACTTTTTAGTAGGTAGAATCTTGAAAGTAGAATTTTATTATTTTAAAATTGCTGATTTAATTGTTGAAAAGTACACTTACTATTACAGATGTAAAGAATGACAATTTGCATAGCAAACTGTCTCAGATAAAAATATTTTCCAATACACCTTCTCACTTAGATAATTTACTATTCTCCATTTTACTTGGAAATAGGCCACTCTGAGATCAGCGCAATTATTTCCAGCTTGACATGTCCATATAGGTACTAGGATTTGACCTCAGCCTGAGGAATTTTTTTACTTTTAAATACAGGATTGTAGCTTTTCATACATAATTTAGATTTAATCATATATCTTCAGGATTTGAAATATACTGTGTGTGTGTCAGTTTTCAATTTTCTGTCTACTTGTTTACATAGGAAATAAAAGCATGAAGGCTATAATAGTTATATTTACTAGAATGCAGAGGTATTTATATCAGTTAAGTTTACCAACAACTGTTAGTAAACTTAAAGTTAGTGAATGTAGAATCAATAAATTCAAAATAAATGTACTAGCTAGGAATTTATCATAAAGTGGCCTACAGTTACTTCCAGGTGAACTTGAACACTCAAGTTTGTTTTGTGCTGAATGCAGAGCACATACTACTGTGTAGGACCTTCTGTACTACAGTGCCTTGTGTTAGTAGGAAAGAAAAGGAAAAGGAGATAAATCTATTGAATAAGGCAGTACCTTGTGGTAAAATGTTTCAATCCTTTATTTATTTATTTCCTTCCTTGCTTGCTGTGTTTCTATGCTGCAAATTTCCATAGGACTCCTGTCAGTTTACAACATAATAACACAACTAATAATACAAAGCACTTATACCAAACAACATCCCTAAATCACAAAATCTTATTATAGGCAGTCCTCTTGTAGTGTCCACTTGTTCAGTGAATGTTCGAAGTTATGACAGTGCTGAATGAGAAGATCTACAGTCAGTCCTTGAAGTTGCGGCCGTTGCAGCTTCCCTGCAGTCATGTGATCACAATTTGGGTTCTTGGCAACCAGTGTGTAATTACAGTGGTCGCAGCATCCCACGGTCATGTGATTGCCATTGTGCAATGGAATGTGAGGGTGACCTTGGAAGATGGGGAGAAGAGATGCTACCTAGGGAGCAATCAGGTAAAAGAGAAAGGAGGCCACAACAGAGTAACGGTCAAAGGAAGAAACTTAGGAAGGACCTGCCTTAACCACTCAGGTGGTAAATACGGAGAGTGGCAGATATGTACTTTCACACTTGCAAGATTCTCTTAATGCAGCCTTCAATAAATACAATTAGCTCATCTAGTCATGTTTCCTGTCTGGTTTACCTGGAAGGGCTGACATCATTCTTGCAAGTCTGAAAGGCCCAATTGATATAGCAACAAGGTAATGTACAGGTTTTTTAGTAGAACTGTAGCTTCGCATACCAGAAGTATCCTACAGGCGAAAGAATATTTGCATATCAAGTCTTTTTGCTAGTACTGCAAGATTATAATGGGATCAGTGGAAGAAAAGGAAATATGGGAAAATAAAAGATAAAGCTAAATGAATCCATGTGATTTGCATAATGTAAACAGTACTTATGTAACACAATGATGTGAATTAATTAAAGAGGTAGGCAGGGATCTACAAATATTTTGTGTGTATGTGTCCTAGGAGTATATGCATTGGTGAATATTTCACGAAGTTTATAGCAAATTATATTTTGCTCATTACCAGACTTATACTATATCGTTACTATAATGGCTTTCTAGAGTAATATGAAATTGAAATGGGCTTACAATGTCATTGATTTTCTGGATTTCATCAGTGCTTTTAACCATAAAACTTAGTTGTGCTTTAATTTTGACTAGGTATTCTTTAAAACACACACACATACACACACACAGCCCTTTTGTGACAGAAATTTCCACATGGATTCTTGAGCTGTTAAATATCCCTGTGGAACTTTAGCTACTTTTTTTTTTTTGACATATGCAGATAATTTAAGCCGCCTCCTCTTTCTCCCTCCTTCTTGATATTACTTGTAGATAAAATAAATGTATTCTGTTTCACCACATTTTTTTATTTGCTGATTTATAGTTTTTCCCATCTAAATGCTAAAGATGGGTCTGTGATGTGAGAGTGACCTTGGAAGAAGGAAGGAAGAGATGCTGCCTAGGGAATGATCAGATAAAAGAGAAAGGAGCCCACAACAGAGTTCTTCTTGGGAAGAACTCGCCCTAACTACTCATGTGGTAAATAGGGAGGATGGCAGGTTTGTATTGATATCAGCCCTCCCAAACAAAAAGTTTGTAATAATTTGGCTGATGTATCTGTGGTCAGTAAAGTTCAACTTCAGTCCTTTGTGAAATTTTATCAGATTTTGTACACTGTTAACATTATGAAGTTGTTTTTTTTTTTTCCCCCCGAGACGAAAAAAGTAATTGCATACTCACTTGAATTGGAACCGGAATTTCAGTTGCTAAGCTAAACAATCATTAAGTGAATCTGACCTGATTTTACGACCCTTTTTGTGGCGGTTGTGAAACAAATCACCATGGGTGTTAAGCGAACCATGTGGTGATTCCAACCATTGTGATCATGTGAGCGCGGGGACGCTGTGACAGTTGTAAGTGTGAAGACTGTTTGTAAGTCAGCTTTTTCAGCACCACCATAAGTCCGAACCATCACTAAATGAATGGTCATTAAGCAAGGACTACCTGTACTACCAAAAGGATTCTTAGTATGGTATATGTCTTTCAAGATACAGGAAATGAGAGTTTTATTTTAAATCCTAGGACTAACATAAGGCCCAAAGCCCACATTGAAGCTGTACTGCTCAGATTATAGGTGTAATTGCTTTCCTTTAAGAAAATATTTCTATGTATCAGAAACTAGCTTATAGAACTTGGAAAAGTCTGGATTAGAATTTGTATCTTCCTGTTACTAGTTTTCTGTATCATGTCTTTTATATTATTATTATTTGGGTACAGAAAATGTAATCAAGTAATCAGCTTTAGGATCATCTATTTACATATTGAGAGCCAGTTTGGTGTGGTGGTTAAGGCACCAGGCTAGAGACCAGGGGACCGTGAGTTCTAGTCCTGTCTTAGGCACAAAGCCAGCTGGGTGACCTTGGGCCATTCACTTTCTCCCAGCCCTAGGAAGAAGGCAATGGCAAACCACTTCCGAAATCATGCCAAGAAAACTGCAGGGACTTTCCAGGCAATCTCCGAGAATTGGACACGATTCAGCGAAAAAGGAATTAAACATAAGTTCCAGTGTCAGTTTTAGATAGTGAAAATGCTGAGTGACTGTAGTTAAGGTTTGTTATTTGAAAATGTGCTCACTTATCCAGAGAAAACTTACAGAGTATCTTAATGGGAAAACAACCTCATCAGTTTATTTTCAGATAAATGGCTGTGCTGTGATAAGTTATGCTATCCAGGTATGGCTCTTTGTAAATAGACAAGCCTTTCCAGTGGCAACTGTTATTTTTTTGTTGCTGCCTGTTGATCAACATTGGAAAATAACTCAATTTCATAAACATATTTCAGTTTCTGCAAAGTCACTTTGCACTTTGCAGTGATTTTAATTCTGATTTAGCTTTCAATATTAACAAGAAAGAACCCTTAAGTAGCCTGTATCAGTTTAATAAAAAAGTGCTTTCAGAAATTCTGTGATATCTTGGGGGTATGTTTTTAGATGTAACTTGTGAAATGTAGAAGTTGGAGAAGAATAGTTTTAGGACTCCGCTATAATCTGTTGTTAACAGTGAAAATTATAATTATAATACAATTATGATAAAACTGTACAATATCTTATGATTTTCAGTTGTTAGCAACAACCTTTTAATATATGCATATGCATTTTTATAGCAGAATATAATTCATAGCTGCATTTTCATCTAACAAAAATAATTGTCATATATGGATTAGATAAGATTTAAATAAATTCATTTTACCCTTAAAACTATTATCTTTATTATATTATAATTTGTCCTCTTACTGTGTTGCTTTATTAAGATAATGATTTGCATAAATTGTAAAGACTAATTTTACTGAACAGTTGAGGGCTTAAAAAGCATAAAATATATTTAATACCATTTAATAAGAAATTTGAATGTAGATATAATACGACACAGCTGTAAATACAACCTTGGAGGTCATTCTGCAGCATTTTCTGGGCTATAAGCAATTAATCAACTGTATTGCATATGCCTCATGCTTAGAACACCCTTAGGTCACACTACTGATCTAGCAGACTTCCATATCCCCAAAATATATTGAGAATGCTGTTTCAATCAAGCTATAGTAGCTGGAAAAACTTAGATTTGTAATCCCAATTTATATGAAGGAGCAGAGTGGGAGAAGGCAGCTGTTGCATACCTGAGTCTTAAAAATTACTGCAGGTTCTGAAGAAAAGATTTTTGAACAATTCCTTAAAGGGACATTTTATGCTAATTAGACTAGCTTGAAGTGTAACAGATATTACTTCTTCAGTTATAATATTCATGGGAAAATACGACATTGATTTTGAAACTACTTTGTCATGTTCAAGACATAAATGGGAAAAAGTGAAGTTGGATGCACCTTGTTATTATACTCTCAGGGAACATGATTGTTTTTCTCATTTTACAGATGAGAATATAAAGCATTCCTAGTACCAAAAATAATTTATGTGCCCTTAGCACACCTTAATATTTATTCTTGAAATATCTCTCCAAACTCACATGTATTTAGAAACAAAAAATCTTCTGATAAATCTTCAGGTCTGTGATATTGCAGATCATACGATTATATCTGTTTTTGCAGTTTATTTCATTCTGAACCATCTAAAACTTTCTATTCACTGTACAATAGCAGACTGGATTTTTTTCATGCCTACTAACTAATAGTCAGACTGAGTACCAGACAAATCATCTCAAAGGTGGTTGAGTCAGAGACCAAATTTCTCCATTTGCTTAAACAGAGTTGTAGCCAACCTCTTGGTAATACATATGGAAAGCCAGTGTTTTTCAACTTATATCATTTAAACACAGCTTTAAAAAAAATAAAGCCAAGTATATCTATCTGGAGAGGTTTATCACTGGAGATAGTGGTCTCTTAAATTAAGATTGTGCATTAGTATAGTCCTTGCTATTTAATGAAACATATTTGTTAAGAGTGATGATGTATCATTTATGAGAATAGTTGCTATTAATTCAACATACTCTGTCAATGTAGTTTTGGAATTGTGAGATAGAAAACACCTTGGGGTCTTCTTAGGCAGTTTGGGGATTTTTGCTATATACTCATGAACAACATTTTCTCATTTTTTTCTCTGTCCAGATTGCATGTATTGATTTTGTCCCTTTCACTTTTTTCAGCTACCTTCCTGTCCTTTCAAAGAACACTTTCATGTTTATCAATTTATTTTAATAAAGTCATTTATATCATTGTTTGTTTGTATTTATGTTTGTTGTGCATGGATATGTACATGCATACTTACTTTAACATTTTCTATGCATATCTTTAGTTTTGTAAAAATTCCTCACTAATGATATGTTGTGGCTTTTTGTCTTGTTCTTTCAGTTCTTAGGTCTTCAGTGATAGCTGGCTTGGTTAATGACAGCAATTGAGAGTGGAATTTCCATCACTAAGCAACATGGTTGTAAAGTATGATGTTATGTGATTGTGTGGCTTAGCGACAGAAATTCTGGCACTTCTGGTTGCCATCATTGAGCAAATCACCATGGGTTGTTAAGTGAGGATGTCTTGTGGTTACCATTTGCAACCTCCTGCTGGCTTCCCCATTGACTTTGCTTGTAGGAAGCTGGCAAAGAAGGTTGCAAATGGTGATCACGTGACCGTGGGATGCTTTGATGGCTGAAATTTCAAAGATTGGTCATAATTACCACTTGTTCAGCACCATCATAAGTTCAAATGGTCGCTGAACAAGTGGTCACTAAGTGAGGACCACCTGTATATCATTTGAGTACATAGATATCAAATACATACTGTATATAGGAAAGAACACATGATAATGGGCTGATAAATACCATATTTAATTTTAGAGAGGGCTATTGTAAGCTCTAGCGTCAGTATTAACCTTCTAAATTGACTAAGTTTGCTGAATTGTAAATAACATTATTGTATTTCTAGGAATTCTTCTTGGAATTTAAAATTCCCATGTGTTAGGGTTTTTTTCCTTTCCCATAATTTACTATTGCAGTTTTGATAAAAGATGTATGATGGCATAGGGCCTGGTTACTTGAGGGACTGCCTGTCTCCCATAGTACCTGCTCAGCCAATTTGATCTTGCAGGGTTGGAGCACTCAAGGTTGAAATAATGTCATCTATTGGGACCTCAGAAGTATGCCTTCTCTGTAGCGGCATCTGCTGTCTGGAATGAGGTTCCCCCAAGATTCAGATGGCCCCACTCTCCTGTTATTCAGAGAGCCATGAAGATCTGGTTCTTCACCCAGGTCTTTGGTGAGGGAGATTGAGATACCTCACTTCATTCCATCTGGTCTGTCATGCTTGCCATCTTTTATCTTTTATTGATTTTATTGTAATTTCTTTCTTTGTTGTGAGCCGCCCAGAATCATTGGGAGTCAGGCAACATACAAGTTTAATAAATTATTATTATTAATCATGCCTGTTGATCAACAACTATAGGGCTCTATTTGAATATTTCTTTTTGAAATGTACTACAAACATATTTCTTATCTGGGCAGTGTCCCAATATACGCATCCCATAGTGATTAAGAGTTAACAGAACTAACAGGAACAAAGAGAGCTTAATGCCTTAGGTCTGATGTTTGTATACTGGGTTACATCATTAAGACAAAGTATTAACAAATCTGACTGGAATAAATGATACAATTTCTTGTTTATAATCATGTTAGATTGCTGAATTATAGCTGTAACAACTTGGAGAATCTTCTGAGAATAGGAATGCTGTTTGATTTTATCATAACCTACATGACTATCTTGTGATCTACTGGTAGTAAAAGAATGAAATCATATATATAAAGAAAGGTATATTATATAATACAATATAGTATTGTGTAAATAAGTATGTTATGTATATATTTATTTAGTTTTATGAAATTAAACATGAAGAGTATGTATAACACATGGATACTAATGCAGTATTCACTATTGAAGTTATACATAATTGAACTTTATATCTACCTACCTACCTACCTACCTACCTACCTATCTATCTTTAAGATATATTTTGATCTCTAGTTGAAATGATAATTGTCATCTGCTATCTCTAGCCAGCCAGCTGCTTCTATTTGACTCCATAGGTAGACTTTGTGGCATTGTTTCTCTTACTGTTCCATCTGGCAATATTCCAAGAAATAAGGGCTATGGGACCTAGGGCAGAGGGCAAGTGTCAATCTGAATAAATAGTGTAGTTCCCTTTGATGTGATCCTACTTTGTGATATCCATGCTATTGTCAGAGCCTTGGTGGGTTTTATCTTCCAAGTATTAAAGCGAGTTGAGGTAACCTGTGCAAGAGGAGCCTCATGAGGATGGAGTTCAGTAATGCCAAGTGGAACAATTCTCTCCTATGGAGTTTGTCTTCCAGTAGGAAAAATTCTGGGCAAAGACCACCAGGTCTATGCATCTCTAGGCTGTCCCGTCAATTTGGAATGATCCTACAGGGTACATGGTGTCAAGGTTAGTTTAATAAGTTTATCAGAATGAGAGACACTAACAGGCAGCAATTACAAGTTTGAATCGACTGAGAAAGGATCTCTAGGGTCAGCTGTAACTGAAGATCTCTTATATATTTTATTTGTTCTATTGTTTAGAGTCTTGTACTTTTCTGTTATGTTGACTGGTCATTGACCGCAATAAACAATAAATAGTTTCTTTCTTTTTGCAGAGGAGGCAGAATAAGGAAGTTATTTGCCATACTGTTTATTTTTCTTAAAAACAACAACCCAAAACTGTTTTAGTTATTTAAAACAGTGATAACTGACTGCCCACAACCCCATACAATCCATTAATGATATCATGAGTAAGGCACACTTTCCTCCTGGGATGTGTAAAATGAAGAATGATTAAAACTTGAAAGGTAGACTTTCCTACTGAGCCAGCAAATGCTGTCTTTGCCTAACAAAAAATAAAAAAAACTGCAAGTCTTGCTGGAACTTTGACAAATGACTTTCTTTATGACACTTTGCCTTTCAGAGAGAGCAGAGATTAGAATCTTTTATTAGACAGCCCATGGACAATTTCTTTTATTATACCCATTAGTGATGCTGGATTAATAAGCAGAATAGCTATGGAAGATATTTTTTTGTTAGAGAAACTAGTGATAACACTAACCTGGTGCTAGTTTGTTCCTTCAGTCCAAAATTTCTTTCAGCAATATTCTGCAGAAATGTATCAGTGGCACTTGTCAAGATGTTAATAAAATTGCTTTAAACATTGTTTTTAGTCTGGGCAAAAAGTACTATTAAGTGCTAAAAAGGTTCATGGTTTATTTTTAGTTTGTTTATGCATTTTTTATTTCAGGAAAATGGGAATATTAATCATATATGCAAAGTAATAAGGTGCAAATGTAGCTAATTACATCATCAATGAGATAGCAGTATTGAACTTTTGATTTTACAGTTTTTCAGTCTCTAAGACTGTGCTGGTAATTGCTTTGAAAAACAGATATTCTGGCCTGCATTACATTAAAACATAAATAAGTCAGTATTTTAGATAAGAAGTTGGAATATATTTAGAATTATGACATCCTTCTTTTCTCCTTAATGACTCTTGTAGGTGTATATTTTTCTAAGAGCCAAATAAGCATTTAATAAGAAATAAGTATTTCTTCAGCTTTCTTCATTTACCATACTTGCAAATAGTTTCAGATATTCTTCTCTTTAAGTAATTTTTGTTGAAGAGAATAACATTTACAAAATCAGTATCTCAGTGACCTGTCTTCATAGTAGATTCAGCTTAATATTATTAACACATTTCAGTAAGAAACAGTGCTATCAGTAATACAAATTGCTTTAGTGCAAGCAGGGTTTTCAACTTAATCTTCAATTTAGCTTTGAACATTGTGACCTTGAGGAAGATTGGGTTTAGACTTAGGGGTATTTGCAATGCTTGTGGGTTGGATTGTTATGGGAGTGAAAAGGCTGAGGTGGTAGACTACTGAACAAGTTGTGAAGCTGGGAAGTTGATGCCACGGGGTTGAGATATGCACATGGAGGATGAAGGAAGAGATGTAGAGTCTCATGATCCAACCAGGACTGATTATATTGGTGGGCTTGAGTATGGTTTTGACGCTAATAGATGTTGCAGCACTGGAGCAGATTATTGGCTCCTGGTTTGTTGGCTTGTGGCTGGAAAGTGAAAATCACGAGAGCCAGTTTGGTCTACTGGTTAAGGTTCTGGTCTAGAAAGCAGGAGGCTGTGAGTTCTAGTCCCACCTTAGGCATGAAAGCCGGCTGGGTGACTTTGGGCCAGTCACTATCTCTCAGCCCAACTCCGTGCAATGTAGACTAGCCTCCTCATGGTGCAACGTGACTTGTCATGGCTAAACAGTCTACACGTCTGGCTGCTGGACCTCACAAAGATTTCCCAGCAAGAAAAAAAGCAGCATGAACACTGAACTGCTATGCCATACGATAAAAAAAAAAAAAGTGAAAGCTAACTACATGATGACTAACGCATTCAAACAGACAGCCTAACCAAGGGGGGAAAAAAAACAAAAAACAGATCTTCAAGGCTCATTTGAAGGACAGCAGGGTCAGGGCTACTCAAACCTCTAGAGGGATACTATTTTGGAGGACAGGTGCTGCTGCAACAGAGAAGGCATGCTGCCTGGATCCCATCTGATGGCATTGTATTGAAGCTCAGTTACTTGCTTTTCTCTCTCTTCAATTTTTTCGTAGTTTCCATTGATTTTTTTATATATTTTTGGTTTACTGCCATTAGCTTACAAGTAAACAAATAAACTTCTCCCTTTTATACATAAGCTTTATATATGAATTTTGTTTTAGAAAAGTGATGGATTTGTGTAGACACACATTTTTTAAAATTATATGACAGTAGCTTGGTATATACCAGTGGACAAAGGTAATGGGTATTACATGCATTTGTGTTTGGGAAAAAGAAATGATATTACAAGTTTGGAAGAATATCCATTCTCTGTCAAGTACACTCAAGTATACTAATATATGCATTGTCAAGTCTTAATTTTGCTTAAACAATATTTTACCAATAGATCCTGCATACTACATATGTAGTCATTCTGTGAAATCTCATTTTGAAGAGTGTCATTTTTTAAATAAGCAATGATAAACTGGTTAATATGTGTTAAGTCTCCCAGAATCGCTGGAAGTCAGACGACATATAAATTTAATAAATTATTATTCTATTTTTCCTGTTAAATAAATTATTTTTAAATGATAATTTAATTAGATATGTGTTTATTGGTGTGACTAGTTTCAATCAGTAAATTAGATCCATTCTAAGTTTGACTCTAAGTGTGAGGCAGGGTCTGTGGAGATGCCGAGGGAATTGACTTACCTTGTTATCTGGGAGCAGTTTGACCCTGTTGGGCCTGAGGAAGTGGAGCGGATCTTCTGGACTGTAAACACCACCACCTGCCAACTAGACCCATGCCCCTCCTGGCTAGTGAAAACAGCATGGGAGGTAACGTGGTTGGGTCCAAGTGACGGTAAATGCATCTTTGAGAGAGGGGGTGTTTCCGGCGGCCTTTGAGGAGGCACTGGTGTACCCCTTCCTCAAAAAACCATTGCTGTACCCTATTGTTCTGGACAATTTTCATCCACTCTCCCACCTCCCGTTTTTGGGGAAGATGGTTGAGAAAATGGTGGCATTGTAGCTCCAGAGGCTTCTGGATTAAATGTATTATCTGGACCCCTTCCAGTCAGGTTTCAGGCCCAGATATGGAACGGAAACAGCATTGGTTGCTCTTATGGATGATCTCTGGTGGGAGTAGGATGGAGGCAGTGGATCCATCCTTGCTCTTCTTGACCTCTCAGTAGCTTTTGATACCATCGACCGTGGTATCCTTTTGGGTTGGCTCAGGGAGTTGGGGGTGGGTGGCATAGTTCTGTGCTATTTCATCTTCTTCCTCCAGGGTTGGTCCTAATTGATGTTGATAGGGAGCGAGAGATCTGGCCCACAGCTCCTCCTTTGTGGGGTGCCACAGGGCTCGGTACTCTATCTGCTCCTTTTCAACATCTATATGAAACCACTGGATGAGAACATCCGTCACCACGGGATGAGGTATCATCAATATGCTGATGATACTCAATTATACATCTCCATCCTGGGTGAAGTAAGTGATTCTGTGACCATCCTATCCTGGTGCCTGGGGGCTGTGGGGGTCTAGATGGAGAACAACAGGCTTCAGCTGAACCCTGGTAAGACAGAGTGGCTGTGGGGGTGGGGCTTCTCGGTATTTGGTAATTTAACATCTTTAGTTCTGGATGGGGTTGCACTGTCTCAGACAGACGTGGTGTGTAATCTGTGGATTCTCCTGGACTCACCGCTCCTGCTTGAAGAGCAGGTGGCAGGCGTGGCCAGGAGGGCCTTTGCGCAGCTTCGTGTTATATGCCAGTTACATCCTTTCCTGGACTGGGAGTCCCTTGACATGGTCACTCATGCCATGGTCATCTCCCATATAGACTACTGCATTGTGCTCTACATGGGGCTACCCTTGAAGAGTATCTGGTCCAAAATGCAGCTGCATGGGCAATTTTTGGTGTCCCTAGATTGGCACATGTTACACTGCTGCTTCATGAGCAGCATTGGGTACCGGTCTGCTTCCAGGTGTAATTCAAGGTGTTGGTTATCACCTTTAAAGCCCTTCGTGGCATGGGTCCAGGGTACCTGAGTGTCATGTTCCCCATTGCAAGGCATATGTGCATCACAACGGGGAACATGCACATTAGGTAAGAGGAAGGGATAAGTGTAACCCCTTAATCACTCACATATCCCTCGGGCACCCATGTCCATAGAGGAATCACCAACACAATGGGAGCGCCCATCAGACCGGACTTGACACCCATCGAAAGATCAGGGAAACACCTTCCCATTTCCCCAGGGGACGCACCGGCTCCGGACGAAGGCAGGGAGACAAAGGAGACTGCCGGAATCAACCATCAGCTGACGCGTCACAGTCCCAAGCACCCATCCAGTCATGGCTCGAGGGTGGAGAAGCACAACGTCCGCCAACAGAGTATAAACAGGACACTCTGTCAACACATAAGGATTCCCGTCTTTTTCCTTGCGTGCACTCCGTTCTAATAAAGCCAGAAATCCTTAGACCCTCTAAGTGAGTCTGTGTTTTATTTAGAGCATGGCTGCCCTGACATAAAGATGGGAATCCAAAAAAAATTTTTTCCCTAGCACCAATCCAGACCACTTCTGTGAGGGATCCACGCTAGGATGGAAGACTTCAACTCACGGAGAAGCGGCTTCCCGGCGACCGACAACGGAACTCCCGTCCAGACGAACGACAGATGCCCAAGGCCCCGACGGTGCAACATCCAGGGGTACTCAGGATCGAGTTCGGAGGGAGAAGACCCAGCGAGCGCTACCCGTGAGTCCCGAGGCCCGTGGCTTACCCTCGACGAGACGGACGGGTCCTCACCCGGACCGCCCGGCACACCGGAGGAACCGCGGGATGTCCCGAAATCAGAGGCGTCAGGAACCAGAGGCAACCGCAGCACGGCGAGCTCGAGAACGGCGGAGAGGCTGAGATCGGTCGAGGAGAAGCTGGAGGCAACACAGCAGCTGCTCCAGAGGTTAGCAGAGGCGTATGAGTCCCACAGCTGGGGAGCGGAGGGACCAGTCACCAGAAGCCTGACATCCCTCACCCCCCCTCGGAGACGCACCAGCCGGAGAGATGGAGGAGAAGCCTGGAGGATGACGCAGCGCCAGGCAGAGACCGGTTCCAGGTACCCACCCTCCCACCCCACAGCCGAGGCGACTCCAACAC
Source organism: Candoia aspera (assembly GCF_035149785.1). Lineage (NCBI taxonomy): Eukaryota > Metazoa > Chordata > Lepidosauria > Squamata > Candoiidae > Candoia > Candoia aspera. The sequence continues at coordinate 41,029,269 of NC_086159.1, read as the reverse complement.
ACCGGAGGCCGACACGAGTGGGTGCAAACACAACCCGACGCCAGATGGAGGGAATCCCCACATCTCGACCACGGAGCCCCGACTGCCCGAAGTACCCAGCATCGCCCAGCTGCGGCTTGGAGCCCACCGAGAGTGGCGATCAAGGACTTCGGGATCAAGTTTGATGGGGACCCCATAAAACTTTCTTCCTCACAAATGCGAGGATCTACATGGAGGAATGGGGCCCCTATTTTCGAACTGCAAAGGGCAAGGTAAATGCCCTAGCTGTCAAGCTGCAAGGACGAGCCGCCGACTGGTACGTCCAGCTGTGCCAGTTGGGAGCCCCAGAACTCGAGGACTGCAATGAGTTCCTGTGGGCAGTGGAAATGCATTTCAAGGACCCCCTGGAAAGGGAGAGGGCAAAAAGAGCCTTAAAAGCCCTTAAACAAGGACAGAGCTCCGTGGCAGATTATGCCATAGAATTCCAAGCCCTGGCCGGCAAGGTTGAGGTTTGGTCCCAATCAACCCTCATCGAAAAATTCAAGGGTTGAACCTGAATGTACTCAGGTGGGCACTCTGCAGAAACAACCCCAACACTCTGGTGGAGTGGATCCAGCTGGCAGGGGAGGCAGAGGACGCCCAGGAAACTTTCCTCCAGGCGCGGAGGGAAGCACAGTACGCAGAGGTGGTGAGAGGACCCCGCGCAGCTGCAAGACCTACGAACCCAAGATCCCAACATCGTATGGACGACCGGGACCGACGCTTTGCCAGGGGTCAGTGCTTCAAGTGTGGGGAGGTGAACCACAAGGCGGCGGCTTGCCCGAAGGCAAAGGCTAGAGACAGCCCGGGGAAGGTCCCGAACAAACCAACCCCACCACCAAAGAAAAGGCCAGCTGCGAAGGGGGAAACCTCGGCAAGGGAATTCCTTGACGTCACCGCTGACAAGGAAAGCGGAAGCAATGAACCGGCAGGAAACGCCAGCCACCTGCCTTAAAGAGCGCCAAAAGACAGGTGGAGCACAACAAAGGGCGCGACGACTTTGGGGTGAGTGAGAACTATCCTACCCTATATGTGAGAGTCACCCTGGCCCACGGGGGGGAAACAGAGAAGGTTTGGGCGCTGATTGACTCGGGTTGCTCGAAATGCCTCATGCACCCGGACCTGGTGGCCGTGCTTTACCTCCCCCGCTATCCTCTTCAGCACCATTTGGTGTTCACGCAGTTGGATGGATCAGCAGCGGGAGGGGGCCCGGTCACCCAATACACGGACAAAGTTGTGATGAGGCTCAGCGACCACGAGGAAAGCCTTCCCTTCATCGTGGCACCGGTGGGTCAACCTCTACTCACCTTAGGGATCCCGTGGCTTGTGCATAACAACCCCCAAATAAATTGGATGACCAGAGAGATCACCTTTTCGGACGGTCGTTACCAAGCACCCACAGGGGATCGGGTTCCCCGCGCTGCAATGGGGAGGGTGACAACGACCTCAATGTACCTGGAGGCAGCAACCCCGGAGGGTCTGCCAGCCAGATATGCAGACTTTGCCGACGTTTTCGGTGAAAAGGAGGCCGACAAACTACCCCCCCCACAGAAAAACACTGCACAATCGAACTGATCCCGGGGGCAACTTTACCAAAGCCTAAAATTTATGCTATGACACAGAGGGAGTTGGTAGCTTTAAGGGACTTCATCGACAAAAAATTGGCATGGGGGGTTATCGAGCCAGCTAACTCGCCAGTTGGGGCCCCAGTTCTCTTCCGGGAGAAGAAAGATGGGTCCCTCCAGCTCTGTACAGATTACCGCGGGCTCAATGCCGCGTCAATTTCAAACCCTGCCAATAATAAAGGACATTCTAGCCCACCTTGCAAAGGGCAAAATATTCACAAAATTAGACCTCAGAGAAGCCTACTTCCAGATACGAATAAAGGAAGGGGACGAATGGAAGATGGCTTTCAACTGCCCGCTGGGGTCGTTCCAATACCAAGTTCTGCCTTTTGGGTTGGCTGGGGCACCGGGTGTGTTCATGCAGCTAATTAATGAGGTCTTGCATGACCACTTGTTTAAGGGGGTGCTTGTTTACCTTGATGATGTCTTGATTTATTCTGAGAACGCAGCCGAGCACGAGCGCCTCATAAAGACAGTGCTCACGAAACTCCGCAAGGCAATGCTATACTCCAAGCTCTTCAAGTGTGAGTTTCACAAGGAGCAAATCGACTATCTTGGCTATCGGATCTCGGCAAGGGGGATCGAAATGGACCCTAGCAAGGTCCAGGCCATACTGGCGTGGGAGCGCCCGTGCACGAGGAGGCAATTTCAAAGTTTCCTCGGGTTCACTAACTTCTATAGGGGTTTCATCCAGGGGCTAGCAGAAATTGTGCTGCCACTAACCAACCTACTCCGGACAAGGCCTGGGAGACACCCGAAAATCATGAAACCCGGGGGCACTGCTAAACTGGACAGCTGATTGTCAAACGGCTTTCGAGCGCCTCAAAAGCCTCTTCACGGCAGAGCCAGTACTGCAGCATCCCGACCCCACCAGACCCTTTGTCGTGCAAGTAGATGCCTCAGATTTTTCTATAGGAGCGCTCCTCCTTCAGCGCGATTTTGACAATCAGCTGAAGCCCTGCACGTACCTCTCCCGCAAGTTCTCGGAAACAGAACGGAGATGGCACATGTGGGAAAAGGAGGCGTTCGCGGTCAAGGCAGCCCTGGAAACATGGAGGCACCTCCTGGAAGGGGCCTCCTGCCCCTTCAAGGTCTGGACTGACCACAAAAACCTGGAGGCTTTCAGCACCCCAAAACGCCTCAGTCCAAAGCAAGTACGCTGGGCGCAATTCTTTAGCAGATTTAATTTCAAACTTAAGTTCATCCCAGGGAGAAAGAACTTTGTGGCGGATGCCCTTTCCCAACGACCTCAGGATGCTGGCCAGGCACCGGCCATTGTGGGGACTGTGTGGACAGACACACAGCTGGGCTGCCCTGCTGTCACACGCAGCCAGACTAAAACCCAACGCGCCTCAGCGCAACCACCGGCGAACGGAGGGAGACGCAGGTCAATTTCACAGGACTGGCAACAAAGACTCATTAAAGCCCTCGAGAAAGATACATGGTTACAAAACAACCAACACCATGTATCTCTTACGAACGGGCTTGCCTGGAGACAAAAAAACCCTATACGTGCCAGAATAATTGAGAGTGGATGTTTTAAACCGCTCCCACAATGATAAGACGGCTGGGCATTTTGGGTTCGTTAAAACCTTACACTTAATTAGGAGGCAATTCTGGTGGCCCACCCTAAGAAAAGACGTCAAGGAATATGTCACGGCCTGCCCCACATGTGCAAGGTCAAAACGGAAGGTGGGGAAACCCCAAGGACTGCTGCAGAAAGTAGCAAGCCCCTCCCGTCCCTGGGAGGAGATTTCCATGGACTTCATAGTTGACCTGCCACCCAGCCAAAGAAAAACTGTTATCTGGGTGGTAAAAGACTATTTTTCCAAGCAGGCACACTTCATACCCTGCGCATCCATCCCCTCCGTGCAACAGCTGGCACGCCTATTCCTCACCCATATCTACAAAATCCACGACGCCCCCTACCATTTGGTGACTGATAGGGGCACACAATTTACCTCCAGGTTCTGGAAAGAATTCTTAAAACTCATTGGCACGAAGCAAGCACTGTCAACGGCTTGGCACCCCCACACAGATGGCTACACGGAGATCCTCAACTCCACCCTGGAGCAGTTCCTACGAGCGTTTATTAATTACCAACAGGACAATTGGGTGGACCTGCTTCCTTTTGCAGAGGTGGCCTACAACAACACGGTACACCAAAGCACAGGTCACACCCCATTCAAGGTGGTTTATGGAAGAGACTTTGTGCCAATCCCGGAACTGCCCCAACCAGACACCCCGCCCTGTTCTCCAGATGACTGGGCAGCTCAACTGGGCACGGTTTGGCCCATCATCCAGCTGGCTCTGGCTGATGCTCAAGCATCATACAAGAAATTTGCAGATAATCACAGGGCGGAGCAACCCACTACAAAGTGGGAGATAGGGTCTACCTCTCCACTAAGTTCATCAAATCCCCACAGTCCTCCAAGAAACTGGCACCCAAATTTATTGGACCATTCCCAATCACAGAGATCATTAACCCAGTCATCTTCAAACTGGACTTACCCCACAATCTACGGCGCATACACCCAGTTTTCCACTGTGCCCTCCTGAAACCAGCCACCCTTTCGAAATGGCACACAGAACCCCCCACCCCCACCTATCATGATAGATGGGCAACAACATTTTGAGATAGAAGAAATACTCGACTCCAGGAGGCAAAGGGGCACATTACAATACCTTGTCAAATGGAGGCATTTCCCACACCCAGAGCGGGTCCAAGCTCAACATGTCTCAGCTAAACGGTTGGTAAGGAGCTTCCATGAAGCATACCCACCTAAACCAGCACCCTAGGATTTTCCTTCGGGGGCAGCATGTCATGTTCCCCGTTGCAAGGCATATGTGCATCACAACGGGGAACATGCACATTAGGTAAGAGGAAGGGATAAGTGTAATCCCTTAATCACTCACATATCCCTCGGGCACCCATGTCCATAGATGAATCACCAACACAATGGGAGCGCCCATCAGACCGGACTTGACACCCATCGAAAGATTGGGGAAACGCCTTCCCATTTCCCCAGGTGACGCACCGGCTCCAGATGAAGGCAGGGAGACAAAGGCGACTGCCAGAATCGCCCATCAGCTGACGCGTCACAGTCCCAAGCACCCATCCGGTCATGGCTCGAGGGTGGAGAAGCACAACATCCGCCAACAGAGTATAAACAGGACACCCTGTCAACACGTAAGGATTCCCATCTTTTTCCTTGCATGCACTCCGTTCTAATAAAGCCAGAAATCCTTAGACCCTCTAAGTGAGTCTGTGTTTTATTTAGAGCGTGGCTGCCCTGACACTGAGGGACCATCTCACCCCCATTGCATCAACCTGTCCCACCCAATTATGCAGAGAGGGCATGTTATAGATCCCGTCTGTAAGAGAATTCCATGTGGCAGGGTCCAGGAAGTGGGCCTTCTCTGCAGTGGCGCCCGCCCTCTGGAACACTCTTCTTCCAGAAATAAGACAGATTCCATCTCTTGCGGCCTTCTGAAAACAATTGAAGACTTGGTTCTGCCACCTTGCTTGGTGTGGGAAGGGAAGTAATAACACCTGGAGATGGTTAGTGCCTTAAATGACCCCTTTAGATACATGTGAATGATACTCCAACTGCTACTGTCATCTGGATTTTATATTGTATTTATTTTTATGTCATATTTGTATTTATATTTATTAGAGTATTTTAATGTTTTTACCATTGTTGTAAGCCACCCAGAGTCTCCCCTTTGGGGGGAGATGGGCAGTGGCTAAATTTAATAGATAGATAGATAGATAGATAGATAGATAGATAGATAGATAGATAGATAGATAGATAGATAGATATGTGTTTGTGTTACTAGTTTCAATCAGTAAATGAAAGACATACTTTTTTCCTTTTTCTTGTTTTTTCCTTTTTTGCATTTTTTTTTAAACTCTCGGAAAGGTTTACCTGACACAGTGATATTTAATATCAATTCTTTCAACTTCTATGCTTTTAATTTTCCCGTACCATAAAGTTCATGAATATGATGGAAAACATCAATTCAGTATAACCTTTCTTGATGGTGATATGTTCCACCATTAAAAGCCATCCTTGGCGGTATTCCTTGAATGTCTTCACTATACCATACTGCCTGTTACACTGGAGTCTTGTGTTTCAGATTATAAGATTCGAAACAGAAAATTCTCATTTCAAATGAGAGTGCAGGATTACAGGCAGTAAACATAAAATCCCACAAAGGATTTATAAATATATAAAGGATAAACATATAAACATATAATTTTGTCAAATCCTTGCTGCGTTAACAAATTAAATAAGAAATGAAAGCTGAGTTGGTATTTGACCAAACAAGAATCAAAATAAATATTTTTAATTGACCTTTTTCTAAGCTCAATGTACGTGTAAACAAAATGGATCTATAGGATATAAGTATGCTTGAAAATTTTATAGCAACATACTTTAGACAATGGAATTACTGGGCTTTATATTAATATGTCTTCAGCAAAGGATCGTTACCTTGTCGTGGTGCTGTAGCTTGAGCACCTCAATGATGCCATGAGCTAAACCGTGAAGGGCCACCCAAGACGGGAAGGTCATGACAGAGAGATCAGACTAAATGCGATCCCTGGGGAAGGTAATGGGAACCCACCCCAGTATTCTTGCCGTGAAAACTAAATGGATCAGTACAACCAGAGATATGTCGGTATACCATTGGAAGATGAGACCCCCAGGTTGGAAGATGGTCAAAATGCTACTGGGGAGGAACAGAGGATGAGTTCAACTAGCCCCAGACGTGATGATGCAGCTAGCTCAAAGCCGAAAGGACGGCTAGCAGCTGACGGTGCTGGTGGTGAACGGCGAATCCGATGTTCTAAGGATCAACGCACCATTGGAACCTGGAATGTAAGATCTATGAGCCAGGGCAAATTGGATGTGGTTATTGGTGAGATGTCAAGATTAAAGATAGACATTTTGGGCATCAGTGAACTGAAATGGACTGGAATGGGCCACTTCACATCAAATGACCACCAGATCTACTACTGTGGACAAGAGAACCACAGAGAAATGGAGTAGCCTTCATAATTAATAGTCAAGTGGCTAAAGCAGTGCTTGGATACAATCCAAAAAAACAATAGAATGATCTCAATTTGAATTCAGGGCAAGCCATCTAACATCACAGTGATCCAAATATACGCCCCAACCACAAATGCTGAAGAAGCTGAAGTAGAGCAGTTCTATGAGGATCTGCAGCACCTACTGGACAACACGCCTAAAAGAGATGTTGTTTTAATCACAGGAGACTGGAATGCTAAGGTGGGCAGTCAAATGACACCTGGAATTACCGGTAAGTATGGCCTGGGAGAACAAAACGAAGCAGGACACAGGCTGATAGAATTTTGCCAAGACAATTCACTCTGCATAACAAACACTCTCTTCCAACAACCTAAGGGACGGCTTTATACATGGACTTCACCAGATGGACAACACCGAAACCAGATTGACTACATCCTTTGCAGCCAAAGGTGGCGGACATCTGTACAGTCGGTAAAAACAAGACCTGGAGCTGACTGTAGTTCAGATCACGAACTTCTTCTTGCACAATTTAGGATCAGACTAAAGAGATTAGGGAAGACCCACAGATCAGCTAGATATGAGCTCACTAATATTCCTAAGGAATATGCAGTGGAGGTGAAGAATAGATTTAAGGGACTGGACTTAGTAGACAGGGTCCCGGAAGAACTCTGGACAGACGTTCGCAACATCGTTCTGGAGGCGGCAACAAAATACATCCCAAAGAAAGAGAAAAACAAGAAGGCAAAATGGCTGTCTGCTGAGACACTAGAAGTAGCCCAGGAAAGAAGGAAAGCAAAAGGCAACAGTGATAGGGGGAGATATGCCCAATTAAATGCAAAATTCCAGAGGTTAGCCAGAAGAGATAAGGAATTATTTTTAAACAAGCAATGCGCAGAAGTGGAGGAAGACAATAGAATAGGAAGGACAAGAGACCTCTTCCAGAAAATTAGAAATATTGGAGGTAAATTCCAGGCCAAAATGGGTATGATCAAAAACAAAGATGGCAGGGACCTAACAGAAGAAGAAGAGATCAAGAAAAGGTGGCAAGAATATACGGAAGACCTGTATAGGAAGGGTAACAGTATCGGGGATAGCTTTGACGGTGTGGTCAGTGAGCTACATCTTGAAGAGTGAGGTTGAATGGGCCTTAAGAAGCATTGCTAATAACAAGGCAGCAGGAGATGACGGCATCCCAGCTGAACTGTTCGAAATTTTGCAAGATGATGCTGTCAAGGTAATGCATGCTATATGCCAGCAAATTTGGAAAACACAAGAATGGCCATTAGATTGGAAAAAATCAACTTATATCCCCATACCAAAAAAGGGAAACACTAAATAATGTTCAAACTATCGAACAGTGGCACTCATTTCACCTGCCAGTAAGGTAATGCTCAAGATCCTGCAAGGTAGACTTCAGCAGTTCATGGAGCGAGAATTGCCAGATGTACAAGCTGGGTTTAGAAAAGGCAGAGGAACTAGGGACCAAATTGCCAATATCCGCTGGATAATGGAAAAAGCCAGGGAGTTTCAGAAAAACATCTATTTCTGTTTTATTGATTATTTTAAAGCCTTTGCCTGTGTGGACCATAACAAATTGTGGCAAGTTCTTAGTGGTATGGGGATACCAAGTCATCTTGTATGCCTCCTGAAGAATCTGTATAACGACCAAGTAGCAACAGTAAGAACAGACCACGGAACAACAGACTGGTTTAAGATTGGGAAAGGAGTACGGCAGGGCTGTATACTCTCACCCTACCTATTCAACTTGTATGCAGAACACATCATGCGACATGCTGGGCTTGAGGAATCCAAGGCTGGGGTTAAAATCGCTGGAAGAAACATTAAGAATCTCAGATATGCAGATGATACCACTTTGATGGCTGAAAGCGAAGAGGAACTGAAGAGCCTTATGATGAAGGTGAAAGAAGAAAGTGCAAAAGCTGGCTTGCAGCTAAACCTCAAAAAAACCAAGATTATGGCAACCAGCTTGATTGATAACGGGCAAATAGAGGGAGAAAACGTAGAGGCAATGAAAGACTTTGTATTCCTAGGTGCAAAGATTACTGCAGATGCTGACTGCAGTCAGGAAATCAGAAGACGTCTAATCCTTGGGCGAAGAGCAATGACCAATCTCGATAAAATAGTTAAGAGCAGAGACATCGCACTGACAACAAAGGTCCGCATAGTTAAAGCAATGGTGTTCCCCGTAGTAACATATGGCTGCGAGAGCTGGACCATAACGAAGACTGAGCGAAGGAAGATCGATGCTTTTGAACTGTGGTGTTGGAGGAAAATTCTGAGAGTGCCTTGGACTGCAAGAAGATCAAACCAGTCCATCCTCCAGGAAATCAAGACAGACTGCTCACTTGAGGGAATGATATTAAAGGCAAAACTGAAATACTTTGGCCACATAATGAGAAGACAGGACACCCTGAAGAAGATGCTGATGCTAGGGAGAGTGGAAGGCAAAAGGAAGAGGGGGCGACCAAGGGCAAGGTGGATGGATGATATTCTAGAGGTGACGGACTCGTCCCTGGGGGAGCTGGGGATGTTGACGACCGACAGGAAGCTTTGGCGTGGGCTGGTCCATGAAGTCACGAAGAGTCGGAAGCGACTAAACGAATCAACAACAAATATTAATATGTATTTACACAAAAATAGTATATCTACAGTATCAACAATCTAAAAAACAGCAGCTTTTTTTCTCCTTAAAGCAAGTACCCTAAGAGCAATTCATTAATACAGTTTTATATTCTTTAAAAAATACCAAAGAATGAATAGTAATTTATCTGATTATGAAATGATGCATGCATTTCTGCCTTATTTAGCTGCTGTGGCATCCTCTTCAGTGAAGGAATGAACTTTATTCATAATATATATTATGAGTGAATTTCATCAGAAATTTAAAATAAATTTCATTTTTCCATTAACATTCCACAATTCATTTATTTTTATATTTTTTTTGTTAATTCAAGTCCAGTACTTGAATTCAGCCCCATTACTGCTTTAGTTGCTTTAATCTGTTTAAGTTTATTTTGTGTTAGCTTTAAATTTCTTTTTTGTTACTTTTAGTAATTTTAGACTGCCATTAAGAATTTTATCTTTGTCAAGTCATAACTATAATATATGCCTAAAACACTTGGCTGTACTGGGGAGAGTTGAGACAATATTCCTTGCTTTTTATTTCAGTAACCTACTGTGAGAGCCTATTTGGTGTAGTGGTTATAGCACCAGACTAGAAACCATGACTTCTAATCCCACTGTAGGCATGAAACAAGCTAGGTGACTTTGGGCCAGTCATACTGTCAAGTGGAGGACTGATATAACAGAAAAGGAAAATAGGGTGGAACTGGGGGAAGTATGTAAAAGAGAGATTTGAAATAGTCGTAGTTCAATCACTTGATAGAGGTGGCATCTTGTGATATCACCACTTGACACCTGCTCCATTTGGCTGTAGATAATCACTTCAGAAGAAATCTGGTTTACCTCCTCTTTAAGAACTCTGGAAGAAGTGGACTATCTAGATACATGGCTTTTCCTAGAAGAGGATAGTACATGCCCTTGATGATCACTTTAAAACTTCAACTGATGCAAAATGTCTCTGTTATTATGGACCACACCCTATATTGCCATGTAGCACGTAATTTAAGGCACTGATTGTTATTTACAAAGCTCTAAATGGCTTGGGATTTGGGAAAGTGTAAGAATACTTACCTAAGGTAAAATTAACATGCCCAACAAATGTAATCCAAAAGTGCCTGCTGCAGATCCCTTCCCCTTCCTGGACATTTTGTGGGAGGGGTTGGAGATGGGCAATATTTGTAGAGAATAGTCCTTTCTATGGCTGTCATGACCTTCTGGAAAACAGTGAAGACCTGGCTGTTACAGAAGTCTTTTGAGTGAACTATCCATGCCATGAATTATGAAATATTATGAAGCATGAATATTGTACTATGATGCATTATTGTATCATCGTCATCATTCAGTATTTATATATTGTATTTTATCACATTTTTACTGAGCATGTACTTAAATTCAGGCAGAATGAAGCAATATAAAACTCTTATAAATAAATAAATCTGGACGCCACAAGTTTCCTAATTCTGCTTTAAAAGTATAGTGTGTATGTGTGAAATATTTATCAGCTTACAGTAAGAACACATTTGTTTCATACTCAATCAAATGGTTGAAAAAATAGAACTTATCCTTCAATTTAATTTGAAATGATGCAGTATACTACTCAAAAAAGTGAGCTGTGATCAGTTCATCTTGCTTTTACTATGAATTGAGAGGAAAATCCAGTGAGATGTTTCCAGTGATAGAAATCATTCCATCAGTAACTTGAAGGTTTTCTGACCCTCTGGAGCAATCTTCTTCAGAGTATGGAATGCTTCAAAGAGAAGAATAGGAGACAATCTGCTGGCTAGAATATGTGGATACCTGTCATGAGTACTGATGGCGAGCAGGAGGGGGCCTCTATCCAGGGGGGGAAGACACATGCGTAGTACTGAGGAGTTAAGCAGCCATTCAAAGAGACACAGATCAGATCCACCTTAACCTTTGGGGTTTATCTGTCTGGGTTTTCCCACGCTGCTTCAGTTTGTTAGGATTTTCGGTCTTACGTAGCAGTAATAAACACTAGAGACCTACTCCTCGTCTCAGCGTGATTCCTGACTGTTAGGACAATACCAAAGGCAAATTATATATTTACTTTGTATGGAACCAAAATATACTGACCTTCAAGTAGGTAACATACATAAACTTTTGGCTACCTATCCTACTCATTTTGTGAGCTATTAAATTGCTGTTTCTCTTTTGAGAAATTTCCCTGTAATTTTCAGCCACATTTTTCTTCAGTTAATCATACTTCTTTTACATCATAATTATAATTTAAGTGATTGCTTCTGGATTAGGTTCAGATGAATGAAGTGTTTTAAATTAATGTATCCTCTATAGTTTGTTTCCAAGGTTTAAAAAGCCAAATGATGTTGAAATTTATAGTAGTGAAAAGTCAGTAGAAGCAGCACTCCTATCACTACTTTATGGAGTATAAAATGTAGGAAGTAGTACTACTCTAATAATATAACTTTTTGTGCTAATTTAATATCCAAATAAATAGAAAATAAATAAAATAAAATAAAAATAAAGAGAAAGAGAAAGAGAAAGGCAGTTTGGTCTAGTGGTTAAGGTGCTGAGCTAGAAACCCGGAGTCCATGAGTTCTAGTCCCACCTTAGGCATGAAAGCTGGCTGGGTGACCTTGTGCCAGTCACTCTCTCTCCGCCCAACTCACCTCACAGGGTGGTTGTTGTGGGGAAAAGAGGAGGAAGGAGCATCAGGTATGTTTGCTGCCTCATTTATAAAAATAATAAAGGCAGGATAGAAAATAAATAAATAAAAAATAAAAAACCAGAATTTTGTTAATTTCAGTGATAATCTTTTAGCAATCCCATTTATGGTTGTCATGTAGTTTGATTCTTTTTGTATTTCTTCTATTTTTTAGCCGAGCAATCAAGACAAACCAAGATCTCCTTCCTGAAACACCATGGATGCAGTTATTCTATAATGACTTTTGGGGCACTCTTCTGACCCACAGCGGGAGCCATAAATCCTACAGACCTCTCTGCACACTCTCTTTTCGCATTAACTATGCTATTGGAGGAATGGATCCTTGGAGTTACCATCTTGTAAATGTCCTTCTACATGCAGCAGTCACGGGTCTTTTCACTAATTTTTCTCGAGTACTATTTGGTGATGGACACTGGACCTTACTAGCTGGTTTGCTCTTTGCTTCTCATCCCATTCACACTGAAGCAGTGGCAGGAATTGTGGGAAGGGCTGATATTGGAGCTTGCCTTTTCTTTCTGCTCTCCCTAGTCTGTTATATTAAACACTGCTGTACAAGAAACTATTCAGAAGGAACCTGGGGCTGGATCTTGGGTGCCGGTCTGTGTGCCACTTGCAGCATGTTGTGGAAGGAGCAAGGAGTGACCGTGCTAGCCGTGTCAGCAGTTTACGATGTGTTTGTATTTCATAGGCTAAAAATGCACCAAATTGTTCCTGCTGTCTATAAGGTGAGTGGAATTGTTTGTGTTTTTCAGTTATTGATTCCAACAGCAGACAAAAACACAGATTTTATCGAAAAGAGCAATGAAATATCTAATAGTTCAATCTGTTCTTATTTTTTTCCCCCAGCAACAACAAGGACTATACTTAAAACTCTGAAAGGATTCGGTTACTTTTACTATAAACAAGGACCATGCTCCCATTAATTTCCATGCTGCTTTCCATGTAATTCTCTTGGGCAAATGTTGTTTCTTCTACTGAGACTTCTGTGTGTATGGGAACGGGGGATATTCTCCTTTTTATTATTTATTTATCTGCCTATCCTTGAGGCTTATATTCAGCCAAAACGTAAGTGACTTGTGGCAGCTTACAATGATATGTAATGCAAACAGCAAGTTTGTTTTTATAATACAAACAAGTATGACTTTAGTAAATAACGGGGTTGCATTTGAAACTGGTACTTTGCAGAGCAAGGGATTTTGTATCCTTAAAGCAAATAAGACAGTTACAAGACTTCTGTGACTACTTTGATAGTTGTCCCTGACTATTTGCATGTGAAATAGCCAAGTGAGCCTTGCAAAAGATGTGGCTGTTGTAATGATTCAAAGTATTTTGTATGTATTCATACAGTTTGTGAGGCATATCTTTCAATTAACTTGCACAGCCCTAGTAAACCCTGATCTAAATACAACTTATGGCCCCAGACTTTAATTTTAGTTTGCTTTTTATCCCCACCCCACCTCTGAGGGTTAATTGAGACTGTGATTTGATGGGCTACTAAACTAGTGCAAAGTAAATCAAGCTTTTTTTTCCCAAGACATCAAATCAAGTTCCAAATAAACTTAGTCGGTGCTTTCAGACTGCTGTTTTTTTAAAAGAAAAATGAAGCCAAGGTTGTGTATAGATGAACTGATTTGTAGGATGAATTTTCTGTATACAGTCATTTTATATAACTATTCCAAGGCATGTAGCGCTACCACAATAATGTGAAACACAATTTCATCAAGTGAATAGACTCTAAAGAGAGTTGTAATTATAGAAGCCATACATATTCAGATGCCTAATTCTTCTCCCACTGCATTTCCAAGTGTGAGAACGGGGGTGCTAATCAACTTTGCAGATTGCAGTATTGTGTCCAATTAGTACTACAGAGCTTATTTATGTCTCTGTGCATTATGTTTGCCTCCATATTGCCCTGTTTTTTTCATATGAGGTAAGGGGTATGACAATATTTTGATTTAAAATGCACTGAAATTACCTCTTCATTGGCTGCGCTATTAACAGCACTGTTAAATGCTTGGCTTTTACATTTTCTGAGTGCAAGCCACTGTTTTAGAAATCAGATGATACCAATGTACAATATATAGTTGGGAAAAGTGCCTATTAAATACCTTCCAATACTATAAAGAATAAGGGCATTTTTTATTACAAATTAAAGTTTTATTTAAAGGGTATAATGGTTTTTCCATAGAAACATAAAACTTTAGGATTGGAAGGGACCACAAGGATCATCTAATCCAGCCCTCTCAAGTGTGCAGGAAAATAAACTAACCATCCATGAGAGGTGTGTGTCTGCTCTTAGAAATCTCCAGGGATGGAGAATCCATAGGTAGACTCTTCCACTGTTATATAGCTCTGTCAGATTTTTTTATTATTATTATATTTAACTGAAATCTAGGTAACATACTCATAATTTCTGCTCCTAGCTCCATGGAAAGTAGTTTCTGATCATTTCCCCAGTAGCTTCCCTCTATATACCCAAGCATGGCTATTTCTAGACTGAACATCGTAATCTCCTTTAGCATACTACCTTGTAGGGCACATCCTCAAGTCTCCGAATCATCTTCATTGTCATCTTCTGAACCTTCTCTGATCTGTCAATATCTTTCTGTAAATGTGATGCCTGGAATCATACACAGTACTGTCAATCAAATGATTTCTTAAATTAGTATGCTAAAACACACCAATGGACAGATAGTAATGGGTTTGAAGAAGACCAAAGAAAGATGGAAGAGTATACAGTTTGGTCTAGTGGTTAAGGCAACGGGCTAGAAACCAGGAGACCGTGAGTTCTAGTCCCGCCTTAGGCATGAAAGCCGGCTGGGTGACCTTGGGCCAGTCACTCTCAGCCCAACCCACCTCGCAGGGTTGCTGTTGTGGGGAAAAGAGGAGGAGGAAGGACTTTTAGGTATGTTTGCCACCTTGAGTTATTTGTAAAAATAATAAAGGCAGGGTAGAAAATAAAATTAAAAAAAATAAAAATACTGAAATTCTGCACAGAAGAAAATGTCAACACCTCAAATACCTTAGAAGATATATCCTATTTACAAAAAAGCTTTGGTACTAGAAGATGAAGTTAGATCAGCACTCCAGGCATTATCAAGCAGAAAGTCTACAGGAATTGATGGAATATCTACAGAGATATTGCAAGCAACAGAAGAAGAATCTGTAAAGGTTTTAACTGATCTGTGCAAGCAAATCTGGAGAACAACACAATGCCCAACAGACTGGAAAAGATCAGACTACATACTAGTACCAAAGAAAGAAGACTTAACAGAATGTTCAAACTGTCGTACAATACTTTCACTTGTTGCCAAAATAATACTTAGGATCATCCAATGCAGATTAGAGCCCTATGTGGAAAGGGAGATGTTCAAGCTGGCTTTAGAAAAGGCCAAGGAACAAGAGACATTGCTGCTGATACATTCTGGATAATTAAGAAAGCAAAAGGATACCAAAACCAAGTCAATATGCAATTCATTAATTATAGAAAGGCCTTTGATTGTGTTGACCAAGTCAAGTTGTGAAATGTCATTGGGAAAAAAGAGTCTAAAACATCTCATTGCTCTCATGCAAAACCCACAAACATGTCAGGAAGCCACAGTCTGAACACAACATGGCAAAACAGACTGGCTCCAGGTTGGCAAGGGAATGAAAAAAGGCTTTATACTCTCTCCTTCTTTATTCAATCTGTATGCTGAATATATACTGAGGGAAGCTGTATTAGAAAAAAGATGTTTGTGGTGCTAAAATTGGAAAAAGAAACATCAATAATCTGTACTATTATTGATACTACTCTTGATAGCTGAAAATACAAATGATTTGGAACTCTAGTAATGAAAGTCAAGGAGCAGAGGCAAAGTATGGGACTAAGATTAAATACGAAGTAGACCAAACTCATGATAATAGGTCCAGCAACCAGCCTTAGAACTGACAAGGAAGATACTGAAGTGGTAGGTAGCTTCTAGCTTTTTGATGAACCATCAGAAGGAACCAGCAATCAAGAAATCCCTTACAGACTAGCACTTGGTAGGGTAGCAGTGAAGACTTTGGAAAAGATATTCAAATAACATGAAGTATCTATACCTGTAGAATTTGGCAGTCAATGGTTTTATCTCTGATGTGAGGTTTGAGTCTGACCGTGACTCTGAAAACAAAACTTATCTTGAACCAGAAGGGGAAAATGAAACTTAACAAGAGGGAATTGGAAAAATAGAAACCAGGAGTGACTCAGCAGAGTGGGAGAAATCGGAGATGCTGATTGAACAAGCTTCGGAGGGAGGTTTGAATTCTCCAACCAGTGCTCAAGTGAGAAGAGCAGAGAAGCACACAAAACAAAAGCAGCCTGATTGGCTGCAGAGGAAAAACAGTGGGGAAAGGATCACTTAAAAAGGCACGCGTGCCAAGAGCAAGCTGCCAGAGACAACTGATCCTTCGAGCATCTGCAGAAGAGTCCTTACTGGAGTTGGAAGCCTTGCCTGTAGCTGACGCGGAATCAGAGCCAGCTCCTCCTGCCATTGCAGACCTGCTTCCTTCACACACTGCTCCAGTCGAGCCTGGTCTTGCCATTCCAGCCGAGCACAGTCTTGCTTTCAGTTCCAAGCCTCAACTCACAGTTCCAACCAAGTTCAGCCTTGCCTCCAGATTCGAACCTTGCCTTGTCACTCCAGCCAACTTCAGCCTTGCTTCCAGTTCCAAGACTTGTCTTGCAGATCCAGCCAGGTTTGGCCTTGCGTCCAGTTCCAAGCCTTGCCTTGCCATTCCAGCTGAGTCCTGCCTTGTCTCCAGACCCAAGTCTTGCCTTTACACTCCAGCCAAGTCCTTCCTTGTCTCCAGATCCAAGACTTGCCTTGATGCTCCAGTAAAGCCTTGCCTAGCCTCCATTGTCAAGCCTAGTCTAGCCTCCATGCCTAGTCCAAGATTTGTGCCTCAAGCCTTCTTGCCATGCACTCTAGCTACACTGGGTCTTCCCACCTCACTGAGAGGATTAGCCAAGTTCTGCCTTGCTCTTTTGCCATGATCTCCTTCTACTTCTGAATCTGCAGCCTTGCCTTGTTATCCTCCACTGCCTGGGTGGACTTGATTGAACTGCACTGCCTATTCTATTCTAAGGACTTTCATTGCTGTAAATAGTTATCTGTAAATAAAGAATTTAATAGTAATTCTGCCTGGCCATCTCATGGTCTGAACAGGACATCTGACACTCTATGGCAGCATAAGTTGGACTTTAAAGGAGCATGATAGAAAGAGGGTTGGTGCTTTTGAATGTTGGGATTGAAGAAGACTCCTAAGAATACCATGGATAGCCAAGATAAACAAATGAATCATAGAAAAATTCGATCCAGAGTTCTTACTCAAGGCACAAATGATGAGGCTTAAATTAGCATATTTTGGACACCTCATGGGAATACCTAGTTCTGTTCAGCAGTCTATAACGCTGGGAGAAGTTGTAAGAAACAGGAGAACAACCAACAGCAAGGCAGATGGATTCAATTACAGCAGTGGTGGGTACACTATTGGAATCTGAAGGGCCAATTTGGGGACAGATCATCCGGGAGAAAATCTATATAGTTGCTAAGAATCAACACTGACTTGGTTGCACATAATTAATCAATGCCAAATATCTATCTGTAGTATTAAGTGTGTTGCAGTATGGAGATGGGCAGCCTTATCAATCATTTAGGGTTGTATAGTATGGATACCTTTATTAAAAATTAAGGAAAGTTATTTTTATTTTAGGGAAGCTATAGAAACCTAATGCTTCAAGAATGGCATGGGAACCACAATACTATTTGTAATGCATGGAGTTCTCCTTTTTGCTGCTTGATCAAAATGTATATTCCATAAAGATTTGAGAGGGAGAACAATATAGAATCACCTTTAAGTAATGGCATAAAATTGAATCATTATGAAATCTGGTATTATATATTAATTATTAGTTTAAATCTTAAAATACAGTTCTAAGACTTGTTGCACTGGCAGTTAATTTTTTTTAGGGAAAAATAATGAGTGCTAGATTCAGTATCTGAAATCCTGCATATTAATTGCAGTAACATATTGAAAAAAATTAAATTAATCTTCACAGCCTTTTATGTCCCCTATAAGGTCATCAGTTTAAGCTGTTTTTTTCAAAACATGAGCATTTTAATAATAACAAAGACATCCTTGTATAAAACCCCTTAGCTGAATGGGACAGTACGTTTCAGTGTATTATCTTTTTAACAGTGGTGCCAGGAATATTTGGACATGATTTGGACTCAAGTGTTAACAAGACACTTGTGAGCTTGTAAGGATCCTTTTACAGCACTTAGGACAGTATTGTCTATTTATAATTAGAAAACAATTGGTCCCTAGCAAAAAAGGGAAAAAGAATCCTAACAACCTGGTATGTAGTAAATAATTGTTAGATTTAGAATGTTGCCTGACCCCTTGCCAATTCTCTTCTTTCCACATAAGTGTTCTGAGACAAATGTGCCTTCAAAAGTGCACTAAACTGTTAAACATGGCCTTTGTGTACACTGTGGGTTTTTATACTTTGAAAAGCAGAATAAAAGGTTAGAAGCAGAACTGATTATTCGCTTATAGAATAGATGCATTCAAGGTTGTTCAACTGAGATTTAATTTCTCTAGCATTTATATCTCATTATAAACGTGTGAAAGTCTGAACAAATATTTGTGTTTGTTTCTGTCCTGCAGTTTCCTGTGTCCTAGAAAACAACAGGTGCTATTAAAATGACAACAAAAACATGCTAACCGCAGTTCTTAGTAAACAGGTCCAATAGCTGGAGAAGATGGTTTTGTGATTACTCATCTTTTAAATGCCATATTGCAATATAATTTGAGTGGCATCATTAAGCCAAAAATTACACCAAAAAGGTAGCAGCAACAGAAGATGCAAAGGAGAATAATAAAAACAGGCAATGATTTTGTGATTGTTTAGCTGCTTTGAATGAATGGAGGACTCCAAAATCATGTGCTTCCCTCTGTCTGCTTTGTCTCCTTCTATTGCATTGTTTATAAAGTCTGGTAGACATAAAGACCTCTTAGGTTTGCAATCTCTACACAATTCAGTGAAGGGAATACTGGTTAGTGTTAACAGTATGTATTTTTGGTGTTGCAGCACTTTAATCACATAACTGTATTTATAAATACCTAAACAGCATGTATATTTCTTTTTAAACTTTTGGCAAAAATAGTTTAATGAGAAAATTAAAGTATTCCAAGGACATCGTTCAGAAGTTCTAAATCTTTATAGTAAACCATGTTAGATATTAAGAAGATAAGTTGTTACAGCAAATCTCTTGAGTGTTTAAAAGACAAGATGTAGTCAATCAGAAGATACGTTAATTCATCCCATTTTATTTATTGATTTGGTCTATTGCTTTTATACTCTGGTCTAAACTGAGTATACATCACCACATATTGTTTAAGTCAGAAGTGAAAAAGTCTTCCTTTGGTAATTTCCAGAGCTTCTGCATCAATGAGTTTGAGTAAAAACAACTACAAAGTTGTTTCTTTCTTCTTTCTTGGAACTGGAGAACCTAAGGAGCAAAATGTATGCATTGAATCCATGCAGAAACACAGAGACAATTTAATCTGTGACCCAAGCTCCAAAGGCCGTGCCCACTTTTGGATGTGACATGCTCTGACATGACGTCCAAAGCACAATACAGTCCTTGAGCCAATGGAATTTGTACCAGTCATAACACATTATAATTGTGGTATGAAACTGTAATATTAATTAAGATGACACAGAATGAAATTCTACAGATGTTTGGTATGAGGAAAAAAAAACTCTTTATCTAGGTATGGTGATGGATATTCTGTTAGATTAAAAGTGCACAAGTAATAATTGAAGTAAAAGAAGAAAAAATTCCAAAGGTTATTCCAGCCTTTTAAGTTTTATCCACATACTTTATATGCCTGGCTGCCATTTAATTTTATTAGCTACATTTCTGAATGTTCTCTTGATAATTAACTTTGTTCTTTTAATGAAGAATGTGGTTGATTTTAGAGTTTTTGACATGTAAATGTTATACAACTTATTAACCTGTGTTTGAATTCATATTTAGTAATTTAACTGGGTAAAATAAAATATTGCAAGCTGGACTTTCTCCTTACCCCTGTATCTTCCATACACCTTTAAAATTTATCTGGGGTATAGTGTACCTCTGAAGCAGATTTTGAGGTTGTGAGAAAGATTGCCTGGGGAAGGACTGCATTTTGGTTTCACTTACAGAAATTTTGTGTGAAAAGCACATCATTTATTTTTCGTCTCAGTGCTTTTCCTTTCCTTTGGAAGTTTTAATACATTTTTTAAACTTCATGCTGGGATCAACCCTTTGTCTTTTTGCTTTTTAAGATCACATTTTGCTCTATGTTTCCTTGCCATTATATGTAGGCAACCCATCTCTTGGTACAAAGAGAAGTACAATGAGCAAAGAATAAATAGTAAAAAGGCAACTAAAATGAACAAAATTCCTTGTGATTTATAAACCTATGCCTCATTATTTAAAAACATTTAAAAATATATTCTCATATAAATTAAGTAACCAAGCCTTATAATCAGATGTAACTCTAATGAAGTGATTAAACAGGAATTATTCAAGTTCCAACATTAAGAAAGATGCAGTCAGTGTATTGTTTAAAATGACAGATTAATACCTTCCGTTACATATTTGTCCTGTATGTCAAGGGATCAAAGGCATAGGTTTAATGCTGTGAAAGACTCAAATCTAAAGTAAAAGCAAAAAAAGTGAAAACATTGAATGTCTTCCAGAAGTTGTTTTTCATTTTATTTCTCTTTGAAGCAAAAGGTGAGAAAATGTAGGTTCCTCTCTGGAATTTGTACACATAATTCTTGCCTATTGCTGAATTCAAGAATAGGATTGCTTTTCCTCAGGGACATTTAAACTTCAGGGTATTAGTAGATCTTTTCCTTTTCTCAGAAGGCTATTCGTCACATTTTAGATACTGAAATAAAATGTTTTAGGAAAGAAAAATATATAGGTACTAGAAATGTATTGTTTTATAAAGGCTCATATTTTACATAAAATGTACTAGTCAACATGGGAAACAATTTTTCTGGAGATGCAGTGCTGGAAATTCATTTATGTATTTCACAGAAAAAAATGTGGCCAGAATTTTAGACAATTTTAAGCAGTGTTAATGTATAGGTAGGATACTTCAGGAGTACAGTATAACTAATTTTAATGTTGAGATATTTAAAAATATAATTTAAAATATTTATTTGGGCAATAAGCTTTTGTTTATGCTTCAACATAGCATTACTAATTGCTACAATAATGCTATATTGAATGTACGATTCCTAATTTGAGGAAAAAATAAAGTTACTTTATCCAACAGTAAATATGAAAATAGCAGACCCAGTTTGGTGTAGTGACTAAGGCATCAGGCTAGAAACCAGGAGACTATGAGTTCTAGTCCCACCTTAGGCACAAAGCCAGCTGGGTTACCTTGGCCCAGTTCCTTTCTCTCAGCCCTAGGAAGGAGGCAGTGGAAACCACTTCTGAAAAACCTTGCCAAGAAAACTGCAGGGACTTGTCCACGCAGTCTCCGAGAATCGGACATGATTGAATGAATTTAAAAAAAAATGAAAATATCTTTAGTTTTCTTGTGTGCTAGGGAATAACTAGGGGGACGCTGTGGCGCTGCGGGTTAAACCACTGAGCTGCTGAGCTTGCCGATCGGAAGGTCGGCGGTTCAAATCCACGTGATGGGATGAGCTCCTGTTGCTAGTCCCAGCTCCTGCCAACCTAGCAGTTTGAAAACATGCAAATGTGAGTAGATTAATAGGTACTGCTTCGGCAGGCAGGTAACGGCGTTCCGTTTAGTCATGCCGGCCACATGACCAAGGAGGAAGTGTCTACAAACAAACGCCGGCTCTTTGGCTTTGAAACGGAGTTGAGCACCGCCCCCGAGAGTCGGACACGACTGGACTTAATGTCAAGGGAAACCTTTACCTTTACCTAGGGAATAACTACTATATGAAGAATGTAAAATGAAATTGGAATTGTGTATTAGAAAGGATTGATAAAATGAGAAAAAAGCTGAATATGGGATATGCATGTGGAAATGTATTACTTATATAATGGTCTGTCTCGCCATTTACTGTTTGTTCATTATACTTCCCCTTTCACCAAGAGGTAAGATGGAAGCATGATAGGTATACCTGCATCAGAGCTCCTACATCTGGGCTGCAAAAAATCTAGACATCTACAAGAGAGCAGAAAGGAGTTAACATTGTGTGAATTTCTTTGCTGTAAGGAAGTATTCTACAAGGCCGAAGAAGTTAATGAGAAGCAGTACTTCCTAGAGTCTATTCCCTCCAAAATCTTTTCCTATGAAGAATTACCAAATTGGCTGATTCATGTAGGATAAGGTGGTCCTCTAGGTACCTAGGTGCAAAGCTATGTCAGCTTTATGGATCAAAAACAGTACTTCAAAATACATCCTAAATCTAGTAGTAACCAATGTAGGGCCTGAAGTAATAATATTGGTGGTAACACCCACCAGTAATTGGCTACTGCATTTGCACTAGCTGCAGTTTCTAGGTGCAAATGCATTTCCATATTGAATCTATTGCAGTAATGAAATGGGTAAGCAATGAGGGCATGAATGTGAAACAACGGAAGATAGACAAAAACCCTCCTGGATACAGCTTTCACATTCCATTTGGAAGTAGCTGTGAGTCCAGGAAGATTTCTAAGATGCAGGCTGTTCCCTAAGGGGGGAAGTGCTTGCCTGCCTGCTTGACCTTTGGGACCAGGGAGCCAACATTTCTTCCCCAGTGATCGCTGAATAGACACTTTTGTTCATTAAGGTGGGAGTGGGACCATCCATTAAGGAGCCACCAGAAAACAGTGCCTCTCCAAATCTCTGCAGACAATCCAGAAGGATATCATGATCATGGAATCAGAAACTGCTCCTATCTACTTACTTACCAACAAGATCAATCCCATTCCATGCCCATGCCTTAATCCTGATTGAAGGGAGTCCAGATAATTAATTTCCTCTATGGCTGTCAGCAGCTGAATTCTCACCATAGTCTCAACAGACCTCCCTAAAAGGAAAGATTGGAGACTGGACTATAGTTGTTAAATATGGCCAGATCCAGGAAGTACCTCTTTAGGAGGGAACACATCACATCATCTTTCAAGCCTGGAGACATCATCCCCTATTATAAAGAGGCATTGACTATCTCCTGGATACAGCCAACTATACCCCCACCTGTTTCTGAAGAAGCCAGGACAAGCAGGGTTCCAGAGCACAAATGGCAAAAGTCATGCTGGAGATATCAGTATGTATTTCAGGTCGTTGTGTATAAATGAACATTATATGGGCATGAGAAGGGTAATCAGTAGCAATCAACATAAATTTACTTGCACTGCATTTGTAAGTTACTTATTTGATTAATTTTATGCTTGGAATTTTTTGTACTCACAATATGTGAAAAATCATCAGTATACATTATTTATACTGCAAAATATTCAAAAGTTTCTTCAACAGTATATTTTATTATTTTGGTTATTGCCTTTTGTCTTGCATTGTATCACAGAGTAAAGTGGTTCACCACCTACACAGTATAAATGCAGCATTAAAAAAGTGCTGAAAAGTACTGAAAGTAGTTAAAATTAGCTTAAACCCCTTATTGTAGAAAGAGTCACTATGAATAGAACTAAAAATTGTCATAATTTTCTTTCTCATTTTATTGTTCTCTGCAATACTGTAAAATACTCAATGACTCCATGCTGGCATAACAATAAACTGGAATGAATTGTAAAATGCTTTGAGTGTTTTCACCTATAAGTTCCCCTAACATTTCCTCCTCTGCAGCAGCTGTGAACAGAAAACCAGAAAGTAGCATTTCCATTTTTATTAACTCTGTATGTTATTGTGACTTAAGTGTAAAAACTGTGCTCTTAGTTATAGTTAAAACAAGCCATAAACTATATTTTGAAATCTTTTTGTTTAAATAAATTATAATTCAAATATTTTGTCTAAGTTTAGACATAATACCAACAGCAATAAGTTGAAAATGGAAAGGAAAATTTCCATTCTCTGCATGGTTCCCCCAGAGACAGAAATGGAGGGGTGGGAGGAAGGAAAGCTGAGACTCATGCTTTTAATGACAAACCATAGATTACTGAATACAGCCTATGGGTGTTATAATGTTCTGTTGCATTTTTTTCTGCTTGGCTTTGCTGCCTCTTCTTGGATCCACAAGGTCATTATTTTGAGTAGCAATCTCATATCCTTTTTAATGATTTTTTCCTGAAGTATAACAGTTCAAATAATTAGTGTTAAAATAAACTTTTAAAATATAAATGTTTCCTTCCTTCCTTCCTTCCTTCCTTCCTTCCTTCCTTCCTTCCTTCCTTCCTTCCTTCCTTCCTTCCTCTCTCTTTTCTTTTCTTTTCTTTCTGATTTCATCCTTTGCCAAATTCTATGCTTAAATCCATCTATATGTATTTGAAAATGACAAACAGAAAATAGAGCACAAATGGGAACATTACATTCACTTTCATTTGCTTTACAATCATGGCATCATAGAGCTGCAAGGGACCATTTAGGCAATATATTCCAATCCTATTCTTCATGCAGAAACAAAATTAAAGCCTCATGTCTTATTTAAAAACCAAATGAAACTGTTGGGCATTAATACATTGATATTAATTATTAACTTCAGGTACCTTCTATTAGAGCAATGTTTCTCAGCCTTAGCAACTTTAAGATGTGTGGACTTCAACTCTCAGAATTCCCCAGCCAACTAGCTAGGGAATTCCTGGAGTTAAAGTGTACACATCTTAAAGTTGCTAAGGCTGAGAAACACTGTATTAGAGGGTGTCATCCTGTGGGTCCTAGGAGTTGGACCTTCTTTATAGCTGTGCCTGCATGTGGAACAACATTCTCCCAGAGATCTGGTAGGCCCCAATCCTGTTTGCCTTTCATAAAGCATTAAAGATCTGGATGTTCGCATAGGCATTTGGACTAGATAGTAGAGAGAGCCCCATTGGTTGGTTAATTGTGGTTTTGGTGACTGAAGTGGTAGCCTTTTTTTTTTATTCCAGCCATATTATGGTTTCTTTGCATATTGTTTACCTTCTGTTTTGTTTTGGGTTTTAATTTTCTGTAAGCTGCCTAGAATCGCTATTTATTTCAGTGATATAGTCACTAAAATGGGTAGCTGTATCAATTGTTTAAATAAATAAATAAAAACATATAAATGTGAATTTGCATTTTTAGTGATCAAATTCCAGTAGTGACATGCACACAAACTAACATATACCAGTCCTTCCTGTTTTGACTTTGACATACTCAAATCTGACTTTCTATTTGAAAACTTAGATGAAATTGACCTCTTTATTCTAAATTCTTTATACGATTCAGAAGTAATTAAGACCTGCCCTGTTACGTTTAAGTTAGTTCACTCTTGGTTAATATCCATTTGGCTTGTCAGAACATTTGTATCAGCAATTTCTACCAGCATAGGAAAGGAAGATTCACAGCAGTGCAGTGTGCCAGATGGTTCCTTTGTGTTCTGATGGGTTTATTTGTGCTTCCTTGATGAGTTCCCAATCCCTACTCATATTCCTGGTTTAGCCTATTTATCACTTTTATCAAACTGCTATATTGTTTACTTTCTTTGCCATTCCCAGCAGTTTCTCCAGTGAAGACATTAACTGTCCTGCTGAGTGGTACACCAGATATATAGGTTTATAGATCCAAATATGCTTTTTATTCAGGATTATGAAATTTGGAGAGAACCGGTACCTTCATTTTTAAGAAATGCTTTTTAAGTTGTAAAAAATCATGCACCTTAAAATCTAGTTAACTTATTATAGTTTAACCTTGACATACACTTCTTAATGGTTCAAGGAAGAGGTGAATTCAGTCTGAATTGGTTTAGCTACCCTCATAGAACCATGGCATAGTAATATTTTGAATGTGTTTAAGCTGATTAAATAACTGCCAGTTGTATAACATTTCTTAACAATTTTGCTATACTTTCAGTGGCTCAGATGATGTCAGGTTTAATTTTCTTTATTGGTTTATATCTCTTAATTTCAAGCTTCTGAGATGTGGTTGTTCCTAAATAAAACATATCCACATCAATATCAGTTTTAATTATACATTTAATTATAGTAGATTTGTTGACAAAATTAGGGTGACTACTTTATTTTCCTTCCTATAGATACTGGAATCAAAATATTCCTGTAAGCTTGTTGCATATTGGTTTCTTAGCCAGTAATAAAAGCTAAGGATGTCATTGAGTGTTTCTTCCAGCTATATGTTCACTTGAGTCTAAAAACAATGTCTTTTTCCATTATCTTAGATATACTGTATGTTCCTTCGGGAACTCTGCTGAATACCAAAAGGAAACCTAATGAATTTGTAAAATATACAAAGATATTTTACAAAATATATATAACTAGATGTTACATGGATAAATCTATATCTAGCAGCATTTTAGCTTTTCTTGATTCACTATTCTCTCAAGACTGATCTGTAGAAATTGAAACATTTGATAAAACACCACCCATATATTCTCTGAAGGCTCATAATAGTTGAAGAGCATTTCAAGCAGAAATTGACATCTTGATGAAAATACTTCATCTGGGGCACATAACAGTTAAATCAGACAGAATTTCCATTAGATGCATACCTTTAGGAGCTAATACCATTACTGCAGTCCACAGTGTAAATTGTCTAATCCCATGGGTTTAGTTATTAGCAAAGGGGGATATATAGTATGTTTGATGTTGTAAGAGTGGCAGCATTAGCACATACTTCTGAGCTTCAGTAATTGCAGGAGGCCATGTAGGGTCAGAGGACAGCTTTAGATCATTAAAGTGAGTTGCAGTTACACTAGCTGTCCCTTAACTGATTACAGCATGTAATTCTTGCCAAAAGCTGAAGTGCAGGCAGATTTAGTATTTCTGAATTTATTTATTTATTTATTTTGTATGGCATAGCGGAATGCAGCATTGTTGCATAAAAATCACAAAAACAATATATAAAAGTGTATAAAATATAGGACATTGGGACAATAAATTATTTTAAAAACACACGATACAAATGATGAATAAAATTATGAATAAATTAAGTTATGTATTCATAATTTTATAATTATGAATAATTCTGAATTCTGAATTAATTAAAATATTTAACTGGTGAAATCAAACAATGTTAAGCCCTCTTTCATCCACAACTTACTATGGTGAACATAAGAAGATGAACTAAAATAAACTGTGTGCTTTATTCTCAACCCTCCCCAAAAGCAGACCTTAAATTATCTAACTTGTTTTGAATTAATAATTCAAGTTGTCAAGATAATAACACGCCCCATGAGTTGGATTTTATTGTATTCAAGGAGTCTGGTATATGATCCTCGGCATATTTATCTGGACTTAATAATGCCATTTTTATTTGGATTTTGGTTTGTGTTATGAATTGTTTATGAAGTTATAGGTAGATGTGATCAATTTATATAGTGGAAGAATTGTAATACTCATAAAATCTAAATATAAGTGTTTGAAGAGGCACAGTATCTGAAATGGTGTTTCAAAGCATAGCTTCTACAATAACGACAAACAAAAAATATTTAGATATTCATGTTACCAAATACTAGAATGGAGTCTTGCCTGTGGATGAATAGGAATGCAAGGGAACACAGAATATTGATATGGATAACAGTAGAAATTAGTTTGCTATATCAAGCTTTTCTGTGTATCCTAGGTAGTCTAAATGTGCTGTCATTGCTGAGGTCCTCTGAGTCTTAGGTATTCTTACTTGTCCTCCAGGAGCTGTCCAATTACAACAGCCATCCTTCCTCATCATACAGCTGAAAGTTAGATTTCAGCATCTGGAAAGCTACATAGTATCAATCACAGCTGTAAGATGATTCTGATTTATATGCAATTCAGTTAACTGTATTTCTACTAATACATTATATAGGGAGTTAAGAAAACCATGTTTATCTGAATAGAACATAAGGCTACCTGTGCAGATTGAAATCTAAATATGCTGCAGCCTACATGACTTCTAAGGGACGCGGTGGCGCTGCGGGTTAAACCGCTGAGCTGTCGATCGGAAGGTCGGCGGTTCGAAACCGCGCGGCGGGGTGAGCTCCCGTTGCTCGTCCCAGCTCCTGCACACCAAGCAGTTCGAAAACATGCAAATGTGAGTAGATTAATTGGTACCGCTTCGGCGGGAAGGTAACGGCGTTCCGTGAGTCATGCTGGCCACATGACCCAGAAGTGTCTATGACAACGCCGGCTCCAAGGCTTTGAAACGGAGATGAGCACCGTCCCCTAGAGTCGGACACGACTGGACTTTACGTCAAGGGAAACCTTTACCTTTACCTTTTACATGACTTCTATTTGAAGAATCAATCCTATAAAGAAATTACTAATTAGCATTTACATTTTGTATTTTGTAATATTTTTCTCCCTCCCTTCCCAGCTGAATTCTTCTGTTTCTATTTTCTTTCTGGAATTCCATGCTGATTGGAATATTTTACACCTTCAAAAGCAGCATCTCTGAATCTAGCTATCCTGTGTTGAAAAATGGTGTGATAATGGCAGTTCTGACATGAACTATTTGTTAAATTCAAACTGATATAATAGAGGAAGGAAGAGCTAGGTTATCTAAATTGAATATGAAAGAAACAGAAAATGAAGTTTAGAATACAAAGTGAGTGTGAAGAATATTTGTGTGCCTACCTCCCCAACATCTTTCCTAAAGGATTCAGTAGAGTAGTTATGATGTAAAAGGGGCAATGCAGCTGGAAGAAGATGACCCTTTTCAATGCGTTCATAGCATATACCTTCCTCTCATAAGTAGTGGCTTAGTTCTTCTGTATAAGAACAGTCAAATTCAGGTGATACATTTTGATCATTCCTGTAGTCCATATATAAAAATGTACAATTTCTGGATGTTTTTTTTTTGTCCAGTCTCCCTCGTCTGGAGTCTGTTTGCATATGTATTTCTGCTTAAATAGTGTCCAGTACATCATGTCTGTGTCTATATGGTGATGATACAACACTGACTCGAAGGCACGCATGCACCCACACACACACACCCCTTCATGCCAAACACAGGATGCACATTTACATATGTGAAGACATATTAAATGTATATCTTCACATGCCAAAGATTTAGTCAGATACAGAATCAGATTTTCCCCAGCTCTTCCCTCTCAGTGGAAGATTGAAGACTGATCCTTTTAGAACAACAGCAGAGGCTGGGTACTAGAGCTTGGAAAAGGAGAGAACAGACATTGTTCACTTGAGTCTCTGATTAAAGCCAAGAATTTGCAAGAAGCTGGAAAAGCCCAGGAAATCATATAGAAGACTTTTGCTTCAGGAATCCATTTATCTCCACAGAATGAGTAAAAACATGTAGCCAGAAAATTGTTTTAGAATATTGGTCTTTATTTTCTTATGGTACTATTTCAATTCTTTTGACTTTTGTTTCTTTTTATATTCAATATGACAGCCAGTTTGGTGTAGTGGTTGAGGCACTACAAACTGGGAGACCATGAGTTTTAGTCCTGTTTTAGGCACAAAACCAGCTGGGTGACCTTGGGCCAGTGTCTCTCTCTCTTCCAGCCCTAGGAAGAAGGCAATGACAAACCACTTCTGAAAAATCTTGCCAAGAAAACTTCAGGGACTTGTCCAGGCAATCTCCGAGAATTGGACATGGTTGAACGGATTTTTTTTTAAAAAGTTCAATATAAGTAATACTGTGTCATTCTTCATATTTCAGGCTATACAAGATCTAATTTTTTATTTAGCATCTTTATGGAATCTGTATATTAAGTTGGAATTCTCTGCGGCATCTTTTGATAGAAGATTTATAATGCACCAGAAGGGTATTTGGAACATTACATTCTTGTATGTTCTTTTTCTTTTTTAAAATGAACCTGCTGTTCTCCCGTAACAGCTCTGTAATTCTTGTTTCTTAACTTTGAATGTATACATTTTAATATTTAAAGTTATTAATGTAAAGTGATATTTACATTACATCCT
This sequence comes from Candoia aspera, assembly GCF_035149785.1. Classification (NCBI taxonomy): domain Eukaryota; kingdom Metazoa; phylum Chordata; class Lepidosauria; order Squamata; family Candoiidae; genus Candoia; species Candoia aspera. Next base: position 40,999,175 of record NC_086159.1, on the reverse strand, counting down.
TTCTTTTTTCTTTTTCTTTTTTAACAAAAAATAATTTTGTTCATCTCTTGTGGGTTTGAGTTATCTTCCATAAGAGGATAGGGAGGGCTGAAACTTCTAGTCACATGCCTCTATGCTACAAGTCCAGATGGTTGAATTATAACATTTATTTTTTTCTATGTTTGTCCTTTAAACAGCAGAAAGGCAGCACAGGTGGCATGAGACTGCTATTTCTCTTGCACACCAGGGTTAGGGGAAAATGAGGTGTTTCCTGGAAGATAAGTGGTAGCAGTAGGAACTACCAAGTCACTAACTGAAAAGCCAGTGTATGAATACCCAGGGGGTTTCTGGGAAAGGTGGCTTAAGATATCCAGTTCTCACCCTGTGCAGAAATCAAGCTATGGGTACTGATTTATACTGAAACATTTAGTCTTCCCGTGAGGATTATTATAATTCTGTTGGAAACACACCAGGTATTTGCTTTGAATCTATGTGGATTGGAGTCTTTTAATTCCATCTGTATGAATTAATGATACAGTGAATACCTAAGTTTCCAGATTTATTTTGACCGTGCATTAGGCAAGATTCCATTGCACAATCCTATGCAATTACATATTTTTTTCCTAACTTAGAGGAAAAGTGCTTTTCTTTTGGAAAGGAATGTCGATAGATTTATATCCATCTTACCTGATTTCTTCATTTACATGTAACCTTTCATCCATGTACAATTGTACCATATGGAAGCGGTGTTTTGGTAATACCTTTCTCCTAGTCGTCTTTTTTTCTTATAGATAGTGATACATACCAAAGTGCATATATAATTATGTGTGCTAATCAGATTTTTTACAAATGTATTTTCAGAAATGGCGTCTTAAGTTAGACCCTGTCTTTCTTTATTCAGTTTACTTTTTCTTGGATGTTATACCTTAAGGCTTTAAAGCCATATAATGTTGTCTTCAGTGGGTTGCAAGATTTATTAAGCCAGGTTGTTCAATCAAAAGAAACTATTTCCTATTATAGTTTGGCTTTGGGGAGGGAGGGAATGTATATAAGTTATAGTAACAGAATGAAGCAACAGCTAATACATAGCAAATGCATCAAAAACAAGAGAAAACATTTTCTGTAATATACAGAAATATAGTTAGGGTATCTTGGAGCCCAGATAGAATCTTCTACACCAATATGTGGTTTTCCCCCTTTACTTTTCATTCAGAAACATTGATCACAACATGTTCATAATTTTAGCATTCTGTGTGTTTTATTTTGTTTTCCCCTGTTTCATTTGGATATGTAAATAATTTTCAGTTCTATACCAGTAAACAACCTCTTGGGGGCAATATGAACTATATTTGGGCATGCCAGATATGTTGAAAATAGCTAGTTGTTGTCCAACATCTGACTTGCACTCTTTCCCAGTAAATAATAGAAACAAATGACCAGAGCTCTGTTGCACTTATTTGAAAGCAGTTTCTTGATCAAGCCCTGTTCTGCTCCGAAAATGGAATATATTATTGCTTGATTTTATAGCTTTCTCACCAAGGAAAAGGAGAAAACACAGTACATACTGTTTACATTTCATCATAAGCTAAGATTTCTTGAATATACTAGTATCATTTCCAGATGAGCAAAATTGCTGTGATTTGTTCATTCAGTTCATGCTTTGTTTTTTAGCCTCCTGAGTTGTGCATTTGTGTGGATTGGTTAAGACTTGAGAAGGACAAAGTCAAGAAACCATAAACCAGCTATATACCTCTTAGCCACAAATTCAACATCCAAGAATGGCTTAAACTTGGCTTTCAGTCTTAAAACAACCCATGGTTTATTCACACATTACACTAACCTGACAACAAGCAAACCAAATTATGGTTTAACATAATGCTGATGCTTTAGGAAAAAGAAAGGTCTGAACATAAACAGAATGAGAGAAATGAGCCAAGCAATATGTTTTGGGAGGACAAGTGGGCAGAGCAGGTATCCATTCAATATGACCTCAGATAGGCGTATGAAAACATTGGAAAGGGAAAGGAAAGGAAAGGGGTGCTCTTATGTCAAATGTCATTATCTTCTTGCCAATTGGCCTGCTGAGTTTGAGCAGAACAAATAATGGGAAGAATCTTTTTCCCTGCTGCTTCTCAGCCTCATCTTCTAACCTTTGCTTCACGTGCAAGCTTTCCTACTCAGTCCTGTATTCAGCCATACAAGACTTCTTTGTAATAAAAACCAGAACAGAACAGAATTCTCAGCTTGTCATTTTCTTTTTTACTGATGATGTCATTTTTGATATGCCTTAAATTTTGTTTAAATCCCCTTGGAAGCACAAGACAATGTAACAAAATGTTGGCTGTCCCTCTGATTCCAAGTTCTTGAAACAAATACATAAACCACTAATATAATTAGGCATTCAGCATAATGAAGATATATTCAGATTTTTTTCTTTGAAAATATACTTACTAGTCTGCTTTACTCTCTCCTTTCACCAAATGCATGTAGAAATTTTCCCTTGTTTTTGTTCCAGATGTTTCTAAGGGTTTTAAATAACTGCTGCATCTAGATGTATAGTAAAGGATAAGTAATTGCCAAAATAAATGCATAGCATAAACTTATTGTTATTTAATGTAAGTGCAAATGCCAGCATTTAGAGTTCTGTCTTTGCATTTTATTTTCTGGAAACTCTTATTGAATGCCAATATGGAGCTTGCTGCCACTTTTGGTGACTTGGGGAACAATATATTTTCCTTTAGTCAATTCCACAGCAACCTTTCCATATTTGTTTCTTAGCACACTTTTCTAATACAACCTAAACTTCCCAGATTAGAATGTTGCATTGATATGAGTGTTTAAAAACTGGAAAGCTACCAATTGACTTGAACATGATACAGATATTATTGTTAGAGAGGTGTTTGTAGTCAGTCACAAGTGAGAAAGTAGTTCTAAATTGAGAAATGCACCAGAATTTGTGCTGAATTATCAAATCAAGGTAGAAATTGATGTCTAAAGCAGAGTTTTCAAACTTTTTCAGGCTGTTGAATCTTTTTTTTTTTAAATCCCAGAACTCCTGATCAAAAGGTAAAGCTCTGGTGACAGAAGATTGGAGATTTTTGCCCTTAGTCTCTCATCAAGATCTCGCAGAACCCTAGGGTTCTACAGAACACAGTCTGAAAAGAAAAACCTGATCTAAAGCAGTGGAAATAATCATCTACCACCATTCCGCACATATGAATGCGTGTTTGGTTGGGAATACTAGCATTGTTATGCTCCTTTCCAATAGCTGTGTTATTAGAAATCTAGCACAGAGTACAGGTCTCTCATTTTTTGTTCCAAGGCCATCGGAATATTGGTAATTAATGTGTTGCTGGTCTATGGAGCTGCTGAGGTCTGTAGAAAATGTTGAAGGTCTCTTTGGACTCCCTTTGGACTGTGGATTAGCACAGTAATCTGTGCTATCTGCTGGAGCAGATAATGAATGAACCCTTTGGATTGGGGAGAGCAACCTGCTTGACCGCCAGCATAGACCCAAAGCTGGCATGACAGCATGGCTGTCTGAATTATGTGGCAAACCAGTGGTAGAGCAGCAGTGCCATGATCAGCTGTTTGGTGTGGCACAGCACTGGGTCAGAGGTATCGGTGCTTACCCACTGAAGTGGCAATGGTGATGGAACTGGCTGCAGCCTGCATCTGAATGGTGGCAGTGGCAGTCATGGGTGTTTGGATGGGTCTGCCTGTCTATCTAAGCAGTGGCAGTGACCTTAGGTTGCTTGGCCTTGGTGTTTTAGAGGGCTTGATTAATTGGAGATCCTATGGCTGTTGCAATCTCTCTCATGCTGGAATGTGTGCTAGATGTCATTCTTGGGCTGCTTCCAAGTTTTCTCTATTTGTCCTGTGAAGAATTGACTGTGGAAATGTGCAGGCCTGGAGAACTGTGAAGGGAGAGGACCTAATTGGCTGGTATCGGGGGTCTAGTTTTTGCTGGGAAATTGATGTCCTTCTTCCCTGTAGGTGGAAGATGGAAGGTGCTATTAACCTCCACCTCCTTTCCAATTTGGCAGGGATACTGGGTGTGTTTTAGACCTCTAGCTATTCTGGTGAGAACAGGGCTAGTAATGAGGGTGGTGTGGTGTATGTACAGATGATTGGGAGTGGTAGGCTGTCCACCTGGGGATAGGTACTCTTGAGTGCTGGGCAGAAGCATTCTAGAGACCTGTTTATTAGCTGGGTTGTTGGTTGGATTATGTCACTGGATTATGAGATCAGGTCCTTTGGCCTGGGGGCGGTATGGCAGGAGTTAGGGGGAGTTAGGGTGTCTTGGGTGAAGGGGTAGGCAATAACATCATGGGTACAGGGTGATATAAAGGAAGCAGGGATGGGATTGGTACATTACACTGATTCTGTGTTCCAGTTCCCTCAACTCCACCCAAGGTCTGGTCATCAGATCCTCGGGGATCTAGGCTTTTGGCGGCTGCTGCTGAATGCGAATCAGCCTGTAATAAGGCCTCCTTAAACTGTCTGAGAGAGCTGGCCTGACAACTATTACTTAGACCTGGTTGGGTGTGGAAGGGGTGTTCCCTTTTGGAAATGTGCCCACCTTGTTTTCAAGTGTGGCACTAGCTGCCACTCTAGGGCAGGCCATTAGAGTGGCTAGAGTTACCAGAGCATATCTGGTAGCTTTTAGGGGCACTGCCTCTCAAATAACCAGATGTGAAGCCCTGCTGATTAGGTTGGGCCTAAGGATCAGATGGGATTGCTGCTACCACACCAGCTTCCCTGTTGCATTGCAGCTTCTCTGTCTGACCTGCTCATTGCTCTGGCCGGATTGACAGTGGAGTCCCCCCAGGCCTGCAACTAGGGTCTTTGTCACCTGGGGCAAACATGGATTCTGTGCCCATTTTGGCGCCCCCTCCAGCACTCATTTTGGCACCCCTCAGCGCTCATTTTGGTGCCTCCCCAGCACGGCACCAGTGGGGCACATGCCCCGCTTGCCCCCCCCCAGTTGCGGCCCTGAGTTCCCCAAGTCTTCCTCAGTTTTCTTTATCTGTTTCCACTTTCACCAACACTTAGTTTCTTCACATTATTACTATAATCAAACCTTTTATTCCTGAGTTATTCCAAGCATTGCCTCCAATCTTTTCCTTTCAAGTTTAGTTTTGAGAATAAAATCATCTTTCTGGCTTAGTTTTTTTCTAAACTGCTCAAAAACTTGTAATGTCCTTAAAATCAAAATTCTACTAACAGGTCTTACCAGGCAAAGAAAAGTTGTATTTGTCTTTTAAAACCCTTTTCTCCCTACTTGAGACCCCCTCTGCTTCGCTTCTGCTTAACCAGTTACCATTTATTGGCTTCCCTATAATCCTTCAGCTGCTTGTCAATCAGATGAATTAAACATCCTTCAAAGGCATACACATGTAATTAGCTGAAAATATATGTCAACAAAAACTTTTGCAGAGAGCTAGAATGAATTTTTATACCTTTACAATGACACTATTTCGTTACTGAGTAGCAGTGATTCACTGCAACAAAAATAATACTGTATGTACAAACTATTTAACTTCACATTTATGTTTCTGTGATGTTTGTCTCTTATTGCTTTTGGATATATGGAGTGTGGAGAAATTCTCTATATATTGTATTTACTCAAAAGGAGTATGCTTCTGAGTTTAAGATGTTCTACCGTATTCCAAGAGGGAAGATTAGAGAGAAAATATTTATCCATCCATTATTTTTTTCAGAGAATCTAAGATCTCTTGTTTAAAAGCTAGATTATTTGGGGAGGGTGACTTATTCCTCCTTGCAGCTCAATATCATCCTTCCGTATCTTTGTGTCACGGGTTCTTTTTTAAACTGTACCCAATTAGATTGACCCAGACTCAAGAGAGACACAAAAGCACTGGATCCTGGACAGGTGGTTTCTTTATATCTCCCTTTATGGGTTGGGAAGATGTTTTATTTTGTAAAAACAAACATAGAAAAGTAATATATGAATATTAGAATATAGAATAGAATTGCTATATTCTATTGCTATCTCTATACAATTACTGTGAAAATTGCTATTACAAAAACGATTACTCTTCAATTACTATGTTGGTGATGGTAATAATGTTTATATTATTACCTATTACTTTGTTACAATTACCTGTATACTATGCTCTATACTATTACTATTATGTATCAATGTTTCCTTCTTAAGCCTGTTCTCTCTGAGATTTCTTCTTCTTTTTCAGTTAACAGCCAGCATGTAGAGCTCTTGCACCTCTTTTTACATTGTGCTTTGTCTTGCTGGGTTTGCTATACTTCTTTTCCTCTCTTTTGGACCATCCACTCCTTCTGAAGGAAAAAGACCTTCTTTCGTCTGGCTGCTGTACTCAGTTTGTTGGTGGCTGCAGAGCTCCAAAACACACATCTCCTCCATTCTCCTCCCACACCTCTGTCAAGGTTGCAGCTTTATTGGCAACTCTGCTGTGCCGACACAGGGAAAAGCTCAAATGGGAGGGAAGGAAGGCAGCACAGGTGCTTGCAGTTTTACTAAGCAGCCTGCTCTTCCACATAAGCTACAAGTTATTTTAATGTTTTATATACCATCTCCTTCATTCCAAACCTTACTGTGCATTTGAAACATTTGTACTACTGAAGAAAACCTTGTATACCTTCCAAAGCAGTTAGATTATATGATTGTAGGAGCATCAAAAGCTGCTTTGTACTAGATTAAGCTGTTCATTTTGCTCAGTATTATCTAGGGCAAAGAGGGATGCATGCCGCCTTTTCTAATTCTTTCTTAGAATCACAGAGAGTAGATCTGTGACTACTAGTAGCTTCTTGGCCTCTCAGGGGGAGGCTTTCCTTTTACCTGGAATCAGTTCCTCTCAATTGGAAATAGCAAGAATTTAACTTGGAATCCTCTGTAGGCAGAAAATGTATTTGATCATCAAGTTATGACTCTTGCATTATATTTACAGAACTTCCAAAAGCTCCCGGAATCCTAGGAATGAATTCATCATCTGCAGTATTTTGAGAACATATAATGAAAGGGGACAAAGATAATCATATAGCCATTATAACTATTGGAATCAGAAGATCTATTTTCGTTACTATAATCTTGGGTTATGTATTTGAATTTCACTGAAGGATTTATAACTATGAATATAAAAGCTGTAAACACATTATATATATGATCAATATATATTATCAAGCAGACTTCCCTGATCTAGTGCCTTTCAAATAATTTTGACCATTAATTCCCACTCACCCAGTCAGTAGGGACAGTGACAGGGATTTAGGGAATCATGTCCCAAACCTTTTGAATTAGCAATTTGGGGAATTGAAAAATCTAGTATTTGAAATGTGGTTACGCTGTATATCAGTTTTATGATGTACTTTTCACCATATAGTTCGTGAATAGTTTTCTCCAACCTGGTACCTTATTGATATGCTAAACTGAAGTCCAGTAGTTATACTGGTTGTAAATTCCAGAAGTTGTAATTCCTATCTGATAAGAACTGAAATTAAATTCAGAGGATTTTAAATAAAATGCCTTGGATATTTTTATTGAAGTATAAACACTTGTAATGTGTGAAAATGAAGGCCTTTGTTATATGTTATTGAAGAGTAGAGTTCAGTTTTTCTTATGATTGAAGGTATTACAACCTAAACCCTGCTCCATCATTGTCAGTTTTGAGCTATTATAGTATCCTGGAATTCTGCAATCCTTTTGGGTTATATAAATCTGCAGGAGGCCAAACCCCAGCAAAGTTGGCATATATGCACATAAAATAGTCTTCTGATAAGTTGGCTGCTTTGGGAGCTCTTGAAGGTATTTCGCTCATTCAAGAGTTTTCTATTGCGATAACTTTGCAAGGAGTCTGCCATCCTCAGCTTTCACCATTGAGTTGGAGTCTCATTATAAATTGTCTCTTTATGTTTCTAAAATGCTGGGTTCCCAAGCTTAGCTCATTAATGAGACAGGAATGTATTTTATAATGGCTGGTTTGTTACACCAGAACCACACAGAATAAAAAGAAGGTTGCAATTTTAATTCACTGGTGCTGGAAACACATTTACACATTTACACTTCAGCAAGCCTGCTAAAGAGAATGCAATAAAGATTGATTCCAACTTTCCCCTGAATTCAATTACTTTTGTTCCTCTGTTTCATCCATTTCTTTCCTTTTAAAAGCTTGTTTTCTTTTGAGAAATTATATAAAAAAATATATTTTTTTAATTTAAAAAATTGAGCTTCAGTTCAGCGAAGCATGTTATTCTTACCCTCCTGTCTTAAAAGAAAGCCTTTCACTGAAGTTTTTCACAGCTAAACTGAATCAGCAATCATTTATTCCCTTGGAAGAAGTGTTAAATCTCTTTATTTTAAACACGATTATCCCAAAGATTGACATTCAAGTAGCTTTTTGCTTAATAGCATAATAGGTTAGGAGTTGAATCTGTCTGCCAGTGCAGATCCCACAATACAATGCTTTAGGTTCTAGAAGTTTAGATTAGAAATATCTTTTGGTTAGAACAGTGTTTCTCGACCTCAGCGACTTTAAGTGTGTGCATGAATGGGCTGGGGAATTCTGAGAGTTGAAGCCCACACATCTTAAACTTGCTGAGGTTGAGAAACACTGGGTTAAAACATTAGAGACTGATAATTATTTGATTTGGGGGGACAGTGTTTTAGCAAAAAAAAATACGAACTATTGCATTAACTGCAGTGCCATGAAATAGAATGAAATTGCTTTTCCAGTTGTATGCAGTCTCTTAGCACATGGTTTATCAGGAGGTTTGCCACTGATCTTATAAAAGGGGGAACATGGTCTAATAGTTACGTGGAGAATTTTAAAAGAACCTTGAAATTTAGTCTGGAGGTATATTACTTTATTGTATTTATATTTAAAGAATTAAAACATGAATTTAGGAAACTTTTTGCATTAAAAGATAATCTGTCTCTTAGCTTAGTTGATTAAAATATATGGTCATTGACCAAATATACAGAAATTAAAAAAAAACCCACACACATTACACTGCATCCAATTAAAAACAAATCTATTCAGTAACCTTTTCATGCCTGCACAAGAAACACCTAGAGAAATAATCAAGTCCAGAAACTTCTAATAGACATAGCAATGGTGCAAAATTTGGCTACAATTCTAGAGATTTTCTGATCCTGATCATTTAGTAGGCTGCACATTACTATAAGAGACCAATCTGAATAGTTTTTGCTCTCCAAAAAGTGATAGAAGGGGATTGCCGAAGCACATGAAACAGTCTCATTTTCAGAATCTGAGCAGATAGATGGATGTTTCCCATACAAATATGAACCAGTCCAGCTTTACTTTTTTTCACATCAACCTCATCAACTAGGTGCTGCAGCCTGATCTTTGTTTCCTCCTTCATATTCCTAACCAAATAATTCCATATTCAATCAGATTAATTAATATTGTCCTTTTAGTATTTAATTGACATCATTCTAATTAGTAATATATTCCAGCATTTATCATCCATAATGCAAAGTAAATATATATATAAATTCTGCAACTCCACTTTCAGGCATTGACAGTCCCAGCTTGATGTGGACTATCACAGGTTTGATTTGAAAACTGAATTGCTCTGTGTGTCAGCATGGTTGAGTGTTTTAAGCTATCTATTTCAATCACATGGAAAAAGCTCTGTGTGCAATACCAAGCTCTCTTTGTGAACATCTGAACTGAACTGGGGTAGATTTGGAGTTTCAAAAGGGAATGATTTAAACTTCGTTGAATCAGATCATCTCTTTGAAACTATGTCATACTATTTGCTGTAGCAGGTTTAAGCTGTTTTTTATTATTCCTGTGAGACCATTCCATTCCAATTTCAACTCAGGACAAAATTAAAAGCAAGGGAAAAAAAAAAAGCAATATTAATAGATTCCCTTGCCCACAGAAATATGATTAAATAATCAAAACAGAATTTTAAGTAACTGTTGTGGTTTTGTAAAACATATTTTATAACACATATTTAGTACATTTGGGGATATTATAAACTTGTTTTTTTCCAACTGTAATTTCCAATATACAGCAATATATAGCTTAACCAATTCAGTTTATTGGTTTTATTTATGTTCTCACACTGATAATCTCCAATAGATATTTCAGACTTCTAAAAAATGCTAATATAGGCATAATTCATGGAATTAATGCTCAATCTACATATGTAGCATTATAAGTATTGACATATAGTTATATAGTCTCTTCATGCTCCAAAGGCTGATCAAATTACACTCAATATGTATATAATTTGTATATCAAGGATACTAATAATAATTTGTAGAGTTTTGCAAAACTAAAGCTTAGTTCTTCCTTACAAGAATGACCTTGCCACTCCTCCCATATTAAGAAGGTTATAGAACACCTTCAGTCCTCACAAAGGCATTTAAATACTCTAAAATGACTAGCAAGTGGGCATCTTTATGGATACAATCCCAGTCTCTTTATTGCCTGCTCACACTCTGCTGTGTGAATTTGTATGGGTGGAATCATAAATATATAGAGTAGGCAATAAATTGACTATAATTCAGAATAATCTTAATCTGCAATCAGAGCAACTGCACAAATGTCTGTGTCAGTATTTATGCATCTTTTAAGACAAATTTCTGTTGGATTAAGGTAGGACTGTGAAAATCTAGATAATCACCAGATGGTAGCAAACAGATACCAAACACTCTTTGTTGCCATCTAATGATCATATGGATTTGTGCATTCCATATTTGGTTGCCCTAGTGTACGGTGACAGGACTTTTCTAGTGATAGCATTCACATTTATGGTTTTCTGATTCATTACATCTTATATTACATTCGTGATTTATCTAACGCATAATAGTTGCTACAGTTAGTAACTAGATCATGATTATTGGAGACTGTAATACTTTATATTGGAAATAATGTCAACATTTTTTAAAAGAACGTTTTTAAAAGAACTTGTAGAACTGTTCTCAATTGGTAACTTTCTCAATTGGTTGCATATCAGGAATCGTAACCACACTAAGAATACAGGCATAACTTTTTGTAGATGCCTCAAAGTACTGTGAGTGTATGATGGGATCCTTTTTGATATCAAACTCTGTTTTTAGCATTTCAATGAAATATACATTAATTTTTTTCCTACTCATGTCCTTTTTCCTGGTTGCTAATTTCTGCATCTCCTCTAGCTGGAAAATTTTACAGACAAAAATAGGAGATCTAAGTTTACTTGAAGAAAAAAACTTTGATGCTGCAAAAAACTGAAGCATACTGTATTTCAAAGCATTGACCTTTATTTCCATGGGAAATTATGCAGTCCTGTGCTGTCCCATAGTGACTGCATAGCATATGAATGGGAGATTACAGAATAAGTATCAGAATTCTGTGCCCAAAATAATTTTCATAATAGCAGGCCACTTTGTCATGTTTTCATAGGAGTGGATTTCTATTTGCTTTAACAGGGCTTTTTTTTTTTTTATCAGTCGTGTCCGATTCTCTGAGATTGCCTGGACAAGTCCCTGCAGTTTTCTTGGCATGATTTCAGAAGTGGTTTACCACTGCCTCCTTCCTAGGGCTGAGAGAAAGTGACTGGCCCAAGGTCACCCAGATGGCTTTGTGCCTAAGGTGGGGATAGAACTCATGGTCTCCCGGTTTTTAGCCTGATGCCTTAACCACTACACCAAATATTTTCAAAGTTGTGGCATGCATGAAGAATTATACTGTAGACTGTTTTTGCTAAGCCACTCTTAGTAGTCTTTTTTTTTTTTTTTTTCTGGCAAAACAAAGTGGATTCCTGAGCCAGGGAATTCACTTTGTGGATTATCACAGCATTCTCTTAAAAAAAGTGAGACTGCTTAAACTGTGAAAACACCCAGAGCTTTTTGCTATATAATAATAACTAGAAATAGCTATATCCATGGGAAAAAAATGGGAGGACAGAGCTAAACCATGTTATGCTGCCCTCAAGATTCCCTCTTCAGGGAGGCTTGTTCAGCTTTCTCCATAAGGACAATTCCTGTATTTATCTATCATTCCCTTCTGCATCTGTTCACTGTAAAGGTATTGGGGAGAATCTATATACAGTAGCAGTAGTAAAAGTGTAACTACAGGTAGTCCTCACTTAACAATGATAATTGGGACCGGAATTTCCATTGCTAAGCGACCCAGTCATAAAGCCCAATGTTACATGAACGCACTGCTTAGCGATGGCTGTTCCAGCACTTCTGGTTGCCATTGTTACATGAATCCCATGCTGTTTTTAAGTGGGACATCATGTGGTCATTATTTGTGACCTCCTGCCAGCTTCCCCACTGACTTTGCTTGTCAGAAGCCAGCAGTGAAGGTCACAAATGGCAATCATGTGACTGTGGGGCGCTGCAGCATCATAATTGCAAGCTGGTCGCCAAGCATCCAGATTGCAATCACATGACTCTGGGGACACTGCAATGGCTGCAACTACAAGGTCACTGAACAAGTGGTCATTAAGCAAGGACTACCTGTATGGAAACTGATTCAGATGATAACTGTAAGATACTTCACTTGGTTGAAGTTCACTTACATTTGGATAATTTTCCCTGTCAATTCCACAGCTGAATTCCTATTTATACTAGAAACACAATTCAGTTTGGACACTGTTGCGCTGCTGGATTATTAAAGCTGCTTAGGCCTTCCAATGGCTTAATTTGGGATTAACTGACATTTTGCACATAAAGTTTCTTTAGTTAATGCGCAGCAAAATGGGTTTCTCCTGCAGTTTTACTGTACTTTTTTTTCCTTCTGTTGGAAACTAAACTGCTTCTTGACTTTAGTTTTACTTTGGCAAGACAGCAAACAAATATAAGGTTTGGCATAATCATTTGAACATTTTTATTGCTTTTCTAACTCTTTTAACTACCACATCTGCTTTATTCCTAAATTATTCTCTCTCCATTATTCATTACTGGTCAAGAGTGGGGTTGGACAGACTTTTGGTGGCTGTACTTGTTTCTTCCAGGATCTATTTTTATTTATTTGATTGATTGATTGATTGATTTCTATAGCCGCCCTTCTCAGCAACGATTTTTCACCTTACAGGGCTGTAAGGGTAGTACAGAAAGTCTCAGTGTGAGTCCTTATTTTCTATTGTCACCTATTTCCTTTCTTTAATAAAGTTACCCATCTCCTTAAAGATTTGTTTTTCCTTCCATTATTTCACATTTTAAGTATAATTGCCTTTAAAAAGAAAAGGTTTTCCCCATTCTCCATCTCTTATCTTTTGTTTCCATACATGACTTTTGCCCCATTAGGATTTTCTCCTTCTCTGTATTCCATTTCTAGCAATCTGATAACACATAAATTTAAAACTTGGATTCCCTTCCACCTTTTCTAGCTTCCGATATCATAACTGAGTATAGTCATTTAGTTAACTTACTGTTTTACTCATTTTAAGTTAGCCCATGCCTTCTAGCTGCTCATAGCTTCAACACTTACAGCCTTTCAGCCATTGAAGGAGCAACTGCCATTAAGCTCTATGACTGTAAAAGCTAAACCTTATGCTGATTTCCAAGCAGAGAGAAGAGGAAGACTGGAAAAGGAGAAACTGCAGAAGTATCCATCTCCCCTTTCCTCATAGCAATGGGAGAGGTGGCAGATTCTTCTTTTTCCACCCTGATATGGTCATTGAACACCCAGAAAGAAGCTTTAGACACAAATAAGCAGCAGTGGAAATTTCCGAAACTGAAAATAGTCAGGCATGGTAAAGCAAGGCAAGGCAAGGATATTTGTAGGAAGTTGAGGAGAAATTCCACAACATGGTGGGAAGGTGTGGTTGAGTAGTGGGCAAGGCTTTTATTAGATACTCTGAAACTGCTGCAAATTATTAGCATCCGAGGAGGCTGGAAGTTGCTCTGTGTCTTTTCCAAGTTAAATTTGCTGTGGGCATATTCGCTCATGTTAAATTGACTGGCCAAGTTACTATTCCTCCATACGTTCCCAGATTTTACTCTTGTTTTATTTCATTTTTTTAAGGTTGCCATCAGTTGCTTCACTTCGTTTTAAAGCTTTCAAAATATTAGGAATGAATAAACATGATTTTAAAAGCAATCTGAAATTGTGTATTTGTTATAGTGTCTATATTGTCTATTTCCTTAAATATGAAACTGGTTGTATTTTTGTTTTTTTTAAAAATAAGATTATAACCTGAGCTGCTTTTTCTCTGCTTATTTGCTCTTAAAGTTGACAAGTTCAACAGGGTTTCGGCATTGGGTTGGTAAAATGTTGCTCCCTCTGGTATTATATTTGTAGTGAGGGAAATTAAGTGATGTTCTCAGTGTTTATTTATGTTAAAAAATATTGTGGGATGTTTTTATCTTTATTTTATACATGTGCATTTTTAAGCTGAATTACTGACATTGAATATATATGCAACTCAGAGTTGTTAATGATAGAGGTTATAGGCTGCTCCAATCAGTAAATAAACAACTAAAAAGCCTAAATAAAAATGCATGGGAAGCAGTGTATGTGCAGTACACAATTCCAGTATGCTCCAAATGGCTCACACTTCTGGTAACCATTTGCATGCAATATTCCTTGCAAACTAAAATCTCTGAAGAATTGTCAAAAGCAGTTAAAAATGGATTAACCACATGCCTGAATCACCATATTACTTATTTGCATTTTATTAAAATAAGAGACGAAGGAGGAGTAAAATATGTAAGATTTAAATCTGGGATAAACACCATTAAAATGTAAGCATAGTTTTGCAAGTTCGTAAGCCTTTGCCTGCTTTGTGCTGCTCTTACAATATTTCTTTTAAATAAAATAAAATTTATTTTATTTTATTTTATTTTTCCCATCCTGAGGAATGGGTGAGGACAAAGAGGAAATCATGCTTGCCTTCTGGAAACACCATATGCTACTGGATAAATGAAAAGTTTGCATTGACTAAGTGTTAAATAGTAGGATAATCTGCTGTGGAGTTTAATTCAGCAGACTTGATCATATTCTGCACATTTTGCAGTAAGGAACACCTGTAGGATATTTTACTGATGAAAAGCACAGCAATCATATATGGCATTTCAATCATCTTTTTAAAAAAAAACTCTCAGAGGAAAACCTTAACTGATGAAAGGTTAGAGGTTTTAATAATGGTATGAAAGCATATGGCAGATGGGATGGATTAGGACTCAACAGTACAGTAATCTAAATCATTGCTGCCAAGCATTATAAAATGCTCCACCTCCTGCTGAGTTTTTCTAAGTTTATATCCAGAAAGAACAACAAAGTGCTGTAGGTATGAAGAGTTAATAAGTGCTAGCTCTGAGGTTGTTCCCTAAAAATGACTGTTTCTGAAGAACAATTCAAAAATTCATCTTCCAGTCATAGAGATGGCTTTTTAAGATATGGTTTGTTGGTTCATAATCCCATTAGTATCTTGTGGTGGGCTTCTGAACCTTTCCCCCTTCCTTACCGTCTTCAGACATCTAAAAGATTCTCATCAAGTGTTGAGGATGCTGCTGTTTATGAAGTAAATATGGAAGTCTTTTACTGAGCCCAGGATTTGCTAGATGGCCTACATGTCTAGAAGATTCTGCTACACTATAACAACCACACTTAAACTTGTTTACTGCCACTTTTATACTTACACTGTTTGATTCAGTGCCCCTTTTATGGGGAGGGGTCTATTGGCTTTGCTGTAATTCTATGATATTTTCAACTTGGACCATGAAATACTCAGAATTGCATAAATGGGGTTTGGATTTTGGTGAATCATAGTTTGGTCATTGTATTAAAGGTTGATTCCCTAGGATGTAAGTGCCTAACTTTCTTTAGATAAAGTGTCATACTTGGCCTGTAATAGGTGGGGTCTGTAGTGCAAAAGGTAAATTGTATAGGAGCACAGCAAACAATTAAAATCTAAACTTAATTATAATTGTATTAAATTAATGAAATAAATATAATGAGTATTCAGCAAGTTATTCCAGTTCTGTCACATTAAAAAAGTACAATTCAATGAAAGACTTGAGTGTCTACATGCAGCCCTAGGGCACAGATTGTGCAACATGCTAAGAACTTGCCACCTACTTCATCTGGTCCATGCATCCTGTGCTAAGGGTCTCCCCCCACCAAAAAAAAAGGAAGTGAGATTTGGAAGTAATCAAGAAAACAAGGTTTTTCTGTTGTGATACAAACCCTCTAGAATAGTCTATATGGCATTTCTCTCATTTTCAGAAAAGCTGCAAAAATAGAGAAGCTAGAAGAACTTTCAGTAGTTGAGACCAAGGTTGCCTAATAATAAATGTAATGTCAATGAGAGTAAGCATTTTAATTAAATGTCTGTTATTTTGTTTACTGAATGGTTTTATTTCTGTTTTAGGTAGTAAATTGTCCTGAGTGTTCTAACAGTGTGACAGTATAGAAATGTAGTAGTAAAATAGACTTCTACCTTAATATATTTTGTACCAAATGTTTCCTGCAGCCATTATCTAAAACTAATTTGCCAAAGTTTGTTCTTTTCAGTTCTTTAATTAAGAGACTGTGATTCATGCAATTAAAATGTTGACGTATTGTGAACTGCTATTGGCTAGTCTTTGCATACACTATCTTCTTTTATGGCCAGTATGCTGGTGGTTATTATGAAACCTTCCAATCTAAAAATCCAGTATGTGCTCTGAGTGAATATCAATCATCATCAGCAGCATTATCATTATCATCATCATATGCATTAACCATACCTACCATGAACACTATAGAGCAATTCAAACAAATGACAATATCTCATAGGCTGCCAGAAATAAAAGTCCACTTTAAAGATTTTTAGTACACTTTAAAGCATACCTGCCAGAAATAAAAGTACACTTTTATTTCTGGCAGGTATGCTTTAAAGTGTACTTTTAGTCATTAGTGTGATCTTGTTCTTGTATCTTGCATTCTACACAATAGTTTAGTGCAGCTGAAATTGCTGTTTTAATGATGCTCCTGACTTTCCCTGAAAGGTAAAGAATTTAGCAGTAATTAAGCTGAAAGTGGTGAACATCTTCTATCTATATGCAAGATAAAATAAGCTCTTAAGAAACTTGAAAGGATATGAGATATTGTCAATATGTTGGTTGCAATTCTATTACTGCAAATGCAAATTTAAATTAGTTTTGCATAAAAATAGTATAAATAAGAGAAAGTAAACCCAGAAACAACCTTTCAAAGCTCATGTCCTCCAGATACAGTATGTCCCAATGTTGCAAAGCAGGCTGAAATAAATGAGAAGTATTGCATAATAAAATCACACAGCTGCACTTCCAAAATAATTTCTTTCACACTGAGATAGTGACCTTCTCCAATAAATCAATCAATAAAATGAGGAAGTTTGGGAGACATTACAATGTTGTGATCTGGCTTTACAGATAAAGTTTAGCAGAAAGCAATCCTATAAATTCAATAAAAGCATGCTGAAATGAATTTTAAACATAAAATATTAGCTCTGAATGAAGAATATAAAGTTTCCAAGAATATAAAGTTTCCTTAGGTTAGTATTAAATAACTTTTTAAAGAAAAAAAAAAGCTCACAGCCTAGTTGTTTACTTAGCAATTTGAAAAGATGAAGTATAATTCTTTTTTTCTCTTTTTCTCTTTTGCAGAGGAAGAATTTGCCTCTTCTTTTGAGCATTGGTTTGTTGATCTTCTGGGGAGCTTTACTGCTGGGCCTTCGCTTTTACTGGATGGGGAACAAACCTCCCAGCTTCTCCAACTCTGACAACCCAGCAGCTGACTCAGACAGTTTTTTAACACGAATTCTGACCTTTTTTTATTTGCCAACCAAAAACCTTTGGCTGCTGTTGTGCCCAGACACTCTTAGCTTTGATTGGTCCATGGATGCTGTGCCTCTTCTCAAAACAATCAGTGACTGGAGGAACCTACACACAGTGGCCTTTTATGCTGGACTCCTCCTCCTTACTTATACCAGTTTGAGAAATTCCAGCATGGAAAGAGAATGCAATGGGAAAAATATAACAAATGGCAGACTTAACGGCAATGGTCATAACTGCCTATCCGACCTGGAATATAAAGAATATAAAGAGCTGAAGTCCAGCTTTGCATCTAAAGAAGAAAATGGCATTAACAAAGGCTTGCCACAAAGACCACACATCCCCTCAACTGAGAATATTGTTGTTCTGTCATTGTCTTTATTAATCGTCCCTTTTATTCCTGCCACAAACTTGTTTTTCTATGTAGGCTTTGTGATAGCAGAGCGTGTACTGTATATTCCTAGTATGGGCTTCTGCCTCTTGATCACTGTGGGCACAAGAGCCCTCTATGTCAAAGTCCAAAAGCGCTTTCTGAAGAACTTAATTTTTTTGGCCACTGCTGCATTAATTTTTTTTTATGGACTGAAGACGTTTGTCAGGAATGGGGACTGGCAGAATGAAGAGATGCTGTATAAATCAGGGATTAAAGTAAATCCAGCTAAAGGTAATATTTAACATTGGGTTTGTTGTTTGCTACAAATGCTGCAGTTTATTGTTACGTTTTTTTTTAATCTAGCTATATCAGTTCTTAACGGAAAATGCATAGATCCTAAATTTACAGTCATAAATAATTTAAATAGAGAAATAAACCATCACTGTACTATACTGAGATACAATTTCATATCAATTGCTTATTCAGAGGATTCATTGAATGTATGGTGAAAGCACCATACAAAAACGTTTTGCTAATATGTTATATATCTTTGAATCTTTGTGCTACCATACATAACATAAACATCTTTGGAAAAAATAGGTAGTTTGGATTATTTACTGGTTAGGTTTTTTAATTTAGCAGTCACTTTCTTCTCATGAACTGAATTTTCTTCCATCCTTCTTCTTGGAGTAGTGTCTTTTTTTTTTTCCTAGTGAAAAAATGTTGTTCCTGTTGTCGAATATAGATGATAAAACAATGTTCAAATATTCCTCAGTTTCCTTGAAGAAATGTCTGTGTATTTTGCCTTGTTAAAATGTTAGGAAAACAGGGCCTAACATTTAAAACATTAAGAAAATAGAAAATATGTGAAATACAAGTTTTCCATTGTTTCATATGATATGAGGCAAGAGCTTCTGTGACTGGAAAACTGAGAATAGATTCTGGCAAATTTAAATGGCACGCTGCTAAATTTTCAGAAGTTTAATGAATTTCAGCAATAAAAACCTGAACAGAAACATGGGTGTTCAAGTGCACATTACTGTTTCTCTTGAAAATAACACATTGTATAATAAGAAATATTTCCAAGATGCATACAATCTCCCTTCATTCAAAAGATGTTATGCTGGAAATTGGATCCAGTCCATTAATGCATATTCCTTTTTAAGAAAACATTTTATAAGACTTCAGATTTTTATAATGCTACAGTTCTGTAGCAAAGTGGCTTATTACATTCATTAAGGTTTTCTAGGATTTCTTTAAATTTAAATAGATACAAAAAGGGAAATGGATGAAAAGAAGAATGCCCACTTACATGAATCACCTTTGTCCAGTTTGTAGATGTTCCTGTTTTCCCATAATACACCATGGCACAGCCCATGCCATTTAGTCAGGTTGTACAAGCGTGGGAGTTTGGAATGCCAGGAGGAAAGGTCTAGAAAATAGATTGTGTCCTTGAGATACAGAGCCAGTTTTCTTCTCTTTTTTTAATAGCTTTGAAGACTCAGGAGTGAAGGCAGGATTGAATGGCATGGGCTGTTCTGAAGCCTAATACCCATTGTTACTGCTACCTTTATTTTAGCTACTTTGTTCATGATTAAGTTTTGATGCAGACATTACTTTTTTTCCCTTAAAATACTGCTAGTCCAAGGGTAGCCAGATATTTGAACTTCAGCTTTCCATTCAATAAAGCCAGAAGCAAGGGATTGTGGAAAATGTCAGCCAAAATATATGGAAGACACTAGGTAACCTTCCCCTGGTTTGGATGTTTCACCTTGTAGGAAGTTGCTGTTCATCTCTGCCAATCCCACTGATAGGTATTGACCCGATTATACATTCTTATCAGAGAGATAAACAAAGTTCACCCAGAAGAGCTCTCTATTTATAGATTAGGAGAGGGGTCAAATAATTTGAAGAACAAGTTTTAAACAAAAAGACCAGCTGTGCTTTGGGACACTGATGGCTGGCAAACATTTAATAACAGTAGCATGTTAAATAGTAATATGGTCCTCTTCATCTGTACTACAACATCTAATTTAATAATAGGATGTGTTTCTTTCATGAGTATAGTGAACTATTCAAAAGCATGACACACAAGTTTGTTTATTGTCACTGAAAAACACCACAGATATAGAGAGGAGAATGCGCTGAAACAACTACTGCCTTAAAGTGTAATGTGCAAAGACAACCTATTCTGGTTGACCTGAGCTGGGAGGCAACCTGCCATCATTAGCTGAGGGGAAATCACAATAATGATTCAGATAGCTATCTCTACATCAGCTGTCATGCCTGTTCATTTCCTATTTGATGCATTATTTTGCTCCTGCATTTCCTGAAATGTGCCATATAAGGTTTGAGTGTTATTGGGGTTTTTTTTTAGAATTTGGGAAAATAGTGAATATGGCTACTTAAGGAAGCTCTGTATCTCTAAAAGATTGTGATACTGTCAAATATTTATTGCCAGCTTGCTGAAAGCCTAGTAAAATAACAGTCGTATTACTAATATGATTTTCAGACTTATGAGGCAATTGACTTGTACATAGTAACTCCAATCGGTTGTGATTCTTTGAATAGACTGACTACTGACAGGTTGATCAAGCCATAACTGTGCTATCATTCATGAAAGCACATTATGGACACAAGAAGAATTATTGGCTGTCAGAATTGAGTTAGTATAAGTATTTGTGATATTTGGTGATATATATTTGTATATGTGTGCATGTGTATTATTAATTTTAGTGGTTGAACATGTAGAAACCATTTGTTAATAAGTTTTAGAGCATTTGTTTTGACAAGCTTAAGAAAAGTTTAGCTTTGCAATAGCAAAGTAAATCTACAGACTCATGACATATATTTAGTATTACTTTACGTATATTTAGTATTTAATCCAAGATGGCAACCGGGAGCAGACGCCGACTGCTGCTGTGAGGGGTGACTCCTGGGTCTCACCTCTTCCCTCCCCCCGAATTTCATTTTGATCGGGGGCTTTGAAGGGGACTTCTGGGCTCCCCGGCCCTCATACCTGATGGGTCAGGGTTGGACGGAGTGCCCTGGATGGAGTGGCGAGGGGCAGCGGACCTGGGCAAGCCCCGGCAGCGCGGAACAATGTGGTGAGTCCCGGAGGTTTGGCGGCGCAGCAGATAGGCGGCGCGTTGGACTCGGGGGAGACTCAAGTGGCATGGGGAGTGCTGGCGGTGTAGGGATGCTGGATGGTGGCCTGTGGCAGCCTGGAGGCATGGGGAGCGGTCTGGCAGCGTGGCAGAGCGGTGGCATTGGGGACCGGCTGACCGGCCTCAGTGGACCAGCCTGGTGGGGCGGTTTGGCCGCGCAGTGAATGGACTGCTCGGCAGCATGATGGCCTGACATTGGAGGGCCAGTCCAGCGGAGAAGTTTGGCAGCGCAGCAGACCAGCGGCAAGACAGACCTGCTGACCCACCTTGGAGGTCCAGCCTGGCAGAGCGGGTGAGCGGTGCAGCAGACCAGCAGTGCAGCAAGCTGGCGGAACAAACCTGGAGGCCCGGTTTGGTGGAGCAGGTCAACTACCAGCGAAACGGTGAACTGACAGACTGACCAGGGAGAGCCCGGGATAGACCTAGGGATATAGGCCTTGGCGTGGCAGGCCTAGGGACGTGGAGGGAGATGGGCAAGGAGATCTGGGCCATCCCCTCCCTACCAGCCTGGAAGCGGTGGAGAGCTGTTGGGGCCCCTCCAGTGTGAATGAGGACTCCTTCCTGGGGTGAGAGACAAGGGGGGGAGTCAGGAAGTGTCTGACGGTGTGGGAGAGCACTCACCTCCTGAGTGAGAGGCAGGAGGTGAGGGGATGTCCTAACAGCCAGGAACCACGCTGAGACAAGGAATAGGTCTCTAGTGTTTATTTACTGCTACATAACAGAGAATCCTAACACACTGAAGAAGCGTGGGAAAACCCAGACATATAAACCCCAAAGACTAAGGCCGGCCCGATCTGTGTCTCTTTGAATGGCCACCTAATTCCTCAGAACTACGCATGCGCTTTACAGCCTGGATGGGAGCCCCCTGTTCACCATCCTCACTCATGACAGGGGGAGTGAAATGAGATGCCCCTGGCCAACCGGTGAGAGAGGCCGAACACGGAGCAGCGTGATTGAAGAATGAATGGGTGGGTGATGGCTGGGCCCAGATGGTGCCGAGAGTGCGAGCTGGTGCGCCAGAGGGCTTGCCATTGCCCTGTGGATAACTGTGTATGTGTGAGGGTGTATGAGTGGATAGAGGGACCTCTACTCCAAGTGGAAGACTCCGGAAGTGCTGGAGTGGGGCTAGGTGGATTTGGAGTCTCTGGGGGCTGCAGGGCGGGTCATACTATTGAGGTGGTGATGGGTAGGGGTCGTTATGGCAGGAGCCAGAGGGCGGGCCATCTTTGGGGAAGACGCGCCTGGTGTGCTCAGACCCAGGCCCCAGTCAGCAGACCCATAGGGGCCCTGGTCTCCAGCTGCTGCTACTCAATGCCAGGTCTGTTAACAACAAAGCCCCCCTCATAAGTGACTTGATCACTGAGGAGGGGGCAGACCTGGCATGTATTACTGAAACCTGGCTGGGCCCTGAAGGGGGGGTGCCCCTTTTGGAAATGTGCCTGGCCGGGTTTATGGCATGACACCAGCCGAGACACCAGGGCAGGGGGGGAGGGGTAGCAGTTGTCATCCGGGAGTCTCTGGTGGCCTTCAAGGGCCCTGCCCCACAAGTGGCAGGTTGTGAGACCCTGTTTTTCAAGTTGGGTGCCCGAAGGCAGTTGGGAGTGTTGCTGCTGTACCAGTCTCCCTGCTGCGTGGCAACCTGCCTGCCTGAACTGCTGGAGGCCATCTCAGGGTTGGCAGTGGAGTTCCCCAGGCTTATGGTTCTGGGGGACTTCAACTTGCTGTCCCTGGGGTGGGCCTCTGTGGCAGCTCGGGAGTTCATGGCTACCATGGCAGCCATGGGCCTGACTCAGATTATTTGGGACCCAACTAAAGACAGTGGCCTCACCCTGGATTTAGTTTTCTTGTCGAAGCAGTGGCAATGTGACCTGAGGGGAGAGTTACAGCTATCCCCATTGTTGGACCCGAGGAAGTGGACAGGATCCTCCAGACAGTAAATGCCACCACTTGCCAATTAGATCCATGTCCCTCCTGGCTGGTGAAAGCAACTCAGGAGGTGACATGTGATTCGGTCCAGGCGATGGTTAATACATCCTTCAGGGAGGGGGTGTTTCCAGCTGCCTTTAAGGAGGTGCTGGTACAACCCCTCCTCAAGAAACCATCGCTGGGCCCTACTGTACTGGATAATTTTCATCCAGTTTCCCACCTCCCCTTTTTGGGGAAAGTGGTTGAGAAAGTGGTGGCATTACAACTCCAGAGGATTCTGGAGGAAATGGGTTATCTAGATCCCTTTCAGTCAGGTTTCAGGCCTGGATATTGGATGGAAACAGCATTGGTCGCACTTATGGATGATCTCTGGCAGGAGCGGGATGGGGGTAGTACATCCATCCTCGCTCTTCTTGACCTCTCAGCAGCTTTTGATACCATTGACCATGGTATCCTTTTGGGTCAGCTCGGAGTTGGGGGTGGGTGGCGTAGTTCTGTGCTGGTTCACCTCCTTCCTCCTGGGCTGGTTCCAGTCGGTGGTGATGGAGGGGGGAGAGATCCAACCCTCGATCCCTCCTTTGTGGGATGCCACAGGGTTCGGTTCTCTCTCCTCTCCTATTCAACATCTACATGAAACCGCTGGGCAAGATCATCTGTCACTACGGGATGAGGTATCATCAATATGCTGATGATACTCAATTGTATATCTCCATCCTGGGTGAGGTAAGTGATGCTGTGACTGCCCTCTCTCGGTGCCTGGGGGCTGTAGGGGTCTGGATGGGGAACAACAGGCTTCGGCTGAACCCTGGTAAGACGGAGCGGCTGTAGGTTAAGCGTTCTTCCGTATCTGGGACTTTGTCATCTTTAGTTCTGGATGGGGTCGCACTGCCCCACACAGACCTGGTGCATAACCTGGGGGTCCTCATGGACTCACAGCTCCTGCTCAAAGAGCAGGTAGCAGCCGTGGCCAGAAGGGCCTTTGCACAGCATATTGTGCACCAGTTACACGCTTTCTTGGATCCGGAAGCCCTTTTCACAGTCACTCATGCCCTTGTTATCACCCATATAGACTACTGCAATGCACTCTACATGGGGCTACCCTTGAAGAGTATCTGGAAGCTTCAGCTGGTCCAGCATGCAGCTGCGCAGGCTATTTTCGGTGCCCCTAGAAGGGCGCACATAACACCTTTGTTACGCGAGCTGCATTGGATACCAGTTTGCTTCTGGGTCCAATTCAAGGTGTTGGTTATCACCTTTAAAGCCCTTTAAAGCCCTACATGGCACAGGACCGGGTTACCTGAGGGACTGCCTCTTCCCTGTATCATCAGCCCATCCCACCTGATCATGCAGAGAGGGCATGCTACGGACCCCGTCGATAAGAGAATTTCATCTGGCGGGGTCCAGGAGGCGGGCCTTCTCTGCAGTAGCGCCCTCCCTTTGGAACATCTTGCCCCCGGAGGTGAGATTAGCCCCATCGCTCCTAGCCTTCCAGAGGAAGTTGAAGACCTGGCTCTGCCACTGGGCTTGGGAGAGGAAGGAGAATCGACATACTTGGGATTGGCTAGTTCCTTGAAGTGCCCCTTCTACATAATGACTAAAGGAGATCACAGCCATCTGGATTTTATGAGCTGGGGTAGCTGAGAAATTGTTTTAGAGGGATTTTATTAGAATTTTACTGTATATTTATTGTTCTGTATTGTAAACTGCCCAGAGTCCCTCTGGTCGGAGGAGATGGGTGGTGACAAATTTGATAGATAGATAGATAGATAGATAGATAGATAGATAGATAGATAGATAGATAGATAAATAAAATAAAATTCCAGATATAGATAAAAATTAAGTGTATATTAAAATGTTTTTAGACTATATATCCTGTGTGCACATGGTAAGGTACTAAAGGCTTTATTGTATAAACATCTAAAATGTGATGCTTGCATCTAAGATTTTCATTTTCCCTCATACTTTGGATAAGCTGTCTTATATCATAAATTTATACAAGCAGATCATATTTAAATTCTGTTACAGTGTATTGTTGCTTTCAGCTGAACATAAACAGCATTTAATATTTATGGCTGGGTTGTAATTTAGTGTCAAAAGTTCAAACAATCTTAACCAATTAATGAGGTGTGAAGGCAGAAAAAGAATGTTATTTCACAATTTACCAGCAGTCAGTAATCAGGAAATTGAATAGCAAAGTGTGGGCAGTGGTTATGACTAATAACAATGAAGCTAAAATGTATTTATTTCTGTTTTATTTTAAGTGATCCCATTTTAAAGAATGATATACTGTGAGCAACTAAAAAGAATATTTTGTTTAAATTGAAAAAGTGTAGAAATAGCCACATAGAACAACCAGAATTTGAAACATTGTAACAGTATTTATCAAATAATATCAGCAAAAATAGCAGAGAAAGAAATTCACCTAATGAGGTGAATGAAAACCTTATGAAAAAGCCAGGCTATAATCTCATGAAACAACCTCAATAATGGGACCTAGCATACACTTTTAGGAAGAGAGTTATCATGGATCAACAGCAGACATCCCACCACAGTTAATTTGATAGAACAATGCAGAGAAAGACATGATGCTAATGTTGCCTTAAAGCACCACCTCTCAAAACTTGCTCAAAAGGCTTGTGGGATTGTGTAGGGTACCACTGCTGCACTCTCAGCCATTCTTCTTCTTCTTATACATCTGTGGAAGATAATAGCTGTTTTGTAGAACTTCACATACCACGTATCATCCCTAAGAGGGATAAGCTATGGTCTCTGATACTATATTCAGTTTCAGAGATGTTCAGTGTAGCTCCAATGCATTTTTACTTTGCACACCTGTGGTCTGGTTTAATATAGGTTTGAGACCTTCTGAAGCCCAAAACAACTTTGTGGATAAACCCCATTTTTTTCCAAAAGACTGAAGTAAGATAGGGAGAAGAACATCACTCAATTTCAGATCCATCATAGCCACCATTTTGTCTGAATGTTGTGACATTTATTTGTATTTATTTACCACCAATCACAAGTGAAGTACCTACAAAACTAAAACAAAATGTTATCCAGATGAAAATTTACTTGATAAAAAACTTGGCAGCATTTCCTGCTTTATGAACCCAAGTCTAATTACTAGATGGAATTTAGCTTGTTTGACTAGCTGTGCTTTCAATTATGGTGCAGTTATTTTACAGCAGTGAGGTACATAACTGCTTAAGAATTGTATTTGAAGATTACTCATCAATGGGTCTTCATCAAACTGAAGAGTAGAATGAACAAAAATCAGTGTTTTGCCCTCTTCAATTTTTTAAAATTAATGACTTGCATGAAAAGATGGAGGGACTTATCAAACGTGTATATGCTATAAAATTGGGTGGGATAGGTAATACTTAGAAAACTGATAAAAAATTCAGAACAATATTGATTTTACATTCTTTTCAGTTTAGTAATAAACTGAAAAGAAAAAGGAGAAAGAAATGTAGCAGAAACAAATACAGTGTTTGTCACTTAGGAAACAAAAATTAAATACATAGGTATAGGATGTAAGATACCTGATTTAGCAATGATACTTGTAAAGAAGATCTTTTGTGATTGATTACCACATGGAATATGGATTAGCAGTATGATGTGGCTGAGGAGAAAGCAATTGCAATTTTAGGCTACATCAACAGAAACAGTTTTCAAATCATGAAAAATAAGTTTTGCTTATGCCAGTTCACACTTTGAGTATTATGTCCAACTTTGGTCATCACAATTTTAAAAAAGTCCTGAGAAACTAGAATTGATTTAGAGAAGGACAATAATGATGATAAAGCAACTAACAGCTAAGTCTTATGAACAGAGTTTATAGATAATGAATATGTTTTCCCTGAAATAAGAAGACTTCATATGATCACACTCTTCAAAGACTGAAAGGATATCAGACAGGTCAACCCCTCATTTCTCTCATTCCCATGTGCACTATACTGAATACTCTAATGAATTTACCTGACAGGAATATTTTTAACATGCACAATGAATGTTATGAAAAGCTTTTTAATAGGAAGAGCAGTTTAGTAATTATCCAGAGAAATGGTGGGTTTAAATGGGTGCTTCCCTTTTTAGGTTCTTAAGATGATACTTCCAACTGAGTATTCTGTCCCTAATGTCATTGATCGTGTATTAGATTTCCAAGGCTTTAGGCTGTTTTTATAAGGTAGCACAATCTTACATACGTTAGGAAGTAAGTAATGTTTATCTCCATGTAGTTTACTTATTTTCTCCTTAGAATTGCTGACTTCTGAATATCAAATTCTCAATTTAAAAGACACTTTAGAAGACTAAATTAAACCAATTAGTTAATCCAAGTAAGAATAACCAATTACTTAAACTAATAAGATTGTACCTTAAATTGGAAGTTACATCCATTACATTTATTTTCTAAGTGGTTACAACTTTATTGGTTTAATATTCTATGTTCTCTCCAAGAATTTTATTTTTGTTATATAAACAATAAGCAAACAGTGGCAAGAATAATTAAATGCAAATTATTATTAATTTTATTCACCTTATACTATACTCCTCAATAATTCTCATTTTAAAAAAAATTGGATTTTATACAGTACAGTCTGATGGCTACAAATTGTACTATAATAATCTAATAAAGGTGGTTGCCATAAAGTGCTTCACAGACAAAAAGTAAAGATGCTAGCTTGGTTTATGATGCAGAGATTGTGGAGTCTGGTCTTTTTCAATGGCCTTCAAGGGTATATACTCTGTTGTATTCTTATAAGCTCTAATTCATGCCTCCCTTCTTCCTAAGGAAATTAAACTATTACTGATGCCCATACTGGCCAAATTATTACTTCTTGAGTAGTCATAATTCTTTCAAAGTAGTTTCCTCAATGTCTAGTTTGAGGGGTTTTTTTTTGTTATTTCTGTCTAAAGGAGAAGTATACTTGATAAACTATGCTGACTGTAATACAAAGTTAGTTATTGCACGTACTTTCTGGCTAGTGTGAGACCAAAGATTTGAGGTGTCATGCTGCAAATCCAAATATGTAATCTGATCATTTTAAACTGTTTTTGGTCTAAGTTTATCAAATTAAACACATCTACTTATGAAGTTTGTATCTACTGCCAAATCTTTAATGCGTTGCCATTGTTGCTTTATGACTTAAGTAGACCGTTGAGTCTCAGAAAGTAAAAGTTGCTTTGGTGATCTTGCAGAAAGTGAAAGTTACTTTAGTATTTGGATCTCCCTGTTTGGATAAAAGATGAATTTGTTACAGATATAAAATAGTTAGTGCTGCAGGATAATGTCATAAACTTAATCAGCTCCACAAAACCTGATAGCAAGTGTTTGTCTGACTAAACTGTGTACACTAACCTTGAAAATACAACTCAGTTCCACCCACTGCTTGAGATCCAGTGTGACAGGTCAGGCAAGCCTGAAGCCTTGCTAATGTCCAGTGGGCCGGGCCTTCTCTTCTCTTCTCTTCTCTTCTCTTCTCTTCTCTTCTCTTCTCTTCTCTTCTCTTCTCTTCTCTTCTCTGAATAGCAAAGCTGTATCAAGAATTGCTTTTCTAATACTTGTACTTTTCAGACATGTCTTGCTACAGGCCTTGAGAACTTCTCATTCACCATGACAGACCAAATGCTTCTTTTGGCAGTGTGATTGTAAGATCTTTGGATTCTATCCAGCTTAAGTAATTCTGCTAGTTAAAGTTAATTTTATTATTATAATATACCTCTCAGTGCAGGATGTCTTATGAGATAATTCATTTAATATGTTAAGAACAAGAAGCATAAGACTCTAAGTAAGTTTTCCCCATGAATACTTGTTAATCATCTTCATTGGTAAGTTTTTTTGTCATATATATTTTCTAGATTTTTTCTCTCTCTCAGGTTATGAAAGGGAATTGGAGGGAAACAGCCTGATATTAGACTTATCAAAAGACAGGTGGAAAACAAGGCCACTGCCAAAAAAGACATAAAAATGTGAATTTTGATTTCACTATAAATAGGACTTGCATTTAATACACAACAGTCAGTGGAATTATTTTGTAATGGCTTATTAGCTTTTCTGCAGTAAACTACTTATGAGAAATTCCTGGATTCTTGTGTGTCTGTTTGATTAGTTTCAGTCCAGCCTGCTGGGAAGACTCCTGGCACATTCTTTGATTCATATGATGGGCCAGGTTATAGTCCATTGAAGAACTGATACATTAGAAAAATAGTTTTTTGGAAACCGTGTGTACCTTCTGGACTTGCATATAACATTGAAAACTACCTATGTCTTGTTTGAGATAAAATATGTGAAAGAAAAGAAATGAGGGGGGGGGTTATTTTGGTCAAATTAAGGATTTCCCTATTGTTGCCGTTTTTTTCCTTCCATTATGATTAGGACCTTTATTTACATAGATTTAAAGAAGACCCAACTCCCAACAACTCTCTGTATTTTACATTATAAAAAAAAGTAGAGCTATAAAAGAACAAAGAGATGTGTGTCCAGAAAAAAGAATCATACGGTACAAAACAAAAATATTTTTGCTTTCTATTGTGAAAATTGGTGGTATAAATTTCTCTGCAAATTTAGATCCACACATGGCATTTTCTCCAACCCATAATATAACAGCCCAGCAACAGCACTATACATAGTGTACAGATGACTATTGCATATTTTATTACCAACTTAACTCTGCCTGCAGAATTATTTTCTCCCACTAGAAGACTGTCAAGTAAAAACCATTACTTATATAAATAAATAAAAAGCAATGTACCTAGGCCATGAAACTGGCCCTAATGATATGTATTAACATGGGTGTTTCTTGTTCTGCATTATCAGCGCCCAATACGTCACATATGGAAAAGTAGCAGCCTTACAGTTGCTTTGTGCAACTCCTACATTTTCATGTAGGAATTTCAAGGAATTGGTGATCCTAACAAAATATATTTTTGTCAATATATGGCTTTTGAGATGAAATCAATGGCTGTTGTTCAATATTAATATTGTTATTACTAGTAGATGAAACAGTATAATCTAATGAAAATGGGGTGGGGTCAGATCTTCAAACTGAGGCAGGGAAAGAGTTCTGTAGGTTTTCTTTCCATTTCATATTTGGATACTACATTGTATATAATTGGATTGTAACTCCTTCTAAATACTATTTTGTCCTCTTGGCAGCATGGGGTAACCTTGGAAATGTTTTGAAGAGCCAGAGCAAGATTTCTGAAGCTGAAAGCGCCTATAGAAATGCCTTGTATTACCGTAGCAACATGGCTGATATGCTTTATAATTTGTAAGTATATGTGGCTTTCTTTTGTACATTTTCTTCTGTGAATGAAATCATTTATTAAGATTCGGGAAATGCAAATTACGTTTAGCTATTTTTTACCTCTGTCTTTCATCTCTCCTCTTGCCTTTGGTTACCTTTCATTAATCTTACTTCAGATTCCAACATAGACAGACTTCCTTCTGTTCTCTACATTTATCAGGTCATCAGATATTTTGACTCTACTCTGCAGTGTGAAATAGCTATTAATTTCCCAGAAGATCTAGTGGGGTGTTGTATCTCTGAATAGCCCTTTAGATTCATCCCAGCACCTTGCCGCATATCCAGCTGACTAGAACTTACCAGCAAGCCCCAAGGCACTAAAGCAGTTGAGATTGCTATTTTATCAACTTCAATTGGTGAATCAATGGCAGCTTTTCTTTCTAACAAGGATTTGAAAATCAGTTTCCATGCTGTGGTAGTCTATTTAGATAGCTGCATTGTGAGGTACTTAGAAGTTGGCTTGAAAGTTACAGCTAATGCTGATTTTCTGTAGACAAAATGCAGAAATAAAGCGACATTCTTTTTGGTTCACTTGAAAATGGTTGCAAACACAACTTAAATTATGGCTTGAGAAATATTTCTTTTCCCTTAGTAACATCTACTCTAGGTTACTCTTTGTAACATACTTGGCAAATTGATTGGGAGCAGCCAGAATAATTACTTGCCCACCTCATTTTGTCCACACAGAATAGGCTATTGGAGAGAAAAAGAGATGAAATATTCAGTGGCATGCTTTTAACAATTGTTTCATTTTTGCTGAAACACTGATCAGATCCATCCCAACTTAAATGCCAAAGATTAGGACAGATGTAAAGAGGTAACCTAAGCAAACACTTGTCCTGTTACTTTGGATTCTTTTCTTGAATTTTAGAAGCTTTGGGACTCTGAGGAAATAGATAGGATGTTCTAGGTCCTGATGCTATCTGTGGGGTGGAATCATACCTTTGTTGTATCAAGGTTGCTTTGGATGGCTACATAGGTGGGAAAAATTGGATCTGGGAGGTATTTAACTATTTCTTCTGAGAAGAAGTTCAGACCTTGAAGGAGAAAGTTGTACAGCCCTTCCCAAATAGGCCTTCCCTCGACCTAAACTTATTGGAAAATTTCTGCCTGCTTCCAATCTTCTTTTTCTGGGGAAGGTTGTGGAAAGAGTGTTGGGGCATTAGTTGCAGAGAATTGTAGATAAAATGGTTTATACTTATATTTTTACTTTAGACCAATTATTGAGTAATATTGATCAATTTTTATCATTTCCTATATTAAAGGAGAAATATTTTTTTCTTTTGCTACTCACTGGCAATATTTACAATAACAACATCTATTGACATCTCAATTTGGAGCAATTTCAGCTTCAGTAACACCTAAATTATTAAAGTGATTACCAAATGAGATTAAAATAACATAATTATTTTTTATAAATGCTTGTTGCCAATAAATCAATTCAATATGCAAATTGTAAAGACTGAATGGAATAAAGAACTGGAGAGTACCATTTTATTTAATCAACAGGACACTGTTTTTATGTCTGTACCAAAATGTTTAAATAGATCTTACACTATAGCTTATTCAGTAAAAAAATAATAGTTATAATCCATCATATTTGTTCAGAAAAGAAATGAATAATTCATCATACTGTTGGAGATTCAGTGAGAATTGCATATTTTTGCAATATTTCAAGCACTTATTTTTGCAATGCCATAGAATTATGATAGTCTAGGAAGTCATACATATATTTATTTGACTTTGGGATAGGTTTTAATATTTTTGTTAGCTAGCTTCTTTTGATTTACATACCTACCACATGAAATTTGACAGCTGGACAATGGAAATGGATTTTCTGTGCCATTCTTATGCTGAAAGACTTGTTATTCAGCGCTGGAATGATAAATTTACAATTCAAGTTACTTAATGGACTGAAGGACTGATGTTACTTGCAACATCTGAACAAGGTGCTTATAGATGTAGACTTTGTATAGACAATTATCATCAAATGCAGGTAGTCCTTGCTTAACTACCGCAATTGGGACCAGAATTTAGGTTGCTAAGCAATGCAGTCATTAAGCAAGACATCATGTGACTGCTTTGCTTAGCGATGGCAATCCCAGCAGTTCCCCTTGCCATTTATTTTACTGGTCATTAGCCAAACACCCACCCCAATCCAAGCCATTCCAGGCTTGGTCCTTCCCAGCCCCAAGCCTCAGTAAGGTAAGTGACTGCCTTAAACCCCACCCACGCACCCAGCCACCTCCCCTACCATCTTTGCTCTTTTGGCTGCCCTGCACCCTGCCTTGCAAGCAGCCCCAGAACCATGCGGGTCTGTGGCTGCTTGCCACGCCCAGGAAGCTGAAGCAATGCCAGCAAGCATCCCTTCACCCAGCTGCCTTCTATCCGCAGCCCCATGTGGCCCCCAGCCCACCCCAGCAAGCCAGCCAGCAAGCATTCCTTCACTCTCCAGCAAGCATCCATTCACCCAGCTGCCTTCTCTCCCAGTTTCCCGCACCAGCCTTCCACCTTTTGCATCCAGCACCTCACTGCCTTTGCTCTCTCCTTTTCAGACCCAGCTTCTTCTACACATGGCTAAAGCTGCACCCTCTTTGCCCGCTTTGCCCTCTTTGGAAAGGTTTGCGAAGAGAACACAGCAACTGTAGCCACTTCGGAAATGGGGAAGGGAAGGCTTGAGAAGAGAGAGCTGCTTTAGCTGGTCCCCTCCCCATTTCCAAAGCTTGAGAAGAACGAAGGCTTGCTGTCACTTGTTGCGGCGTCCTGGGCATGGCAAGTAGCCTCAGAGCCACATGGTTCTGGGGCTGCTTGGCACCCCACAAGGCAGGGTGCAGAGTGGCCAAAAGGGCAGAGATGGGGGGGGAGATAGGCGGGTAGGGGCAGTTGAAGCACCCTTGTGGTCATAAGTGTGGGTGGACTCCCAAACACCCAGATTTTGATCACATGAGTGCAGGGGTGCTGCAACGGTCATAATTTTGGGCACAGATCAGCACTGTCATAATTTTGAACAGTCGCTAAATGAATGGTCATTAAGCGAGGAGTACCTGCATGGTCATCCCTTTATTAAAATGTTTGTGTAAAACTCTACATGCACACACACACACACACAGAGAATAGCATTTTATTTATTTATTATAGATGCCCAGAGACTTTAAGCTGTTGTGTGAACTTTATGTCTACACACAGAGATTGCTATATTCCTACCTAATTAATCTTTGTTTCAAATTTCATACAACCAGAAAACTGTGGTTATTAGATTCACAACAAGCAAACTGTAACTCAGTATTTTACAACAGTCATACAGCAAACATCAGTTTATGTTTTGAATGAAATCAGAAACTATATTTAATTAGATTGTCTGCTTTGCAGGCCATGGAAATCATCTTCCTGCAGATACAAAAGGTTGTGCTAATAAGACAAGATACAATCATCCAAGCATGACTTCAGTAGGAGAGATTATATTTGCGACTATCTGAACAGCAGTTTCGGGCACTGCAGTTGCATTCATGTACATGAGGGAAGAGAATTAAAGACCTTGACAGTATCTTCTTGCAAACTAATTAGCAGCACCATCAAAGTTGATTGTATTTATTTATTTCTCAAATTTACACTACTGCCCATCTCCCCTCAAAGAGGGACTCTGAGCAGTTAGCTACAGTGACTGTTGTGCATATATGTGTACTTAGATTGTGCATATGAATATCTATTTATGTCTTTGGAAAACACACACTCATATATGTGTATCCACAGATAGATAGTTAGATAGATAGATAGATAGATAGATAGATAGATAGATAGATAGATAGATAGATTCCCTTAAATATTTCCCTTTTGTAGTATATAAATAAAACTGAGGAAGTCTACAGGTAGTCCTTGACTTAACAACCACAATAGGGGCTGGAAAATTCATCATTAAGCAGTGTGGTTGTTAAGTGAGGCATCACATGACTGCACCCAATTTTACGACATTTTTGGCAGCTATCATTAAGTGAATCACGTAGCCATTAAGCAAACCATGCAGTCATTAAGTGAATCATGCAGTTCCCCATTGATTTTGTGGCTGCAAAGTTTGGAAATGGCTATCACGTGACCCTGGGATGCTGCAACCATCATAAATACATGCCGGTTGCTAAGCACCCAAATTTTAATCATGTGAAACACAGGGACACTGCAACAGTCATAAGTGCGAGGACTGATCGTAAGTCACTTTTTTCAGTGCCATTGTAACTTCGAACAGTCGCTAAATGAATGGTCGTAAGTCAAGGAATACTTGTACTCTTTTTACTTTGGATGCATCAGAAAAGGTATAGGATATGAAAGATAAATATGGAATTTTACATTCTGAAGATGTTACTCTTCCATTTCTCCCCCATCCCTCCTGTATTTTGCTGATTGAGAATATATACCATAGTTTATGGGCATCACAATATTCCAATAAAGTTTACAAAACAATATTAAACAATGATCTAATTATTTACTACAATTTAATATTCATTCTTGCATCTGCTTTTCATTTTGCATCTATACAGATTTTAAATAGCTGGTGAAACAGCTGTATAAATACTTGTATTCTGTAAAAGAAGGGAAATATACAATTAAATTGCTGCACTGGCTGCCAATATTAAAGCTGCTAATAAAAGCGAAACATTCGTTCTGAGGTCTACTGATGAAGAGAACAGAATATTAAAAAGAAGTAAACATAATATAAAACAATGCATTATTCTGAATGTTTCAAAAGCAAAACTTAATTGTTTTAATATGAGAAAGCAATTCATCTGACATTCATAGTAATAGAGCCTTTCAAAGAGAAGCGGGTTTTTAAAGTGAATATTATCAAAGAATAATTCTATATATGTCTTATGGAACAAATGAAAAATAATTCAGTATTCGTGCTTTCTTCAGTATCCTAATTCTGATATGATACTGTATCTGAAATAAGCTACCACTGCTTTATAACAGTCTGTGCAATTATTATGGATAAAAAAGTTAACCACAGTACAAGTTTTAAATTTCCATCCCTGATTAAGAGCATATTAATTAGTTAACATAATTAGTTAACAAACCAATCTCTTCCAAGAGTAGTACAGCAGCCTTTGCACAACAGAATTCTGAACTATGCAGAGTATCATCCATGGCCCGGTCCTATTGTGAAACACACTGCACTACTTGTCACAGCTAACAGACTGGACGTTTCAGTCGAGTACCCTGCACTATTGCCAGAATCTACCTGCCCCACATCACCCATATTAGTAGAAGGTCCACATAAGCTGTTGTTGAAAACCTCAAGCTGCTGCCTGGATCAGGAGCTGATCTCTAGATGCTCTAGAGCTAAACTGTAGTGCTGAAAATTGGAGTACCTCTGCCATACATTTATTTTTATAGCTACTGCCACTGGCACATTGTCAGTTGAGCTAGGAAATATGATTGATAGCTCAGATTATCATCAGAGTAAAGTAGCTGAATTTAAGAACTATCAGCTAAGTAATGACTTATGCTGGGCCAGGCATTCCATGACTGGCAGCATTCATTTAGGACAGTAGCTGATATAGGCAGCAGCTTATCGCATAGAAGTCTGAGCCACATATGGAAAAGCCCTTTTTACAACTCTTCCCAAGGTTCAGCCAACCTAGTTTTGTGAAGTTAATGAGATTTTGATCTAGGCTTAGTGAAGTTTCACAGTTTTGGCTAGATTTCTCTGGGGGGATTACAGTTCAGCAAAGCAAAATGCATTGTGACTACTGGTAGATCATGTATCTGCCCCCAGGAACAAAATGGGTCTGGCTTATACCTGAATATTTGGGGTGTTTCTAGAACAAAGTTTAATCTACAAAGTTTAATCTACAAAGTTTAATTAAATTGCCTGCTGGAATTTGTGCATTTTAGAATATGAGATTAGAATTTAAGTATATAGTTTGAGGATTCTGAAATATCTAAGGAAGTTTATGTAATACAACCTTTTGTAAATTTTGTAAGCTGCCTGGAATACCATGAGTAGTGCGGCCTTATAAATCTGTTTTTTATTTTATTTTATTTTATTTTATTTTATTTTATTTTATTTTATTTTATTTTATTTTATTTTATTTTATTTTATTTTATTTTATTTTATTTTATTTTATTTTATTTTATTTTATTTATATATATATATATATATAAAATCTGTGTCTCTGTATAGATACAGATGCTGTTTTCCCTGTCAGTTGAGTGTACAAAATGTTACCCACATGCACAATGACCAGAGTTCAACCTGTTTATCAATTTGATATTTTACAGAAATGACTGCAAAACAGTGAATCTTTTCTTTCTTTTTGTGCAAAGTAATTCTTGCAGACCTGTATAACTCATCTTTTTTTTTTCAAAAATTACAATGGTCAGTTTGCTGCCACTATTATTCCCTTTTCTGTCTTTCATCCAGCCAAAGTTTTCTGCCTTTATTACTGACTTTAGATTTCACTGGGTCTTAACCCTGAACTATTCTAATGACTTATCACTAGAGAAGAGAGCAGTTCTAATTTTCTCTATTATTATTTAGGTTGCTATGATTAACTGATTGGCTGCTGCTAACTGAAATATACTGAACTGTGACTGAAAGGGAAGCACTAGCATTCAGTGCAGAGAGAATATGGGCTCTCAGAAGACAAATTGTTCCTTGAACTATGACTAGGCCCTGAAACTGATCCTATAGCTCATTTCTGCAGTGCATCATCAAATGAGCAATATGGTAGAAAGTTGTCCATTCCCTGTTGCTGCTGAAAGTATGTTAGTCTTAAAGATTGGGATATACAGTGGTGCTTAAAAGTTTAACTTTTAAAATTCAATATTTCTGCATAAATATGACCTAAAATGTCTTCTGTTCTCCACGTAAGTCCTAAAATTAGATAAAGAGAACCCAGTTAAACAAATGAGTCAAAAGCATTATACTTGTTCATTTATTTATGAGGAAAATAATCCAAAGCTGTATATTTGTGTGTAGCAAAAGTATATGAACCTTTGCTTTCAGTCACTGGTATGCCCCCCTTGGGCTGCAGTATCTGCAACTAAAGGTTTCCAATAACTGTTGATCAGTAATGCACATCAGTGTGGAGGAATTTTAGTCCATTCCTCTTTACAGAACAGCTTCAGCTCAGGGATGTTGGTGAGCTTCCTTTCATTAACTGTCTGCTTCATGTCCTTCCACAACATTTCTATAGGATTAAGGCCAGGACCTTGACTTGGCCATTCCAAAACATTAACGTTTTTCTACTTTAACATTCTTTGGTCATACAACTTGTGTGTTTGGGGTTGTTGTCTTGCTTCATGTCCCACTTGCTCTTGAGCTTCAGTTCACAGACAGATACCCTTACATTTTCCTGTAGAATTTGCTGACACAATTCAGAATTCATAGTTGCATCAATGATGGCAAGCTGTCCTGGTCCAGAGGCAGCAAAGGCCTGAACCATGATACTACGACCACCGATATTCAAAGATGGAATAAAGTTCTTATGCTGGAATGCAGTGTTTGCCTTTCGCCAAACAAAATGCTTTTCATTCAAACCAAAAAGTTCTATTTTGGTCTCATCCATCCACAGAACATTCTTCCAGTAGCCTTCTGGCTTACCCACGTGGTCTTTCACAAACTGCAGATGGGCAACCATGTTTTTTTTTTTTGGAGAATACTGACTTTTCCTTGCAACCCTGCCATGCCCACCATGTTACTTGGTGTTCTGCTGATGGTGGTCTCATAAACACTGATATTTACCAATGCAAGCAAGGCCTTTACTTCCTTAGACATTACCTGGGATTCTTTTGAGACCTCCTGGAGTATTACATGCCTTGTTTTTGATGTGATCTTGGTTAGTCCATCACTCCTGGGGAGGCTAACAATGGTACTGAATTGCCTCCATTTGTATACGATCTGCCTGACAGTGGACTGGCGGATTCCAAACTCTTTGGAAATCATTTTGTAACTTTTTCCAGTCTGATGAGCATCAACAACTGTTTTTCGGCAGTCCTCTGAAATCTCCTTTGTTTATGCCATGACACACTTCCACCTACCATTGTTGTGAAGATCAGAGTTTGGTAGTGAATACAGAGAATTCTGTTCCTGGCAGGACATCCCATATTCACACATGATTATTATCCCATTGATTGAAATACCTGACTCTAATGTCCTCTTCAAATAAATTGATAATCCCAGAGGTTCACATACTTTTTCCATGCACAAATACGTAGATTTGGATCATTTTCCTCCATAAATAAATGAACAAATATGTTTTTTTCTCATTGGGTTCTGTTTATCTAGTTTTAGGACTTGTGTGGAGAACAGATCACGTTTTAGGTCGTAGTTATGCAGAAAATACAAAAGATTCCACAAACTTTTAAGCACCATTGTATGTTATATAATTGTGGATCAAAACCCCATCCAGAACTAAAGATGTTAAATTACCAAATACCGAGAAGCCCCCCCCCCCACAGCCACTCCATCTTACCAGGGTTCAGCTGAAGCCTGTTGCTCCCCATCCAGGCCCCCACAGCCCCCAGGCACTGAGAAAGGGCATTGACCGCATCACTTACTTCACCCGAGATGGAGATATATATCTGAGTATCATCAGCATACTAATGGTACCTCATCCCGTGGTGACGGATGACCTCACCCAGCAGTTTCATGTAGATGTTAAATAGTAGAGGGGAGAGAACCGAACCCTGTGGCACCCCGCAAAGCAGGGGTCGAGACTCGGATCTCTCATCTCCTATCACCACCGACTGGGAACGGCCCTGGAGGAAGGAGGTGAACCAGCGCAGAACCACGCCGCCCACCCCCAACTCCCTGAGTCGTCCCAGAAGAATACCATGGTTGATGGTATTGAAAGCCGCTGAGAGATCAAGGAGAGAAGGATGGATGCACTCCCTCCATCCAGCTCCCACCAGAGATCATCCATAAGCGTGACCAATGCAGTCTCTGTCCCATATCCCAGCCTGAAACCTGACTGAAAGGGGTCTAGATAATCCGTTTCATCCAGAATCCTCTGAAGTTGTAACACCACCACTTTCTCAACCACCTTCCCCAAAAAGGGGAGAGACTGGGCAAAAGTTGTCCAGGACAGTAGGGTCCAGCAATGGCTTTTTGAGGAGGGGGTGTACCAGTGCCTCTTTAAAGGCAACTGGAACCACTCCCTCCCTCAAAGATGCATTAACCATTGCCTGGACCCAACCACATGTCACCTCCCAGGCTGCTTTCACAAGCCAGGAAGGGCATGGGTCTAGATGACACGTGGTGGCGT
This sequence comes from Candoia aspera, assembly GCF_035149785.1. Classification (NCBI taxonomy): domain Eukaryota; kingdom Metazoa; phylum Chordata; class Lepidosauria; order Squamata; family Candoiidae; genus Candoia; species Candoia aspera. Next base: position 40,959,408 of record NC_086159.1, on the reverse strand, counting down.
TTACAATCCGGAGGATCCTGTCCACTTCCTCAGGCCCAACAGGATCAAACTGTTCCCAGATAACCGGGTAAGTACATTCCCTCAGCATCTCCCCAGACTCTGCCCCACGCTTGGAGTCCAACTTGGATCGAATCTGAGTGATTTTACCCTGCAGATGCTCAGCAAATTCCACAGCCCTGTAGGTGGGAGACAGAGTCCCCCCTACCTAATAACGATCACGTAATTTTAAACAGGGCCATTGGGCAGCATTCTGCGGATGCAATAAAAGCGGAGAAATATTGATGTTTCGCCGCTCTTACCACCACAAGGTAGGCCTTAATAGCAGCTCTAGCTTGTGTTCGGCCAGATTCAGTCTTTGTCTTTAACCGAAATGTTGAAAAGAAACAACATACCATTTTATTGGGAGAAATTAGATGGGGTAAGCTTTACCTTTCAGGAAAGGAGGTTTAAGTTGAATTTAATGCACAAGGTTAAAGAATTTCTAGAAAAATACAAAAAGGATTTAGACCATATTAAGACAAATATCAAAGAAACTAGCAGAGAAGAGTCATCCACAACTTCTAAAGAATACGAAGAATTACTGGTGTGATGGGTATTAGTTATATTACTTGGAATGGGGCAAATAGTCTTTCACCATCTTAAAAATTTGAATAATGATGTTATTTGCCTTCAAGAAACACATATTTAAAAAAAGGATGTAAAGTATTTACTTAATAGAAAATTGGGTAATGAATTTGTAACAGCAAACAATAAGAAAATAAATGGTATAGTAGTATATGTTAAATCTTATTTAAAACCACGTTTGCTATTTTCTGATGAGCAAGGGAGATTTTTAGGAATTGAAATTGAAGTTCAAGATATGAAAATAATTGTAGTGGGAGTATATGTACCCCATAAAGACACAAAGGTTTTTTATGAGAATTTAATGGAAGAATTATTAAAATATTCTTATACCAGCTGGATATTAATGGGTGACTGGAATGGGGTTATGATACCGGCATTAGACAGAAAATCAGACAAACAAATTAAAGATAAACAGGGAAAATTACCATTTTTTTTTCAAATTAATGGAAAATTTAGCTTTGATAGATGCATGGAGACATAAAAACGGTTTAATGAAAGACTATACTTTTTTTCTGATAGATTCAAATCCTTTTCTAGAATCGATATGGTATGGGTATCTAAAAACTTAGCAAATAGAATAATAAAAGCTGAAATTTTACCAAAAACATTTTCAGACCATAACTCAGTGAAAATTATACTCATGAGGATTTCTAAAGGTACAAAATGGAGATTGAATGAGAGTATTTTAAAAAAAGGAGTAATAGAGGAGTGTAAAAAGAAATTAAAAGAATTTTTTGATATAAATTTGAACAATGAAGTGGATATTAGAACTGTTTAGGATGCTAGTAAGGCTGTAATGAGGGGACATTTTATATCTTTGAACCATAAAATAAAGGAACAATATCGACAAAATGTTCAATTAATAATGAATCAGATTAAAATAAAGGAAAGAGAATTACAAGAAAATTCATCAGACGAAAACTTAATATATCAAATCAAACTGTTACAACAACAACTTGAGCTTATGACAATAAAAGATATGGAAACAAAATCACGCTATGCAAAACAAAGAAATTTTGAGTTTGCTAATAAACCAAGTAGATGGCTGGCTTACAAATTAAGAAAAGAGGGAGAAAAAAAGTGATTACTAGAATAAGAGACAGTGGGGAAGATGTAGATAACAAAGGAATTAAAAAAGCATTTTTCACTTTCTTCTCAAAGCTATATCAAAAGCAGGAAATTTCAGAAGAAAAAATTGATAAGTATCTTAATAACCAAAATCTTCCCAAATTAACACAAAGTCAACCACTCAGTATTAACGGCCCAATTACTAACCAAGAAATTATAGAAATGGTAAAAAAACTTAAAATAGGAAAAACACCGGGCCCTGATGGTATATCTACGGGCTATTATAAAATATTTTTAGAACAAATTTTAATGCCACTTAAAGACTTAATGAATTCGATTCTGATGGGGTCCAAAATACCCAAGTCATGGTCTGAAGCAAATATCAGTCTTATCCCAAAAGGAGAACAAGATCCCACTTTAACTAAAAATTATAGGCTGATTTCGTTGCTTACTATATATTTTTTAATAATTACTATATTAATAATTACTATAATTTTTTTATGGCAATATTAGCTGAAAGATTAAAAATAGTCTTTAATAAATTATAAATAAAGATCAAAATGTCTTTCTACCAAAAAGACAAATAAAAGACAACACAAGAACAGTGATAGATATTTTGGAATATGCACATCATCATGTTGTTGTTTATTCATTTAGTCGCTTCCGATTCTTCGTGACTTCATGGACCAGCCCACGCCAGAGCTTCCTGTCGGTCGTCAACACCCCCAGCTCCCCCAGGGACAAATCCATCACCTCTAGAATATCATCTATCCATCTTGCCCTTAGTCAGCCCATCATTCTTTTGCCCTCTACTCTCCCTAGCATCAGCATCTTCTCCAGGGTGTCCTGCCTTCTCATTATGTGTCCAAAGTATTTCAGTTTTGCCTTGAATATCATTCCCTCAAGTGAGCAGTCTGGCTTTATTTCCTGGAGGATGGACTGGTTTGATCTTCTTGCAGTCCAAGGCACTCTCAGAATTTTCCTCCAACACCACAGTTCCAAAGCATCTATCTTCCTTCTCTCAGCCTTCCTTATGGTCCAGCTCTCGCAGCCATATATTACTACAGGGAACACCATTGCTTTAACTATAAGGACCTTTGTTGTCAGTGTGATGTCTCTGCTCTTAACTATTTCATCGAGATTTGCCATTGCTCTTCTCCCAAGGATTAAGCGTCTTCTGATTTCCTGACTGCAGTCAGCATCTGCAGTAATCTTTGCACCTAGGAATACAAAGTCTTTCACTGCTTCTACATTTTCTCCCTCTATTTGCCAGTTATCAATCAAGCTGGTTGCCATAATCTTGGTTTTTTGAGGTTTAGCTGCAAGCCAGCTTTTGCACTTTCTTCCTTCACCTTCATCATAAGGCTCCTCAGTTCCTCTTCGCTTTCAGCCATCAAAGTGGTATCATCTGCATATCTGAGATTGTTAATGTTTCTTCCAGCGATTTTAACTCCAGCCTTGGATTCCTCAAGCCCAGCATGTCACATGATGTGTTCTGTGTGCAAGTTGAATAGGTAGGGTGAGAGTATACAGCCCTGCCATACTCCTTTCCCAATCTTAAACTAGTCCGTTGTTCCGTGGTCTGTTCTTACTGTTGCTACTTGGTCGTTATACAGATTCTTCAGGAGGCATACAAGATGACTTGGTATCCCCATACCACTAAGAACTTGCCACAATTTGTTCTGGTCCACACAGTCAAAGGCTTTAGAATAGTCAATAAAACAGAAATAGATGTTTTTCTGAAACTCTCTGGCAATTATCCAGCAGATATTGGCAATTTGGTCCCTAGTTCCTCTGCCTTTTCTAAACCCAGCTTGTACATCTGGCAATTCTTGCTTCATGAATTGCTGAAGTCTACCTTGCAGGATCTTGAGCATTACCTTACTGGCATGTGAAATGAGTGCCACTGTTCGATAGTTTGAACATTCTTTAGTGTTTCCCTTTTTTGGTATGGGGATATAAGTTGATTTTTTCCAGTCCGATGGCCATTCTTGTGTTTTCCACATTTGCTGGCATATAGCATGCATTACCTTGACAGCATCATCTTGCAAGATTTTGAACAGTTCAGCTGGGATGCCGTCGTCTCCTGCTGCCTTGTTATTAGCAATGCTTCTCAAGGCCCATTCAACCTCACTCTTCAGGATGTCTGGCTCTAGCTCACTGACCACACCATCAAAGCTATCCCCAATATTGTTATCCTTCCTATACAGGTCTTCTGTATATTCTTGCCACCTTTTCTTGATCTCTTCTTCTTCTGTTAGGTCCTTGCCATCTTTGTTTTTGATCATACCCATTTTTGCCTGGAATTTACCTCCGATGTTTCTAATTTTCTGGAAGATGTCTCTTGTCCTTCCTATTCTATTGTCTTCTTCCACTTCCATGCATTGCTTGTTTAAAAATAATTCCTTATCTCTTCTGGCTAACCTCTGGCATTTGGCATTTAATTGGACATATCTCCCCCTATCACTGTTGCCTTTTGCTTTCCTTCTTTCGTGGGCTACTTCTAGTGTCTCAGCAGACAGCCATTTTGCCTTCTTGGTTTTCTCTTTCTTTGGGATGTATTTTGTTGCCGCCTCCTGAACAATGTTGCGAAATCCTGTCCATAGTTCTTCCGGAACCCTATCTACTAAGTCCAGTCCCTTAAATCTATTCTTCATCTCCACTGCATATTCCTTAGGAATATCAGTGAGCTCATATCTAGCTTATCTGTGGATCTTCCCTAATCTCTTTAGCCTGATCCTAAATTGTGCAAGAAGAAGTTCGTGATAGGAACTACAGTCAGCTCCAGGTCTTGTTTTTACCGACTGTATAGATGTCCGCCATCTTTGTCTGCAAAGGATGTAGTCAATCTGATTTCGGTGTTGTCCATCTGGTGAAGTCCATGTATAAAGCTGTCTCTATGGTTGTTGGAAGAGTGTGTTTGTTATGCAGAGTGAGTTGTCTTGGCAAAATTCTATCAGCCTATGTCCTACTTTGTTTTGTTCTCCCAGGCCATGCTTACCTGTAATTCGAGGTGTCATTTGACTGCCCACCTTAGCATTCCAGTCTCCTGTGATGAAAATATCATCTCTTTCAGGCTTGTTGAACAGTAGGTGCTACAGATCCTCATAGAACTGCTCTACTTCAGCTTCTTCAGCATCTGTGGTTGGGGCGTATATTTGGATCACGGTGATGTTAGATGGCTTGCCCTGAATTTGAATCGAGATCATTCTATCATTTTTTGGATTGTATCCAAGCACTGCTTTAGCCACTTGACTATTAATTATGAAGGCTACTCCATTTCTTCTGTGGTCCTCTTGTCCACAGTAGTAGATCTGGTGGTCATCTGATGTGAAGTGGCCCATTCCAGTCCATTTCAGTTCACTGACACCCAAAATGTCTATCTTTAGTCTTGACATCTCACCAATAACCACATCCAATTTGCCCTGGCTCATAGATCTTACATTCCAGGTTCCAATGGTGTGTTGATCCTTAGAACATTGGATTCTCCGTTCACCACCAGCACCATCAGCCGCTAGCCGTCCTTTCGGCTTTGAGCTAGCTGCCTCATCATGTCTGGGGCTAGTTGAACTCATCCTCTGTTCCTCCCCAGCAGCATTTTGACCATCTTCCAACCTGGGAGTCTCACCTTCCAATGGTATACCGACATATCTCTGGTTGTACTGATTCATTTAGTTTTCACAGCAAGAATACTGGGGTGGGTTGCCATTACCTTCCCCAGGGATTGCATTTAGTCTGACCTCTCTGTCATGACCTTCCTGTCTTGGGTGGCCCTTCATGGTTTAGCTCATGGCATCATTGAGGTGCTCAAGCTCCAGCACCACGACAAGGTAACGATCCTTTGCTGAAGGCACATCATCATAATGAAAGCCAAATAGCCTTAACATTTTTGGATGCTGAAAAGGCCTTTGATAATTTAAATTGGAGATTTATGATCAAGGTATTGGAGAAAATGGAGTTTGGAAAAGACTTTACAATTGGGATCAAAGCAATTTATTCATCACAAAAAGCTAGAATAATAGTAAACGAAGAAGTAACAGATAATTGTAAAATAGAAAAGGGAACAAGACAGGGATGTCCATTGTCACCTTTATTATTCATTCTTGTCTTAGAAGTTCTTATTAGAGACATAAGATTTGATAAATGAATAGAAGGGATAAAAATTAAAAAACAAGTATTTAAATTGAAAGCATTTGCAGACGACTTAGTGTTTACTTTACAAAACCCATTCGATTCAATAGACTATTTATTGAAAAAAATAACAGAATTTGGAGAGGTAGCAGGATTTAAAATTAATAACCAAAAAACTAAAATATTAAGTAAAAATATGACCCAAAAACAACAAGAAATTTTAAAAGAAAAAACTGGCTTTACAATAGAAAAGAAAATTAGATACTTGGGTATAATACTTTCAGCTAATAATAATGCATTATTCCACAACCACTATGAGAAAATATGGTCTGAGATTAAATTAGATATAGAGAGGTGGAGTAGGTTACAATTATCTCTTCTAGGAAGAATATCTGCAATTAAAATGAATATATTACCAAAGGTGTTATTTCTGTTCAAAACAATTCCAATTTTGATAAATGAAAAAAGTTCATTTGGCAAAAAGACATTTTGAAATTTATATGGCAGGGAAAAAAACCAAGAATTAAATTTAAACTATTGCAAGATGCCAAAGAGAAAGGAGGCCTGGGATTACCTGATCTTAAATTATATCTGGAAGCTTGTTGTTTTCTATGGATCAAAGACTGCTTAATATTGGAAGATCAAAAGCTTTTACAGTTAGAAGGACACGAAATTAAATTTGTTTGGCATGCTTATATCTGGTATGAAAAAGTAAAATTGAACAAAGAATTTAATAATCACATTATTAGAAAAACGTTACTTAAGACCTGGGACAAATACAAAAGAAGATTACTTCCAAATATACCAAATTGGATATCACCATAAGAAGCCCTATCAAGAAGAGAAAGCTTAGGGGACCAGACTAAATGGTTAAGATATAAAGATCTATTAAAATTCGATCAAGGTGGTCTGCCTATTCTAAAATCTCAGGAAGAACTACAAAATGAAGGCCACACGTGTAATTGGTTTACTTACCTCCAATTAAACAAACGATTCAAGTTAGATAAAAAGAACTATAAATTTAAAAAAGAAGAATCAGAATTTGAAAAACAATTATATTTAATTAATGATCATATTATTACAAAAATGTATAAAATCTTGTTACAAACAAATCAAGAAAATGAACAAGTTAAAACATGCATGATTAATTGGGCAAGAATATTGGTTATGACATTCCACTAAAAACATGGGGAAAATATGGACTAAGGATTTAAAGCTTTCATTATGTTATAATTTAAAGGAAAATTTGTATAAGATGATGTTTAGATGGTACTTGACACCACAAAAACTAGCAAGAATGTATAATAACACTTCAAATACATGCTGGAAATGTCAGCAAATGGAAGGAACATTTTATCATATGTGGTGGACTTGTAGCAAAGCAAAAAAAATTTGGGCACAGATTCATGATACGTTTCAGAAAGTTTTTAAGAAAAAGTTGGGAAAAAAACCAGATTTTTTTTTATTAGGTCTCTTCGATGGCGATCAACAAAAAAAAAATACAGTAATTTGATGCTTTACATGAGCACAGCGGCCAGATTAATATATGCACAGTATTGGAAAAGGGAAACTATTCCAACAATGGAAGAATGGATAATAAAACTCATCGAATTAGCACAAATGGCAAAATTAACATGTTTAATGAAAGATAATAATATTTTGAAATTTAAGGAAATGTGGCAACCAATTTTAGATTACCTGTATGCAACTGATGGAAATGAAGCAATGATATTGGGTTTTGTATTGTAAGGAAGCGAATATTTTGAAATAAATAGTAAAATAAGAGTTCAAAATTATCAGGAGTTATATTAGGAGTTTTAATATATATCTTTAGCTAGTTTAGTCGGAAACCTCTTATATGATTTGTATATGTTGACACACCTATTTTCCTTAGGAAAAAGAACAGTTAAAATCATAAGACATTATAGCAAGATGTGTACAAATGTATATTGATTTTTTTGTTAATTTCTTTGTTGAAAAATCTTTTTGTATATGTCTTGTAGAATTTTTTTTGTAGAAATTTTTAATTAATGAAATCTTGCACAAAAAAAATTAAAAAATATTTGTTTTATCTGCTGTATTTGAAGTATGTTTAATGATTGATCTTGGACTGTAAATAAACTTCAAACAAAGAAACAATATATCAACCACTTTTACTTGCTTGAACCAGTAAACTTTTTCCTTGTTAAACAAATATTTCTGATAAATGTTTTTTTCTCTCTCTCCCTCCCTTCCTCCCTTCCTCCCTTCCTCCCTTCCTCCCTTCCTTCCTTCCTTCCTTCCTTCCTTCCTTCCTTCCTTCCTTCCTTCCTTCCTTCCTTCCTTCCTTCCTTCCTTCCTTTCACATTCTGGCTGTCTTTCTTTAGTGCAGTACTTTAAAGGTAGATATTTACTACTAATTCCAAATATTAGGTTTTATTTTGAAAATTGGTGGCTTCAGATTTTGTAGCAAGAGGTATAACCCCTTAAGGAGATTTCAGAGCTCTATCTGGAATAATACTCTGGGAAAACTACTTTTCTGTAAGAATGGAATAGCTTGTCCCTTTCACCAAAGCTCATAGAGGGTGACAGCGGTTCTTATCTATTCCTTCTATAGCATATGCATATTGTGGCTAAATGACAAGACAGCTCTTTTACTAAAATACAGTGAATGCAGAATTTTATATGATTCATTTTTTCTCTTGGCAAAATTAAAAGAGAGACCCTTCTCCAGACCCTTTTGAAGGAAGTTGAATTCCACAACAGCATAATCTGTCTACCGGAGGACAAAAACTATTCTTGCTCATTTTTCTTTCTTTCAAAATGATCCTTGCTTCTTATTTAAAAAGTTGTATAGCAAAATCTGTAGCAATCTTTTTCTTTCTTTCTTTCTTTCTTTCTTTCTTTCTTTCTTTCTTTCTTTCTTTCTTTCTTTCTTTCTTTGAAATTCTCTTTGTAAAGTACAGTACATTGTCTGTAAATATGTTTCTTTGTTTTTCATAATTATTTTTTTATTCTCAGCAATTATCTTTTTTTCTTCTCCATTTCTCTGCTAAACGCAGGGGATTATTACTGCAGGAGAACAACAGGTTTTCAGAAGCACTGCATTACTATAAATTGGCTATTGGAAGCAGACCTACTTTAGCCTGTAAGTAAAGTTGCACGCTTGTTATTTTTAAAATACACTGTTCTTTCTCATTTGTGTTGTATTATGAATAAAACCATTAGAAGGAAAAGCTGTAAGGTGTATTTAATTTTGTTGTATGTGAGCAGAAGTTTCTGCATGGTTGGTTCCAATATATTTGATAAGACTTGGGCCATCCTTACCATAATGCAGAATGAAGAAGCTGTACTATGTAAGGTAGCTGATCTGGGATGCTATCAAAGGGCTGTATACTATTTATTTTATTGTCAGTAAAATATAGGCTAGTAAGGTTTTCTGCCTTAGGTGCCACAGTAACATGACTGATTTTGATTTGAGGTGAAGGAAGCTGAAATATGCTCAAAGATACAGGAAGTAGTTGACCAAGTCTCATTCTAACTTATGGCAGTAACAGAAATGAGCTGTTGAACAGAGAGGTCACATGGAGTAGAAGGACTACCACTGTCAGGTCGGGAGAAAATGGGGTAGATCTCTGAAAGCAGATATTTAAATCAGATGGAGTCTGGTGTGGACTGCACTGAGAAGGAAAGTTTAAGAAGCAATGCCGGGTTGCTGGAGTCCTTCAAGCCTGAAGTTTAGTAGAAGGAACCTGTTATTTCCTTCATCTGATTGCCAGCATTTTAATGGCAAGGTCAGTAGCTAAACCAGGATATTAGATTATAGTACAGCAAACTGATGGAGAAACCAAAATGTAGAGAAACAGAACGCTCATCCTGCATGTCATGTTAAACCCTTGTATGTGCACGCTTACATGCGGAATTTTCTGATGTTTGAAAGTCCCATAAGTTAATGAGGGGTCTTCCAGCATTCTCTTTTTAAAATTAAAGGCTGTGACTCTGAAAGATCAATACAGCACTTAACTAACTTTAATTGGTTCTTGTTCAAGTTTAAATGAAAAAAAAAATAAGTTGGCCTTTCCTTCTTTAGTGAGAGAGAGAGAGAGATGAAGATGTCACACTCAGACAATAAAGTAACTTGAGTTAATGCTGAATTCTGCCCTCAACTCAGACCCAAAATGCTTTAACTACTATAAGATTACCTTGTTCACCTGGAGAGCAGTTATTGTTTCTACTGAATCACATCATACTCCCAAATGTACTGAATTTGGGTATTTTACCACCTTTTATGAGTGGATTATGGCAAAATTGTTCTAAAGAAGCATTGCACATTAGAGAGGAAAGCACCTTGGTTGACTTTCCAATTAATTCTAATGAAATTCCAGTTTTAATGTGTTGATGTGATGGAATTCACTTTTTCTTTAATTAACGATCTATTTCCTGTGGTAGTTATTAAAGATACAAATATCTTTAACGGACATCTTAATTGCTGTAGAATTAGAATGGATAATCTGTGGCTTTGATGAAAGATAATTCAATCATAATAAGGTTAAAAATGAGATGCCAATCTAGATTTGAAGACACTGTCACCTGTAGCTATCTAATGTTTCTGGTTTTAAATAACTTCAAGTATAAGGGAATCATATATGAATGTGTAATAGCTATATTTCCCCTTCTTTTTTTCAGCTGCCTATTTAAATACTGGTATCATCTTAATGAATCAAGGCAAGGCTGAGGAAGCCAAGAAGACATTTTTGAAGTGTTCAGAGATTCCTGATGAAAACTTAAAAGATCCACATGCTCATAAGAGCTCTGTTACCAGCTGCCTTTATAATTTGGGGAAACTTTACCATGAACAGGGACAGCATGAGGTAAGATTTTACAGCAAAATAGCAGCCATCTTAATATAATTGTTTTTTTAAAACTCGACTACTAGAAGTAGCTATTAACTGCCCAGAGTCACTGAGAGTCAGGTGGCTTATAAATTTAATAAATTATTATTAAAGATTATTTCATAGTGTTAAAGGCAAATCTTCATAGAGTATTTATTATGTATATTTCATAAAAGAAAAGAAGGCAAGAGCTCTGACAAGTTGTTTCTATTACATTTACAATGATCTAAAAAAATATGTCTTTTTCTAGGTTGACACTTAGTCTGTTGACTGGTAGGATGGTAGACTAGTAGGATAGTAGTAGCTATGCTTTGTGAATTAGTTTACTGAGGAATCATAAATATTATATGGTGCAATTGTAGTTCATTAGCAAATGATCCTTTTTGAAAGGATGTCCTGTATGAAAATGGAAATAGTAGTATTTCCTGCTGTGTTTTAATGTAATTTTTTTCATAGTGAGACTGAAAAAGATGATTTCCACATATTTAGGGTATAGCACCAACATCATCAGGCCACCCAGAGTCACATATGTGAGATGGGCGGCTATATAAATCAAATCACTCAGTCCATCCTTTCTTGTCAGTATAAATATACGATCAGAATAAGTATACACACATACACTTGTGGGATATGGAGAAAGTGTACAGATTGACAACATCAAGTAATGTATAGCTTCATTTTAAGATTAAGTAATGATCAAGGACCACAATAGTTTGACCTGGCATATAGGTGTTTTATTTTTAAACATAGAAAGCTTTCAGGTTAATATGACCGGTACTTCTTTATGCAAAGCAATTATACTTGGCATTGTTACTAGGAGATAGAAAAGTATCATTATGGTTATTACAGTCTTATAGCATCAAAATGTGTTTTAGGAAATTCCAAGGTATTTTTTTTTTCCCATCCTCAAGTGGCAATTTTGACTATTGGAAGTTATTGTGTATTACATTGAAAAGATTCCTCTCAACGGTGTAATTCTTTTTACATAGATTGAAATTCATCCACGTTAATCCCTTGCAGCACAAACTGCAGAGTTTGGTACTACCTTAGAGACCAACACATTTACTTTTGCATATGCTTATACAGAAATCAATTTGAAGGTGTCATGAGGCTCATCATTGTTTATTTTATTAAATGCCAATCTCCGGTTATGATTAACAAAGGCATCTTCAATTTTGAAGTATTTTATAATATTAAATGTTTATGTTCATGCTTCTGAATTTGATGCTGTTTTAATGATATGTTTCTCAACACTTTGTCATAGGATGCTCTTATAGTTTACAAAGAGGCGATACAGAAAATGCCAAGACAGTTTGCACCACAGAGTTTATATAATATGATGGGTGAGTCTAACCAAACATCTAAAAATATTTTTCTTTATTTTCTTCCAATGCATATACATTTGTACTTCTGCCAGTATTAGACATTAACCAAAATACTTTATTTATGATGTATTTTTTGGTTCTGATCAAGTTTACAATTGTTGCTTACCCCATATCACCTTAGACAGCATTGAGACGTATAAATCAGAACCATTAATGAATAAAAAATCCTTAGTCCCTCTCTAAGTATTCATAAAGTGATGTGAACAAGGCAAACAAATTTAAAATAGCATATGCTTATTCAAATAAAATAATCCAAATAGCCATTCTAAAAACAGATATGCCAAATATTTCCAAGGAAATGTTTCATAGTCATAATATGGCCACTGGAAATGGCCATATTATTAGCTACTTTTAAGTAGCTAATAATACTTTTAAGTAGCTAATTTGTAGCTGATTAAAGACTGTGTGTTCACATAGGCTAAAGCCTGTCTTGTATAACTTGGTGCTATGACTGCAGTAATTCCAAACCGCATGGACAAAGAGAATTATTGGAACTAGGTTGGAGGAGGGTCCTTAGATGATTAAAGATCCGTTTTGAAAAGACAGATTATTTATACATATGTATTAGAGGTGTTCACAAAGTTCCAATTTAAAACAGGTTGAGATGGCTGCTTCAAGTATTATAAACATGCATGAAAATGTATGTTTTGTACATACATGATGGTTTCTTAATAGTTTTTGTAGGAATTCTATTGTATTATTTTGTTTTAATTGTACAGTTTCTGTTTTACCGTTTGCCACTCTGTTCATAATGGAGTAGCCTAGAAATGTTGTAAAATAAATAACAGTAGATTATGGCACAGCTTAGCATATTTAGAGCATTGTAATGGACTTTTTTAGGTCTTGCAATTCAGTTGATTTTTTTTTAAAATTCAGCCAGTTATATCCCTGCTGCTATTTAATTAGACTGCATGATAGCATGATGAGTAGAATTCTGAGGGAAAGTAGCAATTACTTTAAAATATGGCTAGTCTGGTCTGAAGAGGCACTGCGGATTCTTCTCTGCTTCTGAGAAGACCTGAAATGCTGCAGTTGACCACTCAACCTCTACTGCTGCTGAGGTTATACATAAGTTGTAAATGCAAAGTCTACTATTGCAGCTGCCCTGATTTGATGTGTTTCTACTCTACATTTTCTTTTTTGCCCTTTTATATCCTATTTATTCTGATTTTCAGAGTGTATTTAAAGCTCAATGGCAGCCAGCCTGGCCGAAAAACCTGTATGCCACAAAGATATATGGTCTTGCCATCTCTGGACTAATTGTGAAACTAATCGAGGCACAGGTTTCTGGGTTTTGTGTTGTTTTTAATGTAAATTTTATCAAAAAATTTTAACAAAATAAAAACAATACAAATATTAGAAAAGAAACAAAGAAAATAAGGAAGGGTAGTGAATAAGTAAGAAAGAAAAGAGAAATAGAAAAGGAAAGGAAAAAGTCTATAAAGAAGTGGCTTCCAAACTTCTTGACAGCGGTTATAAATGAATTTATATTTTACACTATATTTTCCCCTCTCAAATTGTGGCACAGTTTGATGTCATGAAACATTATAATACTATCAGAATGATATTTCTTATGGATTATAGGGAATATGTTGTGGCACAAAAGAAGAAAAGAAAGACAGACACATTCTTGTTTGCCAGAGAATGCCAGATTGGGGCTATTTTAAATTTGAATGATATTTTTTTTACTTATATTACTTACATTTTTGCTTATATTACTTACATGTAATGCTGTAATTATAAACAATTTCATTTCACTTTTACCTCTATTATACTTAAAAAGTAAGATCATTCTGAACTACAAGTAAGTTGCTTTATGCATACTAGCTGGAAGCATAAGATGACGTATTGTTTTAGGATGCATGTGAAAGACATACTTTAAAGCAGTTATTTTAAAAAACGAGATCTAGAACTGAATATATACATTATCCATTCAGATTATATAGTGAATTGTGTGAATTGTTTTCAGCTTAGAAATACTGCCGTGTATGTGTAATATTTCCCCCTTGTCTGTAGGAAGATGGTATTTAATAACAATGCTAACTTATCTCATTGTAGCCGCTGCCTGCTTATATTAAATGTAACTAATTTTTAACTTCTTGTGCAATGTTTGAATGATATAAGTAAGACTTGAACATTCTCTTGAGAAATCAATGAATTCATATCTCCCTCCCTTATTTTTATGCTGTAATTTAAATTGTACAATTGTATTATTATACTGATTTCAGACTATATTAATGTCATTGAATTTTTGTCTAGGGTAAACAATAGAAGTCCCACAATTGATCTTTCTTTGCTATGCATATCACTTAAAGATCAAAGTTATCATTCATCTTAGTACTTCCACTGTTGCAGGGCAAGTTCAAAGCTGTATATTCACTATTAATTTTACTTTAATTAGTAAAATTAAATCATGAGTGCTGAAAAGTCCACAGTAAAAATACTACTTCACATTAAAATGCAGTCATTTTGCTCATATCTTCACGTATATCCCTCACAAAACTAGGCTTCCTTTACTAAATGTGATCTGTTATCGTACATAGATATTGCATATTAGGTTTCCATTTCCAGTCCAGTAACTGACCAAAAACTAAAATTAGAAGTAAGAGAAGATGTTTCTATTATGAAATTATGAAAGAGTTAGCAAGATATTTTTTAAAAAGCCCTAAGCACATCCATACCTGCTCCTGTAGATGTAATCTGAAAGATATATTTATTAATTGGTATGAAAAAAATAGTGTTGAATTTGGGTTTATGCCAATAAATATCAATTTATTCTAAACTTTAGTGTTTCTTTGTTGAAAAATAGAAAAACAGGTTTCAGTTCAATTTATCCAAATAATTTTACAAACAATTCAGCATGTTGAAAAATCTTCATTTAAAGTTAAATGGATTAATATTTTTTTTTTAAAAAATTCTCATTGAATTATCATAATCGTTATCAGCATCATCTGTTAATGATGATTTGATGGCATATAATCTTGTTAAGCAAACTTTATTGAGTGACCATTTATGCATCAAGCCCAACTTCTTCCTCATTGCAGAAATCAGTTCTTCTTCCTTTTTTGCATACCAAAATGTTTTTGCTCACCAGTGAGTTTCATGCGCCAATCAATTACGTCCACTTATTCTGGCTGTCTCACACTTTTTTCCCTCACGAAATGGTTAGGGTTGTCAATCAATGGCTGACAGTTACCTCTGTCAGAGAATTTATGTGCCCACACTGTAATTACATCAAGGATATTGCACCAGTCAATTATGTCTGTGGTGGGCAAAAGCCTTTTGGATAGGAGATTTTAACATAGTGGCAGGCAAAAAAGGAACATGATCCCAGAAATCCAGTTAAAGTATCCTGGGCCACTGGTTCTCTAGTCTCTCCTTAAATGTATCCAATAAAGGAAGGACCACACCTCTGGGAAATTGGTTTCACTGTCATACCGCTCTTATTGTTAGCATTTAAAAAAAATATTAAATTGAATCTGCCTACCTGCAACTTAAAAGCATTATTTCTTGTCCAATGTGGCTTTAGATTCAAAATGGTTTCCCAGATCTCATTCTTTTCAAAGATGTGAGCTTTGATGGGTATTCATAGATATCTAGAGATTTATATCAGTTCTTATCTACTGTACGTTAAGAACCATCATAATAATTTCTTCACTGACTTCTGATGGGCAATTTTTCTCCACTTCCCTGAAACCCATGTGCAATACTGACTATCTGAAGTTTGAGTCCTGTATATTTAGTCATTAAAAAAGGCCTTGTACCATGCTTAGATATTAGAGCATGCCAAATAAAAATACTTTTACAACCCCCCCACTCCACAAACCTATATAAGTCTGATGGGATTATTAAGGTGTGTGTCAAATTATAGCCTAGAAGTACTGGCTAAGAAAATTTTCAGGAGTAAATTTAATTATTAGCCTTAGCAACTTAGAAGTCTGACAATATTGAATGAAAGCTATTTCATGGCATCTTCAGTTGCTTTTTAAATATGGAATTCTCCCTTATAACAGTTCAGATTTCCAGCCCATCCTCTTACCCACAACTGCTCAAAAATAATTTGAAATGCTGTCATTTTTTTTGTCAGTTAATATATCCAAAAATTGAAATCATTTCTCACTAAAACAGGTTGAAACTATTGGGTAGATGAATGAAAATCCTATTACAGAGGAGAGAGAAATTCTGACTGCTTGTCATCTTGCTTCTGCTTTTCTAGAGAACTGGAAACTTCTTCCATATTGAAAATGCCAAAATTAGTTGTCAGTCAGCATTACATTTCTCTATATCTTACTGTTAATAAAAATTAGATTTTGTGTTTTCCTCAAGTCAAAACACAATATAATTGGGTAGACTGAAAGACCATAAAGAAATTGTGTAACTGGCTTTTTTTTTTTTAGTACAACAATTGTTGATTAGGACATTGCTTTTTATTTTGCTTCCTTGATTCATCATGATTCACCATAATTCACCAGAGTCCTGTCTTTTCTGGAAAACTGTACTCAAGGAAGTTTGTTCAGGAAATTTTCTTTATGCAGAGATTATCTGCTTAACTTTAGACTTGTTTCTTGCCTTTGTAAGAAAAGTATTTAAGCATGAAGTAGTAGAATAATGACAATATATCTGCATTAAGTACAATTTTTTAATGTAGGAAGTTTGATCCATTTAAAGAACAGAGACTTTTCAGCTATTAACCATATCTGGAAACAGTGGGAATTCTGTATTGAGCGTTCTGGATATTTCAGTAGTTTTGGTAGGATGAAGTGTGAAATTTTAAACATGGTTCATCTGATTGAACATAGCTGTTTTGTAGTAGTTTTGCTCCTGACAGCTAGAGCAAGCCAGGCTGATTCAGTCTCCCAGAAATTATATGACTCCTCCAGACTCATGTTATCACTAATGCAATTTCCATACATATTAAGCTTTTTGGAAAGTTATTCTGAACACTGGACATCATCATATTCCTGTTGATATCCAGTCTTACGTTTGTATGCTAAGCATCCACGAATTCTCATCTATTGAGAATTCTATTTAGAGATAAAATTTGTATTTCCAAAGATGTTAGCCCCAAAATCTTAGTCTTGCAAAAATTCTTAATCTATATTTATATTTCTCTGCTTTTGCTGTAAGTTCACTCAAGTTTTTAAGAGATGGGAGATATTTACATATTAATAGTAATGTTATATATATTCTATTATAGAATAATATTCTATTATTAGTAATATATACACATATATAACATAATTATATATATATATATATAATTATAATTATAACAAATTAATTTATATTTAATATAAATGTATACACACATATGCATATATTTACATTAATATAAAATTGATATATAAATCAATTGCTTATATTGGTTTGTTTATTCTAGTAATGTGTTCTTCTGGTCTTCTTTTCTGCTTTGTAGGAGAAGCCTACGTGAGACTTAGCAGATTCTCTGAAGCAGAACATTGGTATGTGGAATCATTGCGCTCGAAAACTGATCACATTCCAGCTCATCTCACATATGGGAAGCTACTTGCTGTAACGGTAATAAACTATCCAGAAAATAGCAGTAGAGTTTTTGAGCGAGAGAAAAACAATCCTATTTGTCACATATACATGTATATCTTACTATTTCTTTTCATGGTAAACAATGTTATACAAAGAGCAGTAAAGGAATAAGAAATAAAAAATGAAAGAAATTAAAGAAATTAAAGGCATGAGATAAGAGAAAAAAGAAATTAATTTCACTGGATGGGCCCATAAAATTGACTTTCATAGCCTATTATGGTTCTTGTCAATTGAAGGCTTTGGCATAATGCTTCTTCGTAAACTAAGAAGGAATGAAATAGATTACCACCCTTAATTGTAACCATGCCACATGCAGCAGTGTTGTTTGGTTTGGTTTTTTTTCATTTTTTTGTTTTGCTACACTTGGGTAAATACGCTCCAAGCCGAGCCCAATTTATCCCAGGCATGCTCTTTCTACTTTATGCAAGCTAGGTTCTCTAATCTAATCTCTAGTCTCTTTCTACCTTGCAAACCAATATATGGTTGTTCACAATCTATCTCCTGGAAGATACATGAAGGATAGTGACAGACTCAGAATGCATACTATTTGTCAGCATTCTGCTATATCTTCCTTCAAATTTCTATCCAGATGTGTTAGACTACATAAACAAAGGCCGTATTAGCTGGGCTTATGAGAATTCTCATCCCTTACAACTTTAAGGTGAGAGCTGGTGTACTGTTGTGGCTAGGGTGCTGGAATACGTGCAGGGATACTCAGATTTTAGTCTTCCCATAGCCATGGAAGCTGACTGGGTGATTTGGCCCAGTCAGTCTTTCTCAGCCTTAGACTGCGAAGGCCAACAAATCTACCAACCTGCACTGGACCAATCTGGTCAATGAAGAGACTTTCATCCTTCAGTGAACTGATACAGGATGATGATGATGATGATGATCTCTATCCACTGAGAAGCTTAGCTTGCCTCCATTTCTCTGAAAACCTTTTTTGGTATTTTTTAAAGAAAAGTAAAGGGGATAAAAATATTTTAAATTAAAAAATGAACAAACATGTGACTTAACATACCAACTGTAATGGATTACAAATTGGTTTCTTTGGTTCTTCCAATTCTCCTAATTCTGGGTCATAGTTTTTTATTTTTTTTATTTTTTAATATCTGAAAGTGGTAGCTTCCTCTTTAAAATGGTCTCCCTTGATTAACAGGCAATATTTTAGATTTTATCTCATGCATTTCATTTTACTTGGTGTTTTTTTGTTTTGTTTTGTTTTGTTTTTAATTTTGCTGGCCATTGACAGAATAAACAGTATTTTGATCCAGGTCTCCCTTAATTAATAGGCAACACTCCCTCTCCCAGTATATACACATAATGAGTTATCTTATTGTTATTGGTATGCAAAAATTAACCTGTTCCTGTTAATGTCAATATCAATATCTATTACAAAGATAGATTATGGAAACCATGTTTTGCAATAATGTCCTATTTCTTGTCCAGTTGAAAGACAAGAAAACTTGAGGCAGTTCCTAGTTTGTCTTTACATGTGAATTAGCCTATTGTATCTTTCATAGCTATAGTAAATGGTAATTTCGGTAGGGGCATTTTTGGTCTAGTACAGTATACTCTGAACGAAATGTTCCACTCCCTTTAATTCATTTAAATGTAAAAGACCTGGGTTTCATTTTGAGTATAATATATAGTATGTTGCTACTTAAATGTTTTGCCTCTATTTTTTTTTAAAAAAATGGTTTATCCATTTTTTGCAGTTCAAAATATTGTGCATTTTATTTTTGTCCACTATTCCCTAAAGCAATTGCAAACATTGTTCCTTTACATCATTTTTCTGAACCTTATGAGAGAAGACCCACTCTGCATGTGTAGAACCATAATTTTGTCTTACACAGTAAGATTTTGTTGTTGTTGTTGCTTAACCTTATCTTCTTTCTTTTCGAATATAAATTTTATCTTGTTCTGTATTGCATCTGCCATTTCCTTAGATTTGTAAAGGTTTGGTTAAAATCTGTATATTTTAGACTAGTAGGTAGAAAAGGAAGATAGAATAATGTTTTTTAAAATAATAAATCTGATCAAATCTATGTTGTAGTAGAATGGCAGGTGAGACTATAATGTACACTGCATGGGGTCAGTGGCAAAAAATACTTCACAACCCAGGTATTATAAATTTATACTGTATGTAAAAATTATATTTTTGCTGCAATAATAAGAAAAGGAAAATTTAGTGGGTTAAGGGATATGAATGAGAGCCAGGTTGGTGTAGTGGTTAAAAGCACAAGGCTAAAAAGTGGGAATTTATTCCTGCCTTAGGCACAAACCACCTAGGTGATCTTGGGCCAGTCACTATCAGCTGTAGGAAGAAGGCAAGGACAAACTGCCTTCCGAAAAATGTTTTCAAGAAAACTGTAGAAAAATTGAAAATAAAAAAAGAAAGAAGAAAAATTGCCCATGTAGTCACCAAGAGAGAATACTGATTCAAAGGAATTGTAAAAAGCATGTGAATAAATGGCTTAGCTAGCTGAATAACTGGAAAATACTATAGCCAATTCTGAGCTATTAATTTGTAGAACTGTATTCAGCTGTTGCAGTATATATGTCAATATAATCATGCAGTTCTAAATTATTTAAAAACTCATATGAATGAATTGCGTACAGCTAAAAATTAGAAAAAAATGTACAATTGAAAGAAACTGATTGAAAGAAACCGCAGAACCATTTGTACAATTCACAAAAACTTTTAAAGTAATAAATGCATCTAGAAGGTGTCACACAACTGTTCCTTTTGCTGAACATACATTGTTATTATTACCCATTGCCTATTAAACATCTACACTGTTAGGTGTCAGAGGAGTCACAACTTTCCTATGATGGTGATTTTATGCAGAGTAGAAATTGAGCTTCTAATAATTTTGGCTAGGTTTCTTTTTTTTAATAGTAATTTTATTAAACATTACAACTAAAAAGATAAAAACTAGTACAAACTAAGAAAAATAAAAGAAAAAGTGCAGAAAAGAAAAAATAAGAATATAGCAAAGAAGAAGATATGACTGCCCCAAGTATAAACAATTTTAGTAACTTACCACCTTCTCTTAAAATACAACGATCTCTTCTTCCCATATCTCATCTCTTATCTATAAACAAATCCTTAAAACCTTGTCATTCAGTCCTAGTGAGTAAAAGTCCATTAAGGGTTACCAGAGATAACAACATATCTATTTTAACCTTGATCAAATAAACCAACTTTATGTTCCTTCCTTTTACTTTTAACAATCTTGATCTTTAATCTCTTCAAATAATGTCGTAGAACTTGATTTTTTTTTTCATTTTTACTTTGTCCCTTTTCACAAAATTCTTTAAAACTTTAAAAAGTCTGTTTTGTAAATCCAGTGTAGGAAAGTTATCCAGGTTACTCTTTTGGTTTGTTATTTGTATATGCCTTTTAATTATTAAGATATCGATCAGTTTCATTTGTATATCTAATATTAGCTTCTTTTTCCATATAATTCTTGTAGGCTGTCATTTTTACTTTAAAATCAGTCTCAGTCTTGTCCAGTAAAACTTGTTCTTCTTCCATAATATCTTATAGTCTGTCTATAATGGCAGCCAGTTTTAAAATTAACTTCTGGGTTCATTGTTCACAAATATATCTCAGTACATCCAATGTTAAATTATTTTGCTTCATTCTGTATTAGTAAGTCAAATTTAAGTGTTCTTCTACTTTAATTGTAATTTTTAGTTCCTACTGGTTCCCTTTAGTGTCCATCCTTCAAAGTCCCATCCTATCATGTTTTTATTTTTAAGATTTCAAAACAACAGCATTTTCCCATGGGAAGGAATCTTATAATTAATTTCAATTAATTAATTTCAAATCCATCTGGACCCTTAATCTGTTTGCAACTTTCCAAAATCAATGTTCTAATCACCCATTTGCTGTTTATTATTATTATTATTATTTTAATCCTTAAATCTGTATTTAAAATTTCTTTTGTGAAGGGTTGAAGGAGTGCTGTGAAACTTGTGATTGTGCTGTGAAACTTGTCATTCCAAAGGTTCCTAATAGCTGAAAATCAGTTAAAAAGCAATTTCCAAAAGTGAGTGGAAAAGGAAGTATGCGAACACTGTATCCATAAAGGACCCAACCGTGATTTGGGTGAAGATGGTGTTCCTTTATATCCCAGAGCTCTAAACCCACCAGAGACCACTGTTTTGAACCCTGAAGATCTGGTCCACTGTTCAGTTTGCCATTTCTTCCACGGAAGTCCCCAATTTTGGCTAGATTTCTGACTATACATTTTATTCTAATGTCATTCTATATGAATTGATTTGTCTGCTTTGACACTTATCAAATAATACTGGCTTCAAGTCTCAAATGTATTTTTCACAGCTTGCTTACCAGTTTCCACAGCATACTAAAATCTAATATGAACCACTCAATTATACAGTAAGAGAAGTGTCAGGGTAACAATATATGGGCTCCAAGTAGTTGATTGGTTGATCTATCAATGACTTGATAAACTGCTCACTATGACATCAAATGTTCAACCATCCACAGAAAAATCACCCACTTACAGCCAATAAACCATAGCAGCATTGACAAATTTTAGTTCAATGCTAAGGAAGGTTTGGGAGCCTTTTACATTTGTACTTTAAAAAGTCAGCTTTACAACTCTAAAAGGAAACCAAAATACTTTTGTTTTAGCATTGTCCACATGTCTGTTGCCTTTTTGAAAATGGGACTGTTGATTCAAGCTACAAATAAATCAGTGAACTGCTTTTAGAACTTTTCAATGGAAAACCATTGGCCATAAATGCCTCCCAATCAGGTATGTGAATAGAATAGAATAACCTAGTGTTGTTCAAAAAATCATACCCCATTTTAGAGTACATAACATTGTGCAAGCATATTTCACTAGCTTACAGTTCATTTGATACATTTTTAATTAACCGAGTTTTGAATTGTCTTACTGTAATGTCAATAATTGATTTTATCTGGCAATGTAGTTTGGAGTAGGGAACCAAATTGACTCCAGGCATTCCCACAGCTGGCCTGTTAGTGTCAGGAAAGTAACTTCAACCTGAACCAGTTCAACCCCCAACCTGCATGAGAAAGATGTCCCCTTATTGGTTAGAACAGAAGGAGGCAAGCTGGCGAAGGACTTCATGAAAGGCAGGGATCTGTATGGTCCAGGTGAGGAATTTCTGTATTTAAACTTCAGGTTGAAGAACCACTTGCCTACAGCATTCTTGTTTCTAAAAAATACGTCTGCATCTAATTTTTTGCGGAATGTCCTGTCACCAATTACTTCTGCCTGTCCAATAGGATCTGACAGAATGAGTGAGATCCAGGTCCCATCACGTACTGTAAGTGGAGTCACATAGTAGAATCCAGGATACATGCCTTCTCTTTGCCATGTTTGCCTTATGGGACAGCATTCTTCCCACGATTTGGATGGATGTGACTTTGCCTGCCTTTAAGATGATTATATCACCATGATATATAATAAAATAAATCACATAAAAACTGGAATATCAAGAAGCTAAAAAGAAAAAAGAAAATCTTACAAAACTTGAATACAGGTTAAATTAAAAAAAATCACAGTGCATCTCATATTTCCGCTTTATAAAATGTACTACTTCAAGCATACAATTTTAACATTTATGAATTGTAAAGACTGTGTGTGTGTTTCTGTGTTTACCTATCAATTGTCTTTAAATTTATTGGGAAAGATTTGTTGAAAGTAAATGGGCATTTACCACTATTTTCAGCCGGGGATTGTTTGGTTATATATGTATTCATTTAGCATTACTGTCTTCAAATGTCTCATTGTTATCTTTTTGCAAATGGAGATGGAGGAGGCTGCTTCATTCTCATTCTACAAAGCACCTCTGTAAGGATGTCAATCCCAGCTTGATTCAGGCAGTGGTGGTTTTGCTAGACTTAAACTGAAGTTGCCTTATTGAGAAGGAAGAATTCCAGTTTTGAATGCTCACGAACACTGCTTCTCTAATCAACAACAGAGCAGTGTTTACTGCATTACATTAAATGTTTAGGCAGTAGTGGAAGGATATCAGCATGGTGCAGGATATGCACAGTAAAAGAGGGTGATATGCTGATGGAATGTTGCCACCAATGTTCCCTGTTCCTCGATTTCAATTTTTGTATTAATGTGTATATTGGTTGAGGCATCAGGCTAGAAACTGAGAGACTGGGAGTTCTACTCCACCTCAGGCACAAAGCCATCTGAGTGACCTTGGACCAGTCACTTTCTCTCAGCCCTAGGAAGGAGGCAATGGCAAACCACTTCGGAAAAGCCTTGCCAAGAAAACTGCAGGGACTTGTCTAGGCAGTCTCCGAGAATCAGGCACGATTGAAAAGATTTTATATATATATATATATATATATATATATATATATATATATATATAATATTTGCATAAATGGTTTCTAATGCAGTTTTATACTAGCTGTAATGGATTCCTGTTTTTCTATTTGTTTGTTTTAGTTCTTCTATGTTTTTCAGATCCTATCAAATACAAGCTCCCTAGAGAAGGGCTTCATCAGATTTAAAAAACTGGTAAATGTTTAAGGAAGCAAGTGGTGCTGGAGAACAAAAACACTGATCCCAAGCTAGTAGTTTTACAGTTAAATATAGGTACCTTTAGTACACTTGGAAAAGGACAAGAAGCCAGTGAAAATGTTTCAGTGCTGGTTATCTGTGTATCCTGTGCCAACCAGGAGCCTAGTTAAAGCATTTGAGACCCCAATGTTTCCAAACGCCTAAAAGGGCATTTAGTGCAGTATGTTAACCAAGCCTAGCTGCTATTAGACACAGATAATTATGTCTGGAAATAGCATCTGGGAATAAAAATAAATGATTGGATGATGTGCAGTCTTGGTGAAGACTATTTCAAGAGTAAAATGAAAGTTTGGACCATATGTATGTCTTTGTTTCCATCTGACCTGCATTTCAGTGCATTTATTTTATCATAGCTTTTTACCAAGTTATTTATTCAAAAGCTTAATGCATTAACATCTCTGAAGCAAATGACAGCATTTTGTAAATGGAATTATTTTGCCAACTGGCACCTGTCAACTTCGTTTCCTTTGAAATTGGTCATATGCCTATATATTTATATATTCACATTCTATATTTGCATAGTTTTCCATCCAATTGCATGAAATGTACTTATCTGCTAGATTTTTGTAGCTGTATTGTGAAACAAATGGCATTTTCCTTTCAGAAGACTTTGTAATATCATCCATTGATTGTATGACATTTTTTTATTTTTTGTGGCAACAGGTTGTAATTAGCACTTTCCACCCATATATTTTTTATGATTCTTACTAGAAGCAAGGTGAGCAGACACAATATTAAGAGGTTTTATGAAAAAAAAGTGTTCTCCTTTTATTTTCTAACACAATAATTAAACGTAAACCACTTTTTAAGTCATGACTTCATATACTGTCAATGTGTAATTGTCGATGACAATGATGAATACTTGTGCTCAGATTGTATTTTTAGGGATAACTATGTTGTTGTTGTTCAGTTGTTAAGTCATGTCTGACTCTTCATGACCCCATGGACCACAGCACGCCAGGCCTTCCTGTCCTCCACTGTCTCCTGAAGTTTACTCAAATTCATGTTCATTGCATTGGTGATGCTATCTAACCATCTCATCCTCTGCCATCCCCTTCTCCTTTTGATAACTATATCTGACACTTAATGCTTCTTTGCATTTGACCTAATTATCTTAAAACAACAACAACCAAAAAAAAATACAAATTGAAGCTTCCAGGGAAGTGATAATTATGGGATCAGAGCATGAATAGAAGGAAAACTAACTCTTTTCTTCCCTGCTATGATCTTAAAGAAAATCTGTTTTTGGAAGCCGGTTTTGGATGCCACTTATAGTGCTAATACCAAAAGAAAAGATTTTCATCAGAATTACAATAAGGACATTTACATGCCTCCTGTGATCTTCCTGTGACCCTTCTGTTACTTAAAAAGGTATATTTTGGTCCTTAAGCTACTAAATAAAGAAACCATTGCAATAATTATATCCATTTTGCTTTTTGTTTATTTAAAAACATTCCTTTTGATCTCATTGGTTTAATAGTTGAAACTAAGCCTTGATTTTTTTTTCTATGCATTCCTCTGTAAGGTAGCAGAATCCCTCCCCTCATCTTCCCCTTTTCCACTCCTCTTTGTTATCTGAACCTAATTACTGTTCTCCACAGGGTTAGATTCAGATAGTTACATCCTCATTAGTAACTAGTTTCTGCCAAGAGGAGGAGTTTTGAAGTGGGGTCAGGAAAAATGTTCCCATCATTTTTTTTTCCTTGTGAATATTTGAAAAAATGCTACAGACATGCTTCAAAGATCCAAAGTTAACCAGGTATTAGATATCAGGGTGATGTTGGTTTCCTGTTAAGTGTAGTTATATATAGCACTTCATTTATTTAAATGTCTCAGATACACACAAACACATGTGCACACACACTAAACACACACATGCCCAAGCACAAACACATACTATATATCTTGATACTAACAATTCTGATATATGATCTTAGGAGGGGACACTGAGCAAAACAATATAGGTATAATCTCCAGATTAAGAAGGTTCTCTTCCCTGCTTAGTTTAATTCAGTATACATTTTGAAGCAATAGGAGAGAGAGTGCCTGCCTGCCTGCCTGCCATGGTGGCAGAGCACATTTTTAAATGCAACTAAGCATCACACTTAAGCTTATCCCTCCCTATATATGCGCATTGTTTACCTGAAGGTATGATTTTTTTTTTTAAAGAAACGTTCATGTATAAATTGAGTTAGATTAGAAAAAAGAAATAAATAATTACCTGGCAGCATATGTGGATGTAGAGCACTATTCAAACTGATTTCACTACATTAACCATTCCCATTAGGTCCTTAGATCAAATTATCCAGTCCTGCTTGTTCATCTTTAAAATAATGGGCCTTTTCCCTTTTATTCAAAAATAAATGTGGGGATCCTATCAGGATAGCAGAGTGGAAGCAGTACAAAAATAACCTCACCCTTCCTACTGCATTCCCAATCACCTGCATTTGAAATATGAATTTCCCTAAACCATTAATACAGCATTCAGGCAGAGGGCCTGGAATTGTGATCAAGGCCATAACAGGGAGCAAAGAGTTAAACTTAGGATTTCTCTTCTAGAAGAATCTGATTCGTATTAATGCTTCCCAGTGCTTGCCTGGAAGTGAAGAAGAAGAATGTCTGCTCACTCACTTGTACTCAGATAACTTTTATCAGCTGTTAGTATATAAATGTTAATAGTAAAACCAGACAGTCCAGTAATTTTCAATTCTTTCCCTGTATGCTGACTTTATAGCTTTTTAATAAAGGCCAGTCTGAGTAAAAATCAACATTATATTGAATACATTTGATTTTTTTCCCAATTGTCCCCTAGTATCACAAGTATTTATTTCACAAGTATTTTCAATTAGAATGCTCAACATGGCTTACTGGATTAGCCTAAGGCCATTGCTTAGCTCTCTCCAGTTCCCTGATTGAAAAACCTGCCAGGGACAGTGCTATAAGGATTGCTTTGCTTTAAAAAAAACACTGGTGATAACTGTAGCATTTACTCTCTTTGCATGTATAAAAGCTTAACAGGTGCTCCTAGAGCAGTCTCTAGAAAACAGCTGGTCCAGTCCTTCTAGGAATTCATAGAAGCTTTATGGATAAGTATTTCATCAAGTATATTTCTGCCTCTGCCACTATAGTTTGCTTTTACACAGAGAGAGGGAGAAAGACTTGCTAAAGATGCAAACGGGTCATCCCTGTAGATATCTTTTCCATCCACTGATAGTAAAAGAACATTACTGTTCTGGCAAATAGCATCAGCAGCACAGAGCATTTGGGAGAAAGAAAACAATGAATACCATTGTGATCCCCAGTGTTGGTTCTTATACTTTTGGAAACAAAGCATGTGCCAGACAGGATTGCAAACCACCACAGATTCACTCTCACAAAAGGCAGGTATAACTTCTTTTTCTTTCCTTCAAGCATCTGGCTCTAAAAAAAGCAAAAAGCAAAAAAAAAAAAAAAAAAGCCAGGGCAGCTCTATAGTGATTTAGTGTTTATTCTTTTCCCATCTTTTGTAAGGTTGGTGAGGTGGGGAGTGCTACCACGCTTGTTGGAGAGACAATGAATCACCAAAGAGATGCACTGATACAGGATCACTGGGGAACAGCAAAGTCTGTGGGGGGCGGGGTCAGTGTCCAGATGGAGATTGTGGCAGAGAGATCAGGGATCAATTGCACTGCTGTGACCACCATCTTGACTTTTTTTATCCACCTTCCTGGGGATGCTCTTCTGCCAGGGAAGTGTCCAGGGGAGAGGGGGAGCTTCCATAATATTCCTATAAGAATAATGTACCATGCTTGGCTCCCCTTCCCCTTAATTATTTATCAGTGCCTTCAAGTTGTTGTTGACTCTTGGCAACTGCCTGGACTAGACCCTGCACTTTTCTTGTCAAGATTTAGGAAGTAATTTGCCATTGCCTTCTTCCTAGGGCTGAGAGAGAGTGACTGGCCCAAGGTCACCCAGCTGGCTTTGTGTCTAAGATGGGACTAGAACTCATGGTCTCCTGGTTTCTAGCCCAGTGCCTTAACCACTACACCAAACTGGCTCTGTGGTATTCATAGTCACACTAATTAGGCATCCAAATTCATAATATTCTCCATTTAGCAAATAATTTCCTATGATTCTTCTATATACAAATTGTACTGCAAGGGAAAAGCGTCATCAACCCTCCAAAACAATACAGGTAGTCCTTGACTTACAACCATTTGTTTAGCAACAGTTCAAAGTTACAGTGGTGCTGAAAAAAGTGACTTAAGACTGGTCCTCACACTTACAACCGTTGAGGTGTCCTCGTGGTCACATGATCAAAATTCGGGTGCTTGGGAACTGGTATGTATTTACAACGGTTGCAGCATCCCAGTGTCACGTGATTGGCATTTTTGACCTTCCCAGCTGGCTTCTGACAAGCAAAATCAATGGGGAACTGTGAGATTTGCTGAATGACCACATGATTTACTTAACGCCATGGTGAGTCACTTAACAACCACCACAAAAAATGTGAAATCGGGTGATGCCTCGCTTAATGACCGCACCACTTAACGAATTTTCTGGTCCCTATTGTGGTTGTAAGTCAAGTCTGACTATCATGTAGGTGTTAAAATCTGTTTCTGTTTATGTCTAATAAACTAGTGAAAAATATTGTCTATCTTAATATTCAGAATGTTTAGAACTTGAAAAGCATAAAAATAGCAGTGGTCATTTAAACAATCATCACAAATATGCAGTGGTGTTAACAGTGTAACTATATTTAAGTCCTTTAAGACTTTTGTTTAAAATGGGACAAGTTTTAGCTCTCAATTCTATGAAATCTATACTTCCTATAGTACAAAAATATTATTGCAAAACATGTCTGTAACATATTTACATTGTTTTATTATTTTTTAAACCACATCATGTAATAAAATACTTTAAAAATATTCATCTATTTTTAAATATCAAATAGCGTTCAAGCTGAAGAAATGACCTGTTTCATAAGGCTGTGGAACAGAGTAAAGAAATGAAGTTATTCCAGCATTCCTTATTAAAGTTTGTTGAAATATTTTCCAAACATTCTAAATAAATCTGATTTTTTTTTTCGTTTTTCCCAGAAGAGGAGAATATTTTGGTGAAATTATCAGAGATGGGATGTTAAATTCCTTCAGCTTAATTATAAAAAAATGTGTGCATACGTATGTGTGTTTTCTGTGTTTTGTTATAAAGTAATCTCTCTAGCAATCTACACTCTTCTTGATCTCCCCCATCTCTATTACATTTCAAGGGAATTTTTTACAGTAGGTCAAAAAGTATGGATAGCTAAGGAGGTTCTGGAGTGATGGAGAGCTGGTAGCTACTTCCACCAGCTTGCATTTATTTATGTATGTATGTATACAAAGTATAGGCCCAAACTACCCTGGGCAGCATTTTTTTTAAAAGAAACAATTAAAAAAAGAGAAATTGATGATGCACATTTAGAAGACAATGTGTACCATACATAACAATGAAAGAAAAATCTAAAGGGGCTCAGCAACCACCCTATCCCAAGCCCTGGGAGAATAGCCAGATTTGCAGGGAGTTTCAGAACCATATGGGAGCCATATGGATCTTAGGGGGGCTGCTATTGCAGAAGGCAGGTACCACGACAGAGAAGGCATGCTTCCTAGATCTCAGTAGATGACATTGTTTAATCCAGGGAACCTGCAGCACACCCGCTCTGACCGATCTTACCAAACAGGCAGAAATAATCAAAAATAGGCACTCCCTCAAATAACAAGGCCCTATGGCATGATGGGCTTTATAAGTGATAACCAGCACCTTGAACTGTATCCAAAAGCTCACTGGCAACCAGTGCAGCTCATGGAGCAGTGGTATCACATTGGCATACTTCAACATGCCCATCACTTCCTAAGCCACTGCATTCTGGAACAGCTGTAGTACCAAGTGGTCTTCAAGGGCAGCATTAAAGCAAGTTTAGCAACACTGCCAAATAAATGTTCAGCTATCATGAGAATGAGGTAGTGTCAGCCCTACAAGGTAGACCAGGCTAAGAAACCAATGCCATATAGGTCAGGACTACTTTTATTGTAATAGCTATAGTAACAGAATCTTGCAAGTCTGAATGTGCTTCCCCCTTGCATCACTTTATCTTCATGTGAATTAGGGAAGGGCTTGTCTGAGATGTTGTCCCAAATTAGTTTCTTGCTCTGGGCTAAAGCCTCTGGGCTTGCTCTGGGCTAAAGCACTTACCTGACCATTGCCTTGGTAGCAGCTCTTCCTCCTGTACTTCAAGGCCATTTCTTATCCCTTTACAAATAGAAAATAGAAGTGGCTGCCTGCCTTTGACTTTCTTGTCACCTAAAAAGCACCTTGTCTACCTCAGTTATTTGTTCTAAATGGTTGTTGTAAGAATTCTTAAATGTAAGAATTGGTATCTAAGCCTAATTTTCCCCTCCTCTGTCTTCATTCTTTTTTCCTTGTATACCATGTTCCCTAGGATGTCACCTTAAGATCAGGGACTCTCATTCTACTCAGGTTATAAATCTTACCCAGAGCTATTTGGACTAATGATACAGATAAAAAATACTCAAATAAATAACATTTATTTTCCCCTACCTACTTTCAAAGCAGTAGAATGAAAGAAAAGCACTCACTGCATCTGCAGCTCTGTCACAATAATAACCCAAAATGAAATTAGAAATACATTCTTAAACACTATGACAAGAAGCAGAAAAAGGGAAACATCTTTTCACAGGGGATAAAATCTTACAAGAGATCAAAAACAGTTTTCAGCACAGTACTTTGAGAAGCCAATTATAACATTCTAGCTGAATGGAAAAAATATTTGGGATTGCTTTTGGTTTCATGGAGATAATTCTGAAGGCTGAAGCATAATGGGCAAGGAAGAAGTCCAGTGAATTGTCTCTTCTCTCTTGAAATAGAAAACTGAATGTGCAATGAAACATAATTAACTGTCTAAGACTAATAGTGCTGTTATGTTTCAGAAGGATGACATAATAGATGCAAATGTTAATTCAGTCAGGATTAGCAACGTGTTCCAGTCCAAACTGCAGTCTTGATGACCTGCAGATGAATGTTTTGTGATGTGAAACTTGCCAGAGGAAGATGATAACTTGAATGCTGTGCTCTGATTTTTAATGTGCTTTGTTTATCCTATAATTCAAATCATTCTCATAGTTCTGCCAAGGGGCCTAATTCTTTTTTCTCCCTTGTTCATTGTTACCTTCATTTTTCTAAGCGTTGTGTAAATGTTTGTTATATTTCACTTACCATGAAAATATATAAATATAGGTTGTACTTGATAAAATCTTCAGACTAGACATCCTCATCTGTGAGAAGGCAACAATTGAGAGAAAACTATTTCATGCAGATCTTCCCTTACAGAGTGTGTTGGGAGACTCTTCTCTGTGATTCAAATCACTACACAATTCAACATTTCTCTTCCATCCATATGAATAGAGTCTTACTTAACTCTGTGGCTAGTAGGACCTCCATATACAGTTGTACAGTATGTAAAGTTAGCTTTTAGTTTTCACCATGTGCATGTGTTGCTGAGAAATCCTACATTTAATAGAAAATTCCGTGGATGTGATTATGTATTTCAGTACTAGAAACTCTGTTTGCTCCACGTACAGCATTGGGAGCATAAGGAGGGCTGTGCTGTGGGAAATATTCTACTTACCAACTTCAATCTTCTCATCCAACGGTAAACAGAATTGGTTTGAGCTAAGGTGAAGTTATACAGAAATGTTCCTTTGCTCTACTGGCAGATGGAAATGTCCACACACTAACATGGAAGAATCAAATAGCTTCTGATCAGAAAGAAGATACAGGCATCTCATCTTTTTTAATTCCAGGATCTTTAACTCCCATGGGGGGAAAGCCCACATCAACACTGTGTGTCTGTTACGCAGTGATGTGGGGTGAAATATAGTTCTAGTTCTTCATTTAGTTCTGTTTGGTCTTGCTCTAGTTACATCAAGTATAGGAAATGTCCGTGGTCCTTGAACATACTAATGTTCATTTTTGTTCTTCTATATTACAGCAGCATAAAAATAATCAGGACAGCATTATTTGCAGTGTTAGGAAAATATATTATTTAAACAGAAGAAAACAGTGAGATTTGTGTTCTGGTAAGGACTATGCTAATTCATTCTGTGAAATCAATGATGTTTCAGTTTCTCAGTTGTAGGTCTTGCTTATCATAAATCGTTGTGCACTGGTGTCAAAACATCTGTTCCTGCTTTTTCTTTCTTAAGGGTCGCAAGAGAGAGGCAGAAAAATATTTCTTAAAGGCAATTCAGTTGGACCCTATGAAGGGAAACTGTTATATGCATTATGGTAAGTTTGCCAATAAATGCTTTCTCACAGATTCTAGTTTACTGTATTCCTTATGAATAATTAGGTTGGTTTTTTAATAGTACTGGCAGGATATTATTTTAAGGAAGAAGTAAAACTACCATACTATTGAATAATCCACTGGGGGCTATATGGTCAATTGCATGGCCATCAGTCCCCAAGGAGACACCAGTTACCACCCTTCATCAATAACCCATATAAGCACATAAATGTTGAATTCTGATAAATGAGTCTTTGACATCTCAAGAACAATAGATTTGTAAAGAATATTAATTGCAAATTAAAAGGTCCCTTCTTTGTGAAGTGCATGACGTTCAAGTGGGCTGCTTTTACTAATGAATTTCTGTTATGTATAGAAAAGTGTTTTGTGGAAATCTCATACTTTTCCTGTAAGATTTCTGATAGGAGCTTTAGAGCAAGTGAGTGAAATAAATATGCGATAGAGCATACTGTGGCATTGTGTAAAGTCAATTCCTGCATCTGACTTAGAATGGAGTGGCCTCTTGCTCTCTCCTTCTGATCTAATTTCTTCCAAGCCCGAATTCATACAGTATTTCTCCATTTGGATGCTGCTAGATGAAACCCTAGATGGTGGCAAGGACCTAACAGAAGAAGAAGAGATCAAGAAAAGGTGGCAAGAATATACAGAAGACCTGCATAGGAAGGATAACAATATCGGGGATAGCTTTGACAGTGTGGTCAGTGAGCTAGAGCCAGACATCCTGAAGAGTGAGGTTGAGTGGGCCTTAAGAAGCATTGCTAATAACAAGGCAGCAGGAGACGACAGCATCCCAGCTGAACTGTTCAAAGTCTTGCAAGATGATGCTGTCAAGGTAATGCATGCTACATGCCAGCAAATGTGGAAAACACAAGAATGGCCATCAGACTGGAAAAAATCAACTTATATCCCCATACCAAAAAAGGAAAACACTAAAGAATGTTCAAACTATCGAACAGTGGCACTCATTTCACATGCCAGTAAGGTAATGCTCAAGATCCTGCAAGGTAGACTTCAGCAGTTCATGGAGCGAGAATTGCCAGATGTACAAGCTGGGTTTAGAAAAGGCAGAGGAACTAGGGACCAAATTGCCAATATCCGCTGGATAATGGAAAAAGCCAGGGAGTTCCAGAAAAACATCTATTTCTGTTTTATTGACTATTCTAAAGCCTTTGCCTGTGTGGACCATAACAAATTGTGGCAAGTTCTTAGTGGTATGGGGATACCAAGTCATCTTGTCTGCCTCCTGAAGAATCTGTATAACGACCAAGTAGCAACAGTAAGAACAAACCACGGAACAACGGACTGGTTTAAGATTGGGAAAGGAGTACGGCAGGGCTGTATACTCTCACCCTACCTATTCAACTTGTACGTAGAACACATCATGCGACATGCTGGGCTTGAGGAATCCAAGGCTGGAGTTAAAATCGCTGGAAGAAACATCAACAATCTCAGATATGCAGATGATACCTGCATGATGGCTGAAAGCGAAGAGGAACTGAGGAGCCTTATGATGAAGGTGAAAGAAGAAAATGCAAAAGCTGGCTTGCAGCTAAACTCAAAAAAACCAAGATTATGGCAGCCAGCTTGATTGATAACTGGCAAATAGAGGGAAAAAATGTAGAAACAGTGAAAGACTTTGTATTTCTAGGTGCGAAGATTACTGCAGATGCTGACTGCAGTCAGGAAATCAGAAGACTCTTAATCCTTGGGAGAAGAGCAATGACAAATCTCGATAAAATAGTTAAGAGCAGAGACATCATGCTGACAACAGAGGTCCGCATAGTTAAAGCAATGGTGTTCCCCGTAGTAACACATGGTTCCGAGAGCTGGACCATAAGGAAGGCTGAGAGAAGGAAGATCGATGCTTTTGAACTGTGGTGTTGGAGGAAAATTCTGAGAGTGCCTTGGACTGCAAGAAGATCAAACCAGTCCATACTCCAGGAAATCAAGCCAGACTGCTTACTTGAGGGAATGATATTCAAGGCAAAACTGAAATACTTTGGCCACATAATGAGAAGACAGGACACCCTGGAGAAGATGCTGATGCTAGGGAGAGTGGAAGGCAAAAGGAAGAGGGGCCGACCAAGGGCAAGGTGGATGGATGATATTCTAGAGGTGACGGACCCGTCCCTGGGGGAGCTGGGGGTGTTGACAACCAACAGGAAGCTCTGGCGTGGGCTGGTCCATGAAGTCACGAAGAGTCGGAAGCGACTAAACGAATAAACAACAACAGATGAAACCCAACAGAAATCTTTTTGAAAGTATAGTGAACAGGATCAGGCTGTAGGGGTGTGCTGAACGTTTTGAGACACATTTTGAGCTTCAACCATGTTTTCAAGCTAAAACGTGTAATTTATTGGTAGTTCCAACCTTACCCCAAGCACTCTTTATACTCTTCTGATGATGCTGGAAGGGTCTTACTCTCAAAACACACCGACTTTAAGCTGATAACACTTAGAGTAAGGACATAACAGTATCTGGAAACTTCAGTTAAGGTAATAAAATCTTAAGCTTATTTCAAACTCAAAATAAGATGTTTCAAGTTCAAAACAGTTAAAATTAGACATGTTTTGTATACAACTATCAGACTGCATTTATGACTGAAAGCTCTTTAAAATTAATTGACTTGCAAAGACAAAGGGATGTACATTTGTGGGCTTGC
This sequence comes from Candoia aspera, assembly GCF_035149785.1. Taxonomy (NCBI): domain Eukaryota; kingdom Metazoa; phylum Chordata; class Lepidosauria; order Squamata; family Candoiidae; genus Candoia; species Candoia aspera. Next base: position 40,924,156 of record NC_086159.1, on the reverse strand, counting down.
CCTGGCATAACTATTATAGAGGGAGGCTAAATTAGAATTTAGTCCATGAAGCCCAATCTCTACACAGTATAGTACTGCAAAAATTAAAATGGATGGCTGAAAGTCAGTTTGGTGTATTGGTTAAAGAACTAGGCTAGAAACCAGGAGACTGTGAATTCGAGTTTTGACTTAGGGACGAAACCAGCTGGGTGACTTTGGACCAGTCATTATCTCTCAGCCCTAGGAAGAAGGCAAAGGCAAACCACTTCTGAAAAATGTTGTCACCAGGAGTCAAGCCTGATTTGAAGGCATGTGTGCGTGCACACACACACACACACACACACACACACAGGGAGACACAGAGGATGGCTGCCTAAGCCTCTATTTTTTTGCATATAATTTTTTTTATTACGGATTTTAATTACAATAGCAAAAACTAATATAAACTAAACTTAAGAAAGAAAAAACAATAGGAAAGAATGAAAAGTGCAAGAAAAAAGAAAAAGAGAAAAGAATATGATAAAGAAAAAGAAAAATATATAAAGAAGTTACTTCCAACCTTCATTACAAGTATAGACAAATTTAGTAACTCTTCACCTCCTGTGAGGTTACAGACAGGTATCTCTTCATTCCATATCCTATCCCTTATCTATAAGCAAATCCATAAAACATCAACTTTTCAATCCTTGTGTCAGCAAACAGTCCATAAAGGGTTGCTGGAACTTTGCAAAAAAAAAAAAAAAAAGTCTTATTTTAACCTTGATCAAATAAACCAACTTTATATTCCTTCCTTTTACTTCTAACACTCTTAATCTTTAATTCTTTTTTAGTTAAAGCTTTATTAATTTTTTCAACAAATTCATAAAAGCATCAAGAAATGAAATAAACTACAAGAAAAGAACTAAAAAGTAAGAATACAAAAAAGAACTACTACATACTACATACATACTGACTTCTAACTTTATACAACAAAGATATAGATAACTCATTATCAATCTCTTACTCTAATTTAAACTGGAATAAACATTACTTCTGTAAAAATTTCCATTTCAATATGACATTTCCTTTAAAACAAGCTACAGTATTTTCCCTCTAGATGAATATATAAAAGACACATTTTATAACAATTATCCTTCTTCATTACAATTTTACTCCTAACCAAAGCATTTATATAGTTGAACCTTATATCTCCACCATTCCATATTTAAACAATAACCTTATTAATATCCTTTGCCCAAAATAAATTCATTGTCCCACAAACAAAAACATCTGTCTAAACCTTTAAAAGGTCATCCTAATAAGCACAATAAAACAACCCACTTCAAAATAAGGAATTTACATATCTCAATCTCATACACACAGCACTTTCTCCTTGCACACCTCGACCTGCCTTGTAAAGTCCAACTCATCTTCAAATACCTTCCATTCCTTGAGGCTTAAATCTTGTCTTCAGTCTTGATATTCCAAGAGTGCAGCCATTTCCATTCCCTTTACTCCCAAAGCATCTCCTTCTTCAAAATTGACATTCCAGAGGCAAATCTTCTCCCCTTCACTTTTTGGCTTTGAGACATTACTCGTCATTTTCTTCTTTGAAACAGGAACATTATTCTTGAAATAACTTTCACCCTTGTCATTGCCATTTTCCTTCTTTTCAGTTTGTTGATAGCCTTTAATTTCCACAAGCTCTAAAAGGTGTTCCAAAGTATGAGTAACTTAAGACAGAACTCCTTAAAGATATTTTTTAAATCTTCCATATCCCTCCATAGAACATTCCTCTAGTGCCTCAGGATATTAGGCAAAAGGCTATGTCTCACTATGTCAGACATGACAGTGAAGGTGGGAGAGTGAGAATAAACAAAGCCGTTCTCATGGGAATGAAAGCAGAAGTGGTTAATTCTTTTGTAATCCTTCAAACTTGGAAGAAAATAACAGTAAGCAGGTGAAAGTCTTTAAATCCAACAATACAATTTAAAAGAAAAGAGAAAAAATGTATATAAAAAAGCCAAATTAACATATTAATAGCTTCTAAAAGTAATGAAAATCACCAAGAGGTTCCCCATTTCTTTGTTGCAAAAAGCCTCTCCTTAGTAACAAATAAAAAGAAAAGAATTGTGTTTTAGAAATAAGGTGGGCAACTTTTGAGTCCGTTTGAAGTTTCAGCACAGCTTAGGAAAAGATTGCAACCCCACCTCCCAGCTGCTAGTTTACCAGTCGATTGCTAAACACTGCTTTATGGTCTTCTGGCTGCATCCAGCCATCCAGAGAACAAATGAGGCAGTTCCTGGTGTTCTCCTTAACACTTCTAGGTTCTAGGGAGATCTGCCTGAGCCTAAAAAAAGGTCTGTGCTGCCCAGTCTACCACTGAGATTGTGGAGACACATCTCAGGTTGCGAGTCCCCACCAGAAGTCTCAGCTTTAATCTTTACTTGATTTCTCTTCAATTCTTCTTATCCCATCACACAGATTTCTTCAGGGCTTTAACAAGCCTCTTTTGTAGATCCAATAAAAAATCATTTTCCAGGTCATTCTCTTGGTTTGTCATTTGTATTTCCCCTTTAATTTTTAAAACTTCAGTCAGTTTCTTTTGTATATCCAGTAAAGTGTCCTTTTCCAAATTACTACCTTTGCCCATCATTTGTAGTTCCACTTTTGGTACTTTTTCTGTCTTGCAAGACAAAATTTGCTCCACATCTGTCATTCCCTCACTGACATCTTTTGGATATAATCTATCCATAGAATCAGACATCATTTCTGATAACTGTTGATACTAATTTCTAGTTCCATTCTTCAAAGATCTCCTTTAATATTTCCAGTGTTATAACGTTTTGTGTCATTTTGTAAGTCCCAATTAACCAACAACGAAAACTGGTTTCTATATTTTTTCTTCTACTTAGAATCTTTGGTCCCCTCTAGTATCTAAAATCATAAAGTCACTTAACTTTGTTATGAACCAAGGCAGCCAAAATAACTCTGGTTCTCATGAGAAGCTATTTATTTATTTTTAGTTAATTCCATAATCTTATATTAAAAGCCAATATTACAAATTTAACTGGACCCTGAATCCGTTTCTAACTTTCTTAGGTCAAAATCTTATTTAGCTTTTTGTTTTTTATTTCAAATTCTTTAAGTTCTTAAGCTTGTAATTAATTTTCTTTTGTTCAGAGTTGAAGTTAAAGTCACCCAGCAACTTTTCAAACTTGTCCATTAATTCCAAAAGAAAAGTCTCTGGTTTCAATTGTACATAAGTCTTTAAAATCTTCTGAATTACTGTATTTATTTGTATCCAAAATTTCTTGGCTTTTTTTACACATATACCATACATGATAAAATATCCCTTCATGTTGTTCACATTTCCAGCAAAGATTTGATTTATACATTGTAGACAATTTCTCTCTTCAGCAAAGGATCGTTACCTTGTCGTGGTGCTGGAGCTTGAGCACCTCAATGATGCCATGAGCTAAACCATGAAGGGCCACCCAAGACGGGAAGGCCATGACAGAGAGGTCAGACTAAATGCGATCCCTGGGGAAGGTAATGGCAACCCACCCCAGTATTCTTGCCGTGAAAACTAAATGGATCAGTACAACCAGAGATATGTCGGTATACCATCGGAAGATGAGACCCCCAGGTCGGAAGATGGTCAAAATGCTACTGGGGAGGAACAGAGGATGAGCTCAACTAGCCCCAGACATGATGACGCAGCTAGCTCAAAGCCGAAAGGATGGCTAGCGGCCGACGGTGCTGGTGGTGAACGGCGAATCCGATGTTCTAAGGATCAACACACCATCGGAACCTGGAATGCAAGATCTATGAGCCAGGGCAAATTGGATGTGGTTATTGGTGAGATGTCAAGATTAAAGATAGACATTTTGGGTGTCAGTGAACTGAAATGGACTGGAATGGGCCACTTCACATCAAATGACCACCAGATCTACTACTGTGGACAAGAGGACCACAGAAGAAATGGAGTAGCCTTCATAATTAATAGTAAAGTGGCTAAAGCAGTGCTTGGATACAACCCAAAAAACGACAGAATGATCTCAATTAGAATTCAGGGCAAACCATCTAACATCACAGTGATCCAAATATACGCCCCAACCACAAATGCTGAAGAAGCTGAAGTAGAGCAGTTCTATGAGGATCTGCAGCACCTACTGGACAACACGCCTAAAAGAGATGTTATTTTCATCACAGGAGACTAGAATGCTAAGGTGGGCAGTCAAATGACACCTTGAATTACAGGTAAGTATGGCCTGGGAGGAGAAAATGAAGCAGGACATAGGCTGATAGAATTTTGCCAAGACAATTCACTCTGCATAACAAACACTCTCTTCCAACAACCTAAGAGATGGCTTTATACATGGACTTCACAAGATGGACAACACCAAAATCAGATTGATTACATCCTTTACAGCCAAAGGTGGCGGACATCTGTACAGTCGGTAAAAACAAGACCTGGAGCTGACTGTAGTTCAGATCACAAACTTCTTCTTGCACAATTTAGGATCAGATGAAAGAGATTAGGGAAGACCCACAGATCAGCTAGATATGAGCTCACTAATATTGCTAAGGAATATGCAGTGGAGGTGAAGAATAGATTTAAGGGACTGGACTTAGTAGATAGGGTCCCGGAAGAACTCTGGACAGAAGTTGGCAGCATTGTTCAGGAGGCGGCAACAAAATACATCCCAAAGAAAGAGAAAACCAAGAAGGCAAAATGGCTGTCTGCTGAGACACTAGAAGTAGCCCAAGAAAGAAGGAAAGCAAAAGGCAACAGTGATAGGGGGAGATATGCCCAATTAAATGCAAAATTCCAGAGGTTAGCCAGAAGAGATAAGGAATTATTTTTAAACAAGCAATGCGCGGAAGTGGAAAAAGACAGTAGAATAGGAAGGACAAGAGACCTCTTCCAGAAAATTAGAAACATTGGAGGTAAATTCCAGGCAAAACTGGGTGTGATCAAAAACAAAGATGGCAAGGACCTAACAGAAGAAGAAGAGATCAAGAAAAGGTGGCAAGAATATACAGAAGACCTGTATAGGAAGGATAACAATATCGGGGATAGCTTTGATGGTGTGGTCAGTGAGCTAGAGCCAGACATCCTGAAGAGTGAGGTTGAGTGGGCCTTAAGAAGCATTGCTAATAACAAGGCAGCAGGAGACGACGGCATCCCAGCTGAACTGTTCAAAATCTTGCAAGATGATGCTGTCAAGGTAATGCATGCTATATGCCAGCAAATTTGGAAAACACAAGAATGGCCATCAGACTGGAAAAAATCAACTTATATCCCCATACCAAAAGGAAACACTAAAGAATGTTCAAACTATTGAACAGTGGCACTCATTTCACATGCCAGTAAGGTAATGCTCAAGATCCTGCAAGGTAGACTTCAGCAGTTCATGGAGCGAGAATTGCCACATGTACAAGCTGGGTTTAGAAAAGGCAGAGGGACCAAATTGCCAATATCCACTGGATAATGGAAAAAGCCAGGGAGTTCCAGAAAAACATCTATTTCTGTTTTATTGACTATTCTAAAGCCTTTGACTGTGTGGACCATAACAAATTGTGGCAAGTTCTTAGTGGTATGGGGATACCAAGTCATCTTGTCTGCCTCCTGAAGAATCTGTATAACGACCAAGTAGCAACAGTAAGAAAGACCACGGAACAACGGACTGGATTAAGATTGGGAAAGGAGTATGGCAGGGCTGTATACTCTCACCCTACCTATTCAACTTGTATGCAGAACACATCATGCGACAAGCTGGCCTTGAGGAATCCAAGGGTGGAGTTAAAGTCGTTGGAAGAAACATTAACAATCTCAGATATGCAGATGATACCACTTTGATGGCTGAAAGTGAAGAGGAACTGAGGAGCCTTATGATGAAGGTGAAAGAAGAAAGTGCAAAAGCTGGCTTGCAGCTAAACCTGAAAAAAAACCAAGATTATGGCAACCAGCTTGATTGATAACTGGCAAATAGAGGGAGAAAATGTAGAAGCAGTGAAAGACTTTGTATTCCTAGGTGCGAAGATTACTGCAGATGCTGACTGCAGTCAGGAAATCAGAATACACTTAATCCTTGGGAGAAGAGCAATGACAAATCTCGATAAAATAGTTAAGAGCAGAGACATCACACTGACAACAAAGGCCCGCATAGTTAAAGCAATGGTGTTCGCTGTAGTAACATATGGCTGCGAGAGCTGGACCATAAGGAAGGCTGAGCGAAGGAAGATCGATGCTTTTGAACTGTGGTGTTGGAGGAAAATTCTGAGAGTGCCTTGGACTGCAAGAAAATCAAACCAGTCCATCCTCCAGGAAATAAAGCCAGACTGCTCACTTGACGGAATGATATTCAAGGCAAAACTGAAATACTTTGGCCACATAATGAGAAGACAGGACACCCTGGAGAAGATGCTGATGCTAGGGAGAGTGGAAGGCAAAAGGAAGAGGGGCCAACCAAGTGCAAGATGGATGGATGATATTCTAGAGGTGACAGACTCATCCCTGGGGGAGCTGGGGGTGTTGACGACCGACAGGAAGCTCTGGCATGGGCTGGTCCATGAAGTCACGAAGAGTCGGAAGCGACTAAACGAATAAACAACAACAACAGACAATTCCTCTGGTGGCAAATACCAACAATACATCATTTTACAAAAATTGTCCTTAAGGCTAGAACATAATGTAAATTTCGGTCCTTTCAACCACATGTTTTCCCATTGATCCATTTGTATATTTTTAGCCAAATTTTTTAGTCCATTTTATCATACATTCTTTCACTTGTTCTTCTTCTGTCTTGTATTTCAACAAAAGTTTATACATCTTAGCAATAACATGTTCATGATTTGTACATAATTCTATTTCAAACTCAGTCTTGCATTGTTCAAAACCATAAAATCTTTTATCCACTTTAAACCTTTCTGGTAATTGTACATAAGAAAACCATTGACAAGTATATCCTTCTGTTGTCAAATCTTCTCTTGATTTTATTTTATAATCCCCTTGAAAAAATTCTAGTACATCACAATAAGTTAACCATTTAAGTTTACTTATCATTTGTCATCTATAAAATACTTCTTGTGGCTCCTGATAAAGGGTTCTTTCAGAATAGAAAGCTTGAAACCTATTGATGTAACATAATAAAAAGAAATGTGGGAATATTATAAATAGTATATTAAAGCTCATAAAATATATTATCATGGAAAAATAGAAGTATTTTCTCTCATAAAAATTTCTGGTTTCCATGTTTCTGCTGCTGATTTTATCTGATGCTACAGCTTGATAACTGTTCTGAAACATCTAGTAGTAATGCTTATGTTCAGCAATGTGCCTCGATTATGCTTATATGTAATATAGGGTAAGATCAAGAAATCAGAAGCATTTCAAAACTCCTATTTACCTGTCAGGTTTTGATTCTTTTTAGTATAATACAATAGACAAGCAACAACAAAAATGTTCTGCCAAATAACACTATATTGTGGAGTCCTTGGTGCTCTCTGAGCCTTGTTGTTTTCTTGCAGACATTTCACTGCCAGACTAGGCAACATCTTTATATTAACAACCATTGAGACTTGAAGTTAATTTCCTTTGAATAAGGCATTTTCCTAATAATTGCAAAACATGCAATATTTCTGTGTTACAATAAAATTGATTATTTTCATTAAATTACTGTAATTATGCACTCACTTGATATAATTTACAGTTGATCATGAAGTCTGTTGTTCTCTAGCTGAACCTGCAGAGTTTTTCTTGGTTAATGTTTTTAATTTTCTTCTTAGTTCAGTTTGGTTAACATAGCATGCAGTTAATAATTCACAGTACAAATTGTTCTCTTATTGTAAGTATAACTGGATCAGAATGATCCTAGAGTGCTGAAAGTATTTTGGCATATTTCATAATGCTTTGAAAAGAAACACTAGAAATGAATTAAAATTAATCACTAATTAATTGCTGCCCTCTAACTTGTCAACAAGTATGATGTTTTGTTCAGTTGTTCTAAAACTTACATTTAACTTACAATCATCTGAAAATCAAAGAATTGTACTGCATTTTCCCCTCTGTTAATAGAAGATTCTTTGCTTCAGCAGAGGCTTCCATGAATAGAATTCAGAATAAGGTTATCTTTTTTACCCCAAATTCTCTCTTCTTTTTGCAATATCCCATGCTGTTCCTCTCTGAAGCATATTTAATAATTGGAAAAGGGGAAGGAAGAATCAGCAAAAAAAGGTTTTTTTTTTTTCTATTTCTGGAAGCTATGATTGGATCATAGAGTGATATTATATAGATGTAGTCCGGTCAGCGTTGAAGTGTGATGCATGCTGTAATTGTGAATATCTGTTTTTCAGGCCAGTTTCTGTTAGAAGAATCTCGGTTGATGGAAGCAGCAGAGATGGCCAAGAAAGCAGCTGAGTTGGATAAGACAGAGTTTGATGTTGTGTTCAATGCGGCTCATATGCTTAGGTCTTTATTTCATTGTCTTCAGTATCACCATCATTATTTTACTGCATAAAATTACATGTTTATTGTGCATACAGCTTTGCCGAAACAAGAACAAAAAATGGAAGATCACATCACATTTCTCAGGCTTCATGCTTTTATGCATTAATACGTCCTGCTTTTTAAATTACTGCTAGATCTGATTAATTCAATGAAGACAACTCACATTGGAATCCTGTGCTAATTTTGCCATTATTTCTTTTGCCATTTTTATTGATTCCACACAGAGTCTAACACTTACATAGCACAAAGAGTGATTAGTATTACATTCCATTCACTTTATATGTAAAATCAGTGTTCTTTTTTCCTGATAAATGAATATAGCAAATGAAGAAAACAAATATGGGAGAGATTTGAGGCCAAGCCTCAATTTTACAACAAAAGATAGGCGGCCTCATTTTTGGGTGGTGCAGTGGTTTGGGTGCTGGGCTAGGTCTTCCCTTAGGCACAGAAGCCAGGTGGGTGACCTTGGACCAGTTGCTCCCACTGAGCCTAATCGGCATCAGGCTCTGCAAAAAGCCCCTCATTGCATCATGCACTGATAGCTTCACTGTGTGAATTAGGTGAGTGCAGTGCAAAGGAAGTGAACCCTGCAACCAAGCAGAATGGATGTTAGCAGCAGCAGCAAGAGGTGGCTTGCTGTATGTATGTATGTATGTATGTATGTATGTATGTGGGTGATCATATCATCTCTGAATTGCTTATTCAACCAAATCACTTGAGCTTTCCTGCTTGCTTTTTTTATTTTTTTAATGTGTAAAAGCTAGAGGTAACCCAAAATAGATACTTTTTGAACTTTTCAAGATCATCAACAAACATTCTTTCCTCTGGCACATTTTTTGTGCTTTGCCTATTTAAAATGAACTCAGTGATTTCTGCATTGACTTGATTTGCCCTCAGTTGCCACAGAGACATAGGCGAGCCTGTTCCACTCTATAGAATTATGGTGTCATCCAATTCAAGGGGCAAGTAAATGATACTGCTCCTAAAGCAAGCACAACCACTGGAACCACTTCTCTCCCTTTGTTTCATGCTACTGGTTGCAGCACTTAGATTTTAGATATACAGTATTAAATCACAGTAGTTTGCTATCTTTGAAATTGGAAACTGCATTTTCATGTAACTTTAATAACATGACATAAAATTGTTTACAAGTTAATTTCTAATGGTACATCTAGACTAAAATGTTTTGATTATATGAACATTGACTTTGTAATTATATCAATATTATTATTTAAAAACCAGTATGTGAAAGTTAATGAACCATTCACATCATAATTAGATGTATTTTAACTATTAATAATGTCAGTGATTCCATTATTTTTCATTTTCCATCACCAAGTTGAATTCCACTGAACTTGCCCTTTTTTTCTTCTGTCAATAGACAAGCTAGTCTCAATGAAGCAGCTGAAAAGTATTACAAAATGGCCGCTGAGCTAAGACCTAATGTAAGTACTTACTTAAAAGGGTTACATTACAGAGTCCTTGAGAGTTATAACAGTGAGAAAACCTAACATACTCTGAAGAAGAATTATTTTAATAGTGTTTTGGTCTTTAAGCATGTGTGCAAGGTTCTTTGAAAGGTAATCTATAGCAATACTCTAATAAACCTTAACAATTGTCAACCAATTATTGTAAACAATTGTATTGATAAAATGATTATGTCTCTTTTTTTTTCTTTCATTTGTACATTTTAAATTCAGGTTCTTGACTCACATTTTGAAGTGTCACCCAGGCTAACTTTTTTAATCCAGCAAGTAATGGTGAAGACTGTCTCATTATCAGTTGTTCCTTTCTAGAATGATATGACGGAGGGTGGGAGACAGGACCCCATTCTCATTCTGATCATAAATGTAAAAGAGTATGATAAATACATTTTGACTCTCCTCCACATTAAGCAAGTATACTTCCTCTGTGGGTTTTCTTTCCTCATCGTCATTGCCATGGCCTGCACACTGCAAATTTACTCTGGAGGATTTCCTGAAAATTTTGGAAGTGTGCAGGAGGAGAGACATTAGGAGTCAATTCTGCATGTAGAACTCTCCCAGTGATCAAATTCATAGAAGGTAAGAAAGAAACAATGCACTGCTGTCTTCAATTTTAAAAATGGAAAGGCTGAAAGATACTCAGCTTTTTAATATAATTACTTCTTCTGTATTCTCTGCCTAGATGTTATACATTCAATAACAGAGTGGGAAAAGGGAATTATAGAATGTCTACATTCTATATATGTAGGCCATTACTATAGACCAGTGTGTAGAATTATTATTTTTTTATTTTTGTATCTAGTTATTGTTTTTTTTTTCATTCTGTTTACATAGTAAAAACAGTAAAAATTATAATAGACAAGGATTATAGAATCATCATAAGGTTATAATAGACCTCGAAGGGACTTTGGAGGTCTTCTAGTCTAATTCCTTCCCTGGGCAGGAATCCCCAGACCATCCCAGACAAATGGCTGATTAAGCAGCCATAACTTCAAGAGACAGACTGTCCATTGCTTAACAGCTCTCATAGTCAGAAAATTCCTCCTTATTTCAAGCTTGGATCTCTTTCCATAGAGCTTCAACCCACTGAGATTTTCTTAACCTTGGGTGCTGTGGAGAATAAATACACATCTTCTTCCTTTGACAGTTCTTCAAGTATTGGAAAACTATTGTCATGTTTCTCCTAAGCCTTCTCTTCTTGAGGCTAAATGTACCTAGTTTTTTTTTTTAACTGTTCTTTGTAGGATTTAGCCTCCAAACTGTCCTGTTTAGACTATGAGACAGCCAGGCAGATTTACTAATAAAATTCTTTATGGAAATAACTATTTACAATAGCAAAGGTTCTTGCAATAGATTAGGCTGTATAAATCAATCAAGTCCACCCAGGTGGCAAGGGACACTCAGGCAATACTGCAGGGTCAGACTGTGGCAAGACAGGAAGGCAGAACTTGGCCAATCTTCTGATTGAAGTTGCAAGACTGGAAGGAGCTAGAGTGCATGGCAAAGGTGAGGCTGAACACTCAGATTTGCACCCTGGCATGCAGGCTGGATCAGGCTGGTACGCAGAGGCTAGACAAGGCTGGGCTGAAGTATCTAGGCAAGGCTTGGTTCTGGAGGCAAGACTGGACTTGGCTGGAACATCTAGGCAAAACTTGGATCTGGAGACAAGACTGGACTGGGCTGGAATGTTTTGTCAAGGCTCAGATCTGGAGACAAGGGTGGACTGGACTGGCGTGTCTAGGCAATGCTCAGATCTGGAGACAAAGCTGGACTGGACTGGAGCATCTAGGCAAGGCTCAGCTTGGAAGGCAAAGCTGGACTGAACTGGAGCATCTAGGCAAGGCTCAGATCTGGAGAGAAGGCTGGACTGGATTGGAGCATCTAGGCAAGGCTCAGATCTGGAGACAAGACTGGGCTGGACTGGAGCGTCTAAGCAAGGCTTGAATCTGGAGAGAAGGCTGGACTGGACTGAAGCATCTAGGCAAGGCTGAGGTCTGAAGGCACACCCAGATCATGCTGAAACAACGTGGCAACGCTTCAAGCTGGATGTGAGGCTGTGCTCAGCAGGGAAGGCAAGGAGAGACTCAACTGGAGTGACTGGTGCAGGAAGCAGGTCTGCAATGGCAGAAGGTGCTGGTGCTGGTTCCATGCTGGCTACAGGCAAGGCTTCCGATGCTGGTAAGGACTCTTCCACAGGTGTTGTGAGTTCAAAGGATCGGTTGTCTCCTGCAGCTTGCTCTTGGCATGCCTGCCTTCTTATTTGCTTCTTTTCGCACCGTTTTCCTTTACCAGCCAATTGGGCTTCTTTCTCTTTTGTGTGCTTCTCTGCTCTCCTCTCTTGAGCACTGATTGGATGTTTCAAATCTCCCTCCGGGGTTTGTCCAATCAGTGTCTGCAATTTCTCCCACTCTGCTGAGTAACTTCTCAGTTTTGATTCTTCAAGACCTTCCTGTAAAGTTTCGTTTTCCCCTTCTGACTCCGAGTAAGTTTAGTTTCCGGAGTTAGAAGCAGGCTCAAACCTCACACAACCGTCTTCATCTTTGTTACTCTTCTCCCCGCTTTTTCCAGTTTATCAGCATCTTTCTTGTATTGTAGCAACCAAGACTGGATGCAGTATTCCAGGTGTGGTCTGACCCAGGCAATGTAGAGCGGAACTATATTGCATTGGGTTTTTTGGCAGCAGGCACCAAGCAGTAGGGTTTCGTTCAGAAACAAACTAATGAATGAATGAATTACATAGTGAATAAAACTTTAAACACTAAATAAACACAACACCTAGTTGTTCAGCAAATAGTAAGGTCCTCAATTCCACCAAATTCTCTCATTTCCCCCCCACTTTTATATTGTATTCTCAATGTGAAACTGTAAGCTAAAGGACGTTTAGGCTAAGGGATGTCCAGTTAATACTTTTTTTTTTTTGCAAGCTACTTTAAAAAAATGCAGAGAGATTAAAAGTTGTTGTAGTTAACTTTGACTGTAGCAAATATTTTTTTTAGTTATTACAATTCCCTTCCCTTAGTAATAAGAATCATTTTATATTTTATAATTTTAGATACATAATGAGTTATAAATATATACTTAGAAATGTAAAGTTTGGGTGAACTGAATATACAGTTGTGACTCAGTATAGCTACCTGTGAAGGAAATAGCTCTGCTTAGAGATACGCTTAATTCCTGGTCATAGGCCTCTCCAGTTGTTAAGGGAGTTTAGTTATCACAATTGATAGCATCTCTGAATGTATTCATGTCCAATATAGTATTTTATTAATATGTGGTGGTGTATGATCAGCAGCCAAGATATTAGATACTTTAAATATGCAAATGAGACTAGATTTATACTGTAAAAGTTCAAATAGTTTCATTCTAGTTACCTTTTTACAAAACAAGAAAGTATGCTTTCAAATGAAATCCTGTGTTGCAAGGAACAGTATTTCTGTAAAGATGGAACATTCAGGAATTGTGTTTAATGTCTGAACATTTTTTTTTTTAAAAAGCTATTATCTCAGAAGAAGGCTGCTGAAATTAATCACATATATGTTCTTAAAAAGTATAAACACTTTGAAGTATAACCTCTGAAGTGTCTAATAAAAGCAGAGCAGATCATAGATTTTTCAGTCCCAAATCATTGTGCATGTTGTGACCTACAAAACACAATCCTACTAGTTTCATATCAGGTCTGTCAAACCTGTGAAAGTTTTAAGCCGTATATCTTCATCAGCTTGTCAGATACAGCTGTTTCTACTCTACCCATTCAAAAAGATTTGATTAACTATTACATGTACATTAGCATAATAATGCATGTGTGCAAACACCCGGAATAAAAGGTCTGGGTATGCCTTTAGGCAAAACAAGTGCAGTTCCATGGCATAATTTTATGAGGGATGGAAAGTATGTATAGCTTGTGGGTTCTGTGTATGTAAATGGTTTCTATATCTCAAACCCATAATATTTTGTTCAGAAGTCTACCAAATAAAGCAAACTGCTTGTACAAGCAAAATTTCTCTGCCATACATGGTATTTAACCCAACAAGAAAACTTCACTTGCATCCCAACTTTCTGGAACATATTACCAAGAAACTACATTATTTTAATAACTATTTAATTAGAAACATATTCTGGTCCTTATAATAACAATCATATGTTGTTTTCATAAATTATAGCATCATGTATTTTGTTACCAACCTAAGTAATTAAAAGTCTGATATGCTTCTTTCTAAATAGGTGTACTTTATTCTTTACTACAATATATGATGATGCAGTGAAATAACATTGACCATGTAAAATTGGCTTAAACAATTTGGCTTCAGTTTGCACAAGGGTTAAAATGTCAGTTTAAGAGCAGGAAAATCAAGGTTCAAATCCCAGCCCAGTAATTAAGCTCATGTATAACTAAGTCAATCATTAAGCTTGAAGGAAAAACAAGATATTTATTCTGAATCTCAGTTTGGCATGTGATTATTAATAAATAAGTTTCTCATGTCTGCATTAACTCACTTTTGTTTGTTTGTTTTAAAAAAACACATTAGACCTTTTGACTGGTACTTGGGGAAACCCAGGTTCAAGTCTACTAATAGCATGAAAGCTTATTGGTAACTTTAAGCCAATCAGTCTCTCTCTGTCCAACCTACTTCTTCCTAAAGGAAAGGAAGAATTTAAATCTAAGTTTCTTTTTAGAACTTCTGTTATTTGAGACTTTCATCAGTTCCATCCAGCTACAACTACTGTGGTCTGCCTTTCTTCTCAATTTATTATTTCTTCATATACTTGTTTTGTTACTCAGTCCTCAGTCATCCTCTCTATGACCTAGTCACTTCAATGTGCTTATTTTATACCAGCTATCAATTTTTGTATTAAATCCACATTCTTTAAATACCCATTCATTATTATTGTACCACACACACTTCTTAAATAATCCATAACCACCACATTCAACTTTTATGTTTCTCTGGCATATGCGTCTCTCACTTCCATGTAACAAATTAGGAAGAAGCCATTCTCACCTCTTTTGATAAACTTGCATTGCTCACAGCATATCATATATTATCTACTATCCTTCTATCAGCATTTGAACATGTTACATTTCTCCATCTATGTCCCATATTTAAGAAACAGTCTGCTAAAATGCACAAATTAATCTACTTGTTTTAATTTTTTGCCACTTATGTAGACTTGCAATTTTTCACTCCATTTTCCATGTCAAATACAACTACAGTTGGTCTTCGATACATTAATTTACAGATCCATACGCCTTGTTGCATCATAGACTTTGTTTAAGCTTCATAGCAAAGCATTCAGATTCTCAGCGAACAACATGGCTTTATCTGCATATACATCCATGTCCCCAACCAACACAACTCTAATGTCACTACACACATTCTTTATTTTGATCATTATCAACTCCTGTACTATTTCAGTAAGAATTTATCCAAAGATTTTTCCAGGCACATTGAAAAAGCTAATCCCCTTGTAATTTTTGCATTCAGTCAGATTTTCTTTCTATAAGGGAACATTAATGGTATTTTTCCAAATATCAGGCATAGGTGCAGTCTTTACACACACATTAAGTTGTATCACATCTCCATAAACTACACACTACATCTGTATCTTAACATTTCTCCGTTTGTACCATCTACACTGGAACCCCCTTTTTGCAACATGCTCTCAGCATTTAATATTTCCTTTCATCATCATTCCATATGTTGTCTTTCCATTCATTCTGTTGTGAGGGTAATCCTTGTTTCAAGAACTGAACCTTCTCTTTATGTGGTAATTCTATTTTCACTCTAGTTTCTTACCCTTCCTTACTTTTTTCTATATCCATTTTTCTTCAGATGCCTTTTTGCCCCCCCACAAATGGTGTGTAGCAGATTCAGATCTTTCATTACCGTGTACCTTTCACTAGTCTCTCAGTCTATGATAAATAAATTGATCATGCTTGCATCGTTCACTTGCCATGTATACACATGAGTAGACTTAACCCAGGTATTTGAAACAGACATTTTAGAAAAAACTCAGCAACAAGCACTATTCTCAATAATTCTTTACTCTCAGAATGGCCCAGTGACTTTTTCAGTACATTCTTTTCTCCTTCCTTCCCACCAATCCATCCATGACACCCAACAGAATCACTTTTCTTCTTGCTATCTGATTATAATCATTCAGTATATTTCACAATTTCCCCAAGATCTCATGTTCATCAGAGCATAACATACAGCTATCAACAGCCTATAGATTTGTACATTGATATGCACATACAACAATCTAAATGACACTGATTCATATATTTTAGCCCTTTCATTCATAATCAAACCTACTGTTTTACTTCTCTGCATGTATTTAACTCCACAAGATCAGACTACTTTCATTCGGATCAATTACATCCTTCCTCTTTCTCTTATTTTTACAGACAATCAACATTTATTTTTTTTCTGATTTTATTCAAGGCCTAACATTTACTCTGCTTACATTCCAAACTGTACTCTTCCATATGCCAGATGGGTCCAAAATATTGAGCATCAAGGCTTTGATGAATTGAGGTTTTCACATAATTTATATGGTAAGAAAAAGTGTAGACTACAATACTGCCTTAGTTGCATCCGTGCCACATGCAACATTCTCTGTGTGTTGCAAGGTAGTGGACAAGGAGAAGCTATTTTCCCCTTTATACAAAATACTAGAACTGGAGGTCACCCAGTGGAATTGAATCCTGGAAGATTCAGGACAGACAAAAGGAAATATTTTTATACAACATTTATAATGTATAATTAAACTTTGGAAATCACTACCACAAGATGTGGTGCTGGCTCCAAAGCA
The DNA here is from genome assembly GCF_035149785.1 of Candoia aspera. Lineage (NCBI taxonomy): Eukaryota > Metazoa > Chordata > Lepidosauria > Squamata > Candoiidae > Candoia > Candoia aspera. The sequence continues at coordinate 40,907,386 of NC_086159.1, read as the reverse complement.
GGCTTCAAAAATGGGTTGGACCAATTCATGGAAGTAGTGAGGATCAATGGCTTTAGCCTTGATGGCAGTGTGATCACCTCTGGAGGCTTTCTGTTGAAAGACTAGTGGGCTTCTTTGTGCAGTTGGTTGGCCATTGTGAGGACAGACTGCTGGATTAGATGAGCTAGGGGTCCCATCCAGCAGGCACTTCTTATGTACTTAAGTTCTTATTGTAAAGACACATTACTAGTCAGTTTTGTAAATTCTAATCAGTGTGCCATAAGTGCAACCAGAGGCCATTTTATATCAAGTATGCTGATGCTATTCTATGCAAGCTAAGTTCTCTAATCTGAAGACTACTTTACAATCTGACATACTGTTGTTTGCATCCCACCATCTAGATAATATAGACAGTACAGAGAAAAATCAAAACATGTATCATAAATAGCAGAAGATTGCTTTGGGGTTAACTGTGTTCCAGTTCACAGTTTAGTTTGACTGGTGAGATCATGTCAATTTAGTTCTGTGAAACTCCCAAGTTTCTCTAAATTATTAATAAGAAAACTTAATTGCTAATAGCTGTGTTTATAATGGGTATATGGAACCAGCAATCTGCCACTTAATGGATATTGTTGAATACCAAAATTGAAGACAATTACTGAGTTCTGTCATCTCCTGTGTGTTGCCTGGAAGCATGTGACTTCACCTTGTTATGAACTATTATTTTATATGGATACATGAAAACCATATGCAATTAGGAGTCATCACCAAAAAAGAGGATTAGGAAATGCAGTGGTTTTTAAATACAGTAGCTCTGCAAGAATGGTTTTATAGGAGTTATATCCTTAATTGGAATTCAGCTTGCTATTTCTTAATGGTGAGTCTTACTTCTATAGAAACATCACAATGGATGCTAAACTGCCTGAATTATTTTATCTCCAAGAGTATCATCTGTGACTTTTGACTGTACTTCTTGATGTCAATCAAAAGTAAAGTGCATGAAATATTGAATACATAGCAATGTAGTAGCATCTGAGTTTAAACTTGGTGCTTGAACTCAATTAAAAAAGAATCCATCAAAAGTTTTATGGGAAAAAAAATTAAAAACACCATTCTCAATCGACTTTCACAAAGTAACTCCTAACATACCATTCACCATTTTTCAATGTGGTGCCTAACCTTTCTGCTTATTTATAGTATATTTTGAGGATAAACTGTAAACACATCCTTCCTGAATATGGTGTATAATTAAATTTTGGGAACCACTTTTAAGGATTAGCATGTTAAATGATGCTGAGGTGAGCTATAAAATTCATAGTGCCCAAGGATCTGGAAAATCATGTTCAAATTACATAGGCCTCAAAATATTTTGGCAATATATTACAAAGCAAAAATCTCATGAACGATACTCATCATCCACACGATACTCTTGGCCTGTTTCAGCTACCAACATTCACTGACAACTGATTGGAAAAGCAAAACTACATATTTTCAGCTGCAGAGGAGAATGAGTGTAGTAGCTAGGGACTTGATTGCCTTTGTTTTCAACTGAACTTCAAAATAAAAATTGAATTAGGAAGAAGAAAAAAAAGGAGATGATCACTTCCTATGTATTTAATAATCTTCTCTTGTAAAAAAAAAGAAAAGAAAATAACGTGTTTTTTCAGAGGGCCTTTGCTAGCCATATATACTGTGTCTCAGGTGTTACTCCCCTGCCTTATATAAATCACTGTTTTCTCACTTTATTCACAATATGGGAGGTAGTAATACTTCCTATAGCTAACAGCAATGTGAAGACCTTATGGTTACACAACCACTGACCAACCCAGCCAGCATAGAATCCTATTAGTCAGAGTTCAGCAATATGCCTACATGTTTATCATCTCTGTCGTAGTAAATTTGTTGAAACAATTACTTTTGGATAACATACCTAAAGTGCATTAATCATCTGAAAGCTCTATGTAGATGTTAAGATGCTGTTGCTGGCTGATGCAGAGTAAGAACAACTAATATTCTAACTAAATCCACTTATTTTTAAGTCCTATTTTGCAGATGTGGAAATAAGCATTTCTAGGCTGTCATCTCAGAGCGGAGATGGCTAAGCATTCAGACATATGAACTGCCACCTGTAGTCTTGAGTTACTGCCCACTTATATTCTACTTCCACAAATTAGGAAGGGTCAGCTATGTATATTTTGTTATTTTCCTACACTGGATTAAAAAAAACCTTTTCATCCCATATTTTGAGTTCTTATTTTTACCCATCCCTGTTTTTCATATGCCCTTTCATCACAATTTGGACCCAAGAAATATAAGTACATTCCTGTCATCTGATTAAATGTCCATGCTGGTTTCTCCCCAATAGTTTTTTCTCTACATGAGTAAGCAAGCTTTTTCCCCCTGTTAGACTTCACACCTGAAACAGTTAAGTTTTTGTTTGTACGTTTGGCTGCATGTTGCAATTTTTCAAAATGGGTCTCTATGCTTTGGCATTAGGCAATAGGCCAAATTTAAAATAAAATCCGCATTAAACAGAACAAGAGCACATGAAAAACAGGCCATTGTTGAAAATATAATTGGAAAGCCACATGCAAGTATATTACAAGTCTGTCTACATGGAAAAGAAATTACTTGGTAGTTCAAAAGCTGATGACCAAGAGCTCCATTGCACCTATGTGTACTGTAATTGCACACAAAATATACATCCCTTAAATAGCATTGAAATGTTCCAGTGTTGTGTTTGGAAATTATCCTGTTCAGTAGCTTTCCTGTCTTTCTCACCTTTCTGTTTGCAAGCCTAGTTCTTGGCAAGCATATGTAGTGTATCTGTTAAGGGCTATTTAAAATTGGCACAGTATTCTCCTTACGATAGTTGATTAAATGGTGCCTGTGCCAAGAAACAAAATCTAGCTTTAAGTATACATGTATGTGCATTTGCTAATTGATAATCTGATATTACACTGCTCTATTTAAATTTTGAAAGCAACATTTCCATACTTTTAACATATTCTATATACTTTGATACCATAATGTCCAGCGAAACCCTGACAAAGGAATGCAAACCACAGAATGTAAAGCATATGCACAGCAATATTGTAGTATCAGTATTCTACAGACCTAGAATCTCAGGACACAGCTGAGTGTTCCATCCGCCTTGTTGGAGAAGTTCTTTCGCAATATCAAGCATGCTTTGGCACTGGTAAATAATGAGCACACCTTCAGTCTTCTACCCTAAGTCCTTATGATTGGTTCTGCCATTTCTAATTTAGTGGCCGAACATGGCAAGCTATTCTATTTCATCTAAAGTGTGGCTTAGAAATTAAAGGAGTGAAAAACAGAGACTCATTCATTTTGGCTCAAAGCATGGTTTTGGCAGTGCAGTTGAACATCCTTCCACTTTTTAAGCAAGGAAAGAAAAGCAGCTGTTGCTTTGTACCACTTCTCATCACAAAAGTAAAAGCTCCTATTTTCATGCACTACATAAATTTCATACTCTTTGAAACTGACATAAATCACCTTCTGACTTATATTTTATTTACATTTTAAAATTCATATTCTCTTTCTCTTTCCTGATTTATTTTTTCTAACTCTTAGAATACATATTTGCATGCCTTTCTTGCAGAATGCAACTCTACAGAAATTTAGAGAAACATTCTTCCAGGAAGCTTTTTGATTTCCAGTCAAGTCTAGCCCCCGGGTGTTCCCTGGAAGTCTCCCATCCAAGTCCTAACGAGGCCCAACCAAGCTTTATTTCAGAGCCAGACAAGGTCAACAGGGTGCTGCCACCTGCTGAGACCATATATCAGAGAAAGCAGGAAAATGAATTAAAAGAACTTGGCAGAACTCAAGTCTTTAGTTTCTGTAAACGTTGCACTCACTTGAATATTAAACGTTATTTAAATAAATACCATTTTCATGTTTTGTCTTGTACTTTGTTACATTAAATCTAACAGTGCCCATTTCTCTAGCTGTGCTGAATTTTTATGTGGATAATCTCTGTGACTCCTCCTCCTGTACCTCTTCCTTTACCACCATACTTCATTTTTGCATATATTTTCCCAGTTGATAACTGATGTATCTGGCATGCTGTCAGCTTTCATTAACAATTTTTGCCAGGATTGACCCTACCATTGGGCAGAATGAGGTTGTTGCCTTAGGCAGCAGATGCCAAGGAGCAGCAGCTGTCATCCAGCATTCCTCTTGAGTTTTGAATCAGAATTAATTGAAGCAGTTTAACCTACTAGCTGCCCATCAGCTGTGGTCCTGGCCAAAAACTCTAAGAGATAGGTGTCAGTGTTATATATGCTTGCTGAATGTTGAAAGGAAGGAAGGAAGATGATAGATTTCATCATCACACACAAGTGCAAACAGTACAGCTCAATCTGCTAAAACCATACTAACAATACATACTGTATATAAAAATAGTGCTAAGATCTTTTGTTCTACACATAATGATACTTACATTCTCCTGTGACAAATAGTTACAGATGAAAGACATACAAATACTGCTTAATGGGATGTTCTTCAAGTTAGGATTGTCAAACCAGGAGTGATTAATCCTAACTGAGTCTCAATCCCTAACTGACTTGGGGATATATTGTGACTGAGTCTCAAACAATAACCTTTCCAAAATACATTCCTCAGTAGTGCCACAAAGCATATGCTGGTCAGGCATATCTGAGTTGTAGCCCTCACCATTCTGAATATGATATGACAATGTTCATGATCAATTTAAAAATAATGATATGATTAATCTTGAATATACACAGGATAAGTAATTTCTCTTTCTGAAAAAGAGAATATGGTGACTCCAAAAAGACACTGGAATAAAAATTACCTGTAGCAGAATAGAATATAGCCTAGCATACATATTTGATAAATCCAAACAGAGCTGAACGGCCAAGCTTAACTGCCAGTTAAAGATTGGAATGATACTGGAAGGAATTGTATGTCCAGGTTGGCTCCCAAGCATAAGCAGAAAATGCTTTGGATGTGAGCATCCACCACAAGAATATGTGGACATTGATCACCAGACCTGTGTACTTTAATTTTCAGCTATGTGGGCTGCCAATGAAAAGGGGTAAGGCAAATTTTTATGAATTTCTAAATCTAAATGAAAATAGTCCACAAGGAACAGAGTAAGTGAATATCAGCCAAACTACAAGGATTATTATTTGATAGCTTAATTTTTTTAGATTTATATCTTGTCTTTCCTCTTGTTCAAGGTGACATACATAGCATTCCCTCTTCCAATATTTCTTCAGAAAACAGGCTTTTCAGGTGGGCTGGGAGAGAATGACTAGCCGCAAAGCACCCAGTAACAATGCTTAGCTAAAAATAGATTTAAATCTCCCTGATCCTAGTCCAACAGCTTAACTGCTACTCCATACCTGCTCTCACCTTCACCTTCTATGGCGGCGGAGAGAGATGGCCTTGCATAAAGGAGGAACTAAAACACCCAGGAAAAATGGAAGGCTTTATTCACAAAGGTGGATCATACTGGCCAGCAACAGGGTCACCTGGAGAATACATTATCATAAGGTCAGGCCCAACTTCAGACAAAGAAGTAACTATAAACATGTTCATTAAAGTGGATCATAACATAGATCTCTGAGGCCAGGAATTTCAAACACTTCTCCCTAGCTATTTCTCTTGGTCAGATGCTGCCTAAACTGGTCAGCTTCCATTAGGTGTGGGACATTATATAGTCATGAGTGATGAAGTAGTCTAGTCTAGTGAGCTTTAGTATAAGAAGCTGGGAAGGTCTGTTATCACATTGTATTTTGCCTAGGTAGTAAAAATTCTTTTGTCAGAGAGAGTGAGTCAGTGCCATGTTTAAAAAAATGTATGTTGCAGATTGAAAAAAAATGAGTGGGAAGAGAATTACTCCAGATACACATCAATGGAATCCAGAGAGAGGTGTAAATCTGGGGCATGAGAATGACAGTCCCCTGTCTAGCCCGATTCTCAGATAGCTTTCATTACTGGCAGTGCAGTTTCCTCATGTACTTACAATAAATGAATAGGAGAAGCCAATGATGGAACTAACTCATGGTGGAAATCTTGTCGCAATTGAAAAGAGATAAATTGCCATGTAACTGATAGGAATAGGTATGTTTGATTAGACTGACTTGAACTCACTGGTATAGTGTAAATGAGCCTATTACTGGCAGGTTATATTGTATTGGATGAATCTAACATCTGATGCAATGTCTTACTTGAGGCACAAGGAAAACATTGAAACATCAGAAATATTGTAACCTAAAATTGTCAAAAAGAGCTCATAATGCAGATACTGTAAAATGGTTGTGTAGCACTTATTGGACATATTGGTCATAATTATATGTAATCATCCATCCCATATATGTGCATTGCCAGTGGTTCCTGGCATCAAATATAAAATATTGCAGAACTTTTAAAACTGCCTTTGACTTGGATTATACAGTAATTCTGATACAATATAAACTATAAGTATATGTAAAGAGAGATTTACTATCTAATAAATGCAACAGAGGTCTAGAAGTGCCAGTGATTAAATTATGTTTCAGGCATGAAAATATACAGCTTGACTCCCATAAATAAAAATTCAGTTATTTGAATATGCTTATATTTTCCATTTGGTAAAACCATTCTGCACAATAATATATGCAGAATAATTCTGAAAATATTTGGGCTAAAGAACCAGGGAAGTTTAATTGTAAGCCATTTGTGAGGTCTGGAACACATATGTACTTTTATATATTCTAAAAATATATAACTACAACATTTAAAAGATGAGTCTTTAGGAAGTTAGATTATACCAATTAAATAATATTTCAAATGTTCAGCTTGCTTTCCCTGAACATTTGAACAAATGAAAGAATAATTGTTGAGGGTTTTTTCCCCACTGTGTATTAAGCTCTTGATATATAGCTATTGAAAAAAAATGTAGAACCCAGTCTTAGTCCTTGGGGTGGGGGGTCCATATTATCACATATAATTTAATAGCCCAAAATTGGGCATTCATATTTCATCTTTGTTTTAAACAGTAAATAAAACTCTATTGAAATGTAAATGTCAGATACCACTCTCATACTTTAAAGCAAGTTCAGAAAATGATGTCTGAAACGAAGTCTATACTATGAAGGCAGATCCCTTGCATTAAGCAGGGAAACTATCCTCCAAGTGTCTGATAGACTCCAATTTGTTTCCAGGTTGAGCTAGTTCCTCTCTCTGTTGTACTTAACATTGGATGGATGGATAATTGGATGGATAATTCTTGGAAGAAGTCTGGTATATGCTTGTGTATGGAAGATTTAATTTTTCCCTCTGTAGTATGCTTTGCAAAAGAAGAAAAAAATGACCTTTTTAAATATGAATAAAGAAGAACTGACTTTGCTGACCTTCTCTATCTGCAAGCTGCAGTGTCCTATAGCAGCTTATCCTGCAATTCTTAATTAGACAGGTACATAACAAGGCAAATAATCCTTTAGCTAACTACCTGTATATCCTAAGCTGTTTAAATCATTAAAGGATAAAACTAACACTTTAAATTGAGTCAGAGAGTAACTGACTGTTGATCTTTCAGTGTTAGAATGATATGATTGCAATTCTCTGCACCAAGTAACAGCCTAGGCAGTATATTTTCTGCCAGTGGAAACTTCCAGCACTCTTTGTAGAATGCACTGCTGTTGCCTTCAAACATACATTGATTATCTTTTTTTTTTTTGCTTCAGGTACAACTCATTTAAGAATTGTGATAGGTATAACAATTTCTTTTTAATATAATTTTATTAAGTATTAAGTACAATAGTAAAAACTAATACACACTAAACTTAGAGAAAGAGAATGGAAAGAAAGAAGAAAAAGTGCAGCAAAAAAGAAAGAAAATATGAGAAAGAAAAAGAAAAGAAATATATAAAGTGACTTCCAATCCTTATCACAAGTATAAACAAATTTAATAACTCTTCACCCCCTATAAGGTTAAACAGATATGTCTTCATTCCATATTCCATCCCTTATCTATAAGCAATTCCATAAAACATTAACTTTTCAATCCTAGTGTCAACAAAAAGTCCATAAAGGATTGTCAGAGCATTGCAAAAAAAATAAAAAATAAATCTAAAATCGTTGTGATTGACTCAGATAGACAAGATATAATAGTGTGCTGAATGTGTTAATATTGCAGGATTTTTTTTTTATCATTCCAAGTAACTTTTTATAATAACTCAAAAGAAAATAGTCCTAAAACAAAAACTGGTGTAAACAGCTGAGTGCAGGATTCTGTTATAAAGAGTGTCTTTCTTTTGTATGATTTTCTATTATTTAAAGTTGGAGCTTTCTCCCTCAGAGGAAATTCATATATTCAAGTTGCTTAAGTGGTATCAGCAAGAACCTGAAGGGCAACTCCATATCCATATCTATTGTGAAAGTGGCACATTGGGGTCTGTCAAAAAGTAAAATGCCAACTCCAAAGTGATTCAGCAGTACACAGTTCTTTTTAGCAATAAAAAATACTGTGTTGACATTTTGATTGCTTTCGAAAATAGCACGTTTCAGCCTGGCAGTGACAGCAGAAATAAAAGTTCAAGTAAAAATTCTTACCATCACCACAGGAGGATGGAAAGGCCTGACAGCACATTTAACATGGTCATTGGCAAGATGAAGTAGAGCCACCCTGAGTCGTTTTCACGCTTAATGATGCACCCTGGAGATAAATCTTTTTCATTTTCTCTTTTATTATTTCATGCCTCTTTATCAAGCTACTGTATATGTTTTCAATTAGCAAGGTCAAGCCTTCATCAGAGATTGGTTAAGAAGAGAGAGCTGTCCTAATATTAAAGCTGAAATATTTGGATACCATGTTTTCAGAGCATTATATCTCTTTCAGCAACAAAAGCCCTATGGCTGTTCTTTTTAAAAAAATAGGCACAATGAATGAAGAAAACAACACTTTGAGCTGGCTTGAGGAGTCAGGCAATTTAACCTCACTGAAATTACCTCTGTAAGTGTGTATCTGTATGTACATTGCCATGTTGATTATATCACCCAACAAATGAATGCAGCTGTTTAAAACCTGTAGCTGAACAAGTTTTTGAGTATTGGAGAAGAGCCTGCTACGAATGGGAGATGAAAGAAAAAAGGGGCCTGATAAATCATAATTTTTCATTCTTTGCTAGCAATGAGCTATTAGGCTATGCATTCAGTGCCCTTCCAATCTACCTACCAAAGTATGAATGATTATATGAACACACAGATGCATAGAATTAGATAATTTGTTTGGTATTCAAAACCTACACACTTTCATGAAGTCAACATTCCTTTTCAAATGTAGAGCTGTTGCTGTGGCTTAACATTTTTTGAGGTAGGATAGTTTAGTCCAAAATAATTCTTGAATTTCTTTTAAGGAGATTCAGAGATGATAGCCAAGTAGACAGTGTGTTGCATCCATAGTTTCTATATTTAGATTGCTTCCATGATATATTTGCATCAAATATATGTTGGCCTCAATGCCAGTTCTTCTGTCTGCCTCTACCAGCAATCAATGCTAAATATCCTGAAGGACATCTTCCTAGCCAGTGTACTAGATAGACCTTTTATAGGTAATGTGAAGACACTCTTTTTACTTACATTGTAATCACCAAAGTTTATCTTGAGATAGCAACATCAACTAATTCAACTTCGGTCCTTAGTCTTACACTCTGATTTCACTGTGCGAAAACAACAAGACAGCTGTCACATCCTTTGGCTTCATGACAACCTGTTAAAATTCCTTGTTAGCTCCTGTCCCAATGCAAGCCAATTACTAATGGACAACCAGTTTTAAGCTTGTTCGCCAAAGAACCTTATGACAGAAATATGCTAATGACTTTTTTCTTCTGTGGGACGGCAGCTTTGATTGTTTGCAGTGGAATTTCTAAAACCCCAAGGATAGTATGAATTGGCATATAAAATGGCAGGCAGATGAAGTATAAATTTTATAGCAAAAATACCTTTAAATTCATGTTAGGATGTTGTCAGCAAATAAAGATAAAAATAAGTCATATAGAGTACTACATTGACTTGAAACTGCATTATATTAATTGAAACTTGACGGATTAGTACATATTATGATAGTGGCAATATCAACTTAGTTACTCATTTTGGTAAAGAAGTTTTTGAAGAAATTGGAAAGATTGCTCAGCAATCTTTTATCATTATGATGGTGCATAGATTTAATATAGCAGAACAGTGGATACTATTTTTTGAATCAATGTTATTAAAAGTGTGAGAAATAGGATTAACTGAAAAATTAAGGAAATAGCAAATAGTTATGAAAAATCCTTCAGTTAACAATTATTATATTCAAATTTGGTCCCAGTTTCTGAAGTATATCAACAAAGTGATTCTCCATTTATTCTACTATTTTTTAACAGAAATATGTTTGTTCATTTGTTAAATTTACTGACTCAAGGCCAGCTTTCAATAAGATATACAGCTGTGCTTGTCAAAGTGTGCATATTGGTATCTATAGGAACAGATACAGAATTTGATAAAAGAAAATATGTTAAATATGGCTATTTAAAATTCCATATCTATCCTTAAGATTAGAAATATATTTCTATATACTTCCAAACTGTATATTTTCCAGTGGAACACAGAGGAGGTAGGGTGTTTATTTTTTGATGTTGTTAGGATGTTTTAGCCTTATTATATTGCTTATTGATATATTTTGTTTAAATAAAAACAATAGCAGAGGTGAATACGGTTAAAGAGTATATTTAAATAATGGAAGAGATGGTAAGTGTAACAGAAACAGAAAGGGCAAATATCTAGAGCCAGGGGATGGGGATAAGGAACTTTTCTAGTAGAATTTACACAAAATGATTATCATGAGCAGGATTGTGTCTTCACAAAAGGGCAGTTGTGTACAAAACATTGATTTAACAGAAGGTAAGCATATGAGATTAATCCCTGAGCTGTGCCAGTACTCCAGTTACCACTTTTCTGGGCAGATGGACAGGTTTTCAAACAAAAAGTGTGTTGTGGTCATGCATCATTTTTATTTTTAAAGATGCCAATAGAATGTTGAGGAACCGTGGAGTCCCCTGTTGGGGGGAGATGGGCGGTGATATAAATTTAAATAATAAATAATAAATAAATAAAGGTGTTAGAGTAGAAGCTGCCATCAGCATGCCTACTTCCCATTTAAAATCATTCTCATCTGAAACAAAATCAGTTTGGGCAGGAAACTTGGGGGGAAGTAAAAAGTATCTGCAGGCACTAGACCCCACACAGGCCCTAGATTGCCTACCATGAAATAAAGGATAATGCATATAGGAAGAATATCACTAAGAAAAGAAAAAGGGAAATGACAAAAAATGTGAGGCAAGGCCAAAAAGAACAAGAAAAACAACTCTGATTTCAGAAGATTCCTGAAAGATGGTCCTTTCTACTATTGTCAAACTGAATAATAAAAAAAAATGCTCTTTTGCTATTTGTAGTCTTTTAACTACCTTCCTTTTTTCTTACTTTACAATACTGCTATATGAATTAGGCATATTCATATATGCCTAATATATGAATATGCCTAATTCATATATGCAGATTTCCATGATGACATACTAACTTTTGACCCAACTCTAATTTGATTGCAACCGTAGCAAAATATCAGTGACTGGGTCATAGTGATGAACCTACCATCATGATACCCTTCTTTGCTAACATTGCAACCTTTGTAGCAAGATCATACGTCTCTAGAGGCTGGGCAAACGATTACATAGGGACCACCCTAATAACTGTATAATTCCCCCAAAGGCTGTAAAAGAATTATATTAAAAGCTTAATAAAACTGCAGCTGGTTCCTTTTGAAGTAAGAACTCTGTCTCCAAGAGGAAATGAATGAAGAGGATGTCTTTTGTTTCATGTGGCCAGGGTGTCATTTGTTCTATGGCTGGGAGGAATCCCAAATTACTGGGCCAGTAGCTAATGCACTGAAAATCATTTTCATCTGTCTTTGATAAAATACAGTATGTATAAAGAAAATAGCTGAATTCATTTTCAGGTGGCAGCGCACAACTGCTTCTAGGATAAGCAGGAAGGTTTTTTTACAGTCCTTTATCCTTTGCAGGCCTCAAACCACAATTGGCCTGCCATGAACAACATCTAGCAGTTGGCTGAGCAGCACCCTCTAGACGAGGTGCCATTTTCCTGCCTTCATCTGGGCATGGCATAAGCCGGGGAGGGCAGCATTTTCATTGCAGGTGTGAAAGTACTGAAGGCAAGAGCAGAGTTTAATCTTTATAATGTATTTATTTATCATATTTTTATCACTGCCCATCTCCCCCACATTAATCTTTATAATGTAGTATTTGGACTAAACAGGCAGATAGCTTGGATTGGACAAGTCTGAAGAGTTCCCTATTTCTAACACCCCTTTGTTTATAACAGACGTAGATCTGGATAGTTACATTATTGCTGGAAACATTTAAGCATTGAGCAGAGAGAGAAGCGGAAAGCATCAGTGATTTTGAAAGTGTGTATTTTGTGAAGGGTAGCATAATATTTCCTTTTATTTGATACCACATGCCCAGCATTCTTCAGTAGGTTTGAGAGTTTGGAAAATAATTATTCTTCAGTTTCAGTAAAGGCATTCCTTAGTGATGCTGGATATCATGAACTGCTATAGAACAGAAGAACAACAGAAAGCATTTTGTACAAAGCAGAATCATCACATCAGGAGGCACATGCATTGATTTTGTAAAACCAAGCAAGTGAAGGCCTTACTGTACTCTGTGAAACATGAAAAGGAAATATGAAAGATAACAGACAGTAACTACTTTACAGCAGGAGCAATCAGCCTCTTGGTGCCCAATAATCACACTTACAATATATTTAACAGCCAGTGGTAGTACTAAGCAAAACTATGATGTCATTGTGGGTGAAGCCTACAAGACTGATGAGAAAAACTGTTTCAAATTGCCAGGAAACACTAATTATTTTTTAATTTACAGTAGTAATAACCTAGGGGGTGTGGTAGCTCAGTGGTTAAGATGCCAGGCTTGTCAACCGGAAGGTTGCAAGTTCGGCAGTTCGAGACCCGAGTGCCATGTGACAGAGTGAGCTCTTGCACTCTCCCCAGCTCCTGCCAACCTAGCAATTCGAAAGCATGCAAATGCGAGTAGATAAATAGGTACCGCATCGGCGGGAAGGTAACAGCGTTTCCGTGATTGTCATGCTGGCCACACGACGCGGAAGTGTCCTTAGACAACGCTGGCTCTTCGGCCATGGAAACGGAGATGAGCACCGCCCCCTAGTGTGTCATTAGACATGACTAAACAGGAATCTTTACCTTTTTTAAATAATAACCTTCAGTAGGCTTAGTGATGTAGTAGTTGTTACCATTCCCATAACTAAAAACTCCATTCCTTTTGTTAGAAAGTATCGAAATGAATGTTATATCCGAATAAATTAATTTGCTCCTGACAGTTTCTCTCCTCGTATTGTATAACTTCCTGACTAGTTTCTATTATTTTACTGGGAACATTACTTTGATTTAACATACATCCACTTGAAACTGCCCCACTTTTCTTGTCTCAAAATCCCTTAAATCCCTCTATGAACAATAGATAATGTTGCCTCCAGAACATTTCCAGAACACCTATAGCATGCTGTCGTATCATTCATCTAGGAAGGTTGAAGCACTACCAAGTTACCAGATACTGGAATGATGCAAAGTAGAAAGCTTATTTCAAATATGAGAGGAAGTACTGGAAGTGCTGTCCTTTTCTAGGATCCTCTACTAAGCATTTCTAGAAGTTTTGATGATGCAGTAGCAGCAGTATTCAGCATCACTGGTGAATACCATAACTGAAACTGAAGAAATGTTTTTACAAATGCTGGACACAAAACATGCAGCTGTTATGAAAGCATCAGAACTTCAACATAACCTTTTGCCTGCTACCAAGCTAGCTGCATTGGTACAATCAGGTAACATATTATTTACATTCAAATTTATATTTAACCTGTTTTCTTGAACTGAACACAACATGCTTTCTTGATAACATCATTATTCAGAGCTAGCAGTGATGATAATCAAGGTATTGTATATGGTATCAGAATAAAATAACTTACACATTTATTTATTTATTTCATCATACTGAATTCTAATTCCTTCTCAAGATTGGGGTTGCTATAGAACCAAAACCTAAAATGGGTATTTTAGTGATCTAGCATATTTAGTGATCTACTTGGAATATAAAGAATGAAACCAATTTGCTTCATCTAATCTTATCTTCCAGTTTTCCTCATCCAGTAAGAAGAAAACAAAAAAGGCTCTGTGGGGTGAGGACCAGGAGCCCTATTACCTGTGGTTTACACATTAGAGGAGTTAATGTTCTCCATGTGAACACTTCAGCTGCAAAGTGTGCTGTGCAACTGATCAAACCATTCCTTACTTACCACTCATGTTTCTTCCAGTTGCTTAATTGTTTCCATAAAAGTAGCCTACAAAAACATACGGGAGTAATTTTGCTACTTAGATGCAAGCTCTTAGACGAAGAAAGAGGCAAAATAAACTCATGTTTTCTCCATGCTTTTTCTTTTCTTTTTTTCCAGTACCCAGCTGCCTTAATGAATTTGGGAGCTATTCTTCATCTCAATGGCAAACTTTTGGAGGCTGAAGCAAACTATCTCCATGCCCTTCAGTTTAAACCGGATGATGTCATCACACAATCAAATCTCCGCAAACTCTGGAATATTATGGAAAAACAAGGCTTAAGAACAACCAAAACATAATGCAGGGGTTTTTTTTAAGTTTGGGGTTTTTTTTGCAAAGAATTTAGAAAAAAATAAAATTAAAATCCAAAATAATTTTTGGAGCACTGTTTTGTTGAGTGCTCTTGCTGACTAGGCTGTAACTGTCAAAGGTTGTAATTGCTGCTAGGAGAACCTACAGGGCTACATTTTGATGTTTCAAATTGAAAATGAGAAAGAGGTAGAATCTTTTTGATAAGTTTCATGAAAAACTTAATGATTATTGCCAAAAGCCAGAAAATGGCAAGAAAACCTGAAACTGGAGCACCTGAAAGGGACCCACTTTAGCACGTTCACTAGGGCATACTGGTCATTCTCACCTTGGTCATTTTTATGTGGTTTCTGGTAGAAAAGTCATGTTGGCCTATTGAGCATCCATCATTAGAATAGAATAACTATTCTAAGAATTTAGAAGAGGATAAAGACTGGCTTAAATTATTGTCTTAGGCTGTAATTCATTAAATGTATACTAAAACTAAATGTGTTTGCTATTTGTCTTGATGTCGTATAACTCCACAGGCCTGCCTACTGAGCTAGTTCACGTACTAGCTCAACCATTTGAAAAAGATTTGAAAGATGTGATTTCATGTCTAATCTTTACTGGCAAATGCATATTGTTAACCTGTTTGGCTGGCTGGCTGGCTGGGAATTATCCTCTGAAAGTGGTAGAAGTAGGCAACAATAAAGGAGACTTGGAATGTAGAATTAGCCATACACAATAGAACTATTCCAGTGAATGAAGAATTAAGGCAAATGTTCATCAGCTTTCTGTAACCTAATATATTGTAGAGCCTGAATGGTCAATTAATTTTGAAAGGACACCAGGTTGCTGAACCTTTACTATAAATGCTTCTATTTTTGCTTTGCCCATGTCAAAAGTGGGAGTGGTCTGGGTTTTGTCACAGAAGCTATCCACTGGGGAGGAGAGCTGAACCTTGCTCTCTACTTCAACTTTGTTATGCTATGTTGCTTTAACTAGCTTGCCTTACTTCCATGATCAGATCAGAGTTAAACTGGAGAACTGTGTCCATAGTAATGAAATGTAAAATATGGATGTAGTTTTGCTCTTATCAACAAGTGTACCTTTTTAAAAAAAAAATCCATTTATGTACACACATTTTAGATATGAACTGGGTAGACATATGAAGAAGAAACATGAATTATTTGCCCTTTAATACATTGAAAGCAAAAGATAGAACAGTGTAGGTGAACATGTTACAAACATTGTTTTTTTAAAATATGCAAACACCTGTAGCATGATTGCATCTGTACATACTGTAGATTTTACAGATTGAATGTATGATGCATCAAGGCACACGCAAAGCAAACTTACTGTAAACCACTCAGAGTCACTCTTTGAGTGAGATGGGCAGTGACAAAATTTGAAATATAAATAAAATAAACTTATATCTCCATTAAACTGATACCCAGCTTTTCTAATGTATATTTTCCCTGGATTAACAACAAATTTCTAGGCATGAAGTTGGTGAATACATTTTTGAAATGTTAGCAGTGGGATTTGCCATCAGTGTGTAAAAAATAAACTATTGTGCTACCAAGAAACTGAAAGCGTTTAATACTTTAACATATAGTGAATACGCAGGGTGTTATGTTAGACCAAAAGGGATTATGTGACTGACATTAGTTGCCAATTATTTTGCATTTATTTAACTTTATTTATAGATGAAGAAAAAATGTGTGCAGATTCTAACCCAATTCTGTATCCCCATTCTTTTCTTTGGTTTAATATTTCAGCTTATTTAGCATAATTATTATGATCTGCCTAAAAGCATTTAAAAACTAGATCATTTACCAATTCCCTTATTATTAGCTAGACAAATTACACTTTAATTACAAAATGGCATATATTCCGAACAGTCATTTTTTACACCGATATGACATAGGCCAAGCACCAAAGAGCTAATGTAGATACATCCAAGGGCTTGCCATTGGCCAGCTTAATTTTTCATCTATGAACCATATAGCCAATTCTAAGTTCATATTTAAAGCCATTTCCAACTAAAATGGGAAGCACTGGGTGGTTTTTCAGAAATGGAGAGCTAATCATGTGATCCTTTGCATCCTAGCCTTATATCCTGGAGCATTCATGGATTGAAGGTTAGGTGTCTCTAAGAATCCTCCATGTGTTAAAAAAAGAGTATTTGTATTGAATATCATTCCATTGTTAGTACTTTGGAATTAATGCATTGTTGAAACTCCTTATTTGCCAACTGCAGCAAGTAGTCATTAGCTAGGATTCCACAACTGTTACTAGTCTTCTGGGTGCTTTTCATGATGTGTTTTTAAATGTTTAAAGAATGTATTGGTGTTTAGAAGGAAACAGGAACACGTTTATTCTGTGCATTTTAGTCACCCCAGCTTTCTATGTAGACCTATTAAGGAACAATGGGCTATCTTCTCAGTATAACCACAATTTATGACATCCTTGGTGATACTCTGAGCTTGCTTGATTCTCCATTAGGGGCACCATTGTTATTGTTAGGCACCACCTCCTAATTTCTATTTTATTGCATTAGCCTATTTTATTTTAGAGCTTTGTGCGGATGAGTGACCTTTCCATTTTTTCCTTCCAGGTGCAATCCCAGAAACTGTTTTATGGGACAGACAAAACTAAAATTTTAACCAATGACATTCACTGTTATGTATTCAGATGCAATGGTAGCTTCAGTCTATTTAACTAAACAATGTAATGCCACATTTTCTCAGATCTGTAAAACCAAATGCTGTATTAACTATGAAGATTGAACTTTTAGCATCATCCTATGCATGTATACTCAAGAGTAAATCCCATTAAATTCAGTGGGTCTAACCCCATGAAACTCTGCATAGGATAACAACATAACTGTGTAACTATAACATTATGAAATGTTGTTAAATTTCAGTATCAGATGTAAGGTCAACTTTCTGGTTGTAACATTTCACTTTTTATTATAGCATCTCCTTCTTATGTTTTTCTCTTTATTCATAATTACATTTCTTATACACTAGATTTTCACAAAGTTATATGGTAGTTTTGCTTGTCTCAAATTGAACAATGACAAATTGTTTAAAATAAAATAATGTTTTTCCATGCATTTTCAGTATAGGGTTAGGCTTTATATCTCTCAATTTTCAAATAAGTTTAAAATGTTGTCTCTGCTCAGGGATTTGTGGTGGATATTGCAGACAGTGCTTAAAAATAAGAGCACAAATTTACTAAATTAAATTTTTATTTTTTGAGAAAACGTATTTGTATAAATTATCAAGATTTGTAGGGTTTCCTTTTTGTAGAAATAATTGTTTATGTGCCAGATAAGAAAATCCACTTTGTTTTCAGTAATAAATGATTGATAACAAATGTACTGAATTTGCTGTCATCTCTTATTATCAGCATTTGATTAATATTAATTGGATATACATTAACTTTCACAATAACAAAGTAATAGCAATTTTATTTTTATGTGAGATATATTACTGACAATGGCTGAATTGACATACTTTATTAAACTGTAATATGGTTGATTTTATTTTAGTTTATAATGATATATGAACCCAGCCAGGTTATAAACTATTTTATGTAATTTATAATTGTGAATGAACCAGGGCATATGGTTTTCTCAACAAACCATGGTTGAAGCAAAACATGACTTATCAAGATTTATGAACCCTGCTACAGTCACTAGCAAGCTTTCTGCCATACACTTGTACACAAAGACCTATTAATATATTTAGATCGGGGTTGGGCATATTCCAGAATCTCAAGGTATTCTCTAGTGCCCTCTCTTACATGTTACTTTCTGCTTCCTGAAAAAAGACAGAAGACTTGTTCCATATTAGACCTCAGAGAAAAAAAACTGAATATTAGGGATATACATGTCCCTAAGATTTTGGACAGGCTTCTTGATTCATGTTTCAGAAAATAGACAAATTTAATCTAATTATGCACTGCTTGATTAATTCAAGATCAAAAATGTAAAAGAAATATGTTTCCCGTTGATTAGGATGAGGAAATCCAGTGGATTTAATTTATCTTTTAATAGAACAAGAAGATCTTGAGGAGATGAAGACCTCTTGTGCTTGATGTCACTTTAAACTGTGACACAGAGCCCCTTATTCAGTTTGGGAGAGTAACAGGAGATACCCCACCCTCCGATTTAGCAGATTTAGCTAAATCGGGGGGTGGATTTAATATCTAAATATAGATTTAAATATAGATTTATCACCTATATTTCCTTTAGAATAAAAAAAAAAGGAAAAATGAAGTCTCTACCAATATATCTTAAGTTGGGTGGCTGGATCCCAGCTAAGCATGTTGTTGTTTATTCGTTTAGTCGCTTCCGACTCTTCGTGACTTCATGGACCAGCCCACGCCAGAGCTTCCTGTCGGTCGTCAACACCCCCAGCTCCCCCAGGGACGAGTCCGTCACCTCTAGAATATCATCCATCCATCTTGCCCTTGGTCGGCCCCTCTTCCTTTTGCCTTCCACTCTCCCTAGCATCAGCATCTTCTCCAGGGTGTCCTGTCTTCTCATGATGTGGCCAAAGTATTTCCGTTTTGCCTCATTCCCTCAAGTGAGCAGTCTGGCTTTATTTCCTGGAGGATGGACTGGTTGGATCTTCTTGCAGTCCAAGGCACTCTCAGAATTTTCCTCCAACACCACAGTTCAAAAGCATCGATCTTCCTTCGCTCAGCCTTCCTTATGGTCCAGCTCTCGCAGCCATATGTTACTATAGGGAACACCATTGCTTTAACTATGCGGGCCTTTGTTGTCAGTGTGATGTCTCTGCTCTTAACTATTTTATCGAGATTTGTCATTGCTCTTCTTCCAAGGATTAAGCGTCTTCTGATTTCCTGACTGCAGTCAGCATCTGCAGTAATCTTTGCACCTAGGAATACAAAGTCTTTCACTGCTTCTACATTTTCTCCCTCTATTTGCCAGTTATCAATCAAGCTGGTTGCCATAATCTTGGTTTTTTTGAGGTTTAGCTGCAAGCCAGCTTTTGCACTTTCTTCTTTCACCTTCATCATAAGGCTCCTCAGTTCCTCTTCACTTTCAGCCATCATCTGCATATCTGAGATTGTTAATGTTTCTTCCAGAGATTTTAACTCCAGCCTTGGATTCCTCAAGGCCAGCTTGTCGCATGATGTGTTCTGCATACAAGTTGAATAGGTAGGGTGAGAGTATACAGCCCTGCCGTACTCCTTTCCCAATCTTAAACCAGTCTGTTGTTCCGTGGTCTGTTCTTACTGTTGCTACTTGGTCGTTATACAGATTCTTCAGGAGGCAGACAAGATGACTTGGTATCCCCATACCGCTAAGAACTTGCCACAATTTGTTATGGTCCACACAGTCAAAGGCTTTAGAATAGTCAATAAAACAGAAATAAATGTTTTTCTGAAACTCCCTGGCTTTTTCCATTATCCAGCGGATATTGGCAATTTGGTCTCTAGTTCCTCTGCCTTTTCTAAACCCAGCTTGTACATCTGGCAATTCTCGCTCCATGAAGTGCTGAAGTCTACCTTGCAGGATCTTGAGCATTACCTTACTGGCATGTGAAATGAGTGCCACTGTTCGATAGTTTGAACATTCTTTAGTGTTTCCCTTTTTTGGTATGGGGATATAAGTTGATTTTTTCCAGTCTGATGGCCATTCTTGTGTTTTCCAAATTTGCTGGCATATAGCATGCATTACCTTGACAGCATCATCTTGCAAGATTTTGAACAGTTCAGCTGGGATGCCGTCGTCTCCTGTTGCCTTGTTATTAGCAATGCTTCTTAAGGCCCACTCAACCTCACTCTTCAGGATGTCTGGCTCTAGCTCACCGACCACACCGTCAAAGCTATCCCCGATATTGTTATCCTTCCTATACAGGTTTTCTGTATATTCTTGCCACCTTTTCTTGATCTCTTCTTCTTCTGTTAGGTCCTTGCCATCTTTGTTTTTGATCATACCCATTTTGGCCTGGAATTTACCTCCAATGTTTCTAATTTTCTGGAAGAGGTCTCTTGTCCTTCCTATTCTATTGTCTTCTTCCACTTCCGCGCATTGCTTGTTTAAAAATAATTCCTTATCTCTTCTGGCTAACCTCTGGAATTTTGCATTTAATTGGGCATATCTCCCCCTATCACTGTTGCCTTTTGCTTTCCTTCTTTCTTGGGCTACTTCTAGTGTCTCAGCAGACAGCCATTTTGCCTTCTTGGTTTTCTCTTTCTTTGGGATGTATTTTGTTGCCGCCTCCTGAACAATGCTGCCAACTTCTGTCCAGAGTTCTTCCGGGACCCTATCTACTAAGTCCAGTCCCTTAAATCTATTCTTCACCTCCACTGCATATTCCTTAGGAATATTAGTGAGCTCATATCTAGCTGATCTGTGGGTCTTCCCTAATCTCTTTAGTCTGATCCTAAATTGTGCAAGAAGAAGTTCGTGATCTGAACTACAGTCAGCTCCAGGCCTTGTTTTTACCGACTGTACAGATGTCCGCCACCTTTGGCTGCAAAGGATGTAATCAATCTGATTTCGGTGTTGTCCATCTGGTGAAGTCCATGTATAAAGCCGTCTCTTAGGTTGTTGGAAGAGAGTGTTTGTTATGCAGAGTGAATTGTCTTGGCAAAATTCTATCAGCCTGTGTCCTGCTTCGTTTTGTTCTCCCAGGCCATACTTACCTGTAATTCGAGGTGTCATTTGACTGCCCACCTTAGCATTCCAGTCTCCTGTGATGAAAATAACATCTCTTTTAGGCGTGTTGTCCAGTAGGTGCTGCAGATCCTCATAGAACTGCTCTACTTCAGCTTCTTCAGCATTTGTGGTTGGGGCGTATATTTGGATCACTGTGATGTTAGATGGCTTGCCCTGAATTCGAATTGAGATCATTCTGTCATTTTTTGGGTTGTATCCAAGCACTGCTTTAGCCACTTTACTATTAATTATGAAGGCTACTCCATTTCTTCTGTGGTCCTCTTGTCCGCAGTAGTAGATCTGGTGGTCATTTGATGTGAAGTGGCCCATTCCAGTCCATTTCAGTTCACTGACGCCCAGAATGTCTATCTTTAATCTTGACATCTCACCAATAACCACATCCAATTTGCCCTGGCTCATAGATCTTACATTCCAGGTTCCGATGGTGTGTTGATCCTTAGAACATCGGATTCGCCGTTCACCACCAGCACCGTCGGCCGCTAGCCGTCCTTTCGGCTTTGAGCTAGCTGCGTCATCACGTCTGGGGCTAGTTGAGCTCATCCTCTGTTCCTCCCCAGTAGCATTTTGACCATCTTCCGACCTGGGGGTCTCATCTTCCGATGGTATACCGACATATCTCTGGTTGTACTGATCCATTTAGTTTTCACGGCAAGAATACTGAGGTGGGTTGCCATTACCTTCCCCAGGGATCGCATTTAGTCTGACCTCTCTGTCATGACCTTCCCGTCTTGGGTGGCCCTTCACGGTTTAGCTCATGGCATCATTGAGGTGCTCAAGCTCCAGCACCACGACAAGGTAACGATCCTTTGCTGAAGCAGCTAAGCATACGATGATTGATTTCAGTGTTAACTCTTGCTGTATGCAGTTTCCAGACCCAACCGAGGTGGGTTTTTTGTTTGTTCGTTTGTTTTTCATGTAAAACTGAAATGAGAAACTTGTTTCTGGACTATTGTGCCACTCGTTCTTGATCTTTCTGAATATACTTGATAAAAATTGAGTACAATAATACTTGGAGGGATTTGTCTATTCTTGTGTATATTTAGCACTGGTATGCTAGATGCTTGTTAAACAGTGTCATTATGACACACTATCTGAAATAAACATACATCACAAATAAAGATAAAAATAAATCAGCATTACAAAATAGATACCCATTCAAACTGGTCAAAGAATCTGCCACTTGACATAATTGTGTATATGCAGGGATAGCCAAATCTGATAATTAAAAATATGTTTTTCTTTTGTAATGTGAAATAGAATTTCTTTTTTTTTCTTTTGCTTTATAGTATCCCTTTTAATTTTTTTTAATCTATATGTTTATTGTTAAAATATTGAAATACAAAGAAAGTAGAAAAAAAAGCAAAATGATACAAAAAAGAGAGACTTCTACATTTGATTTTAAAAAAATAGAAAAAAGAAAAAGCATATAACTTTTTAATAATATGTCCCCCCTTTCCTTCTATTTGCATCTACAACCCTGAACCACAGTTTAGGTATTTGAACATTGCATCAAACATTAGTAATTATTGGTAATTTTTAATGAGTCTTAAAACAATCTTCCAGATGTCTAAATCTGCCTTGCTCTGTGATATATTGTTTATAAGGGAGCCATTTCTGCTTGACTTTAGTTAAACTTCTATTATGGGTATATACTGTCAGTTTTGCTATTGCAGCATACAGTATTCTCCAATTTTAGTCTCCCAGTCTGATATCATAGGCAAGATACCTCTTTTTGGTATCATGTACAAAATAAAATGATTTATCTCCTTCCATCGTACTTATCTTTTGGGCTGTATTTTATTTCGATACAGTGCTAAAATCATAAAATCTTTTGAAACAATCCCGGTAGAGCTCTATCACATCAAGGAAGGCTATTCTTGATAGAACTGCTAATTCTAGCTTGTTTTGAGGAAGCTTTCTTTGGGAAAATCATGCCTGACCCTAATAACATTTGATCAAGTTAAATTGCTAGTAGAACTGAGCTGTTAATGAATCAGAATGATTCGTGCCAGGCCAATAAAGCCAATTATTGAAGGAAAAAAATGGAAAGAGCTCATCAGCATTCTTGAGACTATAATCAATCAAGTCTGCCCTTCAAAATATTCATTTGATGACTGGGTACTACATGTCAGGCATAGTAAGCAGGATTTTTGTGATGTTGTAAACGGGTATCTTTTTTTCCCCCCAGGCAACTGTCATAATCGATCAGGCATCTCATCATTAGCCAGCCAGTCAGGATATTGTGATGGTTGTCTAGAAATAAACAATATGCAACTTTGCAGGAAGCAAAACAGTACGAGGTCAGATACTCTACCAGGCCATTTCAAAAATGTAATACTATATTTTGCCATTGTAAGATCATCCAAGACAGTCCACAGAGAATGCAAATTCAGAATAAAATTTTATGCAGATGATATATTTCCTGTTCAGCTTATAGACCCCCTCAAAAAAAAATCCCAAAGTGTGAATCATGCTTAAGATGCACATCTACACACCCCCAAATCATTAAGAGTCACACACACACACACACACACACACACACACATATAAAGTTCCCATGTTTGTGGCAACAGAAGAAAAACATTAAGTTATACAGTTTGTCATACCAAATCCAAGGACAATTATTTCTATCCCTTTCCACCTGTGCTGATTCTCCTGTTAGAATGGTGATGGTTCAGGTACTCTTGATCCATCCCCTAACAGTTATGATTATGCTGGGCATCATTCTTTCTTGATGCTCTTGTTGTAAAGCAGTAAAAAAAAAAAAAAAAAACCTCCTATTGCCCCTTGTTCAATGGGAATGTCCAGACTGTGCTTTCCCTCGCTCTCTCACTGACTGGACTAGTAACAGGCAGAGACTAAAAGTTCTGGAAAAGAAAGAGACTAGGAAGAACTGTCCCTGCAGCTTCTCAGTCTGATCAGATTAGCAAGTTCTTTGTGATAACTTCTGGCTTCTCTTTATTGGTTTAGGATTCATTAAGGGTCCACGTTCTTAGCCTCTTTCATCTTGTACTTTCCAGATATGTTTGACTACAACTTCTGTATTCCCAGTTATGTTCTCATTGCCCATGCTGAGAAATATTTATGGGGGT
This sequence comes from Candoia aspera, assembly GCF_035149785.1. NCBI lineage: Eukaryota > Metazoa > Chordata > Lepidosauria > Squamata > Candoiidae > Candoia > Candoia aspera. The sequence continues at coordinate 40,882,845 of NC_086159.1, read as the reverse complement.
TGCAATCCAGTGCATTTGGAGAGCTTCAAATGAAAGATGGCTACATTGGACCAATCATGTTCTTTGGTAACTGGTGCTGAAACAACATCAGTAAAAAAGGCAGAGGCAAAAAGGATATGGAGAACATCTGAAGATGGAAGAGGAACTCTGTTTTTGCTGGTCCAACCACATTAATAATGAAAATAGGGCAAGCTGGGACAAAACAAGTTATTTTGGAACTGTTGAGTCAATGGCTTCCAATTCCTTGGAAAGTACAACATGCTTGTAACTGTCCAGAGATGGGAAAAAATCTGGGGAAAAAAATAAGTAGGAAAGGAAAAAAATGGAGAAATGCACCTATCCTATCAGACCAGCAAGATTTAGGATTAGGAAGTTCTAGTTTGGGTTCCATCTCCACAGATTGCCCTACCCATTTGCAATGTGATACATACACTACTAAACTCAGTGGGTTATTCTTCTGACTATATATTTTATGGGATTAGCTAATGCTTACATATACATGCATTCAAATGTATTCAGAATTAAGTTGCATAGTTTCCCAGGGGAGAAACATTTTGTTTCAAGAGCTTCAATTCATATGGAATTGTAGTATTCTTTATAATAATCTTGGGGCTAAATGAGTTCTTTTTCCAAACTTTGATGATGATGACAATTTTAAAATGTAGTGCATTTTTTATTACTTTGGTATGGTTCTAGTTGAAGTATGAAATTTCTAGAAGTATACAAGGAAATTAAAACAAGGCAATCCATTGTCTCTTTCTTTAATGGAAAACCATTCTTTCCTTTTCTGGTTTTTGTCCTCTTTGTGAAGACATTACTCCAGCAAATAGCAATGCATATTTCTTTCAACTTCTACAGATGCAGGAATTCAAGTTTCCTTTTGGTGCTGTTACTGTATGTTCTGTATTAAGTGACAGGGAACTAATGGAGCCAGAAAGACTGAGCAGTCTAGGGTCTGGGATTTACAACAAAGCTTGCTAATATCTGGGGGCAGGGGGATGTGGAATAAGTACAACATTTCAATTTTCACATTATTTAATTCATTGTGTAACATATCTCTGCCCATAATTCAATGCTTGTTCTTTCAGCATGGAAATAAAGACTAGTAATGATGTTCTATAGATCATCAGATGGATGGGAGGGTGGGTGGGTGGGTGGATGGATAGATATAGATTAGAGATATAGATAGATAGATATATCTATCATAAATCATAGCTGGATGGATGGATGGATAGGTAGATGATAGATAATGTTATATAGACCACATGCTTCCACAGGGAGATTCCAGATTCCTTCTTTTAAAACTAATCATGGGACCTAAAAAGGGTGCCTTTTCTGTAGTTGCCCTGCACTCTGGAATGATCTCCCCCAGCCCCAATATACAACAGGCTCCAATTCTCACTTTTAAGAAAGCCCTTAAGACCTGGCCCTTCCCCCAGGTATTAGGGGCCTGTTGAGTGGGAGTCCCCCCTGTGGTTGCTTTATTATGTGCTTGGTCACCATTTTATATTTTATAGTTTGTTGTTAGATTATTTTCTTTGTTTTTTTTTTTTCCTTTTTGATTTATTGTGTGTTTATGTTGTATGCCCCCCAAAGTCAGAGTGTCTGGGCTGGGCAGCCTTTTAAATCTCAGAATAAATACATAAATAAATAATTCATAAGAAAGCATGCAGAAGTCAGATGAATTAGATACATGCAAGGACCATTCTGCTTCATTCTGCTTCCTTGTGAATTATCAACTGGTGACCAGAACTGACCATCTTTTGGTTTGTTCTGGAGTAATGTATACTTACATAAACAAGATACAGCAGCTAAGCTTGAACTTGTAGTAGAGGAGGGTTCCAGAGCTGAAAATGAGGTATTCAGAAAAGACAACTGTACAAATATCTTAATATGAAGGCTACCTTACCCTCCTGGAATACTTTGTACTGCAGGTACAAAGTAAAAATGGAATTCAAGTTTTACTAAATTATCAGCCCTAGCAGTAAGCAGACTGATACTGCCTCAAGCAACTGATTATGGGTGTCACCAAAGGATAGCAAGACTTAATTTTTCCAGCTTGCATACTATCGCCCTTGACATGGTGAGAAATGGTAAGCTATTTGCTATCATACATGTAGCAGCTGCAGAAATTCTAGGCTCAAATTGTTTTAGGATAAAGATATATTATGTATCTATGAAAAATAAAAACATTAATGATCAATGGAAGTGATTAAAATTCAAAATATACTTATCTTGTATACAAGAAAGACATACAATTAATATACATAAGATCAAGAAGTGTCACATTTAATAAATTCAGATTCTGGCTAGCATATTCAATCAATCTGACTTTGGTCAGCCATCAATATTACGTTCATTATTATGCTACATTCGTCTGTGGATTCCTATACAATTGACCTACTTTTCACCTTTAGCCTTATTTCTAACATCATGCGATGCAATGTTAGTATAAATAGTAATCATTAGATCTGAAAGAGGATTGCCTCTTAAGCCAGGACAAGTCATTAACATTATACATATTCCACAGATGCAATCTGAGTAATGTATAATTGTCAATAACTTAGGACTTCCTAAGAGTGTGTTTTATTTCAGGTTTGCTGACTATAAACACTTAGTATTTGCAACTTTTCTTTAATTCAAGCTTGATGCTTTTAATTGATCAAGGAGTCAAAGTTGGCTTTGTCAAATATTTTTCATCTGTTTGGACGCTCAATTTTTTTGATACTGTCATCAAGTTATTCTGTTAATTTGACTTGTCTGAAATCATTATTCCTTTTTTATGCACTTTATAATGGCCAGAATATTGAATTTGCTCAGTGTAGCTAGTTTTTCCGTTTATTCTCAATGAAACAACAAATAACTGAGAGTCAAGAAGCTAAGCAGGGTTGGTTATAGTTAGTATATGGATGAGAGACCACCAGGAAATTGCAGGTCCATGGGTTAAATTGTAACTAATTCCCAGAAGAAGGCACTAGCAAACTACTTCTGTAGGGTAACCAGAAAACTCTGTGGATGTGTCAGCGAAGTCCATCAGGAGTTGAACTCAATTTGAGGCAGACATTTTCATCAACTATTATTTTATTTATATATAAAAATAAGAAAAATGCAAGTACAATATTGGGGAGGGGAACCAGAAATACAGGCAGAAGCAGAACAAAGTTACAGTACTTAATGATGAAGTAAAAGATGTATTTTATTAAAGCACCAGCTGCAACAATTGAAAGATCCAACATATTGTGTTACACTCATTATACAGATTCAAAATAAACAACTGAATACAGAAAAATCAACTTCAACTGTATTCCAAAAACCTTCTATTAAAGTGTAGATTATAGATTAAAGATCTGAATATTTGATTCATATTTCAATCACTTTCATTAAAGATGTTCAACCAACTGCTGTGCTATACACGAATTCAGTAGCAGCATATGCTCTGCCCATCTGTTAGCTCATGGCATTGTGTTGTACACAACACAATTCTAATTTTGCAGTTTTTATAACCAGAAAATTGGCATAGCATAATGATTTCCTTTTCAAAAAACATATTCTAAAGCTGTAGTGCCTGAGACTAAATGAAATACTGTATAGGTTAGAAAATGCTTTGTTTTCAGGATGGATATGTGCTAGTGCAACTGGCTTGGGTTCATCCATCCGGAATCATCTGCCAGTTGGATCTTCCCCTCTCAATACTGTTTCAGACTGAGGAACTGCAGATGGGTAGAGATTTGGTCTGAGTTGGTGCCATCTTCCATTTCATTAAATTTGCAGTGAAAATACACTGTGGCCGTTATGCAGATTTTGGATGCATGTTTCTGCAATTTATTATTTTGCCATGCAACTTACCTGATAAAAAGGTAAAGACCTACTTGACTTGATCTCAAGTTTTGTTCTGTACATTGACTATATGGCATATTGTATGAAACTGTATACTAATACAATAATACAACAACAAAAAATATTTATTTGTGTTCCCCTGAATCAAATGACTTGAGGCAGTTTACAATACAATATCACTAATAAATAAATGCATACATTAAAAAACAGGTGAGAAGAATAAAAAACACATTAATTTCAATAGTTAAGCTGCCAAGACTTGTTGAACAAGTATTGTCTTTACTACCTTTCTAAAAGCAAGAACCACAGGTCCTATACGAAACTGTATGGCAATTATTCCATAAAGAGGGGCTGTCACAGAGAAAAAAAAAACAGTTCTTCCCACCTACTCTTCTGACTTTCTGAGAAGCAGGAACACAATGCATCCTTTCCTAGTTTGATCCCACTGGACAGGAAGATTTTACTGAGAGGAGATAATCCTGAAGGTAACCTGGACCAAGCTATGCAACTTGAACCAGCACTTTGAATTGGACCTAGAAACAAATGGGAAGCCAAACCAATGTCTGTAGCACTAGTGCAATTGGGCTGCATTCTGCATTTACTAACATTCACGTGCCATTTTCAAAGGCAGCCTGAAGTAGAGCATGTTGCAATATTCTGATCTGGAGGTAGATAAAGTACTATCAGCAGAATCCTTTGCTCTAAAAGCAATTGCAATTGCTGCACCAGCCAAAGCTAGGTGGACCATCCTAGCCACAGATTCCCATATTTAACAAGCAGAAGTCATGAATCCAGGAAAACCCCTAGATCATAGACCTGCTTTTTCAGGGAGTATGCTAGCCCATACAGAATGAAATTTGAGCAGGCAATGAGCCAGATCATTTCTGAACATCAACAACTCATTGTGATCCAGTCTGTGATTCTTTTATCTCATCCAATCCTTACAGCACCTAGACACTGGATAAGAACATCCATAACAACTAAAGAGTGGCTTGAACTAGGGATATACAGCTGGGTATCCTCAGCATCTTATGATACTATGCTCAGTCCAACAGATCTCTCTCCTGGCAGCTTCAAGTAAATGTTGAATAACTCTGAGGGTAGCAGGGACCCTGCATAGCAGGCCCCTGGCTTGATCACTGTTCCCCCATATCCACCAACCTGGAACTACACAAGAAAGAGAAGAGCCAATGTAAAATGGTGTTTTCCACCCTCACCCCTTGCAGGTAGGGTTACTCAATGATTCTATATTTTTGTGTTCCATCTTTCCAAATAGACAGCTCCTGCCATCATGCACAACTAGATAATACAAAACACATCTGAATTAAGATTGTATTGCCTGTGCCTTAACTAAATTTAGATGAATTTACACTACTAAACTCATTTAGCTTCTGTCAGCAGGAAATGCTGAAATGTTTATTGATTATACTATCCTGTAAATTCCTGCCCTTGCTGCTCTCTGACTCAACTAATTAATGATTTTCTCTGCTGTTTATATGTAATTCCTTCCTCCATTTCCTCTGATTAGGTTTAGGTCCTGAACACCCACCCCATGATCAATATATTTGCCTGCTAAAAACACAGTAGAAACCCTATAACCAGAGCTCATCAGAACAAACTGACTGGTTTAACAGAGGGGAAAAAAGTATAAAGTAGATTAGAATGAGATTAGATTAGATTAATATCCCACCTTTATTTCTCCAACTCAATGTTCTCTCCTCCTATTTTCCCCACAGCAACAATCCTGGGAGGTGGGTTGGGCTGAGAGAGAGAGACTGGTCCAAAGGCATCCAGTTAGCTTTCATGTCTACAGGAAGACTAGAGCTCTAGGCATCTGTAACTGACATTGTGATGGAAGTACCAAAGGGCATAGCTTGTGTCACAATGTCATGACACACTTTTGGTTACTTCGTTTCCTTGTCTTCCTTCTGGGAATGCCCATATTTAGAATCCAATTAGGTGATTCATAGCCAATGTCAAAAAAGAACGGGAAGAGGTAGAATTAAATCTATGGAGGGTGGCAGTACAATGCTGAGAACTTGCAGAACAATGAAAAAAAGTTTGAAGGTCAGGAAAGAGCATCTCTCAAAGTCTGAGGGAATGATATAATTGGACTGGACATCATGATAGCATTGTTCTTCAGAAATTAAAAAGAAACCTTTTAAAATAATTCTGTAAATAGAACACTTTTCTGAAGGAAACAGAGAAAAAAAGTGTGTGTTGGGGGGAACAAATCAAAACAGGAAATAGTCTAACTTCTGGATATCTTTCTTTTATTACTTGTTTATTAGACATCATATACCATTAACTACCGAGATCTAATATTAATGGCAACAATTGCCACAGCAGTACATTTTGAGCCAGTGAGGTATTTTGTGATGTGGTAAAACACACATGGAAAGACTCTTGGATTGGCTTCCAAGTTCTGCTAAATGCACTCAAGAAAAGAATCAAGCCAAAATATGATTTCAATGAATCTGTGTTTAAATCAGTCTAGTGTTTCATACTAATTTGTGGCTAATGTATTGGTTTTACTATGTAACATCATAGAACAGCATATAACATAAAAATATTTTTCCCATGTATTGTTGGGATGGAGGTCCCATTTAATGGGAGATATTTCTATTCTGAAAGTGAAGGGTTAGGGTTAGGGTTTATATTAAACCCATATATTAAAGTTTTCCAGTGAAAATTAATTTGTGTTTGTTGAGTAACACTCATAATTATTTTGCTATTCTCTGAAAAAAATATTTTGCTATTCTCTGAAAATATTCTAAATAGTAAGAAGGTATTCCACTTGATAAGGAGATCACACTCGTTTCAGCAAACACATCTGCAAAAAGTATGATGTCTAAGTCATTTTCAGCATGAGCTCACACTCAACTAATTTTGCCAGTCTAATAAACAATGTTTTTGAAAACTGACACCAGGATTGAAAAGTTGATGTTTTATGGATTTGCTTATAGATAAGGGATGGGATATGGGATGAAGACAGACCTGTTTATCCTTATAGGTGGTGAAGAGTTATTAAATGTGTTTATACTTGTTGTGATGAAGGTTGGAAGTCACTTTATATATTTCTTTTCTTTTTCTTTTTCTTCTTTCTGTTTTCTTCTTCTTTTCTTCTTCATTTTCTCTACTTCCTTTCCATTCTATTTTCTCTCTCTAGTTTAAGTTTGTATTACTTTTTACTACTGTAATTAAAATTCTTAATAAAAATTATATTATAACAAAATAACCCATTCTGATTTTGCTATAGTGAACCAGGAGAAGGCAGTTGCTGTTTATAATATGTTTGTGTTTAACATAAGAAGGACCTAAAGGCATTGAAGAAATCTTCATGCAATGAATATATGGTATCCCATGTAAAAAGATTGTTTGAATATTACCTCTTTTGGACCCAAATTAAGCTTCATATTGATGGAATTGAATAATTTGTAATTTAATTTATGCTTGAAGCCCATAAGTGTGAGTTTGGTACTCTGTTGAATGGGATGATTAGAGAGAAAAAAAGTATTTAGCTTAAAAGAGAAGATAAAAGTGCAATTATTACAAAATCTAGACCTTACGATTGAAAAAAGTTAGAGGTCTGTCATACTGTAATGGCAACATAAGCTCAGCTTCAGATCTTTTCCTAAAGAGATGCATATTGCTTTCATAAGGGAGGAAACACATGCTTGGTTATCTAAAAAGTCAGAAGCTTAACAACAAATTGCTCAAAACAAAGGTGATATTGGTCCTAAGTATACAGGAGTACTATGCACCAAAAATGTCCTACTTTTGGAAACTATGTGTTGCAGGGAATAGGAAGTAAGTGTCTGCTTTGGGGGTAAGTTATTATGGTAATCTTTTATTTTTATTTCATTCTCTTTTAATTTTTATGTTGTTGGTTACTGGATGATATGTGACTGTGCTGCCAAGCCACTGGGAGAGCTTCAACGTATGTGATACGTTGTGAATGCAGAACAATGAGGGTTGGAGGTCTCTTGTGGCCATACGAAAATGTAATTAGTCATTTTGTATCAGTCAATATTATCACAGAGAAGAAAATATCATCATAATCAATGTCATCTTCTCAAAATATTATCCTGAAGGTATCTAATGGTAGTTTGGGAACAAAGTTCTATTAGTGTCACAGGATCCTGTTGAAATAGTGGCTGGGAATGGACTTTCAGGTGAGGAATGTCTAGCTAACACATCTCTGAACAAGCTGGGATGATGTCATGGCCACAACCGAAGGACCAGTGAGTAGACCAGTCCCACAGAATGTCACTCACCTATGCTCTGGATTGCTGCTCCTCATGAGGAGACTTCAGGACAGTGGTTTCCCATGGGTTTGAGCCCTGGGAGATGAACAGAAGCCATCATGCTCTCAACTGCAGCAGAGCCTTTTTTAAGGACACTGGGTCCGTTAACCTCACTTTCTAACCACTTTCAGAAATTATTTAACTATCTTAAGGCTATTAGAGATTTTCAAAATGACAAGTTTGCAAAACACCTCATGAGTTTACCTTTTCTTTCAAAAGGAAAATTAGCTATAAGCTTAAGAATTTAAAGTATTTGAAATAAACAGCAAAAAGCTAAATAGACTTTAACTCAAGATATTTATAAACAAATTAAGGGACCCGAAAAATTTGGAATATTAGGACTTTTGCTATAAGATTTTGGAAATATTAATATAAATAAATAGCACCTTCGTGGGAACTAAATTGTTTATCTTAAGTCATAACAGAAATTTGAGACTTGGTTTTTGGTCAATATTGGGACAAAATGACAGAAAATGGTATGACATGTGAAATACTTCAGGAGATCTTTGGAGAATGGGGTCAGAAAATAGGAGCTACAATGTCAGCAGTGATGTCTACTTCTATGGATAGATTATTTCCAGAAGATGTTAAAGAAGAAATGGCAGATGTGAAATAGAATACCTTGGAAGATCTACAGCTTAAAGAGCTGGAACAAACCTCGCCTGATGCAGAAATATCAGAATATAAAGAAATTGTTGAAACACTGAAAAATAAAAAAAAAAGATTATAGGACAAAGATCACAGTTAGAAATACTAATGATAAGTCAAGAGAATGACCTAGATAATGACTCCTTACTGGATTTACAAAAGACGTTTGCTAAAGCCTTGAAGAAGCCTTTGAGATGGAAAAAAGACAATTTGAAGAGATATCAAATTCTATGACTTTTGAATGAATTAAAGACCAAGACTGTTAGAAACAAAAGGAAGTAGTACAAAGTTGGTTTGTTTGACCAAGGCCAAAGCAAGTTCTGGGAAGCCTTTATGGATTTTTTGCTGACCCCAAGACTGAAATGTTAATGATTTATAGATTTTGCATGAATAAGGGACGGGTTATGGGAAGAAGAGTTATGTGCATGTAACCTTATAGTGGGTGAAAAATTACTAAGTTTGTTTGTACTTGTGATGAAGATAACTTCTTTAAATATTTATATAAATAAAAATAAAAATAAATAATATACTTTAAATGTTAAAGATGAAATCACTTCTTTAAATATTTTTCTTCTTTTCTTATTTCTTCCTCTTTTTTTCTTTCTTTGCACTTTTTATTCTCTCTTTATTCTTTTTCTTTCTGAGTTTAGTTTGCATTGTCTTTTACCATTGTTACTAAAATTTTCAATAACAATTATTAAAAAAAAGAAACCATGGCTGGAAATAAAATATACTCAACCTCTTACATGTGAAAGTGGTCAAGCTTGTCCTATAATGCCTTCAGGGACATGAGTTACAACTTGTGGGAGGCCTATCTGTCATGAGCTCCTGCTAGTTGTCCATTGATGGAACAGGGAAACAGACCTTCTGTGTTTACTAGGTGAAATTGAGAAGAAATCTGCCACTTTCCCCTTCTAGCCCAAAGGGAAAGGGATGCTTTTTCCTTTAGTGATAGAAGGGGTAAAGAAGCAGCTAAATCCACCAATCAGAGGCCATAGTAAACATGGTCTGGATGGACCATCACGCCATCACCATGGCCAAAGAGAGGGAAAAGGCTGAAATCAGGAAAAGGAATTTTCAAAGCCACTTTCATTTCCAGCTGGTTTTTGCACAGGAGGCAAACTGCTGAAGACTGCAACACAGAAAAGGCTAGAGTTTACAGTTTTAGAATAAAAATGACAGATATTTTCTTATGGGTCAGGAATAGCAGTTTAATTACTTTTATCTAGCAAGAGAGAATGTGAGAAATGTAATAGAACCATTTCCCCTCTCCCTATTTTTCCAGCTCTTTATTGCATATTGTCATCTAGTCTTCTGAGAAAAGGTTAATTCAAGATAGAAAATGTGACTGCTTTCTCTCCTAAAGTCAAACTAATTTACTATCAAGAAATATCAGACCAGATACTATTCAGAGGCAACCAAACAACAACAACAAAAAAACAACTTTGTAGAAAATTGTTGTTGCAAACAGAAAGAAAGGTGAAAAATCATAAAGCCATTTCAATTTAAAGTTTTTAAAGATAATGCATGATGCAGAAGTTTTCAACTCTGCCTTTAATGATGAGTTTTTTTTACCTTTTGATGTAAGGGTAGGATATAAAGGTTACATTCTGTTTGGATGAAAGGACACTGGAGATTTATGATGCTGTTGAAATAATTGTTCATATACGGTACATATACCAAATAGGTTCATTGCAAGCAAAATAGATTTTGAAAACAGACTGCAAAGCTCTGCTCCTGTACCAGATTGCTAGAGAGGCATCAGTGTGCCCCTTAAGGCTAAAATCCTTCATTCCTTGCTGGCCTTTCTGAATAAATTGTACAATTTTGTTTCCTACAGGTAGCTAGGAGGTATCTCTCTCCCAAGCTCTGTTGAACATACTATTCCGAAGCTCAAAGACAAAGTAAAACAATAATGGAATATCACTGTTCATTTGTTTAAATTTCTGACATTGTCATCTGCTCTGCTTCCAAAGGACTCTGAAGACCTGGCTCTTTAGGAAGATATCTTGGGATGTGGAGGTGTAGCCTACCCCTAAGAAAGTTATGTGTTGGGCCATTTTAATTTTTTTAACCTTGGTTGTGGTGGTCTGTTAGAGCCTATAGAAATTTAGCAGCATAGAACCATTAATAAATATGTAAAACCATTCACAGTAATCATGGCTCCACAAAATAATAACAAAAATTTTCAAAGGACTAGTTCAACTTGCATTAATCATTCAACATACTTTATCGTTGCTGAATTTCATATATAAAAAAAGTTTTTTTTTTTTTTCTAAAAGTTAAACTCACAAACAAAATGACCCCAAAATATAGAAGTCTCATGGCAGTGGCCACTTGGCAGTGGGAGGGGGGGGGGAACCTCGCTACATAGAAAAAATATCAGTCCTTGTATTTATTCTAATTACTTCTGCTCTTGAAATAAAAGGGATCATTTAACAAACAGAAGAAAACTGGTGTCATGAGCACTGATGGTGAGCAGGAGGGGCCCCTATCCAGGGGGGAAAATGCATGCGTAGTAGTGAGGAGTTGAGCAGTCATTCAAAGAGACACAGAACAGACCCGCCTTGACTTTTGGGGTTTATCTGTATGTGTTTTCTCACACTTCTTCAGTTAGTTAGGATTTTCTGTCTAATGTAGCAGTAATAAAACACTAGAGACTTATTCCTTGTCTCAGCATGGTTCCTGACTGTTAGGACAACTGGGGCTTATTCCAAGCCATCAACTTTCAGCCTTCATGCAAGGGCAGAATATTGAGTAGTTCACATTGAAACATTCTCTTTTACCCATTCTTGCAGACTAATAGTGAATAAGTCTAGAAAATCAAAATAAATTAACTCAGACCTCAAAGTCCTTTCATATATTTAAGGTTCACATGCAGGACAGAGAGAACATTGTCTTTGCCTGAATATACCTATCCACATTCTCTTCAAAGTTAGAGGTGTTAGAAATGGGAGTTGTTTCTTCATTTTCTTTCTAGAACAGTACATGAACAGTGTCTTAGAAGTTTTTATTCTATTCAGAGAAAGAGATGGCGAAGATCATTTTACTGAATTTCTCAAAGGGAAGGAAAGCTACTCAAAGTTTCTTGAGAAAGGTGATAATTTCTTAATAGATACCAGCTCTTTCCTTTTCCTATGTTATGTTGCAGAAGCAACAGCAACTTTTGGGGCAGCATAACCACCATTTTGTATCCTAACTTATGCCATGGATCAGTCAAGATGGTGCCACAACTGTGCAGTCAAAGCCCCAGACTTTTTACATGCATCACAGTGCTCATAAAAAAGGGGAGAATGCCTTCAAGAGCACGGTTGTAATGCCATCTTAAAACTTTTTAACATCAAAAAAGAAGAAGAAGAAGAAGAGGAGGAGGAGGAGGAGGAGGAGGAGGGACCCCTGGCCTAGATCAAATGATGTTCTGGGACAGGGGCAATGCATATCCCTAAGAAGGAGCTATGAGCCCCAAGTTTCCAAAACTGGTGCATTTGTCAAAAATCTCTGACTGAATTTTTCACTCAGGTTTATCCAAATCCCACTTGCACCTTCACCCTCTCTCTTTTGATTTAAATAAGTGAAGGCCAAAAGTGTAGAGATGATGCATTCCCCTCCCCAGACATGCAGGCATATCTCCAGGTAAGCTGGAAGTGTAGATTGCCCTCTGTCTTAAAGGTGGATGCAATGTTTCCCCAGAACTGTCCAGTGCTTCCATACTGTGCTGTACATATATATTCATTTATATACTGTACATACACATATGCATACACACACAGAGAGAGTGTAAAGACATCATCACATATTCCATTCTTTACCATTGTCTTCATACCTCATCATTATAATTGTCATTCAAGCTTTTAAAATAATATAACCTGAGCCAAAGTTTCCTTATTTTGATTTTGTGAAAATCACTTCCATAAAGTAAAAAAATAAATTAAAATGTCCCTTTTCCAATGCACTACACACATTGTTTTTCAACTGTAACAATGCTGTAGTCAGCTGATGTAGATATAAAGAATTTATAACATGGTTGTTTAGAAATTCAACAAGGCTGCTTTTACATTGGAGCTCACAGATGAGACATCAATCAGTCTGGCAGTTTGCATCTGGCAATCCAAGTATGGGTCAGCAATACTGGGTGTGCAAACTAAAAGTGACAGCACAATAATTTATCTTGCACTGCATGGATATTACATTTGTAATGGCTATACCTAACCAGACAGGTCTGGGCTCAGAAGATAAGCATAATCAGTGCTGTATTAGTACTTGGATGGAAGACCACCAGGGAATTCCAGGTTGATAGGCTAGACTGGGGGAAAAAAATCCAACCAAAAGCAAAGCATGCATGGAGATACCAGCAGTCAAACTTGACTTAATAACATCTTTACCACAAGATGAGTGTACAAGCCAGTGGATATGCTGTGAAGTTCCTCTGTTTGTTACTCTGCATTGTCCCTTCCCTTGTTTTCAAACTTCTCTGAATTCAGATCCAAGCCTTCATAGGAATATTCAGATTAGTATAACTCTGACCTGTATCAGTGCTGTCTGCATCCACATATAGTTGCATTCTAATTTTCCAGCAAATTATTGAGTAAAACAAATATTCTGGAAAATATATACAGTAGTTCCTATCTTTGGATTTTGTATATACTTTTCCATAGTATTTATTGAATATATCCCCCCATTCCCATCTCAGTATATATCTTTTTCCTACACAACTATTGCAAATATGTTTTTCATGAACCTTAAATATTCATTAAGTGCCCCAACATCTAAAGTTTTGCACATACTTCTGACGTATTTTTAGATGTTTGTGTAATTTTGCCAAATACATCCTGTGAACATATTTAAGAGTAATTGTGGTTCACATGATTACTTTCTCTGGTGAAACTAGAATGAGGGACATTTTTTTAAAAATCCTCCTACCTGATTTTTTTTTTTTTGTGGAGAAAATGTCAAGGATTAAATTTGGGGGCTTGAATTTGAAAGCATGCCTTCTATTAAGTGTTAATGCCCTGAATGCTGCTAATATTTGGAGTTTGTCATATTCATCAAATATTCCTAATAACTTTAATATGATTTTTGGCATGGATCCAGTAAACAGATCTACTCTTATATTTTTGTATTATTTTTAACATTATTTTCTTGTAACATTTAAGAACTCCCACCCAAGAACCTTTAAAGGGAATCCCATCTGTTATGAAAAACTTGTGTTTTAACTGTTGCTCAAGTCAGGAAGAAATATAATTGAATATAATTCAATTCCACTGCTCTTATAACTTTCTACAGGTTGCATTCAATGTTCGACACCCACCAGTGACAACCATTTTTCTTTTCTTTTTATTAGATTAACACATATAAATTCAGTCTTCAGCATTTATTCTACTAGAGTTCACTAAAATGCTGGTTTGGCATGATAAGCTCTTGCCTGACTTTTCAAAAACCTTAACTGTAAATAAGTGATTGCAAGGGTGAAAGAGAAACAAGAATCTAGATAGCTTCTCTTTTCTGGCTATATTTATTTATTTAAAGATTTATGTAATAAAAAGCTTGGAGCACTGGTTGTTTGATGAAATGAAGTGGCTTCTGTTTTCAGAAAAAACTGCACTCACAAAAGAGGTCCTTTTCTGAGCACAGTTACCTCTCCATGATTGTAAATGTCCTCCCATTTCATATCAGCAGTGCCAGATCTACTTCATGGTGGGTGGTTGCATGAAGTGATTAATCAGGCTTTGCTAAGTCTTATCTCTCTTTTGAAGCCAGGTCAAAGATCAAATGGAAAGTTAGAGAAGTATAAGATCAAATGGAAGATCAAATGGAAAAATAGAGAAGTGTAGTATCACAGAATTCTGAAGTATGATAAAAAAAAATTAAAAAAATAGAGGAATTCCCACCCACCTGGTAGAGAGGAAAAACACAAAAAGAAAATTGTTGGCAAAACTTTTCTGGTCCAAGGTTATTCCTACAAAATCAAAATCAAAATAAGTTGAGAAAATAAAGTCCTCTTCTAACTATTCATCAAAAGTCCATCAGGAGGCATACTTTATATTTCAGCATTCAAATGGGAAAGATGACCTATTTGAATATAGGCTTCCCATCCTAAGCTTAATGGAAGCAGATTGACAAGAGGGGGAGGGTATAGGTAATGAGAAAATGTCTTTTGAATAAAATATTTGCTGAAACCAGTCAAGGACAGGCAGCTGTGCATAGTGCAATTCATCATTAATAGAAGGGATGGGATATATCAAGGACAGTGAATGTCATGTGAGAATGCTTTAAAGCAACCCAAATAAAATGATCCCTATCCTATCTTTCCTTCCAGATGCTCAGCAAGAATCATTGTCAATTATGTTTGAGAACTGTCTAGTTTTTGCTGATAGGCAATACCTTGAATATCTTAAACCATACACCAATTGTACCACTGTCCTGTCTTGAAAACAGCAACCTACCTTGCATTCAAATTTTCCTCATAGCTGGTTATAAATATAATTGCCTCTATAGTAGCTCCCATTCAAATTTCATTGCAGTAAATGGATGTGAGATAATTGTAATAAAGCCCAACTGTTTCCCTCAGATAGAGGTAGCCAGCCACATCTGTAATGGTAGCTAATTCAAAACAAAAATGAAAGCATATATAAGCAGAGAGACCAAATGAAATGCAGAGTAATTATTTACTATACAGGTAAAACCTTTTTTTCTCAAATACAACCATAAAAAAAATCTGAAATGAATAATAGGGAGAGTATGCTGCAAAGAAGTACACAGTAAAGAATTCATTTCTAAACAAGCATTTGGTTTTTTTCAGTTATTAAAATAAAAAGAACTCTCTACTATCTCCCTGCTTACTATAGGGATCCCTATTTTCCAAGTTTTCTGTGTGTGTGTGCACTCATACATATGTGATGTTTCTAATTTTGTTACAACTCACCAAGTTTTCAAAGTTCTTTAATTTTTTTTCACTACCATAGGCACACCTCGCAAAACAAATACATATAAAATAATTCAGCACTTTCTGCTGGTTACACATTCAATGCTAGAGATCCTGGATTGGGTCAACTCCTATGGCTCTGGCTGTGTGGCACAGTCTTAAACTGGTCATTGGCAGGCCCAGATGGTCTGCTTTGACCAATTGTTGTTGTTTATTTGTTTAGTCGCTTCCGACTCTTCATGACTTCATGGACCAGCCCACGCCAGAGCTTCCTGTCGGTCATCAACACCCCCAGCTCCCCCAGGGATGAGTCTGTCACCTCTAGAATACCATCCATCTTGCCCTTGGTCGGCCCCTCTTCCTTTTGCCCTCCACTCTCCCTAGCATCAGCATCTTCTCCAGGGTGTCCGGTCTTCTCATTATGTGGCCAAAGTATTTCAGTTTTGCCTTTAATATCATTCCCTCAAGTGAGCAGTCTGGCTTGATTTCCTGGAGGATGGACTGCTTTGATCTTCTTGCAGTCCAAGGCACTCCAAGAATTTTCCTCCAACACCACAGTTCAAAAGCATTGATCTTCCTTCTCTCAGCCTTCCTTATGGTCCAGCTCTCGCAGCCATATGTTACTATGGGGAACACCATTGCTTTAACTATGCGGACCTTTGTTGTCAGCGTGATGTCTCTGCTCTTAACTATTTTATTGAGATTTGTCATTGCTCTTCTCCCAAGGATTAAGTGTCTTCCGATTTCCTGACTGCAGTCAGCATCTGCAGTAATCTTTGCATCTAGGAATACAAAGTCTTTCACTGCTTCTACATTTTCTCCCTCTATTTGCCAGTTATCAATCAAGCTGGTTGCCATAATCTTGGTTTTTTTGAGGTTTAGCTGCAAGCCAGCTTTTGCACTTTCTTCTTTCACCTTCATCATAAGGCTCCTCAGTTCCTCTTCGCTTTCAGCCATCAAAGTGGTATCATCTGCATATCTGAGATTGTTAATGTTTCTTCCAACGATTTTAACTCCAGCCTTGGATTCCTCAAGCCGAGCATGTCGCATGATGTGTTCTGCGTACAAGTTGAATAGGTAGGGTGAGAGTATACAGCCCTGCCATACTCCTTTCCCAATCTTAAACCAGTCCGTTGTTCCGTGGTCTGTTCTTACTGTTGCTACTTGGTCCTTATACAGATTCTTCAGGATGCATACAAGATGACTTGGTATCCCCATACCACTAAGAACTTGCCACAATTTGTTCTAGTCCACACAGTCAAAGGCTTTAGAATAGTCAATAAAACAGAAATAGATGTTTTTCTGAAACTCCCTGGCTTTTTCCGTTATCCAGCGGATATTGGCAATTTGGTCCCTAGTTCCTTTGCCTTTTGTAAACCCAGCTTGTACATCTGGCAATTCTCGCTCCATGAACTGCTGAAGTCTACCTTGCAGGATCTTGAGCATTACCTTACTGGCATGTGAAATGAGTGCCACTGTTCAATAGTTTGAACATTCTTTAGTGTTTCTCTTTTTTGGTATGGGGATATAAGTTGATTTTTTCCAGTCTGATGGCCATTCTTGTGTTTTCCACATTTGCTGGCATATAGCATGCATTACCTTGACAGCATCATCTTGCAAGCTTTTGAACAGTTCAGCTGGGATGCCATCGTCTCCTGCTGCCTTGTTATTAGCAATGATTCTTAAGGCCCACTCAACCTCACTCTTCAGGATGTCTGGCTCTAGCTCACTGACCACACCATCAAAGCTATCCCCGATATTGTTATCCTTCCTATACAGGTCTTCTGTATATTCTTGCCACCTTTTCTTGATCTCTTCTTCTTCTGTTAGGTCCTTGCCATCTTTGTTTTTGATCATACCCATTTTTGCCTGGAATTTACCTCCGATGTTTCTAATTTTCTGGAAGAGGTCTCTTGTCCTTTCTATTCTATTGTCTTCTTCCACTTCTGCACATTGCTTGTTTAAAAATAATTCCTTATCTCTTCTGGCTAACCTCTGGAATTTTGCATTTAATTGGGCATATCTCCCCCTATCACTGTCGCCTTTGCTTTCCTTCTTTCTTGGGCTACTTCTAGTGTCTCAGCAGACAGCCATTTTGCCTTCTTGGTTTTCTCTTTCTTTGGGATGTATTTTGTTGCCGCCTCCTGAACAATGCTGCCAACTTCTGTCCAGAGTTCTTCCGGGACCCTATGTACTAAGTCCAGTCCCTTAAATCTATTCTTCACCTCCACTGCATATTCCTTAGGAATATTAGTGAGCTCATATCTAGCTGATCTGTGGGTCTTCCCTAATCTCTTTCATCTGATCCTAAATTGTGCAAGAAGAAGTTTGTGATCTGAACTACAGTCAGCTCCAGGTCTTGTTTTTACCGACTGTACAGATGTCCGCCACCTTTGGCTGTAAAGGATGTAATCAATCTGATTTTGGTGTTGTCCATCTGGTGAAGTCCATGTATAAAGCCATCTCTTAGGTTGTTGGAAGAGAGTGTTTGTTATGCAGAGCGAATTGTCTTGGCAAAATTCTATCAGCCTATGTCCTGCTTCATTTTGTTCTCCCAGGCCATACTTACCTGTAATTCGAGGTGTCATTTGACTGCCCACCTTAGCATTCTAGTCTCCTGTGATGAAAATAACATCTCTTTTAGGCGTGTTGTCCAGTAGGTGCTGCAGATCCTCATAGAACTGCTCTACTTCAGCTTCTTCAGCATCTGTGGTTGAGGCGTATATTTGGATCACTGTGATGTTAGATGGCTTGCCCTGAATTCGAATTGAGATCATTCTATCATTTTTTTGGATTGTATCCAAGCACTGCTTTAGCCACTTTACTATTAATTATGAAGGCTGCTCCATTTCTTCTGTGGTCCTCTTGTGCACAGTAGTAGATCTGGTGGTCATTTGATGTGAAGTGGCCCATTCCAATCCATTTCAGTTCACTGATGCCCAAAATGTCTATCTTTAATGTTAACCTCACCAATAACCACATCCAATTTGCCCTGGCTCATAGATCTTACATTCCAGGTTCCAATGGTGTGTTGATCCTTAGAACATCGGATTTGCCATTTACCACCAGCACCGTCGGCTGCTAGCCGTCCCTTCAGCTTTAAGCTAGCTGCGTCATCACGTCTGGGGCTAGTTGAACTCATCCTCTGTTCCTCCCCAGTAGCATTTTGACCATCTTCCAACCTGGGGGTCTCATCTTCCGATGGTATACCGACATATCTCTGGTTGTACCGATCCATTTAGTTTTCACGGCAAGAATACTGGGGTGGGTTGCCATGACCTTCCCCAGGGATCGCATTTAGTCTGACCTTTCTGTCATGACCTTCCCATCTTGGGTGGGCCTTCACGGTTTAGCTCATGGCATCACTGAGGTGCTCAAGCTCCAGCACCACGACAAGGTAACGATCCTTTGCTGAAGGCTTTGACCAATACCATTTCTTAAAAGGGTCAGACTAGTATCTTTTCTAGCTGATTTACCACAGATGACAAAGAAAGAAAGAATCTGGTATATAATTTTTGAATCAACTAACTGCACAAGAATGGAATAAAAAAATTACAAACAATAAAAAGGTTCAATATGTTTAGCATATGTTCACATGCTAGATCCATTATGTTTTATCTCTAATACTTGCATTATTCAGTTCTGAGATGCTTCACTATTAAGGGACTTCAGTTGAAATAAGGGACTGGCTTCTCTTAAAGAACCAGCTTAGTGAAACATTCTCTCAAGTGATCTCTTAAATACAGGTGCTAGATACCTAGAATAAAGAATAAACAATTTTTTGTCGAGGAATGCTGTTTAAATTAATTCCATCATAGCCTGAATGATAAATCAGCATGCTGAAGTGCCAATCTTTAATATAATCTTTATAAGACCCCTGGACCAAAAGGGGGTCTTCAGCAATGAAAATGGTGAAAGGTTACAACGCTATTGCTTTGCTGATCTGTGTCCGTACTATCCAATAAAATTACATAGGTGGAGAACATCTTAGAAGATTAGAGAGAATGGCACAACTACACCATTTACCTTCTGAAGTGTTTTGTGACTTGCTGTGCCCGTTACAATATCCATTTTGAGGGTACCTGTAATATACAGTACTTTCAGATTTCCAACTGTGCTTGCTAGACTCAAAAGTTTGCCTACCCTGAAGTAGGGTCTATTTAGCCTAGGAAGTATAATCTTTAATGTAGAGGTCAGTTATCAAGTTTCTTCACTTTGGTTGTTGTTAGCATAAATCCCTGACTTGACTATCTTGAAGGACAAGATTTACTTAACAGTAGGTGAATCGGTTATAATCAGATGACATACTCTGGCATGGCTAAGCTTTGAATTGAGGCTTCTTGAGAGTATTTGTTGTAGTTAATGCCAGAGATGGGAGTGAAGTGTGAATATATAAAATCAAGGATGAGTGGCAAACAATTTTACCAGGAGGAGAGAAAGTCCTTTTAAAAAAAAATAAAACAGAAACCCTCACAATGGCCTATTGGCCACAGTTGTGTTTCTAGTAAACCAGTTGATGGAGATGTTCTTACAGACATGGAATGATGAAAATCAGCTGCTCGTAACTTGAATAGTCTCTGTGCACTTTTTCTGACATGGAGAAAATCTTACAGATATTCCCCAGAGTCTCTCAAATACAAACTTCCATATTATTGTTGGCAGGAAGACACAAACTCTCAGCATGTGAACAGTGAACTAAGGAAGGATTATCATTAAGTCCCAAGTCGTTCTGACAGATTCCTTGGCACAGTTCAGAGCAGAAGACTCTTTTGGTACTCCAAGGGCTAGTTTTTCAGGCTACATTTGATACAGATCAGTACATTTTTCAAATGCTTTTGCTTCTGGCATCACATTAATAGAATTGCTTTTAACAAATATTCAAAGGAACCTCTACCTATCAACCCCCTCCTGTTCATGCCTGCTCTGGTAAAATGCTCTGGATCAGGGTTTCTCAAAGACCAGAATTTTAGATTTATCAAAATTAAGTACCAGGTGTTTTTGTCTGCACCACCAAAATATTGCTGCGATTTCTGTTTTCAGCCCTATAGGCTGAAATTATGACAGCAGCAGCAGCATAGAAGAGTATAGGGATTTTGTACCCTGCTAGTTTAGGTGAGTGGAAATCCAGATTATGAAGAAGGTCCACCATTGAATTGACATAAAAGTTGAAAAGAGAGGGGGCAAGAATACATCCCTGTCTCACTCCTTTCTGACCACTTACTGTGCCAGAGAGAGACC
The DNA here is from genome assembly GCF_035149785.1 of Candoia aspera. Lineage (NCBI taxonomy): Eukaryota > Metazoa > Chordata > Lepidosauria > Squamata > Candoiidae > Candoia > Candoia aspera. The sequence goes on along the minus strand of NC_086159.1, from coordinate 40,861,893 downwards.
CTTGGAGATTGCACCTCACGCTTCAGATGGTGCTGGAGTATAATTTCTATATCAGAAAGAGAAGGCCCTTGTCAATGGTTGTGTTTTTTACTTTTTCCCAAAGGACATTCCTGGAAATTGAGTCAAAGGCATGTTTAAAATCTAGAAAGGCCACAAAGAGGGAGGATTTCTTTTTATGAGAATATTTTGTTCAAGATGATGGAGCACCAAAATGTGGTCTGCTGTTGACCTCCCTTCTCTGAATCCTGCCTACTCATCCTGGATTATGTTCTTTGTTTCTATCCAGTCTTGGAGCTTGTGATTTAGATGTTTAGAATATAATTTGCTAACAACACTCAAAAGGCTGATAGGCCTGTAATTCCATGGATTGTTCTTATTGCCCCTTTTATAAATTGGGACTATAATTGCCAGCCCCCAATCTTTTGGAACATGACCAGTCTGATCTATGCCTGTAAATAGGGATGCTAGCAGAGGTGCCGACCAGCTGGGATTCTTTTTAATTATTTCAGGCAAAACACAATCAACACCTGGAGCCTTGTTCACCTTGAGGGATTCAATCAATCAGGTTACCTCTTGCACAGAGACAGGGGGTCAATTTTGTATGTGTGTGAAAGCCAACAGTTTGGATCCAGGTCAACATGCTCATAATATGGCTTAGGATTGCTGACTTCCCCATCCACTTGTTTGGAGTCAAGTAACTCTACTAAATGCTTTGAGGGACTTGAGTAGAAAATGCTTCTTTTGTAAGCAGAGCTCCCCCTTATGCAGCTTATATTTTCACATGTTTCACTCTTCTCTTTCATTTCTTAATGCTGTACGTCATAACATTCGGCAGGGGTTTTAATCTGCAGAGGAAGCTTTTCAGAAAGCAAACAGGCAACTGGGGAGGAGAAAATATAGATGGCTGGATTCAGTAGCTAGTTGCACGCACAGATTTGGAGCCAATCTAATATATGTAGAAACTACCTGCATCTTTCTGGTAGAGGTCATGATTTGCATGGAGAAGAGACCAGGTTCAGTCTCCTCCATCTCTAATTGTCTCATCTGGGATGCTTCCTATGAGTTCACTGCTGTCTGCCCCATTTATTTGTCCTAATTCCAAGATGTTCAATTCCCCCTAATTCATTATGTAGTATTGGCTGCTAGAGAGTACTTCAAAAACATGAGGATTTTTTTTTTTTGGCAGACTTGCTGAATGTCACTGGTAGAAATTCTTTTCAGACGTCTCTTCTTTGCTTGCTTACATTCTATTAACTTTATAAATGCAACAGAATAGGATTTTTGCATTTTTCAAATTACAATCCAGAACTACAGAGTTAATATCTGTTACAGAGACTTGAACATATTATCATTCACTGATACTGAAGGGAACAGAGAAGTGTCACTTGGACTGTTTTAGATGCTTCACCGCTTGGATTTTTTATTTTTTATTTCTATTTATAGTATTTTTTAGTGTATTTTACTTTTTGTATTATTGTGATGGTTTTAATCAATCATTGTAAACCGCCCAGAGGCCTCCGACCGGAGGAGATGGGTGGGGTTAAATTAGATAAATAAATAAACTCTCCCCATTTTCTTTCAGAAATGCAATTGGTTTGTATGAAGGCTGTTCCAATTTTTAATTAATAAATTACTGTGTCCATTTTATAGAATTAGTTTTAAAAAAAGTTATTCCAAAAGGTAGATATTTGAATGTAAATATTCATTTGATTTTCAAAGTATTTAGCTTTTTATAAAAATGACAATTGTTTAGTTAGCTTTTCTGCACAACTTCATTTAAAGATCAAATAAAAAACAATTATGTGTATTGAGGGATTAAAAAACAACAGATGCTAGCCCTTTCTCTATATATGAACTCAGCTTAAAACCCAGGAGATGCAGATGACCCAAAAAAAGAGCTTTGCCAGCTGTAGGAATAGGTATCAACAGCTGTATCTAATTAGGCTACTATAATGCAATCAGGAAGAAAGATTAACTCCTGCATTTTAAGATTATCTGAAACTCATTTAGAAAGGTTCACAAAGAGCATTAAGGAAAGGCAATGATTTAATTAAATTAATCCAAAATTATCTAGCATAATAGGTTGCAAATATCTTCCTTTTAGGTAAATATGAAAGAAAAATAAAAGTATTTTGTATGTAACTTGGATTTGTTTCAATGAAACACTTAATTTTCCATTTTGTACACTGGGAATCCCGTGGCAGTGGGATAATAATTGCAAGATTACATCAGCAGTAGCAGTAAACATAACAATTTTTGAAATTTTGAAATTTTGAATCTTTCTCTTAATCCAGATACTTAGATTCCTCAGCTGCAATGCTATTAGTATTAATCTCCAGTTGTTTTGAGGTAACCCAGCATATGTTATGTAATGATTGCCTATTCAAAATCACTATCAGACTCATACAAGGCTTTCATGGATATCTGATTTAATAATGAATAGTATGCGGCATCACAAGCAAAGCTGAGAATAGTAAAAGTGTGGGATTTCTCCCAGTAAAAACCCAGGCAGTGTCCAGTCCCTCCCCCCAGAGTCAGTACAATTCCATTCCCTGTAGGTGCCCCTAATGGTTTCTGTAGGTCTTCGGGAAATGTCCTTGACCAATCAAGATAACCCAAACATGCATTCTTCACTCCTCACATCACAGCCTGGTACAAGGGAACAGGAGCAGCCCCCTCCCATACAGCAACCCGTGTTAGCACCAACAGGGCATGGGAACACGTTACGATATTTTCCAGGAACATTGGAACAGGGACCATGACATGTTAACTCATTGCTTATATTACTGACTCAGTTTTAGCACCGAGCTTCCTGTTTTGTATGTTTAAACTTTTTCTTGAAAGTGAATTATATTTAAACCAGAATGTCACCACACTTTACTGGCTTTTTAAGTTTAGTTTTAATGGCCATTAAAAGAGTTGAAAGTTGAGTAAGATTAGTAATGGGCTTTGTTTATTATTACACTTAGATTTCCCCATTGATGGATATAGATTCTATAAATGTAGTCCATATTTTATATTGAATAAACATTCAATAACAAGGACCCCATATAACTTTTTTTAGAAAAAAGGATGAAGATTCAATGTAGGTGAGGCCATGTCATGCATGACCCTGTGATTGTCTTTTTAAAAAACTTTATTCTTCTGGTTTTCTGTGGGGAAGTAGGAAAAAAAATGCTGAATTTCAGCAGCTGTTGGAGACAGGTACCTACATTCACAAAAAGGGGATTCATGGGCTGCATAGAGCTCTGGGGCTTCAAGCTGTTCATCTTCGTCCAATTCTCTGCACTTTAAGAGGATAGATTTCTTTTTTTAAAAAATAAGGTTTATACTTTAGCCATCAGCTATCAGTCCAGATAATGCTGTCCTAAAACATTTTGTTCCCTGAAGCAAAAAATTTCCATTTTCTGTAAAAAAAGTCAACTGGGAAAACAGAGCTCTGTTTCTCTATCAATTACATTGAAACATGAATTGCAAGAGGCTCCTGTGAAAATGTTACATTAAAATCATGGAAGTGTGGTGCCAATGGATACCACTACCCTAATTGAATGACTTTCATCCCTGAATTCCTTTATTCAAAGGTAACAGTTGCTGCTTTCTTTGTACATGTGCACACTGTTAAATGTGCTCGCTTGCAACTGAATTTTTGTTTGTCTGAAAGTTATGTTGGTACTTAATAATTCTGAATATTGTATTTGATCTGTGCTGACTGATTTCCAGGCCTAATTTCAACGTGACAAGACCATGTAAATGGAAAACATTTAGTTGCCACATTCACACAGCCATGTGAAGTGCAGTTGCTATCTCACTTAAACCCCACTTAACAGGTCATATGCATCTTTAGTCATTATGCCAATGATATGCATCTAAGGATGTATTATTAATGCATTCCCACTAAAGAAACATGCAGATACATATCCCCCCTCACCTTTATTTATTTATTTATTTATTTAATTTATCTCCTCCCATCGGGGGACTGTTTAAATGAGGCAGCAACCACAAGGCATTCCTATCCAGTTAAATATTTTAATGTTGTCTCATTATGTTTTCATCAGGCAACATGTGGAAGCAATCATAATGTTTCAGGAACCAAGCAAGCAGTATGCAGCCTATGGGACAACCTATGTAATTGTTAGAATTCTACATATTTGTGATGACTCAGCACAAGTTTGGCACTGCAAAATCATGGTTCCTGGAATCAGGAAAAAGAGTTGGTAGGATTTGTTTCAGGTTGTTGTTGTTTTTTTGAAAGCATTAATGAATAAAGAGATTTACCTTTATAAGGTTATCAGTTACTTTTAAAATAATGTTATGAAAAGACTTCAGCATTTCTGTTATTTAAATCAATTGTCTTACAGTGGAAATTATTTACCTATTTTCATTTTGTCATACTTATTTCCACAGTGTGGAAAATAATCTTTATTTCTGGTTTGAAGGTACCACTGGGAGTCCAAATATACTTCAACTGATATTTTTAAAATATAATTACTTATTAATTTATTTAACTTAAACCAACAAGAAGATGGTTCAAATATCCTGGAAGTCATGAAATAGAGATAAAGGATCAGAGAGGTTTTTTTTTTTAAAGAACCTTAATTTGCCATTGACCTGAGAATATAAAGATCGATCAGGAGTTGAGAAATAAATGATCCTGTCTTTGAGTTATATCATAAATCATAAAAATAAAATCTTAACACTCAACAGTGTAATTTGAGTTAAATCATAAATCATAAAAATAAAATCTTACACTCAACAGTGTAAACTTAAAGAGTTTTAAAACAAAATACCAAAGATAAGAAACCTTTAAATCTACTACTTTCATATAACCGTTTTCCCACTCAGGACAAAAAATATTTTTAATAAAGAGTAAAACACTTTTGCAAAAGGAATTAAAACATCTGGTCTTAGAATTAGGTGTTATAAGAATGCACACAATAATTTAAACATTATTTACAGAATCTGATGGATTAAGGATTTGGGGCATTAAAGTTAAGGCCTCCTTGGAGCTAAGTTTAACTCCTGCTGACTTCATGGATGAGTCAATATTGTGATCTTGGTAACCAGATGGAACTGGTTATGTTTTCCGCAGTGTGTGTGTATGTGTGTGTGTGTGTATTTAATTTCCCACTGTAATCTATAGTCCTGAATTTCTGGGTAGATCCCATCTAAGTACTAATCAGATCCAATCCTGCTTAATGAGATCAGCCAAGATCTGTAAATGCTGTCTCTTAGGAGGGCTGAAGTCACCCATGAATTGAGCACAGTTCTTGGTGATTTCATGGACACAATAGTGCTGTTTTCTTGGCAACAGTATGGAAGTGGTTATTCCTTGCCTCATGCTGCTTTTCAGCTTCCTAATCTGTTCTAGATTTCTGGTATTCCTAATGGTTTCCCATCCAAGTACTAACAGATCCAACACTGCTTATCTTCCAAATCCTTGAAAGGATAGTATTATGAAAGAATGGCAAATGGTTAATCATTTAATTTATTCCTCTACAAAAAAAGGTACATGCAGCACCATTGTGGCCAATCCTTTATTATCTCAGTAGCGTGAGGGAGCCATGTGTGTTTTTACTTCAGTAAGAGGAAAATAAAAAGCATTAAAGATATTCAGAGTAATTCAATGATACTTTGCTCAAGTAAATTCAGTTGGCTTTCCTTCCTGTGGTCCTCTTGTCCTCTGCTGCTATGCTCCAATTCCCTGGATTTCCAGCAGCATAGCCAGTAGGTGAGTATTCAGTAAGTTTTATTTCAGCAATGTTTGGAGAAAGTGTTAAGAAAGTAGAACATGTGGGGCCTTTCTACTCTCACAAGAGACTAGATATTTACTGGGAATCTCACAAGCAGCATATGAAGGCATAACAGCTTCTGGTTTGTGTTTCCCAACAAGCTTTTTTAAAACAAGTTTTAATTGTTTCATGGTTCTATTGTTGTAGGCCGCCCAGAGTCACTTGCTGAGATGGGCGGCTATAGAAATCAAATAAATAAATAAAATAAATAAAAGCTGTGCCCATGTGCATTCTGAGACATCATGCTGGAAATAACCTACAGCCATCATGACTAATAGTCACTGATAAATGTATATTCTATATTTTCATTTTGACTGTTCTAAATTAACTTGAATATCTATGTATAGTAAGTAGAAAAAAAGATTATACAGAAATAAGCTTTTTAGCCGTGAATTTGTCCAGTCTCATTTCAAAAGCTATAATTTAGCTATACAATGTTTGAAGAAGAAATAATCATCATGGAATTGAAAACAGAAAATAGAATCTCTGCTGGCAAAAATATGGAAGGAGAAAAGATGGCTTGGAGAAATAAGTTAACCCTCCTTAGTCTGCACATGGTGGACTCATTCTAGAGCAGTGTTTCTCAATGTTGGCAACTTGAAGACATGTGGACTTCAAGTCCCAGAATTCTCCAGCCAGCCTGGGAGTTGAAATCCATACGTCTTCAAGTTGCCAACATTGAGAAACACTGTTCTAGGCAGTGATGATGATTAATCAGGATGCCATGCCAACAAAGTAAGAGAGAAACTGGGATAGTTGAATGTAGCTCATGCAATGTATTATGTACTACATTTACCTTGAAAGAAGATTAATTTTTTGTCCATATAATTTACCTTTAAAATAGAATAATCCCTGAAAATACAGCAATAGAACAAATGAGTAGGAGTTGTCTTTAATTCAAGACAGTCCTCCTTTTAAATAAATATGTATTTGACTTTTAGTTCCTCAGGCAGACTGCAGTTCTGTACAATTTTTAGAGCAGTTTAGCCTCTTGCCACAAAATTAGTTCACCTGCTGCAAAACCACAGCCCAAAGCTTTATGAATCTTCCATTCCATGTGTGGGAGAAAGCCTAGAAAATAGGCATCAGATTACATTACATTGTAGTGTTTTGAAAGCTGTCTTAGAATTTCCTAATTTTTTTTCTTCTATTGCAAAGAGGTCCCTTTTTTATAGTTTTGAATTCTTTTTCAGTTCATTTGTTCACAAACTTTATTTTTGCAAGATGGCCGAGGCTGACTTAGCTGTCCTGATCTTACTGATCTGAGAAGGGTCTATGGCATAGGAAACCAGTGAGGCTATCAAACACTGGATAGAATATTTTACAGTAAAAAGTAAGATACTCTCAAACATCCTTCAGACACCTTGGATAAAGTGCAAGTTTATGCACTGTATGTTTGAGAATATTATCCCCAGCACACATTATATTTCTCCTTTTTAAAAAAGGTAAAAAAGAGCTTCTTGTTTTACAAAATTCAACAAGAGTGGTAAGAATGCAGAAATGTTTGGCAGTATTAATAATTAAAAATATTTGGGATTAATTTTGAATTTATAGTGCATATTTTTGATGTATATGTATATGTATATACTCTATATATGATAGTATAACTTCTAGTTCAGATGGCACAGTATTGTACCATCTTAGAATTTCCTTCTCTGTCAGAATCAGGAACTTCAATAGTAAAGCTCCTGTAGCTGTCTTTTTTTCCCCCTCTGTGATGAAATTGACATTCTGAAATCCTTCTCTTTTTCCCTTCTGGCCAGGCCATCAGTTTGCTATCCACGTGTTGAGTAAAACTAGATCCGCAAAAAGCTAGAAAATAGGAAAAGCTAGATAGGAATTGTTCAGCTTCTATCTCTGCAGTGATAAATGAACAAGCATTAAAAGCCACCCAATGGAAACACATCATGGTCTATAAGGCTTATAAATTAAGAACAAGGTTTCGATTTAGTTGAAAGCAAGTGGTACAGAAAGGTCTGCAAAGATGACAAAAGCGACTTTTGTGATCTGATATGTGTGCTCAAGGTGACAATTCTAGCTTTCTGAAAAGAGTTTAAGAGTTAAAAGGAAGGTTATTTCACTTTTCGGAAGTTAACAAGGCCTTTTATGGTGTGTTGGGATGTTGATTTGCTGTTGAGTGGTTCATTTATCACAATGAACCTGCTATTTCATGGAATCCAAATCAAAAGCCTGGCTGGTTCAACATAGATAAGATATATTGCTTCACATTTATCACAAATGCAATTAAGGCCAATAATAATAGGTACTGCAAACAGGAATAATGAGCCAAGTACTTTCACATTAAAAAATCTTGTTACTTTGGGCTTCCAGTGGGAATGGAAGACTGAACTGCTATGCCCGCTCATTCAGCGGGTGGAGCTGACAACACAGTAACTTTTTTCAGGCTCAGGCAGGTTTTCCTGAAGCCCAGAAATGTTCTCCGGATCAAGGAGAATACCGGGAATCTCCTATCCATCCTCGGGACAGCTGCTTGCACCCAGAAGATTGCACACAGTGTTTCGCACTTGACTGATAAGAGCAGCCAGGAGGCTGGGGTGTCACACTTTCCATGCTGTAGTCTTAAAGGGACACTAAGACTGGCCACCCCATTTCTAAATCACCAATTTGTATATTTTTTAAAGTATATGTACCCCAAGAGAGGCTTTCTACAGCAAGGAGCAGCTGGTTTTCTTGGTGCTTAATGTTATTTTGGGGATTACTTTTTTTTTTTAAATAAGTTTTGGATTTCATTTCCAAAGATTAAGAGTAAATTCCAAAGATTGGGAGTAAACAATTGTCTTCCTGTTATTATTTTTGGATTAAATTTGAAGATATTAGCATTTTCCTACATGTTGAATTGGCTGATTTGAATCTTCAGCTTTCTGTTTTCACTTTCCCTTGAGAACAGTCTGCTATTTCACTCTCATTTTATGTAAACACACTTTGGAAGTCTTCCATATTTTAGACTTTCACTGGTTAAGCTCCTAGGGGGCACCATAATCTACTGTGTGAGACATGGAGGATTTCAAACAGATTTTTTTCTGATCTTCACCAGGATTTTAAACAGATTTCTTCTGACTTTTATCAAACCTTTATGCAAGATATCCAGAACATTCTGGAAAATATAAGATCTAAAATGTGCCATCATGTTGGGGATGTTGTGGATGAAACTGAGGAACTTAAGAGTGATAGAAACTTTTTTTTTTTTTTTTTTAAGACTGAGATTGGCATTTTTATCAAGATGCTGGATGAAGATTGGATAATGGAGTTGGACAAATCTAAGGGAGTAAGTGATCTGCAAGCCATAAGTAAGATCAATCTTCTCGTGAAATGCCATGAAAAGAACCTGGAATCTTTGAGGTGGGTAGTTGGGCTGTTTGATTCTTTCAAGAGGAAAGCTCTGTGCACATTGTGGGGATATGTAACTGCTCTGGTTTATTCTGAAGTGGGTTGAAGAATGTTTATCTGGTTTGCTTTAAGGATTTGATTGATACTATTTGCTTTTAAAGATTTGGTGTTACTGTTTTGAATTGGCTTTGTTTTTTGGGTTTATTAAGATTAAAATTATTAAAACTGTCGTACTAGGGTTAAAGAATGTTTACTTGGTTTGCTTTAAGGATTTGATTGATGATATCTCCTTTTAAAGATATGGAATTACTGTTTTGAATTGTCTTTGTTTTTTGCATTTATTAAGATTAGGATTATTAAAATTGTTGCTCTATTAAGTATAAGCAGACAATTTATGTGCTTTTTAATTTGATTCTTATTATAGTAGACAGAAATGTATAAAGTAGGAAGGGAATAATTAAATATGTTTTATCTTTTGGAGGGGAGAGATATATTTAGAAGGTTTATATGATTTTTTTTCTTTATTTTAATATAAGGGGGAGGAGTAACTGTACTTAGTGATTTTTATTATGTGTTAAAGTGGAATGACTTATAGAAATAATGTGGTGTTTTGGTTTAATATAGAGTAAGAGATTGATTATGGGAAATTTTGTATATTCTTGCTGTTAAAAGTTGGAAGCCACATCTTTTTGTAAATTTAAATTTTTTTCACTTGTGTTTTTGCACTTTTTAAGGTTTTTTCTTTGTTTGTAGTTTTTTTGTAGTATTTATTCTTTTCTTGAAACCTAATAAAAATTACTATAAAATATCTTGTTACTTTGTTCTTAGGAGTCTATGAAACATGATCCATATAATTTTCTGATTTTGTTTTGTTTTTTTGCTTGTATTGACAATGCCTTCTTTTGGTGTCATCTAGAGATTTCACTTGGATAGTTGTACCTGTCCTAGCTAGACCCAGGAAGTGAATTACAATATTGAGTGAAGTTGCTCTGATGCTTCACATTGGATAATTATTTTGCCAACTATATGGTTGCTTTTAAATTAAATACTTTGGGTAAGCTTTAATGCTTGGGTGTGTGAATTTATCTCATGGGTTCTCTCTTTCTCAAACTGCCAATCCATTTTTGCTTAGATGTAACCAGGTATATTATTTACCTATTATTTTAAATGCTTAGTTCTTGCTAAAAGTACTGTGCCTTCCTATGTTTTAGTGATATGCTTTAATGGGTCATTTATTAGCTGTGTTGCTTAACAGAGGAGTCCGTTGGTGCATCCATAGTACCATGTTTTTGGCAAAAACAAAACCATTAAATTGTACACAATTCTGTAAAAAGTTACAGATCATATTAAAAAAAGAAAGAACATTTCTAAACAGACTACACTTGTTAAGATATACCAAACTTAAATAAAGAATAAATGCAGATGTTAACATACTGGAGAAGGTATAAAAAACATGTAAAACTAAATTACTTAATTGCTAGGCTGCTAAATATGTAAGACTAAAATATAGGATACTTAAATATTGAGCTACTGTGCCACTAAAATATTGAATTGTGAATTAATTCATTAAGAATATGAATACACACACATACAGAGTAGCTAAATCACTGGCTGATTTGCAACTTTCTATATCACCCCATCTTTCAAAATGTTCATTCAACTTTGTCCTACAGAATCCTCATCATAATTGAAGACTGATATCTCTTAAGTGGTTCTGAATTGGAACAATCTAAATAGTATGCATTTTGTTCTTCCCATCATATTGCAGTCAATGGAAAATAACTACAGTAGCTCTGGGGCTACAGGGCTAAAGACTCCTTTTGGAAGGCATGAAACAATACTGAATTGTTTATGAACTGGAAGATCCTTAACCACACCTGACACATACTACAAATTCTCTAATATATCCCATCTAGAACATCACTGTTGGAACATCTAAACCTGCATACATTTCCACAATTTCTGTCAGTGGAGAGATATTGTTATTCATGAAAAGTTATCCAATCATAAATGTGTTCATTTTTAAAATGGCACAAATCCCTTTGAGGATTTATTTATTTATTTATTTATTTGCAGTTATATGGACACTGTTTCTATGGAAAATGCTGTAGATGATATCCAATCAACTAGCCTTGTTCATGTCTGGAATGTTTGTTAATTTTATTAATTCTTTCCAATATGGCTTAATGCAGAAAAGATATCCAGCATGATAGGTAGTTAACCAATGTCAAATTACAGGTGAAGTTTTAATTTTATTGAAATAGTAAAGCTATCTTTGAGGTATAATTAATGAAATAATGTACAAAGATAAGTTACCATGTCTGTTTCAAGGGACAGCATGGGGAGGCCTTGACTGTTAAAAAAATAGTATAAAAGCAGCAGTATATCAAAGAGATATAATAGGTAAGTGCATACATCCTAGTTTTGTTAAATGGATCAGGAAGTGTTGCAGGAGATTGGGGAGTCTGAAGAACTGATGGGAGGTAAAGGCCAGGTTAGAAACGACTGAGCAGAAGAAAAGGAAAGATAACTGAATTTTTAAAAAGTCTTAGTAAGGTTCTTGAATTTGGGGAACTATACACATATCTGCTTTTCACTATCAAACCAAATTCTCATGCAGCGTAAAAGTATCGAGTCACTAGGACAAGTTCCTTCCTCTCTTATAGTTGCAGATTGTGTTAGTGAAAGGACAAATAAGTTCCACAATATTGTTACACTCAAACTAAACTCTGGATTTCCCTGCTTAAGATGGAAGCAATATGGTATTTTGAATAAACACAAGTGAAGTCTGTCTTTTTTATTTCTGCGTATATTTCATTGCTTGAAAAGTATTACATGTTCAGATACAAGCATACCTACCGTCTGTGTAATATTGATGTAACACAGGAGTTCCTAAACTTTTTGCCATCACACCTCCCTTTAGTGTAATCTTAATGTACACACCTTTTCCTAAAACTCCAAACACCAAAATGAACACAAATGAAGAATGAAAACAATACAATGAAACTTTGAGAAAGGTGGATTTATTGTAACAATGCACAAAAAGGTTCTTCACACCTCCCCTGGACTCTGTCTGCACCTCCCCAAGGGAGGTACACTCACAGTTTGGGAAACCCTGATGTAACACACAGAAATAATTCTGTTTCCCATTCAACAGCATAATCTAAACTGTCTGGAACAGGTCTTAACCATGCTTGGTTGGACATCATGCACAATGAACTTGCTCATTAGCTAATTTTTTCACTGATCCTTTGATTATGATTATGATGATTATGTGCCATAAAGTCAGTGTAAAATCTTAGCAACAACATTGATCCCCAATCTGGTATCCATGTGGTTTTCTTAGTAAAATACAGAGCAGGTTTACCATGCCTTCTCCCATGCAGTATGAAATAATATTTTTACCATTGTCGCGAAAGTTATCGTCCGCTTCCAGCATCTTCCTATATTATTGCTGTCCAATATAGATGCCTTCTTGCTGTAGCTGGGCAGCTGGGATGACCTTTAAATGCAATGATAAATAGAGGGGGCACAACATATCAGATATTCATCATATCCTGTTTTGAAACATCTGTGTTTCTCTTGTTTTTGAAGTAGGAACATTTTCCGGTTATTCTTACATCTTTCCAATGTTGTTCTCATTTTAAGAGAACATAAAAAAAACCATGACTTAGAACTGATTAACTGATACAAATTCCCTCAGACCTTTGAGATTATAAATGAAATGGACTTTCTTTTAAAGCCAGAGTCTTTCACAAGAGCTGAACCACCTGTAGATTTCATATCGTTCTTGCAGGGGGATCAGCGGGAAACACTAAAGTATAAAGATTTTTGGTGGTGATAATCTCCCTGAATTTTTTATTGCAAAAAGCAAACCAAGAAGAAATATAAACTCCAATTGTTAAAATATGCTAAAACATCTGTGAAAAGCAGATGATAGCAATCCCTCCATTTTGTTTCTATTATTTTTTCTATTAACAGGCAGTAAAACTGTCAGGCTGAATTTTTGTTGTTAACCAACAAATGAGTGTATATGACTGGAAAATGTATTTGTGAAGCATTTAGTTATTTAGGACTGATAAATGAATTTTTCTATTCTACAGAATATTCATGCAATGAGGCATTTCACCTTTTCAGCTTAGCTGGTTTGATACTTCACAGTCAGCTTGAAGAAAGAGAATGGGTGTGGCATGGGAGGAAAAACTTGCAAAGAGAAGCAGATCAACCTGCAATGTGCAGTGAGTCCACACAGAAGAGGAAGTGGCAGGTGTTTAAATTGAAAGCATAATTATCTTTTTATGTAATAAAAAATATGAACCAACAACAAAATGAAAACTACAACTGGAAAAAACAGCTTTGAAAATAAATGAGTGTAAACTGATAGTAGGAGAAGGAGGGTTTATAGCAGTAACTGCTGAATTCTTATCTTATGGGTTTTTTTTCCATTTTAAGAGAAAAGCAGTTCTATCTGGGGGAGTTTGGTCCATCCAGGACCAAGATAGAGTCAGAGAACCCAAAACCCCACAGCTACTTGGTCTTGTTAGGCTTCAGTTGTAGCTGGTTCTTCTCCATCCACACTCACAGCTTCCAGACACTGGGAAAGAACCTTGATGACCTTGCTTGTTTGGTTCAGGGTGGGATCATCAGTATACTCTTATCCCACTTTTCCACTCAGACCTCAAAGCCATGCACATGGCACTCCCTTTTTCAATTTTTCCCATAAAAATTGGGGTAGATTGAGTGATGAGTCTGGCTCAAAGTCACTCAGTGATTTTTCATGGCTATGGTAGTCTTGAGCTTTGAATTCCCAGGTCTTAATCCAGCACATTAAGTATTACACTATACTGACCATGTTAAAAGCCAAAGGGGAAAAAAAAAGTAGAAAATGCTAGGTTGCATGTAGAAATGCATTCAGAGGGATGGATTTGTCTGTTACTCTGATAGCCTAATTAAAAGTTTGCATTAACTATTATCAAGCACAGGCAGGGAGCTTCTAGTGTAAAGGATTCTACCTGAAACAAGCCATCCATGTACTGGAACAACTTAAGTGATAGGCTGATTTGATATATCTTTGTGTTTTTCTGTCAATTTGTGGTTGCCTGCTTGAAAACTGTAACTCTTTGTCCAGATGTCACAATATTTTATGCTCTGTTTATGGAACCTTAACTGCTTTATGCATTTCAAGCCTTGGTTGGATTAAGACTTATTTATCAATATGATTAGGAACACTCCTGTTGATTTCTATTTCAGACTGTTAATAGCATCGCTAAAACCTTTGAAACAGGTTAGTACACTGTGCATAAGTTATACCCACAGAAAGGACTCACGTTTTCTAATTTATACAGAGTTCCCAAATATTTATTATTGGTGACCACCTACTGGACCAGCCACTGTAGAAGTATTCCATTCAGGAACCCAAGCCTCCATCCAAATGCTTTTAGTCACTGGGAATGGACCCTCTTGCAGGGAACAAGTGCTATCCTCTGCTTTTGCTGATTTCAGTGTAACAGCATTTAGATACATGATTCAGGCATATTTTAAATGTCTGTAGTTGCTTCTTCACAGCTCCAGCTGTCTCAGTTGTTAAGTTGGGTCTGTGTTGGCCCTAGTAGAAGTGTTTACCCCCTGAAATAAAGGCTCCTCAGACATAAGTTTTCAGTTCCATCCAGATGCTTCTCCTCTGTTCCTCTAGCAGAGTACTTGGTTGAAGTGCAGCAGGAAGAGAACAGCAAAAATCCCTTTGACGTAGAAGCTCCTAAAAAGGCACCTGAGCTGAGGAAGGTTGATCTAAAATGGTTTGTGTAAACGGTCTACATCTAATGAAAAAAAATGCATTTTTCCAAGAGGATAGAAATAACAAACCTGCATTAAGTTATTCTTCTGATAAATAAAGAGCACAATGCTACACTAGTTTGCTGTTTTTCCATAATAATCTGCCATGCTATATAAAGCTTACTTGTTTTATGTGATATATGAGAGTATTCCTCTTAGGATGTCTCAAAGTGATTGATTTAAAAAGACCACTCTGTTGGCTTCAAATGATGCAGAATCAGAGAATATAAATCTCTATAAGGAGTAGCCATATTATATATCCATTAGACTGTGTATACATTTAGAATACACTGGTTTTACCTTATCTGTAGATACTTGTGAAGATTATTAATAAGCATCCTAAGCATTTGAGACAAGAACAGCAACAACATCACCTAGAGAATCATAAAGTTCACATAATATGCTTATAACTGGGTCATCAGAGGGGAGAACTAAACTGAACTAAATGGCTCAGACAATTAACAATTAAAAGAACTACAGTAGTTTTGCTTTGAGCTAAACTAATTTTAATTCTTCTAGTTATCTGAGCATCCTTCCTCTTAGGCATGGTTGTGGTCTTTTAGATTTTACCCCTGGTGGCTACATGGGGGGAGGATGAAAAAGGGCAGAAGAGTGGGTATAGAGACATCCTATACTCTGTAGTCATACCACTGTGACTTTTCTCCAAGAAAAAATAAAGACAAAAATTGTGGAGGGCAGGGAGCACCTTTTGATAAAGAGCCTAAAACCTGACTACCAGCCAATCAACCCAGCCATCCTGAATTGTGTTATGCTAGTGCATGAGCATGAGTGAACTAAATGGGTGAATAGGTAACTGTATTTTTGCATCATGCAGTGCGGACCAATAAATCTAATTATTTAATTGTTAAGAATAAGTCATGGAGAAAATCTATCTATGTGGTTGCTAGGAGTCAAAAATAACTTGATGACACACAGTCAGTCAGTCAGTCAGAATAAGACAAACCTGAGAAACCCAAGTAACACTGGAAAATGAAACTACCAGAATCTATTGCAGAAAGAAAGCCACAAAAATAGCAGTGTACTGTCCCATTCTGGTCAGGACAACACAATTACCTTTAAAAATTGTTCACCCTTTCTGCTCAAATGAGCACTCAAAATGGCTAATGAAAATAAAAACAAATTAAAAATTAAAAACAAAATGAATGCTAATACTAGTTAACATTTATGTATGTCTAAATACTGAGAGAATGAAGGCCATTGAAAGCTCCCAAGGCAGTGCTTTTCATGGAGCTTTAATGAGAGGTGTCTCCTTCACATAGGCTTGAGAACTAATGTTCTGACAGCAGGAATATCTTCAAAAGGACATATCTTCAGACCTTAACTGCTCATAATGAGAAAGCAGTCCTTCAGATAGTCACGCTTAAGTTGTTTTGGACTTTAAAGATTAATCCCGAACCTTAAACTCTGCCTGGTAAGGAGATCTTTTAGTGAAGGTATCAAATAATTGTATCAATTACTTACTCAGTTACTACATTTTGCAAAAAATGCAGCTTTCAGCAAACAATATCTCCCATATCTCTTGACTGAAGACCGAAAGAGAAGAAAAAATAGAACATGTGGTAATGCAAAGCATACTGAAATTAAAGTTTTGACATTTGCCTAGCCATGTGCAGACCACAGGTTGGGAACCAATAATAACAGTGCTTTCAAGGAGTAGGCAGGCTTGGTAGCCTTTCGAGGCATGTGAGAAATTCAGCTACCAGCAGTTTGGATGTCATGTTTTGAACCACATTTCTGTTTAACTTCTGGATAGGAAGGGAAAGTCTGAAGACAAGAGGACTGTGACTTATTTTATCTTTTTATCATGGGGATTTTTAAAATTGTCAGTCGGTTAAGTATCACAAACTCAAAAATATATTAGTATTCTCCAAAAGGCAATTTTAAGCTGGTGAATGTCTATTTAAAAATGATGCTTTTTATTTAAAAAAAACAAAAAGATATGAATGTTTCTTGGTTAAGAATGATTGAGAATAATTTTCTAAATACAGAATAGGGGGGGGGTTGTTTTTGTTGGAAAGGACTGTTGTTTGTAGTTTGGTTCAATAATCTTAATCTTGAAATCAGGGAACATAAGAATCTGGAACTGGCCATTTACATTCTGAGTGGTTGCTATCCCAGTTGCTGGAATTAAATTATTTATTCAAAGACTCAAAGATGACTCTTCTGTTCTTTAGTACATTAACTGCATGTTGAATAAGCAGTGGGGGTGGGTAGGCTTTGTTTCCTTTTCAAAAAGCTTCTTTTTTTAAAAAAAAATTGTCCATAAAATATGATGAAGATGTAAAGAAATCTCTAAGCACAGTTCCTATTGACTTCTGAAGGAGTATCTGCTTTGTACAGTGATAGAAGATTCCACTAGGAAAAACAATAGTCTATAGTGCTGGTTCCTCAAGGGAATAAAATGGGCTTAGGGCTCTGTGCTTCCCTCATAATGGAAATCTGCTTCTAAACAGAAGCAAACTGTAGACAAAAGAGATGGAAAATAATTCTCTTGCACTGAATCCATCTGTTTGCAATGGAAATAAAACTCCAAACCACATGAAAAAAAGCAGTGAATGGATTTTCATCCCATGGGGGGAAAAAAATAAAGCACAAACTATGTGAGTCAAAGTGAAGCATGCTAAAATGTAATTGAAATTGTCACAGAGGGGGGAAAAGTTAACTACTCTCTTATCATATCATCTCTGTGACTGGTGTTTTTGAATAGGCACAGAACTAGTTACTTCAGTCTGCTTGGGTACTTATAATGTGCATTTTGGAAAGTTATTTTTATTTACTACAATTTATAGAAAATCACTATCATCACACCTCTGTAATATCTGACAAACTAATGAGCATGTTCAGAATAAATAGAATGTGTTTTAACATGTAATTTTATGCTTTTCCCATATGTATCATCATTTTTCCCAATAATTCAAGAAGCTGCATATAGAATTGTGACCTGCATCTCTTTGGCCAAGAACAGGCTTTTATGTAAAGATGGGAAACTTCTCTTCTATTGACCTAATCCCATAGATCAGCCCATCTGGCTCACAGCAGTTCAAGTGAGGCTCCATCACTATTCAGTTTAGTGTACCCAGAACACCAACTCTGCTTTGATTGTTCTGCTTCTTTCCCAAAATGGACATGTATTAGAAGGTTGAGACTGATCTGGATTTGCAGCTGCAAATTCCAGCTGTTTCTTTTGGTCAAAAGACTAGGTGGAGTATAGGCAGGGCACCATGGGGGGAAATTCTCCTGGAACCCCACTGTGTGACATTATCTGGCCTGTGGAAAATGTAGGAGGAATTTGTATATCCAGATCTTTACTAGTTCCAGTGGAATACCATTGCTGTAGTGTTTACATCATTTTGCTAAAATGTGTACTAGTTGTAACTTAACTAAGAATTCAGTGGGAAATGTCAGTTTTAATTTAGATTATATCACACATTTTTACCTGATATATAATAACTGTTGTTGTTTTAAACCATATAGAAGGATTATACAAGTAACCAAACCAGCTGGGTACTGCAATTTTTCCTGGATTGTTTATTTGTATGAAACTTCTGTATATCAACACCTGACTACATAGCCAAGGATCAGGACTTCTGGGAATTGTATTCCGGCACAGGATTTAACCAGAATTATCATTAGCCTTTTTTGTTCCATGACAAAAAAGTAGTTATGCTTTTCACTGAAAACAGATTCCTTATATTTCTAGGAATTATAAAGGAAATAAATTTCATTACTTTCAAAAAATTGTGCATTTTGCATGAAAGGGGTACAATCACTCACTGTAGGGATTTCAAACTTTGCAAAATGTATAAACAGAGGGAATATTTTTCATTCCTATTTTGGCCAATAATGCATTATTGTGCTTAAATATTGAGCTGAAATATTCTACAGTGCTTTAAATCTGAATTTTTGTTATTATTTTCCATTAGTTTTTTTTTAAAAAGCCAATTTTTATGTTAAGGATTAGAGCTGTGTTCATTTACAGAAATAAAGAAGATAGAAAATGATTGACCTTGTATTGGTTTAGGCCATCATATGGCTTTCTGCTTTCATTGTAATCTTCATTTAACTTAGCTGACCCCTATAGTTCTCAGTTTTGATTTTCTTCATATAACGCTATCATGGTGCACTATCATGGATCAGGAAACTCTTTGTTCTCCAACAAAAAAGTGTGTTTTGGAACTGGTGATACAGATGCCTTCTTGCAAATATTACTTTAAATGACACTTTAAAGTTGCAAGTACCACTATGGTACGGCAAATTATGCAGTTTAAAACATAATCGTATAGATCTTATTCATATTGATTCTTATTCAGGTCTTACATCCTTGTTCAGTTTGGTGACAATTAATCCATTAAGACATTATTGCCTGTGGTGCTTTATATTCATGCTGTGTGTATTATCACACCTGAACTCTTTTGATATGTTCTACAACCACAATAGCTTAGGAAACATCTTTGCCAAACATCTTGCCTAAGGGAAAGACAAGAGTGGGGAGCTTAGTTCAGTCTTCATGTCCTGCTGTAAACTTCCCACACACTTTTAGTTTTCTAAGTTTCTTTTGACCTGAGCCAGTAAAAGCCCTCATAGTTACCTCTTAGAATTACATGATTATTGGATTCATACATCATACTAGCCCATTGTTTATTGAATGAAATAATTAAAAAAAAGTGGGTTTATACATTATGCTATGACATAAAACATGATTTTTCCATGTCTGGGTTCACATATCATGCTAATGGTTTGTTAAATAACTACAATTATAAATCAAACATAATTCTAAATTAAATTGATTGGTATAAAAGTGATTCCTATCTAAGCAATCTTATTTCAAGGTAAAACAGCCACATCAGGAAATCTGTATTGTGACTGAGCTTTGACTTCTCTCTAGCAAAGGAGAAACTGTAGAAATTGAGCAATTACTTAACAATATCAGCAAAGCTAGTACCTGGAGGAAACGCTTATCCACACACACAAAATAAAAAAATGAAGTACAATCTTATCATTTAAACTGAGTGCTTTGATCATTCCTATCATAAAGGAAGCCTTTTCTCCTCTCAAAAAACTTAGTATGTCAGCAACATATTTGGACAATGAGCAGCCAGAAAGCAGAATGCTGCATGCATTTTCTTTACAGTATTCCATAGTGATTAGGATGCTTTGAACCATCTTCAGTAGCAGATGCAGTAACACAATAACTTGCTCTGATTAAATAGTAAAAGGGAATCTAATGGGGGTGGGTGGGTGTATATAGAGCCACACACATCCAAAGGAGGAATATGCTACTTCAGAACTGCTCTAAGATTTGTGAACCACTAAATGCTGTTCTGTGCTTTTTATTTGGCAGATTAATGCTGCAATGAATTGTCATAGCCTATGTTGCCAACTGAAAAGAAAAGAGAAATTAGAACAAATTCTACTCACTTCATTGTTTCTACAGTGAGCAGCTAAATGAGTGATGGGAACTTCTCTGTTGTACTGGAACAATCAATGGGTAGTCCTTGCTTTGAGATACAATATGCCTCATGTTGAAACAAGGCAATGAGGAGGAACAACACTTACTTTTAGATGGACATGGCAATATGCACCAAAATGCAAATATTGTGAAGTTCGTCCCACTTTTAAGATTGCTTCAAGAATCAATAAATGTTCATTCTTTCTCCTTTTTCCACAATGTAATCTTTAATAACAGTTTTTCAAAGTGATCTGTAAAAAAATCCCACAGATGGAGCATGTTTTTCAGAGAAAGAGGAAATACAAATATTTCCTACATGACATTTCAATTTCCATTTTAGATCATCCTTAACAGCTGTTGGCATATCAATAGATTACACCAAGATTGAACCAAGGGTTAGGTTAGAGACTTAAAAATGCAGAAAAAGGACTTATTCAAGGTGCAGACATAATTAAAGCGTATTATGGATATTATATGGCAATATAAAAGAAAAAAGCCTGGATATTCTGTGATACAGGCTGTATTGGTTTGACAACTGTTTACTCAATCTAGATCTTTATCTAACACACTGAACTATAACACAAAAATTAAATAAAATAAATAAAAATTAACTAACAACATGAGTTTAGTTCTCACAACATGCTAGGCTAAAATATAATTCACCAACTTGTAGTTAAGTGCTTCTTATGAAAACAGCAATGTCTGCTGTTTTCCTTCTTCAAAAGCCTGTTTTTAGTTCAGAGATCTTTTAAAAGACTTCCCTTGTTTTTCCATATCTCTTTCCATTTTTATATCTTTACAGATGTTGTTATAATACTTCTTCTTGTCTGTTCTAACACCTCTCTGAAACTTTTGGTTAAGTTCCTTCTTGAGATTTTTTGTCTTTCTTGGCGTTGGCTTCTCTTCTTTGCAATTTCCACAGTTCGTTCTGACATCCAGTTTACTTTCTTCATTTTTGACAGTCTCTTTTCACATTCATTCTTCCCTCTGGTTCTCTATCAATGAGGTTCAGGACTTCAAAGTGATTCCTGATGATTCCCTTGAAAATTACAGGTATATGCTCAAGCTCATATCATGGAAAGTAGTTGGATTTCTTCTTCTTTAGCTTCACTTTGAATCTGCATATCAGCAGTTCATTATCTGTTCCACAGTCAGCATCTGGTCATGTCTTTGATGCTATAAATGAACATCCCCACCTCCTTTTAGCAATAATATAATCAATTTAATTTATATGTACTCCATTTGATGATGACCATGTATAGAGGCATTGTTTTGGTTGTTTGAAGACAGTGTTAGCTATGAAGAAACCATTGGAGTGGAAGAAATTAATAAGTTGGTCTCCCGCTTCATTTTGGTTTCCTAGCCATACAATCCAACTACATTTTCTTCTTTAATGTTTCCAAGTTTAGCATTCCAGTCTCCAGTCACAAGCAGCACATCTCACTTGCATGTTCTGTTGATTTCAAATTGAACTTGATCATAAAACTCATCAGTCTCCTTTTTTTCTGCATTGGTGGTTGGAGCATAAACTTGAATGATCATCATATTAAAGGGTTGTCCATGAAGTCTAATCATTATCTGGTCTTTGATTGCACTGTAACCAAGTATTGTCCTACCACCCTTCATAACTAAAAAAAGCAATGCCATTCCTTCTTTGTTTTTCACTTCCTGAATAATAAACAAGTGATCTTCTGACTGAACGTGTCCCATCCCAGTCCATCTCAATTCACTGATGCCTAAGATGTTAATTTATAGTCATTTCATTTCATTTTTCACTGTGTTCAGCTTTCCTGTATTCATGCTTCTGATATTTCATGCTCCCACTGTAATTCTGTTTTTTAGGTTTGCTTTTTCTTTTCCTGTATGGCAACATCAGCAACTAAACATCCGGAAGGCTTTAATCTAGCCACAGTGTAAACACCATTAGTACCCTGAAAGGTCCTCAGCTCTTCCTCAATAGCATGTTGAGTACCATCTGACCTGAGGGGCCCATCATCTGTCACTATATTGTCAATCATTTAATATTTTATATCCATAAGGTGTTCTTGGTAAAAATGCAGGAGTAGTTTACCATTGCCTTCTCCCATGAAATATGAATTGATGCCTTTGCCATTGTCACTAAAGTGATCATCTGCCTCCAGCGTCTTCCTATATCACTACTGCACAACATAGGTAGCTGCTTGCTTTAGTTGGGCACTCGGATGAACTTCATGCCTTGTGCAACTCTGCATGCACTCCCAATGTTCTTCACTCATCCCTTTCAGAATGCATCCTGCTACAATGAGGCAGCATGGCAGGATTTGGGGGAATATACTGTATATAACAACTTTTTTTTAAAGACAACACTGAAAATTGTCAGAAGATTTTAGGGTCTCTTAATTTCTAAGAAATGAACTTGGGAGATTTAGATATGTTCATACAATATTCAAAGCTATAATATGGTTTTGTGTAGTTTTATTTATTGTTGTGAAAACTAACCATTTAGTTTACTTTCTATGATTTCTAGGTTAATCCAATGTGCAAACTCAGACAATTATGGTTTATTCAATAAAAATTGGTAGTTATGATATGTGAACCTAATTCTGTTTCAGAATTCCACTGTGTTGTAAATCTCACCAGATGTCTATGGATTAGTCCTTATGTTTCAGTTTAGTCTCTCAGGTTAGGGTAAAAAGTGGGAAGAATTCTCTATGAGATTTGGAGGAAAGGGACAGTGCATGAATAAAACAGTACAGTTTATACAAAATGATAGCAGTTATGGGAGATATAGTTTGGACAGAACCTTTAGATATTCAAATAGTGTTGGAACTGAAATAATCAAAAATTTCATTGAACTAACATAGGGAAACCACCAAACTATTAATAAAGGAAATCCAGAGTATGCTTGCAGGGATGGTTTATTCTGCAAAGAGGTGACAATCCTTTTCATCTCTGCCTTTCCCTGAACCCTTCTTCCAACAAATAGTAGGTGAATCTGGAAGACACTAGTAAATTACATGTTGGTTTCCCTTGGCATTAAGTCCAGTTGTGTCCGACTCTAGGGGCGGTGCTCATCTCCGTTTCAAAGCTGAAGAGCCGGCATTTGTCCGTAGACGGTTCCGTGTTCATGTGGCTGGCATGACTACACGGAACACCGCTACCTGCCCGCCAAAGTGGTACCTATTAATCTACTCACATTTGCACGTTTTCAAACTGCTAGGTTGGCATGTACTTACCTATAAATTAGGTAACTATTCGTTAACCAAATGAAATTTAGGTTTCTCTACTCACAAACTGCCTTTTCATAATGAAACATAAAATTTAAAATTTAAATTAAAGGTTAGGGAAGAGGATAAAGGTATTCAAACTGAAATTATTCAGCTTGTCGCTAATTTTCATCAACTGTTGGGTTTGCCATGTTTATTTATAATAATAAGCAGCACCAAAGAGGGAAAAAGATTTAAAGCATTAAAAAAAAAGCAGTTGGAAAGAAAAGAAGTATTATGTTACTATTACCAGCAATACTAGATCAGTCTGGTCTAGTGGTTAAAGCAACGGGCTAGAAACCAGGAGTCTGTGAGTTCTAGTCCTGCGTTAGGCATGAAAGCTGGCTGGGTGACCTTGGGCCAGTCGCTCTCTCTCTGCCCAACCCACTTCACAGGGTTGTTGTTGTGGGGAAAATAGGAGGAGGAAGGAGTAATAGGTATGTTCACTGCCTATTTATTTATAAAAATAATAAAAGTGGGATAATAAATAAATAAATACTTTAAAATCAAATCTGGTAACACAATTAGTTAAATTTTTAGAATAAAGTCACATGAAAGCATTATGGGATATCTTAGGTCTAATATCCCCAGTACTATGTAGTTGAAGTGATATCCTGAACTTCTCATTCTGTACAGAACATTATTGAGAATATGAGAAGACAGGAGCTCTGGGCATCTGCCTTACCCCAATCATCTTGGAATAATAAGTTGAAAGCAGTGAGTAATTCTAAAATATTTTCTGAGAAAATGAATAGGTGTATGCCTGAGCAGATGTTCACTGGAGATTTAAGTGGAGGCATATATTGTAAGGAACTGTTACACCAGGTTAGAGTAGGTAGAATTTTAGCATTGTTCCAAGCCACAAGAGTAGTCATTCTCATTCCTAAGAGTGTTGCTCTGCATACAGCTTGAACATGACTGAATAATTAACAGCTGAGCTAACTATAGAAATCAGAATAAAGAATGTTGGAAGTGGAGAGAAACGTTTTTGATTAGACAATGTAGTTCAACATTCCATTTATTTAAAAAAACAACTAACTGAAAATAAATTTCCAGATGGTAAAGTTATTGGCTATTTTTATGAAGAAAGAGAAAAATGGCATTCATAGAAGCTTTCTGCTGAATCTACTTTAAAGAAACACATCAACATGGTGCTTTGGATCATAAAAACGTCTGATGCATCTACCCATCACTATAGCTTGATCCTTGTTTCTCTGTCTTGTTTGATAGATCAACATTTCTGGAAAGGTCACAAATAAATGAATAGAAAGCACACAGAAGGGAAAGCAATCTGTCTTTACTTCTATGTGATTAATATTATTATGTTTTTACAAGACAATCAAACCAGTGCACTCAATTAATATCCAGCTTGTCCATGTCCTCATATTGTTTCTAAAAAGCCTTAAATCTTATTCCAGATGCATAGTAAATATATTATCTTCTGGAAAAGGATTATAACTAGGAATGGCCCTGTGCAACTTGTCAGATGCAGACTTGCCAGCAGGATGAAATAAATAAGATATGGGTTCAGAAAACACAAGGGCAGGCCTACATGGTATGGAGAAAAATGGGATCTGATGGATAACAAAAAAGTTTAATTCATTATACTGTGATAGAATCCCAGACATTCAAAGTGTATTCATAATAAGACACTGGACACATGAGTGACATGTGGATATCATGATATATCCTTCCGAGACTCATCTTGTCAAATCAGCTTCAATTTATATATCAGGTATTCAGCCTTAACCATTTCCTTCTTACAAGCTGCAGTTCCTGAGATGGCATTACACTACAGTGTTACGTTTGATTGCACATACCATAAAGGAATGGCAAATTGCTTCAAAAGTTAATCCAGTTTTAAAATGTGTTTCTCTTGAGCTCTTAATAAATTCCATTGCTCTAGTTAGAATTAATTTCAGGTTCAAGTGCTGTGCAAGAACCAAAATGTTGAGAAGATAGAGACCAAAAAAGGAGATGAGTCCTTTCATATTTAAAAAAGTAGTGAAAACAACTTTGACAGGTGGTGCTCTTCCACAGAGTGACAATAATCTTCATACGTTAATTGATTGATTTTTCAGTTAAATAATTGATTCCAGTCAACAATCATTTTCCAATGTCTCAATAAATTTTGTAACGCGTTTCTTGAAATATGACCAATGATTTCAAAGAATACAGCATGACTTTATTCTTTGGGCTGCTGATGTTAACTTCCTCTCTAATGCTAATTTGCCGCAATAGAGAGGTGCAGCCATGAATTAACCATTAAGCAAAATAAGCACATGCTTAAGTTAATGGAAGGGGGGCATCACAAAGTTTTTTCCCCTAGCTATCACATCCTTAACTCATTCACTACAACACTCAACTTTTGCTTTTCAGCACTTATCAAGTCTTAATATATTGTCAGTTAAACAATGGAAGGGCCGAGGGGCATCATTGTTGGGCGGCGCTTAGGAATCAGTTGGCCTAAATTTGGCCCTGGCGAGGTGCTATTATTAGACAATGCAAGGCAACAAGAGGGAGTAGCAAGGTGTGGTAATCTCAAGTCATAATCATATAGTATTATTATAGAATTACCGATTTGAAAGGGAACAGTTCAATCAGAATAAAAAGATCCATCATGTTCCTTAGATGTTCACTCAAAAAAGAGTAGGTAGCAAGCATGGATTGACATCATGTATATTTTTAGTAGCCATTCTCCATTGTAGTCAGCATGTTTGGTTTCACACCTCATTATCGATTTCATACACAGTATAGCCCTTTCATGAGAGGAACCAGAGATGCAGTAGAGTTGGCACCTTCCTGACATCCTGTCGGCTATTATAAAGGGGAACGTCATGAGTCCATGATTGACCTTTCCACAAATAGCACATAGAAAGGGCTTGTTTATCAGAACACTTTGGCTTACAACAACGCCTTTGCTTTATTTGCCTTTCACTTGACAAATTAGAATGATGTCCCGGAAGTAATTATTGGCTTTCTGCCATCTCCTTTTGCAAAATATTCTGAGTGGCAAAGCAAATAAATAAAGCAAACAAAGCAAACAAAGAAGACAATCATTACTTCAGAATTCAGTTAATATATTTTAATCATACTGAAATTACTGTAATGTATCTGATTCCTGAGAACCAAGTCTGATCAAAGAATGCAGAACGTTCTGAGGTTTTCACTGAGTTTCTAGTCAACGTTAATATCACCAGTCCCCTAATCAGACTGCTACTACTGATGACTACATCAGACATTGCTATCGCCTCCACTAGGTCAAGAGGTTTCAGAATCCATTTAATAAATGCATTATGACAATATTTGCAACCTTTTGTATGCTCAGTTCCATCATTTATTCCACCAACCACTCAGTAGGTGCAGAGAATATTAACTGTCACAAAAACCTACTGAGCCCGTTTCAAATAATAAAGTAAATTGAGAACAATCAACTTCAGAAGATTGTGTATAAATTGGCTGGGATGAATAGATAAGCTATTTTAATATAATTTATTATTTACATTTTCTGTAAAATAGCAAACACGTCCAAATAAATAACTAGAAGAACAGCTCTAACGTGGAGCTGGACCACTTCATCTTAAAAATTTTCCACTGCTTCCTTTGTCCTGGCACCAGTACATTACCAGGAAGGAAATGTTGGAAAAACATGGTTGCTGCTCTCCTATTCTTTTAATCTTTATGGAAAAAATGTCTTCCAAAAGTCTTCCCCTGAGTTACACCTTGATTTGGGGCTTTCCAAGCTTGGAGCTTCTGGGAAATAAAGGATGACAGAATGGTGGAGGGAACGTTTAATGTTAGATTCCCTCCTCCATCGAGGTTGCAGGTCTCTCTCTGCGATTCTGGTGGAAGGAATCTAACATACCCTATTTCCAGCACTGATATGATTAAACTTTTACTTTCTGTTTGTTTGACACTAAATAAGTTTTAGAATGGAATGCAACTATAAAATACAACATTCTATATTTTTTTTATTTTAGACAGAAAAGCATGCTTATTAGACTACAGTGTAACATTGATTAGTATACTATCTACAGTATGTTCTATAACACTCAGCACCGTAATTTGCTGGCCAGATTTGATTCGGTAAAACTGCCAATGTTTTAATTGAAAAATAAAAACAGTGTAAAAGACAAAAGTATGTCTTACGTAAACAATAACTTGTCTTCATTTTCTACAGATCTTACGTTTTATTGCACAGAAGGTATAGCGACAGTAGCTCATGGTTCAGTTAGAACATTTAGTTTGCTCTGAAGGCTATTGCAAGAAATTCTAGCAAGAAGGAATGCTTTTTAAAACTGAAGGTGGTAGAATAAGGACACAGATAGTGTTTGCTGCCATAAAAATTGATATTTCCAGGTACCCCATGAAGTTTTTCCTTTCTTTCATACACATACCCAAATAATTGGTGCCACATTTTTTTTTCTGCCTCACCCAGCTGATAATGATGCCAAATACATAGACTGGAGGGTTAGCAATTCTTTTGGAAGCTGTAGAATGCCTCCTCCTCCCCTCTTCCTTCTCCTCCTCATTTTATGATGGCTGTTCAGCACTAGCTTTTAAAATACTGCATACTGTATAACCTTATAGAATCTCACATGGTATAGTCATGGAGTGAGTTGGGCAGCCATATAAATTTGCTTTAAGATAAATAAATAAATAAATAAATAGGATGCTAAAAACAAGAAATAAAGAACAGGTGTCAGATTAGTATGTGAATGGGAAAAGAATCTTATTTGATTTCGGCTACCCATGATGGCATGCATGACAGAATGCTCAACATTCTGATATCTAGGCTTACAGCACCAAATGTCAAGACCTTAGACAAGCCGTGTCAATGATACTATGGCTGAGCATTCATTTAGAAAAGGGCTAAAAACATTGTGCAGCAAAAAAGGCAGGATTAGTTATTCTTTTTTTAAACATAATTTTTATTGAATAAAATTTTAACAAGGTAAAACAACACAAATGTTAGAAAAGAAACAAAAAATAAGGAAGAATAGTGAATTAGTAAGAAATAAAATAGAAAAATAAACAGAAAAGAAAAAGGAAAGATTATAAAGAAGCAGCTTCTGTTCTTTTTGAAGGTGGTTATAAATGCATTTATATTTTACTCTCTCTCTCTCTTAGGTTACAGTACATCACAATTTTCTTCTTTCCATGAGCTATCCTTTCTAATCATCAGACCCTTACATCACAAGTTCATTTTTTTCTCTTTTTTCAGCAAAAAGTCCATAAGGGGTTTCCATTCACTGATAAATGTAGTGGTTGATCTTTGTCTAATCAAACAAGTTATTTTGCCATCTCTGCTAGTTCTGTCATCTTCACCAACCATTTCTCCATTGTGGGTGTTTCAGAGTCTTTCCATTTTTTTGCATAAAATACGCTTACAGCAATAATCATATATAAAAATAATCTTACATGGCTCTTTTATACTTGACTGTCCTTTCATCCCAGCAAGAAAGGTTATGCCTTCAGTTAAATGGTGATCCTTAAAATTCTTTGTATCATTATATGTATTTCTGGCTTTTTTACAAGTCCACCGAGCATGATAAAATTACCCTTCATGTTGTCCACATTTCCAACATAAATTTGAAGTATATTTATACATTCTAGACAATTTTTATGGAGTCATATACCAACGGCACATCATTTTATTAAAAAAAAATCTTTTAAGTTATAACATAATGTAAATTTCAGTCCCTTTAACCACATATTTTCCCACTGTTCCATCAGTAGATTGTGTCCAAAAGTCTTAGCTCATTTTAGCACACAGTCTTTCACTTGTTCTTCTGTTTCAAATTTCAGTAAAAGTTTATATATTTTAGCAGTTACACATTCATCATTTGTATATAGTGCAACTTCAAATGCTGTCTTCTGCTGCTCAATTCCAAATGTCCTATTACCTATCTTAAATCTTTCTCCTAACTGTGCCTCTGAAAACTAAATCCCTCTGCACTCAGTTGCTCTCTTGATTTCATCTTATATTCTCCATAACAATTCTTGATAAGTTAACCATTTTTCTTTACCTACTATTTCTTTCCTATAAAATGCTTCATGTGTTAAGACCTAAGGCATTTTCGGGCACAGTCTGGGTTTATATCTGTTCCATATTCTCAATGTGGCACTTCTAATATAACAATTCTTAAAATATACATTAATCTTAACTTTACTGTACCATAGAAAACCATGCCATATGAACCTCAGATTGTGCCCTTCTAATTCTAAGATCCTCTTATTTCTCAGCAGAACCCACCCTTTCATCCAGATTAAGCAACAAGCTGCAAAGTACAATTTCAAATCAGCAGTCCCAATCCTTCTTTTTCCTTTACGTCTTGAAATATGTTACATTTAACCCTTGGGGTTTTTTTTCAGAATTAATTAAGTCTCAACTTGATTGCCCTTCAGATATGTTGAGAATTGTCATCAAAATACATATGGAGGCCTTCAAATTAAGAAAGGATGCAATATTGTTATTGTTATTTTTTATCATAGAGTGACAGCCTAATGGAAGTCCAAGTATTGCTCATTCCTTGGTGCTTTAGAAATGTTTCCATCTTGAAATATAATTGAGCTTTTAAAAAAGGGACAGCATCGAGGTAGTTCTAGACTGATCAGGCTACATTGTTTGCATTTGGAACCATGACTGCCATTGATGTAAAGTTTGACTGATTACATATATGCCAGATGCATATATGCATTACTGCATAACCTTCTATATCATTCATACATTTTATTTCATATTTATATTGTACATTCTGTTGTATCTAAATTGGAAGCCAACCTATAAGATCAAATAAAGTAGGAACAATAAAAATGTTCCCATTGATGGATTTTCCATAAAAAATGGTATGTGACAAACATTTCACACAATCACATTGTATTATTATAGCTGAAGATATTCATTCATTAATCTCACTATGGGAATTGACTTTAAGCTGCAGTGAAAAACATACTGAGGTTTTCAGCACGAAGGCACATTCTGCATACATTATCTAGCACGATGTTGGATTATTATACTTAATGTGTCAATTCCTTTCTTTCTCACTTCACAGTAAGTCATTGTTAATAGAATGAAAATATGCAGTCTAAAGATAATGGAATTAGCATGGTCATATACAGGAAGATGAAAGTTTCATGTGAGGCTGTAATAATATCAGAATACAGAAGAATATAATAACATTTGATGCCCCCAAATTCTTAAAGAACAGAAAATTATACTGTGGTCTTTGTAGTGTTAGATTTTTAAAATCAAATTTGCATGCTTCTGTGTCTTGTCAGTCAATTGAATTTAAAGCTGAAAATTCCTGGCATCCAAAATGTCTTTACATATGAAGCTGAAAGCAAAGTATTCAAATGGAGTCAAACCCAATTAGGCAGTTTCAAAATTCCCATTGGGGTCAATGTACACCACTGCTGCCATCTTGTAACAATGGATATCAGGCAGCAGCAACAGTATTAAAACATTATGACTCAAAACAAAAGCAGAAATTAAGCAATACAGAATGAAGCTACCAGAGGACCATAAGTTTGAAAGACAATAGCTAGCTATTCCTTTAATTTCATTTTTGAAGCACTAAGGATAAATTGGTACTTCAAGTTATCTCATAAAAATATAGCACAGATTAAAGCAACAATCAGCTGCTTTAAAGAGAACCATTTAGCAGTTCCATATGGAGAACTGACCATAAATTATCTTGTTCTGAATGCATTGTGGATAATGATGAATACATGACATTAGATTGATTGACTGACTGACTGATTGATTATGTGCCATCACGTCAGTGTTGACTCTCAGTAACTAGATGGATTTTTTTCCAATCAGTGTCCTCAATCTGGTTTTTCAGGGCTTCCAACAATGCGCTATGGTCACTTTAATTGAATCCATCCACCTTACTGCGGGTCATCCTCTGCTTCTCTTTCCTTCCACCTTTCCCAACATTGTAGACTTCCAGAGAGTGAAGTGTTTGTATAATGTGTCTGAACTATGATAATTTGAGCCTGGTCATTTGTGCCTTGCTTGAGAACTCAGGATATACATGACATTGTTGTTTATTCGTTTAGTCGCTTCTGACTCTTCATGACTTCATGGACCAGCCCACGTCAGAGCTTCCTGTTGGTCATCAACACCCCCAGCTCCCCAGGGATGAGTCCGTCACCTCTAGAATATCATCCATCCACCTTGCCCTTAGTCGGCCCCTCTTCCTTTTGCCTTCCACTCTCCCTAGCATCAGCATCTTCTCCAGGGTGTCCTGTCTTCTCATTATGTGGCCAAAGTATTTCAGTTTTGCCTTTAATATCATTCCCTCAGGTGAGCAGTCTGGCTTTATTTCCTGGAGGATGGACTGGTTTGATCTTCTTGCAGTCCAAGGCACTCTCCGAATTTTCCTCCAACACCACAGTTCAAAAGCATCGATCTTCCTTCGCTCAGCCTTCCTTAGGGTCCAGCTCTCGCAGCCATATGTTACTACAGGGAACACCATTGCTTTAACTATGCGGACCTTTGTTGTCAGTGTGAGGTCTCTGCTCTTAACTATTTTATCGAGATTTGCCATTGCTCTTCTCCCAAGGATTAAGCATCTTCTGATTTCCTGACTGCAGTCAGCATCTGCAGTAATTTTCGTGCCTAGAAATACAAAGTCTTTCACTGCTTCTACATTTTCTCCCTCTATTTGCCAGTTATCAATCAAGCTGGTTGCCATAATCTTGGTTTTTTTGAGGTCTAGCTGCAAGCCAGCTTTTGCACTTTCTTCTTTCACCTTCATCATAAGGCTCCTCAGTTCCTCTTCACTTTCAGCCATCAAAGTGGTATCATCTGCATATCTGAGATTGTTAATGTTTCTTCCAGCGATTTTAACTCCAGCCTTGGATTCCTCAAGCCCAGCATGTTGCATGATGTGTTCTGCATACAAGTTGAATAGGTAGGGTGAGAGTATACAGCCCTGCCGTACTCCTTTCCCAATCTTAAACCAGTCCGTTGTTCCGTGGTCTGTTCTTACTGTTGCTACTTGGTCGTTATACAGATTCCTCAGGAGGCATACAAGATGACTTGGTATCCCCATACCACTAAGAACTTGCCACAATTTGTTATGGTCCACACAGTCAAAGGCTTTAGAATAGTCAATAAAACAGAAATAGATGTTTTTCTGAAACTCTCTGGCTTTTTCCATTATCCAGCGGATATTGGCAATTTGGTCTCTAGTTCCTCTGCCTTTTCTAAACCCAGCTTGCACATCTGGCAATTCTCGCTCCATGAATTGCTGAAGTCTACCTTGCTGGATCTCTAGCATTACCTTACTGGCATGTGAAATGAGTGCCACTGTTCGATAGTTTGAACATTCTTTAGTGTTTCCCTTTTTTGGTATGGGGATATAACTTGATTTTTTCCAATCTGATGGCCATTCTTGTGTTTTCCAAATTTGCTGGCATATAGCATGCATTAGCATACATGACATTAGGTAACAGCAGTCTTGATATTTAAAGCAGATTGTAGAAAGTTCTGTATAAATTGTTGCTGTTGTTGTTTTACAGATGTGGTCATTGAACAGTAGTATGGCAAATGGGATTAATATTAAGGTTGGTAAACGTCTCAAGACAAATTAAGTTTTATATATATAAATAGACTTATATAAATAAATATAAGTTAATGGGTTTAAGACTCCATGGAAATACCATGCTGTAATCTCTCAGGTTGAAAAGAGCATACTAATAAAATTAAATCCAAATGGAGAGATTGTTAACTCAAGATCACACTCCAAGTGGGACTGAATTTCCTTACTGTGCTTTAGATTGCTTAGTTTTTCATATAAAAAACCTGCATATGTACATGTTATCCACACACAGCTTATTTTCATGCAGTCTGTCTACCTGTTTTAATACAAGGTTTTCAAACTGTGTTTTGTGGAACTTGATGGGGTTCTAGGAGTAACTAAGAGAAATAATAAAAATCACTGAAACTCAACCATTTCCCCATCACTAGAGTTTTTCCTCATGATCAGGGGTTCCAGGCAATTTTTGTTTGATGAATAGGTTCTGCAGCCTGAGAAAGTTGAATCTCCCTGCTTTAATAGATCATGACTGATACACCTTCTCTTCCATTCTTATTTGAATCAACAAGTGGAGAGTGATAGTGGAATAATTTTATTTCTTCCCTCTGTGCTGGCTGTCCCCAGATAGTAGATTGCACCACAGTTTTCTGCTAGCATTCATGAATTGTTAAGAAATGTGTCAGAAATAAGGCAAATAGTAGGATACTGTTGATGAAATCAATGGTGTGACTGCCCTGAGTGCATTCCCAGCTCTCCTCTGGGGAAGACAAACAAATAAACAAACAAAACATCTGGCTCTTGGAAAAATTACAAAATACAATGATTAATACCATTAAGTGAAGCTGATCACTGCTATTATGAAGAAATATTCATATATGGATTGGGAGATGTTTTGTGGAGATTTCTGAGATCCTGAGCTAAGAAACCAAATTAAAATATGTTTTTATATTAAATATAATAATAAAATACCATTCTGGCTTTTTGCTCAGGTAATACACTTCCATGCATAATTCAACAAACTGAGAAGGGTGAATAGCCCCTTCCCTACCCCCTGTCCTTTCTAACGTCTATATGAAACTGCTGGGAAAGGTCATCCACCACTTTGAGGTGAGGTATTATCTGCATACAGTTGATACATAGTTGCACATCTGTTTCATATCAAATGGAGTATGGCGTGGACCCAGGTGATTGTCAGGGTCTGCCTGGGGAAGAAAAGATTCAGACTCAACCCAAGGAAGATGGAGTAACTATACATTCAGAAGCCCACTGAATCTGGAATGTCACCATCTTTGACTCTTTGCAGGCCTGCAATCTGAGGCTTCTCATGGTTCCTGCTGGAGTAGCAGGTAGAGGGCATAGCCAGGAGGGCTTGTGCCCAGCTTAACTGGTGTGCTAATTGGATCCTACTCTAGATCAGGGGCACTGAAGATGGTCACTTATACCCTTGTCATCTCCCATATAAATTACTGCAGTTTTTTTTATACAGGGCTACCACTGAAGTTCAGTTGGTGCCCAGAAAAGTGACTCATATGCTTACTGGACTGTCTCATTACTGTCATGTAACATTGTTGCTGAGATGCAAATTCCATGAGGCAGAATTCGGTATTATTACAGAGCTTCCTCCCTCCCTCTCCCCCCTCCATCCCTCGACCCCTGTTCTATGCCTTGATTTATTGGGAGAATTATATAGTTTATAATGTATTTGTGTGTGTATATGTATTTCACACACATGCATTTCAAAATAGACTTTATGAACCACACAATATATATAAGTGCATTTATTTAAATGAATATGAAATCAGTTGGATCCCTGTAGTGAGTTATTGGAAACTTCCTGGTAAGGGAATGGTGAACTAGATGTCTCTGAAGGAGTAAAGATGACAGTGTGGCTAAGACCAATGGACCAGTGGGCATCTCTATCCAATGGAGCCTGTCCAGATAAGGAAAGGATAAGAGATTGCTAATTTGTGCTCCAGATGGCTGCTGGACAGAGGTTGACCCTTGGGTTTGAGCACTAGGAGATGAGGGAAGCCATCAAGCTTCCAACAGTGGCAGAGCCTTTAAGGATTCTGGGTTTGTCCAACCTCACTTTCTTATCCCTGTGGTGAGTTAGGGAAGTGGAAGAGGAACCACTGGCATCCAAGTAGTACTGCAATTGTACAAAGAAAGCACTACAGTAAGTGGTGCAGCACCAGTTGCATCAACATTTATAACTGACAATAAGATTATTAGTTGCTGACAATGTGGATTATTTTATCTGCCACAACCCTCAGGAGGGCACCCTCACTTGCAATGGACAGATGTGTTTTTTCTGGATTTCCAGCATCAAGAAGGGATTGGATTTGAAGGCATAAAAGCCTGTCCAAGTCTTAGGGAAAAAAAAGACAACATGATCGCTACATTGCCATGTGCAGAACCATCTATAATTTTTAATCTTTTTTCACATTAAAGGTACTACCTGGAAGACTGTCATAAACTGAATGTGCAGATAGGACATCTTTATGACCAGTTCCATGATTAATGACTAGAATCAATGAGCAGATGGTCTAAACATTCTACTGATAGTGAAAATCAATCACTTTATATGGCAAAACAGATATACTTTACTCTCAGTTTCATTCAGGATATTATTCTAGGCTGTTCCTTTCTTAATCTGTCACGGGGAGGGAAATAAATTGTAATCCTTTTTCCTACTAAAATTTACTTCTCTTTATATGCTACTTCTACTATCCAATTTGAGCTGAAGCTAAGAAAGTTGTTTGGTTTCCAAATAGGTTAGAAGGCTAAAAATCATGGTTTGTTAAATTAATCAAATAACTAAGTTCACATATAATGATAAGTCATAAATCATGCCTTGTGCTAAGCCAAATCCAAGCAAACCACATTATAGGTCATATAGAACCCAGTCTAGGATGCTCTAGGAATGGTGATCTTGTGAACCAGGCTAGGCTATAATTTCATCATTCTTGACAATACACTAAGATGGTACTTAGCAAATTGCAATTTGAGTCCAACATCATCTTAAAGAGTAAGGGAATGTTGAATCTCTACTGTGCTCACCTAAAGCTAGAAACATTATTTGTATTTGCAGGACACAATAATTAACTGAACAACACTTCACTCAAATAACGAGTTTGCAAGAGTTATCATAACACCTCTAAAATTAACCACACAGGGTAAATCTGCCTGAACTAGGCTAAAATGTGGTTGGCTAGTTTATGGTCCAGTTCGTCATGTGAGAACAACAGCTGGGAGCCCTATTAATTATTCTGATTTACATGTTGTGTTATGTCATGGTTTGCTGGTTTACTAAAAACAACAATTAACTGAAAGTAATAATAGTAATATAACTTTATTGATTAGTCAATTGACAATATCAAAAATTGGGCATCAGCCACAATAAAATATAGTGACATAAGACAGATAAAATGCAATAAGATAAGATAAAATATACCAAGGTGAGATAAAATACAATAAAATACAGTAGGGTGAAATAGAGATAAAAGAATAAGATTAAAAAGTGTAAGATAATGCAAAGTCTTATAATAAGATGCACAATAAAATACAAAAACAATATGTGTTTAGGTGAATTCATCATCTTTACATGCCACCCCAATGTGTTCTATAAAATGTGTTCTCAACTGGACAGCCCTAAGTATAAATTTAACAGTTTTATTAACTACATATGTGTTTGTGCCCTGAAGGAAGTAACATAGCTGTTTGTTACAGTCCCAATATGTGGTTCTGTCAAGTAATGTCTGAAGGTACTGAGCCCTTGCTGGGGCATATAATTGGCAGTTAAATAGGACATGCACAATACCTTCTATTTCAGAAGCTCCACAAACACATGTTCTCTCAAAATAAGGCACTTGATCGAATCGTCCTTATCTGACCATTGAATCTTGCTGCTTGAATCTTGCTCAGGTAAGAGCTATCCTATGGTATTGTGTCAGACCCATTGTCAGGTATTTTTCTATTTGAAAAGACTTGGGCAGCCATTTCAATGACCGAATGTTTGCAAGTGACTCAATATCGGTTTGGGCTTTAACAACCAAAACTCTTTGTTTAAATATTGCCTTGGCCTGATGTCTGGCTGAGAGTAAATAGCTGAGGTGCTAACTGATTTACACAACCTGCTAAACCATAAACCAAGATTTACAAGTTTTAACAACTTGTAAAAGCCATAATGGCTGAATTCACACAACCTGCTAAACCAGGACAAATCAAACTCACACGATGGATTGGTATGTTGTCTGAACTAAGCCAATATAAAAACATTCATAGATGTTTAGTAAATTATTTACTAAAGACTTTAATAAACAATTTAAGATGAAGTGATAAAAGTAGGCAGCAATATATCCTATAAGTAATTACATTTTTGTAAGGCTTTAAGTTCTATATCCTTTATGGAGTTTTTAAATGCATTTAATACATATATTTCTTCACTTTTTAAAACAGTCGTAGTACGTGTCTAATATAATTTCAGAATAAATATGTGGTCAAATTTAATATTTTAGATTTTTTTTTTAAAATGGTAAACTAAAATCTCTAGTCCTTGTAATTGCCAAGAAATGGGAAATTAAAAAGAAGAACAAGAAATCCTCTAGATAATTCCATATAATACATACAGTAGATATACATACAGTAGATAAAGGAACTTCAGCAAAGGATCGTTACCTTGTCGTGGTGCTGGAGCTTGAGCACCTCAATGATGCCATGAGCTAAACCGTGAAGGGCCACCCAAGACGGGAAGGTCATGACAGAGAGGTCAGACTAAATGCGATCCCTGGGGAAGGTAATGGCAACCCACCGCAGTATTCTTGCCGTGAAAACTAAATGGATCAGTACAACCAGAGATATGTCGGTATACCATCGGAAGATGAGACCCCCAGGTCGGAAGATGGTCAAAATGCTACTGGGGAGGAACAGGATGAGCTCAACTAGCACCAGACGTGATGACGCAGCTAGCTCAAAGCCGAAAGGACGGCTAGCGGCCGACGGTGCTGGTGGGGAACGGCGAATCCGATGTTCTGAGGATCAACACACCATCGGAACCTGGAATGTAAAATCTATGAGCCAGGGCAAATTGGATGTGGTTATTGGTGAGATGTCAAGATTAAAGATAGACATTCTGGGAGTCAGTGAACTGAAATGGACTGGAATGGGCCACTTCACATCAAATGACCACCAGATCTACTACTGCGGACAAGAGGACCACAGAAGAAATGGAGTAGCCTTCATAATTAATAGTAAAGTGGCTAAAGCAGTGCTTGGATACAACCCAAAAAATGATAGAATGATCTCAATTCGAATTCAGGGCAAGCCATCTAACATCACAGTGATCCAAATATACGCCCCAACCACAAATGCTGAAGAAGCTGAAGTAGAGCAGTTCTATGAGGATCTGCAGCACCTACTGGACAACACGCCTAAAAGAGATGTTATTTTCATCACAGGAGACTGGAATACTAAGGTGGGCAGTCAAATGACACCTCGAATTACAGGTAAGTATGGCCTGGGAGAACAAAACGAAGCAGGACACAGGCTGATAGAATTTTGCCAAGACAATTCACTCTGCATAACAAACACTCTCTTCCAACAACCTAAGAGACGGCTTTATACATGGACTTCACCAGATGGACAACACCGAAATCAGATAGATTACATCCTTTGCAGCCAAAGGTGGCGGACATCTGTACAGTCGGTAAAAACAAGGCCTGGAGCTGACTGTAGTTCAGATCACGAACTTCTTCTTGCACAATTTAGGATCAGACTAAAGAGATTAGGGAAGACCCACAGATCAGCTAGATATGAGCTCACTAATATTCCTAAGGAATATGCAGTGGAGGTGAAGAATAGATTTAAGGGACTGGACTTAGTAGATAGGGTCCCGGAAGAACTCTGGACAGAAGTTGGCAGCATTGTTCAGGAGGCGGCAACAAAATACATCCCAAAGAAAGAGAAAACCAAGAAGGCAAAATGGCTGTCTGCTGAGACACTAGAAGTAGCCCAAGAAAGAAGGAAAGCAAAAGGCAACAGTGATAGGGGGAGATATGCCCAATTAAATGCAAAATTCCAGAGGTTAGCCAGAAGAGATAAGGAATTATTTTTAAACAAGCAATGCGCGGAAGTGGAAGAAGACAATAGAATAGGAAGGACAAGAGACCTCTTCCAGAAAATTAGAAACATTGGAGGTAAATTCCAGGCAAACTTGGGTATGATCAAAAACAAAGATGGCAAGGACCTAACAGAAGAAGAAGAGATCAAGAAAAGGTGGCAAGAATATACAGAAAACCTGTATAGGAAGGATAACAATATCGGGGATAGCTTTGACAGTGTGGTCGGTGAGCTAGAGCCAGACATCCTGAAGAGTGAGGTTGAGTGGGCCTTAAGAAGCATTGCTAATAACAAGGCAACAGGAGACGACGGCATCCCAGCTGAACTGTTCAAAATCTTGCAAGATGATGCTGTCAAGGTAATGCATGCTATATGCCAGCAAATTTGGAAAACACAAGAATGGCCATCAGACTGGAAAAAATCAACTTATATCCCCATACCAAAAAAGGGAAACACTAAAGAATGTTC
Organism: Candoia aspera; assembly: GCF_035149785.1. Taxonomy (NCBI): domain Eukaryota; kingdom Metazoa; phylum Chordata; class Lepidosauria; order Squamata; family Candoiidae; genus Candoia; species Candoia aspera. Next base: position 40,822,076 of record NC_086159.1, on the reverse strand, counting down.
AAACTATCGAACAGTGGCACTCATTTCACATGCCAGTAAGGTAATGCTCAAGATCCTGCAAGGTAGACTTCAGCAGTTCATGGAGCGAGAATTGCCAGATGTACAAGCTGGGTTTAGAAAAGGCAGAGGAACTAGAGACCAAATTGCCAATATCCGCTGGATAATGGAAAAAGCCAGGGAGTTTCAGAAAAACATCTATTTCTGTTTTATTGACTATTCTAAAGCCTTTGACTGTGTGGACCATAACAAATTGTGGCAAGTTCTTAGTGGTATGGGGATACCAAGTCATCTTGTCTGCCTCCTGAAGAATCTGTATAACGACCAAGTAGCAACAGTAAGAACAGACCACGGAACAACAGACTGGTTTAAGATTGGGAAAGGAGTACGGCAGGGCTGTATACTCTCACCCTACCTATTCAACTTGTATGCAGAACACATCATGCGACAAGCTGGCCTTGAGGAATCCAAGGCTGGAGTTAAAATCTCTGGAAGAAACATTAACAATCTCAGATATGCAGATGATACCACTTTGATGGCTGAAAGTGAAGAGGAACTGAGGAGCCTTATGATGAAGGTGAAAGAAGAAAGTGCAAAAGCTGGTTTGCAGCTAAACCTCAAAAAAACCAAGATTATGGCAACCAGCTTGATTGATAACTGGCAAATAGAGGGAGAAAATGTAGAAGCAGTGAAAGACTTTGTATTCCTAGGTGCAAAGATTACTGCAGATGCTGACTGCAGTCAGGAAATCAGAAGACGCTTAATCCTTGGAAGAAGAGCAATGACCAATCTCGATAAAATAGTTAAGAGCAGAGACATCACACTGACAACAAAGGCCCGCATAGTTAAAGCAATGGTGTTCCCTGCAGTAACATATGGCTGCGAGAGCTGGACCATAAGGAAGGCTGAGCGAAGGAAGATCGATGCTTTTGAACTGTGGTGTTGGAGGAAAATTCTGAGAGTGCCTTGGACTGCAAGAATATCCAACCAGTCCATCCTCCAGGAAATAAAGCCAGACTGCTCACTTGAGGGAATGATATTAAAGGCCAAAGTGAAATACTTTGGCCACATCATGAGAAGACAGGACACCCTGGAGAAGATGCTGATGCTAGGGAGAGTGGAAGGCAAAAGGAAGAGGGGCCGACCAAGGGCAAGATGGATGGATGATATTCTAGAGGTGACGGACTCGTCCCTGGGGGAGCTGGGGGTGTTGACGACCGACAGGAAGCTCTGGCGTGGGCTGTCACAAAGAGTCGGAAGCGACTAAACGAATAAACAACAACAACAACAAGATAAAGGAAATAAAATTTATCAGAGTGATACAGTATACCCGTGGGATTTTTTTACCCTTCTGTCATCCAATTCTGAAGATTACTTTCACTGTAAAATTAAAGTAATTCGTAGCGTTCAGATAACAGGCACTTGCCTGTTGACTCTATGGATTGGTTCTCATGGTGTAAAGAAACAAAATAACCAAGATTTAAACAAAAATATTGATGTAAAGGGCTAATTATTATGTAATTCCCACTAAAATGAAATCCCAATGAATTATTCTGTTCTTATTTTAGGCTGCAGAACATGTCTAATTTCCATTCCTGTTAGGAAAGATCTTTGCATCTCCTCTTCCCAAAGTCTGCAGAAATTTCTGTATCTCTTATCTGCCCACTTCTGATATTCCAACATCTGAAGAAGTTTTAAAAAATGGTGGACCATTAGGGCCCAGCATGGTTGTTAGGGCTTTGGATTATTTCAGTCCAACATTTGTAGGGGACTGAATTATGTCAGCTATGTGAAAAGGTAAATATTGTTTTATTGTAAACCACCCAGAGTCCCTTTTGGGAGATGGGCGGTGATAAATCTGATAAATAAATAAATAAATAAATAATCCTTCAAGTCAATCTCCACTCCTGGGACTTGAATAGATGCATCTCTCTATTTTTTGGGGGAATGATATGGAAATGATTTACTTTTTCATCCTTTTAGGCTATCTCCCAGTCAAGGTTCCTGCCCTGATATTTCTCAATGGTTTCTCATCCAAATAGGTAGTTACCAGGTCCCTTCTTGCTTAGCTCTTTTCAACATCAACTTGAATATTACCCTTGCCATAAATATTTTTTTTCTTCCATTGTTTTTTATTTGTCTTCATATCAGAGCAGGAAGTAAAAGAGAACAATAGTAGTTCTCATTCAGTCTATGGCTATCTCAAATTGAGTAATGATTGGCTGAAGGAATTATATGCAGGGCCCAAAATCACAAGTATACAGACAATACCATAGTTCTGCTCAGACTTATGTATAGAAATGAACACTGAACACCATTGTGAAGTTCCTTTCCTCGCCAACTCATGTTTGTGATTTTGGATCTCTAGCTCTTATTGGAAATTTCACTGGTTTGCACTACCAGCGTTTTATCTCAACTGGAAGCCTTCAGATTTACAGGAGAGGTCCCTATTATAAACTCTCGTATTGTAGTCACGGAGACATCCCTTCCCTGATGTCACCAATTTGGAGAGGGGAAGGGATTACAATATGGAGAAACTGTGAGTTAGTTTTACAGTAACGTGCTTTGTGAATTAACGTCAGATGGGAAATTTGATGTGTAGCAGACCTCAGCAGGCCTCAGACTTCCAGAAACCTATTTAATTCTATGTGTGAACTCAGTCAGAACCCTATGACCCACAATGTTTCAGTGGAAGTTTGTAACTTCTCAGTGCAGTAGAAGTTTAGCTCACTGGGTTCTGTAAGGTATCATGGCAGTTCATCTATAGCAAAGTTGAGAAAGCTGGAACTATTAAAATAAATATTTAAGACATTACCTGTCAAGGTCCCTGTAGGGTAGAAACAAATAAAAAGGACTCAATATTTCATGCTGTCTTTTCTTAACTTCCAGAAACCTATTTAATTCTATCTCTGTCAATATGTTCAGTAGAGCTTCAAATTACAGTTGGTCAGCAGCAGATAAAAGTCTGATGTATATAGGAAAACTGGCAAGCATATATAATTTACCGGAATACAGTTAATTAGCCAGCTTCAATAAAGAAAAGGATCTTAATGATCTTCCATCACCATTTGCTCCTTTTCACTGAGCCTGAAGGTAATAGTACTCATGAAAAAGGTATAGTTAGGACAGATTAGTGATAAGTGGAGTTTCAAGAATGAAGCAAATGGTATAACTTCCTGAAAACAATTTTAGACAAATACAGTCCTTCAGATATTAGAAAGTTAATCAGCCAATGTATATGAAATTGTTTTCATTATTTTATTGGAGAAAACTATGAAACTTGTAGCTGATCAATACATGTGTGTCTGTTTCTCAGGATTATTGTTTATATTGTTTAAGTAGTAGATTTTCTTTAAAAGGTTTTGACTGTGTATATGAAAAAATCTGCATTATGATATTGCTTTTTAAGTAAATGTTCTTCTCTCTCCCATACTTCTGTCATTCTGTATGCATGTGTGCTATCCAGGCTGGCTAACTTCAGCTAAATCTGAGTGGAACTGCTTCCTATTAATTCAAATTAAATTCAGTTCTTTCTCTTTCTTCATCTTCAAGGTATTTCATATATATATATATATATATATATATATATATATATGAATGAATTAATTAATTAATTAATTAATTAATGATTCAAGAATGATAGGCTGCATAGAGAAATCAGTCCTACCAGAACTCAAATTAATAATTTCTACAGGAATATTACATCCTGAGCAATAATTGTTCCACCTTTTACTATCAAATATATTGTTCTATTACAAGAGCTTTCTTTTCTTTTATAATAAAATTGAGAGGAAAAAGTAACAGCTGACAGTACGTTGCAGATGTAATGGAGCTTACAGATAATATCTAATAACTGTAATCAGTATTATTAATATATGCATTATTTGGATGCATTTTCCAAATTAAAAAAAAACCAATATATTCAGGGACTGAGCCTTGTAGAGAACAAAAATGACAAACTATTTATGTTTATTTCATATTTGAATACAAACCAATCAACCACGGCTAAAACCATTTTTTAAAATCAGAGTCCATCTTTTTTCCAGGAATTGGAATTGAGTGGCTTAAAATGCGTACATTAAATCTATGGGAGCCTTAACCATACCTATTTTGTTGCTGATTTTGTTAATAAAAAGCTTAAAATTGTAATGGGTGTGGGAAACTGGTATGCAGGATTCTTTAAAGTCTAGGCCATTAAAGAGGCTTTATTATACCTGTGCTCTTTAGAGAAATTGTATAAAAATGAAATATGTCATAGAATAATCTTCCTCTGCTTGGAGCTTCCAGATGTGTCGTACTACAAAATCATTGTCATATCCAAAAAGCATAAGCATCCTGCCTGGAGATGATGATGGACTTGTTTTCTAACATGTATGGAAGGTCCTACACTCAGGAGGGCTATCTGGCCTCCTAAATAAAAAAACTCACAGAGATTTAGAAAGAAAAAGGAAAAGATGTTGCTGTTATTGCTATAATGTGAGGGCATGCATATATCTGGTTGCAAAGAGGATGTTTCATTTGAGAGGAGAGAATCCAAAGGAGAAGCTGGCATAAAAGGCTCATATGGTGCTATAAAAGAGACTATCACTGTTCTCTTGTTGTACTGTCAAAAAACCCTGTTTTCCACATTTGCTGTAGAATACATCATTGCTCACTGCAACATTTGCAATGGGTAATGATCACCTAAGGCTGTAGTCCCAGTAGCTAAGTCTTGCTAGATACCATCAAACATACTTCCAAGTAAACTTGCATAACATTGCACTGTATGAATTGCCATCTTTCTGTTCTGACACTTGTATTTTATTGTTCCTCTCTTCAATTTATAGCCAAAGGTATAATTGGAAAATTTAAGATATTGACATTTATCTAGCACTGCAGTGTTAGATGACATGAAAACTATCTCAGCAAGGCAGACTAAAGAGGGCGCAAAGCTACATACAATGATGGATACTACAGGAAAGATTTTTTTTTTTTTTAGCAATGGGAGTATTACTAACTGAGTAGGTCAAAGGTCTGCTGTCCCTAAAGGTTTAAAATGCTGTTAGATATCTATTTTTGATAGCTAGCTATACCATGTTAATAACATAGCAGTCAGTTATAACATTGGACCAAAAAGAAAAAGGTTTCTTTTCCTATCCAGTCTTGCCAAATATATAGTCTTGGCATTTTTTTTCTTCATTTCCTAACTAAAACACATTATTTTATAAATTGCCTTGAGTGCATAGCTGCAATCAATGGAATAATAATAGTTCAGGATAAATGTGTTATAGGAAAAGTAGATTCTCTAATGCGCAAATAATACACCACACATATTATATTAGTGGTATCATTCCCACACTTTCTAGGCAACAACATTTACCTGTCTAAACATTAGGCTGTACTGAAAGAATTACAGAATACTGTGCATATTAAGGCTGTGAGATGAACTTTTTAGAGTCATGCTTTAGTGGCCTATGTGGGATGCTTAAAGTTTTATTGCTAATATAGTAACTTTTAAAATGTGGAACACATTGATGAAATAATGATTAATAGAAGAAAGTTATGGCATATGCTCAAACTCATCCTGCATGTATTTATAGGCCAATGCAGCACTTCAAATCCTAAAGGGAAAAGGTACTTTGGAGCATGGGAGACCCTTACATAGCACTTGCCTGCAATCCCTTAAAGTAGCAACTTTTCCCAGCTGCTTTCCACAGCTGCAATGTATGCTCACCCCCATACTCTGAAGCACATTTTTCCCTTAAAAACTGAAGCATTGTACAACCTAAAGGATTTATTTATTACAGGTTTTTTTTATATTTCTCCTCCTGAAGGGGAAAAAAATCCTGCCAAAGGAGGTTTCAAGAAATAGAAACAATTGTAAATAGAAGTACAATAAATATAATCTAAAAACAAACTTCAGAGTCTTAGAGGCTAAGAGCCTTCCTATAGGGCAGTTGGTGAAAATGGTCCTGAGGGGAAGGAAGTGTCCAGTTGTTCAGAATGCTGTGGTGGCAGTCACCAGTCTTCTTCCCTCTTCTTCTTCCCAAGGACACTTGATGGTAGTGATCCTTTGATACAGAGCATAAAGAGTTCTGCCACATTGAGAAGGACTTGGCCCTGGCAGTCCACTTGGGAATAACTATGATTTCAGAATCAGAGCTGGTCAATGCAGCTGAGATCTTCCAGTATTTAAGGATCTGCTTAACCCCAGATGCTGGAGCAATTTTTCTATGACAGTTCAATAATACACATTTCTACCTCACTTTCAAATGTGAAAGCCCTTTGAAACCTCAGTGGTTGCCATCTTCCTCAAATACAAAAATCAAATACAAATGCTTATTCCTGCTGTCTAGTTTGGCTTCCTGTTTTCAAGACCCAAGTATTTTCATATCTGTAATGATCCGTATATTAAATATCTTACATTACCATTACAGGTAATGTAAGATATTTAGTATACAGATATTTGCATACAAATATACTTATAGGGAGGAAAATGCAGCCTGATCTAATATATTACAAATAAATCATAGGATTTTGGGGTTTTACTTGCCAGGCTATTACTAATACACCAGTCTTTGAGGTACTAAGTGAAACAACAACAACAACAACAAAAACACCACAGACTAACAAAACATAGAATATTCTGAAGCAGAACAAAAATCAGGAAAGAGTCAAATGACAGGATTTTAAATTAAATTTATTTGTTCTCCCAGACAAGGCAATATGGTATTAAGGAATATTAATAGTATAAATAAATATATAATCACTAGTGAGGAATAATTACAACTTGGCACATATCAACATAGATGATATAAAAGAGTATGTGTTCCCTGATGGAGAGGCCATTCCCACCCATACCCACACCCCACCCTCCAAATGAGTTTGTTAGAAAAAAATCTGTGAAAAGGAGTATTTGTTTTGTAAGAGGTTCTTAGAAACCCAGACCATATGGAGAAACTGGAAATGCATATCAATAAATAGTTTTCATTGATTTTAGCTTGTGGTCAGCCATTTTTCACAGAAGGCAAGAACATCACATTAACTTAGGTTTTATTCATTTTAAGGGATAATAATTTTGGAAGGTTATCTTAAGCAGTGGAATTAGACTTTTTTTCCCCTTTAAATACTTCTACTGGCCAAAGCAACAGTGAAACTATGAAAATGAAATTTTTTATCAGTAATGTCACACTGGTAAAATGGTGCTCCTTGGATCTAAGTAAACAGCTAATTTCAATGAAATACAGAAGGGCTTTATTCCCTAGGAAATACATTTAAGATAATTATTTTCAGTTTTTGTAATTCTATTATTATAATATATATAATATTGTATATAGTATTACAAAAAAGTACTGCAAAGAAAATGTTCTTCAGATCCCAACATTGTACGATTAAAAGTTCCACTGCAGACTTTCTCATGAGTAGAGATAAATTGGCCTCAGGTAAAATCTCATTTTTTAAAAAACGAATCACTTCCATTTCATATTAAAAAAAAAAATCCAGGCAGTTTTAATTTTTGCTAGTTATATGAAATGTGACATATTTCCTTTCTGTTTCGCACCATGTTAAAAAGAATCTTAGTGTCATCTGAAATAATATCTATTAAATGATTGGTAAAATTAAAAATGAGTTCAGGTTAGCCAAGGTCCTATTTTTTCAAACATAATTGTTCATCTCTCAGGATGTCATAATATTGAAGTAAAAGAAATATACATGCTCTATATTAATCATGGAAATAGCATTGAACCTTATTAAATAAACACCTCCTTTGTCCTTAGAAGTCATTACAATTCTTGCTTGTTTTTCATATCCTTCTGCCCTTTTTTGTTTCATTTGCCACATATTCACAGGGTTCAGCACAGTCATTTTCCTTATACAACTGAGATTAAGAGGTAGTATATTATCACAAAGGGCTATTGAACTGCACGGATGATAATACATTTATGTCTTGCTATGAATCTATTTGCATCTTCTTTAACCACCTTAGATTAGTTATATACGGCAGACATTGGACTTCTTTCTCAGTCCTAAAGAAAGTTGGTATTCATCATCTATTTATATTATTGAAGATCCTTGCTAATCTACCCAATAAGCAATATTAATTTCTCTTTTCCACATCTGAGATTTTGCCACATTTAAGTATCAGCAATTAAATCAATGTTGCATTTACATATAACTGGTAATGCTTGAGGAGCTGCGTTTATAGCAAAATTACTATCCTAAATTGTATTCCTTCCTTGGTGTTGAAGAAGCATTCAGGAAGATTGTGTTTAGCCTATTCATCTCATTCTTCAGAAATAGTGGTTCCCAAATACCAGAGTAAATGAAACCTAACCAAATTTTCTAGTCAAGATGAGCATGCAATAATATCTAAATAGCTCTGGATATTTTAGGTCAAATGCCAATGCCAAGTTGCCATTTAGTCTTCCATCCAACAATCTGGAGGAGTGCCCTGACTTAAAAAAAAATGAAAATGATATTTTTAAGGACTTTCTTTCTGAGAACTTTACTTCAATACGAAAGAATCAGTGAACTCATTAGCTTGTGCTCAGTTTACACATTGCCCCAAGCCATAACAGATTGTTTCACCTTAATCAGCATGATGCATGACTTAGTGTGATATCTCAGCCATAGTTTATGGCTTAGCATGAGAATTAGGCTACCATGCTTAGTTCAATAAACAATGGTTAAACCAATGGCTTAGAGTGATGTGTGAACTTGCTGGGATCTGTTCAGGTAGTAGTGGATTTTCCTATTTCCTCAGTATTGCTCAGAAAGAAATTGTTGAATTGTACCTAATGGTTGTACAAGTTAAATGCAGCTCATAGAATTTTCCAGCACCCAAAGAGATTGAGTTTAAAGGCTCCTAACTCATCAGTGTGGCTCTTCCTTTTAATGTAGCTCCATTAAATCCAACCTGATTTTCTGAAAGGCCCTTAGATCCCCTGCAGAACACTTTTGGGAATGTACAGAAAACTGCAGAAAAGGCAGGTATCAGTTGCAAAAGTAGCAATCAGTTGCAACTCTTACAGTCATTGTATGCAGTCTATTCATAGCAAAAGCAGTACAAGTTGGTAAACTGCTTATCAGAAGTAAAAATATCATAGTCATTCACACCTACTTACATATTGAACCTGCTGTCTGATATTCTTGTGACTATATTGGCTATGGGCAAAAAGGCAGGATATAAATTGAAATAATAGCTTTTTAAGTTGAGAAAGTTATATTTTAATCCTGCAGTGTCACCAAAACTTCAGAACATATGTTTAGAAGAAGTCCCATAAATTTGCAGAGAAATGATTGGGTAATAGAACAAAGAGTTACATTAGTAGTATATATTTCTTGTTTCTGGGTTCTGTACAAAAGATGATAGAATAAAGAAAAACAAACGCAATGAATAAGAAATGAATTTTCCATTTGGTCACACTATTAGTCATAAACAATAAAGTATTATTGAAACAAAATAGTAATACACTTTTTCCCCTTTGGATATTTCAACTGTTAATGTGTGTGCTACAGTCCTGTGAGCTTATTCCAGAATATATTCCTGGAAACATTTATAAAAATACTGCTTCAACAGAGAAGTTATGGCACGAACAGGGCAAAGGGAATAGCAGAATTGCAACAGATGCAATTGATTAGATGCCTTGGGAAATATTTCACTTATTTATTTTAGGACCAGTCAATGTACTGTAAATCAAAAGATTTCAATATTGTCAGTAGATACATATTTTATTTATTTATTTATCAAACTGCCCATCTCCCTCCCAAGGAGGGACTCTGGGCAGTTCACAATAAAATAAATATTACAGGAAAAGTAACCCACAGTAACAGAGTTTCCTCTTCACTGACACAGCATATTGTGACGTAGATTGGGAGAACTATTTGTGGCAAGCCCTACCTTATAAACAAGAGAAAACCTGATTTTAATCCTTCATTCATTGTGAACAGTGAAGCAGTTTATTGCTGAAAATGTAAGCTTCCTTTGCTTTAGACTTATTGACTAACGTAATTGAATTTGCTTTTTCATCACCCTTCTGTCAGGAAATGTAACAGTGTTTTTAGTGTTCTGTATGATGGTGTGGCAATAATAATAAATCCAATAGATTGGAATGGATATAAAAGTGGATGGATATTTTTTCAGAAAACACCAGAGAGCATCAAGGACTCAGAGAGCACCGAGGACTCCACATTTCAGAAAACAGTTGAAGTGTTTTGACAGTCTATGATTCAAGCCCAACTGAAATTGGGTGTCTTCAGATGAGAATGTCAATGAATGGATGGACTAATGTACTGAAGAGTTCTAATAAGTCCATTTCATCCTGCAATGCAAAACAAGATATTCAGGAAAAAAATGTTCACCATCAGAACCTCAGAACCAGTTTTGTGTAGTGGTTAACGTACTTGACAAGAAACCAAGAAACTGTGAGTTCTAGTCTTCCTTTAGGGATGAAAGCTAGCTGGGTAACTTTGGGTTAGCCCTTTTTTTTCTCAGCCAAATCTGCCTCACATGGTTATTGTTGTAGGGAAAACAGAGGCAATAGGAACGTTATGCTGCCTTGAGTTGTACAAAGGAAGCATATAAATCTAATAATAAATATAACTCAGATATAAGGAATGCAACATGGTTGGGAAATCCATGCCTGGTATTATTTATGAATGATGTTGGAGAGGACTCCTGAGAATAGTAAGGACAGCCAAGAAAACAAACCAATGGATCATTGAATAAATCAACTCAGAGTTCTCAATCAAGGCACAAATGACTAGGCTTAAATTATCCCACTCTGGACTCATTATGAGAAGACCCAGCTCTCTGGAAAAGGCTCTAATGCTTGGAAAGGTAGAGGAAAAGAAAAGAAGAGGATGACCAGCAGCAAGTTGGTGGACTCAGCTACAGTGGTGATGGGTGCACTATTTGAAGACCTGAAAGACCAGGGATAATTATTAAGGACGATATCTATGTGATTCCCAGGAGTCGAAAACGACTTGATGGCACATAATCAGTCAATCAATCAATCAATCAATCAATCAAAATGTTGTCCACAACCTATTCTCAGCTTATCATGTTGTGTGCAAGACAATGCAAATCAGAAAACAGGTAAATACGGGTTTGAAAAGCTTTATTGGCACATCACAAGCTTCCTGAAGTAGCCAGGGACAATTAGATAGAGAGCACTAGGATTTGCTTTGAAATATGAGTTGTCAGTGTTTTGCTAGCAGGAGAAAGGCAGAGATGGAGATAAAAGCATTGTCCATGACAGTCCAGGCTCTGGGTAGCAGGGAATTACACGAGCTGGTCTGAATGTCAAGTTGAGTGTCTGAAGGCAGGCAAAGAGCAACAGTGACAAGAACACAGGTTTGGAGTTGCAGAATTGTTTTCAACAGAGGGGCAAGGGCCCAGAAGCTGCTCCTATATGCCCCCCAATATTAGTATGGTTTGATTAGGGGTGTTTTATCCTCTGCTATCAAGGAAACATGGTGATCGCCTTTGCTCTGACTTTCCTGGTTGCACTTATTTTTTAGGCTAAGCACCCTGCCAGAATCTGGTCCCTCATATCCAAATCAGGTTTCATCTGCTCAGCCTCATGGTTGCCTGGAGCAGCAGCAGCAAGTATTTGATTGTCTGCTGACACTTTAGCCCCTGACCCAGAGGATTCAGAGGACACGATGACACAATAATATTTTATTGCATCACTTCAGAATGAGAGTTTTCCAGTTTCTGAGTGAAGAAAGAGGTAACCATTGGTTTGCCTGCTGTGCTTCATTATATTTTAAACAAATGTCTCCACTCTGTCGTCTAGTGCGCTTTTCCCTTTAGGCTTTTCACAGTCATTTTATCTTGGTCTGCTGAATTGAATGCCCCACTCAGGGACTTATTATACTGAACCATTTACTTCCCTATGTGGACAAGCTCACAAAACCCTCTAGGTCTATTACTAGCCTATTTACAGTACTTTATGATTAGTGGGAATATAGTCTCTTCCTCTTGCTGGTGTTACACTTTGTCAAAGTAGATCTTTTCTTTTGCTTATTATTTAAACACATTTTTTTGGGTGGGGGAAGCTATTTACAAAGCTTGAGCATCAAAATGCACACAGATGCACATACAGCAACTAGTTTTAGAAGTGTCTTTTTTGTATTTTTCCAAGTTTGTCTCCATAATTTCTAATGTTATAGCAGTGGTCCAGTGGTTATAATAATAGCTACATTAGAAATCAAAATAGCTACATTAGACTCAAAAGGTTGATAGTTTAAAAGAGATAGAGATAGAGATATTTTGACTTTTATAAACCACCATGAGTCTGTAGTTGATTTGGCAATATTAAAATGGAATGAATGGATGGATGGATGGATGGATGGATGAATGAGAGAAAATGTTTCTAGATCAACTTATCAAAGAAATTAATCTATTTTTTCTTCCTTTCTGATTCTGCCTGAAACATTTATTTTTTTTAAATTAATGAACATGGGTTGTAAATACACAAGGTGGCATTTATCCTGAAAGGACAAGTCACCTAGAATAAAGGTTATTAAATTGTGTCTCTAGCACACAATACTAGATCTGTTTTTGACTGTTTTCTTAATGTATTGAGTTCCTGCTATTACAATCTTAGAGACATTCTTCTTTGCTGTCTGTTTGGCAGCATGCTCACATCAGTTAAGCCTGCTCTATGTATATAAGTTTCTCTTGTAATCAGGAACTATATAGTTAGTATACCTCCTGGAAATGTAATAATAATGGGACTAGGTGTCCTAATCATGTTTTCCTGCTTATAAAATTGCTATTTGATTTGGGCCTAATAGAGCTATCCGAAGATCTATAGGTTAAAAAAGGATTTATTTTTAATATCTCAGTACCTGGGAAATTAAGCTATATAGGTGGATTAATGCATACATGAATTAATAATTTTTAATGAATTGTATGTGCAGAAAGTTTTGCTTTATTATTTTATATGCAACAGTTTCCAAATACATTGGAGTTATATATTAGTATATTATTTGATAATTTCTGCCTCTTTTCCCCTTTCCTCTGAATGCTACCTTTAACTAACTGAGTAATAAATTAAGTGGAACATGGAGACCCAGCATGATACCACCTAGTGATGAAAATATGCATTCTGGCTGGAGGTCAGCATCCATAGAAAAACATTTTTTGCAGATCTTCAATTGGTGTGCTTTCCCATATTTAATGAAATTACATTGACTTATAGTAGTAAGGAACTACCTTCACAATGACATGAAATTCATTAACTTGCAAATCAAATTCTGGACATCCAAAGGCTTTTTATGTTTAAAGTTATCCATTCTTATCTAACCTTAGGGGCTCTTAAAAATTGGGGAATACATGCAAGAAGGAAAAACAATGCAAATACCTTGGCTTCATACAGAAGAGTGTCTGGATAGATCAGCCATATATTAGGATATAGGAAGAACTTCAGTGGGACTCTGTATATTTCTGTAATAAAGATAAATAAGTTTTTGAATTGAGATTCATCTGGAATGGTTCCACGAAATTGAATTCTATTGTTCCTACATGCTAGGTGTTAAACTATAATCTACATGTTTATACTGTCAATGTCTGGAAGTAGGGTTGCTTAACGGATCTGCACAGCACAAAATCCCTTTTGAACTTCACAAATCCACAGTGTATTTTCAACCAAGCTTTTTCATTCATTCAAATCCTAAAATGCAGTTTTCTGATTACAATTGTAAGAATGTAAATGTCAATTAATATAGTGGTATAAGTATAATAAATATGCAAGGAATATATATTTTCAGTACTTGGATCATACTGGCAATGATTGTACTAAATTCATAGAAAAAGAAAGCATTCTGGGAAATAACAAAACATTCTTCAAGGAAGTTGTCCAAATAGAGGAATCACTTTCTTTAATACGAATCTCCCATTATTTAGCTTCACTGGGGAGTTATAAATTCTAGAAGTTTCAAGAAGCGATTAAAATTTCTCCTTTATTTTCTTTATACACCATTAGTATGTCTTTTTGTAAGCTGTGCAGCCCAAATATTGTAACATTATAAATGTTATTTATCTCATAGGTGAAATATTATCTCATAGGTGAATAGGTAACCTTTGCACCTATAAATATCCTATATTTATGTACCTAAAGTATCCTCCTTTTTTCCTGATGTAGCAAACAAGCACCAATTTGTTGAAAGACCTCATGACATCAGTTTTCTTTTAGATTCTTCTCCTAATGATTCCCAGTTCTTTTCAAACAGCTGTAAGCTGGGTCCATGATTTCATCGAGTTATCCAGCATAGCAAGCTCTGTCAGCACAGATGGAAAATTAAGATGTTTTGCTCCAATTTCTCTCTATTTCCCACATTTAGAAAGATTCTTTTAGAAATGTTCATTGCTCATTTTTTTTCTTTACCCATCCTAAATAATGTGATGATGTCATCAAATTTGGACACATAACTGTTTATACCTTACTCTATATCATTTATGTTGAAGACTTCTTGGAAATTTTGGAATAATCCACATTTTAAGAAATGAAATATAATTCAACTTGAAACTGAAACAGAGTGGAATGAAAAAAAAAATGGGGATCATCTGTTATGGACATTGCTTATGAAGGAGGGGGGGGGGGCTCTCCAGGGGGAAAAAGGCACTTGCAGTACTGATTCTCTTTGCCTCCCTATCAAGAAATCCAAAAAGGAACCGCCTTAGCTTTCTGAGCTTTTCTGGTAGGAATTGCTGGTGCTTTCTCAGTTTAGCAGGATTTGTATTTTAGAGCAGAACAATAAACACTAGAGCTAAAACTTTGGATCTCAGCGTGGTTCTTTGCTCTATATCCTGACATCATCCCTACATTTAATTCTCTTTTCTTGAATTCAGCAATATTATTATTTTATTTTCCTGCCTTTATTTTGTTTGACTCAAGGCAGTGTACAGTATGTTCTGGATGCCTATTTTGCCCCCAACAAAAAAACAACAACGTGAGGTGGGTTGGCTGACAGAGACTGACTAGCCCAAAGACACCCAGCTGGCTTTCATGACTAAGTAAGGACTAGAACTCATGGTCTCCCAGTTTCAAATCCAGCACATTAATTACTATACCTATATTTCTATTATAATTCACTTTTAGAAACCTTTGTAGTCTTAAAGTTAGGGAGATAGATGTGGCCAAGGATAACCCACGAAAATTCAAAAAAAGGGTTTGAAGTCCAAGAATATTGGATATGTGTCCTTTACTTGGAACAATGGAACCTTAAGCATAACCATGAAGTTCTTACATCCTGTTTTTTGCTCTGCTATGCACTTGTTAGCTCATATACAGGGGTATTGAGTTCTTTGTTATAGTTTTTCCTCCAATGGATGTTCCAAATTGCTTCTGAAGATCTCTTAACATTCCTTCCTTTCTTAGGAATCTATTCTTCATCATGCTCATTCCAAATATTCCCTGACATCCCACATGGCAGAGAAAATAAAATCTGGCCATTCTCCCATTGAGCCAACCCTTGCTGTTGCTCCTGAAATACACTTCTCGGCTAACAGATATACTAGCATATTCATGCATTGACTGACTCTTAGTATTCAGACCATTTTATTTTCTATTCCTATTTCAATAAAGATTTATCTGGATCCAGTGTTAAAGCATGACATTCATCTACTTAGGTTGTCTTTCACTGAATCTCAGCAAACAAATATTTGAATGATGCCTAAGGAATACAATATATATATAACAATCTCATATGATCTCATGCCAACTTAAAATATTTTTTTCCATCTGAGCCTGTAAATCCATTTGGTAATAAGGTAATAATAAAAACTTTGTTCTAAATCTAAAAATATTAGATTGCATGCAAAGCATTCCTTTTTCTGTTGGTGGAAGGCTTCTTACCATTACAGGGAAGATCATTTTGGGCATCCATCTGAAAGGCTGGGAACCTAACTATGCTTCCATGAATGACACAGAGCTTCTCATCTCCCTCTCTATACAGACCTCCTTGAAATTTTTCCATGGGAACTAGATAATCCTCAGGAATGGTGTGAGATGTGGTTCAGAAGAATGGACAATTGGCTGGAAATTATTCTTTCTCCTAAAGCAAATGGAGGAGCAATATAGAACCCAATATTTTTACTAAGCAAGTATGTTGATGTGAAACAGAACAAACAGTTCCTTCCTTCACTAGAAGGACTCATTCCACAGAGAAAGGACACCATAGATTCACTACAAAATTATTTATTTGCAAAAACCATTCTTTAGGATGAATTGTTGGATAAAGGTTGTGATTTGTTTTTAATATATGCTCATTGGCTTCTAACTATGATAAATAGGGATCTTGATGTAGTTAGGAGTGCCATTTCACACTTTGGTAGGCAACATTCAGAGCAAAACTCTGAAATATTCAAAGTAACATGTTCTCAAGTATCTTAGGTCTTTTAGTTTCCCCACTCCAAGATTAGAAAACAGGGTTCCAACCTGGTGTGGGAGGGGCCAATCCATTGTTTACTTGCTCCATTCTGACTCCTTATAATATCTGAAGTCAGCTCTTTCCGCAAAAGATTACCTGCTAGATATAGAATACAGTTAAGGCCAGAGGGACTGAGAATCCTTCACATTTTCACTATGTCTCTGTGCCTGGGTGAAATAGAACTGCCATTTAAATGTAAGGAATTGCAGTGGGGGCAGTTAACAAAACAGACCCAAAGGGAGAATAGAAAGATCTTCTGAATCTGATTTCTGAACTCCAGCTAAAAACCTTTAGAGGAATTCTTGGATTTTGTGGCTTTACAGTTTCAATGCTATCCTATACATGGAAAGCAACCCAGTTATTGAATAGCATTTGTAATAGGAACTTTTTATATCTGCTAATAATCATAATTTTTTAGTTGTGGTCTGAATACATAAATAAGTTTATTTTCCCCTTTATTTTTCTCCCAAATTAAACAACAACAAAATCCAAACATTTCTGATGCTTAGGAACCTAACCATATGGATCTTGGGTTTGAAGAATAGTATAGTAAGTAAGCAACAGCCCAAAGAGTTTTCAAAATAATTTTAAAAATCTGGACATTTCCTCTTCTTTCTGTTCATGTAATCTTTAATATTTGATTAGACATAAGGATAAAAACTGAAGCCTCGTGTGTTGTAAATAGACCATTGTACCCATGGCAACATCTGATCTAAATCTGAAGGTTTTTTAATGCTTATGATGGCATCTATGTTTTCCTTATTATTCATGTCTTCACAAGTTATAATGGCAATAATGACCTAAGGAGGTTGTATAAAATGAGTCTTAAAACTTTGTGAATGTTTATTTTACACATACCAAAAGAATATTTTTTGACCCAAATCATATAGTTTCCCCAAGAGGTACCCTTCCATATTAAGCACTAAACAGCTACAGTTCCAGATATTTCAGCCAACAGAATAGGGGTCATTGATTTCAATGCTGAGCATGGCCATTGTAGTAAGCATAAGGGATCTTCTGTGAAAAGAGCAACAGTCCATGCTTATCATCCAAGAGATCAGTCACCACTTTCAACTTCCCCCTTCCCTGTGATATGGAATTAAATGCAGCTTTGATTCCACCCACAACAGCTCTTTATATGTTCTTAGGTTTCATCAAGAAGGCTGATTTGTATATAGAAGGCTACTTTTGTAGAGAAATGTCCCTCAGTAGATCAAGGCAGTATAATTTTAACTTGATTCCTTGTCTTGGGTCTTGCTATTCTTTATTTTAGAGAAGAGAAAGACAGTTGTGCTGGACATAAGGGCACATCTCATGACTTCTGGAAAGGTGGAGCTGCTCCCTTGCTTTTTTGTAGTAGTACTGTGCATTTGTCTGTCTTTTAAATGTGGCTAAAGAAGAGTTAATAAGATGTAAGATATCACTCTTTCTCTTTGGAAATTGGAACTGATGCCACCTCCCTGAAGATTTATAAAAAGGAATGTAAAATATTGCTGTACCATAAAAGCAATATTCATTCACATGTAAACATTAAGGAAGCTATTTATGTTGGGTCATTATAGTACATACAGTATAGTAAGGGACAGTAACGTAAAATGGTATTTTGATTCTGCAGCATATGTGTTATTGTTTCTTATTTACATTTTGTGGGCTTATTGCAATCATTATTTCAAGGGCAATATTTATAAATCATAGATGAATAAAACAATTAATTAATTTCTTATCTCTTGGACACATTTTGTCTATTTTACCAGATTTTTGTCACTTGGAATGTGTCAAAACACTGCTAAAGCAACACAAACAACTATTCACGATTCTGTTGATGAATAAGCTCATGTTGAATCACACTAACATAGGCTCTGAAATTGCCAACATGACAGTTAACATCAGCTGAGAAATAAATTGCCTTTTAAGTTCAGATGAGAAATATAATAAAAATGAAGGGCCTAACATCTCTGTTGGCTTTTTAAGCATCTCTAAAAACAGACCTTTTAAAACAGGTTCTTAGTTGTTGGTTTTAATTGTTTCAGTATTGTTTATTAGAGAGAGACCTAATGAGGTCTCTCTCTAATATACAATAAATATTTCATTATTTATTACAGAGAGACCTCATTAGTTAATAGTATAATAAGCCTGATAAATGAATTAATTATGTGTCATTTTTACCGCTTAAATCTCAGTTACTGCAGTTTATACCTTCTATCCTATGAAAATCTTGGAATAAACCATTGCCTTTCAATAAACAGGCAAGATAATAATAATGACAATAATAATGATAACAATAATTTGTTATGCAAGTTTACCAAGATGCAGTAGCAGTCAGAAAGATACAATAAATACAAAATTCCATCCAATAAAATTAATTCACAGTTTAGCAGCCAAACCAGTAAACAAATATTAAGAACTAAGGCAAACTATGTATGTAAATATGTATCACAATGATACATATTTAAAACAGCACATTAATAATTAAAATAAAACATATATTAACCTAGGAGCTGCCCAGATTACTGAGTTTACTTTTTTTTAAAACTCAACTAGTGGGTGGGATAACCAGGTCTATACTAACCCACTAGTCAAATAATAATAATAATAAAAAACCCTCTTCAACCCACTAATTTTGTTCTTTCAGACATTATTCTTCATGATCTACTGCTGTGTTAACTTTAGGCCTTAACACTGGCTGATATGTAATTTGGCTTGTTTGGGATAATTTAACAATAATCTTGGGCCTGAGTGTATTGTGAAGCTAATGTCATGACTCAGTGGCTAGGACTAACTTGATGCAGGGCTATAGAAAGTATTAAGAAGCATTCTTCCTTGCTAGACACATGACAGCTAGAAAGAGAAGGAAATCCAAGTGTCCTCTTTAAAGAGGGTGGTACTGCAAGACAACTTGAGTTTGAGATCTGACAGAGGGTATAAATACTGAATTACCATTTCTACTCACACAGAAGCTGTCAACAGTGCATTATGATTACTATTGCTTGGGATACAATAAAAATATGTTTTCTGACCATGTTCATCCTTGTCTCTGACAGTTTGACAGTATTTGTTATTACTCCCTTACTGGAGGGCGGAGAGTTCATCAATCATCATGCAGAGGTGAATAGGAAGATCTGACCTCACTGTCTATATTTGAACAACTGGCTGTTGCAAGGGGTGCTGTCAGCCTCCCAGGTAGACCAGCCAGAAAACACGACAAGATGAGCTAATTCTACTTTATTGTAAGGCTAACAGAATTAACAGAATCTTGCAACTCTGAAAGTACAAATCTTGTGGTGTCTCTTTTTATAGCCTGATAAATTAGGGTGGATCCTTTTCTGTGCCCATTATGCAGCTGCAGGCTCCTCCCCCTTTTATCTGATGGTTCCCTAGGCATCTCTTCCCCTCATCTCTCAAGGTCATTCCCACATACCATTACAGGTGCTGATTGGAGTATTATTTAGACATTTGCTTTATATATTTAATTTCCCAGTTTTTCTATTGTAAAATAAATTGAGAATGTTAAAATGTGATCATATAAAGATTATACAATGTTTATTAAAGAGTAAAAGGAAATTCATGAAACAGTAGACATAGTGTTAGCAAGGATGGTTGTGAGGACAACAGGTAGTGAGTTGTGTTGGTGTAACTAGTTTTGGCTATGTTTCCTGTTGTTTTTCTTATCTCATGTCTTCAATTTTTTTTGGAACTCTGTATAACATTACTTACCCTGAATGGGAATAGTTTGATTCTGTATATATTCATATACCATACCAACATGTAAAACTGTTTTTAATACATAAATTTATATGCTTTTGTGGGCTTTTCTGTATTTAACCATTTTGACATGCAATATATTTTATTGAATTTACAGTATATGCTGTCAAATTCTTCAAGACATCCAGCAACTTAGAAGAATAGGAAACATGTAGTAAAAAATAAAAAAAAATATCCCTGGTAAACCCAAAGCAACCATCCCACCCTTCAAAACAACAATATGTAAACCATATGAAATAATACATTGAAGCTCCAAAGACCAATCTGGAAAAGCTTGTTTTTTACCAGTTTCTGCATGACCATTACCAAAAGGACCAATCTCACATCTAGCTGGAGATGAGTGGGTGCCATGATTATAAAGCAATGTTTTCTGGCATCAGAAAATTGGGCATTACCATCAAGGGATCGAGCAAAGAACCACGCTGAGCCAATATATCAACTCTAGTTCTTTATTGCTCTTACCATAAAACAGAATCTTGCCAGACTAAACCTATCCTAACTAACCTAAAGGTAAATACCCCAGGAACTCTAAGGTGGGACTACTCTAACTCTCTTTGTCTGCCGGTCAAGGCTCTCAAGGCTGTGAGAATGCTGATCTCCTTGGAATACGCTCCCTCCTTCCTCTGGCCCAAAATCCATCACATCACACCCTCCCCCCTTTCAGGGACACATTCCATCACAATTACTAGCGGTTTCTGCCAGGAGACTTATTTCAAATCAGTTAACAGGTTGGACAGCTGGTCCTCAAAGTACCTTGATTGTTGAGAAGCCATAGCATACTTCATAAGTCAACATTTACACTTTGGATTGCAACTGGAACCTACTTGCTATCAGTGAGAGCAAACTGACAAACACTAGCTAACAAAGAAGCTGCTGCATTGTGAACCAACTGCAATGTTCAGATCATCTTGAAGGGTGACTTCATATAGTCTACATTATAGAAGACCAACAGGTGGTGAAAAAGGCATGATTGCTGTAGCCCCTTCTACTCCAGGGAGGTAACAGCTAGAGCACTGCATGGAGCTGGGTAAAGGATCTCCTGGCACTGGTCTCCACTTGCAAATCGAGAAGTAGCTGTGAGTTCAGGAGGAACACTAAATTGCAGACCTGCCCTGTAATGATCAGTGCCATTCTCTCAAGAGACAACTTGGAGTTGACAGAGGATAGCAATGAACAAACAGCAGCTCTGTCTTGCTGAGACCAAATTGGATTTTAGCTCACAGCCTCCAGGCACCAGGATGACACTTTAACAAGATCTCCAGCCAAGCCTGGAGTGGTAATATGAAACTGAGTGTCATTAGTATATTGAAGGCATCATACCCTAAGTTTCCTTATGACCTCTACCAGCTGCTTTGTATAAATATTAAGTGCAGTAGGGGAAGGACCAATCCTTGGGGCATCCCATATGGGAGTAGCCACCAGGCTAGCCTTTTTCTTCTCCACCAACTGGAATGCATTCACTGAGCCCTGTAAAACACCCAACTCCTGCAGGCAGTCCAGAAAAATGCCATGGCTGATGCTATTGAATTCTGCTGAGAGGCTCCAAAGGATCAGGAAGGCTTTACTAACCCTATCCAATGACAGTAATTAGAACAATCAGTGTTGTCTTGAATAAATGCTAGATCTGAAACCAGTCTGAAAGGGACCAAAATATATATTTTGTCTAGGGTGCTTTCCCACCACATACTCAACACATATCAAACCCAGTGTAAGATACAACTGGCTCTAAGACTGTCCATTCCCAAGGTTGCTTTCTTTCTACTACCAGTTTTCTAGAGAGCTTAACAGTTGTTCTGACTTGTAGCACCACTTGATGGCACCACTGATACTATCAGCTGATTTTGCTACCTGGTCATGCTTCTTCAGTAGTCCCTGGCCTGCCAGCTTCTGTGTTGTTGACTCACAGCCAAAATAATTACAGCTCCCTTCGTATTGCCTCTGCTGCTAACGGGGAATGAAACTGATGTTCTTCCTTTTTGTTTCTAAATCCAATCAGTCATTTACTTTTTCTTTCTTTTTTTCATTCTTCTTCTCACTTCTGTCCCCTCCAGACAATCCAAGTCTCTCCACTAACTGTTGTGGCTACTAGAAGCCACTTGCTATCCCCTTTTTGTTTTCTTTTCTGCTGGAGGATTTTGATCTTGTCCTTTTAATTGCATTCCATTTCTTTGACTTTGTTTATATATTTTATTTGGTCTTTTCCTTCAGAGTGACAGATGGCCTCCAACTACCATGAGAATTATTTTATGCCTTCAAGTGTGATCATACCAAAGCTAATAGGGCCTTATCCATATGGTCTTGCTGCCTAAAGACAAAAAGCGTGTTCTGTTTTCCCACAGAATAAGATTTTTAAGAAGAGGAGAAAGTTTGCTGTTACAGTGAAGGCTAAGCATTTGCTTGGCACTCAGGCAGCTCTCTTGTAATAATAATTATTCAAAAATTATTTGAATTATTAGAAAACAGAGAGGAAACTTGATAAACTACTAAAGGCAGAGTGTATATTGAAGTGGAAGACCCAGGTTCAAGTTCCTACTCAAACCATGAAACTCACAGAATAGATTGGGGAAGTGTCTGTGTGTGCATGTGTATGTGTGTGTGTGCACACTATGATGACATTGTGCCATTCATAAAATCATTTGGATCAATACATAGTTAACTGGATTGAATGAAAATATGGGAAATGAGCAAGTACAGTGAAAGCAAAGAAAAAGAAACAAGCATAAATGTGCTGAAACCCAGTGTGTAAAATCACCAGTTTTGTTGTTTATTCGTTTAGTCGCTTCCGACTCTTCGTGACTTCATGGACCAGCCCACGCCAGAGTTTCCTGTTGGTCGTCAACATCCCCAGCTCCCCAGGGATGAGTCCGTCACCTCTAGAATATCATCCATCCACCTTGCCCTTGGTCGGCCCCTCTTCCTTTTGCCTTCCACTCTCCCTAGCATCAGCATCTTCTCCAGGGTGTCCTGTCTTCTCATTATGTGGCCAAAGTATTTCAGTTTTGCCTTTAATACCATTCCCTCAAGTGAGCAGTCTGGCTTGATTTCCTGGAGGATGGACTGGTTTGATCTTCTTGCAGTCCAAGGCACTCTCAGAATTTTCCTCCAACACCACAGTTCAAAAGCATCAATCTTCCTTCTCTCAGCCTTCCTTATGGTCCAGCTCTCGCAGCCATATGTTACTACGGGGAACACCATTGCTTTAACGATGCGGATCTTTGTTGTCAGTGTGATGTCTCTGCTCTTAACTATTTTATTTAAATTACCAGTAATGCGAAGTAATTTTTGATACTTATGAAAATGAATGTAAAAACAAGCCAATTATTTTTGGCTCAGCCATAAACATGTAGGCTTAAAACTATATGCATATACTAAGATTTTGCCATAATTTGTGTTTTATGTATCTGAATCTCAAAGCTCATTTTAAACTATCCTAATATTAATATGCTCTGAATATTTGGTGAAAAGTTAAACTGTGTAAAGAAATGTTATAACTTTGGGAATAACTGCTATAGTTTCAATACTAGTTGGCCTTGTGATTTATATGCACAGATTGGATTAATCAGGCAGGATGGAATCATAATCTACTAGATAATTTTCTTGAGATCCGTTGAATCTATCTCAACTGAAACATTAAGTTCTTGAATGTTTCAGTACCCTATAAAGTTAAAAAAATTGTTATTCTTCATGTCCCTTTCAGGAAATAATACTTATCTTAACAATTCTGATAATTATCAAGGAGAATTACCATAGGAGTATTAGAATGTATCAGATGTATTTCAAAGTTCTCCAAGATGGAGTAGGTCTTTCTGTAGTTAAACACTTCAGCAGATGCTTGCACAAGTGAGATATTTTATTGTGGCCCATGGGATTACTTATGCACCAATTATACATATGTTTAGTTAATTTTCACCTCTAAGGTAGGGCAGATACAGTTAGATCTATCAGTATGAGCCAATTTTTCTTCTCCTAACATTCATTTATTTTATAATACATTTTATATTAAAATGGATATTGCAATAGGAAAAAAAATCCTTCACTTATAACTTTGAACATGAACAGAGAAAATAACCAATGAAAATAACCAATAACTAATGAAATGCTCACAGTCATGTAATGTAGGTGCACATTCTGTGAATATTTCCCTTCCCTTCCCTTCCCTTCCCTTCCCTTCCCTTCCCTTCCTTTTCATCTGGTACTGAATGATTTGTTCTTCTTGTCATCCAAAGTATTTTCAAGGGCTTTCTCTGGCACCACAATTCAAAGACATCGTTTTTTTCTTTGTTCAGCATTTCTGACGGTTCCATTTTCATAGCCATATGTTGCAAGTTGGAAAACCACGGCCTTGATTTGTGATCCATGTGATGTCTCTGCACTTTAGATTTTGTTTAGATCTGTCATAGTCTTTCTCCCAAGTAGTAGATAACTATTTCATGGGCACAGTTGCCAGCAATTTTTAACCTTAGAAGCAAAAGTCTGATGCTACTTCAACTTTATATATTTGCATTGGGTTGCCTTTTGGCTTTGACATTATCTTAGGTTTCTTTTAAATCTTGACCAACAGACAGTAATTTGCACCTCTTCATCTTCAGCAAAAGATTCCTTACATCTTTTTTACTTCCAGCATCAAAATGGGATCACCAGTATATCTGACGTGATGTTTTTCCCAGCAATTTAATTTCGATTCTATTTCTTTTAGTCCAGCATTTCTTATGTTATATTCTCCATGGAAATTAAATTAATGAGGTGAACTTTCTGCCCTCATTTTCCTGTTTTAAACTATTTCATTAACGCATCAGTAATTGCTGCTTCCTGGTCACCATGTAAATTCTTCAATGGATAGATGAGTTGGCTCAGAATCTCATGTTTTAATGACAAACCAGACTCTATTGTGGTCTACAAACATCTTTGTAATTGGATGCCAATTAAAGTTCAACTGAAAGAAAAAGAAAACCAGGAAGGGAGAGCAAAGCAGGAACCTTAAAGTCCCCCATCAACATTTACTACCCAAACAACAGATTAATTAGATTGACAAATTACTGGTCACATTTTTCTATGCTATACAGAGTTATGTTTCTACTTAAAGTATACTGTTTGTAGATTTACAGTATAAATATAAATCAGGACATGCTAATTTTATGTAAATGTTGGTCCCCCTTTCTACTTTGGAGTGATATGTTTCCTTTTTTATGTAATGGAAGAGTGACCTGAGAGCCTATCTTGGGTAGTGGTTAAGGTTCTAGGCTAGAAACTGGGAGACTGAGAGTTCTAGTTCTACCTTAGGGACAAAGTCAGCTGAGTGACCTTGGGCCAGTCACTCTCTTTCAGCCCTTAGAAGCAGATATAGGTAGTCTTAATTTAATGATGCTAATTGGGACTGGAAACTCTGTTGTTAAGGAACACAGCCATAAATCGAAAAACCACATGCCTGCACCATTTAGCGACAGCAGTTCTAGCAATCCTGGTTGCTGTCATTAAGTGAGGACTACATAGTTCATTAAGCAAGGACCTCACATGACCATGATTTCTGACTTCCTGTTGGCTTCCCCATTGATTTTTTTTGTGGGAAATTGGCAAGGAAGGTCACAAATCGCAATCATGTGACTGTGGGATGCTGTGACAGCCTTAAAAATGGGTTCTGGTTGTAACTGCCACTTGTTCAGCATTATTGTAAGTTTGAATGGTCACTGAATGAGTGGTTGTTAAACAAGGACCACCTATAATGGCAAACCACTTCTGAAATCTTGCCAAGAAAACTGCAGGGACTTGTCCAGGCAGTTGCTAGGAGTCAAGACTAACTGGAAGACACAGAAAGGGGTGACCTATTGAGAGTCAGAATCAGGGGAGATGGAAATCATGGCCGTAAATGTGAACGGTGCAGAGAAATATCAGAGGCAGAAAAAGGAAACTGCAATAAAGAAGATGAAGAAAGAAGGAATTGGACTGGTTGTTAATGGATTTTTAGGCTTAGGCACACTGAATGATCTAGTATAATTTGATGTCCCAGTTTTTTGGTTTGAAATAAGATCCTTCATGTTATGCTTATACACTGTGTACTGTGAAGGAGATCTATAGATAGATAGATAGATAGATAGATAGATAGATAGATAGATAGATAGATAGATGAATCAGAAGTGCTGCGGAGCCCTAACATGGGCCTAGTATGATTTTAGGACTGTGTAATATACTTAAATGATGGAATGGGAT
Source organism: Candoia aspera (assembly GCF_035149785.1). Taxonomy (NCBI): domain Eukaryota; kingdom Metazoa; phylum Chordata; class Lepidosauria; order Squamata; family Candoiidae; genus Candoia; species Candoia aspera. The sequence continues at coordinate 40,795,694 of NC_086159.1, read as the reverse complement.
TGGTTCAGAGTCCAGTTATTAGAAAATTGTTAAGAGGGATCTAGCCCTGAGCAGGCACCACCATGCAGTACTGCCAGAGAACTGGCACTCTAGCATATGCCAAATGTCATCACTGGGGGATATCATACCTTGGTACATTTGCATATGTAAAACAGTTCCTTACGTTTCAAGGGTTGGATGCAGATTTTCTTTCATCCACCCATTCAAACAATGTTCCTACTGCTTTAATTTTTTTTTTCCCCAGAACAGCATAACTTGTATCCTGATCATAGATGGTTGCACATATAAAATGAAAATCGGTGTTTATTGCTTAGAAAAAGACAATTAACTTCTTGCAGCATTTCATCCCAGGCACTTTGCCAATGGTTTCAAAAAAGGTAAACAGTTGACCATAGGATTAGACATCCTTTCTTAGGTGAAGAATTGCATTTTTAAAAAATGTTTTTCAGGCTCTGAAAGTTGCAATGGGTCTGAGAAAGCTGTAGTGATGTCACTGAAGGTGTTCAGATCTGGAATAAATATCTACCAGAGGTTTATAATACAGTATGTGCTTGTGTGTTTGTGTGCATATTCCTATAATGAAATAGTATATATCTGAAAACTGATGATTCTCCTCTGAATTTCATCAGTGCATTCTTGGGGCTCAAGATAAGACAAAAGTGCTCTGAGGGAACTGCATGCGACCTGCAGAATGTGCTTTGCTTCTCCATGATTAAATGGCATGTGAAGCATGACTTGAATCAGTGATTTGAAACAGGCAAATTCTGTAAAAGTTGTTGGCCTTCTGTGACCACTTTGATTAATGAAGGGCACTGCAACCCTATACTGGTCTCTTCAGAGGTCAGCTCCAATACATTCAACTGGACTTAACCCAAGATTAATATATAAACAATTGCTCAGTGTCCACTACTGAATCATTACTATGGTTTTATTTCCATACTTTTTAAAAATTCAGCATTTGAGTTTGGCTCTGGGAATAACTGACCACAATGTTTCTCAAACTGTGGGTCTAAACCCACTTCAATATTGCTTCAGACGATTCTTAGAATCTCCTTCTCTGTCTTCCACTAGTCAGGTGATAGGAAAGGCATTGCAGAGAAGGAGCTTCAAAATACACTGAAGAATGAATAAAGAGATTTAAAGATTGATAGTTTCAATAATATTGAAAACCTTGCAAGCCACTCAGAGTCATGGCAGTGAGATAGGCAGCCATATAAAACAAACAAACAAACAAACAAACAAATTTCATCTGGTTAGCTACCCCAACAATTTGAACCCAGAAACTAAGCAGAGCCAGACCTGATTATTTTTTTGGAAAGAAAAACTCCAGAAAATCCAAGGATTGCTAGATTTTCACAAGGCAGGACAATAAATGTTAACTCTCCAGACATATTTAGACATACCTCCTTTTAGCAGAAACCTCACAGTTACAATAATGAACTTCAGATTCATATAAAGAGTAAGGGGAAGGAGACCAACCCTTATGGTATCCCACAAGATAGTGGGCACAAGGTTGAACCCTTTATCCCAACTGCTACTGACTAGAAATGCCTGCTGAGGTGGGAATGGAATCACTACAAAACTGTGTCTCCCATTTTCAACAGCCATTGGTGGTCCAGGAGAATATCCTGGTGGATGCTATCAAAAGCCTTCAAAAGGTACAAGAGGACCAAAAAGAGTAGGCTACAATGTTCTTCATGAAGATCATCCACTAGGTCATCCCCAATACATTATGTGTTGTCTAATGGAGATGGCACTGCTTATGCTAGTGGATGACCTTTGCAATGTATGATCACATAACATTAAGCAGGCCTTAGATTACTTGAGACAAGCCTATGGTTGCCATGGAGGCCATGAATTCTGTGGCTTTTCCTGACACAGCAAATTTCCAAGGCATGGAAATTGAAGTCAGCTATACCAGAAGACAAGTTTATTTTATTTTATTTTATTTTATTTTATTTTATTTTATTTTATTTTATTTTATTTTATTTTATTTTATTTTATTTTTTATTCAAATTTAATTACCACCCATCTCCCCCAAAAGAGAAGCCTGGTGGAGAAGGACCCAACTTGAAGCAGGGTAGCTAGTACACCAGAAGGATATCAAGCTGGTCCTTAACCAACAACTTTATATTAAGGCCCTCATACTCCACCATCTCAGGAGCAGAGCTCTGATCACATAAAGGTGTTCTGAAATATCCCCCGGTAGGGGACAAGACCTTAATCCAGTGGTCAGTAGTAAGCCAATAGGTTTTTTTATGATTCAGAGTCAATAGGCTCAAATTAGGGTGGAATGCCAAATTTTTTTTAAAGAGTAATATTAAGAGAGTTACAGAAAGAAAGATATACCACTTCATGTTTCTTCAGTTTGCCAGGATACCCTGGAAATGGTAGTGGACAGACCCCCTGAAGTTGGCAAGTAATTGCACAGCACCTTCCTAGGATTTTGGATCTACGTCAAGGTTCCAACTGTCTGAGGAGTTTTATCACCTTTTAATACTTTTCTTAAAACCCAAGACTTATAAAACAATAACACCTGGAGATGGCTTGGTAGCACATTTTATCTTAATCTTCAGAGGGCTGACCCTCTGCCAAAGATTCTTTTTAAGTAAGATAGGATCCCTAGGTGACAACACCTGGAGATGGTCTGATGACATCTCCAGTCAATATCTTAAGAGATCTAATAATTTATCCTCTGCCAAACATAGCACATTGTTTCCAGCAAACAACACCCAGGAATGGTCTGATGTCATCTTTGCTTAATAACTCGGGAACCCAGATGTGGCCCTTTGTTAAGAATGTTTTTATGGGAAACATTGTTTCTAGCATGCAGCCATTGCTCCCCTTCCTGGTTGCAGGTTTTAGATCAGGGAGTTCCTGCCATCCTTTTTCTCTTGTTACAGATAGTAGGAATACAGGAATACAGATAAAAGGCTTCCAGGGGAGAGGGATTTACAATACAATAATGCACTCTGCACAGCTTTCTAAGTAACCTTTTCTAACTGTGCATGTGGAAGAATTTGTAATACAAAGCTTATTATGTTGCTTTGTATTGCTTTTATTAAGTTGCTTTTGTACTGCACATTGCTTTTGCTGGCTAAATAACTCTTTCTACACTGGTGTAGAGATCGAATGTGTGCAAGAACTCACTTTCCTAGGTTTGCTGATTGATCAAAGCAGCGTATGCAGTCCAGAAATCGCACTGGGTCACACAGCAATGATGAGCGTGAATCAAGTGTGGAAAAGCAAGGACATCAGCCTTGCAACTAAATACAGATTAGTCTGCACTATCATGTTTCCTACAGCTTCCTATAGTTGCAAAAGTTGGACCATTAAAAGACTAGACAGGATGAAAACTGACTTGTTCCAGCTATGGTGTTGGAGAAGGCTTCTGTGTATCCCTTGGTCAGCAAATGTGACAAACAAGCAAGTATTGGAACTTATAAAACCAGACATATCTCTGGTGGGCAAAATCAGAAAACTCTGCCTTATTTTGGCCATGTCATGTGATCAAACTTGCTGGAAAAGGCAGTTATGGTCAGCATAGTCAGCAGTAAAAGGAATTGAGGCCACCAAAAAACATGGTGTCTACACACCATCAAAGCTGACACCAGCCAGAGCATAAAACAAGTAAAAGAAGCTGTATCAGCAGGTTGGAAGATGCAGAGAGAGCTGGCCAAGAATCAGACAAGATTGAATGGATAGCATCATCATAACACAGGTGTATCTTATACCTGCAAAAGAAAAAAGGGATCTATGTCTCCTTGCCAATCTTCCACAACAACAATACATAGTGACAATACGCAATGACAATCTACTTCCACAATGCCAAGGCAACCCCCTCAACCAACCAGGTCTTGGTAATATATAACAGGTCTTTCTGCTAATCCATGAATTAACATGATCTTACTGCAAGTGGGCATGGCATTTACCAACAGCAGTCTAAGCCCAAGATCACCAGCCACCAGAAGTCAGGAGTTGGGCCACCAAATTGGTAGTTGGGATTTATTCCTTTTCTACTGGAATATCCCACCAGATCAACTTTAACCTGTCATAACTGGGGTTATGATGCCTTTCCCACCCTCCCCCACCTGAAATCACACCCTCTCCAGTGTTCCCCATCATTCACCACTTTTATTTTATTTTAAATCTCACCTTTAATATTTTTTATAAATAACTCAAGGTGGGGAACATAACTATTACTTCTTCCTCCTCCTATTTTCCCCACAATTCACCCTGTGAGGTGAGTTGGTCTGAGAGAGAGTGACTGGCCCAATGTCACCCAGCCGGCTTTCATGCCAAAGGTGGGACTAGAACTCACAGTCTCCTGGTTCCTAGCCCATTGCCTTAACCACTAGACCAAACTGGGTCTCATACTCTGAGGTCCCCAATATATAACTCTCACACCAGGAATCAAGTTGAATTTGAAGTAGAATTTACTTTACCTTACTTCTACTACTCCTATTACTAGATTTTTGTTAAAACAAATATTACCTCCAAACAATCAGATTATATTTCTTTCAGTGCTATTCTATGCTTTGGCTCTTTGATACCTACCATCATTTTGTGAAGAGCTGTCTTCAATATTTTCCAGGTATCCTAGGGATACAGTGCTTGGAAAAAACAACAACACTATATTTGAAAACAAGTATTCCTTATTTGAGCAAAGAGGAACTGAGGAGCCTTATGATGAAGGTGAAAGAAGAAAGTGCAAAAGCTGGCTTGCAGCTAAACCTCAAAAAACCAAGATTATGGCAACCAGCTTGATTGATAACTGGCAAATAGAGGGAGAAAATGTAGAAGCAGTGAAAGAGTTTGTATTCCTAGGTGCAAAGATTACTGCAGATGCTGACTGCAGTCAGGAAATCAGAATACATTTAATCCTTGGGAGAAGAGTCATGACAAATCTCGATAAAATAGTTAAGAGCAGAGACATCACACTGACAACAAAGGTCCACACAGTTAAAGCAATGGTGTTCCCAGTAGTAACATATGGCTGCGAGAGCTGGACCATAAGGAAGGCTGAGAGAAGGAAGATCGATGCTTTGGAACTGTGGTGTTGGAGGAAAATTCTGAGAGTGCCTTGGACTGCAAGAAGATCAAACCAGTCCATCCTCCAGGAAATAAAGCCAGACTGCTCACTTGAGGGAATGATACTAAAGGCAAAACTGAAATACTTTGGCCACATAATGAGAAGACAGGGCACCCTGGAGAAGATGCTGATGCTAGGGAGAGTGGAAGGCAAAGGAAGAGGGGCCGACCAAGGGCAAGGTGGATGGATGATATTCTAGAGGTGATAGACTTGTCCCTGGGGGAGCTTGGGGTGGCGACCAACAGGAAACTCTGGCATGGGCTGGTCCATGAAGTCATGAAGAGTCGGAAACAACTGAACGAATAAACAACAAAATTCCTTATTTGATCTGAAATGACAATAATCTCTGTAATTAGTTTATGCTGAAGTCAAGAATATTTTGTTTTTGAATTGCTATTTACTGTTTGCATTTTTTTTCTTTCTAAATATGCTTGTCTTCTTGTCTCTTTTTGTCACCTAATGACCATATGTCTAGGGTTCCAAAGCTTTGTCCATTAAGATTATTATATTATTATGTATTACATTACATCACAAGAAACATACAACCATCTAAAAGACCTGTGAGCAATGCCATTTTTGAGTAAAATCTATTAGCATTTTACTAGCATCATTGTTCCACGTTTGGCTGGATTATCAATTTAACTTATTCCTTGTGCCCATCCTCTAAAGTATTCTATGTTGTGAACTATAAACTGAAAGTATATTACAGACTATTTCAGCCATTACCCTTCTTCATGCTACTTTATATAAATTTATTATGTCTGATTGCAGAAAATTTTGTCAAATAGTTATGATTCCTCATACAGTTTCAAGCCTTGGAAATGGTTGTAGGAATGCCAGTTGAAATACAACTCATCATTTGTTGACTGTCAGAATTTGTCTGGCTTATTGATTTTGCTTTAAATACCTTGTCTGAGAGAAATTCAGTTGCAATTTTTATTTTCCTTTTTTAAAAATTAGCTAATACAACCATATTGTAAACCGCCCAGAGTCCCTCTTTTGGGGGAGTTGGGAAGTGGCTAAATTTGAGCAATAAATAAATATGATTTCAGAAGATTTATACTTGAAAATAAGGATTCCTCCCAGATTCAGATTAAATATGAAACATAACTTCAGTCAGTATAATAGACATTAATGTAGGCTTTGTGTGCCAATTTTAGTCTAATTGCATGATAAAAACCTAGGGCAGGAGGAAAGGAAGCCAAAAATTGGCAGAGAATGAACAGCAACCCCAAAGAATGCCAGACAGCTGTGTGCTTTCTCCTTCCTCTTCTCCCCACCACAGTCATCCTTCCAACTCAAATGACAGCTCCTTGTAGAGCTGTGTGGTTTCCCATATCAGCTGACATTCAATTTTGGATTTGTTTTTGAAGATAATTTTATTATTATTATTACTATTATTATTATTATTATTATTATTATTATTTCATTGATGGTCTTCTCACATTAATTTAATTACAAGGTAGTCAAGGAATATGTGTGAGTGCCCTGTTTTTATTTATGCGATTCTCTCCCACCGGTGTGCAGTAGAGGAGTGCAGTAGTGCAGTATTCAGATCCAAAATGGGCAATGGTGCTTCAGATCTGAGTGTGGCAACCCTGCAGTATCTGTCAGCAGTTCCTCAAGGGGACAACTCTTTTTCCAGGCCTTCAGAAAAATACAGGTTTGAATTTAGGAGGCATTAAGGAGGCAGCACAGCAACCACATCAGCTAAAAACATAACAGAACATTGCAAAGTATCCTAAAAATAAGATAGAAAAACAAGAAACCTTCACCTTGTGATAACATTTCTAAGAATTTTCCTGACAGATTTTAAAAAAGGCATTAATTTCTTCAGAAGTGTATCCTAAAACACTGATAGTTTTATTTATTCAGCCAACCTGACATTACTTTTATTTTGTCTCTTGGTACTGCACGTTTGTAGGTACGGCTGTATGTGTGTTTGCACTGCTTCTCTTACTGTAGATTTGTAGTGGCTTCCAACACATGTTAAAATACAATAAAACTTCTACAATAAGCTAAAAAGATGAAAAACAATACTCAACAAAAACCCAAATAATAATTATAATGTCTAATAATTAAAAAATGCATAAGCATATGGCAAAGTTCTCCAGAAAAAATTAATCTTTAAAAGCTTTCAAAAGACCCAACCTCATTTCTAGAAGGAAGCTGTTTCATGACAAAAGTGTCAGTGCTTCTCACCTCAGGAAAGTGGGGTATCACAAGCAGGTTCTACTGCTGTTCTTCCAGTGGTTCTGATGTTCTAGCCATTATTTTTCTACTTATTTTTATTTTTATTTATTATATTATATTATTTTTATTTTATTTTATTTTATTATTTTGGAAGGGGAATAGTTATTGCAGATAATTACCATTTCAGTCCAGTTATATACTCATTGAATAGCACAACAAAATAGCAAAACACACTTTACCTGTCCTTTAATAAATGAAAGACCATTATCAGCACTTTAATCTATTACCCATCAGTACCTCCCTATGTTGGCTCAGGATGGCTCTGATCACAAAGAATATTGAGCCAGAAACTAGTCAGCCAGTATATTTTATAAACCCAGCCTATGGAGTTTAATTTATTGTTTAGTGTGTACTACTTAGCCAGAAAACTGGGTAAATTCAGTAATTCATAGTTGACTCAACAATAGATTGCAGATATAGCCAAGGTATCTTTGCAAGATTGGTCTGGAAACTGTTATGCTTTAGACCTTTTTTTTTTTTTTAATTTTACTCAGCTTCCTCCTCTGACCTTGGCAATGAATAGCACTACTAGATATTTGATTTGACATCAATCACTGTTACTGAAATTACTTTCACAGTTAAGATACCTACAGTATACATATATCAAATTTCCCATTCTTGTGTACTTGTGTATCTTATACCTGCAAAAGAAAAAAAGGATCTATGTCAGTATCTCCTTGCCAATCTTCCACAACAACAATTCATTCCAAAAAACGTTAACAGATTGATATCCATTATTATTGTTATGAATTAGAAAAGGTGATAAGGAAGCTGTTGTTGGACAATTGTAATATTTTAACAATAATCCTCATTTCAAGAGGTGGTTTCTACCACTGCAACTTTATGAAATAAAAAAGGTGCATTCTGATAAATTGATGTCTTCCACTCCAGAGAGAGGATGCGACACTACCAATTGACTGATTATATATCAAGCCAGTGCGGACCCTTACCAACCACATAGATAGACATTCTCTAGTTTTACAACCACATTCATCTTTTTCCATCAAGCTTTTCCTCAATATACTCTTTGTTCAGCATATACTTTGAATAAATAAGAATATACAGGCTTGTATTACTCTCTTGATGACCTGGAGCCAGTCTGTTTTTCCATAGTCTGTCCAGACTGTGGCTTGATTATAGATTTTTTTATGAAGACAATGAGATAATTTGGGATCCCATTTTCCTAAGGACATGTCACAGTAAGCTACATCTGAGCTACCTCTGAGTAATTTGAACTCTTGATGCATTCGACAGGGTAATTTTCCGTTCTGGACACTAAACTTTATTTGAATTTTCATGGTTATTCACATCTATAAACAGAAATTTAAATGAAAAAAGTCTTTACATTCCAAATTGTCTTTGGAAAGACAACTATTTCCCAACTATTTTAGCTGCAATGAAATGCTAACTGTAGTTTGATGCTTATGATCATATTCAATGAACACTATGAGGAAATGTAAATGTAAATGAAAATAAATTATTATTATTATTATTATTATTTGCTGGAGAGTTTTGCTGGAGAATCTGGATGAAATATATACCATAGATCAAAAATATTCTGGCCAGAATCCATATGGAGAATTGCTGGGAAATCTGGACTGCATATACTAGTTGATATCCTGTACTGTTTATATTTACCTGAATACATTTCTGTGACTTTTAAATAATTATATTCAGTTTTTAAGAAGTTGATTTAGCTTAATTGTAGATGTAAACATTATATTTAATGCTTTGGCACAATAGTTAAATTTACTCATAAATGCAATGTTAAATTTTAAAAAAGCTTTAATTTTAAAAAGCTACCACAAATTTCAATGATTAAAAATGTCAAAAAGTTGTATAGGTCCAGAAATGTTATCATCCATTCTAACCATAATGACAATAAAGACATGAAAATGTTTTAATATACTTTATAACATCATAATGCAAGCTTCATCTTTTAATACTTGCACTGTGAAATTGTATGTAAGTTCATAAGAGGCAGTGTTATACTCAGTTGTGTGATACTAGGTAGTCCTTGCATAATCACTCTAACTGGGACAGTAATTTCCATCTCTAAGTGAAGTGGTTGTTAGCGAAACATCACATGACTGTACGGCTTAGTGATGGCACTTCCAGTATTTTTGGTTGCAGTCACTAGGTGAGGGCTGCACCACCATTAGGCAAGGACATCACACTTCTCCTGCCACGCTTGCCTCTGCTTCAACTCCCCCAACCCACCTATCTCCCCCCATCTCTGCCCGTTTGACCACCCTGCTGGCCCCAACTGACGTTCACCATCTTCTTCCTCCCGCTGCTAACAAGGCACCCCTGGCCCAGGCAGCTGCTAGCCTTTCCCCTGGCCCCAATACTATGGTCATAAAGTGGGCAGGCTGTCAAGTGCCTGAATTTTGATGATGTGACTGCAAGGGCACTGCAACATCTCTAACTTTGAGGACACACCATAGCTACCATTTGTTCAGTGCCATCGTAACTTAAAACGTTCGCTGAATGAACGGTTGTTAAGCAAGAACTATCTGTACACATTTTGTCGCACCAGTGTTTCCTCCCTCCTGTGGATGCTTTTAAATGTTATGTTTCAGAGTGAAATTATTCGTTGTGAGTGAATGAATATATCTACAAAAATTTCCAGGAGAACTTGGAAAGAAATAAAAATAAGGGCAAGAAGGGGGGGGAAAAACCCCACCCTAAGAAAGAAAATCCCAGTGGACTGTTCTCAGTCTTATGAAATACTCCACTGCTGTATAATCTAAAACTGTCAGAAACAGATTCTAATATAGAAAGGAATAATAACTATTATACAACTGCTCCATACAAACATTCTGATCCAGTCCACAAAGCTGGCATGATGTTTGACCTTACCCCAACACGAATATGCACACATATATGACAAGACCTATTCTGAATGGCCTAAGAGGAATATGATTCTCACCTATAATTACCCCTTTAACAATGTAACAAAAGTACTGTGAAGTACAAAAATTGCCAAATGAAGACAGAAGGTTAAAGCTTTTATTTTAATTTGTGTTTATTTTAATTTGTGTTAATGTTTATAAACGCAAAACTTGAGTGGCCATCAGAAAAATAGCTATAATTTTTATAAAAACAATTTTATTAACAGGATTAAGCACAGGAATGAGAGAGAGGGAGAGAGAGAGAGAGAAACTGCAGGTTTGATGGGCTACAATTTTTTAAATACATCTTAGTAATTTCCCACACCAACTACCAAATCCAAATACCTTGAAAATACAAGATAGTCAGTCTGTAGTAGAAGCTGTGCTGAAAGGTATCATTATAGATTAATGATACCCAGGTACATTGACAGGAAGACATTCTGATTCTGAGAGACACAAAGTCCTAGTCTTTTTTATTTCTGGTCTCCAAAGTCCTTTACATGCATTATTATCAAGGACATAACATGTTCTAATTCTTCCTTCCACGTCCTGATTCTTTCCAGATGGGGTGATGGCTGATAATTCTAGGACTTCCTATATCAGTATACCTGGAGGTTAAACACTACTCCTGACATCTTTGTTAAAGGGTCAATCATAATGTAACATTTTTTCTGCCATTAAGAACCTGCTTGAAAAGGCTCTACATGCCATCTCACCCAATACAACATGGAACATTATTACGTTTTAAAATATACCCTATTTTTATACTGGTGGCTGATATAATCTCCACGGCGATATACTGTACAAAGTACTGCAGCCACCGTTATAAATGTTAGAAGGTGCCTTTAAAATATTGACAGCATATCATTATCAAGCCAAATGGTTTCCATAGGAGGCTTGGTTAATCTGGCCAGGTCCATTTATTAGGAGACAAACTGGTGAAATTGCCACTCCCTTCAATGCCCCTTCTAATTACCTAGGTTGCTTTCTACCACCTCAGCTTAGCTTTTTTATCTGAGCAGGTGGACTCTTCTATAACTAGTCTCCCCAAACATGTTTTCTTTTTCTTTTTTTCTACAATACCTTTCAAGACTATGTGGTCCAGGAGTCATTCCTATAAATAAAGATAACAGTGCATAGTCTTTCCACCATGGCAGCTTCTCAATATATATATATATATATATATATTTAGAAGAGAAAGCTTGACAGACATTCACAGTTATTCTGGCCCTGCCTATTTAAGATAACATACAGTCTGACTTTAAGAACCAGACCCTTGAAGACCCCAGTGAAGAGACTTTCTAGAAACATCTCTCATGGAATGTACTTTTTCTCATTCTTATATGGGCTCCCCAAACATGGAGTTCCAAATAATTCATTGTCTATTTATTTCTCTCATTCCTTCCTCCAAAGGACCATGTCTAGGCACTTCAAGAGATATAGTGCCAGCACCTTTAGAGAGCATCAGTAGAGGAAAGCATCTGTGAAGAATATGGGCTAAAGCCTCTTTTAATCTCATCACAGGCAGGGATTAATATCTCTCTTTCTGTATATTTTAAAAATGAACTTATGGAATTAAAAAAAACCTAGTTTAAAAAAATGGTATTGACTGAATCTCAGTCAAATCAAGATAGCAGAAAAAGCACTATATTTGCTGCTCAACTGAAGTAAGATAACTGTGTTTTTTGTTTCTCTGCATAGTACTGCAAAATTGCTTCTTGCTAAACTGCACTGTCACTGATAAATTGCTTAAATAATCTCCCATTAAGATTTTTCATTTTCATATAAATACATTAAGGCAAATAAAACCCGCCAGAGTCCCCTTTCTTGGGGGAGATGGGAGGTAATAGAAATTTGAAGAATGAATGAATGAATGAATGAATGAATGAATGAATGAATGAATGAATAAATGTGATTTCTTCTTCCCTGGAAACGACCTGTTCTGATACAGTATTTTCTTTAACTTATTTTATTTGGCTGTTTTATCTAAATACACCACTAGTTCACTCAGTAATTTTATTGATTTTAAATTGTATTCACATTTAACTTGATTAAATCAGGTTGCTGATTATAAAGACTCGTTCCCTTGTGGAATCTTTCTTTCTTTCTTTCTTTCTTTCTTTCTTTCTTTCTTTCTTTCTTTCTTTCTTTCTTTCTTTCTTTCATGAGAACTTCTATTATTATTAATTTCCTTTGAAACAGCCTTAACCTCTATACCTCTGAGCAAGAAGTGGTTAACAGAAGTTCTTTCAGAAAAAAAGTTGGATTATATTTAATTAGTTATAGTTATTGTTATTATTAACAATTTAAATTTTTAACATTGATTTCCTATTTATGTGAGGTAGAAAATACTTTTTTCGAAGAGTCAGAATAATATTTTTTTCCCATCTCTTTCTGCTTTATAAATATGTTTTTTATGCCTTTTAGGCAATTTTGAAGTAAGTTTTAATGTCAGCTCTTAATGCTCAATAATTATCTACTTACTGACCAAGATACAATTAAATTTTCTCTTCTGCCATTTACAAAAAAGTGAAATAAAACCAAATAAAAACCTCCTTGTTTTACTTAGCAAAAGTACAAATTGCTAGGGCCTTCGATGTCAAATATCTATTTTCTAACCATTTCTTCTCTGCTGTTCAGTTGTACTGTTATCAATTTAATAACTGCCAAACATAAAGAAATTTATGTTTATCATAAATAACTATCTAGAAACTATCAACCTTCAGCACATAAACTACAGTTTTATACACACTTCGGAGTCAATTGCCAAGTAAAACAGCACTGCAGCTGTGTAACTAGTCCCGTGAATATTTATTCAGAGACAAAACCTCTTGGGTTAAAAACTGAAATTAAATACGAAATCTTGTTATGCCACAAAACTACTTGCTGTGGCAATCTTACAACCAAATTGTTATACTACTATAGTAACATATGACCTCCAATCTCCCCCAAAGTCATCTTTCTCCACAAACAAGGCTTATTATTTCTTTTGCTTGTATATTCAAACTTGACCATCATGTTACTTAGTTATGGGAGTTACCTCTATTGGTGATAACTTAACTTTCAAACCACAGTCATTCTTCTGGCATTCTACAATATGGCACTAGTGCAGTTGATAATAGTAATATAACAACAGCAACTTGTTAAATTTATACACCACCACCTGACTCTCATTGGTATAAAGAAGAAATTTATCAGGACTCTAATAATAGATGTTCCAGATCTTACATGATTAAATTTTTTATCAATTCCTTACTATCTCTCCTTGGACAACTACATTTTGCTTGGTTTTCTCAGTTTTCCGCATCAGAGACTAAGATTCATGTAAGGATAAATGGAAGTATATTTTGCTACAGCTATTTCCCAATGACAAATCAGATATGCTCTCTAGGCTGATCAGACATGGCTGTAGATAAAGATAGGTGGATAAGCTTGTTGGAGATGTAAGATTTATGTCTGTGTTTCAACCTTGCTCTTCCCGGCTTATAAAAATTATCTGGACACATAGAATAGGTCAGAGTGGGAAGGATAGCAGTGAGTACTTCTTACAAAACACTGTGTTTCTATCATCTCTTTTGAAAGGTTGTCGTTAAGAATAACTTGAATCTCACTTTATTAGATAATTTCTGGCAGTCTTCAAAATTCTTCAGTATTTTTCAATATTGCATTCTTTGGTAAAGTGCATTTTAGCTCCAGGGACAAAGACTGCTTTGAGGTAGAGTCTACACAGGGAACTGGATAAGGGGAGTGTGTCCTAGTTGGTTCGGTGGGACCTTCCAAATGTAAAAGATCAGGGTTGTTCAGAAAAATAGTCTGTGTTGTGCACAGAGATGAACTCCTCTTGTCTATATCCTGACAGAGGCAACTGAAATCTAAACCCCCAAGCTAGGAAATAAGCAAGGATAAAATTAATCATGATAAGTTTAACCACCTTGAATACTCTTTCTAAAGGAGTATATCAGATACAGTATGATTTCTGATCACAAAGAGTGAAATCCTGGAAATAAATTGATCAGTGGCATCTATATGCAGGAGGCAGGCAGAGGGGTGAGGAGGATCAGAATGACAACTGCAGCATTGCAATGCAAGCCCTGCCACTTCCTAATGTGATATGCCGTCACTGATGCATAAAAAGGGGAGTGTTTTTGGCACAATGCCACTTCCAACATTCTGCCATTCAGTAAGCTGTTGCAGCCCCCAGTGAAATTTTCAGTAGGAATAACACATTGGTTTCCTTTAAGCTAATCAGTTTTTATTTTATATTAGTTTGTTTTCTTTTTGGGTCTTTCTTCAAACACACTTGCCCCTATGCTGACCTTTCTATTGCTGGTGCCAAGTGAAGGTTATTTTATTTTCCCAGCATTGTAGGAAATCATGTTAGAATTAGTGAATGCTTTTTCTCTGTGGTTTTTATCGTTATTGCTGTTGTTTTTATCTCTATAATAAAAAGTAATGCTGTTTTTATATAGGTTTGTTTTATATACAGTATGTGTGTATGTGTGCGTGTATTCACACACACACACACACACACACACGCGCACTTTGTCCTACAAACTGAAGTTTAATAATTTGGAAATGTAATAAATGAAAAAAATACATATGTGGTTCAGGATATTACTGTTTGGGTAAAATCAAATTTTCAGTTGCCTTTAGACAATAGACGAAATTATGTGTGTGCATATGCATCTGTGTGTACATGTGTATACAGTAATTAGCGGGGACAAGTATTGTATATATGTATGTTATTTATATAGAAATCTGCTCTACACCACATAAATCCAAAAATCAAGTATTTCCAAATCCAATTTCTAAGTTATCTCATAAACAAGCAAATCAAGCTATAAAGTTATCTCTTTTCATCATTCCTGTAGCAACTGCATTTCTCAAATTCTCTAATGTATAGCCACAGCTGGCTGATTTTCTCCATCAGATTACCTAAACTCAGGAAATGGCTTTGTGTTTCATCTGCTGTTCAGCACGTTTAAATTCTCATATAAAAAAAACTGTCCCATTCCACCCTTGTCATATATTTTGACTTCTCTCTTCTCATGGAGTTGTATTATTTAATAGACGGAGTGTTTTGGGATGCAATTTTTTTGAAAAGTGCTGCACTAAATAAACCTCTATCACATATTGGAGTTCACAGCTTTCACTTAGAGATAGTGCTTTGTATTTGTAAACATTCAGCATTAGCATTACATTAGCATATCCAAACTGTTAAAACAACTTTGCTTGGTCTGTGAAAGCATTTTGCTTAATGGGTCTTGATTTTCTATACTGGGCACTGTCTAACTGAAGTCAAGCACTTAAGACAAGTTAAGCATACACATTTCATTTTGCCACTCAAGTCAAACAGATTCAACAAACTGTCAAACCTTGGCTAGATTATGCCTCTTCAGTATGCTGGACGTGTGAGAGATAATTAAAGATACGTCTCTGATGATGTCTTGTGCCCTGTTTAGCTGAGGGAAGAATGTTTTAGTTTTTCATTTCTGAAATGAAAAGTATCTGCCACACATCCCTAAGAAATATCTGCCACTGTGGTATTTTCTATAAGGTTATATATTTTAGGACTGCACAAATAGTTTAGAGGGAAGCTGTTTTTTAAGCAGTGGCATGAGAGAAGACTCAAGGCAGTTGACTCCTCCCACAGGTTTGGCATGGCCATTGAGGGCTTTGAGGATCTGTGCAATCGTATATATGCCTAGAAGACACTCCTACCAAGACTAGCAGCAAAGTGGACGTTGCTTCACTTCAGCAGCAGTCCCAGTACTGAACCTTTGAGAGAAGGCAGTTGCCCCAATGTTTTAAAATGTGGTGTTTTTGCTTTTGACACTGCAGTGATCAAAGCAACACCAGAGTGATTTCCACCAACCTAGCATTTTTATTCTGTACTTTTGTTGTGATCTGCCAAGAAGAGAATATCACTAAGGAAATGAAGGAGTACATGTTTAGTTTTAGTAGTACTCTATCTTCTGTTTTCAGTGGGATGAAGCTGCCCTGTTAGAACACACATACTACTTATTTAATAACATCAGCCAGGAGGAAACAGTAAAGTCAAATGGAATGCAAACAGACTTAGATGTATTAGATTCCATAGGCAATAGTCTCAAAGCTCTTTTCATAAATGTGCTTGGAACTCCATATATTTAATGCATGTGCAAAGGGCAAGTGCCCACATGTATCTTGCAAGTTCTGATTCATATCTACACCTTCCTGACTATTGTAGATGGCTATAATCTGATAAAGTATACCAAGAAGTAAAACTGATTAAACTGAATGGGTCCTACTTCTCAGTAGATATCTATGTCAATATGGTTTAAATTGCAGATATATAGATGGTTTGTTGTTGTTGTTGTTTATTCGTTTAGTCACTTCCGACTCTTCGTGACTTCATGGACCAGCCCACGCCAGAGCTTCCTGTCGGTCGTCAACACCCCCAGCTCCCTCAGGGACGATTCCGTCACCTCTAGAATATCATCCATCCACCTTGCCCTTGGTCGGCCCCTCTTCCTTTTGCCTTCCACTCTCCCTAGCATCAGCATCTTCTCCAGGGTGTCCTGTCTTCTCATTATGTGGCCAAAGTATTTCAGTTTGGCCTTTAATATCATTCCCTCAAGTGAGCAGTCTGGCTTTATTTCCTGGAGGATGGACTGGTTTGATCTTCTTGCAGTCCAAGGCACTCTCAGAATTTTCCTCCAACACCACAGTTCAAAAGCATCTATCTTCCTTCGCTCAGCCTTCCTTATGGTCCAGCTCTCGCAGCCATATGTTACTACGGGGAACACCATTGCTTTAACTATGCGGACCTTTGTTGTCAGTGTGATGTCTCTGCTCTTAACTATTTTATCGAGATTTTTCATTGCTCTTCTTCCAAGGATTAAGCGTCTTCTGATTTCCTGACTGCAGTCAGCATCTGCAGTAATCTTTGCACCTAGGAATACAAAGTCTTTCACTGTTTCTACATTTTCTCCCTCTATTTGCCAGTTATCAATCAAGCTGGTTGCCATAATCTTGGTTTTTTTGAGGTTTAGCTGCAAACCAGCTTTTGCACTTTCTTCTTTCACCTTCATCATAAGGCTCCTCAGTTCCTCTTCGCTTTCAGCCATCAAAGTGGTATCATCTGCATATCTGAGATTGTTAATGTTTCTTCCAGAGATTTTAACTCCAGCCTTGGATTCCTCAAGGCCAGCTTGTCGCATGATGTGTTCTGCGTACAAATTGAATAGGTAGGGTGAGAGGATACAGCCCTGCCGTACTCCTTTCCCAATCTTAAACCAGTCTGTTGTTCCGTGGTCTGTTCTTACTGTTGCTACTTGGTCGTTATACAGATTCTTCAGGAGGCAGACAAGATGACTTGGTATCCCCATACCACTAAGAACTTGCCACAATTTGTTATGGTCCACACAGTCAAAGGCTTTAGAATAGTCAATAAAACAGAAATAGATGTTTTTCTGAAACTCCCTGGCTTTTTCCATTATCCAGCGGATATTGGCAATTTGGTCTCTAGTTCCTCTGCCTTTTCTAAACCCAGCTTGTACATCTGGCAATTCTCGCTCCATGAACTGCTGAAGTCTACCTTGCAGGATCTTGAGCATTACCTTACTGGCATGTGAAATGAGTGCCACTGTTCGATAGTTTGAACATTCTTTAGTGTTTCCCTTTTTTGGTATGGGGATATAACTTGATTTTTTCCAGTCTGATGGCCATTCTTGTGTTTTCCAAATTTGCTGGCATATAGCATGCATTACCTTGACAGCATCATCTTGCAAGATTTTGAACAGTTCAGCTGGGATGCCGTCGTCTCCTGTTGCCTTGTTATTAGCAATGCTTCTTAAGGCCCATTCAACCTCACTCTTCAGGATGTCTGGCTCTAGCTCACTGACCACACCATCAAAGCTATCCCCGATATTGTTATCCTTCCTATACAGGTCTTCTGTATATTCTTGCCACCTTTTCTTGATCTCTTTTTCTTCTGTTAGGTCCTTGCCATCTTTGTTTTTGATCATACCCATTTTTGCCTGGAATTTACCTCCGATGTTTCTAATTTTCTGGAAGAGGTCTCTTGTCCTTCCTATTCTATTGTCTTCTTCCACTTCCGCGCATTGCTTGTTTAAAAATAATTCCTTATCTCTTCTGGCTAACCTCTGGAATTTTGCATTTAATTGGGCATATCTCCCCCTATCACTGTTGCCTTTTGCTTTCCTTCTTTCTTGGGCTACTTCTAGTGTCTCAGCAGACAGCCATTTTGCCTTCTTGGTTTTCTCTTTCTTTGGGATGTATTTTGTTGCTGCCTCCTGAACAATGCTGCCAACTTCTGTCCAGAGTTCTTCCGGGACCCTATCTACTAAGTCCAGTCCCTTAAATCTATTCTTCACCTCCACTGCATATTCCTTAGGAATATTAGTGAGCTCATATCTAGCTGATCTGTGGGTCTTCCCTAATCTCTTTAGTCTGATCCTAAATTGTGCAAGAAGAAGTTCGTGATCTGAACTACAGTCAGCTCCAGGCCTTGTTTTTACCGACTGTACAGATGTCCGCCACCTTTGGCTGCAAAGGATGTAATCAATCTGATTTCGGTGTTGTCCATCTGGTGAAGTCCATGTATAAAGCCGTCTCTTAGGTTGTTGGAAGAGAGTGTTTGTTATGCAGAGTGAATTGTCTTGGCAAAATTCTATCAGCCTGTGTCCTGCTTCGTTTTGTTCTCCCAGGCCATACTTACCTGTAATTCGAGGTGTCATTTCACTGCCCACCTTAGCATTCCAGTCTCCTGTGATGAAAATAACATCTCTTTGAGGCGTGTTGTCCAGAAGGTGCTGCAGATCCTCATAGAACTGCTCTACTTCAGCTTCTTCAGCATTTGTGGTTGGGGTGTATATTTGGATCACTGTGATGTTAGATGGCTTGCCCTGAATTCGAATTGAGATCATTCTGTCGTTTTTTGGGTTGTATCCAAGCACTGCTTTAGTCACTTTACTATTAATTATGAAGGCTACTCCATTTCTTCTGTGGTCCTCTTGTCCACAGTAGTAGATCTGGTGGTCATTTGATGTGAAGTGGCCCATTCCAGTCCATTTCAGTTCACTGACGCCCAGAATGTCTATCTTTAATCTTGACATCTCACCAATAACCACATCCAATTTGCCCTGGCTCATAGATCTTACATTCCAGGTTCCAATGGTGTGTTGATCCTTAGAACATCGGATTCGCCGTTCACCACCAGCACCGTCGGCCGCTAGCCGTCCTTTCGGCTTTGAGCTAGCTGCGTCATCACGTCTGGGGCTAGTTGAGCTCATCCTCTGTTCCTCCCCAGTAGCATTTTGACCATCTTCCGACCTGGGGGTCTCACCTTCCGATGGTATACCGACATATCTCTGGTTGTACTGATCCATTTAGTTTTCACGGCAAGAATACTGGGGTGGGTTGCCATTACCTTCCCCAGGGATCGCATTTAGTCTGACCTCTCTGTCATGACCTTCCCGTCTTGGGTGGCCCTTCACGGTTTAGCTCATGGCATCATTGAGGTGCTCAAGCTCCAGCACCACGACAAGGTAACGATCCTTTGCTGAAGATATAGATGGTAGCATTTTATATTAGAACCATGAGAAATGAAAACCTGATAGAAGCAAATAATCTAAGATGCAGTATATCAGATAATCTAAATGGTATGAAGTACAGTCAATCTCTCTTTTCTCATCACTTAGACTGAATGCTAGATATGCCCCTTCATAAGCATATTCTTCAACAAACCAGATCTTGTAATATTTAGACCATCTTGATGGTCCACACTATCTTTTCTGTTGGGCATCTCTGCATGTATGTACACACTCTTCTTTAGATATGCCACAAACAGGTCTTTTGAAATCATTTGGATGCAATTTATTACTTGGAGCAGAATCTGAAGCAGGGCCAAAGAGCATTTGGGCAAGAGATTTAAGTACCTTTTTATTTGTTATATATTTTTATGGGATGCTATAGATAAGGGGTCTAGATCTGACCCCACAATTTGAATTTGAAAAGAGAAACCATGGCCAATATTCTCTCTGTCTCTCCTCCCATACTCCCCTTTCCATCTTTAAAAAAAAAAAAAAAAACATGTGGTTGCACCTAACTTTAGAGACTGTAAGCTGAGATTCATGTCTTTGTCAAAATAATACACAGATATAATGGAAGACACCACAATAAATCCTAGTTCTTTTCACTTTGCTTTTGTTTCACTTTTAACTCTGGGCCTCTGATATTTGGCTTCTTATGTAGACAATTCTCTAATGGTTATTTTTAATGTTGAGCTGCAGGGGATGATTAAATTAGTTGGAACTGATCTGATAAATAAGGAGCCTTGCAATATCTTACTGTGGCCCATCTCTGAGCTTTTGTTTAAGAAATCCTTGATTTGATTGATATATTCTGTAAAATTATGCAATGAATATGACAAATGACAATACTTCTCTCTCTCTCTCTCTCCCTATATATATATATATGTCTTATTAGAATGGTAGTGATATTTATCTCTAAATGTTCTACTCCAACTATCTTTTACCTTTACGTCAATACTTGTCCCAAAATGATGTAAGACCAAATGCTATCAGCTGTTTTCACTTTAAATGGTTTTCATTCCTTTAGGACCATGTCAGGTATTAACAAATCTCTGAGTTGTTTCAAGTTTCAAAATGCAATCATTCTACAGACTTGAAAATGAATCACAAAAACAATGTCTAGTAAAACACATGTAATACTTTGTATACATATCAGTGTTTTTCATCTGAGGATTGGCCATGAAGTAATGTAACAATGAAAACTTGGAGGTTACTGGCAAACTTTTACTTTTCTTCCTCGTAGCTGAAGGATAAAATGCCAATCATTTAATTCCTTTGTATTTTATCAAACGTATGAATGCAAAATTGTATTTTAAAGGCCATTATTTGTATCTTGCTTCTCTCTTCTACAAGAGGAGCTGTTCAGAGTAGCTAAATAAATGTGAAATTATTATTCAATTTGGATAATATTAATTCATTACTAAAACAAAATTACCAGATTAAAAGTAGCATCACAAATATGCATAACACATACATACTGTACAATCAATAAAGAAATTAAGCAGCATTTAAAAAGAAATATCAATTGCTAGTAGAATACTGCTCTGTAGTGGGAAATGAATGAACACTACTAGACAAGCTTAGGTATGCAAGGGCTGTTCATAGAAAAGGAAGAGTAGTGAAGTTAGGTAGAGTCTAGCTCAGAAGCTAGAAGTAGTAGAAGCAGTACTTGTAAAGGGTAAGGAAGATGGCCTTGATGGAGATATGCAGGAGCTGTTGCCTAGGCGAAAAGTGTTAAAATATTTTTAAAGTCCTAGTTCTAGGTTGCTTTGTGAAAATTAAGATCCTTACTTTGGCATAGCTGATCTCAAGTGCTGCCTCAGAGCAAAAATTGGCTAAGGCGCTCAGGGCTCATTTGGGACTAATTGGTGTTTGTGACAGAAGTATTATGTAATACAGTAGGGTTGCAATATGCTTATTGGCTAATTTCAAAGTTATTTTGGTAATGAGAAGGTTAACATATCAGTAAAACAGCAAGACAGCAGATTCAATAGAAGACATATAATCCAAAGCATATTTATGACAGGAACTATTGGATAATAACAAATTATCAGATGCAAAATTTGAGAATATTTTGCAAATCCAATAAGTCAATTTGAAATTTACCTATTGCATTCTCAGCTCATTAAAAAATATTATTAATAAAGATAACAATTTTGTGTACTTTTATATCCAGCCAAAGTTGCTGTATCAATTAGGGCTAATTTATACGTGCAGTCTTTTTTAAGCACTGTTAAATGTTAATTGTTTGTAGCACACAGGCTCGTGTGTGGCTCTGTGAGTGTGTCAGAGGAGCTCTACAATTTCAGAAAATTGGAATCAATTGAATAATTCTGTTGCCTGCTAATCAAAGATTATGAGCACTATTTCCCTAAATGTAGCCACATGCTTTAAATGAGGACTCTGTGGGTTTTAAATATGGAGCTATCCTACCACACTTGCCAACATTTCATGCATTAAAAACTGCTAGAGGGATCATTTAGATCATACTGAAGAAAATATGTGCTCAGGCAATGAGACAAACAGTAATTATTGTTGTCATGCCAAGGAATTTATTCAAAGATGTTGCTCCTTTTCTGGGATTGTAATGGAAATGTGAAAAGCATAAGGGGAATGAACTGGATTGTCCAGGTACTTAGAGCAAGCCTAGAGGAATGTGCTCAATACAGAAACCACAGCAATATAGATAATCATAGAGCTGCCCCTACACTTGGCAGCCATATTGGTTCAGCCAATAAATTTTTGATCATGAGCAAGAAGGGAATTAATAATGATTGATGTTCTGCAATTTGGCAGCTGATTCAGAAGCAACTTGGCATGCAATGCACCGGATTGTAACAATGAAATCCATCCTCCCTCCCTCCCTCCCTCCCTCCCTCCCTCCCTCCCTCCCTCCCTCCCTCCCTCCTTCCTTCCTTCCTTCCTTCCTTCCTTCCTTCCTTCCTTCCTTCCTTCCTTCCTTCCTTCCTTCCTTCTTAAAATTTTATGTTGGTTTAGGGTTCTTTGCCCCTTTTCAGTTACCAATATAGGATGCTGGATGAGTCTCTCATAGGTCTGTCTTTTTGTCAATACTTTTGAATGAAATGTCATCATTAAAGTACAAAGATATTCATTTTTATAACTGAAATTAAGTGAGCAGGTAAGCATTTATAATTAAAAATAAGATAGATTTTAAATGGCCAGGATGTTTTATTTATTTATTTTGTAAGATAACTACATCTATCTATCTATCTATCTATCTATCTATCTATCTATCTATCTATCTATCTATCTACCTACCTACCTACTGTATATAGATATATATTGCAAAGGTCCTAATTAACATAAAGTTTATTAGGAATGAGATAAAAATAGATCCAGGGATGGGGATTTGGGATGAAAAAAATAATCTTTTCCTGTTTGGGTAGTTATGAGAGAGAATGACTTGCAAATTCAAAGGAAGATTAAAAAGTAATTCTGGATTTCATATGACAGAGTGAGAGCGAGCTATACTAAGACAATGTTAAAGTTCAAAATTATTTATGCCAGAAACTGTGCTAACTTTTTCAACGGCACGAAAAACGTGAAGAATCTTTTTTATAATCAAAAAGAATTTTCTGATTATGTGGTAGAAATTAAGCAACCAACCCAGCCCAACCAACCCTTACCCTGTCCTCATGCTATTTATATGATCCCTGATTGCCTGGATTTGCTTCAGCAAGAGGTCTTCCTTTAAAACAATGGACACTGCACATTGCACATCACACAAGCATGAATCCCTGAGGGAAGTGGGGGCTTTGGTGGAAGCTTGCCACAAAACTACATTTTTTCAATCCGAACTTTTTTTCTGCAGGCAAGAATTTAGCACAGCCTTTCAATAATCTCCATGATGATGTAGTTCTCTTGTAGTCTAGAAGAACAGACTTTCCTCACCCCAGGGATCTTTCCCCACATTTATTTGCAAATTACAAAAACCCTAATAAATTTCTATAAAAATCTAGGTTTCCTCCAAAAACAGGTTAAGAAATACTGCCCGGTCAGCCTAGACTCTGCCTCTTCCACTATTCTCCATCTTTCTTCTCTTGCAGCTTAATCATGACCAATTGAATTCTTTTAAATACCCTTCATTGACTCAAATGCCACTGCAATATAGTTAGCTTTGCTCAAAGCTCAGCATTTGACCTTTAAGAAACAAGCTAGTGATGAACATAATTACCCTATTTTGCCTGATTTATACTATAAACTATACAAAATTAATTTTTCCTTTTGTTTGTAATTATGCACAGTAGGTTTAAAAAAAGAAGCTATAATAAATTACTACTATAAGCTCCCTAGCTTCAGAAAATATAATAATGGGAAGAAAGAACAGCAACAATTAAGTTACTGATCATAATGTTCTGTCATTTCATTTCTCTTTGTTCTGTTACCTGAGCACATTTGAGTTCTTCCTGTAATAAGGAATGAAAGAAGGCAAGGCTGAATAAGGGAAACATCTTGATTTTCCTTACAAATTCAGGTCAGCCCTGGTGACTTGCTATACATAGTATAAATGCTCATTTATTTTCTCAGATAGATGTAAACATTGATGTCAAATAAAAATAACATTCAGAAAATACAGAAATGATAAATATTTGATTCAAAGTGGCCATTCTTCAAAGAGGCTCGCCCTAATGATGAGGATGATCATCTAATTAACAAATGTAGTGTGATATTTTTAACAAGTTACTCATCTGGTCAAGCCACTAGATGAATTAATGATAAATCACATATTTTTTCTTTATCATATGGCATGGCAGTTTGGTGTTCATGCTGCTTTTTCTTGCTGGGAAATCTTTGTGAGGTCCAGCAGCCAGATGTGTAGACTATTTAGCTGTGACAAGTCATGTTGCACCACGAGGAGTGCACCACGAGTGCACCACGAGGAGGCTAGTCTATATTGCACTGAGCTGGGCTGAGAGAAAGTGACTGGCCCAAGGTCACCCAGCTGGCTTTCATGCCTAAAGTGGGACTAGAACTCACAGACTCTGGTTTCTAGCTCAGAACCTTACCCACTAGACCAAACTGTAATTGGTCACTGAAGTTGTATGGTTCAGTTTAAAACTGTGATAGAACACCATGAAGAGTCTTCTCATTTTCCACCTAGATTCTGAGCATACAAACAATCTAGATGTTGCAGACATATGTACAACTTAGCATTACACTGAGATCATCTTTAAAAATCAACATTAAAAATGGGATGGAGCTTCTCAAAGTTGTATATATTACAAAATACGACTATATTTAATAAATATTTTGCCAAAATCTCCCCCAATTTCCTGAAAGTTCTCTTCTCTCGTGGAACAGCATTATATCTTTCCACTTCATTCTCAGTATGGTTTTGAATTCCATTTGATGGTGTTTTGGGTCATATTCTATTGTGATTGGCAGAAGACCCCAGTGTTTGTTTGCCTTCCTCCTGTTACACTTCCCTCTCAGGCTACAGATTTCCTAGCTGCTCAAGCTTTCTGATGTAAAAAGAGCCCCAGTAGAAGAATTATGTCTTCCTGTGAGAATGAACTGAAGCATAAGCCAGCTTCAGACCAACCAAGAGATTACTGTAAAATGGACACTTTTATACAAATCTCACCTATCGCCAGTTTCTATTCAATGATTTTAGTAGACTACATCTGGAAATCCTAAATTATAGTTTTTAATTTTTAAATTTTTCTTTGGCTTTTGTCTGACTATTCTCTCTCTTTTAAAGCATTGTCTTTGTTATTTTTTTGGAAGTTTTTAATTTTTCAAAATGTATCTCAGCCATTTTCTTTGCTTTGCCCTGACCTATGAAAATATTGTCTGCATGTGTGCCTAAATATATAATGAGTTTTAGTTGAATATAAACTTTCTATTAATTTTGTGGAGCATAAAAGTCTTAGATATCCCTCCAAGTGGAGGCAGATGCTTACCCAGTTGAGCAACTCACAACATGGAAGTTGCCTTTTGTACAAGAAGCTCATATACTTTTGAAGAGAAAATCTCTTATTTAGGAGCTGGGTTGGTTAAAGATACATTGGTAGAAATATAAAATATGCTACATATTTTATTTTATCTATATTCTTCTTTAGTATATTATCAAAAGTACTATCATCATATTCTGACCTTACATTGGATTTTTCAGATATATTACATAGATGTTCCAAACATATATTTACTTTGGCTGTGGAACTTATTATTATGGCTGGATATTTTAATCAAGTATTAGATCCAGTATTAAAAGGCTATATAACATATTTTAACATTTTTAATAAATATTTTATAACAATTTGATTCTGAAGAGTGATTTCCTTGCCCTGGCTTATTAGACCAACAGAAGATATTTTGAGTACAACAATGGATAGACTCTAATATTTTGTGGACATTTGTAAAAAATGAAATTATATTTTTTGCTTGAATTCTTTGGCATAATCAATATTATTCTGCGTAATGAAGATTTAATGATGTGTTTAAAATTAGACAGACTGTTTTTAATACATAATGTAATATATTTTCTCATTTTCCTTTTTTGCCATTTCTTTTCTTTTTCTTTCTTAAAGCATTATCATTAAAATAAGAATCTCAGTTACCTTACAGTTATGGTAACTGATAAACACATCAAACTAACTATGAGAATTTCCCTGAAATATTTCATCTTTGGGATTATTTTCCATCAAATTAAATGAATCCAGTTTTTAAAAAGCAGAATAAATTTTTAGTATAGTGCAACATTTAATTAAAACCTCTACAACTTTTCATGTTTCTATGCTTTGTAAGTAAATCAATGAAATTATTTTCCTAGTGTTCTCATTATACTCTCAGTCCTTTTTGTTCTCTATGAATAGCCATTCTAGACGGGAAACAAATATTTTCAAGATAATATTTCCTGTCTGTCAGGCCCAGCTGAAGAATGACCAAAAACCAGTCCATCCAACCTTCAGTTCTTTATTTGCTAATGCCGTATAGACAGAATCTTGCCAGACTAATGCAACTGTACATAACCTAAGGAGAAATAACCTGGGAAAGCTCTTTGTTGTTGTTGTTCAGTCGTTAAGTTGTGTCCAACCCTTTGTGACCCCAAGCACACCAGGCCTTCTTGTCCTCCACTGTCTCCTGGAGTTTACTCAGATTCATGTTCATTGCATCAGTGATGCTATCTAACCATCTCACCCTCTGTCGTCCCCTTCTCCTTTTGCCTTCAGTCTTTCCCAGCATTAGGGACTTTTCCAGTGAGTCCTCTCTTCACATTAGGTGGCCAAAGTATTTGAGCTTCAGCTTCAATATCTGTCCTTCCAATGAACAGTCAGGGTTGAGTTCCTGTAGGATTGACCTATTTGACCTCCTTGCAGTCCAAAGGACTTTCAAGAGTCTTCTCCAGCACCACAGTTCGAAAGCACCAATTCTTTGGTGCTCGGCCTTCCTTATGGTCCAGCTCTTACAGTCATACATCACTACTGGGAAAACCATTGCTTTGATTATATGGACCTTTGTTGGCAAGGTGATGTCTTTGCTTTTTAATATGCTGTCTAGGTTTGCCATAGTTTTCCTCCCCAGGAGCAGGCACCTTTTAATTTCATGGCTGCAGTCACCATCTGCAATGATTGTGGAGCCCAAGAAAATAAAATCTGTCACTGCTTCCATTTCTTCCCCTTCTATTTGCCAGGAAGTGATGTGGCCTTATGCCATGATCTTAGTTTTTTTATGTTGAGTTTCAAGCCAGCTTTTGCACTCTCCTCTTTCACCCTCATCAAGAGGCTCTTTAGTCCCTCTTCACTTTCTGCCATTATGGTGGTATCATCTGCATATCTGAGGTTCTTGATATTTCTCCCAGCAATCTTAATTCTAGCTTGTGATGCATCCAGCCAGGCATTTCTCATGATGTACTCTGCATATAAGTTAAATAAGCAGGGTGACAATATACAGCCTTGTCATATTCCTTTCCCAATTTTGAACCAATCAGTAGTTCCATGTCTGGTTCTAACTGTTGCTTCTTGACCCACATACAGGTTTCTCAGGAGACAGGTAAGGTGGTCTGGTACTCCCATCTCTTTAAGAATTTGCCACAGTTTGTTGTGATCCACACAATCAAATGCTTTAGCATAGTCAATGAAGCAGAAGTAGATATTTTTCTGGAACTCTCTTGCTTTCTCCATGATCCAGCAAATGTTGGCAATTTGATCTCTAGTTCCTCTGCCTCTTCGAAACCCAGCTTGTACTTCTGGTAGTTCTCGGCTCACATACTACTGAAGCCTAGCTTGTAGGATTTTGAGCATAACCTTGCTAGCATGTCAATGAGTGCAATTGTACAGCAATTGTAGTTTGAACTTCTTTGGTGTTGCCCTTTTTTGGAATTGGAACATAAACTACGTTCCTTTTGTCATTCTGTGGCCACTGTTGAATTTTCCAAATTTGTTGGCATATTGAGTGCAGCACTTTAACAGCATCATCTTTTAGGATTTTAAATACTGTCATCTCTGCTAGCTTTGTTGTTAGTAATGCTTCCTAAGGCCCACTTGACTTCACTCTCTAGGATGTCTGGCTCAAGGTCAGTGACCTTATATTTATTGTTTTAATTGATTATTTCCATTGTGAACCACCCAGAGTCCCTCTGGTGGGAGGAGATGGGCAGTGACAAATTTGATACATAAATAAATAGATAAATAAATAATAAAGTGCTACAGGGCATGGGCCTGGCTATTTGAGGGACTGCCTCTCCTTAGTTACTTCAACCCATCCTGTCAGATCCAGCAGGAGGGGCAGGCTCCAGGTCCCATCAGCTAGGGGCCTAGGACAAAAGCTTTTTCTGCCATGGCATCTGCCCCTCAGAGATTAGATTGGCCCTGATTCTGCAGGCCTTTTGAAAGACCCTGAAATATGGTTTTGCCAATGGGCATGAGGACCAGGAAATGTGACAAAACCTGCACAGTGGCTGTACTGAGTGTTAATGTTAGATGAGATTGTCTTGGCTATGAATTTTATGATTTTTTTTATAATGGTTTTTATAAGCTTTTGTTTGTATTGCTTTTCATTGTTATATTGTCTGGTTGTTTTATATATATATATATAAGATGGGTGGCTATATAAATTGGAATAATAAATAAATAAAAATGTTTCTCTGTATTTCTGTCTTCTTCAAATGACATTTAATCTCAGGAAAGGCAAAGTATGTTTTTGGAACTAAATCCAAAGCACTATATAATCCTATTTTCTTGTGTGTGCTACTTGATTATCTTCATTAAAGGCTGTTTTCAAATAATACATTTTTTAAAATATTAGAATAATTTTAGCACATTGCTTAGGTTAAAATGTCTATTTATTTCAACATCTTCATAACAGGAACTTTATACTTCATGTTTGAAATTAATGTACTATTTATAAACTGTGTCTAGCATGAGTGAATTTCATTTATTCTTTTTCAGGTCCTTTAGAATTTACTCAGACAAAACCTGTTAAAAGAAAGCACTTTAGCAATTTTTAATCTAATAAGCATGATTTTTCTGGTTTTATTTATTTATTTTATTTATCAACATCAGTCATTTATTTTCTTGGAATTATTATTCCTTTCAACTCTGAGAAGCGGCTCTGACAGCTGAATAGCTACTCTACTTATTATTCTTTAATTTTAATATTACTACAACAAATTGACCTGGTTGGCATATAAAGAAAATGCATGTTCCCGAGAGTTTCAGGTTTATTTTTGGCAAGCATATTTTGATTCTTTTCTTTTTTTTCCTTGGAGAATCTTAGCGAATCAAAATGAATGCCTGCAGTAAATTTCAGAGAGAAATAGAGTTAATGAACCATATCACCAAAAAGAAAACAAATTATCAAAAAGGTCTGCATCTCTTACACAATTTAATCTCATTTATTTCCTCAAAATAGCTGTTTGATAACATAATAGGAAAGAGCTATAACCTTTTGTCATACATTTCAGGCCCCTACTTCTGTGCAATCTACATTATAGCATTTTTATAATTTGTTTTCTTTTTGATGATACAGTTCAGATTCTGTGGTAAGTTGGAATTCTTGCCTGTGTCACTTGGGAATTTTCTCCTTTGATTGTAGTGTGTCTCTCTCATCTTTCATATGAGCATGTTGTAAAGCATCTTATATGGTTTATACATATGCTTTGAAGGAATGCCAATCACATGCAATATAGATTTCCTATTTTGCAGAGTGATAACATGCTTAGAGTATGCAGAAATGGTTTGAATTATTCATATTTCCATATGGAATAGTCCATTATGTTGGGTTTAAAATGTATTTTCAGGAAGGTCTCTCAAGAAAACTGTCCACAGCTCTAGTTCAGTTCCAGGATTCCTGTACAGGTGAAGCAAAATCTTTCCTTCTGCATACCCACCCATATATCACTAGCTTGCATCAAGCAAGATAATTTCTATTGCTTTAATTCTTTCACTTACTAGTACTTTATATCTTGCTTTACTATCATAGAACTCCAGGTAATGGTTAAGGGGACACAGGCAGTATCTTGACAAGCAGCATAGGACCTGCTTAGCTACATAAAATTTGGAACCATCCCACTAACCCAGCTAGCCTTTTGCTGCATGTCTTCTTCTAAAGTGGAAGAGGCAGCTTTGCCCCAGTCTTGCTATGTTGGGTAGAAATCCTTCTCTGCAGTATTAATAGTTCAGTAGTTCTGCAAGTGACTCCAGTGGAACTATAAGAATAATATACAGTGCATTGTTAAAATAAAGCAGTGATTTAACTGAAGGAGGAATCCTTGCTTTCTTTACCCCATTATAATTAAAAGCTTTTAAGTCAATGACAAAGCTATTTGGAAAACAAGAAGAAACTAAGAAGAAAGATGCAGACAAGATATTCAAGAGGACAGACACAATGGAAATCTATTTGAAAGCTTTTGTTTTTGAAAGGTCTAATCTGTCCTATATCTACATATGAACAGACACATAACAATATTTGGTTTGGCCATGAGAGATGATTCTGGAATAAGAAGAACAGGACTTTCCCCCACAACTAATGCAACCTTTGTCTGGCATAGTTTCTCTGTTTTAAGAGAAGTGATCAACATTGAGAATTCTACTTTTGTCATTTCTTAAAATATCCTGATGGAAAATATATATTTGCCACATGGCACATAGCCCACCCTCTGATGCTCATTTTAAAACTAAATTGTTTTGTTCTGTGCAACCTATTGTTTCCTTCTTTTCATTTGTCTTCAAAACAAACAATACCACATTTAGAGAAGTGGTATTTTTAACTGGAAGAAATCAACCTCAGATGTGCTTTGGGGCATTGTGCAATATACATCCTGCTCTCTGTCTACAGATGTCTCTTCTGAATTTGCATCAGCTTTCCTCACATCCTGCTTTTCAAGATACTGGAAATTAACAAGTTGCCCTTTAAGAGGTGTAGAATGGGAATGATCTTGCACAACTGATCCTCAGGGCACAAGGATACATTCTATTGCTTCAGCAGTGCCTGATCAAAGTTATAATGAAATCACTGGTTTTTCGCCCTACTGTCAAGGCCAGAGGAACATTTCCAATTTACATGCTTTAGATTAAATCTGTGTAGACATTACCGCAGGCTTTCAGGAAAAAAAAGGGGGAGGCCAAAAATGCCTCTCTATTCCTGACAATTAACTTAAGTCACATGATTCTTCTCCATCAATAATGATAGAATTTTATTAGAAGATAGAAATTGTTTTCTAACAAAATGTGTTAGAAGACAAAAATTAAATTGAGATTTCCCTATCTGATAATGAAAATCCTTTTTTCCAGTCTGGTGTAGGCTAGACCTTTCAGCCAAAACCTGTCCTTGGCCTTTGAGTGACAGGATTCCAAAAACAAACATGATAGGTTGAAGCTGTCAGTACACCCATTAAGAACAAACATGGATTCAAGTAAATTTAAATACAATTTAAAAAATGTAAGATGATACCAGACATGTATATGTCAGAGACATTAAGAATTACAATTTGATATCAATTATTTAAGATGTTTTGGGGCCTATACATAAATGTTTCTAAACAAAATAATGCATTGGATAACTGATGGCCAGTTCTTGCTGCATCCTGAGAAGAAAACCGCAAAACATTTTATTTATTTATTTATTTTATTTTCTATCCTACCTTTATTATTTTTTTCATAAATAACTCAAGGTGCAGAACATACCAAATACTTCTTCCTCCTCCTATTTCCCCACAACAACCACCCTGTGAGGTGAGTTGGGCTGAGAGAGAGTGACTGGCCCAAGGTCACCCAGCTGGCTTTAATGCCTGAGGCGGGACTAGAACTCTCAGTCTCCTGGTTTCTAGCCCATTGCCTTAACCGCTAGACCAAACATATCTCTGACCCAGTAATTAATTACGTGATTACAGTCCAGGCGATATTTTCTTTTGCTACCTTTAAATGATCCTCCAGTGTAGCAGTGCTACCATATTTGAGCAATTCCTAGGTGCCCAACTTTTAACTAGTGACAATTATGACAAAAAACTGCAGCTTCTATTTAATAAATCTTTATCCTCATTGCCTTCTTTCTTTTATTCAGATGAAATCAAGTCAACCACTCAGAAAGTGCTACATAAGCATTACATGGCCAGCCAACTGGTACAGGTTGAAGCAACTGAGCCAGATGCCATTTTAAATAATTTCCCAAAGTGGAAGGAGCAGGAGCTTAACTTGATCAGAGATTGCCTTTGGTGCACAAGGCCAATTAGGTCCTTCAGGGCAATATTTAATAAATAAGAAGCCTTATTTATGCTCTAGTACCCTTATTAGTCACACGTGGGGGAAAAAAAAGTTAAACTAAAAGTCCAGTCATCTTCCACCCACCCAATCATCCATTCATCTAGGTTAAAATCTTTGAGGATTTAGATCTGTGATCTTAGGTTTGGATTTATATGGATTTACATGCCTGTATATTCAACCATATTTATGGTGATGCAAGAGTGTTGTCACATAGTTGCTTTCAGCAGATTTGTCTTAAAAAGCTGTAGAGCAGGTAAGTATAGCACAGCCCTCCCAGTTTGGGCAGAGAAGGATAACTGCACTTAGTGAACTGGGCATGTGCCAAAGTCAATAATTTTTTGGCTTCTTTTTTATATGAAAATGCACAATTTTTTTCATAAACATGATGGGAAAAACCTGAAAGACAAATACATGAGAAATGTATGAATGTAAAATGAACAGCTTCATTAACCTATAGCTGTTTCCAGTGTATCCTTCTGCTTCCCCATCTCTGTCCTAACTTTTCCATTGGTGAATGCATCAGTAGATCTGCATTTTAATTTTATAAAATCCTATGCTATACACAATGCAATGAACCTTGGATTCTTCTTATCTGATACAACTGTCCTAAAAAGTTAGATCTGGCAAATAGAGATTATACCTTCATTCCTCTTTGAAACTCATAGAAAATTGCACAGTTATAATGGGGTAGTTCAACTGTAATTGGGAGATTTTAATAAAACTTTTTAAAAGATTTTCTGTTTCTGTTAGTTGTCAAAATCATATGGAAACAGACATATAGCCAGATTCCTGCCATCTCTCACATAAGGACACTTAATCCAATAGTTTTTGTTTGTTTTTTCTTCTTCTTCATTGGTAATACATTTAGTGTACTAAACTGAGGGGGATGTGTGCTTATTCTGTTTTTATGTGAGTGATTTATTAAAGTTTTGTATCATATCTTCTGGCTGAAAGCATTGCTATATAAGCTACATTTTTTGCAGACCTCTATGAAATTAATACAAATGATTAATGTGCTGGACAAGATCTACAAAACTCACAAAACAAGATGTGGATGGAGAGAAAAAGAATTGCTTGTATTTATAAGCATGCAGAGATGTAATGAAGAGACAGATTTGCTTGTCAGACTGAATGGCTCAGATGTGTTTCTTTTGATCAAGGGAGTTCTTCATTATAATTTTCTTCAAGAAAAGTTCTATATATAAACAATCTCTTTGACAAAGTAAGTTGGGGATTTGTGATACTTTCTCTTTGTGAAATCTTTATATGTAACTGTTTTCAGTCCTAAGACAAATAGTTTTATATATCAGTTTGTGTATTTAAACCAACAGATCCAAGACATGTGTGCAAAAGGGTCCATGTTCTCATCACAATTCATGAAAATATAGAGAAATCATAATAACATCCTGGCATGGGCTTACTCTTGTAAAAGGAAGTATATCTTAAAATAAATAGCACATTGGACACATACAATCATTTTTTTTTCCTCACTCTTTTACATCATATAATTCCTCCTCCTGCTGGGTTTCCTTTAGACTGTCAAGATAAATTAATCTTTAAAATGTTAAGGAATGCTGCAGGTTTAGACTTTGATACCATCATGTATATTCGTGCTAGCATTGTCTTTAAATGAAAGGGTAACAACTTCAAAATACTGCTTTTGTGCAGATATAACCTGTGCTTCCTGTATTACTAAGGAGCTGGTGTGGATAGTTGGGAAGGACAAGAATGAGAAGGAACAGGTGGAAAAGAGGAGGAGGAGGGGGGGGAGGAGGAGGAGGAAGATCTCAAACTGTATAGCCACCCACGTTATGAGGCTTTGGTCAGCTAATATCCAGTTAAAACAGCAACAAAATCAACAAAAACACACCTGAGGTGGCTCACTCATCTACACAAATAAACTCCTTGAAAATGGGTCCCACTGGCTAAATGCCCAAGGGAAAAACATGGTATTCAGTGCCTTATGAAAGGGTAGCCACATATGGATTGCATTGGGGCTGTGTGGATCTTGGGAATTATGCTGTTCCACCAGGCAGGCACAACAACACCTCTTGGGTCCCATCAGGTGATCATACTTAATAGAAGGGACCTGGAGAAGGCATACTCTGTTGAAACTTGTGGGACAGGCAGAAATAATTGGAGAATAATGATCCCACAGATAACTCAGTCCTCTACCATGAAGGACTTTGTAGGTAATAACCAGCAGTTTGAATTGTACCCAGGAGCCTACTGGGAGCCTATGCTGCTCACAAAGTAGTGGCTTTAAATAGGCATGCTGAAGTGCATATGCTGCCACATTCTAGACCAGCTCCAGCTTCGGAGTGGCCTTCTAGGGCAGCTTCATTTAGAGCAGAGTGCAGTAATCCAGATGAGAGATAACCAAGGTGTAAATGACATGAGTAGGTCCTCCTAGTTCAGAAATGGGTGCACTTGGCACACAAAATAGATTTGTGCCATTATTCATTGTGCCAACAGTCTCCTAGGTTTGTACCGCATCCAAGGATGAATGTACAGAAGATAAAGAAGTGCTCATAAACAACTTTTTATCCTTTGGGAGATGGAGAGTATCAGATTCCTTCCTTCCTTCCTTCCTTCCTTCCTTCCTTCCTTCCTTCCTTCCTTCCTTCCTTCCTTCCTTCCTTCCTTCTGTTAATTTGGTAGAAAGAGAAAAGACAGCATTGTGAATACCATGAATGTGTGGGTTACAAAATTAATCTGACTCACTCTTTGTAGGCATTAAATCTGTGTAAGTATACAATGAACACATACAGAAAGGAGTGGAGAGATGTCATCCGTATTAAAATGAATGTGCTTAGAATACAATGGTATGAAATATAAAAACACATTTTATTCAATTTAAAATTAAGTTACTATAGTGACTGAGCCAGCCTTACAAATTGATAAATCAATAAAGAAATAGGCAAAGGTACTTTTCTTGGTAACAATAGAGAAATGATTTGCCATTTCTTTCTGAGATGTGTTTCTGAGTTCCCAGTCTAGCCTATAGCCCTGTTATTTCCTCATGATTGCCTGTTGAGATTAGCCAAGGTGCCTCCATATAAAATAATTTTAAAAATCTTAATCTCTTTCTCAATGACCTTATTTATTAAAATGGATGATGGAAGTGTTGGGCTTATTGTGTATAACAAGACATTCTACAAGTGCTGCCCGGTACTTACTACCTCAGTGCCTGGAGTGTATGACATTGCTTCGGGCAATTATTTTCAGTGCCACAATATGTGGGTAATGTCTCCTGGCATCAGCACAAGGAACAGCTCATTTCCATGTAGCCATTATTACAACTGAACCCTTTTCATTGCTACTATCACTACGTACAGTGCCATGGGTGTACTGTTGGAAGACCTGAAAGATCAGGTCAGGGACAGATCATCATAGAGAAAATCTACCTGTGTGGTTGCTAAGAGTAGACACTGACTTGATGGCACATAATCAATCAATCGATCAGTCAATCAATCAATCAAATCTCTATGAACTCCAGCCTTGCATATACTGTAGCTATATTGCATGAAACCCTAAAAAAATGGAAAGCACAAACAAGAAATGGCTTGGGTCAGCTCCTAACTCTCATGATCAAGTCAAACAATGACTCTGCCTATTACTGAAAAGACAGAGAATCTGGCCATCTTCACAAATATGAGATGGCATATAAACTGTCCCAGACATGCTTTTCCAATGAATATCCATCTTTATATACACTGTATATTTTAATTAGACATTGAAGGACCAGTCTATCAAGGGATTCATTTTAATCATTCTCTCTAATAAAATATTGTAACACTTTTGTAAACTATATGAGAAGGCATAATTTTAGGGAATTTAAAGTGATTTTTATATTTTTTATTGCTGATTAATTATGCTATATTAGTTTTTCATCAAACTCAAAATGTATCTTTAAAACTAATCTATCATTTTAATTTATGATCAAAAAAATATAGGCACAAAACATGAGTTTCCTGCTTAATGCATCAGTGTGTTCCAGTGAGTAAAATGACAACACTTGAATCTGAAATATTTTTGTTGAAATCCCAGTGTATTCTTAAGCTTCTTGGGTAGGATGAGAAAGGTCACTAATATTGAACCTCAGTTCCTGTTTTATAAAATGAAAATGACCATTCATGCTTCCATGATTAACAAGGTTTAAAAAAAAAAAAAAGCATTTCAAAAGTGTGTATTATTAATGATAATAGCAGCTTGTTTTTGCAAACCAGAGCAAAATCTAAGGAATATGGCAATTATTCTAGGTGGTGAAAAAATAAAAAAGGGAAAACCATAGTACTATAGCTTACTGATTTAATATGAAACATTCAAATACTTGTTTGTATGGCTTATATACTTTTTAGTTGTCAATACTTATATATCCAGAA
Organism: Candoia aspera; assembly: GCF_035149785.1. NCBI lineage: Eukaryota > Metazoa > Chordata > Lepidosauria > Squamata > Candoiidae > Candoia > Candoia aspera. The sequence goes on along the minus strand of NC_086159.1, from coordinate 40,758,752 downwards.
GTATTATATATTAATATGTTTTCTTAAGTTGCAATTATTCACTTAATAATAATTTAGTAACTGTATCTTTTGTCTACATGTTGAGAATTGTATAGCAATTGAAATTATTAATTTAGATTGTTTTAACAAGAAAAATGCTGTGGATTTAAATATGTTCTATATACTACTGGGAACTTGGTCAGATTTTCTCCAAAGACATTTTTGGAAAATGCATCTTTCA